>NC_084481.1:65525170-67996003 GCF_030035675.1 Rhineura floridana
ATGTGTTAGGAATGTATCATCTTGAAAGCAAAGGGTGTCATTTTACCCTCAAGTTATAAAATGACTTTTAAAAAAATGTTTGTTAGAAGGGAAGCTTGCCAAATTAAAAAAAACAGTGATCGGGGGAGAACTGCATCAAAAAAACCCTGAAAGAATAATCAGCTTGTTCAATGTAATGCTCTATTTTTTGTTATTAGTCATGGGAGACACTTGAGTACAGTAGAGTGTGGCCTAAAATAGCATTCACATGCAACCTCATGGGGAAAACTCAACCTTGTATCAGCTGCAAGGTGCATGCGCACTCCCACCTACCCACACACTATGGGTAGAATGGGCTGGGTTGTACTATGTGGGCTGTGCCATGCAGCATGACCCCTGTAAATTGATTTAGAAGCCCCATTCTTTCAAGGGACAAAAAATAACATATGAAACCTGAAAACAAAATGTTGCATTATATCTTCACTCGCTAATAGGAATGGATCTGTTTGGAGGTACAGCCAGCCAAGCCTTTCCCCAGTATACTATAAACATTGTTAGGGATTAAGCAAGCCAATTTGTGCCCAAACTTCTTTCTAGATTTTATATTCTCCGCCCCCCCCCCCCAGATTGATATTCCACATTCCATACTTCCCGGGGTCCAGTGAGCATAGTCAGTCCTTATTCAGCTGGTTTTTAAAATTTTATTTATTTATTTAAAATATTTCTGTCCCGCCCTTGTACCCTATAATAGGGCACTCAGGGCGGCCTACAAAAATAAAATCAAACATGTACATAATAAAATTGTAAACAGCAAAATCACAAAAACCTTAAAATAAATTAAAATACATAAAATACAATATGCACGCACACACATACATATATATAGGGATTGGTACTAAAGGGACTACAAAGGTAAAATTTAACGTTGAAGGCATAAAATCAATGTCAAGCTGTACCTTCAGTCCCTTCCAAAGGCTCTCTCCCGGGTGTGTCCCTTTTTAGCATTTTTGTTTTTTAAAGTTTTGTTTTTGTATTTCTGCAAATCTTGTGGTTCTCCTGAGCATGCTGATACCTCCTTCTTTTCTCAGTAGCCCTGTTTCGGCTTTTTTCTTCTTCTTCTGCCCACTCTAGGACATGAGCTTGCTATTAGAGAGGATGATGATGGTACAAGTTTGCCATCTGTTTACTGTGAATAGGACTCTCACTGTGTCATAGGCCTGAATGACTACATAATGATCACTGTGTTATAGGCCTAAATGACCAGATATTGTTCCATAATGGTCAGGTAATGGTCTTTATCACAGGGATAGGGAACCTGGTGATCTGATGTGGGACACTGGATTGGTTGCTTGCAGAAGGTTGCTGCCTCCACTTATACTCAACTTGGAAATGGATTGCCTTCAAGTCGATTGTGACTTATGACGACCCTATGAATATGGTTTTCATGTAAGCGGTATTCAGAAGTGGTTTACCTTGCCTTCCTCTGAGGCTGAGAGGCAGTGACTGGCCCAAGGTCACTCAGTGAGCTTCATGGCTATGTGGGGATTCGAACCCTGGTCTCCCAGGTCATAGTCCAACACCTTAACCACTACACCTTAACCACTACACTACTGGTATAGACTTGTAAATAAATCCAAAATAACAAAAATGTCTCTATTGATCTTTTCTTCCAAAGGGGACCAAACTCGGGTAAGTGCTGCCCTTGAAACTTCTCGCCACTTGGGGAAAGTGAGGAACACATAACAACAACACATTGCTATTAGTATTATTGATATAAGCTGCTTTGTGGACCCTTTGTGGGAAAAGGCAAGGTAAAAATAGACCAAACAAACAAAAATGCAGTATACATATACAGAACATTATCAAAAATGAGACCCAAGTGGACATTGAATATTTTGCCCAAGTCAAAATTCAGTCCTAGAGTATAGGAATAGTTTATTTTACTCATGTATTTACAATATTTGCATACCACCCTTCATCCAATAGATTCTGGGGCAGTAAACAACATAAAACAGTAAAACACACAAAAAAGCCATAGCATTAACAATCAAGTCAGTAGCTGAAATATATATATATAGCCATCTAAAGCATTACACAAATTAAGTGTCTGGGAGAATAGAAATGAATGTGGTGCTGAAAATGTAGGTGCCAGGTACATGTCTGTAAAAAAGGATAGAAGAATAGAGTAGCTAAGGGCCACTTCTAATGCAACTGTACAGTGAGTGCAGCACATTGGGTTAGATAAACACTTTGCCTTTGCAAGCAGAAAGGTTTCTTCTGATCACGAAAAGCTTTTGATCCAGCAAGGGGTGATGACTTTTGCTCTTTCCTCTCCTTCTGTAGGCTCCATTGCCACCTACCACACTGTTCCAGAGAGTCCCCAAACTCTACAGAACAGTGTGGGGGACATGCTGGTAGGTGGTGCAGGAGGAAGGGAAATTGGCAAAAGTCACACATTCCTCTGCCACTGGGAACAAAGTTTAGTTCCAGCCCAGTATAAATTTGGGTTTAAATTATTCAGAGGCTGAGAAGTGAATCTGGAACACTTCATTAGCACATTGAACAATCATGCATTTGTTCTTCAGTTCTTTATTTATTAAAATAGT
Organism: Rhineura floridana; assembly: GCF_030035675.1. Lineage (NCBI taxonomy): Eukaryota > Metazoa > Chordata > Lepidosauria > Squamata > Rhineuridae > Rhineura > Rhineura floridana. Next base: position 65,527,756 of record NC_084481.1, read on the forward strand.
TACAACCTGGTTTTCCAGTTCACAATGAGATCTTCACAGTGGCTAACAACAATCAGAGCCGACTTATCCATTAGGCTAGGGTTGCCATATTCCAGTTCCACAAATCCGCACAGGCTAATTTGCATATTATGCAAATTATTTGCATATTAATATTTGGATTGTCCAGTTGTTTTGTTTTTGTGCCTAGGAATTACCACCAAAAACTGGGGAAAGATGTGAGAAATCTTTTTTTAAAAAGCAGCATTTTCAGCCTTAAATGCCTAGACTCTAGTTTCCAACACTATGGAATATTTATTGATTGATTAAGAGGATTTATATCCTGCCCTTCTGCTGTTAAAAACAGAGCTCAGCACAGCTTACAAATATAATCAAAACAATAAAAATACACAATCAATATAAAAACATAATAAAAACACAAAATAGAAACAAACAAAGTAAGCCAGGGCAGCAGTATGGTTAACCATTACATATATGGTATATTTCAGAGATGTGGTGGGTGGAGAAAAACAAGAAGCCAAAATGTTAGGAAAAGGAGTCTTTCACACCACATGCTCAGTTCTAAATACTGTTGCAGCAAGTTTTACAAGTTCCTCCAGTATTCCACTGGTGCAGGCACTCAGACATTCAAAGTATCTGTATATTTCTTAGGTTTTATAAAAGCAGAGCTTTGCTTAACTCAAAATTTCTTCTCCCTTTGATCAACCACATCTACACAGGTTCCACCTCCATACTCAATATGAAACTGGGCCTGGAAGTGTGCAACAACCCCACACATACATTGCTAATTAGATTACCAATGCCAGGATGTCTGTCTTATCGACTACTCTCCTGCTTCCCCCTCCCCCCGGGCATCATGAAAGACCCAGTCCTGGGCTCAGAAAGAAAATAAATATCTGGTCTTCTTCAAAGTACTGATAAGCCTCTTGTTTTAATTAAAATAATAATTATAAATTCTTGCTCTTATCACTAATGGGAGTTAATTATCTTGCATATGCTGCTGTTGCTTCTATGGCTGTAATGGAGTGAGGTTAAAGATAAGTGAAATGCAAATAGGAAAAAAAAACACAAAAGGCAGTAACACTTTCCTAAATGTAATACCATACCAACCACAACAAGATTCCTATGAGTAAGGCAGAAAACTCAGCATCCCACAACCAGTCAGGATTCATAACCAAAAACCCAAACTAAAAAAATCCTAGCAGCCAGTCAGCCAAGGTCGCAGAAATCCCCATGCAGCACAACCTGACCTGGGGACTGCAGTTTATGCAGAATACTGCAGCACAATTGCTGACATGAGTGAGATCCTATCAGCACATAATACCTCTGCTCTGAAATCTGCATTGGTTGCTGATTTGCTACCAGGCCAAGTTCAAGCTGTGCTTTCTATGTTATGGGTGCCACATAGTACTTGTTCTGCTCTTGTAAGCACCTGCTATAATCAGTTCTCTTGAGGCAAGCCTCTCCAGGCATGTGGAAGCTATTGTGTTTTTAAATCTGTTTTTAACTCATTGTTGGTTTTATTATTTTGAATGTTTTTCAACACATGTCTTTGCTTTTGCCAATAATTTTATTGTTTTAATTCTTTCTGTAAACCACTTTGAGATTTTTTTTACAATAAAGCGGTATATAAATGTTGTAAATAAAAATACATAAATAAATGTTGGAGTCACTGTGGCCCTTGAGTCTCTTCCCACTTTTAGGAACCAAGGAATCTGCCTTATACTGATTCAGGCCATTTTGTACCATGATTTCTTAAATGCAATACCATACCAACCACAACAAGATTCCTATGAGTAAGGCAGAAAACTAAGCATCTCACAACCAGTCAGGATTCCTAACCAAAAACCAAAAACATGATAAATGAAGAAATATTTATATAAGCATGACTATCAAATATATTTATTATTTACACAAACTGTAAAGATATTTATAGTGCAATCCTAGGTTTATTTATTCAGAAACAAGTCCCAGTGTATTCAGTGGGGCTTACTCAAACAGGGACAGAAATGCAACCTCAAGTGATAAGCAACTTCATTCACACAACCCAAAATTCCGAATCATGCCACTTTACGCTGTTTTGCAACTGTTTATACCTGTTTTTATGGTTATTGGATTTTAAATGGCTTTATTTCTTGTTGTGAGCTGCCTTGGTTTTCAACCCTACCTCACACGGTTGTTGGAAAGACTCCATACACGCACACACACACACTGCAGATGTATAAATACATACAGCCCATATAATAGTTTATTGTCAAACCAGTTGGTCATTGCAGAAAAATCAGTATTAGTTTTAACAAAACCAGTATTAGTTTCCTACAGAATAAAAACTGTAATACCTAAGTAAGCCCTGCCTACTTGCTTTAAAATAGTACTGGAGGTGGAGGGGGGACAGAAACAGTTAGAACACAAACACAATTCTTTTTTACATTCACTCCAAAGTCCCATTGATTTTCAGCACATTCATAACCATGTCTACTCAAAAGTAAGTCCTACTGAATTCAATGGGATTTACTCTGGGCATATGGGATTAGCATTGCTTTTACAAAAGCAGTATTGGGAAGGTTTTCAAAACACTGCCCAGGATCTGACTCCTGCACAGAGGGAAAAAAACTGAAATGTATAGTTACCCAATTTATGAGATTTTCAGATAAACAGGGGGGGAAACCACCATTTTCTGGCATTGCAATGAGGTTTTCTAGGTCAATCAATTTATTTATTTTTAAAACTTATATACCGCCCGACTAGCAATAGCTCTCTGGGCGGTGAACATAGATACAATAAAATACAATATAATACAAAACATCAGTCTAAAATCAAATTTCACAATCTAAAAACAGCAAAGGCTAAAATCAAATTACAAACATTACAATCATTAACAAAAAATTAAAATGCCTCGGAGTAGAGAAAGGTTTTAACCCGGCGCCGAAAGGATGATAGTGTTGGCGCCAGGCGAACTTCCTTGGGGAGACTATTCCATAGTTCGGGGGCCACCACTGAGAAGGCCCTTGATCTTGTCACTGCCCTCCGGGCCTCCCTATGAGTCGGGACCCGGAGGAGGGCCTTCGTAGCAGACCGTAGTGTACGAGCCGGTTCATAGCGGGAGAGGCGTTCCAACAGATATTGAGGTCCCGCGCCGTATAAGGCTTTATAGGTTAATACCAACACTTTGAATTTGGCCCGGAAGCGTATTGGAAGCCAGTGCAAGCGGGCCAAAACAGGTGTTATATGGTCAGACCGCTTCGTTCTTGTTAGCGGTCTGGCCGCCGCATTTTGCACTAGCTGTAGCTTCCGAACCATCTTCAGAGGTAGCCCTATGTAGAGCGCATTACAGTAATCCAAACATGAGGTTACCAGAGCATGTACTACTGATGTAAGATCCTCCTTACTCAGGTAGGGACGTAGCTGGGCTACCAATCGAAGTTGGTAGAACGCATTCCGTGCCACAGAGGCTACATGAGCCTCAAGTGACAGGGAAGAGTCTAGAACGACTCCCAGACTACGAACCTGTTCCTTTAGGGGGAGTGTAACCCCATCCAGGACAGGATATGTATCCACCATCTGATTGGAAAAACCATCCACCAACAGCATCTCAGTCTTATCAGGATTGAGTCTCAGTTTGTTAGTTCTCATCCAGTCCATTGTCGCGTCCAGGCAACGGTTCAGCACATTGACCGCCTCACCTGAGGAAGATGAAAAGGAGAAGTAGAGCTGCGTGTCATCAGCGTACTGGTGGCAACGCACTCCAAAACTCCTGATGACCGCACCCAACGGCTTCATATAGATGTTAAAAAGCATGGGAGACAAAACCGAACCCTGCGGGACCCCACATTGGAGTACCCACGGTGTCGAGCAATGTTCCCCAAGCACTATCTTCTGGAGACGGCCTGCCAAGTAGGAGCGGAACCACTGCCACGCAGTACCTCCAACTCCCAACTCCGCAAGCCTCTCCAGAAGGATACCATGGTCGATGGTATCAAAAGCCGCTGAGAGATCAAGGAGAATCAACAGAGTTACACTCCCTCTGTCACTCTCCCGACATAGATCATCAAACAGGGCGACCAAGGCCGTCTCAGTGCCGAAACCGGGCCTGAAACCCGATTGAAATGGATCTAGATAATCGGTTTCATCCAATAGCGCCTGGAACTGAAACACAACCCTGGCTTCACTGATTGGCTGCAATCCTGAACGGGCAGGGTTAAAGCTACGAAGTACTATACAGTACTGTTTAAAGAAAGATTTAACAGTTGGGGGCGGCTGATGTTTTTATGTATAACTCGAGAACCAGACCACCTAGAAACTTTTTTTAAAAAAATTAAAGCTGAGAATCCAGGCCACCTAGGGGGCTAAACAGGCACTGGGTGGCATGCAAAGAATCTGGGTAAAACCCGGCTAACCGGGCAATATGGCAACCCTACATTAGGCACAATAGGCACAGTGCCTAAGGCCAATGATACTTTTAGGGGCCCATGAAAATGCTTTAATTTCTTTTAAAATCAGAAGAAGAAAAATGAACTTTTAGGGTCGAAGAAAATATTTTAACTTTTTTCTCACATCAGAAAAAAATGAAATTTTAGGGCCCACGAAAATCTATTAAATTTTGCCTAAAACAGAAAAAAAATTAAGGTGAAGTATTTAAAGTTATATCAAAAATAATTTTTAATATTGATATAATTATGGTGGGAGGGGCCCACAAAGGCAAAAGTTCCTAGGGCCCACGAAACTCATAATGTGGCCCTGGCAACAATCTAAATGAAACCAATTACAATAAGCTAAAGCAACAAAAACAAACCAAGTGACATAGCAGATAATCAGCAGCATAATATTCAAGAGCAAAATCCAAGAGTGAGCCACACCATATATGCATTAGAAGAGAAACATTTCGGTTTGGCACCTAAAGGCAATGATGAAAAGAGGTCAGTCTGATCTCCAAAGCTGAAAGTTCCACAGTCACAGTGAAATGATTGAGAAGATTCATTCCTGCATCTCTGCATACTTTAACTCTGAGGGTGTGGGGATATGGAGTGGAGGAGTTTATCATCTTAAAAAAATGGGCATGTGAACTTGCTCATATATGTGTTCTTTTGGCTGCTGTCAGCGTTTGCTATCACTGAGCACCTGAACACAATTCCCCACCACAGGGTCCACTACCAACCCCTACATGCCCCTAATTCTGCTGATTCTTCTTGCTGCCACTGTCTACCCTCCAGGCATGGTGTGTGACCTATGCCCTGCAACTGCTGCCATCTTTGAGTAAACAAACAATGACAGGAGCAAAGAGAAGGAGAAGGAACCTCTGCCTCTCCCCTTTGGTCAGTTGGGTGGGTTAGGCTCAGAGGAACAGGGCAATTAATGGTCAGGTGCAACAGTGGTGAGGAGGAGAGGTCTACTAAAGGCAACTTGGCCAAGTGTCCCCATCAGATTTGGCAAGGCATGTAAAATTGTTCAGCTTCCAAACCTCTGCTGAGATGGTCCTCTGGTAAAATCCTTTGTTTCACTTATCAAGGTCTTTGCCTGTTTCAAGGTCCAGATGCTGTTGAGTTATAGTACTTGGTAGGCTACCCTTTGGCTTTTTCCTGGTTAATAGGCAATAATGTAGCATGACTGACTACGTTTCCTTAGTAAAAAAAACAACAATCCTGTATGGTTGTGATCTATTGTGTTGCTTCTTTCCAGATACTGAGCCTGATGACTTCTCTTTCTGGATTTGCTTCACTATGTCTGTTTCTAGTTTACTTATCTTTAGAGAAGTGAGATTTGAGGGTTTCTGTCACCCACAGGAACTCTCAGTGACAACAAGTGTTTCCTAGCTATGTTTACTTGCTCTGTCCTCCGTTTTTGTTTTGTATATTTTCTAGAAGCCAGATTTCTCCCCTACATCTCAGGCTATGATACCGTGATGCCTGGCTCTGAGACCACCCTAAGTTCTTTTCATTGTAACTGATGCCCACCTGGATTTCCTGTTCCTAGTTTTGCCTGCGTCATTAACCCAGTCCAAGCACCAGTGTGCCACAGAGAATACATCCAGTACAACTTTAGAAAATGTAGCTGAATTTTAATGTCGGAATAAGAAAGAGTAATATAGGCTATAATATCTGAGGAATTCTAATCATAAAAGAATGAACTACTCCATGTGGTCTTTGGCTGTTTAGGAAAAGGGTGAATAATTAATTAACTTTTATTCTTTGCCAGTTAAACACATGGGTGGAAGTAAGCAAACTGTCCTGAGAAACACCATGTTGGATCACACCAAGTTGAGTTTAATCCACGGGGTCTTGAGGAGTGCTCAGCTGTTGGGTCTTGTGATGCCCATTGCAAAGCACTCCTCAAGGGCTCTGGCAACCAGCTGATCATCAGATCTTGCAGGGGGCTTTGAAAGGTGCTTTGTGGGCTGTGCATTTGCTACCATGTTTTGATTTCAGACTATGAAGGCAGAAAGTCACCTGTGATGTCAGGTGATTGACAGGTGGGCAGCCCTGCTCACCTGTAAAATTAGGCTCACCAGCCAGATCCAGTTCCCCACTCCTGATTCACAACAATATCTAGGTATATGCCTTTGAAAACTCAGAAGAAGATAGAATAGAGATAATTGTTCCTTGTTTACTTCCACCATCATGTATTTAGAGTAGGGTTGCCAGGTTCAGGGCCTGAGACTGATCCTGTATCTTTAGGAGAAGAGAAAGTCAGCCAAGTGCAGGTGTTTTTGCAACACTGTAATGGGAAAAACCACAAGGTGGAATTCTCCCTTCCCCCTGCACAACTTTTAAAGTTTTTAAATTGTTTTACATTTTTTAAAATGTGTTTTAAATTTGTATATTTGTTTTTAATGTTTTTAGTTACTTACTGTGAACTGCCCAGAGAGCTTCAGCTATGGGGCAGTATACAAATACAATCAATCAATCAATCAATCAAGATACAGAAGACCTCTTGGTTGCCAGGCCTGGCCTCCAAGAGGTCTTCTGTATCTTTAAAAGCTGTGCAGGGGGAAGAGAGAATTCCACCTTGTGGTTTTTCCCATTACAGTGTTGCAAGAATACCTGTGCTTGGCTGACTTTCTCTTCTGCTAAAGATACAGGATCAGTCTCAGGCCCTGAACCTGGCAACCCTAATTTAAACATAGAGGTTTTATTTAGATATCATATCTAATTGCTGATAGACCACTCCTCTAATCCTCTGCCTTAGGACAATATCCTATCAACACAAGCTCCCAAAAAATTAGCCTACCCATTGTCGAACACATAGAGAGTAGGAATGATCAAGGTGCATCACACCAAAGCCACCATCATCACAGCACATAGCTTCAGAGGAAAAGCAAATGAAACATGAATTATAATGGCTCTTACCAATAATATTAAAAATGCATTTAATTTCTCCCCTCTATCAGTTCAAAGGGGTGACTGCTGAATGGAAAATTGATGCAGCTACTTAACAGCATTTTGACATAAATAGATGATAATGTCGATCCAATAGCAAGAATGTTGCCTATGTATACATCTACGCATTACAAGAATACCCTTTTCCATGGTGCTTAGCACTAAATTAGCAAATAACTATAACTAAAAAGCTCATGTTCTATGCCTGTTGGATGGCTTTTGTTTATTGTAGTTCTCTGAAACTTCAGTTCACTGTCCTGAGGGCAAGCTGGAAAAACATGGTACTGCTAATTTAAATCTTAATTGAAGTTAGAGGGAAATAAGATTACACTATGGCATGCTCATTCCTGGAGTGATTCCACTGCTACCCATTGAGTCACACTGATCAGAGATGAACTCTGCTATTGTTTCTGCATGAAGAAGTCCACTATATCCGACAAAACCACAAGTGGTACAGAACAAGCACATGATGAAAACATAAAACAATATTTCAAAAGGTTTTTAGACATGCATAGCTGGCAACCAAAGTTATACTTGACATGTTGCCATTGCATCACTATCTGTACACAGATATTTGGAAATATAGATGTATGAATGAAGGACGCAGCTTATTATCACACTATCATGGGCTTATCCACTCTTCACCTTCTCTGTACACCATTTTAAGAATGTAGCACTGCCATAAATAGTTCGCACCCTGGTCTTACAGATACAAACAGCTGCAACAGGACACTGAATGGCTTGCACTGATGTTACAACAATATTGTGCATTAAGTAGCTGGAGCAAGTTCACTTTGCTATGTTTGTCCACTCAATATACATGGACACATGGTAGTACCTCTTAGGAAAGGACTGCAGCCAATAGAGTCTATTGGCTGCAGTCCTTTCCTAGCAGTTTTACAATGTATTTTGAAAGTTCAATTGTGGCAGTGAATAGTGGTGGATCTAGGATTCAACCATGGAAAGGGGGTCGAACTTCTGACAGATTCAAGGCTCCCTTCTTTCTCTCTGCCCTTCTTCCAAGAAGGAAAGTTGAAAACCCATCCATGGAATTGTCTGAGTTTTTTTTTTCTGCCCCATAGTTTCAGACATCCAGGAAGTGTCTCAGATCTTTGCTTTTAGGACCCATTGGCATATTTATTATTATTATTTATCTTGTACCCACTTATATTTTTCCCTGTCAAAGAAATAGAATTGGATAGAATTGAATATAAGGAGAGCATAATTGTCTGCACCAGCGGACTTAGAATTTCTTGGTTGGAAATGTAGGAATTTCCCTCAAGTACTGCCATAGAACAATACTCTATATAAGAACATTTCCACAGTCTCTACAATGTGGAGAAATCACAACTCCCATCCCCTTCTCTGCATATGCAAAGTTGGTGGCCTCCCAGGAAGAGGCCAAATGGAGGTGGGAATTATCATACTTATATATTCCTCAGCCTAACTGAGAACTCCTTTGTGCAATCGGGAAGAAACACCAACACTGACTAGGGAGGGAGAGAGCGCCTGCTGCTTGGTGTTGGTCTCATCAGGTAGAGTGAGTAATCTTAACCTTCTTCAGGGAGGACAAGTAACTCAGTTGCAGTCGAGGGGCGAAATAAAACACAGAGACGTCAGCTTGGGTTGAACAAGGGCCACTTTATTAAATTACATTAAACATAAACCCAATTTAAAGTGACCTGCAGAAGGAAAACCTAGGTGCGGGAACTGTCTATAAGCAAGTATCTTGCCACACAGCTCTCGGGCGACCAGCCCCTGCCGGAGGAAGGGCAAGCCCATGTGTTTACCTTTACCCAGGCCACACCTAGTAGGTGAGTAGGGGGGCCTTCCTATGTCATCCCCACTCGAGGCCGGATAACCCTTGGGTAGATGAGATAAGTTGGCCCCAGAGGCAGCCCTCAAGCCGGAAAGCTCTGACAGACAGGCCTCCGAAACCGCCAATCACCTCCAAAGGTGCCTAAGGGGGCCACCTAGTTGTCCTTACCTATTTCCCTTCCCGCACCTTCCCACCACAAAAAGGGGGACAGATCTCTATTTAGTCCCCCTTTACCCCACTCCCGAGAAGTACCTCTCGCAGACACCTCTGCAGGTCTTGCAGGAAGAAGTCGTTACCTGCATCAGACAGGTGAACGCCATCGGCCCTGTATAGTTCAACCTCTGAATGCTGAATATGGGGATGTGGAATGGCTAAATCCCCGTGCCCAAGAAGAGCCAACCGAATATGCCGGTTGACCTTCTTCCGTGCTCTATCGAGCGCCCAGGGATTCCATACCCCATGCCACACCCTACGTGGGAGCAAGTCTGACCATAGCAGACGTACCGAAGGCCACCTTTGCCTTATCACCTGCATGTCCTTACATGCCTGAACCCTGAGGGCCTTGCCCTGCAGCAAACCAAGGTCATTACCACCCAGGTGAATGACCACCACGTGCGGGGCCGTCCGCACTACATCCTGCTGGAACAGAGTGGGTAGGAGCCCCTCCCAACGCATTCCTCTCTGGCCAAGCCACTGTACCGTAGCCCAACGACTGAGGCCCAGCTGCGAGCCCATGCTCGACCTCGCTGCCCTCCGGGCTGCCCAGAAGATCATGCTGTGGCCGCATATGAGGATGCACGTCTGCTCCCTCCCTGTCCAGCAACCTGCTGAAACGAATAAAACTTATTAGGCTTCCGCATTCCCAAGCCCTCTAAAAGGGGCGAATGTAGCCCTTAAAGGCACCAGAGGACCAACGTCCAACTGCCTGTACTCTTGTTTGGGGAAAACCAAGACCTGCTGCCGTGGAAGCAGCTCCAATTCTGAATGAATGGGTTCCAAACTGTGAGGGCTCAAACCCCAGCTTATGCAATGCTTGCCTTGTTAATGCCCAAAACTGGTATTTTGTGAGGGGAACCTCACTTGCATGGGTAAATAAATATCCATCCCCCAATCCCCTATCTGCCAAAAATGCTTGTAAACCCTGCACTGGGCAGAGGGTAGGCACTGTGGATGGGGCCAACCTGACGCGTCGTCCCTTACACTTCTGGTCCGTCTTAGACCTTCTCAGATTTATGCAAGCACAACCCCCTTCCACGGTAATAGCTGCCAATTGAAGGGCACGACGAGATAAGTCTCGCTTGGAGCCAGCTACCACTTCTCCAATTCGAAAGGCACCAGAAAACAGTGTGAGGGCCACTGCCTGAAATAGGGAGGCTTCATAGTTGGAGGAGCAAAGTTCGTCCCACTGGCCACTCAAGGCTATTAAAATGTCAACTGAAATAGGTCGACGGGAATCAGGTGTGGCAGGATGCTCCCTAGCCCACCCTGCCAACGTGCGGCGGACCCTAAAGTCCCCTGCATAATCCTGAAAACCACCTGCCTTTGCTAAGAATGACAGCGGGGGAGGCTGACACCAACCCCGGTGTCAGCTCTACACTGTGTCAGCAGTGCCGGTGGGGGGCTGGAAATTCCTGGGTGGTTGGCAGGGAATCAAAGTCCTTAGCCGGCAGTCTGGTCATAAATCTGCCAGGTCTAGGAGGAGGAGAGCTGATAAGGGCCAGGCTTGTCCGAAGCATACTTGCCGAGTCAGGAGTCCAGAAGTGAGGTCAGTAGAGGTCCGGGATCAAGTGCCAAGGGGTCAGTCCGAAAGAGGGTGCCAGGAAACTAGGAACACACAAGCCACGCCTGACGTTGCAGTCAGCAACAAGCTGCAGCCAAGGTGTGCCTTATAAAGAGCAAGGTTGACAGCAGGTGTGAGTCCTCAGCATTTGGGCCTTAAGAAGACAGGCCTGCCTCTCTTCTGCCTGACCTTCTGCTGTCTACGTTCTGCAGGTGAGGGGGGAGTATCCTGTTCACTGTCTGTGTCTGGCTGCAGGGACTCTGCTGTATCTGGGGTGCTCTGCAGCTGAGGGGGTGAAGGAGCTGGATTCTCAGGAGGCTCCTCCATGTCTCCTTCTGAGTCTGCTGCTCCTGGGTCTGCTGCTGTTACTCCTGAGTCGTCCTCATCTGAGGAGTCCTCTGACGGGGCCATGACACCATCCCCCGCCCCATGACCAACCCTCCGCCTCCCACCGGGGCCCGGCTTATCCAGGTAGCGCTGGTGGAAGCGCCGGACCAGACGAGGGGCATGCACCTGCATCGCCTCTTCCCACAAACGTTCCTCAGGGCCGTACCCCTGCCAGTCGATGAGGTACTGGAGGCGGCCACGATGCCTCCGGGAGTCCAGGATCTGTGCCACTTCGAATTCCTCTTCCCCGTTGACTTGTATCGGCGGCGGGGCGGCGGTTTACTACCCAAGGGGTGAGGCGGGAGAGCGGGAGTCAGCAGTGATCTATGGAAGACAGGGTGAATGCGGAAGGAGGCAGGGAGTTGGAGCCGGAACGCCACCGGGTTAATTTGCTGGGTGATCCGGAAGGGACCTACGTTCCGAGCCTCCAGCTTGTGAGACGGCCGTTGCGAACGCAGGAATTTGGTCGAGAGCCATACCCGGTCCCCTACCTTCAGCGGCGGGCCTGGTTGGCGGTGGCGATCAGCAAAGCGCTTATACGTGTCCTTGGCCTGCTCCAGCTGCTCCTTCAGGACTGCCTGCAGGGCCTGCAACTCCTGCAGCATGACATCCGCAGCGGGGACCGGCGACGGGGGTCGCACTGAGGGGAAGAATCGGGGGTGGTAGCCATAGAAGGCAAAGAACGGGGTCTGGCGCGTGGAGGCATGCACGGAGTTATTATATGCGAACTCCGCCAGCGGTAACATATCCACCCAATTGTCCTGTTGGAATCAGGTGTAACACCGCAGGTATTGTTCGACGGTGGCGTTGGTACGTTCTGTTTGTCCATCTGATTGAGGGTGGTGGGCGGAGGACAAGTGGATCTGGACGTGCAGGGCCCGAAACAGGGCCTGCCAGAACCGGGCGGTGAACTGGGCTCCTTGGTCAGAGATCAGGTGGTCGGGGAGGCCGTGCAACCGGAAAACCTGGGTCAAAAACAGTTGCGCAGTTTCTGGGGCAGAGGGTAGTCCAGCACAGGGGAGGAAATGGGCCATCTTGGTGAACAGGTCTACGACTACGAGGATGGTGGTCATTCCCCGTGAGGCCGGTAAGTCCGTGATAAAATCCAGGGAGACCGAGCACCAGGGCCCTGGGGGGGTAGGCAGTGGGAGCAGGAGCCCCGGGGGCTTGCCGGGGTGGCTCTTGGCTCGCTGGCAGGTATCACAGGCCGCTACATAGTCCTTGACATCCACTTGGACCCGGGGCCACCAGAAATCCTGTAGGACCAGGTGGAGGGTTTTATATGTTCCAAAATGCCCTGCAGGCTGGCTGTCATGGCAGAGGTGGAGCACCTCTCCCCGCAGAGCTCCCGGAGGAACGTACAACCGGTTCCGGTGGTACAAGAGGCCCTGATGCAAGGAAAAGGGGCTGTCCCGGGCGGCCGTCCCGGACTGGAGCTCTCGCTGCTGGGCCAGGGCATAGGGGTCCTTTTGCTGCTGCTCCTGCACCCGGTCCAGGAGGGGTTGTGGTTGGTGTGTAGCGGCGAAGTTCTCTGGGCGGAGGATTGGGTGAAGGGGGCGATCGACCTGCTCGGCTCGGTATTCTGGCTTGTGAGAGAGCGCGTCTGCTAGGGTGTTTCGGCGGCCAGGGAGGTAGGTGACCGTGAACTGGAACCGGGAGAAAAACAAGGACCACCGGATCTGGTGTTGGTTCAGCCGTCGGGCGCTTTGCAGGTGCTCCAGGTTTCGGTGGTCCGTTCGTACCTGGACCGGATGGCGTGCCCCTTCCAGGAGATGATGCCAGGTCTCGAAAGCTACTTTGATGGCCAGTAACTCCTTCTCCCAAATGGTGTAGTTCTGTTCCGAAGCGTTGAGTTTCCGGGAATGGAACGCACAGGGGAGCAGGGACTGCTTGCTCCCCACCGGCTGAAGTAGGACCGCTGCCACTGCCTTATCAGATGCATCGGCCTCCACTATGTAAGGTTGGGTAGGGTCGGGTTGCTGGAGGATGGGTTCAGATGTAAAGGTGTGTTGGAGGCGCCGGAAGGCCTGTTGAGCGGCCTCCGTCCAAACAAACTTCTCTTTGCCTCGAAGCAGGTCTGAGATGGGCATGGTGAGTTCGGAGAAGTGGGAGATGAACTGGCGGTAATAGTTGGTGAAGCCCAAGAAGCGCTGCACATCTTTGGGGCTTTGCGGAGCTGCCCAGTGGAGGATGGTCTCAATTTTGGCGGGGTCCATCTGGATACCCGAGGGCGAGATCCGATGTCCTAGGAAATCCACGGTCATGAGGTCAAAGGCGCACTTTTCGAGCTTGGTGAAGAGGCGGTGCTCCCGCAGGCGCTGCAGCACCGGTTGAACGTGCTCCTTATGTTCCGAGGGGTTCCGCGAGTAGATCAGGATGTCATCCAAGTAGATCACCAGGAAGCGGTCTAGGAGGTCCCGGAAGATGTCGTTGATGAAGTGCTGGAAGACGGCAGGAGCGTTGCACAAGCCAAACGGCATCACGGTGTACTCAAAGTGCCCATAACGTGTGCGGAAGACCGTCTTCCACTCATCGCCCTCCCGCATACGCACCAGGTTGTAGGCCCCTCGCAGGTCTAGTTTGGTGAAAATGCGAGCGCCCCGCAGCAGCTCTAACAGTTCTGGGATCAGGGGCAAAGGGTAGCGATTCCGAACTGTAATCTGGTTGAGGGCGCGGTAGTCATTGCACAGCCGGAGTTCCCCACATTTCTTTTTGACAAAGAGGACAGGGGCGGCTGCAGGGGACGTGGAAGGGCGAATGAACCCTCGGCGCAGGTTCTTGTCTAGGAACTCTCTGAGGGCTGCCAGTTCGGGTTCTGACAGGGAGTAAAGCCGGCCCACGGGAATCTTGGCTCCGGGTAGCAGATCAATGGGACAGTCATAAGGACGATGGGGCGGCAACTGGTCTGCCTCTTGCTTCCCAAACACATCCACGAACTCCCGGTACTGCTCCGGTAAGGGCTCGAGCGCAGAGCTTGCCTCCCGGGTCATCAGGATGCGCTCCTTTGGCCTCCAGCAGTTGGCTTGGCAATAGGGGGATCCGAGGGTCAGCCGGCCCGTGGACCACTGGATGATGGGGTCATGCCGCTGGAGCCATGCCAGGCCCAGCACGACCGGGAAGTGGGGTGCGGCAGCCAGGTAGAACTGGAGGCTTTCCTGGTGCTCCCCCAGGGCCACGTCGAGCGGCTCTGTCTCCTGTACTACAGGGCCCGAGGCGAGAAGCCGGCCATCAATAGTCTCCACCAGGAGGGGGCGGTGAATGGGTTGACTAGGAACCTGGTGGAGCTTGGCAAAGGACACGTCCATAAAATTGCTGGTGGATCCCGAGTCCAGCATGGCGGGTACTTGTAGGGTCCCCCTTCCGGGGACTGTCAGTGCGATCAACACGGTCAGATGCTTGGGCGGTGAGAAACTGAGGTGGCAGGCCCCTTGAACCACGAGGTTGCCCCGGCTCAGGGGCCTGTGAAGGCCGGGGCATGGACGTTTCCCGAGGCAGGGGCTGTGGGTCGTTTCGCGGAACCCTGGGCTGCAAAATGTCCCGGGGCCCCGCAATACAGGCAGAGGCCCTGTTGCCGGCGTCAGCAGCTTTTCGGCCACAGAGAGATGTGGCCGAGCCCCTCCCAGCTGCATCGGTTCTGCCGGGGGTGTAGGGTCCTTGCCGACGGGCTCCGAGGGCCCAGCTACTGGGGCTGATGCTCTGTAGACTGGCCGGGGTCGGTTGGCAGCACGCCTGCTTTCCAGCCTCCCATCAATCTGTAGACACAGGCGTATGAGGGCATGCAGGGTTCCAGGGCGCTCCACCCTAGCTAGCTCATCCAGAAGCTCATCCGACAACCCCTCCTGAAATTGGTCCATGAGAGCTGCTTCGTTCCAGCCCAGGTTTTGTTGTAATAAACGAAAGTCTGTTACATATTCCCCCAAGGGGCGTCGGCCTTGCCGCAGCCGGCGTATGCGGCGGTTGGCTGTAGCTGATTGGACTGGGTCCTCGAACATAGCCTTCAGTTCTCTGGTGAAGGCAGCTAAGTCGTTGAGCACAGGGCTCCGCTCGAGGAGTAGGGGCGTGGCCCATCTAGCTGCGGCCCCGGTGCATAGGTTAATCAAGAATCCCACCCGGGTCTTATCATCTGGGAAGGCCTCTGGTTGTAACTCCATGAAGAGCTGGGCCTGGGCCAAGAAGGCTGGGAGCTGGTCGGAAGCCCCAGTAAATTTCTCTGGGAGAGTCACAGGGCACTTGGCTCTCCCTGTAGGGAGAGGGGGTGGGGCTGCTGCTGGCTGGGTTTGCAAGCCTTGGATGGCCAACAACAGCTGGTCTACTTGTGAGCGCAGGAGCAAGTTTTCCTGCTGGAGTTGCTCCATGGTCAGCACTTCCCCCACTCCCTCGTTTGCCTGCTTTGTTTGGGCTGACTGCAAACTGTCAGCTCTACACTGCGTCAGCAGTGCCGGTGGGGGGCTGGAAATTCCTGGGTGGTTGGCAGGGAAGCAAAGTCCTTAGCCGGCAGTCTGGTCATAAATCTGCCAGGTCTAGGAGGAGGGGAGCTGATAAGGGCCAGGCTTGTCCTAAGCGTACTTGCCGAGTCAGGAGTCCAGAAGTGAGGTCAGTAGAGGTCCGGGATCAAGTGCCAAGGGGTCAGTCCGAAAGAGGGTGCCAGGAAACTAGGAACACACAAGCCACGCCTGAAGTTGCAGTCAGCAACAAGCTGCAGCCAAGGTGTGCCTTATAAAGAGCAAGGTTGACAGCAGGTGTGAGTCCTCAGCGTTTGGGCCTTAAGGAGACAGGCCTGCCTCTCTTCTGCCTGACCTTCTGCTGTCTACGTTCTGCAGGTGAGGGGGGAGTATCCTGTTCACTGTCTGTGTCTGGCTGCAGGGACTCTGCTGTATCTGGAGTGCTCTGCAGCTGAGGGGGTGAAGGAGCTGGATTCTCAGGAGGCTCCTCCATGTCTCCTTCTGAGTCTGCTGCTCCTGGGTCTGCTGCTGTTACTCCCGAGTCGTCCTCATCTGAGGAGTCCTCTGACGGGGCCATGACACCCGGCTCTTGCTTTGAGTTTAGCAAGGCTTGACGCTCTTGAGACCCGCCCTGACTCTACCCAGATGGTGAGTGATGGGCCAGTGGCTCCCCCTGTGCCAATAGCGGCGATAGGGACTGGAGGAGAGGTGGCGACACCCCAGACTGGAGTGACATCAACAGCTGTGGTGGACGGCTCTGTTGCTGGTTTGGCTGCGCCGCTGGTGGGAACAGGTGAGTCTGCCAGGCCTGCTCTGGCCACTGGGTCGCCAGGCTGGGGGTGGACTTTTCGAGGCCCATGGGTTACCAGTCCAGGGAAGTCCTTTCCCAGCAGGGTCCCTATCTCCAGCATCATGTAAGCCAATCAGCATGAAAGGGGAGTGTGTTAGCCACTGAGAAGAGTCTTATAACTTGCTTCCTTGACCTTTCCTGCTGATTGGAGCTGATCAGTGATAGTGAATGAGTCAGCTGTTCTTAAAGCCTCCAGGCGCATCAAGATGGCAGCCCATGGTGGCGCCGTCTCCTCATCCGAAGAGCCAGGTGCCGGGGGAGGGCGTTTTTGTGGCTGTCTAACTATTGTCAATGCCAGGAACATGCTGTGCCCAAAAAAGCATATTGAAACAGAGGCACTGGAGAACAAAAGCCCGGACAAGGCTCATATCCCTGGCGTTCCTAGATGTAAGGGAGTTGATAGCATGGACCGTGGCCATGTTATCACACCAAAAATGGACCGTAGAGTTTCTCAGCCTCTCGGCCCATAAATAAACAGCCATCACTATAGGGAAGAATTCCAGAAAGGTTACACTCTGTCCCTGGCAATTACCGCCATAACTAAAACAGATTGAAGATTGTAGGCCATGAAGGCCAGCCGGGAGTTGGAGGCCTTGAAGGCCAGCTGGGAATTCGAGTATGGGATTGTGAAACCAACAGGGGAAAACACCATAACCCAGACAAACCTCCCCTTAAACCGGGTAGCCTGCAAACAAAGTTTGTAGTACCTTGAGTCTAACTTGAGTCTAACCTGAGCAGCTTATGCTGGTGGCTTCTTCTAACCCCTTTGAAGGCCTCTTGCCTCTTATCTCACTGTTGCACATATCCTTCTGCAAAGGGAAGGAAATCATTTATGAGTAAGTACACCTTACAAACTACTATTTTGTTGCAGCTAACCCAGTTACCCCAAAGCACAGAGACTGAGGATATGCTGCTGTCACCAATAGTTGGACCCACTGCAGCTTTTTCCTAGCAGGTTTCCAAAGCACCAATCAGAATAGGTGTTCAAATGGCAAAATTTGCATGCTATATTGATTTCAAGTAACTGATATCCTACATATTAAAATAAACATGCCAATGTAAAAGTTGCATGCTATATATGACTTCAGGTAAATGATATCAGAAATGTTGTTGTAAAATCATCAAGAAAGAATGAAGAGTCTGCCTGAATCTTAAAAGGCAGCTTCCGTGTCACAATAGTCTAAGATCCTGTCAAGACCACCCCATTTTAGTAAGGTCTAAAATCCTAGAAATGAGGATAAGAGCCTAATAAGTAGCCTGTCTTTCCTCTTTATTCCTATCCACCCATCAAGCCACATTATCATCTGCTAGACCTTCAATTCCCTGCAGAAGTTTACATATTCCTCTTTGAATATAACAAATGCCATATGCTTTGTTGTTGATATGAGACCAAATTCAAATAAATGCAACTTCTATCTCATAGTTAACAAGGAATGTGTAACTGACACGTGGAAAAGGATCACTGTCATCTAAGTTATGGTGATGTAGATGTTTTCTAGCAAACCCTGTAATCTCTGCACACCATAGTATCCAAATCTGAAGACCGAAAGGCCCAAAAGGCTCACCCGGCCCTACAAAGGCCACATGTAATATAATAATAATAAAATTAGCTACCTCAACCTAATATATTCCTGGGCCTAGCAGGAAGTCAGAAGCCTAACCAAAGAGCTCTGCACCCCCAAAGCAGCCACCATGTAATAAAATTAATAGAATAAAGTACCTTGAACTTAATATAGGCCCGAGTCATGCAAAGGCCGTAAGCCTAACCAAAGAACCCTGCACAATGGCCAATGTGTCAACCACATCCTTCACCGTCTTGCGCCCCCTACCTAGGCTGAACTCACACCCAGCCTTGGCAACCAAAGGGGGAGGTAGGGCCTGTTGAGGCTCGAAAGGCTTGTGCAGCCTCCTCTCCCATAATTAGTTCTATGCCTGCAGCCCATGGCTATTGGGAAGATTTGAACCCTGATCTCCCGGGTTGCAGTCCAAACCTCAACCACTACACCAAAACCTATCCCAGGCGTATGGGTGGGGTAATTTAAAAATGCCCAAAGGCCTGCATTTTATGAGGGGACCTCTCACACACACACCATTTCCTTTCTTGGGTGGCATTATTGCTTTAAATCCACACTGACTTATAATTATAATTAATATTATTATTATTAATATTATACCCAGTGACTGTATGTGTGATTCCCTTATTCCCAGTCATTGGCTTATAATTATAATTATGAAATAATAATTATTAGAAATGCTGTGTGGTGAAATTAACCTATTGCAGTTTAGCTCACAACAATAAATACACAAACAGTATCAGTGTCAAACAATGCAATACCAATATTATTATTAAACTAAAGACACTGCTTAATGTATAAATCCCCTATCATAAGCCATGCAGCACCTATAATTTATTTATATTCAATAGAATCTAATCGTGTAATTCAGATTATAATTGTGTTGAGTTCTTGTTTAACTGGCTGCCAAGGCAGCCTTGAGGTGGTGCTGCTGGAGAGTACAGGCGACTCCCTCCCCCACCAGCCGTGTGTGCGTGTGCCAGCCACGTTTGGCTGAGTAGGCCCCTTTAACAAGGCCCACTCCAGCCGCAGCCGCTCCTCCAGGCACGCAACCACCCTCCCTGCAGCCCACACCCCTAATGGGGAAATAAGGAGACCAAAATCGGCCCGCAAAAGGCTCCTTGCGCCGCAAAAAACTGCTGTTCTGCAGCTCTGTCTCCCAGCTGCTCTGTCCCTTGCCGTCCACGTCACGCGAGCAAAGAGGGGGTAGGAAAGGGCGGCTGGGCTTAAATAGTCCCTTAAGCCCCGCCCCCTCATGCTGCACGTCGCGTGTGCATAATAGACGCGACGCGCGACTTTGCCCTTACAGAAGATGGAGGCAGCAGCTTTGCCTCCGACTGCAACTAGGCCCCACTCATCAGTTACAGGGTGAGTGAGGCTTCATAAGCTCTGACACATCTCAGATTACCACAGCATGGTAGAGCAAATAACATGGAGCTTGGCAACTGTCACAGTCCCTAAAGGCCTACAGAACACAGGGGCCTGTGGAATTGATAAATACACAGTTTGACACAGTTTTTCACTTTGGGTCTCGCCCGCCCTGCCCCACCATGGAGGTTACCATTTCACATGAGTTTTACATACATTTGCACTTGTTAGATAAAGAATCCTGATTTAATTGTAGGATCATGCAAATATTCCTATCTGCAGTGTTTTAATTCATATTCCTATGTGCTTGTGCACACTGGCAATTTTTAAGGGGGCGGGGACACAATTTGAGATTTTCAGCAAACTGCCAGAAAACAGATATGTGCTAATGCATTGGTGCCACTCGGCAAAAAACATCAGGTAATTCAGTATCTTCTTTATTTCTTGCTAACCTTTAAAATTAGGTCTTTTAAAAAAAATAAAATAACTGAAGTTAACATAAGTAAGCATGCACACTGCAAACCTGAGGTGACCTGAACACTCTGAGTTGGGCAAAATACCCTGTCCTTTTCCAAGCTTTTTGAAGGATATTTTGCCAGAGAGGAAGTGAAGAGTTAGGGCAAAACAGTGTTTCTTTGTCCATGCTCATGCTCATGATCCAAAAATATATCCATGCTTCTTGTCATTTTAAAATGGGCTTTGCAATTAAAGCGGAGTGGATGTAGGATCCTGACATACAGTTCTTTCATTCCTATCCCTTTCAACATTTTTTAACACGGCTTCTGTTTCCATGTTGTCAATGGTCTTTTCATAGTACACAATGTTTCATAATATTTGGCAGACGTATCCAAAACCTGATTCACTGTCTGCTTGTGATTCTTAGGTCAGGAATTACTCCAGACATAAAGTTCTCCATAGGGTAAAACAAATTATTGCAATTAAGATTCAACAGGAAAAGATAAAGAAAAAATCATAATACATAATTGTAAGTTTTAAAGTCAGCGTTCACATTTTTGAGCAATGTCCCACAAAAAATGTTGCATTGTAATTTATCCACTTTGAAGATTAAAGTAGGCTTATTGCTAATAAATAAATTAAACATAGTAGGGGAGCAGAGGGACAAATTTAAGGGCACAGGGAACCAGAGCAAAACTTTATAATGAGCTTTGTATGTTCTTTCTTTTAGATGTTAGGGACAAAAAAAAATGCAATAAAACATCCGCCAATAATGGACTGCTTTTATAAACATTAAAACTAGCAGGCAGACCAGTGACTTATGCAAATGTCCAAAGTAAGCTGTACTAGCAAAACCTGGGCATGGGGCTGAAATGGCGCCAGATGCAAAACAGTGGCTCAGGAGGGCAGACATACACAGTGCATCTCTGAGCACATGGCTGAGACCAAGTATTTGTTTTCAATATCAGAACCAAGCTCACTGTTCTGTCATACAAAAATCTATGGCTTGTTTATTAGCCAAGGGCACCTCCCTCATATGTGCAATTTCCAGACCAACTACCCACAAAACACTAGGGGAGATTTTTAACCCACTCCAAAACTGAAATGGCTGCTTGTTGTGGGAAAACCACTGCAGCTATCCTTCTGAAATTTGGCAGGATTCATGTGCTCAGAAGGGGCAACCTTGCCTGCAAATTTTATTGAATTTCATCTTCTTCTGTCACAAGGAAAAAAAGTTATAGCCATTTTGGATTTCCCAATAGTGAATGGGGGAGATAAAACAGACCTGGATAGACTATGAGCAGAACTGGACAGAGACAGGGTGTTTCCCGAGCACTTAATAAGAGTTTAATCAAAATTTTGTGGCCAGTGCACACCCCTAAAATATATCCACTAGGTGAGAAGATATGATCTTGTTCCTCCACAGTGAAAAGGGGGTAGATTGGAGAGAAAATATCATCTGAAAACAGACCTTGAAATCAAAATGGATTCTTGGTAATCATGGCTTCTTTAAATGTTACACCTATAAACAGATATTTGGAAAGGCACCATCTTGCCACGCACCCCCATCACACATACAGAAAAGATCCTTCAATGAAAATATCAGAAACAGTGAACAACTTTCCTTGAAAGGCAGGTTGTCTACCCTTATCAGCCTCTTTCGCTATGTGCAGGGACCAGAAAGCAAAAGCCTGCTCTCCCAATACCCCTACCCTCTCCATTTATTGCAATTATTTTCTTAGACCAACCTTTTTTCTGGTGTAACATCTGCCTGGATTGGGACCTGCAGGAGCACTCTCAACATGAGTTTGATGTGGCCTGAGTCCCCTCACCTCGCCCTCGACACACCCCTTTTTGGGCCTTATGCTGGCTTACACCAGCTCCACTTGTGCCAGTTTTGGTTGAGCAGGGCTGGCCCAGCTGAGCCCCGGCTGAGGGACTTAAGTTGGCATAGCCTGGCTGAACCAGGACGCAGCTGGCTTAGCTGGAGATCTGTTTCATTCAACTCCCCTCAGCTCGGCATCAATGCAAGTTGGATTGCACCCTAAGTGTGCAGTCAAAAACATGCCAGACAATCTTCTGCAATGTGCTTTGGATCCATGTCAGACATGCAGGATTTCTATGGCAAATACATGCTTGAAAAATGCTGCCATTAAGAATATAACTCTTAACTATCAAATAATCATGTTGGTGAAAATTTTAACAAAACAAACCCTTGAAACATTGAAACTTTAACTGGTTTATTTCATATTACAACAATAAAATAAATTATAATTTGAGTTTGTTAATTTGACCATGAAGGGCAACTGCACAAAGCTTAAAATATTGGGGCACCATTCTGTCAGTCTTACAGAGCAGTCCTATGCATGTCTACACAGAAGTTTGTCCCACTGAGGCGAATGTGACTTGCTCCCAGGTAGGTGTGTATAGGACTGCAGCCTAAAGCACTTGAAAATCCCACTGATTTAAATGTGAGAGTTCAAGCATATGCTAAAGGTGTATTTAAAGGTAATAAATGTTTGTTTTGTATGTTGCATTTCTACCAAAAAACTATTAAGCTCACTAGAATTATATTATATGTGTAATGGACAACGAACTGGAAATCTGTAAAATTAGGCCTTATTTTACGCCTGCTTTACCTAGGGTTGCCAGGTCAGAAGCATCCCAAACCCTGAGATTTCAAGGGCGGGCCCTAGTGATGTCATTAAGCATGATACATTAAGCATCAACCACAGTTGCTTGGAGCATACCACTCAAACAAAAAAATCTCTGATTGGAAATTAAGATGGAAATCTTGGCTAAATGAGGGTGTTCCCATTCCTTCTCACCTGCTTAGGGAGCCTGGGTGGGGAACATTTAAACTAGCCTACTTGCTTCTAGCAAGAAGGGTTGTGTGCCCTCAGGCCAGGCCAGTCACCAGAAGGCCATTGTAGGAAGAAAGGAGCCTAGTGTTGTGGAGAGGTTAGATGGGAGCACTCAGTTTCTGTTCAAAAATTTCTGTTCAAAAATTATTTGAAAGATACAATGTATAATATGCTATTTTTGCAAGTCATTTAAAACCCCCTGCGTGTACACTTTTAATATAACAACTGAAATTGTTTACAGTAAACAATTGGCTACCAAGATCCTGCTGTGATTTTTTTTTTTTGTTCTACATCTTGTGCACACACAGAGGAAGGGATTTTTTGCTAAAAAGTATATACTTAATTTATGAGATGTTCAGACAAGCAAGAAAAGCCAATAGTTTTCTGGCATTGCAATGGGTTCTAGCCATTGCCTGTAGGTCAATAAATCCCTTGTCAATCACAACCCTGACTCTACTTATTGGCTACAAACCTCAAAGGGTGGAGTTAGAGCAGCCAGCTATGACTTCATTTAACAGACGTTGCAAGGGGGCAGCTGACATTTTGGTGTATATCTCTTGAACCAGACCACCTAGAAACGTAATGTTTTTTTTAAAATGAAAGCTGAGAGTCCAGAGATTGGGGTGACTTACTCAGAGACAACCCCAGTAATCTGGAGTCTCTGGGCAAAAACTGGAGACCTGGCAACACTATTTACACACAAACCGAAATGCAATCGGGCTGTATAATGAATAATCACATCACTGTTTCCATGTTTGGCAGCTTTTTGCTGTAAAATGTTTTACATTTTAAACAGATAGTGCACTTTATATTGAGGGTTGCACCAAGCTGTTGGGCTGTAATAGAACAGTAAAACAAATAGGATGACTACCAGATACTTGAGCGCTTAATTTTTAAAACAGTAAGGGAGAACTGGTTTTATTTTGGATATAACTTAATGATCGCCAAAGCAGGATACAATTGGTTGGCCTGAACTTTCTAAATGACTGTTTCATAATGCCTAGTTTCATAATGTGAATCCATTTTGGATTATCTGACCCAAGATAAGACTTCAATGGACTTACAGTATCAGTCACCACTTTACCAGTGCCACAAAAGGGAATTGGAATTAATTGGATTATATTAGTCTCCACCCCGTGACTGTGGAAAAGTCTTAAACTGTAACTATTTCAAACAGACCATATCTCTCATCAGCCAAGGGATTTTCACTTCAACTTGCCACTAAGGCTTAATTTCTTTGCTGTGCTCTCCTTTGGTTTGGAAGAGGTCAATGAAATACTTTATTCAAGTTTATTCACACTGATAGGGCAACTCTCTTCATTACTTTAAGCTACTTTATGTAGCAGCTCTGATTCTCTTTATCTTTTGGGAAGCTCAGCTTTCACTTCCTTTCAGATTTGACACTATTCCTGGGATGTGTCCCTTATGTGCCATCCTAGTTTGGCAAGGTGAGGAGGTGGAACAGACGGATGGAAGGATGATGCGGCATTTTCACAAGTGACACTGTATGGCCACTTCTTATGATGCTTTCTGTATCCTGAGTATAGAAGTCAACCATTCTGTGCTTTTTATTAAAAAATAATTGCTGAAGGGCAGGGGGCAGGGAGAAGCAGCCACCACATTCATTGCCCAGCCAGTTCACTACAGCCAGAGCAGGAGGTGGAAGGGCAGCTATTTCTTTGCTCTCATTGCAATGGGAGGGAATTATTTACACTTGCCCCAGCATGGCATTGATCTGTGCAATTCCAGAGGGAATTATGGGGCATTGGATTGGCTGTATGCATGCCTGCCCTGACATGTCCTGTTTTTCTTTTTTTTTTTTTTCAATAATTTTTATTCAAATTTTCATAAAACATACAAGACAAAATCATAAAACATTCAAAGACAAAAAACAAAATCAAAAATAGTTAAACAAAAAGAAAAAAAGAAAAAAAAAAAAACAAAAATAAAAAATAAAGAGTAAAATATTGACTTCCCATTTGTCAAAGATCAAATCAGTTATAAGTCTATAATATATAGCAATCCTGTCTCTTAAGTCATATTATAAAATCACTTTCCTCCAGTAGTTATCTTACTTAATCATCAAATCTCATAAACATTACAACATGTCCTGTTTTTCTCATCTCCACTGCTGGAAAATCCCTGGTGGAACATATACAGTGGTGGAGCTTTCTGCCCACATACCGGGGGGCACATCTCTAGGGGCATACGTATTCTCCCAATGGTTATCTTTCCTCCAGTGAAGTGGCACCTGTAGGGTTCTCTAAGGTATCTTTCTGAGCCAACGTGATGAAATGGGTATTGGAGGCACTGTTTTACAGCGGTTCTGATCCTAACTCGGGTCAATTTCAGAGAATAGCATTGTATGATTGTCTTTCTGCCCCCTGGAAGTTGTGCTATAGGGTGTCGCAGGGTATCATCTTGTCCCCAATGCTATTTAACATCTATATGAAGCACTTGGGAGCGAGGTGTCAGTAGTATGCTGATGATACCCAGCTCTGTTTCTCTGTAACATCTAATCAGAAGAGGCCTTGCAAGCCTGGGCTTGGTGATGGGCTGGATGAGGGCCAATAAACTGAGTCTGAATCCTAGAAAGATGGAGGTGCTGTGGGTTGGTGGTTCCCAGGTCTGGATCATTGGTTAACTGCATCCTTTGGATGGGGTCATATTCTTGAAAGAACAGGTTTGTAGTCTGGGTGCGCTCCTGAATCCATCTTTGTTGCTAGAGACCTAGGTGACCTCAGTGGCTAGGAGTACCTTCTGCCAGCTTTGGCTGGTAAGATAGCTGTGGCCATTTCTGAACCGGGATAGCCTGACCACTGTTATCCATGCACTGATAACCTCCAGGCTGGATTACTGTAATGTGCTCTATATGAGGCTGTCCTTGAGGTTGGTTTGAAATCTGCAGCTGGTGCAAAATGCAGTGGTGTGAGTGTTCACTGTGGTAGAGTATTGCCAACATGTTAGCTCACTGCTGAAAGACTTGCACTGGCTGCCCATTAGCTGGGCCAAGTTCAAGGTTCTAGTTTTGGTCCCTATGCAGCTTAGGACCAGGATTACTGAAAGTTGATCTTACCCCTATATACCCAGTTGATCACTGCACTCTGCAGGTGAGGGCCTCCTGCAGATATCATCTTATCAGGAGGTCCGTTCTGCACAACATAGGAAGTGGACCTTTAGTGTTGCAGCACCAACACTTCAGAATTTCCTCCTGTTGAATGTTAGACAGGCATCATCTCTGTTATCTTTTTGGCACCTACTGAAGACATTCCTCTTTCAACAAGCCTTATAATTAGAGACTTTATCCCAGTCTGCATCTGTGTTGGAATTGCTTTTTAAGATGTTTTAAAGATGTTTTGTTTTAATAAGTTTTAAAAGATGTTTTGTTCAGTATGTTTTAAAGTCTTTGGTTTTTAAGATGTTTTAGAGTGTTTTCAGTGTTTTTCTTTGCCGCCCTAGGCTCCTTCTGAGAGGAAGGGCAGGATATATATTTAATAAATACATACATAACAATGATGATGAAAGACATGGTTAAACACCTGATGTTTAATGTACATCTGACAATATGTAGCTGATCCCTAGATTTTTACAAATTGTAACCATGCTCCATGCAAGTGTCTTACCATCCATCAGGCAACAATAATGTTCTCTCTGGATGTCCAAGGTCAATGACATAGAGCAACGGGGAACAGTGAAATTTTTGACCTAATGTGGTAGACTATATGAGTGTTTAGGTCAGATCATGGAAGACAAATAATGTATTTTGAAATAAAATTGAAAACCTGTGGAAGACTTAGAATCCTATTAAGGTATTGCCAATTAGGGCATACCAAAATTTCACAGGTTTAAGAGCAAGGGCTACTTACTTGAAGGACACACACAAACACAGAGTGAGTCAATATACAGGTGTTGCTCAAAGTCAGAGTGATCACCTTTGGGAGTGTTAACCTATTTACTTCCAGGTTAGACTGCATGCTGCCCTGGGGAGGGAGCACAGTTTGGGAGTTTCTTTGTCACAGATGCTTGAGTTATCTGAAACTCTCTGTTCTACAAGCCTGTTTTTGGTGCACCTGACCTCTCCCTGAATAGTCTACATTGACCTGTGAAGAAGAGGTGAGGTGGACTACATGGCCCTGTGTACCTTTCTTTTAAAGCTTCTTCTGATGTTATCTTATGATTATGGAAGCTTCTCCAGTGTGGTTCCTTACTGTACTATGAGGTCCTAGTTGGAAGCATCAGGTCACATGGGAGGAATCCATGATGCGGCTCCTTCCTTCCCACTTTCCAGGAGAGATTATGTTGCTGTGGAAAGTAGCTGCCTCCCTGACTCATCCTTTATGACCCAGAGGTTTCTGACATCACTTTTGCAGTGTTGCAAGTAGCTGACCTGCACCAGTTTTCACGCCACAATGCTGATATCAGAAGGGTCCCTAAGAACCCATTTTTTTACCAGAATATGGCACTATAGACAAACACTGCTGTAATAACATATGGCTACTCATATCTGTAACTCCACATAATTTATACCGGTGACGGATTATAATTTCCTCCCTCTGACACTTTCATGTAGTAGTGTGCACATCCCATTCATCCCAGTATTATCTGTGGTCAAAACATCTTTAACCACAGATGACTGTAGGACAAAAGAAAGGAGTGCACATGCCTGTAAAGCACCTTATTCTCTGCACCATTGTGGCAACCTGAAGACAGCCATCTCTGCAGATGGCCAGAGAATTGTTTTTTTTAGCATCCAAGTAGATAGGACCAGGTGACTTAAGGAACCAATAGAGTTCCTTCTAGTTTTGTAAAGTTGCTGACTGTGGTGTGATTCTTCAGTTAAAGGAACTTATCACCTGCTCACAAACTGGGCTGTTCTTGGAGTGCACATTCCTACTAGTCCAGATCACTAGTCCCCAAAACACTATAGGCTATGATGCCCTATTCCCCTCACAGAGCTACAGTCTCCAGAAGAGGGGTTGACTGTTAAACCACTCTGGCCACTGAAGCTCTGTCAGGGGAATAGGAGTCTCCTATTGACTCTCAGCACCCTTCACAACCTACACTTCCCAGGATTCTTTGGGGGAAGCTGTGACTGTCTAAAGTGAAATCAATGTCTGATATAGGTATGGCCCCCTCATAAGCCAAGCCAAGCAGCTGTGACTCTGGCTTTTAGGAGATTGACAGTTGGTTCTTACCGAGCATGCCCGTGCTTTTCATTGACTTCAATGTTAAATTTCTGAAATTAATTAAAATTCATCCAAGCATTTTAAAACTTTTAAACTGCAGAAGATGAAGGTCAGAGTATGGGGCAAGGTCAGTAATTACAGGTATGCCATGAACATGGCTGATTTTTTAATTAATTTCAACAAATTATGAGACCACTAATAGAAAAAAGTCTAGCAGGGGTCTGGATTTTTTTTCTCTTTTATGAATTCTCAATTCTCTCTGAGTGTTTTGTGTATTGCATGAAAACTTAGAGGGCTGTTAAGAAAGCATTTCTGAGTTCAGGACTATAAGTTTTGTGAGGTTTTGTTTTGAAATGAGCTTATGGAAAACAGCAGAATGGCATGGGGGTATTTTCAGTTTCACATTTCAGACTGCAAAAAATCCATGCTGGCTATAGTATACAGCATCAGTGTGCAGCAAATACTGAGGTTTATTTCTCCTACCTCTTATGCATCATTGCATCCTGAGAAAGGACCTGGACATATTTTGATGCTACTGTAACTACCTGTTTGTCTATGTAATTCATCTGCTACTTGAACTTTCATTTGAGCCATCAGACTCAGGCCTATAGCCAGCCTAAAAGTTTGGGAGAGGCACCAAAAAAAGTAGGGGAGATTTTTTCCCCCTGTAATAAATTTAATGTTTTATGGTTTGCAAAACAAATTGGGGGCAGAAAAAATAGGGGGGCCTAGCCCCCCATCTACAGGCCAGATCAGTCTGAAATACTGAAGCCACTTATGCAAGGGTAATCACACTGATAGTATTAGGATCGTTCATAAATGAGTGGTATCAGAATTGAATTTGTATTCATTTAGTTCCTTTTTTTTTAAATCACACATTGTATCAAGGATGAAAATTCAGTGAATTTAATAAAATGTAGTTGAAGAAAGTATAAGCTTTTTGATATACTGTGCAAATTTGAGCTGCAAATTACAAGATAAAGAAGTTGTCTTTCTTAAGTTTAGTGGGCAATTCTCCCACCTACTGATGGATTTGAACATAGATCTCAAAAATGATTGATCAACATTTGAAGAGACTGAATATTGCAATTGCTTTTGGTAGTACTAAAAGTGAACGGAGATGTAGGCTTTTTTTTGGATACAGAATTCTAAGCTAGGTTTTGAGGCAAGCAGACAAAGCAAATGACAAGAAAGATAGCATCTGCTTTTCTGTCTATTCAAGCTGAGGGTTTTCATTCTAAATGCAAGCAATGTTTCCGAAGTTAACATAATTAACTCACAACAATCCTGGAACATCATAATATGGATACAGATGGAAATTCAAAGCTTTAAAAATGTCATATAACTGCAACAGGATTACCATTTCTTATAAAAGAACAAATCTGAATACTAATCAAAACAGGTGTTTTTATTTCAAACACTTCTAACGCTGTGAAATTACCAGCAGGGTTATTTATGTATTAGCTGGCAAAGAAGCATTCATTTATTTTTAAAAAATATGATCCGTGAAAACATCAAAGTGATAAGATTAAAAAGTATGACACTGAACATTGCTTCCTGAAGAAAAGAACAGTTCAATTGATTGGTAATTTCTATAGGACTACTTGAGAGATCTTTCTAATTGTTAATCCCCTCTTCCTATTGCTTTATGTTATTTATATTTAACAAACAGTAAGGCTGGTGGGAATGTTGCCCTCCTGACAATCCACAAACACCATCCAATAATTTGCTTACAAAAATATTTGAAAACTTAAATATTAAATCTCAAGGAGGAATTGCCATCAAAATGTTAAAATTCAGGGAAAAGTTGGTGGAATAACTCCCACTGGTTAGCATGTTATCATTTTTGTGGTGTTCATAATAGATGAAGCCTTTCTAGGCAAAATCTTTCATATTAATCTAGTGTTGCATAAAATTCTGGGCAACAGGTCTAGGGGTCAAGCATCATTCATCATTAGTTGAAGTGACATTTGCAACCCTTCACACAGCAGCTGCATGAAAGGAGAGAAAAAGGTATTCTTAGGAAGGACGGGGGGGGGAGAAAACAATCTGAGCATTATCTGGTGACAAGAAAACAAGGTGCCACTATGTCAGCATGGTAATGCGCTTAAATTCGATGATGTCATTCTTCCATAACCTCAGGAGTCACAAGGCACAAGGCAGCTGCATTCCTGAACTTAGTAGTTCTGCTGGAGATAAGTAATGACTGAATGTAAATGAATTACATTAGTGTGGCTGTGAATACAGCTCTGTGCATCTAAATGATGATTTATATCAGGATCCTATCTTGTGTTTTTTTTAAAGAGTGCTCTGCTTGTTAACAAGGCAGCCCTTGTTCTCATCGTATCCTCCAGGCATAATAGGTTCTGGGAAGCTATAGCAGATAGCTTTTGAATCTGAGACTGCAAGACAGCATTCCAAGCCTTTACAGTAGAACACACTGGATAAAGTAAGACTTCTAAATGATATTAACTAACAGATGAAAAAGTTCCCCCTCCTCTCCTGCCCTCTGCTGCATGGCTTGCCTTCTACCAAACCTTCCGATAAGAATGGGAAATGTAAGGAAGCAAAATGGAACTGTAATCATCAGCACACACACACACACACACACACACACACACACACACACACACAAATTATACTAAATGGCTAATACTTCACCAGTCCTTTTGACATTACAAGTACATTTTAAGGCAATATATATTTTATGTCACAGTAGCTTTTATTATATGAAACATGTGATTTCTTCAGAATTATGCACATTTTTATATTACTCATTAAAACAGCATGTTGATTTTGTGGGTTAGAGTGTAGGTCTGAATTCCCCCCCTCTCCAAGGTTGAGTTTCGCATTAACTACTGTAGTATACTACACTGCATATGATTGTGTCTGAATTGTCTTTAATTGATTTGTGTAATTCATAATTTGATATAATTCATGATGCGCTTTAAAGCATAATGCAATTTAATTGTATCTTGATGGACAGAAAACAATCTCATTAATTTTACAAGGAGAATTTTAACCCTATTTATCTGAAATGCCTACAAGGATATTGATAGAATGTCATGGCTGAGAATCTGTGCACAGCTATATGTAGGTAAAGCTAACTGCTTTTGACAAGATGCAATCATAAACAACAATGTCCAGAATCACTGGGACTATGGCTGCAACCCCAAGATACATTTGTGAAAGTAAGTCACAATGAAATAAATTGGGCTTGCTTCCCAATAAACATGGTTAGAACTGATGAATTAGTAAATTAAATAATATATAGTTCTTGGTTCAGAAATGTATATTAGAGAAACCATACATGCAAGTTACACACTTTCCCTCTTCTACTCACCCCACCACCACTTCCCAAAAGTTAAGAAGTCTCTATCTTCTGCTAAAAGAAATTTAAGTGGAAAGTATGCATTTCCTGGGCCCTGCATTTCTTTGGAACAAAACTTCCTCTATTGATTCAATAAGGGTTCTGTCTATAGAATAGTGATAGATTTGACCTCTTGAAATGTCCTCTTGCTGTTGTTTTCACCACTTGGTCTTAAGGTAATTAGCTAACGCTATATTCAGACACAGGGTTTATTGCATGAGTTTTACTGATTATAACGGTAGCACGTCTGTCCCGATATCTAACATTCCTTTCACATCGCAGTACTTATTGCCTTATGGAACTGTGGCTTATTAACCAATATACTGCCATGTTGCGCTAAATTTCATCCACACCAGTGAGTGTGTGGTGTAATACAACATCAGTGTCATTGGATATGTTGCCACTCCCCCACCCTTTCCACACATGTGCACTTCTTCATGCTAGTATACCCCATTTTGTCACTTTACTCCCGCATTTTTGTGGGTTAATGGGGTTGCAAACGGATTTTTTCTGGAAGCAATTAACATGGAAATGAGTACTAAAATTCCACTATATTCTGCTAGATTTCCAGAAGTGGCTTTTATGTAATGTGAAAGATCAAATAAAATGCGGAATTATCAGGTAAGGAAATGTCAAAAAAATGGGCTAAACTGCTGTGTGAATGCAGCCTAAGATAAAATATGACATTTTATCAATTGGGAATACATTAAATCAAACATAGGTGTCTCTGCATTGACCATAACACCAGGGAAATTGCTCTGTTAATGATTAATCTTTTGGCCTTTGGCCTTCCTATAGAATTGATAGATGATATAGGAAGTAGCAACAGCAGAGGCAGAGTGTTTGTGAAATGAACAGAACAGTAGCAGAAGGATTATTTGGAGCTAGGGTTGCCACTCCATGCTCATTAAAAAATACTGCTCCTTCTCCACACATCACTTCTACTGTACCAGAAGTATGTACATATGCATGTGGAAGATTTATAGCAGATTCTTTAGTACATGCACCATGCATCTGAGCTTTGAAACTAACTAAATGTCTCTATTAGCTCACGTGTACACAGCCAACTTGATTCCAACTTCAATTAGTGAAAAGTCATAGTGAAACTTTGAAGAGAGAACCCACACATCCTTCCAAATTAGCAGCAATTAAATTCTGTGACAGTAAATGTTTCAACCCAAGCACCACTTCTCAGGTAATTTAGATACTAGAAAACAACATGAAATAATAGAAGTGCTGCCAAATCTTGTCCATACTGAAATCGTTCACCACATCTGAGATTTCTGATCTGCCAACGAATTCTTCCCCTTATATCTAAATATTTATTTATCATTAATTTTTCACCCCAAAGGATCTCAGGGCAGTACGCAAAATACAATAAGATCAACACAAAAGAACAGAGCACTACTTAAAACAATTCAGCCATTAAAACAGTTCTGCAGGGTTTTAAAATAGTCATATCCATCCTATAGTCTTCATCTACAAACCAATGTGAAAAGATGTGTTTTCACTTGCCTTTTAAAACTTATCAATGAGGGGATTGCCATCACTAAAGAGAGGGAGTCCCATCATTGGGGTGTCATTATCGAGAAGACCCTGTCTTGTGTAACTATGTAATGGGCCATACCCTTCAACAGGTATTATGTGTAACAGAATGGAAATGTTCCACACAATTTGATGGGCTACTTTTGCCCGTCTCTACTAAATGAGGCTCACCTTTAAAGATCAATGAAGGGGGAGGGGGATAATTTGGGAAACATTTTCTCTCTTCCCCATGCCCACCCATCACCATTACATAATTGCACTCTGATCACCCAAGCGAATTTGCTTGTAAGTAAATTCCACTAATTTAAATAGAACATATCTCCATTTAAATCAATGGAGCTTGCTTTTGAGTAAATATAAGTATTGGTTAGTGCTCTTAAGACTGCAGCTGGACAACAGCCAGCACAGGAGGTAGAAGGGCAGCTATTTCTTTGCTCTCATTGCAATGGGAAGGAATTATTTACACTTGCCACAGAGTGGCATAGATCTGTGGAATTCCTGAGGGAATTAGGAGGCATTGGATTGGCTGTAAGCATGCCTGCCCTAACATGTCCCGTTTTCCCCATCTCCACTGCTGGAAAATCCCTGGTGGAACATATAGGTGGTGGAGCTTCCTGCCCACATATCAGGGGGGACATCTCTAGGGGCATACATATACTACCAATGGGTATCTTTCCTCCAATGAAGTGGCACCTGTAGGGCTCTCTAAGGGTCCCTAGCCAGACTTAGGGTAGGGATAGCATTGCTCTCTGACTCTACACATTTGTCACAATATTCTGAGAAGTTCAGTATATTGTAGTCCTAGAATGCTTGTTTGGATTGCTTGAACATAGTCAAGGAATAAAGAACAGGTTTTCTACTCAGTCTTATATGGGGTCCTCTGGGAAGTATATTGAACTTGAACCTGTATCACCCAAGTTCAAATGTTACTTTCACTTTACTAAGTGGCCTTGGGCATGTGACTTTTTCAGCATTAGTTCCAAGTCTATAAAAATGATATAATAATGACTTACAGGGTTGCACAAATGAATAAGATTATTGAAAGTGCTATGTAAAAGGCAGATATCCCTTCCCCAAACATGTATATCCATCCATCATGTTAATATATGAATACTTGTTACATTCCTATTTATGTTTTATTATTGTGCAGTTCTCTGTTTTTCCCCCTGGAGGTTTTTAGTGTGAGACTGATAGAACAGCTATAATAAGATTTGCTGTTATTCTTGAAAAGCATTTCCCCCCAAATAAACCTTGGTGATTTCCTTTAAAGAGACAGAAGTGTGCCCTTTAAGAGCCGAGTATGAAAGTTTACCCAAAGAGGAAAAGTCCAAAAGAAAACAACAATGAAAATTCATTTAAACAGGTCCTCCTCCTCTTTTTTGTATCTGGGGAGATTTTACGGTCTTTCAAATCCTAGAGTTCTTTCAACCAGAAGATGCCTTAAAGGGACAGAAGGCCTTAAAATATGCTCCCTATGTCCCTAGCTGAGAAAGATACATAGAAGGGGAGGAAAAGTCAAACAACAATACAAAAGCATTAATGCAGAGAACAGTGGGGTCTCTTCCCTAATTTGACTTTCTCTACAGGTGGTCTGCAGCTGTATCCAAACAGGTTAGTGTTGCCTCCTCATGAGGACTACAACAAAGTGGTGTCTGTATTCTAAAGAATACATTTCATTTAGTGGCACAGAATGATTCAGGTCTAAAAATAGGGGGGGGCAGAAAGCATTTTCCAGCATAGCCTGAGGTAACTCCTTGCGCCAGAAGAAGACAGTAGCACCCTTGTTTCACTGGCTGTGCATGAAGATAAAGGATATCAGAAACCTACTTCACATGATTCACTGTGGCCTAATGCCAGCCTGTAGCTGATTCATTCTGTTTGTATCCACTTATACTCGCTTGGCTACAGCAAAAGACTAGACCAAATCAATAAGCGATATTCTGGTGCGGTTTTTTCCCCATTGGCTCTCCGAGGTAAATCAAATGAGCCTTCAAGACTGACATTTCCTTCTATAGTGCTGGATGTCGGAATCCTCACTACAGACCCCAGAAGTTATAAAAGAAGCATATTTAGCAACAGCTTTTGGCATTTAAGTCTTGACCCCTAATGGAGAGGCTCTGAATAAGCTCTAGTACAACTGAAGCCTCCAGGAACTGTGGGTTCAGCTTCTGCTACCCTTTCAAAAGCTACAAGTAATAGTGTGCTATAGGCTTAAGACCAATAAAATGTGATATGAGATCATGTCTCTTTTTCAGAGAGTTGTAAACAACACAATTAGTGGTATATTTCTCTACCTAATGTCTACACATATTGGGTCAGTTAACAAAGGAATATTCTCTAGAGGTTTATCCATCTGCATTCCAGGAGAATTCAGCCTGTAAATAAGCCCAAGACTAAAGGATTTTCCCCCTCGAAAAGAACCCTAAATGAAAAATGCCTTCTTCCGTTGTGCAAGTAGGTTGTTAAAATATACTTATAAGAACAAAAACACCAATAAAAGGACAGATGACAAATTTTGGAAAATGGCTGGAAAGAGAGTGTGGGAGGAAAGAAACCAAGTGCTGCTTAAATGAAAACTGTTTTAGTCAACTAAGTATAACCTAGGGCATCCAGGCTGACACACTTTTGTGTGGACCTCTCAGCATTCAGGCTGATGCTGGGATTTGCTTCTTCATAATCTACCACAAAGAAAGAGGGCACATTGATATAAATAGTAATGGCTAGCAAATCTGCCTTTTTTTTTTAAAAAAAGTAGCCTTTTGTGCACGAGAAAAGTGACTGAAAACTACCGTGGCAAGTGCAGGATTAACAACCACTTGATGGCAATGACAGATAACCTCCACACAAATGTTGTGAAAACAAATCAAGCAATTGCTGAATATACTATGGAAGTGACACTGGTCCCTTCTGAGCACAAGTGGGGACCTTTTCCAGCCTGGGTTGTATTCCTTAATGGGCAACCTTCCAGGGGCCACATGTAAATGGTGGGCAGAGCCACAGGCAAAAAGTGGGTAGGGCCAGATGCAATGGATGTGACCCTTACCTTTATACAGCAGACTGCAGTCCAGGCATGCAAAAGCCAGAGGCCTCTACACCCACCCACCCATGTCTTTCATGGCAAGTAAGAGGTATTATCACAGTTTTAATTTTTATTTATTTATTTATTTATTGAATTTATTAGTTGCCCATCTGGCTGGCTGTCCAGCCACTCTGAGCGACGTACAAAATAGGCATACAATACCTAGAAATTAAAAATCTAAAAACAATGAAGATAAAACCTAGCCTACCCCAAAAGTCTGCCTGAAGAGCCAGGTCTTCAAGGCCTGGCGGAAACTCATCATGGAAGGGGCATGGCGGAGATCATTTGGGAGGGAGTTCCACAGGGTGGGGGCCACAACTGAAAAAGCCCTCTCTCTAGTCCTCACCAGTTTGGCTGTTTTGACTGATGGGATGGAGGAAAGGTCCAGGGCCAGCTCCAGGCATGTGGGGGCCCTTGGGCATCAGCTTGCCCTGGCCCCCCGGTGGGTGGGTAGGTGGGTGTGCGCGAGCACATGTATGCATGTATGTGTGTACGCGTGCACACGCTACTGCCCTGCACACACCCCAACGGCCCCCCTACCTGTCTAGTCTTTACCATTGCCCTTAATGAAGATGGCGGCCGCCATTTCCCTAAGGGGAATGAAGCCTCCGCCGCCATCTTTGTTGATGGCACACGTGAGTGCTACGCGCGCACATCTCTGCCATCAACTAAGATGGCGACAGCAGCTTCAGTACCTTAGGGAAGCTGTGGCCACCATCTTCATTAAGGGCAATGCTAAAAAGCCGGCTGACAGGTAAGTGGGGTGTGTGTGGGGGGGGTGCGGATTGTGGAAGGGGAGCGGAGGGCCCCTCAGGGGCTCCTGTAGCTCCAGGGCCCTCGGGCCAGTGCCCAACCTGACCGCCCTTTAGAACCGGCCCTGAGCAGGTCTTTTGAGGCTGATCTTGTTGAGGAGCATAGCTGATGATGCTGGAGGTGCTCCTCTAGATAGACTGGGCCGAAAGCGTATAAGGATTTAAAGGTCGGAACCAACACTTTGAATTGGGCCTGGTAAGCAACTGGTAACCAGTGCAACTCTTTTAGCACTGGAGTGATATGATCTTGCCAGTGGCTGTCTTTAATCAGGTGTGCCGCTGCATTCTGTACCAGTTGCAGCTTCCGGACCGTTTTCAAGGGTAGCCCCATGTAGAGGCACTCGGATAGGGTTTCTACAGCCAACCTCGGTGAAGATTTAAATGAGATATAGAGCTGCGTGTCATCCGCATATTGGTGACACTGCAGCCCAAATCTTTTTATGATAGTCCCCAGCGGCTTTATATAGATGTTAAATAGCATCGGGGAGAGGATGGAGCCCTGCGGCACCCCACAAGTGAGAGACCAAGGATCTGAAACCTCATCCCCCAATGCTACTCTTTGGTGCCTATGAGAGAGGAAGGAATGGAACCACTGCCATACAGTGCCCCCTATGCCTTACCCCCTCCGGGTGACACATACTTGGGGAAGTTATTGAGTAGGGTCCCAAGGGTCAGATAGAGAGACCTGGACAGCAGCGTTCAGCCTCCGGGCCTGAGGTTTCTGGTAATGGAATTGCATTTTGGGTAAACTGATAGAGGCCACTGGTGGCACACAAGGGAGCAGCTTGGAATCCTAGGGGGACATCTTTCCCACTTGACAAGGAAAGTTATACAACGAAAAGGAACAGCTTTGCATTTGCAAGCCACTGTTTGCACAGTGGAGGGATCAGGCAAATACTCACCAGTGGTACAGCAGGGATCAGGATTATGCTGGCACTTGCAGTGGGAAAGGACACAGTGCCTCATTCCTATCCTTTTCCAGCAGCTGGAGGGCTGAGAAGAGCATCCTTTAAATTTTTGGATCTGCTTGTGACTCTTGAGTAACCCCACAGGCAGCAGCAGTTCCTCAGTGGTGGGAGGCCCCTCCCAACATCAGACCCCATACTGGTGTGCCACCTGGATCTGCCTCTATCTCTCAGAAGGCCTGAGGGTACTGTAGGGTGGCCACCTCTCATAAATCTGAGATTATCATTAGAGGACCTGCTTCAGGTGCTTCTGCCTTTGGCAGTACAGCTATCTACTGGAGATAGGAGTTGGATTCAAAACTGCCCTTATGTTCATGAAGGAAGGCCATGAACACAAGGCCACTGATGGAGATGCCTATTAATTTTCCTATTAAATGGAAATGGGAAAACTATTTACACCCATGCCATCTCATATGCTGTTCCAGAGTATCCCCCCCCAACTCTCTGGATGTACTGGGGGGGGGACAGAAACGGAAGGTCTCTTCCATTCATCAGAGCCAAGAACACACTTTCCATGAGTGGAACTCCGCTTACAGAATCTCTGGATCCAATTCAATGCCTGTTCAGTTGTGGTGCCCTAGCTGGTACACCCTTCTTCCACACCTCTTGTAACTTTCCTAAATTAATTGGGGGGGGTTGCAGCTGCTTTTGCAGTTTTGTATTTGCTATTTGTGAGTTTTATTATTATTATTATTATTATTATTATTATTATTATTATTATATGTTTCATGTAAGCTGACTTGGATAATGAAATGGAAATGCAGGGATATAAATGTATTAAAAAAAATTAAGCAATCTGGGAAATTTGGAAAGACATTGTGGGAAGGAAGGGACCTTGAAAAACTGGAGCCAAATGCAAAACAGTCCTCATGGTGGCAGTGTTCAGAGGGATGTTTGTGTGACCAAACTCTGTGAATAAATACAGGAAACACTTTCTGTGGACTGGAAACACTTTCTTTCAGAACTGTGGCAACTGCTTGCTCTGCTCAAAGGATCATGTAACACTGCTATGGTTTTTGTAGCCCTTTTGTATGCAAAAGGTGTGCATATCTGCTGTACTACTGGAGATGAGTAATCAAGTTTGTTGTCTGCTTACACAAACAGCTATGATTTACTAATTTATTTTTAAAAGCAGGTTCTTTCAATATTAGTAGCAGGTTCTTAGCAGGTTCTTTCAATATTTAGTACTTACAACATTGTGCTAGGTCAAAATTTCAAAACAATGGCTTGTTTTGAAGTACAAATATTAGAAAATTAAAAAGGAAGAATTTTGAGTCATAACATCTTATGGAGCAGTAATTCAAAGGGGAACAGCTATCAAGCAAAGGGAGGAGAAAGGATACTCGGGTATTGTATCGATGCACAGGTCCCTTTCCCCACCATATATAACTTTAGAAGAAGCCTGATATATGAATACTTTCAATAATGACTTTGTACCCCTTGGAGGCTGTAAAATATCATACAGTCAGCCAATGGATCTTGTTGGGAAAACCATGAAATGAAAGGTACATTTATATGTATATGTTAAAAACCTGCTTAAACTAAGAGCTTTGATAGTTAGGGGTGGTGGCTCAGTGTTCTCAAAGAATATGACAACATAGACATCATCCTTGAAAGCAGAGGTGATTTTGCAGAATATTTTGCAGAATAGCCAAAGATTATTTTAAAAGAAACACTATAATTTTATATTATGTCATGTGGTGGTGCTGAGAATTTGTGAAAAATATCTAAGTACACATGAAATATTGCCATGGCTGGGAAAAACACTGGGACATTACAATACTGGAAAATATTTCATGTTCAGTCATAAGAACATAAGAAGAACCCTGCTGGATTAGACCAAGGGCACATCTGTCCAGCATCCTGTTCTCACAGTGGCCAACCAGATGCAAGTCCTGTCATCAATGGGAAGGAGAGGCATGAGCACTAAGACTAATTATCAACCTAATTCCAGGTACAACCCCTGATATCCAAGTCAAGGTGAACAGGCCTATGAGGAAGTCAGCCATGCAAGACTTGGATATAAAAACAATAGTTTTATTCATTGGAAACCATTTGATGTTATTTAAATGAAATAGTGGTATACAAATATATTTATAAATAAATGAATAGAGTAAAAGAAAACAGGAAATAGTCTAGCATATTCATACTATCAAACACGACAAACTTCAATGAAACTCTTCTCTATCTGTGATTAACAGATGTTCCCCATTTTTCTCCATCTCAGCAATTTAAACTACTATCTGCAGTTTTCAAGCCTAAGACACATTATTATAGGATACATCATAATGATATACTGTATGTTCATATACAGTATCCCATACAATGACTAGTTGATTTATAATTCAGATCCAATAAAGGGGAAAATTGGTTTTAACTGATGATCAGTGAAATAATAAATGTATTAAAATGTTTGAAAAGAACATCCTTTTCTGGCAGTCATGGTGACATAATAAAATTAAATATGGATATCAGATAATGACCGTTATTATTAGGCAAGGGAATATAAATGGGGTTTGGAAGGCAATCGTGTAGAACAAAAAAAGCCAAAGAACAATGAACAAATAAAGAAAATAAGCCTATAGAAATTAAACAAAGTTTGAAATTTTGTAAAGTATGTATAAAATACAAATATATAGCAATTGATTGTGTCCTATACTCTGAATTAGCTCCAATGTGAGAGATGTTGCTGAAAATCCCTCCATAGTATACTGTATTGACAAAAGGTACTATTTTATCTTTTTTACTGTGTGATATAATTTACATGTTATGCAAATACTGTACTCTTCAACCATTTCATGTCCTGAAAACACCTGGTAGATACAGAATACAAAGTGGGTTCAGAACTACATGATAAATATTGCTAGTCGACTAAATAACAGTATACATCGGGGGTAGGAAAATGGATTGGGTTGGATCCTTATCTCCCCTGCTCCCACAGGCCAAGTTTGACAAGTGGAAGGGGCTACCAACCTGTCAATCACCCAACATTATTATGGCATCAAGTGACAACTTCAGAGGGGGTTGCTCATCAGCTAACAGTATACATGTGAAAGATGACTTCTACACTTCAAATAGAAAATTATGATGCAGATACACACAGAAAGACTGCATCACAAACCTGTATGTTTCAAATGCATTTTGTCAAGTGGTTTGCTGGAGCTACATCTTTTAAAAACTATCTGTAGGGTGTTTTTTGCAAAGTTTGCTCACTGTGACTTTGAAGATTTGAAAGGTTACTGAAGTCCATGCAGCACTGTTGAATTGGTTCAACTGAAAAGGTCTGTGATCCTTTGGGGATGGTTTCATGGCTCCTTTTAAAGTTTTGCAATGGATCAACAGTGCCATTTTTCTTGGGTATCGAGGTAGTGATGTAGTATCTTAAGGTCATCAAAGGTATCTTTGAGATACCTTATAGTAATGTCAAGTATCTTAGACTGCAATCTTACAGCTCCTGGTAGGGCATCCCAGGAGACACAGAACTGATTTGATCTCTCTCTCCAATGTTGGAGAGGGAGCTCTAACATTGGAGAAGGAGATCTGATGCTGGATTCTCACTTCCTGCTGCTGGATCCTTAAACACCCTGGCTCAGCTGAAGCTGAAGCTCTAATGTTGGCAGGGCCAAAAAGGGAATGTGTCTGGAACAGCTTGGGGGTGTGCTGGTGGAGAACTGGGAAGTGGCTTTGATCTGGAGGAACCAAAGCCATTCTGGTCTCCTAATATGCCCCCCAATGGGAAGAAATTTAGACACACTGAGGAACATGTCTAAATCTCTCCTTCACCTTTTCCTCTTATTGTTTCCATTCATACCCTGCTAACTCAAGCCCAGCATGGCATTGGTTGAACTGCTTTTGGATTTTGTCCCATCACCACTTTGTTGTTGTTGTTATGTGCCTTCAAGTCGATTACGACTTATGGCGACCCTATGAATCAGTGACCTCCAAGAGCATCTGTCATGAACCACCCTGTTCAGATCTTGTAAGTTCAGGTCTGTGACTTCCTTTATGGAATCAATCCATCTCTTGTTTGGCCTTCCTCTTTTTCTACTCCCTTCTGTTTTTGCCCAGCGTTATGTTCTTTTCTAGTGAATCATGTCTTCTCATGATGTGTCCGAAGTATGATAACCTCAGTTTCATCATTTTAGCTTCTAGTGATAGGTCTGGTTTAATTTGTTCTAACACCCAAATATTTGCCTTTTTCACAGTCCATGGTATGCACAAAGCTCTCCTCGAACACCACATATCAAATGAGTTGATTTTTCTCTTATCTGCTTTTTTCACTGTCCAACTTTCACATCCATACATAGAGATCGGGAATACCATGGTCTGAATGATCCTGAGTTTAGTGTTCAGTGATACATCTTTGCATTTGAGGACCTTTTCTAGTTCTCTCATAGTTGCCCTCCCCAGTCCTAGCCTTCTTCTGATTTCTTGACTATTGTCTCCAGTTTGGTTAATGACTGTGCCGAGGTATTGATAATTGATAAGTTCAATGTCCTCATTATCAACTTTAAAGTCACATACATCTTCTGTTGTCATTACGTTAGTCTTTTTGATGTCCAGCTGTAGTCCTGCTTTTGTGCTTTCCTCTAATTTTCAACAGCATTAGTTTCAAATCATTACTGGGTTCTGTTAAGTAGTATGGTATCGTCTGCATATCTTAAATTATTGATATTTCTCCCTCCAATTTTCACACCTCCTTCATCTTGGTCCAGTCCCATTTTCTGTATATGTTCTGCATATAGATTAAACAAATAGGGTGATAAAATACACCACTTGCTCACATCCTTTCTCCATATTCTGTCCTTACAGTAGCCTCTTGTTCAGAGTATAGGTTGCATATCAGGACAATCAGATGCTGTGGCACCCCTATTTCTTTTAAAGCATTCCATAGTTTCTCATGATCTATACAATCAAAGGCTTTGCTGTAATCTATAAAGCACAGGGTGATTTTCTTCTGAAATTCCATGGCCTGTTCCATTATGCAACTTATGTTTGCGATATGATTTCTGGCGCCTCTTCCTTTTCTAAATCCAGCTTGGACATCTGGCATTTCTCGCTCCATATATGGTAAAATCCTTTGTTGTAGAATCGTGAGCATTACTTTACTTGCATGGGATATTAAGGCAATAGTTCGATAATTACTGCATTCCCTGGGATCCCCTTTCTTTGGAATTGGGATGTATATTGAACGCTTCCAGTCTGTGGGCCATTGTTTAGTTTTCCATATTTCTTGACAAATTTTTGTCAAAATTTGGACAGATTCAGACTATATTTATTACTCTTCACAAATAAATTGCACACATTTATTGGTATATAATACAAACCTCTATCCCTGTATTCAGTTATTTTCAGAATTTGTTTTTCATTCATGACTTATCTATCTAACAGAAATTTACTGGAATTCAAAGCTTTTTATTATGCTAGGAACAAAGTTTAATGAGGTTGATATTTATTTATTTATTTATTATACTTGTATACCGCCCCATAGCCAAAGCTCTCTGGGCGGTTTACAGTAACTAAAAAGATATACAATATAAAAATACATCTTTTAAAAAAACAATTTAAAACACAATTTTAAAATTTAAAACAATATAAAAACAATTTAAAACACATGCTAAAATGCCTGGGAGAAGAGGAAAGTCTTGACCTGGCACCGAAAAGATAACAGTGTTGGCGCCAGGCACACCTTGTCAGGGAGATCATTCCATAATTTGGGGGCCACCACTGAGAAGGCCCTCTCCCTTGTTGCCATCCTCCGAGCTTCCCTTGGAGTAGGCACCCGGAGGAGGGCCTTTGATCTTGAATGTAGTGTACGGGTGGGTTCGTATCAGGAGAGGCGTTCCATCAGGTATTGTGGTCCCAAGCCGTGTAAGGCTTTATAGGTCAAAACCAGCACCTTGAATCAAGCTCGGAAACATACAGGCAGCCAGTGCAAGTGGGCCAGAATCGGTTTTATATGTTCGGACAGTCTGGTCCCTGTTACCAATCTGGCTGCTGCATTTTGCACAAGCTGCATTTTCCAAACTGTCTTCAAAGGCAGCCCCATGTAGAGTGCATTGCAGTAATCTAGAGGTTACCAGAGCATGGACAACTGAAGCCAGGTTATCCCTGTCCAGACAGGGACGTAGTTGGGCCACCAACCGAAGTTGGTAGAAGGAACTCCGTGCCACTGAGGCTACCTGAGCCTCAAGTGACAGAGATGGCTCTAGAAGAACCCCTAAGCTACGAACCTGCTCCTTCAGGGGGAGTGCAACCCCATCCAGGACAAGTTGGACATCCACCATCTAGTCAGAAGAACCACTCACTAGCAGCATCTCAGTCTTGTCTGGATTGAGCCTCAGTTTATTAGCCCTCATCCAGTCCATTGTTGCAGCCAGGCACTGGTTCAGCACATAGACAGCCTCACCTGAAGAAGATGAAAAGGAGAAATAGAGCTGTGTGTCATCAGCATACTGATGGCAATGCACTCCAAAGCTCCGGATGACCGCACCCAACGGTTTCATGTAGATGTTGAACAGCATGGGGGACAGAACTGACCCCTGCGGAACCCCATACTGGAGAATCCAGGGTGCAGAGCAATGTTCCCCAAGCACCGCCTTCTGGAGGCGACCTGCCAAGTAGGAGTGGAACCGCCGCCATGCAGTCCCTCCCACTCCCAACTCAGCCAGTCTCCCCAGAAGGATACCATGGTTGATGGTATGGAAAGCCGCTGAGAGTTCAAGGAAAA
Organism: Rhineura floridana; assembly: GCF_030035675.1. Lineage (NCBI taxonomy): Eukaryota > Metazoa > Chordata > Lepidosauria > Squamata > Rhineuridae > Rhineura > Rhineura floridana. Next base: position 65,572,353 of record NC_084481.1, read on the forward strand.
TCAACAGAGTCACGCTCCCCCTGTCTCTCTCGCAACAAAGATCATCATACAGGGCGACCAAGGCTGTTTCCGTGCCAAAACCAGGCCTGAAACCCAACTGAAATGGATCCAGATAATCCATCTCATCCAAGAGTGTCTGGAGCTGGCCCGCAACCACTCGTTCAGGGACCTTGCCCAGGAATGGAACATTTGCTACCAGCCTATAGTTATTAAGATTTTCTGGCTCCAGGGAGGGTCTCTTCAGGAGTGGTCTCACAATGCCTCTTTCAGGCAGCCAGGGACCACCCCCTCTCGCAGGGAGGCATTAATCACTTCCCTGGCCCAGCCGGCTGTTCCATCCCTGCTAACTTTTATTAGCCAAGAAGGGCAAGGATCCAGCACAGAAGTGGTTGCACGAACCTGTCCAAGCACCTTGTCAACGTCCTCAAGCTGCACCAACTGAAACTCATCCAAGAAATTGGGACAAGGCTGTGCTCTGGATACCTCTCTTGATTCACCTGCTATAACTCTGGAGTCTAAGTCCTGGCAGATGCTAAAGATTTTATCCTGGAAGTGCCTATCAAACTCATTACAGTGGGCCTCAGATGGTTCTACCATGTGCCTGGGGCCAGAGTGTAATAGCCCCCAGACAATTCTGAAGAGTTCCGCTGGGCAGCAGATTGATGATTTGATAGTGGCAGCAAAATATTGGTTTTTTGCTGCCCTTACTGCCCCTAAATACAGCTTACCATAGGCACTTACCAATGTATAATTGCATCCACTAGGAGTTCGTCTCCATCTGCACTCAAGCCATCTCCGATATTGTTTCATCGCTCTCAGCTCTGGGGTATACCATGCAGCCGTACGAGCTCTACACAGGATGTGCATTACGTACAAGTTCTTATAACAAAATCAGTACTTAATTTCAAGTCAAAACTTGCTATCAGGTATAAAAAAGCTTTGCTATTTTATGGCACACTAGAAGAGATGATGGCAGGGTATTCACATGTGGTTTATAAATTAGTCAGTAGTGGCTGGTGGGGTGAGGAGGACCAGCACTGCACACCTGACCTCCTGGCTGCAGAGGTGCTACTGCTTACTGGGCAGGGGAGGGAGAGGGGAGGTGGTGGGAATCTCAGTGCTCTGCGGGCACACTGGTGGGAGAGCACAATTGGCTCCCAGCCAGCTGCTACTGAAAGCAGCATTTTCCAGTATTTTATTTCCACTGATCAAACATAGTTTGTTTACTTATTTAGCTATTTTCTATTTTTGTATGCCATCCTATGACCAAGTTCTTGGGGCACTTTAAAATGATTTCAATCCTTCAATATCCATATTTATTGTGGAGGCAGAAACAATGCAATAAAAACCTCAGCACTTTGTACTGAAACTGACTCACAAATAGAATGTGTAAATTACCTTCCAACTCCCAAATCATAACATCCACTCATTCATCTAATGTCTTGAAAATAATGGGACTGGATCTGTTGGTGATTTGTGCATATACTGGAGATAATGCAGCAAGAGAGCAGTGGCTAAGGAAAGTAGGTGCACAATATCCACTTGCTTTTGCAATAAATATTTTTAAAATGCAAAATTTCATTGCAGTGTCTCCTTCAGAAAGATTTGAAAACTACAGCCATAACTTTTTACTTTTCCACTGGCTTATTTATAAGTATGTAATCTGGTCAGTACTAAAAAGCCAATGAATTTCTGGTAAAACACATAATCTATTTGATATTATGCCCCCACCTTCCCTGTCTTAGAGAAAGGTTACTTAGAGTGCAAACATATACCCAGTTTCCTAGAAGTAAGCCCAATTGAATTCCATGGGAGTAATTTTTTAGTAGGCAAGTGTAAGATTGTGCTGCAAGGCAACATTTATTTTTAAAAGTGTTATTATGAAGAGTGCAAAGTAAAAGTGGGTATTCAAAATATCTGAATTTGCAAAGCTGTACATTGCTACATATGTACATCCCAATATTATAGGCATGTTCAGGTGTTTACCTGAGCACATGAAGGGTTAAAGTTAAACCACTGACTGTAACAGGGGGATGCATGTAAGCCCCATTTCAGTGTCCCTGCATGAGCTCCTCTTCAGACCATTCAGCACCAAAGTTTTAAGAGGGTTTCTGAATGCTTAGAAACCTCCCCACAATTGGGAGTCCTGTCTTATCAAGGGTCCTCATCACAGGGAAGTTTCTAAGCATAGTCAACAGGATGGGCTCAGAATCCCCCTTCAGACCTTTGCACTAAATGCACAAAGGTCTGAAGAGGAGCCCACTGAGAACATTGGAGGTGAGGTAGGAATCTCTGTTCCTTCAACTGTCCATAGTTTAACCCTTCATGTGTTAAGACAAATGCCTGAACATGGCTTATGTTTTTGGACACCATTTCCTTTATAATTATATTTCATATGCAATCTGCATATTTTCTGGTAACATTTTTAAAACTATAAAAATATGCCTCCTAAGGATTTTAATAAGATTGACATCAACCGTACTTCCTTGCATGTCACCCTATGTTCTCATATCTAAAATTACTTTGTTAAAAAAAATATGAAAGTTGCCAAGAAATTAATCCATCAAACAGATAACTTCTTTTAATATATTAAATGGTCAAGATGTTAACTTTGAATACATTTATTATTCAAACACTGAAATGATAGAATACATTGCCTAAAAATGATTTTGCCTTTGAATTTTTTACTTAAGTAATAGAATTCTGTGATATTTGGTTGCATTTTAAGAATATTTTTAACCTACATGTTACAGTTACTAGTTTTTGCTAATCAAAGCACCAATCACCAAGGATTTTGGTAATTCCTGAAAAATGTCACATTATATTAATTTGTTTCACTATGAATGTTATTTATTAAGTGATATTTAACGATGTCAAATGAAGAACAAAATTACAAAAATTGCTTACATCTGATACTGTCTGTTTTCTCTGTGCCTTATCCTTTGGTATTGTTTTCAAAATGCAGCAGGTTTTATATTCATAATTTATTTAAGTGGGCTCCACCAATCCATTTGTCTATTGGTAATTTATAAGCTATCATAAACATTGTTCAATCAACACATCATATTTACTCTGAGAAGTGACTATTACATGCCATGGGAGGGTTTTTGCATTATACACAAATGCACGCATGGGCACAGACGTGCATGCGTGTGCACACATGCACACACACACAGGAGAGTTTTTGATATGTTATTATTTCTTTGTTTGCGGAGGCTACATCAGTAAGTAAATGCCACTACGAATTTCTATGTCTCCTTCATCAATCAAAATGGATCTATTAAAGACTAGTGAAACTAGATCAAAACTCCAAAGCTGTATGGTCATATTACCACTTGCATTATTACTAAAACGCCACATCTATATTCCAAACTGGGATACTATAACCCCTTTGTCATTTTCCAATAAAAAAAGCCCATACCAAATAGGCAGAGCACACCGTAATTAGCAGCTGGCAGAGAAAGCTGTAAATCTGTATGAGTTCTGAACGATTTGCTTACATTGTTGCTTTGTTGACAAATGATGCTGTACATGTTAATGTTCCTGAAATGTCCCCATTGCACCTGACGTGCCAATAAATGCCAGCCAGCTGTATGAATTATGGAAATAAGATTTTTGTTTATGAAGGTATCCCAGACATTTATTTTACTGCATGCCTCTTGACAGATTTAATGTCTGGAGTTACACTGAGAAGATATTTGCTACCTGACAGAATGGATAATGAAAACTTTAGAGTCCCCCTTCTTTTTTTAAAAAAATGATGGGATATATATGTGTGTACACACACACACACACACGAATTTTACCTTGTGGCTACATATTTTACTCTTGGTATAAATCCTGAATATTTTAAATGCAAGGAAACTAAATTGTTCGTAATGTACAATAAATTGGTTGTACCACTGCTGCAGTATATAACCAGATGAAAACTCTCTCCAAGAGCTACTAAAATAAAGACAGTCTATACAGTATTTTTCTAACAGATGACTTTCTCCCTATCTACGCACAGTATCTAATTTGCATGCAACAATGCTCAAACTTTGGCATCCTTGCATATGGAAAAAATATAAAAATAAAACTTGTAAGAAATTTATTTAGAAGGATAACTATAAAATGTTTATCCACATGCTTAGGCAAGTTAGAATGAATCTATTTATGAATAATGAACAATTCACTCACAAATAATATTGGAAATTAGTTTAATTCACAATAAGAAATCCAATCCCTATTTAAAATCAATATGAAGTATTCTTTAAAAATGCATGCACTGAATGATAAGCCTTGAAGCCTAGGGAAGTGACGATTACTAAAATAAAATAAAAACTCAGCTTTTAAAAGCCTTCATTCTCAAGCTCAGAATGTGTGTGTGTGTGTGTAATACTTTGGTAATTTGAAGTTACAGCATGTGCAGACATCTTAAAATATCTCAAGATGAGAGATCTTGATGTTCTATTTTATTTTGCAAAGTTGCAATGGCTGGTAATTTGAATATTTCACAATAGAGTTGTATGAAGTGGCCTGTTTGGTAGATGAAAACTTATTTTTCCCTTCAATGTAATACTCCTTTAATACAGGGAAATGTTTCCCACTGTTGAGATGATCCAGGGAGGTAGGTGAAGAGTTCTAACATAAGGGGCAGACATCTATGAAGCTTACCATCTTTGGGAAGATACAGGACCGATTGTCATAAACTTCCAGTACTGAGGGTGAGTGTGGCATCCCAAATATCCATGTGTGTATGTTTTCCTCTTCTCTCTCCCCCCCCCCAGATATGGCTGTCAACACATCTGGCTGTGGGTGTCTTTGCCTGTTCTTGAGCCTAGACTGTAAGTTCCCAAGTAAAGTTCCCCTAGCTCTCACTAATCTATCATCTTAGTCAACATGGAAAGATGAGAAGCTCAGTCATATTCTGAAGAAAACAAACTGTGAAGGAAAAAAGACTATGGAGAAAATGAAGAGCAAAACTTTAATGGAGTTATATATACCTGTACTTCCATAGGAAATACTGGTGTGTGTGTGTGTGTGTGTGTGTGTGTGTGTGTGTGTGTGAGAGAGAGAGAGAGAGAGAGAGAGAGAGAGAGAGAGAGAGAGAGAGAGAGAAGGTCTGCCCTGCCCACTTTGGGCCCAGCCCTATCCACTACTGTAAATGCAGCTCCCAAAAATTTTCCAAAAGTAGTATGCCCTTGTCCTCCAAAACATTCCCCCCCCCATGGACTAAACTGACTAACAGTGGCTCTTCAGGGTTTCAAACAGGAATCTTTCCTCTACTTGGAGATGCCGGGGATTGAACCTAGGCCCTTCTGCATGCAAAACAGATGCACTACCAGTGATCTATGCCCCTTCTTCAAACAGAAGGGAATTTGTTTTCTTCCCATGGTCTTCAACGGACCCTCTCATTTCCTCTAGATTTCTCCATGCAATTGATATTGTTTTTTAATAAGATTGATAAGTCCACGAAGTCACATATCTCCATTTTAAAATGCCTTCACAAACAATGCAAGATCTGTCCTTTCTATTTAGCTTCAGACTACAATAACTGAAAAGCCTTGGAGAGGAAGAATACTTCATTGAATTGGTTACACGTATTGGTGGGCTATCCTTAAGGCTTATTGGTGGCTGGCAGTTTCTCAAGTTACTGGTGTGAAAAATGTTGGGAGGCCTCAACTGAATGAACAAGACAATAGCATTTGTGATTAATGAATTGAAGGTGCAAGCACATAAACCAAAAGGTTGCAGTGAATTCAAATCAATGGCAAATCAAAAGTGTTTGTGCACTGAGTGCTGCAGCTTACTACAGTCTTGCCTATACCACTGAAACTGTTGGAGTAGAAAGCTCAGTACTTCTGATTCCTCCTGTCCAGACATGGCAGGGTGTTATAGCTTTTGCTGCTTTCCACTAATTTGCACAGCAAAAAGAGACCAGAGTAGACAGTTCTGACCAGATAGTTGGCATGCCGTATTCTCTGTAGTGTCCCAGGGAAAAGTAGTTGAACTCTTGGTTTTGTGCCCCAATGCTGAACCAGGAATGTGGCAAGTGGCTTGGATGGGGCATAGGGCAACATCTATAGAAAAGAGGAACTGAAGTGGAAGAATGTGAAGAATGTCCTTCAGAGTCCACAATGCATCTAGGACCTTAAGCCACTGAAATCAAGCTTGGTGCAGGAAGATGATTGGTAAGACATGAGAACCTGAACTGGGATTAAATTTACCCATATGAAAAGAGCAATTTTGTACATTTCTCTGCAATGTTCTTTTCTGTCACAATGCTACAACCTAAGAAATATGACTGTAGCTCCAAACTTAAGGGACATAATCCCAGTTTCAAGTAAAAACATTTTGCCTTACTATAGTCAGGAAGAATGTTATCCACCCCACTCTTAACTTCTTCAGCTATATATTTTGTTGTATTTTGTACAGTTGCTTCCAGCTTCCACTAATAACTAATCATTACATTGCTACTTTATTTATTTGTTAAATTCACTTTGCATGTGCAAGTCAGTTCTTGCAGTTACTCATGTCTCCCCCTCCTCTTTCCCTGAAGAAAAAGGGAAACAAAGAGCCCAGATGGTTAAAATTATTTTAAAGCAAATATTTAGTGGTTGCAGCTCAGTACTTCTGGCACACGCTCACCATTACAAAACTGACACTCCGCATTTGCTGTGTTTACTATATTCCTGTGGGCTAGGCAAATGAATACCTAGGAGGAGTCTCTTACACATCTGTAAACATATTATGGTGCCATTACTAACGACAGAAAAACTAAGGATGCCTTGAATACAGAAATAAAACTCTCTTGTCCAAGATGGCAGTGTTAAATTATGTGGATTCTAGCTTTTTCAAGAAACTACTCCTGTACAAATCACACATCCTGTACTCAAAGTATGACAAAAGTGAAAGAATGTAGCTAGTGCTATGGTATGGAATATCAAAAAATATCAAGAATATTAAAAAATGCCTACACAATGACACATTCTTTCACATGGACACTGTAGCACCCAGCTGAAACATGCGTTGTGTTCCTTGCAAAGGCAGTTCATCTGGCACTGATACTTTTGGCGACCTGGTGCCAGGCAAGTTTGACCAAGCACTTATGGATGCTGACGCAGGCTCCACAACTGTTTTATGATGCATTTTAATGTTGTTTTTATCAGTTCTTAATGGTATGGATTGTTTTAATCATGTAACCTGTCAAGGGTGGGCTAAAATAGATGGGAGAAACAGATAAGCATAACTTAACAAGAAAGATAAATACTCCCACATGACATTATTTTATATTAACCAAAATTTTCAAAAAGCATTAGCTTCATTTTGTTTACAATGTGTGACTGCACTCCTCAGTGCTACAATGGGTGCGAATGACGTTATTCAGATAGAAAGGGATAAAGAAAAGAGGGATGTGTAGGGCAGAAAGAAAGGAAAAGAGAAAATGCTGTTAACATTTCTGTTGGTTTAATGGCTCAGGTTTATGTGATACAATAATCACTGTAGAACACATAAAAATGCAAAGGGAAAAAATAAATATCAATTACCAAAGAAATAAGTAACAACAAGAGTGCTATCAAGATCTTCCAATAATAGATGCACAGGATCTTTCTTTTCTTTTTTAGTGGCAGTTCTGTCTGCTACGAAAAGCATCCTAACTTTTCAGTGATTATAGCTGAGGGTTGTATATTTGGACTACTATAAAGGGGCTGGCCATGATTTCAGATTGTGGTATTAATTGTGGTATGAATGCTTAAGCTTTTTGGCACAGTCACATAGCAAAGCATGAGAATGTTGCATTACAGGCAGCTAGTCTCATATTACTGTCACAATGCAGGCTACATAATGTGACCAGCAGGGGAAATCCTTCTAGGGGTGACTTACAAGCTGCACTGTTTTTGGACAAGTAGACATAAGGGTGTGTGTGTGTGTGCGCAAGAAACCGGCTATATACAATCTGCAAAAAAGAAAAGAAATGAAAAGAAAGCGCTCATCCCCACATTTTCAGTTTCATTTATTGTAACCAGGAGTACAGCCCAGAATAGAGCCCAGATTTTCCATGATTCCTTCTGACAGGCAAACAGCCAAACCAATGTATACTGATGCTAATCCAGTCAGTGCAATACATGAGAATGTGGGTTATACCCATTCCATGTTTGACTGGCCATGCAAGGGCAACCTGCATTTTTCCAGGCCTCTTTGCTTCAATATGTTAGGTTTCTTCCTTCAAGGACATAATATGCCACAAAGGTATGTGGCTTGCCCCTGCCCTCTCCCTTTTTGTTTGGTTTTCTCCTCTCTAGATTGATGACAAGAAAAGGTACAGCCAGGTGACAAAAGTGTGTGTTTCTTAGAACACTCAGTTAAACTTAGGGGGGGTGTTTCATGGTAGCAGCTTATGAAAGTTCTGATTTAGGTGGCATACAGATTTATGATTTCAATGTATAGATATGACAGTGCTTTGTTTTCATTACAATAACTGCTTTGTTGGGGAACAGTTGGACAACTCTCTCTCTCTCCCCCCCCCTTGCAATCTGCTTGTTTCTAGACCTGGGAAGACTAAGAGAAGAATCACTCTTGAGATACTGCCTGCTTGCCATGTTCCTACCTCACTTCATAAAGAATTCATGACTGTAAAATGGCATTGTAAGCCTACATCCTCTTCCATATCTAGAAATTTATGTGGAGGGAAAGTGTTGCAAAGAGGATTTGCCTAAATATTGTGGAGTAGAGAGAGTTCTGGGCTCATGTAATAATCAAGTATTTTCACATTCTCCATCTGTTTTTCTCCTCCTCTTGAATATGGGATCAAATCCTGTATGTCCCTAAGGCAATGCTTCTGGAGCCTCTACATGGAAAATTGTTAGATCTGTATAGTCTCCCCTCTTTCTGTATTTAGTGTATCTGATATATATAGGGTAATTATGTAGTTGAGTAGTTTTATGGCATTTGTGGTTTTGTTGTAACTGTTTTGTTTCCCCCCTTTCTTTTTGTTAAGAGACTTACAGCAACATTTCTAATCACACAAGATTTCAAGGTAAAACTCACTCTATATATCATTTCACATAAGAAGGGGCACTGCTTGCTTTTCAGCCAGCTGCTGACCTGCTGTTTACTTGTAACTCCTATCAGCATTAGAGGGAACTGAGTGTGGCAAAGGAACTTTAATGAGCTACTCATAGACTTGTTTGACGAGACCACAGCAATGGAGCTTAGTCCACTTAGTTAAAGTTGCTAAGAAGAAATTACGATGAGCCCATTATTTCACCAAATGGCCCTTTCTTGTGTTATCTTCACAGCTTGGAAACTGCTGCAGCACGGCTTCTTCTTACATTGGAAAGCAGGGGTGGGAAACCTGTCACCCTCTAGATGTTGTTGCCCTCCAACTCCCATCAGGTCCAGCTAGCTTGGCCAATGCTCAGGAGTAGTAGTCCAACAACATTTGGATGACCAAAGGTTCCCCATCCCTGCTGTAAGGGAGATGGCAGAACAGCAGACTGTGTGGGTAGAGCATGTATTATGGCTATTCCCTACACCAGTATAATCCCTCAGGGCATGCTGGGACACAGAGGAGTCACAGGGTGGGCTCCTCCTACATGACCTTGGGTTTCTGATGTCATCTTTATGGCATGGGAAGAAGCCTGCAGTGTTCAACAGCTCCCAGAATGGCAAGGTAATGAGAGATGGGACCAAAGAAATACCATCAGAATGTTTGAACAACATTTCTTCATTATCCTTTTTACTTTTATTTTAACAGTGCTGATTGGTAGACCAACCAATGACAGAGTTCTGAGTTTTGCAGAACTAGCCACTACTTTAAAATAAAATAAAAATCTGTCATTTATGTAACTTATATTTCCCACAGTAACAAATATGTGTGTTTTATTGACTAAGAGTTACACATGCAACATAATTTTTCCTCTGCTGTATCTAGTCAGATATTGAAATATGACTTGCCCTAAATTATTGCTTCTAAAGTTATATAAAACACTTTAAAAAGATGAAATAATCATTTAAAGTCAAAATAAGCCAATAGATCATGCAGTCCTCTCTGAAAACTTCATTCTGTATTTCCTTTGAATCAGAAGGAACAGCATAATTTGAATCTCTATGGGACTGATGGCAAGAAAGATACTTGGAGAAAACGGGTGTTACAATGACACCCTTTTAGCAAATTTAAAAGAATAAAAATGATATAACTTGTTCACTGTGTAATATTCACAGCTGTGGATACTCATTGGACTTGTGGGAATAGAAAATTGGGAAATTATAATATCAATGGTTACCACTAATTCCTACAAGCACCAGCCTATGCCAAGAATCCAAATTGATAGGAGACTGAAAGCAAATGGAGTTATAGATAAATAGATGCCAAAGTAAGCAAGGGGAAAGCCACTGACAGTCACAAAATTATATCTATCAACCAACTTAAAAAAAACATATGTATATGGCTGAAGGCATGTTAGAACCAATGTTTTCTTATACACAACTGCAAGACAGCATTGCAATACAATGAATAGGCAGAAAGTATGCCACAAACATTTATGCAATGCAAAATGTAGATGCATTTTGGTAAATTTGAGTTTACAGAGTAGGCAAAGAATTGGGCCTATGTTAGGCTAGTAAACTATCCTGCTCCTCCTACCCAAAGAGCTAAAGCTTACATACAGGATTGTGGATGTGACTATGTAATGGGGAAGGGAAAAGTCATTTTAAAGTCCACCAAACAGTAGTTTATTGGAGAAGAACAAGTCTAAACATATACTGTTCACCAAGTGATATTTTTTGTAATGCACAAACTTGGTTACAAACATGTGCTATGCAGCCAAACTAACACATTCATTTATTTCAATGTGGGAGACTTAAACGTATTTAATTTTCCCATTGAAATAAATGGGATTTAACTTTTGGCTGAACTGTACTATGTTCTATAGTATTCTATTGCTTATCTCAATTAACTAAGCTGAAAAAATCTCATTTATTTAAAAATATAGATTTGCACCAACAGTCCTTTGGACTATGAAGGTAAAAGACCATACAATATTTTGCTATTTGTGGTTAGTGTTGCAACAGTGGATAATGTTGCAATGATTTATTAGTTTGTCAGGGACAATTTTCAAAAAGGAAACATGTTTAATTACAGAAAATGTAATTATTTTTAAATGTATTCACATTAAAAACAACAGAATGTTGCTGCACTTTAATATTTGTATCTATATTGATGCCAACATGTACAGCTGACATGTATTTGAATATACAACTTTATTTTATGAAATATATTTTAACTGCTGATTTTATTGATTGATTGATTTTATTGATTGTTTTATTGACTATTATTGATTGTTTTAATTTATATTTCATTCTATGTAAACTGCTTAGAAGCTTTTATGATGAAGCATTATACATACTCTATTAAATGAAAAATAAATAATCAATATATGGATTGTAAATGTTTAGCACCCACCCCACCCCATGCCACCAGAGTTAGGATTCGTCCTGTGCACTTTATTCAAAATCTAATGTGTTCAACAGTTAAGATAGGCTCGAACTTTAGATATTCAGTGTTTAGTTCTGTAGGGAAGTTTTACAACAGGGATGTACTTTTAATTAAAACCTTGAAGCAATTCAAGGAAAATGGAGCTTTGTTGATCAGTGGAAAATGAGATTGATGAGCAGTGTAATTTATTTAAGAATTATGATAATTAATAATTATGCGGAATTACCCATCTGATTTCAGTGAAGAAGTTTTGCTTCACACACACCCACACACACCCACACACACCCACAATGATACCAATGTGGCTTATAAATTGGATTGGTTTGAGTGCTCAGGTTGAACTTACAGAGAAATGTAGGAGGGTAACACCTTGAAAAATTATCATTTTCTTTCTATGATATGCTATTAGCATTGACAGCAATTTGAGTATCCAGATTTTCACTTTTACTACTAAATTTGAATAGACTCGAGAGCCTCATCTGAAAAAAGGAAAAAAGCCTGTGATAAATAAATGAAAAGAGCAATGCCCAAAAGGTATGCTATTATCATTAACCCAAGAACTGTGCGCTTGATCTGCACTACCTATACATTTTTTAAAAAATGATGAGGAATACTATAAATGCTACAGTACACAAAATCTATAAATTAAAAGCATAAGCATAAGACGAAAACTACTTGAGGCAAAAGGCAGTGTTTTATGGACATCAGAACATACTGAAAAACTGGGCTTGACCTATATTTTTGCTAAACTTTAGGGTACTTCACAGTCTCTGAGAGAGCTTCACTATCTGTATGACATTTTCTTTGAAAGCAAACAATTGTATCTTGAGTTTCAGTAAAAGTTACAGTTTATAAAAATCTGTGAAACTATTACTGGAAACAGACACATTAAACAATAGCAATATAATAAAATATTGTGGAGTATTTCTATAGTGGAAAAATTGCTTCTTTGTTACGATTAATACATCCTTCAAAAACAATTTTCAACAAATCTATAACATATGAGTTCAGCTTTCATTACTCTTCTGTAAGAAGACAATTATATTTATGTGATAAACGTCCATGTTAGTAACATAATGTTTATATTACTGGCCACTTAAATAGTTGTTGGCATACTTTTATACAGAGCAGCAGCTTGCACAACTTTTGAAATTTACTTTTTTACAAAAAGTGTCTTTCCTCTGAACTCTAGTCCACAAAAGCTTATGCCATAATAAGGTTGTTAGGCTTTAAGGTGCCACAAGACTCTTTGTTGTTTTTGCTGCAACAGATGAACACGGCTGGAAATTGGTTCCTGATACTGTATCATAAATTGCATATTTCTCAAAATAGGATAAAATCCTGCAAGTAATTTCACTGTGAACCAACTAACATACATGGACATAGTTTTCAAGCACATGAAGAACTGATACAAAGCTATTAGAACAGTTTGCTTTCTGTAGATCTTTCAATGAAGAGCATCAAAGGTCTGTAGCGCTTGCAAAAAAACTTGACTGAAAGCAGTTTTAATTTTTTAAGTTTTTGTAGAAGAGTTAAAATTGCTCTGTATTTAATTTGCATCCCTATCTGGGGGATGCTGGTAGGCATAGTTCATTTTTACACAGCATTTTATTGTAAGCGAATTCATTTACTAAAAGAAAGGCTCCTTCTGGTAGCTTTTGCAAAACTGCTTTTGTCCCTGTTGAGCATACACGTTTCCCCAAAGGGTTTATACAGAAAGAATAGAAACACTTATCTCCACATCTTCCAGATCCACTGAGACTAAAACTACATATATTTGAACATGGTAAGGATTGGTTTTCCTCTCAATATTTTCTGTTGCTGCTGGGTGGAGAGGCTTTGCTGAAAGTAGCAATGACATTGGCATTTATGCACTGCAGGGATTCACCAATGCTGCATGTGACTTATACTTTGAACTATCGGTTCAGCAACTGTCTTCAGCAACAGTATTTATTAATTTAGATTCAGTGATGGAAAAAGAAAATAAGAAAGAATAACAAGTATACTTGCATGGGTACTGATTTCTGTCCTATTTTTCTACTTCCCAAGTAGTAGATTGGTAATTGCAATAATCCAGGTTTAAATTGTTCCTCCATTAGTAGGGATAAGTTATAAAATCTTATCAGAAGAGCATGATACATTCAGAAGCAGGACCTAATGGAATGGAAATCTACACAGTCAGTTATTTTATTATCACTGGAACAAAACTCAGCCGATGTTAACTAAAGAGTTTAGAGCAGCCTAAGAAGAGAGCTACCCCACCCGTTCACCCCCATCCACATACAAAAACAAAACAAAACACAAAACCTTAAGGCTTGCTGCTTCCAATTTAGTGCAATCATGCCTCTTACTGGCTGACAGAAGATGCAGCATAGGCAGACACATGCAAATTGGGTATTCATATGGATTTTGAAATGCACAAGAAGAATAATGACATGCAGTCTTTGGATAATTGTTTTATTTTAAAGTTGCATCTGAAAAAGAGCATTACTTCACCCCAAATCTATATCTGCTTGTATGAATAAAATTTGATGTTGAAGACAAATATTAGGAAAGAGGTCTGGATAAATGAAGCATGGATAAATGGAGGACTCCACTATCTTACCACTGTAGATTAAAAACAAAATAAAAACATTTTCAGGAGGAAAAGTAACACAGGATGCTTATTTTTTAGTTTATTTTTCAAGTGTGACTTCTAAAGAAATATAAACTAAAGTTTATCTCTCTCTCTCTCTCAGGCATTGATTTTAGCACTCATGGAAGCAACCAAAGCTTTATGTATCTTTAACAAATCAAGCAATTTGGCAGTAGAATCTTCCTTATGCTACTACTGTTCAAAGCCTAATTAGCCTTTGTCACCTCTGCTGTGACTATTATTAAGGGTACCAATTTGTGGTAAGGAAGATGACAACCATAACCAACACTTTTCCAGTTGTATATGGATTGCAACCAGATTGCACATGGGTCACGGGAAAAGGCACTGGATGGCAATTGTCTTCCTTCACTGTCTTGTGCTTCTCTTGTTACACCTACAGTTGTTAACTCTAAGTAAAAGTAAAAATACAGGAATTCCCTCATGGATCAAACAAAGGTCCTTTCAGCTTTCTGTTCCTAAGACTAGCAATCTAGTCTTTATATTAGGAAAACTGTGGGGAGAAATCTGGTGTGCAATATTGCAATGCACTGAGAGCTCAGAATTCACTAGTTTGAATCTCATGTTTATTACAACTAATTGATATGGGGGAGAGAATTATGGGGTAATGATGAGGTGCTGCCATAGCAATAAACTAACATCTCTCCTATACTGTATGTCAAGAAGTTTAATCTTGCATTCTTCTAAAATACATGTTTTAGGAAGGATTCAACTGACCATATTTTTTCAACAATTGAAAACAGTTTCCCTAAGCCTGTGGCTCTTCAAATGCCATTGAGCTCTAACTCCCATCAGTCCCAGCCAGCATGGCTGATGATCAAGGATGATGGGAGTTATAGTCCAATAACATCCAGAGAGCCACAGGTTAACCATCACTGCTGTAGCACATTTGAGCTAAATGTCCTCCGGTCATTCATATCCTGGAAAGACTCCTTTCCTGAATACAGACAGTTTTCAAACATGTTTTGACACATTATTTATTTATTTATTAAATGTATATTCCGCCCTTCCTCCCAAGCAAGCAAGCAAGCAAGATAACAGCAAACATGTAAATAAATACACATTCACATTTAGTCTGGCCTTGGGGTAAGTATATTTACAAGTGAATCCCACTAACAACAATTAACTCATAAGGATTCTCTCTGTTAAAATGCAGCTCAGTCTTGACTGCCAACAGGACAGTGAAAATCTTGAGAGAGGAGTACATAAGGTTAAGCACATGCAAGGGTACATTCCATGATTAATTAAACATGGCAGAATCTATTGTCCATAGATTGAAAACAGGAAGATTACGCATTCTGTAGTAAACCCTACATTTTTCAAAGACTGTGAAAAATACTCGCATGCTTCATCTCAGGATGAATTTCAAAAGGCCATCCAATCTTCTAGGTAATGTGGGAGTTCCCTGGCTATGCACGCTCGTGATTGTGATTAACAAAATGGAGGTTTTTATTGTTCTACCAAAACATTCTGGCTTCCTCCTTCATCAGCTGCTAACATACAAATACTGTTACCAAGATGGCAGTTATAGAGCTTTGAGGATGGAATGCTCAGAGGGGCTTCATTTGCAGAAGCTAAGTAGTGGTGGTACTGTCCTCCGGGTTCAGGCCATGTGGCACCAATGTGTCCAGAGAGTATATCCAAAAGTTCTCCCTCTTAGTCAATGCTGCTGAATCTGTTTGTATCACTATAGCTGTTATAGAAAAGTCCAACAGGCTGTGGCCCTCAGTGTTGAAATGTTTTGCAACTGGTTGCTCCACTTTTTTTTGTCAAGATTGCCAATTTGTGGTTTCTGAAATGTGTGTGTAGGTCAGTTGTAGTTTTTCCTACGTATTGAATGTGACATCCTGGTCTTTTGCATTCAACAACATAAATTATATTGCAGGACCTGCAGGTGATGTTATGTTTGATGTAATATGTTCTGCCTGCCCTACTGCTTGTAAAAGTGGCTGTCTCCCTGAGGTACACACAGGTGATACAGAGTATGGACTGAGAAGGATGAGACCCAGGATTGCTGATAGGTGGGCTTAAGCACAGCTCTCACTAACAGTCTGCATAAATTAGGAGGCTGGCATATATCAGTTCTAAATTCATAGGGATTATAATCAAAATTGGGATAGTGATGTAGCTCAGTCTTTGAAAGCAGATTTTCAGATTCAATAATAATGGTCCACAAGTAGTAGCAAAATGGCTATTATTTTGAGGGATGAAGTGTGTGCAGAGGGATGGCTTGCAAACTGTGAGGTGCACATTTCGCAGTGCATCCCTCTGTGCTCTGCATCCATATGACCCTTCATAGGATATTTTTTGTGAGGGCAGGACATGCTGTTTAAGGTGAAGGGCTCATCTTGTACCAACTGCAATACTAGCCCCAAGTATGCAGTGCAACTGTATCCCATAGCTGCAGCAGTATCCATTTTCTTATATGAGAAAGCACATGCAGTGCTTTCATTTCCCTCATAGGAGTGAATGTTTGCTATTCATTCCTATTGGAGAAACTAAATGGATGCACCACTGGAATGGACTCTAAACCTGACCCCTGCCATTAATAATAAAATCTGCTGCCATCCTACACAGCCCCTCCTGGGTTCAGTTCCTTGGACATGTTAAAGGGTTGTGGAATACTGAAAGTGCAGGTACAGAAAGTTGGATTTAATAGATGCATGTATATATCCTATATGTTAATAGTGAACTCATTCTCCAAGTGTGAATCTTTATGTAATCAAATAGCACTGGCTTGGGGGAACCTGAAGGTCAGCAGAAGTACAAAATATATTTGGAAACATACTTTAAGGTGGGGGAGGCACCCCAAAACAGCTCAGTGAAGCCTGAGAATGCTCAGTGAATACAGAATGCAGAGTATCTGTTGTGGGAGGGGAGGGGAGGGAAAGAAGGGGGGAGGGGGAATGGAATGGAGTATCCTTGAAGGGGACACAGCTGGCTGGAATACTGAACAAGCACACTCCACACTGCAACCTTTTGTTGTAAGACCCATATATATATATGGGACTTACAACAAAAGGTTGCAGTGTGGAGTGTGCTTGTTCAGTATTCCATATATATATAGGAAAAGTGCCTGTAATTATGGTAGTGGAGGTGGTTGTACAGGGAGGGACTGAACATTGTGAGGACCTCAAGGCAGAGGTCAGCAAGTCTGGGCAAGTACCTAACTCGGAATCATACAAATTGCTAGTCTGCTATTCAAAATGAGGGTACTTTTTCAAGTGGTCATCACAAATTTTTTTGTATACACAACTTGAGGCTCAGTCCTTAAGCCATTAACAACTTTTCATCATTATTTTATAAATTAATTTGTCACAGAGTTGATCAGTTGATCGACTAAGGTTATAGTCTTAACCCTGCTTACTTGATGGTAAGCCCCATTGAATTCAATAGGACTTAATTTTGAATAGGTATGGCTGGCTGGGATTGCACTGTAAGATACAAGCTGCCATTTCTTGCTCCATATTAATATTAGTTATAACATCCAACATGAGGCATGATCCAACCAAAGTTAAGTACTTTCATGTCTACTGATCTCTGTGAAAGAATCAAACATGGAATGTGGGCAGAGCATTCTTAAGCATAGTGGTGGGCGAAGTGAAGTGGCAGATTGTCCGCCACTTCCAAAGCTCTGCTGGTTCACATCAGTGGTTGTGGTATACACACAGAGTTTCCCAAAGGCATTGCAGGGGCCTTAGTGGCTTGTAGTGAAGCACCCTCTGCCAACAGAGGGGCAACCATTGGTAGCAAAGCTTCTTTTTGCCACAGGGACATCTTCGTCCCATCCTAAGCACCTCGGATCAGTGGATCTGAGGATTAGGATTGTACTCTAAGTCTTCCATTTAAATACATAGAGCTTAAAAGGGCAATTATACACACTTGTAATACATCTATTACACACACACACACTTATGTATCATACACACTCCCAACAAGGCAATATAAGTTTCACAGTGAAATAAATATCCAGTGTATCACTAAGGCTAGATAGTTTGATGGGGATTGGACTTGTTATTAATGTGTGCCTCTCTCTGCTGCTGGCAAAAAAGGAACTTTTTTGTGGATGCTTTAAAATGTTACCATTATTTAACGTTAATAAGATGCCAAAGAAAATGGCTAATAATACATTATACAATTAGATGCCTTTCATATCAGTGCATCTATTAACGTAAAATATATTCAGAGGGGTTTGGATTTGCAATTTTTAGTTAGGATTGCCCATGTGTGAAAACTAAATTATTTATTCTGTTTTAAAGTTCTGGATACATCAGCTTGCAATTATATGCATTATGTTTGAGTGCTTTGTCATGTGTCTCAGATTTGAGAAAATAAAAGCATACAGCTTCTTTGTTAATTTTATACAGTATTTGAAATTTAAAAAGCCCCAAAGTAGAACTCCTATTCCTAAAATGAGGGAATTATCTGTGATAGTGAGAAATACTATACCTCAATATTGCTCTACCAGCTAGCAGAGATACCTATTTGTTAAGCATGATTTAACCATTTCTTTCTATGTAAAAGTCCCTCACCTCTGTTCAAAACTTTCCATAACACGGTGTTACACCATTGCTACACACATGACTCTTGATGGCAAATATGCAGCCTGGAGAATTGTGCTGTAATCCAAGCGGCAAATATTCCAAAACATTTTAGATGGGGTGGAGATTATTTGGATCTTGGAAATCAGAGAACTTTCATTTCTGGTTTGCAATTGAGATTCATGACCCAAACCCAGTCAAATGATTTTGAGTCTCACCTGAGGTCACTTGCATGGATCAGTTCCCACATGCCAACTGATTTTTTTTAATCCATGCCATTTCTTTATGATCTCCAGGTGTGGGATCACATGGAGAAACATCAGTGTAGACCAGATTATACATGGATAAATCAAGCATCAGACAATAGTAATTCTGGTGATCCTGTAATTGGAACAAGTGTTGTCCACGTTGCATAATTATTATCTGTTTCTGCTGGTTGTGTATATAGCCACAACCACATCTATTTATTTAACATTATTTATATCCTGTTACCTTAATGGAGTGCCCAACCTTCACAAAATACAACAGAAGCAGAAGTATGATGGTGGTTTTTCCTGCTTCCTTTCCTACCTGGCTTCTCTTTTACAAGGCACTTGGTCCTTGAGAGGGAATAGGACAGTCCTGCCGAATGAGGCCAGGTTTGAGAAGGCATTTCTCCCCCCCCCATTTGCTATCCTCCATTCCCCACTGCAAAATGTATTCTGGCATTTTTCTATAGGATTCTTTGCTTATGGACAATAGATCATATCACTCCGGTGTTAATAGATCTACACTGGCTACCAGTTGTTTACCGGGCCCAATTCAAGGTGTTGGTGTTGACTGTGACGCCCTTCCCTGGCTCTCCCTGTCAGGTTCCTACCTGCGCGTGGCTACTGCCTGTCTCTAGGCACCACCAGGGACTCCACCAGTCCAGACTGTCCCTTTTTATTGTTTCTCTCCCCGCTCTAGCACAGATCTCAACAGATCCCCCTGCTAGGCAACCACCAGTCACGTCCTAATACTAGTATTCCCAGAGACTCTGAATACTGGTATTGTTATTCTCTTCACCGCTGCCACCATTTGTTACAGTTCCCCTTCAGCCTTAGTCATTACCTTACCCTCCCTTCTGGTCTGTGAAACCCCAGCCAAGGATCAGGACTTTGGTAAACCAAATTAAGTATTTATTAAAGATAACAAAGCTAACAAGATTAACAAGATTTCTTCTTAAGGCACATAAGCATATGGTTTTACTCAATACTAATCCGAACTCCACCCCCCTCCTTCTTCACTCTCTCCTGGCAAACAACTCTCTCAAACCCCACCAAGCAACCCACTCTTTCTCTTCTCCCCCCCAGATTCCACTCTCACTCTTCCTTTTATACGTTCAGCCATTTTAAACACTCAGCCAATCATCTAGCATTCTACTGCCCATTCACCCCCCCCTCCTCTTTCACTCCACTTACCATGTATCTTCTAAACAACCAACACTTACCATATATACATTAATATAGGAACATCACATTGACCTTTAAAGCCCTATACGGTTTCGGCCCAGTTTATCTGAAGGAGCACCTCCAGCATCACCAATTATGCCGCCTAACAAGATCAGCCACACAAGACCTTCTCTCGGTCCCGCCAGTTAAGACAGCGAGGCTGGTGCGGACCAGAGAGAGGGCATTTTCGATTGTGGCCCCCACCCTCTGGAACTCCCTTCCTTTTGACCTACGACATGCCCCTTCCTTGATAGGTTTCCGCCGGGCCTTAAAGATCTGGCTGTTCAGGCAGGCCTACGGGACCTCTGGGGTGGGTTAGTTTTTAATATGGTAATATTATTATTGTTGTGGTCCTCTTTGGCTTTTATTGTATTTTTACTGTGAAGTTGTACGTCACCTAGAGTGGCCGTGAATTTGGCCAGATAGGCGACTCACAAATAATTTTTTTTTATTATTATTATTATAAAGGACTCGCATAGAAGGAAAAAAATGCTCAGATGACCTGTGTTATCAAACAATACATGACTATGCCTGCACAGGTATAAACACACAATTCTTTCAGAATTTTAGAGGAGTAATATTCAAAATCCTGAGTTCAGGCAGGACCCTTAATCATGTATAATTCATACAACCCAGTATGGTTGTGTCAGAGGCACACAGTCTGAGCAAACAAACTGCACTATGCCACTGGTGTGCCAGAAGAAATATGTTAAGCAAATACTCTCCAATTGGAAAACTGAAGAACCCATGTCAATGGAAACCAATGTCAATGGAAAGAAGACTAATTCCAAACTCCAAATAAAGCTTTCACATTATCTTAGGAACCACCATGTTAAAAAACAAACCAACCCCAAACAATCTTTTACTGATATTTTTTTTCCTGTTCAGGAAGCTAAATGCATACATATTATTTGAATTTCCAGTGTTATTGTTCTAAACACCTGTGAATTAGATAGACAAGGAACATGAATCTATAATGGAAAGCAGAGAGAGAGAGAGAGAGAGAGAGAGAGTCCCATCCACAATAGTAAAAGTTACCATGTTATCTGTGTTTTTGTTCTCTTTTGAAGTGTAAAGAATGCCACAAATACCATGGAAAACTCAAATACCACAGTGTGGTAGGATGGTTATTTGTTCCAAACACCACACAGGATGATATGTATGTTTCAAATAATATTGGTCATTTAGACTACAGCCAGCACTTCCTTTTGTTAGCCAACATTACATACAAACCTAAGAACCACAGATATTAAACGTAGAAGAAATACTAAGATTTATCTTGTCACACATTAGTTAGCTCTGCAATTTCCACAATGCAACTCTTTGGCTCTGATCTTCAGACTGGTTCAGCTAAAGTGTACAACTTTAAACCAGCTTCATATCATTATATATGTTCAACTAATTCAGCCAAAATCCAAATATACTCAGGCTGCAATATAATACATGCCAACTCAGAAGTAAGCTCCATTGGGTTCAATGGGACCTACTCACAGGTACGCTTGTACTGGATTGCCACCTAAGTCTACTAGCTTGTGGATTAGGATCTATCCTAGTCAATGTGAACAGTATTGCACTGTATTACTGACTCTACAGAAGAGTCTTTGCTTTCAGGTTTTGTGATAATGGACAAAACCTAACTTCCCTTTGGAATGCGTGGCACTTCTACTAAGGCCATTTTAAAAGAACAGTTTAGAGAGTGTTCCACTCAGTTTGTAGAACTTCAGCTGCACTTATTCAAAATAAGTGGCTGGAAGAATGTGTTTTCAGTATAACATTTATTAATTGTTATCCTATTACTATTCATTATAAGCTTTCTTACCATCTCCCTCCCCCTGCCTCATTATTTCACACACATCCTTTCATTATTACCCTACATCAAGCTGTTTTGATGAAATCACATGCAAGGGTGCCTCATAATATGACACTACTTTGGTGTGCAATGGTTTCAAAGCATTTTTATATTGTGAAAGTTTGAAATGGATATCAAACACCCTACCATTATAAAGTAAATGGGCCAACAGACAAGTAAGATGAAAAGGGTATTCTTTATGCTGAAAATATCCATGCTGTACACATTCTTTATAAGAAAGCAATTCATCAAAATATCTTAGGTTCCTTCTGCTTTGGTTTCTGCTTGTTGCTCTGCTTCTTTCTCTAGTGCAAAAATTCAGTTTGCATTATTGGCAAGGCAGACCCAACCTCATTCTTACACTTTGTTAATTTCTTAAAATGAACTGTTGATTAGGAGTGCTGTAGATAATGCCATGTGCATCCTAACAACTAGCAGGAAGCCATGAGGACTCTAGACGTGGCAGCGTGCTTCCCATTCACTTCCATGCTGCCACCACCAGCTCTCTCGCTTACTCTTATTACACAGTTTTGTCCCTGATAACATCTCCTCCTTATTAATTCCTTCATCTTTTCACTCACCACCACCATCCCACACATGGCTCTACTTTATTATATTCCCACACATCTAGGGAACCTCTGTAAAACCACATAGGCCTTTAATTTGGAATCATCTGAAGCACATTTGCTTTTCAGCACAGGGCTAATCAAAGACAACAGGTTTGGAAGCCCCCTCCATGTTTCAAGCTCTGACTGCCAAGAAGCACTGCAACTCTGGGGAAAATGTCTTCTCCTGGTCCTGAGGAATTTGAGAGCACTGTTGGCAGCCAAATTCCTGTTGAACTGAAGCCAAGTTTGGATAGAACCAAGACTAACTTGAACACTTAACAATGGGGACAGGATAGAGGCAGAATGAACAGTGGCAGGAGGAGGCTTATTTAGAATCAATGGCAACTGAAACCATGGACCAAAAATGCACATGGAAAACTCTTGTTAACATCCTGCAAGTATTATTGTCTTGTTATATTATTATTATATCATAGTCTATTGTTATAGGATTGGGGGTTGGGATGGATGATGACTGTGGGTACCTGCCAAACTTGTTATTCTGTATTAGACAGACCTGCTGAAACTGTCAAACCAGTTCCTTTCATAGTCTATCAAGTGCCCCCATTAACACGTCTAAGGATTTGGCCAAGAGAAGATGAGTTGTCATAGGAACAAGGGTAGCCTTTCCCCCTCACCTAGGTAGATTTTGGGATAGAGATTGGGGTGCACACAATGACATTATAACAACTGCAATGACAGAGACCATTATTTATAGCCCACCCTACTACTTCTACTGACAGCTAACCTACTGCTACTACTTTTAGCCCACCCTACTCCTACTCTTATAGCTCACCCTCTACTATTGTTGTTACTACTGCTTATAGCCCATCCTTCACCATCTGATCCCAGGTTGAATTACAAAAACTATAAGAACATAAGAAGGGCCTGCTGGATCAATCCAGTGGCCCATCTAGCCCATCATCTTGTTCACACAGTGGCCAACCAGATCCCCATGGGAAGCCCGCAAGCAGGACTTGAGTGCAAGAGCACTCTCCCCTCCTGAGGTTTTCAGCAACTAATTTTCAAAGGTTTGCCGCATCTGCCTATAGTGGCAAAGCATAGCCATCATGCCTAGTAGCTATCATTAAAATTGTAACATTACAGACCACAAAAGCAACCAATAACAAAACTGAACAGCAATGCAGGAGAAGGGAAAACATGCACTCATGCAAAGGCTCTGTAAAGAACTATGTCTTGCGCACAAACTGATGGAGCACTATGTAAATCTGTGAACATGTCCTTTCTTGAGTGAAAGTACACTAACAGAAGGGCATCATCAAGATATTTTAAGAACTGGGAACTGCTAGTATAAGTTGTACTTTAGTACCACAAAGTCTCTCCCCCCACACACTCTCACATAGAATACACAGAATGTACATTCCACCCTTTCTCTAAGGAGGTCAAGGATGGTGTATTTAGGCTGGAATATACAGATGGCACTTAAATATGCAACATATCTCGCAATCATACTGTTGACTGGAGTCCTGTTAGGTATCCACATCATTATATCAATATCCATTACATAAAAAATTTGGCTAACTTTATCCCTTCCAATCTGTGGTAACTCTAGTACACTTATTTATCTAGATGCTGATTCCCTAGCATTTCTGAGTGTTCCTCTTAGGCCACAGGATAAAATAAGATTGCATTTCAGGTTACTAGGCATTTATGTGGCTCTGCAGAATCCTCTGGAGCAGATAAGTTGAGTTGCATGTAGAAGGTTGAAAGGTAATATAGCTGGGAAAGAGCCCTGCTTGACACCCAGGAGAGCCACAATAGTGGGTTAGATAGATCAGTTCTCCTGAACAAGCAGTGTGCTTCTGCAGCTTCCATTTGTTTCAATGGGACTTGAGAAGAATAACTTCCTGAGGGATTGTGCCCCCCTTTTTTGAGGGGGTGGTTTTTAGCTGGTAAGACAACCAGATTTATAAGGTGAATTGATGCCACTTGATAACTTTAGCAACGAAGAGACTGAGCATTTGTTCAAGCTGTATGTTTGCAGTTTAGAAATGGGCACTCAGGAAAGTTATGAAAATATTCAAAAAGTAAACATATTGCAAATTAATGCAAATTTTATTGGCATTAACAAATATGCAAATTAGCTGCCAATCTTGAGCAGTTGGTCACCTTCCAATGTGGCCCTAAGTGCCAAAAAAGATGAACACAGATTTGAGCCACATTTGCGCAGTATCAGGTCAATGCTTCAAGTTGTACAGCATGTCTGGTTTTCGAGGGTAATGAGATGTGTATGGATGGGTGTGATAGAGAAGAGGAAGTGAGAGTTGAAGAAAGACTTGACTCTTGCTCTCTGAACAGTTTACTTTCCTCTAGTTTTGTGGAGGAGATTATAATAAAATTCAGTATTTATTGAAGTCTGAAATTTGTATGTAAAATCCCCTCATGCACACAAAACTTGAATCCAAGACTTTCCCACAACTGCTAGCTATCAGCTCAGCCACAGGCACAACTATGTGTTCCTTAAATGGGTTATTTCAATATTTAGTGTATTTTTAAGTTTGAATGGCAAGCCCTGTTTTATTTTGTATTGCTTGTATATTCCACTTATAAAACTTGTGTTGCTGACCTTTTGCATTGTTACTTTATTTATATGAATAAACCTTACAGATCTGATGTAGAAAACAAACAACTTTAATTTGATCTCACAACACACTAATTCCCAAAGTGAATTACTGCCTGACTGAATTGTCTGCTGCATAGGAGCCATCGCATTGGTGCCATGTCATGATTCCTCAAAAATACACCCAAGGATGTTACAGTGATGCAGGGACTCAGGAGGCAGTGTGGTTGTTCAGCAACTTCATGCAAAGTCTTTGCATGTGGCAGATGTGGGTAAACAAGAGATGTTGTCCAAGTAGCAACACTAAACATGATACTACATACTTTAACAGGAACAAGTCACTTTTGCATTGAAGTAAATTTATGACCACAGAGCTTAATTACTAATGCAAAAATATGTACCATGTGCTAGCAGTACTTACATGGGAAGAACCACATCATATATTTGTCCCACATAACCCAAGCACATGGAAGCACCACCCATGATGCAGTGGCAACATATAATATGAATTGAACCTAGAGATACATATCTACACACACTTTTTGGAAATAAGATACACTAAAATTTAGCGACACTAAACACAATACTGAACAGCTGTCAGTAATGGACTTGATGAGGGACAACCAAGTGAAACTCAGTCCAGGTAAGATGGTATAGCTCAGTGGCTCATCTGACTGTGAACAACCTTATTTCTCTTCTGAATCCCATTTTCCTTCCCTCCTCAGCAATAATCCTCAAAGCCAGCCAACTCATAGACGCTGATTTGTTTGATTGCCCGATATACAACAAGCTGTCTGGCAAGAGGAAAAGAGAGAAATCTCCTCCAGTTTACAGCTGTTCTAGTCGTTTCCATGGCCTGGCACTATTTCTTACCTACAAACAAACTTAGCCAATCTCAGTGTTTGTAGACTGACCCTTTTGCCATCGCACCTCTCCTCACCTGGCAAACAATATTAAACAGAAAATGAATTCTGACAGATGGAGGCATTTATAGGTTCTTGGGTCTCAGAATTGGGTCATCATTCTGTTCTAGATGGAGTTGTGTCTCCCTGAGGGAGCTGGTTCTCCCGGATCGAGCATTGTCACTAGAGGCTCAGGTGGGAGCAAGGAGTGCCTATGTCCAGCTCTGGCTGTTTCACCATCTCCAGCTGTTTCTGAGCCACAGTATATGCTGTAGTAACCTCCCATCAATATTGCTGTAAAGTGGTCTACATAGGATTCCCTTGAAGACGGTCTGGAAACTTCAGCAAGTGCCGAATGTGGCTGCTAGAGTACCTACTGTTATTTCTGTACAGTGTCACATAGCACCTACACTGGACCTAGATTAAGGTGTTAATATTAACATAAACATCCTGAACTACTTAGAACCTAGGTATTTGGCAGAGTGGCTTTCTCCATCTCAGTTGACCGGGCCATGCAATTGGCAAGTGAGGCCCTTCTTGTCCCACTGATGGGTGTGCTGATGCAGAATAGGGCCTTCTCTGTAGTTGCATCCTGACTATGGAATTCTCTCTTTTCGGAGAAAAGAATGACTACAACTGCTGGGATTCTATTGCCTGGCTAAAACATATGTATTCTCCCTAGTTTTTGAAGGTTTTGGTTAAGCAGCTCTATGTTTTAGGATTGTTTTGCAATGTCCTGTCTTTCGGTATATACTTCTTTATTGGTTTTAGACAAAAAGTAAAAAAACAATATAAAAACACAAATCATGCATCATTATACGAAGAAACTTTACCCCCCCCACCCCCCCCCAAAAAACTCATGAGATGTTGGGCAACATGCATAAATAGGAGATTGTACTCAGGTAATGTGTGTGCGTGTGTGCGTGTGTGCGTGTGTGCGTGTGTGCGTGTGTGCGTGTGTGCGTGTGTGCGTGTGTGCGTGTGTGCGTGTGTGCGTGTGTGCACAAGAGATTGAATGTGATGTAGCCACCTTGTATAATTTTACTGGTACTGGGGAATGCTCCCTCTTGCAACAGCATCATTGTGTGTGCGTGTGTACTCACGCATGTACATCTGTGAGAGAAATCAATATTGTGTGAGCTCCATAATCAAGACCAGCAGGACACAGCTGAATTCCTATGGTAAGCCTGAGGTTGTCTGGGAATGGGGGGAAGCAGCCATGACTGCACTCTTTCAAATTTTGTGTTATGCCATGCCCCCTTGGCAGCCATTTTGTGACTGATGCCCACAGCACTTTCTCAACATTCAAAATGTGCCCACTGGTCCAAAAAGGTTGGCATATATGTATCTCCTCCAGTACCTTGGTGTGGTTTTGTCTCTAATTTCTTGAGCTAGTGATCAGACAAAAACAAAGCATGGAAAAAGCAGGCAGGAGAGTAGTCTACACTCTAACCAATAGTAAGGCTGAGAAATACTCTTGTTGTTTTTATTTTTCTTCAGAATACATATTTGTAACGAGAGAGTATGGTTCAACAAATTGTACCTAAGACAGTACAATCAGCAAGAATTTTTTAAATCCCCCCCTTATGTTACATAATTATCTTCGTAATCAAAGCTGCTACAGTGTAACTGTCGGTGTGATAATGATAGCCATTTATCCATTATATATTATGAAAAAATTGCATTATTATCGTCATACAATGCAAAATATATTGTCTGTCTGGTCCGCTCTAAGCTATACATGTTCTCAATGTTAATTGTCAAATCATCCTGCAATTTCCTGTTTTTAAAACAACACAGCTCAGAGCATTCTGAATCTCCATCTTCATGTGTGGGAAACATTATGATGATGAGACTTACCCATGCTACCCATCCCAGCCTGCCCCACTATTTTTCATTCTCCCGCCATTACATTGTGACTATAGATAGTTCACCACCCACACTTGGACAGGATCGCCTCTCCCCCCCGGCTTTTGAATCTGTACTGCCAATGTGCGTGTGTGTAAACAAAAATACAAGTTGGTACTAGTTAACTAGTGGTGGTTGTCATGCTGCAGTGCTGCTGACAAACTAATTTGAGAATAGCGAATAGCGAAAGGGCGGGGAATCATTAAGCAGCACATCAGTTAGCCCAAGGCAAGAGACAGACTCAAAGATCTGCCTCATTGATATGTCAACAGGGGAAAAAACCACATGGAACACTGTGATCATCCACATAAGATTTACGCTAAAAATTACAATTTTTTTCCGCCACTGAAAAAAACACACATGGAACAATGACCGTCCACTAAGTATTTATGTTAACAATTACGCGGATTTCCCCCCATCACCGAAACAGATTTTTGGGGGCCGGGCGGTGGATCGAATCACAAAAACACACACACAGCAGATCAAATCCGCAAGTGCCAGAGCAACCGGGAGCAAAAAAAGGCTGGATCCGGATTGAACGATGGAATACAAGCAGATCGGAACTAGGCAGGGAACCCTATCCCTACTCCCAAGTGATAATGCTTATCATAATATGTTTGAAATGTTTGAAAGAGGCTTCCAAATAAACAACAAAGCAAAATAAAACAAGGAAAGCAAGTGAACAGGACATTTTAAAATGTGAATTTCAGCTAAGCCCTAACACAGGCACATGAAGCCACCGTCTTCTGCCCAAGACAGCCACAAACCCCAGCCATCTGCATTGCTTGTGGTGTTCATAGTTGCTCCCTCTATGACTTGACTGGTTTGAGGACAGTGATCAAGAACAGCAATTTCACCTAATTTGCTTTTTAAGAATCTACTCTTGGGGTCTCCTACTTCACCAGTAAGGTGCTAGTAATCTAGCATAGAAGGTAAATAGTCCTTAAATTGTTAAGAATGAGCTACCCTTTCTTAGAAATATTCTGTATGGAATGATCTAGTCCAGTGAAGCTTTTAAAGTTTCTTAAAAGGAAAAAGAAGGGGAAGAGAAAAAACCCAACCACTATAATCAATGATTTCATAAAATTTCTTTTAAAATATGCATGAAGCAGGCTGGGTGTTTAACAGAGGAAATCTGTTCAACTTCTTGTGATACATACAACTGATTGGCTATACTAATCTTCATGTAAGTTCCCAAAGGATATGGGGAGGGGACAGAGAGAAAGAGAGAGAGAAACAAGCGCAAACTATCAGAGAGGATTTCCCTAGCCCTTTAAAATATATTATTTTCTGCCAGTCTTGCTATGTACTAAAAGTGCTACAGACTTCTTGACACCCTTAGCCCATTAAGACTATACAGAGCTGCTGTCTGGAAGCTGGGAGCCTGCACTCCTTTTCCTCTTTTTGTCTGCCCACAGAGCCTTTGTTAACTCACACGAGGACTGAAGCTACTGGTTGCCTTTGAAATGGATACGCAGGGTCAGTGAAAACTGCTGGGTGCTTTTCAGTCGGTCCTTATTTCTTCTTTTATAAAAATACAGATTTGAAAAGTACCGGTAGCTGCTGTTTCTCCTTCTTTTCTCTCTCTTTTTTAAGTCTTGCTTTTAACACCCAGCCCATTTTTACTGACCTGATGAGTTAATTTCAAAGGTAACTTCGATTCTTAGAGTTAAAAAAGATAGCAGCACTGACTCAAGCTCTTCTCCTTAACTGATAACTGTAGGTGCCAATCACATTCAGCTCTGGCAGGTTTTCCGAAAAACTGCACAGGTTTCATATTACATTTTTCAAAATCCTGAACAACAGAACAGGGACAGTTTCTTGTAAAACATTTTCACTGATCATATATTTTCCTTTCTTTGGCTTGTTGGCACAAGAAATGAGAATGATGTAAAACATCATTTATCTTGGTGGCCTGGGGGATATGCAAAAACAGTCAGCTAATCAGAAGTTAGGATAAATGGGACTACTATATAATACAGAGTTATACCACAAGGGCATGACATAATGTGTGTTCATACATACGGGTTAGCTTCAGACAATTCAACATGGCTGAATCCTGTGTACATTTATACACATGTTAAGTCCCCAGTGCTATCAGTTGCCCTTGTGTGTCTATAACTGGACACAAGAGCACAGCTCTTTGTGACTATTAATAGTGACTAATAATGCCACTAGTGCATTACCTTTTGAAAGGGGATACAGCACTTAAAAATCCAATGCTGAAGGTATGTTAGAATCCATAAAATTTCCAATTACAGAGCCAGAATTTATTGTGCACATATGGAAAATAATACTTGTAAAAGAGAGAAGGGTTTGTGCCTGGTGCTGTCAATACTGTGAAGGATGGGGTGATTATCAAGCAAATTAACAATACTTTTAAATGTGCATTCACTTATCTTTCCAATTAAATCCTTGTTAAAGAACTGCACAGACAGTATTGGTACTTCTGCAAAGCATGGATCAAGACAGTTTTATTGTAATTTTTACTTTGTAACAATTAATCAAATAGTCATTTTCTTTATTATTAAATTTTTAGTTAATAAATATTCTCAAATGGCCAACATATTTTTTGTTCACATGTAATTTTTTTAATGTTAGCATTTGTATTTAAATGTTGTATTAGATGTAGAACTCACTCAAGAGCCATCTTATTTGATCACTTATTATTGTGGCAAATAAAATCAACTTCTATTAATGCCACATGACTGTTTACTTTATAAAAATCTGCCATCCTCTAAGACTGCATTACAGTCTCCCAATTCTAATACAAATATGTTTCTTTTTCCTTTAGAATAGGTGTTATGTCCTTTCCAGGTAGGAAGCATTAATGTTTGAAAAAGCAGAGACCCTCCTCTCCATTAAAAGGTGCATATAAATAGTAATTGACCTATGGATGGTGTTGTATTTTACAGTTAACATGCAAATAAGGACATTCAAAGGTCAAGCTACTCTGCAAATGCCAAACATTTTGTAAACAAAGAATCTGATATGAGACAATTAAGATTCTACCTTATTTTATGCATGAACTGGCACTTACTGACCAATGCAATAAACACCGATATTGGTATTTATTTGGTTTGTAATAACTATACATGTATTGGGACAAATTTCAAGTGCTTCAACAGGGTTTATTTATTTATTTATTAAATTTCTTAGTCGCCCATCTGGCTGGTTCTCCAGACACTCTGGGCGATGTACAAATTAACATATCAGTGCAATAAACATTAGAATCTGAGCCAATAATAAAATCTATCTACACATCTAATAACATAGCAATCCAGTAAACATTAAAATCTACACCAATGATAATAATAAAATCTAATCCTCCCCAAAGGCCTGCCTGAAGAGCCAGGTCTTCACGGCCCGGCGGAAACTCATTATAGAGGGGGCAAGGCAGAGATCATTAGGGAGGGAGTTCCACAGGGTGGGGGCCACAATTGAAAAAGCCCTCTCTCTAGTCCTCACCAGTCTGGCTGTTTTCACTGATGGGATAGAGAGAAGGCTTTCTGAGGCTGATCTTGTTAGGCGGCATAACTGATGATGCTGGAGGCGCTTCTTCAGATAGACTGGGCCGAGACCGTATAAGGATTTAAAGGTCAAAACCAACACCTTGAATTGGGCCCGGTAAGCCACTGGTAGCCAGTGTAGTTCTTTTAACACTGGAGTTATGTGATCCCGCCGGCAGCTGCCTTTGATCAGGCATGCCGCCGCATTCTGTACCAGTTGCAATTTCCGGACCATTTTCAAGGGTAGCCCCATGTAGAGCGCATTACAGTAGTCTAAGTGAGAGGAGACCAAGGCATGTACCACCGACGGGAGCAGATGATTGGGAAGGTAGGGACACAGCCTCCGTATCAGATGAAGTTGATACAATGCTGCCTGGCTCACACCCAAGACCTGAACTTCCATGGACAGTTGGGAGTCAAGAATGATCCCGAGGCTGCAGACCTGGTCTTTCAGGGGCAATCATACCCTATTAAGCACCAGGTCGAGATCCCCTAACCTTCCCTTGTCTCCCACGAACAGTACCTTGGTTTTGTCAGGGTTCAGTTTCAGCTTATTCCTTCCCATCCAGCCACTCACTGACTCCAGGCACTTGGACAGGGTTTCTACAGCCAACCTTGGTGAAGATTTAAATGAGAGATAGAGCTGCGTGTCATCCGCGTATTGGTGACACTGCAGCCCAAATCTCCTGATGATAGCCCCCAGCGGCTTTATATAGATGTTGAATAGCATCGGGGAGAGGATGGAACCCTGTGGCACCCCACAAGTGAGAGGCCAAGGGTCTGAAACCTCATTCCCCAATGCTACTCTTTGGTGCCTATCAGCGAGGAAGGAACAGAACCACTGCAGTACAGTGCCCCCTATGCCTAACCCCTCCAGGCGATCCAAAAATATACCGTGGTCAACGGTATCAAAAGCCGCTGAGAGATCCAGGAGGACGAGGAAGGTGCATTCAACCCTATCCAACGCTCTCCTTATATCATCCACCGAGGCGACCAAGGCTGTTTCAGTCCCATGTCCAGGCCTGAAGCCAGACTTTAATGGATCGAGATAATCTGCTTCCTCCAAGCGCGCTTGCAACTGCTTCGCCATCACCCGCTCCACCGCCTTGCCCAAGAATGGTAAATTTGAGACTGGTTTGACAAATCCATATTTGTATCCCCTCTCCCAGCTAATTTAGTGTTCAAGATAATTTAATGGGTTCAACTCACCTGGAAAGAACCAATGGTGAAGACACAGTCATACATTAGGGGTGACTAAAGTGTGGCCTGGATCCTTCCCACCAAGTCACAAGAAGGGGTCCTCAGCTCCCACAGTATAATCTCCCAATCCATTCTGTAGAGTAGAGTATGATCTCTAAAGATCAAACAAAATACTTTATCTCCTGATCTAGTTGCCCTTCAGAGAGGATCTCTAAAGAGCAGTTAGAGGGAACTTTTACCTCCCATTGCAACACTAAGCAATCACCTCAGCACAGAGATTGGAGATAAGCCCTCTGATTGGGAGATAAAACCGCCCAGAGAGCTTTGGCTATGGGGTGGTAAAAATGGAAATGGAATTTATTTTTAAAGTGCAACATTCCAGAGTCCTGATATTTTACAGCAAATTACAAAAAAACACCCTTGCCAACACATACGCAAATACTTTAAGCATGTGCAGCTTTACTGAACCAACTCTCAGGTTAACCTACCTCACAGGGTTGTTGCAATGGTAAAAGGGGGGTGAATGTGTGTGCTATATGTCTACTGTGTGTGCTGTTTGTGTGTGCTGTATGTAGAATCGTAGAGTTGGAAGCGGCCTATAAGGCCATCAAGTCTAATGCCCCACTCAATTCAGGTATCCAGATTAGAGTTACCAGGTCTCTGGTTTTTGGGGGGCCCTCCGGCTCTCCGGCTAGCACTCCTTAATCTCTGGACTCTCAGCTTCAATTTTTTTAAAAAATTAAGTTTCTAGGTGGTCTGGTTCCCGAGATATACACTAAAACGTCAGCCGCCGCCCCCGCGACTGTTTAATCTATTTAACTGATACGACGCTGAAGTTGGTTCCTAGTTCCCAGTTCCTTATTTGCTTGAACGTTCAAAACACTAAAAAAGAAGAGTTGACAACTACAGCAACTTCAAACCAAACTTAACATGTCTCTGAACCCCAAAATATATGTTGGGATACCCTGTATGATATATCACTGTGATCGGGGGACTCTCCCCGTCAAGAATAACAATACATTTATGCAATCAAAATAATCAGGCTTCTGATATTATCATAAATACATAATGATGTCATAAAATCATAAAAAATAAGTAACTGGGGGTGCCCGCCCCAAACTCTGCTCTGGAACAGGACAAATCATATACCTCAGGAAAGGGGAGGGTGTCCTCTACGAGATGCCGCTGCATCCCGCCTGGCTCAGAGCTCCTGATGGGTGCAGGGCACGGAGGAGGGCATCTATGCAAAATCAAAGCAGACCAAAACATACAGGAAAAAATAAGTAACTGGGGGTGCCCACCCCAAAATCTGCTCTGGGACAGGACAAATCATATACCCCAGGAAAGGGGAGGGTGTCCTCTACGAGATGCCAGTGCATCCCATCTGGCACAGAGCTTCTGCTGGGCACAGGGCACGCACGGGTGCATCAATGCAAAATCAAAATGGACAAAAACACATAGAAAAAAATAAGTAACTGGGAGTACCCACCCCGAAATCTGCTCTGCGACAGCACAGTCATATACCCCAGGAAAGGGGAGGGTGTCCTCTATGAGATGCCACTGTGTCCCACCTGGCCCAGAGCTTCTGCTGGGCACAGGGCACAGGGCACAGGGCACAGAAGAGGGCATCTATACAAAATCAAAGCAGAAAAAGACATACAGGAAAAATAAGTAATTGGGGGTGCCCATCCCAAAATCTGCTCTAGACCAGGACAAATCATACACCCCATGAAAAGGGAGGGTGTCCTCTATGAGATGCCACTGCATCCCCCCTGGCCCAGAGCTTCAGCTGGGTGCAGGGGAAGGATGAGGGCATCTATGCAGACAGAAAGGATAGAGAATCTTCTTACTCTTACTCATTTCTCAGACCTCTTTCTGAAGTGAAGGGTCAGATTTGTAAAGACGTTTAGAGCAGCCACATTAAAAGATAAGGGCAGGGCATTCCAGGCAGGGGGTTGCTAACCCTGCTTGGATATGGATGTCTTTGCAGAAGATCCTTAGCCAAGCTTTACCAACAGCACAATCCAAACTATATCTACTCAGAAGTAAGTCCTGTTGAGTTCTATGGGGCTTAGTCCCTTAGTAAGTGTGTTTAGAATTGCAGCCTTCAGGGGCATCCATCTTTACCCCCGAATGCTCCCATCTAACATCTCCACAACACTAGGCTCCTTTCTTCCTACAGTGACCTTCTGGTGACTGGCCTGGCCTGAAGGCACTTAAACCCTTCTTGCTGAAAGCAAGTGGGCTAGATTAAATGTTCCCTACCCAGGCTCCATCTTTTAGCTAAGATGTCTACCTTAATTTCCAGTCAGATATTTTTTTTAATTGTACGCTCCAAGCAACTGTGATTGATGGTTAATGTACCATGCTTAATGACATCACTCGGGCCTGCCCAGTGACATCACTCAGGCCAGCCCCATGACATCACTTGGGCCCACCCCTAAAATCTCAGGTTTTGGGATGCTTCTGACCTGGCAACCCTAATCCAGATTAAAGCATACCCAACAGGTGCCTGTCCAGCTGCCTCTTGAAGGCCTCCAATGTTGGAGAGCCCATCACCTCCCTAGGTAATTGGTTCCATTGTCATACTGCTCTAACAGTTACAAAGTTTTTCCTGATGTTCAGTCAAAATCTGGCTTCCTGCAACTTGTGTGATAAATGTGCATCTATTTGTAGTGTATGCACACACTACACCACCACTGGGATTTGCCCTTGGAGGGGTAGTTGACC
Organism: Rhineura floridana; assembly: GCF_030035675.1. Classification (NCBI taxonomy): domain Eukaryota; kingdom Metazoa; phylum Chordata; class Lepidosauria; order Squamata; family Rhineuridae; genus Rhineura; species Rhineura floridana. Next base: position 65,607,782 of record NC_084481.1, read on the forward strand.
ATCAATGAAGCCGTGTTATGTGAAGCAATTTTTCCAAAGTTTCTTAGCAACTTATACAAACACTGTTTCAAAGAAAATAGTGATAAGAATATTTTGAAACTAGAGTACATGGATGCATTTCCTATACATCCATTAGACATCTATAAAATTAATTTGGAGTCTGGACTGGAACCCTATACTGCACCATAGGGAGACGATGTCATCATGATGATGTCTTATACAATATTTATAACAATTACAGTAGTGGTTATCAGTAAAGCAGGGGTGGCTAACCTGGGGCTGTTCAGATATTCATGTTGCATGGCCAGTGGTCAGGGATGCTGGGAGTTGTAGTCCAGCAATATCTGGAGGATCACAGGTTAGCTACCCTCTGCAGTAAAGTCTCAATCTAGGAGAAACTCACACATGCATGTAGCTATTCTCAATTTACTAGGGCATCACTAATTTATTAATTGGGAGGCACTTAAAAAAATTAAAGCTCTCTCCCACTCTCTTCCAGTTTCTTGTGTATAATACTGGATAGCAAAAAGGTTACCTGATGAAAATGCTACTTTTACAATGGGCCAGTCCAATGAAATCTATCCTCTAATTACCTTAAATGCTATTGTTGAAGGAACAGTGAGATCATGCTAGCATCAATATCCATTCTATTTTTCAATATTTTTTCAAAAAAGAGGAAAATGTATGTATATAAACATTCTCGAATAATCCTCATGACTTCTGAGTTCTATGAATCAAAGTAGCTGACAAAGTTTTGAGTTAGGTACTATGTTGAAAGCAGTTATAATCTGGACCTTTTATGAAAGGTATTTTCAGCTTTTAATAGGAAAAATAAATCATTGATAAAAGATAATCTTGTCACCTGAAAGTAGAAGTACAATATGAATGACCTTCTGTACAAACAGAAACACAAACATGGATAAAGTAATAAGGCAGGAGTTTTATTGGAGTCATTGTTGATAAAAGCCTTAAGAACTGGTAAGAAAAGATCCAGTAAAAAGGGGAAAAAGTGATTCAATGTCTTTTTTTTTTTTTTTTTTAAAGGAAGGCACTTTCTAAAATGTTTAACAATAAACGAACAATTGTTCGATTTTTCTCCTTTTTCTCCTTTGCAGCCACATTCCCTCTGGTTGTCTTATATTCATTTTCTGATCTTACCAATTTATGTTCACAGCATAAAGATAGGGGATAGTGATAATGCTCAGGTCTGAAGTTCATTCATTCCCTCTCTCAACCTCCCCCTTTCTTTCTTTTTTTAAAAAAACCTTATGGTACACTTGATATTCTCAAGCTTTCCTGCAGTGTTTAAAATGTGCAACTGAAGTTCAAGGTTCCAGTTGCAATGAAATAAGAATAGTCTAAATTTATGTCTGTTATGCACATCACAGAGCAGAGGTTTCAGTGTAAGAATACACGGGCAAATTACAATGTTGAAATGAACATTCAAGTACTTTGCTCATGTAAAGATTGATGGTATGTTCTGTTCAGGGCATTTTAAATGGTTTTTAATACAGTGCTGGCTAATGCTTATTAGTGAATAAAATTAACAGAAGTAACAAAATTCTGAACAAAAGGAAAATGTTACAAACAAAATTCAAGAGTTTCTGTTCAATAATGGGAGAAAAGGCAATAAAATTATTTTTAAATGACAAAGCAACTTTATAAGTGTTCATCACATTCTTTTTCCTTGTCAGTGGCCACCATAGACTTACATTTGCAGAGCTCTCAGTTTTGTACAAGAGGTAAGAAGCCATGTGCACATGGGCTCTAACTGTGCAGCTACAATGAACAAACCAAATCATTTCATTTATTAGCATTACCTGGCAGGTTCTTTATATATTTTCTGTAGGCCTAGCTTGGCAGGAGCAGTTTGGACAGCACTAATGTAGCAGTGCTGCATGAGCATAGTTGCCAGAGTCTTGGGGGGTCTTAGACCCTATACTTTTTTGAGATCAGGGTCCCAGCCAGGTCCCTATGTCTCCAGTGTCCTACAAACCAATCAGCATGAAAGGGGAATGTGTTAGCCACAGAAAAGAATCTTCTAACATGCTTCCTTGTCCTCTCCTGCTGATTGGAGCCAATCAAAGTGAAAGGAAATGAATCAGTCACTGAGAAGACTCTTTTCAGTAGCTGACACTCTCCCCTTTCATGCTGATTGGCTCCTAAGGACATCTGCTGTTGTGGAGAAGGTGCACGGGGGAAGGCCTGAGGAGTGTGGAGATGATGACAGACAGCAAGTAAATGAGGGGGCATGGCATGACTATCAATTCATGAAGGGACCCTGAACTTCTGAATTTGCCACTATACTACTGGTGCTACATGCACAAAACAAGAATGTGGGGCTGTAGCTTATTCCTAGGTAATATGCACAGGATACATGCCATAGGGTCAAATCCTGAAGTTACTTTTTGTGAAATATGAACTATTTTATATGAGGTTTAATTTATTATTTATTTATTTATGATTTGATTTATATTCTACCCTTCCTCCCGGCAGGAGCCCAGGTTGTAACACTTAATTTAAAATAATAAAGCAAATGTAAATTTATATAAATCTGCATATATAAAAAACCCTCTAGATTTATGTGCTCTCTCTCCCTGTTTATATATAATATTTTTCTAAACTGTCATATGAGGGAGTGAGGGAAGCAATGATGGCAGGCAGGCAAGTGAGTGAGTGTGCGAGTGGACGAGCGAGCAGGTGGGGGAGCATTGGGGAGGGGAACCAAGCAGGCAGGCGACTGAGCATCAAGAGTGGGTAAGCAAGCGAGCAAGGACACATCAGGGAAGGTGGGTAGGCAGGCATTATGGATAGGTGAGCAAGTGTTAGGACAGGCAGGTGAGAGTGTGGGCAGCAGTGACAAGGCAGGAAACAGGCAGGTAAGCTTTTGAGGCAAGGCAGCGGCAGAAAAGGCTAAAAATATTTTTAAAATACATTTCCTTCTTCAGAATGATTGGCAGGCGTCTCCCCACCAAAGATCACCCTACTTCATTTCCTCCTCAGGATGCGTGGGTGTGTGCGTGCGTGCGTGCGTGCGTGCGTGCGTATATATACACTCCACTGCACGGAACATATTTAGCATCTGTGTGTAAAGCTGAACTGAATATGTGTGTGTGCGTGTTATGTGCCTTCAAGCTGATGATGACTTATGACAACCCTATGAATCAGTGACCTCCAATAGCACTTGTATGTGCTGGGATGGGCTCCTACCCATGTTGTTCCAGCAAGGTTTGGTGTGGATGGTTCCGCATGTTATGGTCATTCACCTGGAGGGGGAATGACCTTGATTTACTGAAGGGCAGGGCCCTTAGTGTACAGGCATGTGAGGACATGCAGTTTATAATGCAACGTTGTCCTTTGGTGCATCTGCTTTGGTCAGACATTCTTCCACGCAGGGATTGGCGTGGTGTGCGAGACCCAAAGGGGATAGACCGGGCATGAAGGAAGGTCAACTGGCAGATTCGGTTGGCTCTTCTTGAGCATGGGGGGGTGGCTATTCCTCACCCCCACATACAGCATTCTAGGGTTGAACTTTATAGGGCTGATGGCATTCACCTGACGGATGCAGGGAACAACATCTTTTTGGGAGACCTGCAGAGGTGTCTGCGAGAAGCCCTTCTCGGCAGTAGGGTAATGGGGGTCTAAATAGAGATTTGTCCCCCTTTTGTGGCGGTAAGGTGCGGGAAGGGAAGTAGGTAAAGACAGCTAGGTGGCCCCCTTAGGCACCTTTGGAGGTGATTGGTGGCTCCAATGGCCTGTCTGTCAGGGCGTTATGGCCCGAGGGCAGGATATGGGCTGCTTCTGGGGCCAACTTACCTCATCCACCCGGAGTTGTACGGCCTTGGGGGGTAGTGACATGGGAAGGCCCCCCTGCTCACCTACAGGGTGTGGCCGGGGTTAGGGGTAAGCAGATGGGCTTGCCCTTGCCCCAGTAGGGGCTGGTTGCCTGAGAGCTGTATGGCAAGCTGCTTGCTTATAGACAGTCCCCTCACCTAGGTTTCCCCTCTGCAGGTCACTTTAAGGTTTTTGTTTTGTTATAGTTTTAATAAAGTGGCCCTTTGTTCAACCCATACTGCTGTGTCTGTGTCTGATTTCACCCCTCAGCCGCAACAAATTAACAGAGCACTCCCATGCATGGTTACCTGGGAGGAAGTCCCACTTATTTAAATGAAGCTTACTGCCAGGTAAAACATCATAGGATTGCATCCTAAATATAGAAACAAAATTAGGGCTACCATTTTTAAATCAATCAATCAATCAGATTCATAGATTAAAATTCTATGCATAGATTAGAAAAAAGGGGTTTGGTTTATAGTGGACTATCTCCTCTGATGGCTGTTTTTTAGAACTGCTCCCAGATTTGTAGAGGCCTGTCACACTGGAGAGATCACAAGTGTTTCCTATGCATCAAACATGATGCAAACATTCAACTTGATGCATCACACTAGCTCACAGGTATCTGCCAAAGGCACCAACACACTTTCTACACAGTAGGACAAAACAGAAAAACAGACCCCATTTGCCAGCCACCCTAAAAATTAGTTGTACACCTAATTGCTAGATTTGCATACGGAGAGAAGGTGATGGCAAATATGCATTAAGAGATGACTGATAAGGCAGCCTGGTCTCTTCTATAGTTCTTTAAAGCAGAAATGAGAGCAGAGAATGAACATCTGAAAGAGTACTTCTGGGAACAGGAAGGAGTGCAATCTGACTAGAGATGCATGGAGAAATAAGAGCTTTGACTTTTTTATTTTTAAACTGAATGACTTTACTGACTTGGTGGCTTGGGATGAATTTGGCAATTCAGTTTCATACAGACATGTAGGGCTTAGTTCATCCCTGGTGTAATTCCATCAAACTCAACGTGATGAAATCCTTTGCATATATTTGATGACAAGTTCACAGAAATGTTTTAAAGAGACTTCAATGGAGGGAAGAATTTGATCCTTTCTGGGATTTTCCTCCTCTAATTTTAAATGTCGTGTGGTTGTATTCATAATTTGAGGTTATTCTTTAGAAATAAATGTGCCATATGTATATGGATCTCAAAGTTAGGACATGTCACAGAACACAAAACACCTGTCTAAAACACAAGAAAGAAAAGAGTAGTAAACAACAATAACATTTTTCCACAGTATTTTACATACAAAATATGTAAAATGCAAAGTTAAAACCATTTCAGGGATATATATTCAATATGTGATTACAAATACTTAAAAGAACAAATGTTCCAGTAATCAACCCCTCATTTACTAAGCCAGGGATAATCAACATGGTACCTACCAGATGCTGTTGGACTACAATTCCCATCAGCCCCAGGCAGCACAGCCCATAGGTCAGGGATGATGGGAATTGTACTCCAACATCTGGAGGACACCATGTTGGCTACCTCTGTGCGAAGCTGATGTGTAAATACACAAATATTCTGGATGAGTCTAATCTGATTGTATCAATAAATGCCAAAGTGGTAATACCATGATATGGACAGAAATTAAGTCAAGGACTGAACTCTTCAGTTAAAAGGCTTTAAGAATTCTAGCTGCTATCAGACTGCTGCAACTATGCCCACAGTGAATAAACACACACACACACAGTGTGACCACCTTGAGAGTCTGTTTGTTAAACCAGTGCCTCCATGTAACGATTGTCCACATGACCACTGTTATTTGTGAAGGCATGACAACTTTGTTTGTGGAGGTGTAATCATGCCAATTACAGTAGCTCTCCGTACAGTCCACACATGGGAAGTTATGCAGAAATTCCAACTCTGCGTGAGTGTTTCTGGGCCTTGTGAATTTCTGAGCTGCCACCAATAAGTCTGACTCAGAACAAAAAGTATGCCATTATTGGTATAAAAGTGCCAAAACTGTGGTTATCCAAGTTAAATATGGTTTAAGTGAACAATCCAAATAAAACTTGTTTGCAACTGATTGGCTATTGATCCTCTAACAATCAATGAGCTGTTTTCTGACTACCACCAAAAAAAATGGCAAGATGCTTTGAAGTTAGAATTTTTAAAAAATGATGGCTGCACTTTTTAAATAGACTTTTAACATACAGTTCTATTCCAACAAAGATCTCTTTTCATTGACTTTTAATGCATATGGTTCTATTCCATCAACGTTGCTGATGATTATGATTTATTAGACTTCTTAGTTTGTTACCCAAAGGTTTCTAAGTGACTTGCAACACAAAAACATAAACACAAATATATTATACCATTAACAGATTCATACAAAGCATGCACATATCACACACACACCTTAATCCATCAAAAACCAGTCATTAGCAAGATGTCAGCAAAGGCACCAAGACCTCTCCCTTGTCATCACCTTCTGAGTCTCCCTCAAAGTGGGTACCTGGGGAAGGGGCTCAGAAGATCTAAGGGTCTAGGTAGATTCATATTGGGAAAGGAGTTTCAGGAGATATTGGGGTCCTGAGCCATAAAGAGGTTTAGAAATCAAGATGCTCCTTTTTAAGATTATGGACACTTTTCAGGGCCTCATGGTTATATGATTTATAATATATACATTTTATATAATGCTGAGCTGGAATGCATACAAAACATCAACAGCACTAAAATTGTGGGATACTATCTAATGCTGTCTTTTGCAGTTATTGAAGACTAGACTTAGATACTAGACTTATTTTGGTTATATTGCAGATAATCAGTGAATAATCAAACAAAAGCTAAAATGTGATTCGATATATATTTTTGACTCTTACTCTTTCGCCTTCTTTGGCATCTTCTTCACTGCCTTTGTTTCAGTTTTTCTTTCATTTTCTTTTCTTTCCCCCCTTCTTATTCCAAGTCTCTGTAGCCTTGTATGCCTTCTCTCTTTTTAAAATATCTAATATTGAAATGTCATTTTTTTAAAAAAAAACTTTTAATATTAGTTTAGTGTCCTATGCTAATTCCTCACTCATTTTGTGTTTTTTCCCTTCTTTCACTATTTTTTTTAAATGGCATGACTGTTGCTCTTCCTCTCCTCTCTTCCAACCAATATTTGGGTTGTTTGCTGTATCTCTGTATACTTCTATTCTGCAAAGTGCCACTCTTCATTCTGTGCCACCAAGGTACCACAGCTTCTAAAATCCATTGTACTGTCATTTCAAACAGATAAATACTAAACAAAACATTACCAAGGCAAAAGAATCACTTACCATGATTGACAACAAAACGCAACTTCTGTATCATTGCCAGATTGCCGCTGACTCTGTATATTCCATCAACATCCAGACCTGAAAAAGGAAAATATCATATTGGTTCATGTGAGTATTATAGTTAAGATGTCAAGGAAATATAAATGTTCTAAACTACAGAGGAATACATATGTCAGTGAACTTCTTTATCATAATTCACTTGATGAAATAGTGTCTCATGATGTTCCCTTTCTGTTTTATTTTTGTTTGAAGGTGAAAAAATCATTGCCTCTAAACCACTAATTGCTTGAAGGTGTGGGGATTACTGATACATAGGTCTCATGTCTACAAAGACCTCCACAATCATTTAAATTAAAGGGAAGGAACATGTGTGGAATTTCACCTTCACTGAATGGTGGAGATGGAGAGGCTCTACATTCCAGCAGTTAGAGCTCTGTACGGGAGTTCTGTATCAGCAATGATAGTAATGTGAAGGATATATCTTGAAGAGCAATCTTGAACATATGGGCCAATTAGGATTTCATTTAGACACTACACAATATGGAAGACTGAGGAAAAAAAGCTGAGAACACTATACACCAATAACAGTGTTCACATGCCACAGACTTTCTGCTTTAAATACTTTGAAAGTCAAGCCAAACTAAACCCAATAAAAAAATGGTGGATTTCAACATCCTTTTTATGATCGTGTTATCCCAGCTGGATTAGAAACTACTTATTTTGGAAATACATTTAGGACATGTGAGTGTGTGTGTGACTGTGTGTATATTTTTGAAATAGATGTTCTGTCTTTAACATTATTCTGTTCTGAGTTTCTGAACAGTTTTCAAAGAAAACAACTTCAACTTCTAAGAACACCTTTATCAAGAACAAAGATATCCCCATTCTACTGTCAGTATTTCTTCATGCTAGGCTTCAAATACTTGGGAGAGAGGAGATAAAACAAATGTACTATGTCATGCCAGCTTGCCTGCCTTACCCTGGCCTGCATTTAAAATGGCTAACTCCCAAAGCTTTATGGGGAATTCTTCCCCTTAACATTTTCCTTGTTAGCTTGATGTTTTTTCATCACTGTGACTTGGTGATTTTTACAACACAGCTGTACCAGCTTACAGTAATTTTGCACCTTCTTATCAGCAGAAGGGGCCTGGTTCCGTCAAGGCCGTAAAACTCCTTGCTTTGTTATGGGAAACCAAGAGGAGACGCCAGGTGCTGTGGGAACATCATTTTTTCATCCCTTTGATGAAAATGTTAATTGGATAATTGTCTCCGGCTGGGAGGGAATTTTCCTCCATAAGAGGAGGCTCAGAACTCTGGGTTTGTGTCCCACTTCGGAGCACCACCTTGCCTATGGTGATGTTCTGTTGTGGCTCCATTTACATCTTGACTTGCAACTCCCTGGGGGGAAGGAGGCTATCCATTGAAAGATCCTATACTCTTGTAAGTATAGCTAAGGCAGATAGCTTTGTTATTTTGATTTGTGCCAAGAAACTTTCTTTTACCTTTGTTACTAAACACCTTACCCGTTTGGGTGTATGGTTTTAGGATTCAATTTGCTGCTACAAATTATTTGTGTGTACCTTTTTGTTTTTTGTAACCTTTTTTATGCTTTTCTTATTTTCTTTTTAATAAACTTTAATTACTTTAAACCAATGTGTGTTTATTCCAGAGAAAGGGGTCAGTTCCTAAATTCAGTCCTTGCCATTTGACCATTTGATGAGGGCGCGGACCTGGCATGTATTACAGAAACCTGGCTGGATGAGGCTGCTGCTCCTATTCTTGCGGCCATGTGTCCAGCTGGGTTCTCGTATGCACAGCAGCCGAGGGTCGGTAGTCGGGGAGGGGGAGTGGCGGTTATTTACCGAAGGTCCCTGGTTCTCACCAGACCTCCTCTCTGTGAGACCAAGGTGGCAGATTGCATGTACTGGAGATTGGGCCCAAAGGCCAGTCTAGGGATTCTGCTCGTGTACCGCCCACCCCGCTGCACAACGGATTCCCTGGCCGAGGTGCTGGAGGTGGTCTTGGCTGTGCGTGTACAGTCCCCAAACCTGCTGGTATTGGGGGACTTCAATGTACATTCAGAGGCCATCCTTACTGGGGCACCTCGGGACTTCATGGAAACCATGGCTTCCTGGGAGCTGCACCTTATTACAATGGGGCCCACCCATGTAGCCAGTCATGCACTCAACCTTGTGTTTGTCTTGGGAGAGGAGGGGAGTGATCTGAAAATTGGGGGTACATCCATCACCCCCTTGTCATGGTCAGACCACTACTTGGTGAGGTTGGACCTTTCGGTGCCACAAACCCTCCGTGGGGGTGGAGGACCTATTAAAATGGTCCGCCCCGGGCATCTGATGGATCCTGATGGATTCCTGAATGCACTTGGGGATTCTCTGGAGCATGCACACAGCCACTCGGCTGAGACCCTGGTGGAGGGGTGGAATGCTGCAATCGCCAGGGCATTAGACCGGGTGGCTCCAAAATGCCCTCTCCCCCTGAATAGAACTCAGACGGCACCGTGGTTCACCCCACGGTTGCGAACTCTGAGGCGGGAGGTGAGACGGCTAGAGCGCCGGTAGCGGAAATCTCGCTCTGACGACGATTGGACACATTTCAGAGCGGCTGCAGCAGCCTATCATGTGGCAATAAGGGCAGCAAAAAAAGATTTTTATGCTGCCTCTATTGCATCTGCAGAGTGCTGTCCCAGGAGACTGTTCCAAGTGGTCCGGAGCCTGGTCGGTCCAGTTGCTCCGGAACCAATGAAACATGCTAAGGCCTCCTGTGACGAGTTTGCTAAACACTTTGTGGAGAAAATTGATCGTATTAAGAGTGCTATTCCGTGCGCTGTGGACACAGTGAGCGAGCCAGAGATGACTAGTGGTGCTCTGGTGGTGTGGGATCGGTTCCAGCTTCTTCCATCTGATGAAGTGGACAAGGTGCTTTCAACCTTAAAGCCAACCACTTGCTTACTCGATCCTTGCCCATCGTGGCTCATTATGAGCTGCAAAGATAGACTGGGTGAGGGGATCAAGATAGTGGTAAATACATCTCTCGAAGAGGGAGTAATGCCATCAGCGCTCAAGGAGGCAGTAATAAAACCAATCTTAAAGAAGCCCTCCTTGGATCCCCAAGATCTGAACAACTTTCGCCCAGTCTCAAATTTGCCATTCTTAGGGAAGGCGATTGAGTGGGTGGTGGCAAGACAGTTGCAAGCGCACTTGGAGGAAGCGGATTATCTGGATCCATTTCAATCGGGCTTCAGGCCTGGACATGGGACTGAAACATCCTTGGTCGCCTTGGTAGATGATATGAGGAGGGCGTGGGATAGGGGCGAATGCACCTTCCTTGTCCTCCTTGATCTCTCAGCAGCTTTTGATACCGTTGACCACGTTATCCTCCTGGACCGCCTGAAGAGGTTAGGCATGGGGGGCACTGTATTGCAGTGGTTCCATTCCTTCCTCTCTGGTAGGTACCAAAGAGTGGCATTGGAGGATGAGGTTTCGGATCCTTGGCCTCTCACTTGTGGGGTGCCACAGGGTTCCATCCTCTCCCCGATGCTGTTCAACATCTATATAAAGCTGCTGGGGGCAATCATCAGGCGATTTGGGCTGCAATGTCATCAGTATGCGGATGACACGCAGCTCTATCTCTCATTTAAATCTTCACCGAGGTTGGCTGTAGAAACCCTGTCCAAGTGCCGGGAGTCGGTGAGTGGCTGGATGGGAAGGAATAAGCTGAAGCTGAACCCTGACAAAACTGAGGTACTGTTTGTGGGAGACAAGGGAAGGCTGGGGGATGTGGACCTGGTGCTCAATGGGGTATGTTTGCCCCTGAAAGACCAGGTCCGCAGCCTGGCGGTCATGCGTGACTCCCAGCTGACCATGGAGGCTCAAGTCTCGGCTGTGAGCCGGGTGGCGCTGTATCAACTCCATCTGATACGGAGGCTGTGCCCGTACCTTCCCAACCATCTGCTCCCACCGGTAGTACATGCCCTGGTCACCTCTCGCCTAGACAACTGTAATGCGCTCTACGTGGGGTTACCCTTGAAAACGGTCTGGAAGCTGCAACTGGCACAGAATGCGGCGGCTCGTCTGATTAAAGGCAGCCGCCGGCAAGATCACATCACTCCAGTGCTGAAGGAGTTGCACTGGCTACCAGTTGTTTACCGGGCCCAATTCAAGGTGTTGTTTTTGACCTTTAAAACCCTATACGGTTTTAGCCCAGTCTATCTGAAGGAGCGCCTCCAGCATCGTCAGGGATGCCGCTCAACAAGATCAGCCTCAGAAGACCTTCTCTCGATCCCACCGGTTAAAACAGCTAGACTGGTGAGGACTAGAGAGAGGGCTTTTTCAATAGTGGCCCCCACCCTGTGGAACTCTCTCCCAAATGATCTCCGCCATGCCCCTTCTATGATAAGCTTCCGCTGGGCCTTGAAGACCTGGCTCTTCAGGCAGGCTTTTGGGGTGGGTTAGGTTTCTTACTGTTATGGTTTTAAATTTTAATGTTTTAATGTATTGTTTTATCTTGTACGTAGCCCAGAGTGGCTGGACAACCAGCCAGATGGGCGACTAATAAATTAAATAAATAATAATAAATAATAACTACCGTGTAACCGAGAAACGTTTTTACCTAAGACTTCAGAAGGGGCCAGGAGGGCATCTAGTCTCTGGTCCTGAGAGGCTCAGGTGTTTAAGTGGACTCTGGGGTTCCCTTTGCCCCAGAGTAGCTAACCAGATGAAGGGTGGTGGCAGTACTACCTTGCAGGGTTGGTGTTGACGTGCACAACCTTGGCAAACCAGGATTTGCTGGGATCAATTGCCCAAGGCTGGGGATTGACTCCTAGGACAGTGAGAGCAGACGGGGAAGAGCTCCCCGCTTTCACTACATGTTGGCAGCGTTTGGGACCGAAAAGGACTGAACCTATCTCTGGGTAAACATACTCTTAAAAAGGTACATTTTGGAAAAAATTGGAAATTTTTTAGTTAAAGGTTTCTGGCACAAAGGTTTATTATTTTTGTAAAGTCAGGATGTCTACGAGATCTAAGCAAAAGAAGGCAATAGATCAGATTACTGCTGAAAGTAGCGATTTCGAAGCAGCAGGAGGCAGCGCTGAGGTGCCGCCGTTACAAACAGTTACTCCGGAGGGAGAACTGGCGTCATCGCCCGTATGGAGTCGACGAAGTATGGAGAGTCAAGCCAGCCAGAGTGGGGGTGTGCCACCCGTGGATATGTGGGCTGAAATGCATAACTTCTTCTCAAAACAAATGGCGCTTATGACTACTCTTGTGCAACAACAGCAGGCGTACACCCCACCGAGCCAAGAACTGAGGTCTGGAAGAGTGTGCTTGGGTGGAGCTGATCCAGCAGACTTTCCGTTTTACCAAGCGGGAGAGGATATTTCAGAATTCTTTTTAATCTTTGAGCAAGCGTGTTTGGACCAGTCATTAGATAAAAAATACTGGATGAAAATCCTACGCACTCAAGGAAAGGGAGAATTAAGAAGTTTAATGTGCAAACTCCCTTGAGAGTTAGCCAATGATTACGAGAACTTTGTAAAGTTGGCAACCGAGCAATTCGCTCTATCTACTAGAGCGTGTTACCAAAAGTTTGAGACTTTGCAGAAAAAGCCAAAAGAAACGTTCTCAGTATTAAGCGCCCATACTGCTCAAGCAATGGATTTGTGGATTGCAGCTGCGAAAGCTAATACTTTCGACCAGTTAAGGACAGTGTATACTCTTGAGAAATTTTACAAGATGCTGCCGAAATAGCTTGTGGCTGCTGTGAGAGGAAAAAAACCAAAGAGCCTCCAGGAAGCAGGACATCATGCTGACGAAGTTGACTCCTTTCAGGATAAAGATGAATTGCCTAAGGCTTATGTTAAAAAGCTGGGAAACTTCACAGGTAGCCAGCAGGCAGGAGGAGGAACTGAATGGAAGAAAAAAACGTGGCCGCCTGTAGTAAAGTCGGAGGAGAGAGGGGAGAGCTCCGCTTCTGCCGCCGCCATTGCTTCAACAGCGCGTCCAGCAGCTTACCAACCGAGTAAAGCAGTTTTGGAGAATTTATGTTTTTTATGCAAGCAGCCGGGGCACAAAAAGGATCAGTGTCCCCAATTAATTAAAAAGTCGAGTTCTGGAACCAACAAGGGAACTAAAGTAGCTGTGGTCCAGAGAGCCCGTGACTTCGAAGAACCGGGAGGGCAGTCGTCTCCAGAAATTTCTCGTTGGTCTTCCTCAGCTTCCAGTTCAGAGAATGACTGGGAATTTTCAGCTCCTAGTGCTGAAAACAGCCCTGTCACCCCAAGAAGAAGCGGTTTAAAAACTCCTGCGATGTTATTCAACTGGGACTGGGAAAGGAGAAGGAGTGAGGAAAGGTGAAGCCATCTCCTGGAGAGCCCCATGGTGGGAAGGGAGAGAAAGAACGACTCCCTAATGACAGCGCTAGCTATCCATGTTTGCCTGGTCAAGCTTCTTGGTCCAACAAAATGTTCAAAGAGACTATTTTTGTGAATTATGTTAAGCTAACTGTGTTCAGAGATTCAGGAAGCGAAGTTTCCAGCTTATCTCGTCATTTAATTCCGCCTGAATTAATTTTACCAGGGGTAAAAGCGTCAGTATATGTTTATGGGATGACTAACAAACTTTGTGATGTGGGTGATGTCTGGATTTCATACAAAAATTGGTCAGGAAAACATAGAGTGTTGATTCATGACTATTCTGACCAATTTTTTGATTTCCTCCTTGGAAATGATATTGCTTACGCATATTATTTACATAATTTATTTTATTTTATTTATTAATTAAGCTTATAAACCGCCCAACTAGCAATAGCTCTCTGGGCGGTGAACAAAGTACAGTAAAATCATAATACAATACCACAGGACATAAAAACAATCAAAAATCAATTACAACAATTTGTATAAATTTAAGTTAAACTAAATTAAAATGCTTCGGTGAAAAGAAAGGTTTTCACTTGGCGCCAAAAAGAAAACAGCGTCGGCGCCAAGCGCACCTCCACTGGTAGACTGTTCCACAATTCGGGGGCCACCACCGAGAAGGCCCTAGATCTTGTCACCACCCTCCGGGCCTCCCTATGCGTCGGGGCCCGGAGGAGGGCCTTCATTGTGGAACGTAGTGTACGGGCCGGTTCATATCGGGAGAGGCATTCCAACAGGTATCGTGGCCCTGCGCCGTATAAGGCTTTATAGGTTAATACCAACACTTTGAATCTAGCCCGGAAGCTTATTGGCAGCCAGTGCAAGCGAGCCAGAACAGGTGTTATGTGCTCGGACCACTTGGTCCTTGTTAGCAGTCTGGCTGCCGCATTTTGCACTAGCTGTAGCTTCCGAACAGTCTTCAAATGTAGCCCTACGTAGAGCGCATTGCAGGTTACTAGAGCGCGTACCACTGATGTAAGGTCCTCTTTAATTTGAAAAATGGGGATGTTAATATTAATGTCATAACCCATAGTACAGCTAATAAATTGGAACAAGAGCCCAGTATTGAACTTTTGCCACTAGATGGTGCTGTGGCGCAAGGAGTCTGTGATTCAGACCAGCCTCTGCCAACCAAAGTTGGGAATATGAATGTTTCTGATCCTAACAGTGAGGGCATGGAAGAGCTAAAATTGACTCTGCTCGTTCCACGGCGTTTAAAGAAGCCCTTCTCCAAGATGATAGTCTACAAGTATGTAGGGAGGCGGCAGTAAATGCTCCTCTGGAACTATCTAAGTCTGTGAAAGTAAGATTCTATTGGAAGAACGGATTGCTGTATAGAGAACATGTGCCCCAAGGTGCTTCTGTGGATTGGAAGCCTGTCATTGGAAGCTTGTGGTGCCATCGGCTCATAGGCTGGAAGTTTTGCAACTGGCGCATGATGCTATTAGTGGGGGTCACTTAGGAAAAAAAAGAACACTGGCCCGAGTAACCCGATGCTTTTAATGGCCCCAGATTGCCAAAGGGGTGCAAAATTTCTGTAAAAGTTGTTTAACATGCCAGTTAGTAGGTCATGCCCGTGATCACCCCAAAATGCCAATGCAAGTCTCTGAGATCGTAGCAGAACCATTTGTTAGGGTCGCGGTGGATGTTCTTGGTCCACTGAATGTGGCCTCAAGTGGGAAAAAAATTATTTTGACTTACATAGATTATGCAACGCGTTTTGCTGAAGCAGTAGCTTTAAGTAGCATTACTGCAACTGCTATCTTAAAGGCTTTACTAGACATATTTTCTCATTGGGGATGCCCTAAAACTATCTTGTCAGATCAAGGCCCAGGCTTTGTAGCCAAACTGACTAAGAAGTTATGGGAGATTTCTGGGATAGAACATGTGACTTCTGTTGCTTA
Source organism: Rhineura floridana (assembly GCF_030035675.1). NCBI lineage: Eukaryota > Metazoa > Chordata > Lepidosauria > Squamata > Rhineuridae > Rhineura > Rhineura floridana. The sequence goes on from NC_084481.1 coordinate 65,623,286, forward strand.
CCATCATGAATCCAACGGGCTTTGTGAACGTTTGAATTCGGTTCTGGGAAAAATGCTAAGAGCTCATGCTTTAAAACACCCAGGCAATTGGGATGTGGCCTTGCCTTTTCTCATGTTTACGTACAGAGATACCCCCCAAGCCAGTTTGAAATACTCTCCAAATCAGTTGGTGTTTGGGAGAGACATTGCAGGTCCTTTGTCCTTATTGAAGGCAGACTGGGAGGGGAAGATGGAATTTTCTTCTGTGCCAGTGACTACGTATTTGCAAAACTTGCGTGAGACCTTAAAAAATGCATTAGAGACTGCTCATGAGAATCTAGCAGAGGCCCAGCAACAGCAAAAGGCTGTTCTCTCAGTCCCACCGACTAAGACAGCTAGGTTGGTGCAGACCAGGGAGAGGGCTTTTTCGATCGTGGCCCCCACCCTCTGGAACTTACTTCCCTGTGATCTTCGGCATGCCCCCTCCCTGTTGACTTTTCGCCAAGCCTTGAAGACCTGGCTCTTCAGGCAGGCCTATGGGATCTCTGGGGTAGGTTAGGTTTTACACTGTATTAACGTAAGATGGTCTTCAGATGAGATGTTATGATATTAATAATGTGATGATTATGTATATGAGCAGATTGTATTTTATATTGTATTTTATATTGTACGTCGCCTAGAGTGTCCGTTCAGTCGGACAGATGGGCATCTGCTAAATAAAATTTTATTATTATTATTTATTATTATGATTCTCATACCAAAGCACGTCAATTTGCAGTTGGCTCTGAGGTCCTGGTGTTAAAACCTCAGCCACTGTCTGTGGCCTGGACTGGCCCAATGGTAGTCAAGGCACAGTTAAGTGATACTAATTATTTGCTGCCCTACCCCAATTCAAACAAAAAGCCACGGGTCTACCACGTTAACACCCTTAAACAATTTTGGTCTAGAGCAAAATTGGTTCTGGCCTGTACTAATGCTAGAGAGCATGAAGAAAAATTTGTGGACTTGGTTGCTGAGAGTCAACAAGAGAGTGGCATTGATGAGGCTTTTTTGCCTGACAGTTTGGATTATGAACAACGCTTACAGCTACGTCAGGTTTTGACAGATTTTCAGTCTTTGTTTTCAAGTAAGCCAGGTAAAACCCATCTGGCAAAACACTCAATCCTAACAGGTGACCATCCACCTATGCAGTCTCCATCTTACAGAGTAACTGGACCGCATGCTAAGGTGGTGGAAAGAGAAATTCAAGCTATGTTAGATCTGGGGGTTATTGAACCTTCTGTTAGTCCCTGGTCATCTCCAATTGTGTTAGTGGCCAAGAAGGATGTTAATGAAATTCGTTTTTGTGTGGATTACAGGAAATTAAATTTAATAACCCAAGTGGATCCATATCCTTTGCCCAGGATGGACCATCTGATTGAGAGATTGGGAGCTGCTAAGTACATCACCACTTTGGACTTAACCAAGGGTTACTGGCAAGTGCCCTTAGACGAAGATCCTGTATTGAAATCTGCTTTTGTCACTCATATGGGCTTGTACCAGTTTAAAATGATGAGTTTCGGTTTAAGGAATGCTCCTGAAAGGTTCATGAGATTAATAAATTCTGTCTTAAATGGTCTGGGGGATTATGCTTGTGCGTATCTGGATGATATAGTGGTTTATAGTACTGACTGGGATTCCCACGTGAAGCATTTAAGAACTGTATTTCAAAGGCTGCAGGATGCAGGCCTTACTATCAAAGCTCAGAAGTGTCAATTTGGGCTGGGAGAGGTTTCTTATTTAGGCCATAGAGTGGATAGTGGCTGTCTGAAATCCCTGGATGCTAAAATCGAAGCAATCTCTAATTGGCCAGTGCCCCAGACTAAGAAACAAGTTCAGTCTTTTTTAGGACTTGCAGGTTACTATAGGAGGTTCGCCCCTCATTTTAGTAGCATTGCAACTCCCCTGACTGATTTGTGTAAAAAGTGCAAACCTGCACGAGTTGTATGGTCTGCAGATTGCCAACAGGCCTTTGAGGCTTTGAAAACTGTACTAATAAACTACCCTGTTCTGAAAGCTCCAGATTTTGCTGAACCCTTTGTGGTACAGACTGATGCTAGTAATTTTGGCTTAGGTGCTGTGCTTTTACAAAAAGACACAGATGGAGAATTACACCCTGTAGCATACCTCAGCAAGAAGTTAATTCAGCGAGAGCGCCATCTAGCGATGATAGAGAAGGAGTGTCTTGCTATAGTTTGGGCCCTGGAGAAATTAAGGCCTTATCTTTGGGGGTGACACTTCCAACTACAAACAGATCACTCTCCTTTATGCTGGTTGTCTAGGATGAAGAACTCTAACCAAAAATTATTGAGATGGGCACTATTATTGCAAGATTTTATTTATTTATTTATTTTATTTATTTTATTTTATTTATAGACCGCCCATAGCGAATAGCTCTCTGGGCGGTGAACAGCAGAGTTAAAATACAAAGTTACAATAAAACATACAAGGTCACAACAAGGTAGAGTAAAAAACATTGAATATAAAACATGAACGTTAAAATGCCTGGGAGTATAACTAGGTCTTAACCTGGCGCCTAAAAGAAAGTACCGTAGGCGCCAGGTGTATCTCCTCAGGTAAGCTGTTCCATAGTTCGGGGGCCACCACAGAAAAGGCCCTGGATCTAATAACAATCCTCCGGGCATCCTGATGGGTTGGTACCCGGAGGAGGGCCTTGGATACTGAACGAAGTGAACGGGTAGGTTCATAGCGGGAGAGGCGTTCCATCAGATATTGCGGTCCCACACCGTGTAAGGCTTTATAGGTCAAAACCAGCACCTTGAATCTGGCTCGGAAACAAATAGGTAGCCAGTGCAAGTGGGCCAGGACAGGTGTTATATGCGCGGACCAATGGGTCCCCGTCAACAACCTGGCTGCCGCGTTTTGCACTAGCTGAAGTTTCCGAACCATCTTCAAGGGCAGCCCTACGTAGAGCGCATTACAGTAGTCCAATCTAGAAGTTACCAGAGCGTGAACAACAGAGGCGAGATCGTCACTGTGCAGATAGGGGCGTAGTTGGGCTACTAAGCGAAGATGGTAAAACGCATTCCGCGCCACCGAGGCCACTTGAGCCTCAAGCGACAAGGAAGGGTCAAAAATGACCCCCAAACTACGAACCTGTTCCTTCAAGGGGAGTGTAACCCCATCTAGAACAGGCTGAACATCCACCATCTGGGCAGGTAAAGAGCTCACCAACAGTGTCTCAGTCTTGTCTGGATTGATTTTGATTTTTCCATAGAATTTGTGGCTGGGAAATTAAATAAAATGGCCGATGCCTTATCTCGTATGCATAATTTAGATGATTGATGTATGGTCCTGATGACTTGTAACTGCTCCTGACTATACTTATGCCTGATGTTTTAATATGGTTTGTGTAACCCTGATTTTATGTTTTTTATGACCTATGCCTGTATTTTGGACTATGAGTTTGCTAATGTCCTTTTATGATTTTATATAATAAAGTATGTAAGGTTTTAGAGGCTTAGGTTTGACCACTGTGGGGAAATTAGGTTATGGTTGTTGTTAATTCCTGTTGTGGGTTTTTCCTTTTTTTTTATTAGACTTCTTTTCCTTCGTATTAACCAGAGGCGATGAAACCAAAGGTGATCAACCTTTGATGTCATCTTTTTCAAAAAGGGGGCGTGTCATGCCAGCTTGCCTGCCTTACCCTGGCCTACATTTAAAATGGCTAACTCCCAAAGCTTTATGGGGAATTCTTCCCCTTAACATCTTCCGTGTTAGCTTGCTAGCAAGCAGTTAAATCTTTGATGTTTTTTCATCACTGTGACTTGGTGATTTTTACAACACAGCTGTACCAGCTTACAGTAATTTTGCACCTTCTTATCAGCAGAAGGGGCCTGGTTCCGTCAAGGCCGTAAAACTCCTTGCTTTGTTATGGGAAACCAAGAGGAGGTGCCAGGTGCTGTGGGAACATCATTTTTTCATCCCTTTGATGAAAATGTTAATTGGATAATTGTCTCCGGCTGGGAGGGAATTTTCCTCCATAAGAGGAGGCTCAGAACTCTGGGTTTGTGTCCCACTTCGGAGCACCACCTTGCCTATGGTGATGTTCTGTTGTGGCTCCATTTACATCTTGACTTGCAACTCCCTGGGGGGAAGGAGGCTATCCATTGAAAGATCCTATGCTCTTGTAAGTATAGCTAAGGCAGATAGCTTTGTTATTTTGATTTGTGTCAAGAAACTTTCTTTTACCTTTGTTACTAAACACCTTACCCGTTTGGGTGTATGGTTTTAGGATTCAATTTGCTGCTACAAATTATTTGTGTGTACCTTTTTGTTTTTTGTAACCTTTTTATGCTTTTCTTATTTTCTTTTTAATAAACTTTAATTACTTTAAACCAACGTGTGTTTATTCCAGAGAAAGGGGTCAGTTCCTAAATTCAGTCCTTGCCATTTGACCACAACTACCGTGTAACCGAGAAACGTTTTTACCTAAGACTTCAGAAGGGGCCAGGAGGGTATCTAGCCTCTGGTCCTGAGAGGCTCAGGTGTTTCAGTGGACTCTGGGGTTCCCTTTGCCCCAGAGTAGCTAACCAGCTGAAGGGTGGTGGCAGCACTACCTTGCAGGGTTGGTGTTGATGTGCACAACCTTGGCAAACCAGGATTTGCTGGGATCAATTGCCCAAGGCTGGGGATTGGCTCCTAGGACAGTGAGAGCAGACGGGGAAGAGCTCCCAGCTTTCACTACATACTATATAATATATAGATATATATATAGATATATTTAAAAAAATTAATTTCAGGATGACATTAACTTTTAGTGGTAAAGAACATTCTGGAACAACACACATTAACTGCAATAAAATCTATTTCTTTAGTATATGCTGGCCTTCTTATGTTTCGAAATGGTGTTTATCATCGAGACAGATCATTGGCTTTCCCCTAGAGTATATCAATATTTCCCCCTCCCTTTTTTGTTTTAAGGAGCTTAGAATCAGATGGACACAAAACCAGGAATCATAATACAAATGGTGTTCAAAATCTCAGTCAAGAAAAACGCAGCTGTTCCAGCTCATTCCCACCATAAATCTTATAAGATTTCCAGCTTATTTCAAGGATAGGATTTTTTTTTCTTTCAAACCTACTACCTTTAGTTAAACATCTCCACTTTAACTGAGATACTTATACATGTCTGATGTGGAATCCATGTCTGCTGCAAGGTATTCTGGGTTACATTGTAGGAAGTGAACTCTCTTCACATGAAACACTGGCCACGACAGTGGATTTCTAAGAGTGCAGGATAGAACCTACCCGCCATTTTCCTGCAGTGCCCCCAAATTATGGAATGATCTCTCCGACGAGGTGTGCCTGGCGCCAACACTGTTATCTTTTCGGCGCCAGGTCAAGACTTTACTCTTCTCCCAGGCATTTTAGTATGTGTTTTAAATTGTTCTTATATTGTTTTAAATTTTAAAATTGTGTTTTATATTGTTTTTAAAATATGTGTTTTAAATTGTATATTTGTTTTAATGTTTTTGATTGCTGTAAACCACCCAGAGAGCTTCAGCTATGGGGCGGTATACAAGTGCGATAGATAGATAGATAGATAGATAGATAGATAGATAGATAGATAGATAGATAGATAGATAGATAGATAGATAGATAGATAGATAGATAGATAGATAGATAGATAGATAGATAGATAGATAGATAGATAGATAGATAGATAGATAGATAGATAGATAGATAGATAGATAGATAGATAGATAGATAGATAGATAGATAGATAGATAGATAGAGGGCAAGCTTCTTTTCAGGGAAATTTGTCTACCATGATGAGGACTAGGGAGAGGGCTTTTTCAATTGTGGCCCCCACTTTGTGGAATTCCCTCCCAAATGATCTCTGCCATGCCCCCTCTATGATGAGCTTCCGCCGGGCCTTGAAAACCTGGCTGTTCAGGCAGGCTTTTGAGGTGGGCTAGGTTTTATTATTGTTGTTGAGATTTTTAATGTTTTAATGTATTTGTATGTTTTTATTTTGTACGTTGCCCAGAGTGGCTGGACAACCAGCCAGATGGGCGACTAAGAAATTTAATAAATAAATAAATAAATAAAATATATTCTTAAAGTTTTCATGTTTCTGTGTCTATATAAACCCTAGGTTCTTATATGCCAAAGCAATAAATCTTAAGATTAGAATGTTAGAGAGGTGTTTTTTTAATAAATAAATAAATAAATAAATAAATAAATAAATAAATAAATGCACATTTCATAGTCACCCCCAAAATTAGAGGCGAGCTAATGTAACATAATTCTAACCATGTCTACTCAGAACTCACTCTTACTGAATTCTGTGAGGTTTATTCCCAGGTATGTGAGGTTAGGAAGCTGTTAACTAAGAACTTGTTAGTCCAATCTTGTCATTGCTTTGAACACTGCTATTTGTGCTGGCTTGTAAGGAAGACAGAGATGGAAGAGGCCTAGGGTTGCCAGTTATCCGGTTTTTGCCTGGAGACTCCAGATTTTGGGGGGTCCCCTCTGGGTCTCTGAGTAAATTGTCTTAATCTGTAGGCTCTCAGTTTTCATTAACCCCCCTAAGTTTCTAGGTGGTCTGGTTCATGAGATATACACCAAAACATCAGCCCCCCCGCAACTTCTGTGAAATCAGGTCATAGCAGACTGCTCTAACCCCACCCTTTCAAATTTGTAGCCAATAAGTGAAGTCAGGGTTGTGATTTGTTAACCTCCAGGCAGTGCTTAGATCCCATTGCAATGCCAGAAAATTGCCCCCCCCCCGTTTACCTGAAAATCTCATCAACTGAGTAAGTATATAGCTGTCAGGGTTTTTTCTCTCTCTTGTGTGCAGGAGTCAAACAAGTTTAAATTTTCTGGGCTGTTGAAGATGGCACTTGTTTTGAAAACCTTCCCAATATGTACTTGCTTTTCTGGGAGTAAAGCTGCAATGCTAATTCCACATACCCAGAGTAAACCGCATTGAATTCAATAGGACTTACTTTTGAGTGGACATGATTAGGATTGTGCTGTAGATTAATGGGAGTTTTGAGTGAATTTAGCAAAGAACTGTGTTTGTGTTGTAAATTTTTCTCTCCTCCTCCAATCCTATTTTTTAAAGCAATTAGGTAGGGCTTACTTAGGTATCACAGTTTTTATTATATAGGAAACTAATACTGATTTTTTAAAAATGTTCTGCAATGACCAACTGGTTTGACAATAAACTATTATATGGGGTGTATCTATTTTTACATCTCCAGTGTGTGTGTGTGTATGGACTTTTTCCAATAATCCTGTGAGGTAGGGTTGGTGATTGGAAACCAAGGCAGCTACAAATAAGAAATGAATCCCTTTAAAATCCAATAGCCATAAAAACAAGTATAAACAGTTGCAAAACAACTTAAAATGGCATGATTTTGAATTTTTGGTTGAGTGAATGAAGTTCCTTATCACTTGAGGTTGCAGTTCTCTGCATGCTTCCCTGTTTGAGAAAGCCTCATTGAATACATTGGGACTTGCTTCAGAGTAAACAAAGATAGGATTACAGTATAAATATCTTTACAGGTTGTGTAAATAATAAACATCTTTGATAGTCATGCTTATATAAATATTTCTTCATACTGTGTCACAGTAAGTATTTGATTTCATACTATCAGGGCCGGTCCCAAATGGCGGCCAGGTTGGACCCTGTCTGAGGGCCCCTGAAGCCACAGAGGCCGCTCAGGGGCCTCTCAATAGACTGGGGGGAGAAGTGCTCCTTGTCTGTGATCTGCGGCAGAGTAGCTGCCGCAGATCGCAGGGGGGGAGCTTCTTCTGCCCGCCCATTCGCTGGCTCCACCTACCTGTCTCTCCTGTCTTTTGCGGCTGTGTGGGCTGCACATGCAGGACTGCCATTAACCAAGATGGAGGCTGAGGTTTCCCTAAGGAGCTGAAGCCTCTGCCGCCATCTTGGTTGATGGCATCGATGCATGCGCGTAGCAGCCTACACAGCTGCAAAAGTCAGGAGAGATGGTGCCAGCGAATGGGCAGGCAGAGGAAGCTCCCTCCTTGCGAGAGACAGGTATTCACACACATGTGTGTCTCTCTGTGTGTGTGTGCACACGTGTGCTGGCTGGTGCCCAAGGGCCCTGGCATTTCTGGTGCCAGCCCTGCACTCTATGATTGTACATTATTATTTCCTCTACATTTTAAGTGTGCCCTTCTTCCTTGGGGTGGCCATGGTTCCCCTCCGTTGTTTTCATCCTGGGGGCGGACAAGCTGACAGATGGTGAGTAGCCCATGGTCACCCAGTACACTTTATAGCTCATTTCCATTTTGAAAAATTAATTAAAACAAATTTACAAAGCTTATTAAGTAGATCCACACCATACATTTAAAACGCATGACTTGTAAAATTAAACCTGAGAAGTGTAGTTTCCCCATTGCAGTTATAGTTCACAACACCCTTAACAAACTACAGTTCCCATGATTCATGTGCTTCAAATGTGTGTTGAATGTGCGTTAAATGAATTGTATGGATCTGCCCTAGGTATGCTGACCATTTATTAGAGAACTGAATAGAACAATTTTAAAAGATACTTTTTTAAACACAGGAAGTGTTGTAGCTCAGTGGTAGGGCATATGATTTGCATGCAAAGGTCCAAAATTCAATCTCTGGAAAAGACTATTGGCTGGAATTCTGGAAAGCCAGTGCTAGTCCATGTCATCAGTACTGAGCCAGATTGTACCAAATGGCCTGAGTCAGTATAAGGCAGATTCCTTGGTTCCTAAAAGCGAGAAGGGACTCAAGGGTCACAGTGACTTCAAAATTTATTTATGTATTTTATTTTCAACATTTATATATCACTTTATTGTAAAAAACCTCAAATCAGTTTACAGAAGGAATTAAAACAATAAAATTATTGGCAAAAAGAGTTAAAGACAGATATTTAAAAACATTCAAAATAATAAAACGAACAATGAGTTAAAAACAAATAAAAAACACAATGGCTTCTACATGCTTGGATAGGCTTGCCTAAACAAAAATGATTTTAGCAGGTGGTGAAAAAGAGTACAATGAAGGTGTTTGTCTAATGTCATTAGGCAGGGAGTTCCAAAACTTAGGTGCTGCCGCACCAAAGGACTGATTTCTTACAAGAGCAGAACAAGTACTATGTGGAACCTGTAATATGGAAAGCATACCTTGAACTTGGCCTGGTAGTAAATCAGCAACCAGTGCAGATTTCAGAGCAGAGGTATTATGTGCTAATAAGGTCTCACTCATGTCAGCAATCGTGCTGCAGCATTCTGCATTAACTGCAGCCTCTGGGTCAGGTTGTGCTGCATGGGGATTAATGTGACCTTGGCTGACTAGCTGCCAGGATTTTTTTAGTTTTGGTTTTTTGTTAGGAATCCTGACTAGTTGTGTGATGCTGAGTTTTCTGCCTTAGTCATAAGAATCTTGTTTTGCATTTAGGAAATCATTACTGTCTTCTGTTTTTCTTTTCTATTTGCATTTCATTTACCTTTAACCTCACCCCCTTACATCCATAAAAGCAAAAACCGTGGTTCCATGTGCTCAGCTCAACCCCCTTAAACCCACTGATAATGCACCTTGTTGGTTGCATGAGAGTTTGTTTCTTGCCCAATAGTGGTAAAATAGACTTTACATATTTGGAAGTGGGCTGCAATTGTTGTTCCTAAGCTGCTGCCTGTGAAGGTAGAACAAACCATGTGTGTTTTCTGTCTGTTAATTATTACTCACTGGAATTGGTGAGTTTATAGCAGCCCACAGGGTAGACAGAAAAGGGTACAGAATCTTCTTACTCTTACTCATTTCTCAGAGTTCTTTCTGAAGTGAAAGGTTAAGTCTATAAAGAAGTTTGGAGCAGCCATGTTAAAAGGTAGGGGCAGGGCATTTCAGGCAGGGGATTGCCAACTCTGCTTGGATATGGATATCTTTGCAGAGGATCTCTAGTCAAGCTTTACCAACAGCACAATCCAAACTATATCCACTCGGAAGTAAGTCCTTTTGAATTCTATGGGGTTTAGTCCCTCAATAAGTGTGTTTAGAATTGCAGCCTTCAGGGGCATCCATCTTTACTCGTGAGCGCTCCCATATAACATCTCCACAATACTAGGCTCCTTTCTTCCTACAGTGGCCTTCTGGTTACTGGCCTGGTGACTGAGGGCACTTAAACTCTTCTTGCCAGGAGCAAGTAGGCTAGATTAAATGCTCCTTACGCAGGCTCCATCTTTTAGCTAAGATTTCTAAATTTACGATCAGAGAAATGTTTTTGTTTGAATTGTATGTGCCAAGCAACTGTGGTTGATGCTTAACGTATCATATTTAATGACATCACTCTGGCCTGCTCCTGGGACATCAGTAGGACACACTTCTGTGACATCACTAAGACCTGCCCCTGAAATCTCAGAGTTTGCGATGCTTCTGACCTGGCAACCCTATCCACCTGCACATCACTCCCTAGCAGACTTACTGACCCTGAGGCCCGTGAGTTTTGTTGGTACTGGAAAGGGAAGAGGAACACCAGCTGTGACTTACTGCTACCCTTTTTTTCTTTGTGTTTGTTTTTTTGCTCTGTTGCTACTTGCTGCTATGGACAAGAGGTGGGAGGTTCTTGCTATGGATGTTTGTGGGCAACAATTCATACCATTCAGGGAGAGAGACCAGGAGTAAAAGGTGTTGAGTTACTCATGCCATAGCGTGATAGTCTGCTGGCACAGAGAGGGGCCCTCTTTGTGTGGGAGATGGGGGGAGTGAGTGGGCTGCCCTAGCTGAAAAATGGGATGGGGCTGTTGCTAAGACCATTAGTTTGAATGTCTTGTTTTGTTTTTTTACATGGGTTAAATTGGAAGTTTTACTTTTTGTTCTTATTACTGCCATAACTTTCATATTTTATATATATATAATTTTGTTCCCTGCTCTAGGCTTGAAATTATTCAGTGAAGAGCGGGCTACAAATACTGTAAATAAATAAATTATCTTGATGTGCCTAGGCACATCTCACCTCTCTACCCACTTTTAACCCTCACATGTTCAAACAAGCACTGGAAGAGGACTTTTGTCTTTCAGCCTCTGGAATGTTTGCGAATATGTGACATAACATCACAGCAACTCAGCCAATGGCTATGAATGCATGTAGGCAAGAAAGATTTTAGCTATAAAACATAATACTTTTATAAGAATATATAGTTGTTAACAGACTCTATTCCTTTTAAATATTGCTCTCCATAATCTTGGAGTTTGAATAGCTGTATTGCGATCTTCAGTCTACAGATAAGTCATGTAATTTTCTTTGATCCTCTCCGCACTGCTTGATGTCAGAATGTTTGCTTAGCTATCAATGAACAAGAGATAGGGGCAACCATACAGAAAGTAGAATTTAAACAGTACACTGCTCATCAGCATGCAGACTTGTAGTTAAAATATACAAAACAGTTTTTCCTAGGTCTTAATTTTACTTCTGCTATGTACCATTGCTTTTGCCAACTGAGTTTTCAGTTGAATCAAAAATACCATTAGCAACAGCAGTGTCAGACAAATTTCTGTGGAAGGTTTATTGTGACAAACTACAAAATATACACTTTGAAGCTTTTTTTAAATGTTAGAATATGCCATGAAACTGCCATCATTCAAGAGGCATTTTCACTATAAATGAGCAGTTGCCTCTGACAAATATATTTGCTATCTTTATTGTTAGGGGAATTGTTTCTTAGGTTTTGTTTCTCTCTTCTCTTCCCGCTATTTTTTTCAGCCAAACAAAATGACCTCATTGTTTCCCACTCTATTTTCTTTAAAACATTAGCTGGGATGATTGAGATTCAGGAATGTGGGAAAATGGATTCCCAAGCCATGTCTATCCCTTCTAATTCTGAGCTGCAATTTTTGGCTTGGCTTGAATCACAGTCATCACATTTCAGTATGAATCTCACTGTAAAGTGATCTTTCTTAAACATTTCTTTCACTCATCATGGGATCAGAAACAAAGCAATTCTACTCTTTCAACAAAACACTTAAAAATCTTTTTTCAAAAAACAAATGGAGGGGAAAAAACCACCTGAATTTCCTTTAAAATACATTGATGCATGTGTGTTTTTAAGGAAACAGCCACAGTTTGATTGCCCTGTTTATAAATCTTGTCCTCTGTATGTCAGAAACTACAGCTAATTTGATTTGTTTTGTTTGGGGGTCTATAAACCAGAAAAGCAGGTGATTCCAATGAATATAGTGCTTGAGACAAGTTTCATCATATGACAGAAAAGTCAAGATACTTAAACACATTTCCACTGTTATTAATGAAAAATATTACACTTCTGTTTACTTTTTAAATTAATAAGTGTTACGATGAAGGAAGAACATAATGCTAGAAAACCTAAACAAGAATGTCAGCAATTTGATCAAGCAGAAATGATGATTTATTTATTTTTAATTTTATAGTACATTACATTCCTGCTGGGAGGAAGGGTGGGATATAAATCAAATAATAAATAAATAAATTAATTAACATAACAAGGGTCCAGGCATAGCACATTTTTAGATAGTGCTTTAATGACAAAATTATGCCCTTAGGACACTAACAAATAGTTTTAAGCTTTGGAAATGATGGTAGTAAACATTACAGAATTGGTCATGTGCTCTGTGCCCTTCAAATAACAATAGTCCACCAGATTACTTTGCAAACAGTCTGAAAGACACATCTATATAAGAAAAGCAACTACTGTGGCAGCCAACAATGTAACCAGTCAAGAACGGAACACCACCATGCACACAAACATTTCACAGACTGTGTACATTTCACCCTTGTGTACTTTTAATGCCTTATTCTTCCACCAAGGACGACTTAATCATCCTCTGCCTCTTCCACTTTCATCACTGGCATGGAGGCCTTATAATCCACTAGGGCTGCCAGATGTCTGGTTTTTGCCCAGAGACTTCAGTTTTTGGGGGTCCTCTCCAGGTATCCGGGTGATTCGCCTTAATACCTGGACTCTTAACTTTCATTTTCTAAAAAATTAAGTTTCTAGTTGGTCTGGTTCAAAAGATATAAACCAAACTATCAGCTACTGCCCCGCAACTTCCTTTTTAAGAGGAGTAGAAAGGGAAAGAAAAATACTCTGTGTGAATGAATGGCTACGAAGGTGGTGCCAACATGAAAGATTTGGATTCTGGGACCATGGGCTATGCTTCCTGGACGATGGACTGCTGGCAAGTGATGGGTTGTATCTCACAAGGACTGGGAGGAATGTGTTTGGCCACAGCATGGAGAAGTTCATCAGGAGGGCTTTAAACTGAATCCTAATGGGGAGTGAGACATAAACTTGGTGGTAACAACTGATGAAGGCTTGTGCACAGTAATGGGAACAGAGAGATTGGCTGTAATAGGGACCAGTGACAGTCCTCAGAAAAATGTAGTAAGGAAGCCAAGCCACAAATCACATGTCCTCGATGCCTGTATACTAATGCACAGAGCATGGGAAACAAGTAGGACGAACTTGAACTCTTAGTACAGGAGGGCAATTACGACTTGGTAGGTATAACTGAAACTTGATGGGATGACTCCCATGACAGGAACACAGCAATTGAAGGATATAACTTGTTCAAAAAGAACAGAAGGAATAAAAAGGGAGGTGGAGTCATGCTATATGTTAAAAATATATATCCCTGCACAGAAATACAGAAAGATGAACTTGGTAGATCCACCGGGAGTATCTGGATTAAAATTAATGGGGCAAGTAATAAAAGCAATGTGGTGCTTGGAGTCTATTACCGACCACCCAATCAAGGAGAAGATGAGAATGTAACTTTTGAAAAGCAAATTGCCAATGTTTCGAGGACGCATGATGTAGTAGTAATGGGGGACTTCAATTATCCCGATATCTCTTGGGAGACAAATTCTGCCAAACACGGCCCCTCCAAGAAATTTCTGACTTGTGTTGGAGATAACTTTCTCCTACAGAAAGTGGAGGAAGCAACCAGAGGATCAGCTATCCTGGACTTGCTTCTAAGCAATAGAGATGATTTGGTGGATGAAGTGGCAGTTACGGGAACTCTGGGGGAATGAACACACCATACTTGAATTCTTGATTTTAACAGAAGCAAAAGCTGAGAGTAGCCGTACATGCACCCTGGACTTCAGGAAAGCTGATTTTAATAAACTCAGAACAATTGTAAGTACGGTTCCATGGCAAGCGGAAAGAAGGAAGTGGAAAGAAGGCCAGGCCACAAAGGAAGAGTACAGGCAGGTATCACAGAATTGCAGGGATGGTGTCAGGAAGGCTAAAGCTGAGAATGAGCTGAGGCTAGCGAGGGATGGTAAAAGCAACAAAAAAGCTTTCTTCAGATATGTCCATAGTAAAAGACAGAGAAAAGAAATGGTGGCACAGCTACTCAATGAGGATGGCAAAGTGATAACAGATGACAAAGAAAAGGCAGAAGTGCTCAATTCCTACTTTGGCTCATTCTTCTCCCAAAAAAGGATCTGCGACCCTCCCAGGAAACATGAAGTAGAAGGGGCAGGATTGGAGCTTGAGATTGATAGACTAATGGTCAAGGAAGTCTGCTCCGCTGCCCCGGCAAAGCCTGACTGAAGTCCCGGCCGCCAGTTAAGGGCAGTTGGTGTGCCCAAGCTGGCACTGATGTGCCGTGCGCAGGTGCAAGGGAGGCGGGGTAACAGAGCTAATTTAAGCTCGTGCTGCCCTTAAGCCTCCCTCTTCGGCAAGTGACAGGAGTGACAGGAGAAGAGCATCTTCGTTGGAGAGAGGATCATTATCGCTGGATCACAGGCCTGCTTTTCCAGGCGCTGCATAGGGTCAGCGATCCCTCTCTTCCCCCCCAGGTGATCAGCTGCTCGGTGGCCGCCGATCAGCTGTTTTTCGGCTTCCCCCCTCGCACTGATCGTTGCATAGCATCAGCGATACCTCTCCTCCCCCCCTTGTGATTTCTCTAGCCTGGGTCAGCTGTGTGGCTTACCGGTGATCTAGACGGGTGTGAGGGACGGGGATCAGGCGGCATGCAGCCATCTTGCTCCCACAGAAGCCGCTGGAGTCTGGGTGCTGAGGGCACCTGTTTGCAGCGCTGTGGCTCTGCTGTCCGAGTGGCGGTTGGGGCCCTGCTCTATGTCACCTTAGGTAGCAGGCTGTTGTCACGCGGCTGCCATTTTAACCGCCAGTGCCATTATTACTCTAGGCGACCATTTTGTGGCTTTTTGCACCATTCGAGGCGCCTGGCTGCAAGTGGGTGGTGATGGTTGCAGCTGGTAAATGGTAAGGACAAGGCCTGCGCGGCTCCCAGTGTGGGGCCAGGACTGTTGATTTATGTGATTAATTAATTAAGATTAATTACATTTATATTATATTAAAAAAGTTGAATTGAGGTTTATATTCCTGTTAGTATTAGTAATATTATTGTTATTGTTGTTATTCTGTTTGCTTACATTAATTGGTGTCCTACAACGACCAGATATGCCTCCCAAGGAGGGATTTGTGGAGCTAAATGTAAGGCCCCCAGGGCACCCCCCCAAACAGCCTTTGACACCTGTGGAGGGTAGCCAGGAGGTGGGGAGCCAGGCACTGGTGGCAATGCTAACCCGGCTGGAGGTGCTTGAAAATCAGAATAGAGAGGACAGGGAAGGTGCAGGGACGTTGGTTACTCAGCCATCTGAATGGATCAGGGCAGGTAAGAAGAGTGCCAATGAGGTGGCTAACTGCAGTGCTTTGGATTTAACTTTAGCATGGCTAGATCTGTTGGAAGTGGGATCTAGTGGTGTGCCTCAGGCTCCTGTGAGGGAGGAGGTGGGCTCTCCGTCCATTTCTGACCAGCGTCCGGTGGCGGAGCCAACCCCAACGGTATCATCAGGTGAGCAGAGCTGTGCAGCTCTTCCACGAGGCTGGCCAGGGTGGGGGCCGTCTTAGGGGTATCCATACTGGCCCATGGGTCAGGCTGGGATTGCTTCACTCCCTGGAGTAGGTGACGGGAGATATGCTCAAGGGGGCGCACAGGGAACAGAGGGTATGGCACACCTGCAACAGCCGCTTATGGTGGCTTGTGAGCAGGTGTGGCAGTCGCAGGCAGTGGGACAGTCTACACCAGTGAGTGGCACTGCTGCTGCGGTTCTGAACCAGCCCTTGGCTTCAGCAAGTTCCATGGATGTGGAGGACCTGTTGGGAGCAGTTGCAGAGAGTGCCATTCCCTTCGGGGAGACATCTGCACCTCTGGGTTTTCATCTGCTCTCTACAACAAAGGAAAAAATTTGGCGGGGAGATTACATCGATCTGTTTTCTCTTCTCTATAGGGAGCCTCCCAAAAAGGATAAGGAGAAGGGTGAGGATAGGGAGTATGATCGGCCCAAGTGTAGGAGGGTGCACAGGACTAGGGCCAATTGGTTGTCTGCCTACCTGACGTATGCGGGAGTTATTTTGCAGAAGCAGCCTCGGAGCGGGGCGTTGCTTTTTAAATACCTTGATATCATATATAGGGGTTACATGGAGTTTATGGGCCTGGCCTGACTGTCGTACGAGTAGGCCTTTCGCATGTGGGCGGCCTTTGATGCAACCTTGCTGTGGGACAAGAAGGAGCCAGATTTATGGCTCCAGTTTATGGCAGAGGCTAGGCCAGTGACGGGACAGAAGCGACAATGGGAACCTCTTACTTAGGCCACCAGTAGTACATCCTTTCTGTGTAACTGTGGGGCAGGGGATTCAACACTGCCTGCTGTGCTGGGACTTCAGCTCCAAGGGTTTTTGTTCGAGGAATCCATGCAGCTTTAAGCATGCGTGTGCCATCTGTGGTAGAGCTCACTCCTGCAACAACTGCACAAGGGGCCAACCCTTTAGGGGTGGTGCTAGAGAGTCAGAGGGAGGAAGGAGGTAGCCTCCTCCTGCAGCAGCTACATGAAAATGGCCCCTCCCCAATTGAACTACCTGCCCTTAAAGCACTGATAGTGGATTATCCATCGGCCTGGGACGCTCATTTTTGGTACAAGGTTTTTGTTTTGGTTTTCGGATCCCATATTTGGGTCCTCAAATAGCCTTCATGTCCCGTAATCTCAGGTCAATTGTGGGGCTTGAAGGCATCGTTAAGGACAAGATTGATAAGGAGGTACAGGCTGGTTGGGTGTTGGGGCCTTTTCCATTCCTCCACCTCTTCATTGTGGGTCTCGCCCCTGGGTATAGTACCAAAGAAAACTCTGTCCCTCGAGCTAAACAAAACCCAAACTTTCAATAAATTAACTCAATAAACTACAAAAACAATTATGCAGGTAGGAAGCCAGCAAGTGGGGGGAGGGCTTTCCAGTGTTCTGCACTGTTTGTAACATGTACGGCTATCTGATTGTTGGATGGAAGTCATAGGTGTGCAATGAGCTCCTGGCTCTCTGGGAACAAATTTCCCAGAGGCCAAGGTGGTTGACCTGGAAATGAGGTCTTCTGGGACATTATAGCTGCGATCCACTTCCAGGATGATAGCTCTCCTGCTATTATGGAGAATGAGGGCCTTGGGTTCAGGGTTGTTAAAACAATAAGCAATTGTGAAGAGCTCCACAAGAACCTCTCCAAACTTACTGAATGGGTGGTAAAATGGCAAGCGCAATTTAATGGGAGCAAGTGTAAAGTGATGCATGTTGGGGCAAAAAGTCTTAATTTCACATATACGCTCATGGGGTCTGAACTGGCAGTGACTGACCAGGAACGAGAACTTGAGGTCGTAGTGGATAGCTCAATGAAGATGTCGACCCTGTGTGTGGCAGCTGTGAAAAAGGCAAATTCCAAGCTAGGGATCATTAAGAAAAGTGTTGAAAATAAAACTGCTGTCATAATGCTGTTATATAATATAAATCTTGTGCAGCCGCATTTGAAATATTGTATACAGATCTGGTTGCCTCACCTTCAAAAGTTAATTGTAGAGTTGGAAAAGATTCAAAAAGGGGCAACCAAGATGATCAAGGGGATGGAGCACTTCCTTTTGAGGAAAGGTTGCAGCATTTGAGGCTTTTTAGTTTAGAGAAAAGTTGAGTAAGAGCTGATATGATAAAAGTTTAAAAAATTATGCATGGCTTGGAGAGAGTAGAGAGGAGTTCTCTCTCTCTCATAATACTAGAATGCGTGGACATCCAATGAAGCTGAATGTTGGAAGATTCAGGATGGACAAAAGAGAGTACTTCTTCATACAGCACATAGTTGGGCTAAGGAACTCTCTCCCAGAGGAGGCAGTTAACCATCAACTTGGACGGCTTTAAAAGAGACAAATTCATGGAGGATAGTGGTATCAAAGGCTACTTGCCACAATGGCTATGCTGTGCCTCCACAATTGGAAGCAGAATGCTGCTGAATACCAGTTGCTGGAAACTGCAGTGAGGGAGAGTGCTTTTATGCTCAGGTCCTGCTTGTGGGCTTCCCTCAGGCATCTTGTTGGCCACTTTGATAACAGGATGCTGGACTAGATAGGCCACTGGCATGATCTAGCAGGCCCTTCTTATGTTCTTAAGCCCTAGAATCTAGAGGTGAGGCAAAACAGCTTCCCAATTATCCACCCTATTCTTAGGCAACAAATCTGAGAAGCCATTTCATTGTTTTGGAGTTCATTTCGTTTGGGTGGGTGTGGGTCAGAGCCTGGAAAAGTTACTTTTTTGAACTACAACTCCCATCAGCCCAATCCAGTGGTCATGCTGGCTGGGACTGATGGGAGTTGTAGTTTAAAAAAGTAACTTTTCCAAGCTCTGGTGTGGGTGCATAGTGTAGCAGCAGCTTGTCTTTAGTTTCTCACTGTAACCTTTTAAGAGCCACCTCCTCTAGTGGGGCATGCTGGGGGTAAGGAAACATGGTGGCCTCTGAAGCGCTTGCTCTGTTTGCTGCAGCTTTAGGTTAAAATTTGGGCAAGACGGGGAGACTGTTGTCACCCTTAAAGCAGCAGCTTTCAAAAGATTAAGAAGCTATGGCAAGTGCCCTGTCATCCAAAACCATGTAAAGCAGTTCAGGTCACCATCCCTCTGAAACACACACTGGCTTTTTTGGGACAGCAGATCCCAAACTCCTCCTTCAAAATTCCAGGGCCAAATCCAGCACTGGGTGGTCCTAGGTCAGCCCTCTCAAATCATAATTACAAAACTGAAGAATCTAATATGCTAGAGGTAAAGCTACATGGTTGTTTATACTGGTGGCTCACAGAAACTTACAAACACAGAAAAATTACGTGATAGAAGATATAATTAGGCCTTTCCACCTGACATACAAGTACATGTTGCCTTTTACACTCCTGAAGTTCTAGTCCATAAGCCCTTATCCTTTAGGTTTTAGGCAAGACAGTTCATGGGACCAGTCCCCCCCCGAGGAATTTTATGTGGGTCTGAATCCTGGTAGCTGGTTAAGATCCAGTGATACAATATGCATGTGTGCCAGCAATACTGTGCATATGTGTATTTGTTTTGTTTTAATCAGTTTCGTTTTCAACTAGCCAGCAACAAGCAATACATTGTTTTATAAAACCAATGCAATGAACTTTTTGCTGTTTTCTGTCAAGTAACGTCTAATTGTATGTTTGCAAAGCTTAGCTTGGACTTTAGCAAGAAGTTTTTAGCATGTGTTTTAAAATTGTTTTTAAATTTTTTAAATCGTGTTTTAAATTGTTTTTAAAAGATGTGTTTTAAATTTGTATATTTGTTTTTAATGTTTTTAGTTACTGTAAACCGCCCAGAGAGCTTCGGCTATGGGGCTGTATACAAATACAATAAATAATAAATAATAATAATAAGTGTGGCTTTGGTCTAGCACCTCAGTTCTTATCAAACGTTTTTTCTTCATTGGCAATAAAATTATTTAGGGATCCTCAATGAAGAAAGTAGCACTGCCTGGTCACTAAACCAAAGAATAGCAGCAACTTGAAGCAGTGTGCAAGATTCAGAATGACAGGGAGGACACAAATCAGTTTTAACAGTGACAATCTAACTTCTAAAGATGTAATACTGACAGGTCAACTCTGAGGTCACTGAGATTATTATATTAACATCTGGCTTTATACTGTAAAAACCAACTGTTAACCATTGTAGAATAGACCCAAGGAGGGATGAAACAAATAACCTCTACACGTGGTACTTCCAACTGATACTATGGGGTCCCTAGAGTACATTATAATAATCCATTGCTGAAGTTACAACAGTATAGATAAAAATAGTTAAATCAAGGTTTTTTTTAAAAAAAATGTAAATTTCTGACCACACAGAGATTGAAACTAGGCATACCACAGACATGTGTGAGATATAACCACTAGCTGGGGATTTGTTGTATGGCAACTTAGAGGAGTTGAATATATCTGACAGAGAAAAGGACGTGTTAAGGTTTCTTCTGTTCCAGTTGTGCCTGGTTCCCTCTGAAAACCACACACAGCTCAGCAGTAAAGCACAGTTGACTGATATTTATTGCAGTAAGCAGTCAAAGAGATCTCTCCTCTTATTTCTTCTGTCACAGATTAATGCCCTGTAAGAATTAAGCAACATTTAAAAAATGCGACATTGTATCTGTCATGGAGGAATATTCTCCATGTATGTGTTGCTGTAATCCATTTACCTCTTTACGGATCCTCAAGCCCACCAGAGAGTTGCCTAGGTCTACATGATACCCTTGATTGCTGCATTTGTACTTGGATCTCTGATTTAGCTGAAAGAAGTTTGAAAACACATGTAGCTTGACAACTCCCTGCTGGCTACACAACTGAAGAAGAGTGTAAACTATTCCAGTAAAAGCCAGCTGTAACATATTCTCATTCATATAGCTTAAGAGCTGCATCTTCCAGACAGTAGCTCATGAAGAAGGCAACCATTTTTCTAAACCTTCTTACATTCGTTGCACTTTGTCCCATTTGCAGATACATATTTTAAAAACATCAAAGGAACAGATGAATACAACTGAGGACTGCTCTCAGTATCTAAGTACAGTTTGTTGTGTCCCAATGGCTTGGTTTACACATCATGCTAAGCCAAACTATGGTTTAGCGGAACCACTGAGTCACAGCTTGTAACCAACAAACCTTGGTTACAGCTCATGGTTGAGAGAATTTAACCATGAGCCTGGGGTTGGATTACGTGTTAAGTCAAATCTTGGCTTAGTTTAGTGTGGCAAGTTAGCAAAAAGGATTGTGGAGGAGCAAAGTGACTGCAAACTCCTTTCTGGGAGCCTGCATGTTCATGAGATCTACTAAACCATAGTCTGGCTTAGTATAATATGGTAACCAAGCCATTGTTTTCAAATGAATCTACTCCCAAGCAGCTGTATATTTCTGGATCCTAAACTTATTTGAGAACTCTACCTATATATGCTTTGGGATGGTGCCTGTGATCATGTGCATAAAAAAAATCAGCTTGGTGAAACTTATCATAACAGCTATTAATACACAAGCCCTAAACAGCCATAAAACAGAGTTGTTGGAGTGATTTTCACTGTTATTTTGGTAGCTGCTATTAATGTTAATGTACAGGGTACAAGTTAATGTACAAGTTTATCATTACTATGATGGCAATAGAAGTCTGTATAATCTATTAAGAATGTAAGAAGAACCCTGCTGGATTAGGCAAAAGGCTCATCTTGTCCAGCATCTTACCTCTCATAGTGGTCAACCAGATGCCTATGGGAAGTCCACAAGCAGAACTTGAATGCCACAGCATTTTCCCCAGCTATGATTCCCAGCAACTAGTATTCAAAGCATACTGCCTCCAACAGTGGAGGTAGTAGCTATTAATAATTACTTCTGTTTTGTCTACTTCTCTTTTAAAGCCATCTGAATTGGTGGCCATCACTTCCTCTTCTAGGAGTGAATTCCATAGTTTAACTATGCACTGTGTGCAAAAGTTTTTGTCTTTTGTCTGTCCTGACACTGCTAATATTCAGTTTCATCTCACATATATAAAATCTGAATGAGATGACCCATTAAAGTACAGTACATGTAAATGAGCAGTCATATAGTGGCTTTGTACACAAGTCTCTCTCCCCAAAACTAATTTTAAAAATGCTGTGGAGTAAGTGTAGGGCACAGTCCTAGCTATTGCTTGAAGGAACTATAGCCTTCTTTTATTGAAATGAGCTTCCTGTAAACATTGGCCACTTTGATGTCATGTACCTTAGTTACACTGCTAGGGCCAAGCAATAGATGTTTTCTGTGGCTATTGGGGATGGCTGCACCATATTGAAGATGCAGCACTGAGGAAATGGTCCAAAGCTGGGCTGGGTCTGTACAGTATATATGGTGAATGCATGTGAATGTTGTGTCCTGTGTGTCCCAACATCCCAAGAAAAACACCTAGTTGGGACCAGGCCAAGGGATTTTTCAGTGGCTGCATCCAAGCTGTAGAACTCCCTCATGCAGGAGACTTGTCTTGCCAAGTCTATGGGTGGTCAATAACTTCCTCTTTTGGAAAGGTTTTGGACCATGAATGGTTGGCTCCTTTTTGAGGTGGTGTTTGTATTTTTTATCTGTTCTCTCTGCTATTTTGATATTTTATGGCTGCTTTATTGTACTTATTGTTGTCAAACTTTTAGAAACCATTAAATTATTGTCTTAACATGTGTTGTTAGCTGCATTTGGCTTGTTGAGGTATAAATGTTTTAAATGAATGAATATGTTATGTGAGTGGTGGGGAATGAGTGTTCTGGCTATGTTAAAGGGCTTATCTGAATAGTGTGTGTGAAGAGTAAGCAGTACAGAGAAGATATTACAAACAAAAATATATGTTGGTGAATATTTGAGGGTATCTACTTCTGTATCTGAAACCTGATAATCCAGTGCTAAAGTGAAAAATGGAGCACACACCAATTAAGAAATACAGACACATGTGTAAAGTTCTGAAACCACATTTCAGCTGCCAAATCATGTGCTCAAAGCAAATTTAATAACAAAAGTTACAGAACCCTGAAATAGTTTGTACTGGGAGAATTTTTGTTCTAGTGGCTTCTCTGGGCAGCTCCTTAGGAAACACATTTCTTACAACTTTGAGTCATTTCAGAGCCAGCTTATTTTCCACTGAGGTCAACGGGATTGAGATGTCTATGCACATGCCAACATAACAAACACACACTGTTCAGTTACAAAGTTTTTATATCTAAGTATATAGAAAGCTGTGTGGTAACTGTTGACCAGTGTAGAATCTTAGACTCTCATGTATGCATACCTTTACAAACACAGTTGCTGAGTTTTCCTCATTTGCTTCCACACCTATCCAAATTAAAGTAAACACTTCTGCAGTTCATAACTGGTACATATGCTTCCTCTGACTATACCATACAAGCTTCATCAGAGATGCCACTGCTGAGACAGTAGTAACCAGACTGCTAGCAGTATGTATAAAAGAGTTCTGTTATGACACACAACTTCCTATCAGTTTAGAGAAACTTACATCAAACAATATTGACAGAAGTAATAGGAGACACAATTTGTATGTCCATTTTCCACATCAATTTGGTGTGATTATGGTGTGAAAGAAACAGCAGGAAAAGTTCTCTATAACAAAGAGTAGGCAAAGCTACCTATAGAGTTCTCCTTCTGGCATCATGTGGCAGAATCCTGGAGTACTTGGTAATATATAACCCCATGAAGTGGCTATGGTCATACATAATTCATCAGAATATATCAGGACTCCAGATGTGGTTGCCCCGAAGGTTGCCCCATATGCATGTGGGTTGGTGGGTGGGCATTTATAATGTGTGGGTGCATATGGATGATGTCATCCAGAGTGCACAGACCTAGAAGAATTTAGTGCATGCGGCAGAAATTTAGTGTATACCCCTGAAACTTAATTCATGAGTAGGGATGGATGAATCTGTCAATTTCAGTTTCTCTCTTTTCCAATTTTAAATTCAGCTGTCCACATTTCCACGTATATTTGTGTGTGTTGTTTTAGAAAAGATCCACATGAAAATATTCACATCTTTGTATGTAGTTTTGACTAATATACACATTTTATACAATTTCCTCTAGTAATTTTTTTGTATACTATTTTCACTAATTTGTGCATTTGTATGCACGTTCCCCCCCAATATCTGCATGTTTGTATCAGTTGGAGAACTGCAGAGAGGTGTGAATTTCGAAAGATAAGTTCAGTTCAGTTTATGTATTGGTTCGAGGAGTGCAAATTAGGTAGTTTATCATTAAAATGTAAACAACATTGAATTTCTCACGCAACCCTACTCATGAGGTTCAGCACTTTGCAGTTGCAGAGATAAAGCTAAGACAAAAAACT
Source organism: Rhineura floridana (assembly GCF_030035675.1). NCBI lineage: Eukaryota > Metazoa > Chordata > Lepidosauria > Squamata > Rhineuridae > Rhineura > Rhineura floridana. The sequence continues at coordinate 65,647,492 of NC_084481.1, forward strand.
GCAGAGGACAGGGCTCTTATATCTTTACCAGTTGCATGGAAGAGGGATTTTAATAGGTGAAAATCTGCCAAATTCCCTCTTTGGCACACAATTATTAAAACGTTAGGAACCCTAGCCTCCATTCCGGCTGACCACCCTATATAAATACAGAGCAGGTAGGGCAAGGAAGTGGGGCTGGGTTTTCAAAAATTCATGGCACTTTTTCTCGTCAGCATTCTCCCTACACTTCGTGCTCTTACTTTTGCCTTCTTCTTTTAATACACATATACATTTGGCTCAGATAATCACTTTTTTATTATGTGTAATACTAGTATCTTGTAGTTTTGTGTTTAGACTTGCCTGTAAGAACAAACTTTCTGTTTAATCAAGCAAGATAAAATAAATCAGGCCAAGAGACTTTGTCATTAACTTTTAAATATTAACTAAAAATGCTACTAGTTGAACACAAGAAATTAAGAACAAAAGGAGTTGCATGAGAAGGATTTGTACACAGTGGAAATGGAGAAATTGATGCAGTTACTTCGAGAAACCAAAATATGGATTCAGGACCCAAATAGACATGACATTAAATGTGTGAATGCATTTCATGTCCATTTTTCCTTTTAAGCAGCTGTGGGGTTGGGGGAGGACCAGAACCACAGCAGACGAGAAAGGGTGACTAACACCATGGTTCTGCCAAAAGTCCTTGCAAAACTTCTATCAACCCTCAGTGGTGCCATGACATTAAGGCAGGACTTTGAGGCAGAGGTTGAGAGCCCCACACAGCAGAATGAGGAGGGCCCCCCAAAACAGCAGAGATAGTTCACCACATTGTCATCTAGAGATGGAGGGGAAGGGGCTCCCATAAGAGCAAAAAAGCATCTGTCTGATGCAGACACACTGGAACAGGTTCAGAGGAGGGCAACAAGGATGATGAGGGGACTGGAAACAAAGCCCTATGACGAGAGACTGAAAGAACTGGGCATATTTAGCCTGGAGAAGAGAAGACTGAGGGGAGATGTGATAGCACTCCTCAAGAACTCGACAGATTGCCACACAGAGGAGGGTCAGGATCTCTTCTCAATCATCCCAGAGTGCAGGACACAGAATAATGGGCTCAAGTTGCAGGAAGCCAGATTTTGTCTGAACATCAGGAAAAACTTCCTAAGTGTTAGACCCATACAACAATGGAACCAATTCCCTAGAGAGGTAGTGGGCTCTCCGACACTGGAGGCATTCAAGAGCCAGCTGGACAGCCGTCTGTTGGGAATGCCTTGATTTGGATTCCTGCAAGGAGAAGGGGGTTGGCCTTGATGGCCTTATAGACCCCTTTCAACTCAAAATTGTCCAGATCTCAAAATTACATAACTCTACCAATGTTAACACTGTTCTCCCTGCACTGGGAAAAAGGATTTCATTGGTGTGGATGGAAACTTCTCTCATGAGACAAATAGCAGCTTTGAGAGGCAATTGTGGGAGGGACTGGTGTGCAGGGGAAGGGGTTAACTCCATACATCACAGTCCCCATCTTGTTCAGGGCTCCCTGCAGCTATTATTGCTAAAAAGAGAAAATAGACGTGTTTAGTAGAATCTCATGTTTAATGTCACAACTGTGACATAGCTCAGTTATTACAACATGGTACAGTGCCTGTATCACATCTTTTCCCATTTTGTGATCGTGTCTAAAAGTTGTTCTTTTATTGTTGTATATTTGGAAATAACTAAAGAGATGAAAAGTAGCCATAGTTTGCAGTCACTGAATGCATCAGCCTGGGAAAGGACACAACTAGTATCAACCCCTCAACTTTTTCCTGAAATTGGGTTAGATTCTGCCCTTGAACCACAAGCTAGGTCTGTTTAATCTTCAATCAAAAGTATTAACGTGTATTTAATAGCAGTGATTAATCTGTAAATGTTTTTAGCCCTAGCTTTTCAAAGCATTTGTACAAGTGTAAACATAAGTTATGCGGTCCACCATGTATTGTGAGAAGAAGAGCCCCCCATCCCAAATTGTGAATGTTTCTAACTAGTTTGGTAAACTCTCTTTAAATACTGGATATTTACTCTTAATAGTTACCACCAGACTTATTTTAAATGTGCAATGGAGTTAAACGTCTCTCTTCTGCAATGCCAGCAAAAGCACTGGAGTACTCCCAGGTATGAATTTAGTCCTGTCACAGCAAATGTTACTGTAGTGAATTGTCAGTAACCACTTGTTTTTACTGGCAAGGCTTAGCATATTACTGCTTTCTTTTAGTAGTGTGGGATCTGTTTCTCTGGAACGAATCAGTCAATGAGGCAGGTATCAGGTAACTATGACAAAGATGGCAACTAGCTCAAAGGTTTTCTATGATTGTAGTCCTATTATTATTAATTATTATTTTAACATAGCTTAGATTCTACTGTTTGTAAATTTCAAATTATACCTCTATAATATGCTGTTTTCCTATTTCCTTTTCCCCTATAATTTTTTCATTTTTAAAATGTTTCCTCCTAATGCTTCTCGGTTTTTAAAAAATTGATGCAGAGTGTGGCTTTTTCACAGACACAGAGGCCCCAGAGAAAATACCCCTCTGAGCCAATTGTAACTTGGACCTTACACAAACTATTAACTGGCTTTTGCTCTGAGAAAGGTGGCTATAGCAGGATTAAATGAGTCAGAAGACAGAACTTCTAGAGAAATCACTGCCAAGACATTTGCGCTGCATTCATTTGCTCCTAATTTCTACTCAGAAGTTGCAAAGATCTTTTTATATCACAAACCTCCAAGACAAAATCGCTTGGAATGTGCTTTAGCCAATTCTAGTTTGTACTCATCACAGCAATAAAGTCAATGGCTGATAAGAAATATATTTCTCCCCCCCGTGTTCCAAAAATATTCCTTGAAAAAGTAAGCTATTTACTGAACAGCTGAAGGGTTTTTTTTAAAAAAAAAATAATCATGCACTTTCTATCATTTTTGTTTTGCTCCTCTTCCTTTTACACATACATAAAAACAAGGAGCAGAAATCTTCTTGGAGCAAGACAGAATCGTAAAAGACTTCAAGGATCTCATCAAAAGTTAAACAGTACAAATTGCACATTTTTCATGGAAGTATTAGCTTTTAGTGCATGCCTGGATCCAAGTATAATAGATTATCCCAAAGTGGGAAAGAATGTATGCTACAAAATTAGCAGAACTAAGAGCTCAGATCATCTAGCAGAGCAATATGATCTCCATGCTTTCAAGGGTACTGCTCTTGTAGGTAACTGGAAACACTATATAAAGCTGGAGGCATGGGAAAAAGAAACAAATGTTAGGGAAAGTGTTGCTAAAAAGCAATAGTAAAAGATAAGAAGTTAGTACAGAAGTTAACATATAAAAGAATCAAATTTGTATATATTTGAAATTTATGGATAAAGTCAGATGTTTATAATAAACAGGCTTGTGAGTAGATGAGAAGATGTTCCAAAGTAAGCACAGAGTGGTAGCTCACACAGTGCATCATGCCCTTCTTGAGAATAGTCTCTTAGGCTGTAATCCAGTACATGTCTACTCAGACATAAACTCCATTGGGATCAATGGGACTTATTCCCAGGTAATGTGTATCAGATTGCAGCCTTAGTGTCATAGTTAGCTATTCAGATTCAGACACTGGAAATTAAGGGATACAATCAATAATGGTACTGCCAAACCAGAAGTGATAGGGATGGCACCACTAGCACTAGGATTCTAAGCTGAAGATTTTATCCTTTTATTTATTATGTTATTCCCTTTCAATAGCCTAAAACAAACAGGTAATTCACTACCTGGCTCATTGCATCAGGCAGCTAGATTTTTTTCTAAGTAAGAAATCTTGAAAATATGAAAATCCGTATTTGTTTTAAATGTCTTCTAACCTGTATGCTAAATTCTTTGAAAACATAGCTGCTTACCATTCTGTAAACAATTTTACTTTACTGTAAAATATTGTACTTTTCTGATAAATTGCTTTTAGGGCTGCCACAAAGAAGCTCAGGAATTAGTGCATTAAAATGCCCTAAAATGGACCTAGCCAACAACACAACATCTGTTGTAATGTGGATGCCTAACACCATTGATGCTGGAAGGGGTAAAGCATATAGAGGTATTGGATGAGGTAGGTTGCCATTTTCAGTGGCATAAACGCTGTCTAGGAACTGATATGGTAAGAAAGAATTGAAAGCTAGCCACTGATAGTTCCACACATTAATGTACTCAAGTGATAAATGCAATCATCAGAAGGTAGTGTGTCATCTTACTGGGAAGGGGACAGAGAACCTTTACGTTCAGTACATGAAAGACGAAGTCTGAGGAGTCTTTTATAGGATCAGAGCAAGAAAGCATTCCTTATGTCAGGACAGCTTTAAATTTATAAGAGGCATTGAATTGTGCAGAAGGCTGTGTGAAACATTACTAGAATTTTTCAGTCAGCTAGAAAATTTGTCACTTTTTTCTTTTGTAAGATCTGCCTTTCTTGCACTTTCTTTATTGATTTATACGTTGGACCAGTGACATTGCCACATTAGTTTTTAAAGTGTATGGAAAGGGCACTTTTGTAAACTAAAGGACATCTATTTCTCTCAGGGCTACATTAAAAGTGCTGGGACCTACTTTGCGCCACATGTTTACTCGAGGCTTCTAGTCCAATACCACTCAGAAAAAGGCAGCCTTGCCTCCATCAACATTAACCTGAAATTTATCACAGTAAAGGCTTTATTGTCTTTTTGTTCCTCATTTCTGACATTTTTCCATATAGCCACTACTTCCCTAGAACAAGTCATTATTTTACAGACACGGTTTTCTCTGGGGAATTTCAAAAGGATTCCTATGTATAGATCAGGTGACAGCGTTTCTTCATGGGAAGGTTTCAGATCAGATCAACAGAACATAATATGGATGGACAGCATGATATTAAATAAATACTAGACAGGTGCCATCTCTGTTGTCTTTTTGATGCCTTCTAAAGACCCTCTTCCAATGAGCTTTTTAAGTAGAGACTCTTATAGTAGTCTGCATGTGTATTGGAACTATTTTCAATATGTTTTTATTGTTTTATTACTTGTTGATTGCTGCCCTGGGCTCCTTATGGGAAGAAGGGCAGGATATAAATTAATTAAATAAATGAATAGCTTGGAGTCCTACTCTACAGCATAAATTAGATGAAGGCTGCAACCACAATACTCTACTTACCTGGGAATAAACCCCCTTGGATTCAATAAGACTTACTTTTGAGCAGACATGGTTAGGATCGGACATTACAACTGTTAATCAAGTCATGGTGAAACTTCATTACATTCTTTTTCATCTGTGCATGAGGTCACTTAGTTTAAAGATTAACTATGAATATCTCCTGGAAAAGTGGGCAAAATCTTTTCCTTCGGATATTTATAGAATTGTAAAAGCCTGATGCCTTGGACCCCTGACTTTTGCTCATTTTCCCCACGTCCACCAGTAGATTCCCTCTTCCCTCTAAACCCTGTTGAGACCTCAGAAAATTTTCTCCAGAGAGTTGACAAACCCGCTGGAACAGGGGGTTGCAGGAAGAGGGGAGCAGTGGCAAAAGTAATCTTTCCCTTTCCATCAGCAGGATCTCTGCTCAAATAAAAACTTTCCTTGGACATAAGAAACCCTTCTGTTATTTATTTCCAATGCATTTTATAATTTAATGATTTTAAGTGTTTCTAGCTATCTTCCTCTTTCAGAGACAGTTTGAGTTAAAAGTAAAAATAGGTAAGAGAATGTTGAAAATGCTTAAATAATTGCTAATCAAATGTATAATGCCAACACATAGTCCAACAATAGTGATGAGGGTTTCTTGGAAATGGCGGTCCTCACCATTAGCAGATCTTCTTGTTGGCACATGTTATTGACAGCATTGCTGCCCATGAGACAGATCTTTTGACACCACTGCTTTATAGATGAAAGTGCGGCATTTGATAATATAATACAAGTCTTTCAGCATCAGGCTTTCAGAATGGTGGTAATTTTATGTGAAACTTTCTGAGATTGAGTCTCAGGCTGAAGACAGACACGACTTGTAAGAGAGCCGAAAGTGGTTTGACAGGGGCTTCACTTTCCATGGTGCATACACACATTTCTTTTGTAGTATTGTTGCAGCTGGTCAAACAGGTTCTGCAGGTTTATGAAACAATCGTGCACAACCTGTTCGCCAGGGTTAAGTATTCATACTAAAAGCAGCAATACCTCTTTTAAACTGCTTTCAGCTCTCTGATAAAATGATCACCTGTTTCATGTCTAAAAGATACCAAAGTTAAGCAATCCAAATCGCCAATCACATGGGGTTGTTTTTTTGGGGGGGGGGCTAAGATGGAAAATCTTTTCCCCTGTTTAAAGGTGATATAAAAGAATTTGAACAAATAATACTTATAGAAGGCCTTGTCTTCTGCTCCATATGACATGATTAGTTTAGAGCTCAGTAAATAATATATTAGACTACCGCCACGGGAGATAACAAAAGGAAATACTTAAGGTACCATAATAATCTTAGCTCTTTTTTTCCAGGTCACTGTAATCTACCCAAAGATAACTAATTGCACAAAGTAAACATTCCTCTTAAACCACAAAAGGAATCCATTACACAAACATATAATTCACAGTCATTTTTAGTGGGCTGTAAACAGTTTGGAATGAGCATAAAATGGGACAAAAATCAAAGTGAGCATTTTGAAATGAAAAAGTGTTTGCTACAAAAGGTCAGTTCCTTTGCTTGGCAAACTATGCAGAAAAGCCTGGGAAAATGTTGAGCACACAGGCAGTAAGGGGATTTTAAAGCCAACAACCTCCCTGTTTCTTTAAACAGACATCGGAACCTATAACTGGATGCTGTCAAACAAATGACAGGGGAAAAAAATAAAACAGCTGCTAAGAAGTAAAGTTGAGAGATAAAGTTTTTAAAGCTAGGGACCTTCTCTGAAGTGGACTAAAGGTCTTTCTTAAATCTTTATACAACGTTATGGATCTCAGGATGATTTTTTTGGCAGGGAGTGAAATATGCAATTTTGTATATAATTCCTGCCATAGCATCTTGTGCTTGAGAAAGAAAATCAGCAGTGTAGCAATGTCCAATGATTAATAAATCTGCCATGCCTTCAAACATTGACAGCAAAGATTGGGGAACAGAAGACAACATGAAATGGCATCATTTCTTTATACCAGATCAACAACAAAAAATTGTATGGGGCCACAAAGGTTGTGTAGAGCAATCCTAAGCATGCTTATCCAGAAGAAAATCCCACTTAGTTGAAATCATAAAACTGCAGTCATGTTTCTCAAGCATTCAGTGTGATACTCTACTGCGTTAGGCAGCACTTCATTTCCAAAAGGAGAGATGCATAGAAGCAAGCACCCACATAATCTACATGTCCAGCTTCTAGCCTTTCCCTAAATCTTATTAGCCATGTCGTTCTTATAAGCCTTCAAGTCGATTATGACTTATGGTGACCTCCAAGAGCATCTCTCGTGAACCGCCCTATTCAGATCTTGTAAGTTCAGGTCTGTGGCTTCCTTTATGGAATAAATCCATCTCTTGTTTGGCCTTCCTCTTTTTCTACTCCCTTCTGTTTTTCCCAGCATTATTGTCTTTTCTAGTGAATCATGTCTTCTCATTATGTGTCCAAAGTATGATAACCTCAGTTTCATCATTTTAGCTTCTACTGATAGTTCTGGTTTAATTTGTTCTAACACCCAATTATTTGTCTTTTTCACAGTCTATGTTATCCGCAACGCTCTCCTCAAACACCACATTTCAAATCAGTTGATTTTTCTCTTATCCGCCTTTTTCACTGTCCAACTTTCACATCCATCCATCCATAGAGATCAGGAATACCATAGTCTGAATGATCCTGACTTTAACTAGCATTGTCTTTTTGCATTCTTCCCTGGTAATGTCTCTGACTTCATTCCACAGTTCTGGTTCTCTGTCAACTAAGTTTAAAGGCTCAGATCTGTTCCTTATTTGATCTTTATATTTTTCTGGGATGTTATTTAAATTGTATTTTGGCATTATGATTGCTTTGTTCTTCTTCTTTAGCTTTACTCTTTTTTTCGACATTACCAGTTCATGATCTGTACCGCAGTCTGCTCCTGATCTTGTTTTTGCAGAAAGTATGGAACTTCTCCACCTTCTGCTACCAATTATATAATCAGTTTGATTCTATATTGACCATTTGGTGATGTTGATGTGTACAGTTGTCTTTTTGGTTCCCCAAAAAATGTGTTTGCAAGAAACAAATTATTGGCTTCACAGAATTCAGCAAGTCTTTCTCCTGCTTCATTTCTATCTCCTAAGCCCCTTTTCCCAAAATTTCTAGTTCTTCTTTGTTCCCTACTTTTGCATTCCAGTCCCACATGATTATCAGCACATCTTGTTTTGGTGTGTGATCAATTTCTTCCTGTACTTCTGCGTAAAATCTTTCCAATTCCTCTTCTTCTGTCTTTGCCTTTGAAGCATTGGCTTGGATGATGGTTACATTAATAGGTTTCTTGTTAAATCTCATTGATATCACTTGCTCCAACCTTGCGTTATAGCTCCTAATTGCCTTGGCTACATCACTTCTCAGTATTAAAGCAACCCCATTTCTTCTTAATTTCTCATTTCCTGAATAAAATATTTTGTAGTTCCCTGGCTGAAAGTGTGCTATTCCTGTCCATTTTAATTCACTCATGCCAAGTATTGTAATATTGATACGTTCCATTTCTTGCTTGACAATTTCTAACTTTCCCTGGTTCATGCTTCTCACATTCCATGTTCCTATTGTGTGTGTCATACAACTCCGGACTCTCCTTTTGCATCTGTACGCATCAGCCTCTGGGCTTCCTTTTGGCTTTGACCCAGCTGCATCATTAGTCACAGTGCTACTCGTACTTGTCCTTTGTTCTTCCCCAATAGCTCGTTGAGTGCCATCTGATCTGGGGGTCACATCTTCCAGTACTATCTCCAGTTGCATTTGGGTACTCTGTTCATAGGGTTTTCATGGTAAGTATTGAGAGGTGGTTTACCATTGCCTTCCTCTGAGTTTGGATGCATCTTAGTCTGGTGTCTCAGCTTTGACAGTTTCGCCTTGGGTACCCCTGCTAGGAGTCTAGCCTCTTGGTTTAGACTCCTGATGGTATTGCTCTCAGCTTCTTTGACACTTTTGTTAAGGTGTCCCTCCTTGGCCTGCAACTGACAGTCAAGCTGTGTTAGTCATGAGGAGACCAGAAGCCTGCTTGTCTATTTCAGCAGTATTTCAGGGCATCTTGGGTGTCTCCGGCTTCGCTTCGGATCAAGAGAGACACGAGTAACTTGTGGGGAGCCTGGTTCCTGATGATGGTGGCGCTACTGCGCCAAAGAGGCTAGCTGACACAGCTGATACATCTGACACACCTTTAATCATCTTTAGTGTTGCCTGGCGACAAGGCCCTTTCGTTAGAAAAAGAAGGGCTTTGGCATCAGTGCCTGTTGTACTGTATGTGGGAGTGTGTGGATGTGCTTGGCTATGAATGAAGTTTGAATGTATATATGTATGTTTGGTCCTTGATATGTATATGTAAGTGGGTTTGATGTGTATGAGAGCCTATGTTTGTATATAGTTTCATTTTATTGTTTATAAGTTTATGGTATTTAAGTTTTATCATGTGCCTAGGAAAGAGGTTTTCTCGCCCATCGGGGGGACTGGAGGGGGCCCCAATTAGTGTAGTGACGGGCAGAGGGAGGTACGGCGTTGGGAGAAGGACATGCCAGCTAAGGGGAATGCAGCCCAGACATGTAATGGCTGTGCCTTGTTCCGGTCCTTCTCACACCCACAGGGTTGTTGGTTGTCCTATCAGCCAACTCTCGGATCTCCAGTTGCTACTTTTAAATGCCAGATCGGTACAAAATAAATCCTCCCTCGTCCATGATTTGATTGTGGATGAGGCAGCCGATCTGGCATGCATAACCAAGACCTGGGTGGGTGAGCAGGGAGGAGTTAGTCTTTCTCAGCTTTGCCCACCGGGGTACTTGGTTCAGCATCATGGTAGATCCGAGGGTCGGGGAGGTGGGGTCGCTGTGGTCTATAAGAGTTCCATCTCACTCATCAAGCACCATGTCCATGCAGTTACTGGTCTGGAGTGTTTGCACCTAGTGTTGGGTCAGAGGGACAGATTGGGAATCTTGTTGGTGTACCGCCCACCTTGCTGCCCAATGGCTTCCCTAACTGAGCTGACGGAGGTGGTCTCGGAGGTGCTGTTGAGATCCCCCAGACTACTGGTACTGGGGGATCTCAACATCCACGCTGAGGCTACTTTATCCAGGGCGGCTCAGGACTTCATGGCTTCCATGACAACCATGGGGCTGTCCCAATATGTCAGCGGCCCAACACATGTGTTGGGGCATACTCTAGATCTCGTCTTTGCAACTAGACATGGGGATGGTGATCTGGATGTGGGGAGTTTTACATCTCTCCCGTTGTCATGGACATATCACCGCTTGCTGAAGTTTAGACTTACAGTGGCTTTTCCCCTCTGCAAGGGTGGGGGACCTATTAAAATGGTCCGCCCCCGGAGACTAATGAATCCTGAAGGTTTTCAAAGGGCTCTGGGGGATTTTCCGGCTGATAAGACTGGCGCTCCTGTCGAAGCCCTGGTTGAACTGTGGAATGCGGAGATGACTTGGGCTGTTGATACGATCGCTCCTGTGCACCCTCTCCTGTGTAGAGCTCATACAGCTCCGTGGTATACCCCTGAGCTGAGAGCGATGAAACAGGATAGGAGACGGCTTGAGCGGAAGTGGAGACGAACTCCCGATGGATGCAATCATGCGCTGGTAAGTGTTTCCACTAAGCAGTATTTAGAAGCGGTGAGGGTGGCGAAAAAACAATATTTCGCTGCCACTATTAGGTCATCTCTTTCCCACCCAGTGGAGCTGTTCAGAGTTGTCCGAGGGTTACTCTATACTAGCTCTCAGGACATGGTAGGGTCATCGATGGTCCGCTGCAATGAGTTCGCTGGACACTTCCAGAATAAGATCTTATGCATCCGCTGGGACTTAGACTCCCAGTTTATAGCAGATGATTCGAATGAGGCGTCCGGAGCGCAGTCTTGTCATGTTTTATTGGATGAGTTTCAGTTGGTTCAGCTCGAGGATGTGGACAAGGTGCTTGGACAGGTACGTGCAACCACATCGGTACTAGATCCTTGCCCATCTTGGCTAATAAAAGCTAGCAGGGATGGAACATCTGGCTGGGCCAGGGAAGTGATAAATGCCTCTTTATAAGAGGGAGTGGTCCCGGGCTGTCTGAAGGAGGTGGCAGTAAGACCACTCCTGAAAAAACCTTCCTTGGACCCAGAAAATTTCAACAGCTACAGACCAGTAGCAAATGTTCCATTCCTGGGCAAGATCTTGGAAGGAGTGGTTGCTGCCCAGCTCCAGGCGCTATTGGATGAAACTGATTATCTAGATCCGTTTCAATCGGGGTTTAGGCCCAGTTTCAGCACTGAGACAGCCTTGGTCGCCCTGCATGATGACCTATGTCGGGAGAGGGACAGAGGAGTGTAACTCTGTTGATCCTCCTTGATCTCTCGGCGGCTTTTGATACCATCGACCATGGTATCATAAGAACATAGAACATAAGAAGAGCCTGCTGGATCAGGCCAGTGGCCCATCTAGTCCAGCATCCTGTTCTCACAGTGGCCAACCAGGTGCCTGGGGGAAGCCCGCAAGCAGGACCCGAGTGCAAGAACACTCTCCCCTCCTGAGGCTTCCGGCAACTGGTTTTCAGAAGCATGCTGCCTCTGACTAGGGTGGCAGAGCACAGCCATCATGGCTAGTAGCCATTGATAGGCCTGGCCTCCATGAATTTGTCTAATCTTCTTTTAAAGCCATCCAAGCTGGTGGCCATTACTGCATCTTGTGGGAGCAAATTCCATAGTTTAACTATGCACTGAGTAAAGAAGTACTTCCTTTTGTCTGTCCTGAATCTTCCAACATTCAGCTTCTTTGAATGTCCACGAGTTCTAGTATTATGAGAGAGGGAGAAGAACTTTTCTCTATCCACTTTCTCAATGCCATGCATAATTTTATACACTTCTATCATGTCTCCTCTGACCCGCCTTTTCTCTAAACTAAAAAGCCCCAAATGCTGCAACCTTTCCTAGTAAGGGAGTCGCTCCATCCCCTTGATCATTCTGGTTGCCCTCTTCTGAACCTTTTCCAACTCTATAATATCCTTTTTGAGATGAGGCGACCAGAACTGTACACAGTATTCCAAATGCGGCCGCACCATAGATTTATACAACGGCATTATGATATCAGCTGTTTTATTTTCAATACCTTTCCTAATTATTGCTAGCATGGAATTTGCCTTTTTCACAGCTGCCGCACACTGGGTCGACATTTTTATTGTGCTGTCCACTACAACCCCGAGGTCTCTCTCCTGGTCGGTCACCGCCAGTTCAGACCCCATGAGCGTATATGTGAAATTCAGATTTTTTGCTCCAATATGCATAATTTTACACTTGTTTATATTGAATTGCATTTGCCATTTTTCCGCCCATTCACTCAGTTTGGAGAGGACTTTTTGGAGCTCTTCGCAATCCCTTTTTGTTTTAACAACCCTGAACAATTTAGTGTCGTCAGCAAACTTGGCCACTTCACTGCTTACTCCTAATTCTAGGTCATTAATGAACAAGTTGAAAAGTACAGGTCCCAATACCGATCCTTGAGGGACTCCACTTTCTACAGCCCCCCATTGGGAGAACTGTCCGTTTATTCCTACTCTCTGCTTTCTGCTTCTTAACCAATTCCTTATCCACAAGAGGATATCCTTCTGGAGAGGCTTGGGGAGTTGGGAGTTGGGGGTACTGTTTGGCAGTGGTTCCGCTCCTACTTAGCAGGTCGTCTCCAGAGGGTTGTGCTTGGGGAACATTGCTCGACACCATGGGCTCTGCAATGTGGAGTCCTGCAGGGTTCGGTTCTGTCTCCCATGCTTTTCAACATCTATATGAAGCTGTTGAGTGCGGTCATCAGGAGCTATGGAGTGCGTTGCCACCAGTACGCTGATGACACGCAGCTCTATTTCTCCTTTTCATCCTCTTCAGGTGAGGCTGTCAATGTGCTGAACCGTTGCCTGGCTGCAATAATGGACTGGATGAGAGCTAACAAACTGAGACTCAATCCAGACAAGACTGAGATGCTGCTGGTGAACGGCTTCCCTGATCGGATGGTGAATATACACCCTGTCCTGGATGGGGTTACACTCCCCCTAAAGGACCGGGTTCGTAGTCTGGGAGTCTTTTTAGATCCCTCCCTGTCACTTGAGGCCCAAGTGGCATCGGTGGCACGGAATGCTTTCTACCAGCTTCAGCTGGTAGCCCAGCTACGTCCCTATCTGAGCAAGGAGGACCTAACATCAGTCGTACATGCTCTGGTAACCTCGCGACTGGATTACTGCAATGCACTCTACGTAGGGCTGCCTTTGAAGACAGTTCGGAAGCTACAGCTTGTCCAAAATGCGGCGGCCAGATTAATAACGGGGACCAGGCGGTCGGAACACATAACACCTGTTCTGGCTCGCTTGCACTGGCTGCCAATAAGCTTCCAGGCTAGATTCAAAGTGTTGGTTCTAACCTATAAAGCCCTATATGGCGCGGGACCACAATACTTGTCGGAACGCCTCTCCTGATATGAACCTGCCCGTACGCTACGCTCTACATCAAAGGCCCTCCTCCGAGTTCCATCTCATAGGGAGGCTCGGAGGGCGGTGACAAGATCTAGGGCCTTCTCAGTGGTGGCCCCCAAATTGTGGAACAGTCTCCCCGAAGAGGTGTGTATGGTGCCAATGTTGTTGTCCTTTCGGCGCCAGGTTAAGACCTTCCTCTTTGCTATGGCGTTTTAATATGTAACTTGTTTTAGTTTTAAATTCTGTTGTAACTGTTTTTGATTCCTTGTTTTTATATATGTTTATGCTGTATTTATTATGAGATTTTGAGATGTTTTGTATTTTTATATTTTGTTGTACACTGCCCAGAGAGCTAATGCTAGTCAGGCAGTATATAAATCTAATAAAATAAAATAAAAAATAAAAAATAGCGGCGTGTGTGTGCATCCTAGACAAGGTCTAAAGGACACGAGACCTTTTTTACAAGTTTGGGCTAGGAACATTCGTTGGTAGTTCTGTGAAGGCTGACATAACCAAACCAGGTATAAGTATTCTCATGACTGCAAATACTGTTCTGGCCCGCATGCCAGGGTTTCATGCCCCAGAGCTGAGCAGGTATCCTTTTGGAGTTTTTGTCAGCCCTCAACAAGTAATGCCTGACAGCATAGTTCTCAGCTTCTTCAACACTCTCAGCTCCCACCACCACGTTAAAGTGTGCATCCTAGAGAAGGCTTATTAGCCATGTCTATGTGGAATTTCCATATTCATAGAAAGTCTACATGGAATCTCCATGTTCATAGGCAGTAGGATCCAATGAGGAACAGTTGTTGGGGACCTTCACCAGGAGAGGGCTACTGCCTTTAAGCCTTCCTTGAGGCATCCAATTGGTCATTGCATAATTATATGGGCCTTTGTCCTGAACTTCCAGAGCTCTTCATATGTTTTACATGTGGATGAATGACTATAGTTACTCAGGACAGAACTAGGAATTGGGACAGATGAAAAATGTAAAGCGTGTCAATGCTGATAAACCTTATTTGCATTATTAGACATTACCAAGGAGAGGGGGAGAATAAGACATTGGAATTTCTATTTTCAGTAGCTCCCATAATATCTAATTTGGTCCTCAATGCTCAGGCAAATGCACCCATTATGTAAGCGATCACACTCTGTTTTTACATATTACTTCATGTTGCTGAGAGCTGAATTCTAATTAACACTGAAACACATTTTGTGAGTTCAGCCTTGGTGATACCTGCATAAATTATCTCGCTATCACGTCCACATTGTCAATGAGATATGCTGAGGACTGTTTCAAATCCTAGAATCTAAGCAGTAATACTAAACACTACTATTATGAAATGATATTATGAAATAATAAAGACAATACATCTTTTTAGTATGTTCCAAGTGCTTTACGCTATTATTTCTATAATCAGAGCAACAGCCCTATAATGCAGGCCACTATTGTTATCCCCACATTGTAGATGGAGAACTGAGGCTGAGAATAATGGCTTGCTGAGTTCCTGGCTAAATGAATATTTGAACTGAGGAATTACTAGTTTGCACTCTGAACCACAATACTATGCCAACTTTACTGAGTTTTATCCACAAGATTGCATTGAAATATCACTAAACATGTGCAGAATTTCTTTTCTTCCCCCCTTTTTAGTAGTCCATCTGTATAGACTTCCATGGGATCAGAAATCACAATGGTATAGGGTTCCTGATAGGGATGGAATCCATCTGCCGCTGCCAATGTGCTGCTGTTCCGCCCCCTGCCCACCCACCCCCATACCATGGAGAAGGAGGCAGCAGGAGAGGAGGCCCCTTCTTCCTCCTCCATGGAGGAAGGTGGTGCCTCCTCTTCCTCCTCCATGGTCTGGCCCTGCTTAGGGAGGCTGTTGCTACAGCCTCCGCTCTATCATTCACTCAGGAGTGGTCCTCCTCTCCTGCCTCTTCTTTCTCTATGCTGTGGGGGAGGGCAGGCACATGGTGGATCAGCAGCAGTGGGCAGATTCCATCCCTAGTTCCCGTCCCCATGGAAGCTACATACACAGAGGTCTATGTGCATAGGCTTCCCTTTTCCAGATGTCCATACTCTATGCATGGGCATCAGTGGTGATGCTACAGAAATCATGCAATGTTGGTGGTAAGGCCAGCAGATAGGGGGTTAAATACTTAAAGGTACAGATAATCCAAGTCATGAGAAAAGACTACATAACCATTTTAGCAGAGTATTTCAATGACATCCTGAGCACGCAAATATGTACTGTATATTGACCAGACTAGTATGAAATTACTAACTGGTAATTTTAAGTTCTGTTATCTTTAATTTAATTATATTATTCCCAGATCATTTGGGCTTATATTACGCTAACATAATGTAGTAGCATATGAATAACATACAGGCACAATGGACAGGCAATTTATTATCATTCTTAGCTCTTAACCCTTGCCGTGTATAAGTTATAATTGCATCAAGAACACAGAGTATGTCATGCTAGATTGGATATTGGCTTGGCCAAATAAACCAGCAAAAGCCAGACTCACAGACAAGTTCGGCCAAATTATCTGAATTTAAACTGATTCCATGCCATTGAATGTTATGCCTGAGGCTTTCTGTTGCCTGCTCACACGATAACATTTGATATATGAACAATGCTCCTGCCGATCACTGAGTGTTACAAGAACGTCCATAAAGCAATAGCAGAATTACCCTGTTCAACTGTTAAATCAAAACAAATGTATAAACAAAACCTGGCACTATTGCCTAGAAATATATTCAAATGATTTGGCCGTCCTCGGTCTAAGGTTACATTTGTATGGTAGGCTCTTCATAAAAATAACACTTCATCTTAATTGAAATGTGTTGAAGTTTCTGTGTACAGTTACAGTATGTAGATTGAGCAGAGAGGCATACAGCTTCCCTGTATCAGCTAATATGCCAGCTGTGTGGAGCACTTAGGCCGTCTTACTAAAACTATGGAAGTAAACATACCGTTTTCATTAAATGTGCCTTTTCCATAATTGGTACATAAATATTTCCCATGACTCTGCAGTTGAATAACTTGGCTGGAGGCAGATCTGGCCATTAGGAGGAGGGCTTCAAATCTGTTGGGTCCCAGCCATGCCGGGAGACTTGGCACCTCCACATGCTGCTTCCTAATACCAACCCCAGTCTAAAATGTCATCAGAAGCTTTCATAAACATTGGATTTAGCTTCACATAAATTACTGCTGTCCTGCGCTAGTTTATGCCAGAATTTAGGGAAAACAACGCATTGAGTAAACGGAACGGAAGTGAATGCAAAGGAATCATAATCCAAGTCCATGATGATAGAAACTTGTATACCAAGTACGAAGTCATAGATACAGCGATAAAATGAATTTTTAATCTCATGCTACCGAGATTAGTTATATTTACATCTGTACTAGCTCAAACCATATGCTGGTTTGAGGTTACAGTTAATAAAAGGAAAGAAGCACAGAAATCAAAACAGAATCATGCGCTACTTCTTCAGATCAATTGCTCTGCAGGTATAGTGACAATATGCTTTCCTATGCCTTCTTATATCCCAATATTATAATCATACCAAGGATGGGGAAAAATCTATTCAGTTCAATTTTAATGTGAACTCACCTAATTTGTGCTTCCTGCGCCAATAAGCAAACCAAAATACAGTGATCCTTTGAAATCTGCACTTTTCTGAATTTTTGATGAAGTTTTACAACAAAAAAGTGTACACAAAATGCATATATTAGTGAAAACAACATACAACGCTACATCATATTGAGGAAAACTAGGCAATTGTGTAAATTAGGCAAAATGGTGTAAAAAGGATACATATACCAGGAGAAATGTACGCAAGAATGTATAATGAATCTGTGTGAATTTTTAAAGAAAGCTTGCAAATTGATATGAAAATGGGGTGAACTGAATTTAAGGTTAGGAAAATGAGAAACCAAAATTAGGATTTGTCTATTCCTAAATAATACAAATATCTAATCTTCTTCCTTGAATAATCTGCCTGAATTTATATTTTAACAGGCCACACTGTGATATTAGCAGCATATCCATAACCACTGTCTTTCACCTCCTCCCTTTTGTATGAACATAATAGAAACCTAAACTTCAGAAATAACGCCCTGCTTGCCGCGTAGCTGGCAGGCTGGGCACAATTGCAGGTTGGGACGAAGCTGCTGCCTCCATCTTGAATGAAGGCAAAGTCGCACGTCACATCTATGATGCAAGCGTGATGCAGCAGACCTTAGGGGCGGAGCTGCTGGGCTTATTTAAGCCCAGCCGCCCCTCCTACCTTCCTCTTACAGCTGCGATGCCCACCCTGCCCTCCCTCTTTTATGATGTGCCTAGGGGTTGCTTCGGGCTGAGTAGCAATTTTTATCCTGCCCACCCTTGTTGGCGGGCAGGTTTTTTGCCTGCTCCACACTATGGGAGGAGGAGGGAATCAGGTTATGGGACGTTGTTATTAATAGGTGGTTTTGGCTAATTGGCTACTTGACATTAAGAAAGGTTAATGCCCTCTCAGGGCAGTTCATTATAGCACTGGTAGCGGAAAGTTGCGGGAAGGGAATAGTTAAGGACAGCTAGGTGGCCCCCTTAGGCACCTTTGGAGGTGATTGGCGGTTCCGGAGGCCTGTCTGTCATGGCTATGCGGCTCGAGGACAGGATATGGGCTGCCTTTGGGGCCAACTCATCTCATCTACCCAGGGGTTATTCGGCTCCGGGTGGGGATGATGTGGGAAGGCCCCCCTACTCACCTACAAGGTGTGGTCAGGGTAAGGGGTAAGCAGATGGGCTTGCCCTTACCCCAACAGGGGCTGGTCGCCCGAGAGCTGTTTGGCAAGCTACTTGCTCATAGACAGTTCCCGCACCTAGGCTTCCCTCTGCAGGTCACTTTAAATTGGGTTTTTTCTTGCTGTAATTTAATAAAGTGGCCCTTGTTCAACCCAAGCTGATGTCTCTGTGTTTTATTTCGTCCCTTAACTGCAATTGTTGTAAATTTTACATTAACCCTGAAAGATAGGCTACTATTATCTCCATATTGTCTCCATACAATGTAAAGATGGTGAAGATTATTATTAAATTTATTACTTGCCGGTCAGCAGTAGGTCCCAGGGTGAGTCACAACAATTCAAAATAAATTATTAAAAACAGTTTAGAACAAATTACATTCACAGCTGGAGAGGGTCTTTTATATATACATCTCAAGTGTCAAAAGCCAGAGTGAAGAAGTGCATCTTCAGCATACAATGAAAGCTGTACAGTGAAGGTGCCAGACACAGCTATGCAGGGAGGGAATTCTACAACTTATAGGCATCACAGAGAATGTCCTCTCCCAGGCCACCCCCCAAACTTCTGAGGGCAGTAGAACTACCAAAAGGGTCTGTAGGGAAGGAGGCTGTCTTTCAGATATTTGTCTTAAGTCATTTAGGGCTTTAAGCACAAGTGTGAGCACCTTGAATCGGGCCTGGAAATGAACTGGCAACTGATGCAGCTGTTTTAAAATAGGGGTTATATGAGATCTAAATGGAACCCCAGCCAATAATCTGGCCACTGCATTTTGGACCACTTGAAGTTTCCAAGTCATCTTCAAGGGCAGACCCAGTCACATAGAGTGCCATGCAATAATCCAATCTGCAAGTTACCAGAACATGGAGTACAGTGGTCAAGTCATCTCTGTCTAAAAGGGACCATAGCTGGTGAACCAGCCAAAGCTGGAAAAAGGCACTCCTAGCCACCAAGGCCATCTGAGCCTCCAGTGACAAGGTTGAATCTAGAAGAACTCCCAGGTTACCTCCTTGATCCCAGAACTCGAGACACATCTATGTTTTTTCAGGATTCAGCCTCAATTTGTTGGCCCATATCCACCCCATCACTGCTTTCAAACACTGGTCTAACGCTTCAACCACCTCTCCCAATTCAGATGGAACAGAGAGGCAGAGCTGGGCATCATCTGCATATTGGTGACACTTCACTCCAATCTCTTGATGACAGCTCCTAATGGCTTCATATAAATGTTAAAAAGCATGGAGGACAAGATGGAACCCTGTGGAATACCACAGCACAACTCCCATGGTGCCGAACGATGGACTCCCATAACAATTTTCTGGACATGGCCTTGGAGGTAGGAGCAGAACCACTGAAGCACAGTGCCCCCAGCCCCTACCTCCCTGAGATTCTCCATACTGATACAACAGTATCAAAGCCACCGAGGGATCAAGGAGAATGGGCAGGGTCACACTCCCCCATCTCTCTCCCGACAAATGTCATCAGCCAGGACATCCAAGGCAGTTTCAGTACCATGAGTAGGCCTGAAGACAGGCCGGAATGGATCCAAAATTAAAGAAGAAGTGGTAAAGCATATACTCAACATATAAAAGGTTCCAGGTTCTATCCCCAGCATGTCAAAAATATCTCAGTTACCAGGGTTGATGGGAGCTGGGAGAATTGCTGCCAGTCACAGTAGACAGTATTGGGCAAGATGGACCAATAGCTGATCATGAGGTCTTCATATGCATATTGTTTATTGACAGGGCAAGGAGATCTATATACTGTAACATGCCCTTAAATAAAATTTTACTGGCAAAGGAGTTTGTTCCCTTTTTCTCATGCAAGCAACTTTAAATAACTTGTTTGAACAGTTTAATCCACAAACCAGTTATTCTGGTGTGTGTGTGATTTAATCTGTCCATTACATTATGTTGCAGGCTCACTAAAGGGGCAAGTCAACTCATATTTAAGTAAGGTAGGCTAGGCTGAGAGATAGTGACTGGCCCAAGGTCACCCAGTGAGCTTCATGACTGACTGGGGATTTGAACCCTGGTCTCCCAGGTCATAGTCAAACACTCTAATCATTACACCACACTGGCTCTCCATAAGAGCAAGTATCATAAGAGCTCCAAATTTGGTGATGGTACTTTTTAACATTTGCCACAGTACTAAACCAAACCAGAAGTCTACTCTGAATATTGTGAAAACAAAACTGTCTACTTTTTGAATAACTGACATCCGTATTTTCCTCCCATATTCTTCTTTTCTTTAGCTATTCACACTATAAGGCATTAGGGCAGGGATGGGAACCTTCAGAAGTTGCTGGACTAATCTCCCTTCATCCCTGACCATTGGCCATGCTGGGGGAGTTGATGGGAACTGGAGTCCAACAACATCTGGAGGGCCATTTATCCCCCATCCCTGGACCACCTGTCCCAAACAGGAAAACCCCCACTATCACAGCTTAATCTCTTCTTCCTTTTTCAGAGGTTAGATATGCAAAAATCAATAGGTGAAGCTGTTAATGGCATGGAGTTAAACAATCACCTGCTAATTGGTGTAGATCAAACTGCTCATAAAAGGACACCTCCAGCAGCCAGTTCAAAAACCAGCAACTGTCAAAGGAATCTTTCTCTAAATATATATCCTCCAAAAGCCACGGTGCTTATTTCCAGCACTGATATTTTCTTATTTCATATTTATCTCATATTCTGGGAATATTAATTTTCCTAGGGTTGTATCCAACAGAGTTGTCCTGTTCATGAAAGGGCTTCTGCTTGCACAACAGAACTTCCCCTCCCTTTCCCCTCCCTATGAACTCACCACCCCCCCATCTGCTCCAGAGGGTAGCCCCAGAACAGCTTTGGGAATGCAAGGGGGGGGAGGAGAGAGAGGGGAAGTTCCATGTGCAATGGGAAGTCTTTGCATGAATGGAACAAAACCCTTGGATACAGCCCTAATTCTTTGCTTTTATAAATGCAAAATAGAAATTTCCAGGTTAAGTAATTATATACCAATTACTGCATCTTTCATAAATATGTCAGATAATGAACAGATAAAATAGTGTTTTACTTTGTGATTAACTTCATGGATATTTTGCTGATGTGATTCTATTGATTCTAGACTCTCACTCAATAGATACTCACTAGCCATAGGTTTCGCTGTCCTTATTTTAAAATATCTAGGTATATGAGGTTCCCTAGATTCCCCTGCAAATGTTGTAAATTTACAGATGGTGCAAATAAATCTTTGCAGTTCTCTACTTTTTTTAAAAAAAATATCTTTGGGTATTAATTTAATTTTCAATTGAAAATTACTTGGAAGAAAACACTAAACATATGCTTGCAGAAGGAAGGAGGAAAGGAATGAATGAAAAAAATGATATAAGTCTTTATAGCAGGGAAATAATATGGGATTGAGCTGTGCCAGTAATCAAGAACAAATATAAACAAAATAATTACAAATGGCAAGAGTTCTATTGTAGTGACTTAAAACAACAGTGTATTGTGGCATCTTGAAAACTAACAAATTTATTATGGCAGAAGAATTTGTGGACTATAGTTCACTTC
This sequence comes from Rhineura floridana, assembly GCF_030035675.1. NCBI lineage: Eukaryota > Metazoa > Chordata > Lepidosauria > Squamata > Rhineuridae > Rhineura > Rhineura floridana. The sequence goes on from NC_084481.1 coordinate 65,669,472, forward strand.
ATCGGAAAGCTTATGCCATAATTTTTATTTATTTATTTATAGCATTTAAGGTACTGCATGACTTTGTTGTTTTGGCCACAATAGACTAACATGGCTGCTCCTTTGGAAATGGTTAACAGTGGCACATATTTTGCAGGACTGGGGCAATTGTGAAGAAAAAAGGTACTAGTATATCTTTATTGTAAAAGAAAGACAGGAAGCTACAGGAAGGAAAGAAGGATGGAATGCTATAGAGTTACAGTTATACTAAAGCATAACTTTAACTTGGGGGAGTCCCTGGTGAGTAAGCTAGAGATGTTAACTTAAAGCCTAATTTGTAAATACAGCTGAGGGACTGGGGAAGGAATGTTCGCTATTAAACTACTCACCTCGTTCTTCAACAGCTTTGATGCACATTTTAACAAACTTAGGGACTGTGGAGCCATCATATTCACACACTTTGTGTAAAGAGGAACCAAAAACTTGATCTAATAAAGACAAAAAAGAGAGAGGGAGGAAGATTAAAATAGCACCATAGATTGTTACACAAAATAAGCTGTCCTGATGTGGGTAAGGAGGATGATAGCGGAAAGGTGGTAAAGTTTATGTTCCCATTTAAGTACTCTTTATGCAAATTTAGCTCAACAAAAAATCACAGAGAAGAGAATGGCAAATAATTATTTTCCTTATTTTACTTGTAGGATCATGGTGTGTCTGTTAAATAGTTTTTGCTCAATATATTTCATACATAAAGACCTAGTCCAACTAAAGTTACTTGTGTGAAGATATCATCCTTAAATAAAATTTTTGAGAAAGACGTTTGTTCCCATTTCCTCATGCAGATGGGAAATCAATGGGACAACCCATTATGCACAGCCAACACAAGTCTGATGGTGGCTGGGTGGTGCAACAAAGACATAGAGCTGCCACCCTAACACTGGCTGGCTTCACTACTGTTTATGTAGATGGCACTGGTGAGGTCAGGGCAGCATGGATGCTCTTGTGGGAGTGCCAGATTGGGAGTGTAGCCCCAACCTCATCACTACCATGACAACATCCAGGACACTAATAAAAGCATTGCTGGGAAGGGAGACTCTGCCACACTGCCCACCATGCCAGCCACGACTGAACTTTATATATGACCTCCAGAATCAGAGGGAGCATTCTTCTGAAGACCAGTGGAACAACAGCAGGACAGCGATATTTCTTTCATGGAAACTGGTTGGCCGCTGTGGGAAACAGAATGCTGAACTAGATAGGTCATTGGTTTGATCCAGTAAGGCTTTTCTTATGCTGTTTTGTTACTATATCTAACCTACCTAAAATGTCAACAGATTCCCATTCTTACCTGAAAAAAACATTGACTTTGGTCTGAGTATGTTCAAGCTGCTGTTCTTTATTTCACTATAAACATCTAATTGTTTCAGACAGTAGTATATAGAATGCAAAAAACACAGGGATGCCAAACCAACTCAAGGTGAAGTACACTCCTGCATATGTTTACTCAAAAGTACGTCCCACTGTGTTCAGTGGGATTCATTCTAAGTAAGTGTACATAGGACTGCAGCCACAGGTATGACTAAGTTTATCGGAAACCAATGGAACAAGTCTATCACACCTAACTTAAGTCCCTTTGCTTTCAAGGTCAGAATTTAATGTTGTACTGTGCATTCCATGATTACATCCTGCAAAGTTCTACACAGTAGCAATGAGAAAAGTGTGGGTGGATAGGGTTACCTTATCACAGAAAGGCTCCACAAAATTCCAGAACACATAGTTCTACTACTATAATGTTCTTAATGGCATCCAAGTATTCAGAGAAATAATTTAATCACCATATTATATTATGTTAGGATTCACTCTTACATCATTTACAGTTAGCCAGTCTCTGAAAATTCAATCTATTTTCCCATTGCATTTCCTCCAAGGTTTTGTGCACAGCAGACATCACACATATTGGTATATGTTTACAGTAGTATTCATCTAAATAACTGCAAGCAGAACAACTTCCGCGGGTGCAATATGACTTTTTCCCCTTTCCTCCCATGCATGCCCCCACCATCTGCAAATCTACTCCAGAGGTTTGGGGGGAAACCCAGAACAGATTTAGCAGGTGAACAGGTGGAGGACAGGGAGGAAACATTCTGTTGTGCAAGAAGAAATCCTTGGACTGACAAACTGTTTGCCTTAGCGCTACATTGAATGCAACCCTTAATTATTATTTTGTGGAAAATTCTTAGTTTTGATAAGAGTAAGTCATCCCTGACCCCTGAAAACATTTGTAAATAGCACTGTTTTACAAATTGAAATTGTATTTACTGCAGCTTTTTTGTGCTTCAGAACTGCAAACCTCTGGCTGGCTGAGGATGTTCATCATGAAGCATGTCAGCATAACCAGGTTAGTGCTCGCAGATTACAAATTAGCTTCATCCTCCTTCATCTCTGCTACATATTTTTGACAAATTATGAAAAGAGTGCTCCGTAATGGGAACTTTGTCAGCAGAATCCAAATGAATCAAACCCATGAGGGAAACCATTCAATAGAAGCGGTTTAAAATGTTTAAACAATGTGGCTATAAGATCATCATTTAAACAAAGAGATAGTCTCTGCATACCTTTCCAGCAGAGCATGACACTTTGAAAATTGGCGTAGAGGCCTTTGACAGTACTTCTGTAATCACTGTTTCTTGGCAAAGCCTGAAATGATTCTAGGACACCATATATAAACTATCTGTACAGTAACCTGGACAACATTACATATTATAGTCACTCCCTCCCCAACAGGTCTATTGAGTGAGAACTAGATTTTGTGCTAGACTATATATTTCATCTTCTAACTGGAGATGTACAATTTCCATAAATTTTGAAGCCATGGGGAAAAAACGGTTTTTCAGAAAAAAATAGAAATTTTCAGAAAAATTGAAAAAATGCAATATTAGCACTTTTTACAGATTTAAAGTCACTTTGTTACTTCAGGAACATCAAATGTAATTATGTACAAGTTGGTTTAGCATAAAATGATCACACTGGTATATTAGATGTACATTTTATTCAAGCAATTATTACAGATTGAATTTACTTTTTAAATTATTTACTTTTTTTGGTAATAAATGGATCTATAAGATCCTGAACTGTAAAGAACACCTGAACTGTAAGGAACCTCTTTAGGTTTGTTAGTTTATGAGGAGCAGGCAAAAAACAATTTTAAAAACCAGAAGAAACGATCAACATTAATAACAAATAAAATTATTTATGTCTCCGCAAGTCCTCCACAGTATCAAGCAGACATAAAGCATCCATTCCCGTAAAAACAACTGAGAAAAAAAGGGGGGGCAAGATTCAATGAAACATTTTATTCATCATGCTAAAATAAAACATTCCATAATCCATTTTTTCTAAATTTTTTTCAATTTTTCAGAAAAAACCCCTAAAAAGGCTTCGGCAAACCACAGGAAAAAAATCTGGGTTTTTTCTTAATTTTTCCAGTTTTTTCCCGGGCCTTCACATCTCTACCTCTAACACAGCCCTTGCCAACTTGGTGCCCTCCAGTTGTTTTGAACTACAACTCCCATCAGCCCCAGTCAATATGGAAGTTTATGCCATAATAAATTTGCTAGTCTTTAAGGAAACACAAGACTCTTTGTTGTTTTCTCATGTTTTCACTGAGCCATAGGAATGATATCATGCAAAGACATTCCAGTGCCAAAAGGATCAAATGGCATACCCAGGTCATTTGGATGTGTCCTCAGATTACTTTGTGGGTGAGTTCATGTAATATCTACTTAGAATATTTTAGATGTACGAATTCAGATGTATAGATTATGAAGTTATAAAGGCATATCCCTTCAGTATATAAATTCCTATGATAATGAAATTGCTATTATCTAATTTCTACATATTTTAGCCAATAAAAATCTAATGTTGCACAAAACATTAACTAAATTTTGAGGGAGAGGGAAAACACACAATATTTCTAAAAACCACTTTATTTTTGAGAATGTTAGAGGGCCAGTGTGGTGTAGTGGTTAAGGTGCTGGACTACGACCTGGGAGACCAGGGTTCGAATCCCCACACAACCATGAAGGTCACTGGGTGACCTTGGGCCAGTCACTGCCTCTCAGCCTCAGAGGGAGGCAATGGTTAACCCCCTCTGTGAAAACTGCTTACCATGAAAACCCTATTCATAGGGTCACCATAAGTTGGAATTGACTTTTTCCATTTTCACTGTTTTTAGTCTGGCATTTTCAGCTTTTCCTTCTATGTGTTGAGAATTTAGTGCCATTCTTCCCATTGATTAAATTTGCCTTATAGATTGGTAATAGTCAATCAGAAATCATAAAGAACATGACATCACAATGGTGCTATGTAGCCAATTAGATTTGGCTATAATGCTGATGTCACTGAGGGTGAACAGAGTTAGCATGTTCATGATAAATGCTTCCTGAATATTCATACACATTTGTTCCCTTTTGCAACAATCTGTCCAAATTGCCAGAAGAGGGCATGCCTCTTGATACTTACGAAAATATTTATGAAAATCATCTATTATTTGGCTAAAGCTTTTTTATATATATAAAAATCTGTTTCTGATATATTTCAGTATCTAAATCTGGGATGATAAGTTTCCCATGTTTGAAGTGCCGTATAACCAAGCTGCTCTCACAGTCTAGATCCACCTCAGTTGCGAAGGTGTTGTTATGTTGCAAACCGCAAAAAGTCTGAGGCTGAGCAGACACCACAATTCCTCAAGGGATGTAGGAGCATGCTATTAGTTAGGTAAGGTTTCAGCCAGGTAGAATGTGTCATACTTGATTCTGTGGGCCCACAATGTTGGGGAGGGGATGTAGAGTCTTTAAAAAATACTTTATGGGCTGCATGCAGCTTGCAAGGCACACCCTGATCTAGAGACGCTTGAAATCTTTACAATGGAAATTAGAAAAAATCTACGTCAACATTTTAAAAACTCTCTCTTTCTCTCTCTCTTCTATTCTTAAATATTATAGACCTTCCTGTGATAAGGAAGCAACCAGAACATCTTTTTCCAATAAGGAAAACAATAACTGCTCCAAAGGGAATAAAGAAAACAATATGGCTTTGTTTGATTTATTAGCAAAAGAGACACTTGAGACCTCTCCTTTTTTATATAATGGGGAAGGGGGCAGTGGTGTAGGCAAAGATGTACACAACACTCCAAACCTCCTGTTATGACAGTTTATGTTTCCTATTCAGCTTATTTAGCTCAAATGTCTGGGAAATAGACACAATTACCACCTTATGGAATGCTACTTAACTTTAAATGCTCCCTTCTGAATAGAAACCCGCATTGTCCTCTCAAAGTTTATTCCAGTTTCTCAGGAATTGCTCCCTCAATAGGCTTCAGAAATGTTCTTGTTCATCATTTAAAAATTTCAGCTAATGAATTTTTTTATTATAGTAAAGAAAATTCCCATACAAAGAGCTGTTCACAAGAACTTGTTAAAGAGGAAAAAGAAAAAGGAAAAAAAATGAGCTGCATTCTATGCCCATATACAGCTTTAATCATTCACTCTTTCAGCTGTTATCAATTTAAAACCAATGAAACTCCCACACTGAGTCCATTTGAGCAGTCAATTTTAATATCTTGAGGCATCTGTAGTTATTCTGAATTGGCTGCAAAAGCAGAACTAACAACTTAAGCTCTAACCATAAGTCTACATCAGGCTGGTAACCCATACATCAAACACAGACAGTTAGTCAATACCATAGTATGGAAAAAACCAACAACCATTTTTAAGAAGAGCTGTATATTCAGAATGTGTTCGGCAGCATGGTTCGCATTATGAGTTGCTGATATATGCACATAAAAACCATCCATTTGAGGTAGTAGTGGACATGACAGCTTTGTATGTGGATATAAAAGGAGACACAAGGAAAGGATGGGAGAGCCGTTCTGAAGTTCTGAGGCATATAATATGATTACAGCTGCAATGAATTGCCAGCCCTGTTTAAAAGAAGCAGATAGAGTTTACAGACACAACACTTTTAAGATTGGAAGAGTAACTCTTTTGAAACAACACTGCAGTTTAGGTGACAAAAAGGGTAAAAAAATCCACACACAAAAAAAACTAGTGTGGGCATGCATATATATATATTCATTCATTCATCATTTATTCCATCTTGCCCTTCCTCTCAAGACCTGAGAGCACTATACATGTAATACAAAGTTGGGATGAAGTATCCTTTGGGAATTTTTGTTGTTGATTTTGTGGGGACTAGGGGGGTGGAGACAAGGGGGAAGAAAATTGTGCCTTTCTTCAATGGCAGACTAAAATCAATTTAAAATTCAGAAGAGGGGTTAGAAGAACAAAGACAATGCCCCCTTTCTTTCCCTCCTTTCTAAAACAATTTTTAAAAGCTGCAACAATTGGTGATGCAACTCCTAGTGTGCTCCAGAGCCATTTTGAGCCATAATGTCTCTGTAGAAGGATGCTACATAATGAAGTATCATCCTTCCTGGAGCACTGTTGGGGGGGGGGGAAATGGCTGACCCCAATGGATTAGAATATAAAAGAATGTCCCCCCCCCAAATGTGGAACACCTGATGGATGTTTTGCTATCCTGTTTTCCTGAGGCCTGGGGCCTGCATGAGAAATGGTGACAAATACCAGAGCCTTGGCCAGGCCCAAAGGCCAGACACATCAAGACACTCGGCAGCTCGCAGTGGGCCCTGCTAGCTGAGTTTGCAAAGATGTCTTGGTAAACATTTAGAGTCATCTGAAGTCTGGAAAAGGCTGGCAGGGCTTGACCTTCAGATGACTCCATCGCTCTGGGATTGCTATTTGCAATATTTAAAGTGCCTGTAGCATATTCTTCAGCTGCATGCTCCTGTGTGGTGGTGGACCTCCTGTATGGTGGTGGACTCCAAGGATGATGGAAGAGCCATATCCTCAGACAACAGTGTAGGAGGCACAGAGGCTCCCCCTCAAATGGGGGTGAGTAGTGCTTCATTCAAAACAAGAATGCTCCTCAAGCCAACACTGGAACCCTCAGGCAGGAGACGTGACTTTATTCACTGCCTGTATAAAATTTCTTAGCTTCAAACATTTCACAAAATTACTTATTAAATAATCACATTTACTAAACCTGTGAATCTGTTTTCCATCTAAATTTGAAATATTTTTGATAGTTTTAAAAAAGAAGGAGCAAATTATGATGATCTCAAAACCACGCTTGGGGTGGTATATGATTAATTTTGCTGCTGCTTTTGGATTCTGTGTGGATGTTAATGTATTAATTTTTTTTAAATGAGGTTTTTCAATAGTTTGTTCTTGTTAGACATCTCACAAATTCCTCGACCCTAGAGTTAGTTTATGAATGATATCAATACACATACAAAAAAAGTCATTTACTAGGAAGCATACCTTACTTGAAATTAATGGGACTTATTCAGATGTAATTTTGGTTTATGCTTCCAACCTCAGACTATTATCCAGCCGGTACTGCTGCTGAACCCTATCAATTAATGACAATGGGTCATGTGTACAGAATACTGATTGTGTTGTCCTAACAGGCCCCGTTAGCATACCTGCTTCACCCCTGTGTGAAGTATAAATTTGGGGACCCAAAGGATAGGAAAGGCTTCACATTTTTATAGAGATCTCCATGTGTGGAGTCTGTATGTAGGTCATATATATGTGACCTATAGACCTTACTTTTGTAGCACATTGACCTTTTGAATCAGGCCAACGTGCTTTGGGTTCTGTGTCTGTAGATTCCTATGCAAACATAGTCCAATAAACAAATTTCAGGGAAATGTCCAGGACTGGCACTGCCATGCAGCAGGGTGAAGTGACCTGTTTCAGGCTGCTGGATAGGTGAATGCAAGAATAGGTGTCAGAGAGAGGGGGGAGGTAGAGAAGGAGACACAGTTGCTACAGTGGGGGAAAAGCCTTGCAATGAGCCATGAGGAAAGCCTGGAGGAAGAGAAGGAGGGCAAGAGTGGGGAAAAATGAGATGGTTGGGGTTGAAACGTAGGAGTGATGGAAAGAAGGAAGGAGGGAAGCTTTCCAACTTGTGTTAATAGAGGTGGAGGAAATGGGGGTGATCAGAATAGATGGACAGATGGAGGGGAGGAAGCAGAGAAATGGTGGTGGCACAGAGAGAAACAGGGTGGGGAGGGGAGGGGAGGGTGCTGTGCAATCCTGCACTGCTACAAACCCTACCTACTTTTTGCTTTGGCTCCACCCACTTTTTGCTCTGGCTGTACCCACATTTAGTAGTGGCCCCTGACTTAATGTTTCCTGTGGATAAAAAGACAGTTGTACACATAACAAGAAATTTTGTGAGGGAACATTGCATCTGCAAACCTGTTTTGCTAGGGTATTGTTACTGATAATGACTATCTGGGATCATATCAATATTTTTATTGTGTTTTTATTGTTTTATTTTATTATTGTCTTCTTCATTGCAAATCACCTTAGTATTTCTTTTGCAATGTAAGGCAGTATATAAATGATGTAATAAATAAATAACGACCGTTAAAAAACAAAGTTTTGACAATTTCTAGAAAGGTCATGATAAGGCTAAAATCAATGAACATGGTTGATGGGGTGCTCTGAGGACAACGTATCTCGAATTTTGCTGAAGTTTTATGTATATTTCGTGTTAGTTTATGCAAGTTTTTATAGCTTTGATTTGTTTTTGTGTTTTGTATTCATTATTTGTGCTTCTACTTTTTATACCATGTGGAGTGTTTTTAGTACAAATGTGGCAGATCCATAAATAGATAGGTGGACAGATAATTTTTTTTTAAGTGTCATTTGAAGATTTATGTCTTGAAAAATAGTTAGTAGTCATGTTATTTCCCCTGAAGAATTGTTCTTGTAATAAAAAAGTATGCAAATCTCCTCCATCCTAACCTTTTTTGTCCCTACCACAAAAAGAGAGAGAGAGAAAGAGAGAGGAAGGAAGGAACAGTGGAAATAAATAATTTCTCAAGCCATTTAATTCATGTATAAATTAAATAGATGCTTTCTAGGACATGAAATTTGGCCAACTCTTTTATTTTTAATCTTGCTACTTAAAAATGTTTTAATACAAGTCTTAAAATTAACATTTAAAAGCACTTTCTGACAGGGTAAGCACTGCAACTGCATTTTCATAACATTTTAACAGATTAAGGGATAAACTCTACTGAAGACAATGAAGGAACCTTATCAAATGAGCATTTCACATAGACTTACTGGAGATTGGAATTAAGCTCTGCTAACGAATCTTAACTCATTTGCATGGTCAGAACCTAATCCTAATGAAACTTCATGGTAGAAAACTAACATGCTTTTTCTCTTGCAATATTCCATTACTACTAAAACCATGCTTTAACAAACACCCTGAAACTGTGTGGTAGAGCATGACAATGTATGTCTGAGCATGGAACATACAAGACACTCACCTCCCCAAATAAGACCCAGAATGTGCTGGTTAATCAGGATTCTAAAGCAAATCTGTGTAAAAAAGATGCGCATCTGCTGTTCCTTCAGAGACACATTAAAGGATGGATTTGAGTTATGCTAATGCATCTGGATTTGTTAGGAAGGATCACATCTGATCCCTATGTAACACCAAGAGATTCATCAGCTACACTTTATTAAACTAAAAAAAAATATCCAGAAATTGAAAGACAATAAATTAGAGCTGACTTCACCATTCAACAAAATAAACTGCCATAATGTACAGCAGGACTGCATAACTTATCACCCAACCACCTGAATGCAGCCTACCCACCCCTAACCCCCTATATGGGAGCCTGCAAATCCTCCTGTTTTTGCAGTTACCTGGCAAGCAGCAAAAGCAACTGGAGGGCTTCTATACACGTTTAGCGGACTTTCAGCTTGGTGGGTCACTAGTTTTGCAGGCTTGGTGTAAAGTAAAATATGTATCAAATGGCTTGAGGACATTTTGATATAAAGGATTTGGGTCATCAGGTGATCAGGTTGCAGGAATGTTGCTTATATGTATATGGATTTGGGACAATGCGCTGGCTCACAAGCCACTTTAAATTATGGTTTAAGATGAATGAGCAGAATGCTGGTGTATGCTTAGACTTAGACTCCAGTATTATGGCAGTTGAACCTAATGAGGTATCCGGAGCACGGTCTTGTCCTCATTTATTGGATGAGTTTCAGTTGGTACAGCTTGAGGCCGTTGACAAGGTGCTTGGACTGGTGCATGCAACCACCTCTGTACTGGATCCTTGCCCCTCTTGGCTAGTGAAAGCTAGCAGGGTTGGAACAGCCGGCTGGGCCAGGGAAGTGATAAATGCCTCCTTGAGAGATGGAGTGGTCCCTAGTTGCTTAAAAGAGGCAGTAGTGAGACCACTCCTGAAGAAACCTTCCCTGGACCCAGATAATTTGAACAACTATAGACCGGTAGCGAATGTTCCATTCCTGGGCAAGGTCTTAGAATGGGTGGTCGCCAGCCAGCTCCAGGTGCTCTTGGATGAAACCGATTATCTAGATCCGTTTCAATCCAGTTTTAGGCCCGGTTTTGGCACTGAAACAGCCTTGGTCGCCCTGTACGATGACCTATGTCGGGAGAGGGACAGAGGGAGTGTTACTCTGTTGATTCTCCTTGATCTCTCAGCTGCTTTTGATACCATCGACCATGGTATCCTTCTGGGGAGACTCACGGAGTTGGGAGTTGGAGGTACTGCTTGGCAGTGGCTCCGCTCCTACTTGGTGGACCGTCTCCAGAGGGTAGGGCTTGGGGAGCATTGTTCAACACCCTGGACTCTCCATTGTGGAGTCCCGCAGGGATCAGTCCTGTCCCCTATGCGTTTTAACATCTACATGAAGCCGCTGGGTGCGGTCATCAGGAGCTTTGGAGTGCGTTGTCACCAGTATGCTGATGACACGCAACTCTATTTCTCCTTTTCATCTTCGTCAGGTGAGGCTGTTAATGTGTTGAACCGTTGCCTGGCCACGATAATGGACTGGATGAGAGCTAATAAACTGAGGCTCAATCCTGACAAGACTGAGACGCTGTTGGTGAGCACCTTCTCTGACCAGATGGTGGATGTTCAACCTGTTCTAGATGGGGTTACACTCCCCCTGAAAGAACAGGTTCGTAGCTTGGGGGTTCTTTTCGTTCCATTCCTGTCTCTCGAGGCGCAGGTGGCCTCGGTGGCATGGAATGCGTTCTACCACCTTCAGTTGGTAGCCCAGCTACGTCCCTATCTGGAAAGCGACGACCTCGCTTCACTTGTGCATGCTCTGGTAACCTCTAGATTGGATTACTGCAATGCGCTGTACGTGGGGCTGCCTTTGAAGACAGTTCAGAAACTACAGCTAGTGCAAAATGCAGCAGCTAGACTGTTGACGAGGACTAGGCGGTCTGCACATATAACACCTGTTCTGGCTCGTTTGCACTGGCTACCTATCTGTTTCCGGGCCAAATTCAAAGTGCTAGTTTTGACTTATAAAGCCTTACATGGCGCAGGACCACAATACCTAGCGGAACGCCTCTCCCAATATGAACCTACCTGTTCACTACGTTCAACATCTAAGGCCCTCCTCCGAGTTCCGACTCACAGAGAAGCTCGGAGGGTCATAACAAGATCTAGGGCCTTTTCGGTGGTTGCCCCCGAATTATGGAACAGTCTCCTTGATGAGGTGCGCCTGGCGCCTACACTTTTATCTTTTCGGCGCCAGGTTAAAACCTTTTTATTCTCCCAGGCATTTTAAACTATCTTTTAGCTTTTAATGTATATCAGGTCGTTTAATTGTTTAATATGCATGCTTTTACTGTTTTTGTGATTCTATTGTATTCTGTCCTATGTTGTGCACCGCCCTGAGAGCCTTCGGGCTGTGGGCAGTATAGAAATCGAATAAAATAAAAATAAATAAATAAATATGCTACTCAAATCATGAGCACACGATGCTAGTCAGACTCTGCCCCTTCTTACTCTAAAACCTGGTCGGAACAGCTCAACTTTTTTTTTAAAAATCCGCTTCAGACAAATTTTGCAACTGATACGTAGTTCAATTCGTTGCCCCTCCAGGTATGGCCAATGGAAATGCTTTGCTGTTGGCTCAGGCAGAGACAGTGACTGGCACAACACTTTGCTCTGGGCGATCCTTAAAGGTCTGAAGTCAGCAGTGGACAAAGGAGGTGTATCCAGCTGAGGGCAGAGTCGCTTCAAAACGCAGCCAGAAAAACCATTCTCGCTGCTTTTGAAGTGACTAGTGTGCCGGCAGCCTTGCACTTTACTTTTAAATTCCAGGTGCAAAAAACAGCCATACTTAAATGTTTTAAAAATCCATGTGGCAATTTCAGTTCCAATTAACATACACACTTGGTTTCCTTCCAGTGAACATTGAAATGTTTATAAGTCTTTTTACTTATAAAATGCCATGTATATTTTGTTTTTTTATTTATGTTAGGTTTATTAAATTTATATAGTGGTTCCCACTACAAAAAGTCCTGACACAATTTACAACATAAAAAACATAATCAGAATGCAAACGTCCAAACACTGGTGCTTCCAAAATGCCTTGGAAAAGAAAAACATCTTTGCCTGACACCAAAACAATAACAAAGTTGGTCCCAGGCTGGCTTCCCTGGGGATAGCTTTCCATAGATGGGGTTATTAATTAACTACAGGATTTAAATCCTGCCATTCCTCCACGGCACTCAAGACAACATGTATGGTTCCAGGGGTATAGTCATCCACAGTCATGGGTGTATGTGTCTCAAACCCTTTACTTTTAGGGTTCTCGCAGGGTCCCTATGTCTTCAGCATCCTGTGAGGCAAGCAGCATGAAAGGGGAGTGTATTAGCCACTGAAAAGAGTCTTCTAACATGCTTCCTTGACCTCTCCTGCAGATTGGAGCCAATCTGAGTGAAAGGAGGTGAGTCAGCCACTGAGAAGACTCTTCTCAGTAGCTAACACTCTCCTCCTTCATGCTTATTGGCTCCTAGGGGCGTCTGTTGTTGTGAGAGAAGGCATGAACAAGGATCTCATTCCCAACTCAGCAGCCAAAAAGGGGGAGGGGAATGGCTGTGACTAACATGAAGGAACCCTGCACTTCTGAATTTACCACTACACTGCTGCATGGTTCACTCCCACTACCATTTTATCCTCCAACAACCCTGTGAGATAGATTAGGCTGAACAAAGTAGTGACTGGCTCATGGTCATCTAGTGAATTTCCTGGCTAAGGGAGGATTGCATCATGGGTCTCTCCAATGCCTACACCCTCAAGTATATTTTTTGGGTCTGATTTCAAGAAGATGGTGTGGACTGATACTAATAGTTATTAACTGCATTCCCGTGCATGGTTAGGTTGCTTTTAATCCTATTGGCTACAATATGTCTGAAATGCTTGTTTGTTTGTTATTGGAACAGATACATGACAATGGGCTTTTGAGATAAATGGTGAAACATGATAATTGAGAAATAGCTTTCAGTTGTAGCATTTATAAAGAAAAACAACCAAGGCTCAAACTATATTCCCTTCTGGAAGGACTAACATGAACAAGACTAGGTGGCCAGGGATGGGACTAAGGGTACTTTGGTGTGTAAATAAGCCATGAATATCATTGTATTGTGTATTTCTCTCTGTACAAGTCATGCATTGCTGTGTCCTGCCTCTTGCTACTTGGTTAATGTTCTGTTGATTAAAACAATAAACATATGTTTACAAGCCTCACCTCCCAAAACAATGACCCCTGTTTCCCAGTTCTGAGCCAAAGCATTTTTTGAAGAATTGTTGTCATCTTTTAGTTTTGACAGGATTTTAGCAACTGGGAATAAGCAAGGTGGGTTTTAGCTTTTCTCATGTTTTGCCTGTAATAAATATTGTTTATGGGTTATTTTACTCATGCTACCTAAACTGGGATGAGAATGGGATGATACCTATTGGCTCCCCAGCCAACCCAATTGCACAGCCTACACACATACAAACTGTACACATGTATTCTCTCTCCTTACAGTCTATATCTGGGTTGGTTAGAAATGTAAGTGAATACATCAATCATAAATATTAATGTTTACATAACTTTTGAATGCTGGCTGTGAACTGGCTTGTGTACTATTAATATAAGTTTGCCTCTAGTCATTGTTCTAATATAATTCATAAAGAATTAAACTATAGTGAGAGAACTCATAATTACATTAATATTGTACATGTGAATTTAATGGTATTGCTCCAGTGTAAGTGGCCAATGTAGTCACTATAGAAAGGCTCAGTGGATTAGACAATGGCAGGCAGCTGATGAATTGCTACTTTTATGCAGTTTGATCTTCCATATTTCCCCCCTCTGTGGAGCTGCCCTCATTTGCACTGGTTGAAGCCCGTCCATTAGTTTAAAATTGCTGGAACACAACCAGAACATCCACTAGACTAAGGCTGTGCACAGCTTGCGCCAAAGAGCTTTTAACTACCTAATTTACATGAGCAGTTGTAATTTTAACACATATTTACTGGTGACTGGGCAAATTTTATAAGCAGAATTTTAGAAAATGAGAGAAGTCAGTCTTGCTAAAATACCACAAGCCTTTCACATGTATCTGAGCATGTCCATAAGATGAAAATAAGGGCAGTATTTTCCATCGAAGTAATATTTCAGTCATAAGCACAATTGTCCCAAAGAAGGAGCTCTATCATACATGGGGTGGAAAGGACATGAGGTAAAGGGACCTCCCATATACTTCCATAAGCCAGGTATTGCACATACAATACATGTTGGAATATCAACAAGATGATGGGAATGGAATAATGTGTATCAGCCCCACTGATTTCCATTAGTTGATTGAAAGCTCTGAAGTGGGCTCTTACTGGGAGGAAGGGCAGGATGTAAATTGAATAAATAAATAAATGAGTGTACATATCTACAAGCTGCACACATGTATTCTCTCTCCTCGATATCCGACCCTCCATTTTTACAGAGTACTAATTGTACATATAGCGCCAATGTGCATACAGCCTTCAGAAGTACATGTTGTATTTAGAGCTTCTAATCAACATGTGGAGCTTGGGCAGGCCAGCAGGTATAGTCCTACCTATCCATACCCCCAGGCATATCACACAGCTGCAGCTGTAGGCAAGCCACAATCTGGGCAGCTGGGCAATACATCTTGGGGAAACAGAAGAAGTGTATGCATACAAACTTATTTGTACTTACATTCCAACAAACTCTGTTCTGGTAGGTATAAATGAAACTTTTGGTACTCGGAGAAGTCCTGTGTCTTGGTATGAATAGTGTGAATCCTGACAACTTCCATACTAATCAACCATGATATTAAATATATCTCTTTTCCTGTTATATTCCTTATTGCTGCCTGTCAATTCTCGGAATAGAACAAACATCACAAATGTATATCACATCTGTTTTCATTTTGGCTTTCCTTAAATGCGCATAGCATATAGAAATACAGGGCAGTATTCTACTAGCCTGTCCCATCAGTGCAAGGATTACTGCTAGCGCAATGGGACTTCCCCCCCTCTCTCCTCCTCCATGTGCCCTGCTCCTTCCCCAAATCTGCTCCAGAGGGTTGGAGGAACCCCTAGAAAAGATTTGTGGGAGTGCATGGGGAGAAAGTTCCATTGCAGAAGCAGAAATCCTAGCTCTGATAGAACTACTTACTTAGCGTTATGTTGAATACAACCCATAAACTTTCTACATTTTGAACATAAGGCTGAAATCTTAAACTCGGGAGATGTACTGACTGAATGGGATTTCTTCAAAATAACTGACTGGAAAGTTAACATACACACACACACACACACACACACGGAACGGCATGGCCAATATACATGTGGACACAGTAGATCACACAGGAAAGGATCTGCATATGGTTCAGTGGAGCCCTTTTCCCTTATTCTCCCTTTCCAGCTAGCCCTTGGTACACAAGCAATATGGTGCCTATTGCACAGACCAGTAGATCTGTGCACACTTCCCTTACATTCATTCAGCTATCATTTCCCATGAGACCTGTGGGCTAGAGAAATGGGGGGGGCAGAGGATGAGAAAGAGGGCTCCACTAAGCCCAGTACTAATCTCTCCTGGCTGCATTACTACATCCATATGAGGTTAGATCATGCCCTAAGATTTTTTTTAAAAAGCATTGTAACAATATGTTGATACCCAATGTAAGCCAAAATAAAATGTTCTAAGAACTGTGGCCAGTTCAAAGAAACAAGAACACTCACCAGCTGTTCACACGTGTACAGACACACACAACAATTTAAGACACACACCTTTAATTATCCCCTTTTCTTGCAAAGTTTTTAGTGAAGGTCTTCGATTGATAAACTTCTTTAATCTGCTTTTAACTCGGTTTCTGTCAGTTGTATCAGAAATGCTGTAGTTCAGCCTGAAAACTGAAGAAAAAACAAAGAAACATTGTAAAGGATGTTATATTTGAACATGGAAATCTGTGAGAAAAATTGCCTATAACGTATATGCAGCAATCTGCCATGTGGGATGATCCAAAAAGAATCTAATTAATATTATTTGGAATAAACATTGGGAGTTGTGAGAGTTGTATTCATAATGGCTCATGTTATTAGAAAGTGATCAATATTCTTGTGTAAATTTTGAATACATACCAAAAATTCCTATCTCTAGCACAAATAAAATGGTGGGATGGACAATATTACAATACTGGGAGAGGTCTGATTTTTTGTGCCAAGTAGGGAAAGGCATCATATATTCATTGTACAAAGCTTTGCTACGTAAAAGTATACCCAATACTGAAGCAAAAGACTTTGCTTCAACAACAGCAAAATCCGATGTTTGGTTTACCAGAAACAAGTTCAGTGGGACTGACTCCCAAGAAAATGTGCTCAGGAACCCAACCCTTAGTACAGCATTGCAGCTCTTCAAGACAAATCCTAAGGGTGCTGTGAGATGACAAGGATATTATACTGCATCCCTAGTATACCCTTAGCTACAGCCTTGAGATTCTTCTGGGATGAAAGATCTTTAGTTTGGAGGAATATATAAAATACAAAACTCTGATGTGGTCAGCTTGAAGATATAAACTTTTCCCTTATGTGTATTTATTGTATATATTTTAAATGGGGTTAATATTTATTCCCTCTCCACAAGGATCCCTGTAAATGGTAGGTCTGTGAGAGACTAGAGAAGGAAATGTCACCAAACTAGTTTCCATGAGCTTTGGGGAAAACCATGTCATACTGGCAGAAAAGCAACATATATAGGTACACTTTCTGTATTACCTTTGTTGACACTAGATAACCACACCACAAGGAGAAAAGAAAGGGGGAATAATCTGCACATGTGGACAAATTCTTTTTGTGTAGATCTAGGAGTCAAGATCTAGGGCACTGTACAGCATTCTTGAAAAGTTTGTAATAGTTTCTAGCATAACTTGTGTTTCAAATGTGTAAAGTTTTATTTTCTTTTCCCTATAAGAAAACTACCCAAGATACAACAGGTTGTGAACCAAAATTAGAAACACATTACTGGACTTCTTCAGAAAGAAAAGAAAGAGCATTTGTTAAAAGGAAAAAAATGAAACGATACATTTAAAAGATGCCCTTTCCTCAAACCAGGGTGAGTTCAAGAAGCCTACTTAACAAGAGGAGAGTTCAGGAATATTGTGGTGTACGTTACAAATTTGATAGTAAGAATCAAAATAAAACCATTTTTCCCACTTTTCTGCTCTCCAGGGATCACAATGTGCCAGATTTTTTCATTTTAAATAAATACAAAATACCCAATTAAGGAAAGCAACATTTAAACACATGCCTATGATAATCAGAGCATACTTTGCTTCTGATTTCACTACTGGTTTGAACAGAGGACTGTTCCATTTTCCCACAGCACTGAACTGACCCCACACATACTTCTGCAAGCTTGTAATCACAAAGGACATATAAAAGGACACTTTTACTGGAACATTTGCAGCATGGGACAATAATTCATCACTTCCAAAAAAATAAAATTCACATTTTTAGTGGTAGCATTCTTAGGATGATATATCATAGAATACAGAGATTAGTGTTAAATTAATGGCTGGCTCTTTTGTTCATGTTCTATTTTAGAACTTCTGGGTTCAAATGAGAACAACCCTTGGCAGTGATATACTAAAATTCCAAGGCAGTCAGCCTTACTGTATAAAGAGAAATAGATTAACATTTCGGAGGCAACAAGCTTGGTGGTATGAGGCGGGAAATGATACAGAAAATGCTCTTTGTTCTCCAGGTGTTTAATAGCTTTGCTTCACTTTGTACATACTCATACATCTGCACATATTTAAATACATATAAATCTAGGTCTAAACAAGGCACATTTAAATATCCCTTTAAAATGAATGGGACTTCAAAGTTTGGTTGGGCTGTGCTCATAGCACAAATCCCCTGGATGAGTTACCCATTGGAGTTCCCCTCTCTTCTGCCCCCAAACCAGCTTTGATTTGGAATTATTTTGCATGGAAAGCATCTAAAGGTAATTGTATGTTTGCTTGCTCGAGAAATGTACTGAGCATTCATTTATTAAAATTGCCACCTACCAATCTCTAATGTAGGCTAATAATAATTTTATTTTTCCATTGTCAAAAAGAAGTTGTGATGAGGGTCACGTTTATACACATTTTGCAAAAAATGAGCTGAGGCTGAAAGGCAAGGATTTGCCCAGTTTCCAAGTGATTCTGAAGCCAAACAAGCACTGCAATGGCTCACTGCATGTTCTCTTAGTACAGTGTGAGCGTACATTCTTTCTGAAGAACTTTTATATCACAGTTTATAAACCATTTATCCTAAACCCCATGGGTTTACTACCTGTGATTAATTCCTGCCCAGTACAATGTTATCTCAGTACTTTGGACATGTGTTGAGAACATTGGTTTTTGAAGAACTATCCATTAATGACTTTCTGAACTGTGACAATGGATATTGACAGTGCTTGTCAGACTAAAGCACTATTGATTGCTTCACATCATGTGTATAGCAAAACCAATTTCTTTCAAGTGCCTCTTTCCTAACTGAAATATATTAGCACAGCACTGATCAGTTCATTACGATGTCCAAAATTATAGCATATAATACATCCGAAAAGAAAGGATTCCCAAAATATGGACATCTCTTGTGTGAGAAGGTGCAACAATACAATTTTACCTATTTTATTTTTTTAAAAAAATTACAAACCTCAAAGCTTTTACTTCAGTGTAGCCTCATTAAGCATTTACTCTAGATTGTGCTTTTCAGGAATTATTTATTTATTTTTTATTGCATTTCTGGGCGGTTTACAACAATTAAAACATTAAAAACAAATATACAAATTTAAAAACACATTTTAAAAAATGGCAAATAACCAAACATGTTGTTATAGTGAATTTCTTCTACAGCAAATTTCTCATGGAGTTAGCCTGAGTGCCCTGCCAAATCATAACTAGCACAACCAATGTGCAATTTTTTCAGGGAAAGGATGCTGCAGAGATTGGAGTAATCCAATGACACTGGATGCATTTAGACCTCTTGCAATACTTTAGTGAGATGTGAAGAAACCTAGCCCCCACTTCCTATCCCAAGCTTGCATGCTCCCTTTATTCTTCCCTTCTTGTGCAACCAGGAGAAAGAGTTTGGAAACTTTTATTTATTTATTTATTTTATTTTATTTTATTTTATTACATTTTTAGACCGCCCTATACCAATAAGCTCCCAGGGCGGTGTACAGCATAATAAAACAGGTTAAAATACAAGTAAATATATTAAATACAATGTAAATACAATACACAATAAAACATAATTAAAAATTTTCAATTTTAAATTCAAATTTTTAAATTTTTAAAATGCCTGGGCGAAGAGGTAGGTCTTTACCTGGCGCCGAAAAGATAACAAAGAAGGCGCCAGGCGTATCTCATCAGGGAGGGCGTTCCATAGTTTGGGGGCCACCACTGAGAAGGCCCTAGCTCTAGTTATCGTTCTCCGTGCCTCCCTATGCGTTGGGACATGGAGAAGGGCCTTCGATGTCGAGCGCAGCGACCGGGTAGGTACATAGCGGGAGAGGCGTTCCGCCAGGTATTGTGGTCCGATGCCGTTAAGGGCTTTATAGGTAAGAACCAACACTTTGAATCTGGCCCGGAAACATATTGGTAGCCAGTGCAGCTGGGCCAGGACAGGTGTTATATGATCAAATTTTTTTGTCCCAGTAAGAACTCTGGCCGCAGCATTCTGCACCAGCTGAAGTTTCCGAACCGTCTTCAGAGGTAACCCTACGTAGAGTGCATTACAGTAGTCCAATCTAGAGGTTACCAGAGCATGGATAACTGTGGCAAGGTTCTCCCTATCCAGATAGGGTCGTAGTTGGGCTAACTTTTGAATCCACTTTATGGTTTGTCAAGTCATATGGACTGACACATTGTGGTTAACATCAACTATGGTTAGTTTCAGTTAAGCCAACTTCAAACTGTGGCTTCTATAGTTGGTTTGCTGATTCATATTAACCACAGTTTGGGGTCCAGACAACATACTGTATGGAGGATAGGGATGGGGTTCACTGCATGGTTCCAATCCACTTGCATTCCAATAGTCCGTCATTTAATCCCAATCCACTATTTTTTTGTTCCTGCTTGCTGTCGCACTTGCCAATTCAATCTGATGTGCGTGTTTTGGGGTGATTCGATCTGTGGGTTTGGTTTTTTTGGTGGGCAAAATTTCGTAGTTATCAACATCAGGAGCCATGGAGGTCTCAAGGTATTATAATGTATGTTAAATGTCTGCATATGTATGCATGTTGTATGTTCATCTATTCTTTATACAAGAAGGGCTGATCCCAAAGGAGCCTCTGGGAATAGTTTCCCCTTCGTCTTGCAGCAAGCGTTTTCTGGATTCCAAGGCAAAAGCCTTGGAGGTCACCTGATTGCAGCCAAATGGTGTCAGGCTTATGAACAGGTTACCCTTCACCCTTAGGATGATCTAGATTCAAAACTGGCTTCATTGAGAACATTTTTGTAAAATTCTAAGGTTCCTAAAATTTGGGGAAGTTAGGGGAAGTGAGAGCAGAGAAAAACGTGGCTAAAGAACGAACCCAGGAGGCTTCATGGCACAGGTATTTGCAAGTACGATGAAACACAGTTTTAAATTGGTTAATTGAAGCTGCTTTTCCTTGTTAGCAATGCCCGGGGCTTGGTGAGCGGTTGATTGATAAGTGGCGGAGGTCCCAAGGGCATGAA
Organism: Rhineura floridana; assembly: GCF_030035675.1. Classification (NCBI taxonomy): domain Eukaryota; kingdom Metazoa; phylum Chordata; class Lepidosauria; order Squamata; family Rhineuridae; genus Rhineura; species Rhineura floridana. The sequence continues at coordinate 65,690,628 of NC_084481.1, forward strand.
ATGCTGGCTCCTTCATGGAAATGCACCATTTACAAAGCATTATGAAAATAATTTAAAATACGGGGGAAAGTTCAAAAGAATAAATTCTTGCTGATTTGCAGCCGTGGCTGCAAAATCCGTGACAATTACAGCCGCAGCCCACAGCAAGAAATAGGTGCTGGTCCAAAAAGATGGTGAATTATCGAATTCAGCTGGAATCCGGTGTCAGGTCCGATTTGGCGGATATTCTCCCCCATCTCTAATGTACTCCCTTTGTTGCCAGAACAGTTTGCAAGCAGAGGAAAGGAACTGTGACTTCAACTGTGTGGTACTACAGCATTACCACTGCTGTAGGTGTGTGTGTGTGCATGCACAAGGCAGGATTCAATCTGTTGTTTTTGTTGTTAACAAAAATACTACTACTATTATTCTTTCCATTTATAGACTGCTTACTATCAAAACAATCTCAAAGCGGTTTACAACAGAATACACAAGGTACAATAAAACATATCAAATTAATTTACAAAGCAAAATACATAAACAATATGCATATACATAAACATATACATAAACACAGTATAAAAGTCAGAATTCACCAAGGGAAGCCCATATGCCACCCTCCCTGCTCTATGAAAGTGTCAGAAAACTGAAATTATGTTGACCATGGAGGAGGGTGACAAGCAGATAAAAGGTTATGGCTCTCCTGGTGTGACTTGCTGCCATTTCTCTTGCCTCTCCTTCCTCAGGGTAGGCGGGTGGTGGGAGTGCCCGCTGGCTGCGAGGCTCCAGGACTCAAGCCTCGGCGTGCCTGTGTGTCTCTCTGGGAGGCAGATTGTGATCAGAGAGCAGGATGGGCTTTAGCTGGAGGCTAAAGAGGGTGGCCGTCGTGTTGATGTTGATGGGGGACTGCATGTGACCCCCACAATAGGGAAAATCAGAGGCCCCTTCTGCCTTGTCTGCAAAGCTCCAGTGACTGGTCCCATGGCCAGGAGGACCTGGCTCCAAAGGGCGCCCCTTCAAATCTTCCTCACTGGCATCTCCGTCTGCACTGGCCAGTTGGGCGACAGCAGCAGCAGCAAGATGAAGATGTGATGGTGGTGGCAGTAGGAGAAGTCCAACCTCAGCCTCTCCTGGGCATGCATCCTTGTTGTGGCTCCATGTGGGGTCTCTCCAAGCCCGTCGGAGTGTGCGAGCATCATTTTGTGCTGTGTATTATTATGAGTATCTGCCTCTCACCCAGAATGTGGGTCCTGAGGCAGATTATATAGATTTAAAAATACATACATAAAACTATACAAAGGTTTAAAAATACAAAAAATCATACAAAAACCATAAACAAATCCATAAAATCCTTAAAATCCTTACACATTTCTAAGGATTTCATAGTCTAGAGGCCATGACAGAGAAGGCTCTGTTGCGAGTATTCCCAATCAGGCTTCAGATATAGGCACTCGCTACAAGTCCTCTTCCCTGGTGCTCATGCATGACTAATGAGGGGAAGGCAGGCAGACAGATACCAAGGTCCCAAACTGTTTACGGCTTTAAAGTTCAAAACCAGCACCTTGAATTGTACTCAGAAGTAAACTGGGAGCCAATGTAGCTCCTGCTACATTGTTGTTCCTGCTACTGCTGCTGTTGAGTTAAATATATGATTCACTAATAGGCGGTTTAACAAAGTACGTAGAGCCAACAGATATTTTTATCAAACATTAAAAAGCAAGGGAATTGGGCAGCTATAGTGAATGCACCAGGGGAGCAGGAGACAACCTCCTCTCCCAGATATTGTACTGCCCTACAAATTTGTCAAAATGCAAACACAATTCAGGTTGGTCTTTCACAGTCCAATCCACTTCCTGTGTAGCTTGGAAGAATTTGGTAACGTGCCTCTGAGCATATGGTGAATGGTGGCAACACGTGCAATCAACCCAGAGAATAGAAACAAAACTTGCTGGAGTGGACAGCGGAGGAAGAAGAAAGAAGAGGGGAGGGGAGGAAGAAGGGAGGAGGAAGGGAGAGGAGAGGGGAAGGAGGGGAAAGGCAGGTCTGATAATTTGCATGTTTATTGAGTTCAGTGGGATTTACTCCCATGTAGTCATGGCTAGGATAGGTGAAAGTGACCTGGGGGAGGAACAGGGGGGAGGAGGAGGGCAGGAAGGGGGAGGAGAGGGAGAGGAGATTGGGAGAGTGGGCACTGGGCAAAGGGGAAGCCCCCTTCCTTTCCAAAAGGAAAACATTGTGAACAGCATAATTCTTTTTCAGGGTTTCTCCCACCTTTTTGTTCTATAGCAGGCACATGTAGTCTTCCACCCAAATTTAAACCAAAGCTGTCCCTGGCCACATCCACACCAGAACTTTATTTCACTTTAGATAGTCATGGCTTCTCCCAAAGAATTTTGGGAAATGTAGTTAGTGAAGGGTGCTGAGAGTTGCTAGGAGATGCCCTGTTCCCCTCACAGAGCTTCAATCAGAGTAGCTGACTGTTAAACCACTGTGGCCACTGGAGCTCTGTCATGGGAATAGGAGTCTCCTCTCAGCACCCTTCACAAACTACACTTCCCAGGATTCTTTGTTGCTGTCTAAAGTGAAATAAAGGTCTGTTGTGGGTGTGGCCCTCTGATTACGCAAGCCCAGCAGCTGTGAGTCTGGCTTTTAGAACACTGGCAGTTGGTTCTTACTGAGCATGCCTGACATTACGATTGAGTTCAGTGCTAAATTTCTTAAATTAATTAAAAATCAGCCTGGCATTTTTTTAACCTTTAAACTGCAGAAGAGGAACGTCAGAGTATGCGGGAAGTTCAGTAATAGGATTACAGGTACTCTGTGAACATGGGTTATTTTTAATGAATTTCAACAGATTATGAGAACTCTGATAGAAAAAAGTCCAAAAGGGGTTTGGTTTCTCTCTCTCTCTTTTTACACTTTGAACTCTCATTTCTCTGACTGCTTTGTGTATCGCCATGAAAATTTAGAGGGTTGTTAAGCAAGTGTTTCTGAGTTCAGGACTATATGTTTTGTAAGGTTTTGTTTTGAAATGAGCTTATGGGAAGCATCAGAATGGCATGGGGGTATTTTCAATGTAACATTGCAGAATGCAAACAAACCATGCTGACTATAGTATACAGTCACTCTTGTGGCTGTATAATTTGCCAATGCTCCTAGGTGGCTTACCATAAAAATTAGTGTAAAACATCTAAAATAAATCTATACAAACTATAAAGTAAAGAAAACCAACCTAACACCTAACAAGCCAACAGGCCAAACCTACAGAATCCCCTTTTCAAGCTCAATCACCATGAAATTAAATTAACCCAAGGATATGATATTAAAAGAACTGGCTAATAAAAGATGGAAGAAAAGAAAAGACTTTGCCTAATGCTGAAAAGATGTTACAGTGAGTAGAAACAGCACTACACAGGTGAGAGGCCACCATGAAAAAGCTGTTTCATCTTGTTACCCCCTTCCATACTTGGCACTTGGAGGGCCTCTATGGACGATTGTAGGGCCCAGGGAGGTAAAGGCAGTAAGATCAGCAAATGGAACCTGGGTAGTATTGCCATGGCCTGATGTTTCTTGGCTTTTGGCAATATGAAGGCGGGCTTTTTCACTGGTGGCACCAGTGTTGTGAAATGCCCTCCCTGCTGAAATATTACAGGCCCCATCCATATTGGCAATCTGCCAGCTCTTGAAGACACACCTGTTTAGGCAAGCATTCCTCTGAATTTGAACTTCTTGATCCAATTGTTTTAATTGCTTTTTAACTGTTCTTCTTTTTAATAGGCTTGTTTTATTGTCTATTTTAAATGTGTGTGCTTTTAATGTTTTGATGAAGGTGTTTTATTGTTTATTTTAATTATGTATCAATTTTGTAATTTATTTTATGCTTGTAAATCACTTGGAAGTGATTATGGCATGTAAGTGGTTAATAAGCAGTAACAACAACAACATGGGAAGAAATGTTCCTCCAGGTTCTGGGGTCCCAAGCTTTGTAGAGGTTTATAGGTTAAAACCAGCACCTTGAATAGGGTCTGACTCTGGAAACATACTGGCGGTGGCCGCCAATGCAGGTGAGTGTAAACTAGCATAGCCTAGCATGATCAGATGATATGAAGAGTAAATGTATTTCCATCTGGCCTTATATAACTTCTGACTCTGGCCTAACTTGTTTCTTTATCCTGTCTGAGCCGCTATTCTCTCCTTGGAGCCCTGCTTGAGTCTCTGTTGAGCTTGCCGCTTGCCTATTTGCCTAACTCCAATCCTGACCGACACTCAGCCACTACATCTACTCAACATTATCTGCCCACCACACCGTTTAATGATTGTAAAAAAAATAAAAAATAAGACAATTATGTTCACTGCAAGGTTATTTGAAGCACTTACTGACGACAGAAAACAACAGCAAAACTGATATTGTAGTCCAATTCAGTTTGGCGGGGAAAATAATAATAAGAAAAACTTGTACTGCCTCAATTAGGCAATTCTATTCTCCAGCATGACCAGTATAAAACAAATCATCCTACACTTCCAAAAGATATAGGGTTGAGAACTTCTTGGAAGGAATATACAACATAAGATCCCTATGTCCTGCCTTGATAAGCCAGAAGCAGCTCATTGGCTGTACCTTGTCTCTCCCTTGATGAGCTATACACTGTAATTGATTTTTACCCACTGGATCTGCAGACTTGTAACATGAGAACACACACCAGATGCCATTTCTTCACAAAGCAAAAGCCTCCTATGTGTTGGAAAGGATGCCAAATCATAGTTGTTCCCACAAATCAGTGCTGACACATAATCAGTATTTATCTTAATTAGCCCTGAAATATGTGAGATGAGTGACAGAGTGACACTTACCACTGCACAAATATACCAGCAGCAAGTAAAACAGGAAAGCAAAGAGACAAAAGTGTGTGATTGGCTGGGGGACACACTAAAGACTACTGCCTGGTCATCACACACCTATATTGTTAGAAAGTTGTGATAGAGCTAAACTTAAATCATTCTGAATATGTTCAGACGCTCTTCCTTTGCAAGAGGTGCCCACAGCAGCCTAGTAGAATTGTGGAAGTAAATAAAAAGTTGGATAATTATTGTATGTGCTGAATCTCAATCTTAAAGCAATATGGCAATTTAAATGTTAAATGTGTAATATTGCTATTGTGCCTTTGCCGTAAAGACTTAATAAAATTATGGTGTAATTTTTTTAAAAAAATGTGTATAAAACACTTGGTGAGGTTTTTTTTTAACAGAAACATTTGTCTTTTTGTAAGAAGACATTAAAATATGTGACTGGTGAATATTAAATATTACTGTACCAGAAATGGTTTTCCTTTGAGATATGTTCATTTTGGTTTCAGCTTATTTAGAATGGATTACATCTCAGGGGTTGGATACTAGAAAAATACATTTCATATTGGAGCAACTTTAGAAAACTAAAGCAGTGGTGGCTTTGGGAGTGGCAGGGCGGATGGCAGAAAGCCCAATAGTAGGTAGAGCCAGAGCCAATTACAAGCAGAGCCAACTAATTCTAGTTTTGCCCCCATCCTCTGCCTTGCTGAGTTCTACAAGGGGCAACACTGAGACTAAAGAAGAGGAAGCTGATAGCCAGTGCCATACCCGGGACTGGATGTAAGTAAGAAGGCAGGGAGGTGGGGGTTGCCTGATGGCAAAATTAAGGTTGGTGGGGCAGTGCCCCATTTGCCCTAATGGACCAGCCTCCATTGACTGGTGCATGTGTATACAGAAGAATCCAAATCTGAATTTAACCACTTCCCCTCAGTGGATCTCAAATAATAAGACTGAAAAAACGTCTGGGTAACAGCTATATAACTGCAACTGTCTTACCCATGCACAAATAACTGCTCAGACACCAGAGTCGGCCTTTTCTGATTGACCCCTCCACAAATTTAGCTGAATGCCTGGACATCAGGAGTGTAGACACCAGGAGCAACCCCCCCCACTGCTCACATTCAATTAATGGGTGGAGGGGTTTCTTCCAAAAGAACTCATGTGAGTGATTTATGCCACCATAATGTGATATGATACATTGCATGGACAATCTGATTTAGATAAATTCAAAGAAATTGTGGTCATCTTAGGTAGAGTGGACCACGTTGAGTGAATGAACCAAGGCTTTCCTGGCAGTTATATTTTAGTTGTTTTGATTTATTTTATTTTTAAAAGAAATCATCCAACTAAACCAGCTAATTCAAGGTTTTGTGGAAACTTACAATGGGGGAAAATTCCTATAAGATACAACAAAATAGATGGAGATGCATTTAACACATGGCAAGATTAGCAGTTGAACTATTTATGCTTCTGAGTACCAACTGCTGGAAACCACTCAGATCCTGCATGAGGCGTTCCAATAGGCATCTGGTTGGGCACTGTAAGAACAGGATGCTGGACTAGATGGGCCATTGGCCTGATCTTCTTACGTTCTTATTAGAAGCATCCAAATATTGCCACTCATGTTGCCCAAAATATAAGAAAATAAATAGCCGACAATGTGATGACCTTTACTATTATCCTCAAGTCTGCCACCTGAGTCATACCACTTGAGCTTGCCTCGTTGTAGGACCAACCTTGTCCATATACTGCAGAGAAGCAGAGAAACTGCAAAGATGAAAGTGATTTGCTTCTCCTTTAACACGTGGAAAGGGCTTGTGCCTCCCTCACTCAAGGTTCATGTGGCACTCATGAGTCTTACCACATGTGGGAGATGAGAGTCCCTACTCTGTAGATTGCAGCTGTGAACATTTCTGTTTCCCTGCTCCTATGCAACATATAAAGTAGCTCCCAGACATAAGTGCCCACACAGCTCTGTGCCCTACTCTCCTATTATTCACTTTTACCTCTTTTCTTATTAATTCATGTGTCTTCCTTTCTCGAGTAGCTTTTCTTTTCAGCCCTATTACAAACTGTTTTGAAAAATGTTGCCATTACAAGATGTTGCAAGGGGACCTTAAACAACTGAGCTGCTTTTGAGATTAAGGTAAGGTAAATGTCGTTGAACTACAACCAACCATGGTCAGGCATGATCCCATTTTGGCTTCTTCTTTTTCCCCACCTGTCATATCTTTTTGTTGGAGCAATAGGAGCTTACAGTTTATAGGACTTTTAAAATAAAAAAAAAATACTCTGGAGATCTTTAAGAAATTACTATTATCCACGATACAAATACACTGCTCTAGGTCAGGGAGGTTATTTCTGTGTACCAGGGAATAAGCCCAGCATAGTTTAAAGAAATCAGAATAATCCTGAACATTATATTTGTTATTTTCTCCACAGAAGTGACACACATATGTAATGGCCAACTATACTGAGGAGGAACAGTAGTGTAGTGACAAATTCAGAAGTGCAGAGTATCTTCATGATAGTCACAGCCCCTCCCCTCCCCCCTTTTTTGCTGCTGGGTTGAGAATGAGATCCTTGTTAATGCCTTTTCCCACAACAACAGACATCCCTTGGAGCCCATAAGCATGAAAGAGTAGAATGTTAGCTACTGAGAAGAGTATTCTCAGTGGCTGACTCACCTCCTTTCACACAGACTGGCTCCAATCAGTAGGAAAGGTCAAGGAAGCATGTTAGAAAACTCTTCTCAGTGGCTAACACACCTCTTTAATGCTGATTGGCTCACAGGATGCTGAAGACATAGGGACCCTGCTGGGACCCTGCTCCCAAAAAAGGAAAGGGTCTAAGGCCCCCCAAGACTATGGGTGACTACACCCCTGAGGAGGAGATATGATTTAGCTGTAGTGACTCAATAATCCTATTATTTTTATTTAGAAGTAAGCCCCACTGTTTTTATTTAGTGGGTGTAGAATTGAACCCTGGTCTTCCAGTTCCTAGCCCAAAACTCTTAACAACTGCATTTATACAATTACAGATGCTCATTGTAAATATGTTAGGTGCTACATGCAACACTGGGATGCTTAAGTATCTAGAGTATGTTTGCAAGGAAGGAGGGTTGGGAGAAAACCAAAACTTGTTCATGCCCCCATGACCTCATTGGCCACACCTCAATAGCAGACCTACCAGGTCTAGTGGGCACCAGTCGTCACTCAGTATTATACAGCCACAAGAGTGGCTGTATACTATAGCCAGCATGGATTTTTCACATTCCGCAATGTTACATTGAAAATACCCCCATGCCATTCTGATGCTTCCCATAAGCTCATTTCAAAACAAAACCTTACAAAACGTATAGTCCTGAACTCAGAAACGCTTCCTTAACAACACTCTCAATTTTCATGGCGATACACAAAACAGTCAGAGAGAATCGAGAGTTCAAAGTCTAAAAAGAGAGGGAAAAAACCCAGAGCGCTTTTGGACTTTTTTCTCTGAGACTTCTCATAATCTGTTGAAATTCATTAAAAATCAGCCATGTTCACAGATTACCTGTAATAATAATAATAATAATAATAAATTTGTGTGTCGCCTATCTGGCAGACGTACATTAAAATGGGATAAAATACAATAGTATCAAATGCAGTCACATTAATCTCAATAAATAAAATACTGGACAGTCATCAGTACATTTATAAAAACATTTACATATACAGCATATAATAGATGACAAAATCATGGAGATTAACCCATCCCAAAGATCTCAAAGGCCTGTTGAAATAGCCACGTCTTCAGGGCCTTGCGGAATACATCCAGGGAAGGGGCATGTCGGAGATCAAACGGGAGGGAGTTCAAGAGAGTGGGGGCCACCACAGAAAAAGCCCTCTCCCTAGTACCCACCAACCTAGCTGTTTTGGTTGGTGGGATTGAGAGAAGGCCTTGCATGGCTGATCTGGTCGGGTGGCATAATTGGTGGCGGTGGAGGCGCTGTTTCAGGTAAACTGGGCCGAAACCGTACAGGGTTTTAAAGGCTAATACCAACACCTTGAATCGGGCCCGGAAAACAACTGGCAGCCAGTGTAGATCAAATAACACCGGCGTAATGTGATCACGGCGGCGGCTGTTGGTAAGTAAGCGCACTGCTGCATTTTGTATAAGTTGCAATTTCCGGGTCATTTTCAAGGGTAACCCCACGTAGAGCGGATTACAGTAGTCCAATCGAGAGGTGACCAGGGCATGTACTACGAGTGGGAGCTGTTGAACAGGGAGGTAGGGTTGTAGCCTACGTATAAGGTGTAACTGATACCAAGCTGAGCCTCCATGGACAGCTTGGAATCAAGAATGACCCCAAGGCTACGGACCTGGTCCTGTAGGGGCAGCCTCATCCCGCCAAACACCAGGTCAACATCTCCCAACCTTCCCTTGTCTCCCACAAGTAGTACCTCGGTCTTGTCAGGGTTCAGCTTCAGCCTGTTCCTGCCCATCCATCCACTCACGGATTCCAGGCACTTGGATATGGTCTCCAAAGCCCTCTCCGGTGAAGATTTGAATGAGAGATAGAGCTGAGTGTCATCCGCATATTGGTGGCACTGCAGCCCAAATCTCCTGATGATCGCTCCCAGCGGCTTTACATAGATGTTAAATAGCATGGGAGAGAGGATAGAACCCTGTGGCACACCACAATTGAGAGGCCAAGGGTCTGAAACCTCATCACCCAATGCTACCTGTTGATGCCTATCGGAGAGAAAGGAATGGAAGCACCGCAAAACCGTGCCTCCCAATCCCAAACTCTCCAGGCGATCTAAAAGGATACCGTGGTCGACGGTATCAAAAGCCGCTGAGAGATCTAGGAGGACAAGGAAGGTGAATTCTCCCCTATCCAATGCCCTCCTCATATCATCTACCAAGGCTGTTTCAGTTCCATGTCCAGTCCTGAAACCCGATTGGTATGGATCTAGATAATCCGTTTCATCCAAGTGTGTCTGCAGCTGATTAGCCACCACTCGCTCAATGACCTTGCCCAAGAATGGAAGATTCGAAATTGGGCGAAAGCTGTTTAATATTTGGGGATCCAAGGAGGACTTCTTTAAGATGGGCTTTATAATAGCCTCCTTGAGGGCTAGTGGCATAACACCCTCTTGCAAGGATGCATTGACCATTGCCTTGATCCCCTCGCCCAATCTCTCTTTGCAGCTCATGAGGAGCCATGATGGGCAAGGATCAAGTAGACAAGTGGTAGGCCTTACAGATGAGAGCACCTTGTCCACATCCTCAGAAGGAAGAGGCCAAAATCGATCCCATTTGACCGGTTTGCAACTGGCCAACTCTAGCTCACTCACTGTATCCACGGCGCACGGAATCGAGCTCCTCAGGTGCTTGATTTTATCAGCAAAGTGCTTTGCCAAATTGTCACAGGAGGCCTTGGACTGTTCCAAGGGTTCCTGAGCAACTGGACCGACCAGGCTTCGGACCAGCTGGAACAACCTCCTGGGACAGCACTCTGCTGATGCAATAGAGGCAGCAAAGAATTCCCTCTTTGCTGCCCTTACCACCACCTGGTAGGCAGCTATTGCTGCTCTAACCTGTGTCCGAGCATCTTCGGAGCGCGACTTCCGCCACCGGCGCTCTAGTCGTCTCACCTCCTGTCTCAAAGTATGCAACCGTGGTGTGTACCATGGTGCTACTTGAGTTCTGTTCAGGGGGAGAGGATGTTTCGGAGCCACTCGGTCTAACGCCCCGGTGATCCTCTCATTCTACTCCATCACCAGGGCTTTGACCGGGTGACGTTCAGCAGGTTCCAATTCCCCAAGTGCCGTCAGGAAACCATCTGGATCCATCAGGCGCCTGGGGCGGACCATTCTAATAGGACCTTTACCCCTGCAGAGGGCATGCGGCATCTAGAGATCCATCTTTACCAGATAGTGGTCTGACCATGACACGGGGGTAGAAAAAATAACCCCTAATTTCAGCACACTACCGTCCCCTCCCGGGACAAATACAAGGTCAAGAGTATGACCGGCTACATGGGTGGGCTCAGTATTACTAAGGCGCAGTTCCCAGGAAGCCATGGTTTCCAGGAAATCCCGAGGAGCTCCAGTGAGAGTGGTCTCGGTGTGTATGTTAAAATCACCCAGAACTAACAGCTCCGGGGACAACATTCGCACGTCCGAGATCACCTCGAGCACCTCGGCCAGGGAGTCTGCCGTGCAGCGGGGCGGGCGGTACACGAGTAGGATCCCTAAACTGCTCTTCGAGCCCAACCTCCAGTACATACAATCAACAAAGCTAGTCCCACGAAGGGGAGGTCTGGCAAAGAATAATGACTCTCGGTAAATAACTGCCACTCCCCCTCCCTGCCTTCCGACCCTCGGCTGCTGTGCATAACAGAAACCTGGTGGACACAAGGCCTCAAGAATAGGAGCTGAGGCTTCATCCAACCAGGTCTCCGTAATACATGCCAGGTAATACATGTAATCCTAATACTGACCATGCCCCATACTCTGACGTTCATCTTCTGCAGTTTAAAAGGTAAAGAAAATGCCTGGCTGATTTTTAATTAATTTAAGAAATTTTGGCTGGCACCCTATGATAATGCAGGGCATGCTCAGTAAGAACTAACTGTCAGAGTTGTAAAAGCCAGACTCACAGCTGCTTGGCTTGGCTAATCAGGGGGCCACACCCACACCAGACTTTAATTTCACTTTAGACAGTCATGGCTTCCCTCAGAGAATCCTGGGAAGTGTAGTTTGTGAAGGGTGCTGAGAGGAGATTCCTATTCCACTGAGAGAGCTCTCAGAGTCTGCATCTGTGTTAGAATTGCTTTTAATATGTTTTCTTTAATAATGTTTTTAACCTTTTTTAAAAAAAGATGTTTTTAAAGCTTTTTTAAAAATGTTTTTAATGTTGTTTTGTTTTAATGTATTTTAAGGTCTTTTTGTGAAGTTTTAAAGTCTGCACTGGCTTCCTGTTTGTTTCGGGCTAGATTCAAAGTGCTGGTTTTGACCTATAAATCCCTACACGGCATGGGACCGCAATACCTGGTGGACCGCCTCTCCCAATATGAACCTACCTGTACACTGCGCTCAACATCTAAGGCCCTCCTCCGAGTGCCATCCCATCGAGAAGCTCGGAGGGTGGTGACTAGAACCAGGGCCTTTTCTGTGGTGGCCCCCGAACTGTGGAACAGCCTCCCCGATGAGGTGCACCTGGCGCCGACGCTACTATCTTTTCAGCGCCAGGTGAAAACCTTTTTATACTCCCAGGCATTTTAAAGTGTGTTTTAATAGCATTTTCATCATTATTTGTATTTTGGATGTTGTTTGGTTCTTTTATTGTTTGTTTGTTTTGTTTTCTTGATTTATTGTATTTATTGTATTTATACATTGCTTGTTTTTTTATCTTTTTGTACACCGCCCAGAGAGCCTTCGGGCTTAGGGCGGTATATAAATAAAATAAAATAAATAAATAAATATATAAAGTGTTGTTAGCATTTCTGTTTGCTGCCCTGGGCTCCTGCTGGGAGGAAGGGTGGGATATAAATCAAATAATAAATAAATAAACAAAGGAATGGGGCTTCCCTTCTGCCCAGTGCCCACCCATCCAATTGCCTCCCCCTCCCCTCTCCTCTCTGCCCCTCCCCCAGGTCAGTGTTGGACTATGCCCTGGGAGACCAGGGTTCGAATCCCCACACAGCCATGAAGCTCACTGGGTGACCTTGGGCCAGTCACTGCCCCTCAGCCTCAGAGGAAGGCAATGGTAAAACCACCTCTGAATACCGTTTACCATGAAAGCCCTATTCATAGGGTTAACATAAGTCAGGAATGACTTGTAGGCAGTCCATTTCCATTTTCAAACATAATTGCACAGAAATAAATCCCATTGAACTGAAAAAGTATGCAAACAATCAAACCACTCTCCCTTCTCCTTCCTCCTATCCCCTCCCTCTTGCCCCTTCCCTCCCCTTCCTTTGCCCCTCCCTCCCCTCCCCTTCCAATACCCTTCTTCCCCTTCCCCCTCCTCTTCCTCCTCCCCATGGTCAGTTTTACCTATCTTAAGCATGATTGCACAGAAGTAAATACCATTGAACTCTATAAGTATGGAAATGATCAAACATGCCCTCCCCTTCCCCTTCCTTTGCCCCCTCCAATACTCTCCTTCCCCCTCCCCTCCCCCTCTTCCCCCCATGGTCAGTTTTTCCTATCCTAACCATGATTGCATAGGAGTAAATCCCACTGAACTCAGTAGGCATGCAAATGATCAGACCTGCTTTTCCCCTCCTTCCCCTCTCCTCTACCTTCCTCCTCCCATCCCCTATTCCATCTTCCTCCACCCCTACCCACTCCAGTCCTCCCTCCCTCCCTCCCCCCCAGTCAGTTTCACCTATCCTAAGCATGATTGCAGGGGAGTAAATCCCACTGAACTCAATTAGCATGCAAATGATCAATCCATTCTCAGCAAACTTGCACAGGATCCCATTTCTTGCCTCCTGGATTAAAAAGCCGGGAAATTCACTAATAGGCAAAAAACCTTGTGGTTTAAGAATGTACCTATAGCCCACAGATATTTCTATGCTCAGAGGCACGTTACCAAATTCTTGCAATTTATACAAGCAAGTGGATTGGACTGTGAAAGACCAACCTGAATTGTGTTTGCATTCTGACAAATTTGTAGGGCAGTACAATATCTCAGAGAGGAGGTCAGATCTCCTGCTCCCCTGGTGCATTCACTCTAGCTGCTCAATTTCCCTGCTTTTTAAAGTTTGATAGAAATATCTGTGGGCTATAGGTACGTTCTTAAACTGCAAGGTTTTTTGCCTATTAGTGAATATGATGGTAGTCATATGGAGTCCCTGCCATGCAGAAGCTGTTTTTGATGGCAACTACACAGTGTGCATAACAAACAAAATTGGAAACCAATGGAAGCCAATGCCATTTCTCTAATAAGGCGAGAACTCTACAAGAATGTAATTTTCCTGGATCTGAAAATTCAAAAAATGGCTTCCTTTTTTTCTCCTTGCTTCCATCATTCACCCCACCTCAAACACCCAGAACATTTTTTTTGTCAGGTGAACTGCAATTAGCACTTTAGGCTGGCTGGTATAATTGGAATGTAATGCACTAAGTTAAATTGAGATTCAAACCAAATCAATTCTGCAGCATAAGCATGCACACTTAGCCCAATTGGATTCCTATACATATAAGTGACTATGGGATGCTCTATTAGCTTGAAATGAATGCAATCTTGGCAATGGCAGCAACAGGAAGACTCCCTCTCTTTCTAGCTTGCATTTCTGAGAGAGCAGAAGTGGAGGGGAGGTTCTTAGGCTACTGCAAGAGGAAAAAGGACAGAGCCCACAGAAAAGTTCATCTGATTAGTTTGCATTTCTTCACACGGAGGCTGGAGGATAAGAATTTTGTGGCACCTTTAGCTATCGAATCAATCCCTTCTTTTCATTATTCAAACTAAAAGAAGTGTCTCTCTGCCGACACTTCGGAAATGTACTTTATTTGGATTTCACTCTGATAAAACGCTGAAAACCTCAGACACTTATCCAAAGCTTATCTTGTCTTTGAGAAAAAAACACCCTTTTTCTCCCTCAAGAGCTCTAACATATAAGCAAAGCTCTGTAGCAAATGGAAACTGAACAGTTACATAAAAAGGAAAAGAAAACTCTATTATCAGGAAATGGCACCTGATGACAACATACACATGGCAAGCAGTTAAGTATCAAAGCCTAAGCAGTGTTTTCAAGGAAAAACAACATCAAAGCATGTATGAAATCCAAGAGGGGGGGAGGGATGTTAAGGAGAACGCCACAGATATAATTAAACAACCAGTCTTCCAAGTTCCAAATAAGTAAGAGAAACAAAACATAAGAGGCCGTTGCTTGTTGCAGTTTCAGTCTCCAGGGGCCAGTTTTAAGTTGTGTGTTTTTTAAAAACTTGCTTAGAATCTGAGTTCCGCAGTCACCAACATCCACCATGTAAGTGAGCAATGACAGTTTCAAAAAATCTTCACCTTCAAATCACATTTATTTATTTGCCTCTGAGAATTGCCCCCAGATTGGGGCAGTGTCAACTGTGGCCTGCATCGGCCTTACATGAGACCAGCTCCAGGTTATCAGGAGATGGCATTCTAAGGCTTACAAGTTGTACGTTTGATCATGGAGTAAGCTGCGGGATCCGAATGTTTGACTGGTTTTGTCTTTTTATGTTGGCACGCTGGATGGGAGCGGAGTGTGCGCGGATCTTACTCTGCGCCCACAGCATGGTTTTCTGGGCTGGCCATAGAGCGGCGAAGTCAAGTGTTGGGTCACAGCTCGGGCTCAGTCAGTGGGCCACAGTGCAATGGCTTGGCCGCCGAGAGATGCGCTGGGATGGGCTCCTACCTCTGTTGTTCCAGCAAAGTTTGGTGCAGGCTATTCTGCACGTTCTGGTCATTCACCTGGGTGGTAATGACTTGGGTTTGATGAAGGGTAAGGCCTTGATGTTACAGGCGTGCCATGACTTCCATGTCATCAAGCAGAGTTGGCCTCAAGTTCTGTTGGTGTAGGGTGTGGCGTTATTGTGGGACACCAAGGGGTATTGATAGGGCATGCAAGAAGGTCAACTGACAGATTGGGTTGGCTCTCCTTGGACAAGGGGATTTAGTTATATGGCATCCAGACATAAGTCAGGACAGGGTTGAACTCTATAGGTCTGATGGCGTTCACCTGACTGACGCGGGTAACAACATATTCTTGGCAGACCTGCAGAGGTTTCTGTGAGGTTTGGTCTTTGTCAGTGGGGTAAAGGGTGTCTAAATAGAGATTTGACACCCTTTTGTGGTGGGAAGGTGCGGGAAGGGAAGCTGGGACAGCTAGGTGACACCCTTAGGCACCTTTGGGGGTGATTGGCGGATCCAGAGCCCTGCCCTTCAGAGCTGTATGGCTTGCAGGCAGGATATGGGCTGCCTTTGGGGCCAACTTACCTCATCTACCCGGAGTTGTACAGCCTGGAGGGTGGTGATGTGGGAAGGTCCCCCTACTCACCCGGGAGTAGGCCCCCCTACTCACCTAGGCAAGGGTGGTTGCCCAATAGCTGTAATTAGATACATGAATTATAACTAGCTCTCGCATCTAGGTTTATCTCTGCAGGTTATTTTAAGTTTAACATTTAATAAAGTGGCCCTTAGTTCAACCCTGCCTTGGTGTCTGTGTGTTTATTTCAACCCTCGGCCGCAATTGCCTTTTTGCATTCTTCCCTGATGATATCTCTGACTTCTAGTTCTTCTGGTTCTCTATCAACTAAATTTAAAGCCTCAAATCTGTTCCTTATTTGATCTTTATATTCTTCAGGAATGTTGTTTAAATTGTATTTTCGTATTATGATTGCTTTGTTGTTCTTCTTTAGCTTTACTCTGATTTTCGATACCAGTTCATGATCTGTACCGCAGTCTGCTCCTGGACTTGTTTTTGCAGAAAGTATGGAACTTCTCCGTTTTCTGCTACCAATTATATAATCAATTTGATTCCTATATTGACCATTTGGTGATGTCCATGTGTACAGTCGTCTTTTCAGTTGCTCAAAATATGTGTTTGCAAGAAACAAATTACTGGCTTCACAGAATTTTCTGCTTTACTTAAGTCTGAGTGAAAAGATAGCTACTGTAAGAAAGAGTAAATTAAAGAATATCAATCAGAAACCTTCTCTATAGATTACTATCTGGTTTCTTCTCTCTCCTGTAACCACCTCTCATCTTTGACTTTGAAACCCAACAGTTTAAACTGGGTTCTTGTTTCAGCTGCTTAATCCCCTTTCATAAATCGTGTTCAAGTGCTGGAATAATTTGCACATCATTTAAGAATATTTACTTTGAAACATTCACCTCAAGCCTTTTTTGTATATCCTTTCTCTCTAAAGATTTGTAGTATTTGTTTTGTTCTCTGAGGTATAAAAGACCTGGGTAAACTTTATTCCTGTTGTTTCAAGATTAGTGAAATAAAATGCATATTTATTCAACTGGGAGTGAAAGAAGCTTTAGTAAAGACGATCATACATATAACCCTGGGGAATGATATAATACAAAATGCCTGCCTTAAAATCTCTTTAGACTTGTTCAAAACTGTATTGAACGACTCAAGTTCAAAAAAATAAAAGACCCACAAATGCATTCTCTATAAACATTTTTATCTTTGTTGTGAAGGAGAAAGCTCTATATTTTTGTTAATAAAAATGAACTCAGTATTGGTGAAATGTATATAGTGAACCATAGAAAGGGATGTTGCAAACAGTCTTTGGGCCCACTGACCTAAAATATTTATCACTAACTAGTGCAGTTTTTGTACAATTTTGCAGGTTGAAATATCTGTTAAAATTATTTAGTTACAGACATTCCATAGTGGTTTTAAGCTTTCTGCAAAACTGTCTTTATGTTTACTAAACTAAAATCTATGCCATTTTCTATATGACCCTGTGGGTTAGAAAATGTTGTCAATATAAAAAAGCATATATACAAATTATTTAATGTAATAGAGAACTAAGATTTGTGCAGTTGCACACATAATATGTGTATTGATTTACAGCATATTTTAATACAAAATGAGCCTAATGCTTAGCTTTTGCTCACATTCATCCATTGTTGCCTGTTTCTGTTAACTCCTTTCCTATTGGTATCTAGATCAGCCTTTCCCAACCAGTGTGCCTCCAGATGTTGTTGGACCACAACTCCCATCAGCCTCAGCCAGCATTGTCAATGGATGAGGCTAATGGGAGTTGTGGTCCAGCAACATCTGGAGGCACACCAGTTGGGAAAGGCTGATCTAGATTGTGAGGCAGGTACAAGAGAATGAGAATAGCTGCCATTTTGTTTTCCCCAGAAAATCCTATTCTGAGGTGCTTTTTGAGTTTTGGGAAATTCAAAATGGCAACTGTCATAAAAATGGCTGCTTCCTTTGCTACCTTCTTTGTACACCACAGGTAAAGATTGCACCATGTATCAATAGCACTAACCCAACAAGTAAGAGGACAGATTGCTACTAACAGAATATGTTCTGATGTAATAGTCAACCCCACATATGAAGTATTTGGGTGAAAGTCCCTCTTAAGTACAGTGCAGTTGTAATAATGATGAGTGTTACGTTCACATGGTTCTGTAATGACCCTGTTGTTCTATTAGGTAGAGGAAAATGTAATGAACCTGCCCCAAAATGATTAATATCTAACTTTATTATGTCTAAAAACCAGATGGTTCAATAAACATGAATTAAATGAACAAATAGAGTTTTCTCTGCCAAACTTTTATATGGATGCTATTTAAAAATATTCATAGCAAATTAATACTCTTAAAAATACAATGAAAAGATATTAGGGATTGCTATTATTCTGCAGTAATGATCAATGATTGTATAAAATGATAAATGGGAGACAAATAATCAAGCTGGAAATGGAACAGGGAAGTGAAACTCTTTAATTTAAAAGATACCAATATGATCTAAATTGCCACTATTTCTCAGATTAAGTGGGCAGGCACCATCATAAATTAATGGCCCTGATCTACCTTTTCTCATGCACAGCTAGGGGCTGTGTGTGTCTGGATGTCTGTACTTGCCAAATAGATGTCTGACACAGTTAGCTTTGTAGGGCCAATCATCTTGCATGGGGAGGGAGGGAGTGCATCATTAGAAATGTCTACTTTTGTGGCATGGGAGCCTCTGTAGTGCAGTCCAGTCCCATGCTATTCGGGTTCCATGCTACTCGGGTAATTTTTATGAAGTACCACATACACATTTGTGATGGGCATGGTTGCTTTAAACATTAGTACTACTGCTGGATCAACAGAGCCAAGTGAAATTAAACTTGTCACTGCAGATCACCATGTGGTGCTACTTCACCGGAATGGTGCTGGATTAAAAAAAAATCATTGTCACACCACAAAAGTAATGCTGGTATTGGGCCTAAGATGGTTTCAATGACAAGACTCATGAGCAGAATTCATAGTCTATAAATCCTAGCATGCACTGTCTGGGGTGCTAGATTCATCATCCTGTTTCCCTATTCAGCACTTTTTGTGCATGGAAGCATGAGCCATACATGGATGTCTCTTTCTATGCCAATATCATATTGCTGGAGGAGGATATGTGCGTGTGTGTGTCCCCCATATATATCCAAGGTGTGTGTGTGTATGTGTTAAACATCCTTCCCTTCCAGCTAAATAACTGTTTAATTATAAATATTCATGCTGCTGGAGTTTGCTAATATTAACATGAAATTCAGTGCATCCTTAAATTTCAGTATGAGCCAATGATAAATATATATTATATGCAGTAGAAAATGGGTATTTAAAAGCAGACATGTAATGAAGTTTATTTTATTTATTTATTTATTTATTAGATTTATATACCGCCCGACTAGCAATAGCTCTCTGGGCGGTGAACATAAAATAGCATAAAAATACAATAAATAACAAAATAATACTAGTAATACAGTCAAAAATCAAATACAATAACATTTTTAAAGTAAATCAATTTAGCTTAAAATGCTTCAGAGAATAGGAAGGTTTTGACCTGGCGCCGAAAAGAGAGCAAAGTCGGCGCCAGGCGTACTTCCTCGGGGAGACTGTTCCATAGTTTGGGGGCTACCACTGAGAAGGCCCTAGATCTTGTCACCACCCTCCGGGCCTCCCTATGAGTTGGAACCCGGAGGAGGGCCTTCGTAGCAGAACGTAGTGTACGGGTCGGTTCATATCGGAAGAGGCGTTCCGCAAGTTACAATAAAATCAGGGCAAAGCAAACACAACATGGGAAAAATCACATATTCCAATAGAACGTCCATACATAGCTTATTTCTCCCTTCATTCTTTACTTATAGCATTTTAAAGTAATAATACACAAACACACTTCTATTTATTTATTAAGACAGTGGTGATAGGATATGTAGTGTTTGGATACTACTACAAAACAGTTCAGCTCTATCATTTTACTATCCCTCAGTCAAATAGTCATGGTTCTTATTTCAATCAAGATAAATAATATATTTTCATTAACTCCCAAAAAGTTATGTACACACACACACACACACACACACACACACACAGAGAGAGAGAGAGAGAGAGAGAGAGAGACAGAGAGACAGAGACAGAGAGAGACAGAGAGAGACAGAGAGAGAGAGAATATATACACATACATAGTAATGTTACCATTACTATGTAATATTAACAAAAATTAGCAATTTTTCAATGAAGTCCATATCTCTTCTAGGGCAAATGATGTAGGAAGAACATAAAATTCACACCTCATCAAGATTAATAAAGTTAGGGAGGGTGAGTAGCTACTTTGACTTAACCAAAGTTGAAAGTTTCAGTAAGATGAATTACTAGTTACCATGAGGAACTGATACTCACCACATGTGCTAAAGTCTGCAAAATGCATTCATTAGTAATTTCTGTGAGTTGGAGTGGGGAGAGAGACACTAAAACAGAGATGTATGCATACAGGGATGTATGCAATAGCCTGGTGAACATAGCTGGAACCCCACCCTTCAGCAGGTGCTCCCTGCACTAGTCCTATACACACATGATATGGCAACACAGTTTCCAACCCACAGTTAAACAATGCTGAGAAGACAGGGTAAGAGACACAGAGTCCTTGGCATCGTCTGTTAAAAGCAGCCAGAGGATCAAGCAACATTGACCCAACTTGTGAATCCTGGTGGCTGTACAGGTTTCTGAGAGAAGAAACCACCAACGGAAGGGTTGGTGTTATCTGTGAGGGCATAGCTTCTTAGGGATATTCCAGGCCACCTCACTAAATCACACAATAAAACATCTATCTTTTTTCTTATGGATATATAAGAAACAGCAGGAAGAAAGAGGTACAGAAGCTGCTGCTTCTGGCTTGCTTACTAAGGCTGCAATCCTCACCCTTTTTACCTTGGAGTAAACCCCATTGAATTCAATAGGACCTACTTCTTATTAGACATGGTTAGGACTGTGTTGTTAATCTCTGGTTCTCTTGTTTGGAGAAAGGCACAGCAAAGATGAGGAGCAGCTGGGCCAAGAGCCTCCAGCAGCTGGCAAAGGAACTACTGCTGAGGCATGGGTCTTGGTAGTTATCTAACAGTGCCACCCAGTAGACATCCATCCTACTCAAGATGCTTAAATCATCTAAAATAGGGAATTAGATGTATAATCTGTTCTGGCAGGGATTGCACTCCTCCTGAAGGAACAGATTCATAGTCTGGGAGTAATTCTGACCTCAGTTGTTAAGGTGCTGATGACTTCTCATCTGGACTACTGTAATGTGTCATATGAAGATGGCTGAAGATGTTGCAGAAGCTGTAGTTAGTGCAGAATGTGGCTAATGGACTGGTAAGTGGAGCAGCCCAATGGGACCATGTGTCACTGGTCCTGAAAGCACTGCAATGGCTGCCAGTTAGCTACTGGGAGCAATTCCAGGTGTTAGAACTAGCATAAAAAGTCCTAAATGGCTTAGGACCCAAGCATCTAAAAGAGTGCCTTTCCCAGTAAGAACCGTCTCAGGCCTTGCAATTGGCAGGTGAGACTTTGGTTGTGGTGCTGCCACCAGCGGCTCCTAGTTGGTGTTGACCTGTGATAGGGCCTTTTCATTGGTGGCTCCCCATTTCTGGAATGCGCTCCCCAGTGAGGTGCATCTGTCTCCCTCATTATTGACTTTCAGGATAAATTTAAAAACATTCTTTTTTACTCAGCATTTGATGGCTGAAGGAGACAGTTCCTAGCAGCCCAGAAATCACTGGATGGAAGAATGTTTTTTATCTGTAACTGTTTTTTGAGTGTTTTTATCTGTAATTGTTAAATTACAGATTTTTGTTGTTAAAATGTGTTGATGTGTTTTCCACCCTGGCCTCCTTCATGTGGAAGAGCAGGATATAAATTCAATAAATAAATAAAAATAAATAAGATACCTACTCCTCCATTGAACACATGCAAAAAATACAAAATGACAGAGCTCAATTATATTTTAACTGGCAATCCATTCTGTGGAGCAATATGGTAAGACCAGAGCCCAACTTACACATTACCACAACAGTGCAGTTTCTTTATGGCTCAATGCCATCCGATGCCAGTATTTTTTAGGGAAAGAATCATGTCATTACAACTCAATTAATTATCCCTTCCTAAATGATTCCTTTGCCCAAAGTGTGAGCTTCAGTCATGGGGAAGCAGCAACCACAGTACAGCAGTATTGAATCTTTCATCGATATATACAAGATAAAAAGGTAGAAAATCAAACATATCTAATTATTCAGTCCTTGCAGCCTAAACCAGGAAAACAGATGACACATAAGGAAACAGTTGCCACCCATTCATATTAATTCTTGTTGCTTTTGGAATAAAAATAGAATTCCAGGAACTTTCAAGACTTAAAATATTAATAAGAGAAGGGATGAACTGAGTAAACGTGAGGCCATAAGGAAATGATGGAGAACAGGTTGGAAGTATAGTGCTTTTGGAATGCATTTCATTACCAAGCCTGTGACTGTGCATTTCGACAAGAATGGCTCTCAGATTGATACAGTAGCCAAAGGGCACTCTTCCTACTGAGAAGCCATTTGTTTTCCATTTGGAAAAAAGTATGTGGGGGGGGGAAGGGAGGGGAATGTATCCACAGCCTGCCCTCAACATAGAAAAAATATATATTGGCTCAGTCACAAGATCTGGGCACAACCTAAAATAGATCCAGGAAGGTGTCAGATCTGGACCATGGGCAGAAGTCTGTGGGGAACCAGAAGCTGGGAACTTGGAACCATGGACAAGGAAGAAGCTATGATGTCAGAACTAAAAGACAAACTAGAAGGCAGGGTCAAGAAGCAAGCCAGAAGTCAAGACAAAAAGGGCAAGCCAACGAATACAGTAAGGTGCCAGAGCTCAGGAAGACACTCACACAATTTTTACTACAACAGGAAGATTTCTTGTAGTTCTTCCTGTCCAGGATGATCCATTAACCACAGGCAGACAGGCTCAGTCCAGGGTCTGAGGATATTAGGGATGGAAAGCTGTCGATTTCAGTTCTCTCAGCTTCTCATTTTTCTAATCTTAAATGCAGTTCTCCACATTTCTGCAACAATTTGCAATTTTTTTTAAAAAAAATCCTCATGAAAATTTTCCAGCATTTTAGTATGAATTTCTCCTAATAAAATACATTTTTGTTGGCAGTTTTGACTACACATTTTTGCAACCAATTTCTCACCTTATAATGCATTTTGTATGTTATTTTCACTTATATATTCATTTTTATGCAGTTTCCCCTTACATACTGTATGGATTTTTGTAACCATTGTTGGGATGGCGAACTGCATTCTAAAATATGATTAGGTGCCAATTTCGAAGGTTGGCTGTGTTTCAGTTCTCATATTGTTTCAGAAATGGCAAATTTGATCGATTCAGCTTGAAATGAGAACTGAATTGAATTTCTCACCCATCCTTAGACAATACCAAACTGCCTATGCAGATTCTACAACATGCAGTTCAGTAACTCATTAAACAAGACAGTCACACACAAACCCAAAGACTCCTAATTTGAGCCACAGCAGCTCCTGAAAGTAGTTTGTTGTTATGTGCCTTCAAGTCGACTATGACTTATGGCGACCCTATGAATCAGCGACCTCCAATAGCATCTGTCATGAACCGGACTTCCGGGAAGGGTGACTTCGTTTGTGCCTGCTTTTGAGACGGGCTCCCGCCTCAAAAGAAGCTTATTCAGATATAAATCAGTCAGAACATTCTTTTTGACTGATAAAATTTCTCCCGGGCAGGGGGAAACGTAGAGATCAACCTCAAAAGCCTGTTTTTGTTGGGAGGACTGGATTTCATTAATTTATGAGAGAAGGTTCAGCCAGCAATGCCGGACGGACTTCCGAACAAGCTCTATCTGATAATGCGACACGTTTATCTTTTCTCCAAAGAGAAAACGTACTAACAGGCAAGCACCCTTCTTTCTATTTTTTTTTACTTGGTTTAAATTGTTGCAGCAAAAAGAGATTTGTCAAATGAATCAGCTTTAAAGAACTTCTGGGTGAGCTATAACTCTTCTCTGTTATTCACGAAATTAATAGCTTATCTCTGTTTCTATTGCAAAAAGCTGTCCTGGAAGTGCATTCTAAAGATATAAACAGAAGAGGGATTTCTATTCCGAGGAGAAAAAAATAAAAAATATGAACTTTGGAACATTATATTGTCTGGGACTATTCTCTTTTTGGTCTATTTTATTTTGACGAATCTGCTTCTTCACGACGCCACTAACTGTTTTGATGCTGGGAACTAAATTTGTTTTGTATTCTTGAACATAGAGAGATAAGGCAGGCTGCTCTGTTTATACTGTGATGTCATCAAGCCTGGAATATTAACCCAATTGTTGCTGAAATAAGAAGTGGTTCTTCTTTATTCTTGTTTTGTTTTGTTTTCGTGGTTTTAAGAATGGCAATCAAGAAAGTGGCTGAGAATCTGGAAGTAATTATGTTTCAGAAAATAATGGAAGAGATTGAGATAACGAAACAAACCCTGCGACAGGGCAGTAAGGAGCTGAAAATTGAACTGAGCAAAATGACGCAGGAGCTTAAAGAAATAGGGGATCCTGTGAGAGAGGAGAATGAGATCAGAGATGAGAAAAGAAAAAATAAAGGGAAGATACGAGCCCTGGAGATTGGAACAAATGTGGAATTGGAAAAGGATCTGGAGTTTATGGATATTAGAAATAAAATCTACTGTTTGGAATTTAACGTTGTCTCTGAAGAAATTAATGAAGATATTAGAGATAAAGTTATCAATGGCTTGGATAATTTTCTGGACTGGAATGACGTGATGGAGCTTGATATAGAGAAAATCTATGGAATTAACTGCAGCCATGTGACAATGGAAAAACTCTCAAGAGATGAGCCAGTGCATTTTGTAAAAAAGAAGAACAGAGATATGACTTTACAACAATATTTCAGCAACTTATTTAGAATCGATGGCAAGAAAATATTTGGGATAGAGGAAATTCCCATCAGACTCTTATTATATGACTATGGCAATGACAGCAAGATTATTATGGAATACTGATAATGGAAGATTGGACACTGAAATTACTGGACTTAACAGGACTATTGAAGATGGAAGATGGAATTAATATTGATAATGGAATAATGGCTATTGAAATTATTGGACCTAACAGATTTGATGAGATGGGTTAATCGATACGTTTATTTGGACTATGGTTATGACAACAAGATTGTTATTATTATTAACGAGATGGATTAATCGACATGTTTATTTGGAGAAAAATTGATAGATATATTTCTTAAAGAATTGAAACCTCTCTTTGACTTTTTGTGGAAAGAATAAAGTAATGTTTATGAGATTTGATGATTAATTAAGATAACTACTGGAGGAAAGTGATTTTATAATATAATTTAAGAGACAGGATTGTTATATATTGTAGACCTATAACTGATCTGCGACAAATGGGAAGTCAACATTTTATTTTTTTGTTTAATCACTTTTGTTTTGTTTTGTTTTTTGTCTTGGAATGTTTTATGACTTTGTTTTGTTTGTTTTATGAAAATTTGAATAAAAATTATTGTAAAAAAAAAAACAATAGCATCTGTCATGAACCACCCTGTTCAGATCTTGTAAGTTCCTTTATGGAATCAATCCATCTCTTGCCTGGCCTTCCTCCTTTTCTACTCCCTTCTGTTTTTCCCAGCATTCTAGTCTTTTCTAGTGAATCAGGTCTTCTCATGATGTGTCCAAAGTATGATAACCTCAGTTTCATCATTCTGGCTTCTAGTGACAGTTCTGATTTAATTTGTTCTAACACCCAATTATTGGTCTTTTTCGCAGTCCATGGTATGCGCAAAGCTCTCCTCCAACACCACATTTCAAATGAGTTGATTTTTTTTCTTATCCGCTTTTTTCACTGTCCAACTTTCACATCCATACATAGAGATCGGGAATACCATGGTCTGAATGATCCTGACTTTAGTGTTCAGTGATACATCTTTGCATTTGAGAACCTTTTCTAGTTATAGCTGCTCTCACCAGTCCTAGCCTTCTTCTGATTTCTTGGCTATTGTCTCCATTTTGGTTAATGACTGTGCCAAGGTATTGATAATCCTTGAGAACTTCAATGTCCTCATTGTCAACTTTAAAGTTGCATAAATCTTCTGTTGACATTACTTTAGTCTTTTTGACATTCAGCTGTAATCCTGCTTTTGTGCTTTCCTCTTTAACTTTAATCAGCATTTGTTTTAAATCATTACTGGTTTCTGCTAGTAGTATGGTATCATCTGCATATCTTAAATTACTGATATTTCTCCCTCCAGTTTTCACACCTCATTCATCTTGGTCCAATCCCGCTTTCCGTATGATATGTTCTGCATATAGATTAAATAAATAGGGTGATAAAATACACCCCTGTCTCACACCCTTTCTGATGGGAAACCAATCGGTTTCTCCATATTTTTTTTCTTTTTTTCTTATCTATACTCTAGCCTCTTGTCTAGAGTATAGATTGCACATCAGGACAATCAGATGCTGTGGCACCCCCATTTCTTTTAAAGCATTCCATAGTTTTTCATGATCTACACAGTCAAAGGCTTTGCTGTAATCTATAAAGCACAGGGTGATTTTCTTCTGAAATTCCTTGCTCCGTTCCGTTATCCAACATATGTTTTGGATATGATCTCTGGTAACTCTTCCCTTTCTAAATCCATCTTGCACATCTGGCATTTCTTGCTCCATATGTGGTAAGAGCCTTTGTTGTAGAATCTTGAGCATTATTTTACTTGCATGGAATATTAAGGCAATAGTTTGATAATTACTGCATTCTCTGGGATCCCCTTTCTTTGGAATTGGGATATATATTGAATGCTTCCAGTCTGTGGGACATTGTTTAGTTTTCCATATTTCTTGACAGATTTTTGTCAAAATTTGGACAGATTCAGTCTCAGTAGCTTGTGGCAGCTCTATTGGTATGCCATCTATTCCTGGTGATTTGTTTCTTCCAAGTATTTTCAGAGCAGCTTTCACCTCACATTCTAACATTTCTGGTTCTTCATCATACAGTTCCTCCCTGAATGAATCTGTCATCCTGGCATCTCTTTTATAGAGTTCTTCAGTGTATTGCTTTCATCTTCCTTTTATTTCATCTCGATCAGTCAGTGTGTTCTCCTGTTGATTATTCAACATCCCTACTCTTGGTTTAAATTTCCCTTTCATTTTTCTAATCTTTTGGCATAGGGCTCTTGTTCTTCCCTTTTTGTTGTCCTCTTCTATTTCTATACAATAACTATTGTAATAGTTCTCTTTGTCTCTAAGTACTAGTTCAGCCTTTCCCAACTAGTGGGCCACCAGATGTTGTTGGACCACAACTCCCATCAGCCTCAGCCATCATTGCCAATGGTCAGGAAAGATGGGAATTGTGGTCCAACAACATGTGGTGGCCCACTAGTTGGGAAAGGCTGTACTAGTTGCTGTATAGTTGCATTTAGAGTTCTGACTGTGTTTCTATCTCCTTTTGCTTTCCTTCTCTCTTTAACCATTTTAAGAGTTTCTTCAGTGATCCATTGAGACCTTTCTCTCTTTTTAACTAGAGGTATTGTCTTTTTGCATTCTTCCCTGATCATGTCTCAGACTTCACTCCATAGTTCTTCTGGTTCTCTGTCAACTAAGTTGAAAGCCTCAAAGTTGTTCCTTATTTGATCTTTATATTCTTCTGGGATGTTATTTAAATTGTAGTTTGGCATTATGATTGCTTTGTTCTTCTTCTTTAGCTTTACTCTGATTTTCGATATTACCAGTTCATGATCTGTACTGCAGTCTGCTCCTGGTCTTGTTTCTGCAGAAAGTATGGAACTTCTCCATCTTCTGTTGCCAATTATATAATCAATTTGATTCCTATATTGACCATTTGGTGATGTCCATGTGTACAGTCGTCTTTTCAGTTGCTCAAAATATGTGTTTGCAAGAAACAAATTACAGGCTTCACAAAATTCAATAAGTCTTTCTCCTGCTTCATTTCTGTCTCCTAAGCCCCATTTCCCCACAATTCCTAGTTCTTCTCTGTTCCCTACTTTTGCATTCCAGTCCCCCATGATTATCATCATATCTTGTTTTGGTGTGTGATCAATTTCTTCCTGTACTTCTGTGTAAAATCTCTCCGATTCCCTTCTTCTGCATTTGCCATTGGAGCATAGACTTGGATGATGGTTATGTGAATAGGTTTCCCATTTAATCTTATTGATATAACTTGCTCAGACCTTGCATTGTAGCTCCTAGTTGCTTTTTCTATATCACTTCTCACTTTTAAAGTAACCCCATTTCTTCTTAATTTCTCATTTCCTGCATAAAATATTTTGTAGTTGCCTGATTGAAAATGTCCCATTCCTGTCCATTTTAATTCAAATTCAGCTTCTGAAAGTAAAGGATCCAAGAAATTCAGCTTCTGAGATGTTCCTGCATTTAGAGTCATCACTTCTTCCAAGAACCATGTCTACATAATGGTTTTAAATTAAAAGTCAGTTCAGGATAACAATTTCTTCCCTATCACATTTGACTTTTGCTTTCAATATGCAGCAGGATCTCTGTCAAATTAGGTACTCTGAAAAGGTCCAGTGTCAAGATAAATTATAATTCTGCTTCTGTCATGTTTTTGAGAAGTACTACAATGTATTTTGCTGAAAGTGTAATGGCCACTGAATATCATCAAATATTAGCAAACTTAATTTACTCATTGAAAAATAGTAATAACATAAGAAGGCAGAAATCAGAGTAACAGTAACAATCATTTGGTAAGCTGACCTTCAGTTGATAGACACTGCATTCATACAATAATGGCTAAACTAGAGGATACATTACATGCATTTAATATGGCTCATTTTTTCTTCATTTAAATAAAAACCATGGGGGAGAGGAGATCAGGATTGGAACAATGATCAAGAAGAGGAGAATTAACCCTTTCTCCCCAAGTGGTACCAACAAAGTCCCCTCCCCAAAAACTGCATCAGTAGCAGCTTCCTTCCCAAAACAAACAGCTGTTTTTCTGGAAACTAGGGTGGTGAAAAGAGTTAATTCCCCCCCTCAAATACTGGAGTTCCAATTGTGATTTGAACACCACCAACTCACATCACCTACGATTCTGGAATGAAGAAATGGCTGCTTCACATTTCTGAGAAATTAAAGTTGGGCTTGTATGTGTCCGAAACCTTAAATGAAACACACAGGCTTCTAGGGTAGGCAGAGTCTCGACCTCCATCTTGGAACTGAGTCTATTAGCTAACTTCATGGCTACAACAATCAGCCTAATTTTTGTACTTTTTTATTTTATTTTTCCTTGTCCCCCTCACTCCCTGATCTTGTATAACATCTTGCCTGATTCAGGAGAACTCAAAAGCTTGCAACACTCTTGAGAGCTTTTCTAAAGAGTAAGCTGGCATGGCAGAGTAATAGGCTGTTAAATTTTTCACTTGTGCAGGAAAACATATGGGGAACTCACTTCAATGGGTGTGATTTTGAGCATACGAATAGCAAGCAGTCATAGGATTAATAACTACCCCTCCCCTCTGGTTGCACTTCCATTCCCAATTGCAGCCTGTAAGACTGCTTTGCAGCAAAAAAGACAAGATGAAGAAAAAGTTGTTCTTAGAAACACATACCTGTATGTATTATGGCTCAATTATAAGGGCTCTTAACAACAGAGGCAATGATGAAGAAAACAGCAAGTATTTGCATGTCACACTGTAAGCCTTTATACTCACATGGGATGTGAGCTGATCTACAACAGATAATGCAAACCCCAATGCCCTTGTAGCTTGTACTACATTCTTTGATAGCCATCAATGGAAGCTATCCAAGCATTTTGCTGTACCAGGACCATTATATTGAGAATAAACAAATAATTAAATAAATAAATAAATAAGCAAGTAGGGTGGGAGTTTTGCAAACGGTATTACTTACCTTAAATGAGCATCTTCCTTACTCATGATTCCAATTTCATGGTTTGTTTCATTTTAAATGTGAATAACAATAACAACAACAATGTGATATCCAAAGTTACTCAGAGTAGACCCATTAAAATCAATAGTTTTAATTAACTTTAGTCTATTGATTTCAACTGGTCTAGTCTATGACATAATTGGATATCACCCATTATTATTTATTATTATTATTTAAACATAAATTTAATTTTTTAGTTTGCAGGTAGTAGCCAGGAACATGAACACCCCAGAAAGATATTTCAATTTTTAAAACACCTTTTGCAATGTCCAACTGCAAATACTGCACATATCGTCTTTGTGCTCCACAGTCAAAACTGGACAATGGAACGACCACCTGTTAACTGCTAACAACATGTCATTACCAGTTCTCATGCCTTTTTAAAGCAATTTTGGCTCTGGCTGCCAATAATTCTGGCGACGATACTGGTGTGAACATTAAGGGCATAGAAAGCCAAAGGCAGAAAACTGACAATACAGTTTGTGCTTTGACTACTAATAAGCACATGCTAACATTTTTCTAATTCCACATAATTACTGAGTCTCAAGGGGCCGAAAGAAAATTCCAAATACGTATTTGTAAGGCAACTCAGTCCATACTATTTAAACACACACAAAGCTTAAATCAGTCATATTTCACATTGGATTATTTCTCCTTCTAAACACAAAGTTTAAGCACAGTGGGGGATCCTCAGAACTTTTTGTAGTTCACGTACTGGGTTGTATGCTAACTTTATATCATTGGTGGCAACTTGATCTGTTTTCTAAATCATGACTGAAGAGATGTTAGAATTATGATGCCAAGAAGCATAAAAGACAACAACAAATGGTGAGACAGCTTACTGGCATTTTGCCCATAAAAATGGCAAAGAGGTAGAGGCCCTTGAACTGTGTCTTTTTACCATGAGCCATTTTAAAGTAAACTAGGGTTGAACAAAGCACTTATATATGGAGTTTTTCCAAAGCTGAGTTTTACATTCTAACATGTATGAACTAGAGACACTTCCACTTGCTCCCATAATAAATATATACAATATTATTTCTATATGGATATATAATTTGGGGACATTAAATATATTGATGCATGTTCATTGGAAGTTAAACCACTTTATTCAGCTATTTGTATCTAAACTACCTATCATTTCAGGTATAGCTAACTGGGAACTCTATGTTCCAGAGGTGATATGCATGTAAAAGTTGGGGACAAAACTCAGGAAGGCTGTCATCTTCACATCCTAATTATAATTATAAGCTGAACAGCAGCATCCAACTGGATATTGTTAGAAACAGAATGCAGGATTAAACGGACCTTTGGCTAATCCAGCAGGCCTCTTCTTCTTCTTCTTTATTTATTTATTATTTGATTTATATCCTGCCCTTCCTCCCAATAGAAGCCCTGGGCAGAAAACAAAAGCACTAAAAATACTCTAAAACATCATAAAAACAGACTTTAAAATATAATAAAACAAAACAATCTTTAAAAACATTTTTAAAAAAGCTTTAAAAACATCTTTAAAAAAAGGTTTAAAAACATTTTTTAAAAAAGTAGGTTTAAAAACATATTAAAAAGCAAGTCCAACACAGATGCAGTCTGGGATCAGGTCTCAACTTAAAGGCTTGTTGAAACAGGAAAGTCTTCAGTAAGCGCCAAAAAGCTAACAGAGATGGCGCCTGTCTAATATTTAAGGGGAGGGAATTCCAAAGGGTAGGTGCCGCTACACTAAAGGTCCGTTTCCTATGTTGTGCTTGAGTTTATGATACTATCAATCCTGCATTGTGCTGTTCTTTGAGACTATTTGCTCCCAAATGGAGTTCTCATTGAAATATCAGATTTGTTGCTCCAGGGAATCAACTGGATTTTCTGCAGGGAAATTTTACTCAGGGTAAAATTTTACATAGGGTAAAATTATTTAAAAAATCACCCAACTGTTGTCATGATTTCAAATATTTCTTTATACCACATTGGGCTGCTGTTACTACTACTGTAATAAATTCACATACATTTAATATTGTGTGCCTTTAAGAATATAAGAAGAGCCTTCCTTGATCAGGCCTAGCCCAGCAATCTGTTTCCCACAATGGACAACTAGATGTTTCTTAGAAGCCCACAAGCACTGTGTGTTAACCAAGACAAATGAGAATTGAGCACTTCTTCCTCCACCACCACCATGTTGCACTCAAGCACTGGTGTAAGCCTTCACAAAGTCCTTACAAAAAAATCAAACCCATAAAAAGTGACAATGAATATCTGAAGGCTAGCCTCCTGTATGGAGTTTTGCCATTTTCTGATGTTTTGTATTTTTAATGAACTTCAGTTAGCTGTTCAGGTCCATTGCATGGCAGCTCATTTCATTTTTAAAATATGGCGAACACACTATTCTTCCATCCCCACCTCGACCCCGGCCATAAGGCTACTCCATCCATGGTGTGGAATCATGATGCTGAACTACGAGAGAGAGAGAGAGAGAGAGAGAGAGAGAGAGAGAGAGAGAGAGAGAGAGAGAGAGAGAGAGAGAGATGACCGCTGCAGTGTCTGGAAGCAGGAAAGAACACTGTATCTTGGAGGAGATCAGCGCAGATTCAGACTTGTGCAACCAAAGGGGTTTTCACCCAATTTTCTGCAATTCCCTCCTTCCACTGCAAGCCTCACACCCATCCCATGTCCTTTTGAAGGGTCTCCTGATCCTCAGGAGTAGATCTGGATGGGATAACTGAAGGATGTAGTGGGGACAAGTCAGTAGGAAAGCTACCACCTACTACCAGCTCAAGTCTGTAGCCAAGCCTTACTTTTTAAACATAATTGATTAGAGGTATTTCATTCTTCAGATTGAAGCTCCCATAATCAATACAGGCAGTCCCCCCCCCCAGGTATTTGAACTTGTTACTGGACATCTTACTACAAGAGAATCAACACATGGTCAAAATTTGTTAGCCCACATATTTTTTCCATACTGAAAATAACATTGAGGATAAATACCCACAATAAATAGATAACCATGAGTCAAATGAATTAGGGTCAGGAGTCATTGGCTAAATATCAAATATATTTGAATAATATGGATTGTATTTACCCAACAGCTTCCATTTTCATTATCTAAGACTTCATTTTCCAAATTCACCATGAGGTGGTTCAGCTAGCTTAATAGTTTTTTAAAAATGCTCTGATTTTCTTATTCATACAGAAGAAGCCACATGTTCATGCAAGTCATGCCCCACAACATTACACAGTTCAGGCCTGTTGATCTCTTGCATAAAGAAGTCTTTGCAGACAAAGGTGAGCTGATATATAATCTGAACCAGCTCTAAGTTTCTCTCATGGTTCCATGTTAATGCACTCCATGAAAAAGTACTCTCGTTGATCCAATTGACTTGTTGCACAAATGTTTTGTATGTTCTCCAAATCACTCCGCTAGCTGCCTGAATTGTATTACAACAGTTATGCTATGACTTACTATTTCTTTAAATATACATAATAGGGACTTACTCAAAGACCTTCTGTTTTCTGCCTTTGGCTCCTTAGATTCAGCCTCAAAGCTGCTCATCAGTTCAGAGCTAGAGGATCTTGGGATCTTGAACTCATTGTTCCTTGACATGTTACTTTTCTCTTTGGGCTAGAAGTGAAAAATGATTTTAAAAATATACAAAACAATATTCTTGATTTAAAATGTTTGTTACAAACTACTGAAAAGCAATAGAGACGTAGAAAATGACAATAAGTTTATCACACTTTGGCAAAATAAATACTTAAGTTTTGAGAAGCATGATACAAGATTGGTTCAGCATAATGCTGCTAACAGTGTGATTCTGCAAATAAAAATTAGAAATGAAAATATACTGGAGACTCATAGAATCATAGAATAGTAGAGTTGGAAGGGGCTTACAAGGCCATCGAGTCCAACCCCCTGCTCAATGCAGGACTGGTATATTAGGCACATTTATTTGAAAATAGTAATCTATAAGAACTTTTTCTCAAGCTAGTGGGTTGGATCCCGAGTTCACTCCTGCCGGGTGACAGCATCCTCTGAGTAAAGTTCTGCTCAGGGGATGAACCCTGGAGAAGGGGAAGGGGAACTTTTGCCAATTCCCCCTTCTCCCTGCAGTACTCCATGTCACTTTCCACACTATTCTGAAGGATATGGGAGGTGGTGCTGTGGCAAAGTCATTTGCCTCTCCCTCCACTAGTGGAATTTATCTGCTGGATCAAAAGTCCTTTGGGAGCAGAAAGTCTCATTCCATCCCCAAGAGCTGAAGTCTGGATCCAACCCAATACATTTAGGATCTATGGATACAATCCAGAAACATGACATTTCAATGAGAAGGTTGAGTATGTGTTCAACCATCTTCCTCTGAAATCAGTGGAAATGAAAAGAGGTTAACTTTAACCAAGTTTTGCCTTATATTTTTAGGCAGTGTACACACAAACCCATTTGTAGCACAAAAATGTAGTTTTTCTCAATCTGGAATCATTCATGCTCATCCTCAACATGCTGCTTTCAATCTAGATTGATTCTAGATCCTGCCATCTACAAGGCTGGGTATGGCTACTTGATACACATTCGAAAACCCTCCCCTTGATTAGGTTATCCATGATTTTCCCTCCTTGCACATATAGCAGGCAAACGAAGAAGGAAGCAGTGATTACAGTCTTGGTATAAGCGCTGAGCATGGACCCCCACAATTTGTAAATATAGATCAGGCCCAATCTGGTCTGGACAGATTCAGACCAATCCAACCTAATTCAGAGCCAAATCCAGATCACAGTTTGGATATTATAAATCTCCAGAAATCCCATTGACTTACATTGCAAAACAGAAACAGCCATAACATTCTTGTTTTTTTGACCTAGAGATGTGAAATTTGGGCACATGGTAACTGATATATATGGAATTAAACTTGCCAAGTTGCAGGTGGCTTGCTCCACTGGTTTCCATGCTTTAAAGTTTAAAATATTTTAAAATTAAAATGGGTATTACAGTTTTGTTTTTTCACACAGAGGCATGAAATTTGGTAGCATGGAAGCCCCTATTGAGGGAATTATCCCAGCCAAATTTCAGATGGGTAGCCCTAGGAGTGTTCATGCTAGCTACCTTTACAGTTTGCTTTTTCCAAAAAAGATTTTTTTAAAAAATGCCAGTTCTCATGCTCCTGTGTTTCCCTTGTTCCTTTCTTCAAATTTTTGAAAAAAGGAGGGATCTTTAAAATTAGATTTCTAATGCTAGACCTGAATGGGCAGCATTAGGCAGGCACTTGGTTGGCAGCACCATGGAGGTAACATGCACATAGGGACCGGGTAGCTCCTGTAGAGGAGATTAACCCTGTCAAATTTCAGGTGGGTAGTTCCAGGGAATTTCATGCTAGCCACTTATAATTACTTTTTAAAGAAGGGTTTTGTTTTGTTTTTAAAAAAGACCCTGTTAAATGGGGACAGATTGCCAACAGGAGTAGAGAGTGAGGGGAAAATAAAAATATTTTTTAATATTAATAATAATAATCTTTATTGTTACCGTCAATGACCAGCATGACAGTTACACCCAACATACAAAAGGAAATAAAGTCAAGATCCAGAAAAATTTAGTTTATCAATATCAGAAAAATGGACTTGGCTATTTAAGAACATCCCAATCACATTATCCAGTGCCAATTTGAAAGAAAACTTGTTTAAGGCAATTTATCAATAGTACTTAATACCTCATAGGTCAGGCAAAATAATCAAAATATGGAGATGTAGAAGTAGTAAGGCGGACTTCATACACATTTTTCGGAGTTGTGACAAAATAAAACCCTTTTGGAACATAATTTTAGATTTAATACAGGAAATGATAAGCCAAACAATATCAACAGATCCCAAAACAATTCCCCCGTGTCTGTTCTATAGGTAGGTTACAAATGTGGACTCCTAATTAGTAGCAACATTGCTCACAGTAGCAAAAGTATGGATCGCTCAAAAATGGGAAAACTGCAAACCTCAAACATTGATAAAATGGCTGAGAAAACCCTGGGAAATGGCACTAAAGATAAAGACGACATAATAGGAATGCTGTGTACCATAATTATAAATATAAGTTTTTAGAGAGATGGGCCTTGTTTATACAATTTTGGAACGATAAGATGACAGATGAAATAGTCCCATTTAATTCATTTAATATAGTAATTTATCAGTATGTTTAAAAAGCAAATTGTAAAGTTTTTTCCTTTCAAATGTTTTTTATTTCAATTTCCCCCCTAACTTTCCCCCCTTTAACATTTTTGTAATGCAAGTTGTCAGATAAATCAACTTTAATACTTTTTTGTAATCTTTTTATTTTTGCTTTGTTTGTGAGCACTTATTGTATTCTAATATAAAAACTAATTTAATAAAAAATTAATAATATTCACAGTGGTTAGCAATTGGAAACTATTGTTGTTGTTGTTGTTGTTACTGTTATTATTATTATTTTATTATTATTATTTATTAAATTTATATACCGCCCGACTAGCGATAGCTCTCTGGGCGGTGAACATAAAATAGTATAAAAATACAATGAATAACAAAATAATATTAAAATACAATCAACAATACAATAAACATTATTAAAATTAGATCAATGTAACTTAAAATGCTTCAGAGAATAGGAAGGTTTTGACCTGGCGCCGGAAGGAAAGCAGAGTCGGCGCCAGGCGTACTTCCTCAGGGAGACTGTTCCATAGTTCGGGGGCCACCACTGAGAAGGCCCTAGATCTTGTCATCACCCTCCGGGCCTCCCTGTGAGTTGGAACCCGGAGGAGGGCCTTCGTAGCAGAACGTAGTGCACGGGCCGGTTCATATCGGAAGAGGCGTTCCGCAAGGTATCGTGGTCCCGCACCGTATAAGGCTTTATAGGTTAATACCAACACTTTGAATCTAGCCCGGAAACATATTGGCAACCAGTGCAAGCTGGCCAGAACAGGTGTTATATGCTCGGACCGCTTGGTCCTTGTCAGCAATCTGGCCGCCGCATTTTGCACTAGTTGTAGCTTCCGAACTGTCTTCAAAGGTAGCCCTACGTAAAGCGCATTACAGTAATCCAAACGTGAGGTTACCAGAGCATGTACCACTGATGTTAGGTCCTCTTTACTCAAATAGGGACGTAGCTGGGCTACCAACCGAAGTTGGTAAAACGCATTCCTAACCACCGAGGCTACTTGAGCCTCAAGTGAGAGGGAAGAGTCTAAAAAGACTCCCAGACTACGAACCCGGTCCTTTAGGGGGAGTGTAACCCCGTCCAGGACAGGGTATATATCCACCATCCGATCAGAGAACCCGTCCACCAACAGCATCTCAGTCTTGTCTGGATTGAGCTTCAGTTTGTTAACTCTCATCCAGTCCATTGTCGAGGCCAGGCAACGGTTCAGCAAATCGACAGCCTCACCTGAAGAAGATGAAAAGGAGAAGTAGAGCTGCGTGTCATCAGCATACTGATGACAACGCACTCCAAAACTCCTGATGACCTCTCCCAACGGCTTCATGTAGATATTAAAAAGCAGGGGGGACAAAACTGACCCCTGCGGGACCCCATATTGGAGAGCCCGCGGTGTCGAGCAATGTTCCCCAAGCACTACCTTCTGGAGACGACCCGCCAAGTAGGAGCGGAACCACTGCCAAGCAGTACCTCCAACTCCCAACTCCGCGAGCCTCTCCAGAAGGATACCATGGTCGATGGTATCAAAAGCCGCTGAGAGATCAAGGAGAATCAACAGAGTTACACTCCCTCTGTCTCTTTCCCGACATAGGTCATCGTACAGGGCGACCAAGGCTGTCTCAGTGCCAAAACCGGGCCTAAAACCCGATTGAAATGGATCTAGATAATCAGTTTCATCCAATAGCGCCTGGAGCTGGCCAGCAACCACCCGTTCCAAGACCTTGCCCAGGAATGGAACATTCGCCACTGGCCTGTAGCTGTTAAAATTGTCTGGGTCCAAGGAAGGCTTTTTCAGGAGTGGTCTCACCACTGCCTCTTTCAGACAGCCCGGGACCACTCCCTCTTGTAAAGAGGCATTTATCACTTCCTTGGCCCAGCTACCTGTTCCATTCCTGCTAGTTTTTATCAGCCAGGAGGGGCAAGGATCCAGTACCGAAGTGGTTGCACGTACCTGTCCAAGCACCTTGTCCACGTCCTCGAGTTGAACCAACTGAAGCTCATCCAACAAAACAGGACAAGACTGTGCTCCGGACACCTCACTAGGATCTACTGCTATAACTTGAGAGTCTAGGTCCCGGCGGATACATGAGATCTTATTCTGGAAGTGATCGGCAAACTGATTACAGCGGGCCTCCGATGATTCCACCCTGTCCGGAGGATTTGAATGGAGAAGCCCCCGGACAACTCGAAAGAGCTCCGCTGGGCGGCAAAGAGATGATTTAATAGTGGCAGCAAAATGATGTTTTTTAGCTGCCTTCACTGCTCCTACATAGAGCTTAGTCGAAGCACTAACCAGCGCATAATTGTATCCGTCGGGAGTTCGTCTCCATTTCCGCTCAAGCCTCCTCCTATCTTGCTTCATCGCTCTCAGCTCCGGAGTATACCATGGAGCTGTATGAGCTCTACACAGGAGAGGGCGTGCAGGAGCGATCGTGTTTACAGCCCGGGTCATCTCCGTATTCCACAGAGCGACCAGGGCTTCAGCAGGAGCGCCAGTCCTATCAGCCGGAAAATCCCCCAGAGCCCTTTGAAAACCTTCAGGATCCATTAGTCTCCGGGGGCGGACCATTTTAATAAGTCCCCCACCCTTGCAGAGGGAAGAGGTTACTGAAAGTCTAAACTTCAGCAAGCAGTGGTGTGTCCATGACAAAGGGAGTGTTGTAAAACTCCCCACATCCAGATCACTTTCCCCATGCTCAGTAGCAAAAACAAGGTCTAGAGTGTGCCCCGATACATGTGTTGGACCACTAACATATTGAGACAGCCCCATGGCTGTCATGGAAGCCATGAAGTCCTGAGCCGCGCCAGACAAAGTGGTCTCGGCATGAATGTTGAAATCCCCCAGTACTATTAGTCTGGGGGACCTCAACAATATATCCGAGACCACTTCCGCCAGCTCAGTTAGGGAAGCCATTGGGCAGCAAGGTGGGCGGTACACCAAAAGGATTCCCAGCCTGTCCCTCTGGCCCAACACAAGGTGTAAACACTCCAGGCCAGTAACTGAATGAACATGGTGCTTGGTGAGTGAGATGGAACTCTTATAGACGACAGCAACCCCACCTCCCCGACCCTCAGATCTACCATGATGCTAGACCAGGTACCCCGGTGGGCAGAGCTGAGAGAGACCAACTCCTCCCTGCTCACCCACCCAGGTCTCGGTTATACATGCCAGATCGGCTGCCTCATCCACAATCAAATCGTGGACGAGGGAGGTTTTATTATATACCGATCTGGCATTTAATAACAGCAACTGGAGATCTGAGAGTTGGCTGATAGGACTACCAACGACCTTGCGGGTGTGGGAAGGACCGGAACAAGGCACAGCCACAACATGTCTGGACCGCGTTCCCCTTACCTGGCACGTCCTTCTCACAGCGCCATACCTTCCTTTGCCCGTCACTACGGCAATTGGGGCCCCCTCAAGTCTCCCCGCCTGATGGATAAAACTCAATACATAATACAACTAATGCACATAATACAACTAAAATATACAACAATTAAACGTATAAAAACAGCTATATATACAGCCATATATACAGCATATAAACAAACATACATTCATATAATCAGGCACCCATTCATCTCAAATTGCATCAACACACCAACAAAAAGTAAAAAAAAAAGAAAAAGAAAGGAGCAGCAGCAGCCTCTCCTTCCCTTGGGGCGATGCTTTCTTTCTCCTGCAGGGCCTGGGTCTCCCAGGCCACCTCAGCCAGCCGGCTTATGTATCCCTCCAAAGAGGGACAGGTGGTAGGAATCAGTCCTGGCTGGCTGGGTACCTGGGGCCTGGTCCTGCCAGGCAGAAGTCCCTCTGGGAAGGGTGGTGGAGGTGGTGGTCCCGCAGCAGCAGCAGCACAGCAGCAGCAGCCTCTCCTTCCCTTGGGGCGATGCTTTCTTTCTCCTGCAGGGCCTGGGTCTCCCAGGCCACCTCAGCCAGCCGGCTTATGTATCCCTCCAAAGAGGGACAGGTGGTAAGAATCAGTCCTGGCTGGCTGGGTACCTGGGGCCTGGTCCTGCCAGGCAGAAGTCCCTCTGGGAAGGGTGGTGGAGGTGGTGGTCCCGCAGCAGCCGCAGCAGCCGCAGCAGCCGCAGCAGCCGCAGCAGCCGCAGCAGCCGCAGCAGCCGCAGCAGCCGCAGCAGCCGCAGCAGCCGCAGCAGCCGCAGCAGCCGCAGCAGCCGCAGCAGCCGCAGCAGCCGCAGCAGCCGCAGCAGCCGCAGCAGCCGCAGCAGCCGCAGCAGCCGCGCAGCAGCCGCGCAGCAGCCGCGCAGCAGCCGCGCAGCAGCCGCGCAGCAGCCGCGCAGCAGCCGCAGCAGCCGCGCAGCAGCCGCGCAGCAGCCGCGCAGCAGCCGCAGCAGCCGCAGCAGCCGCAGCAGCCCCGCAGCAGCCGCGCAGCAGCCCCGCAGCAGCCGCAGCAGCCGCAGCAGCCGCAGCAGCCGCAGCAGCCGCAGCAGCCGCAGCAGCCGCAGCAGCCGCAGCAGCCGCAGCAGCCGCAGCAGCCGCAGCAGCCGCAGCAGCCGCAGCAGCCGCAGCAGCCGCAGCAGCCGCAGCAGCACAGCAGCAGCCGCAGCAGCACAGCAGCAGCCGCAGCAGCCGCAGCAGCCGCAGCAGCCGCAGCAGCCGCAGCAGCCGCAGCAGCCGCAGCAGCCGCAGCAGCCGCAGCAGCACAGCAGCACAGCAGCACAGCAGCACAGCAGCACAGCAGCACAGCAGCACAGCAGCACAGCAGCACAGCAGCACAGCAGCACAGCAGCCTCTCCTTTCCTTGGGGCGATGCTTTCTTTCTCCTGCAGGGCCTGGGTCTCCCAGGCCACCTCAGCCAGCCGGCTTATGTATCCCTCCAAAGAGGGACAGGTGGTAAGAATCAGTCCTGGCTGGCTGGGTACCTGGGGCCTGGTCCTGCCAGGCAGAAGTCCCTCTGGGAAGGGTGGTGGAGGTGGTGGTCCCGCAGCAGCAGCAGCACAGCAGCAGCAGCCTCTCCTTCCCTTGGGGCGATGCTTTCTTTCTCCTGCAGGGCCTGGGTCTTTATTAACTCAGAATGCTCACTAATATGTCCAGAAGGTTTGGCTGGCTGGCTAATAATAATAATAATATGAAGCTGTGGCTAAACATGCCCACAGGGTTCAATAATAATTCTTAAAAATGAGAATAAAATAAAATAATAGAGGTAACAAACTTTAAAAAATAAATAAATAATGATGGGACTGGGATTGATAGGAAAAGAACAGAAAACATACACAAGCCAAACAAATGCTACCGATCCCCACCAAACATTTCTAAGAGACAGAACTTACAAAGATTTCTTCATCCTTTCAAGCACTGTGGTTGGAGAGCATTGGATGGGGTGATAGCATTCTAGCCTTCCTCCCTCTCTCCCCACCCTGGTGTTCTCCTTTATGGTGTTGTAATTGCTCCATTTCAGAGATTCCCTGTCTGTGTTCATTAGAGACTGTTATGAGCTACAGATATGTACAAATTTCTTCAAAGTGATTCAAGGAGTAGCTGATCTGCTCTGTAGAAATTTGTAGCTATTTCAACCCGCTCTGGACAGGATACAAATCAGGCTGATTTGGTTTGTGATTTGTGATTTGTACAAATACACCCTAATATACACCCACCCACATCATTGGGTAAGTGTGGATACACACACACCCATTGCCAAGACCACTTGCATCTCTTTTCAAGCAGACACATCAGCATTTAGAGTGAATTTCTCCTACTACACATCTTTTTATAGGATATTTTCACCAATATACACATTTTTGCAAAACAATTTTCATTAATTATAATGCATTTTTGTATGCTGTTTTCACTATTATATGTATTAATATGCACACTTTAGTATATGAATTTTTGAACACTTACATGGGTGGAAAACTATATTGCAAAATTCATATAAGTGCAAATTTCGAGGGATGGCTGGCTGTTTTTCAGTTTGCATATTGTTTTTGAAATTGTGAATTTGGTAAGTTCATTTTTAAATGCAAAATGGATTGAATTTCTCCTCCATCCCTAGCATGAACTACTTAAAATAAACAAGCGGTCTCCATTGATACTAGAATAAAATGTGTGCATGTAGATTTAATCTGGGGCAAAATAATTTTCTTGTATTTATTTTGCACCTAAATTTATTCTAGAACAGGAGTGGGGATCCTCCAGCTTCCAAGCCAGTCTTGGCTCACAAGTCATTTCTGTAAAACCACACTCACCTTTAAATCAACTGATGTCACTGGGTGACATCAGCAAATAGGGAGGGGGGCAATCCTGCTGTATACTGCTTCACCGGCACATTCCCTGTGGGGAAGAGACTTTTGAAGTAGACTCCTGCAGAGAACAGGATTGAACCTTCCACTCATCAGCTGGTGAACAGAAAGCTCAATCCTGATGG
Organism: Rhineura floridana; assembly: GCF_030035675.1. NCBI lineage: Eukaryota > Metazoa > Chordata > Lepidosauria > Squamata > Rhineuridae > Rhineura > Rhineura floridana. The sequence goes on from NC_084481.1 coordinate 65,732,982, forward strand.
GTGCTGCTTTACCAGTGCATTCGCTGTAAATTAACTTATAATATGGCTTATATTTTGCTTTTAAAAATATTATGTATGCTGAGTTCAGAATCACTGGGATTTAGATTTGGGGTCTGGATACTCATGTGTCCTTGTGCACAATAATTGTGAGCAAGAATACTTAATTTTAAAATATTTATTTTTCTCCTACCATTATTCTGAAAAGCTTAAGGAAACATACATAGTTGTCCTACACCCATTATTTCTTTACAACAACACTATGAGATAAGCTAACATGAGAGCGACTGACACATGGTTAATGACATAATTAGCAATCACATCATTAAAAAAAATTAAACATCAGGCATAGGTGGAGGTGTGCTTGCCATCAGCAATGCTGCATGTGGGGACAAGAGGTTGAAGTTTTTCCACTCCAGCCACAATCTTGGTAAAAATCTGCACAATTAGCATGACACAGAGAGAAAAAAGTTCTCATTGGTGCTAATGGCTTTTCCCCCCTCCTGAAATGCTAGTTGTCATGAAGGGTGGAGAATTTTTATCAAGATTGCAGCTGGGGAGGGAAGACTTAAACCATCCCTCCCTGTATCCTACAGTGCCAAAGGCAATATTCCTTATGCCTTGTATTTAATTTTTTAAAACCCCACAACATGATTGCTAATGATGTCATTAATGTAACTTAAAAGACAGGCACTGAGATTGCAGTAGAGCTTGTTTAAAGCCTTTTGAGAACATAAATGTTATCATCATATAGCACTGCCATACTGCTTTCACTTTCAAAGTGCTTTTTATTAATTAACTTTTATTAGCAGGCAGAAATACATACCAATCTGTCAATTGCATTTTTGATAGCATTGAACCAATCCAGTATGATGAAGTCAATGTCTGATTGAAGAAGGACCTCATTTCCTGATGCTGTTGTGATCTAAATGACAACAGGAAAATCACAGGTAAGCAAACTATATGATATACACTTTTATTTTCTTCCAATTCATTTTGGAAACATACCTTCTTCCATAACCTTTTAAAATGCAATTAATTCTTCCACAGAAAACTATAAGGATTTCTACAGCTTTTTTTTACATAAAATTCAGCAAATTCAGACACATACAAGTAAAAATCACTCTGAAGTGTGTATCTTTTAGGCTTTTTTGTGTCGGTTCTGTTTGCATGACTTGTCAGCTAAGCCCATGTTGATCTACAGCTATACTGGCATGGACTGGATTGGTTGTGTAAATATAATAATAACAATAACAATGACGATGACGACGACAACCACGATGATGTCACATGCATCTCAGCAGTGGTGGATTTCCTCTTAGAATTTCAGGCAGTGAAAAAATCTTTTTCTACACAATTGTTTTAATACTTATATACTTATATATACTTATATGTATGAACATATGAACATATACATGTACAGACAGAGAGAGAGAGAGATTTATTAAATTTATATCCCACCCTTCCTCCCAGTAGGAGCCCAGGGTGGCATATATATAATTTCTGATTCTGCTTTCCCCCTCCAACGGAATCCAGTGTGTGTGTGAAAAAGTAATCCTGGGGTGGGGGAGTAGTGGATGATCCACTAGTTCCAAAGCCCAGCTAGCTCACACCAGCAAGGGAAGTAGAATTTTCTTTATTCTGGAGGCTCCTGTTTTTGTCTAAATTGCCCCCCATTGGGACTTGCTCCTAGTGCATCTTGGGGGACAGGAGGGGTTTAAAGCCAGTGGATACTAGGCCACCTCCACATCTGCCCAAGAACCTTTCAGTGAGGCATACCAGGGACCTCTATGACAGAGGTTCCCTCTGCCACAGATGCTTATGTCTGCTGGTGGAGAGGCCATTCTACCCCATCGTAACCCCAACAGTTAGCAAACCTGAGGGTTAGGATTGTTCTGTTAGTAAATAAGAAACACATCTCTGGAATAAAATCAGCATGAAAAGAGCTTTACTCTGGCCTTTGACACCTGAGACCTATATTTTTAGGATTCATACTATTTTGTGAGTCTGGTTGTTTTTAACTGTTTTTGTTACAAGGTCGCTGTAACCCACCCTGGCACTTCTGGGTGAAGGGTTGGCAATAAATGCTCATAATAATAACTCAGATAACTAGAATTAGTTCTGAATCAAAGTCTTGTTGAAGAGAGAAAAAAGTATTCAAACTTCACTGGAACACAAATAAAGAGGACGATAGGCAAAGCTGCTAAGACCTAGGGCTGAAATAGCCACTGACTTTTGAATTAAGCATTTTTGGAGCAACTTTGGATCCCATGTTCAGGTGAAATACCTGATGAATTTTAAAATCAACAAAAAGTGTTTTATTTAATTCTTAGTATTACTTGTACATTCAAAATGCATATATGTCACCAATTTTTTTAAAAAAGATTCAAAATGGCTTCAACGATAAAATATCAAACAAAGATTCAGCTGACTCACCCTTAACATAGGGCCAAGATTGTAGCCCTCTAATATGGAAGAAGGCAGTCAAGGCAGATCAAACAAAATAGGCATAATATGTTCTGAGCACCTCCATTTTCATTGCTCTGGGAGATTCTACTTATTCCTACTTATTTTATTTATTTATTTTATTCAATTTTTATACCGCCCACAGCCAGAAGGCTCTCTGGGCGGTGCACAACAGTACTTGATATGGTGCGGCTAAATTTCAGTGGGATTCACTTCACAGCATGACTATGGCATGACTATCTCAGCCCATTGAAGTCTGCCGAAGCTGATTATTTCAATATTTGGAATGAACTAGTTGTGTTGAATGAAATCTGAACTAGTTCAAAATATCTGAACTATATCTGATTTCTAAGCCTTATTAGGCAGATATGGAGGTGCTGCTGTTGCTAACTTGATTTCTAAGCCTTATTAGGCAGATATGGAGGTGCTGCTGTTGCTAAGGACGGTAAATCACTTAATCAATGGTGATAAGCAATCAGAAGGAAGGAATGTGAGACTTTTCCTGTATCTTCCCTGCTGAAGAGATTCACTATCTTCCAAAAGAAGCAGCTTGCAGAAGAATTACAGGTTCAGGAACAAAGCAAATGATGCCTTGTGCCTTTAACACCTATGTGGCTGGCACAAAGGGTCTTTTCTACTATGGAAACACAATTATGGGGAAAACTTTACCTGTTGACATTCTGTCTGTCAGACATCTTATTTATTTTTATTTATTTTATTTATTTGGTTACATTTATATACCGCCCTTAGCAAATAGCTCTCAGGGCGGTAAACAGCATAGGGTAAAATACATACATGGCAATAATAAAATCACAAAAACATATATGACATAAAAACAAATACAGTTAAACAGAAAATAAAAATAAAGACTTAGTATACAAGATTAAAAAGCTAAAAATATTAGAGTGATTAAAATGCCTGGGAGCATAAAAAGGTCTTTACCTGGCGCCAAAAAGATAATAGTGTAGGCGCCAGGTGTACCTCTTTGGGGAGGCTATTCCACAACTTGGGGGCCATATGACTTATGTGTTGCCCTTGATTTACGTTTCAGCTCTATACGCAGCAGCTTGTATATTTTGAATGCTGAAAAAAATGCCAATGATTTGGAAGAACAAGAATGAACTAGTTTGTTTTGTAAAAGGATGCGCAGAGCAACCCACATCATGAGAAGCTGACAGAAGGAGTGCCGATGGAGGAGAAGTTGACGGGAAGGTCCATAGCATCCAAGTGCCATTCAGGAGCCTCCAGGCTGGCTGAACATGGGCTCAGCCAGGAGCTGTGCATGGGGACCAGAAGGTAAAACCAGCTCTCATGAATATCCCTACCGGGGAGTAAACACTGTCCATAGACTTCCATTGTAATTATTTTCTTACACTAATCTTTTTCTCAGCATAAATTTGGCCCAGATTGGGACCTGCAGGAGCACTCCAAATGGAAGTTTGATGTTGCATAAGTCCCCCCTTGGCCCCTCCTCTGACATCCCCCAGAACACCCCTTTTTCAGGCCTTCCACCAGCACTCCTTCTGCCAGGCTGGGCTTCCCCATAGACCCCTGGCTGAGCCGGCAGGGTCTCAGCTCTGCTGCGGCTGAGCCAGGGTGAGGGGCTTCTGCTGATGAAGCCTGGCTGAGCAGGGACCCTGCCAGCTCAGCCAGAAGTCTCCCATATCCAACTCCCCTTAGCCCGGTGTAAATATGAGTTGGATTGTTCCCTAAATTGAACTGGTACCAGTTACTTTTTGGACAGGATGAACCTGAACTAGAAAAAGTTCATTTTCACAACAAACTTTCTAAGCCCCGACATGCACTCAGAAATGTAATGCTCTTGGAATATTTCTCAGTACCCCTACATCTAAAAACTTAAAAAACCATGTGAAACATAGAATAAAGGCTTCAGTACATGTTACACTTGACACAGGAATTCTGCCTAAAATGGTCTTCCCATAATGGGAGATTTCAATCGCTGCCATTATGTCTTGGTCTGTTTACTGCATGGATCATGAGAAGTGGTGGTGTGGGATTAGGGCTGATCCATGTGATATCGGACACTCTGACTAGGATGGGGATCACTTATTATGGAGAGGCCATTTTGCTGGCGTCTCTGAGAAGCATAAGGTGCTTTGTGCTAACTATCAGGTATTGCTTCATTCCAGGTATTTTGATCTTAGGGACATTTTTTGATGCAATGCTTTATATATGTTTGGTTTGTGAAGGGTATTCAGATATTTCTGAACAGGCTTATTTTTAACCAATTATGAAACTATTTTCTCTTCTACATGTCATTTCTCTTGCCAAATGCCAGAAAATCAAAGGTATTATTGGATGTTCTCAACCTTTTTCCCTTCCTCCATCTTGAGAAAATGTTCCAGAGAAGGGATCAAGAGTAAGTAATAGCTACAATTTAAACTGGGACACATCATTAGACCATTTAAGATGCTAATGAAGTCTAGAAGTGATTATGTATTTAAAAATTGCACTTATTATTATTATTCCAGAATCTCTAGTGGGGTTAATAAAAAGGGACTAGGGCTGCAATCCTTTGTACACTCCGAGTAAAAATAAACAGGAACAGTTTCTATGGATCTTCAGAATAATTAATGGAATTTTCAAGCAAGGAAAAAAACCAATGCAAAGAATATTTAGAATTCCACACTTGATATTTCTAGGCAAGAAACAAGCCATCCCACCCTGCTTGATTATGTTCACTTCCAAAATAATTGGCTGTATGTACATCCGAAAACAGCTGTTGTCAATGGCAGGTATTCATTTTTGACAGCTAATTTTTTCATGGAAGTGTTGACCTGAATAAGCGATATCCATAATATTCTATGGACCTCCATCATCTACCATGCATCCATTGCATGATGGATGACGGATGGTCATCCATCATGTTTTATAGGACTGTGATGCTCAAGAATAAACACACACACACACACACACACACACACTTTACAGGGATGTGGCAACTTCTCTTGTGTGAGTTTCTGTCACATCAACAGTACAAAGGTAGCTAGCTTATGAAGCCTATCGCTAAAACTTTTCAAGTTTACAATTTTTCATTTTGGGTAGTTTTCAAATGTTTTATTCAACTTTGCAAATGCATTAATGTGCACAGAGAGTCAGGAATTAGACTAATCACAATAGTCAATCCAATCTAGTTCATCTCTTCCAGTACAAACAAACCACCGCTTAAATTATTACAACAAATAATATTTTCAAAGTAAAAGCAACACACATAATTAGAGTGACTTTATTTTGAAGGCTTAGGAAGGAAGCAACATAGTTCACTCTTCCACTGAGTAAATTTGAGCTTTATTAAAATACAAGTATTTCAGCATTGCATAAACGTTTGTACCCTTATGATATGTAAAAGAGATACTTCAGTGCTAACAAGACCAAAACAACATTCATTTTGAAAGTGTCTTCGTCTTAATGTGCTGTTTGTAATAATCATATATAATCGGTGATGTATGACTATATCAGCAAAAGTAGATCATGCAACAGGAAGAAGAGCATTCAAAATACTCGCTATTTGAGATACAGTTCAAGTCCCTTCCTCTGTAATCTTCAGAGTTACTAGACACTTTCAAGAAGACTGCTACTGCTCTCTACAGTTTAAATGGCTCCACTTCTTAATTACAGTCAGTAATTGACTTTGTTCTGCCCTCTCCTAGACATTCAGAGGAAAGCAGTTCCCAAGTCTTTGGCTTGGTGAATTACATTAAACTGTAGGTTTTCTAGTCCACTTCTATATATTTCCTACTTAGAATTCCTGATTAAAAATTATTGGAAGGAATCATTAAACCACATTTGCATTTCTAACAATAACACCGTTAAGACCAATGGAAATAGAGCTTGGGGGGGAGGAATGCCAGATTTGGCTTGAACAATTTACGATTGCAGTCCCAAATAATGTATAACTAAAAAATAAGCATGCATATTCTTCATATGAAGGCAATTTTGATAAGCCACGGATAGGAAAACAAAGACTACAGAAATAAAAAAGATTTGAAAAAGTTTCCACACAAGAAGCTGCCCTCAGTTTTGCTTCTGTTGCCTTCTCATTTTTTTTAAAAAAACCCCAACCCTTCCCTTTCAGTGCATTCTATTTTCAAGGCACACACTCTAAAAGATAAACCTTATTTAAAATAGAATGATGAACCACTGTTCACAGTAGTAGCTAGTTAGAAGAAATGAAGGATTTGTACAGTCCTCTGGCTTTAATTTAGGCATTAGTTCATGCAGGTGGCTCTGAGTCAGGGCTACAGTGTCCTCTTTCAGCCTCTGTCACTGACTCACTATGCCAATTTGGGGAGAAAAGTAAATTAATGGGCTGGATCTTGTACTATGCCTTTGCTTTCTGAAAAGCTCCTGAAATATTGGCACTGATATCTATTTAATGATTACATCTGTGAATCAGTCATGTAAAGGAATCCTATATTCATGAGCTGAAATGAAATAGCTACTAACATATTTGTAAACTGGATTCAAGTATTCCCAACATTATCTGAGTTTGAACGGGTGCTCCTGTCGATGTCACCAATTTTATTAAATTTGCTTCTGGTCCCAGATCTTTTCCCTTCTATTCCAAATGCAAAAGAGAGGGCAAATGGTAAAAGTGACAGAAAGATATCTATGTTGTATAGGAGTATGTGTAATTTGCACACAGTATTGAAGGTGACCACTGACAATGCTCTCTCAGCTGGCTTTCCCCATCCTCTTCAGCTTTCATTTCCTTTTTCAAAAGAGGAAAAGAACAGGGATGCAGCTATGAGAGAAACACAGGCATACCCAGAACAAATCACCCAACAGTGCCCCCTTGCTTGATTTCAATGAAATGTTTGTCAGTATTCTGCTTCTTCCCTGCTTCAAATGAGAAGACGACAACCAGGACCAGAATAATAGAAAACATACAATGAGCCACAAAATAGTTAGTGTTTATTTCTCTACCCACATGAAGATAAGAAGAGCTCTGCTGGTCATTATTCCAGCATCCTGTTTCCCACAGTAGTCAACCAAATGCTGATAGGAAGCCCACAGACATGTAATGAATGCAACAATATTCTTCCACCATTGTTTCCCAGTGAATAGTATTCAGAACTCTCCTTTGTTGTGAAGTTGGGTGTAGAAATGGTAAGACTGCCACCATCACCTATTGCACAAGCCTCAATAAACAGCTCATGCTAAAACTTGGCCTACTATTTGATAAGGGCCGCAATGGCAAAATAGAGTGTTTACTTTTCTTCCTAAAGAACTTATCCTTGTCAGACCCACTCTTCTTAAGCTTTGTTGGTTTTTCAGTCCTTTCTTCGAATGGGGCTTTGTGTGTGCTTTATATGAACCCCCTTTCCAAGTTTCCCAAGTAATTAAAATTCTGTACAAAGTTCTGTGATCCAAATGAATTATTCAAATAAAGCAAATTTGCTTATTTATATAATTTGTTCTGCTTGGCAAACCAGAAGGAAGAGAAGCTACTATGGCTTTTGAAGCCCTGCTTTCTTACAGAAAATCCTGTATAGACCTCACTCTGGTTTCCAATTTTTTTAAATCATCAAATGTTACCCGTATACCTTCCTCTTTCAACAAGCCTTTTAAGTAGAGACCGTATCCCAGTCTACATCTGTGTTGGAATTGCTTATTTATTTATTTATTATTTAATTTATATCCCGCTCATCCTCCCAGCAGGAGGATATTTAAGATGTTTCTAAAGCTGTTTTTTTTTAAAAAAATGTTTTTTGAAATGTTTTGTTTTAATATGTTTTTAAAGATGTTTTGTTTTAATATGTTTTAAAGACTTTTGTTTTTAAGATGTTTTAGACTATTTTTAGTGTTTTTGTTTGCTGCCCCGGGCTTCTTCTGGGAGGAAGGGCGGAATATAAATGTAATAGATAAATAAATATACCTTAAGACTGAAAATCTGCATTTTAAAAAAATCAACAAAGGTCAAGTTCCTCTGGATGCTGAATTGCGCACCATTACTGATTAATGTATTTGCATAGCGCACTTCTGGTATCATGAGATATACACTGACCAGTCAAGGCAAACACAATAAAGATGGTGCAAAGTGAACATACTACATTTATCACTATTTTTTCCCCCAATAAAATTTGCAGATCTAGCGATGTGATTACTCCAGTCTCACTTTCACTCCTGGGTTCCATCTATGACACCCTTTTTCATCAACTTGATTATAAAACCCGAGCTTTTCCTTTTTAAAAGCGGCTAGAATAATAATTAGTTTTCTTTACATGGTATAAGTTACATGGACCACAGGTTAAAAATAAATACATGCAAAACCAATCACAGCAAGACTTGTCTACCACACCTTTGGTGAATAGAAATAGGGTCTAATTAAAATAAAGTTTTGAAACACATAGCCATTTAATTAATCTGGTTTTGAGATTCCTTAGCCATTTAATTAATTTGGTTTGAATTACATTTGAATTGAAATAAAATAAAGGCAGGGATTTGTCAATTTTTAAAAACATGTCAAAAGCAAGTGGTTGGAAATAATATATCAGATGACAGTCTTATGTTGGTAACCTCCAATAATTCCTTCTGACAAGTCCAGCCTAGCTGACATTTTTTTAAAAAAATGAGGCTGAAGTATCAATTTGAAGAAAAACATCCTTAACTAGGCTTCCAAGAAAGAGAAAAAAATGCTGCTAGTTAAAATATTTTGCGAGAATGTATCTGCCTTGTATCCCCAATGTTACTAGATGTTAAGTAAATATATGCTCATTGTCAAAAAAAAAATGTTGCTTTGGCAACTCTCTTATTAAAATGCATTTGTAACCCCCATCTGTCAAGAAAGTTTTGAAAAGTTTGTTTACTTTGGAAAGCAGCCCTATCCAGGGTTACCCCAGCAAACAATGATAGCAGTCTTCAGAAGTTGTGTGAGGAACAAGCCACTAGGGATCCATTTTTGTTTTAATTGGCACACACAAACACTTTTCTGGTCTGTCAAGAAGATCAAGCTAATATGCATGGAGGGTGTTATATTCTCAGCTTTTGGGAGTACTAAGGCTCCCTTTATTTAAGTAATTTAAATGATAGACTGCAAAAACTTTGCAAGTTAGACAAAATGTTTTATATTTTCATGGGGAATATTTGTTTTAAGGAACAGAAAATGTTCTACATATCTAAAGATGTTGAACCTTCTGTTATAATTAACCTGTTTTTTTCTGACTGTAAAATTTGTTAAAAATGTAAACATTGCTATATAAAACAGCCAACAAATATTGCCTGCATTGTTGCAACTTCCCTTACTTTTTAAAAATGGGAGGGTATTAATATGCAGGTGTTTACAGGGTATGTTCCCACGCCTTTTGCCATGATTGATTGGTATGTACATGTCAGTAGTTCCATCATATCATAACAACCTGCCTATGAGGTTATTTAATGGAAAGAAAACAAATGCTTGAGCTGTATCCACTAACAGATCTCACATGAGTTTAACATTTGAAGGACTGGGGTCAAATTCACACACACACAAAAAGATCATTTCCTTAGTTGAAATTGAGTTGTACCTTTGATAATCAAATAATTTTGTCATGTGTGCTCATATAACACTGACTAATATGGCATAATGATTTACTCTGAAGTGGAACCTGGATTCATGAGAAAATCAGAATGTTTTAGGGCTCTCAGTATTCTCTGCTCATATGTTTAAGGGCATTTCCTGCTGTACTACTATTCCTAAATCACACTACTGCAAGGAAAAATAGAATTCTCTTATTAGGAATGAACAAATGTAAACATTTTGGTTTCTCTCTCTTATTTTTCCAATCTTGAGTTCAGTTTGCCATATTTCTGCATCAGTTTGCAACTTTTTTTTTTACAAAAAAGTCCTCATGAAAATTTGTCAATATTTTAGTGTAGAGTTCTCCTAATATACACACTTTTGTATTCAATTTTCCCAATATGATGCATGTTTGTATGTTATCTTCACCACAATATGCACATTTTCCCCAATATATGTATTTTTGTACATATTTTTTGGTTGGAGAACTGGACCACAAATTTGGAGAAGTACAAATTTTGTAACATAGCTGTGTTTTGGTCACACATTGATTCAGGAAGAACAAATTATATAAATTTGCATTATAATCTGAACCGAAATAAAAACAAAACACCCTTCCCTCTATCTCTAGCTCTTCTTTTATGGGTTGTAGCCACCAAAGTCATTCTGTTAGCACAAGGACTTCTGCCTGAGCAACAGGACTCCTCTCCCTGTGCACCCCCTGCAACCTGTCAAATCTGATCTAGAAGGTGTGTGTGTGTGTGTGAATAGATATGGGGCATACGGGTGAGAGGAGAGGGAGAGAAAGTTCCATTGTGCAGCTAGAAGTCCTTGTGCTGACAGGACGACTTCATTGAATACAACCCCATATATCTTTATACCATAAGTGCTACTTGTGCCTCTAAGAAAGTTAAAGATGGAACTGTCCACAAGGAAAACTCCTCAACAGCTCCTATACTAAGCATAATTACACAAGGCAAAAATACTAATTTTGGTTCTGCCTTAAGTAGGCATAGGCGTGGAAGACTGGAGAAGAGGAGAAGGTATGGTACCCTTCTCCTGCATGCTCCTTTTACTGTTAAAGCATGAACTCTTGCCCCCTGTCTTTATATACAAACTAGGCAGAGACATGAAAAGGAACATGTGTCTACCACTGATATGTTTAGTTTGGCATTTAGATGGAATTCAAAACTGAGAGGGGTAAGAGGATGCTCTGTGCTATAGACAGGAAGAGTGGTAAGGAACAACAGGGATAGAGAGAGCAGGAACTAAACAAACTGAGCAGGAATTCCACGGCCTTCCCCTAAAAATGTATTTGTAAGGCTGAGCTACGCTGCCTACAAGTAAAATAAGTACTTTCTTTGGTATTACATATACTGACAAATTAAAGAGAGAGAAAAAGGGAGAGGGAGGGAGGGAGAACCCCCAATATAATACTATAATGTTTGCATTTGGCCAGGAAAACAAATATTTAGGAATTACTTTGTTTTGACTTGCTCCACTAATAAGAACACCTGTTAACTTTTGAACTGCGCAGATTTGTGTAGAGTGGTTTTAAATGAGTTTCCTTTGTACTCATACATCACTTTCTGAAATAATGAAATGTTTATCATTAAATATGGCTAAAATAAGAACAGTGGCTTGATCATCCTCCAGCTAAAGTTAATGTTAATCCAGGTAAGAATGAGAATAGATCTGTTTAGACTGAATTTTAACACTAATTCAGTTAGCAAATAAATACAGTTATCAACCCTGAAAAGAAAAAAAACCTGGGGGAGAGAAATCAATCTGGGTGATGGGATAGAGCCCACAGGAGGTCTTCAGGGAACAAAGCCAGCATTTTTTCCCCTTACACATCTGAGGGCACAGCTCATCGCAAAAGCTCTTCTATCCATCAGAGGTGTGCAGCTAACAATATACTTCATGGGGAAAGTAACTGGATTTGGCCATTGCTTTTCTTGCAACTGGGCCCAAAGCAACCCCAACCCCCACCTCTTCTATTTTGAGCAATGGCCGCAGTAGTACTAATCCCCACATAGGGCTCGGGTTGGTGCCTACATATGAGCAGAACTCAAACCTTGTTTCAGCGGCAGTCATCCTCAGAAAGGGCCTTAAATATGAGCTGCAGCTGTAACTAGCTAGCTCTGCCTTCTGTGAGAGGAGCCTTTTCATTTATAGGAGACCTACCTGCTTTAGCAGTCATTCACTCCAACGGAGCAGAGGAGACTGTGGTTCCATTAGGACTTCTGAGCAGCAGTCCTCAAAGTCGGAGGATGGCAATGTGATCTCCTTGGTTCAGAGAAACACTGACACAATGGATTTCTTCAGTTTAAGTGATTCTGGTTTAGTATATACATCTGGCCCGGACCCTCAGGGCAATTCCCTGTCCCACTCTGAATCCTTGGTCTCATCGCCCGATGAAGGGGAACTGACACCAGGTTCACGACAAAACCAAGCCATGTGGTTGTCCGGCTGGTGTTTACCAATGACAGGGCCTTTTCAGTGGTGGCTCCCCATTTGTGGAATGCCCTCCCCAGTGAGGTGTGTCTGTCTCCCTCACTAGTGACTTTCAGGAGGAATTTAAAAACGTTCCTTTTTACCCAGGCATTTGATGGCTGAAGGAGATTGTTCCTAAGCAACCCAGATGGAAGAACGTTTTCATCTGTAACTGTTTTTCAAATGTTTCTATCTCTAATTCGTTTTGGATTGCTTTGTTGTTATTGTTAAAATGTTTTGTTGATGTGTTTGCCACCCTGGGTTCCTTTGGGAGGAAGGGCAGGATATACTTTAAATAAATAAATAAACAAATACACACACACAAATTGGTAGGCAACTATGTAAACAAAGGTGTTCATTGTGTGGATATGCAAATGATTTAGAAAACATCATAGCATTATCATGAGAAGCATGGAGATATTTCAGAATATCTGTTGGTTTCCAGCTAAAATCTTATGATCAAAGCTTTCTTTACATTACTAATATAATGCAATCCTGTACACACTTACCTGGTAGTATGTCCCATTGAACCTGGGGAGGTTTATTTCTGAGTAGTTATGTAGAGGGTTGCACTGTGCATTAGTTTATTTAGTAAAATATTTATCTCCCACCTTTCCATCAGATGACCCATATCAATAATCACAACAAAGCCATTTCACCAATAACACTAGTTTTTAAAAACAAACCATTGTCACCACTAGAGACAACCAAATAATCCAACAAACTCAAAACAACAGCAAATCAATAACTCCACTCCAAATGCATTATTGAACAGCCATTTTTGACTGCTCATCAAAACAGGACCAGTGAAGTGGAGAGGAAAAATTCTCCTACTCAAGGCTTTCCAGAACTTAGTGCCCCTGTCTAAGATTTGACACAGAGAGTATTTCCCTTCGAGTATAAAAGTTCCCACTTCATCCAACCACTGTCTGTAGCATATTTAAAAAACTGTATGCTCAGTGAGCTGCCCTTGATTTTAGACACTGAATGAGCACAGAGCTCATAGTACTATTCTAATCAAACACTGCATGTCTTAATAGGAATAGCCTATAGTTGACAAAGCTGCAGCAGAAGCTGTTTACATTTACACATTTGATTTACTTTGACGTTTTGAAGCACAATCCACTTTCAGAGCTGTATCCCTCGGATAAAATAAACTTTATCCGGCTAAGTGAAGTATATTCAGATAGCCCAAGTTTTCTTTTCTGAGAGAGGGGGGAGAGGTAAATTAGAAATTCTTTTGTAGCTTGGATTTTAACCTGAGTCACAGAAGAATTTAGGGACCTTGTAATACTTATCTATTCTTTAAGATGAGCATTACGAGCCTTTGAGTTTCATATCCAGGCCTGAGCTCAGCAAGTTTGACCAGCATATCTGTATGTGTCAAGGAACAGAGAACAAGATGAAATACGGAGAACCAATACTACTCTGTCCTTTTGGCAAGAAACATCTACAAAATGCTTGGAGGAGGCAGAGGTTTATATAACTGTATGTTTTTTATCTGTTGTAAGCCGCTTTGAAGCATGTGCTGAAAAATGGAGTATATTTTTAAAAACTAAATACATATAAAATAAATAAATAATCAGCTGTATCTCATTGCATGCCCATTGTACTGCTCTAGGCTGCAGGCAGGTGCTAGAGGGTGGCCAGCTTGGGCCCTGGCCAAGGGCACCTGCAGCCCATCTAAGATGGTGGCAGGGGCTTCCCTAAGGGGCTTACGCCTTCGCCACCATCTTGGTTGACGGCAGGCATGCACGCACATCATTCACGTGACATGATGCGAGCTGAGATATGTGGGATGTGCCGGTGCCGTGAGCCTAGGGCAGGCTGGTGCCCAAGGGCCCAGTCCTGCCTAGTGCTGGCCCTGCTTGGCTGGCTAAATTATTAGAGAAGGAAATGCATTCTCCTCCCATTCCCCCACAATATAGACTACACAGAAACATCTGCATCGGTAATCAGATTATATATCAGATTTCCAAGGTTAATCATAAAGGACATAATCTTATGAAAAGACTGAGCAATGTGATAACTATGGAACAGACATTTATTTATGTTAAATTTCTAGCCTGCCCTTCATTGATTAAAAGTTGTGCTTGGATCATTCTTCTTTCATATTGTCCATTCAGCATGCTTGGAAAACAGAGATGTGCAGATGTATTGCAATAAGGCTAAAACATAACAGGGCATCACTTCCTTTGATTATGTGAGAATGATTAAGTGTACCTAGTCTACAGTAGATGTAGAATGTCTACAACTTTTCTAAGATCAAAATCTCTTTGAACTAAGGGTCATGGTCCAAATATAAGTATTCAGTCTTTACCCTCTGTTCCATGGGAGTTATCAGTTCGAATTCAAATGTAATTTTCTTGGCAGAGGATTTTCCAAGGTTTGAAAATGCACAAAAGCCACCACAATCACAGGGAGTTTCCTCGCTGCATACAGTTGTCCTCGAATATATGGAGGACAATGAGATTGGTAGACAAAGCTAGTGCAGTCACATGTTTAGTTAAACCTCATTCTGAATACCTGAATATAGCTCCATACTTTGCAAAATACAAAATAAAACAAACTCCAAACTTGAAATAGGTTGTTCTGTTTCTTAATACATTATAAAATTTCACAGTGCAATCTCACCTGCACGTGAATTCAAACATTTCTTATTTTTTGCCACTAAAAATAATTGCATTTGGACAGTAAAAAAAAATAAACCTGAAAAAGTCTTGTTGATACAGGATACTTGTTCAGTGTGTGTGGAGGAGCTGAAAAAGTCAATTCTCTCCTTATCAATCATGCTTTTGACTCGAGATGTGCAAATGATTTTCCACTGCAAACATAACCTGGTGAAATTAACATTTACATGAGATTCACAATAAAACAGCACGACTGTGACATGAGTCCACACTGAAATTATCAAGCATATCCTTTCACTCAGCCTGGAAACAGCTAAAATCGTACTAAAACAGTGAAGCAAAGATAACAGGGAAGAAAGCTTTTATCTAAGAGGAATTACAGGTACACGGCATGCATGTTAGCCACCTATTCTCAAAATAGAGAATATTTTATAATTGCCTTATAATTGCCCAAGGAAACCAAATACCAGGCCACTTCTCTCTGACTTCTACAACCTGAAAATGCAGGTCAGAGTTCACAGGTTCTCCTAAACAGCTGACAGGAGGACTATGGTTTTCTCAATGTGTTACTGAAACTAGGGGCTGTTCTTCTATGAGAATTCTGACCTGGTAATAAATTGCTATGAAAAACGCAACATATGTGAGTGTCATATTTACCTTGTATACATTTTATTTGCTCGTGTGAATTGCCTTTTGGCTAGGACACCTGTATTATCATATATACAGCTGCCCTGGGAGTGAATATCTGAGAATCTGGGTACTTGCTGCTCACTCCTTTGGGTTGCTGTCTCTTGCGACAGCTGAAGTCCCTGGTAAGTGCTGCAAAGACTGGGACTCCCTGCCTGGTCCTGGCTCCAGAGAGAGACTGCAGTTAATCTTGCAGCCTCTTGCATCAGCTGCTGGCTGGGTCAGGAGGCATAAAAGCCCAGTGGGTATGCAGCTGGCGGGGTCGCCACCAAAGGGGTGACACCAAAGGGGATTACTCCTTGGAAGCCCCTTAGGGAGTCCTGAGGGAGAGTGTGCTACCCCCTTCTTTTTTAAAAAAAATGTTTTCTGTTAAACCAATCTACAGGAGATTGGTGATGGGGAGGGCGTGTGGTGCATGTGTAGTTTCTGCACAGGGTGAGAGCCTGTGCAGTGAACTGAATGGTAGGAGAAAGTCACCAGATGCCTTCAGAGTGAGAGTCTGTAACTGGCAGAAGACTGGCCCTCTTTGGGTGTGAGACAGGAGGGGGAGTAGATGGGCCCTGTGTGAACAGGTTTGAATGGGTATGACTATTCCCAATTCTCACAGAGGCTTACTCGGATAATTGGCTCTGGCAGGTTTTGTTGGTGGGCTCGTGTTGGGTCCATATCAGGTGTTTAGGAGGAGTCTTAGTACGGAGGAACATGGGTGATGCCACCCCAATTTCAGTGATCACGGGTAGAGGGAAATATAGCCATGGGGATGTGGTGAATTACCATAGAAGACGAGGGCAAGGCTATCTGCACCTTGTTCCTTGCTGCAACTCCTCTCATGGAGGGGTTCCTCGTTGCTCATCTGCTATGCCCATTGGCCTGTGTGTGTTGTTGTTTAATGCTAGATCAGTACACAATAAGACGACTCTCATCCATGATTTGATTGTGGATGAAGGTGCCGATTTGGTGTGCATTACCGAGACCTGGGTGGGTGAGCTGGGAGGAGTTGATCTGACCCAGCTTTGCCCACCTGGATACTAGGTGCAACACCAGCACAGGCTACAGGGATGGGGGGGAGGCGTTGCTGTGGTCTACAGAACTTCCATCTCTGTCGCCAGGAAACCACTCTGTCTTGGAGCTGCCTGTGAGGGCCTGCACTTGGTGTCGGGCTGAGGAGACAGTAAACTAGGGTTGCTGCTGGTGTACTGTCCACCCTGCTGCCTGGCAGCTTCTCTGACCAAGCTGGTGGAGGCCATCTCAGCTGTGGTGTTGGAGGAGCCCAGAATGATAGTGCTGGGTGATTTCAATGTCCATGTTGAGGCTGCCTCTAGTGTTCTGGCCCGGGACTTCATGGCCTCCATGATGACCATGGGGCTGTCTCAACTTGTTACTGGCCCAACACATAGGGCAGGGCACACCTTCGATTTGGTTTTTGCTCCAGATGAAGGGGTGGTCTGGAGATAGGAACATTGTCATGGTCAGATCACTTCCTGGTGAAGTTTAGACTTATGGCTCCAATCCTTCCCTGCAGGGGTGGTGGACAGATTAAGATGGTCCGACCCAGGAGCCTAATGGAATCCACTGGATTCCTGAATGCCCTGGGGGAGTTCCCAGTAGATAGAGCAGGTGACCCTGTTGAAGCCCTTGTCATGCTGTGCAACAGCGAGGCGCGTCAGGCTCTTAATACGGTTGCATTGTGGAGCCTGGTTTGCACCTCAGTATACCAGTGAGCTAAGGGCAATGAAACAGGCTGGATGACGGCTAGAGCACAAGTGGCAAAAGACTTGCTGTGAGGCTGATCAGACATGAGTAAAACATTGTAATTGTGCCTACTGTGTGGTGGTGAGGGCAGCGAAAAAGGCCAATGCATCATTGGGGGAGGGAGTGGTTCCAACCGCCCTGAAAGAGGCAGTGATCTGACTGCTCCTGAAAAAGCCTACCCTGGACCCATTGATCTGCAATAATTACCGACCGGTCGCAAATACCCCCTTTTTAGGGAAGGTGATTGACAGGGTTGTGGCGCAGAAATTGCAGGTGCTCTTGGATGAAACAGATTATCTTGACCCATTCCAGTCTGGGTTCAGACCTGGTTATGGGACTGAATTGGCCTTGGTTGCCCTGATGGATGACTTTTATTGAGAGAAGGATGGGGGGGGAGTGCTACCCTGTTATTCTTACTTGATCTCTCAGCAGCTTTTGATACCCTTGACCATGGTAGCTTCCTGGGCTGGCTTGGTGAGATGAGTATTGGAGGCACTGTTTTACAGTGGTTCCGATCCTATCCCCAAGTTCGCTCTCAGAGAACAGCATTTGTCATGCCCCCCAGACCCCCAAGATACTGGGTTCATGCATCAGACTCAAACCCCCACCCTTAGGAAAATGAGGCTGGAACCAAAAGTTACTACTTCACCCTTGCCAAGGCTGTGTACGCTCACAACAACCCTGCAAGGTAGAAGGTAGGCTGCCACCACCCCTGTATACTGGTCCACTCAGAGCCAGGGGATCTCTGAGCCCAGAAGATATATAAAACCAAGGTCTTAAAAGGCAAGAGTCACAGTTACACTCCTTGCCAGGCACCTCTGGTTTAACACTTAAAATCCAAGCCTTTAACTTCTTAGCCCTCTTTGGTAGTTAATGACTGAGATGGGTCAAGGTACTGAATCCAGAACCACCCTTTCTCTCAATGAACACACCAGGTTAAATAGAAGTAGCTTTATTAAGATATATAAGTGCACATAACATATAGCAGCAAGTAATCCTTTAAGACCATTCACCCAACAGGGGTTTAGGTTCTTACAAGAGAATTCATACACACAACAAGAAAATAACAAACTAACTCACCTAACTACTTACACACGAGGTAGTTGGTTGCAGTGGCATCTCTCCCCAGAGAGATGGATGTTCGACATAAAACAATGGAACCAGACATAGGTTGCCTTCCAATAAGCAACCCCTGGAACCATAAGGCAGAAAGGTTTGGAACTCTGGTGCCAGTCAGCATAGGCAGAGAACAGAGAACAAAGGCTATGGGTCTCTAGCCCTATACTTAAAGGAAAAGGATCCTAACGGTCCAAAATTAATTGACCAATCAGGAATTGGCTGACGTAACGTTCTTCTCGATGTTTCTCACATTTTCGCGCCTTGCGGGGCCCCCTCCCAACTGTGTTTTCCAACTATACAGGCCAAGGATGACCTTGGGTACCAGGCACTTGCTAATCAGCAAAGATAAACAGGTGCAGCTTGTTAAGGCTTCTCTAACCGTCTTCAGCTGGGAAGTGAAACTCAGAATTGCAAATTGGCAAAGGCTTGTCTTTTCTAACTGTAACCATCTCCCAGAGTCCCTTGCTGGCGCCAAAGTATTGCTATTAAATTTTTAATACCTCATGAACATTACAGGTTCATGACACGCCCCTTTTCGGGAAGATGATGTCAGAACTCTGGATAGTTCTGCGTCATCGCCACAGCAACCAGGGATAAGGGAACAATCAAAAATTTCATCAATATATCAACATTGCACTATATACAGCATTAAAAGAAGAAAAGATTGATAACATTTGAAGCAGGTGAGCTACTTCTTGACTTATGCCTTCTAAATATATTCAAAAGATACACACAGTTACAAAATAACAGTAAGAAAATTAAGGGACCCCTAAAAATACCGAAGAAAAAGAAGACTTTATTAAAGAAATAAAGAAATAAAAATAAAAAATGGGGTAATCCAAAAGCTGGTCCAGGTTCAAAAAAGGTCATAAGCCATAAAATCCTATAAAAGTCCATAAAACATGTTAAAAGCGTAAAAGAGTAAAACAAGGTCTAAAAACAGTCCAGAGGTCATCAGAGCCGGGAAATCAGTCAGTGGAATAGGCAGGAGTCAAATATCAGTCAACTGGAACAGGTAAATGAGATAAAGCGTCTTCAGCAACCTCAAAAGCAGGAGTGCAAGTCAAAACCAGGTGTTTCCTAGAAAAATATTGTTTCATCATATTCACATGGTATACTTTAGGTTTCTTATGGGATTTAGGGTCAGTTAGCAAATAATTGGTGTCACTCAACTGGGCCTTGACAATAAAAGGGCCTTCCCAGGCCACCAATAACTTATTCTCCACTTGGGCCTTTAGTACCAAAACTTCTGACCCCTCAACAAATTGTCTTTCTTTAGCTTGAGCATCATAATGGGCCTTCTGCTGTTGTTGAGCCTCCCCCAAATTCTCATGAGCGACAGCCAAAACATCTCTTAGAATATTCTGTAAATTGTGGAGGTAAGTTACTACCGACACAGGCATAGCTTCCAACCTTCCTTCCCACTCATTCTTGAGCAATGACAAACGCCCCACCAGATCCCTTCCAAAAACTAGCTGGTTGGGGCTATAGCCCAAGCTGGCAGAGGGAGTAGCCCTATAGGCGAACATCAGGAAAGGTAAAGCTACATCCCAATCTTTAGGATGTTCTAACACATACGCCCTTAACATTCGATTAATGGTGGCGTTCATTCTCTCACATAACCCATTCGAGGAATGGTGCCCAGCAGTCGTAATGTGGTGTTCCATGCTAGCAAGTTCCCAAAGTTTTTTAGTTAACTTGGCCACAAAACTCGGCCCTCAGTCTGACAAAATAGTCTTGGGGAACCCCCAACGCGAAAATAACTCTAACAAAGTTTTAGCAATGACTGGGGCAGTGATGGAACTCAAAGGAATAGCTTCAGCAAATCTCATGGCAAAGTCAATTACGGTCAAAATAAATCTTTTCCCAGTCTTAGTCGGATTGAAAGGGCCAATCACGTCCACAGCCACTTGAGCAAAGGGTTCTGCCACAATCTGGGACACTTGTAAGGGTGCCTTGGGTGATCACGCGCATATCCAAGTTGTTGACAAATATCACAGGATTTTACATATTCTTTAACAGTCTTAGCCACTGAGGGCCAATAAAAATGTTGGGTAACAGAAAACAAAGTCCGTTTCACACCTAGGTGCCCTGCAGTCACAACATCATGGGCCAGCCGCAATACATCCAGGCGAAAAGGTTTTGGCACAACTGGCTGCCAGTCTGTGAAATTCCCCCCAGGAACATGTTCTCGATAAAGCAAGCCTTTGTCCCAATAAAATCTCACTTTCACAGTCTCTGATAAGGCAGGAGGGCTTCTCCCAGCCTCTTCCCTGCAGTTTTGCAAACTCTCATCCTTCAATAAAGCTGCCTTAAAGGCTTGAGAGCTGGCTGCCGGTAATTTACATTCCTCTGTCTCCCCCACACTGGGTTGCAAGGAGTTCTTTCCTTGTTGTTCGGGCAGGCTCACAGCTCTCCCCTCTGCAGCCCTCTCTTCCTCGCCATCCAGAGGCCATTTCTCCACATGGTTTTCTGAAGGTTGTAACAAAGTTTGAGACCTGGTAAGAACGTTTATCTCAGCTCCACGTACAGTCTCTTGATGACTCAGGAACAACAGGTCAACTCCTATTAAAACATCCCATAAATGGTCATCTGAATGAACTATAACTCTGTGGCGCCCAGTCCAGCCTCGGTATGAAAGCACCACGTCGGCTACAGGTACTTGCACTGTCTGCTGTCCATACGCTGTGACAGCCACTTGTAACTCTGGAACATATTGCTCCAGCTTGACCAGCCGCTCCGCAATACTGGTAATTTCAGAGCCCGAATCTACTCTCCCCATGACCTTAACATATATGGGTTAACATATATGGGTTCGGAAAACTGCGTTTGGACCCATTGTTTACATTCCGATGAAAGGGGTCCTGGGGAGTCTTTCTCTGGAAACAAACTGTTCCTTACTCCTCCCTCTCTGTCCCCTGACACAGTTTGTACAACACTCACCGGCAGTGCTTTGACTACAGGTCCACGAGGAGTTTCAGGACGGTCTTGTGAATTTGGGGCAGAAAACACAAAATCCGGTTCTGCTCCTTCATTCTCTTCTGCTGATGACCAAGAAGAAAGTTCAGGGGGTTCCGCTCCAGGTGACGCTAAGTCTCTTACACGCCCAACTGGAGCAACCCTTGGATTCTTCCTCCCAGCAGGATTGGGCTTAGGCAAGGTTTCGGAACAGGAATTAGCCTTATGGCCGATTTTCCCACATTTAAAGCAAGTTATTTCTACAAGGGGCCTCTTTTGTAATTCAGCCTCTGTCAGGGTGGAAGTTACTTTGGAGTAGCTTTGCCCTCCCTTCACTTCCCTCGGCGGTTGCCATGGTTTCTGCATACCTGAAATCTCTCGCCCGGGCGGTTTCACAGGAACGTTCTCAGGTTTCCGAAACAGAGTAAACTTTTCTCCAGCTCTGTTTTTAAACATGCGATCTGCTAGCACGCCTGCTTCAGCCAGCGAACAGGGCTGCTGGTCTCTAACCAGAGCCATCAGGTCTCGAGGGAGACGTCTGTAAAACAGTTCTTTAGCAAACAGATCTAAAACCTCGCCTCGAGTTGCAGCTTCAGCCGTGTCTGCCCAGCGTTCCACATTCCTGCCCATCCATGCAGAAAAAGCTGAGAAGCTTTCCCGAGGCTTTTTCTGATCTGCCTCTAAACGTCGAAAACAGTCCTCTGCTGTTAAAGCAAAGTGGGATCTTGCTAGAGCATAGAAGTAATCAAAATTATCTGCATACTCCGCTGGCAGAGAGTTCAACAATTCTCTCAATTCGCCTTCAGCGTTAATGCGTAAAGCACTCATCCAGTACTTTTTAAGCACACCTTGGTCTCTACAAGAGTGAGCAAAAACTTGAAAAAAGGTAAAGATGTCATCTGTCTCACGAAAGGTCGGAAAAGATTTTTTATGGTGGTCTGGTCTTCCTCCTCGCGGTTGTTGCAGCTCACGAGCAAAACTTTCCCTACTCCGGCGATCCTCCTTCATAGCCTTGAACTGTAGGGACAACAGCTTCATTTGCTTGGCTAGGTAACGCTGCATACTTCTAGGCAGCTCTTCCCCATCAGAATCTTCTTCCTCCTCATCTTCACTGTACTCCTCACTCTCCTCAGTTTGCTTAAACACGATCTCCTTGTCATCCGCAGAAGGCTGAGGTATAAACGACAGAGCAGCAGCGCCTTCCTCCAGCTGAACAAGCTGACTAGGCAACGCCTTGTCTGCCAGGTGCACATCCTCGGCTCCATTCTTTTGAGATCTGGTTTTTATCTTTTGTGACATTCTGCACTGACCTTACTACCCAAAGTAACAAACGGTTGTGTCAGAAGTCTCTTTCAAATTTACAACTTGCTGCAATGCACTTATCTCACACAGCGTGTTCACTTAAGAGCAGGAATGGCTTCGATCCCACCGCTACCACTATGTCATGCCCCCCAGACCCCCAAGGTACTGGGTTCATGCATCAGACTCAAACCCCCACCCTTAGGGAAATGAGACTGGAACCAAAAAGCTATTACTTCACCCTTGCCAAGGCTGTGTATGCTCACAACAACCCTGCAAGGTAGAAGGTAGGCTGCCACCACCCCTGTATACTGGTCTACTCAGAGCCAGGGGATCTCTGAGCCCAGAGGATATATAAAACCAAGGTCCTAAAAGGCAAGAGTCACAGTTACACTCCTTGCCAGGCACCTCTGGTTTAACACTTAAAATCTAAGCCTTTAACTTCTCAACCCTCTTTGGTAGTTAGTGACTGAGATTGGTCAAGGTACTGAATCCAGAACCACCCCTTCTCTCAATGAACACACCAGGTTAAATAGAAGTAGCTTTATTAAGATATATAAGTGCACATAACATATAGCAGCAAGTAATCCTTTAAGACCATACACCCAAACAGGGGTTTAGGTTCTTACAAGAGAATTCATACACACAACAAGAAAATAACAAACTAAACTCACCTAACTAGTTACACACGAGGTAGTTGGTTGTGTGGCACCCCTCCTAAGAGAGATGGATGTTCAACATAAAGCAATGGAACCAGACATAGGTTACCTTCCCATAAGCAACCCCTGGAACCATAAGGCAGAAGGTTTGGAACTCTGGTGCCAAGTCAGCATAGGCAGAGAACAGAGAACAAAGGCTATGGGTCTCTAGCCCTATACTTAAAGGAAAAAGATCCTAACGGTCCAAGATTAATTGACCAATCAGGAATTGGCTGATGTAACTTTCTTCTCGATGTTTCTCACATTTTCGCGCCTTCAGGCCCCCCTCCCAACTGTGTTTTCCAACTGTACAGGCCAAGGATGACCTTGGGTACCAGGCACTTGCTAATCAGCAAAGATAAACAGGTGCAGCTTGTTAAGGCTTCTCTAACCATCTTCAGCTGGGAAGTGAAACTCAGATTTGCAAATTGGCAAAGGCTTGTCTTTTCTAACTATAACCATCTCCCAGAGTCCCTTACTGGAGCCAAGGTATTGCTATTAGATTTTTAATAACTCATGAACATTACAGGTTCATGACAGCATTAGCTGACTGTCTTTCGGCCCCTTGGCAGTTGTGCTGTGGGGTGCCGTAGGGTACCATCTTGTCCCCCATGCTGTTTAACCTCTATATGAAGCCCTTGGGAGCAGCCATCAGGAGATTTGGGGTGAGGAGTCAGCAGTATGCTGACGATACCCAGCTCTATTTCTCCATAACATCTGAATTGGGAGAGGCCGTGCAAGCCCTTGGCTGCTTCCTGGACTCGGTGTCGGGCTGGATGAGGGCCAATAAACTGAGTCTGAATCCTAGCAAGATGGAGGCAATGTGGGTTGGTGGTTCCTGAGTTCGGATAATTGCCTGCTTCGGATGGGGTCGCACTCCCTGTGAAAGAGCAGGTTTGTAGTCTGGGGGTGCTCCTGGATCCATTTTTGTCACTAGAGGCCCAGGTGACCTCCGTGGCTAGGAGTGCCTTTTACCAGCTTTGACCGTTTCTGGACTGGGATAGCCTGACCACTGTTGTCCACGCACTGGTAACCTCCAGGCTGGATTACTGTAATGCGCTCTATGTGGTGCTGCCCTTGAGGTTGGTCTGCAAAATGCAGCGGCGAGACTGCTCACTGGGGCAGGGTATCGCCAACATGTCACCCCACTGCTGAAAGAATTGCACTGGTTGCCCATTTGCTACCAGGCAACGTTCAAGGTTCTAGTTTTTGTGTACAAAGCCCTATACAGCTCAGGACCAGGATACCTGAAAGACCATCTTACCCCTTATATACCAAGTTGATCACTGCGCTCTGCAGGTGAGGGCCTCCTGCAGATACCATCTTATCAGGAGGTCCGTTCTGCACAACATAGGAAATGCACCTTTAGTGTGGCGGCACCTACCCTATGGAATTCCCTCCCCTTAAATATTAGGCAGGCACATCTCTGTTATCTTTTCAGCACCTTTAGAAGACTTTCCTCTTTCAACAAGCCTTTTAAGTTGAGACCTATCCCAGTCTGCGTCTGTTTTGGAATTGTTTTTTAGTATGTTTTTTTTAAAAAAAAAACAATGTTTTTAACCCTTTTTAAAAATATGTCTTTAAAGCTTTTAAAAATGTTTTTAAAGTTGATTTGTTTTAATGTATTTTAAGGTCTGTTTTTATGATGTTTTAAAGTTTTTTTAGTGCTTTTGTTTGCTGCCGTGGGCTTCTGCTGGGGGAAGGGCGGGATATAAATCAAATAATAAATAAATAAATAAATACAAATAACATATTCTGGTGCTGGGATATGACAGCTATGTCACCAAAGTGAAAGGGAGGTATTAGCAGGGATCCTTGAGGAATTTGATTTCTATGAATTCTGATGCAAATCAACCTGATCCACATCTACCAGATTAATATGTGGATCAGAACATAATAATCCTTTGGATTTTGCTCATACTTCTCCAGATTTTGAGATATAGTTCTCAACTCAAAATGTGTAACATAATACATAAAGGATTGTGTGTATTGGAACAAAATACATTTATAAATGAGTATATTGAAAGTAAATATGTATTTTGTGACAGATGTAATTAAATATTATTTAAGTATTTATCTGTAGCTTTTTAAAAAATGCAGATAAATTAGGAAATAGAACAGTATGGACTTATGAATGAATATATGCAAAATTGACATGAATTGGAAATAGACTTATCTGTCTATCTCTAGGTATTAGTATATAAGGGAGCTCCAAGGTTTGCTGAAGTGGAAAAAAATTAGGGGGGAAAACCTAAGACTCTTGCTCTGAGAGAGTTCACTTATATGAATGAAGTTTAATCTGTTGAATTGTCTTGCCCTTTTTTGACAGATCCCCAGGAATACCAGACTCAACGATTTGACTTTGCTTATAGCTACAGTCCCCTTTCACTTGTGCTCTGTCCCTGTGTTCTGATTCTTCATAAACTGAACTACTTTGGTAAAGATAGTTAATTCCTGACCTTGGCGTTGATGCTGCATTAGGTATCTCAGTTTTAGATTCCACCTGAAAAACAAACTTGTCCATACTACAAGTTTAGGGAAGGGCAGAGAGAAAATAAATGTTATTGGAGTGTTTGTTGTCCTTCTAGAGAATCTCTCCTTCTAGTCTTGTTCCTGGTCTTTAGATGTTCCTTCCTGTTAGACAATGAAGGGAAAATCTTTTAACTGGCTGCTATATAAAGGACTAACTAAGCAATTGGAAACTAATTGTGGAAAGCAATTTGATTTTTTTTAATACTGGTTGCTAGTTTATTTTTCTGTCCAGAAACCCTGAAAAGACCTCATGCTGAGCTGCACATATTGGGTAAATCAGCAATAAGGCCTGAGTTACAACTTAGGTTTCCAGCCAGCCAACTAGCTAACTGTAGTGTGCACAGCAATATTTCAATTCCTCTAGGGCTGTTTTCATCCTTTGCCATCAAGTAATCAAGAAAAGGAAGAAAACAGCCACTATGAGTGTGAGTACAGTGAGTGCTTTAGAAGAGTAAAGGGTAGCCACATTTTTGAATAAGTCATCTCTGTATTTCACTCTTTAGCAATAATCACCCAATCCTGCTCCACTCATTATAATAATTGCAGAATAAACAAACTCTTCTTACTGCGGCAAACATGCTTATTTATTGCTGGTTTGGTAGACAGCACAACTGAAAATGAGCAGAGCAAAGGACAGTCCAAGGTGTGGAGTCTTAATTCTAGTTCATAATACCAAGAATATTTAATTCATCTAGGGTCATATTACGATACAGGGTGTTTTTTTTCAGGATCACTTCAGTAATTATAGGGTGATTGTGATAATGAAAAATCCACCCTCAGTCAGGGAAAGTCTTGAGTGAGAAGACTTTTGGGGGCTCTTCTAGATGAAGCTTTTGTTGTGCACTCGCCCTGCCTTATTCACTCCATTTTTCGGAGGATTCTATTCTTCAATTGCTCCTGTTCTTAAAACAAGCTATCATTCTTTAAATGGAGGTTATCATTGTCTGTCATGTAACAAATTAAAAAGAAGACAATTTCCCCCCAAATATGAGGGGAAAGCACAGCTCTGGGGGGGCACCCCCATTCCCCTCCCCAGTTACTGGCCTGACCAACAGATGTGGTTGCCTAGTTCCAATGCTGAGTCAGCTCTCAGTTGTCTTACTCGCATGCAAATTGGAAGCCCTTTACCATCACTTCAGCTGCTTAATACAATAGGAAAGGAATGAAGAAGCAGTAAGCAGGTGTAAGGGGGTGGGGAGAGGTGGGGCAAGGCATCAGAGGTGCACCAATAGCCTACCAGTGGGAAGCAGATACAGGGCACTTTCACATGCTTGATCTGTAGGTGAACCTCTACCTGCTGCATCCTCCATCAGGTAAGCCATGCACCCCTATCCAGGAAGGGATCAGCCAGGGCTACTGTGTGAGGCATACAAGAGCACTGGCTCTTCTTCACCATCTCCTTGCTTTTAAATTGCCTTTCAGTTTTTTGCTGATATCCAGGGGTGGGGAGGGAAGGGATATAGAAGCAGCAGCACTGGCTCAGGCTGTGATCCTAACCATATCTTCTCTGAAGGAAGTCCCATGAAATTAAATGGGGCTTACTTTCAGATAAGTGGGGATAGGTTTGCAGCCCTAGCAAGGGTGACAAAGTGTTGAGAAAGTGTTGGAGACAAATGTGGAGGGTACCTTAGACTATTTTCCTCTCATGCTCTTTGCTGCTTCTTGGAACTGCTTATGCTGAGAATATTTTTGTTTGTTTGTTTTTCTCTTTATACAGGTTGGGAAACTTTTATTATTATTCTGCTGTCAAATATCAGGAGTATTGCAGGCAACTGACCAATTATCTGAACTCAAGAACCACCAAACCACATTGCCTCCATCTTGCTAGGATTCAGACTCAGTTTATCGGCCCTCATCAAGCCCACCACTCTGTCCAGACAGCAGTACAGGGCTTGCGCGGTCTCTCCCGATTCAGATGTTACAGAGAAATAGAGCTGGGTATCGTCAGCATACTGCTGACTCCTCGCCCGAGATCTCCTGATGACTGCTCCAAAGGGCTTAATACAGATGTTAAACAGCATGGGGGACAAGATGGTGCCCTACGGCACCCCACAATTGCCAGGGGGCTGAAAGGTAATCTCCCAATGCTATCTCTGAAAACGACCTTGGAGATAGGATCGGAACCACTGGAAAAGAGTGCCTCCAATACCCATCTCACCAAGTCAGCTCAGAAGGATACCATGGTCAATTGTATCAAAAACCACTGAGGCATCAAGTAAAAGTGACAGGGTCACACTCCCCCTGTCATTCTCCCAATAAAGGTCTTCCATCAGGGCGACCAAGGCTGATTCAGTCCCATAACCAGGCCTGAATCCAGACTGGAATGGGTCGAGATAATCTGTTTCATCCAAGAGTACTTGCAATTGCTGTGCCACAACCCTGTCAATCACCTTCCCTAAAAAGGGGGTATTTGCAATTGGGTGGTAGTTGTCACAAACCAATGGGTCCAGGATGGGCTTTTTCAGCAGTAGTTGGATCACCTCCTCTTTCAGGGCAGCTGGAACCACTCCCTCCCACAACAATGTGTTGACCACACCCTGGATCCACTTGGTCAACCCCTCAGCAAGCTTTAATAAACCAAGAAGGGCCACGGTCGAGAGGACATGTTGCTGGCCGCATCATCGCAAGCACCTTTCCCACATCATCAGACCGCATCAACTGAAACTGTTCCCAAGAAGTTGCAGCAGACATTGCACTGGATGCCTCACTGGGGACTACAGTAGATATGGATGGGGCATCAAGATTGCTACAGATTTCAATCAGGATCTCAAGGTGGCATTCATAGTCCTCGTCTTTCTCATTTTATCCTCACAACTATCCTGTGAGGAAGGTTAGACTAACAGACAGGGACTAGCCCTAGGTCACCCAGTGAGCTTCATGGCCAAGTGAGGATTTGAACCCTTGTTTCCCAGGTCTTAGTGCACTTAATATTATTCCACCTTACACCACATTCTTGAAAAGAAGATGCAGAAGTGAACAAGCTTGAAGCTTATGAGGTCCCTTGTTTATAGTTTTGTGTAGTACCTTTAACACTAATTTAGGCTGCAGTCCCATACACTTACCAGGGTCAGGGATTAAGTGGAATTCAGTGGGATTTACTTCTAAGTAAATATGTGTAGGAGTGTTCTGTTATTGTGGCATAAACCCACTCCTGCCTCTGTAAGGTTATGTCAAAATAAACTTGTTAGTTGTTGTGGTTAGTGTGGTTTTAATTGATAGGAGTGCAGCCTCTGAAATGCTGTAATACATTCTGGTGAAGAACATCCTATACACTTCTACAGAATTAAGTCTCATTGAGTTAAGTGGATAAATGTATAGGAATACAGATTAAGTTCTAGTTTATTACAGTTCCACAAGTAACTTTTCATTTCATTGCAACCCAAAGGAATGAGACTACAGTTGCTTCCAGGTGACCTATTTACTGAGCATTCATCCTCATTATACTGATGACAAAAAAATTAAAGGCAACTAATGAAATATTAAAGCTTGTGCTTTTCTTTGACAATAAAATGGTTGCCTCATTGGCCAACATTTGTTTTTGTTTAAATAGGTGGGACCTAGAGACGGGGTGTGGTTTGAGGAAGAAAGGGAAGGATTAAAGGCCCATCAATACCCTGTGCCCAAGGTACCTCAGAAACCTGGAGCGAGCTCTGAGCTGAATCTATAAACCATGTGGGGGAGGGGAAATGGAATGCAGTATCTGATCACCGCTTAGAGATTTTATTATACAGCCACAGGAGTGGCTGTATACTATAGCCAGTGCGGATTTTTCACATTCCGCAATGTTAAATTGAAAATACCTCTCATGCCATTCTGATGCTTCCCATAAGATCATTGCAAAACAAAACCTTACAAAACTTATAGTCCTGAACTCAGAAATGCTTGCTTAACAACCCTCTCAATTTTCATGGCGATACACAAAACAGTCAGAGAGAATCAAGAGTTCAAAGTCTAAAAAGAGCGGAAAAAACCCTAGAGCCCTTTCGGACTTTTTTCTGTCAGAGTTCTCATAATCTGTTGAAATACATTAAAAATCAGCCATGTTCACAGAGTACCTGTAATCCTGTTAATGACCTTGCCCCATACTCTGACCTTCATCTTCTGGCTGATTTTTAATTAATTTAAGAAATTTGGCTGCAACCCAGGCATGCTCAGTAAGAACCAATAGTCAGTGTTCTAAATGCCTTACAGCTGCTTGGCTTGCGTAATCAGAGGGCCACACCCACACCAGACTTTGATTCACTTGAGACAGTCATGGCTTCCCTCAGAGAATCCTGGGAAGTGTAGTTTGTGAAGGGTGCTGAGAGGATACTCCTATTCCACTGACAGAGCTCCAGTGGCCAGAGAGGTTTAACAGTCAGCCACTGTGATTGAAGGTCTGTGAGGGGAACAGGGCATCTCCTAGCAACGCTCAGCACCCTTCATTAACTACACTTCCCAGGATTCTTTGAGAGAAGTCATGACTGACCAAAGTGAAATAAAGGCCTGGTGTGGATGTGGCCAGGGACAGCTTTGGTTTAAATTTGGGTGGGAGGCTACATGTGCCTGCTGTAGAATAAAAAGGTGGGGGAAACGCAGAAAAGCAATGATACTGTTCTCATTGTTTTCCTTTTGGAAAAGAAAGGGTCTTCCCTTCTGCCCAGTACCCACCCACCCAATCTAGTCTTCTCCCCCTCCTTTCCTTGCCCCTCCCCCGAGTCAGTGTTGGACTATGACCTGGGAGACCAAGGTTCGAATCCCCACACAGCCGTGAAGCTCACAGGAAGTGGATTGGACTGTGAAAGACCAACCCAAATGGTGTTTGCATTTTGACAAATTTGTAGGGCAGTACAATATTTCAGAGAGGAGGTCAGGTCTCCTGTTTCCCTGGTGCATTCACTATAGCTGCCCAATTTCCCTGCTTTTAAAAGTTTGATAGAAATATCTGTGGGCTATACGTACGTTCTTAAACTGCAGTGTTTTTTGCCTATTAGTGAATATATATTAAGCGGTATAGAAATGGCTTAAATAAATAATAATAATAAATAAAAGGGTATGGCTGGCTGGCTGGCTGACTAGAATACTGAACAGGAACACTCCACACTACAACTTTTTGTTGCAGGTCCCAATTCTCAGCATTACACTTTCCATTACTATGTCATGACACCTTCAGAATTCAGTATTTTTTAAAAAATGAATTATCCTGTATCATGTACATAATTTTGTTACTTTTAGGAAGCCAGGGTTAATAGATGTGTATCTTCTAACCGTATCAGTTTAATAAAAACAGTACCTTATGTTTTATTAATTGTACCAGTTACTGTTGTATCAAATTACTGATACTGTTGTATCAAATTTGTACCTGCCAAGCATTAATCTATTCAGCTGATTTAATGAATTCCTCATACTGGATCTGATAATTCTCCAGATAAGATGGAAGTACTCATAGTAAGTGCAGGGCTGTCCCCAAGCATACCGGGGCTCTTGGGCAGCAGCTTGCCCTGGCACATGCAAGCATGCCCCACCTACCTACCTACTTACCTACTAGGCGAAGGATGAAGTAGGAGGTTGGGCTGGCGAGCAAGTGAGTGGGTGGGGGGCAGGATGGCAGGTGAGTAAGTGAGCAGGCTGGGAGCGGGTGGGACAGCAGTTGAGCAAGCAGGTGGGGGCAGAGGAGGGTGAGCAAGTGGGGGGAGAGGGTGAGCGAGCGAGAGGACAAGCAGGCATGGGGAGGGTGAGCGAGTGAAGGAACTGGCAGGGGCTGAGGGCAAGCAAGTGGAGCGGGTGAACAGGTAGGCTTGGGCAGGCTGGTAGGGGTGGAGGGTGAGCGAGTGGGTGTGGGCAGGCTGGCGAGCAGGCAGGCAGCTCCCTCCCTGTGATCCACAGCAGGAAGCCTGCCATGGAAGTGGAGCGCTACTCCCCCACCACAACAAGGGTTGCGGGGCCCTCGGCCAGGGCCCCGCCTGGCTGCCCTTTGGAGCCAGCCCTGAGTAAGTGGTTCATGTAGCCTGGGAATGGGGTTCCACCTGTTCTGAATGAGTTGCACACCTCCTAAAGGATCAGGTTTGCAGCTTGGAGGTACTGTTAGATCCAGCTTTGTGTTTCGATGCCACAATGTATCTTACCCTGGATACAACTAATGGACCAATTGCAACCATTTTGGGACAGAGATAATCTTGCTACATGTTATCCAGACTCTAGTAAACTCCAGGTGAGGTTACTGCAATGTGTTGTATATGGTGCTGGCTTTGGAAATTTTAATTAATCCAGATAAGCTGCTAGATTGCTTTTCAACATGTTTGCAGGCTGCTGGGCCATTTCCAAGTACAATTCAAAGTGCAAGTGCTGATATTAACCTTTGAAGACCTGTTGAAACTGGATATTGCTTACTCCCACTCAAACCTGCCCAAATGTTGAGATCATGTTCAGAGGTCCTAAGTGAGCTGTTCCTGCATCTGTAGTGGTGAGGCCCATTTGTGGATTCTTTTGCCAGAGAGGCATGGTAAATACTATCTCTTTCCAACACTAGGAATATGCCTTTTTCATTTGTCTTAGTCTTTTAATTAATTTACAGTGCAATCCTACACATGTTTACCCATAAGTAAGTCCCTGTTATTGGTATTCTTTTAAAGAGTCTTTTATTAGTTTTGTTATATTTTGTAAGTTACTCCGGAAGTTATATTCTAAACTGAAGGGTCTAATATTAAATTCTTTGAATAAATACATAGATAGACTACATGACTGAATGACTGGCTGAATGAATGAACAGAATGCATAAACTTTTCCAAATTCTGAAAAGTCTAGTATTTGTAAATTAAACTTTCAAGAAACAAACCTTTAACAATATAAATATTCTTAAAAATATTTTCTTTCCAAAACAGCATTGTGACGAGTTATTATCTCAGGTAATGTAAAAACATGTATCCCTGTTTTAATTTGGTATATGATGGAACGTACAATGTCTACACTCTAATCAAAGTAACATTAGGAAATCTTTCACAGTGAATATGCATGTAGAAAAAGAACACTTGGAGGATGGACAACTGTACAAAGTTAATTTTCCCCATTACCCATTGATTCCAGCGTTCTGCTTAGTTGGGTTTCGGAACTGCTTGACTTGACTATTGTGTCGTCCATATACTAAAAAAACTTTGCATCTTTTAGTTTTATAAGGAAAACAGCAGAACTTCAGGCTTCAACAGCCCAAAGAGGATAGCCTGCTAGCCAAAGAATGTGAACAAGAAAGGGAGAACATGATAGGCAGATACATTATTTTCAACAAGGTCCGAAGGAGTCTTTCAATTAAGAAAAAAAAATTGACTGATGTTCCAATCAGCTCCAGGTGCTCTTGGATGAGACCGATTATCTGGATCCGTTTCAATCCGGTTTTAGGCCTGGTTTTGGCACTGAAACAGCCTTGGTCGCCCTGTACGATGACCTTTGTCAGGAGAGAGACAGAGGGAGTGTGACTCTGTTGATTCTCCTTGATCTCTCAGCGGCGTTTGATACCATCGACCATGGTATCCTTCTGGGGAGACTCGCGGAGTTGGGAGTTGGAGGCACTGCTTGGCAGTGGTTCCGCTCCAACTTGGCGGATCGTCTCCAGAGGGTAGTACTTGGGGAACATTGCTCGACACCTTGGACTCTCCATTGTGGAGTCCCTCAGGGGTCGATTTTGTCCCCCATGCTTTTTAACATCTACATGCAGCCTCTGGTTGCCATCATCAGGAGTTCTGGAGTGCGTGCCACCAGTACGCTGATGACACGCAGCTCTATTTCTCCTTTTCATCTTCTACAGGTGAGTCTGTGGATGTGCTGAATCATTGCCTGACCGCGATAATGGACTGGATGAGAGCTAATAAACTGAGACTCAATCCAGACAAGACTGAGACACTGTTGGTGAGTGCCTCCGCTGCCCAGATGGTGGATGTTCACCCTGTTCTAGATGGGGTCACACTCCCCTTGAAGGAACAGGTTCATAGTCTGGGAGTTCTTTTCGATCCTTCCTTGTCTCTTGAGGCGCAAGTGGCCTCGGTGGCAAGGAATGCGTTCTACCACCTTCGGTTGGTAGCCCAGCTACGCCCCTATCTGGACAGGGATGACCTCGCCTCAGTTGTTCATGCTCTGGTAACTTCTAGGCTGGATTACTGTAATGCGCTCTACGTAGGGCTGCCCTTGAAGACAGTTCGGAAGCTTCAGCTAGTGCAAAACGCAGCAGCCAGACTGCTGACGAGGACCAGCCGGTCAGCACAGATAACACCTGTTCTGGCCCGTTTGCACTGGCTACCTATTTGTTTCCGAGCCAGATTCAAGGTGCTGGTTTTGACCTATAAAGCCTTACACGGCGTGGGACCGCAATATCTTGTGGAATGCCTCTCCCGCTATGAACCTACCCGGTCACTTCACTCAGCATCTAAGGCCCTCCTCCGGGTACCAACCCATCGAGAAGCCCGGAGGACAGTTACTCGATCTAGGGCCTTTTCTGTAGTGGCCCCCGAACTGTGGAACAGCCTCCCCGAAGAAGTACGCCTGGCGCCTACGCTTCTATCTTTTTGGCGCCAGGTTAAGACCTGGCTATGCTCCCAGGCATTTTAAGCGTTTATGTTATAATTTAATTTTTTTTCTTTTTATTTTCTTTAGTTGCTGCTTGTGTTTATTGTTTGTTGTCTGATTTTATTGTTGATATTTTGTATTTTAACCTTTTTGTACACTGCCCAGAGAGCCACTCGCTATGGGCGGTCTATAAATGAAACAAATAAATAAATAAATAAATAAATTACTTAATGCCAGGAATCTCTATGTAGCATTTGTAGAGGATTTTCCCTCACTCACTCTGCCCAACATGTGGGCTCTATGTCAAGTCGTGAGTTTGTAAATCTTTTTCAGCACGTATCTAAGCCCAACATGAATTATAAGATTGCCAAATCTATTTGACATCGGGTTAGCTTTTTTGGTTTTTTATTTCATTATATGAAAGGAGAAAAATGTGCACTTTTATGTTCAAAAATATGTTCCCTCCTATATAACTACTATATCATAATATAGTTAGTCATGAACAGGCAATAAATAGTTATAAACCATTCAGTTTTATTTAAAGGTTTACCTAATCCTTGTAGAATCTTTGTTATATTTAAGCTTACTAGTAACGTGATATATTTATTGATATATTTTTCATAGGGTCGCCATAAGTCATAATCAATTTGAAGGCACTACAGTAAGCTTCCTTCATTAACCTATTTTGTCTGGAAAAGATATATAATTTTCTCTGAATGAAGATATGCACTGTATTGTGTGTGCGTATGTATGCACACACAGAGAGACCGACAGACACATATTCTGTATTGTAAAATGGCCATCATTTTGTAAGGACAACATGCGTACAATGAGGACCCCTGCCAAATGAAATACATGTGCATATTTGTGCATTTTACACACATATTGCATCTCCCTGCTAGATCCAGAGAGGGCTGGATCATGAAGTGGATGGTGTGGATGGCAGGTTTTTGTTTCACCGTGACAATGGTACCAAGTGCAATGCATTCATTTTCCTCATGAGAGTGACCGGCAACCATTCAAGTAGGAATGTACTTGGGAACTCCATTGGGATTCGGGCTAACTATTACCTAGTGACCCCACATTTAAAAATGCCTGCTCTTTTCTGTATGACTTTACCCCTTCGTCTGCTATTCTAAGCTCTCTTTCTGGTCCATCTATCATCTGACAAAATGTTTGGTATTGACTTATACATGTATTGATGATCATGCACACATAGAAACAATTATCCAACCTTTTACTATGGAATATAATTTTAAAGCCTGAATCTTAGCTGCTGCAAAAGCAACAAAATATTACAATGTGGTGCAATGACTACTGTAATTTCATGACATCACAAATCCTATGCTATTGTACCAGCATCACTGTGATGTCCAAGAATATTAGATCATTTCAATGCTAGTGAGTTCCTACTACTATGCTGCTATCAATAGCTGAACCAAAACACAAAGCGATTAACATTTGACAGCCTTTTCAGTCACAATGGAACCACCTACACTGGTACAAATCTATGCGCCTAATATTTGGTAGCAAGCAGTTATGATGGGATTACTAAAGAGACACACTGCATCACAACAAGACAGAACTTCCCACACGTGCTTCACATAGAATGGCACCAAAGCTTCTTTAATACACAGTTGACATCATTATAGTTGCATATATCTTTAAGGTGGGAAAAGTAAACTACATAAATAAAAATGTTCTGTATTGCTAGATCACTCAGTGACATGTATCTCTGTGCATGTGTGTATATACACATTAACATACACAAATATACATATACACATGTATATGTATATGCCTCTTGTACAGGCACACTCACAATTGTTGTCTTCTTAATCAGGATTATAAAGTACTATCCCTTTGGTTGTGGGCCTAATAAACTTTGTGTGTGTCTGTGTGTGTGCCTGTATTTTTTAATATCATTATAATAATATTACATGGCAGGCAAAAATATAATGAAAATGATAATTTGCCAAAAAGATTTAAAAAACACTGAGGTGTTACCTATCAAAAGTTCTCCTTCTGTCTGTGATACAGCACAGATTGCAATCGTGACAGTAAATCTGGTGCTATTGTTAATGCCATGGCACTTTGGTTTTTGGCTTGCTTCAGTCCAATCTGTGACATGCTTGTGAATATCTTTCTTCTGTTCTGTCTGTATGGCATATGGATTTCTGGGATACAACGTCAGACCTATCCACATAACAAGTGTTCAGAGCACCTTATCATTTTTAAAAGCCAATTACTCAAAAAGACAAATGTGAAATGTTTCACATTTAATGATGAGCAAATCTGCAAAACAAATGCAATTTTGCTACATCTTTGGGGAAAAAAGTTTAGTTTAACTGTAAATATTGCAATGGAGTCTTTAGCAATACACATGATGGGTAGGGACCAGCTCATATTATGCATATTTGTACATGACTGTCACTTAAATTTGCAGCATTTTTCATAGTGGTTTGTTTGAAATAAATAGAAAGAAAATAAGGCACAAATGACTGAAATAGAAGCCTGCAAAAATGTCATTGCTCACGTCGAGCATTGGACACTTTTAAAAAAAATATTTTGAAAGTCTCACCCAAAAACATGAAAACTGCATATGTCTACAGAGGTAGAGGTCAGTAATGAAACAATTAACAGCAAAAATATGAAACCATTTCCTAGAAATATTTGTCAATATATAAACAATGTTTGGTACCACACATAAGTTCTCTATGAAGCCTAGATTAGTAGCCGTATGTCCTACTTCCAAACTGAAATGATGTTAGTCGAAATACCTAAAGACATGGTTTCAAAACAATGTTTTGCTGAGACTAAATGGGTTTAAATTATGATTCTACTTTGATGCAGCAACTAATAAACAAGATGCATATAGGAATTTAAAGCCTACAAGTACAAGCACTGAAGTTGATTTATATGATGTGGTCAGTTGTATGTGACTATATGCAAAGGATATATGCACACTTTTTCTATTTGTGAACATCTCCCAAAGTCCTGTCATATACATGGCAAGACCATTGTCATGGAGTTTTGAGTGCGCAGGATGCAAATGTTGTTTGCTTGTTAATACTCTGAAACATGGGCAGTTAAAATGGTTCCTGGTCCATGTTGTGCTCAGAGCAGATTCCTTAAAACTCATAAGACAATTGCAACAGGAAACCAAATAGGTATACTGAGCTACATGAGATTAATAAGTGAGTCAACAATCATATGTACACTTAACTTGGGAGAATCCTCATTTAACTCAGAGGGATTTACTTCCAAGTAAAGATGTACATGGTTTACTTACTAATAGTAGTACACAAGTCAATCATTAGCAAGTGGAAAAAGCTAAATCCACATTTCAATCATTTCAGAAGCAGTAACATCTTAGTATTTATGTCATACTACTGGTGGAGCAGGTTTCTTTGGCTTGAAATGTCACAGGTTCACATTACAGCTCTTGTGAACTGCTTCAACAAAACCAAATCAAAACAAAACAAAAAACCACCACTCCCTCCCCCAAAAAACTGTTGCAAAATACTATACAGAATGGTGCAAATTTCCCAGCTATAAGAGCTGAATGAACATATAAATGCACTTTTGCTATATTTGTGTAATCCAGCTCAGTTGTAAAGCAACAAATTAAAATTTAGCAAGGCAGAAAGGTGGGCTGGAAGCAAAGGATGAGGTGTTCATTTTAACTGGGATCCTGTTGTTGCTATTCTGCCTTTTTAAGACGGTCAACCACATCTGTGGACTACTTGACGCTAATATCTGTTTTGGGAAATGGACTGTTTTACCACTAATCCACAGCCAAGCTGTAACAACAAATTCCAGTATTATTTGCTGGTTTTCAAATGTTATTGTTCTAAAGCCACAATGAAATCTAAAAGAAAAACAGAACTAGTTCATAACCTCAATAGCGATAAATAATAATGAACGTTTTCAGATGCTTATATGCTGTGCAGTTGTAAAGTATAGCAGGCTAAATAATAAAATGAGAAACATCATAAAAAGGCAACCCTAGCTATGCAATAGCAAGAAGGATGGATCACTTTTCACATTTTCACTTAAAACAAATAACCAAGAATGTAAAATCAGGGCACTACAAAATGCAGTAAGTTCAGACTGGTGGAGTTCAAATACCTTTCTTTTTGTTTTTGCCTTCATTCTGTTTAATGTTACATGGCCTTATTTTTGGTAGTATGTTTCTGTAACACAGTTAAGCTACGTGAATTGTTTGCATTCCCACACCTCAGTTGCAGTTTTCCTAGTCTGAATTCAGACTGGTGAGTCATCCTGAGTTCACCTGGAAATGTATTAATGCTTGCTCAAATCATTTGTTAGATGGGATAAAAGATAAAAGTCTGTAGTAAACCTTTAATTTTGAAAATTGTATGAATGGCAATGTCTATCTTCACCAGTCATTTTAGAAAGAGTACATAAAAAGAAAGGCAAGTGATTCCATATTTGAATCCATCATGAAATGACACACTGATATCAGAAAAGTGCCAGTGTTGTTTCATTCATTCCTGTATGCTGAAATAACACTGAGTTGGGGGGGGGAGGAAGGGGAAGGGAAATGCGGACAGAAGAAAGGCAGTTTAATCTCATACGAAATCCAGGAGGCATTCTGTCCTGAATTTCTCTCATTGTTTTATTTTCACTTCACCTTTCAGGGAAGTGAGCTAGTCAAAGAATTTCTGGAAGCAAAATTCTAGTTTTACAGGCACCATAAAATGAAAACTTAAGAACAACTCCCCTCCCTCCGTTTATTTTGAACTTAATCTGAAGGGGTTTAATCACAGCTTGCATACATCTTGCTTTAAAAATGCTGTAAGTATGTGTGTGTATGTGTGGCTAGGACAGGCAGGAATCAGGCAGGAAATCATTACGGCAGATGCTGACTTTGGTGATCCCATTTACACATTAACAATTTGATGCAAAACCCCATCTAGGCAATACCTGTTTTAACTAAAGTGTCAGTTGGTCATTAAGCAAGACAGAATAAAAGGGAAACAGAGCATTGTTTTGTTAATGGCTATGATTTTTCCCTTCCTTTGCACCTGTTATTTGACTTCCCCCCCCAGCTACATTTCAAAACACTACAGTTGGCCTCTCCTTGCCAACCTGGGATGGCATAAGCCTGGGTAACAGAACAAAATGTGAGGAGGTCCTTCTGTCTTTAACGCCTGTTCTCCCATGAATCAGCCTCCAATTAATCTGTTTCTTCGGTAGGAGTTTAATAAAAAAAGTCAAGTACACACATGTTCAGTCTTGTTTAGCAATAAAGCTGCGTTAACATTATCTGCATAGCCAGGTCAAAAAATTGTATATAATTAAATGCCAAAAAAACCACTTCAAAATTATAAAGAGCTTTTTAAAAAAAATAATTAAAAACATGGGTTGGTGCATTTGTATGTTTTGGTATACAATTGATTATGAAAGGCAGGGTGGGTCAAATACAAAATGGGATAATGAGGAGAGTGATGTCACTTTTTATTACATATTTCAAAAAAGTTTGTTTCATGGCCAAATGACACACTTTTTTTAAAAAAAAAGTCTCAATCTATTAGGCATGCTAGTTTGCATTTTTATAAACCAATGAATGCAGCAACCCATATTTTGTATCCATATTGTGGAATGCAAACTGAGTAGGTTGCACACATTTCAAATCTCCACACTGTCAGTCAGATGCCTCCCACGGTAAAATAGTGCTCTTAACAGGAATATGCTCTATATCAAAAGGCTTTGGAAATTATTTTTGAATTGTATTATTTTACATATGGAAGTTTTAATGCAGAGTATTAGAGACAGATCACACAATATCTTCATACTGAAGGAACGTATGTAATCACACTTCTAGCAGCCTGCTCCCTCACTTCCCCATGACTAATGCAGGGAGATGCCCTTCTAAGCACTCTCACTGCCTATCCAGCATTCTGGCAGCATAGGAAAAGGTAGGCAAGGCCAGGAATCTTGGCTGTGGTCAGCATTGCCCACCTTTGCAACATGTAACTATATTTATTGACTGGCATATCTTATACGTGCATACATTGTTGGGTTTTTGTAAGGTGCTAGGGACAGGGGGCATCCAACTAGGGCTCTCAGTGGCCAGGCTCTAGTACTACCAGGAGTGGGGGATGGCTGCTAGTTAGCAGCTACCAGGAGAAAACACCAAGTCTTCCCCCTCAAAAAACAGAACAAAAAACTCCAAACCAACTCCACCCTAAAAGGCTCTCAAGTTGGGGGCTTTTTTCTTAGCTCTGCTCCCCTTATCTCAGGAAATTGACCCTGGCTGGGACCTGATAATTTCTTTTTCTCTGTGATGGATGCTGATCTTTCCTGAATATACAAATGTGAAGGACCCCCCCCCCATTGATTATCCAGGGGAGATCAACTAGCACCACCACCGGAAAAAATAAGAAGTGAAGTACTTCCAATCAATAAAACTAGTCCTGCCAAGGGTGGTTGACCATTATCACAGGAAATACTGGGCAAGTTCTTGAGAAGAGTTCTCCAGTTGTTTCTGCCAATATTTGCTTC
Source organism: Rhineura floridana (assembly GCF_030035675.1). Taxonomy (NCBI): domain Eukaryota; kingdom Metazoa; phylum Chordata; class Lepidosauria; order Squamata; family Rhineuridae; genus Rhineura; species Rhineura floridana. The sequence goes on from NC_084481.1 coordinate 65,774,198, forward strand.
CAGGGAAATGGAGTGGGAAGGCAGACAGGGGTTTGATTATAGCAGAATGGGGCTTAATTTACACATACACCTTCATTAAAGTGGTCAGATATGAAATGGCCATTATAGTCCTCACAGAAAGAGAACTCACATATTACTACTTACTTAACCATACAAGTGCTATATCACAAGTCCTATGCCTTGTCAACGATGGGGAAGGAGATTCCAAGCATTTGCTTTATGTACCTCAAAGAAGCTTTGCCTTCCCCTTCCTGTACAATGGTTCTTCAGAGAAGATGCAGTTCTTAACCATTTGAACAGTCCTAGGGGCTGTCTTTTCCCACCAGAGCACAAACCACAGCTTGGGAAGAAAGGAGAAGCAGGTGCTGAAAGTGACACACTGGTCTTCCACAAAGTCCAAATGTTATCAAGGTGTCTACACCACTATCAGGACAGCAGCTGCAGATAGCATGGTGGGACATGGTCAGACAGATTCATGGAGATGAGTTGCTCCTGCCTGCAAGCTGAGTCAATCCGGTGTTCCTGCTGGTGCATTTGTACTGCACTGATGTCACCACTGCCACTCTCCTCCCAGTAAGCAGCTGCAGAAGTCAGGTAAATGCAACTGCCCGTCTCCACACCATCCACTACTGTAGGGCAGGTTAATATTTCTGAAGTCTCGTATTAACGTAACAGTTTAAGGTTATAATGCCAAACTTCAAAGACTGATTGTAAGATATGAAAAAATAAGGATGGTTAGATGTCAACTATAAATTGGACACTAATGTTGGTCAGTGTACATTACTATAAATGTTATTATATTGCCATAATATTATCATATATTAATCTATATACTGCCATTTTTACATTTATTGCCAAAAGTGGCAATTGCATGGGTTATAAATTGTGGTACATCTATGGTGGCTGTTCTTCCTTCTAAATTTGTTGGACTTCCCAGGAGGATCCCTACGCCTGTGCAGCCTCTGAGACGGGCTCCTGTCTTGGATGAAACTTATCCAGCCTAAATTCAGTCAGGAGGCTCTTTTCTGACTGGGAATAATTTCTTCCGGTTAAAGAAGAAACGTGAGATTTCCCACATAGCTTTGTTTTGATTGTTGGAGTCTGGAATTCGTCAGAATTGTCTGTCTTCCAGCAGCTCAGACAGAGCGAGGATTTTTATGCTAGCTCAGCTGGATAAGTGACCCGTTCTTTTTTATACGGATTAACAGGCAAACATCCTCCTGTCTACATTCATCATTTTCTTATCTATACAGCCAAAGAGATTTGTCAAAGTAACAGCAATTGAGATAACCTAGGTGAGGTAAGACTTTCCTTTTTTTGTTCGTGGAGCTAGGGGGGAAGAAAATATAAATAGCTTATCTTTTTTTATTATTGCAAAAAGCTGACATGGAAAATGGCATTCTAAAGATTACAACGGGCGAGAGATTTCTGATTGGAGGAGATAAGAAATCTTTTTGATCTATGGTCGGGACTACTTTTTCTGATCTACTTTTTTTTTTTTGACGAATCTGCTCATTCTCTCTGCTACTAGCTATTTCGACGCTGTGAACTAAAGCTGTTCTTACACTTTCAGGCAGATAAGAGATAAGGGCTGTCTAGCGTGTGACGTTAGTTTGTTGGAAAAATTAACTCCTTTGTAACTGGTTAAAGGAATAAGCTGCTTTTTGTTTGGGACATTGAAAATTGAAGGAGTTTTGTTCCTTTGGCTTTAAGAATGACAATTAAGAAGACCATGGATGTACAAGAAGGGACTTTATCTCTAGACATGTTTCAGAAAATAATGAATGGGATTAACTCAATAAAACAAGAACTGAGAAATAATAGACAAGCGTGGAGAATTGAATCTTACGAAATGAGACAGGAGCTGAAAGAAACTCAGGATTCTATGAGAAAGGAGAATAAAGATAGATCTGGAAAACAAAAAAAAGATGAAAGAGAAATTAAAGGCAAGGTTCAAACTATGGAGATTGGCTTAATTATGGACATGAAAAAAGATTTGGATTTCCTGGCTGTGATGGATCCTGGAGACAAATATTACAGTTTGGAATTCAGCGCTGTCCCTGAAGGAATTGAAGAGATTGGAGATAAAGATATTATCGGTTCAAAAAAATTCTTGGACTGGAAGGATCTGATGGAACTTGAAATGGAGAAAGTTAACAGAATTAATCCCTGTTTTGTGTCAATGGAAAAACCTTCAAGAGATGTACTAGTGTATCACGTGGAAAAGAGGAACAGAGATGCGGCTTTGCAACAATACTTCAGTGATACGTTTGGATTTGATGGCAAGAAAATATCTGTGATGGAGGAAATTCCTATCAGACTTTTATTATATGACTATGACAGCAAGATTTTTGGGTGCGTAAAGATGGAAGATGGAAGATGGACCCAATATGGATAATGACAGAAGAGCGATTTAAAATCACTGGACTTAGTAGATTTGATGAGTTGGATTAATTGGCATGTTTATTTAGAAAAAAAAATTGATTGACATATATCTCAAGGATTGGAAACTTCTCTTTGACTTTTTGTGGAAGACTAAAATGATATGATGTTAATGAGATTTGAAACCAACTAAGATAACCGCTGGAGGAAGGTGATTTTATAATCTATTAAGCGATAGGTTTGTTATATATTATAGATTTATAGCTGAACTATGACAAATCGGAAGTCAATATTTTTATATATATGTATTTTTTTTTGTATTGTATTAGTTATTGATTTGTGTTGTTTTCTTTTTGTATTATTTTGGTTTTGAAAATTAGAATAAAAATTAATTGAAAAAAAAAACTAAATTTGTTGTAATGTTTTTTCCTTGCCACCAGGTGTTGTTACAGCTTTGATTGCCCAGCTAAGAGCTGTAGAGTAGCAATTAGTGGCAAAATACAAAGAGGAATTCCTAGAAAACAGCTGGTCCATCATTAATTCCTGAATGCGGAAACAACCACTACAATAAAAGCATGCAAGTTCTGTAGTAAACCAGGGATTGGGAACCTCTTCCAGCTCAAGGGCTGCATTCCCTCCTGGACAACTTTCTAAGAGCTGCATGACAGTGGTGGGCAGGACCAGATGCACAAAGTGGGTATAACCAGAGGCATAAGGTAGATGGAGCCTTGGAATACGACTGTTTGTATGGTGGACTACATTCCAGTCATGCAAAAGTTAGAGGTTCTGCATCTTCCATCCAGACAAGCAACAATTCAAGATCACATTCCAGCTAGACCACTTGAAGAGGATGTGGAGCTGGGCCAGTGGGGGATGTGGTCTGAGAAGTAGGGGAATGATCTGGGTAGGAATGGCCTAGGGGAGTCCAAAGGCCAGATGAAGAAGCCTGGAGGGCCTGAGTCTCCCCACTCCTGCAGTAAGCAAAACTTAGTATCACAAAAACTGTGTAAATTATCAAATACATGGATTATGTAACTTTGAATATATCACAGGGCTTGGAAAAGTTACTTTTTTGAACTACAACTCCCATCAGCCCAATCCAGTGGCCATGCTAGCTGGGGCTGATGGGAGTTGTAGTTCAAAAAAGTAACTTTTCCAAGCTCTGGATATATGAATGCAGTGAGTTCACGAACTGCAGTAATGAATATTAAACAATGCAAGATAAATATCCATTTACTAGCATAAGGCAATCAGTTCATATCAATCCATATATGAATATATGATATTCAGCACAATATACACTAACTCAGTCTTACACAATAGATATACAGGTAGACATTCAGTTCAGTCAATATGAATCAATATGCAATCACAAGTAAGTTAATTTGATTAAAAGTGCTATTTTGCAATAGACTTGATTTGAGAAAGAAATAACCACACTGAAGATGGAGGGGAAAGGGAAAAATACTTTCATAAACAAACAAATCCCCAAGCCTGCTCCTTAAACACATTTTAATATGTTTTTCAAAATTAGAAAAGATAATGCTTTCTCTTTAGAGGTCAAAGTGTGCCCTATTCCTCAACCAAAGAGTTCTTATCAATGGTTCCTTCTCAAAGTGGAGGAAGGAAACAAGCAGGGTACTGCAGGGCTCCGTCCTGGGCCAAGTTCTCTTCAACATTTTTATTAATGACTTGGATGAGGAGGTGGAGGGAATGCTTATCAGATTTGCAGATGATACAAAATCAGGAGGGAGAGCGAATACCTTGAAACAAAATTCAAAGTGATCTCGATAGGTTGTAGCTTTGGGCTGAAAACAACAGAATGAAATTTAACAGGGATAGGTACAAAGTTCTATACCTAGGGAAAAAGAAGCCAAATGCACAGTTATTAGATGGGGGATACTTTGATCAGCAATACTACATGCGAGAAGGATCTTGCAATTGTTGTTGATCACAAGCTGAACATGAGCCAACAGTGTGATGTGGCTACAAAAAAGACAAATGCTATTTTAGGCTGCATTAACAGAAGTATAGTTTCCAAATCACGTGTACTCATTCCCCTCTATTTGGCACTGTCCATCTGCTATCACATTACATCATGGTGTCAAAGTGCTTTAATGAATCTCTCTCAAGAAGTAAAAGAAGTCTGTGGTGAAGGATGAAAGGATTTGTCAATTTTGGTTCTCTCAGTTTCCCATTCTTTCAGTCAGAAATTGCTTACAAAAATGTGTATGTTATTCAAAACTTCATTCAAAATTTGTATTTCAGTGTGAATTTGTAATAATAAACACATTTTGTATGCAGTTTTGAATAACATACACATTTTTGTAAGCAATTTCGTCGAACATAATGTATTTTGTATGCAATTTTCACTTAAATATTCATTGTAGGCACATCTTCCCTGAATACATGCATTTTTGGTTAGAGAAGTGCACCACAAAATATGGACAAGTGTGGGTGTCAAAGGATGGCTGTGTTTCAGTTTTCGTATTGTTTTGGAATGTGTAAATTTGATCGATTCAGTTTTAATTATAAACTCGATAATTTTTTTCCCATCCCTAGGTGTGGCACACTGTAAGTACTGCTGTAAACTGGGATTGATTGTGGGGTATGAGGAAAGTGAACTGGGGTATGAGGAAACTGGGATATGAAAAAAGAAAAAGATTAAATATTCCTTTAAAAAAAAAAAAAGCTACTTCACCCTAATAATTTCAATTGGGGAGAGACTAGAAATGTTGGAGAATTCCAATGGAAAAGGAAATGGAAATTGCTGCAGTTGGCATGTTGATCTATGGTCAGGAATGGAAATCATTCCAGCGAATATGATTGGTAGTCATTCACATCATCGTCATTTTTTTTGTCCACAAATAGTACATAATTAATGACTTTTGAAACATTGTTTTGAAATTTCCTTTCCTTTGAAATGAATGTAAGTCACATAAATAGTTATATTAGTTATGTGACTTATGTTCGATAGTAGTCAGTGAGACAAATAGCATAGTATTTGGTGGAAACCAAACTGCAGCAGAACGGAAACAGTCCTTGTGACTGTGATGAACACAGGTTGAAACAGAAATTGTCTTCTTCTTACATCCCTAGCTGAGATGCAGAGTGAGCCTTAGACATACGCACTCCTTCCTTATTTCTGCCCTGCTCCCCTCACCATGAGTAAAAATGCATAGCATTGTGCCATTAGTCTGTTCATGATGGCAGTGCTGGGATAGGGGTCCCAGGTATACTAAATCCCCAATGGGTCTCATCATCTCTGCTTTGTAATCTCTAAATGGGAAATATTGTGGCAGTAGGTTCAGGAAAATCAATATTTATTGGGAAAGGTCTCTGCATAAAAATGTATGTAAGTAAAATAACAAAATGGAATTAATGTTGAAAAGCCCTGGAATTATTATAGGCTACGTGAGTTGGGGTAGTTGCAAAAAGAATAATAAAACATTCCTGGATTTTTTAGTTAATTTGGTCTTCTATTTATAGTGAAAATTTAGGACTAAGTCAGATGTCAAAAGCAAATACTGGCTACTGAATATGGCATTTCTATATAACTTCTCAGAGGTGGATCACGGAGTGGGGTGGAGTCACAACGCTAGCTTCCCAGAAGGTGAGTCACTGTTGTTTATTGGGAGGGAAAGGAGCAGTACAAGACAGCAATCGGTGGTGGTGGTTTTGGCATGGTGCAAATGTCCTGGCAGAGACAATTCAGTGCTCCTGCTGCTGTGTTTGCACCACATCAACCTCCCAGAACCCTCTCAGTAAGCAACAGTAATTCACCTGCAGGGGATCTAGCATAGTGACTCTGCCCCACATGGTGAGCAGCTTTGGTAACTACTCAGTGTGCTAATGCTGGAACATAGGTCTAGATACAGGAATACCTAGAATGCAAATCCTTACTATCTTCAGTAGCTATTAACTTCTTTCACTGAGATATATTATTTGCTTTCTGAACATATTGCAGATATCAATCTCTAAAAGGAAATTAGTTTTGTTGTTCATTTACTTTTGTAAACCACAAGAATGTAAAAAGTAGGGATCTCACACAATGAGAACCATTCACTTAATATAGAATACAACTGAATTCAAAAATTTTATCATTGTAAATGAGAGAGCAGAAGTTCAGCTTGATGTCTGTGGGGAAACAGCCTTGTTTGAGAGAGGGACATCTGGAGTTCCGGGCAGTGAGTTTTCTGTGTCGGTATGTGAACTTTACTTTAGGATTAGAGCAAAATGGCAGACTCATGAATATCTAAACCGACCATCACCCACTGAACAGGAGGCAGCCTCCTGAGCAAAAGGTTTCCTAAAATTGCAAGATGTCATAATGCAACTGTTCTCATTTTCAGACTGCTATACTTTGCATTTGTTTGCTTCATGGAACATTTTCATAGTACATAATTATTAGCATCAGTTTACTACTAGGCAAGCCCAATACTATCCATGTTTACTTGGAAGTATGTCACCATTATCAAAATAGTACGTCCAAGTAAATGTGCATAGCATTGCACTTGTACAAATGTAAGAAAGTCACAATTGCTTCATCTCCAGGAAAATAATGAATGTCCATTCTACTTGTTAAAGCCAGAGCTCAGGCATTTCAGCAACTGTGTACACTAAAACACTGTGGTGCAGCAATTACAAGTACTCTTGAATGAAACAAATTATCTTGATCCATTCTAATGTGGGTTCAGGCTTGGTTACGGGACTGAATTCTGCCTTTGTAGCCTTGATGGATGACCTTTATTGGGATGTAGGGATGGGATTTCAGTTCGCATTTCAAACCAAATTTATCAAATTTACACTTTCCAAAACAATATGAGAACTGAAACACAGCCATTCTTCAAAATTCACACTTATTTGAATATTGCAATTAAGTTCACCAACTAAACCATGTTTACAAAAATGCATATATTAGGGGAAGTGCATAAAAAGGAATATATGAGTGAAAATAACATGCAAAAAGGTGTGATATAAGAAATCACTTGCAAAAATGTGTACATTAGTCAAAACTCCCTACAAAAATGTGTTATTAGGAGAAACCTGCACTATTCAGATTTTTTTAAAAAAAAAACCCACAAATTGCTGCAGAAATGTGGGGAACTAAATTTAAGATTGGGGAAATGAGAAACTGAGCGAATCAAAACTGAAAGATCTTTCCATCCCTTATTGGGAGAAGAATGGGGAAGTGAAACGCTGTTATTCTTAGTTGATATCTCAGTGGCTTTTCATGTCATTGACCAAGGCATCCTTCTGAGCTGACTTGTTAAGATAGGTATCGGCAGCACTGTTTTATAATGGTCCTGATCCTGTCTCTAGTGTTGGTTTCAGAGAATAGCATTGGGTGATTGTGTTTGGCCCCCTGGAAGTTGTGATGTGGGGTGCCTCAGGGTACCATCTTGTTCCCAATGCTGTTTAATATCTATATGAAACTGTTGGGAGTGGTCATTAGGAGATCTGGAGCAAGGTGTCAGCTGTATGCTGATGATACCCATCTCTGTTTCTTAGTAAAAACCTGAATCAGGAGATGCTGTGTACACCCTGGACCAATAAACTGATTCTGAATACTAGCAAGACAGAGGAGATGTGGGTAAGTGGTTCCCGAGTCCAGATAATTGGTCAATTGCCTGCTTTGGATCATACTCCCTCTGAAAGAGCAGGTTCATAGACTTGGGGGTGCTCCTGGACCCATCTTTGTCATTAGAGGCCCAGGTGATTCAGTGGCTAGGAGTGCCTTTGAACATCTTTGGTTGGTAAGACAGCTGCAGCCATTTCTGGACTGGGATAGCTTGACCACTGTTGTCCATGCACTGGTAACCTCCAGGTTGGTAACACGTTCTACGTGGGACTGCCGTTGAGGTTGGTCTGAAAACTGCAGCTGGTGCAAAATACAGTGGTATAACTGCTCACTGGAGCAAGACATCATCAACATGTTACCCTGCTGCTGAACGAATTGCACTGGCTGCCCATTAGCTAAGTTCAAGGTGCTGGTTTTGGTATACAGAGCCCTATGCAGCTTGGGATCAGGATACCTGAAAAATTGTCTTACCCCTTATATACCCACTTGATCACTGAGCTCTGCAGGAGAGAGCCTCTTGCAGATACCATCTTATCAGGAGGTCTGTTTCACACAACATAGGAAGTGGATCCTTAGTATAATAGCACCTACCCTCTGGAATTCACTTCCCTTAAATAATATACAGACACCATCTTTGTCGTCTTTTTGACGCCCATTGAAGACCTTCCTCTTTCAACACGGCTTTTAAGTAGAGACCTTATCCCAGTCTGCATCTGTGTTGAAATTGTTGTTAAGATCTTTTAAAAGATCTTTTGAAATATATATTTTAAATATGTTTTATTTTAAATATGTTTTTTAAGATGCTTCATTTTTTAAGATACGTTATAGATGCTTTTAGCATTTTATGATTTGTTTGCCACCCTGAGCTCCTTCTGGGAATAAGGGTGGGATATAAATTTAATAATAAAATAGGAGATCAATAAAACGTATGTGTAGCACAGGTTCTACTTCACATAGGAAGTCTGCATGAGAAGAAGCAGATTCCCCCCTTTATACTATTGTCCTCCAACACACAGAGGGCAACAGGGGTGGAAAGGACAGGGCTAGCATGCTTGTTCCTGCACCCATGACAATATCCATAAAGAATAGTCATCAATAGAGTCAGTAAACTCATCACAATGGCCAAGGGCAACAGGAACCAGTATTAATAACATTAAAGGTAAACAGATAGGTCTTCCAATTGGTGGTGAAAACACACCCAGTTAGTGCCTGTCTGGTGTTGACTGCATTGTATTTTATTTTGTATTACATTGTATTTTACTGCATTTTAATGTGTACGTCGCCTAGAGTGGCTTCGGCTAGATAGGCGACACAAAAACTAAATTTATTATTATTATTATTATCTCTTCGTGGGGAGAGCATTCCATATGGTAGGTATCACAATGGAGAAGGCATTTCATTCTTACATGGATGGGATGTCTGGATGCCTGTTCCTATCCTTCATATACTCCCTCTTCATTTATGGATCAAGCAATGCTTGATATGCTGCTAGGACTCTGCATTTCACAATGCTGGTTTTAGCTGGTTTTGTGGGATTGACACAAATATAATAGTACAACATCTTGGTCTATTCACATTATCTGCACTAGCAATGGCCACTTTGTTTAACCTAGGAAGGCTGAACCTGTCCCAGCTAAGCTCTTTGGGGCCAGAGCCCTTCCGCTATGATATTTCTGCTGCTCCCTGGGCAGTTTGACTGGAGAGTTCACCCTGTCTTACTGAAGAATCCCACTGGTGCTTTCCCAGCATGAAAAATAACAATGGTGTGGAGACCCCCAGGGATTGTTTCCATTTAATGGTGGAATAGCTTCTGGCTACAATGGAGTAGTTATATCTTTAATGTGTTACTTCTAACCTGGTACTAGAAGATGCAAGAGCTGGACAAAAGCAAGGTAAGGGTTGGATGCTGACTGCTGGCAACCAGCTGACTTGTCACTAGCCCACATAACACCAAAAATAGTGATGCAGTTCTTATGGCCAACCAATCCTATGTATTTATTTGATGGTACAGATGTTTATAGGAAGTCTTTGTGAAGGACTTGCTCAAAGTCACAAAGTGTGTTGGCTTTACTTAGAATTCTTGCACTAGGCTTATCACTACCCCATCACATGCCACCTTCTAACCTTCAAATCTCGAGGTAATTACAAACTCTCCATGAGACCTCCTAGGGTGCTGTATACTGACAACATTCACATCAGTATAAGCTTAAAAATATTCATAGAATCATAGAATAGTAGAGTTGAAAGGGGCCTATAAGGCCATCGAGTCCAACCCCCGCTCAATGCAGGAATTCTCCCTTATCAACAAACATTCTAGGAAACTAGCACAAAATCTGCATGAAATGTACAATTTTTCTAATTCCTCACATAGGAAAATTATTCCCCTCAAAATAAGAATAGGCTTTCATGGGTGATTACAGAGCAACAAATGTGGTGACAAAACAAAACTTCTGGACCCATAGCTAAAAGAAATTTTATTTAAAGAATAAATGGATGGAATACAGTGCTTCTGTGGCGTGGTGTTTAATATTATTGTACCGATATTGCAGTGGAATTACAGTTTAACCTAGCCAACTTTGGAAACACCAGGACTATCACTCACATACTCCAGTAACAAGGGTGGTCTCTCTTGTCTTATCTAATGCTTTTACCTTTCGTATTTTTTTCTCAAAACATTAGAGTTACCAATCAGCGCAATTTTCTAAGGGACATCATAAAACAATTATCTACAAAGAAATTAGCTTTGTGGAAAATATTCTTTGCTATAATACAAGGAGAAAATGAGATCTTTCCTTACATAATGGAACAAATGTTTTCCCACAGTTGCACCAAATGAAAGTATAAACATGAGCCTAAATCAACAAGGGCACCATATTCCACTACAGTTAATGATCCTGATTTAGCCCAAGAAACTAGGTTTTAGTCTGTAATCTGTCAGGAAATCTGCTGTTCTATTCCTAAATCCTTTCCTCAGCCTGGTGATTATCAACTACATTTCTGTACAGGAGGGAATTAATGCCACATACCGGCTAAGCAGCTTTGAAGTAAAAAGGCATAGACCTGTAATAACTTTTTATACACTGTATTGATTCAGAGACAGAGAGAGGGGGGAAAGGGAGTCTAGGGCCAGAGGGGTTTCTGGTGGATTTCCATGCCCCTTTTTACCCCTACATTCTGTAAATACTTCTAATGCCAATGTGAACCCTCATATTAAACTCACCACAGGACAGCCGCAGGTAACTCTATACTGCCACTAACTCAGGCTCTATGTAAAGCCAGAGGTAAAAAAGCTGGAGTTACAATTAAACTTGATCTTATCCCCAAGCTAGTAACAACAATCAATACAGCTTTAGAATTTGATGATAAAAAAAGGAGAAGCCTTTGGAGAAAATAATCATGTTGGCAATGTACCACACAGAGGTATTTTCTCCTAGAAAGTGTATGTACCACAAACTGAGTACCATTTATTTTCAGCTTGATTATAACTGCCCTGCAGAACACAGTAGTTTAGTTTGGAGTTCCTTTTTGTTTCCTTTTAAAAAAAAATTGTGTTGTCACATAGCACAGAATAGGAAAGGATTGTGTCAGGAACTGGGAAGACAATTTCAAAACCCAATCCAAAGCTATGCATTTATTAAACGCATTTCAGTCTGTGTGCACATCATCATTTAAGCGATAATTAAATCTCAGAATCACAGGTGATGTCCTCACATAGTCTCTTTGCCTGGCTCCCACTGGGCCAATGAAACAGGCCTCCCTGTGAGGCCTGTTAGCACAGATCAGGTGGTAATGTGGAGGGACAGATGAGCTTTAGCTGACAGATGGCAGGATGACCTGGAAAACCTGCCCCCTTTTCTGGGATCAGGCAGCAGCTGACAGGTATTATTTCATAAAAAAAATGTCTAAAAGGAATCGCCAGGGTCTTCGCATTAATCTGAGACTGCAACCAGCCATGTAACGTTTATGTCAGAACAAATCTGTCTCTATGCAGGAGATGGAAAGTGGTTTTTGATGAAGTTGTTCATAAATTTTAATATAATATGCCCGATGGTGTCAGATATAGTCTCATATCTCTTTTATATTTAAAGGCTCTAGTGAAACACAGAAATATTCAATCTTCAACAAGCTACTTTTAAATAACTAAAAAGTTAACCAAGGATACCTTAGTGCATTTCCCCTTATTTTCAATAAGGAATCTGCATGTATAATCTCCCTGTTTTGAAATGAAAATGATTTCAATTGCAGGAAGCATGTTCAAGCAGCGGCAGCAAGCAGAAAGGAGCAAAAGCGCTCTAAGAAGCTTTTGCTATTGTAGAGATGAATGGTGCCCAAACCAAATGATTAAAAGAAATAGAGGCAGTATTTGACAAGTGCAAATGATTCAATTGACAAACAAGCATTTAAATCAAGAAACTGCAGCTTAATAACCCCAATTACATTATGAGTAAGAACAAAAGCATTCATTGTACAATGTCCCTCTTCAGACTCAAGACCTTTAAAAGTTTAGGCTGAGGTAGATATGTGGGGAATGTTTTTTTTAGAACAAACAAAATCTGGATTGGATCTGCCTTAAAGATCTCTGCTCAGTTTTTCTAGTTTATGGCAATTTCACTGTATAAATCACCTGCTTAAATATCTCTAGAGGTGCTTGCAAAAAAGTGGGATAAGCCTCACAGATAACAGATGCACAAGCAATGAATGTATTACAGCTACAGAACCTCCAATACACACCTCACAATCACACTTTCACCTGCCCATCTGGTACAGACCTGTGGCTTGTAAGTAATATCTTTCAGTATGGTAGTGTGCGCGTTTTAAAGAGAAACAAAGAAAAATATGTATTTGCAAATCTGAGAGAGATGCAATTACAGTGTAATCCAATATGTGTCTATTCAAAAGAAAGCCTCAATGAGTTCAATAAGACTTACTCCTAGCAAAGTATGTAGAATTGCAAACTGACATTATAAAATATACTTGCAAACACAACTAGCTCTCAATGAAGCTGCTGGAAACCTGTACTTTCAATGGTTGTCTCTTTGCTTCTAGGTTCTGAATGGAGGATGCATGTAGGGGTGGTGTACAGTGGAAAGGTCATAATTAGGCACTAGAGAAAAGACTACAGGTGTGAACCAGCCCTCCTGTGGAGGTGGCCAGAAATAAGTAACAGCACAATCTTACATATGTCTACCCAGAAGTAAGCCCCCTGAGGTAAATGTGGCTCACACTCAGGTAAGAGCCTAAAGGACTGCATCCTTAATTTAACATACATAATTATATATTTTACTTAAAGTACTACATTGCATGTTATTACTGTAATACACTCTACGTGGGGTTGTCCTTGAGGTTGGTCTGGAAATTGCCGCTCAAGCAAACTGCAGTGGCGCAACTGCTCATTGGGGCAGGATATTGCCAACATATTACCCCACTGCTGAAAGAATTGAACTGGCTGCCCATTAGTTGCTGGGCCAAATTCAAGGTGCTAGTTTTGGTGTGCAAAGTCCTATGCAGCTTGGGGCCAGGATACCTGAAAGATCATACCCCTTATATACCCAGTGAATCACTGCGCTCTGCAGGTGAGAGCCTCCTGCAGATATCATCTTATCAGGAGGTGAATTCCGCACCACATAGGAAGTGGACCTTTAGTGTTGTGGAACTGATGCTTTGGAATTCTTTCAACAAGCCTTTTAAGCAGAGACTTTATTAAAAATTAGGGTTTATTATAAAAATTAGACTTTATTATAAAAATCAGGGTAAATTAACAGGCAGCATTGCTTTCTCAGCCAGTCAATATATACAAATCTGAAATACTCATAGGAAAAAGGAAAGAGTTGACCTAACAACCATTTAAAATTTTACATCCTTCTACTATATATATATAGTATATATATATATAACAGTCTGCATCTGTTTTGGAATTGCTTTTTAAGATGTTTAAAAAGTTTTTTAAGAAATATATTTTAAAGTTATTTTTAAGAAGTTTGTTTTTGAAATATTTTAGGATGTTTTTAGTGTTTGTCCCTTGTTTGCTACCCTGGGCTCCTTCTGGGAGGAAGGGCAGGATAGAAATGTTGTAGTAGTAGTAGTAGTAGTAGTAGTAATTATTATTATTATTATTTTAGCTAGTATCTCTTTGTTTATTGCAGTTTAGCCCACTCTTTCCTAAATCTCAAAGTGGATAACAAAATTTCATTCTCACAATTTTTTTTCATACTGTCTGATTAAGGAAATCCCATCTTACCAATGAGGAACTGAGCCACGGTGACAAAAATTGGCATTCATTTAGGGCATAATTGAACTGAGCTATGATTTATGGCCATGCCTTCAAGATCAAATCCAGAATCCTATTTAGTGGACCACACTGGTTCTTAAGGGAAAGCTACATGTAGCACAACCTTATTCCTTAATGTGATAATATCGTGCCAACACGTTTTTTATGGTTTTATGGTTTAATTATTATTTTGTTGTAACTATAGAGACTTTGGTAATTAAGTGGTATGTAAACAACTTAAGTAGGCTATGGTCTGAATGCACATAAGGCTAGCTCAGGGTCAGGTCTGATCAGTGCCTGGATGGGAGACATCCTGGGAACCATATGTAAGCTGCCTTGGGTTTCTATCATGAAAAGAAAGATGGGGTATAAATGTAATAAATAAAATAATATTCTTTTGTCTTTTTCTTTCTCCCAAAGAAGAACAATAAATTTACATACCTCTAACCATAGACTACAGCTCCATGTATGTCTCTCCAAGAATACCAGTGCCACAAATCACTGGCAAGAGGCCCAACCACACACACTGGCCAATTCAGGGCAACCACCAACACTTTCCTGTCCTGAATAAGCTTACAGTTGTATCTATCTACTTATTATTATTATTATTATTATTATTATTTATTTATTTAATTTGTATCCCGCCGTTCCTTCCAGCAGGAGCCCAGGTATCTATAAAGCTAATAAAGTAGATTCCACGCATCTAGATGCACTAAGAACCCAAATGATAGACAAGGTCTGGATTGCAGAAGGTCTTTTCTCCCTGTGCTTGCAAAAACACAATAGCTATTTTAATATATGTCTATGATACATTTATTATACCACCTTTTAGGGTAAACCTTTTACTAGGGGGCTTACAGCAATTAATAAATATATCAAACAATAAAATACTAAAAACAAAACCACTACATTAATAATGAAAACAGCAGCAACCAACTCATGAAGTGAAATAAAGCCATCAATAAACAGCTAAATGGAATAAAAAGAGTTTTAAAAGTCCACTTAAAAGCCACCAATGAGAGGTTGGTCTGTGGCCAGGGATGGATAATGGTGTGTCTTCTTGAGCTGTTTCTACCTCTCAGTCTACTAGGCTTTGCAACATGGTGTTATAATCTTCTGCTTAGAAACAGCCATTGTGCTACCTTCCCTTGGCAATGCCTTGCCATATATTCTTTTTCAGCACCTTGGTGAAGATTATCTCAGGCTCCCTTTTCCTTCCTCCTTTTCCCTTTTGTAATGATAATCATTAGTTTTATCCCAGGAAAGGAAGTTTATTCCTTTCCCTGGAAGCAGAGAGCTTATTTGCTCCTTCCAGGCATCACAGGATAAAACCAGGTGGCCCTTTATTCTTAAGGGTTGGGGATCCTCAAGAGAGCCAGAAAAAAAACCCAAAACAGATTCTAGTGATCATGTCTTCTGGGGTAAGAGAAAGGCTGTTGATGTTTTTGTCAGGGAGCCTCTATTGGGGCAATTAAAGCAGCCAATGACATGTGTGTGCACCCACTTGGTACTGTTTCCTGTATTCTGTCTGACAGATGCTCCTGGGGTGGGGGTGGGCAGAGACTCCTACTAATAATAGTGGCAGAAGCGCTGCTTTGACCAAAGAGTTTTTCAGTGAAGGGCGGCTTAATGTTTTTTAAAAAGAAGAAAAATCCTAGCCTAAGTTTGTATTTTGGAAAGCTTAAAGGCTGCAGCCCTGCCTTTCCTGCATTCTCTAAACTCGAAATGTGGGAAGAACTGTGTGTGTGTGTGTGTGTGTGTGTGAGAGAGAGAGAGAGAGAGAGAGAGAGAGAGAGAGAGAGATGGCTATTGACCTGAATTCATTACTGTAGATATCTCCCTGGGGTGCCAGGCAAGGAAAAGGAGAAAGGCATGGCTTCCATTAATGCAGAATAGGCAGATCAGAGACCTCATTACAGCAAAGATCAACCTGCAAAGCCCCAGCTCTACAAATATGCATTCTCTGGGGAGTGAGTGGGAGGGGAGGTGGCTTGGCAGATGCAGCAACCCTGACCCGTGTGGCAAGTCGAGCTACTGGGGAGGCTGCCCACACTCATCGGGGAGGGGGAGAGGAGGTGGCTTAGCAGAGGCTTTTGGTTAAGTTGACAAGAGACTCCACTGCTGCTCCAGACTCCCTTCCCTGCGCAATACCATTGTATTCAAAATGGATTTTAAAAGTCCTGTGTTGGGAAAATCCGCAGAGGCTCACAGGCATATATGTTCGTTCAGTAAGGATAGTGAATGCAAACTGTAGAGTCCAGTGCTGCGTTCGATTTTAGAGAAATTCTCACCCATCTCTAGTGTTGCCCATATCCTGCCTCTCATGTTCCACTATGAAACTGTTCTTTAAAAAATTAATGGTGAATTTGCAAATTTGTATCTGTCCACCTGGATAACATTTATTTAGTCTGCTAATAAAGTAACAGACAAATCTCACTATGTTATGATCTCATGTTGAGATTGCCATTCCCCTTTTACTGGCCAATGTCTTCAAAGGTAGTGTGTTGGCCAAATAGCTTACCCTATTGCAACTCCATGAGTTGGTCTGTCACCTGGTTTTTGCATCCAAGGTGGTATCACTGGGCAGGGCATTTTTGAGATGCCTTTCTGATGCAATGAGGGGCGTGCATTCTCATCTTCGTCACATCCATATGCCTGCTGGTATACGCGCAGATTGCAGATGTGGCTTACATTCCTTGAAGGATTCAGGGTCTTTTCCTTTTGGAGGGATGAATTGCTCTTGGAGGCCAAGCTTCAGGTGATGTCAGATGCAGAGGGTGGGCTAGGATTTGGCATTATATTTTGCAACCAGTGGTGTGTGGAGAGGTGGCTGGCTGCTTGGAGGGAGTCTAGGCTTACTGCCGACTTGACATTCCTTGAGTTTTTTCCAATTGTTGTTACAGTTCACATCTGGCCCTATGTTTTCCAGAACTGCACTGTACAGTTCTGGTGCAACAACTTGGCAACAGTCTGCATTGTGAATTTGCAGACTTTGTCATGGGTTTGTGTGATGCATCTGGTCCAGGCTTTTGTTTTGCAATGCCTGTGCTTTAATATCTTGTTTGTTGTGCAGCACGTTCTGGATTAGCAGAACTCCTATCTTGATTCCAGATGGAGCGTTTCAGAGAGTTGGCCCCAGGCGCAGCACCCAATCTGGTCCCAATGCCATCCAACTTAGAGAAAGGAGCAGCCATCATTTCTGCTTTGGCCCCCAATACTTTGAGGGCCTATTGCTGCTGTTGTGCCGATTTTCAGGGCTTCCAGATGGCACAGGGCTTGTCACAGGAATTGCCCATCCCGGTGGGTCACCGCATGCAGTTTATGTTGTTTCTGAGGGCAAAGGCAGGGCAGTTAGCACCATCCCTGCCCATCTTTCTGCATAAGCTTTCGTATCTAAGGTCAGTGGCCTCTCTGAATATATTTCTGCTTTTAGGATATGAAAGGTGTTAGAGGGGTGGAAGCGTTTCTGCCCTGCTATTTCTGATAAGCGGAAGCCTTTTACCCCTGATATCCTTCTTCAGATCATACCTGAGTTTCACCGGCTGTGTTCATCTGGATATGAGGCTACTTTATATGTGGGGGTAGCCTTGACTGCCTTCTATCGCACTTTCTGCCCAAGTAAATTCTTGGCTTGACACTTCAGGCAGGGCTTTTTGTGTTGGGGATTGTGTGTTGGCTGATGCCATGGTCCATTTGATGTTGCGAAAGTCAAAAACTGACCAGAGGGACAAGGGGAGGTCAGTTGTCTTGGGCCATTGCCCTTTGATTACTTTATGCCCAGTTATAGCCCTACTGGCTTTTCTTTCAGCCAGGCCAGTGGGCCAAGGTTATTTGTCTCGATGGGTCCACTTTGATGCAGTTTCAGTTCTGATCCATTGTTCAGACAGCCTTGTTGACTTGTGGGCGAGACCCTGTAGCATTTGGGTTGCACTCCTTCCAGATTGGGGCGGCCAGTGCCACAGCCCGAGTGGGCCTTCCCCTGGAAGACATTCAAGTCATAGGCACAGGGCGCTCTGCTGCATTTAAGATTTATGTTTGGCCATGATGTGTTTAAAGTATGCTGACTGTTGTTTCTTGTTCCTTTTTCCTGCAGGTTTGAGGCGCCTACAGGACCCGGCCCATGTGGTTCTATGTAGCCATTCTATCCTCTTCTGAGCCCAGTGGAGGGCTAGTTCTTCTACAGTGGGGACACAGTTGCACCTCTCAGTTTGGACTATGTTACAGTGGGTGGCTAAACGGTGAATGTTATGGTGAAAATTTATTCCGACTGTGTTGAAAACAATGTCTGTTGGCCCACATGTTTTAGTGATACATTTGGGGGACAATTACTTTGTGCAGCATCCAGGTATTGATCTGCTTCATAGGGTTACCCATGACTTCCGCTGGATTCAAGGTAATTTTCCTGAACTGTTCACTGTGTGGTTAGAGATGCTCGAGAATAGGGTCTAGCATGGCACTGTTCATCCTAGTAGGAATTACAGGGCTCGGCATTGGGTGAATAGGACTGTTCGGAAAAGGGTCTTGGCTATGGGGTGGGCCTTCATACCTCTTGGTCGGATATGTTATGATTCTCCCCATTTGTTTAGGAACAGTGGGGTTTACCTTTCTGTACAGGGTTGTGATTTTTCTTTTTTTGGAAGACCTGCAGTCGGATCTGTCAGACCTATTTATGTTGGGTGAGAGGTGATCAAGCTGCAGCTGATCACCTCTTGTGGTGGGAGTTTGGGCAGGTGATGAAGACAGGGGGTAAATAACAGGTATACTGAGGCATTATTGAGTGAAGGGCACCTTTTAGAGAACAGCCAGTGCTGTATGCATGGGGGAGACCTGGGGGGTGCACATTGGGTGAATGCCAGGACAGCAGGGCCAGGATGCAGAGGTGGGGTGCACACGCAAGGCTCAGCCAGCAAGGAGGGCCGGATTTGCTTCCCCATCCTTGGCTGGGGAGCCACAGCTGAAAGCTGCTGACATGACAAGAGGAAACTGGAGGGATTCTGCCCTACCAGAGAAATTTTAGTCCTTACCTGGATTTGGTTTATATTTGGTTAATTCAGTCAATTCAACTGCAGTTCCTCCAAAAGGAGTTCGTTATATTTGAATAAATATAACACTGCACCAATATTATGTCTCTGAGTCTTTTTTGTGGGTGTGGTGGCAAAGGTGCACTTTTCAGTTTCTGTATAGAAGTCTGGTCATCTGACATTACTTGAAGTTATTGAATGAACAGGCGGGTAGGACATCATGGAAAGAAGCAGATGGAGCATACATTTCCAACTTGGACCATCTGCATGCGTTCTCCCTCACCTCCCACTTTTGTAAAGTTCTTAGAGCTCATTCTAGCATCAAAGGTCAATTTATAGCAGAAGGGTAAACAACAAAACCCAAATCTTTGAACTGTAGAGCAAGACACTGCAGACCCACTAAGGAAAAGGGATTGTATCACTCTCCCATCACTGAAAGTTGGCAGCTTGGAAGTCAGCAGCAAGTGGAAGTTTTTCTCATTCTAAACATTTTTCTGTAGTTGCTGCTTTCTTGGTACCAACTGATAAGAAGCTAGTATACTGGATCTCAGTAGGGATGGACAGATTGCCATTTTGCTGTTCTATCTGTGTTTCACAGTTTTGAAGTCAAATTCTGTTCCATTTCTATCACACATATTGTTATACAGCCTCCATCTACAGTATATATGTACACATTTTCATATTTTTTTCACATCCTGGTCTCTTCCTTCAACCCAGTTTGGGTTTCCCTGTGCGTATCTAACTTTCTTCTCCCCTCCTACCTACTTTTTGGGCTCTACTTTAATTCCCTAGAATAATTTTCTGGATGTCCCTCTTGCTCTTCCCTCCTGGTCAGTTGGGGCACCTGCTTTCTCTATGATTTTAACCTGATCATTGCAAATCTGGCAGCTGTAAATATTCTTTCTTTGGATATCCATGAATACATACTTATGTGCAAATAATTACATTTATTGTTGTTGTTATCTGCAGATACAGTTTGACCACAGAGACTGGGAAACTCTATTTTAGGATTTGAAGTGGCACATAAATTAGCAGGAAAACATTTTCTGATCTGTTAGTCATTCTGTACAGTCCTGTATGGATTCATACAGTTCAAAAATAATTTCATGACATGCAAATTCCTCAAGCATCCATAGATCTCATTACAAATAAATGAATTTAACGTATCTAGGAAAGTGCCTAGCTCCTCCATCAGATTCCAGAGAAACCAAGGTGTTTTGTTTTAAGATTCTAGTTCACATGGTTGCAAAGATATGGTAGTCAACCAGCTAGTATTTAACATGTCTGACCATAAAAAAAACTTACTCTAAGTAAGAAGTCTTGGGGTCTGAATAGCCAGTAAGCATCAGATTGTAGGAGGCTCTCCCCATATTCTCTGTGGCAGCCATAAGCTGTGAAATTCCCTCCCTACAGAGGTGAGTACAGCATCTTAATTATGTAGTTTCTGTTGATTGCTGAAGATGTGCCTATTTATCCTACCCTTATTGATCAAGATGAGACCGAGGATAAAATAAGAGCTTCTTTATTTAATAATTCTTGAACAGTAAAACATCTGAGCTTGTTCTGTGCTAGGCCTCACCCAGCACACACAACACTGACTGACTAACTCCAGTAACTAAATTAGTCTAGCTCCCCCTAGGGTGTGTAATACCCTCTAGTCTAGAAAGAGAAAGTTAACTCTTTGCTGTGCATCTAACCTAAAGACACATTACACTACAGATGAAAGACGCCTTTTCCTGGAGAACTCACTCAGCAATGTTTGTGCTGACCTGACTAGGAGGTGGTTCTCCCAAGTACAAAGAATGCCCTGTGGCTTCCAAAGGGAAAATAACATTTGACACATAGCAATGTTGCATATTGTTAACACCACAATTCCCAAACAAAACAAAACAGGATAATACAAATCAAGGGGGATGAAAATTTGCGAAACACTTGAAAACAGAAACTGGATAACAGAAAAAAATCCTGTTTGTTTCACCCTATGTGCCATACATCTGTGTATGTATATGTGCACTTGCATGCCTATGCACATTTATGTGAAACACAGATTCAAGGAAAGGAAAGGAAAAAGAAAGAGAATAACTATGGAGACCTATCAAAGTATGTGCATTATTTTCTGAGCGTTCACACTTGGGTACTCAGTTTTATGTTTTCCTAGTGCCTGTGGTCATTTTTATCTGTGAATCCCCCTCCAAGCATTACACTGAAACTCAAGAAAACATTTCTTTTTCAATGATTGATCGTTACAAAGAGGCTGTTGGGGAGTGTGTATGAGAGAGAGTTTATATACCATCCTTTAGAGGCCCTTGAAGGGTGCCTACAGCACTATAACTTAAAAGGAAAAGGAAAAATATTTTCAAGCAACTGTCTTACTTGATTCATTTCTTCTAAGGACTATTGCATATCTCCATCTTCCTCTCCCACTTTTTATTTATTTTTTTCAGTTTCATTCTCACTCTCCCCCCTTTTTGGGGAGGTATCAGATAAAGGCTAATATTTTTGTGTATACTGGATTTTCATATAGAGCAGGATTATTCCTTGTCACTGGCATGTGCTTAAAAAGCACTTCCTTCCTTTTCCACTGTAGTTTACAGAACAAGTTGACAATGCAGAAAAGTAAAGTGCAAACTAAGGAGACAGCAGCCAGTGCCACCCTTGGTCTCCTGGGACACTCCAAATTGCTAAAAGCTGTCAGCATTGCCTGCGGTATTAAGTGAGAGAAGCATGCTGCTGTGTGTTTTAAATCTCATGCTAGGACTACTCTTTACAAAAACAAACCCATTTTGTGTTTTTTTTAAACTACTTCTCCCCTGCACCAAGCTAATGTTTAAAAAGTGTGATAGAAAAAAGCAAAATCTAAATGGCTATTGTGGAAAACAAGGACTTTTTCATGCCATTTTGGAAAAGAACAATTGAGGATGATGCATAGTTGGAAAGTCAGTTACAATTATTTTTTGAACACTCTGACAATGGACTTTAGAACAATATAGCTCATTAGATTGTTATAACTAAGTTATACTCCAAGTAGACCCATTGAAATTAATGGACCTAAGTTAGTGGTGTCCATTATATTCAATTGGTCTACTCTGAGTAGGATTAACATCTGGCTACAACCCATTATATTGTGATCTAGGGAAATATAAGATTTCCCTCGCTCTCATCAGGGCTTACACCAAAGTGTTTAGAAAGAGTTTGGATGTCTTAAACATTCTCATCAAATTTTCCTATTTGGTGGCTGTGCTAGTTTTCTACTTATATGCTATACACTGCTAATATATAACAGTGATTGCCCCTGTGCCTCCTCGTCACCTGACTATTTATTTAAAACACGTATTACTTGCACTTCATTCTAGGCAATCCCAGAGTGGGGTATGAAACTTAAATGAAACAATACAATAAAAAAGTAAAAAATACATATCGACCTATTTAAACCAGAATGAGTATATATTTTTAATATATTTGAATTTTAAAATAGATCTAGGACTAGAAATGAAGGTCTCTTCATCTGTCCTTCTGACCTTTAGGAATTAAATCATCCTTATGGTTGGAAGTGGCCATTTGTTTTCTTTATGGGATTTTTTTTTTTTTTGTATTTGCAAAATGATTGGAGGGAGAAAACAGTGACTTGACAAAAAAAAATGTAAAATTGACCCAGTACTTTAATAATAAAAGGTTTTGTGAAATTGCCCAACTCCTGACTTTGTGATTTCATCCCACAACCATCATCTCAAACAATGGCATTGGACATCTTCAAACAAATTATCACTGGGTTTTGTGGAAGACATTTTTACATTTATAAAAAACACACCCAAATATTTTTCTTGTCCAGGATTTAAAATAGGGTTGCAGGAACAGCACACTGTGACTATATTGGTAACAAGGCTGCTTAAGACACTAAGCTATTCTTCAGTTACTACCATTTCTCCGGAGGGGAATTTTATTGAAGAAGTGTTTTTTAACTTCAAGCCTCTTGAATAAAATGAGCTGCTGGAGGAATGATCTTCCCATTCCCACTATTGTCCATGTACTGGTTACTTCCAGGCTGGATTACTAAATAAATTCTCTGTGGAGCTGCCCTTGAAGTTGGTCCAGAAGCTGTAGCTGGTGCAGCAACTTGACTGCTCAATAGGGCAGGACATTGCCAGCATGTTACCTTGCTACTGAAAGAATTACACTGGCTGCCAAGGAGCTGGTTTTGGTGTACCAGGATACCTGAAAGATCATCTCACCCCTTATACATGCAGTTGATCATTGTACTCTGTAGGTGAGGGCCTCCTACAGATATTACCTGAACAGGAGTTCAATTCTGCACAATATAGGCATCAGGCCTTTAGTGTTGTGGCACTAGTGATGGGATCCATTGGCCCGTGACAGTCGCAAGCATTCTGTTGACCTAACAGGTCAGTATTGATTCGAGTTTGTTCTTTGCTAGCCACTGCTTTTACCAATCTGTTTTTATCCTCATGCAACATTTTGATATTAATATTTATATTCTGAAAGGAAATATTGATAATTTAAAATATTGATATTTTGAATGGAAATATCAATAAATGAATGGAAATATAGATAAAATTATCATTCTTAAGACTGAAAGTTTAGAGGATGATTTTTTTAAAAAAATTGAAAATAGCCACAGAAAATCGCTACATAAAAATTAACAGAACACTTGGTACAAAATCTAGGTTTGGCAGAATTCTAGCACATCCCTATGTGGCACCTGCCATTTCAAATCCCCCCCCTTAAATATTCGATAAGCACTGTCTAATGAAGACTTTCCTCTTCCAACAAGCCTTTTAAATAGAGATCTTTCCCAGTCGGCATCTGTACCGGAAAAGCTTCTGTACTGTTTTTATTGTTTTATCACTTGTAGTTTGCTGCCCTGAGCTCCTTTTTGGAGGAAGGGTTGGATGATGATGATGATGATAACAACAGTAATAAATGTGTTTCTGTGTAGAAAGTCAACTAATGTTAAATGAGCAGCAAAAGAAATAGCCATTTTTATGACAGCAGCCTTCTTGAATTTCCAAAATTCAAAAAAACAAACAAACCTCAGAACAAGGATTTTTGAGTGGCGAAAATTATCCCTGCTCCTGTGCTGCTATTAGCCTTAGAAAGAAATTAAACCTCCCCCCCCCGTGTGTTGTGGTTCCAATGAAAATCACCCTCACACTCATATACCTATTATTTAAATAAATGAATGAATAAATAAATAGAATCCTGTACTGCTTTCTAATGACGTGTTTGGCCCTGAGACAATCTTTTCTTCTTGTCTCATTCCATCCATGCCACAGTTCTCTGGATTTATGTTCCTTATTTCAGTTACCATCTGATTTTGGTTGGGGTCACCTTTGAGGGCTTCCCCTGACACCCGCAAAACCTCTGAGGCCTTCTTACTTCTCCCTTCATCATGAGGTGGCACAGGTGGTTACCCCTTTCCCACTTGAAAAGAAAGATGCTTTCTGCTACTTCCACTTTGACTGTCATGTGCTTTTGGCATCTGCGTAGTTCAACAGAAAATGGAGTAACTAAGAGGTTAGAAGAGAAAGAGCAGAGAGGGTGGGAGGAGAAAGGGAACAATCTGGGACACTGGGGCAGGGGAGAGGAAAACAAACTGGGGGGGGCATGTGGGAGAAAGTGGAGTGCCGCAGGAGAAATAAAGGTTGCACACACATAAACAGAAACTCTTGATATGACATAGTTTTTCACTGGTTTCCCCATCATTATCACCACCATTAAATCACAAATTGCATGTGTCTTCACTGAGTGAACCACAAATCAGATTCAATGTTTTTTAGCACTGCAGTGCTGCAAAAACATGAATTCAAGTCACAGATTTTTGTGGATTCTAATTTTTTTTTTACAAAGAATTTCTGAAAAACCATCGTAGTCATAAGCTGCTTCTTTTGTCCCAGGTGTGTTCTGTTTGTTCATTCCCACTAAGCCATGCAAACCAGGCCAGTAAAATCAGGGAACTATACCAATCTATCCTATACTGTACTCTAATTATAAAGGAAGGTTCCCAGTTCTGGTCCCTTGACCCTATGTTCTCTGTCTGCATAATGCATTTATTTGTTATCTAAGTGTATGGTACTCTAGGCCAGGTGTGGGGAACCATTGGCACTCCAGATGTCACTGTACTACAACTCCCATCATCCCTGGCCATTTGCCACACTTGTTGGAGGAGATGGGAATTGTGGTACAGCAACATCTGCTCTACATCATCTGATTCTAGGCACTGCCACAATTTGCTCTGAGCTTTTGGACTTAGAATATCAGAATATCCACTTTGGGAAAGGCCAGTCCAAGAAAAAAGTACCCAGGGAGTGATCTTCTATTACAAAACCTTTTCCCAATGAGTCAGAGTAGAACTAGTTCTAAAGGTGCCACTGATGCCCTGCACATCTATCCCAGTGCTATACTGAATAACCCTTGGGAGGATGCGTAAAAAGCGAGAGGTGCCCATAAATCAATGGATAGCATGCTACTTAGTAACAGTTTCACCAAAGCAAGAAATATTCAAGTAGTACCAGATGTAGAAATGGAAACATTGAGGAAGTATAGGATTCCTCAAACAGCTGTTTGCTCCATTAGGAATGCGAAGTAAATCCATACTGGCAGTAAATAAGATTTATTTTTTCCCCTACAGTCAACAACTGCTGAGATGCTTTCAAAAACCAAAATGTGTTTGCCACACATGCATCCAATAAGATTTATATAATAACCGCCACCCTTGACAAATTAAAGCAGAGAAATGGGGTACAAATTAGTGTACAAAATAGCCAAAACGTGAGAACAAAACCAAGGAAACATGGGAGGTACTGGAAGAGGAATTATGAATGGAGACCACCCTGTTAAAATCTTGTTGATATGAGAAAATCTCAACCATTAATCTTTCTAAAATATGCCTGTCCATACGAATTATACAGTATCAACATGCTTTTTGTTGGTGCCCTAAAAATGCCAGATTAGGCTTCCAGTGACCAAACCACTGTGTTAGGATTAGTTTATATAATAATCGATGGAAAAGCTTTACCTGGTTGCAGGTGTGTGTTGTGCTGTTACATGTCCGAATGCTCTCACATGAGCAAAGAATAAAGAAACTTCCGACAAAGAAAACAGAATGGTACATTCTATGAAAACATTTAACACTTGTTTATGCTAATTGTGTATAATGGTCCTTGACTCCTTAGTGACATTACATTGGGATCAGGAAGTATAATTTCTAATCTTCAGAAAAATTCCTGTGGAAAAATATAATAGAAGCTAGTGCATACATATGAAAATTGCTTTTATATCCTCTTTTAGGGCTATTATAAGCCTATGGTTCAAAGCTCACTTACTTAAAAATTGCATCTTTAGAAATGTGAGGTCCCAGTCTTATTATAATCAGACTGACTTGAAGTGTCTGAAGGCACTTGGTTCTTTCTTGTACTTTACAATGAACCCTACATATTGATATCCTGGCTGCATTGTCTTACTGCTTAAGCAACACCTAAGTGCCAAAGCTCTGTGATGTTCATTTCTAGGTCATGCCACTTTCTTTACACATCATGAGTTATGTTTCAACATTTTTCTTCCAAGGTGAACCAAGTCGTCAAACAAAATATGTCTGATGGACTACTGCCCTTGCTCTTCTTTTTTCTCACTATGCTATTTGGCTTGCGTTGAACCATTTGTTGCATGTGTGTATTTGTTAGCTGGTTTGACTTTTTCTCTGGGGAGAAAAGGATAGAAATACAATAAAAAAAACTATTTCACATTTTAAACCAGTGTTCCAAATCTCCAGAGCAATACCTTCTTTCAGTACTTCAGTACTGCAGTCCTAAACACATTGTCTTCCAAAGTCTTTAAAAAGTAAACAGAGCTTGGGGCTGATTCACATAGTATATTTTCATCGATGTGATCAGTATTACAAAATAAAAAAAATTGGGATCCGTATCAAGATGTTGCAGTGTATCCTCTCTTCTGACTAGAGCTATGCACAAATGCCCCCTCAAATTTCTTCACCCTATTTGTGGACAAAGAAATCAAAATCATTTCACCAGATTTCTGCAGGGGGAGAAGAAATTCTCTGATTGTTTTTAAGAGGTAGGGCTCACCAGTAGCAGTAACAGGAGCACAGTCAGTAAACTGAAACTCAGTCCAGACAAGACAGAGATGCTATTAGTAGGTGATTCTTCTGTTTGGATAAGTGATATTCAGCCAGTTCTGGACAGGGTTATACTACCCCTGAAGGAGCAGATTCATAGTCTGGATGTGCTTCTGAATCCATTTCTGTCACTGGAGACACAAGTGGCCTCTATGATGTAACTATAGCCGCTTCAGTTGGTGGCCCAGCAACGTCCTATCTAGATGTGGATAACCTGGCTTCAGCCACTGTGTTCTGGTAACCTCACACGGAGCTGCCTTTAAAGATAGTTTGGAAATTGTACCTGATGGAAAATTCATTGGCCAATTTGCTAACAGGTACCAGAAGGTCCAAACACATTTCACTAATTCTAGCCCAGCTTCACTAGCTTCTGATACCTTTGTAGGCCCAGTTTAAAGTTCTGGTTTTAATGGCTTGGAATCCCAAAACCTTGCAGACTGTCTCTCTCCATATGACTCTTAGGTTATCATCAGAATTCTACAGAGAGGCAGAGAGTAGCATCACGACTGAGGCCCTTTTTAGCTGTAGCTCCCCAGTTGTGGAACACTCTCCCCAGGGAGGCCTATCTGGCGCCATCCTTGCCATCTTTTTGAATCAGGTCAAGCCTTTCCTCGTTCTTCAAGCATTTGATTGTTAATTGTTATTTTTGTAGCTTTTTTTTTGCTGTGTTATTCTTTTGGTAATTCTGCAGAGCTTGAGGGGTTGGTAGGGTTTTCGCTTTGTATTTAGTGTGTATTTTAATCAGTGCTCCTTCCCATTTGTTTACTACAGAGGCCATTTAGGCACAAGGAAATGGATAAATAAATAAAGATTGATGATGATCATGATAATATGTTTAGATGGTATTATGGGTAAAATTAGAGGGCAGAGTTTTTACAGTATATGGCTCTTTTATCCATAACCACAACTGCTAATTTTCCAAGCAATCTCTGTGGACAGCATAATAGTTGTAATGTTTGAGGTATGGTGAACTTCTGGTGACAACTGGTTCACTTGCTATGATGTCACTGAATGTTCTCAAACATGTTAACTGCTGACAGAATGAAACTGAACAATAAAATGTTTGCAAACATTTCCCCTTCTGTGAGAGAAATGATGGATCAGTTTGGCTGGAACTAAAACCTCACACAGATGTGTGAGGCAGGCTGAGAATAGAAAGTTGAAGAGAAAAAGATTTAAAGAAATATGGCAGCTAAGTGTCAGGAAGATCCGAGGTATGGTAGTTGACAGAAGGGGACAGAACAGATCATGGGCTGAGAAACAGGAACTTGAGGGTAAGCTAAGTAGAGGAGATGGAAGAAATCTGGAGAGGACTGCTCTGCTGAGGTGCCCACCTGCAAAGGTAGACAGGCTAGCAAGCATGTGGACTAGGATGTTTATAGCAGTGGCCTCACAACTGTGGGATATGATCCCACATGATATTAGGTAAACCCCTTCCTAGATATTATTAAACAGACTCTAAAATAGCTGTGGGGAACCTCCAAACCATGGGCCAAACCTGGCCTGCCTGGCCTCCCTATTTGGTCCGCAAGGCTATTTTTTAAAAAAGATAACCATGCCAACCTGCCCCACACCTGATGTTCAATCCTGCCCAGTTCGGGCATGCCAGCTAGTTCCTGCTGGGAACTCTCTGGAGTGACTGAGCCCTACACAAGTCAGGATTCAGCCTGCACATCAACTGATCAGGACAACCCACCTGTCAAAGTTGGTCCACTAGCATGGGTGAGATTTTGTTAAAAAATTGTTTTAAATGTTTAAATTGTGTTTTAAATTATTTTTAAAAGATGTGTTTTAAATTTGTATATGTGTTTTTAGGTACTGTAAACCGCCCAGAGAGCTTCGGCTCTGGGGCGGTATATAAATAAAATAAAATAAATAAATAAATCAAGATCTGGCCTGTTCCCCACTCCTGCTCTAAAGACTTTACCCTGGCATTAGGCAGCTAATTATGATTTAGCTGTAGAATTGGTATCATAGCTTGGTTTTTGCAGTTTTGTATTGCAGGATTAGTGTTAGTTTTGCTGACTTTTAATAATGTTTGGAATAACAATGTGTTGAAATGACTAAGATATTTTAAATACTTTTAACTGTATATTATTGTTTATCTGTAAACCACTTTCAGAATTTTTTTTCTTGAAAAGCAGCGCATACGTTAAATAGATAACTATCGGTAGGAACTATCAGTAGGAAGAAAATATGGGAACTGAAGGACTGGAGCAAAGAGGCCAATGATCTATGGGATTGGCATGTCCGCACTGTGAGGAGACTCACCATTCTACCAGGTGCAGATTCTCCCAGCATCACAGCACTTTTAATATGAAAATCCATGCTGTGGTGGGAGAGAGAGCACCCTGGCCATCTCTGCCATGTGAAGTTCATTCTAACTCCAATGTGCCATACCCAAATACATCTGTCAAAGGGTCCAGGAGGTGGGACATGTCAAACGATTCTTGTTCCATTGTTTCTTGTAAAATAACACAATGCACCCACTCAGGTAGTAAACAAAAATAAGGGTTTTCTTTTTTTGTTTCTTCACAATCTTCAGTTGCGTTCCATTCCTCTTCAAATATGGGGATTTGCCCACATGGCTGTAAAGCCTTCTCAGCTAGCTACAACTATGCCTTCTCCCTTTTAGAGACCCACAATGATTATTCGAAAAAAGAAGAAAACTACCTAGTCCACTCCTGAAAGGGACAATTGGCAGGACATGAAAATCTCAGGTAAGAAGATCAGGAATGAGTAGGGTGAGAGGAAACACGCTCAATATGGTATTATGGAATTTCTTAATGGAGTGAATCCCTTTCTCTTGTCATGCAGACAGCTAGTAAGGAAGCCAGCCCATCAGTTCCTGGGGCGAGAGGAAGCTAGAGGTGGCCCAATAGCTCCCTCTCTGGAGTTTCCCTTGGCTACCCAGGGTGGTTTCCCTGACCTGTATCTCCAAGGGAAAGCTAGAAACCCCATCACAGGACTTTAAGGAGGACGGGTGTTGTCACACCTCTTACACACAGGAAAGGAACCTCTCTTTCTCCTCTATGAACCCTGTTCCTCTTCCCTTATCTTCCCTTCCTTTCACTGCAAAGAAAACACAATGCAATTGGGGGGGAGCTGTCAATTACGTATCATTTATGGACTGAAAACAATAACAGCTAATACCAATCATATTTACTGGATTTATTCCCACTCCAGAAAAGGGATAAATAACCCTTGTTTATTCCCACTCCAGACAAGGGATGAATAACACCTGTTTCTATTTCAATAGAATATTTTCAATATTTCAATAGTTTAATTATACTTTAATGCAGATTTTTGTATGTTCTTAATTATGTGTACTTTTTATCTGTAAGCCGCCTTGAGTTCCAGTTTGGAAAAAGGGCGGAGTATAAATAATAATAATAATAATAATAATAATAATAATAATAATAATAATAATAATAATAATAATAATAATAATATTTCCATTGGAATTCTACAGCTTTTCCTCCCCTTATATGGTGGGTTGACAGGTAAGGATGTTGTGCTTCACATTGTTTTCCTGATGGCCTATTGCTGTTATCCCAACGTGGTCTCTGTTGGAGCCAGAAGCTACAGAGCAGTTGATTGCAGCAGTCACTGCTCTGGAGGCCCAGTGAGTTGGGAAGATCCCAGCAATGGACTGGCACAGCATCTTATATTAGTTTTATGCTCTATTATAACCCCAACAAATAGTTACCTAGATCAATTTATCCTCCAGCAAATCTTTCACTATTCCATTTTAAAAGTTCATAGAAGAGGACTCTAGCATATTAATATTATTATCAGGCATCAGGTGATGAAGCAAACTTTATTTTTCACTTCCTGGACATAAACTATATTTCTTTATTTTGCATCTGTGTGCATGGAATATATCTATAAATATTTTCTTATATGCATTTATTATATTCTTTTCCTTTGCATGGATGCTGAACTGTAAAATATTAAATAATATATATGAAATGTATGCCAACTCTGAGTGGCATAGAAACCCTGGAGATTGGTGAATAATATATACAACAATTTCTTCTTTCTTCAGCAATCCATATTCTGGTTGTTGAGACGTGTGCTTCCATATCACTTTTAGGAATTCACTTTGTCAATCAATTTTTGTAAAAAAAAGTTTAAGAAAAAAATATTCCTCTCTCTTCCTGCTCCCTGCTCCTTTATTCCAATCAGATGAAATTCCAACTTAAAGAACAAAAGTAAAGCTTCCTCTTCCATTGGGAATCAAAGGCTGAAAATTTAAATGAGCAATAAGCAAGAACCATTATATGTAAAAAACAGCACCATGTCTAACTCAATAAATACAAAAGCACTTCACATCAAACCTGACTAAAAGAACTCCAATCCCAATAAGCTCTCCTATCAATCCTTTCTAGGCCACTGTCTGGGACAGTTATGTAGCTCTCTGGTCTCATGGATATTAATAGAATGCAATAATGAATGCTGGATATAGGTTTTATATGCCGTAGACCCCAATAAGACTTCAACCTGGAACTTGCTCCTGCCCACCCCCTGATCCACATACCAACCCTGGAAGATGGGAAGTAACAATTACAAATAAGGAAGCTCTCCAAAAAATCTTTCTTCAGATTGACTTGGGAATTTTCCAGGAAAAAAAAGTTGGGGGTGGAGATGCCAGAGCACCCATGGTCCCCTGTCCTTCCTCCTCTGCTGCCACTGTTGAGTTAAAGGAAGGGAAGAGGGAAGTGTGTTTCCGGGGAGGGGGGGTTCAGGGATGCAAGAGAGCGGTGTGGTGGCAAAGAGACAAGGGGTGGGAGAAAGCTGGGAATTCTTCCATGGCTCCATTTTTAATCTGAGCAGGAGAATGCATTCCCAGCTTTCTCCCATCCCTTGCCCCTCTGCCACCACACCACAAACTGAGGTGACCAAAGTTCATTTCTAAGCCTGGGCTTGGGAGAACTTTCTTGGCATCTCTAGTAGTAATAGACAAACACCTTTGAACATGACTGGCATTATCCTGTCCCTCCCCCACTCAGTAATAAAGGCCCAGCCACCTCCTCTGGATGTGGACAAGGTTTTCCCGGGCAGGGACTACAGATATTAAATACTAAGGCTACATGCCTACATATTGACCCTAGACTACAATAATGCTTGCTAAGCACCTGGCAAACTACAAAATATGCCAGGTGGGCTGTTTCAAACACAAGTTCTACAAGTATGATCTATATACACATTGCTGCCCTGAGCTCCTACTAAGAGGAAGGGTGGGATATAAATCTAATAAATAAATAAATAAATATACACATGTGCATTAAATCTATGTTTTGTACATAGGTATCTGTATAAGTACACAACGTGTCAGACAGAGCAACTCTTGTAATCTGAAAGAAAATGGATGAGGATTTAGGACAGATATGAGAAGTATTATCTTTTGGTAAACTTCATTATTAACCAAAAGAAGAAAATGGGAATGGACTGCCTTCAAGTCAATCCCAACTTATGGCTACCCTATAAATAGTGTTTTCATGGAAAGCAGGATATAATCAAGGAAGCGTTTGCACCCACAGCACTACTAGACCAACTGGTTACACTTATTAAAGAGGACTAGATCACAATGTGAACCCAGCTATGTTAGAGTTTAGATTATTTTTAGAAGGATAGTGACAAAGCTTTACAATCCAAGAAAGATGAACAGATGAGCCAACATTGTGCTAAAAACCTCATTTGCTCACTTACTTCTACTACAATTACTGGATTGGTTGATTCAGGGAAAGAAAAAAGAGAACACTGAATGAGGATAGGACTTTCTTTCTTATCCTTAAAGGCGTTTAGTGGCTTTCACAAATATTTACATTTTGAGTGGCTTCAAATCCCTAAAGGCACTGATTAGCTAGGAGAAAGAAAAAACATTATACCTTTGCTAGTATTCTTGTTAGGAATGAGTGGGATAACTTTGTAGTAGACCTTCTATATCTGGTCAGTTACAGTTCTTGGCAGTTGTAGAACAAACATTAAGATTTGGGGACACTGCACTGAATGAAGGGCTAGGTAATGGACATCAAGGTTGGAAAGGAAGGACTATCATAGTTTCAGTTTTTCTGGGCCCAAATTACAAATTTGCAGTTTGAAAATGCAAATAAAATAAACAGATATTGAAAAGGAACGCTTGAATGGAAGAAAAGTATGAATACCAGAAACACATAACCTTTACAAAGTCAATATAACCTTTATAAATTCAATATTAAAAAGGTGAAAAAGGTTAAAGAGGGTGCGAGAAATTTATCTGAAATATTTGGGTGGGGGTTGCTTACTTTAGGTAACCTTAGAAATGGTCCAAGGTTTTCCTTTTTCTCCCTCTTGTTTTTTAAAATTGAAAAAAAGAAAAAGCAGAAAATTCTGTGCTGCTCATAGTGGTGCAAGGCTCTCTCTGCAGCATACCTCTGGCCACACTTCCTGGAATGCTGTGGGAACGACACTACATCACGTCATATCATTCCCAAGGCATTCTGGGCAGTGTTGCCAATGAGAAGCAGCACGAAGCCCTTTTCACAGCTTCCCACCACCAGCAGAGTCTTCCTAGTAAGACCCAGTAAAGTCTGGTAGCAGCAGGCACTTCCAAAAATATTAGAGAAAGCAGCAAAGAGAATATTCTCATAGGAGCATATTGCCAGGAATTTTTTTTATTTTGTGGGGGGAGGGATCTGATTTCACTTCATCATTAGAATGCAAAAAAAGGTATCCTGATTAGACCCTTTGGCAATGTAAACTTTCTCTTTATATCATGCCTATGTTTCCTACCTGTCTGTCTGCCTAAGGTGCTATCCAAATTTGCCTTCCTTGTAGCTGAGAATTGATTTATAGACTCTGTGGGGCAGATGAGAAGAAAGTAATGGTAGAATCATAGGACTGTAGAATTTGGAAGGGACCTATAAGGCCATTGAGTCCAATCCCCTGCTCAATGGAGGAATCCAAATTAAAGAGTACCCGACAGGTGGCTGTCCAGCTACCTCTTGAAGGCCTCCAATATTGGAGAGCCCACCACCTCCCCAAGTAATTGATTCCATTATTGTACCGCTCTAACAGTTAGGAAGTTTTTCCTGGGTATGCATATGCTCCTCTGGATCAGAAATCCAGTCAATTCCTCCTGCTGGGATGAAGGGCGGGATATCAATCAATCAATCAATCAATCAATTAATTAAAACCAAATTACTTAAGTATATGGTAATTTAGTCCAACTAGCTTCAATGGATATAAAAGTTGGTCAGGAGTCTCAGGACATTATCTTTCCACACAGAAGGCATAGGAAACAGCTTCCAAGTAGCTGCTGCTCTCTGCCAGTACTATAATTAATGGATCTGCTCATCACGTGGGTCTCTCCAATCACATGGAGGATTTTTACACCAAATCCTCCCCTTCCTAATGATGGCACTGTAGGGGAACCTCTCTACATGACTGGAAAGATTGGTTCCAGTGCCATCTTTTTTGTAAATACAATGGTTTGGATCCTAGCTCTTTGCTGTTTGAATGGCATCTCCTATTCATGGAGTAAAAAACTTAGGATCCAGGACACTGTATAAACTGGCCTGGAATTTACATAAACAGGCTTGGCGCTAGTGAGCAGCCCTTTGGGGCACTGGCAGAGGACCCAGGAGCTCACAGGGGGCCCCAAACCTCATGGGTCTTGTTTTCTTCCCCTGCACTGCCCGGGCAATGAGTCTAATCTCCAGGTGACTCATGGCCTCGGCCCCGATTGGCAGTGCGCAGGCACTGACAGGAGGAGGAGGTGTTGCAAGGCTAAGGGGGTGGGGCCAGAATGGTTTGGAGAGGGGAGTGACGGGAGGAAAGGCTGTGGCATCAGGGCCTGGAGAAGCACATGGACTCGCAGTGAAGGCAGTAGCAGCTGCCACCATGGAAAATGACAGAAAGAGGCTCCTTCCAGGGAGCACAGCGCTGGGAGCCAGCCAGCTCTTCTGCCTGGCCAAGATGTGTGTGTGAAAGAGAGAGACATGCCACAGCAGCAGCCCTAGCATGTCCCCTTTTCCTATTCCTCAGCCTTTCTGTCCCTCGTCATTCATTCTGTCCCTTTCTTCACACTCCAAAGGCCCCCCTGACCATCCGCTGTCCATTTCCTCTCTTTCTTTCCTTTCCCTCTCCTCCAACTTTGCTTGCTACAGCCTCACCCTCACCTCATTCTCTAACCAATCCTAAACATGCTTATCTGAGTTTAAACCCCACTGATTTTAGTGGGGCTTCCTTCTGAGCAAACATGCTTAAATTTGCCGTGTAAATGTTGGAACACAACACCGATCTCATTTCCCATCCCACGTACTCTTTTGCTGGCCTATTCTGAAAATAGGACAGAGGTGATCGGGAGAGGATTTTGGAGCTGGTGCCTGACACTTCCCACAGTCACTCCTGCCTGCACTGCAAAGTCTGTCACACACTCAGCACCAGGCAGACATTTTTATCTTCCTAGCATGTTTCTCCTGCTCTTCCCTCCCCCTCATCATTTTATGTTAATTTCCATCTTTTCCATCTTCTCTCTTCAGCCTTCCCACATCCCCAAATTAGAGACACCAGGTAGCTTATCTGCAATTTGTTTTTAAGAATAATAATAATCTTAAAAAAAAAAAGCAGAGGCATAGGAACACAGGAAACTGCCTTATACCCAATCAGATCTAGCTCAGTATTGTCCACACTGACTTACAGCAGCTCTCTGGGGTCATACTGGGGCATTCACAGCCCTATCTGGAAATGCCAAGGACTGAACCTGGAGCTTTCTGCATGGAAAGCAGGTGCTCTACCACTGAGCTATGGCCCTTCCCCCAAACAATTTTGGAACAATTGAGACTTTACTCTTCTACACACCATGTTGCCCTTAATGGGACTTACTCTGAGGTAAGGGACTATAGGTTTACTGATTAAGCTACACCTACAATTTATATTGCTCACCAAAAAAAAGTTTAAAAGGCAACCAATTATATTCAAAAGCTTGTATTGTTTTATTTTGACAACGGGGGTTTCTATATTGGTCAAGATTTGTTTTACTTAAAGGGGCTGGGGCCAACAGGGAGGAGGAGTGTGATTTGAGGAGGAAAGAGAGAAGGGACCCACTAGTTCCCTGTGCCCAAGAGGCTCCCAGAAACCTGGAACTGCCACTGGACTTAAACAATTTGTTCTAACTGGGTTCTGAGTTGGTCACAGAAGCTTTCAGCAAACAAAAGGGTGCTGATCGACTTCACATCATTATTTTTGCTAATGAAAAACAGTGTATACAGAGTAAAAAGTCAGTGATATCCTTGGAATGTTAATTCCCTTGACTTTTATGTGTGCATTTGGATTTCTACCAATAATGAGATGATTGTCACTTGTGTGAGATTTTGGATTACAGATTTAAGTTTACAGTGAGAAAAAATCCTAGGAGATGCATATTACTTTGTTCATATTTAAAACACCAATTCTGCACAGTTTTACATGGAAGAATGCCCTAATTCTTTCACTGGAACATGCTTTGTAGCCTGGCTGCTGGTGCTATACAATCACTGATGTACAACAAACAACTTCTTAAAATAATAGTAATAGTAATATTCCTGCCCTTCCAATGAGCTAAGGATGGCTTATATAAGGTTTCTCATTTTCCCATTTTATCCTTACAACAACCCTGTAAGGGCTAATAGGATGAGAGGTAGTGATTGGCTGAAGGCCATTTTACTTCATGGGTCAGGAATGTGAACCCAAATCACCCTGGTCAAAGTCCAGTGCACTATCTACAACACCACACTAGTCTGAAAGCCTAGACTAATTATTGGCAAGCACCAATATGTGCCTCATATGCCTGTAAAATAAAAATCTCACTAGTGCTGGTTTGTGCTGGCAGTTCTGAAGATCCCCTCCTCCTCCCCACCCAGCCTATGGAATGGAATTCAATACTGTGGGAAGGGACTCTACCCTCTTGCCTTCTCCTGCCTCTAACTGCTGTGAAGATAAAATGAGGAAAACCACATATAAGCACAGCCAGAATGGTGTTTGACCTCGCAGCCACCTATAGTAAATAGCTAACAATGGAGGCCCATATTGCATTTGCACAGGAGCTGAGATTGAGTTCCAGAACTCAGGGCACCAGTTTTACCCTTACACCAGTGTTCGAACCTTGACCTGTCAGAGTGACTCATAGGAATGGCCTGGATGACATGTGGATTTCTTTGGTGCTTATTATTGATCATTACAATATAAAGAGATGTGCACATTCTTACATGTTAACATTCTTTCAATGTATAGGCCTATATATCTCATAACTGTTTGATACAGATGCACATAATCCACACACACAGGATAAACACAAACATACATATGTGCATTCTATAAATGTATAAATACACACACACATAAATATATGCATATGCATACAAACAAACATACACATCGCATTTAATACACAATCACAATATTGCTTTAACTTTTTGTGTATGCCATCCTTTTATAGTAAATCCACTTGCTTTAAACAGATGGTCTTGTCATTTCCCCCCTTTATTGTAGCTGATTAGGATTTGGCTTCCCCTACAGTATTTTTTGATATATAATATCTACAATATATAAATGTCTGGGTTGGTAACCATGCAGTTATTTAGGAAAAGAGAGGAGGAGAGGTCATGCTGTGACAATATATAGTATTTTTTTGCCCTGCATATATATACTATACACCTTGCAACACATATAGTACTAAGACTAATGTTCAATCAGTGTTAAATTAATTAAATGATTAATTATTTTAATTACAGTCACACCATGGACTAATATCCTATTGGTACATTTTTAATCTATCTATCTATCTATCTATCTATCTATCTATCTATCTATCTATCTATCTATCTATCTATCTATCTATCTATCTATCTATCTATCTATCTATCTATCTATCTATCTATCTATCTATCTATCCACTCTCACTGCAAATGAAAGCACATTTTATATAAGCTCTCTCTGCCCCCTCCACCCAAATGTAGTATATTTAACATGGCTTTAATTATTGATTTGATTATTTTTGAATATTTTTTCTCTCCATATTTAGATGGCACACACACATTTTCAATCATGTCTTAATTACTTTTAAAAATGCTGCACTGGCTTAGGGACAAGACAGATAACTTGTTAACCATTTGAAAATTTCTGAGCTGTTTTCTCAGTTCTGGCAGTCAATACCCAAGTCCAGATTGTAACCTCCTTTCTGTCTCCAAAGCCTGCCTTGGCTGCGTGTCCAGTGAGGGATTATGGATTTAGCAAGGAAGGTAAGTGTGACTGCAAGCATTGGCTCGCCATCTGCTCCCCAGCAGAGCTTGGGCCAACCTGCGTAGCCTGCAGCAAGACCAGGGCACTGTTCTCAATCCAGCCCTTTCCAACCTGGCTCAAGAAACACATCACATTCAGTCAGATGATTAGGTCTAAGTAGTCCATATGTAACAGAATATTTTTCCTAAATACCAAAATGAAAACAAAATGAATGCCATTTTCCCTCTACTTCCCTTGCTCAATATATCAGGTTTTACACAAATAAATACTCTCTTAAGGTTTATGCAAATTATAGAAAAATAAAACTATGCATTATTTAGCAGTTCTTCTATTTCAAGATCTAACAGACTTTATTCACAGCATGTTTTTCCCTAGTTTATGTTGGCCTTTTTTATTCTATTTTTTAATTCATCTTTAAATTATTCCTTTTTAAATCATTATCTTGTGTGACTTCATAGATTTTCATGCATTAATCTATTATTAATATATTTTTGCTATATGCAATTTAATCTTAAATTGTTTAAATGTCTTTTATGTGTAAACACTTGTACAAGGATTTGTTTTAGAAATTCTCTGCACTTTACAACTGTAGAGTTTTTCTGTTTGTATCTAGTAACCTTGCTGAAAAACTCCTTCTGAAATATGTCGTTTTCTATTGGAGCTCCTTAAGAGAAAATAATTAGGCACCATATGTGAAAGTCCCCAGAACAGAAGTGGATTTTTTGAAATCTAGCTTTAAAAAAATGCTCTATTAGAAATGATATATTATACCTTGAAACCTTTTGTTTAGCAAATTAGATTAATACTGTTTCTCCTTATTTATTCAATCATGTCAATTTGGGTCAAGACTTTTTTTCTTCTTTAAAAAGGGAAGCTGCTGAAATTAGCCTCATTTTCTTTATTGCTTTCCACAGCCGAGTGCTGAGCATGAAAACAAGCTGATCAAATAGCATGTCATTTTTGCTTAAACTGTTGTCTGCTCAATTGCAGAATGCACATAGAAAACAATCCAAAACTGCATAACCCATAACACTGTATATTAAATTACAACAATGGTCAGTAATGGAAACTTATTCCCAGATATGAATTATTTACAGTCCATTTAAGTAATCCATATTCAGGTGTGGCAGTGAAAAAAAAGTGCAACATAAATCTTTAATGCTGACCGGTTGAGAGAGCAGAGATGAGGATTACAGACATTTTAAAGGAGGGGGGAAACCCTAAACGAATTGATATAGGCTTTTCAGTGGCTTACTGCACCAGTGTGCTAATAAATTGACGGATGGCATGTCAGGGTATAAGTTGAAATCCCAGCATTTCTAGCTACCTGGGATCTAATATCACTGTACCAAAATATGGGTTTCTCGGCCCTGATGTTGCAGGACACAGTTTGTGCTTTGTTGAGTATATTCCTCAGATGCTTGGCATATTTAGTTTTAATAGATAAACTTGCATGTATTTTTAACTCTATAACTACACCGAGTAATTTCCAAGGCCACTCATTTTCTCCAAACATAACCATGTGGAAGAATCTTGTTAGCCTTTCTTTTTCTATATGTTTTAGTTGCAGGTCAGTCTATGTTACCAGCAACATAAAAACTGTTGGATTATTTCAATCACATTTTCAGGACGGGCAGTTACTTCGCAACCCAAAAATGCTGGGAAGGGAAGGATGGCATTGTACTTCTGGTACTGTTCCCTCCCCAAAATCATATATGCTGTAAGCTCCTTCCAAAGTAGGTGGCAAGATCCCTGTATTAGGTACTGACGAACTGTACTCGCTTTTGTTTCCTGGTGCAGTTACCTATATTCATTCATCTTATAAAGACCATTGCTCTAGAACTAAATTTTTGCATATATTAGAAAGCAGAATTAGCATTGTGCCGTGTACAACATTCCATGCTAACTTCTCTCCAAGCAACCATTAAAGGTCATGTTTTGACGACTGAATGACATGCCGGCACCTTGGTTCCCTAGAAAGGCATTCCCCAGGTACATGCAAAAGGTTATTAAATTACCTTCCAAGCAACACTATCTCTTCGGATGAAAATAATTACAGGCTTTTAGAGGCATCAGAATGCTTTTCCTCCCCCCCCCGCCGTTTTTTAAATAAGATGAAGATGCAGTACCTAATGACCATTTTTGTGTGTGAGTCATAGAGCCTGTCAGCAGTGACAGGACAAATGAGCATAATGGCATAGCTTAAAGGGGAAAGGTTCATTTTAAATAGTGACAAATAATATTTAAATGGCATTGTTGGAGACCCATCATGCTTGTAAAATGTAGTTTGTATCTCTTCTTCATCCTTTAAATTCATCACTGTCAAACAATATTAGCTGTTAACATGCAACATCAGGTGCCGATATAATTTTTAACTATTAAACATGGCCATAACCAAACAACAAGCATCTTGATTGTTCTTGCATTTTGTGGTGCAATAAATAAAGTATTTTTATAATTCACAATTTACTCTGCTAAGCTGTGTTTTTTGCTATATAATGAAGGTCTTTGCAGAAAGAGATGAGGGGGAGGGGGAAAGGCTTAATGTGCGATACTTCGAATAGATTTCTTGTCGCTAACATGCTAAAATGGAAATGACTTTCTTTAGCGACTAATGTAATTCACAGGTTTGAAGGACCAGAGGCAAGATCATCACATATTGTAATTTGGTCAAAACAGTCATAGGAAAATGAACACAGTGACATATATACAGAATAAGCTTCTATTAACAGGGGCTGTCATTAAAGTTACTCATAAAACACTTAAGACATTTGACAGAAAATGTATACTTTAAAGTGTTTCAAGCTAAGTGTGAGACACAATTCCCTAGCATAAAGACAGTTGGATCACTCAGAAAAGTTAATCAAAAAGATAAATCAGTACCTGATTTATAAAGCAAATACAAATCAATATAAAGCCACAACATGGAAAGTAATAAAAGCAGGGATATATTGAATTCCAAATTTTTATAAAGAATCTCATAATTCTTGCATAATTTTGCATAGTTTTCATCACTTTTATGGCTCTCTTATTTTCAGATGACTTAAGCCAAAAATGGAGATGGTTTAGTGCACCTACAAGTTGTTAAAAGTTATAGCCAATTTTCTGGAAAAATTATGCCAGCTAAAAACACCACATTAAATATTTACCCTGTTGGATGTTAAAAAACGCTTACAATGAAAAATGTTTTACATATTGACTATTCAAAATGGCCTTCACTTTGAAATTGTGAAATGGAAGGGATTGCAGATGTACAAGAATAAATATAAAAACAAATGAGTTGACTTGAAGTGTTGCCGGCTTTCATAAACAT
The DNA here is from genome assembly GCF_030035675.1 of Rhineura floridana. Lineage (NCBI taxonomy): Eukaryota > Metazoa > Chordata > Lepidosauria > Squamata > Rhineuridae > Rhineura > Rhineura floridana. The sequence continues at coordinate 65,816,174 of NC_084481.1, forward strand.
GCTACTGCAATAACATGTGACATTAATATTTAATTACAAAAGCACTGCTGCAAAATCTTTGAAATTAATGTTTTGCAAAATTAACATTCCGTGCACAGAAGCAAAGTCGTTCCAGGCGCGACTGTGATTAACAATGCCATTCACTTTACATATTATATTAATATATTATTCAAGCTAAGAATTAACACCTCCTAATTTAAATAAGGTGCTACATATCATGATGAGCTAAAATACTTTGCTTAAAATGGCCCATCTGATTTTAAGCAATCTGTATTTATCATTTAATATTTGTTATTGAATACTCTTGGTTTTTTGGTTTTTAAAAAGCCTTCTTTATACTTTCATTTTTCAATATGAAGAGATTTCATTAAACTACTGTCTTCAAATTCTTGAATCGATAAACCACTTGAGCTCTCTTTTGCTCACTGGTAACTACTCATCTGCCTGACTCACCATTCTGTTAGATTGTTCTTATGATGGCACTGGGTACAACTTTGCTTCTTTTTAAGCAGAGAACATATCTCCCTTATATTTTAAAGAAACAGAATTGCAACCATAGTTTGGCATTGTGATTCCTAAGTGACTGCTAAAAAGACAGAATATAGATCTATAGTTCTTGAGACAGTAGTTTCATTAAATTAAATGTATTGCTCAGGGGTGAGCAGCTATACATTTATATTCCATCCTAAGCATGGGTTCCTACATAACAATAACAGGGCAGATCCTTTTAATGCCTTAAATAGCTTGGAACCTAAATACCTGAAGGAGCACCTCTTCCCATAACAGCCTGTCTATGTCTTGAGATCTTCTGCTGAAGCTCTTTTCCAAGTGCATTCCTTACCACAAGTAGGTAATAACAAAGAGGAGGGCTTTTTTGATGGTGGTGCACAAGTTATGGAACATTGTTCCTAAAGAGGTGTGCCTTGTGATTTGCATTACACAAATTATGACAATTATATTTTCCCAGGAATTTTAATTTGTATAATGCTTTAATCCAGAAAGTCTCCCGCTCCTGAAAAAGCTCTTACCATTCAGTTCCCCTGCCCCAAAAAACAAGGTTTGCTTTCTGTTGCCATTGTTTCTCATTTCTGCTGCCTCTTCAGAACCACTCCCCCCCAAATGTATTGCACTGTTTTGTTTGTTTCCTCACTTTCTCATTGATGATCCCAGCCAGTCAGACAATACATGAGATGATGTCATAGCACTACACATCTAACTGAGATTTGGAAGTGTGATGAGGGCACTGAGAGCAAACAAAGCCAACATACAAGTGACAGCAATGTTTCCTGTCTCACTTAGATGAATGAACCCATCCAACTGGATCACTGATTTTTCTTAGTGTGCATGAGTGAAAACGTTAATGCAATCCACCCAAAACAGGTAACAAGATGGGAGACTTTTGATGTTGCTAAAAATGACTGTGAAAAAGCACTTCTTTCAGTTCAGCTTATGATTTCAGCATTCCTCAAATCTTATTGAACTTCTCTACTATTGGAATCTATTGTACCTATCCCCAACACAAAGACATAAAATTAATAATTTCAGGGTATTATAGATTTGTTGAAATGAGTGGAAGGACACTGCTTCAGAGTAGGCATATGGGACATCAGGAAGTACATACAGTAGGTGACAGAAAAGGTGAATAGGAAGACTGCTCATGCTCAAAATAATACAACACTTGCTCCATCTAACTCTCTGTCCCAAGGTTAAATAATGGGTTTTCCCCCATTGCCTTTAGCATCACAGAGGCACTACACAGGAGTGATTCGGTCTAGTAATGAGCTGCATTTGGGTTTCTCCCGTATAGCTGCAGATGTTCAAAGTCACTGATCAGCACACAGGAAAGAGTCACACCAAAGAGATTGTTATGCCACCAAAAAGGCTCAAAGCTTCCAGATATAGTGCTTTGTGGGCTATCAGTGTTTTAAATCAAGGCTCTGGCCAACCACAATTTATGGATTCAGAGTGCCATGTTAATCCAGATCACAAGCAGAGCAGCGTAGATATCCAAAAACTACAGCAGTACTGAAACAGACCTTTACATCACCATAAAAGGAATTATCTCTTCTCCGAGACACTTCATGGTTTAGTGTTAGTTGGAGTACCATCTGGGAACGCCAAAAGGATGTGCATGAAGAAAAAAGTACATAAAACATGTTTATTAACCAAATTCTTATGTTGTCCGTATAGATGTCAGCCATCACCAACTCCAGGGGTGTATATGCTCCACAGATTGGGATCTAATGGTGCATGTGAAAATGAACACAATAAATGTAACCAAATTATAAACATTTCACTCTCTTTGTGTACAATGAAATGGAGGAGGTGTCAGACATCTCTGTAATTTTGGGGGAATGGGATTTGGCTGAAATTTACAAAGAAGTACTTGTTCCCTTTCATACACTGAGCTGGATCAGGAGAAAGAGGTTGAATTGTGGAACTGTCCAATCTAGCCCTTAAGATTTTTTTTAAAGATATAGATGCTCCAGAATCCTCTGATAATGCTCCCTTCAAATACATATTTTATTCCAAGGCAATCTTTCACATGCTTCAACATGGTCAAGACTGTTTACCATTTTAATGCAATTAAATTTTCCTTGCTTGCTTGCTGGTCATCCTGTACTTTCTCATATACTTCAAGCTTAGAGACAATGTGTGATGGCAAGCATGATATCCAACTCTTGAAGTCCAAAATGTTGATTGGTTTGGTGAATGCTGGGGCAGAGCTTGGAAAAGTTACTTTTTTTGAACTACAACTCCCATCAGCCCAATCCAGTGGCCATGATGGCTGGGGCTGATGGGAGCTATAGTTCAAAAAAGTAACTTTTCCAAGCTCTGGGGCAGTAGCCTTTTGGATCAGTGGACAGAGCTTACTGGTAACACTGACCCTATGGTCTACCTCTGTGGGATATAAAATAAAGATGAAAGCTGTGCATATAGCTAAGAGCCTCCTCCACTTTCCAGGAATGACAATGCCAACTGAATGCCACAACCCTAAAGTATGGAGGACTATAAAGACACTGCGTTCAGTATCAAAGTTTAGTTAAGACACCTGGTTGGTTCTGACTAAAATGTAAGTTAAACAGAGGTGTAAAGTGTAAATTTAACCATAGAGAACCTATTAGTAATTTTGCATTTTCAAATATATTTTGTTTGTTGCTTCTCCCATCGTATCAGCAAAGCTACAACTGCTAAATGCCATTTCTTCAACAAGTATTCATAAAACAATGGTGGGATTTTAAATGGGCCATAATAATTGTGCAGAATCAGTAGTTAAGAACCAATTGGTTTTAATTTCACCTAGCTTAAAGTTAAGGATTAGTTGCCATTTTCTGAGAAGCTTTCATCTTAAATGGTTAAGAACTCTTGAAGTGGGAACTCACAAGTTATTACGTAGCTATTTCTTCCTACTAAGCCACCCCATTGTTTTATTGCACAGTGTGCATGTGAAAACCATGAACAAAAAATAAAATTCTGCTTTATCAATTTAGAATATTTTACCCCTAGATGATTGCTTTTTTGACTTAACAATAAAGGTAATAAGGCTATTTTTTTAGTAACTTTGCAAACAGTCCCAGGCTATGGTCTGAAGGCACATGAGGCCAGCATAGGAAGCTGTAACAGCATTAGGAGAAAGTGGAATCCTATATAAAAAAAACCTTCCATGGCAGAGTTTTCATGACCTGGATCTTTAATTATATCAAGGTGTGTGGTACTTCTGCCTAGATTATCTAGGTTATACTGATTGTTAATCCTATTCAGAGTAGACCCACTGAAATTGATTTAGGTAGATTTATTTTAATGGGTCAACTCTGAATAGGACTTATTTGGCTATAACCCTCTGCACTGATATTTATTTATTTATTATTTATTTATTACATTTATACCTTGACTTTCTTTTCATGATAGAAACCCAAGGCGGCTTATAAATGGTTCCCAGGTGGTCTCCCATCCAGGTACTGACCAGAGCTGACCCTGCTTAGCTTCAGCAGGGTGCCTGTTCATTTTCCTTCAATAACCTGGTGAGCTACTCCTCATGACTGGTACCACCAACACATAACAAAGTTGGGTAGCTCATCGACTTCCCCAGACCCAGTGCAAATTGTTTCCTACTGTATTCCTAGTGTAAGACAGAGTGAATTCAGGATTGCAGAATTGAGTGGGCAGTGTGCTATTACTGGGGAAGGAGCAGGTCTCTCAATCAGAGGTGAGAAATATCAAATCTGTCCACACAAACCTGGTCTCAATCATAACCCTGAATCTGGGCAGAAGAGAGGAAAAAATAGGGAGAATTGCCTTAGGCTTTCGGAAGCTAGAAATTGCCACCCACATTCATGAACTCATCATAAAATTTGACAAAAAAGGGGGGTTGCTGGGAATGATATACCCTTTGAACCCGCAAGTATATGATATACCTCACGACCAAACTGATGTAGCTTATTTCATAGATTGCCTTGAGCACAAGTTGCTTCTTTTTCTTTGCCAAAAATTGCCAGAGGGTGGTAATCCAAATCAGGATCCTAGTATAGAGAGTGGGATATAGTAGGGGAGGTTTAATCCTTTGTCTTCCAGTATGATTCCAGTCTGAATTCATGAATGTAAGCTTTTTTCCTATGCAAATTTGCAAGTGTGGGGAACCCGATCCAGATTGCACCATAACGGGGGACAAAGGGGAAAAGCCCTGTACCCCCCATGTTAGGGTCCCAATCTGGTTTGGAGTCCCTGGACTAGCAACACTTTGGTGTGGAGGAATCTTGCACTTAAGGGCAAGCTACAAAGAAAACAGCTTGTGGAATTTGATCCTAGTGCTTAGGTCATACCTGTCAATGAAGGTGATTGAAGTCTTTTAGCAACCATAAGGACTTGTAAAATCCATTTTTTCTGTCCTGCCATTAATTCCCATACTATAGGAATATAATTTAAAAGTACATGAACATCTGCATATATCCAGGATTTCACCAATACAAAGTTGATATGGACAACAACTTCAGGCCAAAAAGAAAACAGCACTGGACATGACCACATCATGTGCCTCAGCAAGGCATTTTCAGCATTACAGCTCCAGTGTCAACTGAGTTAGACAATGCCTTCATATAGATATGTTCAAAGTATAGTATACCTGAAATATCTTTTTTTTGCTGAATCAATCTCAATTTCAAATCTAAAGAAACATTCCATATAGATTCTAAAGCAATTTCCCATTGTTTGCTGTATATCACATTCTAACTCCCTGTTCCATTTTCCCCTAAATTCCTGAACTTCTATAGTACGATCTTCCAGTAAATATTTGTAACCTATAGTTACAGGTTTGGTTTTCTGTGAAGATCTAATTTTTTTCCTTCTAGCAATTTAGGGGATGTTGAAGCACTTAAAGCACATAGGCCATAAATAGACACCAGCAAGTGCTGTAATTCAAAATGTTGTCATTCAGCACTCACTGGGAAATGGTATCTAAATCACAATATCGGAAAGTGCAAAAATTCTCCATCAGTTGCTATCAGCTGTTCTAATGTATAAATCCCACAATTCACCCATTTGTTCCACATCCATCCTATACCAAATGACTTCAGGATGAATTAATCTATAAAATGTCAATACAACAAAACTATTAAATCACAATAATTAATACTATGTAATGATTATAATCAACATAAAAAACAATACTTAGAATCAACATAAGGAACCCAAATACAAAACCACCCAAATACTTGAATGGTGACACCTAAATGAAGTCAATGACTATACTAGCCATGTCCTCTGAGGGGAAGACATTCCACAGCTAGGTCGCTATAGCAGAGAAGGCCCTCTCCCACATCTCTATATAATGTATAATTCCCACAGATGGGGTGCAGCAATCTAGCCATAACATTCTTCACTAGTTTTAGTTTCCATGTTTTCTTCCAGGGTAGGCTAATGGGGAAGTTACCAGTGTATGAACTACTGCAGCCAAGCTAACCCTGTCCAGGAACAGTTACTTGAGCCTCTAATGACAATGTTGAATCTAGGGGTACTCTCAGATTTCTTGTCTTCTCCTTCAGGCAGAGCACCATCCCATTTACAGCCAGTTGCTTACATAATTCCTAGACCTGGGAATTGTCAACTGTCTCTGGCTTATTAGACTATCACATTATGACTATACAGTGTTTCCATGCAGAATGCAATGTGTTCAGGATTTCCTATAAAGGCTGCACTTTACACAGAGTAACAGAGCATGATTTTTCAACCCACATACTCCACCCTTCTTTTAAGGTCCTTTCTGATTTATAAGTAACAATGATCAAAAAGCTCAAAAAAACCATTTTGCTTCTATTGGTTCACAAGTGGTGCAACTATGACATTTTGGAAGGGGTATGGAATTAGTGAGGATTAGGGTATTTGGGTACTAAACTATGAAATATAAGGAAATGTCTAGACTGAAGGCCAGTGTCAGAGTGAAGGAGACCTGGATGACGTGCCCTGTGAAGAAGGCAAGTGCTGAGGTCAGCTGTGCCTGCACTTTTAAGAAATTAGTGTTTCTGCTGGACAAATGAATTACTAGCAAGTTTTGGTTAGACTGGTCCCATGTCATGCAATTTTTAACCTACAAAATCATTATATGAGCAGAGAATGTGTCGCAGAGAGTTACTGAATTGCCGAGTGGATTGCTGTGAACAACTTTGTGAAAAAGATCAAGGGAGTTAAGGGAGCCTGGGAAACATGAGGGTGACAAGTTATTAATACAGGGAATAGATGAAGGGTATGGCAACTATGGGTGTGGAAGCATAGTAATTTTATCTGGAATTTGCACTCTCTATTGCTGAGTGAAGCAGTTTAACTAAGGAACAATTCAAATAACTGATTTTTTTTTAAAGTAGAGTGACACAGTTATTTTATCACCTCATTTTCATATGAGGAAACATTCAGCCACATGTTGAGAAAATGGGTGAATATCAGCCTTTTTTGACATTGCAAACCCTTCAGCCTTTCCCTCTTGTGCAAGGTATACTTCACAATGTCCACAAGGAAACAAGGAAATAAAGTTAGCATGTGAATCCTTTATGAACTCAGAAATAAACACAGAAATTAATCCTAAATCTAGTGTAACCATGTGTGACAATACTGCTTCAGTTTCAAACTTGAAAGCTTGTGCCAGTCCATCAACTGGACTAAAGACTTGGGTTTATGCACAAAAATTCAGCTCAGGGATGAATGCTTCTAACTCTCTTGATTGCAGAGGGAGCTGCACCTTTTTACTCCAAGACACAGCTTGAATTTCTATGCATAACATTTGCTGTAAGTTATTATTATCATTATTTATCATTGTAAACAGAGCTTGGCCATTTTGGGTTTTATTCTGTGGAAAGGGGGGGATTAAAATTAGGCTTTTAGTGTTAATCAGTTACATCACTGCTATTCTCCTTCTGAAACTCAATGCTGTCATAAAAACGTTCTTTGCTGGGCCATTCCCTGTTGGCATAGAAGCAGCAGTAGAAGTATTTACCATTATCAACAACATTGTGGTTCTTTAAATGAGCTGTAATGGTTGTTGTCTGTAGATGCAGGCCTTAAAGGAGCTTTTAATTTTCATTTGTAATTCAACCTTCTACACTGTGCTGCATTTTAAACCAGTCATCTCAAGCAGTGGCTGTGGAATACAAGATGTCATTCAGATAGAACAATTGTAAGTACCATTCCATGGCAAGCCACCCTAATGAGAAAAGGAGTCCAAGATGGGTGGGAGTTTCTAAAAAAGGAAATTCTAAAAGCGCAATGGCAAGCAGTTCCAACAAGGAAAAAGGGGGAAAACAGCAGAAGAAGCCAATGTGGCTTCAGAAAAGGCTTAGAGATGACGGGAAAACAAAAAAGGACACATACAGGAAGTGGAAAGAAGGCCAGGCCACAAAGGAAGAGTACAGGCAAGTATCACAGAATTGCAGGGATGGTGTCAGGAAGGCTAAAGCTGAGAATGAGCTGAGGCTAGAAAGGGATGCTAAAAGCAAAAAAAAAAGCTTTCTTTAGGTATGTCCATAGTAAAAGACAGAGAAAAGAAACGGTGGCACAGCTACACAGTGAGGATGGCAAAATGATAATAGATGACAAAGAAAAGGCAGAAGTGCTCAGTTCTTACTTTGGCTCAGTCTTCTCCCAAAAAAGGGCCTATGACCCTCCCAGGAAACATGAAGTAGAAGGGTCAGGATTGGACCTTGAGATTGATAGACAAATGGTCAAGGAATACCTAATCACTTTGAATGAGTTCAAATTGGCAGGGCCTGATAAACTGCATCCTAGAGTATTGAAGGAACTGGCTGAAGAACTCTCAGAAATGCTGTCTATTATTTTTGTGAAATCATGGGGGACTGCTGAAGTGCCAGATGACTGGAGGAGAGCTAATGTTGTCCCTATCTTCAAAAAGGGCAAGAAGGAGGAACCGGGGAACTAACATCAATCCCTGGAAAAACTGGAGCAGATTATAAAGCAGTCAATCTGTAAGCACCTTGAAAGCAATGCAGTGATTACTAGGAGCCAACATGGATTTATGAAGAACAAATCCTGCCAAACTAATCTCATCTCATTTTTTGATCGGGTAACCTCCCGTGTAGAGTGTGGGAATGCTGTGGACAGGGTCAGCTCCAGGAATGCTGGGGCCCTTGGGCATCAGCTTGCCCTGGGCACCCTGTGTATGTGTGCATGCGTGCATGTGGGCCCTCCACGCCCCCACCTACCTGTCTGCTGTCTTTTACCATTGCCCTTAACGAAGATGGCGGCTGCGGTTTCCCTAAGGGGATGAATCCTCCGCCACCATCTTTGTTGATGGCGCACATGCGTGCTACATGTGCGCATCTCTGCCATCAACTAAGATGGCGGCAGGGGCTTCAATACCTTAGGGAAACTGCGGCCGCCATCTTCGTTAAGGGCAATGGTAAAAGACAGCAGACAGGTAAGTGGGGGGGGCATGGATCGCGGAAGGGGAGCAGAGGGGTGGCTGAGGGGCCCCCTGTAGCTCCAGGGGCCATTGGGCCAGTGCCCCATCTGACCACCCTTTAGAACCAGCCCTGGCTGTGGACATAATATATCTCGACTTCAGCAAAGCTTTTGACAAAGTGCCTCATGCTACTCTGATTAGCAAGCTAGCTAAATGTGGGCTGGATGGAACAACTATTAGATGGATCCGCAGTTGGCTCCAGAATCGTACTCAAAGTGTGCTTATCAATGGTTCCTTCTCAAACTGGGCGGAAGTAACGAGTGGGGTACCACAGGGCTCGGTCCTGGGACCAGTGCTCTTGAACAGTTTTATTAATGACTTGGATGAGGAGGTACAAAGCATGCTTATCAAATTTGCAGATGATACAAAATTGGGGGACACAGTTAATACCGTGGAAGACATAAACAAAATTCAAAGGGACCTTAATAGGCTGGAGCATTGGGCTGAAAACAACAGAATGAAATGCAACAGGGATAAATGCAAAGTTCTACACTTAGGAAAAAGAAACGAAATGCACTGTTATAAGATGGGGGTTACTTGGCTCAGCAGTATGACATGTGAGAAGGATCTTGTGATTTTTGTTGATCACAAGCTGAATATGAGCCAACAGTGTGATGTGGCTGCAAAAAAGGCAAATGCTATATTAGGCTGCATTAACAGAAGGATCGTTTCCAAATCGCGTGAAGTACCAGTTCCCCTCTATTCAGCACTGGTTAGACCTCATCTTGAATACTGCATCCAGTTCTGGTCTCCGCACTTCAAGAAGGATGCAGACAAACTGGAATGGGTTCAGAGGAGGGCAACAAAGATGATCAGGGGACTGGAAACAAAGTCCTATGAGGAGAGACTGAAAGAACTGGGCATGTTTAGCCTGGAGAAGAGAAGACTGAAGGGAGATATGATAGCACTCTTCAAGTACATGAAAGGTTGTCACATAGAGGAGGGCCGGGATCTCTTCTCGATCGTCCCAGAGTGCAGGACACAGAATAATGGGCTCAAGTTGCAGGAAGCCAGATTTCGACTGGACATGAGGAAAAACTTCCTAACTGTTAAGAGCTATACGACAATGGAACCAATTACCTAGAGAGGTAGTGGGCTCTCCGGCACTGGAGGCATTCAAGAGGCAGCTGGATAGCCATCTGTCGGGAATGCTTTGATTTGGATTCCTGCATTGAGCAGGGGGTTGGACTCGATGGCCTTGTAGGCCCCTTCCAACTCTACTATTCTATGATTCTATACAGAGCAACATAATAAACATAGTTCCCAAACAAATCAAAAGTCTAGCAAACCACCAGGTATTCCCAATATACCATTCTTTCATTTAATAGCCTGTGCAGTGTAATGGATAGATTATGACCTGGTAGACTGAGGTCAAATCTCTGTTTAGCAATCAAGTTCAATGCATGACTTTAAACCAGCCACTCAGTCTCTGTGCTCATCAAAGAGTTATTTTGAAAGCCCCATACAGTTCCCTGATTTTCCTGAAGGAAGGCAAGGGTGGAGAAGGGAACAGAAAGGTTCCTGTAGTAATACGGACATGGTCTGCATGAGGAATGGAATCAGAAACTGAAGAACAATACCTACCTCTACTGAGTACCTCAGGTTCAAATAAAAGATCCTGAAACTCATGGGGCATTTTGGAGAATGAATCCCATAATAAAACAATATGTGTGACTTTAAGATACACACAGGGGATTCAATGCAAATATAGAGCCCTGCATAAGCAGGGAGTGACTGGGCTTTCTGCTATGATTTGCATATTGTTTGCTGTGTAAAATGTAAAATCCCATGATGCACCATGACCCTGAAGACAATCAAGATGAAAGCCATTTCTCACAGAGTTCCATTGGCAATTAGAATTCCATAGAGATCTCTACAGCAGGAATGTAGTCATCTGGGGTCTCGGGGTATGTGTGTCTTAGAGCCCCTTACTTTTTTGAGAGCAGAGTCTCAGCAGGGTCCCTATGTCTCCAGCATCAGCATGAAGGGGAGTGTGTTAGCCACTGAGAAGAGTAGTTCTAACATGCTCCCTTATGCTTTCCTGTTGATTGGAGACATCCTAGTGAAAGGAGGCCAGTCAGCCACTAAGAAGATTCTTTCATGTCATGCTGATTGGGACGTTGTGGTAGAAGGCATTAACAAGGATCTCATTCTCAATCCAGCAGCAAAAAGAGGGGGAGGAGCATGGCTATGGCTAACAAGAAGGGACCCTGCACTTATGAATTTGCCACTACACTACTGCTCCACAGAGAGCTCCAGATCACAATCTCCACAGAGAACTCTAGATCACAGTTCTTAAGATCTCATAGAGGTGCCAACATCATGCGGTAAACCCTAAATAACTAATAGTAAATTCATTTTCTAGTTGTCAGTTGTTAAGTAGACAAAACAGCACCATCCACAAACAAGAGAGCAGTGTCAGCAGGCTTAGAGGAACCCCCAAGGACTGAGCATGCTCAGTGGGCACAGAATGCTGACTGACTGTTGGGAGGGCAGAAAACTGGGAGGTGGCAGAGGAGGAAAGGAGCAGAATATTTTGTTGCATGCCCCACTTGTGTGATGTGCCATTTTGAGCTCCTTAGAGGAAAAATGGGATATAAATGTAAATATATGCATATATATGCATATATGTATGTATGTAATAATTTGTTGGCCGATATGTAACAGAAAAGCATTCTGGAAATCAATTTTATAACGAACATTAATAATAAACATGTTCCCTTTTCTATTCTTTTTTTTAGTTGATTACAAAGCTATATGACCTTTTGTAACTAATGCGGCAACTTGAGAATGATGTATGAAATGAACATTCCTGCAGTGTCTTCAGGGAATATCCACAGAGCAGAGCAATCTCTCCATTTAATTTCTGTGTGCTAGAAATTGAGAACCGAGCAAAATTATGTGCAAAATATGTTCATAATATTTGCTTTTAAGTAAGATGGCAACCCCAGCAGTGGCATGAGCTAAGTATAAGATATGTTATATATATTTGTTCAGAATTTTTAATCACTGCAAGAATTCAGCATTGCAAGATCTCTTTTAGACACAGAAAACTTTCTGTAGCCATCGTTATGAGATATGGAAGGATAGCTTCTCTATATATTAAAACTTTAATAGCAGGCCCAGCTTCAGGGCAGTCAACCATTAATATCAACAGAATTAAATAATTAAAAACCTTTGAAAGGGTTTTTATTCCATTGTTTTTCTTCTTCTTACACCACGTCACCCTGTGATATGTCACTTCTTCTGTGTCTGCTTCTCCTGGAAGGGTTTCCCCTGCAAATTCCCAATAGAGAGGTACAGACATTTGCACAACTGGCCTATACAGAATTCTTGTGCTCCACATGAAAAGGAGGTAGCAGTTGATGTCTCTTTATGTCAGAGTACCTGCTTTGGAGTATGAATCCATACAGACTCAGTTTTCAAGCAACAGTGACACCAGCCGTGCAAACTGATTTCCCTGTCTGTTTTTTAGAAGGCCAAAGGGGGTGGGATTTAGTTAAAATGGGGGGGAGTCAGAGGATGGAGATTGTAGGCTTCATTAAAGGCTCTCCATACCTTTGCTGCCATGAGTATAACACTAGTTTGAGTTGGAACGAAACTTGGTTTTCTGTAAACATAAGGGCTTCTTCCATCTACAGTAGGTTTTTGAACCAGCAGAGGGATTCCACTGAAAGTAGGCTTCTTTTTTTGCCATCTCGACTGCCAACCCTCCCCCCTCTTTCAGAGGATCCCTAAACCCTCTGTAGTAGGAGGAAGGAGGAACCAGCAAAAGTTGTCTCCTGCCCTTTTGCTGCTGAGAGCATTGCCTGACTGGAACTCCAAGTCTGGATCCAAGCCTCTATTTAAATTTCTAATAATAATAGTAAGAACATAAGAAAAGCTTGCTGGATCAGGCCAATTGCCCATCTAGTCCAGCATCCTGTTCTCACAGAACCCAGCCAGTTGCCCATTGGAAACCCACCCGCAGGACCTGAGTACAAAGAGCACTCTCTCCTCTTGCAGTTTCCTGCCACTGGTATTTGCTCCACCTACAGAGGCAGAGCACAGCCATCATGGCCAGTAGCCATTGGCAGCCTTTTCCTCCATGAATTTGTCTAATCCTCTTTTAAACCCATCCAAGTTGCTGGCCATCACTGTCTCTAGTGGCAGCAAGTTCCACAGTTGAACTCTGAGCTGTGTGAATCCCAACACTACAACACAAACACATAACACCCTTTTCCTGTCAGCATTACTTACCCTGTGGATAGATTTTGCTATCAAAGCTGGGCTATATTTATACCTCATTCAGTTCAGAAAAGTTAGAACTCAATACCAATTCATTCAGAGTGAAGTGCATATTGTTTTAAGATTATGAAATTATATCTGCCTACTGCAGTTGCCAGAATTATTCTTATAAAGGACGTATACCTGTGTATTTTCCTAGTCCAACTGATGGAGAAACCATTTCTTATGAGACTTTCTTGGTGGACAGCTCACATCCTTATTTGGATTTTTAGCTGCTTATTCATTAATTTCAGTACATACAGATGGATCCAGACTTAGAGTAGAACCACTGAAATCAATGGATCTTAGGTTATATGGGTGTGTGTGTGTGTGTGTGTGTGTGTGTGTGTGTGTGTGTGTGTACGTTCAACCCATAGACGGTCATTTGACCATGACCCTTATTTTGCCGGTAGGGATTCTCCTGTTCTAAAGCTTTGTAGTTCTGTAATTTCTCACAGCCATATAAAGTATTGAAGTATCTTAACCTTATCCCTAGGGATATAGACTGTGATTTGTCTCATGCCACAGTCATACAGTGGAATATTCAACCTCAGGATCAAAAGATTATAAATGATTGAAATAAACTTTTAAAACAAAAGTATAGTTCATCAGCAGTTGCAATACCACAGCCTATTTTGTAAATTAAAAAAAACTGTTCATCATCAGTTGTTTAAAATGAGCAGAAAAATCCCATATTCAATATCCACCTCCACTCTAAACAATATTCAGAAAGAGTTAAGACAGCAAATAAAATTATGAGAGCACTAATGATATTTTTATAACAGAGCTCCTGCTATTCAGCTGTATTTCAGCAAAAACATTGCACATTTTGATGACTGTCAAAATTTACATAACTTACTCTACATGAATTAACTATGAGGTATAAAATGCAAGTTTGGCTGAATAAAACCACAGCAATTGTAATGCAGGATTTCAGGCAGTACTAAAATAATACAACACCAGAAAAGCCAGCAACAGCAACGACAGCATGAATATGATGGGGGGTGACCTAGTCAACATTTAGGGTTATTATACAAAAATAAATGAAGCTTCAGAAGATCAGAAAAACACCAACAACTGAAGCAGGACTTTTATTTGGAAATTATACACACATGCACAAATGCAAAGATTATATTATATTGCAGTTTGAAATATGGTGTGTGTGTGGGGGGGTATGTGTATTATTTATGGTGTCTACAAGCAAACTCTGTCTTAAGAGTAGAGAAGAACATCCAGCAGTGCAAGATATGAATATGACATTAAAAAATGCTAGCATGTCTTGAAAACATTCAGTGTAAAAGAAACAAATCCTAGTCTTTTAACATCTGTCCTACAAATTCTTACCATTTATCTGCTGATCAAAATTTCATATGGTGCCAAAAAAAAAAATGAAGTCAAAAGGACTTGGTGGGGGGGATCTTTGTTTCTCTCTAAAAGCCTAAAAGTTATACCCAACTGCAGCATGAAGAGTAAAGAGGTTGTTATTCATATTAACTACATTTACATTCCTATCGCAACATCCAGAGAGCTAATAGTGGGGTTATTAACATAACAAACGTAAATGTTCTATATAAATAATACTGTTTCAGGCCAGCAACCGCTCATCTGACAGCATTTAGGCACAGGCTCAACATCTGTTTATGAACACTTTGCCTAATGATATCATCAGATATCATTAAGTGCGGCAGAATACAGCACAGAGGCAGGTGCAGCTGCCTTCAGTACCCATCACAGAGGAAGAAAAGAGCTGCATTCCCGATCCGAAAACCCATCATTAGGACAATTTTCTTCGACAAACCAGCCCTGTGATTTCAATCTGTATATCACCTGTAATTGTAGTTTTTAGCAAGAAGCTGATTCTATACATTTAGCAACGGATCACGTTGATGGCCTGAATGCTGGAAACACATTTGTGGTACCAGCTGCAACAGCTTTTTTTAGCGCCTGTGTTAACAAAATACTGCTAACAAGGCAATGCTTGGAGTGCAGCTTTGTTTCTCTTTCTTGTTCCTAGTGTTTAGATGTGCATAATTATGGAAATTAGCGATTGATTGCTTCTCAATAATAATTGATTATTGGTCACTGAACCTTTGCCAAAGCACTGCACTGGAAGGTGAGCACAGGAGCTAAGGATCTCAGGCATTTTAAGAAACAGAAAGGAAAGGTCCACGAGAACCTTCAGTTTGTACATCACTTGCCATGATAAACAGAGCAAAGGGATAATAGAATGTCCCAAAGCCTCACTTGCCCTCAGGCAAATTGTAGAGATCATAGTGAGCCTGCTGATTTTTCCCTGTGGATTATGTAAGAAACATACATCATTTTTATATATGTCAATTGCTCTTTGATTTGAAAACATTTTTGCTCATTTAATTTTCGTTTTTCAACCAGTTTCCTTAAATTGTACAATTTAAGGGTTATATATCAAAGAATGAATATCAATTCTGGAATCAAAACAACCTGACAAAATAATGCACCATCCTCCTTAGCAAAGATGTAGAAACTGTGAAGAAGCATCTGTTGTTACAAATAGGAAAGACCTGACTTCAAAATGACTGTACTCTTTTGATCTCTTTTATAATAGTCACAATTCTGTACTAGGATTTCAAAACTTGATGCAATGTAACAGAATTCTGGGGATCAAATAAGATGACACTGAGGAGAGAATGCTGTTATAACGTTGCCTAGTTGACCACTGTTGCTGTGGATATATTTCTATTAAACCCAATAAAAATACTGGCCTGAATGAAGCTGGGCAAAAAACAGAATATCTGCATTTGCTTGACAATAAACATACATTGTTAATAACTAAATGTTTAAGTCAGTATTTCTAACAGTGCAATTCTATGCATGTCTACTCAAAAATAAATCCCACTGAGGTCAATGGGACTTATTTACAGTTAGGTGTGTATAGGACTGAAGCCCAAATCTGCTTAAGTTAAAACAAACAAAAGAAACTAAGTCCACCAGCTTTTTAACTTAAACAGTTTAGGTATTTGATTCCAACAAAGATGCTGTGTTTGACAGCATTATACATGTATACAAATAAATGATCTGTTTCATTCATGAAAAACTAAAACTTGTTTATACTTAGCATGTTCCATTATCTTCCACCATTCATACAAGTGGGCCAAGGCACATAGGAAGAAACCACTGCCACACAGACCTAAAAAGAATGGGATCCCAAGCTCTTACTGGCTGGTGTCGCAACTGGTGGCAAAAGCAGAGGGGCAAAGGGATCAACCTTAAGCAGGCAAGGATGGGGAAGAAATCCAATGCAGTTCGCAGTTAAAGGTGAACCTACCTAATTCACACTTTCTGAAAAAATATGCAAACTGAAACATAGCCAACCTTTGAAAGTCACACTGCTCCAAATTTTGCAGAGCACTTTTCCAGCCATGTGTACAAAAATGTACATAGTAGGGTAAAGTGTGCATAAAATGCATACATTCATAAAAATAACACAAAATACATTCTATTAAGGGACATTGCTTTGCGAAATGTGCATGTTAAGCAAAGCTGCCTATGGAAATGTGTACCTTAGGAGGAATTTGCACTATGATTTTTTAATAAGGACTTTTAAATGAAGAATTCCCAAACTGATGTGGAAATGTGGAGAACTGAAAAATGAGAAATTGAGAGAAACCACAATTGACAGATTCACCAATCTCGATATGCAGATACATGGCTACTGATTGTCCAGGCATGCCCAGCATACGCATAAAGCCTGTTGGGTACATTTGGCAAATTAGTAGCCACCAACCTGTGCAGCATTGCCCATACACCCCTTTATTTCACTGCTTCATGACCCCGACTGGTAAGAGCATAGGTGCCCCCCACGAAGATACCATTCAGTGACAGCAACCTCTACCTACATAATGTACTCCTACATGAGTTGCCATCATCATCAGGACAATCAAAATCAAAACATTCATTTTTAAGAGCAAAATCTCATTACGTAAAAAAGAAAAGAAATGATCTGAGGAAACCAGTAATTAAAGCCTCCCCCTGCAGGAGCAGAAACTGACAATATAACCATGCAGAGAGATTATTCAAGGGCAATTAAAGGCGGTTAATCACTTTGTACGTCGCTCAGAGTGGCTGGGTAGCCAGCCAGATGAGCGACTAAGAAATCAAATAAATAAATAAATAAATAAAATAATCCCCCAGCTGCGATTATTAGGAAGCAATAAACAAGCTGAATCTGCATAGAGGAAGCATTTAATGTAAAGATACAATAACCACGAAAAGCCTTAATAAAGTTTTGCCTGTCCACATTGTACAGGTTGATACTGCAAGTGCAGTTTATTGCTAACAATCACACAAAAAAGTCTCTCCATTGTTATTTTTGTAAATGTTTTAGCTGTAATAATAATAATAATAATAATAATAATAATAATAATAATAATAATAATAATACACAGGACAGCTACAGAGAAAACATTAGGCTGAAATTATTTGTCACCAGTGTCATTTGGATGCTCTGTAAAAGAATGAGTGAATGAAGGATGGCAATTCCAGAAAAAAGGACAAATGTGGAAACAACCTAGATCTGCAACTCATGCAATAAAATCTCTTTAGAATCTGTCGTACATTGGATTTGCTTTACAGATAGGGCTGGAGAAATTCCTCTTAGTGGCTACCATGTGGACATTCAGAGAACGTATTAGTTCAAATTCAGATTCAACAAAAAATCCCCTGAAATCCCACACATGCACACAGTCTTTCACCATCCGGTGATGAACTGGGGAAAGGGTATTTTGTCAATATTTAGGGATGGGCACTTAAAAAAAAGAGCAAACTAACACTTCATATGGTTGCAAGCCATTCTACCCTTCCCCCCCAAATTGTTAACTGAAAACATGTAGTGTTGCACATAAGGAAAAAAGTGGCTGCTGCTGGCATGGTATGTGTTCATCCCTCAAAACCATTCAAAAATTAGCAGGCACCAATCGTGAAATCACTGTAATTTTTTAAAGCCCAAAACTACCCCTCAAGAAAAGGTTGTGTATAGTATCAACAAGGCTCCCAATATAAATGAAGTTAACCACAATAACAAACAACTCACATGGGTGTGTTCTGGTGCCATAGGACATTAATATGACATTAATATGGAGGTGGGAGTTGCTGTCAGGGAGTAGGAGGCAGCTCTGCTTGGCAGCTGAGGAGGAGCTGAAGAAAGGTGGCTGCAGGGAGCAGGGGAGAGATTGAAGCAGTTGTGGAGGGGCAAATGCAAGTCAATCTGGCTTCTCCGTGAGAGGCAGAATTCTGGGGAGCTGCATTTTTGGTGAAAGCACAAATGCAGTTCACAAGGATATAAAGTGCAAGTGATGAACCTGGATGGATATGAAGCTAAATATGAAGAGCAAACAGCAGCAGCGGCAGTGGCAGTAACAGCAGCAGCTGAAGTAGCAGCTGTCCCACCTCAGCAGGCTCTTCTCCTTGCTCCGCCAGTTGGGGGCAAGGAGCGGTGACTGCACCAACTGGGAGGCCTGATGGAGGTGGCGGGAGCAGCAGCAGCCCCAGTTCAGCTGCAGCCAGTCCGGGAGGGAGCACTGGCAGCACTGGTGGGGGGCTGGCGGCAGGCAAGAAGACGGAGATGGTGCTCGAGGGCTCTCTGCGCAAATACACCAACCTCATCCAAGGCTGGCAAAGCAGGTACTTCATACTGCGTGAAGAGGAAAACGAAAGATCTCTTGTCTCCAAGTTACAAAGTGGAGGACGGGGTTTTGGAGAGTCACGAAGATCAGGTCTTGAAAAAGCTGAAGAACAGCCAATTTGTGTCCTTTCAAATTGAGACTGTCTTACCTCTGCAGCAGAGCATATCTAGTATAAAAAACCTGACTGAATGTGGTTCTCTTATCGTGACACATTTAAATGTTTTTTCTTTTCTTTTAATAATGTTATTTGTTATTTAATTTTGAGAATTGCATTATTGTATTGATGTATTATGATGTGTTGTTATATTCATGTTTTTGTAAGCTGCCTTGAGGGCCTTTTGGCCATAAGGTGGGGTATAAATAAATAAATAAATAAATAATAAATAAATAATGGACCTTAATTGCAAAAAGACTTCTTCAGAACAATGTATAGTTTCACTGATCTATTACGGGATAGTTTATTGGATCTTTGGTGAAAGAACAAGCAGGTACTTGTACTTACCAAGAAGCCTGGACTAAATGTGCATACATCTTTTCTTAATTTAGACCTGAGTAGTTGTACACACACACACACACACACACACACTTGAAACTTGCCTGAGTTTCAACACTGGTTTAATAACCTGGGAAATGGGATATTGATTGGGAAATACAAACTCCTACTGGAAGTTCGTGGCATTTTGTTTTGTTGTAGCTTGACTCGATCCTTTCTAAGTAAGGGCAAATGGAACCTGCATGAGAACTTTCACTAGTCTTATCAAAATTTTGCTTTCTTCAGAATTTCTCATTTCTGCCTCAAATTGCCTCAAAAATTAGTTTTGTGTTGGCAACCGTAGATGCAAATAACATCAGCTAGGGGTCAAACCAGATATGATGTCAAATGAGTCTTTGAACTTAATGTGCATGTTTATAACCGTTTTCTCCATTGCTATGGTCTGATGCAAACTGGTCCTTTGACGCTCCTGTTTGCATCAGGAAGAAATCCCACACTGGCTGCTACTTGCATTAAAAACATATGTGCTAAGTAAAATGTATTTTTATTAATTTATTTAACAGGATGTATAGAGAGCCAGTGTGGTGTAGTGGTTAAGGTGTTGGACTTCGACCTGGGAGACCAGGGTTTGAATCCCCACGCAGCCATGAAGCGCACTGGGTGACCTTGGGCCAGTCACTACCTCTCAGCCTCATGAAAACCCTATTCGTAGGGTTGCCATAAGCCAGAATCAACTTGAAGGCGGTACACATATACACATACTGCTGAATAGTCAAAACCTCTAAGCAGTTTACATAAAATATAAAATACCCATTAAAATTACTAAAACATATATGAAAAACAGGTTAAATGATACATACAGTGCCATATCTGTTTTAGCCTTAAGAGACCTTTGGTCTCTTCCATAGAAATGGCACTGGCCTGACATTGTGCTCCCAACTTCCAGTCAGAATTCTCATGGCCTGAATTGGGTAGAACTTCTGCCAAATAGCTGAAAAAACAGAGGCAAAATAGAGTATAACTAATTTCCTAAACTAACACTGCTGTAAGATATTTATAGATATATCTTCATATGCAGCAAATTATTTGCAGATGCAAAACAGAAAGCTAGTTTTAGAAGCCCAGAAGGCATTTGCTACAGATGTAGGTAAGAGAAGCATCTTGCATGGATTTTTGAGATACAAAAAGTTCTGGACCAGGATACAGTAGGGCCCTGCTTCCCGGTGCTTCGCTTCCCGGCGTTCCGCTAATGCGGCAGCTTTCATTCCCCGTTTTAAAGCCGCTTTTGCCGCTTTTGCGGCATTTTTGCATCATTTTCGTGCGACGTGCCCCGTTATACTCAATGGGGTTCTGCTTTACGGCGATTTCCACTTCACGGCGGGGGTCCGGAACGGAACCTGCCATATAAGCGGGGCCCACCTGTACATTTTTCCTTCTCTTATCACTATTCTTCACACAAACTATGTTGGACTTGTATTTTATTTATACATTCTCAGCTAAAATTAATGCTGCTGCACATACACCTCCATCACATTGCACATCTTAAAGCAACCAAATTCTGACAAAACAAACTTTTAGACAGCAAATAAGCACTGTAGTTATCCCATTTGCTTCACTGGAAGGTAGATTATAGCCAATGTGAATGAGTTAATAAATTATCAAATATCAAACTATATTTCTGCTAAATTGTAATTGAAATCACTTTCTGAATATGGATTACTGATATGCTTTAGATCTTGCTTTGAAAATGGAAAATGGACTGCCTTCAAGCTGATTCCAACTTATGGGCTTTTCATGGTAAACGGTATTCAGAGGGGGTTTACCATTGCCTTCCTCTGAGGCTGAGAGGCAGTGACTGGCTCAAGGTCACCCAGTGAGCTTCATGGATGTGTGGGGATTCAAACCCTGGTCTCCCAGGTCATAGTCCAGCACCTTAACCACTACACCACACTGGTTCTCAGATTTAGATGTCTTGTTTTAACTGATTGTATATAAGCCATTCTGGGAGCCTTTTTGGATGAAGAGTGGGGTACAAATTTATTTATTTATTACATTTATATACCGCCCCATAGCTGAAGCTCTCTGGGCAGCTTACAACAATTAAAAACTTTAAAAACAAATATATAAATTTTAAAACACAAAAAACAATTTAAAAACACAATTTAAAAAATTTGAAAACAATTTAAAAACACATGCTAAAATGCCTGAGAGAAGAGGAAAGTCTTGACCTGGTGCCAAAAAGATAACAGTGTTGACGCCAGGCGCACCTCATCAGGGAGATCATTCCATAATTTGGGGGCCACCACTGACAAGGCCCTCTCCCTTGTTGCCACCCTCCAAGCTTCCCTCGCAGTAGGCACCCAGAGGACAGCCTTGGATGTTGAGAGTAGTGTATGGGTGGGTTTGTGTCAGGAGAGGCGTCCCATCAGGTATTGTGGTCCCAAGCCTTGTAAGGCTTTATAGGTTAAAATCAGAACCTTGAACCAAGCTCGGAAACATACAGGCAGCCAATGCAAGCAGGCCAGAATCGGTTTTATATGTTCAAACCGTCTGGTCCCTGTTACCAATCTGGCCACTGCATTTTGCACAAGCTGCAGTTTCCTAACTGTCTCCAAAGGCAGTCCCACATAGAGCGCACTGCAGAAATCTAACTTGGAGCTTACCAGAGCATGGACAACTGAAGCCAGGTTATCCCTGTCCAGATAGGGGCACAGCTGGGCCACCAGCTGAAGTTGGTAGAAGACACTCTGTGCCACCGAGGCTACCTGAGCCTCAAGTGACAAAGATAGTTCTAGGAGAACCCCCAAGCTACAAACCTGCTCCTTCAGGGGGAGTGCGATCCCATCCAGGACAGGTTGAACATCCACCATCGGGTCAGAAGAACCACCCACTAGCAGCATCTCAGTCTTGTCTGGATTGAGCCTCAGTTTATTAGCCCTTATCCAGTCCATTGTTGCAGCCAGACACCGGTTCAGCACATTGACAGCCTCACCTGAAGAAGATGAAAAGGAGAAATAGAGCTGCATGTCATCAGCATACTGATGGCAATGCACTCCAAAGCTCCAGATGACTGCACCAAATGATTTCATGTAGATGTTGAACAGCATGGAGGACAGAACTGACCCCTGTGGAACCCCATACTGGAGAGTCCAGGGTGCCGAACAATGTTCCCCAAACACCATCTTCTGGAACCAACCCACCAAGTAGGAGTGGAACCACGGCCATGCAATCCCTCCCACTCCCAACTCAGCCAGTCTTCCCAGAAGGATACCATAGTTGATGGTATCGAAAGCTGCTGAGAAATCAAGGAGAATCAACAGTGTCACACTCCTCCTGTCTCTCTCCCGACAGAGGTCATCATACAGGGCGACCAAGGCTGTTTCTGTGCCAAAACCAGGCCTGAAACCTGACTGAAATGGATCCAGATCATTGTTGTCATCCAAGAGTGTCTGGAGCTGGCCTGCCACCACTCGTTCAAGGACCTTGCCCAGGAATGGAACATTTGCTACCGGCCTATAGTTACTAAGATTTTCTGGGTCCAGGGAGGGCCTCTTCAGGAATTGTCTCACTACTGCCTCTTTCAGGCAGCCAGGGACCACCTCCTCTCGCAGAGAGGCATTAATCACTTCCCTGGTCTAGCCGGCTGTTCCATCTCTGCTAGCTTTTATTAGCCAAGAAGGGAAGGATCCAGCACAGAAGTGGTTGCACGAATCTGTCCAAGCACCTTGTCAACATCCTCAGGCTGTACCAGCTGAAACTCATCCAAGAAATTGGGACAAGGCTGTGCTCTGGATACCCCGCTTGCACTAAATGCACTAAATAAACAAATACACTACAATGTAGTGAATAAAAGAAAATTGAATATTGATTTACAGAGCCATCAAGGTTAAGATATATGAACTAGAAACTTTTTTCATAAAGTCAATAAGTGTGGCTTAGGTAGGTTACTATCTTACTACCTCAGACCCCACTGATAATACAGGAATAAAATACTGACCCTACTCTACAGCGTTGTTCCTGAAATAATGTGTGTGAAGAACACTTTGGAGAAACAAAAATACTAAGGAGCACAGATCTATAAATGGCTGTTACCCATGTGACTAAGTGAAATCTTTCTGCACACAGACTGTATGCCACCGAATCCCACTTTCTGGGGACAATAGCAGGAGCTGTTCTCTTCATGTGGGCTTTCCAGAAGACTTCTCAGAGGCATTAAGTTGACCATGGTTGGAACAATGGTGCTGCATTCAATAGATCTTTTCTAATTAGTAGGGCTTTTCTAATTATGTTAAGTACATAGTAGCAGTGGTATCTATTTCTTTATTAATATGTTCAATTTCCCTACAGTCTCTCTTGAACAGTGCCATCTGGTACAAAAGTGTTCCAAGACCATTAGGTAAAACCTTTGTTGAGTAGGTGCAACTTTTTCTTTGTCATCTTTACTTGGAAGCCTCTTATATTGGCTTGTCCATAATAATGCATCCTGCTCACTAATACAGAATGTGTGTGTTATGCAGAGCTTGGAAGATTACTTTAAAAAAGTAATAAATTACAGCTACATGCCCCCAAAAAGTAGTAATTACCATTACAATTGCAATTGCTCTGAAAGTAACTGATTACTTTACTTTTCCTCCAAAGTAATCACTACAATTACATTTCAGTTACTTAAAAAAACACTTACAAGGTGCTGGCCTTGGCTACTGCACATCTAAGTAGCCTAAAACAACATTAAAAATAAACAAACACATACAGAGGTGGTAGAATAATTATTTTTATTCATATGATAGCAATGGTGGTCTCTCTGCTGGTAAGGGTGGTGGGGAGGGATGCAGAGGCCACTACTCAGATCTTTGCACATCAAACCAAGTGCAACCCCCCCACTCAGCCAGCCAGCATAATCTCTCTCACTTAACCACCTCCCAGACCCTGCCCTAAGGGACACTCACTCAAGCAAACATTTTCCCCTGAGATGCAAAAAAGTTAAAATACTGCAAATGCAGCACAGTAGCCAGAGAGGGTGGTGGAGGCCACTTTGTGTGCCAAGGGCAAACACAGTATACTCTCTCTCTCTCTCTCTCTCTCTCTCTCTCTCTCTCTCTCTCACACACACACACACACACACACACACACACACACACACATGTTGTCATCTTTCACCTCCACAGTTCTTTATCTCCATTCGCTGCTGCCTCCTTCTCCTTTATCCATGTTCTTGACCTCTGGATCCTTTTCCCCTCCACTCCATTCTTCACCACCACTATCTGTTTTTTAAAAGAATTGTTTTCTCCACTCCACCCTGTCTCACTCTCTGCCTCCTCCCTCGTCACCTCCTGCCCATCTACAGAGCATGAGGAAAAAGCAGCACTGCACAGAAGCCCAGTTTGAGGCACATGATTTTCATCCACAAATCAGAGGAGCAGAAGACTTCCCCTGCGCCCCGCCCAAGTAATGCCCAAAAGTAATTCTGGAAACGTTACAATTACTCCACAAAAGTAGTAAAATTACTCCTAATTCTATTACAACCAAAATGTAAAGGAATTATCCACTCGTTACTCAAAAAAGTAATGAATTACAAGTAATTCGTTACTTGTAACTAGTTACTTCCAAGCTCTGGTGTTATGTGCCTTGAAGTCGATTAAGACTTATGGCGACCCTATGAATCAGTGACCTCCAGTAGCATCTGTTGTAAACCACCCTGTTCAGATCTTCTCATGTCTTCTCATTATATGTCAAAAGTATGATAACCTCAGTTTCATCATTTTAGCTTCTAGTGATAGTCCTGGTTTAATTTGTTTAATACAGCATATAAATGTAATAATAAATAAAACTATCTTTTGAGAATATATAAATTATTTTTAAAACATAGATTTCCCTCCCCAAAAAACAAATATGCCCTTGTATAACAAAACACTGAAGGAAGCTAAATATGAGAGCTGCAGTCCAGCATCTAAATACTACAAGTGTGGAAGCTTTCCCACAGTTGGCTGCGTAATGACTTGTGGTCCCAGATCCTTTCCATACTCAACAACAGCAGGGTTTAATTGTACATGATGTTTACTAAATAAGGGACAACAGTCTTACATATGAGGAAGTGTCTTGGATTTTACATCTAGGACATAGCTTTTGGAACTATAATGGTCTAAGATATATTTTATTTTGTGAAATTTCTCAGGTACCTTACCCATAACATGCTGCTTAAGACACAAACATGCTTCAAATCATATACATCAAATCATACAGAGAGCAAATAAGACACATCAGAGAAACAGATTAAATTAAAAATCAGTATTCAGCCAGATGAAGGTTTAAGATGCATTTTTCTTCTTTTTAAAAAAACTTTTCCAAAAAGAAACTCAAAGTGTCCTTGAACAAAAATATTTTACCATGAATGCGCTATTCATAAAGGTAAAGGTGTCCCCGCACTTATAGTGCGAGTCATTTCCGACTCTTAGAGTGACATCTTGCGAAGTTTACTAGGCAGACCGTATATATGGGGTGGGATTGCCAGTTCCTTCCCCGGCCTTTCTTTACCCCCCAGCATATGCTGGGTACTCATTTTACCAACCATGGATGGAAGGCTGAGTGGACCTCGACTCCTTTTACTGGAGATTCGACTTCCTCCTTCCGTTGGAATCGAACTCTAGCCGTGAGCAGAGCTTTGGCTGCATTACCGCCGCTTACCACTCTGCGCCACGGAGGACCCTATTCATAGGGTCGCCATAAGTCAGGATCGACTTGAAGGCAGTCCAGTGTAGTGTATGTAGTAAAACCAAGCTGAGTTGCTGCCTGGTGGAGCTTCCTGAGAATCAAGATTTTGTACAGATGGCACAATGGAAAAAGGCCCATTCCAGTGATTTAACTTATCAAAATGATGGTATCACAGCACCTGAAGTAGGGCCCATTTGGATTTTCCCAGTATAGGGAATGTTCAGATGGGAAAATGCAGTCCCTAGTTTCAATAGGCACATACCTTTAATGGTAAACTCCTATATACACTTATCAGGGAGTACATCCCATTGAAATCAATGCTGCCTACTTCTGAACAGACAGAACTGGATTACAGTTAAGATATTAACTATAAGAATCAATCCAGTCCAAATCAGGTACATTAATGCAGTTGTGACACATGAGGTGGGCTGCTGCTGCTGCAGCACTGCCTCCCAGCTGCAGTGGTGCTGCTAATTGACAGAAGAGAGATAGGGTGGGGAAGAGCAGTGACATGGGTTGAAGAAGCACTGGGTTGGTGGCAACATTGGGTGCGGATGTGCATCCACTTGCGCCCACCTCTGCCAAGAGGGCAATGCAATGCCAATGCCCTACCTCACATCCTGCAATGGGATTTAGGCTGCAATCCTTTGATGCTTACCTGGAAATAAATATGCCCCACTGAACAATATGCATCTTATTTGCAAGTAAATATGCATAGTATTGCACTGTAAGGCTACAATCCTATGCACACTTACCTGAGAATAGTGAACATGATAAGCCTTCTTTCTAAGTAAACATGCATAGGATTGCTCTGTCAAACAACAGCCAGCTGGCAACACAGGCCCTTTTGTTTCTTTCACGGTCTTATCTCTTTTAAACCGTGATTGTGTTTTGTGTATGTTGAAGCAAAATGAATAACCACACTAATCACATCATTTGCCTTTACTCTGGGTACAGTGTGCAAAATTACTGGCTCTTCTGTTGCAACAAAGCCATCCTTCCCTGCCCCAGTTAATTTAGCTATGATGGCTATTGAGATTGTAGAAGAGAAGTATCATTTGTTCAATTTACCTTTTTAATTGATAGTTTACAGTGTGTTGTTCTAAGAGCGTCCATTTAAAAACATTACTTGCCATTTGCAGCATTTACCACCTGCTCCTCATGCTTTGCTCTTGGGCAGGATAAGGTTCCTGTGGGAGTGGTGGATGGAACCAAAAACAAAATACTTCCATTGCAGAAGATTTTACATTATTCCTTTGCCCTAAAAGAGTAGGATTTCTTAAAAGGTTTCTCAATCATCTGTCAATTTTCTCACTTCAATGTTCTGTTACCATTTTTAAAAAATAAATAATTAAAATGTGCTTAAATCCTTTGTGATTCTGTGCACTTTAAGAATATTACCATCCACTGCTTTAAACCAATGCGCAGAGGTAGAGGCTCAAAGGAATGGATGGTACAACTTGCAGTGCCAGTGTTGAGGCAATAACTCAGAACTTCCACAGGGCATTTGTGCCACACAATTACGTACGCCTGTTTTACACATGCATCCAGAGGTAGCAGTCCACACTATTTAATTCTGCAGGTCAGAGACATTCTCCTCCGCATATAAATACTAGAAAACTCCACGAGCTAGAGGGAGCCCCAGCTGACAAAGCGTCAAGGCGAGTTAAGCAGCAGAGCGAGTTCGGCAGCAGGGCGAGGAGGCCAGGGCCCCCCACTCTGCCCGTCTGTTCCCTGACCTCAACTAAACCGCAGTCTCCAACCTATTGACGTAATAAACCTCAAACAAAACTATGCAGGTAAGAAGCCAGCAGGCGTGTGGGGGCTTTCCAGTGTTTTGCACTGCCTGCAGCATGTACGACTATCTGGCTGTTGGACAGAAGTCGTGGGTGTGCTCTCGGTGCAATGAGCTCCTGGCTCTCCGGGAACGACTTCATTTCCTTGAGGCCAAGGTGGCAGACCTGGAAAAGCTGAGAGAGGCAGAGAGGTGTGTGGAGGAGGCCTTCAGGGACGTTATAGCTGTGTCCTACTCCAGCGATGATAGCTCTCCTGCTATCATGGAGAACGATGGTCTCGGGGAAGGAGAGCATCCAGCTGAGGAAGAGGGAAACGCTCCCTTAGAAGGGACCCATTCCTTGGGGGATGAGCAGCTGAAATGCTACCGGTTCCACGCGCAGGACCAGCCAGACAGGCACAGCTTTGCAGTCTCAATGCGTGGATGAGACGATGGTGTCGGGTGGAAGGGTTTAGATTTGTTAGGCACTGGGGAACATTTTGGGACAAGCCGGGCCTGTACAAAAGGGACGGGCTCCACTTGAACCAGAATGGAACCAGACTGCTGGCACTTAAAATTAAAAAGGTAGCAGAGCAGCTTTTAAACTGACTGAGGGGGGAAACCCGACAGGAGCTGAGAAAGGTTCGGTTCGGAATAAACCTCCCCCTGGGATAAAAACCAAAGAAATGATGAAATTTTAAAAGGGGTAGGCCTAGAAGTAGGCATTGTGAGAGCAGGGGCACAGGATATAAATTCAGAAGAGCAAAATTACCACAGGCCAAACCACAAGTGCCAAAGACACTTGAAGAGAGACACTGCTTACAAGTGCCTGTACGCTAATGCTAGGAGCCTCCGAACCAAGATGGGAGAACTGGAGTGCTTGGTCTTAGAGGAGAGCATTGATATAGTGAGCATAACGGAGACCTGGTGGAATGGAGAAAACCAGTGGGATACGGTTATCCCTGGATATAAACTATATCGGAAGGACAGGGAAGGACGTATTGGTGGCGGAGTCACTCTATACGTGAAAGAAGGCATTGAATCCAGCAAGCTCGAAACCCCAAAAGAGGCAGACTCCTCCACAGAATCGTTGTGGGTGGTGATACCATGCCCCAGGAGGGACTTAATACTGGGAATGATCTATCGTCCCCCTGATCAAAATGCTCAGGGAGACCTTGAGATGAGATATGAAATGGAGGAAGCATCCAAACTAGGAAATGTGGTAGTAATGGGTGACTTCAACTACCCGGACATAGACTGGCCGCATATGTGTTCCAGTCATGACAAAGAAGCAAAGTTTCTAGATATTCTAAATGACTATTCCCTAGACCAGTTGGTCATGGAACCGACCAGAGGGACGGCAACCCTGGACTTAATCCTCAGTGGGGACCGGGACCTGGTGCGAGATGTAAGTGTTGTTGAACCGATTGGGAGCAGTGACCACAGTGCTATTAAATTAAACATACATGTAACTGGCCAATTGCCAAGAAAATCCAACACGGTCACATTTGACTTCAAAAGAGGAAACTTCACAAAAATGAGGGGATTGGTAAAAAGAAAGCTGAAAAACAAAGTCCAGAGGGTCACATCACTCGAAAATGCTTGGAAGTTGTTTAAAAACACTATATTAGAAGCTCAACTGGAGTGCATACCGCAGATCAGAAAAGGTACCGCCAGGGCCAAGAAGATGCCAGCATGGTTAACGAGCAAAGTCAAGGAAGCTCTTAGAGGCAAAAAGTCTTCCTTCAGAAAATGGAAGTCTTGTCCGAATGAAGAAAATAAAAAAGAACACAAACTCTGGCAAAAGAAATGCAAGAAGACAATAAGGGATGCTAAAAAAGAATTTGAGGAGCACATTGCTAAGAACATAAAAACCAACAACAAAAAAATCTATAAATACATTCAAAGCAGGAGACCATCTAGGGAGGCGATTGGACCCTTGGATGATAAGGGAGTCAAAGGTGTACTAAAGAACGATAAGGAGATTGCAGAGAAGCTAAATGAATTCTTTGCATCTGTCTTCACAGTGGAAGATATAGGGCAGATCCCTGAACCTGAACTAATATTTGCAGGAAGGGATTCTGAGGAACTGAGACAAATAGTGGTAACGAGAGAGGAAGTTCTAGGCTTAATGGACAATATAAAAACTGACAAATCACCGGGCCCGGATGGCATCCACCCGAGAGTTCTCAAAGAACTCAAAGGTGAAATTGCTGATCTGCTAACTAAAATATGTAACTTGTCCCTCGGGTCCTCCTCCATGCCTGAGGACTGGAAAGTGGCAAATGTAACACCAATCTTCAAAAAGGGATCCAGAGGGGATCCCGGAAATTACAGGCCAGTTAGCTTAACTTCTGTCCCTGGGAAACTGGTAGAAAGTATGATTAAAGCTAGATTAACTAAGCACATAGAAGAACAAGCCTTGCTGAAGCAGAGCCAGCATGGCTTCTGCAAGGGAAAGTCCTGTCTCAGTAACCTATTAGAATTCTTTGAGAGTGTCAACAAGCATATAGATAGAGGTGATCCAGTGGACATAGTGTACTTAGACTTTCAAAAAGCGTTTGACAAGGTACCTCACCAAAGCCTTCTGAGGAAGCTTAGCAGTCATGGAATAAGAGGAGAGGTCCTCTTGTGGATAAGGAATTGGTTAAGAAGCAGAAAGCAGAGAGTAGGAATCAACGGACAGTTCTCCCAATGGAGGGCTGTAGAAAGTGGAGTCCCTCAAGGATCGGTATTGGGACCTGTACTTTTCAACTTGTTCATTAATGACCTAGAATTAGGAGTGAGCCGTGAAGTGGCCAAGTTTGCTGACGACACTAAATTGTTCAGGGTTGTTAAAACAAAAAGGGATTGTGAAGAGCTCCAGAAAGATCTCTCCAAACTGAGTGAATGGGCGGAAAAATGGCAAATGCAATTCAATATAAACAAGTGTAAAATTATGCATATTGGAGCAAACAATCTTAATTTCACATATACGCTCATGGGGTCTGAACTGGCGGTGACCGACCAGGAGAGAGACCTCGGGGTTGTAGTGGACAGCACGATGAAAATGTCGACCCAGTGTGCGGCAGCTGTGAAAAAGGCAAATTCCATGCTAGCGATCATTAGGAAAGGTATTGAAAATAAAACAGCCGATATCATAATGCCGTTGTATAAATCTATGGTGCGGCCGCATTTGGAATACTGTGTACAGTTCTGGTCGCCTCATCTCAAAAAGGATATTCTAGAGTTGGAAAAGGTTCAGAAGAGGGCAACCAGAATGATCAAGGGGATGGAGCGACTCCCTTACGAGGAAAGGTTGCAGCATTTGGGGCTTTTTAGTTTAGAGAAAAGGCGGGTCAGAGGAGACATGATAGAAGTGTATAAAATTATGCATGGCATTGAGAAAGTGGATAGAGAAAAGTTCTTCTCCCTCTCTCATAATACTAGAACTCGTGGACATTCAAAGAAGCTGAATGTTGGAAGATTCAGGACAGACAAAAGGAAGTACTTCTTTACTCAGCGCATAGTTAAACTATGGAATTTGCTCCCACAAGATGCAGTAATGGCCACCAGCTTGGACGGCTTTAAAAGAAGATTAGACAAATTCATGGAGGACAGGGCTATCAATGGCTACTAGCCATGATGGCTGTGCTGTGCCACCCTAGTCAGAGGCAGCATGCTTCTGAAAACCAGTTGCCGGAAGCCTCAGGAGGGGAGAGTTTTCTTGCACTCGGGTCCTGCTTGTGGGCTTCCCCAGGCACCTGGTTGGCCACTGTGAGAACAGGATGCTGGACTAGATGGGCCACTGGCCTGATCCAGCAGGCTCTTCTTATGTTCTTGTGTTCTTAAAACTAGCACAGCAGGAAGAAAGGTTCTAGTTTTCTACTTCAGAGAGTTTGCTTGTTTTTCACATAGGACGTTAAAAATAATAATATGGCCCCCAATAACAAATATAAGATATAAAGGACTGTCTTGGCTCTGCCGTCACTTGCTGTGCATTTTGTGTCAGCTGCACTTGTGTAAATCTCTGTTTTTTGACTAGGCATACATCATATACAACAATGTACCTTTAAAACAAAACAAAGCCCGACTTCCGGGAAGGGTGACTTCGCTTGTGCCTGCTTTTGAGACGGGCTCCCGCCTCAAAAGAAGGTTATTCAGATATAAATCAGTCAGAACATTTTTTTTTTTGACTGATGAAATTTCTCCCGGGCAGGGAGAAACGTAGAGATCAACCTCAAAAGCCTGTTTTTGTTGGGAGGACTGGTTTTCATTAATTTATGAGAAAAGGTCCAGCAGCAATGCTGGACGGACTTCCGAACAAGCTCTATCTGATTAATGCGATACGTTTATCTTTTCTTCAAAGAGAAAACGGACTAACAGGCAAGCACCCTTCTTTCTATTATTTTTTTTACTTGGTTTAAATTGTTGCAGCAAAAAGAGATTTGTCAAATGAATCAGCTTTAAAGAACTTCTGGGTGAGCTATAACTCTTCTCTGTTATTCACGAAATTAACAGCTTATCTCTGTTTCTATTGCAAAAAGCTGTCCTGGAAGTGCATTCTAAAGATATAAACAGAAGAGGGATTTCTATTCCGAGGAACATTATATTGTCTGGGACTATTCTCTTTTTGGTCTATTTTATTTTGACGAATCTGCTTCTTCACGACGCCACTGTTTTGATGCTGGGAACTAAATTTGTTTTGTATTCTTGAACATAGAGAGATAAGGCAGGCTGCTCTGTTTATACTGTGATGTCATCAAGCCTGGAATATTAACCCAATTGTTGCTGAAATAAGAAGTGGTTCTTCTTTATTTTTGTTTTGTTTTGTTTTCGTGGTTTTAAAAATGGCAATCAAGAAAGTGGCTGAGAATCTGGAAGTAATTATGTTTCAGAAAATAATGGATGAGATTGAGATTTATTTATTTATTTATTTATTTAATTACATTTCTAGACCGCCCTATAGCAGAAAGCTCTCAGGGCGGTGTACAACAAATAAAATCACAATTAAGATATGAGCAAGTGTGAAAAATATAATACAATTATAAAAACATTAAACATGATAAAAATCCGAAATAGAATTGCCATTGAGTTTGAGATAACGAAACAAACCCTGCGACAGGGCAGTAAGGAGCTGAAAATTGAACTGAGCAAAATGACGCAGGAGCTTAAAGAAATAGGGGATCCTGTGAGAGAGGAGAATGAGATCAGAGATGAGAAAAGAAAAAATAAAGGGAAGATACAAGCCCTGGAGATTGGAACAAATGTGGAATTGGAAAAGGATCTGGAGTTTATGGATATTAGAAATAAAATCTACTGTTTGGAATTTAACGTTATCTCTGAAGAAATTAATGAAGATATTAGAGATAAAGTTATCAATGGCTTGGATAATCTTCTGGACTGGAATGACGTGATGGAGCTTGATATAGAGAAAATCTATGGAATTAACTGCAGCCATGTGACAATGAAAAACTCTCAAGAGATGAGCCAGTGCATTTTGTAAAAAAGAAGAACAGAGATATGACTTTACAACAATATTTCAGCAACTTATTCAGAATCGATGGCAAGAAAATATTTGGGATAGAGGAAATTCCCATCAGACTCTTATTATATGACTATGGCTATGACAGCAAGATTATTATGGAATACTGATAATGGAAGATTGGACACTGAAATTACTGGACTTAACAGGACTATTGAAGATGGAAGATGGAATTAATATGGATAATGGAATAATGGCTATTGAAATTATTGGACCTAACAGATTTTGATGAGATGGATTAATCGATATGTTTATTTGGACTATGGTTATGACAATAAGATTATTATTATTATTGAGATGGATTAATCGACATGTTTATTTGGAGAAAAATTGATAGATATATTTCTTAAAGAATTGAAACCTCTCTTTGACTTTTTGTGGAAAGAATAAAGTAATGTTTATGAGATTTGATGATTAATTAAGATAACTACTGGAGGAAAGTGATTTTATAATATAATTTAAGAGACAGGATTGTTATATATTGTAGACCTATAACTGATTTGATCTGCGACAAATGGAAAGTCAACATTTTATTTTTTTGTTTAATCATTTTTGTTTTGTTTTGTTTTTTGTCTTTGAATGTTTTATGATTTTGTTTTGTATGTTTTATGAAAATTTGAATAAAAATTATTGTAAAAAAATAAATAAAACAAAACAAAGCCCAAAGCTTCTTCAGGACGGAGAAGTTTAGAAAGGGGAGAAGTAGCGAGAGAGGAAGGAGGCACTTAGCTCTTTCCCTGCCCACCACTGCTGTACTCCAAATTGCCTTCCCAGCTGGCTTTTCCACTCAAGGGGTTTCCTTGAAACCTATGGGGATACTTCTTGGCAGGCAATAGTGAATGTGCAAGTGTTGGGTAGGGAAAGATTCCACACTAAATTCCCTTTCCTTTAGGGGCTGTGGTTATGATTATTTAAAAGATTTTTGGGATATAGTGATATACATTAGCATGTGATTTATTGTTTGATCCTGCAGCAAAACTACAGACAGCTCAATCTAAGGTGATAAGAAAGTTCTGTTAGTAATCCCTCTCCTGTGAGCAAAACAGGGCTGCTACCTGTCCATTTTTTTTAGAATGCCCAACTCTCCTATTTATTTTTTAAATTTAAGGCATTTATATACCGCTTAATCAGTCTTATTTGTTTGTAGCGCTCTATTCTTTGAGACTGCTTTGAAGGATGTGGGATGTATTGAGAGTAAAAATGCAGCAGAGATGTTGAACTGGAATTGGAGACAAAAGCAAATGTTAAGAAGGTATGTCGCAGAATGCTTTAACATGATCAAGGTTCAAGTTCCTTTGAAAGGGCAAAAATATTATTCACTAAAACAACATCGCTTGAAAGAGACCCTGATTAATTATATAAAGGGATGAAGAAGGAGAGCTCAAATCCTTATTGCAATATTCAATAATAATAGCTAAAGCAAGCTGGGCTTCAGTAAAAATGTTAACATTTACAAAAAGTATCTTTCTTGCATCTTGAACAGAGGAGACATTAATAACACCGTATATTGTCAATACAAATTCTCAATAGGAATGTGGTTTAATACCGTACAGTTGGCATTACTCCAGATTCCGCTGGAGCAACTTCCCTGCCATCTGAGCAGGTTTTTTGCTAAATGCCACTGAAGTGGCTTCACTTCAAAACAACACTTGAGAAGGTTTTGTTTTGTTAGAGTTTTTTTTTTTTTTTGTAAATGTCAGTATTCTGACTCCAGGATAAGACATACTTTCTATCTGAAAAGTTCAATATTTGGCTGTTGAACCTATGAATGACTGTTGCTTAGGCCAGGACAAACTCTTTACATAGAAGTACATGCTAGCATTTTATTTCAAGCTATTTAAAAGATAGCGTAGGAAAAAAAACCCTCCCATATGCCATTCAACTTTGTACATGCTGTTTGGAAATCAGTTAATACGTAGTGAATTAAGGACAACTTGGATCCTAGATGGAAGAGGAATTTTAATCATTCTTTTCAGTTCCATCATGTTTTAAAGTATTTTACAGCACAACCAAACAACTAATTTGGGGCACAAACAAAACTAAGATTTTAGATTTTTTTTCATGAACATGAGAATTTTTATCTTGTTTCTTCAAGAATTTTGCCTTAATTAGTTTTATTGCATGAAACCAGCACAGAATACTTTTGGAATTTGTCCGTAATTAACTTTGCTTCATTTGAGTTATGTTCTGGTGAAGCAAAGCATGTCAGCATATCAACTGATCTAATAACAATTTATATTTTAGCACTTTTTGTTTTCTTGTTTCACTTGGTCATTTCCTTAGCATGATCAGTTTTTAATGCAGTTTCCTTGTAGTCCATTCCTTGAGAATGTCACTTATCAAATTTGCAAAAATCAGGGAAGACATTTTATCCAAATTTCATCCATTTGGATCAGTTACATGAATTTACTATGAATATATCCAGTTCCAAAAATGCATTTTTTGTTTTATTGCTACATTTCAGTTTTGTGATGCACAAAACACGTAGAGATCCTTAATTTACTATAGTAAATTTCATTCTGATTCAAAAACTGTTATCCTGTGCTAAATCCTGTTCCAATTTACAAAGCATACAGGACAAAGCAGGTATAAATTGTACGGATGTTTGGTATGGTTTAGTACCATCACTGGATAACATTCAGTGTTGTGCAAGCAGACCTCCATTTGCGCAATGGGACTTCCCCTTCTCCCCCACACTGAAGCACCCCCCTGCACATCCCCCAAATCTGTCCCACAGTATTGGGGGATGCAGGGAGCTATAGTAAATAAAAGAGGAAGGGAAATCCTATAGCACCAGTGGAAATCCATTGTGTAATCAGGCAGGTATCATTATATGTAGAAAGGAAGGTGGAAGGCATTCAATGGCGTGCAGAAAAAAAGGGTGTAAACCCTGAATGCCTAAGGAGGGAGTTTCAATGTATTTATTGTATAAATTCTTTGAAGAAATAGCTTATAGTATAAAATGCCCAACGCGTTTCAGCCCATCAAGGACTTTCATCAGGGGATTATAGTCGAGAATTTACTTGATTGCTGCAGTATTGTACTTTTGCACCTCCAGTGCATATAGAGTTTTTAGCAACTATAATCCCCTGATGAAAGCCCTTGATGGGCTGAAACGCATTGGGCATTTTATACTATAAGCTATTTCTTCAAATAATTTATACAATAAATACATTGAAACTCCCTCCTTAGGCATTTAGGGTTTACACCCTTTTTTTCTGCAGGTATCATTATATGTCACTCATTATTTGGAACCTGATTAGTTCTCCCTCTCTTTTAAGTAATTAAATTGTAGTGTCACAGGTACATCTTCAGAAGCCAATAGATATCAGTTTATATGATATGGGTTTTCATAGGTCAACGACGTATGAACACATATGATACAAGGAGGCAGGGCAAATTTAGAGAAAGAGGAAAGAATATAAGAAAATAAAGCCTTCTGGATCAGGACAAAGGCCCATCTAGGTCAACATCCTGTTCTCACAATAGCCAACTAGATACCTAAGGGCAGTCTGCAAATAGGACCTGAGCACAACAACATTCTCCTGACCTGTGATTCCCAGCAACTGGTATTCAGAGGCATACCACACCCCACAGTGGAGGTAGAACATACCCATTATGGACGGTAGCTACTGATAGCCTTATCAGCCATGAACGTTTCTGATCCTTAGGGAATCATACGTGGGGAGAACTCTGTTGCACTCAAGTCCTGCTTACGAGCTTCCCAAAGGCATTCACTTTGAAGTTGTGAAAACAAGATGCTAGGCTAGATGGGCTTTTGGCCTGATCCAGCAGAGCTTTTCTTATGTTCTCATGGTTCATCAGCCCAAGCTAAGGATAGGTGACCTAAGAAACCAATAGGGGCCTGTCTAGTACTATACAGGAACATAGGAAGCTGCTGAGTCAGACTGTTGTTTCATCTACTTCAGTACTGTCAGTACTGACTGGTAGTGGCTCTTCAGGGTTTTGGCAAGGAGCTCTAGCTAGAGATGCTGGGGATTGAACCTGGGACCTTCTGCATGCAAAACATATACTCTGATATTTGTTCCACTTATACTTGCTCCAGGCTTAGCTTCTCTGTCTGAGCAACTTGTTGCACCAAACAGCAACAAAGACACATTCACCTCACCTTGCCTCATGTGGTATATGACTGCCAGACTGTCCATGACCACATCTCCCGATTGTTGACAGGTTCAAGGTGAACAGAGCATATAACCTCAACCCTGGATGGAAATATCTGTCAATTTTTGTTCTCTCTCAGTTTCTTTTTTTTCTAATCTTAAATTCAATTCTCTACATTTCAGCAGCAATTTGCAATTTTTTAAAAAAATAATCCTCATGAAAATTCTCCAGCATTTAAGTACAAATTTCTTCTAGGAAAAACATTTATTTATTTATTATTTGATTTATATCCCGCCCTTCCTCCCAGCAGGAGCCCAGCAGGAGCTAAAACATGTTAGTAGGGAGTTTTGACTAATGTACACATTTTTGCAAGTTATTTCTCATCATAGCATGATGCATTCTTCCTTGTTACATATTCATTTTTATGCATACTTTCCCCAATATATGTATTTTTGTAAACATTGTTTGGTTGGCAAACTGCATCGCAAAATTCGAATAAGTGCAAATTTTGAAGGACAGCTGTGTTTGGGTTCTCATATTGTTTCAGAAAGTTTAAATTTGATAAATTCATCCTGAAATGTGAACTGGATAGAGAAATTCTCATCTATCCATTCTGTTTCCTGACTCCTAACTGAGCAGAGCAAAGGGAGCTCTCTCAGTTGGTCGACAGGTGAGGAGATATAAGCAAGCCAGCTTTCAGAATGCAAGCGAACAGAGCAAGCAAACAGGAACAGCAAACAGGAGTTTGACAAAGGAGTTCGACAGGGGAGGTCAAGGCGGAGGTCTCTAAAAAAAAATTAATTCTCTTTGTACAGCACACTGTATACCAGTGGGACTCTCAAGGTTACCCTGAAGTAGGACAGGACAAAGCACAGGCCACTCCAAAACAAGCAGTCAGAAACAAAAAGTAGAAGAGAGCAGAGCTTGGAAAAGTTACTTTTTTGAACTACAACTCCCATCAGCCCTAGGCAACATGGCCACTGGATTAGGCTGATGGGAGCTGTAGTTCAAAAAAATAACTTTTCCAAGCTCTGGAAGAGAGTATGAACAGGAAAGATACTCTAGTCGTTGTGACCTGCAAGGTGTGTGCCATGTTTGTTTTCTTGCCTGAGAACAACATGGCATACACATGCAACAAGTGCAAGCTCGTTGCACTGTTGGAAGAAAAAGTGAGAGGCCTGGAACGGTGGGTGGCCATGCTGAGGACTATAAGAGAACATGAAGAGTTCTTAGACAGAACACTGGAACAACAGCAGCAAAGAGAAGTGGAGGTGGAAGAGCAACAGCATGTGGTAGCAGAAGAGGAGACTGCTTTGGAGAGGAACAACGAAGTGGAGGAAACTCCATGGGAAAGGGTGACAGTTAGGAGCAGAAGAGCTAGAAGACACCCTTCACCAGTGGAACTATGGAACCGCTTTCAACCACTCAAGGATGAGACTGGAGGACAGCCTGTGGTGGAAGAATTACAGGAGACCCCGTGTGACAATGAACAAGAGGCTCAATCAAGCAGAGGCAATGAAACCACGCCCCACAACAAGAAGAGAAGAGTACTAGTAGTGAGAGACTCCCTACTGTGTGGGATCGAAACCCAAGTATGCAGAGAAGATCCGTGGACTCGCCGGGTATGCTGTCTACCAGGAGAATGGATTAGAGATGTGACGGAAGGGTTGGCATCATTCATCAAGCCCACCAACAGGTATCCCTTTCTCCTCATCCATGTGGGAACAAATGATACTGCCAAACGGAGTTATGAAAAAATCACATCAGACTTTGAAGCTCTGGGAAGGAAACTCAAGGACTTTGGGTCCCAGATAGTTTTTTCATCCATCCTTCCAGTACTTAGAAGAGGAGTAGAATGCACATTCCATGTGAATGAAAGGCTACGAAGGTGGTGCCGACGTGAGAGATTTGGATTCTGGGACCACATGCTATGCTTCCTGGAAGATGGACTGCTGGCAAGTGATGGGTTGCATCTCACAAGTACTGGGAAGAATGTGTTTGTCCACAGCATGGAGAGGTTCATCAGGAGGGCTTTAAACTGAATCCTAAGGGGGAGGGAGATGTAATCATGGTTGTAACTACTGATGAAGGCTTGTGCACAGGGGAACAGAGAGATTGGCTCTAATAGGGCCCAGTAACAGCCCTCAGAAAAATGTAGTAAGGAAGCCAAGCCACAATCACATGGTCTTCGGTGTCTGTATACTAATTTGCAGAGCATGGCAAACAAGTAGGACGAACTTGAACTCTTAATACAGGAGGGTAATTACGACTTGGTAGGTATAACTGAAACTTGGTGGGATGACTTCCATGACTGGAATAAGCAATTGAAGGATACAACTTGTTCAAAAAGAACAGAAGGAATAAAAAGGGAGGTGGAGTCATGCTATATGTTAAAAATATATATCCCTGCACAGAAATACAGGAAGATGAGCTTGGTAGATCCATCGAGAGTATCTGGATTAAAATTAATGGGGCAAGTAATAAAAGGAATGTGGTGCTTGGAGTCTACTACTGACCACCCAATCAAGAAGAAGATGAGAATGTAACTTTTGAAAAGCAAACTGCCAATGTTTCAAGGAGGCATGATGTAGTAGTAATGGGAGACTTCAATTATCCTGATATCTGTTGGGAGACAAATTCTGCCAAACACAGCCCCTCCAAGAAATGTCTGACTTGTTTTGGAGATAACTTTATCCTACAGAAAGTAGAGGAAGCAACCAGAGGATCAGCTATCCTGGACTTGATTCTAACCAATAGTGATGATTTGGTGGATGAAGTGGCAGTTACGGGGACTCTTGGAGAAAGTGACCACACCATACTTGAATTCTTGATTTTAACAAAAGCAAAAGCTGAGAGTAGCCATACACACACTCTGGACTTCAGGATAGCTGATTTTAATAAACTCAGAACAGTTGTAAGTATGGTTCCATGGCAAGCGACCCTAATGAGAAAAGGAGTAGAAGTTGAGTGGCAGTTTCTAAAAAAGGAAATTCTAAAAGCGCAATGGCAAGCAATTCCAACAAGGAAAAAAGGGGGAAATCAGCAGAAGAAGCCAATGTGGCTTCACAAAAAGTTTAGAGATGACCTGAAAACAAAAATGGACACAAAGAAGAAGTAGAAAGAAGGCCAGGCCACAAAGGAAGAGTACAGGCAAGTATCACAGAATTGCCGGGATGGTGTCAGGAAGGCTAAAGCTGAGAATGAGCTGAGGTTAGCGAGGGATGCTAAAAGCAACAAAAAGGCTTTCTTCAGATATGTCCATAGTAAAAGACAGAGAAAAGAAATGGTGGCACAACTACTCAGTGAGGATGGCAAAATGATAACAGATGACAAAGAAAAGGCAGAAGTGCTCAATTCCAACTTTGGCTCAGTCTTCTCCCAAAAAGGGGTCTATGATCCTCCCGGGAAGCATGAAGTGGAAGGGCCAGGATTGGAACTTGTGATTGATAAACAAATGGCCAAGGAATATCTACTCACTTTGAACGAGTTCAAATTGGCAGGGCCCGATAAACTGCATGCTAGAGTTTTGAATGAACTGGCTGAAGAACTCTCAGAACTGCTGTCTGTTATCTTTATGAAATTGTGAAGGAATGCTGAAGTGTCGGATGACTGGAGGAGAGCTAATGTTGTCCCTATCTTCAAAAAGGGCAAAAAGGAGGAACCGGGGAACTACAGACCAGTCAGCCTAACATCAATCCCTGGAAAAACTCTGGAGCAGATTATAAAGCAGTCAATCTGTAAGCACCTTGAAAACAATACAGATATTACTAGGAGCCAACATGGATTTATGAAGAACAAATCCTACCAAACTAATCTCATCTCATTTTTTGATCAGGTAACCTCTCTTGTAGACTGTGGGAATGCTGTGGATGTAATATATCTCAACTTCAGCAAAGCTTTTGACAAAGTGCCGCATGAGATTCTGATTAGCAAGCTAGCTAAATCTGGGCTGGATGGAACAACTATCAGGTGGATCCACAGTTGGCTCCAGAATCGTACTCAAAGAGTGCTTATCAATGGTTCCTTCTCAAACTGGGCAGAAGTAATGAGTGGGGTACCACAGGGCTCGGTCCTGGGCCCAGTGCTCTTCAACATTTTTATTAATTACTTGGATGGGGAGGTACAGAGCATGCTTATCAGATTTGCAGATGATACAAAATTGGGGGGCATAGCTAATACCGTGGAAGACAGAAACAAAATTCAAAGGGACCTTGATAGACTGGAGCATTGGGCTGAAAACAGCAGAATGAAATTCGACAGGGATAAGTGCAAAGTTCTACACTTAGGAAAAAGAAACCAAATGCACAGTTATAAGATGGGGGATACTTGGCTCAGCAATACGACATGTGAGAAGGATCTTGGAATTGTCATTGATCACAAGCTGAATATGAGCCAATAGTGTGATGTGGCTGCAAAAAAGGCTAATTTTATTTTAGGCTGCATTAACAGAAGTATAGTTTCCAAATCGTGTAAAGTATTAGTTCCCCTCTATTCAGCACTGGTTAGGCCTCATCTTGAATACTGCATTCAGTTCTGGTCTCCGCACTGCAAGAACGATGCAGACAAACTGGAACAGGTTCAGAGGAGGGCAACAAGGATGATCAGGGGACTGGAAACAAAGTCCTATGAGGAGAGACCGAAAGAACTAGGCATGTTTAGCCTGCAGAAGAGAAGACAAAGGGGAGATATGATAGCACTCTTCAAGTACATGAAAGGTTTCTGTGACGTCCTTCCCTGGCACCACCTGTGTCGCTCTCACTCATGACTACCAGCAGTCAGGATCGTCATGTTTATTTTTACCTCTCTCCGCTCTAGCACAGATCTCAAAAGATCCCCCTGCTAGGCCACACTACCCAACACTCTGTGTATCCAATATAACCTCTAGACTGTGCCTTAGTCTCTTCCTGGTTATTTTGATACCTTGTGTCTGTGTGTATAGGTAATTCCCAACACCCCTGAAGCCTCTTGCCTATGAAGCTCACAGCTCTGGGTTGCTCTGTGGTACTGGATGTTGATACAATATCTCTTCCTTCACCACTGCCACCATTCAATACTATTTCTTCTTCAGCCTTGGTTACTCTGCCTCTCCCCGGTCTGTGCCCCCCCAGCTGAGGAATCAGGCTTTAAGTAAACCAAGAAAATATTTATTGATAACACTAAGAATAACAAGATTACTTATAGATTTCATTGACAAGCATATGGTTTCATATATGTTTCTCTTATGTTCCTAATTCCTACTATTTGCCTCAGAACTCCCAATCCAATATCTCAACAACCACCTCTTACTCTCCACATCAACCTCCCTGTCCACAACCACCCTGTCCAACCCACACCACGACTCAACTGTCATCCTTTC
Organism: Rhineura floridana; assembly: GCF_030035675.1. Taxonomy (NCBI): domain Eukaryota; kingdom Metazoa; phylum Chordata; class Lepidosauria; order Squamata; family Rhineuridae; genus Rhineura; species Rhineura floridana. The sequence continues at coordinate 65,859,039 of NC_084481.1, forward strand.
ATTTATACCTTCAGCCATTCAAAAACACAGCCAATCATCATCCAGCATTCTACAGCCCATGTACTCCCCCTTCTCACTCACTCCAGTTACCATATTTCCTATAATAAACCTGCACTTACCATATTTACATTACATTCACATACAGGAACATCACAGTGTCACACAGAGGAGGGCCGGGATCTCTTCTCAATCGTCCCAGAGTGCAGGACACGGAATAATGGGCTCAAGTTGCAGGAAGCCAGATTTCAACTGGACATCAGGAAAACTTCCTAACTGTTAGAGTCATACGACAGTGGAACCAATTACCTAGAGAGGTAGTGGGCTCTCCGACACTAGAGGCGTTCAAGAGGCAGCTGGACAGCCATCTGTCGGGAATGCTTTGATTTGGATTCCTGCATTGAGCTGGGGGTTGGACGTGATGGCCTGATAGGCCCCTTCCAACTCTACTATTCTGTGATTCTATGATTCTATGATCCCTATCCTATTCTAATTACACTGCCTGCCTATATGCTTCCTAGCCCAATTCAAAATGCTGGTTTTGATCTGTAAAGCTCTTTATGGCTTAGGACCCCAATATCTTATGGAACAGCTCTCCACACCTCTCCTGATATGAACCTACCTGAATCTTTAAATCTTCTTCTGAGGCCCTTCTTCAGGTTCCTCCTCTGAGGGAGGCTCAGAGAGTGGTGGCAAGGGACAGAGCCTTTTCAGTTGTGGATCCACCTCTGTAGCAAAGAGTCCCCAGTGTGATCCACCTGGTGCCTTGATTGCCATCTTTTTGGTGCTAGGTAAAGGTGTACCTTTTTTCCCAGGCACTTGATAGACTGAGATAAGATGATGTTTTCAGCTATTAGTATGCTGACAAAGCGTCCTGTACTGCATGGGGGTGTTGTTGTTGTGAGATAGTTTCATGGTTTGTTTTTATAGTATGATATATTTGTTTTTGTTTTAACAATCAGGTATCAAGCGACTAATAAATCTAATAAATCATCATAATCATCTCCCATCTCATTCTCATTTCCCTGATCCTCCAGTCTATCTGGAATCATTCCTATCTGTGGCCCATATGAACTACTTCTACCTGTGCCAGAAGCAGCTTCCATCTGCAGTCTGTCTCTCAGTCTGACCACGGTCTAAGAGTACTGCCTAGTTCACATTTATTTTTCTTTGCATGCTTGGGGGCTCTTGCACAAGAGTGTGTACAGAGGGATTGGGACTCTCAAGTTATTGTTGAATTCCAACTCCCATTAGCCTCAGACAGAATGACAAAAAAATCATGGATAATGGGAGTTACAGTTCAACCATATCTCGAGGGCACCGTCCACATTAGCTACCCCTGGTATAGAGGAATTGGAATCAAGCCTTACATTTTAATCATCTGGATTGAAGCCTTTTGCTACTTTACAGTTGCTCTTAGATTTTAAAAAATAACTTTCCTCTCACGGTTGCTCTTAAATGTAAACAACTCAGCAGAAAATTTCTTAACTACCAAGAACTAAGTGAAAATCATATTTGAGAAGTCCCATATGAGCAAATATAAAAATCATATATTTGACAGTTGACCTACTTATGTGCTATAATGTTTCCCACCTCATTTTAAAACCAACTTATGCTGATGTATCACAGAAGCTACAAGTAGGCTGAAATGTTTCTCTAGGCTAACACTCTGGAAAGTGTGTATATAGTAGATCTTTGCCACATTGCCCTTCAGTAGCCATCAGTCAATATGATACTTACACATTTGTACCCTTCTTTATACTGGAAAGTGCCTAAGCCTATCAAATTATATCACTCACTAGCCCTGCCTGTGATCTTGAAGAAATGTAGAGTGAATTTTGCAATTATATCTAGGAATTAAGTTATGAACAGAAATGCCCATTGTTGAAAATTGCTGCAACACCATTACCATCTTACCTACAGAATGTTTGACAAGTTTCCCAGCGTAATAGATGCAATCACTGCTACTGTCACAATGTGATCTAATGGACACAGTGCTTCATTTGGGCTGGTAAAATGTGGGTTCAAGTCCTACTCAGCTATACACATCACCACGTGGGCTTTAGTAAGTTACTATCTTTCTGCCAACTTACCTCACAGGATGGGAAGAAGAAGGGAGATAACCTAATTCATGCCACCCTGCACTTCTCAAATACAAATGGGATACAAATGGGCTCAATAAATAAAAATTTAAAAGCCCACCAGTTGCCAATACCCTGTTTTGGGGAAATGTAGTGGAGAGGGTGGTAGCAAACCAACTGGAAGGGTTTCTGGATGACACTGATTATCTGGATCCACTGGGGTTAGGCCTGGTTTCAGGACTGAATTAGCCTTGGTCACCCTGATGGATGACCTGTAGTGGGTGAGAAACAGGAGGAATGCAAACCTGTTACTATTACTCTATCTCTAGAGGCTTTTGATATCATTGACCGTGGTATCCTCCTGGGTTGACTGTGTGGAATGGGTATCAGAGGCACTGTAGTACATCTATATGAAGCCATTGAGAGCAGTCATTAAGAGTTTTGGAACTCAGTGCTGATGACACACAGCTCTACTTCTCTATAACATCTGAATCAGGAGAGGCTGTGCAAGCTTCAGATTGTGTCTTAATATAGTGGTGGACTGGATGAGGGCCAATAAACCGAGTTTCAGTCCTGGGAAGATGGAGGCTCTGTGGGTAGGTCGTTCTGGAAGATAGGTCAGCTGCCTGTTCTGGACGGAGCCGCACTCCTGGAGCAGCTACTTAGCTTGGGGATACTTCTAGATACATCCTTGTCATTAGAGGCCCAAGTGATCTCAGTGGCTAGGAGTGCCTTTTGCCAGTTTTGTCTGGTATGCCAGCTATAGCCATATCTGGACTGCGATAACTTGGCCACTGTAGTCCATGCATCAGTAACCTAGACTGCTGATGGTGGCAGATGGCAGAAAGCATGTGACACCTTTGCTAGAACATCTGCACTGGCTGCCTATATCCTACTGGCTCTTGTGTTGATATACAAAGCCCTGAACAGCTTGGGTCCATGATACCTTAAGGACAATCTGAGCCATTATATCCCAGCCCAATCACTGAGATCATCCATAGGAACTGTTAGTTGTCCTCCATGTTACAGAGGCCCAACTGGCCTCAACCAGAAGTCAGGCATTTAGTGTCACTGCTCCCATGCTGTGGAAGACTCTTCCAGTAGAGATTTGGCAGGCATTCTCGCTTTTGACTTTAAGACGTCTCTTGATGACTTTTTTTGTTCTAACAGGCCTGTGCACCTGTTTAAAATGTTTTTTTGGCCACCAGGTCATTTAATGGTTATTTTGTATTGCTTTTAAATGTTTTTATGTTGCAGTACACTGACTGCCTTGATGCTTTGCGACAGGGTGGTATAGGCTACTGGGGATATTTTTAAGTTCTTTTTGGGGTCAAGATTTAATTTTAGAGGTGCACTTTTGCTGTTTTAGGGAGTATAGCTTTGTATTTTTATTGTTTGACATTATTGTGAAGTATGTAGAGATTGCTTAATATTATTGTATATTTATAGAGATGTTTTCATTAGTTTATTGCTTATGACTGTGGTTTGACTACATTTTGTTTTATTTTTGTAACTGTTAGAATGAATCCTGTAATTTTTCAACGTTGTAAGCTGCCTTGAGCATGGCTCAGCTGTGGAAAGGCGGCATACAAATAAAGTTTATTTGAAAGAGCGCCTCCAGCCTCATCAAGGATGCCGCAAAACAAGATCAGCCTCAAAAGCGCTCCTCTCTATCCCACCAGTTAAAACAGCTAGACTGGTGAGGATTAGGGAGAGGGCCTTTTCTATTGTGGCTCCCACTCTGTGGAATTCCCTCCCAAACGATCTCCGTCACGCCCCAGCTAAGATGAGCTTCCGCCGGGCCTTGAAGACCTGGCTCTTCAGACAGGCTTTTGGGGTGGGTTAGGTTTTTTATATTGTTGAGATTTTAATGTTTTAATGTATTTGTATGTTTTTATTTTGTACATCGCCCAGAGTGGCTGGACAACCAGCCAGATGGGTGACTAATAAATCTAATAAATAAATAAATAAATAAATAAATAAATAAATAAATAAATAAATAAATAAATAAATAAATAACTGATGATGATGATGATGGTATATTGATACTGTTATAAATATAAATAAAATCATACAATTATTGGGACTCACACATACTCTATGCAAATACCTATAAAGGTGTAAGGCCATAGCATAAACACTGCCTAATGCACCATTTATTTAAATATATACACACAAGCCCTCTTCATGTGTTAGTCATGCAAAGGGGCTTTGGGGATGTGAGTTTGTCTGGGGTTTTAAATTGCATTGGGAGTCTACACAGAAGTTATCCCTCAATATGTGTCATCAGCCATGCAGGGAGGGGGCAAACAGATGAGGGTGAAACAGATGATGAGGACCTATACTGGGAACCTGGGAAAAGGGCAGGCAGCAGGGTGGACTCACAGAGCACCCCACTCCCTGCCTTTGACAGCTCATCCCCCTCAGCACCTGCCCCCCCTGTGGAAGCACCACCTCGGACACTCTTCAATTGGACACGCCCCCACCACCCACGCCAGAGGCTCAGCCTTGCACGCCAGACACTTCCCAGCCAAGCACTGCCCAGCTTACCATGCCTGAATGGACTGTTAGCAGCCCCACCTCTGTTGGAGGGGGAAGTAGAGATCAAACCACCTTTGCACTGCGCTCAGAGGCGCTTGAGGTGGGAAGTTCAACAGTCGAAGCTGAGGAGGAGTCAGCATTTGCTTGCACAATCCAGGCCTATTTAAACTGACTCGAGGGGGGAGGACCTCGTTGCTTAGTCAACATCTTAGAGTCGTGAAGTCATGCTTAGTTAGAGCTAGAGCAGAGCTGAGTTCCTAGAAAGAGTAGTTAGGTTAATGAGATGAACTGCTGTGGATGTATCTATTACTTTAATAAAAAGAGAAAAAGACACAGCCGAGTCTGAGTCTGAATCCCTCAACTTCGGGCAAGACAATATGTTTCAGAAGTTATCCCTCAATACGTGAGAGGCAAGGAGAAGTTGCATAATCTTCGGAGTAGGCATGGGTGAGAACTTCAATTCAGTTGGCATTTCAAGATGAATCTATCAAATTCATACTTTCTGAAACAATATGAAAACCATAACACAGCCAACCTTTGAAATTTGCATGTATCTGAATTCCGCAATACAGTTTGCCAACCAAACAATGTTTGCAAAAATGCATATGTAAGGGGAGGTGTGCATAAAAACTGAATATATGGATGAAAATAACAAAGAAAAATGCATTGGTGGGCAATTGTTTGCAAAAATGTGTACATTAGTCAAAACTGTCTGCAATTTGTGTTTATTAGGAGAAATTTGCACTAAAATGCTGCACAATTTTCATGAGGATTTTTTTAAAATCACAAATTGCTGCAGAAATGTGGAGAGCTGAATTTAAGATTGGAAAAATGAGAGAGAACCAAAAATTGACAGATCTTTCCATCTCTACTTGGGAGTTGGGCTAAACACCTGCCCCATAGGTATTGTATATGAGTTGACTCTTTGCATTATATATATACCCCCTCTCCAAAATTGGGTGTAGTTTAGATTTCTGGTTGTGATTTACTGCAACTACTCAAGGCTCCACTGCTAGAACTCTATCTGTACTTCTGTCAATGGCTATTACCAATGATAGTTAAGTAGGACACAGGTTCAGAGGCAGTATACCTGAAGCAGCATACCAGGTGGAGCGAACACCACCTTTCCGACAGGTGGGTCACAGTTGGTAACTAGGAGGGAAAGGTGACAGGGAGGTCAATGTGGTGCAAAGGCACTGGTGGAGACAATATGGCACTCCTACTGATGCATTTGCACTATGTTGAACTCCCCTATCGCCTCACCCCTCCTCCTCCTCTCCCTCCCAACAAGCAACAGTGACCCACCTGCCAGGAAGCTAGTGTTGCTGTTCCACTCCACTCAGCGAGCCACTTCTACAACATGCCACTGAATACCAGTTACTGGGGCAGGGGGGCAAATAACAGGTGCATATTACTAGTTTCATGTTCTCTTTGCAGGCTTATTGCAGGCCTGGTTGTTGGACTCCAAGTACCATCAGCCCCAGCCAGCACTGCCAATGGGTAGGATTATAGAAGTTGTAATCCAACATCTGGAGGGCCACATTTTCCCTATCCCTGGACTTCTGTATTCATTTTGTGTTTTTATTTGTGTTTTTCTCTGGAGATGTCATGGGGAAACAGCAAATTCTAACATCTTGAGGGAAATAAATTCCTTCCTGACCATATTTTGCCACCACTGAAGTACAGGCTTTAAAAAAAACTCCTCATATACTTTCTAAGTAATTAGATTTAAATATGAAAATCTCTATATTCATTTCTCTTTTTGACTAGGTATGACAGCACATATGCTATGTAAAATCTCCCACTGTTTTGAGGCTCTTGCAACACCTACACTAAGTACAACAGGGAATGATAATGATGGCATTTTAAGCTTATATTGAGAGTTTCTCATGTTTTTCTGGTCTGATACTAATTTTAAAGTTAAAGAAGATTTATTTCCTTTCTTCATTTGACAAAATAGTGACATTTCCATAAAAATAACAATTGCTTGTAAAATATGCTTCATGGATACAAATTGGAGAGATGACCAAAAAAAAGCCTCTACTTTTTACCTCCAGGAAACATGTTAATGAACTTAATGGGGAAGGGGAGGAAGTACTGTCTATTGTGGGTGTTTATTACTCCACACACACACACCCATTTGTTTCTTTTGTGGAACATCAAGGGGGAGAAAACCTGCATCTTCTCATCAATCTTTCAGGGGATAAATTAACATGACTCAATTTTGTACACTTGCAAATGGATCTAAAGGGGGTTCATAAAAATTGATTGGCGATCCCCCCTCTATTGTATTGCTTTCTAGTTTATGTGGTATAGCATTTCCTACTGCAGAGCTTTATAAAATAGCACAAGATGAAAGTATCTGAACACTTAGGTTGTCACCTTAAAACAAACTGTCACACATTTTTCTTCACACATTTGAAACACAAGTTATCAACCTTAACAAGTGTTGTTATCAAAAGAATTTTGGTGCCTTTGTTCTTTCCCTTTTGCAAGTAAATTACACTTTTAGGATTTATTAAGACAAGAAACAATTTTGAATAGCAGGTCAAAACTCTCTATGGAAAAATTCTCATTACTTTCTAGCCTGCAGCAGTATTTACCACTCCAACTTATCCATCTTTTTTCCTGTTTTTTATATATCTATATTTTCAGAATCTTGTTTCTGTGCCTAATGCTACAACATTGCAGTAGTTTGTTCAAAGCAACACTCTTATTTTTGCTCTTAGCCAGTGCTATACAAACCCTGATCAATTATTGAAGTGTAAGCCCTGAAGTAACACAGCCATTACTGCAGCAGGCAGATAAAAATGGAATACTTTTAGCTACAGTATATTTACTTTCAAGTTTTAGCAAACAAACCAACAAGTTAAACTACCTTGTCTTTCACTGTGTTTGATGTACTAATATTTCCTGCATGTTCAAATGTCTTTCTTTTTCAAAACAAAGTTACTGAAATATTACGGAGGCTTGTTTGTGATACTACCTAGATTCGACATTTGCATGAAACAGCCTTGAGATATGGAAATGAAATGGTAGCATTAAGGTTCACAGAAATCTAATACAAAAAAAGCTGCTATCTGTGATGCTGTAAGAGCCACATTTTTACAAGCTCTTTGGTGTTTTAAGTTCAGCAAACCACCGAGCATGCATATGGTAATGACATTAGAAATGATGCAGGGATGAAACCAAAGCAACAAACATCACTATACTCATTACCAATATGGGGATGGGGGGAGGGATCAAATTAGAGGTGTAGAAAAATTCTCATAAAAATCAGCTGCTAATCACTTGTGGACTTTTCTCTCTCTGTGTAGCTCAATCTTTTACTCACAAAGGAATACCCAAGATGTTATATTTTTCCTTATTTAATTATACTGAGTCTATCACACGGAGACTATCAGTTGAAGACTACAAGTATTCATCTTCTGACTCTGTTGCCTGTGCATCTGCAGGCGAAATATGTTGTGAGTGCATGTATTCCCCCCTCCCGTTTTCTTCAGTTTAAATGTCTGTTCTGGGTTTTAAGGGCTAAATGATAGTGAGAGTGACTGGAAATATTCCAGATCTTACCATACATACAATGTAGCAGAAAGAAAAAAGAATGCCTGATGAGAGCAGAACTAATAAAATTTGACATTTGTGTAGTCACTTATGATACAAAGAGACTACACACACACACACACGCAAAACAGACCTTGAAGCAGAAATTAGGAAAAGGTCATAAAGTGGATTGCTTCATAAGAGGCCAAGGGTATAGTCATCTGGGGTCTCGGTGTGTCTTAGACCTCCTACTTTTTTGGGAGCAGAGTCCCAGCAGGGTCCCTATGTCTCCAATGTACTACGAGTCAATCAGCATGAAAGGGTGGCATGTTAGCCATTGAGAAGGGTCTTCTAAGTTGCCTCCTTGTCCATGTCCTTTCCTGCTGATTGGAGCCAATCAGCCACTGACAAGACTCTTCTCAGTAGCTAACATTCTTCATTTTCATGCTGATTGGCTCCTATGGACATCTGTTGTGGGAGAAGCCATGTGTGGGAAGGACTGAGGAGTGTGGAGACGACAATGGAAAGGAAGCAAGTGAGTGAGGGGTGTGGCAGTGAGGGGGTGTGGCATGACAATCATGAAGGGACCCTGCACTCCTGAATTTGCCAGTACACTACTGTAAGAGGCTAAAAACTATTAAAGTTAAGGAGGAAACATTGCCATTCTTTGAGTAATGCAGTTAACATAGATTTCACTGGAGTCTGCTTTCCAGCAGCCAACAGGGCTCCCCCTCCCTACTATTATGTAGTGTGAGCTAATCATACTACATAATAACTCTCATAATACTAGTACATATATTATACTATTATATATATATATTATACATATTATACATATATTACATACTAATACATAATAATTTCATAACTCACTACATAATAACTCTCATCAAGTGAGAGATTTTGGAGTACTATAAAAGGGCAGCAAATTGTCTATTATTTAGATTGTTATTAGACCATCATTTTGTGAGCCATTTTCTCCAACAGGCACCAAAATGTCCTGGGTTATGCTACTTTCAAGTAAGCATATCTAAGATCTCATCTTTTGTGTCACTTGGTCATAAAATGAGTATTTATCTTCAAGTACAAGGTGCAAATCATCAAATTTTCCATAGGGTTGGTCAAAAGGTGTTAGACATGTCCATACTACGTCTTGGGCAGTATTGGGATCAACTGAAAAGCTTGGAAATAGTTGGGAATAGTTTTTATTAAGTTAAGATGAATAAAAGGGAATAGTTAAGCTGAGTGTTATTATCACCACCACCGTTACCTAGGAAATGGAAGTTTCTTTTTTCCATAATTTGCAGAGGACATGTTTGCATGGTACCACTTCATCTTAAAACTTCTTCAATAGATTCCTGAGAATGTTCTTCTTCCTTACTATCTTGAGGTTCTGATGAAAAAAATCACTGGAAATGTCAACTCAGGGTTCTACTAAAATGTTGCTTAAAATATTAATAGGTGCCTTTGGGCCCAGGGGGGTGATTGAAACCAAGGCATATACGCAGTCATCTGTAGTAACAACTTCAGAACATACTTGTCCCTTACTTGCCCATGCTGCAGATAGGCAATTACAGAACCAGCATGGTAATTTTTTTTATAAGCACCAGAGAGCCAGTGTGATGTAGTGGTTAGAGTAGTAGACTATAGACCAGTGTTCAAACCCCCACTCAGCCGTGAAGCTCACTAGGCGTTCTTGAGTCAGTCCATGTATGCCACCCTGAACTCCTTGGAGGAAAGGCAAAATACAAATGTAGTAAATAAATAGAAAAAGAATTGGGTAGAGTTCCCATCCAAGTAGCGGTGTTCAAGAAAATAGGTCTTCAGTCAGCAAAAATTCCTCCCTAGGATTCTACATTTGGGTTCCTCTGTCTCTAAATTATTGCTTCTATTTTTTCCTACACATCCCAAGTTGCTTTCCCAACTCTGTGACAAGAAACAATGTTTTCCAAATTCTGCTCCCCTCCAAAAAAAATCTGAAACATGTTGAGCAAAAACCCAGGTGAGCACTCAAGATGCAAACTGCCCATTGCAATGATATAGCTGGGTGCACAACTAACATCACTTTACTGTATGTTGCACTGAGCCACAGGATGGGATGGGATGGGATGTCATGTCTCTTACTCTTCTAGCATTAAACAGCAAGAAACTTTCATCATTAGAAGACAGGGTGTCATATATGCAACATGGCTTGCATCACCAAATTCTGATTATTAAATTCTGACCAATTCCTCCACTACTCCAACAAAATTGCCATGCAGTCACAGAACAATGATGCATCTGATTCAGAACTTTCTCTTTCGATAGTTGCCAGCCAGAAGACACAACAAGAATTTTTCAAGCATGACATGATGATCTTTTTCCCCTAGGTTCCTTTATGCCTGGTAGTCAGATGTACTGTATCATCTCTAAAAATATGGAGATTTCACTTCTGCCTAATGATGCTATTAGCCAACTATAAGTCTACCCTTATATCCTAGTAGACGTTATGTGACAATCACTTTCATAGGTTAATTACATATAAGCATAGAATGGAATCTCTCTTCATATTGTATGTGTGTGTTATGTGCCTTCAAGTGGATTACGACTTATGGCAACGCTATGAATCAGTGACCTCCAATAGCATCTGTCGTAAACCACCCTGTTCAGATCTTGCAAGTTCAGGTCTGTGGCTTCCTTTATGGAATCAATCCATCTCTTGTTTGGTCTTCCTCTTTTTCTACTCCCTTCTGTTTTTCCCAGTATTATTGTCTTTTCTAATGAATCATGTCTTCTCATTATGTGTCCAAAGTATACGTGTCCAAAGTCAGAGGAAGGCAATGGTAAACCACCTCTGAATACCTCTTACCATGAAAACCCTATTCATAGGGTCACCATAAGTCGGGATCGACTTGAAGGCATTCCATTTCCATTTTCCATCCATACCCCCTAAGCTTGTGAGAAAGAATGACCTTGTCACTTCAGATGGACCTAGGAACACCGTATTTTAGGTAAGATTTCTATTTTAATCTCTGATCAGAGAATTTTTTTTTGAATGGTATGCTCTAAGCAACTGTGGTTGATACAATGTATCACATTTAATGACATCACTAGGGCCTGCCCCGTGATGTCACTAGGGCCCGCCCCATGATGTCACTAGGGCCCGCCCCCATTTTCTCAGGTTTTTGAATGGTCCCGACCTGGCAACCCTATATCTAACTGCCCTCAGCCTGGCATAAATGCAAGTTGATTGTGCCCTTAGTTTCCTAAGACTTACCTGTAACTATCAAATATCTGTAACTTTTCCCCTGTGGGGCAGATAGTAACTGTAGGATATATTTTAAGTGGGAAAATGACAAAAGAGAAATAGTTAATCCCTCACCGACCCATCCATCCTGGCACTGCCTAGTTTTGCTCTCAGAGTGTTGTGGGACTGAAATGGGCAAAAATCAGTATTAAGAATTATTAGGAAAGGAACTAAAATAAAATAACAAAAATCATAATATCTTCCAGCTTGGTTTGGCCAGTTAGAATACAGTGCATGTTATGGATCACCCCATCTGAAAAATGATGTTTTAGAACTTAGAAAAAGTACAGATAGGGATAATTTAATGATTATAGAACAATAACTATATCTGCTGCATACTAAAAGTATGCAAAAGAGTTAAAGAATGTTTATTCTCAGTCTTTGAATTCATGATATATTAGAATTTAGGCTGGGATAATTATAGAAAAACTGACAGATTAAACTTTCTAAACATTTTGCAAAAAGCGGGTCACAGACAAGAGAACCTCTTTATAAATGCAGTTCATTTTTGTATCACTTGGTATTCTGGAGTCTAGATAGAAAATACACACACACACACTTATATTTTGTTATTGTGTGTGTGTGTGTGTGTGTGTGTGTAGCTACACACACACACACCTTCCCACAACACATAATCATTGTATGGATGGAATATGATATGTCAAGATGGCCACTAGCTTACAGAACAATCCAAGTCATGGGAAGCCTGCTGAGGGGGGAGGCCTTTAGGAGCTGCCACTCCATCTGAATGCAAGTTCCATTGGGAGCTGTTTGCAGGAGCAAGAAGGGAAGAGCTCCCACAAATAGCACTACCAGGAAGTAAGTAGTCCCTGTAGAGCACCAATGGAATTGTTTTCCTCCACCGACAGTTTTGCCGGCAGAATTCTCATGTGGATTGGGACCCGGGGAGCACTCTGAGGGGGACTTGGATACTGGGTAAGTCTCACCACAGCTCCTCCCCTGCCACGCTCCCCAAACACCCCCTTTTTGGGCCTTCCACCAGTTTCCGCCAGCTCTCTGTTCACCAGGCTGGGCTTCCCTGTTGGATCCCTGGCCAGTGCAGCTGAGCTGACCTAAAGGGCTTCTGGTAGAGCCTGGCAGTGTCTGTCAGCTCTGCCAGGAGTCCGTCACATCCAACTTTTCCCAGCCCCGAACAAATGTTATTTTATTATTTATTAGATTTATATCCCGCCCTTCCTCCCAGTAGGAACCCTAAGTTGGATTGTGTCCTTAGATGGCTTTACACAAATTCATGCAGAACAGATCTGTAAATGGCTGTTTGCCAAGATAGTTCTGATCATATCTTCCATGTACAGAGGCTGAAGCATATCTCAGCTGATGTTGGAGACTGGCAACAGAAGATGGCCATCATCCTCATGCCCTGTTTGTGAAATTCCAAAGACATTTGGATCATCACTGTTGGAAATAAATATGTCACTAGATGGACTTTCTAATCCTGCAAGGGAGTTTTTATGTCCTTAATGTCAAATGTTTGCTGAGCTCAAATACATGTTTGCTGCTGACTGAATTCAACATTCATTTGTTTACATTTCTAAAATCCCATTATCTCCCATTTCTTTATAATCCATGTAAACTGGGCTTTTAACACATTCAAAGAATGCCTCTAGCATTTGGATCCAGAAACCTTTGCATTTGAACATCAGAATCATTGAAAGCAAAATAGCCAATTTGTTGATGCTAGTGCCTGTGCTATTATTTTTAGAACTTTCTGGCAGACGGCTCCTGCATGTTAGTTTTATAAAACCCAAGAACATAACTTTGAAAAAATGAAGGAAAAAGGGGAAGGAGAGGGAGGGAGGGAGAGAATACAAGGTGATGTAAGCATTTGTGAATCTTCCATTTATTTAAGCACTGACTGAATTTATGAGGTGTGAAACTGTGTCCTACAATGATTAACATTAGAATCACAATTCAAACATGAGGTCAGACTCCAGAAAAACATGTTAACCCTCTTGATATTATAAGAAATATGCAGCTCCCCACAATCTGGTAGTTAAAAGATCCTGATTGTCGTTATTATGACAAGGCAATCAATTCTAGTTGATGGCTGTTGTTTTTAAATATCTATGCAAAATATACAGCGATCACAAATACTAGCCAAACAATGCAATATAGCCAATACATTCCATTAAATGATACCTACAGTTATTAACACCTCATAGTTAGTCTTAAACTGCAGTGATGATATATGCATGCCTATAATGGCATGCTCTGGGTTTTTCAAAGTTGGTCCAACTCTTTAAATAGTAATGTGTATTACCAGCAGCGGACGGCATGGTGGGGCTGCACAACTCAACTGCCCTCCATCCAGCTGAGTTGATGTAGCATCCTGGGATGGGAAGGAATGCAACAAGGTCAGGTCAGTGCAAATGTGCTGCTGGAGCCAATTCAGTGCTCCTGCCAGCATGTTTGCACTATGCTGACCTCATTGCCACTCTCCCTCTCTCCCTCTCCATCCAGGTATGTTGCAGCGACTCAGGTCAGGTGAGTAGTGCAACCCTTCCATGCCTCCCACTGTTTATTACTTCGCTTACTTTAAATCTGGTGATGGAATCTTGCCGCATATGGGATCTTTCCTGCTCATTCTACTGAGCAGAAACCTGGACTCCTGCCACAAAGACTTGCTGTGATAGCAGAACTGATCATTGAGGGCTTATTTGCAAGACACCTCTGCACACTCCATTACTTACATTGATGGCTGGTTCACCCTGGTGCTAGTCCCTTTAGGACCTATAGGCCAGAAAGTTCTTAAAGGCTGTTTTGCAGAAGGACATGTGCTGGGAACGTTTCATTCTAATGCCAGCATAAAGACACTTACTAAGACCACAGCATTTTCCTGATATAAGGCTGCAATATCAAGGAATCTCTACTAAAAGTAATTCTCCAGTTCAGCCCTTTAATATTTCAGTAGGATTGCCCCCTTTAGGATGCACACCTTAACATGGTGAGGGGTTTGAGAGTGTTGAAGAAGCTGAGAGCAATGCCGTTAGGAGTCTAGACCAAGAATCTAGACTCCTAGCAGGGGCACCCAAGGTGGAGTGGTCAAAACTGAGACATCAGACTAAGATGCATCCAAACTCAGAGGAAGGCAATGGTAAACCAACTCTGAATACCTCTTACCATGAAAACCCTATGAACAGAGTATCCAAAATGCAACATGGCATAGTGCTGGAAGATGAGACCCCCAGGTCAGAAGGCACTCACTGAGCTACTGGGGAAGAACAATGGACAAGTATGAGTAGCACTGTGACTAATGACGCAGCTGGGTCAAAGCCAAAAGGAAGCCCAGAGGCTGATGTGTACAGATGCAAAAGGAGAGTCCGGAGTTGTATGACACACACAATAGGAACATGGAATGTGAGAAGCATGAACCAGGGAAAGTTAGAAATTGTCAAGCAAGAAATGGAACGTATCAACATTACAATACTTGGCGTGAGTGAATTAAAATGGATGGGAATGGGAGATTTTCAATCAGGCAACCACAACATATTTTATGCAGGAAATGAGAAATTAAGAAGAAACAGGGTTGCTTTAATAGTGAGAAGTGACGTAGCAAAAGCAATTAGGAGCTACAACACAAGGTCTGAGCAAGTAATATCAATGAGATTAAACAGGAAACCTATTAACATAACCATAATCCAAGTCTACGCTCCAACGTCAAACACAGAAGAAGAAGAAGAATTGGAGAGATTTTACACAGAAGTACAGGAGGAAATTGATCACGCACCAAAACAAGATATGATGATAATCATGGGGGACTGGAATGCAAAAGTAGGGAACAGAGAAGAACTAGGAATTGTGGGGAAATGGGGCTTAGGAGACAGAAATGAAGCAGGAGAAAGACTTATTGAATCCTGTGAAGCCAATAATTTGTTTCTTGCAAACACATTTTTTGAGCAACCAAAAAGACGACTGTACACGTGGACATCACCAAATGGTCAATATGGAAATCAAATTGATTATATAATTGGCAACAAAAGATGGAGAAGAAAACATGGTAGGAGCAGACTGAGGTACAGATCATGAACTGGTCATTTTGAAAATCAGAGTAAAGCTAAAGAAGAAGAACAAAGCAATCATAATGTCAAAATACAATTTAAATAACATCCCAGAGGAATGTAAAGATCAAATAAGGAACAGATTTGAGGCTTTCAACTTAGTTGACAGAGAACCAGAAGAGATATGGACTGAAGTCAGAGACATTACCAGGGAAGAATGCAAAAAGACAATACCTCTAGTTAAAAAGAGAGAAAGACTTCAATGGATGACTGAAGAAACTCTTAAAATGGTTAAAGCAAAAGTAAAAGGAGATAGAGACAAAGTCAGAACCCTCAATGCAACAATACAGTGACTAGTATGCAGGGACAAAGAGAACTATTACAATAGTTATTGTATAGAAATAGAAGAGGACAACAAAAAGGGAAGAACAAGAGCCCTATTCCAAAAGATTAGAGAAATAAAAGGGAAATTTAAACCAAGAGCAGGGATGTTGAATAATCAACAGGGGAACACACTGCTTGACCAAGATGAAATAAAAGGAAGATGAAAGCAATACACTCAAGAAATCTATAAAAGAGATGCCAGGATGACAGATTCATTCACAGAGGAACCATATGATGAAGAACCAGAAATTTTAGAATGTGAGGTGAAAACTGCTCTTAAAATACTTGGAAGAAACAAATCACCAGGAACAGATGGCATACCAATAGAGTTGCTACAAGCTACTGAGACTGAATCTGTCCAAATTTTGACAAACATTTGTCAATAAATATGGAAAACTAAACAATGGCCCACAGACTGGAAGCATTCCATATATATCCCTGTTCCAAGGAAAGTGGATCCCAGGGAATGCAGTAATTATCACAATATTGCCTTAATATCCCATGCAAGGAAGGTAATGCTCAAGATTCTGCAACAAAGGCTCTTACCATATATGGAGCAAGAAATGCCAAATGTCCAAGCTGGATTTAGAAAGGGAAGAGTTACCAGAGATCATATAGCGAATACACGTTGGATAATGGAATGGACCAAGGAATTTCAGAAGAAAATCACCCTGTGCTTTATGGATTACAGCAAAGCCTTTGACTGTGTAGATCATGAAAAACTATGGAATGCTTTAAAAGAAATGGGGGTGCCACAGCATCTGATTGTCCTGATGTGCAACCTATACTCTGGACAAGACAGAAAATGGAGAAACCGATTGTTTCCCCATTGGAAAGGGTGTGAGACAGGAGTGTATTTTATCACCCTATTTGTTTAATCGATATGCATAACATATCATACGGAAAGCGGATTGGACCAAGATGAAGGAGGTGTGAAAATTGGAGGGAGAAATATTATGCAGACGATACCATACTACTAGCAGAAACCAGTAATGATTTGAAATGAATGCTGATGAAAGTGAAAGAGGAAAGCACAAAAGCAGGACTACAGCTGAACGTCAAAAAGACTAAAGTAATGACAACAGAAGATTTATGTAACTTTAAAGTTGACAATGAGAACATTGAACTTGACAAGGAATACCTCGGCACAGTCATTAACCAAACTGGAGACAATAGTCAAGAAATCAGAAGAAGGCTAGGACTGGGGAGGGCAGCTATGAGAGAACTAGAAAAGGTCCTCAAATGCAAAGATGTATCACTGAACACCAAAGTCAGGATCATTCAGAGCATGGTATTTCTGATCTCTATGTATGGATGTGAAAGTTGGACAATGAAAAAGACGGATAAGAGAAAATTCAACTCATTTGAAATGTGGTGCTGGAGAAGAGCTTTGCGCATACCATGGACTACAAAAAAGAGAAATAATTGGGTGTTACAACAAATTAAACCAGAACTGTCACTAGAAGCTAAAATGACGAAACTGAGGCTATCATACTTTGGACACATCATGAGAAGACATGATTCACAAGAAAAGACAATAATGCTGGGAAAAACAGAAGGGAGAAGAAAAAGGGGAAGCCCAAACAAGAGATGGATTGATTCCATAAAGGAAGCCACAGACCTGAACTTACAAGATCTGAACAGGGTGGTTTGTGACAGATGCTCTTGGAGGTCGCTGATTCATAGGGTCGCCATAAATCGTAATCGACTTGAACGCACATAACAACAACAACAGGATTGCCATGGAATAGGAAAGTCCAGTCAAATTTAAGTTCCATTTATTCCAATGGAGCAGATTTAAGCACATGCTTAATTCTTCCATTAAAATGAATGGGACTACAGAGACAATTTTGGCAGGCTGGTACCCTAGATATTTATCCAGAAAACCAAATATATGTTCTATGTACTTTTCAAATATAGCTTACCACTATTATAATGCATTTACTAGCAATGTATTTTGCATCCCTTGCTTGCTACTTGCCTATTAGATTTTTGTAATTTTCTGTAGAAAAAATCCTTAGACACTGAAGTGTTCACTACAAGAATAAAACGCCTCTTCAACATTCAGAATTCAAGAATTCATGCAAATAAACCTTACTGCTGCTTTGATCACTGTAAAAGAGGCTTGTTTGTTCTAATTATGAAAAATATAAGTACACTGACAGGAGAATCATCAGAGCTAAGTTCAGCTCATGTGATGCTCCTGTCAGTGGAAAGGGAAGAGGCAACTCTTTCTGATTTCCTTCTTCATCCCATTGAACCAGCCTGAGAAGTGATGGAGGGGGCTGTAGGTTGAAGTGGGAATTGGTGAACATTGCTTGCCCCATTCTGCTGGCAGGATCCTTCATTGGATTGTGGTTCTGTCCACAAAAAGGAGCCCTTCCATTTACATAAACCTAGCAGGATGAATCCAAACCATAATTTATAATAACAATCATCAGAAGAAGCATCCACTGAGTTAAGTGTGATTTACTCCCAATAACTGCCCATCGTTTCCCAGCCTTAATTGCAACTAATCTGAAAGTAAAAGAGTTATTACTAATGTTCATAAAAATAGAAGGAGAAAAAGCAGCCAAGCAGCTGTTGTATAAAATTCCTACTTGTCTCTCTGCTATCTGCCACTACATAACAGTGTGAGGGTTTTTTTTTTTTTAAAGGAACTTCTGATTTCTGTTGGAACTTCTGATTATCTCAATGATTTGGATGTTCTATGGGTGACTGGGATACATGTGGTTGTACTGTAGCTGACTTCTACAGGAGAGAGAGAGAGAGAGAGAGAGAGAGTACACTGTAATCACACCTTTTGATGTTCAAAGCTGGCACAAACTGAAATGAACACTGCTAATGTAGATGTGAGTAATGTGACTACTCTGTCTATTTCTTAGACAAGATAGAAGAAAGCATTGAGTCCACTGAGTGCCCTGAATGGGAGAAAAAAGAGGAGCCATTGTTTAGACAACAGCAGAGGATCCCTTTCCCCAAAATAATCACTTTTCCCATTTGGAGGTCAAATCAGTATACCCCCACGCCCCAAGAATATGGATATTCTAAAAGGTTTCAGAATGTAAATTTTGGCTGGATTAAGAAGTGGAAACTAACTCTTAGGGTAAGTAATCATGTCTTTGCACAAAATCATGTCTTTGCACAAAGATTTCTCTGCTTTCAACTGGTCATTTCTTTTTTTCAGGGTAGGAAACTCAATCATAGAGAATAAAACAAGATACCACAAAGTATGGCATCAATATAAGATCACATTTAGAATTCAAGATTTCACAAAAGTTCATCCCAGGCTGACCAAATTAGCCATGTAATGTTATATGATATGCAACCAATGCTGCCTCCAAGAAAACAGGAAAGAAGGAATGAGAGGAAAACTCGATGCCCTTTGCAAACTATTCAGTTTTCCCCTAGTAGCTTGTGCGATCCAACAGTTGCATTTTGCCTGCTGACATATGTGAAAGATGCTAGAAAACCTCAAGATAACATTTTCAGTTTGTCTTTGATTTAGTCATTTACTCTTAGTTTTTATTACTAAGAGTAAATAGGACTATCAAAAATGCTGGTTATATATATGTATCATATAAATTCTTCCTCATTATTGGTTTAAAAACTGAGTACATTGACAAAATAATTTGTTTAAAAACCAAAAACTTGAACAGTCTATCTGTTAAGTCCATAGTCCAATTTCCAGAGCATCAAAAGAACAAATTTTATGGCGTACAGTAAACCAAACCAAAGAAACTTGCAGGAAAAAAATGTTTTGAACGGAGCAATTGCCTTTTCTTCTACAAAAGTATAAGATGCTGTACAATATGAAACCACTGATGCCTCACACCCCTCAAAATAGGAGTAATTAGAGAAAAAAATCAATAACAATTTGCAAACTATTTGTTTGCCTTTTAGTTTGTAATTTGTGCAATCCAACAGTTGCATTGCAATCCATGTGTGCTTTCATCAAGTACTTCTGATTAATTGGCGATGTCTAGTGGAAACATCATTTAAAACAGGAGGATATTGCTAAAATCTTGGAGTATGTTACTTTGAAAGTATTTGTCTGTTATACCATCTACAAATAAATTGGTCTGGATGAAATGGGAAATTTCCTTTCAGGCACTTACACCGAAGATACTATGTGCAAAATTCTATTCCAAGGCAGTTATAAACCTCTTGATTGTACCATAAATATTCTTATGATCTTATGACATACGACCTACTGTGCACACACTGAAGAATGACTAATTCTGAATATTCATTATTATCATGTTTTTAAAACATTTTAATGTCACACAGAAACAAAAGCTATTCACGGGCCAAAGTCCAGTCACTTAGGTTTGCCATGGTTTGATGATAGCACATCAAAATGTCAACAAATCTGTATTTACCTAGTTGGATGAAGAAAATCTGACAAATACTATTTAAGATAAGTGGCATTTTTTTCCTCCTAATTGTTTTCAGATGGATGGATGAAAATCTAAAGGCCTGCTACTTTGGTGCAGCCCAAATGGCTTAACAACCCATGTATATACAATGCATTGGCAGATATATTAAGTGGAAAATCAAGGAACATCTGACTGATTACAGATATATTCACACACATGCATATACATGTGTGTAAGAACATTTATTTATGCAAACTAAAAATATGTGAATGTTTACAGTGATTTTTCTTTATATTGTGATCCTTATATCATGATAAGATCCTCCGTGGCGCAGAGTGGTAAGCGGTGGTAACGCAGCTGAAGCTCTGCTCACAGCCAGAGTTCGATTCCAACGAAAGGAGGAACTCAAATGTCTGGTAAAAGGGGTCGAGGTCCACTCAGCCTTCCATCCATCTGTGGTCGGTAAAATGAGTACCCGGCATATGCTGGGGGTAAAGAAAGGCTGGGGACGGAACTGGCAACCCCACCCCATATATATGGTCTGCCTAGTAAACGTTGCAAGACGTCACCCTAAGAGTCGGAAACGACTCGCACTACAAGTGCGGGGACACCTTTACCTTTTATATCATGATGAAATATTTTTATACAATATTTTATACAATATTTTATAAAATATACAAATGTAGTGGGATAATAGACATCTATTATCATAAATTCCTATCTTTCTAACAGCACAATGGTATGCATGTCTACTCATAAGTAAGCCCCATTGAGTTCAATAGGGCTTACATAAAGATAAACATGTATTTATCTGCAGCATGTATCACAATGTCTCTTTATTTCTTTTTAATTCCTATCTGCTGAATGCTAAGAATGTTTCTCTGGTCATGCAGAGTACAACAAAATGTGACATTTTGTTTAAAATATGTGACATTTGTTTATTTATCATTCATCCCTTATATATTTTTATGTATATTTTTATTCCCTTGCTCCAAAGAACTCAGGGCTATGTACATGGTCTTCTTTCCTGCTAGTTTATTCTCACAAAAACCCTATGAAATAGATTAGGCTAATATACACACCTACTGACACAAGGTCTTCCAGTGAAGTCATGATTGATGGGATATGAAACTTGCTTTCCTGGTCTTCATCCTACATTCTGACCACTATACCGCACTGGCTCTTTCAATGACACATTACATTGCAGGCTCTCAATGTGACTCCCAGTTTAAAAAGTCAAAGAAAAGTAAAAAAAACACCCCAAAATATTACAGTTCCAAAATTCTAAAAATCAGGAATCACAACCAACAGCTGGAGACAGCAAGGTACAACATGTCAGAGGTGGCTGAAAAGGGGGACAATGCTAGAAGGCTCAAGCAACCAAACCATTTCTATAAAGAAAAATAAAAGGATGCATTCTTGTGCTCCACTGTAGAATGTAGACAAAATACAGGTAGAATATAAAAAAATATACCCCTTGCAACTTAAAATAGGTTCTTTTTCACAAAGAGTTACACTTCAATTAGTAGCTAGACATTTAGGACATTTAGACATTTACTTATGTGAATGGCCTCAGGAACATTTAAAATACTCAAGACTATAACTTCAGATGTTTGATAGTGCTAAAGGGTTATGCTGCCATCAATACAAATGAGAGCAACTAGTAAATGTGGATTTTATAAGAGAGTTTTGGATTAGCAAGACTGCTAATAATGAAAGTTTTATCACTCAGACTTTGATATGCAAGTAATAATATTTGGGTATGTATGTTCTTGAACCATAGAAACTACTTGTGATATTACTTCACAGTCCCTGGTTAAGTATTGCTATTTGTAATGAAAACCCAAATTATAAATGTGGGGAAAGAATTAATGCTTTAACTAAAATATGCTCAGTTGTACTTTTGGTGAAATGCATAAAAACCTCCCAAGGACTGACAGTGAGGTGCCCAAACTCATTTAACTGGTAACATAAGGTAGGCTGGAGTGAAACCTAGCCATGAAACTCTAGTTCATTAATTTTCTACACCAACTGTCTCTTACTGTTTCCATCCACATAATAAGCAGGCCATTAAAAATACTTTCCTTCTCATTGGGAGATATTTATGGATGTATAATACTATTGACAAAGATATTGCCCAGTTTCAGAAATTATGAGTTACTGTACATTTCAAAGTATACGAGATTAATAGACTGCTATATGTTTCTGAGGTGATATAATTGGCATATTGTTGTCTGTGCCAACTGATGACCAGACAGCTAGAGAGGCTTAGCCAATAAGCAGAATCTACCATCTGGAGGCTGGAGTCATTGTCTGTGGATCCTGCAATACAAGATTCAATCTGCCCTACTGGGGTTTGTAGACAGTACTCTGGACTCCTCCAGGTGTCAGGTTTATTCATCAGAAGATAACAGTTTACAATGTCATAAGCTTGTGAAACAAGTTCTTCTCTAACCTAGAGAACCTTGTGGGTGTAAGTTTAATATTGTTCACCGCTAAATGAGTTACTGGTTGCTATTCTGTGCCCACGTACCTAGGAGTAAGCCCCATTAAACTCAATGGGACTTATTTCCTAGTAGACTACTTTAGGACTGAGCTGTTAGCTTCCTCTCTTTTAAAACAAGGGAAACTGACTACAGAATATAGAGGAGAGCAACTTATAATTGCGCTAAGGCTTCAATGGAGAATGACAGGTCCACAAAGAGCCACACAAAGGCTTTCTCTTGCCAAATGAAAGGCACTTCTGCTCTTGTCCAAGCACCTTCTCATTTCTGCTGATACCTCCTCCCACACACCATCCTACGCCATTCCAGAGGGTACTCCTACCCTTAAAAGTGGCTTTGGAGGACTCAGGAAGTAGCAGTGAGGAGAGGGTGAGAAAGACCCATTGTGTGGGCACACTTCAATTTGTGCTTCTTTGGATCCAAGTCTATTTTTCTTTTTCTTTTGTGAAAAAACACCGTTTGAAGCAGCATGCATCGCACCACATGTCTATAATGGTGTCTTCTCATTACAAACAGAAAAGGGCATTTTCATACTTCCAGTTACAACTCAGTTAATTCTGATATCAGTGTGCAAAACAGTAGCCAACCAAATATAAAGCACCATGTGCAAACTTATATATGCCACATAAACACACACACACTCCTGGTTACCTGTGTATTTTAATTTGAATGCATCTGGTTAATACCCTCAGATGCTCCAGGAAAAGTGCAGCACTGAAAGGTCTGTATTGCATTTATCAACACACAATGATCACAGCCACTGAAATTAAAGCAGTAATGCATATAGGAAACTCACTCCAAGCAGCTCTATTATGCTGTTGGCACAAAATGGAGCCAAGGACAATTGAAGCCTTGCATGTTATGTGATAGTGAAGTTCACAGATACTCAACATCAGCATGTTAAAATTTTTCTCATAATAAATAATGGTACTACAATGTTTTATGGCAAACAATAACTGTATTGGGGCACAAATGATGCCCTGCTCGCCGTGCAGCTGACGAACGGAGCATAGCTGCAGATGGGGGCGAAGCTGCCACCTCCATCTTTGTTTGGGGCAATGTCGCGCGTCGCACCTATTGTGTGCGTGCAATGTGCAGTGTGGAGGGGTGGGGCTTTTGGGCTTATTTAAGTCCGGCCACCCCTCCTTCCTTCCTCTTTGCCAGCGTGACGTCGAAGGACGACGAGGGCTGAAGCAGAGCAAGGCGTAGAGCGGCAGCAGCCATTCTGGCTTGGCCGTGTGGTCGGTGCCATTTCGGAGGTGCTTGTTTGCAGCGGCACAGGCCGCGTTTACGGGCCAGTTAGGCCACATTTGTGGGCCAATTAGGCCTCAGTTATTTTCCCCAGTGGGGGTAGTTTAAGGAGACAGGCGGTCATGAGCCTGGAGGAGTGGCAGCAGCTGGAGTGGGCCTTTTATTAAGGGCTTGCTGGGCCGAACGCTGTGGAAACCCCCTCCCCCTTGGCTGGGGGGGTAGGCACTCAGTGTCCTCCAGCAGCGCTGCCTTAGGGCTATTGCTAGCCAGTTAAACAAGATCACACACACATTTAATATTGTATAAGAGCAGCAATATAATATAAAGTAATTGGAATAAATCAGTAATTAAAATAAATTAGAGCAAAAGAGCTGCAGGGTTTTGAATAAAAGGATCAGACCTTGCAGACAGTGACTTACTACAGTCAGTAGCTTACAATACTGGTATTTGTGCTGGCGTTTCTGCAGTTGGTGGCTTATAATAATAATTATTATAAAATGCAGGCCTTTGGGCAATTTTAAACCACCACCACCCCATACGCATGGGAGAGGTTTTGATAGTGGTTGAGGTGTTTGGACTGCGATCCGGGAGATTGGGGTTGAAATCTCCCCAACAGCCATGGGCTGCAGGCTCAGAACTAATTACGGGAGAGGAGGCTGCACAAGCCTTTTGAGTCTCAACAGGCCCTATTTACCCCCCTTTGGTTGCCAAGGCTGGGTGTGAGTTCAGCCTAGGTAGGGGGCGCAAGGCAGTGAAGGATGTGGGTGAGGCCTTGGCAACCTCTCTTGGCTGTTGTGAAGGGTTCTTTGGTTAGGCTTGCAGCCTTTCCTTGACTCGGGCCTATATTAGGTTCAAGGTACTTTATTCTATTAATTTTATTACATGGTGGTTCCTTGGGGGTGTGTGGAGCTGTTTGGTTAGGCTTCTGACTTCCTGCTAGGCCCAGGAATATATTAGGTTGAGGTAGTTAATTCTATTATTATTATATTACATGTGGCCTTTGAGGTGAGCAGGTGAGCCTTTTGGGCCTTTCATATTTGGATACTAATGGTGTGCACAGATGACAGGGCTTGCTGGGAAATGTCTAAATCACAACCACTACTTAGGTGACAGTGATCCTTTTCCAAGTGTCAGTTACACATTCCTTGTTAACTCTGAGACAGAAGTTGCATTTATTTGAATTTAGTCTCATATCAAAAACAAAGCATATGGCATTTCTTATATTTACAGAAGGACATGCAAACTTCTGCAGGGAATTGCAGGTCTCGCAGATGATAGTGTGCCTGGATGGGTGGATAGCAATAAAGAGGAAAGACAGATCACTTATCAGGAACTTATCCTCATTTCCAGGATCTTGGACTTTACTGAAACAGGGGCTGCCTTGATGGAAGCTTAGACTCTATTTTTGACACAGAGGCTGCATTTTAAGATCCAGGCAGTCTCTTCACCCTTTCCTGATGACTTTACAACAACAAAACCTTTCTTTGTTGGGATTTTTGATAACAATTACCTGAAGTCTCTGCTTTAAGGGAACTGGGTTAGCTGCAATGAACTAGTAGTTGGTAAAGTGCAGAGCTTGGAAAAGTTACTTTTTTGAACTACAACTCCCATCAGCCCAATCCAGTGGCCATGCTGGCTGGGGCTGATGGGAGTTGTAGTTCCAAAAAGTAACTTTTCCAAGCTCTGGTAAAGTGTACTTACTCATAAATGATTTCCTTCCCTTTTGCAGAAGGATATATGCAACAGTGAGATAGGAGGCAAGAGCCCTTCAAAGGGGTAAGAAGAAGCCCCCAGCATAAGCTGCTCAAGGACATGTGTCCCTCCCTGGTTAGACTCAAGGTACTACGAACTTTGCTTGCTGGCTACCCGGTTTAAGGGAAGGTTTGTCTGTGTTATGGTGTTTTCCTTTTGGTTTCCTAGTCCCATACTCCAACTCCTGACTGGCCTTCATGGCCTCCAACTCCAGGCTGGCCTTCATGGCCTACAATCTTTGATCTGTTTTCGTTATGGCAGTAATTTGCCAGGGACAGAGTGTAAAGATGCAAATTACACCTGATTCACCACCAGTCTTATTGAAGGGGTTCGGCTGTAAGGGGTTCATACCTGATAGTCTAGGTACCATGCGCTACACTTCATTTAACATGGTGCGCACATGTGGCAGAGGTGCCTTATGCATTTATGCGGCAGAGCATTGCCTATGGACTGCTATATTTCTTACATGGAGTGCTTCAGATTCTTCTGGGAGGGAGCAATCAGGAGACATGTGGGCCCAGAAGTAGTGGGGCACTATCTGTGTGATTCGCTGTTCAGGGGTATGGCAGATTTTGGGATGCATGTTAGCACCTGAGGTCACAGCTTATAGTATGGCTATGTACCTGTGGATTCCCTTGACAGCTGGGAGTAGGGAGGATCTACCCCAGTTGGAGATGGCCATAAACCTATGCATTGCCCTAGTGTGATCACCAGCTATCGGAATGCTGAAAGGGCCATAGGGGCTGTGCAAAGATGGCCTATTCTTGTGAACTGCACGCTGGACTTCCCGTAGATTCCATTGCCCCCAGCATGCTCGCCAGCTACCACAGAGCAGGTAAGGCGATTCAGGAATTCTGGGCTGGCAAGGGCTATGTGCCAGAATGGCCTTTTCCGTTGTGTCACTTGCTGAAATTCCCATTGGATGGCAGGAGAAGGGGCCTGTTAGTCCAAGCACTTCAAGGTAAGCTGGCGGGACTTTCCTTCATAGCTAGGCTGGCGGCTTTTCCCCTATCCCCATCACCCTTTCTCACTGGACATTTTATTGGGTATGGTGAGCCAGTGGGAATACAGTATGCTCCTCTGGCTATGAAGCCAGACTTTCCAGGCAGTAGCCCTTATGCTGGGCTTTTTTGGAGCTTTAAGGATAGGTAAGGTGATGGATGGATCCAAGTGAGACCTGTCTTGACGTGCCCTCCAGCTATCAGATGTCTCCGTGGATGGGGGGGTTGTGCCCATATACAATTGTGAAGGTCTCAGACGGACCAGAGATGTATGGGGCAGACCGTACATTGGCCAGGGGGATCTGGAGAAGGATATTTATTCCCCAATGCAAGCGAGGACCCCCTCACAAAATACCAGTTTTGGGTGCTCACAAAGCAGGCTTTTACAGCTGCTTCTACAGCAGCAGGTCTTGGGTTTTTCAGGCAAAGGTGCAGGCTGTTGGACGCTGGTCCTCAGGTTTATAAGGGCTATATTCACCCCTTTTAGAGGGCCTGGGAATTCGGAAGCCTAACAAGTTATAATTATTTTCACAGGTTGCTGGACGGGGATGGAGCAGACGCGCATCCTAATAGGCGGCCACAGCATGGTCTTCTGGGCAGCCAGGAGGGCCTTGAAATCGAGCATGGGCTCACAGTTGGGCCTCAGTCGATGGGCTGCAATACAGTGGCTTGGCCGGAGAGGAATGCGTTTGGATAGGCTCCTACCCACTTTGTTCCAGTATAATTCAGTACGGACAGTTTCACAAGTGGTGGTCCTTCCCCTGGGTGGGAATGACCTCAGTTACTTGAGGCAAGGCCCACAGATCGCTGGCAGGTGACGACATGCAGTTTGAGAGCCTACAACAGCCTCTGTTATTTAAGGGCAAGATCCTCAGTTGGCAGGCATGGGACAACATGCAGCTAGAGAGGCTGCAACGGCCTCAGTTATTTAAGGGCAAGACCCTCAGTTGGCGGGCATGTGTAACATGCAGCTTGAGAGACTACGACGGCCTCGGTTACGTAAGGGCAAGGCCCTCAGTTGGCAGGAAGGGAAATAGGTAAGGACAGCTAGGTGGCCCCCTTAGGCACCTTTGGAGGTGATTGGCAGTTCCGGAGGCCTGTCTGTCAGGGCTTTACGGCTCGAGGGCAGGATATGGGCTGCTTCTGGGGCCAACTTATCTCATCTACCCAGCGGTTATACGGCCCCGGGTGGGGATGACGTGGGAAGGCCCCCCTACTCATCTACAAGGTGTGGCCAGGGTAAAGGGTAAGCAGATGGGCTTGCCCTTGCCCCAGCAGGGGCTGGTCGCCCGAGAGCTGTGTGGCAAGCTACTTGCCTATAGACAGTTCCCGCACCTAGGTTTCTTTCTGCAGGTCACTTTAAATTGGGTTTTGTTTGCTGTAATTTAATAAAGTGGCCCTTGTTCAACCCAAGCTGATGTCTCTGTGTCTTATTTCACCCCTCGACTGCAATGAAAAATTATGGTTTATCATCATGGGAATGAGCTACAGCAAGTCTCAGGGTTATACACTCCTGTTCCAATGTTGTACTATGATCAGACTTTTTTGCTTCTGATTTTGACTAACTGCAGCTTCCTGTGGCATCTGAACTTGGACAAACTGTGGTTAATCTTCAAACCATGGGTTATGAAGGTGGCTTGTTTTTACAAACCACAGTTAAAATTAAGCACAGTGAAGGACTGGGAGACAATTTTAAACTGTGGTTAATCTAAAATAGAAGCAAAATATTTCAATATTGTCCTTGTAACCATGCAGGATGATAAGAGAGGAGACAGGAGTATGTGAGTCCAAGGCTCAATGTAACTCTTCCTGTAATGATATAAACCATAGTTTATTGTTATGTCTTAATGCAGGAAATATGTCTAGCATTCATCAGGACTTACAGAGTTTAGCAAATTGCACACATAAATTGTACTTATATTTTAGAACATGTCTACTTTAGTGTGGAATCAGAAAGTATTCAAGTGAACATTTTGATGCTTTAAAATAGCCTTCCTCAACCAGGTGCTGTCCAGATATTTTGATTTACAACTCCCATCATCCCTGACCACTGGCCATACTGACTGGGGCTGATGGGAGCTGGAATCAGTCCAGTTTTTTTTTTACTGATAATTGTGTGTCTAAATGAATGGATAGTCCCAGCTAAGGAACATCCAGTAAATATTATTTCAACCAAATATCCATGTAATAAAATGGGGGGGGGGAATTAAGACAGTGATATGTGAATATGAAATAAACTGTAATTTAAACATACAATTTTAGTAACAGTTTTAAAACATTTAAAATGAAGTCACAAGCCTTATTTCAAACACTATTGGTATTGCATACTAAGTAGATAGTATGCTTAGTAGTATCAGCAATTGTAACTAAACTATATGAAGAATTGTGTTAGTACAAGGTGTGCGCTGTGGATCAGATGAATCTAAAATCTTGAACTGAAGCAGAACTCTTTGGGAGGGATTCTGGGATTGTCTAAGACATACCAACTGAAATGGGGATTTCCAAAGCACCTTGTGGGTGGACAGTGGACACCCAGCCAATTTTTTTTTAATGGCCTGATTGGAGTACAACTAGCAGGGCATAATTTACTGTAACAAGGCTATCCCTGTGAACCAGCCTTAGTTAGCAATAGGCACTCTGGGCGGTTTACAGCAATTAGAACTGAATAGGGATTAGAGAGGGTCTGGGTGTTCATGATATAAATTGTCATGCAGAAATAAGAGGGCAATTTCTTTGACTCACAGTGAAATCTTAACAATGTCTACTTAAAAGTAAATCCACTGAGTTCAGTGAGGCTTACTCCCAAGTAAATGGGATTAGGATTGCAGCCTTAGGTGCCAGTAACTATTACATAAGATCTGTGGACTTTTCTGCTTTCCTGACCCTTCATCTCAGATATCCCTAGAAAACCTGCGAAGAGAAAAAGTCCTCTTGTATTCTGTTTCTAATCATGTTTTGTGCTGTTGCTCATGCCTATTTTATATTCACACTATTAGTCATCGATGTGGATCCAACATAGCACCTAAGTTCCCTCCCAGTCCTACCACTCCTGCATGTTTGGATACAGTTCCAGAGTTGCATCCAAAGCAGTCAAAATGCTGAAGTCAAATAAAAACTGTGGAAGTCCTAGTGCATGTGTGGAAACTCTTGGTTGCATTGCACAGACGCTGTTGGATCTTGGCCTTGCTTTTGAACCAATCGCCCATGAAACTGAAGCCATCTTCAGACATTCTTTTCTTCATATAATTAACACTGCATGGAGGAGAGATGGGGAAATGGACCATTGGTCTCACCTGAAGGGTGATTTTCATATGAGGACGGCCATCACTGCGGGTATTAGCTCCACCTATCGTGCGAAGGCAAGAATGTCTTTGAAGTCAAGACTAGGGGCGTCAAGCCCCTCCCACTCTCTAGTTCATTCACAGCGAGTCTATAGAGAAATATCTAAAAATACAAGAACAGGGCCAACAGGCCTGCCAGCAGGAAAATAACATGCATAATAACATGACTCTAACATAGCGATATAACAGAACTAGCAGTCTTGACTTCACTAGTAACTTTAAATACAATAGCGTAACAGTAATATATAACATCTTAGTAAAATATCTATACATCCTCCAACTGGGAGGGTTGTGATGGCCGTCCTCATATGAAAATCACCCTTCAGGTGAGACCAATGGTCCATTTTCCATATGAGGCTGGCCATCACTGCGGGATGTACCAAAGCAGCCCATAATAGGGAGGGACCACCCACATGCTAATCATCATTAAGAACTTGTTGCAACACTCGTCTGCCAAAAGAGGCATCGGCAGAGGCATAACGATCTATTTTACAATGCCTTATAAACAAGTGTGGGGTAGACCAAACAGCAGCCCTGCAAATATCAGCAACAGGAGCATTAGTAGCAAAAGCAGCCGAAGTGGCAGCTGACCTAGTAGAATGAGCTGTTATACTAGCTGGAACTGGCAACTTAGGGACTCATATGCTAAGGTAATACATGCCCTTAACCAACGGGATAAGGTAGAAGTGGTTACTTTATGCCCCATAGACCTTGGATGAAAGGATACAAACAGAGACTCTGTTCGTCAAATCTCCTGGGTCCTAGACAGGAAGGTCTTGAGAGCCCTCCGAACATCCGACGACTGCCAAGGCTTCTCTAGAGGATGAGTGGGGTTCGGGCAAAACGAAGGGAGTACAATGTCCTGATTGCAATGGAAAACTGAATTGACCTTGGGACGGAAGGAAGGATCAGTTTTCAGCACAACAGAGTCCTTGTGAAAGACACAGAGATGGCGGGCAGAAGACAATGCGCCCAGTTCCGAAACCCATCTGGCAGAAGTGATTGCGACCAGGAACAAGGCCTTGAAGGACAGTAGACGTAAAGGCACAGTCCTAAGGGGTTCAAACGGAGGGCGTTGTAAAGCTTGGAGGACCTTGGACAGACTCCATGAGGGAAAACGGTGAACTACGGCCGGTGAACGTAAAGCAGTGCCTCTGAGGAAGCGTTTAATGAACAGATGTGAGGAAATAGGGGCACCAGTGGAGGACACTGAGAGAATGGAAGACAGAGTGGACGCATGTCGACGTAGAGTGTTGGGTCTGAGTCCCATCATAAAGCCGCTATGGAGATATTGCAGCACCTGATGCATAGTGGCCTGGGATGGATCGCAGTGGTGAGACTGGCACCACTTGGAGAAAGCCACCCAAGTATGTTGATAAATACAGGTGGTAGATGGTCATCTCGAGGCTAAGATAATATCGATAACAGCGTCAGACAGGCCAGCCGACCTCAAATGTCCCCGTTCAAATGCCACGCTGTTAGATTGAGCCAAGTGGGGTCCTGATGCCATACTGGACCCTGGGATAGAAGATCTGGCCTGACTGGCAGTGTCCAAGGATCCATCACTGACATTGCAAGAAGATCCAAGAACCATGGTCGGCGTGGCCAATATGGTGCTATCAGAACCAACTGTGCCCTCTCGCTCCGCGCCTTCCGCAGTGTTTTGGCTAACAGCGGTATGGGAGGGAAGGCGTACAAAAGACCGTCTGGCCACGGTATTGACAGAGCATCCACTGCTTCCGCTGTTGTGTCCAGGTATCGAGCAAAGTACCTGGGAAGGTGGTAATTGCAACTGGAAGCAAACAGTTCGATTGAAAAGACGCCGAACCAACGCTGGAGACGATGGAAAATGGTCGGATGAAGTTTCCATTCTCCCGGAAAGACCTGTTGTCTGCTGAGCCAGTCTGCTGTCACGTTCCAAATCCCTCTGAGGTGCTCTGCTTTTAGGGATTGAAGATGTTGTTCTGCCCAGACGAAGATGAGGGAAGCTAGATCCTGCAGAGGACGGGACCTGGTGCCCCCCTGTCTGTTCAAATGTGATTTTACACACGTGTTGTCCATTCGAATGAGGACATGGTCCAAAGGGAACAGAGACTGAAAATGAAGTAGAGCTAAGTGGACCGCCTTGAGCTCCAGCCAATTGATGCTCTGAGTCTGCTCTGCTGTGGACCAAACCCCCTGAACGTACTGGGAGTTGCAGTGTGCTCCCCAGCCGATGAGACTGGCATCCGTGGTGACAACAGTCCTGCGGGATTCTCTGAACGGAGTGCCCCTGGAAAGATGTTGGACCCTTGTCCACCAGTGGAATGAAAGGAGCAGTGTGGGGCTCAGAGGAACTGTGCGATAATTGGAGTTGGCAATGTCCTGTTGAAAGGGCAACAAAGCTCACTGAAGGTGGCGAGAGTGGGCTCGAGCCCATGGCACAATATGGATGGTAGAAATGAACATTCCGAGCGCCCTGGCTAGCAGCATGACGTCTGCGGATGTTTGTTGCATCAAGGACCTCGCAATGTTTGTGATGGCAGTTATGCGATCTGGAGACAGAAACACCATTGCCTGCAAGGTGTCCAACATCGCTCCTAGATGTAGGAGGCATTGGGTTGGTTGAAGATGGCTTTTGTCGAAGTTGACAAGCCAGCCGTAGGCCTGCAAAACATTGAGGGTGAGCGTTAAATGACGATGAGCCAGCTCCTCAGAGCTTGCCCGTATTAAAATATCGTCCAGATATGGGTAGAGATGGACCCCTTGAATCCGGAGGTAAGCCACTAAGGTGAGAAGCACTTTGGTAAAAACTCGTGGAGCAGAGGAGAGGCCGAATGGCATCGCTCTATATTGAAAGTGCTGGGGGCCAAAAGCAAACTGAAGGAACTTTCTGTGGGCTATGCAAATAGGCACATGGAGATATGCTTCCTTTAGGTCGATAGAAACCAGGAAGTCTCCTTCTTGCGGGCTTTCAGTAATGGAGTGGAGGGATTCCATTTTGAATTTGCGGTATGTTACAAAACGGTTGACGAACTTGAGGTCCAATACCGCCCTCCATAACAAATCTCGTTTGGGCACAGCAAATAGGAGGGAGTACACCCCTTCCGACCTCTCTGTTGTAGGGACTGGCTCTATCGCCGCTATGTCCAAGAGGTGATGTATAGCTGTCTGCATGATGCTGTGCCTGGCCGGCGCCCTGGGGCAAGGGGATAGATGGAATTTGTCTGGTGGGGTCGCCCAAAACTCTATTGCATAGCCAGAAGAAAACAGGTCCCTGATCCAGGCGACCTTAGTCAGACGCAGCCACTGGTCTCCAAACATAAGCAGTCTGCCCCCAACCGGTGGTGTATTAGTACTGTTTGCGCTGGCGAGACCCTCCCCTATATGAGGACGATGAAGTACCTCTGCGCCCTTGGTACTGACCTCTGCCCTGGAAACGTCGGTTCCAGGTTCCCCTGAAGGGACTGGAGTCATAGAATCGGAAGTCGTGGCCTTGTCCTCCTGGCCGCGTTCTTCGAAAGGGCTGGTTATTGCAGAAGGAGGGAAATCGCCTGAAAGGCCTACAATCGATGTTCTTTTTTTTTTTTTCAATAATTTTTATTCAGATTTTCATAAAACATACAAGACAAAATCATAAAACATTCAAAGACAAAAAACAAAATCAAAAATAGTTAAACAAAAAGAAAAAAAGAAAAAAAAAACAAAAATAAAAAATAAAGAGTAAAATATTGACTTCCCATTTGTCAAAGATCAAATCAGTTATAAGTCTATAATATATAACAATCCTGTCTCTTAAGTCATATTATAAAATCACTTTCCTCCAGTAGTTATCTTACTTAATCATCAAATCTCATAAACATTACTTTATTCTTTCCACAAAAAGTCAAAGAGAGGTTTCAATTCTTTAAGAAATATATCTATCAATTTTTTTTTCCAGATAAGCATATCGATTAATCCATCTCATTACTAATTATGATAATCTTATTGTCATAACCATAGTCAAAATAAACATTTCAATTAATCCATCACATCAGAATCTGTTAGGTTCAATAATTTCAGTAGCCATTGTTCTATTATCTCTATTAGTTCCATTTTCCATCTTCCATCTTCAGTAGTCTTGTTAAGTCCAGTAATTTCAATATCCAATCTTCCATTATCAGTATTCCATAATAATCTTGCTGTCAAAGCCATAGTCATATAGTAAGAGTCTGATGGGGATTACCTCTATCCCAAATATTTTCTTGCCATCCATTCTGAATAGGTTGCTGAAATACTGCTGTAAAATCATATCTCTGTTCTTTTTTTCAAAATACACTGGGTCATCTCTTAAAAGTTTTTCCATTGTCACATGGCTGCAGTTAATTCCATAGATTTTCTCTATATTGGGCTCCATCACATCATTCCAGTCCAGAAGATTATCCATGCCATTGATAACTTTATCTCTAGAATCTTCATTCATTTCTTCAGAGATAACATTGAGTTCCAAACAATAGATTTTATTTCTAAAGTCCATAGACTCCAAATCTTGTTCCTGTTCCACATTGGTTCCAATCTCCGGGATCTCCTCTCTCACAGGGACCCCTATTCCAGTCTCCAGGGTCACCTCTCTCACAGGGACCCCTGTTCCAATCTCCGGGATCTCCTCTCTCACAGGGACCCCTTCCAGGGTCACCTCTCTCACAGGGACCCTTATATCTTTAATCTCCTGCTTCATTTTACTCAATTCAATTTTCATTATCTCAATCTCATCCATTATTTTCTGAAACATAGTTATTTCCAGATTTTCAGCCACTTTCTTAATTGCCATTTTAAAAGAAAAATATAGGAAAACCACTTCTTATTTCAGCAACAATTGGGTTAATACTCCAAACTTGGTGACATCACAGTATAAACAGAGCAGACAGCCTTATCTCTCCAATAGTTAAGTAAACAAAATGCAGTTCCCAGGATCGAAACAATTAATGGCAATCGTCAAGAAACAGATTCGTCAAAATAAAATAGACCAAAAAGAGAGTAGTCTCAAAACAGTATAATATTTTTCAAAATAAAAATCTGGAATAGAAATCCCTCTTCTGTGTATATCTTTAGAATGCAAATCCAGGACAGCTTTTTGCAACAAAAACAGAGATAAGCTATTAATTAGTGCGTAGCAGAGAGAAGTTATGGCTCCCCAGTGAGATGTCAAAAACTGATCAATCTGGCAAATCTCTTTTAAACAGCAACAATTTAAGTCAAGTAAAAGAAAAATATAGAAAGAAGGGTGCTTGCCTGTTAGTGCGTTCTCTCTTAGAAGATAAGGTGAACGTTCGCTTTATCAGATAGAGCTTGCTGTTAAAAATCCGTCCCACCTTCGTCGGCTGGACCTCGTCCCATAAATTAATGAGATCTGGTCGTCCCAACAAAAATAGGCTTTGAGGTTAATCTCTTCGTTTCTCCCTACCCGGGAGAAGTTTAATCAGTCAAAAAAAAAAGAAAAAACTGACTGATATATCTGAATAAGCTTCTTTTGAGGCAGGAGCCCGTCTCAAAAGCAGGCACAGGCTAAGTCACCCTTCCCGGAAGTCCAACAATCGATGTTCTTGACAGTGGCCAAAACCGGTTTGTGAGCGTCTTTGGGATCAACCAGCACTGCCTTTAGGGCTTCCTCGCCGAAGAGCAAAGATCCGGAGTAAGGTGTCCTGGAGAGATTCACTCTGGCCATAGAGTCAGCTTGTCAGTGGCGAAGCCAGAGGGTCCGTCGGGTGACTATCTGAGCCATCATGGCTCGTGCCCCCAGTTGAGTGGCATCCAAAGTAGCATCAGCTACAAATGCCACTGTCTTGAGCAACTTTATCAGTGACCTTCTGAGAGAAGCAGGATCAGGGTTAGGGTCCTCTAGAAGATCATCCAGCCACATCATTGCTGCCCTGGATAAGACGGAAGCTGATGCGGAGGCTCGCATGGAGAAAGCAGTGGCCTCATGATTTTTGCGGAGAGCGAAGTCTAATCATCGCTCAGTGGCATCCTTTAGTTGGGATTCTCCTTCCCTAGGCAAAAGAGATTGTGAAACTAGGCTAGCGATCGGCTCATCTATGCCGGGAACGGCCAGCTTGGTGGCAAAGTCAGGAGCTAGAGAATAAAGTTTGTCGGCCAGGTTCTTGAAGCGGCGAGTTTGGAATGGATGAGGCCATTCTTCGATGGCCAGTTTAGCGATGGGATCCGGCACCGGGATGTAATGCTCAGTAGGTGCAGGAGATTTGAGAACCCTGGCTCCTTTAATAGCTGGAGCGGCAGCTGTTGGGGGCGCAGCTTGGAGACCAAGGGTGTTAACTACCCTGCAAGCTAGAGGTTGGTAATCTGAGGCATTAAACAAGCGATACGATGTATCCTCCTCATGTTCCGAAGAGTCACTCCATTCGTCTCCTTCAGCATGATCAGCAAAGGGTGACTCCTCCCCATATGAAGTGTCATCAATACATCTGCCTCTAGCTACGTCAAAGGGATTTGGGGAGCAGGAGGGATTTGCCTCATGACCTACATATTGGTCCATAGTGTGTTGAGGTATGGCGGGGACTTGTCGTGGTGGTGACTGCATTTGAGTAAAAAGTGACAGCATGCCCTGAAGTTGTGAAAGAAACTCATGAGACAGCTGCAGCCCCATTGAAGCAGATGGTTGTGCCTGAGTAGGTGGGTCAGTGAGCTGTGACGTAGGATAAGCCCTGGGCGGCAATATGGGAGAAGGCTGGTTAAGTGTTGGCTGAGTAGGAAAGCCAGCAAAGTTCTCATCGGAAGAAGCAGCGAGGGAATGAAAGATATCCGTTAGCTGTTCCTGGACTGCTGAGGTGGGGGTCGGAACAGACGCATAGCGTGGACGCTTCGGTTTGCTGTGGCTGGAAAGATGTTTAGTCTTAGCCAGTGCTTTGGCATGCTTAGTCTTAGCTGCCTTAGATGGTTGTGGCTTGGCTGTCTGAGACATGTCTGGCTGTTCCGCCATCTTATATTCACTATGGGTGCAGTACACGGCCACAGCGGGGGCAGAATGTAGAGACCCGAACAGGCACAGTACATGACCACAGAGGGGGTAGAATGCACTGGCAGATGGCTAAGTACACGGCCACAGAGGGGGCAGAATGTACGGCGGTAACAGCGTCAATATAATGCAAACTAGACTTCAGGCTTGGTACACGGCCACAGAGGGGGCAGAATGTACAGTATAGATCGCTCTGGTACACGGCCACGGAGGGGGCAGAATGTACAGTTCAACAGTTTGTCCACAGTATCACAGTCTCAGCACACGGCCACGGATGGGGCAGAATGTACGGGTCAACAAGTTGTGCACTTAGCGACAGAGCCAGCAAGGTTCAAAAGTCTAGAGCACAGTCACAGCCATAATGATTCAGCCACAGTAATACAGGTGCTAGCCATCAGCTAGTTATCAGGGGCAGCAGCAGTAGTCGTGTGATGGAGGAGTCCAAGGAGAGCTAAGGAATCCTATCTAACACGCATATACAAGGAGCCCTTGCCAGCTGAGCCCCCCCTTGTTTAGTATGGGATAGACTGAACATAAAGGGCGGGAAAAGGGGATAAACAAGATGGCGTCCGTAAAAGGAGCGGGAAAAAAATAACGATCAAAATGGCGATTACAAAGGAGGAGCAATGGCGGGTACTGAGCAGCCCAGCGGACTGAAAATGCCGGGCACAGTCTCAACAACGCGTTGCGGCCACGGACCCAATAAACACAATACCGGCTCTAAGCCAGTGGCGGGTCCTCAGGAGTAAAAAAGTAAGCACTGAGGCGGCAGTAGATATCAGCCGCAGCCGCTGGCTGCAGATGCCGCCGCGGCAAAATTAAAAGGTCGGGAAACGGAGCCGGGGAGTAGAACGGCCGATAAACAACTAAAGCGCCGAGGCAGCAGCAGATATCAGCCGCAGCCACCGGCTGCAGATGTCACTGCGGCAAAATTAAAGGGCCGGGAGACGGAGTAAAACAGGCACTGAACGACGAGACGGAGTAAACAGCCGCCGAACGACAAGCCAGGAGGGCCGCAGCCACAAGCTCCTGGGGGGGGGAGATTCAAAAAGGGCCGCTGCAAGGAAAAAATAAGGAGGCCGTGAGAGCTGGCTCCTATGTGACATAAGCGGCGGGCAAAATCGGGAGCTGCAGCCGCAAGCTCCCGCCTGAGAGGCTAGAGAACCGCAGCCGCGGTCTCCTCAAGAGCCGTAAGGCTCAGAAGCTGGGGAAAAAGGTCAGGGCAAGGGAGGATCCCCCCAAGAGTTCCCCAGGAGACACGAAACAAACGAATTAAATACAAGACAGAGGGGAGGGAGAACGTGGGATCACATATAACAACCTCCACACACTGTCAGACAAACACACAAAAAGACACAAGAAACTTAGCTAAAGCTACGCTATCTGCAAATATCAAACTTGTTCGTAGTCTTGACTTCAAAGACATTCTTGCCTTCGCACGATAGGTGGAGCTAATACCCGCAGTGATGGCCGGCCTCATATGGAAAATTAGAGTGCTCACTCCACTCCCTACATCACCTGCACAAGTTGAAAGATGAGTGTCTGCAGTAAAAAGTCTGCTGTGCTCATGCAGGGGCCCTGCAAGTCTTAGAACTCTGGAAAAGAAGGTTTCTAAAATGTGCAGGGAGCCTACATGAAGAGTATAGGCACCTTCCTGAAGGCAGTCACCCTCCAACTCAGAGAGGGCAACAGGAATGGCAATAGAGGAGGTGGAGCAAGTATACATGTCCCTGTTTCCTTGTCCATGCAGTGTTAATTGTGAGAATAAATAGGTGCTCAAGAGGACTCCTGTCTTCTTTCATTCCCGATATATTGTGGCTAAGCCTCATTCCAATGGGAAATTTCATCAACGGGATAGAAATGCTGACATGTTACTTCTGCAGTGAATTAACCACCACATGATATATTGGACATGTGAAATAACTTTTATTTCTGTTAAATATATGCTACCTTCATCAGTGAAATACATTTCCTGGGTTGACAGGCTCAGTTAGGATTTCTCCAAGTTTCCCTCCCCAATCCCACAATTATAGGTATTAATCTCCAAGTACAGTTTCCATACCTGACTGATCAAAAAGCCCTGAGCCAACAGGCTCAAGAGTTTTTTCTGTGTGTAGTTCATGGAATTATCCTCTTGATGTCTAATAAGCATCAAAGCACACAAACTGTGAATGTGACAGAGGTGCTACATCTCTTTAATTTAGTAAAGACAAGACTGGGTCAAGCCATCCTGTCAGCAGGATCTGACAATTTCAGTTCATTTTTCCAATCTTAAATTCTACATTTTACAGCAATTTGCAAATGTTTAAAAAAGAAATCCTTGTGAAAATTCTCCAGCATTTTTGTGTGAATTTCTCCTAATAAACACATTTTATATGAAGTTTTGACTAATGTACAAATTTTTCCAAGCAACCTCCTAATATAATGCATTTTGTATGCAATTTTTAGTAATATACTCATTTTATACACATTCCGCCCTAATATATACATTTTTGTAAACATTGTTTGGCGAACTGCATTGCAAAATTCGGATAAGTGTGAAATTTGAAGGATGGCTGTGTTTCAGTTCTCTTGTAATAGTATAGTGCAAATTTGATAAATTCAGCTGTAAATGAGAATTGAGTCACATTTCTCCACCATCCTTATATGTGAATCCTTAATATGCTCACCCTGCTCCCTAATATGGGGTATATTGGAGATTCCATGCAGACCTATTCTCACATAAATTATTGTTGTTGTTAAAATTTATATCCTGCCCTTCCTCCCAAAGGAGCCCAGGGCAGCAAACATACAAATGAGACCTTCTGCCTGCAGGAAGAGGAACATTGCGCTGCCAGGGAGGGAGAGCCCCTCGTCATCTGCTGCTGCTGTGCTGCTTCCCCTGGCTGTCACCACCACCACCCTTCCTGCTGGACTGCTGCTGTTGGCGGCTGCCACGCCCTGCAGGACCAGGTCCCAGGTACTCAGCCAGCTGTGGCTAACCTTTTCCATCTGTCCCTCCTTAGAGGGATATATAGGCTGGCTGGCTGAGAGGCCTGGGAGACCTTCTGCCTGCGGGAGGGGGAACATTGCGCTGCCGGGGAGGGAGAGCCCCTTGTCATCTGCTGCTGCTGTGCTGCTTCCCCTGGCTGTCACCGCCACCACCCTTCCTGCTGGACTGCTGCTGTTAACAGCTGCCACGCCCTGCAGGACCAGGTCCCAGCCTATTTCATCGTTGCCGCTGCACTGCGCGAGGAGAGTCTTCGGCCTGGGACATTGTCGCCGGATGTATGCTGTGTGGTGTGAATGAGATTGGTGTGTGTATTATGTGAGTCTTTGCTTGTTTTAACTACACTTTAATTGTATTTTATTGTATTTTAATGCTATTTAATTATTTGTTCTGTTGAGTTTGCTATTTATTTCTATGTTTTTGTATTTTATGTTGCTGTTTTACTCTTATGTACACCGCCCAGAGAGCCTTTTGGCTTTGGGCGGTATAGAAATTAAATTAATTAAATAAATAAATAAAACAAAACATCTCAAAACAATTCCAGTACAGATGCTTTCTGGGAAAGATCTCTACTTAAAAGGCTTGTTGGAAGAGGAAGGTCTTCAGTAGGCAACGAAAAGACTACCGGAATGGTTCCTGTCTAATATTTAATGGGAGGGAATTCCGAAGGGTAGGTGCCACTACACTAAAGGTCCGATTCCTATATTGTGTGGAACAGACCTCCTGATAAGATGGTATCTGCAGGAGGCCATCACCTGCAGAGTGCAGTGAAGTTGGAAAATCCCATTTTTGAATGCACATAGGTTGGGAGAGGAAATCACTACAAGTTTTTTTTTTTTTTAATAAAAAGCACACCAGGGAGAAAGGTTCTAGCTTAGAGCTATCTCCAAACTGTTACTTTTCTAGGGAGATAGACAAATACGAGAAAAAAAAATCAAAAACTGATTTTCTTCCTGCAGCCTGAAGTGGTAGAATCCATTCTATCAGTTCAAGACTATTGCCTCACTCTATTGATTTATACACACAGTGGTCCACTTTACTTCTACAATGCAGAAAGGCTGATTTTGAACTTTAGCTCATGTTCTCCCCTTTATAATAACTGAAGTGAAATGATAATCGGTTTTCAGGAATGGTGGTGTGTATGTTTGTTTCAGGGGAGGAGAAGAGAGAAAAGCATGAAGTCAACACTGTTCCAATGATGTATGATGGAATTATTTCCCTGTCAGTTTCTATGACAGTACTTTAGTACCACAAGTTGCACTTCAGCCCCCTTGAAAGTGACATCTCACAGTGTATGGATCAAGGCTACAAAAAAGTGTATGTAACATGAAGGTAGCTATTTTTATATTGCAGACTGGTCATTGTTTAGGAAATGTTCTCTCTTTTGTAATCGTATTTATTATGTGCCTATAAAGAGAAATAACTGCCACACAGAAAAAAAGATGAACCTATCCCACTGGAGTTCCTAAAGGAAAGGTGGATGGTAGTTAATTCCTTGCCCTACATTTCAAAGTGTGGCCTTGCACCATTGCAGTGTTTGATACCACAAAGAAAATACTAACTCAGCTGGCTAATCCAAGATTGAAGCTTAGCTATTTCTTCATTATTTAAAGACCCTGCCAACGTGGACATTCTGTGCAATAGCCCTATAGCCAGAGAGCTGCTAGTTCTTAGTTCTTTAAGTAAGGTTAAGCACATTTAAGATTATATGGTGAATTATTCTTATATAAAGTTAGTATTTCTGATTTGTTAGCCATGGCAATTTCACACAGAA
The DNA here is from genome assembly GCF_030035675.1 of Rhineura floridana. Lineage (NCBI taxonomy): Eukaryota > Metazoa > Chordata > Lepidosauria > Squamata > Rhineuridae > Rhineura > Rhineura floridana. The sequence goes on from NC_084481.1 coordinate 65,900,872, forward strand.
AGCCTTTTGTTGGAAACTGAATTTCTCATGTAATAATTAGCGGTGGAATATTACCCCAAACAGGTGTCTGTAGCCTGTCAAAGTCAGAACAGGTGATTTAGAATTAGCGTATTAAAAGAACTGTGAATTAGCGAAGCAAAAACGTGTTAATTTCTTGTTCCATCTGTTAATATGAATTCACTGCCAAATATTTTACTTTGTAGAACTGTGTGCTGGGATTGGCAAGAACATACACTATATAAAAAAAAAAGTTTAAAGGCCTGAATGTTTAAAAATCATGACATACGTTACTGCAAAAATAACTTCTACATTTTGAGCATGGATTTTTTTTCTTTTATGTCTTTTGAAACTTCATAGTGCAGATCGCCATACATTTTTTTTAAGTATATCCAAAGCTTCATGGACCTGAAATGCAGTTTTACAATTGAAAATTCAATAGTGCAAGGGATGGCTTTCTTGTTAAAAATTAAAATAAAATCTCTACTTTTACATCAGAGATGCAGACTCTTAAAATATTGGTGGTATCATGTATTAGCTTTGATAGCTAAACTGAACTTCCATATTCAGAGGTAGTTTAGCTCTGTATGTAAAGTGTTGGTGACAAAAAAATGACACCCTGCTCTCCCGCGCAGCCTGAACAAGCGGGGCATAGTTGCGAACGGGGGCGACGCTGCTGCCGCCATCCGGGAACTTTAGATTCCACCATATGTTAGTTGGGTGGGCTAGAACACACCCTGCCGCCCTTGATCCCCATCGCCCTTTCTCACTGGACATTTTATTGGGTATGGTGGGCCAGTGGGAAACAGTATGCTCATCAAGCTATGAAGCCAGACTATTCCAGACACTAGCCCTTATGCTGTTTTTTGGAGCTTGTAGGATAGGAGAGGTGGTGGTTGGATCCAAGAGAGACCTGTCTTAACATGCCCTCCAGCTATCAGATGTCACCACGGAGGGGGGTTGTGCCTGCATAAAATTCAGGAGGTTGAAGACAGATCAGAGATGCAAGGGGCGGACCATGTGTTTAGCCCCTTCCTTGGTACCGAACCTCTGCCCTGTGCAGGCTTTGCGAGCTTTTTCTGGGGGCCAGGGGATCTGGAAAAGGATATTTGTTCACCCATGCAAAGTGGGGATCCCCCCACAAAATATCAGTTTGAGGCACTTACAAAGCGGGCCTTGCAGGGGCTAGGGCAGGACCCCTCAGAGTTTGGAACCCACTCTTTTAGAGTTGGAGCTGCTTCTACGGCAGCAGGTCTTGGGTTTTCCCAGGCAAAGGTGCAGGCCATTGGACACTGGTCCTCTGGTGCTTATAAGGGCTATATTCGCCCCTTTTAGAGGGCCCGGGAATTTGGAAGCCTAACAAGTTGTAATTTGTTTTGACAGGTTGATGGACAGGGATGGAGCAGACATGCATCCTAATATGGGGCCACAGCATGGTCTTCTGGGAAGCCTGGAGGGCCGCAAAATCTAGCATGGGCTCACAGTTGGGCCTCGTTTGATGGGCTGCAGTGCAGTGGCTTGGCCAGAGAGGAATTAATTGGGATAGGCTCCTACTTGCTTTGTTCCAGCATGGTTCAGTGCAGATGGTTCTGCATGTGGTGGTCATTTTACTGGGTGGGAATGACCACAGTTACTTGAGGCAAGGCCCTCAGACGGCAGGCATGTGAGAACATGCAGTTTGGAAGGCAATGATGGCTTCGGTTACTTAAGGGCAATGCCCTAAGTTGGCAGGCATGTGAGGACATGCAGTTGATAAGGCAACATTGGCCTTTGGTATGTCTGCTGTTGTCAGACATTCTCCTATGCAGGGTTTGGTGTGGTGTATGGGACCCATGGGGAATTGATCGGGCAAGGAAGGTCAACCAGCGGATACGGTTGGCTCTTCTTGGGCACGGGGGGTTGGCTATTCAGCATCCTCACATTCCGCATTGGAAGGTTGAACTGTATATGGCCGATGGCTTTCACCTCTCAGATGCAGGAAATTACATATTTTGGGGGTACCTGCAGGGGTGTCTACGAGAGGTGTTTCTCAGCAGTGGGGTAAAGGGGGACTAAATAGAGATTTGTCCCCGTTTTGTGGTGGGAAGGTGCGGGAAGGAAAATAGGTAAGGACAGCTAGGTGGCCCCCTTAGGCATCTTTGGAGGTGATTGGCGGTTCTAGAGGCCTGTCTGTCAGGGCTTTATGGCTCAAGGGCAGGATATGGGCTGCTTCTGGGGCCAATTTACCTCATCCATGTGTTTTTTATAGACCCTCCATGGCGCAGAGTGGTAAGCGGCGGTAACGCAGCCAAAGCTCTGCTCACGGCCGGAGTTCGATTCCAAGGGAAGGAAGAAGTCCAATCTCCGGTAAAAGGTGTTGAGGTCCACTCAGACTTCCATCCATCCGTGGTTGGTAAAATGAGTACCCGGCATATGCTGGGGGGTATAGAAAGGCCGGGGAAGGAACTGGCAATCCCACCCCATATATACGGTCTGCCCAGTAAATGTTGCAAGACGTCACCCTAAGAGTCGGAAATGAGTCACACTATAAGTGCGGGGACACCTTTACCTTTATGTGTTTTAAATTGTTTTTATACTGTTTTAAATTTTAAAATTGTGTTTTAAATTGTTTTTAAAATATGTTGTTTAAATTGTATATTTGTTTTAATGTTTTTGATTGCTGTAAACTGCCCAGAGAGCTTCAGCTATGGGGCGGTATACAAGTGCAATAAATAAATAAATAAATCCACCCGGAGTTTCACGGCCCCAGGGGGTGGTGATGTGAGAAGACCCCCCTACTCACCTACAGGGTGTGGCCGGGGTAAGGGGTAAGCAGATGGGCTTGCCCTTGTCCCCAGCAGGGGCTGGTCACCCGAGAGCTGTATGGCAAGATGCTTGCTTATAGACAGTTCCCACACCTAGGTTTTCCCTCTGCACTTTAAAAGGTCACTTTAAAAGGTTTTTTTTGCTATAATTTAATAAAGTGGTCGTTGTTCAACCCAAGCTGATGTGTCTGTGTCTTATTTCGCCCCTCATTCGCAACAGGAGACGACTTAACCTTCATGTCTTACTTGTGAGGTTTCTGGAGACATTTGGGTGACCACTACAATGAAGAGACTGAGCGAGATCTGGCCAAAGAACGCAATTCTTTTTTAACCTTCTTAAGGGATGGACTTGCATTCTGTCATCTGGCAAGATAAAGATATATATGTCAGAAAGAGAGCAGGGAAAATGCCATACCAACCCTAACAACTGTTCTCACCATACTAGAGGCTCACTTTACCATTACTGTTATTATTGTAAACTTAGGGGAAGAGTTCTTCAAGATACAAAAAACAATTTGACATCCAGTAGGGCCCAGTTTGAACGACATAAATGTGATAATAGAACTTTATTTGAAAATCTAGGTTATCCATGCACTTAATGTATACATGTCTATGAAACTAATGTAATTAGTGTGCCAATGAGGGCCATGATCTGGATATTATGAGATGTTCCCAAGCCACCTTCATTCTGTAAGGCTGCATTTTAATTTTTTTATTTTTTGCTTTCTTCATTAGGTTTTAATATTTTTGTTTATATAAATATGTGACCATTTTTCTTTACATACTTCTTCACTGCTAAGATTTTGAGAGTTAATCTAACAGGATACAAATTTGGCAGTTCCTGAAAGACAAGTGCTGTCTATACATGATTCCCTCTGAGAGAAACTGCTAGGCACTCCAAGTTTTTAATGCTGTCACTGAAATGGTATTAAGTAAAAATGAAGATAGCACCCTCAACACCCAAACACTAAGGTTATGTTGTGCCACAGGTATTGCTTCCAACATGCACTTTCTATAGATAGAATTGTCTCTGAGGTGTTGCCAGATCAGAACTTCTCAGGTATAGATAAATGAAAATTGCCAAGTGACTCCACATTAAGAAGGGAATGAGGAAGATGCATTCTAGAAGGACATTAGCTGATAAAAAATATGTCTGTGAGGCTGAGTACCTATTGTGATACAACCACAAAGAAGGCAAAGCTGAATATAGCAGAGGAAAACCAAAAAGAAAAAATGTATTATAAACTCTGGGTCCATCTGTTCTAACTTAGCATAATTTTCCTGTTCCTTCCCTTCTGTCAACTGTCTGCCCCTACTTTTCAAGGGAATTCCACATCATGGCTCTTACATATTAAAACAAACCATCCTACAGCAGCCATCTTACATTATATACAAGGAGTCAATTCAAACTTGCAAAAAACAGCAACATGCATGTCCAAAAATCATTCTTGGATTCTATGGCTTCCAATTGCAGGTGGGAGAAATGGCAAGCGTGAACGCTCCTTGTGCTTATTTTTTTAAAAACCTGTGAGAAAGCTAGTATGCCAGGCAAAAGGCTATGCTAAAACCTTTCTTCCTAAAGGCCAAACTAGACAAGGTGTTGGAGATTCATGACTAGATCTCCCACCTCTCTAAATGTCTTTAAAACACACCCAGGGGTGGTGGAGGCATTGCATCTGGACTATAGCACATTGGAAGGGCAGGTTTAATTCTTTCGCCTGCACCAATGGAGGTAGCCTGCCACCTCCAAAACTGCTATTTGCCCCATTACGGAAAAAGTGCAGATAACACTTGGTTTTCCTGAACAAATAGATTTTTCCCTGGGGGAGCATACAGACATGCAGTTCTCCACCTCAAGTAGCCCAGTCCAGGAATGTTTCTACACATGGCCAGGTTTATAATGTGCAAAAGGCAGAATTGCACCAGGGCCCATTCCTGCAAGGGAAGGCCAAATGCTGAGTTTCCATTTGTTTAAAAAAGTTAAGTATATAGACCTACTAGAAGGAAAGCTATAGAGCAAAATGTGCAGGCACCCTTCTAAGCAATTTCTGTGAGATAAGCCAGGCTGGCTGCTCACACCTTTCAGTGATTTTAGCCAATGAGTGAAGTGAGAACTATGACTGATGATTGAGTTATCTGGACACCAGGCTCTAGGAATCCCTGGAGTCCTAAAGAGCTGCTGTTTTGCCCTCCCTTTTAGTGCACATTTCTTTCATACTTCTGTTTCATTTTCTAGTCCTTAGAATTTCCATAGTTCTCTGAGAAAAAGACAAACAATTGGATGTTAGAACATACTAAACCAGAACAAATAACTGGGTGTTAGAACAAATTAAACCAGAACTATCACTAGAAGCTAAAATGATGAAACTGAAGTTATACTTTGGACACATAATGTGAAGACATGATTCACTAGAAAAGACAATAGTCTTTCACAGAAGGGAGTAGAAAAAGAGGAAGACCAAACAAGAGATGGATTGATTCCATAAAAGAAGCCACAGACCTGAACTTACAAGATCTGAACTGTGTGGTTTATAACAGATGCTATTAGAGGTTGCTGATTCATAGGGTCGCCATAAGTCGTAATCGACTTGAAGGCACAGAACAACACCATGTTCCCCCTTTGCCCTTCCTTCCTTCCTAATACAACCAAGACAGATCTTTCCTCTGGTGGTTTTGTCTGAGATAAAATATTTTCTACAAGATATTTTCTGCAAATGCAACAACACAATAAATAGCTGAAGTCTGGGCAGTCTTTTAAAATTCACTGCATAGTTAACTTACAATACCATTTTCTATATGTCTATTCAGATGCAGTTTCTTTGTGTTTAATAGATAAATGGGTACAGGATTGCAGCCTTGGCTTTCTCATGAGGAAGGAGAAGAAAGTTCATGGTGGGGGGGTCAGGATCAATGCAAAACAAGCAGATCTTCAGTACAGGCAGCCCACTATGTGTAACATTATTTTATAAAAGAGGGGTACAAAATCAATCACAAATTAAACACAATTTAAATTATTATTAATAAAATAAAATATTCTGTAACATTTACAAATTTTGAGCGGTATTTAATGCTAGTTCTACTCAGAGTACACCCAGTCTCAGAGCTGTACTAATTTGCAGGGGTGGAGGATGCAGAAAAATATGGAACTAAAAAAATCCTGGCAACAAGTCAGCTAAGATCACAGAAATCCCCATGCAGCACAATCTGACCTAAGCGCTACAGTTAGTGCAGAATGCTGTGGCACGATTGCTGACAAGAGTGAGACCCTATCAGCATATAATACCTCTGCTCTGAAATCTGCACTGGTTGCTGATTTGCTACCAGGCCAAGTTCAAGATGTGCTTCTTGTAACTGAATGTCTTTTGGAATAAAGACTCTTAAACCTTTTAACGCGTCTGAATCTCTACCGGACCTGAAATCCTTTAACCGGGATACTCTTAGCAATCTCTTGTGCCACCTGGGTTCGCTGCATCACACAGGACAACAGGGGTTATGGGCCCAGGCTACCCAGCATAACGCAGAGGTTGCAGGTTCGAGAAGACGTGTAAAGACTGTGGCCGAGTGTTGGAGAAGTGAGCAGAAGCGTGCTGCTGAGTATGGCTGTGGCAATGTCAGCAGGGTTACCTCTGGAGTGGCTTACAGAGAAGAATTACAGTAGCTGGAAACTACGGATGAAAGCATTCTTGACTAAAGAATACCTCTGGGAGGTGATTGATGCAGCCCCACCGGCGGCTCCGCAGAATGAATGGCTACGCAAAGATGATAAGGCAAGAGTGTTTATTATACTGTCGTTGTCAGACTCTCAATTGCTATATGTGCAGCATGAGCCGACTGCTAAGCGAATGTGGTCTGTATTAAATGGGATCCATGTGAGACAGACAGCGGGATCTAAATATTTCTGGCCCGGAAGTTATATCAGATGAGACTGGAAGAAGGCTGTTCCATGTCTGAGCATCTAATGGAATTCAGACGGCTGTTTGTGGAATTAGAGGAGAGAAACGTGGCACATTCTAGGCTTCAAAGGGTGTTTATCATATTGTCGTCTCTTGATAAATCCTGGGATTCCCTTGTGACGTCGATCAAAGCGATGCCTGAAGCCGGTCTTAATGAGGAATATATTACGTCTAAACTTCTTCAGGAATGGCAGAGAAGAGAAGAATTAGCAAAGACGGAGCAAGAAAGAAGCAAGAAGCAGAACTTCAAAGACACAGTGAATGGGCAGAAAGCATGTTATTCCTGTGGAGCTACAACGCACTTACAGCGAGACTGTGCAGCCAAGCGTGGCAGACGAGGCTGGCAGCAATCAAGAGTGAAACTGGTGAGTGAAAGAGCTCATAAATCAGAACCTTGTGAGTGGATTTGTGATTCGGGAGCTTCTCACTGTTTGATAAATGATCCAGAACTGTATCATACATCGAGATCCGTGTCAGAGACTGTGGTATTGGCGGATGGATCAAGAAGAGAGGCTTTGGCTAGAGGAACATTGAAATTAAGTAAGCTGAAAACGATAATAACAGATGTATTGTGTGTTCCGCAATTGGATTGTAATATACTATCTGTCAGGAAACTGAATGAAATGGGTTATTCTGTATTATTTGACAGAGGGAAATGTAAAGTGATTAAGAACAATGTGGTATGCTTACAGGGGGTTCTGGACAGGGAATTATTTCATATGACTATGCATGTGATGAAAAGGAAACAGGCTGATAGCAAGCAGGTTGTAAAACATGAGGGGAATAGCAGAAATGCTCCAGAGAAAGCAATTGTAACATGCCCGCATGCGGCTTTCACGGCTAAGTTAATAAACCATGAAATAACACAGGAGGAACCATCCTCCATAGATGAAATCAGGCGATTGTCTTTGACTGAACAGGAAAAATGGCAAATGGCTATGCAGGAGGAGATGCAAGCCATGGCAAACAATGGAACATGGACTTTATGTAACCTACCCACAGGAAAAAGGGCCATAGGATGCAAATGGGTGTTCAAAAGGAAACGCACCAGTTCAGGGGAGGTACAAAGATACCGGGCAAGATTGGTGGCTAAGGGATTTACCCAACAATATGGCACAGATTATGATGCAGTATTTGCACCAGTGGTGAAACACGAATCTGTACGTATTTTGTTGAAGATGGCTGCAATGCAGGATATGAAAATAAACCACTATGACATAGGCACGGCTTTCTTACATGGAGATTTAAAGGAGGAGATTTATATGGAACAACCTCCAGGTTTTGTATTGCAGAAAGGGTTAGTCTGCAAACTAAATAAATCCCTATATGGGCTACGACAAAGCGCCCGATGCTGGAATGAGAAATTAGATCAAGTGTTGCAGGGCATGGGATTCAAACGCTGTGAATCAGACACGTGTGTGTATGTGAAAGGGAAAGGGACAAGAACCTCCTCCTATTGCGCTGTGTACGTTGATGATATTTTATATATTTATCATGATGATCAGGAGGAACAGGACTTCTATGAAAGCCTGCGCAGGCAAGTGGATACTAAGAGGTTAGGTCCAGTAACACATTACCTGGGCACAGACATTGTGCGTGCAGCTGATGGCAACATAATGCTTAGACAGAAAGGGAAAATAAAACGGCTGCTGGAGGACTGTAAAATGTCAGAATGTAACGCCATCCAGACACCTATGACAGTAATATTCCAACAGGACCCAAAAGACACTCCTTGTGCCGATCCAGCTCTGTACAGACGAGTACTGGGTAAATTGCAATATCTGGTTAAAATATCAAGACCAGATATTTGCAATGCAGTCAGTATATTGAGCAGGAAAGTAGAGCAACCGTCTGAGGCTGATTGGCAAGGAGTGAAGCGGGTATTGCGCTATTTACAAGGCACGAAGACAAAGGGTCTAGTTCTTTCTGTTGAACACAAAGGGGGTTTAGAGTGTTACGTGGACGCAGATCACGCAGGCGAGCCGGAAAGCCGAAAGTCAACCACAGGCATAATTGTAATGCTACATGGATCCGTGGTTGACTGGAGCAGTAGGAAGCAGGCTGTAGTTGCCACTTCCAGTTCGGAAGCTGAATATGTTGCTTTGTCCAATGCTTGTAATGAACTTCAATGGTTCGAAATATTTATGCAGGAAGTGGGCATGGAAGTAAGGATGCCTATTACAGTTCATGAAGACAATCAAATGTGCATTAAAATGGCCACCTCAGAGGCACACACTAAGCGGACAAAGCACATAAGTGTGAGGTATCATCACGTCAGAGACAACATAAAAAATGGGTTTATCAACATAACATATTGCAGCACTGATAACATGTTAGCAGACATAATGACCAAGCCATTGTGTGAGGACAAGTTCACCAAATTAGTGAAAATGCTTGGTGTGCTAAATTCATGTGAATAAAGAAACTGAGTGTGTGTAAACTGATGAAATTGAAATGTACTGAAATGGGATGGAAAACAATGTAATGTAAAATTGCCCACTGTCTTGTGGAGGTGGGGGCTGTTGTGTGCTCAGAAGCAATGTATTTCCACAAGGACAGTAAAACAGGCAATTGTGGGGTTAAGCCAGCAATGTGTTAGTGCCAAGGCCAAACTGCAGATGTTGCTGAGCAAGGGCACAGAATGAGATATAAGCGCTGGGCAAACCGAAAGCAAGGTGTGGGGGTTGTATTGGAGCTTGTGATTCTTGTAACTGAATGTCTTTTGGAATAAAGACTCTTAAACCTTTTAACGCGTCTGAATCTCTACCGGACCTGAAATCCTTTAACCGGGATACTCTTAGCAATCTGTTGTGCCACCTGGGTTCGCTGCATCACACAGGACAACAATCTGCATTGGTTGCTGATTTGCTACCAGGCCAAGTTCAAGATGTGCTTGCCATGTGACAGGTGCCACATAGTACTTGATCTGCTCTTGTAAGAAATCAGTCCTTTAGTGTGGCAGCACCTATGCTTTGGAACTCCCTGCCTATTGACATTAGGCAGGCACCTTCATTGCACTCTTTTCATCACCTGCTAAAACATGTATGTTTAGGCAAGCCTACCCAGGCATGTAGAAGCTATTATGTTTTTAATCTGTTTTTAACTCATTGTTGGTTTTATTATTTTGAATGTTTTTAAATACCTGTCTCTAACAGTTTTTGCCAATAATTTTATTGTTTTAATTCCTTCTATAAACTGCTTTGAGATTTTTTTTATGATAGTGGTATATAAATGTTGTAAATAAAATACATAAATAAATTTTGGAGTCATTGTGGCCCTTGGGTTTCTTTCCACTTTAAGGAACAAAGGAATCTGTCTTTTACCTGCTCAGGCCATTTGGTGCCATCTAGCTGAGTACTGAAGACATGGACTAGCATTGGCTCTCCAGGATTTCAGGCAATAGTCTTTTCCAGATATTGAATTTTGGACTTTTGCATGCAAACCACATGCCCTACCACTGAGCTACAGCCCTTCCCCTGTTTTTTTTAAAAAAAATCTTAAAAAGTGTTCATTTCAGTTCACTAATGAATGTACAGCATACCTAGGGCAGATCCACACCATGCATTTAAAGCACATTAAACACACATTTGAAGCATATAAATCCCACCACAGAATCATGGGAACTGTAGTTTGTTAAGGGTAGTGGGAACTTCAATTGTGACGGGGAAACTACACTTCCCAGGATTCTTTGGGGAAAGTCATGCACTTTAAATGCGAGTTGGATGTGCTTTAAATGTATTGTGTGGATCTACTTCATCAACTTTGCCTGCATGTAAATAGTTTTAATTAATTTTTTAAAATGGAAATCAGCTACAAAGTTTACTGGGTGACGATGGGCTACTCACCATCTATCAGCCTAATTTGCCTCTCAGGGTGAAAACAACAGAGGGCGACCAACTCAAGGAAGAAGGGCACACTTAAAATATAGAGGAAATAAAAAGTTTCAAGTTTCAAGTTTATTGCCAAAATGCAGGGCCATAGGCCATCACAATATAAATCACATACAAAGAAATTGGTTATAAAATGTTTTAAAAATTTTTTAAATTATAGGACTACAAATGTTAAAAACTTCTATTTCAAATAGTGTTCTAAAATAAATTTTGCTCGTAATTTCTGGGCTGCTATCACAAACAGGGATACTTTACCAGTTACCTTCGGATTTAAGTCAGACATTAAGAAAAGTATTTTTTCGGCTTCCATAGATGACTCATAATAATCTAGCCACTCCTTTAAGAGCTTAGTTCTAGGGTTCTGGTAAATTGAGCAGTGGAGTAATATATGTGGAAGATCCTCCTCCCCATTGGATCCGCAAATACATTTTCTTTGGTCCTTTGGGATACCAGATAACTGCCCCTCTCTGTCGGCGTTTGACAGTGTAAAAAAGCGCAAAGCTGTAAAGGCATATCTTAAGCTGATGGGTAGAGGCTGCGTTAGGTATGAGGAGCAATTATGATCAGTTTTAAACCTCCCATACCATGGGGCCACTCGTGAGTTAATTAGGGTTAGATGGTCTAAATACTCACTGTGTTGAAAAAGCGCCTCACGTAATCTTTTATTGGGGCCTAAGTTATTAAATTCCTGTGTAGTTAGGTGATATCTATTTAATAGATCGTCTACTTTACCGCCCCATAGATTAAGTGAAAATGGATGATCAAGGCAGAGATTTAGTAATTCCTTGCCTTGTAGTGCATTAGTTGATCTCATAAACTTCAAAAGTGTAAAATGGATATGCGTTCTCAACGGAGGGAGTCCAGTCTCTGCTTGTAGCATTGCTGCCGAGGTTCCCAGGGGAAGGGACAATTAACGCCTAAGAAAGTTTGTTTGTATAGTCTCTAAGGATGAGATAATTTCGTTGTCCCATCCCCAAACAGATGCTCCATACAAAACCTGAGGGATTACTTTAGATCTAAATATTTTTAAAGCTGGTGGAATCAAGTTACCTCCAGCATGGCAGTAAAACTTTAAGATTGCTCCCACTGTTTTTGTCGCAATTAGCTTTATAGATTGCAAATGTCTTTTCCAGGAGAGGGTATCTGAGAAATTTACTCCCAAATATTTATATACACGGCACTGTTCTAACTGATGGTCAGCCATTGACCATCGATGCCTAGCATACCTCTTGCCAAAAACTAGTATTTTCGTTTTCTCATAATTTACATTTAACCTTTCCTTTATGGAAAGGTCCTGGAGTCTTCTCAGCAGCTTTCTTAAACCGATCGGGACTAGAGAGAGAAGGACCATATCATCGGTGTAAAATAATGCGGACACCTTCCTATGCCCGATAGAAGGTGGAAAATATTGGGGGTCAGATAACTCAGAAATGATATTGTTTAAAAACAGATTGAAGAGCAGGGGGGCCAAAAGGCACCCTTGTTTAACACCCCTCATTACCGCTATCGGATTCATCATATTACCTTGTTGATTAACTCTGACCAGGGCTTCAGTATTAGTATATAGAGCCCTTATAAGATATAGTAATCGTCGATCAATTTTCATATAGTATAATTTGGTCCAAAGGATGTTCCTATCAACTGAATCAAAGGCCGCAGCCAAATCAACGAATGCCGCATAGAGATGTTTTGTTGGGCCGTTCATATTCTGTTTTGCCAAGAAATAAAGGGTTAGACAATGGTCTATCGGGGAGGAACCTTTTCTAAAGCCAACTTGTTCAGGGTGTATAAGATTATTAGAATCCACCCATTGTTCTAATTTTTGGAGGAGAAATTTACTATAAAGTTTAGACGTGACATTTAATAGACTAATTGGACGATAATTAGAAGGTTCCATGGGATCACTTTTTTATAAATTGGAACGATAATATTCTGTCTCCACCCCTCTGGGATGATGCCGGAGTCATTGATTCTAGAAAATAAACGTGCCAGGATGGGAGCCCACCAATCAAGAAATTGCTTAAATATTTCAGGGGGAAGGAAATCTTCTCCAGGAGCTTTACCATTTTTCAAGGAATCAATGAGAGATTTTATTTCTTCGATGGAAACTGGGGGCCATGGTGGCTCCTTCTTAATATCAATTTCCGGTAAGGGTAAGTAGGTGATATTATTTATTTATTTATTTCATTTATAAACCGCCCATAGCTAATAGCTCTCTGGGCGGTGTAAAAACAGAGTTAAAATACAGTGTTACAATAAAATCAATAACAAGTATCAGCAAAATTTAAGCTAAAACATTAAACATAAAGATTAAAACATTAAAATGCCTGGGAGCATAGCCAGGTCTTAACCTGGCGCCTGAAGGAAAGTACTGTAGGCGCCAGGCGGATTTCTTCAGGTAGGCTGTTCCACAATTCGTGGGGCCACTACAGAAAAGGCCCTAGATCTAGTAACAGTCCTCCGGGGCATAAAGTCTTTGAAAATGGGCATACCATGTTGGAGACGGAATTCGTTGTACCTTTATAGGGTTAAATGAACCCATCCCCGATTTGACTAAGTTCCAAAAGTGGTGCTCATGTCTTGCGGAGGCAGCACTAATTAACTGCTGCCAGCGGGATACTGCAAAATCCCTTTTCTTTTGTCTCAGGAGGCTTCTATAAGAATCCCTCATTAATTTAAAAGAGATATGGGAAGAATCACTTGAGTACTTAAGTGTCAACCGTAATAAGGACCTGAGCTTTCTTTTTGCTACTCTGCATTCTTGGTCAAACCATGAGAATGACAAGTGTAACCTAGTAGCGACATGGGACTTCTGTGTCAAGACAGGTCTAAGTAAAGAAAGAATAGTTTGGTAGGCCTGTAATGGGTCCTGGGTGTCCTCCAAAACTTCCTGGCGAATTGATTGAAATAGATTATTCCCCAGCTGGATTGCTAAGTGATCCCTCTTCTTTTCAGACCAATAAATTCTTCTCAATGCCCCTGTTTGCCCCTGTTGGAATGTTAAAGGGGTAGGACACTTATCGAGAGTAAGGTTTAGTTGGAGGGGGAAATGATCACTCTCAGTCCTGGTCTCAACCTTAAAATCAATGATATCCAAAAGCATTGATTGGGACACTATCATATAGTCAATTAAACTGGCCCCTTGGGATGACCAATACGTAAAGGAACCCTTGGAAGAGTCCAATGTGGTGCCATTTAAAATTTCAAGTGTGTGTGATAGAACTAATTCTAGTAAAAGGGGACCCTGTTTGTTTAACTTTTGATCTTGAGAGGTCCTATGATGGATTTCATTTTGATATGCAGGAACCCAATTAGAAGATTCGATGTTACAAAGCCAAGGGTTCCCTATTCTGGCGTTAAAGTCGCCACTTAATAGAAATCTGTCATTTGGAAATTGATTCTCATAATGACTAAGAGTCTCTTCCTATTTATCCCAGATGTTAGCCGAAGTGGTAGGGTGAAAGGGAGGGAGATAAACATTAATGCAGATAAAGGCTTCAGCCCATAAGCCTCTAATCCTAAGCGCCAAAATTGATTGAGGAAGAGGGGTTGGGAGGTAATACCTGCTGTGAACAAGTATTTGAAATAGAGTTGTAAGGCCCCCCGTGGGGTGGCCTCTCAGCGAGTTCTTTACTGCAGGACTAGAGAAGGACAGATAACCTATAAGATTCACACTGTCTACAGAAGTTGCCCAAGTTTCCTGTAAACATATGATCTTAAATTTACTTAGATAATCTAAAAAATCTGTATCAAATCTCTTATTTCCCCATCCATTAACATTCCACGATAAAATAGATAACTGTCTTATAGCAATAATCTCATCTGTATAGGCTGAGGAGGCAATACAGCCATTCGATGATGTCAATATTGGCCTTGTACGGCTATTCACTGAGTCTACTAGCTTAGTGGTCATGAAAGCGGGTTTCTGATTAAAAGGTATGCTTAGGGACTCTCTGGGCTCAGGGGGCGGTGTTAATGTCCTCATTTCCACAGCCTCTAGGTAGTGCATTCTGTCCCATTGCCCCGGTGAATCAATTTTCGCGTGTTTAGCGAGCTCGTAACAAGGTGAGTTTTCGTGGTGGTTATCATCACGAAGAGAAGGAGGGGAGTAATTCATCGTGATTTTCTTGTCTTTCGCCTGATTGCCGTCGTAGTAGGAGTAGACATTGGCAGCCAGATCGCCAGGACGCTCACCTCGGAGCTCTGCATCTCAGCTTTTAAAGAGGTGATTATTTTAAAGCCAAGTAATTACTTCACCTCCTCTTGAGACTAAGCATTTATACTATCTATCTCTACTGTTGACTTCCAAAAATATTTTTCTTTTTATGTCTACCGGTGGTGCTCCCTGACCTTGAGAGAGTCGTATCTCTACTATTCCTTCACTTTTAACGACGCTTGAAATCATATTAATCTATCACTGTCTGAAACTGATAATTGGATGTAACTTACCTTTGAGCTTCTGGGGTATAGTGAGAAAACATAAATAGGACAATGATAGGCCAATAATTATACCAGAAGGTCCGCTATTTTGAAAGGTGAACATAAAAAAAAAATACTTAAGCTAAACACGGCGTTAAAATGGTTTTAACGAGGAGTGTAAGGAGGGCTTTGGGGATTTCTCATCAATCTTGGCCCTTGAAGAAAAAGCAAAGACAAAAGCAGAAGGAAAAGAAATCTAATAACAAGAACCAGCTGCCTCAAGGCTGCTCGACACCAGTCTCCCAACAAGCTGTTAATCAACCACGAGAGTTAAAGGGCCAACATCAAATTACTCAGTATTTTGCCTCCCCTGAAAAAGAAAATCTTCTGAAGAAATCTTTTCATAACATTCCCATAAACCATGATTGGTCAATTACACATATCGCCATTAAGGATTTTAATATAACTAAAGACAATTGTGCTCCTAATTTGGCTGAGGAAATGGCTATCGCAGAGTTGGATATAGGTGAAAGTTTCTTTCATCGAGATGAACTGAAATTGCAAATCCCAGTCCAAATATCCCAATCAACTAACATTGAAGTGGAAATTAATGACAACGTTGTAGAGCATAAGTTACATCATTCACCTGGGACTATGGACCATATGCTTAAAGAGTGCACTCAACTCATCTCTTCAGCGACCCTTTGTACTGTACAGGAGACAAACAGCCCGGACTTACCTGAACGAGAGCCTTCCCTAAATGAGAAGGAAAATTGTTCCAATAACTATGCCAAACGGGACCAGATAGCAGATGAAATCAGCCCCACAGTAACGGGATAGCTACTCATGCTTGCTTTTGATTTAGATGCCATGAAGACCTCCCTACTCGAAAGCAATCGGTTACTAACTTCAATTGTAAAAATACTCAAAAATAGGGAGTTGGTCACTACTTCTAATTCTTTATCTGTGCTTACGGAAGCGACTCCAGTGCATAGCAATCCTAGGACAATCAATTCCTCAAAAAAAAGAAAAATCTCTAAACAAAAGAACAATTTAACACAGAAATATAACATTAAAAAACCTAGTAATATCAAAAACTATAAACATCATAAGGGGAAAAAAATGAATTTCAAAAGGTTATTTTCGCTTTTGGAACAAGCTTCAGCTTCTAAAAACCATTCAGAATCATATAAAACGCCAATCTTTTCCCCTTGGAAAATTAGCGAGGCACAGAATCCTCAGATTAGGACAACTAAAGTAAACTATTCTATACCCATTTCACCAACTAACCTTTCGAATAAGGAACAAATACCAACTGTAGAATCTTTTAATATTTCACCTACCTTTCAGAACTGCACTCAAGAACACTTCGAACCTATTCAAGATCCATGGGCTGATATATTGTCAAAACGTCCAGTAACATTTATACCTAAGCCGAATCATTGGAATTTAGTTCTGACGCCCTTGCAGCTAGTTTTTGAAAACTTTCCGAAACCGATAGGTTTGCTAACTCAAGATGATCGTATCTCCTACTTCTGTAATCTATTAAAATCAAGAGTGACGATGACTTCTTTAGATATTCTTCAGGTGCAATACCTATACTTCAACGGATTAAATGCTCGTGCTTTAGTACGATTTGCCTCTCAATCTGCTGTCCAAAGAATGTTATTAGCTAGACCTTTCCTAGACAGCTTAGGAATAACTACACTTAGACACTTTGAAAATAGAGCACCGGTAGCAGCGTTGTTCTCGGGACGTACTTCCTCTAGAAATTTCCATCGACTCCAGGTCAGTCCTTCACAGCCGTACGAACCTCTTATTGACCTTACATCTGAACCGTATGGCCAGAAGCTATCCTCTAACGTATCATTGATTAATGACCCAACTTTGTTGAAACGGGATAGTAGCAATCCCTTTACCTCTGAAGAGCTTTTACTCGTTGATACCTTTGGTACACTCCCTGAGGTAAACCAACAGGAGATATTGAGTAGATTGGACCGTCTAAAAGCCCACTTGAGGGCCCCTATGAATTTGAAATAAAAATGTACAACCATAGTATGAAATCAGATACTTATCGGGACATAGTATGAAGAAATATTTATATAAGCATGACTGTCAAAGATGTTTATTATTTACACAACCTGTAAAGATATTTATAGTGTAATCCTATGCATGTTTACCCATAAGCAAGTTCCAATGTATTCAGTGGGGCTTACTCAAACAGGGAAGCATGCATAGGACTGCAACCTCAAGTAGTAAGAAACATCACTCACCCAACCCAAAATTCAGAATCATGCCACTTTAAGCTGTTTTGCAACTATTTTCTACTTGTTTTTATGGTTATTGAATTTTAAAGGGATTTATTGCTTATTGTGAGCTCCTTTGGTTTCCAATCAGCAACCCTACCTTACAGGCTTGTTGGAAAAACTCCATATACACACACACTGGAGATGTAAAAATACATATGCCCCATATAATAATTTATTGTTAAAACTAGTTGTTCGTTGCAGGTCTTTTTTAAAAAAAACAATAAAATCTGTATTAGTTTCCTACAAAATAAAAGGAGTGACACCTACAAAAAATAAGCCCTGCCTAATTGCTTTAAAAATAGAGTTGGAGGGTGAAAGAAAGATTTACAACACAAACACAATCCTTTACTATGGTCACTCAAAAGTCTCACTGATTTACAGCACAATACTAACCATGTCTACTCAACAGTAAGTCCTACTGAATTCAAAGGAGTTTACTCCTACGAATGTGGGATTAGCATTGTAGCTTTACTCTCAGAAAAGTGATTATAGGATTAAAGCTTCATATTGGGAAGGTTTTCAAAACAGGCTATGAATTAAACAAATAAACTGCCCTCTTCAACAGCCTAGTAAAATTTCAACTTCTTTGACTCTTCATAATTAGAAGGGTATAACACACTGTAGTGACATGATAAGGTTCATGTACACTTTTTAAAAACTTTCTGGTCAAAAATTATTTGAAAAATAAAATGTATAATATGCTATTTTTGCAAGTAATTAAAAAACCCTACATGTACACTTTTATTAAAATCATAACTGAAATTGTTTACTGTGCATACCTACCAAGATCCTGCTGTGATCTACATCTCTTGCACATAGAGAGAAAGGGACTTTTGCTATTGCTGAAACCTATAAACTTACTCAGTTTATGAGATTTTCAGACAAGCAGAAAAAAGCAACAGTTTTCTGGACTTGCAATAGGTTGCATGGAGATCAACAAATCCCTTGTCAATCACAACCCTGACTTCACTTGTTGGCTACAAACCTGAAAGCTCATATAACAGAAGTTGCGAGGGGAGCATTTTAGTATATATCTCTTGAACCAGACCACCTAGAAACTTAATTTTTAAAAAATAAAATGAAATGAAAGCTGAGACCTGGAGAGGACCCCAAAAATCCAGAGTCTCCGGGCAAAAACCAGAGACCTGGCAACCCTGCCCCCCCTACATAGAGCACCTTATTTCCCTTACCATTACCAATCCAGCAGGGGATACATGGTGGTTTACCAATGTATATAGTCCCTGCTAGATTCAGGCACTGATAAGTAATTTCTCCTTCCTTGTTTTTATAAATCCAAAAGAATCCAAACGAGTAAAACTAAGCATCCAGAATAACTAATAGTTTGGAGAAGTAAATTCAACTTTTCTGGCTAATTTATATCATGAGTTTATTAGTGTTAATGATGAACTATGCAAATTAAATCCATTTTATGCTAGCTAAGAGTTGCTGAAGGAAAGCAAGAGTTAAACTTGCATTTCCGGAGCTTGACCTTATTATATCAACATCCTGCCTCTTTTTCCTTCACTGACGAATGACATGAGTTACAATCAAAGAATTACCTATGGGAAACTGTGAATGTTCTCAACGTTTGAACAGAAACACAGCTAGGCTGTTGAAATCTTTTGTGCACTTAAAATAAATTGGTCAAATTCTTTCTCAAGGAGTGGGCCCCAATGTCTATATTTATAAAAGACAGGCTGCCAACATTTTTAACTTTCTGGTGATAAAGTTTCTTTTTTAATGCTTGATAATTCAGTGTAAATGTCAGATTAGACTTTAAAATAGAACACATCTAGTTGTTCAAAATATTGAAGAAATACAATGCCATTATGCTGTTATCAGTGGTAAAATATGTCCAATCTTGATAAAGCATCATCTCCAACAAATGCCTGTGGGGCAGGCGGGAAATCCAGCAAATGCATTTTATGTAGTTTTAAAATATACAATACATTAAAGGTTTGGTTGACTTATCTGAAAAGACATATTTTTGGCACATAAATAAAAGAAGAAAGAGAAGAACTTGTCAGAAGGCAAATGAAGTATGTAAATGAAATCAAAGGTAAGGGAGCTCCACTTCTTTGTATAAATAATTGTGTTAACAATTTTTTATGCATATATACAACTACTTTGCTTCGACAAAAACAAATTCATTGCTTCTCTCCAAAGAATGGATTAGAACAATTTATTTTATAAGATTTGGATAGACAGGATAAGAAATGGAATGGCCATCTATGGGAAATAAATATAAAAATTATTCAAGCTTCATCTACTTTATGTTCATAATGAGATCCACCTCATTCAAATTCCCTTCGATTGGAACAGTGCTGAGGAAGCAAGAACATGATTCCATAGGAAATGATTTCTAATCTTGGTGATAAGATTCCAGCATTATACAATTATTTACAATTGACTAAGACTTAATTCCTCTAGCATAACATCTTTCATGCCAAAATGTCAGCTTTTATTGATGAAACAACCTAGAAATAAACAAGGGTAGTTGTGTTGTGGTGGTGCTTTTAAACTTGTAGTCATAAATATGTTATTTTTAATAGCAACCTAAACCGTACAGCAATGTAGTGAACTAAGAGGGAAGTAAAAAGATTAAAATGATAGTGTTTACACAGTTTTACTTGATTTCCCATATGTCATGAACTGCAATTTTTTAGGATACTAATAATGCAAACCTATGCATGTTTACTCAGAAGTAAGCCCCACTGAGTTCAGTTGGACTTACCTCCAGGAAGGGTGTACAGGACTGTAGCTTCAAAGAATAAATTCAGGTATTATAAAGAAAAGTATGACAGACTGAGAAAAAGCATAATCTCAATATTTAAAATGTAAGATAGTCTTGATGACTGCACTTTATTGTCAGTATATGCCAGTGACAGCCAATGTGGTGCCCTCCAGATGCTGTTGGACTCCCACTCCCATCAACCTCAGCCAGCATGGCCAATTGTTAAGGATGATGGGAGTCCAACAATATCTGGAGGCCACCAGATATCTATGCTGATATTCCACTTGGTCAGCCTCAATGAGGCAATTATGTGAATTGCTAACAGCATATCCCAAATTCTGCCAAAGTAAGCATTTGGCACATCACCACATATGGCAGAGACCTGATGGCCCCACCACTGGAAGTCAGTATGGGCAGACTGAAAGTCATGTGAATAATCGTCTGAATAAGTTCTTAGCTGTTTTGGGGGAAGGACCTCAAAGAGCTTTGGTTACTTCCTCCACTAGGGTCAGCATCACTAATTCAGTGAGCCCAAAGTAACTCCAGATGTCTTTTTCTCAAACAGCAACTCACACACCCACACCCATCACAAGGCAGACTGCTTTTGAAATTGAGGAGAGCTCATAATATGGCATGAGGATCAAGGGTTCAACAAAAGTAGTAAAAAATTCCACTGTGCTGCTATTACCCTGGGACTTGGAGGTCCAGCTTTCCATTTCTATGTAGGTTCTAATTGGTACGCAGGAAAAGTGACAGTCAAGTAGAGAGGTCTGTGTGGTTTAAAAGGGAATTTAAAGATACAGGGTATAATATAAAAAGTAAAGGTGTGTTGGACAGTAACCATTTTGGATCCTCAGTGTGAGTGGTCATTTTGATGTTATACAGGCATACCCCGCTTAAAGCCGCTTCACTTAAAGTCGCCTCGCTATAAAGTACATGCTCCATACTCCACCATATCCCACTTTAATGTACGCGCTTCACAATAGCGGACACTTAATGGCATGACACCGCTGCCATCTATTGGCAATTGCAGTGCAGTACATGCATAGATAATTGCTTCACTTTAAGTACATTTTCACTTTACATACACACTCCAGTCCCATTGCGTATGTTAAAGTGGGGTATGCCTGTATTCTAAAACACTGTTATACATTGAATTGAATGAAGATTAACAGTCCTATGCTACCACTTTAGCACAGGTTTGTTCCTCTACAGCTAATGTGGAATACTCTGCAAGACAAGGGGTTCTATCGTCGTTCCAATGTCATCAAAAGCCATGAATGCGAACATGTACAAAAGCAACCCTATAAATATAACACAGCAACAGAATATGCAGGATTCTGGGGGATGGGGAATCAGGAGAATTAGCCTTCCTTAGGTATAATTAAGAATCCCCAGGTGAGTGTCCATTTTCGGTGTTGCCAACTGTCCCAGATGTGGAGCTGCTTTCCAAGGAAAAGAAATTCATTATAGCAAAGCAATGAGAGAACACAATAGTGTGCCAGAAACTCAAACTGACAGTAATCTAAGTCCATGATGAAAGTGGCTGCATCATTCCATCCACATGGTTAACACTGCTAAATTCCTTTGACTAATATTTAAGTGCATGACTAAATGTGCCCTTATAAACAAAACTGTGGCAGCCCAGTCTTATCTTTTCACATGGGCTAGCCCAATAAGCTTAAATTCTCAGACAATGAAAGGAAACAGGTGTCTGAATAAAATAGTCTGGAGCTTCTGAAATAGCAGACTGGGGAGAAATTCAATCTAGGTATCTCTAATGAACAGTACAATAAATGTACCGTGTACCTATTTTGAATGCACCAACTGGTTTTGCTTCATTGACATAATCTTGCAATTTTGTAATATTTAGGGGAAAGGGGGTTCTGTGTTGTTTTTAAACAATAGGAAACTTAATGTATTGATCAACTCACTTTTCAAGGGTCCAGAAATGTATATATATAGCGATGATGATGATACACACACACACACACTGCTTTTGTCATCCACAAAGGAGTTGCTCATAGTGGCTTACTGATATAAAAGCAATCATACAAGCATCAATGGTCCAACTATTTTGCAGTATATATTTTCTAACAGTCTAATGGAATGAGAAGCTCTGTACAAGTGTCAGCAGTCTGAAAGTTTCAGCAGTCTCTTTAACTATTGTTAGCTGTTCAAGACTCAGCAGTGTTGTAACTAATCAGAAAGATTCTTTCCTGTAATGTGTGTTCTTGGACAGATGATAGCAACAGGTAGAGGAATGTGGAAGTTGCTGAGTAGGCATCTAAAGGAGCTCAGCTGGTGGCCTCAAAAGTTTTCTTTGGACATTATTGTATGGAGAGAGAAGGCGAGTAGAGCAGAGCTGCAGGGACACACCTTTAGCTCTGTCCACTTCCCAGGGCCATACAACTCCTCTGGGGAGTTTCTGTAGTGGGGAGCCTTTTTTGCAGAGTATGAACCCTGATCTTCATTTGCACAGGGAGTCTGCACTGATTCACAAGACTCCCCCACCGTTTAAATTCACTATAAACATGTTTCAACAACCCTACCCAGACACACAATTTAATTACATTTGTTTTAAAGGTTTTATTTATTTTATCTTTGTTTTTAATGATGGTTTTATGTATATCGTTTTAATTGGTTTGTGAATTCTAGTCATGTCATATTACATGAAAGGGAATGTATGTTGGACAGTTAAGGGGCATAACAACCACCATTGTGCACATTCACCAGGTTTCATGGAGAATGTGCACATAATCCTTCCATGAAAAGGAAACTGTGCACATTTCCCAAACAATATACATAATCTCCAACAGGCGTCGAGAAATGTGCATATGTCACATGATTTTGTACATTCTCAGCCATCATCCATAATCTCCAACAGGCCTTGGGGAATGTGCATATCTTGGCTACATTTTGTACATTCTCTGGGCAATAGAATCATTCTCTGGTCAGTATGCACAGTCTTCTACAAAAAAGGCCTTTTTTCTATCTGTTGTTAAGTGTGCAATTTGTGCCCCACTGGTTGCTGCTGGCCACTGCCTAACCTTATGTGGCCCACACTACTCCATCCCACTGATCAGCAGAACAGCAGAAAGGAGGTGATGGGATCCAGAAAAAGATTGACTTTTTTCTGCAGTCCAGCCCACTTCTCACCATTCTCACCTGTTCCCCTGTCAGCTGAGCCGCAGAAGGGAAGGGGTGCAAGGAGAGGAAAGTTTTAAAACCTTTCCTCCCCCTTCCCCAATTATGATGGAAATCCCCCCCCCCGTAACTCTTCCTCAGCTGGTTAAATCTCCTTTTCCTTGTGATTCCCATTATGCTGCTACTAAGTTTTCTCATTTTATTTATTTGGAATATTTAAAAATGGCTAAACATTACAGAATACCATAGCAGTGTTGTTGTTGCTGTTGTTGTTATGTGTCTTCAAGTTGATTTTGACTTGTGTATTATAACAATAAAAATACAAACAAGTAAAAACACATGAAATAGTTTTCCAGAAAAATCAGATACTGCCCATGTCTCCTTCTGGAACAGGCTGTAAAAATAAAAAATATTTTTAGCATCTAACACAATGAGTCCGCTGTCAGAATCTATCTAACTTCAGTGGCCAGGGTGTCCCACAAGGCAGGTGTCGCTGAGCTGAAGGGCCTAGTCCGAGCTGCCATGGAACAAACCTCCAGCACGTGTAGCACCACAAGGACCCTTGAAGATGACTGCAGCAAAGAGACAGAAGATAAGGTGATCTCTTAGTTATCCTGGTCCCAAGTTGTTAGGGGCCATATACACTAATAGTAAACTTTATGTTTGTCCTGGTACCATATTGGCAGCCACTGCAGTACCCTTAACACTGGGTGTTGTGTTTATGGAAGACAACCCCAGCCATAAGCCAAGTTGCTGCATTCTACACTAGCAGCAGCTTCTGAATCAAATTTAAGGTCAGTCCCACATTGCAATAATCCAGTCATGAGATTACCAATGCATAGCCAAGCTATCACTGTTAAGGAATGGCCATAGCTGGTGCATCAGCTGAAACTGGTAAAAGGCACTCCTACCTGCTAAGGCCTCTTGAGTCTCCAATGACAATGATGGATCAAGGAGGACTCCCAGACTATGAAACTGTTCCTTCAGAGGAAGCACAACCCCATGCAGAACAGGTAACTGAGCTATATCCTGTACAGTAATATTGTTCATCCACAAGGCCTTTGTCTTACCAGGGTTCAGCTTCAGTTTGATGGCTGTCATTCAGCCCACCTCAGCATCTAGACTCTGGCACTGGGCTTGCTTGTCCACAAAGAAACAGGGTTGGGTGTCATCATCATAGTGATGACTCTTTGAACTTAATCTCTCAATGATCACATCCAGCGAGTTAACAGAGAGTTCCTCAATGGTACTGTCTGCAACCTACCCTGCAGGTAGAAATGAAACCACTGAAAACTGTCCTCAATTCACATCTTACAGAGCAGGTCCAGGAGGATACCATTCAGGGCCGGATTATCCATTAGGCTTAGTAGGCTGAAGCCTATGGGCCCAGAGCTCTTGGGGGCCCGCGCCGGGGGGCACATCAAAGTTGCCCTTTACTCCTTGGCCCCCGCCATTCCCTTCAACGATGGCTGGGATAGTGAACCTTCCTCCACTGTTCTTTCCCCCTTCCTGGGGTCCATGTTCCCGCCCACCACCACGAGAAGCAACACACACACACTTCTCCTTGTTCTGCCCATCTACTCCCGCCGTTCGCCACCAGGTGTCCCAGAGCACGTGCTCCCTCTCCCTCTCCCGCACACCCCTCCCCCCTTCCTTCCCAGCAGGTGTCTTTGGTGAGACTGGGTTGGGCCGGGACGGGGAGTCATATGAGTGGCCGCATAAGCCTATCCTATGTGGTTGAGGAAAAGCCTTGGCTGGGCTGGAGGTAGGGAAGCACTCTATGGTTGCCGGCCCCCCTTCTTGCCCCTCCTTGCTTGCCACTCGTTTGATGGAGCAGCAACAGAGCAACCACCTGTGAGGAGCATGCACTTAATGAAGGTAATATCTGTCCCTCGCCTTGCTCTGTTCACAACGCTTTTGTCCCGCCTTCTCTCTCTCCCTCCCCCCCACTCTGCAACTGGGAAAGCCCCTTTGCTCCACTTTGTGACTTATGGTGCGTAGAGGAGAATGGAGGACTACTTTTTTCCTGGGCAACGCCAGCCCAAGACATTTTGCTGCCTGAGGCTAACTAGTAAATGGCGCCCCCCACCTTCACTGGGTGGGCTACTTTCTCTCAGCCTAACCTACCTCTCAGGGTTATGATGATGATAAAAATGGAGAGATCACAACACTGTTTAGCTTCTATATGGTCTGAAGGCACCAGTTTGCTGAAGTTAAGCAGGTCTGGGCAGTACCTTGATGGAAGGCTATCTGGGAACCACATGTATGCTTCCATGATGGAAGAAAGGTGGGGAATAAATGCAAGACCCTAAAAACAAATAAATAATAAAATGTATACTTTTAAAAGTACTGTGTTTATAAGCAGTTCAAAATAAGCATGTAATATGGCCATCTGTGCATGAAGCCATACATGTGCACTAGAGATGAGATCCATTTACTACTTCACTTTGAGATTAAATTTATAGAGGCTTTGGGGAAGGAGCTAAATCTTGGATACCAGCTTCAACAACTCATACTAAAAAGCTGTTTTAAAAAATCTTGCTTTCTATTGCTCATATGCCCCCATCATTACCATTGTAAGGGGTTTGAGAAAAATATTGCCTAAGAGGAGAAGGGGGCCCCAAACACCAATCAGCCTAGGGACCCTCCTCAGCTTAATCTGGCCCTGCCATGGGTGATGGTATCAAAAGATGCTGAGATATTAACTAAGAGTGATAGCGTTGCACTCACTCTATACAACTGTTGACAAAGGTCATCGACCAGGGTGATCAAGGCTGATTTAATCCCAAAGGCAGGGCAGACCGCAGACTGGAATGGGTCTACATAGTAATTATCCTCTAGGAATGCTTGTAATAGTATCACTGTGACCCTCTCAATCACCTTGCTCAAAAAAGGTGAGGTTAGATACTAGACAGCAGTAGTCTAAACCTATAGGGTCCAGTGTGAGTTCACCCCTCCCACAAGAGTGCTCACACTACTACCTCCTTAAGGGCAGCAAAAACCACTGCCTTGTGTAAAAGTACATTCACCACACCCTGAACCCATTTGGTCAACCCTTCATCCCCCAGTTAATTTTAATCAGCCAATAATGGTAAGGGTCCAGAGGGCATGTGGTGTAAGAGGAACCAAAAGCATTATTGCCTATTGACTTTCATCGTTACACTTAAAAGAGTTTTGGCCCTTCTCATAACATTGGTGAGAATTCCCCCTCTATGGAATTGGGAGAAAGAGGTTGTGGAGCTATCTTTTGAAAAACCACCATGCTTTCACTACTTTGCTTTTGTTTTTAACTTAGACTTCTTCCACTGTTAGTCTATTAAGCACCTAAGTCAAGTTATGACTTTGAGGTGAACCTCAGTCCTACCCTTGGAGCAGAGCTTGAAAAAGTTACTTTTTTGAACTACAACTCCTATCAGCCCAATCCAGTGGCCATGCTGGCTGGGGCTGATGGGAGTTGTAGTTCAAAACAGTAACTTTTCCAAGCTCTGCCCTGGAGAAACTCAGTCCTGCATCACAGATGGTGTGGCCTAAAATGTGTTGACTTCATGTCCATAATTTCATCCTGTGGTGGTAGAGAGTTCCTGCACACAACATCCTCTGAGTGTAAAGTGCTGTAGTGAGCATGCCCAGGCACTTGACAAGCAGCAGGTAGGTGCAGTGAGTGAGGCTCATGAATATTGTTAAGTTCTGCCACTTCAACAGGAAAGAGTTCTGAGTATTCTTCATGGGTTATTCACAGCCCTAAGTAGTCTGCCTGCAGGATTCTGCTGCATGACATCTCCTGTACATCTCCCCCAACTGACTATGTTAAGGTTGCTGTAAGGAAGGGAAGAGAGGAAGGACTGTTCTATGTCTCCACAATGCTGCTTATTTTATACTGCTAACTCTTCCTCCACATCCTCTTCTTCACATTTAACCAGAGCTTCAGTGACATTCTTCTGTCTCCTTAGAGGTAGGAAAACAGACCAATTTTTTAGAAAGTCCATCCCTTGGGAAGAAGTTATTAACTTGGATCCAACTTCCTGTTGTCCAAGATGGAGTTATTTCCTTCCTTATGTGCCTGCATTTTCTTCCTTCTCTTGAGACAGAATGGGCAACTCGCATCCAGAAGCTGCCTCTACATGTCCAATTATAATGATAACATAGCTGGTACACACACCTGTACAGCAATCCCAACTGAAATGACTTCAGCCTAGGGATGTACAAATGTGTCTCAACCCATTACAACATTCATTCACATCTTCATCCAGTATTTTCCATTCTGCTGCAAATGGTTTATTTTCCACAAGTCTTTCTTCCATTTCATTGTCCACTGGTGCTAAAATGTGTGTGTGTGTGTGCCCAAAAGACATACACATGTCAGTCATCATCAGATATTTACAAATCAATTATCTTCCTTGTGTTTTCCTTTGAAAGTTAATGATTTTCCAAAGGGGTAGCAAGAACAATAAAGAATCTTGTGGCACCTTAAAGATAAAGTTAATGAAGTGCCTAATGGCCCATCACAAAGCCAGCTATGGCTGCAATCCTCACCATGTCTATTCAGAAGTCAGTTTCACTTAATTGGACTTATTCCCAGTAAGTGGAGTTAGGATTGCAGCCTTGCTATCTTGATTTTACAGTTCAATATAAACGTAATCCTATCACGTTTCTCTCACTCAGTCATCAGGGAATGACAGTTTAGCACCCTGTTGATATTTTGCTCTTTGTGTCTTGGACTGTATGAATTTCTATATACATATTAAACATTTTACAGGCACTCTCCTTCACTCAGTGTAATGCCTTAAATCCTGTTTGTATTGCAACATTTTATTCCATAAACAAATAATTTATACAGAAAATGGTCATGTGTGTGCATCTGCTGAAAGGGGCATGGAGCTCCACTTTCCACCTACTGAATGTGCAGATGGGTGGAAATGGGGCTCAGCTAGCGCAGCATCTGTTGAATCTTGATCTGGCCCCATTGCTGCTGCAGTGATCTATGTCTCCTCAACCTCCACTCTGGCTGCCATGCAGATTAGTGTTCTGGATGTGGTGGTGGCCCTGCTGATCTGTAACGCCCCACCAGGCTATGGGGGATGGAGTCTTAGGATTGTTCCGTAAGGTGCCACCAGACTCTTCATTGTTTTATGAAAAAATAGTCAGTTATCAAGATAAATTTTGGATAACAGAGTGTGCTGTTCTGTATAAACTTATAATGAAGCTTCTGTTGCACAAAAGAATTTATATTCATAGGAAACATGAATAATCATAATGTACCTAAAGTACTTATTAGTATAGCCCCTGAGACAGATCAAACAACGATTTATTATTATTGTTGTTGCTGATAATAATAATAATAATATATCATCCCACTTTTCACCATCTAGGTCTCAAAGCAGCTTACAACAATAAAATATACAAGATACAAAATTTAAAACATAAATTAAACCTCAAAAATTTAAAAATCTGAAATTTAAAACAATGTCAGAAAATTCTAAAACGTCAGAGAAGCATTCATGGTGCAAAGGCATCCTGAAAGAAATAGTTTTAACCAGGCCTCTGAAACTCAGCAGGGATGGTACCTGTCTGACTTCTAGTGGGAACGGGTTCCACAAAGTTGGGCCCACTATACTGAAAGCACAACTTCTCATTGATACCAGTCATAGTCACCAATAATAGTGCTCCCCCAGATTATATCAGTGATTGATTTGGGACCAACAGAGTAAGGCAGTCTTATCCTGGGCCTACGTTATTCAGGGCTTTGTACAGTAGTACAAGAAGCCTGAACCTGCTTATGTACAAGAAGCGTGAACCCAGTAGCAGATGGGAAGCCAGTGCAGGCCTTTTAACAAAAGTGTCATGTATTGGTGGTAGTTTGTTCCCATCGCCAGTCTAGCAGCAGCAGCAGCATTCAGCACTAGCTGAAGCTTCCAGACCAGATCCAAGCATCCCCACATAGAATGTGTTGCAGTAGTCCAGTTTACCAATATATAAACTACAGTAGTCAAGTAGTCCCTGCTTTAGGAACGGCCATAGGTGATGTACTAGCTAAAGCTGATGAAAGCCAACTGTGTCTCAAGTGACAATGATGGTTCAAGGAGTACCCCCAAACTACGTACCTGCTCCTTCAGAGGGAATGAATTAACCATGGAAACTCTTAAACTCTGCATATTAAAGGAGTTCAGTCTTCATATATACACTATGTTCTTTCTCAACAAGTGCAAAACTCTTTTTAAAAATGTCTTTATTATATTTATAAAAGAAATTCTATACCGCCCTCTTGCAAAATATCAGGGCACTGCAGAGCAACATAAAAGCATTTGAAAACAATACACAAGAATGGTTAAAATAACTGGCTATTCAAAAGACATGTTAAGCAACTGCGTAGAACTGTTGGCATAAAAAAGTCTTCAAGAGATGCCTGAGAGTCAAAAGCAAGCATGTCTGACAAACTGTATTGCTTTTAGTATCCAAGTGTGTGGATGAAACTAACTGAAAAATTCAGACGTCAGACTATAAATAATGAAATATGGACATCAGCCCTTTTTCTTATATGCAAGCAAAGGTATTAGCTTCACCACATAAACCAAACATGCCTTAGAGCCTCTATGACTTTATACACCCCTTGTCAATTTTAGACACAGTGCTTGGCAACATGACAAAAATGACAAGTATCAACATCATGATTGGCAGCACCATGACTGATAGCATGAGTCAAATCAATTGGCAGCGGCACTAGGATATCCCTCTCTCAGAATGCAGAATTACTTACAAGCTCTTGGGTGACCTTTTTAGATTTAAACTGTGAGGGTCATGGAAGGGAAAGCAACGTTATGCTTCTAATAAGTCTCTGCTTGTGTATTGCATGCAACTATATATCAGAGATTCCATCATCAGGTACAATATTAAACGCCTAAAACTATGCTCTCCATAGAAATTGGAGAACCCAAAGTAAAGCATGTTCCATGTAACTTTACAAAGTGCTTAATTAGACTTAATATGTCACCCTAAGGTTGAGAAAACATTGATTTGTTTCATGTTCTGCCTACATAAGAGCAAATAGATATTATATGTAGATATAGATTGTACAATCTTTGGGCCAGTCACTGTCTCTCAGCCTAACCAACCAACAGGGTTGTTCGGAGAATAAAATGGGAAGGAGAACCATGTATACCACCTTGAGCTCCTTGGATGAAAGGCAGAATATAAATGTAATGGAAATAATAAATAAATTGATTATGAATTTATCATGAAAAACCTACTGTGGGTCCTCAAACCAATCGAACCAATACTCTACGTCTACAAGTCCCAGGGACAATAAATGAAATGCTGCTGGATTTATGCATACAATTAAGAAAACATCTTCTGAAATAGTTAGCTGATGACTTGTGATTTTAAATTTGTATGTGGCTTTTGTTGTATAGATATAATTATAGTAAACCACTTTAACATTATTTATTTATTTATTTATTATTTATTTAATTTGTATCCCGCCCTTCCTCCCAGTAGGAGCCCAGGATGGCAAACAAAGCACTAAAAGCACTTTAAAACATCATAAAAACAGATCTTAAAATACATTAAAACAAAACAGCATTAAAAACATTTAAAAAAACAACCTCAAAAAGGGTTACAAATATTATTAAAAAACATATTAAACAATTCTGACACAGATGCAGACTGGGATAGCTCTCAACTTAAAAGGCTTGTTGAAAAAATAAGGTCTTCAAAAGGCACCAAAAAGATAGCAGAGATGGCGCCTGCCTAATATTCTAGGTGCCACCACACTAAAGGTCTGTTTCCTATATTGTGCAGAACAAACCTCCTGATAAGCTGGTATCCGCAGGAGGCCCTCACCTGCAGAGCACAGTGATCGACTGGGCATATAAGGGGTAAGACAGTCTTTCAGATATCCTGGTCCCGAGCTGTATAGGGCTTTGTACGGCAAAACTAGAACCTTGAACTTGGCCCGGTAGCAAATGGGCAGCCAGTGCAATTCTTTCAGCAGCGGGGTGACATGTTGGCGATACCCTGCCCCAGTGAGAAGTTTTGCCACTGCATTTTGCACCAGCTGCAGCTTCCGGACCAACCTCAAGGGCAGCCCCACATAGATCGCATTACAGTAATCCAGCCTAGAGGTTACCAGTGCGTGGACAACAGCAGTCAGGCGATCGCAGTCCAGAAACGGCTGCAGCTGTCTCACCAGCCGAAGCTGGTAAAAGGCAGTCCTAGCCACTGAGGTCACCTGGGCCTCTAGCGACAAAGATGGATCCAGGAGC
This sequence comes from Rhineura floridana, assembly GCF_030035675.1. Lineage (NCBI taxonomy): Eukaryota > Metazoa > Chordata > Lepidosauria > Squamata > Rhineuridae > Rhineura > Rhineura floridana. The sequence continues at coordinate 65,932,383 of NC_084481.1, forward strand.
ACCCCCAGGCTACGGACCTGCTGTTTCAGAGGGAGTACGACCCCATCCAAAGCAGTCAACTGACCAATTATCCGAACTCGGGAACCACCAACCCATAGCGCCTCCATCTTGCTAGGATTCAGACTCAGTTTATTGATCCTCATCCAGCCCACCACCAAGTCCAGGCAGCGGTACAGGGCTTGCATGGCCTCTCCCAATTCAGATGTTACGGAGAAATAGAGCTGGGTATCATCAGCATACTGCTGACACCTCACCCCAAAGCTCCTGATGACTGCTCCCAAGGGCTTCATATAGATGTTAAACAGCATGGGGACAAGAGAGTACCCTGTGGCACCCCACAGCACAGCTGCCAGGGGGCCAAAAGACAGTCACCCAATGCTATTCTCTGAGAACAACCATGGAGATAGGATTGGAGCCACTGTAAAACAGTGCCTCTGTGATGTTCCTGCTTATAGTGTAAATATGGTAAGTGCTGTTTATATAGAAGACATATGGTAAGTGGAGTGAAAGAGGAGGGGGGAGTACATGAGCAGTAGAATGCTGGATGATTGGCTGAGCATTTGAATGGCTGGGAGTATAAATGGAGGAATGACAGTTGAATCTGGGTGGATGTTGGGAGTGTGGAGAAAGAGGTGTTTGAGGGTGGAGGTCAGGAGTGTGGAGAAAGAGGGAGTTGGAGTTCTGATTAATAATAAGTCAAGTACAAAACAGGAATAGATGAAACCATACGCTTGTGAAACATTCTTAAACTAATCTTGTTATTTCTGATATTTAATAAATACTTATTTGGTAAAGGCCTGATCCTTGGCTGGGGGATATACATACCAGAAGGGAGGGCAAGGTAATTACCAAGGCTGAACAGAAACAGTATCTAATGGTGGCAGCGGTGAAGGGAGGAATAATAACAATTCAAATATCCAGAGCAACCCAGAGTTGTATGCGTTATCTATAAAGATACAAGGGGGTTGGGAACAGCATAAGCACGCAGTCACAAAAGTAACCAGCTAGAGAGAGACTCAGGCAAAGTCTCTGGGAGTATTGGTTATAGGATGTGACTGGTGGTGCTGCCTAGCAGGGGGATCTAGTGAGATCTGTGCTAGAGCGGAGTGAGAAACCATATAAAGGACAGTCCGGACTGGCGGTATCCCTGGTGGTGCCTAGTGAAAGGCAGTAGCCACAAGCAGGTGGGAACCTGACAGGGAGAACCATGGGAGGACGCCACATCCAATACCCATCTCACCAAGTCAGCCCAGAAGGATACCATGGCCAATGGTATCAAAAGCCGCTGAGAGATCAAGTAAGAATAACAGGGTTGCACTTCCCCTGTCCTTCTCCCGATAAAGGTCATCCATCACGGCAACCAAGGCCGATTCAGTCCCATAACCAGGCCTGAACCCAGACTGGGATGGGTCAAGATAATCTGTTTCATCCAAGAGTACTTGCAGTTGCTGCGCCACAACCCTCTCAATCACCTTCCCTAAGAAGGGGGTATTTGCAACCGGTCAGTAGTTGTCACAAACCAATGGGTCCAGGGTGGGCTTTTTCAGGAGTGGTCGAATCACTGCCTCTTTCAAGGTGGCTGGAACCACTCCATCTTGCAATGATGCGTTGACCACACCTTGAATCCACTCCATAAGACCCCCTCGGCAAGCTTTAATAAGCCAAGAAGGGCAAGGGCCGAGAGGACACGTTGCTGGCTGCATCATCGCAAGCACCTTGTCCACGTCATCAGGCCGCATCAACTGAAACCATTCCCAAGAAGTTATGAAATTGCAATATACAAGTGTTTTTAGAAATAAATATATGATCCCAGTCCATGACATTCCTAATAGGGAGAGAAAAAGGAATCCATTTGTTTGGTGCAAAAAAGCTTCAAAACAACTTTTTTTTCCATTGAAAATGAAACACTACAAAAATTCAGCACAGTAAACCTTCCAAACAACAAATGGGAGATGTTGCAGAATTTCACCTTAGCCTGAAGATTTTAGATGGTCCCTCTATAGGTGGTATTCAGTGCTAGTCCAAGTCAGAGTAGACCCTCTGAAGTGACTAGACATGACTAATGTAGGTTCATTAATTTCAATGGGTCTGTGTGGTGCAGAGTGGTAAGCGGCGGTAACGCAGCCGAAGCCTGCTCACGGCCGGAGTTCAATTCCAACGGAAGGAGGAAGTCGAATCTCCGGTAAAAGGGGTCGAGGTCCACTCAGCCTTCCATCCATCCGTGGTCGGTAAAATGAGTACCCGGCATATGCTGGGGGGTAAAGAAAGGCCAGGAAAGGAACTGGCAATCCCACCCCATATATACAGTCTGCCTAGTAAACGTCGCAAGATGTCACCCTAAGGATCAGAAACGACTCACACTACAAGTGCAGGGACACCGTTACCTTTTTTTTTGCTGTAGACTTAGTTGAATACAGCCCTCTTTCAGAAAGAAAGAAAAAAGATGGAATTTGTAACCATTAGGTTTCCAGGCCAGGAAGCAGAAGAAAAGTCCAAACTTACCTTATTTTCCTGGCTCCACCCTGCCATATATAAAAGCTAAAAGACACTGTTAAGGAGCCTTTTTACCAGGGCTGTGGAGTCGGAGTCATGGAGTCGGAGTCGGAGTCGGAAGCAATTTTGGGTGGAGTCGGAGTCAGAAGAAATGTACCGACTCCAACTCCAGCTTCAAAATAAAAACTTTCATAGGAATTTAGGAAAGTTTTCTTGTTCAGAAATTTTAATCAAATACATGTCTTTTATGTTCTATCAATCTAGCCCGATGATTCACGTGGTGGTGATGAAATGCCTTGTGCTACCATTTTACTACAGTAAATTTGTTATTACTAGTTAATATACATTTGCCATTTATGAAGGAGTCGGAGTCGGACAGTAGAAAAATAGAGGAGTCGGAGTCGAAGTCGAAGGTTTGGCATACGGACTCCACAGTCCTGATTTTTACAATGGAGAATGTGGAGTTAGGGCTAAACCATACATGATGTCAAGTGCACCTTTGCACTTAATGTGTAGTTTTTAAAGAATAGAACAGAATTAACAGGGAGGTCGCTGATGATCAAGATTACAACAGAAGTGGAGGGTTTTTTAACCTTTTCTCCTCCTGCCACAATCCTCTGAAGCTGGCATTTGTTTTGGATGACATTCCACACTGTCATCAACACAGAATTTCCCCAAGTATTTCCCCTAAAGTCTGCATCTGGTAATATCGTATACATTCTCCAGCGGCTCAGATCACTTCTCCCTTGCTATTATCATAAGAGAGACAATGTAATTTTATGAGCTGCAAAATATGTAAGACAAATCCTGCACAAGAAGCAGAGCAGGTGCAGTGTTCATCATAGGATTTTCAGAGATATTTATACTACACTACAGAGTGCTAATTGTTAGGGGCCTTAACATCCTGCTTAACCCAGCCTTGTAGGTGCTGGAAAACCTAGGCACAATGAGATAAGGTGGAAAGCAAAGATTTATCTTTAAATCAGAGCACTTCGTGGCCAATGTACTCCCTTTTGAGCAAGGCTTTTATGCCCCCTGAACTACCGCAGTGCATGTTGCCTTCCACCATGATTTAAAATTCATCAGATAAAGTGTACATTTAATACTTACGCAAGGGAATACCTCATGCCTTTCAATACATCAAACTCCTAAACCTTTTACATCTTTCATTGTTAAGCTACATGGATCTTGATTTGTACAATTTTAAAAAATATTCTGAAGCCCAGTCAGTCTAACAATAAAAAGCACTGTTGCACAGTAAGAAATCACAAAATACAATTCAGCAACCTGGTGTAGTTGGTCCCCAGGGATGTTTTTTTTTCAATTCTGTTTGTCATAGTCTAGATCCATCATGTCATGCTAGCCTAACCAACTACTACCATCTCCCCCCTCCCTTCTTCCTGGCACACTCCAACTATTTTCTGTTGAACTACTGCTGTCACATGAAAACATATAAAAATGCTCTTTTGCAAACATACTGTTTGGTCTCCTCTGAACTCTCCAGAGCCATGGATTTCTCTCGCTGTCTTTATCAGGGGGTAAATGTTGACAGATCACTGAACCTTACTGTCTGCAGTGACAGGCTTAACATTGTTCTTTGCAAGGTGGAAGGGGAGGGAAAAGCAAAAAAGGTTTCTCTGACTTGTATCTGGAAGGTCCCTGTAACAGCAACAAAGGCTTATGTTCAAAGATTATTAGCTTAAAGGCATTTCAGAGACTTTTTCTTTATTATTATTATTATTATTATTGTAGCAGCAGTTGGGTGTCTTGCTACTGGGTGAAATATGTATTCCCCTGAGAACAAAGGCAGTAGCAAATCCTCTTCTGCTGAGATGGCAACTTTAATAATTCTATGTATTTATCAGAATTGTGTCAAGATCTTAGGGATTTTTGCCCTTCAGGTGAAGTTGAAGGTAGATGGAATGGATACGGTTCTGAGCAATACCACTCAGATATACATAGAAAAATGTCCCATCATGTCTGCAGAGAGACAAAGAAATGGAAGAGAATCTCCCTAAGGGGCTGAAAACACATAACACAGACAAATGTCTCCAACGTTTCAAAAATGAAGGCTAAGATTTTTACATGACCCTTAACCGATGCATAAAGCCCCAAGATTGTCTAGAAAAGAAAAGTTTTAATCACCTTCAACGTAAACTCTCATTTCTTATCAAAGAAAGGGGAAAGTGTTTTACAAGCAAATCTATTCCTTGTAATGTTTAATTCCTTCTTTCATCTCTCCTGTAAGAACCTGATCTTTTAAACATAAACTGTATGTATCTCACATATAGATACATGTGTCTCACATAGCTCACTTATGTATTTCTAATATATATCACATACATAAACATTTTTCTATAAAAATGAATTTACATCTAGGGTGGCTTAGAGAAGAGTCCAAAATACTGCCATTGAACCAAATTCACTCAGAAGCAAAGGAGCCTTTAGCACCTCTTGTTGTTAGTTACATACACATTACTTCTAGGGGACGTTACAACACTCTTTCCATGGCCACAGACATTAGAACCAATTTACTTGCCCTAAAATGATAATGACCAATGGGAGACATATAGCAATTTGGTGTGGAGAGATACATCTCTTCATGCATCATCAGGGAGATGCGGGGGACTTTCAGGAGGAAATATCTCCTAATTAATGATGGTATGGAGACTCACGAAGTGTGAAGGAATGTTGGAACGAATGTGGTGAATAAGCATGATACCAATGGGAATGGCAGCATAACTGTAGAAAGCAATAAAGATTTAGAATGAACATGCAAGGGTGACACTGTGCCACATAGCTGCAAGGGATGTAAACTCAAGCTAAAGACATCTGAATGCCCTGCAAACACAGAGATGAATCTTAACAGGGAGTATCCAGGCCTCCTTTCTTTGAGTAGTTCATGAACTGAAAGCTATGACCTTATATAGAGAAATAGTTTCCTATGTGTGTGTGTGAAAATAAATAACCTACTTTCTTTGACTCAACATGTTAAAAAAAACCCAAATTCTACTACGTATCACAATGGTAATAATCATTTTGTCTTCTTCAGCACACTGTTTTCGTTGCTCAATTGAACACCAATGGTGTTCCTATCCCCTCCCTCCTATTCCCTCCCTCTTGCCCCTTCCCTCCCTCTTCCTTCACCCCTCCCTTCCCCTCCCCATCCCCTTCCAATCCCCTCTTTCCCGCCTTCCTCCTCCTCCCCCTTCCCTCCCCATGGTCAGTTTTACCTATCCTAAGCATGATTGCACAGGGGTAAATCCCACTGAACTCAATGAGCATGCAAATGATCAGACCTGACTTTCCCCTCCTCTCCCTCTCATCTCCCTTCCCCCCTTTCCCCTTTCCTTTTGCCTCCTCCCCTGCCCACTCCAGGCCTCCCTTCCCATGGTCAGTTTTATCTATCCTAAGCATGATTGCATAGGAGTGAATCCCACTGAACTCAATAAACATACAAACGACCAAACCTGCCCTCCTCCTCCCTTTCCTGCCTACTCCCATCCCCTCCTCCCCTCTGCCCTTCCTCCCCTCCCTCCTCCTCCCCTCCCCATCTCCTTGGTCAGTTACACCTATCCTAAGCACGATTGCAGGGGAATAAATCCCACTGAACTCAATAAGCATGCAAACGATCAATCGAGTCTCACCAAACTTGCACAGGATCCCTTTGCTTACCTCCCAGATTAAAAAGCAGAGAAATTCACTAATAGGCAAAAAAAAAAACCTTGCAGTTTAAGAACATACCTATAGCCAACAGATATTTCTATCAAACTTTAAAAACCAGGGAAATTGGGCAGCTATAGTGACTGCACCAGGGGAGCAGGAGACCTGACCTCCTCTCTGAGATATTGTACTGCCCTACAAATTTGTTAAAATGCAAATACAATTTGGGTTGGTCTTTCACAGTCCAATGCATTTCCTGTGTAGCTTGAAAGAATTTAGTAACATGTGCCTCTGAGCATATGGTGAGTGGTGGCAACACCTGCAATGAACCCAAATAACAGAAATAAGACATGTGCTGCGCTGGTCTTGTTTTAGCAGGGAGGAAGCAACAATATTAAAACAGTTGATATACTCACTTTAAATGTTTGATTTACTTTGCAATTTTTTTGAAGTTTCCTATAGTAAATAATTTTCCTTTGCTTCTGTTACTGTCAATATGTGAAGTACAGCAATACTTGCAAAGCGTTAGCGTTTGCAACACTAAAAAAAAGCTCCAAAAACAATTGTGAAATAATGGCACTGACTGTTCTGCAGAATAGTTTCCAATGGACATGTGGAGTGTCTCAGTTTGCACAAGATAAAACAATGGGAGGTGAATTATATTCTAGCAAAATTCTAGGTGTGCTCTATGTTTTTAATTGACCGTGCCCACCTTTCCTTAAGTGGAGTAGTTTAAGCATAGCAATGTGAAAACATGCATCTTGAGCAGGCCAAGTTTGTTTTTTTCCAACAGCTAGAGTCATTGCTTAAGTACCAACATATTGTAATCAGTCTGATTTTACATCAAACTGCAGTTGCACCCAAAACAGAAAACTGCAGTTGCAGTTGTGCCCAAAATAGAAATAGAGCATAACCTCCAGTTTGAAACACAAAAGGCTGTCTGCACCATCATATGACATTGACCAATAAAAAGGCTTTGAAATTAATAAAAATAAATTTGACACAGATTTCTAGGATGAATAATGAGAAATATAATTTTCTAGGTTAGATTCTCTGTAGAAACAGTAGTAACACAGAAAAGAAGCAAAGTAAGAATACCAACAAACATACAAATATGTAATTCTCCATCTTTGGAGATGGCAGGTGTTGCCACTACTCACCATATGCTCAGAGGCACATGTTACCAAATTCTTCGAAGCTACACAGCAAGTGGATTGGACTGTGAAAGACCAACCCAAATGGTGTTTGCATTTTGACAAATTTGTAGGGCAGTACAATATCTCAGAGAGGAGGTCAGGTCTCCTGCTCCCCTGGTGCATTCACTATAGCTGCCCAATTTCCCTGGTTTTTAAAGTTTGATAGAGATATCTGTGGGCTATTGGTACGTTCTTAAACTGCAAGTGTTTTTTTGTCTATTAGTGAATATTAATACTAATACTAGTGACTAATTTACATTTTAGATATTTGAGGAACTCTGTCTTTCTGAATTCTGACACAAACAGACTTGATCTGCACTACCTGGACTAAAGTGCAGACCAGAACTTAGTTACCCACTAGCTTTTAGATGAATATTCCGACACAGTTCTTGATTTATTTATTTTTTAAAGTCAAAAACTGCACAGTTTCAGAAAAAAACTTTAAAAATCCATTTTTAAAAACATAAATACTGAAGATGAATATAGGAACAGAAGAAAATAGATTTATGGGTCAACAAATGCAAAAGTGAAACAGATCTGAAATAGTGTGATTTGTCCTTCCTTAGTTAGCATGCATAAGGCTTCAAGAGTAATTTTTACTTAATCTCTAGAAATCTCAACATCACTGTTGAGAAAAGCAAAGCCTACATTATCATGTCGCCATAAAATTTAGATTCCCCAGCCATCCCCATATTATCACTTTCAACCCTTCTGGGGTGACTTAATATTCACAAGGAAAACTAGGCAAACTAGATCCATGCTGAAGTCTTATACAGGTGGAGTCTGAGAGAAGTATGCCACTGAGCTGAGCTCAATATGTTTAACCTATCATCTATACACCATAACTAGTAAATTCTTATTTTGAGATGTGCATGAGGGAACAGTGCATAAGGAACTTATTCAGATCCATACACTCAGGGGCTTCTTTGTTTTCTCTTAGGAGAGAGCATTGGGGAAACTCTATATGCATGCATTCCAATCTAGAGGATGCAACCTGCATACAAAAACAGTTTTACCCACAGCAATCAGGTGCACAAAAACAAAACTATAACATCAAAAGCTGCTACTGGAGTGGGGGTGGGTGGGAGAGGAGAAGAACTTGCATCCAGCAACGCAGAACCCTATGTACCTTATGCACAGCATGATAAACATCTCAATTCAGAATCATACAAACTGACTGCTCTCATCAGTGCAGCACCATGCATGTGGCCTTATACCATGTTTGGGTTCATTGAATTAACTGAATCAGTTTGACAGAAGAAAATTGGAAGCAAATCCATGTATAGAGTTTTGGATTTTACCTTACCTGTTGTTAGAAAAATAATTTTGTACTGAAGAACCTGCTAAGACTGCAATCATAAGAAAATAAGAAAAGCCCTGCTGAATCAGGCCAAAGACCTAGCTAGTGTTTCCCACAGTGGCCAGTCAGATGCCTATGGGAAGCCTACAAACAGAATGTGAGGGTCACACATGTTGGTCCCACTGTTCTTTCCCAGCAACTGGTATTCATCCTCTGAGCCTAGGGAGTAGCATATAGCCTTCATGGCAAGTAACAATTGATAGCCTTATCCTCCATGGATTTGTCTAGTTTTTAAATCCATCTAAGTTGGTAGCCATCATCATATCTTGCAGTATCACATTCCACACTACAACTATGGGTAGTAATTCCTTTTGTCTGTCCTGAATCTCCCAACATTGAGCTTTATTAGATGACCTCAATGACTAGGATTATGAGAGGAGAAAAAACACTCTCTCCATGCCATGTATTATTTGAAAAAAATTGGCCATGACTCCCTTTACTCATCTTTTTTTCTAAACTAAAAAGCCCCAAACATTGTAGCCTTTCCTCATAGGGAAATTGCTGGTCATTTTGATTGCTATTTTTTGTACCTTTTCCAGCTCCACTTTTTGAGACATGGCTACTAGAACTACACACAGTATTTCAAGTGTGGTTTGCTTATAGGAGGCATCCTGAAGATTTATATAAAGGCATTATGATATTGTCAGTTCTGCTTTTGATCACTTTTAACAGGGAATTTGCCTTTTTCACAGCTGCTGCACACTTGGTCGATGTTTTAATTGAGCTATCCATCCTGACCTCAAGATACTTTTCCTGGTCAGTCACTGCCAGCTCAGACTCATCAATATAAATATGAAGTCAGGAACGTTTGCCCCAATGTGCATCATTTGCCATTTTATTGCCTGTTCACCAATTTTGAAGCTCTTTACAACCCCTTTTTCTTTTTACCACCCTGAACAATTTCATGTGGTCAGCAAATCTGGCCAGCTCACCCTTAACTCACCCCTGTGATTTATGAACAAGTTAGCAAGCTCCTCTTGCAATACATATAATTGGGAGACCTACTTCTTGTATTCCTCCATTGTGAGAACTGTCCATTTATTCCTACACATTGCTTCCTGTTTTTAACCAGTTGCTAAGCCATAAAAGGATCTGCCTCTTACCCCATTACTGCTAAGCTGATTCATGAACCTTTCCTGAGGAATTTTGTCAAAAGCTTTTTGAAAGTCTACTGGATCCAATGTTGTGCACAATCTACCCTGGGTTACAATTTAAGATGAAAGTCAAGTTGTAATCAGGGGCACGTTTATGCAAAAAGCATCTTAAAAAGGAGAAGGAAATTACAGATACAATTGTTGAACAAAGAGCATAAGGAAACATGCTTAATGATGAGAGGACTCAGGAAACAACTAGACCTATTGAATTGAACCCAAAAGGAAAATCAATCTAGTTTCTCAAACATAAATTATTTGAGATAGGCCTGGTACACTATAGCTTTCATGCTAAAGAAAAACTAAACAAGAGTTTAATACCACTATTAAGAAAAGGGAATGAATTCATAATTTTAAATGGTCATAGCAGATTAATTTGATTTACAGTAAATTATAATCATAAGAAAACTTACTGAACATGGAACTCAAAACTTTTTTTTGTTAATTAGGATATTAAAATGTACAGTATTCATGGCAGTTAATTTGTACATAAGTGAAACATAGATAAAATTTATTGTTGCGTACCACCCCAATCTCCGAGCAAGATTTCCAGGGGGTCCTGTGCTTGCCAAGGGTTTGGTTTCCTTGGAAAGAAGGTCAGTGGAGTCTATAGTGTCTTTATGAAATATGGTTTATTTATACACATTCACAGCCTGAGTATAAGATGAAGGGGTTCAAAGCACCATTACCAGTCCAATAGATCTTGCTTTTCCATCAGGCTTATAGGAGGCATCCTGAAGCCAGCGTGCAGGGAGCAGGCCTCTCTACATGTCTCCAGTTCCCAGCCTTTCCTCAGACTAGCTAAAAACACAAGCCTCTCTTTGGCCTCATGGGGGGAGGGGTTCTCCTGAAGAATTTTTAATAACAATATAATCCCCCTGGCCCGTTCACCAGTTAATTGGTGCTTCACAGACCCATTACCCCACCTGGCCACTCTATTAGATTAACAAAAGAGACTCATCTGACCAGCAGAACATGTTTCTCAGCTGCAGAGCCCACCTCCAGGTGCAGGGTCCCAAATCAGAGGCTGGAAGGGGACTCATAGAAATAATGTATTTCAGCCCCCAAACCCATAACAATATGGTAGAAATTTACTGTAAAGCAAAGTTGTTATATGGTTGAATATTAACTTGGTATCTGTTGTTCCAGTACTTTACAAAAAGGGGGCACTTCTCCTTACAATAATTTCCTAAAACATAGAATGCAACTAATATGATAGTAATAGATAAATCAGGAAAAGACTTGTCAAAACCAGTCTTATAGATCTATATCTTTATTCAACCAGGATTTAAAAACCTAGAACAGTATTTTGGCTAAATATTTTAATACAATGTTGGTTGAATATATTTCTTGAGATCAAATGAGATTAATAAAAGATTGACTTTTCTCAACAAATATATGCGGAGTGTTAAATCTTATTCATATTATTAATCAAAAAAAAAAAAAGCAGGGGTTCTGTTTATCAGGCCGGGTGCCAGTGGGCAGCTAGGTTGGGCACTAGCTGAGGGCCCCTGTGGTTGAGAATGGCTTCTGCTGCTGTGAGTGGGTGGGTGGAGCTCCTGCTCCATGATTCATGCTAGCATTGCATCACAGAGCATGCAGCCTGCAACCTGGTGCTGCCACAGATCACAGAGCAGAAGCTACCATCCCAGGTAACAGCTCCTTCCATCATTTGCACAGACTGGCCACACCACTTCCCATGTTGCCACATCAATGTGCTAGCAAGCTGAGTGCAAATGCTTGCCATCACCCAAAAAGTTGGTGGGAATGTTAACATCCCTCACCGCCATCCTGGGTGATGGCAGGTGTGTGCACACAGCGTCCTAGCATGTGCATGCAGCTGGGCCTATTTAAGCAGCCAGTGTGGCAGCCATAGTGCTGCCATGACACTGCCGCCATCTTCAAGAGCCCGGTGCAGTCTATTGCCAGCCTTGCTGCTTATATATGCAGAAAAAAGCATAAAACCACTTGGAACACAGTTATTTAGTTAGAATCCTAAAAAAGACCATGTATCAAAAACTCATTCCTTCAATGAAGGTGAAGGAGATCTGAGCCACTCAAGCTGGCAGCTGCCAGGGTTGCCTATTTTTACCACTATTATTTGCACTGTCAAGAAAACCCTTAGCAGTTGCAATACAAATAGATTCAGAGATAAAATGAATACAGATAGGAAGATCCCCCCCCCAAATTAACCCATATGCAGTATGGGTTCATATCAAGTATAAATGTATAAGGTACTGTACAGATGATATTTAACCCCTTTACGATTGAGCAAAATATATCCAGGAACTAACATGCTGGCATTGCAAGGCAGCCAGAGTAAATATTAGTCATGGATTTTTACCTAAAATAGATATACAGTGCCTTACAAAAGTAGTCAGACCCCTGACCAATGCTCTCGTATTACACTGAATTACAAATGGTACATTGTAATTTCGTTTTGTATGATATTTTATTTTGAAACACTGAAACTCAAAATAAATGCTTGTAAGCTGACATTGGTTTTACGTTGGGAAATGTTTGGTAAGAAACAAAAAACTGAAACATGTAGCTTGAACCTCAACACATTAATATTTGGTAAAGCCACCTTTTGCTGCAATAGCAGCTTTAAGTCTTTTGGGGTAGGTATGTACCAGCTTCACACACAGTGTCGGTGGGATTTTGGCCCATTCTTCTTGGCAGATTCGCTCCAGGCTGGTTGGACATCGCTTGTAGACCACAATTTTCAAAGAGCACCACAGATTCTTCCTGGGACTGAGATCAGGACTTTGACTGGGCCACTGTAGGACATTCACTTTTTTGTTCTAGAGCCACTCCAATGTTGCTTTGGCCTTGTGCTTGGGATTGTTGTCCTGCTGTAAAGTGAATTTCCTCCCGAGCTTCAGTTTTTTAGTGCACTGAAGCAGGTTCTCTTGCAGTATTTCCCTGTATTTTGCTCCACCCATTCTTCCTTCAATTGGAACAAGATGCCCAGTCTCTGCTGATGAGAAGCATCCCCACAGCATGATGCTGCCACCACCATACTTCACTGTAGGGATGGTGTGTCTTGAGGCATGGGCAGTGTTAGGTTTGTGCCACATATAGCGCTTTGAGGTTTGGCCGAATAGCTTTCTCTTGGTCTCATCTGACCACAAAACCTTTTTCTCACATCACAGCTGGGGCACTCTCATGCTTTCTGGCAAACTCCAGATGTGCTTTCAGGTGGTACTTTTTGAGTAACGGCTTCTTTCTTGCCACCCTCCCATACAGGCCAGTGTTATGCAGAGCTCTTGATATGGTTGACTGCTGCACCATTACTCCACTTCCAGCCACTGAACTCTGTAGCTCCTTCAAAGTGATTGTTGGCCTCTCTGTGACTTGTGGCCGATGGGTGAAATAAAGCACAGACAACAGCAGTTATGGTTGAAACAAAGGCCCACTTTATTAAAATATAACAAAACCCATTAAAGTTACCTGCAGAGGGTAAACCTAGGTGAGGGACTAAACCTTAGGCAAGCAGCTTGCCCCACAACTCTTGGGCAACCAGCCCCTACTAGGGCAAAGGGCAAGCCCCCTTTTTGCTTACCCCTTGCCCTGGCCACACCTTGTAGGTGAGTAGGGGGGCCTTCCTGCATCACCCCTCCCAGGGCCACACAACCCTCGGGTGGATGAGGTAAGTTGGCCCCCAAAGCAGCCCATATCCTACCCTCGGGCCATAAAACCCTGAGAGACAGGCCTCCGGAACTACCAATCACTTCCAAAGGTGCCTAAGGGGGACACCTAGCTGATCTTTACCTAATTCCCTTCCGCACCTTACCGCATCCAAAACTCAACTTGTCAAAGGTATTCCTTTTAGCTTATCAGATTAGCCAAATTAGCCAAATTCACCTATTAATCATGACTCCCCCTAACCCGATTCCCTCCTCCTCTCATAGTGTGGAGCAGGCAAAAAACCTGCCCACTAACTAGGGTGGGCAGGATAAAAATTCCTACTCGGCCCCGAAGCAACCTTGATCACACCAATAAAAGAGGGAGGGCAGGGTGGGCATCTCGAAGGCAAAGAGGAGGAAGGAGGAGGAGTGCGGGCTTAAAAGTCTCTTCTCACTCCACCCCTCCACGCAGAACGTTGAGCGTGCGTATTGTGTGCGATGCTGCCCATCTTCAAAATGGCGGCTGCAGCTTCACCAACTAGCCGCAACTAAGTGCTGCCCGGCCAGGCTTTGCGGACGAGCGGCGCTGGACTTTTCTCACAAGTCTCCTCATTGTTCGAGTGCTGAGTTTTGAGGGACAGTCTTTTCCTGGCAGTGCCTGGGTGGTGTGATACAGCTTCCAATTCCTGGTTATTGATCCAACTATGTTCACTGGGATATCCAAACACTTGATATTATTTTGTACCCTTTTCCTAATGTATGCATTTGTATTATATTATCTCTCACTTCTGTGAATGCTTTTTGGTCTTCATTTTCCTTCAGATCCACAGCCTGACCAATGATCCTTCAATAGTGGTGTTTTTATCCTGACAGTGTGACAGCAACTTTAATGGTTCACAGGTGGAGGCCAATGGTAAGGTAATTGTGTCCCCAAGCTATTTCTTTCATCTGTATAAACTGGGAGCTTCCACAGCACAGGGGTTGAATATTTATGCAAGCAACATGTTTCAGTTTTTTTATGTTTCTTACATTTCCCAACATAAAAAATATGTCACCTTACAATCATTGATTTTGAGTTCAGTGTTTCAAAATAAAATATCATACAGTACGAAATTACAATCCACCATTTGTAATTCAGTAATATGAGAGCATTGGTCAGGGGTCTGACTACTTTTGCAAGGCACTGTGTTTTGGAAAAGGATTGTGAAGCATGGAGAAGAAATGCTGGGTTTTAAAATTCCATGGGATCCGACAGTAATCTTTCTACCCATATTAAAAAGTTTATCAGTTAATGAAGATGGGGAAAATGATTATATACTTATTGACCGCTGCAAGAATTTGCATTAACTGTAACTGTAAAAAAAGGAAAGTAGCAACATTTCAATGATTTTTGAAAACTGTTGGGTACAGTTTAAGAATAAAATGATAGAAGTTAAAAAAAGGATGGAGGCCAAGTTAATTGACAGTTTATTATTATTCAATTCAATTCAATTCATTGTACTAGCCTAAAGTCATGACAAATATGTTTATTATTGTTGTTGTTAAGTCACGTTCTACCTATTTTTTCTTGTCATTTCTAGTACAATGGATAAGGATATATAGAAATATGTAATATATAAAAATAAAAATGTTTACTAGATCATCCTTATCCACACACTTATCAACACTCTCAATGAACTCTACAAGATTAGTGAGAAAAGAGTTACTGTTGCAGACACCATGTTGATTCTTCTTCAGCAAGACCTGTTCTTCTATATGGAACAGTCTAAAATCTCCTGTGATACTTTTGCTAAACACTTTGCCGATAAAATCGAGCGCCTGAAGAGCATGCTTCCGCTCGCCATGGAGACAGGAAGTGGGCCAGAGTCGGCCAGTTGCATTCCGGTTTGTTGGGATCGGTTTCAGCCTCTTCTCTCTGAGGAAGTGGACAAGGTGCTCTGTACTGTGAAGCCAACCACCTGTCTGGTTGATCCTTGCCCTTCATGGCTCATCATGAGCTGTAAAGAGAGACTGGGTGAAGGGATCAAGGCGGTGGTGAATGCATCCTTGCAAGAGGGTGCAATGCCATCAGCCCTCAAGGAAGCGGTAATAAAGCCCATCTTAAAAAAACCGTCCTTGGATCCCCAAGAGTTAAACAACTTTTGTCCAGTCTCTAATTTACCATTCTTGGGCAAGGTGATTGAGAGGGTGGTGGCTGCGCAGTTACAGACACACTTGGAGGAAACGGATTATTTAGATCCATACCAATTGGGTTTTAGGACTGGTCATGGAATGGAAACAGCCTTGGTCGCTCTGGTAGATGATATGAGGAGGGCATTGGATAGGGGTGAATACACCTTCCTTGTCCTCCTGGACCTCTCAGCAGCTTTCGATACCGTTGACCACGGTATCCTTTTAAATCGCCTAGAGGGATTGGGAATAGGAGGCACTGTCTTGCAGTGGTTCCATTCCTATCTCTCGGATAGGCAGCAACGGGTGGCATTGGGAGATGAGGTTTCAGACCCTTGGCCTCTTCACTGTGGAGTGCCATAGGGTTCTATCCTCTCTCCCATGCTATTCAACATCTATGTGAAACCGCTGGGACCAATCATCAGGAGTTTTGGGTTGCAGTGTCATCAGTACGCAGATGACACTCAGCTCTATCTCTCATTTAAGTCCTCACCGGAGTTGGCTGTCAACACCATGTCCAAGTGCCTGAAATCCGTAAGTGGATGGATGGGAGAGAATAGGCTGAAGCTGAACCCCGACAAGACTGATGTATTACTTGTGGGAGATAAAAGGAAATTAGGAATTACTGACCTGATGCTTGATGGGGTAAGTTTACCCCTGAAGGACCAGGTCCGCAGTCTTGGGGTCATACTTGACTCCCAGCTGTCCATGGAGGCTCAGATTACAGCAGTGAGCTGGGCAGCCTGGTATCAACTACATGTGATACGGAGACTGCGACCCTACCTTCCTGTTCATCTGCTCCCTCGGGTGATACATGCCCTGGTCTCCTCTTGCTTAGACTACTGCAATGCGCTCTACGTGGGGTTACCCTTGAAAACGGTCCAGAAATTACAGCTGGTACAGAATGCGGCGGCACGCTTGATTACGCATAGCCGTCGCTGGGATCATATTACCCCAGTGTTATTAGATCTTCACTGGTTACCAGTTGTCTACTGGGCCCAATTCAAGGTGTTGGTGTTGACCTTTAAAATCCGATATGGTTTCGGCCCAGTATATCTGAAGGAACGCCTCCAGAATCACCGATTGTGCCGCCTGACGAGATCAGCCTCGCAAGACCTTCTCTCGGTCCCACCGGTGAGAACAGCTAGGCTGGTACGGACCAGAGAGAGGGCATTCTCTGTTGTGGCCCCCACCCTCTGGAACTCTCTCCCTTTCGATCTCAGACATGCTCCCTCCTTGTCCAGCTATCGCCGAGCCTTGAAGACCTGGCTGTTCAGGCAGGCCTACAAGATTGGGACAGATTAATTTTATGTTATAATTGAATTAACGGATGGTTTTTTAGCTTAAAATTTGATTATGTTGATATGTATATGTATTGCTTTTATTCTTGTTGTTCGTCGCCTAGTGTCCCTAACCCGGACAGATAGGCGGCTGAAAAATAAATTTTATTATTATTATTATTATTATATGCTTGTTGGTTTATGTTTGATAATGCTTTCCACTAATTTACTGTGATATCCACCCCCCATCTTAGCTTACATACTTCTAGAATTAACAAATCTTGGAATTGTTGTTGATCACAAGCTGAATATGAGCCAACAGTGCAATATGGCTGCAAAAAGGGCAAATGCTATTTTAGGCTGCATTAACAGAAGTATAGTTTCCAAATCACATGAAGTAGTAGTTTCCCTCTATTCGGCACTGGTTAGGCCTCATCTTGACTACTGCACCCAGTTCTGGACACTGCACTTTAAGAAGGATGCAGACGGACCAGAACAGGTTCAGAGGGCAACGGGGATGATCAAGGGACTGGAAACAAAGCCCTATGAGGAGAGATTGAAAGAATTGGGCATGTTTAGCCTTGAGAAGAGAAGACTGAGGGGAGACATGATAGCAATTTTCAAGTACTTGAGAGGCTGTCACACACAGAAGGGCCAGGATCTCATCTTGATTGTCCCAGAATGCAGGACACGGAATAATGGGCCCAAGTTGCAGGAAGCTAGATTTTGACTGAACATCAGGGAAAACTTGCTAACTATTAGAGCTGTATGACAATGGAACCAATTACCTAGGGAGGTGGTAGGGTCTCCAACTCTGGAGGCATTCAAGAGGCAGCTGGACAGCCACCCGTCAAGTATGATTTAAGTTGGATTCCTGCATTGAGCAGGGGGTTGGACTCGATGGCCTTATAGGCCCCTTCCAACTCTATGATTGATTCTATGATATAAACTACTATACATTGTATTCCTGTTCAAATGTCTCTGGCATATGCATTTTCGTATTACAGCCCTTTAGCCTCTGACTTGCTATCATGCCCTACTATATGCTCATCAACTAGATAAATCCCATCCCCATTTGTACAACCAGAAACAAATAGCTTCTATCAAGCATGCCAAATTCTATGCTAGATAGATGTGGCCTTGCATGGCAGTTTTTATGTTTGACTTAAAATGCCTTCTGAATGTTCCTATTAATGGGTGCTTCTTGCAAACTACTTATATTTTATTTTCCTCCACCTTCTTATTTTTATAATTAGATATTTTTGACACTCAGAAATATGAGGTTTCCCTTTGTAGAAATACTAACCCCCTCATTTCCAACCTGCTTCCCAAAAGATCTCTGGAAACACATTTGTGATGCATTTTTCTTCAGATGTTTTTAAGTAGGACTGTCTAAGTAGTACAGAATATAAGGACTGTCATAGTCTTTGATCATTATCTGGACTAGCAGGTTTACAGCTACAACTAGCTTTTACCTTAAGGTACTCATGTTTATTCTCTTTCTTTCCTATGTGCTATTTTTTATTTCTTTTATTTCTAAATCATTTACTATGGTATTACTTTGAATTATTGGAGAATAAAAAGATCTACAGAGACATTTCTGATAGTTTGATTAACATGATAAATATTTAAATATACCAAAATTTTACATATTGAATGCTTGAACTTGAGTTGTTTTTATTATATACAGAGGTTGCATGAAATTTAGCCCCACCAGCGTGAATACAAAGCGCTATTAGATCACAGCAGAGCTACAGTTTCATCTGTTTCTTCTTTACATTTCAAACTCCTCTGTATGTCAACTAAGGGCAGAAGATCAACTTATTTAACAGACTAGGACACGTTTCTTGCCATGTCCAGAAGTGAATACTGTTGCTAACCCCATTCAAAAAGGGGATGTGGATACTTTTAGTGACAAAGAATTGTGAATTTCAGCTGACAACTTTTCCTATCACAGTGCTGCAGATCTTTCCATACATCTCCTTGACCATGGTTGAGGTTGAAGATTTGCTGTAAAGTGACTTTTCCCAACATTTTACCCATTAATTTCAACATTCCTCCCCAAAAGACCACTTCCCATATAAAACATAAGGTAAGGAAAGTGATATTGCAGTTGATGGGCGAAATAATACGCAGACAACAGCAGCTATGGTTGAACAAAGGGCCACTTTATTAAATTATAAACAAAATCTTTAAAGCGACCTGCAGAGGTGAAACCTAAGTGTGGGAACTAACTATAGGCAACCAGCTTGCCCTACAGCTCTCGGGCAACCAGCTCCTGCTGGGACAAAGGGCAGGCCCCTTTTGCTTACCCCTTTCCCCCGCCACATCTTGTAGGTGAGTAGGGAGGCCTTCCCACGTCACCAAACCCCCGGGGCCGTAAAACCCTCGGGTGGATGAGGTAAGAATGGCCCCAAAAGCAGCCCATATCCTGCCCTCGGGCCCTAAAACTCTGAGAGGGAGGCCTCTGGAACCACCAATCACCTCCAAAGGTGCCTAAGGGGGCCACCTAGCTGTCATTACCTATTCCCCTTCCCACACTTTACCGTATCCGTGTCCCCAAACATGCCCACAGTAGGAGTCAATTTAAAACCAAATTAGCCAAAATAGCTAAAATAACCTATTAATCATGACACCCCCTAACCCAATTCCCTCCATCTTCCAGAGTGTGGAGTAGGTGAAAAACCTGCCTGCCAACAAGGGTGGGCAGGATAAAAATTCCTACTCGGCCCTGAAGCAACCCTGGGGACACCAAAAAAGAGGGAGGGCAGGGTGGGCATCGCGAGCCAAGATGAAGAAGGAGGAGCGGGGTGGGCTTAAATAAGCCCATTGGCGCTCCGCCCCCTCTGTGCAGCACGTCGCGCATCATCTCAGCATGACGTGCGATGCTGCCCTTACCTTCTATGGGTTCTGTGGCTTCACCCTCAGCCGCAATTGCGCTCCGCTCGCCCAGGCTTCGCACAGATAAGCGGAACAGGACTTCTGGTAACTTTCCCACCACAATGTTTGTGTGAATTGGTATTTGTTGGATTTTAAGATACATGTTTATTGATTTTTCTTATAATGTTAGGTACCACTATCTCATCAAATCCATTAATCACTAAGATTGCTTCTCAGGCACATCTCTATGGCTTCTACATTCACAGCAATCATCCAATGGTACAGGCTACTTTGAACATGCACAAGGGGCTCATGAATTTTCTGTTTGTGGGACCTGTGTAATATCTGAAGGAGATCAAGAACCAAGTAATGGAGGAACCCAGGAATAGAAGCAACAGAACACTGTCTCATTCCCCACTCTCAAAATTCAAGGGGAAGTTTCTATGGAAAACTTTTGGCTCAGCAGCACCAATAAACTAGTCCTCTGTTTTTCTATGGAACTTGATCAAAAGAAATAACAGTGAAAATAAATATCTTAAATAGATGCATAATAAGTACTGACAGTAACAGATAAGGTGGTGGGGCAGTGGTGGTCATGTGACCTCCCAACAGCTGAGTTGCTGTTGCTTACTGGGAGGGGCGAGGCAGCATAGTGGTCGGCATGGTGGAAAAACACTGGCAGAGCCTATCCAGTGCTCCTGCCAGTTCATCTGCACTGCACCAACTGCCTGCCACCTCGCCCCTCCTGGTAATCAACAGGGACTCAGCTGTCAAGTGGACAGGTGAGAACCACCACTCCATCACTCCTGTTGCTATTGAGTACTGGCCCAAAGGTTCTGCTAAAATAAATAGTGAAGAAATTGAAGAAGTTAGGAGCTCTAGTTATCTTGAGCAAAAATTGACTGAAACCAACATTTATTGGAGGTGAGCGCAGCATAAGAAGAGACCATGACCCAGCTATAATAGAATATAGTCAGCATTACTTGGTAATGGACTGCTAATGAAGATTAAAAGAGAACTTTACCATCTGAACTCTTATGCCTGTTAAGATCTGTGATAAAGAGTGTTGGTCAACAACACTAACTGATGAAGAAAACACAATATACAGAAAGTACTGTAGAAAATGTATGTGTAAGATCTATGTCCATGACCATATACCAGATGAAGAACTATAACACAAAGGTACAATATACTTGATACAGGCCATCTATGATGCCAAGCACAGATAAGCAAACAATCTGAGCCATCAGCAAGAGAACTTTCTGCATTACAGATTTGGGTCCTTATGGCTTCAAACTAACCTCTTGACAGATCTAAAATAAAGTGGGTCAATTTTATGGCAAGACATTTTGGTCAGCAATGGTAGTGACACTCTAGAAATAGGATGGAATGGTGTGCTGCTGATTTGACTAAGGAAAAAGGATGAGTTAAGGACGAGTTAAATGTAGTGAAACAGATAATGTTCAAAGGTTAAAAGTGTTATTCAGCACATAAAACCTAAAAATAATATCTAGTCCCAGATGCATTTACTGTTGGTGAGAGAATGGTGCTCTGCACATGATCAAAATGAACATTCTCCAGTCAACCTTTACAAATGATGAGACACTACTGCAAGTAATGCATGTTCTCGTGTTCTAGGGCTCAATATAAGCTTGTCAATAGGTTTGGGGACCTGATTAGGATGGACATATCTTTGGTTTCTCTCAGTTTCTCATTTTTCCAGTTTTAAGTTCCGTTTGCATGATTTCCATTACAGTGTGATTTTTTGAAAAGTCAGAATGAAAATTCACATATATTTTCATGTACACATTTTTGCAAGCAATTTCCTATATATGATGCATTTTGTACATTATTTTATAAATACACACATTTTTATATTTCCCCCTAATAAATACTTTTCGTACGTATTTTGTGGTTGGAGAACTGTATTGCAAAATTCAGAGAAGTGTAAATTTTGAAAGATAGCTGCATTTCAATTTGCCTATTGATTCAGGAATTGTGATTTAAGTAAGGTTTGCATTAAAATATGAACTGAATCCCACCCACTCCCTCCCCTTGTCTAGGACTGATAAATGGTAACTTCCAGTTGATTCCTTCATTATATAGCCCTAGCTGTAAAAAAATGACTGACCATGTCAATCTATAACAGGTCAAATGTACTATATTCTCCTGTATATTCTAGGGAAAATCAGGATAATCAATTTGCAAACAATGCTAAGATGTCTGGGAGGCTACTCTTCTTTAGCAGGTGCTATCTAGGCAAAATATCTCATTATACACATTCCAAGGTTAAGCTCTGGTACTAAAGCTACTGATATAAATAAAGCCAAATCCTGGCTGACAAGGATTTGGGAGGGTAGTTTGCTTCTTTCAGTGTTGCTTACTAAAATATGTTTCCAACTGATGCTTCATGAAGCAACTAACATTATCTTATCATAGTGAAGAACATAATTCTTATGATCAATTTTTTTTATTGTAAAGGAACACTATGTTATTATCTTTTCCCAGACCAAAAACCAAAACAATGATACGTTATACTGCTAAGATAAAAATATGTTTAGATACAGAGATTTGTTTGCATTGATTGCATTAAGCATTGGAAGAAGTCCTTTGTTATCTGTTTGAAATGGATATGGCTAAGAGTCTACCAAGCTGTACTGAGTTCCGTACAGTGTTTGAACCAGTTCTGTATACATTTTGCCTGATTCCTTTTCCCTTCATCATTTCCTCATGTCACCCCTGCTTATAGAGAAAGTCAAGCATTAACAGATAAGTCTGATTTCTTTAAATTGCCTTTATACTGCTAAGTTGAAAGTAGCAGTTCAGTTTGCACTGATCCGTGTTGAGAATTATTAGGCTGATTAGCTTTTTCCAACAGTACTGATGTTGATGGCATAAATGTAACCTTTGTGTATGTGCTCTGTTCCATCAGCACACATCTTGCCTTCCTGATAAAGTCGTCAATTTTGGCCATATCCTTTAGGAAGGGTCAAAATGCCATTTCCCTTTTTAATCAGGACTTTATAAGACTGATGTGAGCAATTCTATTCCACTTGAAAAGGGTACTAACATGAATATCATGTGAATATGTCCATCCTAATAGGAACAAACATCCCAAAAGAGTTTTCCGAATTAAGTTAACATCAGAGGCTATGTGCAGTTCAGTGGCTCCAGCTTGCTTTGTTTCACATTGATTAAATTATCTCTAGGCCTTTTCCTCACAAACAGAAAAAGAGTATCAACCACATTTTAGATATCAGCTGAACAGTTCCATAAGTCCTATTAGCACAATAGATGGGAGAGAATAGCGTAGCTATGGGCGATAGCCATACTGTTCTTTACTCTCTTTTCCCATACCCATAAAAAGCTTGTTGACATTAACTAGTTCTCTTCCCTTTAAATGAGAGACTGGCACTTCGAAAGATGACATTAAAGGATGGAAAAAGCATGGCTACTCCAATATTTACATGGAGTAGCTATGTTTTCTCTGCATTGAAAGCACATGGCAGCAAGGAACTCTACACCCAACTAGCTGGTGCAGGCTTTAGGCAGCTGGACCAACCTTTGTTACAAGTTTAAATGACAGAAGAGGCAGTGCTGAAGTCCTCAGACTTGTAAAGGAATCTGCAGGACTGTGAAGTGGAATGAGTTGCCTGGATGGACTCAGGTGAGTCTACTTTGGAATCTAAGATTGGCAGATTTTCCTTATCCAAAAGTTGATGAAATTGCATACACCATTATGGGGGAGAACATCTAACACTGGTAGGGTTGATGCTTTTTAAAGTTTGGAAGAATGTTTCCATGTTGGAATTCTGTGATGAAAAAACACACAATGTCTACCACAAAAATATAATTTGATGAGCAATGGGGGGGAGAGAAGAGCTGTGTCACTCGCAACTAGTAATATTACAGGCCCCATAACACTCACACAATCATATTCTATAGAAGATTTAGGTAATGTATCACTTTAGTGAGTTTTTTGTCTGTTTAAAGTTTATATCAAAGCATTTCTAATCAGATAAAGGAACTGACTGATATAAGCACCATAAGCAGAGAAGAAAAACTTAACATGTAGGTTACAATCCTATACACATTCATTCAGGAATAAGACACCATTGAATAAAGTGAGGCTTACTTCAGAGTAAATATTCATAGGGTTGCGCTGGCAATTGCATAACTTATGTCTTGTCAAAGAGCACACAAAGCAGCACTGGAAATGTACCAAAAGAATAATATACAAGGGGTGGCAAAAGAAAATGTACTGTGTGCAGAATACCATTTAGGATTATAAACTTTAGAAGCTCATTTATCTGAACAATCTGAGAGACACCCAGTGAGAGACACCTGGAAAAATCAGAAACCAACTATAGTCCAATCAATGTATATTTATTGCAGCAGCAGCAGCAGCATCACTTTCATTTTTGGGGAAGTTCCATCCATGCTACCCAGTGACACAACAACTGGCAACCACATGGTTTGAACAGATCATGTGGCAAGGTCCCACAAAGAAACCATCTCTCCTAAGGAACTGACTACATCAACCACCCACATAAGTGATCACCAGCAGCAGCCATGTAAAAACACCCATCTTACCACAACAGTAGGTATGATTTGGGCTTACACAAATATAACAGACATTTCCAAACAGCAAGAATCTACTACACAGAGAAAACAGAGCTTTATTTTAAGCGATAATGAGTTAATTCTACGACGACAGTGAAAAAGAATGCCAAAGGAGAAAACCCTTTCACAGTACAATTTTAAGTAGGAAAACTTCATGGAGCACATTTTGTCAGCTGCAAAAAAAGTATTGATAGTTGTCTACTGACAATATGGATGATGAGAAAGTAAACAATTTCACAGTAATGTGTACTGACACGTTAATGTTAAATATTGTTACAGATGGGAATAGAAAAGCATTGTGCTTCAGGATAGTGATCTTACAGTGCACATCTGGAGCAGTCTGCCTAAACCTTGATTTGCAATGGAGGTTGAGGGCATCAGATGTCATCAGTCAGATGAACACACAGTGTTATGTGAGAGAAATCACAATGCATACAGAGCATACCACATGCATCATTTGTTGATTTCTTTTTAGTCCCTTCTTCATTATTTGATGCAGTACCCCAAGGCATCCATTCTCCTTCAACACACTGTCCCTGGCTGACAAAACAGTCATAATGGAGCTGCATATTCTCTAAATGTTTAAAATTGGAAGCAGGGACATCAGACACACTGCTTAATACCAACACTTCATTTTTCAAGAATGTCTCCAAATTGAGCTTTTCTATTCTGGTCAGGGGTACAGACAAGCAGAGCTGTGGGGAGTCATCAAGCTTTGCATTGTGAATATTCTCAAGTTCTCACAAAGCATGTGAATTTGGTCAAGGGTTACGTTTCTACATAAAGAACACATCCTACCAGTTCTGTTATTTGCAACAATTTCAATTATAAATTACTGTTCCAGCCCATTCTGTTCCATTCCAGCTTTTATACTTTCCCTTAGCAAAAGGTTGCTACAAATAGGAGGTGTGTGTGTGCACGGGGGGAATGTTCTAGTTTAGAAATGGCAAATCTCCTAGGGAAGGAAGTTCAACACTTGAGATATTTATGTGTTCTTGCTGTCCAAACATATTGTGCCACTTCAACGTTTTATAGCACTTTAGTGTTCAAAGTACACCTGCATTATCTTCAGAGTGTTCAGGGCACACCTGCATTATCCATTCAACAAACCTGTAAGGTAGAACAGCATTAGTACTCCAATATTATAGATTGCTGACATTCCACTATTGTAGCTAAGTGGCTTGCCTCAATGTGATCATGGCAGATAATGTGATCATGGCAGATAATTTATTCAAATCTGGGACTTCCTGATTTGCACCATGCTACACTTCTGGTGGATCGTAGGGATTATAAAAGGAGAGATGGTGCTGCCATTAGATTGGATCCAATGGAGCATGACCCCCCACCCACTCCTCTTCACCATAGCCTCCTACTCTTCCCAAAGGCTGCTCCTGAGAGTTAAAGGACCCTCCAGAATAATGTAGGGGCCATGGTATGGGGTGCTGTAGTGGGATGGGGGATTGACAAACATCTGGGTAGGGGACTAACTTGCCCCATCACCTTGATTTGTAACCAGATGAAAACCAGAAGCCAGAACACTGATGAAATGGAAGCGGTTGTGAAAAATAAAATAAAATTCCAAACCACATAACTTCAGCCAGCACAACAGTATAACAAAATGTCATCCAACTGTAAATGCAATTATTAGGATGCCTATTGTAAAATTGTTTTCCTATGTTAATATTTTCCATAAATATGTCAACCTATGTAACTTACAAAGCATATTCATTTATAATCACGAAGACAATATATTTAAAATAAAAAAGTTGTTTCAATGTCCTGTTGTCTGAAAACAAGCAAACAGCATATATATATCGCCAATGCTATTTTTGAACAACTGGATCCAATGGTTCACTTACTTCTCAACCTGCTATGGAATAATCTGGCAGATCTCTAATTTTAATAAGCTTCAGAGGGATTTGATGTAATGCAGCTTTTGCTTACATCAATTAACACTCAGAAAAATAAAAAGAACTTGTTAAAGCATTTATCTTTTTTTTTTTAAAAAAAGTAGCAAGAGTGAGGGCTAAACTATATAGGATGGGGAACTATTATTATTCTTCCCATTGGATTTTTTTGGGGTTTTATTTTCAGGTTTCCCCTCCCCCTAAAAGCAGCTGTGAGAGGCTGAGATCAGGAGTGAAGGATGAGTGGGCTCATGCACCTGCTTAACCCTTTCCCTTCTTATCAGCGGTCTGCTGAAAATCACTCCACTCCTGTGCTTTTATTTAATGAAAAAAGATAGGGGCTTCCAGTATCATTTGCCTTGCAGGTGAAAAAGCAGCTGGGAGGCAAGTTTTAGCAAGACAAGAAAAGTCTTAAGTAGCTCCAACTGCCTGCTGGTTCTCCACCCCAATTTTAGCATTCTGGAGCCTCTTTAAAAAGAAAGGAAATGAAAAGCCAAGAGGTAAAATAACAGAACTTCCTGTTACATCCTGCTTGGTCCTGCTTGTTGATCCAAACTAAGGATTAACTAAAACTGTGCAGGACTTTTTATTTATTCAGGAGGAGCATTCAGTCATGAGACCTTCCCTACCATGATCTGAAGTGGTACAACTTAACATCAGTGAAAAGGTGAAACAGGTTATTGTCACTACATTAACATCATTACTTTCATATTTATTATTATCATTATCATTATCATTAGTAATAATAATAATAATAATAATAATTCACTTTGTATGTCACTTTTCTGCACAAATGGTCCCAAAGCAGCTCACAACACAAAAGAAAAAATGAATATCAATATAACACTACAAACACAGTCCAATATCCATTCAAATACAACACAACAATCCAAACAAAGAATTCATTTTGGTAATATCAATGTCAAAACATGTAAAATACATTACAAAATAAAATACATACATCTATCTATAGTGGCAAATTCACCATATTCAATTTATTCTTTAGGAAACAGAAGTTAACATGAGAATCAAAAAAGCCCTCACTGAGACATAGCTCTCCATTAAAAATATAGTTGCATAGTTAAGAGACCACACAGTCAGTAAAACTACACCAGGGATAT
The DNA here is from genome assembly GCF_030035675.1 of Rhineura floridana. Classification (NCBI taxonomy): domain Eukaryota; kingdom Metazoa; phylum Chordata; class Lepidosauria; order Squamata; family Rhineuridae; genus Rhineura; species Rhineura floridana. The sequence continues at coordinate 65,959,855 of NC_084481.1, forward strand.
CTTTCCCACTCTATGGTCATATGGATCATTCTCCCAAATCATAAGACAAATTTTTATCACACTTCAGGTAGAGATATGGTGAAATTATCATGTATGTTCTCTGAGATGGTTTGTCACTTTTGCGTCAGAAGTGCTCGTTTATGAGCAGCTCACAAACAACCTGGTGGGAAATTAAATTATTCAACCCATGGAAAAGAGGCAATTTCCCATGGAATCAAAACCCCGTAGGATAAAGGGAAAGACCCACATGGCTTGGCCAGGTAGTTGGCACATTTAAACATTCGGCTTTTCACATTCTACTTTCCACATAGTAGCTGAAAGAACATCTAAAGTTACCCTAAATTTGCCAGTTTTGCAGATTTGCAGTATTTTCAGCATGCTGGCCAATGCCAATGGCATCCTGCAAAATGCTATTATAGAACTATTCTTGTCTATCTAGACTTCTGAATGTCCCACAGGCCATTAAAATAGGTATAATTGTGCTGTATGTGTTAACATTTAAGGTTTACATATTTCCCTTATAATATAATGGATTGAAAGTTCAGTTTAGTTGCCTTTTGGGGTTATTGGGGGTTCTTCCCTTCCAACTTGGAAGGAATTTTGTAGGCAATTGCCATATGTTTTTGGCTGTGTTTTCAGTTATATTTGTAAGGTGCCAAGAAACCCTCTTGCTGTGGCCCTATATAAACACATTATTTTATAATTTCGTTATTTTAAAGCTGAGTCAATGGTACAAAATAACAGAACTATGTACTTAGGATGTACTGCTATTAGTGAATCTTCTGGCACGTTCCCTGAGGCAGTGAATACTATGTTTCCTAGTACTGTGAAATTATAACTTCCTATTACCAATGAGAAAGAATTAATTCAAACACGTTGATAACAAGGGTTATTATTATGCTAACAATGGTTAAAAGTGGTTCAAGTGGAACAGCCTGGCACATTTGAACATTTCAGATCAAAGGTCTATTGAACTGAAACAACAAATAGAATCAATTCCTTGAACTGTTTCTCCATTTCAAAATTTGCAATGTTACACCCTACAATGTGACTTAATGAAATACAGATGAGGAGTGCCATGGAGCAGCCAGTCCTGCTGCAACAATGAAAATTAATGTACCACTTGCTTGGCTGAGGAAACCAACCGTTTATTGAAGACAGCTTTGCACTTTAACACTTCAGTCTTGGAGGGCTGAGATAACTTATTTAGTCACAGCTAACTAAGAAAAAGTTACAAACTGAAGGAAATGTATAGTTTGGTGTGCAAACTGAACAACTCTTGCAGAACCTGTCATGCCAAACTTCTGCACAAAATTTCTAAGATTTTCTTTTAAGCAGGCTTTTCCCATTAATTTCAAGAACAAAGCTAAGCGGCAACAAAGGTGTCACTTGTTGAGAGAACTTGCATCATAAAATACATTCAAGATTAAACTTTTTTATCAGCATTTGTTATGTTTTACTATTATTTTTAATTATTATTTTTAAATTCCTTATAGGTAATAAGGAAAGAAAACAGGGATTCAGTTAAGGCTGTATTAACAAGTCCACCCTCAAGTATATCTAAGCTCTCTGGTGAGCAGGGCACTTGGCACCACACAGATCCCCCCAGAGGAGGTCTCATTTCCACTGCAGTTTTTAAATATGTAAGAAACAGCAGGAGTACCAGGAGAAACTCCTACTGTTTCTTATCTTCTCCATAACCCATACAAATGAGAGATGACTCTGCCTTTCTTACCTGTCAGACAAGGATTCTCAAGATAGGGGATGGAATTGATGGCACAATAATGGCTGGTTAGTAAGCCAAGTTAACGTTTGTGAACCCCTCTGCATTGGCTTGCCATTCAAACTGGAAGTGCTACAGAGGTTAATCAGATTATACACATGAGAAAGTGTTTAGAGGGACCCAATATGGGTCCAAACTCACACTTGCTCTGACTGTTGTTTGTTTGTTCTCCCTTCCAGGCATGAGCTCTGGGCTTTCACAGCAAGAGAGCTAGTGCAGCATAGCAACTCATAGCAATGCCACCAAAGTTCATATTTACCTGGCTCAGAGTACAATTTTCCAGCTGGCAATGCTTGGCTGTATCGTAATTTGAGTGCCATACCCCTGAGAAGTTCATTTCCAGTTGAGAAACTAAACTGAGCTTCTGATTATGTTTAGACCAGCAAGGAACCTACTGTAGTTCCCCCAAGTGCCAGATGTCCATAATCATCTGGAGGACAGGTCTTCATGTCCCAGGGCTTCCCGCAGATCCTGACTGGGAAGCTCTATTGCTCAGGGTCTCTGGCACCCAAGAAACCTCAGTTTCAGTAACCTTGGCACTAGGAATAAATGGAGACTTCACAGAGAGACCATCTGGTTGCTGCTGCTGCTGCTGCCACTGCTCCCAGGTGAGAAGGGTGAAGTAAAAGGGACAGTGAGGCACAGTTCAGATTCTTTGGATGGATTGTGGGAGAATTTGGCTGAGATCACTGGGCAGTGGAACGGTGCTCAGATCTTGATACACTCCCAATTATGTCCCTGGAAAGCATGGTGGTTTCCAAATTTTGGAAATGGGCTCAGGAAAAAAAAACCAGTTTGCCAAGCCAAATTCTGTATCAAGCTAATGAGAGTCTGCCTATTGGCCAAGAGACTGAGTTGTGAACTAGGATATCCCCAGTCCAAACCAACTCACAAAGTTGTCCTCTATCTATAATATTTATTTACTTATTATTTGATTTATATCCTGCCCTTCCTCCCAGTAGGAGGCAAACAAAAGCACTAAAAACACTTTAAAACATCAAAAAAACAGACTTTAAAATATATTAAAACAGAACATCTTTTAAAACATTTTTTAAAAAAGGTTTTAAAAGGTTTCGAAACATATTTTCTAAAAAAGAAAGTTTAAAAACATATTAAAAAGCCATTCCAACACAGACACAGGCTAATAATATGAAAATTATAATACTGACTTACCTTACAGGGTTGTCAAAAGGATTGCTGAGATAAAATATAGGGACTGATATATAAAAGCTAACTTGACCTGCGAGTTCCAAAGCAAGGACTCCAGTGAATTAACAGAAAGAATGGAATACTGACTGGAAGATTGAAAGGGGAAGAGGAACCTGTGGGATTAACTCTGGCTAGGAGCTCATGAAGCCTAAGAGAAGCGCATAAATGACATTCCCAAGGGAAGGCACCCAGCCAAATAAGTGTTAGGTGCAGTTTTAGACTGCTTCCATCTACCTTAAAACAGCAGTCTCTCCAAACTCCATGTGAGTAAGGGAATACTAATAATCATTTCACCCCTTATCAAAAACTTCTGCTTTTCCAGGAAGCTGGGCACTGATTTGCATGTCTGCACTGAATCAAAATTACTGAATTGAATCAAAAGTTCTTTTGGCAAGGTAGAACTCAAGAATGCATCCCGTATCTTCAGAAGTCTCTACCTGCTTAGCATTCTGCTCCTCTAGAAGAATGAACACCTTAAATGCCCTAGAAATCAGAACAATCTGCCTTGGTATACACCTAATAAAGTTTCAGTAAACATGTATTATCCTGATGTCACTGCTCTCTCACCACTCCACATGGAAAATGAAATGGACTGCCTTCAAGTTGATTCCGACTTATGGCGACCCTATGAATAGGGTTTTCATGGTAAGCGGTATTCAGAGGGGGTTTACCATTGCCTTCCTCTGAGGCTGAGAGGCAGTGACTGGCCCAAGGTCACCCAGTGAGCTTCATGGCTGTGTGGGGATTTGAACCCTGGTCTCCCAGGTCATAGTCCAACACCTTAACCACTACACCACACACTCTGCATATCACTCCATTAATGGAACAGTTTAGAACAATTAGGAGATTTATTTCAAACTCATGTTATTGGCACCTGCTTTATATATGGACTCCAGGAAGGAAAAACAGTAAATGATCTCATTGTTTTTCTTACTAATACATTGGCATTTTAAAAACAAAGGAAGATGGAATGAAACGCCTTATACTTTAGTGATGCCTTAAAAACAAAGGCAGGACTTTTCTAAATATTTTCAGAGATTGTTAATTTGGAAATAAAACATGTAGCTTCATTTTTTAATTACATGAAACATCTCACAGAAAGACATGCAAGAGCAGTGAAATGACCCAGATATTTAATAAATAAATAAAAATGATATGCTTGTGCATGTAATACTAACAGAATTCAAAAAATTAAACCTCCTTGGGCATTATTAGCTTTCCATCCAGATATGTGGTTGTCAGCAACAGCAGATCTTTGTGAAAAATGCTACTGATGTGCAAAGGGCAAAAAATAGTCAGAGTAGACAAATAATTTTAGAAGGAAAATTTTTGAAGAACCAGAACCTATTTACATAGAAGATGGAAATACCAAGTAAAGAGCTTAAATATATTTACTCCATGTGTTTCATCACAGGTTTTTCCTGGAGCATATGTTACACCATTCCCATCAACCCACCCCAAAATGGAGCTGCATCAGAAGAGGGCAGATGTCTGTTGCTTCGTCCCTCAGATGATGATGTGTACAAAAGGGTTACAGCTGCTTTCAGATGTCACAAGTATTTCATGTCAGAGCACTGAAATCATGTCACCAGGAAGTCTCATTATTTAAGAATATAAGGACAGCCCTGCTGAAACAGGCCAAAGACCCATCTTGTCCAGTATCCTGTTCTCACAGTAGCCGATCAGATGCCTATGGAAAGCTTGCAAACAGGACCAGAGTGCAACAGCACTCTCTCCACTTGTGCAGTTTTGTTTTCAACCCCTTTCCTAATAACCTCTAACATTGAATTCACCTTTTTTACAGCTGCCGCACACTGGGTCAACATCTTCAGCAAGCTATCCGCTATGTCCCCAAAGTATCGTTCTGATCTGCCACTGCAAGTTCAGACTCCATTAGAATTGAGGGGGGTGCCCAAAGGTTAATGAATTTGCACTTGCTTACATTTAATTGCATTTGCCTTTCTGCTGCACATTCATCTAGCTTGGAGACATTCTTTTGGAGTTCCTCACAATTCTATTTTTTTAACTACCTTGAGCAATTTGGTATCATCAACAAACCTGGCTATCTTACTATTCACCCCTAACTCTAAATAATTAATGAACAAGTTACAAAGTAGAGGTCCTGATCCTGGCCCTTGGGGAACTCCACTTTCTACATTCCTCCATTGGGAGAAATGTCTATTTATTCTTACTATCTGCCTCCCAATTTCTTGATAATCTTTGAATCTAATGGCTGTACTTTAGAAATTCAGGGCTAAAAATGTTTAATGTATAGAAGTTAAAAAGGGAAGAGTCAAATAGCATTACAAAATTCCAGATAAACATACTTGCCATAAGTAGCTGTCACACTGGAAGAGCAATATTGGAGGTTCTGATGACACTTTCATATCACAGGGTGTCAGGAAGACTGTGTGTGTAGAAGTCTACATTTAAAAGCTTTCATGCATCAAACATCCATAATAAGACATAAATGGTGGTTGTAGAGCTGAGAGGAGCCACGCATAGTCTGGAGCAGGGCCACAGCCCGTTTCTACACACTTTGCCCCTTTCTATATATGGGTAATATGGGGCTAGGGATGGAAGGATCTGTCAATTTTGGTTCTCTCAGTTTGCCCCCACAAGACTCATGAGACAAGGCACTGGATTTAATGTTATATTTATTCAAATATAACACTATGCAAATCAGAACTAAAACCAAATTGAAAATATAGGCAGGTGAGGAATTCAATTACTTCTGGTAGGGAAGACTCCCTCCAGACTCCTGGGCATGTACTCCAGTGAGAAGCTGTGACTCCCCAGCCAAAGATGTGGAATAACTCTCCCTCCTTGCTAGGTGAGCCTTGGGCATGGATCCCCCATGAACACCCTGGCTCCTCTGGTCTAACGTTCACTCTGATGCACATGACAGTCCACAAAGGGGCATCCCCAAATTCAGCCCAGATCTGAAGGCCTGGCAGCTTCCTGAAGGGTGCCCCTCATCCATTAATGCCTCAGTATACCTAATTATTACCCCCAAGTTCCTCTCTTGCCCAAACTCAATGCCATAACAAGCACACTGCCACACCTCTCCCTAAACCCAAATGAATTAGACTTATGAAGTAGGCAAAACATGAAGGATCCCAACAGAGAGAGCCCACCTAAAAAAATCTTGCTTGGCCTCAATAAGACAACCAGCATAGCCCATACTGCATGTAGGGAGGGAGGGCAGGTGCAAACAATACACAAGGAGGAGGGTTTGGGGGCGAGCAGGCTTTTAAGCTCTGCTACATCACTCCTCATAGGCCAACGGACATCACATATCCTTTTGCATACACCCTTCCCTACAGTAGACACCCTCTCGAGTCTTTCTGAAGGGGGGGTGAGGACAAACCCGCCCCTATGTGAATGTGGGAACAATGTTCTCATTTTTCCAACTTAAATTCAGTTCTCCACATTTCTGCAGCAATCTGCAATTTAAAAAAAAAATCCTCATGAAATTTCTGCATTTTAGTGCTAATTTCTCCTAATAAACACATTTTATGCAGTTTACTGTCTTTTTGAAAGCAATGTCTTCTAATATAATGCATTTTATATGTTATTTTCATGAATATATTCATTTTTATGCACACTTTCCCTTAATATATGCATTTTTGTAAACTTTGCTTGGACAACTGCATCATCACAAAATTCACATTTGTGAATTTTGAAGGATGGCTGTGTTTCAGTTCTCATATTATTTCAGAAAGTGTGAATTTGATAAATTCGGCTTTAAATGTGAACTGATCAAATTTCTCCCCCATCCCTATGTGGGGCCTAAGTCAGAGGTTGAAGTCAGTTAAGAAAATATTGTCCCCGGATAGCTTCTCATGTAGGAAAGTCCAAAGTGTATAGAAAGGTGAAATACAATGCCTGAAATAACCCCAAATTAATTTTGTTGTGACTTTGATCAGTCCCTTCTGATGAATTTTTGCCTTACCCTGTTCTGTCAGGATTGCCAAACTTTATAACCTATTTTTTCAAATGTTATTCTGATTCAGTGTCTTATTGGTTCTCAGCCCCCACTAAGGGCAGGAGAAAACAGAACAGGGTCAAAAGGATATTGTTATTTGTACTCTCTCTATAAACTGAGGGCCAGCATTTTTTTTCTGATGGATGACTTATTTTTCCAATCTTGGGAATACCCATCAGATTAATTGTTTGACAGAATTTTCCTTCTCAGAAGGTGTAGATTTTTCAAATGCCTGTTATCTACCACTATGGAATTTCCCATGAGTGGTAGTTAATTGCAGTTTGGTTTGCTGGGCTTTTATTTGAGAGGTACATTTCCCCAAGAGCTGACTCAGAACAGAAAAATCACTGCTGAGAGGCGACTTCCTGGCAGTCAAAACAAAAATAAAATTTTATCTATATGGAAATTTGGCATGATTAAGACATTTGATGTTGTCATAAGACCACACCCTTGCTTCAATTAGGCATTTCCTGAATTTTTTTGTTAGTATAACACTGCGCATGAAATCTTAGGAAAATTATTCACAAATATTTTAAAAATAGCATGGTTACTTCTCCAGGGGAAAGAGAATGGTTATCACACATTTGGCATGCTTTAATTTGGTGGTAGGCGGAAGAGGAAGGAGCTGAATTTGTTTAACAGGGAGTTCTGTTAGCAATTTGAATAAACTGAGAGCCAGTATCTCTCTGCTTCAGTACTCCATCTGTAAAACGGGTGTAAGTGATCTGCTTCAAAAATCTCTTCTGAGGATGTTGAGATAAATACTAATAAAGATGCAGGGTTATAAGCTTTTGTGGACCACACTCCCAAAGCTTATACCATAATATATTTTCTGGTCTCCAAGGTGCAATAACAGAACAATCCTAACTTGGGGCCTAGGAGGAGCAGATCCACCAGCACATTTGAAGTCCTGTTGACTTCTGCCTGCCAGGGTGGAAGAAGGGGGCATGGTGGGGAGGATTGTTACACCAGTTCCAGGCTGGTATAGCTGAGGATCCCAGGCTAAACCAAAGCCACTAACAACCTGCCACCAAATGCCATTTTGGGGGTCACTCCTGGCTACTGTGGCAGTAAAATTGCCAGTGTTAGCTTTGTACCCATTATGGAGAAACTGAAGCTCTTTGGTGAAGTCCTTCATTAATGGTGCTCCTCTGCTCCAGAGAGAAAACTGTGGCCATTCTAACCCTCCCGCCCATCAATATGGCAGGGAAGGATTTTACTGTAAGATGCTTGATTGTTGATGCTACAGGAGACTGACATTGCTATTTCCTAGAATAAGAGAAAAGGACTATAGAGCACTTTGCAAGCAAATGCTACTGGATATAATTTGTAAGGGACTTATTTGGGGATCAATTCATGTATATGCTTTGACTGATTCTCATTCTCCCATTATAGGCACTGTACAATCGCCTTATAAGTGGATTATTAGTGTCAGACCAGTAAAGAAAGGGGGGATCTGAATCTAAACAAATGGCTATAATGCAACCTGGAGATGTAGCAAAATTTAAAAATGTGTGTGTGTATCGTCTGAAATGCACAACAGGGATTGGTGTTGATTCTAACAAATGAGACTAACAAATGAAGTTCAATAAATAAGAATCTTTTAAGCGTTAGAGCTGGAAAACACCCCTTCGGAAGAGTGCAGTTTTAGTATCAGCAATAACCTATTCTGCCTTTTATCCTCTAGGTGGCAACAGCCATTACTCACCCAAACTCTATACATGATACCAGTGGAAGCTGATCCATTAGGGCAAATGGGATACTGCTCCACCAGCCTCAATCTGCCCTTAGCCACTCCCAGCTGCCTGCTTGTTTACTTAAAACCAGACCAAGGAGTGACACTACCTGCCAGCTTCCTCCTCCTTTGTCTAGGGCCACATTCACACCAGACATTTCTTCCACTATTATTCCGCTTCTAACAGTCATGGCTTCTGTCACAGAATCCTGGAAAGTGTGGTATGTGAAGGGTGCTGAAAGCTGTTAGAAGACTCCTGTTCCCCTCACAGAACTACAATTCTCAGCATTTTCTGGGAAGAGGAAATTACTGTTAACCCACTCTGGCAAACTGTAGCTCTGTGAAGAGAATAGGGGTCTCCTAACAACTCTCAGCACCCCTTCACAAACTACACTTCCTATGATTCTTTGGGGGAAGCAATGACTGTTTGAAGTGGAATAAAAGTGGAAGAAATGTCTGAAGTGAATATGGCCTAGTCCTATTCACTGCAGACTTAAAACAACTCAAATCACTTTGTAAGTGCATTGATGCCAAGGCCATCTTGAAAAGTATCCACTGATATTGTTCTTCAGGCAGGTACAAGTGCTTTATAGCTTCTGTTGAAACAAAGATTGTTAAGAACCACATCAAACTCATATAGTCTGGTTCATCTTTGTTTTGCTTATCTTGTTTGCTCCTGTTTTCTGCATGTGGTACAATATAACTTGGATGCAAATTTTGCCTTGGTATAGAGGCAACAGAGCCTTGTTACCCCATCTGGAATACAGCTCTTGGTATGAGATAGAGAGGTTGGCAATGGCAAGAGAGAAAAATTATGCATACGAACATATTTTCATGCAAAGCAATTTTTAGCACATTTAAATGCAGCGCCAAAGGGGGTTAATTCCAGTTTACTTGAACCAATCTAAGATGCCCAAGGATAACTGTCCCTCTTGGCCCACCAATTAAAAAGGACACAGTTATTCATAAACACACATGAAATATAGAAAAAGGGAAAAAAAGGAGAAGGTGCAATATGGTCCACCAGAAAATATCAGATTTATTTGTGAAAGTTATTCATAGCCTTTGCTACGTTAGGCGCGGCAGATGTACAAGTGTTATGTTTGTTTATTTGCAATGGGAGTCCTGAGCTCAACAACATGGAATCTATTTTTGATACATACAGTGAAAAGTTAAGGATGTTGCCTTTCTTTTAATGCTCCTGGCGAAGATGAAACAGGGAGCTGTCTCCATCTTCAGTGCCCCCCAAATAGCTGCAGTAAACTAATAAACTTAGGTTGTCTCCTCAATTAACTATAAGAATATAAAAATGGCAAGCAAGAATATTGTTGTCTAATAATTTATCAAAACATGTGTGTAGGGCACCTAACATATACAGAAAATTCTGGTGGGCTTAATTGTTTTCAGGCACCATATATGCTGAAATATTAAATCTCAAGTTGCCACACTGATGTTAATGAATGTAATGAAACAGGAGACATAGCTGCAAAAATTTTACAAAGAAGAGTTTACAAAGAAACATAAGAATCTCAACTGTCACTTCTTAGAAAGAGAGCTTTTAGGGAAATTGACATACTCTATAAGCAAATTATTGGTGGATATCTTTCTTGGGTGATTGCTCATATGTGTGCATACATTCTTTGGTCAGTGAAGCCACAGTACAAATACCTTCAGTTATGTAACAGGTGGCATATTAAGGGAATGCAAATGTCCTTTAAATTTTAAAGGAAGACCATGGCCAGAATCCAGAGGGCCATGGAGAAAACTCTATCCATATCGTGGAGCTTCTGAGCATCTCCATTCCCAAAGCAGCCCCCCTCTTCCCCACTGCATTATCAAATAAACTCAAAACTCTGGGTGTTCGGGAGAGACATGTGTTCACAATTTAAGAAAGAAATAATTCACTAAAGTTACAATCCTGTAACATTTACCTGGAAGTAAGCCCAACTGAACTCCATGGGACTTACTTCTAAGTTGACATGCATAGGATTGTCCTATAAAGGCATTAGACTGATGCTGCTTTTTGAAGGAAGTGGTTTGTATGGTGGTTGAAGAAAAATCAGTTGTCTTGAGATGTCTTTTCAGATAAGCATCAAAACAGAAAACCTGCTTCATGAAATTACTGCATCCATGTTCCATGTATACACATCATCGTCAGATCAGCAGATCTACAGCATTTCCAGAAGATTCTTTAACTGAGAATAAAACTATGGATGTGCATATATTTTTTAAATGATAATGATTAATACATGTGAAGAGGCACATGTCATGGCAATAGTGTTTTTCCACGCCAAGGAACAAGGCATGTTTTATCAAAAGCTACTGCCTGCTCAGTTTGGTGACAAGAAAATTTGAATGAACCCATATAATATATACTATAATATCTAAGTTCTTGTGTGGATGAAAAGATCTGTCAATTTCAGTTCTTTCCATTGCTCATTCTACCAATCTAAATTCAGTTCTCCACATTTCTGCAGCAATTTGCAATTTTAAAAAATCCTCATGAAAATTCTCCAGCAATTTACTGAGAATTACTGCCATTAAACACATTTTTGTATGCATTATTTACTAATGTACACATTTTTGCAAGTAATTTCACCTAATATAATGCATTTTGGTTGGTTATTTTCACTAATATATTCATTTTTATACACACTTTCTCCTAATATATGCATTTTTGCAAACTGCATCACAAAATTCAGGTAAGTGCGAATTTTGAAGGATGGCTGTGTTTTGGTTCTAAGGTTGTTTTGGAAAGTGTTATAAAAGTGATTTGCTATCTAATAATGGATTTTTGTGTGGACACATATTACATACAAGGGTGCCAACAGGATTCCCTGGGCCCGGAATAATGTATGTAGATTGGGACCCCCACATTCCCACCCCCACCTTCCTGCAATTTATTGGCAAGAACTGCTGCTTATGTACATATACCAATATGAACAGTTATTTTGGATCCACAGTCGTGATTTAAGATGTATTTATTTAACAGATTTTGCACCTGTCTTTCAGAGTTCCTATCAACACAAGGCATTTTACAACAGTTATAAATAGTTAAAAACAATAATATAATTATTAAATAATGTTAAAATGTTAAAATAACATTAAAAAGAGAGGAGCAGCTCAAAAACTTTTGCAGCTTCACGGTACCAACTCTCAGCCTAACTTACCTGTGTTGTTGCAAAGATAGAAGGGGGAGGCAGGACCCAGGAAGAAAAGTGAGGTGCAAATATATCATATCATATTAACAAAGCATGCAGGGAGGGGGAAAATCATGCACAAAGGCAGCGCCCCCACTGGTTTAACTGCAACATCGCACAATTCCAATATTTTACAGCAAAATATCAACAAAAGAAAAGCTTGTGAACACACACAAAGAGAGAGAACATGTGCAGCTTGACTGAACCAACTCTCAGCCTATCCTACTTCACAGGATTATTGGAAAGACTCCATATACACACACACTGAAGATGCAAAAATGCATACACCCCATATAATACTTTATTGTCAAAACCAGTTGGTCATTGCAGAACTTTTTTAAAAAAAAGCAATATTATTTTCCCACCCAATACCAGCAGCGACATGTAGGTAAGCCCCACCTAATTGCTTAAAAAGTAAGATTGGAGGGAAGGGAAAGATTTACCACACAATCCTTTGTTATGTCTATGCAAAAATCCCACTGATTTATAGCACAATCCTAACTATGTCTATGTAAAATAAAATCCTATTAAATTCAATGGGCTTTATTCCCAGGCATGTTGGATTAGCATTGCAGCTTTCCTTCCAGAAAAGCGAGTATAGGATTAAAGCTTCATATTGGAAAGGCAGGTACCCTTTTTACCCATCTGTTGGTGGCCCTGATTATATATACTGTCACTGTTTCACATCACATTCAGGGAATGCAGACATCCATTCTACCCTTTTGCTTGTCCCCTTCTGTTTGCTGCAGCTCTACATTTTATGACAATGTTGTGCTTCTGTTCCAGTTAAAGTCTTTGTATGCTTAATAAACATCAATTGGTGCTGGCACTATACATGCTACTAATGTGCATTTTAACCAATTAACTAATTAACAAAATAAACTAACAAACCAGGTAGATCATCAAAACTACAGGTGTTTAACTAAATGCATGAGCTGGGGTGGGGTGGGGTTGTGCCTCGTCACACCCAGCAGCCACATATTGGTCATTATTGGGAAAGTGGGCATACACATATACAGAGTATCCTCCACACAAGCAGGAACCTTGCTTAACCCTACTCACATGAAGGAACCCTATGTATGCAATCTGTACATGTCCTTTCCTACTAACGTTGAACATGCGACTGCCAGAGATGTGTCCAGCATTTATCTTGGTGCCTTGGCTACCAGGCCTGTTTCTCCCTTAACCCATTCATTGAATGTGTCAGGGGATTATTGGAACAGCACTGCAGTTAAGTGTCTCTTTGCCTCAAAGGTATTTTGTTGTTGTTGTTGCTTTTAAACCAACAACAGCTTGAGGAGGCTGAAAGTAGGGATGGGAGAGAGATTTGGTTTGGTTTGCATTTTAATGTGAACCAATCCAATTCATACTTCACCAGACAACAGAAGAAACCAAAACACAGCCAACCTTCAAAATTGGTGCTTTTCTGAATTTTGTGATGCAGTTCTTCAACCAAAAAAAGTGTACAAAAATGCACATATTAGGTATGCACAAAATGCACATTTTTAGTGAAAATAACATACAAATGCATTATATTAAAGGAAACTGCTTAAAATGCATGGAATAGAAGAAATGTGCACTAAAATGCTGAAGAACCTTTGTGAGGACTTTTCTTTAAAGAAATCACCATCTGATGGAGAAATCTTGAAAACTGAACTTAAGACAGGAAAAAATTAGAAACTGAAACTGACAGATTTGTCCATCACTAACTGAGAGTTTAAGCAAAGGAATGAAGGTGTGAGGGACTGCTTCATCTTTTGCCAATAGCTATCTTTCTATTCAAAATCACAACCTCCAACCCCAGCTTGCTTTTCGCCAGCAGGAAAAAAGGTACAGATGCCTATTTCTCTTCCTCTACGTGGTAAAAAGTACTTGGTGTTTGCTTCTGAGTGGAAAAACAGGCAGCAGGGAAATAGATGATCAGTTCCTTCTCACCTGTTTGAAGTGCAGGCTGGACCATTAGGGTGAATGGAGCACTGCCCTACCAACCTCAGTCTGCCCCCAACCAGCCCATATCTGCCTGCCTTCTTACTTACAACCACTTTAGAGGGTGGTCCTGGCTGTCAGCTTCCTTATTGTTAGTCTCAAGTTTTGCCCTAGAATTAGCCAGCTCCACCTGTTATTGGTTCTGGCTGTCACTGGCCTCCCTGTTTTCTGCCCTTTCAGTCCAAATGGGTACTAGCCACGGCTGTTTGTGTGTCTGCTTAGCCTTCCAAAGCTACACTTGGCTTTAAATAAAATTGGAGGGAAATACATTTGACTGGCTGTGGGTCCAGTGTAGTTTCAGCTTGAGCTATGAAGCAGGTTAAGATTTTGTCCCTACCATTAACTCATTCAAAGGCTTGAACCTCAGTCCGTCTGTCTGTAACATGGCTTAATTTACAGGGTTGCTGTAAAGATTACTGAGATAATATATATGTGAAGATACTTGAATACTCAACTTACATTCCTATACATATTTACTCTGATGTAGGCCCCACTGTGTTTGTTCAATGGAACTTACTCCCAAGTACACGGATATAGAATTGAAGCCTCGAAGTATTGTGTGTGTACATGTTTGTATATATATATATGTGTGTGTGTGTGTGTGTGTGTGTGTGTGTGTGTGTGTGTATGCACACACAGAGTATATGCAACATATGATTATTGTACTAGACTCACTACATATATTTAAAACGTATCACTATGGCACTGGGCAGTATAGAAATACTATTATGTGAAATAATCCCAAGAGTAATTTTAGGGCAGTACCTCTTGAATGTGAGTATCTTTATGGATTTGTCTCTTTCCTTTTGCAACAAGCAGGAACTAGCTATAACATCTTGACTTACTTATCCTAATGATATCCCTTATAACATCAGAAACACTGCCGCCGTCGATCACCCAGGTTTGCAGGAACCTGAGGCTTTAACATACACATGCTTCCTAAAGCATCTGTAGGATACAAGATGTACAGAGCTTGTTACATTTCTCTGAAGCTTTAAGGCAATTTTTATTTCATATGACTGTTTTTCCTCAACAGGATTTTTTTTTCCTGTGTATGAAGACCCCACTCATGATAGAAAACCATGAATGCTTTCCTTAATCTGGCAAGCATTTCCCGGCAAGCATGAGGTGCTGCCTTTCAAAACAAGGACAGCCAACACTCTGTTCAAGTAGCCAACACCAAAATATCTGCCTCACTTGCTAAAGAGAAACAGAAAAATTGAGTAAAGTGGCTTAGCCAAGTTTTTCCCCCTCTCCCTCCCAAGAAATGCAGTGTGGCTGAACAGCAAAATGCCAGCACCAAACATGTAAACAAGTCAGATTTGATTATCTATGAGTGAGTTCCTGTAGGATTCATTTTGTTTCGCTCTTTGATTTGCATGACTGATGTGCCATGCTGTGGTATGTGAAAGTACAAATATGTATACGATTCCTTCAGCTCTGTGGAACTGGCATACAGTTATAAAATAACACCATCTCTTTTAAAGAACATTTCTGCTGAAGTGTTGTCAATGGCTGGTCTGGCTGATTGTAATGACCATAGCGTCCCATGGCTCATAACCAGCATGCCAGCTCTTTCAAGTTCTTCTTGTTTCTCTTTAAATGAAAATGAGCATTCAACAGGGATGGTGATTCCATCAGATTCATTTACTTCAAACCCTCTAGGGCGAACTGATTTTTTTAAACTTAATTTCAGGAATATGAAAAAAGGAAAAAGTGAATTTTTTTTAAAAAAAAATATCAGGTGCACTGCAATTTGTATTTTAAAGTTTTGGACTTGTGATTCAAATGATGCAAGCTTCTCCACATAAATGTCCACCCAAAGTAGCTTGGCAGTACCTCCCATTAATCTCAGTGGGACTGAAAAATCTTAGCTTTTTCCACGTTAAATATTGATAAATTGCAGACATGTGAATGTAAACATTTTAAATACTGAAATTCTAAGTTAATTCATAGCTTTTCAGGCAAATTTCCTATGGGTGGGTTGTTGTCTCTCATCCTGACCTTTATATGTGAAAAAGAGATTAGTTACCAGTTGGTTTGTAGAGCTGTGTAAAGTTTACATTAAGTATGTATAATGCCATTTATAAAGAGAAGCAAGTGATCATGTCATACTAGTCACAAACCACGAGACATATTTAGTCTGCTGCTTGACTTACAACACTGATCCAGAATTGCATGGAGACCTTGCGTGAATGGACTTCCCATTTCCCTCCAATGGAAGGAGCACCTCCATGCATGTATCCCTTTGGCCACTTAGAACTGGCATCCCCCTTAAGGTAGACAGAGAAGCACTTGTGGATTAAGGAGCTTTCTGTGCATCTGTGAAGTATGACTGCAGAGAATGACTGGATCAGGTGATCAATGATATATTTGGGTATTGCACTTGTATCCCAAACTGTATTGCCACCATGTTTTACTAATTGCATTGGAAACCATATTTGCCTTTTATTGCATTTGGTTGCATTTCCCACAGCTGCAAGTTATTTTAAATTAGAAAAACTACTACACTACTTCACAAAACCCCAATGACTGTAACCCTCTCTATGAAATCAGATGTTACCTCATTAAACAACCAGCTTGAAAAGGTGTTAATATTACTAACTTTTTCAAACAGGGCAAGTTGGCAGCTGTTTATTCCCTTATACATTTCAAAACAGCTTCAAACTCCAGCTGCATGGACTGCCTTCAAGTGGATCCCAACTTATAGCTGCCCTATGAATAGGGTTTTCATGGTAAGCGGTATTCAGAGGGGGTTTACCATTGCCTCCCTCTCAGGCTAGTCCTCCCCAGCTGGCTAGGGCCTGCTCAGCTTGGCACAGCTGAACAAGCGAGCCCCTTCCTTACCCACAACTGCCAGCTGGGGGGCAACTGGGCTCCTTGGGTCTATGCAGCTTGCCCACAGCTGCACAGGTGGCAGGGCATGTAACCCCTGAGCCACTCACTGTAGGGGTGATCTTTAGCTGGCCCTTGACACCCAAGAGACATGAGCGGGGATTTGAACTCACAGACTCCGGACTGCCAGCCAGGCTCTGCTCCCCACTGTGCTATAATGATTACTGTTTGTTGCACCTGTAAAAAAAGCCTTTTGATAATAAAAAATAGCCCCAACTCATTAGAGCATCAGTGAAGGATTTAATCCCTCTTGGATGACACAGGAATGCAAAATAAAGAGCTATTTCTATACCTCTTGCATGTGCATGCTATTTTCAAATTTACAAAATGTTATGCTGTATTTATTTAATCAAAAATCTGTGTACTTTAATCAAATATAAAGAGTGTGTGTGTCCAGTTCAAGTTGAGACCCACCAAGCGGAATGCAGTCCCATACAGTTGCATGCCAGAGACTTGGCAAGCCTCCTATTGCCTGCATAGGACTATGTGCCTAAGGTAGAATTTAAAACCTGACAGGCCACAAGACATGGCTGTTGGGCTGTTTTGTCTTGGGTGATTACAAGTTGTGAAAGCCTGCTATATGTACAATTTTATTTTTATTGTTACACTAAAATATCACTAGAGAAACCCCTCTTTTGGAAAATATTGCATAGACTGGCATCTCAATCTTAACCACATTTATTTAAAAGTGTTTTTTTTAAGTGTAATGTTTCCAGTGAAACTTTCTTTCCAAAGTTTATTTCTTGAAGACCATAACCTCAAAGCTGCAAACCTAAACTGTCCAAGGAAATAAGTGCTGAAATGGCTACTGACCACCAGATGGCAGCAATGTGTTTTATGAATAATGCAGTAAGATAGTTCCATTCGATTCCAAGATACATTAATAAAACTGCAAATTAATAATTACTTTTCAAACATGAGGAATGTGATTTTTGAAGAAGAAGAAGAAGCAGCAGCAGCAGCAGCAGCAGCAGCGTTGGGAAGCTGGGTTTTTAAAATGACATGGCTGGGTAACTGGGATCTCTCTTTTACACGGTAGAAGAAAATCCAATGTTGATTTTATCCTGAAACCCATCGAGTTGCGTGGGCCTCACTGCTCTTCTGTGCTTCTGTCCCTGGCAAAATTATTACTTCATGTGTACACTACGCATTAAACATTGTTAGGCTTAATTTTAGCAACACAGAAATGCCTCCAGCTCAAAAGAAATATTTTCCTTTCTGATGGACAAATAACATCTGCAGCTATGAAAGCTGCAGTGTAGCTGTCAAGAAAACCAACAACGTGAATCACATCATTTCCTACATACACATTTCCACACAAATGCAGACAAAAGTGGAACCTTCAACTTTGTAAATATATTTAGACAGACAGCTAGATTTGTATTTGTCTAATAGCAGTGGATGAAAGGGTTTTTTTTACATAGTCTCGCTCAGTGGTTTCCAAACCTCCCTCCCCCCACACATGGACCACTTTAAAATTGCTGAGGATCTTGGTGGACCATTTTATGATTTTTTCTGCCTGTTGTAGCAATTGTAATGCACTGTGCTAGGTGCTGTATTATTTCTAATTGTATTTCTATTGCTCCTTTTCTTTATTACATATTGTATTTTATTGTACTGCAATTTGAATTCCATAGAATTCAAATTGTAATATAATAAAATACAATATATTAAATAAAATAAGCAATACATATACAGTTAAAAATCGATATGACTATTTAATGCGATAGATGTGCCACCCCCTTCTTCAATCACAAATCCACAGACATGCCAAAGACCACCTGAATAAAGCTTGCAGACCACAATTTGGGAACCCCTGGCCTAGCTCATTTTATACATTGAGAAAAAGACAAGGGCATGGGCAATGGTCAGGGATGATGGGAACTGTCGCCCAACAACATCTGGAGGGCCACAGGTTCCCTGTCCCTGGAATTGGACCTTTTTGGCGGTGGCCTTCTCTCTTTGGGATGCTCTCCTTCAGGAAGCCTGCAGGGCTAGTTCATGGCTGATACTCTGGAAGTAACCCCAAACTTTTCTTTCTTTTGTCAGACTGCAGGCTTGAGACATTGAAAAGCTGTCTTAATTCTTTTTTCAAATGGTCCAGTCACTTATAAAATGCGACAACATAGTGATTGGCAGGGATGGAGGGAGAATTTCACTAAAGTCGGATTTGGCACCAGACTTCCCTGTAGTTCGCATGTTCGCTGTCTTTGCACACTAATCTTGCTTGCTGTGAACTCCCACTGCTTTTCCCAACACAGGATTTTTTAAAAAAGAAAAACTCACCCAAGATGACAACATTGTTATCACTGACAACTGTCAATGAGGTGATGATTCTAACTCACAGGCATTACAGCTGTCATTTATAGTCAGTGCATCTGTTTCACTTCCTCCCACCCCCATGTCCCGTGCAGAGTTTCTCTCTCTCTCTCCCCCACCCTCCTCTCCACTCACGTAATCCAAGCAATGCTTTCTGCTTCCTCCTTTTCCACTCTGTCTGTCTCACTCTCCTTTCCAGTTCATTGTTTAGGAAGCATCAGGGAGAAAGATTCTCATTCCTTCTCCACCACCACATATTATTTCTGATCTCTCTCACACACGTTGTCTCTCCTTTCCTTTCAACACCCCCCCTGCTACTACCACCACAATGCCTGGTTTCTCTCTCTGCCACCGTCCTGTCCACTTGAGTAATCCAAGTGATGCTCTCTCCTTTCTCCTTCCCCCCTTCTCTCCTTTCTAGCTTGTTGTTTAGGAAGTAGCAGGGAGAAAGATTCTCATTCTTTTCCCCCACACAAATCCTATTTGTGATCTCACACAGACATTTGCCTCTCATAGAATCATAGAACAATAGAGTTGGAAGAGGCCTATAAGGCCATCGAGTTCAACCCCTGCTCCATGCAGGAATCCAGGTGAAAGCATACCCGAAAGGTGCCTGTCCAGCTGCCTCTTGAATGCCTCCAGTGTCAGAGAACCCACTACCTCAATAGGTAATTGGTTCCATTGTCGTACCGCTGTAACAGTTAGGAAGTTTTTTAAGTGTTCAGTGGAAATTGGGCTTCCTGCAACTTGAGCCCATTATTCCATGTCCTGCACTCTGGAATGATCAAGAAGAGATCCTGACTCTCCTCTGTGTGCCAAACTTTCAAGTACTTGAAGAGTGCTATATCCCCTCAGTCTTCTCTTCTCAAGAGTAAACATGCCCAGTTCTTTCATTCTCTCCTCATAGGGCTTGATTTCCAGTCCCCTCTCCTTTCAGCTCCTCCTGCTGCCACCATTAGCACCACCATGCCAGGCCTCCCTCTTTCTGCCACCCTCTCCTCCACTCAAATAAAACTAAGTGGGGAGGGGGCAAAGGAGGGAGCAGGTGGGCAAGAGGCAGTGGCAGAGCCCACCATGTATATATAAAGAAGGAAAACATCAGTAGAAGGAACTTTAACAATGATGTTATTTTCAGGGCTGCCTCCAAAGGGCGGCTAGGTGGGGCACTGGCAGAGGGCTCCTGGGGCTACAAGGACCCCTGAGGGGGCCCTCTGCTCCCCTTCTGTGATCCGTGGAGCTTCTGAGCCTCCCACCATTCCCTCGCTCCACCTACCTTTCTCTGCTGACTTCTTTTGAGGGTGCCATTAACCAAGATGGCGGCTGAGGTTTCCCTAAGGTGCTGATGCCCCTGCCACCATCATGGATGACAGCAGAAATGCGCATGCATAGCACCCATGAGTGCCATCAACCAGTACCAACAAGTGAACTATATCCCTCATGATTGGCACCCACGTATATCTCCTTAGAGTGGGTGGAGGGGAGAAGGACTGAAAACATTTTCCTCTTAAACCCAATTGCAAACTGAAACTTGGAGGATCTCCAAAACTGATGCCCAGTCAGTCCTGTACAGATAACAAAAACATTTGTTTCTCAGATCTCAAAGTCTTATTCCATCATTGCCCTTTCCCATTTTTTCAGTATGAGGAACACTAATCCAGTCATCAATACAGCAATATTGTCCTCTTATATTCTGCTATTATCATGCATGCAAACCAAGGCTCTAAATGTGTTCCATTGCTAACTGTGTCGATTGGCATTAAGTACTGACTGCACAAAGTTTTGAAAAGTTCTGGAAAATGTCACTATCATTAACCACAGCTGGGTTGAGGTTCTTAAGCACAGTGAACATCATTTCCCTTTGCTGTATCTTTTATGTTCTCCAGCCCTATTATTATATATTTCTTAAAGCTAATCAATTGCTTTTGTCATTTGTCTGCCTTTTATCCTACCCTAACTGAAGCTGTCAGATTGTTTTCTATTTATGTCACCCTGATGAACAGACAGATGGTATGAATACATTCATTAGCTTTCACATGTACTAAATAAGTCAAAAGCATTTTGGACCCAAATGTCCTCTTTCTCAGGTGCAAAGCAAATGAAAATGTGTCTTAGGCAAGCCAGTGACAGGCCCACTTACATCCAGGGAGATATCTGAGAAGCTGTGTTTCCGGCCATTTCCCATTTGTCACTGAAGAATGGTTAAATGGGCAGAAGCAGTTGAGGCAATTTATTTATTTATTTATTTCATTTATATACCTTCCCATAGCCGAAGCTCTCTGGGCAGTTTACAACAATTAAAAACATTAAAAACAAATATACAAATTTAAAAACACATTTTTTAAAAAAGCAATTTAAAAACACATGCTAAAATGCCTGGGAGAAGAGGAAAGTCTTGACCTGGCGCCAAAAAGATAACAGTGTTGGTGCCAGGTGCACCTTGTCAAAAACATCATTTCATAATTTGGGGACCACCACTGAGAAGTAGGCACCCGGAGGAGGGCCTTTGATGTGGAGCATAGTGTACGGGTGGGTTCATGTCGGGAGAGGCATTCCATCAGGTATTGTGGTCCTAAGCTACGTAAGGCTTTATAGATTACAACCAGCACCTTGAATCGAGCTCGGAAACATACAGGCAGCCAATGCAAGCGGGCCAGAATCAGTTTTATATGTTCAAACTATCTGGTCCCTCTTACCAATCTGGCCACTGCATTTTGCACAAGCTGCAGCTTCCAAACCGTCTTCAAAGGCAGCCCCACATAGAGTGCATTGCAGTAATCTAACTTGGAGGTCACCAGAGCATGGACAACTGAAGCCAGGTTATCCCTGTCCAGATAGGGGTGCAGCTGGGCCACCAACCAAAGTTGGTAGAAAGCACTCCGTGCCACTGAGGCTACCTGAGCCTCAAGTGACAGAGATGGTTCTAGGAGAACCCCCAAGCTATGAACCTACTCCTTCAGGAGGAGTGCAACCCCATCCAGGACAGGTTGGACATCCACCATCCAGTCAGAAGAATCACCCACTAGCAGCATCTCAGTCTTGTCTGGATTGAGCCTCAGTTTATTAGCCCTCATCCAGTCCATTGTCACAGCCAGGCACCGGTTCAGCACATTGACAGCCTCACCTGAAGAAGATGAAAAGGAGAAATAGAGCTGTGTGTCATCAGCATACTGATGGCAACACACTCCAAAGCTCCAGATGACCGCACCCAACAGTTTCATTAAAGTACAAATCTTTATTGCATGGCCATAGGCCAGTTACAACACCAACACACATATTAAAATCCCAAGATAAAATACCTAATACGTAATATACATAAGATCCATAAAATGCATAAAATGGTTCATCAGGGCCCATGGATGGCCAGACAGGAAGCTATATACATATTGTTTACCATTAAACAATCCCCGGGCAATTATTCACCCACTCTGTTGATCAATTACATGCCAGCTCTGCAACACGCTTAGCTCGGAGCTTTTGTGCCGCCAGGGCGAAGTGGGCAACCCTATATGTGACCATATAATCTTTGTCAGATAGAAGGAAGGAAATGATATGAGGAACCTGGTAAGCTCCCTGCTGAGACAGCAGACCACTCAGGAATTTAATCCGAGGGTGAGAGTACAAAGGACACTCCAGCAAATAATGGGGCAGATCCTCAACCACCACTGTTCCACAAATACACAACTGCTGGTCCCATGGGAGCTGAAGGTAACGGCCTGACAGGACTGCGGTCGGCATTGTCTGAAACCTGAGTGCTGTGAAAGCTTGTCTTAAATTTATTGATATGGGGTAGGTCAGGTACCTTGCTTGCAGATGATCCTGTTTAGTTCTCTGTACCACTTGGAGAATTTAGCATTAATAATCGCCAATCTATCTATCCAGAAACAATGCAGGAAAATTGTCTCCCGCAACCTCGCTCTTTTGGGCAGATTTGAAGCCTGGGCTGGCATATGATACAATTGATAAAAACTAGAAAGTCTGGATAGCCAGAACTTATCCTTTGAGGCCAGTTCATAGCAGGATTTCAATATTAGATTCACTGGTGCATTTTTTATAGATCCCCAGAAAGTAAGAAGGGCACAGTGGACACGAGCTCTGACTGGAGGTAATCCGGTCTCTGCTCAAAGTAGCGTTGCCGGAGTACCAATAGTTAAACGCAAGAGTTTTTTTAGAAAGTTATTTTGGATAGCCTCAAGGTTGGAGAGATAAGAATCCTCCCAGCCCCAGACTGCTGCCCCATACAAGATCTGTGCGAGAGCCTTACTCTGAAAAACTTTTAGTGCTGGGGCAATAAGATTGCCACCTGCTGTCCTGTAAAAATTGAGAATGGCTCCGCATGATCTTAATGCGGTGGCTTTGGTGAGTTCAATATGCTTTTTCCAGGAGAGGGTATCCTGGAAATGGATACCCAAATATTTAAATACCCGACATTGATCAATTGGGTGCCCTCCAATTGACCACTTAAGATTGCTGTGCCTTTTCCCAAAAACCATTACCTTGGTTTTAGAGTAATTAATCTGAAGTTTTTCTTTTGTACAATAGACATTTAGGCTCGCCAGTAAACGCCTTAAACCTTTGCGGGTGATGGATAATAGGACCATATCATCCGCATAGAGGAGCATCAATACTTTCCTATTCCCCAGTGAAGGGGGGGGAAGTCTGGGCCTGCTAATTCTGTAGCTATATTATTAAGATACAGATTAAGAACAATTGGGGCTAACAGGCACCCCTGTTTTACCCCCTTATTAACAGGGATGGGATCGGTTAGGGAGCCGGAATTTCCTACTCTTATTTTTGCGTTGGTGTTGGAATATAGTTCCTTTATAAGAAACAGAAGCCGCCTATCGATATTAGTTTTGGCAAGTTTAGCCCACATCACTGGTCTGTCTATGGAATCGAAGGCAGCTGCGAGGTCCACAAAAGCAACATAAAGGTGTTTCGTGGGACCAAGCACACTCTGTCTAGCTATGAAATAGAGTGTGAGGCAGTGATCGGTGGTACTTTGCCCTTTTCGAAAACCAGCTTGTTCAGGGCAGATGACTTGGTTGGCTACTTCCCACTCTTCTATTTTAAGCAATAAATATTTGCTGTAGAGCTTAGCGCCGATATCCAGGAGGCTGATTGGCCGGTAATTATTAGGATCAAACCTCTCCCCCTTTTTGTAAATGGGTATGACAATACTTTGTTTCCATCCCGCCGGAAAAATACCGGTGGTGTTAAGTTGGGTAAACAGTTTGGCCAGAATAGGAGCCCACCACTCAGGAAAGTTTTTGAAAATTTCTGGTGGCAACATGTCCTCACCCGGCGCTTTGCCTGGACTCAGGGCAGTTATAAGCGATTTTACTTGATTCACAGTAACCGGGGGCCATTGTGGCAGGTTAGACTCCTCTAGCGGGAGGCTGGTCTCGATGTCTGTAACTGGGGACACATAAAGTTTGCTGTAATGCTCGTGCCAGACAGTGGCAGGTATTTGGCCAGTGATTAGATGTCTGGGAGTTCGCATCCCTTTTGCCACCAAGTCCCAGAACTGATGTTCATTTCTATCCGCCACTGCTTGGTCTAATTGTTGCCATTGCGATTTCGCATACAAGTCCTTTTTCCATTTTAACAGTAGCTTGTATGCAGATCGCAGAAGCACAAGGTGGGCATGTATAAATTTTTCCGGATTTCTTATTGCCCTCCGGGCATAGTTCGCCAACCGTCTCTTAGCACATTTACATTCATAATCGAACCATCTGTTACCCGAGAGCCAAGAGGTCGTAAATTGTTTTTTCTGGGTCAGCATGGGTCTAAGGAGGGACAGAATAAGTTGGTATGGCTTCAAGGCGTCTATCTCCGGGTCTAATATTTCTTGTCTAAGGGAGTGGAGAGCACTGCTGGCCAAGAGATGTGTAACGGACGAGTGTAAAGCAGTGGACCAGCATACTCTCCGTTCTGCAACTTGAATGCCCTCAAGATTTAGTGGAGGAGGCTGGGAGATAGGTTGCAAGAGCCTTAACAATGTCAAGAGGGGGAAATGGTCACTTTCGGTCCTATTCACAACATCAAACCTACACACATCTGGAAGCAGAGCACTAGATACAAAGACAAAATCTATTACACTGGCACCCCTGCTGGTTAGGTAGGTAAAAGCTCCTCTGGTCACATCCACAGAAGGGCCATGCAAACATTCCAGATGGTGCAACTGCAAAAGATCCACTAACCTTCGGCCCTGTTTGTTAGACACTTGGTCTTGAGACACCCTGTCACTCAGGGGAGCATAAGTACAGGGGCCCTGGTTTGAGGTGCCCCCCGACTCCAACCCAATGCCCCCCACCCTTGCATGAAAATCACCACACACAATCATTCTGGAAAAGGGAAACTGACACTCCAGTTGTGTCAAATATTCTGATAATTGGTCCCAAATACAGCCCGGGCCTACCATCCTAGCTATGGCAGGGGGGAAATACACATTTATGATAATAAGAGGACCTGTAAAGTTTCCCGTTAGCCTCAGACACTGAACATACTGGACACAGTTCGTGTTTAAAGATTGGATCTCTACCGGTAGATCTACAGAGAGAAGAATACTAAGGCCGCCACTACCCCGGCCTTTAGCTTTATGCTTGACCGCAGGGGTGGAGAAAGCACGAAAACCACTGAGGAGCAATGGGTTTTCTTGGGATATCCACGTTTCCTGGAGACAAAGTATCTTAAACTCTTTAAGAAATGGGCTCAGGTCCGCCTCCCGGAGTTTATTGGCCCAGCCCATGATGTTCCATGATAGGATCGATAGTTGTCAGTCTGGACAGATTATGTCGGCATCCCCAGAGGTACAAACACAGCCATTCGCTACAGGGTGTAAAGAGTCGATGGCAAGGGCAGACAATCCTTTCCCCACTGCGGCCGTAACTTGGCCGCCATGGGTCCTAGGGACGCTGACATTCTCACCATCAATGGCTGGCAGGTTCTGGGAGCTGAGTGCCTTTACCTCTACAGGGGCCAGATGGGAAAGGTGAGGAGGTCTGATAGTACCATCAGGGCATTCTAGGGTGCCCATTTCGTTCTCTTCCAGAAACCTCATTTTAAGCCAAGAATTGGGAGAGATACTATTAACTCTAATAACCTTTACTGTATCAGGTATCCCTATCATGGGGGGCATTACCACGGTTGGGCCCAATGGCTCGCCTGATCCGCTATATGCCCTTGGGTTGCAATTGGAGTTTCCCCCTTGTGTGTTATCACTTCCACCTCCTCTGTTTCTCTAGGGCTTCTAAGCGGAGCTAAAGATAGAATCAAGGGGGCCTGCGCATGGATACTGACAAGCTGCAGCTTTAACTGTTCAAGTCTACTTAAAATTTCATTCCGACCTCTGGATGAAAGAGAACCAAAGGAATGTAACAGCATTTTTTCCTCTTTGTCAAAGGGGTCGTTAGACCACCCAACAGGTTGGCTCCCCTCTCGTGTCTGTACTTCCAATTTCCCTATGTGGGTAACTGTCTCAGTAACTCCCCTCCTGTTGCACAGCTCCGATGCGTCCAGATCGATTAACAATCCTTGTCTTAGCTGGACCTCATCCTGGGAATACTTATTATGAGAGCAAGAGCAGGGCATAAGGTCCACCGGTGGGGCCCTGTTTTCAAAGTATCTTGTTGGAACTACACCTTGATTAGCCAGGTCCTCCTTCTTATGCAGAATAGAACTAGTCATTGTCCGAGATGAAAAAGTGGCCACGGCGCGGGCACTGCTGCCATTGTAGTACAGGTATTCAACCTGCTCAATATCATTTATAACAAGGGGTATTGTAGAGAAACCCTTTAAAGTTTCCACGAGATGAAATTTGTGTGCGTCTTGAGCTGGGTTTGGGGTAGTTTACAAAGACCACCTTACGTTGGTTCAATACTAGGTCCCATTTCGAGGTCTTGGGTTTTGTCGTCTGTGTCTGGCTTGCATGTTCCCTGAGGAGAGCATCATGCCACGGATCTTGATAAGGAATATAAAGATCCGTCACGCTGGCAGGGACAGTTCTATGAGAGGCCGGAGAAGTAGTAGGGGACCAGTGCTTATTATAATCCTCTTGTTGAATTGGGAGAATTGTCTTAGTAGACTTCTTTCGAGATGGAGGCTCCACTTCTTTTTGTTTTGCCCTCGCTGTTGATAATTGGTCCATCAAATCGAACAATTTCTTAAAATTCATTTTGTTACCTCGCGCCAATTTTTGAGTTTTCAAATTTTTACTCTTTTTCACGTTGATTGGCGGCCGCCTGCACTTTCAGGAGGTCTTGACATTCAAAGGGCAGGTCTTGATCACGAGGGAAGGAGCTAGCTGCGTGTGATTTTGAGTAGAAAGCGGTTTGGCAATCGGGAGAGGAGCGGTGGATTTTTGGTGCAGCTCAACTAAAGTTGTTAGGAGCTGAATGCATTCACTCAAAAAGGTGTTCACATGCTCCAACTCTGTTGCCAACATGAATAGCCATCCTGCTAGTGGAAGGCCCGACCCAGAAGAATCTGGTAGGTTGTCTTGCTGCTGTAACTCCGACTGTACACTAAAATTTTCCTTCATTTCAGGGGCCTTTTCAGGTAGGGGACTTATCGATGTAGGCTCCATTGGGGTGGCCTCTGGCTCTAAGGCACGTGACTGTGATGGAACATCAGGGGCAACCCGCTCTGCCAGGACATCAGGGGGTTCCTTGTGCTTAGCGGGCAGTGACATCTCTAGGCATCTTCCTAATGGTTGTGTTGTGCTTTTTGCACAATGATTCTCAACCAAAGCAATTTCAGCGGCCAAACTTAAGGCTGAAGATTCCCCCGAATTCCCCTGAGTAATGCCCTTAAGGGAGAAAGACCAGTCTAGAGGGGAAATAGGCGCTTGATTAATGTCCACATCTGGCCGCTTATGTGGGAGAGCAGTAAAAAAGTGAGTGATTTTTGATTGGCCTCCACAGGCCCTGAAGGCCATGTCTGTTGCCTGATGGGAGGGGGAACTTGCAGC
Organism: Rhineura floridana; assembly: GCF_030035675.1. Taxonomy (NCBI): domain Eukaryota; kingdom Metazoa; phylum Chordata; class Lepidosauria; order Squamata; family Rhineuridae; genus Rhineura; species Rhineura floridana. The sequence continues at coordinate 65,987,938 of NC_084481.1, forward strand.
CTGCATCTTCCTCCTCCTCGTAACTTTCCGCAGAGGCAAGCATTCAAATGTGGATAAAGCTCCCAGTGCTTTCCTGGCTTTCCTTGTCAGAGGCATTAAGATGTTGTAGTTTGACTCAGCCCAGCCCCGCCACCCTGAGTCATTCCTCCGGAAATATCAGCTTATGGGGGGCTTTCCATGAGTGGCTGCACTTCGTCGGCAAAAATTACCAAGAAGCGGCTTGGTTATGTTTGAATGGATTGTTATAAGCCTCTTTTACTGTATTTAGCGTCCAACAGGGCAGCGAGTGAGTCTGAGATTTCAAATACAAGCCGTTCTGTTAAACAAATGCTGGGCAGATCTTCAAGGCCATAGTCACTATAAATCTTCTATTTGCAAGATTAAACTACACGCTGCCTCCCTTTTCATCAGGGGAGAGTGATTGAAGCTGGAAGCAAAAGGAGCTTTTGCCAGACCGTATGCAATAGATTCTGCCCTCTGATCTCTTACTGAAAACTTAAACAAAGTTGGCCGGGGTCTGGGATAGATTGAAAAACTCACCCGGTGCCATTCCCAACGGTTTCATGTGGATGTTGAACAGCATGGGGGACAGAACTGACCCCTGTGGAACCCCATACTGGAGAGTCCAGGGTGCCGAGCATTGTTCCCCAAGCACCACCTTCTGGAGCCGACCCGCCAAGTAGGAACCACCACCATGCAGTCCCTCCCACTCCCAACTCAGCCAGTCTTCCCAGAAGGATACCATGGTCAATGGTATGGAAAGCTGCTGAGAGATCAAGGAGAATCAACAGAGTCACCCTCCCCCTGCCTCTCTCCCAACAGAGGTCATCATACAGGGCCACCAAGACTGTTTCTGTGCCAAAACCAGACCTGAGACCCGACTGAAATGGATCCAGATAATCGGTCTCATCCAAGAGTGTCTGGAGCTGGCCTGCCAGCACTCATTCAAGGACCTTGCGCAGGAATGAAAGATTTGCTACTGGCCTATAGTTATTAAGATTTTCTGGGTCCAGAGAGGGCCTCTTCAGGAGTGGTCTCACAACTGCCTCTTTCAGGCAGCCAGGGACCACCCCCTCTCGCAGGGAGGCATTAATCACTTCCCTGGCCCAGCCGGCTGTTTCATCCCTGCTAGCTTTTATTAGCCAAGAAGGGCAAGGATACAGCACAGAAGTGGTTGCACAAACCTGTCCAAGCACCTTGTCAACATCCTCAAGCTGTATCAACTGAAACTCATCCAAGAAATCAGGACAAGGCTGTGCTCTGGATACCTCGCTTGATTCACCTGCTATAACGCTGGAGTGTAAGGCCTGGTGGATGCTAAAAATTTTATCCTGGAAGTGCCAATTTGGAATCAAAGAGATGGTGCATAGTCTAAGGAAGAGCAAATAATATAACTGTACATGCCAGCTCATTTCAGTACCCAAAAACTTATTAGTACATAAGACTAATATAGCTGATTCAACTGAAAACCTCAACTGGCAAGGAATGTATCCATTGCAACGTTCCATGTCCCTGGTAGCAACTAGCTCTGATGGAGGTGATATTCCATGTGATTAGGCTGACTCCCATAATAGGATCAATGCAAATGTTACTTTGTGTTACAGAAAGTGCTATGACTCAGAAGCATTTTTCAGAAGTCTATAGTGGGAGTAATTAACATTTGAATTGTCTCAGGGTTTCTAATCACACACCCATTTTATACTTCACAACCCAATCACTCCATTGTTCATTATTAGGATTCATACCTCTTTCCACTTGTTCTGGTTTTTGCAAAAACCCATCCTAACTCTGATTGAGTAACTTTCCCAGGATCCTGTAGGGTCAGGTAATCAGTGGAAGAACCACAGATGAGTATGTACAGTAGCCCAGGATAGCAAAAGGCAAGGTCCAGAGCAGCAAACAAAACCCAACAGAAGTGGAAGCAGCTACGCAGTATGTAATCAGGCAGATGTTCAGGTTTCAAAAGGCAACAGTCCAGAAGATGGGAGGCAAGGTAAGAAGTCACTGAAGACTCTATAGCAGGGGGTCGCCAACCTGTCATCAGTGAAGACCTTCAGTGGTGCCCCTATCAGGTAGCCCAAAACCTGTGCTTTCATGGTTAAAAAAGTCTCTAGCCTTCCTAGAAAGTAAGTTATGGAGCAAAATGTGCAGGTGCCCTTCCAAGCAATTTCTGTGAAATAAGCCAGCCTGGCTGCTCCTGCCTGTCAGTGTTATTAGCCAATGAGTGAAGTCAGAGCTGTGATTAATAAGTGAGTTGTTTGGATACCAGGCGAAAGGAATCCCTGAGGTCCTAAAGAGCTGCTGTTTTGCCTTCCCTTTTAGTGCACCTTTCCTGCATCTCTCTTTTTGCTAGTCTTTGGAATCTCCAGTATTTACCCTTTCTGTTTCCCTAACAACCAGGATGCATTTTTCCTAGGCTCATTTTGCCTGGGATCAGGTAGTGCCTAGAAGTTATTTTCTGTAAATACTACTACGCAATAAATATGGGTAAATGTCAAAGGAGGAGGAGGAGGAGGCGCCTCCAAACAGCAGCAGCAGCAGCAGCAGTCCACATAGGCCTCGCTTGCAACCTTCCAGCTTTCTATCTAGTGCAGGACATAAAGGAGATCCGCGTGTCGCTCTCGCAGCTCTACTTCCTTCGCTACTGCTGTGAGCTCCGGTCCCTTGAGTGTGTCTCTCATGAGCATCCACTTGAATTGCCTGAGGCAGCGCTGGGACCCAGCTGGAGAACAAATTGGGTGAGAGATTGGGGAGCGTGAGGTCTGCCTGGCCCGCAGGAGCCCCCTCCGGCTTGAGAGGCCGCCGGACTGAGCGAGCGAAGAAAGCAAGGTGGGCAGGCAAGCAGGTGTTGCTGCCACTGCTGCCGGCAGGACAGGCGACTTCTGTACAAACAGGCTGGGGCTCGGCCAGCAGCGCCTGGAGCTTTTTGCCCGGGAAGTCCACCGCAGGGAGCAGTGGCGGCCATGGCGGCGGCGGAGACCAAGATCATCTACCATCTGGACGACCAGGAGACGCTGTACTTGATGAAGCTGTCCATCCCAGCTGAGTGGGTGATGCTGGGCGACTTCAAGGCGCTCCTCAACCGGTCCAACTACAAGTTCTACTTCAAGTCTATGGATGATGATTTTGGGGAAGAATCCGATGATGTTGATGAGCGAATCCTTTGCAACAGCTGCTCAATGTTTGAGGACTAAACTTCTTGAAGCGGTAGTACTACATTTTGGGACATATTATCTTTAGGCCTGTGAAGAACCTTGTTTTTTTTTTTTTAACAATGTTAATATTTTGTTATTTTAATTCCTGTGCACTGTATTCTTTTTTTGATGTGTATTTTGTTTTTTTTGTTTTTTTTGTGAGCCGTCTTGAGGACCTTTTGGCCAAAAGGTAGCATAGAAATAGAATTAATAAATAAATAAAGAATAAATAAAGAATCCCCTCCCCAAGCAAATGTGAAAACATAGAGGCTTAGCCGCTGTTTTTAATTTGTTTTTTTTAATTTAATTGTGTTTTTAAATTCTTTTTTGTGTTTTAAAATTTGTATATTTGTTTTTAATGTTTTTAATTCCTGTAAACCGCTCAGAGAGCTTCGGCTATGGGGCAGTATATAAATGTAATAAATAAATAAATAAATAATGTCCAGGGACTTATTAAGACTTCACTGTGTAGTTAACTTACAGTATAATTGCATACATGTCTACTAAGGAGTAAGTCTCTTTGTGTTTCATGGGACTTACTCCCAGGTAAGTGAGTACAGGATGGCAACCTAGGCTTTGTTTTAGAGTTGGTATTCGGGGGGGGGAAACAGGGTTTTTGTGCCTTTAACAGCTGTATGGCAGACAGAACCTCAGCAGGTCAAGCCTTTTCTAGCATGGAAATATAATTATGGAAAAAGCTTCATCATAACTATTCTCTAATTTTGTGTTATGCCACACCCCATGGCAGCCATTTTGTGTTATGCCACACCCTTATGGCAGCTATTTTGTGACTGATGCCCACAGCATTCCCTCAAAATGTGAAGTGTGCCCTCTGGTCCAAAAAAGGTTAGTGACCCTTTCTGTAGAGCAGCTGCTCTGCTTGATGAATTGTTTAGAGTGAGGAACTGTTGTGAACCATGAGGATGTTCACCAATAAGGCAATGTCCCAAAGCAAGGGAAGGTTAGAAGCTTATGCTGGCACCAGCACCTTGGAGGAGTCCAAGGTATGGATTTGGGACCACAGAGAGTCGTCCAGTTATCTCAGCAAGATACTGTAGCAACTGGTTGAGTTTGATAACAGGACTAGGTAGTCATAGACTGGAAGCTCCACCCACCAAGTGCTGTCTCCTGTCAGGTTATTAGGAGACTGCTTTTCCCCTGACAGAGCTCCAATGGCCAGAGTGGTTTAACAGCCAGCTCCTCTCCCCTGGGAATTGGAGCTCTGTGAGGGGAACAACAGTCTCCTAACAACTCTCAGCACCCTTCATAAACTGCACTTCCTAGGATTCTTTGGGGGTAGTCATGACTGTTTCAAGTGGTATAAATGTCTGCTGTGGATGTAGCCTTAGATATTCATCATGTGAATTGATGCGAAAGTGAAACATGTTGAGCAGTTTTCTCCCCCAATGTCTTATTAGAATGCTAAATTCAGAAGAGGCTGATTGACTTTCATGTTATGGGAAACAAACAGCAAGACTGATATAGGAGGAACAAATAAGCTGTAGAAAGTGTGCCACAAGCATAAAATACTGAACCTTCAGGTGATTTTTCAAAACGAATCTAGTTACTAATGCTTCGGTAACCATATTAGCACTGATTGCAAAGCATTCCGTTGTCATTACTTTCTTCAGCAGCAGCTCCCATCAAGATGTACCTATCCAATGCAAAATTGGAGCTGATAAAGGAGAGAGGATGATAGGGCAATGGAGGCACAGTTTCAGTTGCTGACTGACAACACTGCCATCCCTTAACATGGTTTTATTTAGTTATTACAACCATCTCTCTGTAAATGACATTTAGGATTATTTAAGATTATGTTGTAATCCTTTTAATCCCCACAGCTTTAAATTTCAGGCTCAACACCAAAGAGCAAACTAGCACTTAGCGGAAATGTTTAAAGCATGTGTATTGAACGTAAATCTTCTTTAACTCGCTCCTCTTCTGATGAAGACCTATTGTAACATGTCAGTTTGCCAGGGAGACAAAAATGATATCTAGCTGCAAATTGCACCATGCGCTTCTAGGGTCCTGTGAAGCGGCTTCAAACAAAGTTCTGCTTTCAACCTCTCTTTTGTCAACAAAAACAAACACTCACAAGAAAGGCCACAAATACATCAGGGTATGGCAGAAGACCTCAATGGCTTTGAATGTTGAAGCTTCAAAGAAACAAACAATGTCTGAGATCCCATGAACAGGTATACAAGTGTATATCCCATTGATTTCTATCACTGGGAAATTGAGTAGAGAAATGCATCCAATGTTCTCAACAAGTGATTTCTTAACAGGTGCTTACTGTCAAGACTAGCCCAATTATGACAGAGGTATATGTGAAGGTGCCAAATCAAGTAGATGAATTCAGTGGTGGGGAAAAGTATTCATTGCTTTCTTTGTGATCCAATGTCAAGCCTTCACTCCCATCTCTTCACCTCTAATCCTCATTGAAATTAATCAATATGTGTTTCTTTAATCAACCCAATAAATGTAATATTGCTATAATAAGCTTATAACCCTACCAGAGTATTTAAGGAGCTCTGTCCCAGGAAGCAATATAGCACTGTTTGATCTGTGCATCCTGGGAGGATCCATTATCGATGCCTGCTATGGGCTCCCAAAAAGCCCAAACAAAAGATATTCTGCCTATATTGTGGACATTGAGTTGTTCTGGGGCACTGTGGAAGAGAAATGGCTGGTGCCACAGAAACATGGTGGGCTTCTTGGACTGACACCATGCTTTTGTGGTGGTGATAATCTCCCCCCCTTCCCCAATACACACACACACACAAGTATCTTGGACTAGCTTAGCTTCCAGAGCATTGTGAGGAACAAAGATGCCCATCTGCTACCAGGATATGCCTCCCAGGGCTCCCAGGAATCATAAGTGGGCTCACCATCAGAGGAGGAACCCCTTGGAGCTGACCCTGATCACTAAGGTTGCAATCCTATACACACGTACATTGGAGCAGGTTCCATTGAACTCAATAGGTCTCACTTCTGAGCATAGGATTCTGCTGCAAGGCTGCAATCCATATCATCGTTACTTGGAAGTCAGTACCACTGCAATCAACTTCTTTAGGAGCAGCCTATAGGCATCACTTCTTGCATTCATTAAAATTATCTGAATTCAGTAGAAAATGCATAGCTTTTTTTATTTGGCTCTGAGAGATGCAGAGTTGCTACTTTTGCCTCCCAATCCCTATGCCTCTTTTGCTCTGGAACGAACCTGTCATTAAAGCCTTGAGAAATAATAAAAATAAACAGGCAAATTCCACTTAGTTGGGAGTTTAGCTTATGTAAGCAGCGTGTGAAAAGTTATGTGTACAGGAGTTCATTAGGTCAAGGATCCAAGTCTTAAACCCCAAACAAATTACCTACCAACTTTTAAAAACAAATTGAACATGGCACATTAATCAGCAAATCAACAGGTTCTCAAGGGTTTTTAGCTGATTCAATCATCAAGACACTTTAGGCCAGAAAAAAAAAAACAGGAAAGACTGAATAAAATGTTATGCTTTCCAATTGCCTCAACAAACAAAGTACAAACCTTGCCTTGGCACACTCTATACTATACATGGAAAGTTTGTCTTTTGTGTTTGTTAATTATGCAAGTGTCAAAGAATGATAGGGCAATAATAAATCATCTCCTACCTGGAAGACATTCTTTTTGCTAGATTTCTCTTTAGTCCATTCAATGTGAGCTCCACACAAATCTGCCCACTCAGGTTTATACCCTGCTTTCTGTAGACAAACAAAAAATTAGCATCAAACATGGCATTGTGTCCCAAATTAGAAGGGAACACTGTCAGGCTGCTAAAGGCAACCTATGCACTTGAAATGGTGACAAACCTTTTTTTCAGAGAGGGAAGAGAGGAGCAGAAAAAACCCTCAACCACCTTTTTTTTTAATAGAAAAGGTTCCCCCATCTGAAAGTTCTGAGATTTCATGCCATTCCCAAATATTAATTCAACCTCGGGGGAGATTATGTCCCTCCCCCCACTATCCCTCTGCCTTGATCAGGTAAAGACCTGCTTTATTATTCACACCCCAAAGTAGCAATACATTTATAGAATCTTTGACCTATTTCCCCAGCCCTTGCTATCAATGTCTGGGCATACAGGGAAGCTTCAACCCCCCTGAGGATCTTTATGACCTCAAAAGACCACAGCTATGGACTGTTTCCCTGTAACCAGAGCTTGGAAAAGTTACTTTTTTGAACTACAACTCCCATCAGCCCCAGCCAGCGCCATGCTGGCTGGGGCTGATGGGAGTTGTAGTTCAAAAAAGTAACTTTTCCAAGCTCTGCCTGTAACCTTGCTTGGGTTCTCACCGCCACCATAGATACGGGCATCTAATTCTTTCTGTACTTGGTACTTTCTTTATAGCACAGATAATAACTAGGTGTGTTAAATAAAACAGCATTTGTTTAAAGAACAGATGTTAATATAATATAAAAACACGTTTGCTCAGTACGCTGTTTTGTTCAAAAGCTTATGATTTCAGAACAGCTCTTATAATGCTTCATATATGTTTCTCAATAACTTCTCCTCAGAGAATTATACTCTACCAGCACACTCCAACATTCTGCTCACTTACTCCCCTCCCACTTTTCTTACCATAATATATCTAATACAGAATCAGTACATATACATTACCTTATTTACAGTAAATACCAACAGGTCAACCATCACAGGGGGATTTTCACCCCACCCACCTCTGAAATGCTAATTAAAGTCTACACCAACAATATTTCATTCCAACATTACCCTTAAATCACCATTAAGCCTTATACGGTGCGGGACCACGATACCTTGCGGAACGCCTCTTCCGATATGAACCGGCCCGTGCACTACGTTCTGCTACGAAGGCCCTCCTCTGGGTTCCAACTCACAGGGAGGCCCGGAGGGTGATGACAAGATCTAGGGCCTTCTCAGTGGTAGCCCCCGAACTATGGAACAGTCTCCCCGAGGAAGTACGCCTGGCGCCGACTCTGCTCTCCTTCCGGCGCCAGGTCAAAACCTTCCTATTCTCTGAAGCATTTTAAGTTACACTGATTTAATTTTAAAAATGTTTATTGTATTGGATTGTTGATTGTATTTTAGTATTATTTTGTTATTCATTGTATTTTTATGCTATTTTATGTTCACCGCCCAGAGAGCTATTGCTAGTCGGGCGGTATATAAATTTAATAAATAAATAAATAAAATAAATAAATAAATTAAGCTAAGATTCAATATGGAATCAATCATGATTGGAAGACACTCAGTAGTTTAAGGAGGAATACTTTATACTGTACACTAGCCAAATGACAGGCAATATCAAACGCACTAGTTAAAAGAAAATATAAGTAATATGGCCTTCATGAATAACTGATTGTGATTTTTTTTAAAAAAGCTAGGTGCCACAATGAACAAGAAAAAAAGAAGCTACCCATGATTACTACTTCAGGATAAATTATTAAGGAACTTGTCCATGTAAGTAGCCTCAAGTATTGCTATATAATGTGATCATGCAGAGCTAGTTCAGATGCTCTTGGTGAAACATTCACATGACTCCTCCACAAGCCAAATTAAGTCCAGAGCTGCTCAGTCTACAAGTGATCACACTAATCTGGTTGTGTGAACAGAAATTCACATTGAAGAAGACTGTAGCTCAGTGGTAGAACATGTTTTGCATACAGAAAGTCCATTTCAGTCCCTAGCATTCAGTCCCCTAGGCTGGGAAAAATAGGCCTGGCTCTCTGTAAGGCATTTGCCTAGATGCTTAGCCTAAGGAAACTTAATACAGAAGTACCTCAGATATGTGTACCCTTTGAAAAATGAGCTGCTGTTACTCTCATCATAACTGACAGTTCTACATCCTTCCTGCTATCATTCATAATGGATCCTTGCCATTTGCACATCCCTGTAACAATTAACATATCTGTCCTCACCTGTTTGTATGCCGCTTAATCATTTGCATTTCTAAGCAGTGAACATAAAATAAAGCATAGAGAATAAAACAATAAAATCATCATAAAACCAAACCTGAACACTACCATAAAATGCCCACTGGAATAAGAAAGTCTTTGTCATGCACCTGAAATTCAGCAAGGAGGGTGCCCGTCTAATCTCACTTGGGAGGGAGTTCCACAGGCTTGGGCCCACAACACTGAATGCACAGCTTCTAGTTGTTATGAGCTGTGCATCTGAGCCATGGGGGACCACCAATGGAGACTCAGTGATTGGGCAGGGGTATTGTTTTAATAATGCTTTCTTTGCTGAGAGAAGACAGAAACCTGCTTGCTATAACTAACGCTTTATTAAGAGAATGCTTACAAGATCTGCCGTGCTTGCTCAGGCTCCTCCCACCTGACCTTTATGCTAGAGCTCAGCCTCCAGATCTCCATGGCAGTCTCCCTGCAGTTCCCCCTATTGGATGGAACTGCTACCTATTATAACAGGTATAAGTGTTCAGGCAGCCCTCAACATCACAAGGGACTTTTTACCCCACCCCACCTGTTACCAGCTCCTTCAACCCACCAAGAAATTGGATACTTTCTTGCTTTTCTTACCAATCCTTCATTTTCACTAACCATCCTGAAGAACCCGCATCTGCCCCAGAATGTCACAAACCCCATAAACAATATCTTGAGTGAGTCAAAAAGAGGCATCTGGGTGACTGGCTCATTTATTTCCTTAGGATTCGGAGGGTTTTCTATAGTCAATATCCAGTGCTAAGAACAAGAGACTGCCCACAAACCACTGATGCATTTAGAACCCCATTTCTTCTTCTCCACTTCATAAAGTTCATAGGAATCCCTTATGTATCCTGCAGTAGAGGAAAGGCTATCATGAGGAGTCCCTCCAACACTTGATGTCCTTGCTTTGTGTTGTTCAGTCAGACCAATTATGTGACATCAAAGCTATTGGAAGGGACTGTGCTTGTAAATTGCTACAAGTGCCTGTGACAATGAAATCTTATTCTCCATGAATATGGATTTAGAAGACATCATCACTCAGTAAATTAGTGTTCAAGAAGGGCTAATAACCTGAGGTAAGATACCCTCTTCTGCCTAAACTCTCTGAAGGGAGAAAAATGCATAGTGTATGGTAGACTAGCATTTTATGTCAAAATGGAAATTTGTTTAAAAAGGCATTTGCCTTGTAGATTATTGCTGACAACTTCATCTAGAGGACACAGAGTAGCAAAGTATTTTATACCACAGTCAGATTAATGTATGACAGAATAAAAGAACACACAATTGAAAGGAATGTAAAATTTAATGTGCTTATTATATGGATTTCAGAGGCACTGAACAGAACACAGTGAACACCATTTTATTTTATACATCTGTGATTTGATCCTAAACACTGCGGTATGGACAAATAAGGGTTTAGTAAAGCTGCAACTGTACAATGTCAAATCTAGCCCTATTTGGTCATTTTCTCTCTCCCCACCTCCTCTCCCAATAATAATTGCACAAGGGGTGAATAGGGATGTGCACATTAGTCCTGTCTCCTCCAACATGTCCCCATCATTATTCCTAGAGTCTCCCACCAATGTACTGGGGGATTAACCTCTGCGGAGGGGAAGCTTTTCAACTGAACTAAGTTCCCTGCATGATATAGACAACTCGAAGAGTACGCTGCTAGGTCCTAGCAGTGCTATTTATTTATTTAAAGCAACTTACAATGATAAAAGCGTACCTAATGAAATTTTAAAATACATCAACATCTAAATACACAAAAACATTAATTGACTAAAAGTGCTCAGCATACAATATAAAAAGCACAAATCCTACCCCACCCGACTAAAGATGAACACCAAATACAGGCTTCGGTTTAATCATACCCTATAAGTATGGCCAGGGTTTAAATGCCTCTAGACAGGCCTAATGTACCCATGAGATTCTCGTAGGTACTCCACGTCAGCCAGAATATGGCAGCCTCCCCAAATTTTTAGGACAATCAGAACCCAAAATAGAAAGCAGCAGCTTATTTCATGGAGTTTCCATTTAATCATTGATTCAATGACATGTTTTTAATGTTAAGCCTCTGTCTGGAAGCAACCTGGACTGCGGTAGCCATTATCGTTTTGTAAATATTTTTATTACTCCATTTGTATATGCTGTTTTATTGTATATATTAAATATCTATTTCTTCAAAAATATAATATTTTCATTTACAAACTTATAATGATCACAGCAACTGAGTCCAAATTTGTTTCTTATTGTTTCCAATGGTAACTCTCTCTCTCTCTCTCTCTCTCTCTCTCTCTCTGTGTGTGTGTGTGTGTGTGTGTGTGTGAAGATTTGAAGATTTACTGGAATGTACTTTTATTCCTCCCCCTACAGTATATTGTTGAAATGGCACTGTGCTCTGAAGTATTTTGTTTCACATTCATCCTTTAAAAAATGATCAATTTATACACAATACTGAATGATCAAGAATTAATGAATTAATGCATTTATGGTTTAAGAATATATCCATCTTTGTAGTAAATCACATCATTTTCTTGTAAAAATAAGATTGCTGCATTATGAAATCATACTACAATGCGCGAACATTACATTATTTAATTAATGGCTGAATAATTCCATTCTCCAAAGTAAACAAAAGTAAAATCAGTAAACAATTTTTTAAAATGAAATCACATGTATACATTTGCTGCTATCAAAAATTACAGCAGGATGAATGGTTTGCTGCAAACATCACATTAGCTGCATCAGAAACAAATCAGCTTGCCTCCACCAAGTTCTTTTACTAAAGAACTTTGTTCAGATTGTTTGATTTGTAGGGAAAAAAGTTCTGGGCTACTACATTATTAGCAGGCATACTTTGGCAGTGGGAATTCAGCCATTCATGAAATAATGTGATGAGTTCAATGTTTTGTGGCAAAGGCTGAATCCTATAGTGCAGGATATTTAACTCGGATTTGGCTTTTCTTTACTTTCTATTGACTGAACATCATCTTGGTTTCTGTTCCTTAAAAAAAAATGCAATAGCCAAACTGGTCTATGTGCATCCTCAAGGACATGCGTACAGGTCCGGCACCAGTGGGCAGCCAGGTCAGGCATGGGCCCTAGAGCCCCTGGGGCTCAGAAGAGCCCCTGCCTGAATCTATAGACTGGGGCTAGAGCTCCACCATCCATGCCAGCATTGGGTCACAGGGCATGATTTTCAGCCTGGGGTAAGGGGTTGATGTGCACCACAAATCATACCCTTTGATGTGACCAGACTCTGGCACAAATCTCAGAGCGGGAGCTCCACCCTCCCTTTATTTACGTTTACATTTGCAAATGATAAGGGAGAAATGGCAGACATTAGAAGTCAAAGGAGACAATGAATTTACAAGAGTCTCTCTTGAGACCTCTCCAGGCCTAAATCGAAACTTCATTTTAGGTGCAGGCTATGATAGCACAAGCTGGATGTTTTTAGGAGTGCTTCATAACACCCTATGAAAAGTTACAAAACTCCAGGTTGGAGGACAGAGTTCTGATGTCCTTCTACCTGAGGGAACATCAACTAAAAAGTGAGCTCTCTAGGAGGAATTGTAGCCATAGGCTCAAAAGGAGGACCCGTGAAAGCATTCAAGATCCCATTAAGGTTCCAGTCTGGAAACTGGTGCATTACCACAGGATTAATTAGTGCTACCCTCCTGAGAAACCTGTAAATATGAGGATGGTTAGAAATAAAAAATTCCCCCCCCAGCCAAGAATACAGTTGAGGATTGCAATTCTCAACTTATGATTGCTACAACTCTTATCCAGGCCCTACTGCAGGAACTCCAGGCTCAAAGGAAAATCCTCTAGACCTGGGGAAAGCCAAACATTACCTCAAAAAGGTGCTTTGTGTGTTCCCATAGACCTTACTGATGGAACTTCACCAAAAGTGTATCTGCATCTGTGTCCTACCCAGAGCTGCTCAGCCTCCACAGTCAGTTGGAAGATGTGAGTTTATGGATGAAGAATTGGCCCCTGCAAAGAATGCCTGGCTGGTAGCCTCTAGGGAGCCTTGGATAACATTTGCAATAGCACTGGGTATTAAGGTCCCTTGGGCCAGAGAGGCACTATCAAAATGATCTCCACTTTCTGAATCTTTATCTGCCATATTATGCTAGAAGTAACTTCACCTGTGGGCACACACACAGAAAGTGCTCTAGCCATCTTGCCACCAGTGTGAACTTTAATATGCACTTGTTCACTTGTCTGCTTGCTAGACTGGAAAATAGGCCAGTCAGTGCTCTTCCTGGACTCCTTTGCAGTCCAAACACCGAGTTATGCATCACACCAGAGAGCACACCAGATGGGCTCTCTATCATAACAGACTTGCATCAGTGGTGATCACCATTCTTTTGGGGGTAGTCAGGCTGACCCCCAATTATAGTCTCCCCAACGTTGATCCTGCTTTGTAGAGACCAAGCACACCCAAGGCATGAAATCCTTTTTTTTTTTTCCAATTAATTTTTATTCTAATTTTCAAAACCAAAATAATACAAAAAGAAAACAACACAAATCAATAACTAATACAATACTAAAAAAATACATATATATAAAAATATTGACTTCCGATTTGTCATAGTTCAGCTATAAATCTATAATATATAACAAACCTATCTCTTAATAGATTATAAAATCACCTTCCTCCAGCAGTTATCTTAGTTGGTTTCAAATCTCATTAACATCATATCATTTTAATATTCCACAAAAAGTCAAAGAGAAGTTTCCAATCCTTGAGATATATATCAATCAATTTTTTTCTAAATAAACATGCCAATTAATCCAGCTCATCAAATCTACTAAATCCAGTAATTTCAAAACACTATAATTCAACTATAAATCTATAATATGTAACAGACCTATCTCTTAATAGATTATAAAATCACCTTCCTCCAACAGTTATCTTAGTTGGTTTCAAATCTCATTAACATCATATCATTTTAATCTTCCACAAGAAGTCAAAGAGAAGTTTCCAATCCTTGAGATATATGTCAATCAATTTTTTTTTCTAAATAAACATGCCAATTAATCCAACTCATCAAATCTACTAAGTCCAGTGATTTTAAATAGCTCTTCTGTCATTATCCATATTGGGTCCATCTTCCATCTTCCATCTTTACGCACCCGAAAATCTTGCTGTCATAGTCATATAATAAAAGTCTGATAGGAATTTCCTCCATCACAGATATTTTCTTGCCATCAAATCCAAACGTATCACTGAAGTATTGTTGCAAAGCCGCATCTCTGTTCCTCTTTTCCACATGATACACTAGTACATCTCTTGAAGGTTTTTCCATTGACACAAGACAGGGATTAATTCTGTTAACTTTCTCCATTTCAAGTTCCATCAAATCCTTCCAGTCCAAAAATTTTTTTGAACCGATAATATCTTTATCTCCAATCTCTTCAATTCCTTCAGGGACAGCGCTGAATTCCAAACTGTAATATTTGTCTCCAGGATCCATCACAGCCAGGAAATCCAAATCTTTTTTCATGTCCATAATTAAGCCAGTCTCCTTAGTTTGAACCTTGCCTTTAATTTCTCTTTCATCTTTTTTTTGTTTTCCAGATCTATCTTTATTCTCCTTTCTCATAGAATCCTGAGTTTCTTTCAGCTCCTGTCTCATTTCGTAAAATTCAATTCTCCACGCTTGTCTATTATTTCTCAGTTCTTGTTTTATTGAGTTAATCCCATTCATTATTTTCTGAAACATGTCTAGAGATAAAGTCCCTTCTTGTACATCCATGGTCTTCTTAATTGTCATTCTTAAAGCCAAAGGAACAAAACTCCTTCAATTTTCAATGTCCCAAACAAAGAGCAGCTTATTTCTTTAACCAGTTACAAAGGAGTTAATTTTTCCAACAAACGTCACACGCTAGACAGCCCTTATCTCTTATCTGCCTGAAAGTGTAAGAACAGCTTTAGTTCACAGCCTCGAAATAGCTAGTAGCAGAGAGAATGAGCAGATTCGTCAAAAAAAAGTAGATCAGGAAAAATAATCCCAACCATAGATCAAAAAGATTTCTTATCTCCTTCAATCAGAAATCTCTCGCCCGTTGTAATCTTTAGAATGCCATTTTCCATGTCAGCTTTTTGCAATAAAAAAAAAAAGATAAGCTATTTATATTTTCTTCCCCCCTAGCTCCACGAACAAAAAAAGGAAAGTCTTACCTCACCTAGGTTATCTCAATTGCTGTTACTTTGACAAATCTCTTTAGCTGTATAGATAAGAAAATGATGAGTGTAGACAGGAGGATGTTTGCCTGTTAATCCGTATAAAAAAAAAGGGTCACTTATCCAGCTGAGCTAGCATAAAAATCCTCGCTCTGTCTGAGCTGCTGGAAGACAGACAATTCTGATGAATTCCAGACTCCAACAATCAAAACAAAGCTAAAGTGGGAAATCTCACGTTTCTTCTTTAACCGGAAGAAATTATTCCCAGTCAGAAAAGAGCCTTCTGACTGGATTTAACCTGGATAAGTTTCATCCAAGGCGGGAGCCCGTCTCGGAGGCTGCACAGGCGTAGGGATCCTCCTGGGAAGTCCCCAAGGCATGAAATCCTGACAAGGCACAATCATGGCAACAATTGCACCAGTAACACCAGTAACTCCAGGTTAACTTCAATTAATGAAGACTGGCTGGATGTACAGACTTGCTTGGACAATGAAACATCTTCTGGATTCCGTCCTCTGAGAGTACTATGGAGAATGACATGTTGTTTAGCCTGATACCCAAATAATCTACATGTTTCATAATAGACAGGAGACAAATCCGAGCGGTGAAAGCAGCTCAGCATAATTTACAAACAGTGCAGCCCAACTATGGACTGCAACAGAGGAATATTTAAGCAACTGGAAGTCCATAATGCAGGGCTTCTGTGGTCTGTGCATCAGCCTGATGATCACAAGTTGTTCATTTACATTGCTGAACAACATGTTTCAGGAACCTTTGGCTCTACAGACATTGCTAACTGCAACCCCCATCATCCCAGGCCATTGGCCATGCTTGCTGGGGCTGATGGAAGTTGTAGTTCAGCAACATCTGGTTCCCCATACATGCTATACAATTTAAATAATCCATGAATTTTCATATCCAGGTAGAAATGCTGAATTCTGAGCCCTGAAAGTTCAAGTGTATAATTAATAGGGAAGCTACTGTCGAAGAACGTACAGTCTGTGAGTCTTATCGACAAACCTAAATAACATGTAGTAGAGCAGCAGGTTCCAAGCCATTTCCACTAAATGCATATTTTATTAATGTTCTTGATTGAAAATGGAACTTATCACTGTAGCATAAAAACCTATCATATTGGAAGCAAAAGATATATGACACTTTTTCTCCACCATTCCCGTGATGAACTATTAAAGGAGAAGAACAAGGTTCCCTGTGGCTCAAAATACCAATGGTCAAACTAACAAGAAAGAAAGAAAGAAAGAAAGAAAGAAAGAAAGAAAGAAAGAAAGAAAGAAAGAAAGAAAGAAAGAAAGAAAGAAAGAAAGAAAGAAAGAAAGAAAGAAAGAAAGAAAGAAAGAAAGGGGCTCCATATCACCTAACATATCTAAATTTATTTATTGTTTCTGACTCCTGTCATACAGTGCACCTTTTTGGTCACCTATCAAACCAATATGGTATGGCATGTTTGATCAAGCCTTGGGAAGCCATCACAATAGAGCTCAGTCAAACCTGTCCCTGTTCACTCTATAGTGCTACTAATTTATTTCTCTGTTTTTCGGATTCCGGAGAAGGGGAGGCTGAATTTCGGCAGCAACTAGCACTGAAGGGAAACATGCCAGTATCATTTGTACAATGTATCTGTCACAGTTCTGAAGGCTATGATTTGTGGTCTCTCCTTGAGGCTCTTTTTGTGTGTGTAAGTATACTGAATTCTGCTGTGAGGTGCACTAACTATATTAGATAGGGTCATAAGGAACATTCAGGAAATGTTAGCCAGATGTAGAATATGTCACATTTACACACAGACAAAACTCACTTTGCCAACTTACAGTGTTTTGCTCTTTGGTAACACCCTATGTTAAGGTGCCATTTATAACTACTATATTATTATTTATGATATGCAAGCCACTTTACAGCAAGCTCAATAGCAACTTAAATTCATGTATTAAAGATGCATACAGAGGGCTTAATACAATTTATGTCTTATAATATCCTTTGTAACAGATTCTCATTGGCTCATCTGTTAAGCATTTATTACTAATGCATTTTATAACATACTTTATAATACATTATTTGAGGAAGTAGTTGCATTTAGAGATCATTTCATAAATAAGAATAAAGCATTTATAACTGGCACCTTAATTTAAAGTGTTACCTCCACATTACTAGACAGCCACTCACCATCCGTCTCACTTTGCAATTATTTTCAAAAAGCACCTCTTAATAAAAGATGTGTTGAGTTCTATTTCCCCTCTTCTCTTCTGATTAAAAGTTTATTGAGTCATTTTCTTATATCAGCTCTCAGAAGGCTTAGCAGTCCTGTGCTTTTATTTTATGATGCCAAACTTATTATTCAATAACATTTCTGGGGGAGAAACCCACAAGACTTAAGAAAGATAACTGCTTACCAGATTAGCCACAGCTGGCTGTTTGGATTCTTTGTAAAATTCTATTTTCTGACCAGTGAGAACAAGCCAAGAGGAAGTCCAGTTTTTCCTTTAAAAAAATAGCAACAAAAAAATGAATGGATCAATTAAACAGATTATTTTGTTGTGAAAGACAGTTCCACTTTTGTAGGCCAGGCACATGTGTTGGGGTGAAGCCGCACTCCAGACACCAGTGTTGCTGCTGCTTCCCTATACAGGGTGGGAGTGGTGCAGGGCAGGGCAGGGCAAGGCAGCGGTGAGATTGGAAATAATGTGGGTGCGACAGCAGAAGCAATGGACTGGCCCTGCCGAAAAAAAGAAAGATCTTCTAGAGACCAGAGAAACAGCCAGCAGAGTAGCATAGACAGACAGACAGACAGACAGACAGACAGATAGATAGATAGGAACATTTTCATCATCTAAAAGATGGACTCCCGGAAAAAGTGAAGGGTTCTGCTGGAATTTCTATCTAATATATGAGGTTTACTATCAGGCTTGATTTGATTTTCAAAACTGGACAGACAGTGCACTTAAGAACATTATCCAAAATCAGATTAATATTCAGTATTATATCTCTTCTAATAGTGATAGAATTGAAACAACATGAGTTTAGCCTAAAGTGTTTGCTACCTCACATGATGCAACACAATCATCTGCAGATTTAGCCTTGATTGTGTTTGCAGGTCTGGTTCAGCAGTCTGAATATGACAATTATCCTTTGCAGGATCCTTTTCTGCAAGACTAATTTGCAGCAGAATAGGTGGTAGAAATTAAGAAGAAACAGAGCAATAAAGGAAAGTGGGAAGCAGCCTTCAGAAGACCTGTAGAAACTAGTTCACCAAGCTGGCGGGATCACATCACCCAGTGCTTGAAGATCTGCATTGGTTACCAGTTGTTTACCGAGCCCAATTCAAGGTGTTGGTGTTAACCTTTTAAAGCCCTACACGGTTTCGGTCCAGGGTATCTGAAGGAGCACCTCCAGCATCACCAAGTATGTCGCCTGACGAGATCAGCCTCTCAAGACCTTCTCTCGGTCCCACCAGTTAGAACAGCTAGACTGGTGCGGACCAGAGAGAGGGCATTTTCGGTTGTGGCCCCCATCCTCTGGAACTCTCTGCCATACGACCTACGCCATGTCCCCTCCTTGGCAGGTTTTCGCCAAGGACTAAAAACATGGCTGTTTCAGCAGGCATATAGAATCCCTAGTTAATTTTAATTCTACAGTGTATAGATGTGGGTAAATTGGACATGTTATGATTGTATTTATATGTGTATTTTAAATTTTAATTATGTACGCCGCCTAGAGTGGCTGTTTACTCAGCCAGATAGGCGGCCTAAAAATAAAAATTTATTATTATTATTATTATTACCTTACACTTTTTTAGATATATGGCATCTATTTTATTTATTTATTTATTACATTTATATACCACCCCATAGCCGAAGCTCTCTGGGCAGTTTACAGCAATTAAAAACAATAAAAACAAATATACAAATTTTAAAACACAAAAAACAATTTAAAAACACAATTTTAAAAAAATTAAAAACAATTTAAAAACACATGCTAAAATGCCTGGGAGAAGAGGCATTTAGGAATACACCTAAGCATTTGATATAGAAGCAAAAAAAAAAGTATATCATAGTGGTACATTCTCAAGAAGCCATTATTGGCTGCAGTACCTTGTTGAGTCTTCTCTTGGTGTCAAACCAAGTTTGCCTCTGCATAATGAGAGCATAATGTAATTCTGCTTAAGTTGTCACTTGAATCCCAAACCCTTTCCCAC
Source organism: Rhineura floridana (assembly GCF_030035675.1). Taxonomy (NCBI): domain Eukaryota; kingdom Metazoa; phylum Chordata; class Lepidosauria; order Squamata; family Rhineuridae; genus Rhineura; species Rhineura floridana. Next base: position 66,007,491 of record NC_084481.1, read on the forward strand.
CCCGTTAGAGTAAGGTCTGATTTAAATATTCAGTAATGTCTTAGGGACAGTACTCTTGTGCAACCATATTATTTCATGGAAAGAGGTTGCTTGTTTGAAATTATCTTCAAATTAAATCTACAAACTTGTGTGAGCTATGTTAGAGCAAAATATGAAAGCCTGGGCTTTACGTTCAGCCTAATTGCTTTAATTTATGTCTGATGGATATCTTATTGGATTTCAAAGATAATAATGTTACATAGTTTGTAACATGTTTATTACAAAGATTTGCCACAATCTAACACAAAATTAAGTTTACTTAAACCCACTCAATTGGCTTGAACATATTTAAGTCTCTCTTGGATTCAGTAGTGGTTCATATGGTAAGACGGAGCTTGCTGATGCTTACCTGACAGGGCTGGGGGTGGTGAGGTCAGGACTACACAGATGTACTTGCAGGAGCACCAAATTAGCCTTGCCAGTGCTATTACCCCAACTATGTCCAGGTAAGCAGCAGCAACGCTGGTGTCAAGAGGGTGGCTCTGCAGTTATGCCCCACTATCAGTGTTTCTGTTGCTTGCATGGTAGCAATTGGCTACAATTGGAAAGAATCAAATGGAATTTACTTCCAAGTAAGTGTGCTTACGGTTGTAGCCACTCTCATATCTATGCTTGGTATGTCCTCTTGTAATAAACAAAGCACTAAAGCACTTGGACTAAAGTCAGTGCAGATGTATATATTTTGCTGGATAAAGGGCCATGAAGGTTAGCTGCCATTTTGTAACCAACAACATCTTTTTCGTTTGTTTCTTTAACCCAAAAAGCAGAACAGTAATATCCAGTTATGGTCTGAGAAAGTTGGGACAATCGGTACTACAACTCCAGATATTTTACTTCTGGTCCATATTTGGATTAATGCCATGCAAAATATGTAGAACCTATCCTGTAGAAACAACTTTGTCAAGTGGAAAGGCATAGACAGAATCCAGAAATCAGCTGTCTTTCAGATCCAATTCATACATTATTGCCACGGGTTTCTGAAAACATAGTCTTCTATGGTCCAGCTCAATAAAGTTTGCCATGACCACATGAATGTGAAATTCTATCCGTTACTAAGGCATGGACCATGGAGCAGTGGCTGCCAAATGTGGACAATCGTGCTATACTTTTCTGTTTGTCATGTATGAGTTTCATTAGCAAATCACAGCAGTGGTGGCTTGTGATTCCATTTCAGTAGGGCAGTGGAATACAATCTGGGTTTTAATCTGAATATTACTCTCAAGTACCTTGGACAGCTCCTTGAAAACTCAGACTAAAACCCAGAGCGGATTCCACTGCATTGAGTCACCAGCCACCACTGAATCACAGCATTATTTCCTCTTGTTTTCTGAAATGCTGGCACATAAAAACAGTCATTTCATTCTATTCTTTTTTTATCGCAGTCAGGGGGGAGGCATGGAAAACATTGTTCTGGGCATGTCCTGGCTTCTAACCAAAGAAGCAGACTCAAGGACTTGGAGGTTGGATTTTTCTGCATGAAGCTTTATTTGAGAACTCAGTACAAGAACACAGCATCACATTCTAGGCTTCAATCAGGATACAGAACTGGAGCAAACTAAGCATGTCTCAGGATACAACACAGGAACTGACTATGTATATCTCAGGAACATACTAGGTACATGGAGGCAACCACAGACGGGTTGTTGCAACAAATCTAAACAGGCTTCACTACACCTGTATATCAGAGAGGGAGAGGACACTTACTTCAACAGGTTAATTGTGGATGTTTCTTGCAAGTGCTGGAAGGTGGGGGCTTTTTCTAGGAGCAAAATGAAATTAGCTTAATTGCAAGCATCTTTTCTCTAGCCTTCTTGACCTTGGAAATATGGTTATCTCTGGCTCTGACAAGTTGCTTTCATTATGCTCTTTCTAGGAGAATCCTGACCAGTCCTTACAATTTATCTGTTCAATGGCTAAGACTGGGCTGGGTGCCAGAGAAGACTCTTCACTGCCCAATTCAGGCAAAGAGGGCTTTTCTCAGCAATTATATTAGTAGGCCCAGGGGCTTCTGGAGGCCTTTCCTCCATACCTTCTTAATTCCTTCATCAGTACTGGCAACCCCCTCCCCAACATCTGTACTCCACTCTTCATCCTCCCAATCTTGCCAAACGTTCTCCTTGGGGCCTGTGGCAGTGCAGAAGGTTCTAGAACACTGGTATTCATCTGATGGTTTGGGGTCTCACAAGTGAGTGGCACCCTAAGGTGAGTTACACCATTGATATCACCTTATGCTTGGGGGGGTGTTGTTTTAAGACAAACAGAGAGGCTGAGAGGGGAACTTGTGACCTTCCAGTTGTTAGACTCTAAATTGTATCAGCCCCAGCCAGCATGACCAATGTAGTCCACCAACATCTGAAGAAACAAAGATGCCCCAGCCTTGGGTTAAGGAGATAAACATAATGATCAGACTCAATGGACAGTAAACACCTATATTTCTAACATATTTATGCAGACCAAGGATATTGGCAGATATCACTTGCCATGCAGGGATGAAAAAAGCTACAGCTGCCAGAATTCCCTTTTCTGCAGGAGCCCTGTTCTTTGCTTCTGGCCACTGTGGAAAAAGTGGGTCCCATGTTGCCAGGTTGGGGTTAAAAGAAGGTCCTAGGTCTGAAAAGGCTGAAAAGCTACCGATCTAGAGCATTGTGAAAGATACATCCAATGCCATCGGTACATAATAAGACCACTCTCATCCATGACTTGATTGTGGATGAAGGTGCCGATTTGGTGTGGAGTACCGAGACCTGGGTAGGTGAGCTGGGAGGAGTTGATCTGACCCAGCTTTGCCCACCTGGATACTCGCTGCAGCACCAGCACAGGCTGCAGGGAAGGGGGGGAGGAGTTGCTGTGGTCTACAGATCTTCCATCTCTGTCACCAGGAAACCACTCTGTCTTTGTCAGGCCCAGGATGAGACTCAGGAACCAGACCAGGGGTTGTAAGTAATTCAATTTTTATTAGAGTAATGTCCAAACAAAGACTGCGTCTTCTCATGAAGCAGTACAGAAATACAGGTCCTGCGTCATTGAGAGAAAGTTGACAGAGCAAGGAGCTGCTTCCCGCTTCTTCTTTAAGAAGGGGCCAAACGGGTGCGCAACCTTTCGCTCCTCCTTAACTGCCCCTCAGGTACTACCCGCCTTCCCCCCCTTCTCTCTTGTCTTTTCAGATGTCTTCGTGTGCGCGGCGAAGGGGGAAGCATCGGCCCCTCCTCTTCTGAAGTTTCCGATTCCAGTATGGGGGATGTGGGGGGCTGATGGTAAACTGCCTCGTGGCTTTTCTGCCTTGGGCAGCCCTCCCTCTTCTCCCTCCTGTTCTGAGCCTCAGAGAAGGGGAGGCATGGGAATGTCCAGGGACGATTCTGAAACTCCAAAGCTCTCAGGCTCTCCGTTGCTAAGCAACCCTATCTCTGGCATTTCCTCTGTTTCGTCTTCGCTCCACTCGGGCGAAGTTGCTCCCCCTCCTCCCTGCCATCCATCTGAATCCCCTTCTTCCAACCCCCCGGGACCCCAACTCTGCCTCCCGACATCATCCCCTCTCCCAAGCTGCCCCCCCCTTTTGCTGACTTGGGGCGGTGAAGAAAACGTTGATGGAAAAGTTTTACCAAATCTGGAGCATGCACGTCAACTTCATCTTCCCATGATTTATTATTATTATTATTATTATTATTATTTATTAAATTTATATACCGCCCGACTAGCAATAGCTCTCTGGGCAGTGAACATAAAATAGCATAAAAATACAATGAATAACAAAATAATACTAAAATACAATCAACAATCCAATACAATAAACATTTTTAAAATTAAATCAATGTAACTTAAAATGCTTCAGAGAATAGGAAGGTTTTGACCTGGCGCCGGAAGGAAAGCAGAGTCGGCGCCAGGCGTACTTCCTCAGGGAGACTGTTCCATAGTTCGGGGGCCACCACTGAGAAGGCCCTAGATCTTGTCATCACCCTCCGGGCCTCCCTGTGAGTTGGAACCCGGAGGAGGGCCTTCGTAGCAGAACGTAGTGCACGTGCCGGTTCATATCGGAAGAGGCGTTCCACAAGGTATCGTGGTCCCGCACCGTATAAGGCTTTATAGGTTAATACCAACACTTTGAATCTAGCCCGGAAACATATTGGCAACCAGTGCAAGCTGGCCAGAACAGGTGTTATATGCTCGGACCGCTTGGTCCTTGTCAGCAATCTGGCCGCCGCATTTTGCACTAGTTGTGCACTAGTTATCAGCTGGTTCATAGCCTTTCCAGTGAATCAAGTACTGCAACTTGCGGCGTCTTATTCTGGAGTCTAGTATTTCCCCAACTTCAAACTCAGTTTGCTTATTTACCAGGAGCGGAGCACCGGGAGGCTCCTCCGGCCGTAATTCACTGGGAAGGGCGGCTTTTGTTAACAGGGATCGATGAAACACAGGATGTATTTTAAACGTGTCAGATAGCTTCAGTCGGTACGCCATGGGATTAATTTGAGTTTCTATTTCAAAAGGACCCACCCTGTTGTCTTGTAATTTTCTACATTTGCCTGGATTTGGAGGAAGCGGGTGGACAGCCAGACCCGATCTCCCGGCTGCAGGGGGGGCCCTCCTTCCTGTGCAGGTCAGCAACTCGCTTGTACTCCATTTTGGCTTCGTTTAACTGTTGTTTCAACGTCTGTTGCGCCGCCTGCAATTCCCTAAGAAAGTTCTCTGCCGCCGGTACCAGCATACCCTCTGAGCTGCTTGGAAAGACTTTAGGATGGAATCCATAATTAGCGAAAAACAGGGTTTGTTGAGTGCTGGAATGCAGGGAGTTGTTGTAGGCAAACTCTGCAAAATGCAAATATGATACCCAATCAGTCTGTTGATAGGACACATAACTACGTAAATATCTTTCCAAAATGGCGTTCACGCGTTCCATCTGGCCGTCTGTCTGGGGGTGATGGGCGGAGGAGAGTTTTAACTCCGTCTGCAGCTGTTTCCACATGGCTCTCCAAAATTTGGCTGTGAACTGAGTTCCTCGGTCCGAGACTACACTGTTTGGCAACCCATGCAGCCGGTAGACTTCTTTGATGAATAACTTGGCCGTTTCTTTAGCCTCTAAGGCCCCTGCACAAGGAAGAAAATGCACCATTTTGGTGAGTAAATCTACCACTACTAGAATGGCTGTCATTCCTTGGGACTTGGGTAAATCAGTTATAAAATCCATGGATAGGTCCTTCCAGGGTTCGTGTGGGACAGGTAACGGTTGTAACAGTCCTGCTGGTTTTCCTGTTTGTGTTTTTGTCCGCATACAGACAGAGCAGGACTTTACATAGTTTTCAATATCCCGACGCATTTTAGGCCACCAAAAGTCCTTGGCCACGTTCTGAATGGTTTTGTAAATCCCAAAGTGTCCCGCCGTGATGGAATCATGGCACTGGCGTAGGATTCTGAGCCTTAATTCCCCTTCTGGCACATATCTGGCTGTTTTGAACCATAACAGTCCATCCCTCCAGTGGAAAGTTACTTCTGAGTCTTGATCTTGTCCCGTCTCCTGCCTATATCTTAGCAAATCTACATCTTCTTGTTGTGCCTTTTTGAGTTCCTCTTCCCATGAAGGCTGACACGATCCCAACGTTAATTTCTCTGGCGGAATCACGTACTGAGGCTGGTCATCTGATTCACTTTCTTTGAATTGTGGCTGTCTGGATAAGGCATCTGCTCTCTGGTTTTTGGCTTGGGCATGATAAATAATCTTGAAGTTGAATCTAGTGAAGAACTGGGACCATCTTATCTGTCTCTGGTTCAACTTTCTGGCTGTTTGGAGGCTTTCCAGATTCTTGTGGCCGGAGCGCACTTCAATCTGATGAGAGGCCCCCTCTAGGTATTGTCTCCAGTTCTCAAAAGAATCCTTGATGGCCAGCAGCTCCTTCTCCCATACTGTGTAATTCTTCTCTGCTGGCTTTAACTTCCTAGAGAAGTACGTGCAGGGGTGCAGCTCCTTTCCCCCTTGGTTTAATTGCAGAAGGATCCCCCCGATGGCAAAATCCAAAGCATCTGCTTCCATGACAAAAGGGTGGGTCGGGTCAGCAAAGCGCAGAATGGGCTCGGAAGCGAACCTTCTCTTCAGCTCCTCAAAGGCCTTGGTGGCATTCTCTGTCCATTGAAACTTCTTCTTTCCCCTTAAGCAGTCAGTCAGAGGAGCTGTTAATTTGGAAAACCCTGGAATGAACTTTCTGTAATAGTTCGCAAACCCTAGAAACAGTTGTACATCCTTTTTGGTAACAGGCAGGCCCCAGTCCAATATACAACTTACTTTCCCTGGGTCCATCTCCACTCCTTCCGCTGAGATTCAGTACCCAAGGAAGTCCAAAGACTTGAGGTCAAATCCACATTTCTCTAACTTGGCATACAAGTGATTCTCTCTCAGTCTCTTCAGCCCCGTTTTCACATGCTGATCATGGGCTTCCTGGTTCTTTGAGAACACCAGGATATCATCTAAGTAACAGATTACATACGTGTCCAACAGGTCTCTAAACACGTCGTTCATGAACTTTTGAAAAACTCCTGGACTTCCACAAAGCCCAAACGGCATGACCAGGTGCTCAAACTGACCATAAGCGGTCAAGAATCCCGTTTTCCATTCATCTCCCTCCTTCATTCTGATCAGATTGTACGCTCCCCTCAAATCCAGCTTCGTGAAGACTTTTGCGGAGCGCAGTCGGTCTAGCAGCTCTGAAATCAGGGGCAGCGGGTAGCTGTTAGGGATGGTGATCTGGTTCAATGCGCGATAGTCGTTACAAGGTCTGAGTTCCCCCCCTTTCTTTTTCACAAACAATAGTGGCGCTCCAGCAGGGGACTGTGAGGGACGTATGAATCCTCGCCTCAGGTTTTTATCCAGAAATTCCTTCAGGGCCTCCCTCTCAGTCTCTGTGAGCGAGTAAATTTTCCCCAATGGGATGCTGGCTCCTGGCACGAGATCAATCGCACAGTCGTAAGGGCGGTGTGGGGGGGTAGAGTCTCTGCCTCTTTTTCATCAAATACATCTTTGAATTCCTCATACTTCAGCGGCAGGGTCACTTGCTCGCTCTCCTGCGCTGCCGCTGCCAAGGTGTTCTTGATTCCTTCGGGTTGACAGTTCTCCTGACAATACTGTGAGGTGAACCACACCACCACCTCCTTCCAACTTATCTTGGGTTCGTGCTTTGCTAGCCAGGGCATTCCCAGAATCACCTCAAAGTTCGAGAGATCTGACACGTATAGCGAAATGAACTCTTCATGCCCAGGGATTTGAAGTTTCACTTCCTCCGTGGCCTGTGTCACCCCTCCTGACTTCAGAGGTCTCCCATCGATGGTCTTCAAACATAGGGGAGCGTTCAGTTTCCACCGGGAAATTCCATGACGCTTGGCTAGCTTTGCATCAATAAAATTTGTGGAGGCTCCACTGTCAATCAAGGCAGTAGAATTAAACACCACTCCTCTGGAAGTTGTAATCTGAATAGGTAAGACCAACACCCCTTTTGAGGGAGGTTGGATCGTTGGAGGGCCTTTATACAACGCGGCCCCCAGTCCACCGGCCTGAACGTGGACTGGGTGTTCTAGTTTCCCGACAGCTCGGCTTTCCCCCCTTTCAGTCCACAGTCTCTGGCCACATGGCCCGGTCTTGAACAATAAAAGCATAAACGTTCTCGACGTCGTCTTTCCTTTTCTTCTTCTGACAATCTTGGCCTAGCCCCTCCTTGTCCCTCAGTTGCATTACCTGCCGCCCCTGCAGTGGAAAGGGCCTTGCTGTGGGATGCCGAGGCTGAGTATCTCGGGACCTCCTGCTTCTTTTCCAGGCGTCTTCCTTCCATCCGGTCATCTATCTGTAGGCATAGCCGGATTAGCCCTGGCAGGTCGATGGGAGGGGTGGTCCTGGCCAGCTCATCCAGGATTTCAGCATTTAATCCACTCCGGTACATAAACATCAAAGCGGCATCATTATAACCCGTTTCCTGGGACAAAATTTTAAAAGCGTTAGTGTACTCGGAAACAGTCCCTTTAGCTTGCTTCAGAGCGCCTAGCTGCCGCGCTACTGTTTCAGCTCTTTGCGGGTCTTGAAACATCTCGGTCATCTCCTGTATAAATCCTCTGTATCTTCTTAAGACAGTATCCTTTCTCACCAGATATGGAGTCACCCATTTTGCAGCTTCTCCCTCCAGAAGGCTAATCACGAAGGCGACTTTAGCTCCATCGTCTGGAAATTCTGTGTGCCTGACATCCAGATATAATTCACATTGAGCCACGAAAGTTGCCAACTGATCACTCTGTCCCGCATATTTTGGGGGCAATCCAATGGGAACCTTTACTGTGGCAACTGGAGGGGCTGTTCGCATCTGGTCTATCATGGTCTTCAAGGCTTGATTATCCGTTTTCAACGCCTTGACGGCTGCTAGCAGGGCTTGGACATCCGTCTGCAAATCAACTACCTTAGTCTTCAAGAGTTTCACTTCTTCCATCTCGGAAGTGGGGTTCGTTCCCCCCCCTGCTCCCTTTGACATCTTGTCCCAGTCAAGTGAAGAGAGCGTTGAGGGTGATTGAGGTGGCTCTGTCAAGCTGTCAGGCCCAGGATGAGACTCAGGAACCAGACCAGGGGTTGTAAGTAATTCAGTTTTTATTAGAGTAATGTCCAAACAAAGACTGCGTCTTCTCATGAAGCAGTACAGAAATACAGGTCCTGCGGCATTGAGAGAAAGTTGACAGAGCAAGGAGCTGCTTCCCGCTTCTTCTTTAAGAAGGGGCCAAACGGGTGCGCAACCTTTCGCTCCTCCTTAACTGCCCCTCAGGTACTACCCGCCTTCCCCCCCTTCTCTCTTGTCTTTTCAGATGTCTTCGTGTGCGCGGCGAAGGGGGAAGCATCGGCCCCTCCTCTTCTGAAGTTTCCGATTCCAGTATGGGGGATGGGGGGGCTGATGGTAAACTGCCTCGCGGCTTTTCTGCCTTGGGCAGCCCTCCCTCTTCTCCCTCCTGTTCTGAGCCTCAGAGAAGGGGAGGCGTGGGAATGTCCAGGGACGATTCTGAAACTCCAAAGCTCTCAGGCTCTCCGTTGCTAAGCAACCCTATCTCTGGCATTTCCTCTGTTTCGTCTTCGCTCCACTCGGGCGAAGTTGCTCCCCCTCCTCCCTGCCATCCGTCTGAATCCCCTTCTTCCAACCCCCCGGGACCCCAACTCTGCCTCCCGACAGTCTTGGAGCTGGCTGTGAGGGTCTGCACCTGGTGTTGGGCCGAGGAGACAGTAAACTAGGGTTGCTGCTGGTGTACCGTCCCCCCTGCTGTCCAGCAGCTTCTCTGACTGAGCTGGTGGAGGTCATCTCGGCTGTGGCGTTGGAGGAGCCCAGAATGATAGTGCTGGGTGATTTCAGTGTCCATGCTGAGGCTGCCTCTAGTGTTCTGGCTCAGGATTTCATGGCCTCCATGATGACCATGGGGCTGTCTCAACTTGTTACTGGCCCAACACATAGGGCAGGGCATACCCTCGACTTGGATTTTGCTCCAGATGGAGGAAGGGGTGGTCTGGAGATAGCGGGGGTGGATGTCACCCCATTGTTATGGTCAGATCACTTCCTGGTGAAGTTTAGACTTATGGCTCTGATCCTTCCTTGGAGGGGTGGTGGACAGATTAAGATGGTCCACCCCCAGAGCCTAATGGAATCCACTGGATTCCTGAATGCCCTGGGGGAGTTCCCAATAGATAGAGCAGGTGACCCTGTTGAAGCCCTTGTCACGCTGTGGAACAGCGAGGCGCATCGGGCTCTTGACACGGTTGCCCCCGAACACCCTCTCCGGAACTGTGGAGCCCAGCTTGCACCTTGGTACACCAGTGAGCTAAGGGCAATGAAACAGGCTGGACGATGGCTAGAGCGCAAGTGGCGAAATAAGTGCTGTGAGGCTGGTCGGGCATGAATAAAACATCATAACTATGTCTACTGTGTGGTGGTGAGAGCAGCGAAGAAGGCCCACTTCTCTGCCTCCATTGCATCCTCAAGTAGCCATCTGGTGGAGCTTTTCCATATTGTCAGGGGTCTGTTGACATCATCTCCAGGAAATGGAGTCTTAGACCCTTCGGAGGCCCACTGTGAATGGTTTGCAAGGCACTTTGAAGGTAAAGTTGCTCGCCTCCATAGCAGTCTTGATGCCCCATCCACATCTACTGTAGTCCCCAATGAGGTGTCCAGTGCAATGTCTGCTGCAACTTCTTGGGAACAGTTTCAGTTGATGCGGCCTGATGACATGCACAAGGTGCTTGCAATGAAGCTTATTAAAGCTTGCCGAGGGGGTCTGATTGAGTGGATCAAGGGTGTGGTCAATGCATAATTGTGAGAGGGAGTGGTTCCAGCCATCTTGAAAGAGGAGGTGATTCAACCACTCCTGAAAAAGCCCACCCTGTACCCATTGATTTTTGACAACTACCGACCGGTTGCAAATACCCCCTTCTTAGGGAAGGTGATTGAGAGGGTTTTGGCGCAGCAACTGCAAGTACTCTTGGATGAAACAGATTATCTTGACCCATCCCAGTCTGGGTTCAGGCCTGGTTATGGGACTGAATCGGCCTTGGTCGCCCTAATGGATGACCTTTATCAGGAGAAGGACAGGGGGAGTGTGACCCTGTTGTTCTTACTTGATCTCTCAGCAGCTTTTGATGCCATAGTCCATGGCATCCTTCTGGGGTGACTTGGTGACCTGGGTATTGAAGGCACTGTTTTACAGTGGTTCTGATCCTATCTCCAGGGTCGTTCTCAGAGAATAGGATTGGGTGACTGTCTTTCGGCCCACTGGCAGCTGTGCTGTGTGGTGCCGCAGGATACCATCTTGTCCCCCACGCTGTTTAACATCTATATGAAGCCCTTGGGTGTGGTCATCAGGAGCTTTGGGGCAAGGTGTCAGCAGTATGCTGATGATACCCGGCTCTATTTCTCCGTAACATCTGAATTGGGAGAGGCTGTGCAAGCCCTGTACCGCTGCCTGGATTCGGTGGTGGGCTGGATGAGGGCCAATAAACTGAGTCTGAATCCCAGCAAGACGCTGTGGGTTGGTGGTTCCTGAGTTCGGATAATTGGTCAGTTGACTGCTTTGGATGGGGTCGTACTCCCTCTGAAAGAGCAGGTCTGTAGTGTGGGGGTGCTCCTGGATCCATCTTTGTCGCTAGAGGCACAGGTGACCTCCATGGCCAGGAGTCCCTTTTACCAGCTTTGGATGGTAAGACAGCTGCGGCCATTTCTGGATCAGGATAGCCTGAGCAATGTTGTCCACACAGTGGTAACCTCTAGGTTGGATTACTGTAATGTGCTCTATGTGGGGCTGCCCTTGAGGATGGTCCGGAAGCTGCAGCTGGTGCAAAATGCAGCAGTGAGACTGTTCTGCACAATATAGGAAACGGACCTGTAGTGTGGCAACACCTACCCTGTGGAATTCCCTCCCTTTGAATATTAGGCAGGCACCATCTCTGCTATCTTTTTGGCTCCTTTTGAAGACTTTCCTCTTTCAACAACCTTTTAAGCTGAGACCTATCCCAGTCTTCATGTGTCAGAATTGTTTAATATGTTTTTAATAATGTTTTTAACCTTTTTTAAGGTTGTTTTTTTTAAATGTTTTTAACGCTGTTTTGTTTTAATGTATTTTAAGATCTGTTTTTATGATGTTTTAAAGTGTTTTAGCGCTTTGTTTGCCGCCCTGGGCTCCTGCTGGGAGGAAGGGCGGGATACAAATTAATTAAATAAATAAATAAATAAATAAAAATAATAAATAAATAAATAAATGCCAAATAAAGACAAGGTTTCTCTGCCTTAGCAAAATATAAGTTCAGCAAAAGGAATTGTACACTTGAGAAGATAAGGCTCCTACAATTTTTGATTGCCAACAAGGTTTTTTTTGTGGGGGGGGTTGAGAGAAAAGGAAACCCACCAAAATACATTAAATGCATTTCAAGCAATAAAACCATTTTGAGTCGCGTGGCTGCCCCAAAGAGACAATACAGTGATACATTAAAAGGAGATACAAGTCAGCTAGAAAGCTGCATTAGTAGAGAAGTAAAACATGTGACAATCAAATTTTAAACATCTGTAAAGTGTTTTCATGCAAAATGAAAAAAGCTAGCCTATATGGCTGCATAAAATATAATGTCAAACTTCAAGCTGGTTTTTTATATAAAACTAAAAGTAATGAACTTCTAAAGCTTTCTTATTGTGACCGCTGTATTTGCATTCTAGCAAATGAACACCTGATGGCAGCACACTATAAGACCAACACAGTTTGCATTGCTATATGTTCTTAAAGAAGTAGGGATTTAAATTTTGAGTGGGCAATTCCAGATTCATAACAAAAATAATGGAACCTCCATTTTCCCCACGTTTAACCATATGAAAAGAAAATGGCAGATCAGGTATTGCTTCCCTATACTGGACATGCACAGTTGCTTACAGATTCCTAAATGTATGTGGGTGAGAGTTTAGAACACGTCAAAAGCATCGTCAAAATAACACAACCAGATTTAGGTAACATTTCAGTTTGCAGACATGCCTCACTTCTTTGTAGAGGGGCCAGATACAAATGATGACAGGGACCATGCACGTTTAATAGTTGTGTGGAAAAAATAATTTCAGCAGGTGTACTTCCTTCCTAGCTATCCTAGACTGTACCAGCTCGACAGTGAATGCAGTGAATCACCTGTCAATGACCACTATCACTATAAGGAAATCAGAGCTTGGAAAAGTTACTTTTTTAAACTACAACTCCCATCAGCCCAATCCAGTGGCAATGCTGGCTGGGGCAGATGGGAGTTGTAGTTCAAAAAAGTAACTTTTCCAAGCTCTGAAGGAAATACAGATGTATGAATTTAGACACAGAATTATAAAGCTTAAACTGCCTCAAAAATCTGCTAATCCAGCCTTAGAATCCTGATATATTTTCGACACACAAAAATCACTAATTACCAATGACAGTTCCAGCTCCAGTTTGAAATGCAACCATTTCCCTTCCCCTCAAATTAGGATCTGGGCAGAATGATCCATGTGCTTGCCACTGCCTGTTTCACTTACTCACCCTGAGGCTCAGAACAGAAGTGGCACAAGAACTACAGTTTGCCAGTACAGCACCTGTTATAAAACTGATGAAAGCTCAGTATGATGCACTTGTTTCTAAAATATTCCCCAGTTCACTTTTTTTCTTTTTAAGCACTCTCTTTTTGGTCTTTGCTTTACTGTGTGGATTCGAACCTAAGAAAATTAAAACCTAGCAACTCATGTTGTATATTGCATGAAATTACTATGATATATTGAGCTTGATCCACAGGTCAAGCTCTTATGGCTACTCCATCAATTGATAATGAACTTCTTAGCACTTTTCTTATACTATAAGATTGGGTTATTGCCTCATACCTTAGCTTCTTGCCTCCATCTGCAATTTTAGCTTTTAGAAGATACCCTTCTTTGATTACCTGCAGTAAAGAACAAACATATGCTAAATTCTTACTTGTGTTTCAATTTTTTTCTAAATTGCCATAATGTCAAATAAAGCAGTTCCATATGTTTAAATATATGTTCAAAAATTCAACTTAGTCCTAGATATGCTGTGGTCAACAGATAAACCAGGTATTATGAGTTATCAGGTTGGTTCCAAAGTCTGAAAAATGAGCAGACATGCTGCAAGAAAATATATCAATTAAGGGCATTGGCAGGACTGGCATGGGTATTTATCATAGAACTCTAGAAGGTTCTGAACTTTGCTGTGCGCAGGAGCAGAATCCATATGTGAGACTGCAGAGAGTCCATGACTGCAGAGAGTCCATGATACAGAAATTGACACCTCATTGGTTGGGCAACTCCCTCACCCCAGTTTGTATTTAATCTGCTCAATGTATGACCTCAGGATGAATGGCTTGTGTTGTGGTTCATCACTGTCTCAACAAACCTCCCAGTAAGTTCCTTCTTTTCTCCTGGGACTGCCAAAACAACGAGCTTGTCAGCCTACCAGCAGGCTACAACATTAGACCTGTGGGCTGCATTTGACTCGGTGGGTCACACAAGCTATACAGGTCTGACTTAGAAAAGCAAGCATTTAAGTACACTGTTGCACAACTTTATGTAGGGTTATCTCTAGCCATAAAATAAGTTATTAAATTTAAAATAAACTTTTAAATTAAAATATACAAACACTCCACAAAAGATACATATATAATATTGTTTGTTTTTGTTATATGTAAACCAAATTTTAAAACATAAATACAAAAACGTATGCCACAGTATCAAGAGCATACTCTGCATTTTTATGAACAGCTGAGGTTTTGGAACATGTTGGCCAATGCATATGCTACATAATACACATTCTTCATGAGCCCCTAACATTTTTGAAACATAAACTATAGGTATTAATGCATAGATTTATATCTGTCATTCATATTCTTGGGCCATATATTCAGTACTGAAACCACAGTACTGAAATCACTGCACCACAGACACGTGTATATGAGTTGCATTGATGATCTTCTGTTAAAATGTTTTCATCAGCGTTATAGGTAGCAATGCATATATTTGTGTATGTTGTTCAAACTCCCGGGCCATATTTTCAGTACTGAATGCAGAAGAAAAATAACAGATGTCTCCAAAGGACTATGTCTCAAAATCGGATTGTTGATCCACTTGGAAGCATACTGTTGTTCCATGCAGCAATGCAAAGCTATTTTGATTATGTTCACATAAATCATTCAGCCTTCTCCCAACCCATGGCACCAAAGTTATAGCAAACATCTGGCCTGTTCGCTTCTCATTCTGTACCTTAAATATGCACATTGGTCTTGCCAGGATATGTTCAAGGAAGGAAGATGTTTTCCCCTGGCTAAAATCTGAGTTGGAGATGGCTTCTGTTTACCATCCAAGCTTCAGATTTGTTTCTCTGAAACAGATCCCAATTTTGGTCTCTTTTTTTTTCTAGCCTAAATAGTTTATTCCAATGGAATCAGGCAACAAGCAAAATTGCAGCTCTGGGCTGGCACAGTTATAACAGTGGGGAGGCAGTGGATCATAGGAGTGCACACTCCCTTCCCACAGTCCATTACTTTGAACCTATGCCAAATGACATATCAGAGATTGGAAACATTACATCTAAACCGCATCATAAACAGACACGTGTGTGTGTTGAATTGGTGATCATCTGTTAAAATGTTTTCATCTGGAGAATTCAGGTTACCCTTTCAGTTCTTCAATAGATGTCTGACATGAGATTACTGAACATGAAATAGCCTTACAGCACATCTTATTTTTAAAATAAATATCCATCATTTGTTTGTTCCTTTGTTTTGTTGTTGCCCTTCCTGCACCTTTCCAGCTGAGGAAAGGTTGAGGGAGGAACAGCCTTGAACACAAACGAACACAGAAATAAGGCAGAAGAATTCAAGGGCTCTATTTAGGAAAAGGATCAAATGGCGTGTCTTTATTACTTTTATACTTGTTCATATTTCAAACAGTTAATGCATCCATGTGACTGTGCACTGTTATATCTCTGTTAATGTTTATCTGTGTTGAATGTTTTACATAATGGCAGGAAAAATATGAAGTGGGTATGAAAAGTTATTCAGAAGTCTTACTGAGAGTAGTGGGGCATCTCTTTACGGAAGGTCTGCATTCTGGAGCGTGACTGGATAGGAGGGACAATTGCCTGGAGGAGGAATCTTAAGGTAAAAAGGAAAGGGAATCAATTGGAGGGCAGAATGTTGGGGAAGGAACAGTTAAATCAGTTAATGGGGCTGGGGGACCAGGTTGGAGAGTGGATGGATTTCTGAGCAGGAAAATGTTTAGGAGATGAGATGTCCTGTTTTGAAAGGTTCTGTGTAAAAACAAAAGTAACAGCAAAGAGATTCATAGCATAAACAATACTGCAACAAACTTAGCTTGATATTTGTTTTTCATTTTCTTATGAATAAAAATCTATTAAATTGTCAATCCTGGACTCTTTCCCATACAATTAATATTTTAAAGGTTTGAACACCTATCCCAGACCAAAGTATTAAGGGTGAGACCATTTCAACTGTAAGATCCATCAAATAATTATTTCTTGCAGGCAAGAAGCTTCCATGGATAGAGCAATACTGTTGACAAAGGTATCAATTGTCAACATTCATTTTATACATAGTTCAGTGATATAATACACATTTACCCATGATCTAGTTTTATACTCTTTTTAGGTAATATATGCGTGGATTAACCATGTAACTGGAGACAATGACAAAGTAACTTCCCATTTCCCCCCCTAGGATTGGGCAACATTCATATGGGAAGGATTCACTCTAAGCACATGCTCCTGGATCCATCTTTGTCGCTAGAGGCCCAGGTGACCTCAGTGGCTATGAGTGCCTTTTACCACCTTTAGCTGGTAAGACAGCTGCAGCCGTTTCTGGACTGGGATAGCCTGACCACTGTTGTCCACACATTGGTAACCTCTAGGCTGGATTACTGTAATAAGCTCCATGTGGGGCTGCCCTTGAGGTTGGAAGCTGCAGCTGGTGCAAAATGCGTCAGCGAGACTGCTCACTGGGGCAGGGTATCACCAACATGTCACCCCACTGCTGAAAGAATTGCACTGGCTGCCCACTTGCTACCGGGCCAAGTTCAAAGTTCTAGTCTTGCTGTACAAAGTCCTATACAGCTTGGGACCAGGATACCTGAAAGACTGTGTTATCCCTTATATATCTAGTCGATCACTGCGCTCTGCAGGTGAGGGCCTTCTGCAGATACCATATTATCAGGAGGTCCATTCTGCACAACATAGGAAATGGACCTTTAGTGTGGCGAGACCTACCCTGTGGAATTCCCTCCCCTTAAATATTAGACAGGTGCCATCTCTGTTATCTTTTCAGCGCCTATTCAAGACCTTCCTCTTTCAACAAGCCTTTTAAATTGAGACCTTATCCCTGTCTGTGTCTGTTGAAATTGCTTTTTAATATGTTTTAAAACTTTTTTTAACCCTTTTTTAAAAAAAAGTTATCTTGAAAGCTTTTAAAAATGTTTTTAAAGATGTTTTGTTTTAATGTATTTTAAAGTCTATTTTTATGATATTTTAAAGTGTTTTTAGTGCTTTTGTTTGCTGCCCTGAGCTCCTGCTGGAAGGAAGGGCGGGATATAAATCAAATAATAATAAATAAAATAAAATAAACATATGGTTCCTCAATGCAGATGTTACTGGAGTGCCATAGACGTGGACCATAGAGAAGCAGCTCCCACACATTGTGGCACCATTTGGTTGTGCCTCTGTTTCCATTAATGGAGAGAAGGAAGGTTCTAGCTGCACAAAAGAATGCAAACATTGAATGGTTTCCTCCTCTTGAAGTGAATGGAGAAGTACACTTGCATAAATTCTCCAAGTAACATAGTTCTTAATTACTATCTGAAAGAACACACTAACATCTGACAGAATTAACAAGTAACAGGTGTAAAGAAATTGCAAAGGAGTTTTTCCTATAACACACAACTGACTCATAGAGAGAGAATGAAGTGATAATACAAACATAATTCCAGGTGGTACATATAGTTAAGGAGGTTTTGTAAAAACCTTATGGCTAATTATGCTGGCACTGAACCCAATGAGAAAAGCATTAAGGTTCCACATTTCATAGAACAGTAAAATAAGATGCAGATTCCAGAGATGGCAGTGCACCAGTCCCAAGCATTGTTGCACCATACCAGATAATAAACAGGTATAATCACTGAAGCCTTCTATATTGTAACCTAAGAAAAAAGCAACTGTGTGGCAATTGGACTGGAAGACTGGCTTAAAAATACCTACCTTGCTATTATCTTCAATAGGATTTGCAAAACAATTACTGAGATAATGTCTCTGCATACTAGATCCAGCCTTGCCATATTACATTCCTGCCTTATTCCATATACTTACTTCCAATAAACTATTTTACTTCTCCATACACAGTGTAAACAACTGAGTGACTGCCAGAGTAAATTACAAAGCCCATAGCAGAAATGAAAGAAGTGACATCCATCTTAGAAAAATAAGCCTATCAGCACACTCGGTCTTACTTATTTGGTCTTTTGGTCAACAGGTAGCATTGTGCGTGCGCACATGCACACACACACACACAAACTTTTTGGATCCAGAGTTGGGTTAACAAGTTATTGTGTGAGGGACAGTAGTACAACTCCTGAAGAAGTAGGGCATGGACTCATTATACGGTTTGAACATTACTGAACAGTCACAAGTGCTCCCTTCTTTGGGAATGTGACAGATTTCCCGCCATCGTTGGACCCAAGGGGCTCTGGCAATGGTGGGCCTTTGCAGCCATGCTAGGGAAGACCTGGCATGGCTTCAAAGCTCCTTCCCTTAGGCGCAACATGGCCATGTACACCTGTCACATAGGGGGCAGAGCAGGGTGGCTAATTAAGCCCTGCTCTGTCTCCCCTCGGCTTCTTTCTGGGCTTACGCAACAGCAGAGCAGGTCATGACTTACCTTTTGGTTGCTGCCTGTTCTGTTGGGGAGTGGGGGTGTGGAGGGAGGCTGAGGTGGCGGCGAGGTAGCAGAGGCGGTGTGGCAGCAGAGGCAGCTGTGTGGTAGCAGAGGCAGTGGCATGGCAGCAGCAGCAGGCGGCGTGGTAGCAGAGGCGGTGCAGTAGCAGCAGGTGGTGGCGCAGGAGCAGCAGGCGGAGTGGCAGCATGGGGACTGCCAATGGGCCTGGTCTGGGCCAGCAGCAGCAATTGGTAGAGCAACGACAGCAGACAGGATTCAGCACGGCCTTCCTGGCAGGCCTTCTGGGCCTGCACTGTTTGAGGGAGCAGTGGGCCTATTCGCAGGGGCTGCTGAAGGTGGCGTGGCCTGGTGGTATTCCCAGTGGGGGGGTTAGGGATTGCTGGTTGGGCTTTCTTGGGCCTGGGGTCTGGTTGGTAACCATTAGTGTTTTCCCGCCATTTCGGCAGGGGGTTTTCTGTTTCTGAGGGGTGGCAGATGGCCATCTGCAGGTTTCCCGCCACTTTCAGGTTGGGAGTTTTGCTGCTCCTGGGGGGTGGTAGCCATTTTGGGGCAGCGGGCTTTTGAGGTGGCCATTTTAGGCCTTTTGGGGTACATTCACAAAAAAAGGTGGCCATTTTGGAGCACACTTTGCTCCTTTCTTGTGAGTGGCCATTTTGACCACATTCTGCTGTCTTGTGTTTGATAGCCATTTTGAGGAGCCATTTTGAACACATTTTGCTGCCTTGTGTGTGGCGGCCATTTTGGAGTGGCCATTTTGGAGCATATTTTGCTCCTTCGTGGGTGTTGGTATCCATTTTCAGTAGCCTTCTTGGATGCTTGTTGATCTAGCTGTTTAGATTTTTCTAGAAGGGTTGCCTGGCGGGTGCTATTATGCCTCCCAAAAAGGGAGCTGGGGGCTTGAAAGGTAAGGGTAAGGCTGTGAAGCGGCCGGCTCAGAGGCTGCCTCCTCTGCCTCAGGAGTCCTCATCCTCGGAGGATGAGGGGCCTGATATGGCCTCAGCGTTAGCCCACATTGAGTCACTGGAGAGGTGGAATAGGCAGCCTCAGGAGGCTGGTGGGGCAAGGGTTAAGGCATCTAAGGGTCTACAGAATAAGAACAGTCAGTATGGCACTATTTTAAGCCAATTGGCTGTGCTGGAGGGCTCCTCAGGTCGACTCGCACCTCCTTGTTCAGCACCTAAGGTGGAGGCTATGACTCCTGGGAGTCCTGTGGTGGAGAAGGCTGTGGCCCATCCAGGTTATGGTGAATCTACACCTGCAGGTAATGTGTGGGGAATGCCTGGGTGGCCTGGGATGGGGCCTGGGGGCATGCCTTGGGGAACGGCTCAGGGGTGGCCTTATTCTCCTTATGCAGGTGTGGTGCCTTCTGGGTATGGAAGGGGGATGTCTCCTACGGTCCAACAGCAGCCTGCTGGTGAGGCTTGTAGGCAGATTGGGACTTCTATGGGTGGTCCTACCATGGGCTGGCTCAGATGCCTGCTGATCCTTTGGCTTATGTTCAGGCTGGCACCTTGCCATTTGGGGAGACATCCGCTCCCCTGGGGGCTCATTTGTTGTTAGTAACAAGAGAGCATATATGGAAATATATATGATATGTTTGCCTTATTATACCGAGAGCCCGAACAGAGGGAGAAGGATAGGCAGGAGGAAAGGGATAATGAGAAATTTATAAAGAAAAAGGGGTAGATAGGACCTGGGGCAATTGGTTGGCAGGGTTTTTGATCTATAAGGGGGCAGTGATCCAGCACCAGCCTATGAGGGCGGCAGCCTTGGTGAAGTACCTTGATATAATTTTTAGAGTGCATATGGAATTCATGGGATCAGCATGGCTGGCCTATGATGAATGTTTCAGGATAAGGGCAGCAGTGGATGTTCACCTGCAGTGGGACAGGAAGGACCCAGAGTTGTGGTTGCAGTTTATGACTGCAGCTAGACCCGTGCAGGGTGACAGGGCAGATAGTGGGCATTTGCTTGGTAAGTCTGCAAGTGTGGCTCCGACTCGTGGGTTCATGGGGCCGGGGGTTCAACCCCACCTGCTGTGTTGGGAGTTTAGCGCCAAAGGGCTTTTGCAATAGGAACCCGTGTAAATTTAGGCACGAGTGTTCCATTTGTGCTGGCTCCCATCCCTTCACCAGTTGCCCTAGGGCTCGGGGATTTAAGGGTTTTCAGAGGGGGGAAAACCTGGGGCTGGAGGACAGCCTTCAGGAAAGGGGCCCCACACCAATTAAAATTCCTCAGCTTATGCATTTGCTCTGGTATTATCCTAGAAGGGCAGATGCAGCCTATTTAGGGGGAGGTTTTTGTTCTGGTTTCAGGATTCTGGTTGTTGGGGAGCATAGGCCTTTCATGTCAGGGAATCTTAAGTCTGTTGTGGGAATGGAGTTAGTGGTGCAGGAGAAAATTAATGAGGTGGCTGAGGGGCGGGTCTTGGGGCTGTTTGATCACCCTCCCATGCACATGCTAAAGGTTTCCCCCTTGGGCATCGTTCCTAAAAAGATCCTGGACAGTTTAGGCTCATTCATCATCTGTCTTACCCTAGGGGGCAGTCGGTGAATGACGCTATTCCTGAACATTTGTGTTTGGTGCGTTACACTTCCTTTGAAAGTGCAGTTTTGATGGTCTGGCATTTTGGCCAGGGCGCTCTCATGCGCAAGTGTGATATTAAGTCAGCATTTCACCTCTTGCCAGTCCACCCTTTCGACTTGGATCTGTTGGGGTTTCCTTTCAAGGCTTTGTTTTATGTGGATCAAGCTTTACCCATGGGGTGTTCTGTTTCATGTTCAGCTTGTGAACGCTTTAGTACATCCCTTGAGTGGGCTGTCAGGAGGCAAGCTGGCTGTGATGCAGTAGTGCATTATTTAGATGATTTTCTGTTTGCTGGGCCTGCTGGTTCACAGCAGGGCAGCCAGCTGATGGGGAAGTTTGGGCAGTTGGCAGAGGAGTTAGGTGTGCCTTTGGCCATGGAAAAAACTGAGAGCCTGTGCTCACCTTTTTGGGTATTGAGTTTGACTCGGTGGCACAGGCTTGTTGTTTACCAGCAGTCAAACATGAGTCAAGTGCAGGGTTGATAACATATGGGAAGCAAGGAAGGTTACAGTCACGGAGCTTTAGGAGTTGGTAGGGCATTTGAACTTTGCATGCAGAGGCATAGCACCTGGCAGAGTGTTTCTCTGCAGGATTTGTGACCTGATGAGGGCCTAAGCAGGCCTTATCATCGGATTAGAGTTACTAGGGACATGAGGGACTTGCTATTTTGGTCACATTTTTTGGAGCTGTTTAATGGGGTTTCAGTTTGGCGTAGGGATTTGCTGTTGGAGGTGGAGTTGCAAGTTCACTCGGATGCCTCTGAGGCTTTAGGGTTGTTTTCTAGGATAGGTGGTGTGCTGAGGCATGGCATGGGCAGAAGCTGGCATCACTAGGGAGTTGACAGGGATGGCCATCTTCCAGATTGGTATCAGGAGTAGCAAACACTCCTGAAACATACGACGGGTGGACTTCACACATGGTGCATTGTGTCCAAGACTGTGGTGGCCATGCTTTCTTGGTGATCTTTTCATCACTTTAAGAAAGGCATAGTCCTGAGGACACATGGGGCCATCATGTTGCTGATGCTAAGCAGGTATGGGTCTGGTCAGTGCAGGGATGGGGACTGCCTGGGAACCACATGTAGGCTGCCTTAGGTTTCTTGAGGAAAGAAAGGCAGGATATTTACTCTACATTTGGAACATGCCATATCTAATCCCAACTGCTTTAATGTTATACTAAGCCAGTAAAAGCTGCTCTAATAAAGTAGCAGATTACCCAGTATGGGACATTATGGAAACTACTATTCACATTACAATAAAATGCGGTGACTGTTCTCTGCCTTTGAGAAGCTGACCACAGATTTAATTACTGTCATGTTTGGGGCTGGATCCAAACCAGTTTGGTACGCACTCTTTCAAGATTGGTGTAGCTTCTACAGCAGCTATGTTGGGTTTAGGAGCAAAGCCATGCAGGCAGTGGAGCACTGGCAATTGCGTGCTTCCCAGGGTTGTGTCAGGCCAATCAAGGGCCCATGTGGACCGTTGCACTAAAGAGCGTACTGTTAATTGTTGTTTCTGTTTTAACAGGTTGGAGGGTGCTGGAGAGAGTTAAGGTACTCATGTGTGGCCACAGATGGAGTTCTGGGCCAAGAGGAGGGCATCACAGATCAGGCACGAAACCCAGTTGGGGCTCAGCCATTGCACATTGGTCCAGTGGCTGGGTAGACGTGGCACACTGTGGGAATGTTTCCTAGCAACGCTGATGCATCGTTGGTGCAGCACCCTCCACAGGTTTTGGTTATCCACTAGGGAGGCAATGACCTGGGAATGTTGAAGGGAAAAGCCCTTATCATTCAGGTTTGCCTGGACTTTGAGGCCGTACGTAGAGGGTGGCCTGGGACCGTGACTGTTTGGTCTGATATCCTCCCCAGGAGGATTTGGTGGGGTGGGATTTACCCCAGGAGCCTGAACAAGGCAAGTTGAAGGTAAATAGGGAAGTCTGGCTTGCCCTTGCTGATAAGCAGGGCAAGGTCATACATCATCCGGAGGTGAAGTGTGGCAGGGCTGATCTTTACAGGCCAGGCAGTGTTCATATATCTGACCTGGGTAATGATCTGTTTCTTTCTGATCTGCAGAGTGCCCTACGTGAAATAATTTGCCGCAGGTGGGGGAAGAGGGACTAAGCTGAGACTTGTCCTCTTCTGTGGAGAATATGTGTGGAATTTCACAACGTAGGGTTTGGGGACCACCCTTAGGCACTCTTTAAGGTGACTGGTGGTTTCTGAGGCCTGCCTTCCAGGTTGTGTGGCCAGTTGGCAGGATAAGGCTCACCTTTGGGGCTAACCTGTAACACCCACTCAGAAGTGTGCGGCCCTGAGGGGGGGGTGGAGCAGGAAGGCCTCCCTAACCACCCTGTGGGGATGGGGCCTGGAAGAGGGGATCGGGCTTGGACAACCCCCCTTTCCCATGTCAGGGTGCCGTCACCCAATTGGGGATGAGATAGGTTCCGCACTTGGCTATGCAGATCATTTTATTATGCAATCAAGCATGTAATTGGCTTTATTCCAATAAATGTGGCCCTTGATTTACCCACACCTCATCTTGTCTTGCCTCTTCATTTCCCAGCTATGCATTGCAAAGGGTGTAATGGAGGAACTGTATTGTTTGCTATTAGTGATTATCTAGACCCATTCTAATCTTGGTTCTGGCCTGGTCCTGGGTCCAAATGGGCCTTCATCACCCTGTTGGCTATACTTTATGGAGAATGGAGAAAAAGCAGCATGCCCTTGCTCCTTTGTTTAGATGTCTCTGTGGCTTTTAAAATAATTGACTGGCTCTGTGGAGTGGGTTCTGGACTGGCACTGTGTTGTATTGGTTTTGATCCTACCTATGGGACAGAGTATAGAGAGTACATTGGAAGAGTGCTTTTAGGCCCCCTGGCAGTTATGCAACAGGGCACTATTTTATCCCCAATGCTATTTAGCATCTATTCACTCAGCTCTATTTCTCCATAACATCTGAATCAGCAGAGGCTGTGCAGGCCATGGGCCAGTACCAAAATGCAGTGGTGGACTGGATAAGTGAAAATAAACTGAGTTTGAATCCTGGCAAGATAGAGGCTCTGCAGGTTACTGGTTTCTGTGCCCAAGACATTGGGCCTTCCTGCCCTGCACAGGGTTGCACTCTCTTTGAAGGAGTAGGCATGCAGTTTGGAGACATTCTTGGATTCAAGCTTTGTCACTGGAGACGATTCCAGTGGTCTCTCTGGCTAGGAGTGCCTTCCAGCAGCTTTGGCACCTTCCACTTGCTTTAGCTGGTGTGACAGCTGTAGTCAGTTCTGGACCGGGATAGCTTGACCACAGTACTCCAGGTTTTGGAAACCAAGGTTGTGCACAGACCCTTCCCCCATCTTCTCCTTGGCTCCAATCTGAAGAGGAGCCCTTGGGCCAATCCAATCCAAGGGTCAATCTGGGACCGCCTGCCCTGGCTTGGAGGCACTCCCGAATCAGGGGAGGGTCATGTTTAATTAGGGGGAGAACCTTTTATTAAAGACGTGATGGGCATGGGGTGGGAGGAAAATATGTTGTGTCTCCTTCCCCTGACCCTCCCAACTGAGGGCTGATTCACATGGAGGTTTAATACAAATCTGGTGCTACTTACATCTCAGTTTAATTTGCACGGTTCACGTGACGCTGCAGGCAATCAGCAGCTAGAACGCAGTTTTCCCCTTTAAGTCCGTAGTAACAGTGCTTTTAATCCAAAAAGGGAAGGTAAAAACGTTTCCAGTTCGTATCTCTACTGCTTGCAGATGCTTTACTCCGATGCTTTTAGGCGGGTGTGTCAATCATTCCCCTCTTCAAGCCCACTCTGCCTCCTCCCTTTGTTCATGTCATTTCCTGTTGGCTCCCGTTCTGCAATCCTGCTGCAAACGGTGCTTTATTTTTCTTTCCCCTCTAACTTGTGCAATAAAGCATAACACTGTTCAAACAAATATTTGTATTTCAGCTGGATTGTAGCAGTGAAAATACAAATAATCACACTTCAGGTTTTTTTTAATGAAACTTACTCTAGAACAAACTGAGCATGCTCGGTTGCCAAGGTAACCAAGGAAGCGGTATGTTGACCTTAAGAGGGCATGGTTATTAGGAAGCTGCGTGATTGATCCTTTCCCTTGAGTGTGAATGGAAAACAGTGATTAGAAGGTAGAAAGTGTGAACCTTGAAAATCAAACGCGA
This sequence comes from Rhineura floridana, assembly GCF_030035675.1. Lineage (NCBI taxonomy): Eukaryota > Metazoa > Chordata > Lepidosauria > Squamata > Rhineuridae > Rhineura > Rhineura floridana. The sequence continues at coordinate 66,032,750 of NC_084481.1, forward strand.
TGGCAAAAGCTTCATCTTTAACATGAAGTTCAGCTCCCATGTGAATGAGCCCTGAGAGCAGGGTCAATTTATCCTGTGCAATGCTGTTTTGCAGAGAGCTTTCCTTCAGAAAAGCCAGGGTGCGGTCATCTGGGGTTGCAGGAAGTTGTAGACACCTTAGTTTTTTTGGGAGCAGGGTCCCTATGTACCAGCAAATCAGCATGAAAGGGTAGCATGTTAGCCACTGAGCGGAGTCTTCTCATTTGGATAACAACATGCTTCCTTGTTCTTTTGTGCTGACTGGAGCCAATCAGAGTGAAAGGAGGTGAGTCAGTCACTGAGAACTCTTCTCAGTAGCTATGCCTCCCTTTTTGTGCCAATGGGCTTCTAGGGTATGTGAGCTTCATGGCTAAGTACCGTGGTTTTCCAAATCCTAGTCCTGCACTTGACTTCATTTCAGAATTCTTCTAATCAAAATGTTTCTGGCAAGGTTGAGCCCCCATGGTGAGAGACTGTACAGTGGGAAGCCTATGTACTCAGCAGGGTTTTTTCTGATTCTATAATTCTGTAATTGCAGAAGAGATTGTGAATCCTGGGGGCATGGTGTACTATTATGAGGGGACCCTGCACTACTGAATTTGCCACAACACTACTGAAAGCCATTTACAAAACAGCATCATGCAGGACAACTCCCTTGGCTCATGAGCGGGTGGAGCAGTCCTGTGTGATGCTGTTTTGTGAAGGACTTCCCTGCAGGAAAGCCCCTGGCAAACCAGCACCCCCCAGAATCACTCCCTTGGCTCATGACTGGAGCGAGTGATGCTACACAGTGCTGTTTTACAAAGGAAAGCCCCTAACAAAATGGCACCCGCACCCCTGGAGATCACTGCCTCTGCTCCTCAGAAAGGAAGAAGAGCCGCAGCTGCTTATCCCCTGCCTATCCCCTGACAGCCCCGGGTCACTCTGGTTCATTCAATCCAACCCGTAGCAATCCAGGGCTGTCAGTACCTGATTTGGCCAAAGCCCCAAAACATCCAAATGGGCATGATTTGGCCAAATCCAGTGCACAGCCCTATTGGCAACTTTGAGATTGGATTACTGCAATGCCCTCTATGTGGGTCTTCCCTTGCAGTTGGTCTGTAAACCACAGTTAGTGCAGAATGCTGCAGCATGATTGCTGACAGGAGTGAGGTCCTGCCAATCTTACACTCTAGTCAAGGAAGATGTGAACAAATTAACTTTTATTTTTACAGAACTACTATTACAGTCCAACAAAGGCCTAAAACAGGACTCAACAGTCCTAGAATTCCTTCTCAGCTGTCCCAGAAGTCCATCCCTTCCCTCTTTTCCCAGAGTTCTGTTTCGTTTTTACTACAGTGGCAATAGCATATTAACCAATACTAAATGCAGATTGTAAATTTACACAACAGACTCAGATTACCTCTCCCACCAGCATACAACATCTCCAGTCAAAGATCTGCACTGACTGCCAATTTATTACTGGGTCATGTTCAAGGCTTTACTATTGATATATAAAGCCCCTAAGAGCTTGGGCCCAGTTACTTGAGGGATTGTCTTGCCCCATACATGCCTACTTAACCGCTTCAGTCTGTGGAACTTGCATTTTTACAAGTGCCGTATAATGTTCATTCTGCATTCATGAGGAGTTGATATTTCAGTATGGCAGTACATATGCTTTGAAACTTCCTGCCTATTAAAATTAGGGAGGCATCCTCACTATACTGTTTTAGATGCCTGCTAAAAACCTTTTTATTTCAGTAAGCCTATCTAGACATAGATACATAACTTAATTGTATGTTTTTAAATTTTGCTGATTTTCCTGGATATTATTGAAAATTGTTTTATATTGTTTTACGTACCGCTTAGTTTTTTTATTAAGCAGCTTACAATTGTTCCTAAATAAATAAAGTTCCCTAGAGAAAAAGTGGTAAAATGCCATTGGCTGCAATTCCTGGATTCAGCAGAGCAGATCAACAGAATCAGCCTGTCCCTGAAAACACTTTCTCTCAGTTAAAGTCACTGGGCAGTATCCAGTTAACTCATTCTATCAGTGCAAAGACTTGTGCTTGCACAAATTAATCTCCCCTCCTCTCCCCATGCCCTCTCCAAATGTGCTCCAGATGGTTTGGGATGGGGTACAGGAGGAGGAGATGAGGGAAGTTCCACTGCATAAGCAGAAATCTTTGTACTTATGTAATAAGTTCCATCATCTAAAAAATGTTTCCTATTCAGTTATTCAAAATTAAGGTATTTAAAATTCCAGTAGTTCTTGTGCCCCAGGCGTATTGAGGCATGTCATCCTGGGCGGAGGCAGGGAAATTGGTGATGGCAAAGACTGATGCGACTATGGGCTGGGCTTGAACTTACAGTCCCCAGAGAACTAATCCAGAATGTTTGTTAACTCCAGGGACATGGCATGGTGGTGCTAACTGGGACCAGCTTGCTACTGCATGCCCACCACAGCAGGAGCACAACAGGGGCTGCCACACATTGCTGGTGAATCAGAACTTATATCTGTTTGAGAGTTTCCCATAAACCTAAGTTTCCATAAACCATAGATAAGTGATCAAACAGAACACTAGGGCCAATTTATTTCTTTATTCCACCATTTTCCTCACCTTATTGAGTAGCAAACTCTTCAAAATGCAACTTTATACCTAACATTTTCTCTGCTGGTATTTATTTTGCTAAACGCAGCCATTCTTTTTTGGATAAGCAATGTCATCCTGTAATAAATATCTGTTAGTATTGCTGAAATGTCAGCTTTAATTTTCTTGACTTATTGGGTAATTGAAATTGTGTATCATTCACTACAATGGCTTGTAGCTTCCAAAATTTTTATTTTCACTGTTTAACCAACCTTCCTCCAAATCTTTAGTTCTCTTCATCCTATGAATATATTGAGGCATCTGCAGCCCTAAGTACTGATCCTTCAAAAAACATGCATTATATTTTGATTAATGAAATCTAAAGTAAAGAACTACATCAATAAATTGTAAATTCTGTAATACAATTGCTTACCATTTGCTCCAGTGGGCTGATGAACTCAGAAAGTGTTAAATTATGTTGGGAATGATTCCTTCTATGACGAGATATCTGAAAATACATTCATTTACAAGTTATAACCTGCTAGCATCAAATCAAACTACAATGAAAATGGAAGAATAGGCTGAACACAACTTGACAGAACATATACAGTTTGCACTGCACTAAGTGCTGAAAATCTGCATGCTAATAAAATTGAAATGCCATGTTAATTATTTATAACATTTTATCGCCCCCACCTCCAATAATAATAATTTCATGTTTAAAGTGCTTTCATACATTAACTCAGTAATCCTTTCAATGACTCTTTAAGGTTGATCAGTACAGTTTTGAGATGGGCGAAGCCCTCTCAGATCAATTCACAACCGGTCTCTGACAACCATGCTATTTTTTTAAAAAAAACTTGAAGAAACAGCTCCATTATTTCCAAAACCAATGACAAGCTCTTTTAGATGTGATTACTCTCCCCGTGATGTCACTGAGAGCACAGCATGGTCTGAATCCCATTCCCAATTATTTCTCATCTCTTTTTCAGCTTCATTACCAGACAATTGCAGGTTTCTCCCCTATACACTTACCTGGCTGCAATGGTGCAGCAGGCAGGTTCTTTTTCCTTCCCTTCCTTGGCACATATGGGTTACTGCTATGAGAAGTCCTAGGTTCCAGGCACCCTGGGAAAATTAGTTTTCACAGCCACCACTGGAAAACTATGTTTCCTAGGATATCTGGGGGGGGGTGCCCCATGATAACAGAGATCTATATGTTCTGGGGGAGGCAGGAAAGAAACAAAGAGAGCTGCTGCCAAAACTGCTGTAGCAGTTGCTAGAGAAGGAAGAAGACTGTGGAGAAGGAAGAGGACTGTGTGAATGGGAATAGGAGCACAGAATAGGAGGGAATTAAAATGTCTTTTTTAGGCTCAGATTCTAATCTAAGATAGAGGACTATGGGGTCATAATGGTCTACTTGGAGTTGAGCATTAAAGGTTTGCATTAGGAGCCACAGAAGTATGAACTTCAGTGACATCTGTAGCATTGTTAGCGCTCTTATTTCTATAAAAAAGGTTTATTTCTGAGAAGTGAACCATAGATATTTGAAGCGTTTGCCTGTTTTATGTGCAGAATTATTTTTCCAAGCACATTTCACATATAACTTCTAATGTTGGCAATTTAGGTCTATAATTTAGTTATATTAAACAAACTAAATTCAGCCATATCCAGATTGTAACTTTTCCCCACTTAAAGTCTGTAATAGCTGTAATAGACCAAACTATTATAGCTTCGTCATTTGAAGCATCCATAAATCACCTTGTCTTCCCATCCATTGGCAGTTCCGATTTTGAAAAAAGGGCGGGATAAAAATAAAGATAATAAATAAATAAATAAATCCTCTCAACCTGAATGTTGTTCATTGGTTTTGTTAATGGTTTCCTTGTTGTAGATTTCAGTTGGCTGCCAGGTCACAGACCTGGGAAGAAATTCACCAGGCTGTCAATTGGCACGAAAGAGGTTTGGGCTTTAAAATACTTCTTGTAATTGGATTTCAGATGTTGTTTCTAAAAATATGTGTCATAACAACAACAATAATAAAAGACTGTGCTACAACAGAACTACCTAAAGGAACAGTTAAGTAGAATAGTACATGTGGGCCCTGCAATAAAATACTGCACTACAGAGTGCTGCGGCTCAGGATTCCCGCATCTCTATTTCATTCCCCCCTCCCACCCTCCTTCAAGTTCCCCAGTTTTTCTTCTAACAGTCAGCATCCTGTGTTCACTGAGTAGATTCCATTCTAATTGGGCTGTTTTGAGATTCTACACCCTACATATTTTGGGGTACTTCTGCAAACCTTGGGGTTCCCTGAAGTCTGAAGCTTCTGACTTGTGTGTGGGTAGGTTCCATTGGCTTACAAAAGCAATGGTACTCACAGCCTGAATACCAAAATAAGAAAGAATTATTAGAACTAATCTTACGGTATATATCTGTGATGTAGCTATGTACTCAACACTGAATAGCATAAAGTGTTGTCCTTTGGCAAACCTTTTCAAGGAAGAAGCCTATGTGGTGTCACCTCCACAGAAAACCTCTGCCATGAACAATCATTTATCTAATTTCCCATGGAAGCAGAAGCCAGAGCAGAGCCTTTGTTGCTAATCTCACTAAGCAGGAAGGCTTATTGTACAGGAGGAGGTGTTAGCTTAAATTTGCTAGGTCCAAGTCAACAGTACACATACATACAGTATTTTTAATGGACAGGTTCTGAAGGTTTGCACATGTCTTTGAAAGGAATGCGTATATTACCTTTCTCACTTTATATTTATCAGCTATTTTAAAACTCATTTGCCTGGGCAGCACTAAAGATCAACCAAAATTAGGGTGGCTGAAAGTAAAAGAAGACACCTTTGGTAGTTGTGTAGAAGAGGGAATTTCAGCCAGTGTTTCTTGATATAAGGGGGAGAAACCCCAAGACATTCCAATGAGGATTGAGCATGATCAGTAGCCACAGAATGACTTTTGGGAGGAAAAAAACAGCACTGGGAGAGGTTTAAGTTGTGGGGGAAGACTATACAAATTTTATTTTTATTGGTACTTCCAACACAGGGCATAAGAATGATAAAATAAATAAAAATAATAAACATCTGAAATGATAATTTATTCACATTTTTGGGGGGGGTAAAGATTTTGCATACTGTTCTAAACGCTTTTCCGACTCATTTCTACTATGTACTGGTAAAAATTTGGTATTTTCTGAAAGTGTTCTATATTTTTGAATTAACTGAGGTCACGGACAATCCATCATTACTGGAACAAAAACAAAACTCTTTTTCTCTCTATAAATTCCAGACACACATATGTCTTTTTATGCTAATGTGAGAAACAATCCTCAATGACTTAAAGACATGGGATGCTAATGAGGTATCCGCTTGAATGTTTCCACTTGGAAACGTCTTTCCACTTATTTTCCTTTCTCTCTCTAGCTACTAAGCAGGGTTTTCATGATACAGAAAATTAATAAACACCAGTGAATTTAGTGGTTTTTGAAGTGAATTCGCTCTGTATAGGGATGCATTTTATTTTTCACAGAAGTCAGTGGTGGCAAGATTCAGAATTTAATTTAGCACATTCTTTTCTTTCTATTTGCAGAAGAAAATTCCAAAACTTGCTTTGGCAGAAGCAGTACACATATCCAAAGAAAGCTACTATAGGGATTAAAAACATGACCTTGGAATGTAAGGAAATATAAGAAACTCAGTTGGCTTCTTGTTATTCTTATGTTTCTATATTCCACCTCTCTCCCATGGCATTGTTACTGGTCTCCCATACAGGCAGTGACCTTCCTGATGGATGAGGTGATGTTACCTCCTTAACATTTTATTTAAGCAAACCAAAATAAATTGGTAGATTTTAATTGTGCTTTGTTTTTAAAGGAAATATGATTTGTTCTATCTGGGACTGAAACATATAAAGAAATTTCTTATCTTATTCCAAAACAGAAATAATCAGTGAACGCTGACTTCTTTTTAACTACACTCCTGTCTTCTTCCCTAGTAAAGCACAGATAAGAAATTGACATATATGCTGTTTATATATAAATGTTGGCCTCTACAAAATGCTCATAATTAATCCAGAGGGCCTCCCTCAAAATGTACTTTAAAATATTATGATCCCGTATTTTACTGCACATGCTGCTTTCATGTTTATTTGTCAGCACTAACATTTTAAGCCCTGAAACCTACATCTTAGAATGTAGGGGGTGTGGGGGTGTGTGGGGGGGTGTGGGTGTGGGTGTGGGTGTGTGGTGCACAAAGCTTGAGGTGGCTTCTGCATCCCTCTCTACCTCTGCTCTCTTACCAGCAGAGAGACCAGAGCCAAAAGCCATGCTTCAGGGTGAGCAAGGGGCAGGCAGTTGTTACAGTTACCTTCCTTTATTCCTAACAAGCAGGATGCATCTTCGTCTAGTGAGGAAGATATTCCCTGGAAGCTCTTTTGTGCAAATTCTCCTCCCCATGGCAAATGTAAAGAGTTTCAAACAGGCACTTGTTAAAAATGATTGTATAGCTGACTTACAGTACAATATACACAAGTCTACTCAGAAGTAAGTCTCTTTATCTTTAATGGAGCTTACTCCCAGGTAAATCAAATTGGGTATAGGATATAATTAGGCAAGATAAGGACTGGTTGAAGCTGTAACCAATTTGCAGGGGGGGAAAGAGAGAGAGAGAGAAAAAATATGACCCTTTATAGTACAAAGATGCATCAATCTGGTTAAGGCAAGTACAATCTGATGCATGTAATACAAGGACTAACCTGCAATCCAGTACTTGTCTACTCAGAAGGCCCCAGCTGATGAAGCGTCAAGGGGAGTTAAGCAGCAGAGCGAAGAGGGTAAGTAGCTCCCATTTATTCCATTATTTAATTGAAGTAAAACAGCTCAGAGCAATAAGTAATAAGGGCAGCCCAAGGTCACCCTGAGCTAGGAGCCAAATCCTGAAAGAACCTATATTTTAGGAGACAGATCCTAGGAGAAGGAAGCCCATAGAAAGCTAGTTTTCAACACCACCCTAGCAGGAAAGCTTCAGGGGACACTGTAAACAAGGCTAAATTCCAGTCGGAGAGAAGGAGGAAAAGGAAACTCCACCGACACATACAGGGAGAGAGTCAGCTCAGTCCTTGCTAAAAAGGGCAGCTTCAGCCTTCCTGAAACACAACCACAAGCTCTGTTTCCCTAGGTTAAAGAAAGGTCAGGCTGTTCTAGGTGGGAAAACAACAAACACAAAAGACTTGCCTGGAAGGTGCAGCCCCTTGATTAGATTAAAAGCAGCCAAAAGCTTAAACAGCCCCGCCCCTCGCTCAGGAAGGAAGGAAGCCTGAGAGAATACTAAAGTGTTAAGCCCCAGCTGATAGCCATCAGCCTCAAGTAACACATCATTGGCTGGCAGCAGTAGCTGGGAGGAACCAGCCACACATATAAAGTCAGAGCACCCCAGCGAGGGAACCTGCTCCACAAGCTAGAGGAAGCCCCAGCTGACGAAGCGTCAAGGCCCCAGCTGACAAAGTGTCAAGGCGAGTTAAGCAGCAGAGCGAAAAGAGGGTAAGTAGCTCCCATTTATTCCATTATTGAATTGAAGTAAAACAGCTCAGAGCAATAAGTAATAAGGGCAGCCCAAGGTCACCCTGAGCTAGGAGCCAAATCCTGAAAGAACCTATATATTAGGAGACAGATCCTAGGAGAAGGAAGCCCATAGAAAGCTAGTTTTCAACACCACCCTAGCAGGAAAGCTTCAGGGGACACTGTAAACAAGGCTAAATTCCAGTCAGAGAGAAGGGGGAAAAGGAAACTCCACCGACACATACAGAGAGAGAGTCAGCTCAGTCCTTGCTAAAAAGGGCAGCTTCAGCCTTCCTGAAACACAACCACAAGCTCTGTTTCCCTAGGTTAAAGAAAGGTCAGGCTGTTCTAGGTGGGAAAACAACAAACACAAAAGACTTGCCTGGAAGGCGCAGCCCCTTGATTAGATTAAAAGCAGCCAAAAGCTTAAACAGCCCCGCCCCTCGCTCAGGAAGGAAGGAAGCCTGAGAGAATACTAAAGTGTGAAGCCCCAGCTGATAGCCATCAGCCTCAAGTAACACATCATTGGCTGGCAGTAGTAGCTGGGAGGAACCAGCCACACATATAAAGTCAGAGCACCCTAGCGAGGGAGCCTGCTCCACGAGCTAGAGGGAGCCCCAGCTGACGAAGCGTCAAGGCGAGTTAAGCAGCAGAGCGAGTTCGGCAGCAGGGCGAGGAGGTCAGGGCCCCCCACTCTGCACGTCTGTTCCCTGACCTCAACTAAACCGCAGTCTCCAACCCATTGACATAATAAACCTTAAACAAAACTACGCAGGTAAGAAGCCAGCAGGGGTGTGGGGCTTTCCAGTGTTTTGCACAGCCTGCAGCATGTACGACTATCTGCCTGTTGGACAGAAGTCGTGGGTGTGCTCTCGGTGCAATGAGCTCCTGGCTCTCCGGGAACGACTTCATTTCCTTGAGGCCAAGGTGGCAGACCTGGAAAAGCTGAGAGAGGCAGAGAGGTGTGTGGAGGAGGCCTTCAGGGACGTTATAGCTGTGTCCCACTCCAACGATGATAGCTCTCCTGCTATCATGGAGAACGATGGTCTCGGGGAAGGAGAGCATCCAGCTGAGGAAGAGGGAAACGATCTCTTAGAAGGGACCCATTCCTTGGGGGATGAGCAGCTATCCTCTCGTGCCGAGGATATATCTCCAGGGGGTGGAGGGATCCTTGTAGTGGGTGATTCGATCATTAGGAACATAGACAGTGGGGTGTGTGATGGGCGTGTAGACCGCAAGGTGTTTTGCCTGCCTGGTGCGAAGGTTGCGGATATCGCCCGTCGTTTAGATATTTTGGTAGACAGTGCTGGGAAGGAGTCAGTGGTCGTGGTGCACTTTGGCACCAACGACATGGGGAAATGCAGCCGTGAGGTCCTGGAAGCAAAATTTAGGTTGCTAGGTAGGATGCTGAAAGCCAGGACCTCCAAGGTGGCTTTCTCTGAAATGCTACCGGTTCCACGCGCAGGACCAGCCAGACAGGCCCAGCTTTGCAGTCTCAATGCGTGGATGAGACGATGGTGTCGGGTGGAAGGGTTCGGATTTGTTAGGCACTGGGGAACATTTTGGGACAAGCCGGGCCTGTACAAAAGGGACGGGCTCCACTTGAACCAGAATGGAACCAGACTGCTGGCACTTAAAATTAAAAAGGTAGCAGAGCAGCTTTTAAACTGACTGAGGGGGGAAACCCAACAGGAGCTGAGAAAGGTCTGGTTCGGAATAAACCTCCGCCCTGGGATAAAAACCAAACAAATTATGAAATTTTAAAAGGGGTAGGCCTAGAAGTAGGCATTGTGAGAGCAGGGGCACAGGATATACATTCAGAAGAGCAAAATTACCACAGGCCTAACCACAAGTGCCAAAGACACTTGAAGAGATACACTGCTTACAAGTGCCTGTACGCTAATGCTAGGAGCCTCCGAACCAAGATGGGAGAACTGGAGTGCTTGGTCTTAGAGAAGAGCATTGATATAGTGAGCATAACGGAGACCTGGTGGAATGGAGAAAACCAGTGGGATACGGTTATCCCTGGATATAAACTATATCGGAAGGACAGGGAAGGACGTATTGGTGGCGGAGTCGCTCTATACGTGAAAGAAGGCATTGAATCCAGCAAGCTCGAAACCCCAAAAGAGGCAGACTCCTCCACAGAATCGTTGTGGGTGGTGATACCGTGCCCCAGGAGGGACTTAATACTGGGAACGATCTATCGTCCCCCTGATCAAAATGCTCAGGGAGACCTTGAGATGAGATATGAAATTGAGGAAGCATCCAAACTAGGAAATGTGGTAGTAATGGGTGACTTCAACTACCCGGACATAGACTGGCTGCATATGTGTTCCAGTCATGACAAAGAAGCAAAGTTTCTAGATATTCTAAATGACTATTCCCTAGATCAGTTGGTCATGGAACCGACCAGAGGGACGGCAACCCTGGACTTAATCCTCAGTGGGGACCGGGACCTGGTGCGAGATGTAAGTGTTGTGGAACCGATTGGGAGCAGTGACCACAGTGCTATTAAATTAAACATACATGTAACTGGCCAATTGCCAAGAAAATCCAACATGGTCACATTTGACTTCAAAAGAGGAAACTTCACCAAAATGAGGGGATTGGTAAAAAGAAAGCTGAAAAACAAAGTCCAGAGGGTCACATCACTCGAAAATGCTTGGAAGTTGTTTAAAAACACTATATTAGAAGCTCAACTGGAGTGCATACCGCAGATCAGAAAAGGTACCGCCAGGGCCAAGAAGATGCCAGCATGGTTAACAAGCAAAGTCAAGGAAGCTCTTAGAGGCAAAAAGTCTTCCTTCAGAAAATGAAAGTCTTGTCCGAATGAAGAAAATAAAAAAGAACACAAACTCTGGCAAAAGAAATGCAAGAAGACAATAAGGGATGCTAAAAAAGAATTTGAGGAGCACATTGCTAAGAACATAAAAACCAACAACAAAAAATTCTATAAATACATTCAAAGCAGGAGACCATCTAGGGAGACGATTGGACCCTTGGATGATAAGGGAGTCAAAGGTGTACTAAAGAACGATAAGGAGATTGCAGAGAAGCTAAATGAATTCTTTGCATCTGTCTTCACAGTGGAAGATATAGGGCAGATCCCTGAACCTGAACTAACATTTGCAGGAAGGGATTCTGAGGAACTGAGACAAATAGTGGTAACGAGAGAGGAAGTTCTAAGCCTAATGGACAATATAAAAACTGACAAATCACCGGGCCCGGATGGCATCCACCCGAGAGTTCTCAAAGAACTCAAAGGTGAAATTGCTGATCTGCTAACTAAAATATGTAACTTGTCCCTCGTGTCCTCCTCTGTATCTGAGGACTGGAAAGTGGCAAATGTAACACCAATCTTCAAAAAGGGATCCAGAGGGGATCCCGGAAATTACAGGCCAGTGAGCTTAACTTCTGTCCCTGGAAAACTGGTAGAAAGTATGATTAAAGCTAGATTAACCAAGCATATAGAAGAACAAGCCTTGCTGAAGCAGAGCCAGCATGGCTTCTGCAAGGGAAAGTCCTGTCTCAGTAACCTATTAGAATTCTTTGAGAGTGTCAACAAGCATATAGATAGAGGTGATCCAGTGGACATAGTGTACTTAGACTTTCAAAAAGCTTTTGACAAGGTACCTCACCAAAGACTTCTGAGGAAGCTTAGCAGTCATGGAATAAGAGGAGAGGTCCTCTTGTGGATAAGGAATTGGTTAAGAAGCAGAAAGCAGAGAGTAGGAATAAACGGACAGTTCTCCCAATGGAGGGATGTAGAAAGTGGAGTCCCTCAAGGATCGGTATTGGGACCTGTACTTTTCAACTTGTTCATTAATGACCTAGAATTAGGAGTGAGCAGTGAAGTGGCCAAGTTTGCTGACGACACTAAATTGTTCAGGGTTGTTAAAACAAAAAGGGATTGCGAAGAGCTCCAAAAAGACCTCTCCAAACGGAGTGAATGGGCGGAAAAATGGCAAATGCAATTCAATATAAACAAGTGTAAAATTATGCATATTGGAGGAAAAATCTTAATTTCACGTATACGCTCATGGGGTCTGAATTGGCGGTGACCGACCAGGAGAGAGACCTCGGGGTTGTAGTGGACAGCACGATGAAAATGTCGACCCAGTGTGCGGCAGCTGTGAAAAAGGCAAATTCCATGCTAGCGATAATTAGGAAAGGTATTGAAAATAAAACAGCCGATATCATAATGCCGTTGTATAAATCTATGGTGCGGCCGCATTTGGAATACTGTGTACAGTTCTGGTCGCCTCATCTAAAAAAGGGTATTATAGAGTTGGAAAAGGTTCAGAAGAGGGCAACCAGAATGATCAAGGGGATGGAGCGACTCCCTTACGAGGAAAGGTTGCAGCATTTGGGGCTTTTTAGTTTAGAGAAAAGGCGGGTCAGAGGAGACATGATAGAAGTGTATAAAATTATGCATGGCATGGAGAAAGTGGATAGAGAAAAGTTCTTCTCCCTCCCTCATAATACTAGAACTCGTGGACATTCAAAGAAGCTGAATGTTGGAAGATTCAGGACAGACAAAAGGAAGTACTTCTTTACTCAGCGCATAGTTAAACTATGGAATTTGCTCCCACAAGATGCAGTAATGGCCACCAGCTTGGATGGCTTTAAAAGAAGATTAGACAAATTCATGGAGGACAGGGCTATCAATGGCTACTAGCCATGATGGCTGTGCTCTGCCACCCTAGTCAGAGGCAGCATGCTTCTGAAAACCAGTTGCTGGAAGCCTCAGGAGGGGAGAGTGTTCTTGCACTCGGGTCCTGCTTGCGGGCTTCCCCCAGGCACCTGGTTGGCCACTGTGAGAACAGGATGCTGGACTAGATGGGCCACTGGCCTGATCCAGCAGGCTCTTCTTATGTTCTTATGTTCTAGAAGTAAGTCCCACTGAGCTTAAAGGGACTTACTCCCAGGCAAGCGTGTATTGCGTACACACCTCCCTGGGAGTAAGTCCCATTGAACCAATAAAGCTTCTGGGTAGATATGTATTGCATTGCAGCCTTAGTTTCCTTTTCCTCCATTTTAATTCTGCCTTCTGTATCTTCACAACAGCCCTGTGAGGTAGGTTAGGCTGAGAGTTAAGGACTGGCCCGAGGCAATAAATAAGCAAAAGCAACGATGAGTAAAAATTTAAAATGTGAAAATGCTCATGCTCAGAGTATTTTTGTTGCTCTTTGCCAAGGCTTTGTGTGTGGGTTTTTATGTCTATTGTCTCATAACTTCCTTTTGCTTGAGAATGTCGTATTTCATACTGTTACAGATGTTCTTTTTTTTTTAAAGGCCCAAATTCTGTGGTGGTTGGTTTTTTTACTTGAGTTCTTTGCATGGTTTAGGGATGGCATTGCAGGAGATCAGGCTCTTATGGACAGCTGAGGGGCAGGTAGAAATTAAATGGAGTAAGCCTTTATTTCTATGAAAATACAATTATGGGGAAAGCTTCACCTGTTAACATTCCATCTGTCAGATATCTTATTACTTGTGTGTGCCCCCCTCCCCAGATTTATTTTTGATTTGTGAATGCCATGACCATTGCCATTCCCTCCTCCCATTTATCTTTGCAACAACTCTGTGAGGTAGCTTAGGCTGAGACAATGTATGTACATAAGTGGCAGCTGGTAGTTGTAGTTGGTACACCATTAATAAAGTATAGCCCCTGAAATGCTGAAATGTATTCTGGTGGAGTCCAGTCCCACATATGTCTACTCCAAATTAAGCCTAATTGAGTTAAATGCGTAAGTATATAGGATTGCAGATTAATTTTTACCTGTGAAAGGAATGCACTGTCAGACATAGAACTGAGGAGACATACTTTTCTGGATGTGTTTGAAACAGATGGGTAGGTGGGAAGGGAGTTGTGTTAATCTAATTGGGTCTTCAACATAGTGCCCTCCAGATGTTGTTGGACTACAGCTCCCATCAGTCTCAGGCAACATAATGACGCTGAAGTTGGTTCCTAGTTCCCAGTTTCTTACTTGCTTGAAAGTTAAAAATACTAACAAAATAAAAGTTCCCAGCTACAGTAACTCCAAGCCAAAGTTAACGTGTCTCTGAACAGAGCTTGGTAAAGGTACTTTCTTGAACTACAACTCCCATCAGCCCAATCCAGTGGCCATGCTGGCTGGGGCTGATGGGAGTTGTAGTTTTAAAAAAAGGACCTTTTCCAAGCTCTGCCTCTGAACCCCAAAATATATGTTGGGGTGCCCCATATCATATATCGCTGTGATCTCGGGACTCTTCCCATCAAGAATAACAACAAATTTATTCAGTCAAAACTATCAGACTTCTGAAATGCTCATAAATGCATAATGATGTCATAAAATAAAAAAAACAAGTAACTGGGTGTGCCCACCCCACAGTCTGTTCTGAGCCAGGACAACTCATACACCCCAGGGAAGGAAAGCATGTCCTCTACAAGATACCAGTGTGTCCCGCCTGGCCCAGAGCTTTTATTGGGTGCAGGGCAGGGATAAAGGCATCTATGCACAACCCAAAGCAACAAAAATATGCAGAAAACAATAAGAACCTGGGGTTCCCACCCAAAAATCTGCACTGTGCCAGGCAGTAGTGTAGTGGCAAATTCAGAAGTGCAGGGTCCCTTCATGATAGTCTCAGCCACAGCCAGACCCCCCTCCCCCCTTATTTTGCTCCTGGGTTGAGAATGAGGTCCTTGTTAATGCCTCCTCCCACAACAACTGATCTCCCAAGGAGACAATCGGTATGAAAGGGAGAGTATTAGCTACTGAAAAGAGTCTTCTCAGTGGCTGACTCACCTCCTTTCACTCTGATTGGCTCCAATCAGCAGGAAAGGACAAGGAAGCATATAAGAAGATTCTTCTCAGTGACTAACACACTCCCCTTTCATGCCGAACAGCTATATGATGCTGGAGACATAGGGACCCTGCTCCCAAAAAAGTAAAGGGCCTAGGACTCCCTGAGCCCCTGGACAACTACACCCCTGCTGCCAGGACAAATCATACATCCCAGGAAGGGGGAGGGTGGCCTCTACAAGATGTCAGTACTTCCCACCTGGCCTATAGGTTCTGCTGGGTGCAGGGCACTCATAAGATCATCTGTGCAGAACTAAAATAATGAAGAGTAAATAGAGAAAAATATATAATTTGGGAAGACCACTCCAAAATCTGCTGTGGACCATGAAACATCATTCACCTGAGCAAAGGGGAGAGTGTCCTCAACGAGATGCCACTGCATCCTGCCTGGAATGGATTTTCTTGTGGACACACAAAATAGATATGTGCATCTATGCACAACAAGCAATGCAGACTGTATATAAGGAACTGCGGGTCCCCATCCCAAAACATGCTTTGGGCACTTCAAGTCTTACATCCATGCATGCAGGAGAGGGTTCCCACCCAGTTCAGAGCTTCTTTGTATGTATGGTACAGACAAGGGCATATATGTATTAGAAAAATAGCGAATATGTAGAGGAAAGAAAATAAGAAACTGGAGTGCCCATCCTAAAAGATGATTTGGGACACCACATATCATACTTCCATGCATCTGGGACAGTGTGTTCTATGAGATACCACCCATGCATACTTTAGAGTGTCATCTATGCAATTACATCTTCTTCAAGAAATCATTGTTTGTTGCTCCTGCCACAAGTCCTTCTGTCACCAACATCAATGGTTTTTCAAAATAATAATTGAGCTATAACAAAGTAAGTAACAGGGAAGACCAATACCATTTTTTTTAAATCCACATAGATCATAATTACTGGACATAAGCACTGGCATAGCATAGAGGACACCATATTTTCTGGGGTGTCAGATTTGTCTTGGCCCAGAGAACATTTTGTGGTGAACACCCCTGGATATTTATTATTTGCTTTGCTTTTTGTCTTTGGTTGTGCATAGATGCCCTTACACATGCCCTGAATCGAACAGAAACTCTGGGCCAGATGGGAAGCGTTGGCATCTTGTAGAAGATATCCTCCCATATTCTTGGGTGTATGATTTGTCCTGACCCAGAGCAGATTGTGGGGTGGGCACCTTCCGATACTTTTTTTCCCTACATCTTTTTGTCCATTTTGGTTGTGCATAGATGCCCTTATCCCTGCCCTGCACCCAGCAAAAGTTGTGGGCCAGGCGGGACATACTGGCATCTCATAGAAGACGCCCTTCTCTTTGCTGGGGTGTATGATTTGTCCCGGCCCAGAACAGATTTTGGGGTGGGCACCCTCAGTGGCGCAGAGTGGTAAGTGGCGGTAACGCAGCCGAAGTTCTGCTCACAGCCGGAGTTCGATTCCAACAGAAGGAGGAAGTCGAATCTCCGGTAAAAGGGGTCGAGGTCCATTCAGCCTTCCATCCATCCGTGGTCGGTAAAATGAGTACCCAGCATATGCTGGGGGGTAAAGGAAGACCGGGGAAGGAACTGGCAATCCCATCCCATATATACGGTCTGCCTAGTAAACGTCACAAGACGTCACCCTAAGAGTCGGAAACGACTCGCACTATAAGTGCGGGGACACCTTTACCGTTACGTGTTTTAAATTGTTTTTATATTGTTTTAAATTTTAAAATTGTGTTTTAAATTGTTTTTAAAATATGTGTTTTTTAAATTGTATATTTGTTTTAATGTTTTTGATTGCTGTAAACCACCCAGAGAGTGTTGGCTATGGGGCGGTATACAAGTGCAATAAATAAATAAATAAGTAAATAAATAAATAAATAAATCCACCCGGAGTTTCACGGCCCCAGGAGGTGGTGACGTGAGAAGACCCCCCTACTCACCTACTGGGTGTGGCCAGGGCATCATTATGCATTTACGAGCATTTTAGAAGCCTGATGATTTTGACTGAATAAATTTGTTATTCTTGATGGGGAGAGTCCCCAGATCACAGCGATATATGATACAGGGTACCCCAACATATATTTTGGGGTTCAGAGACATGTCAACTTTCCTATGGAGTTGCTGTAACTGAACTTTTCTTGTTTTTTAGTGTTTTGAACTTTCAAGCAAATAAGGAACTGGGAACTAGGAACCAACTTCAGCATCGTGACAACATAACCAGTTATCAGGGATGATGGAAATTGTAGTCTTACAACATCTGGAGGCCACCACGTTGGCTATCTCTGATGTGTAAGGCCCCACAAGTAACTTTCATTGTTTGTTGCAATACATACAAGAACATAAGAAGAGCCTTGTGGATCCAAACAGTGGCCCATCTAGCCTAGCATCCTGTTCTCACAGTGGCCAATCAGATGCCCTAAAGGGAAGCCCATAAGTAGGACCTGAGTGCACGAGCAGCACCCTCCTCACTTGTAGTTCCAGCAACTGATATTCAGAAGCATATTGTCTCTGACAGTGGAAGTAGAACATAACCATCATTGCTAGGTGCCGCTGATAGCTTTATCCTCCATGAATTTGTCTAATCCTCTTTTAAAGCCATCCAAACCATCACTGCTTCTTGTGGTAGTAAATTCCATAGTTTCTCTATATGCTGGGCCAGACCCCATTTTTAATTGCAGGAGAAGGGATAACGTTTATGCTGGTGGATTACTTTTGATATGTGCATTTTCTGTTCACCTACGTTATGTCTTTTAAATTCTACTTCTGACAGTTCAATTGTGCATACATGTCTACCCAATGAGTTCAATGGGACTTACTTCCCGGTAAGTATGCACAGGATTAAGTTACCTCTAAGTTATACTGTTGACAAAAAAAAAATACAAAGGCAACTAGTAAAGTACTAAAGTTTGCATTTTTCATTGATGATAGGGGACTGGCATATTGGTCAAAATGTGTTTTAGTTGAAAAGGGTGCCGCATTGTTTTTTGTGGCACAGCACAGGCATGCCTTCCAGCACCGCAGTAGAAAGCCTGTTCAGTACTGTTGGCAATGTAATCTGTAGAAAGACATTCCTAGTCTGACGTGCTCTTTGAGCATCCTGTTCTTCTGAGACATAACAGAAATGTATTGTAAAAGCAGCATTTCAAGTGCAAAATTTGATTTCAAGTGAATTATATGTGTGTTGGGGTATCATCATTGCTGGGGGGGTGGGGGATATGAGATTCTGTTATGCCATTCTGTTAATCTTACAGATAAAAAATAATAATCTACTACCCTCTGTGTGTGTGCTTATTTTTAATGTTGTTTTAGGCTATTTAGATGTGCAGCAGCCAAGGCCAGCACCTTGCAGGCAATTTTTTTAAAAAAAGTAGCTAAAATGTAATTGTAGTGATCACTTTTGAATAAAAGGAAAGTAATCAGTTACTTTCAGAGCAATTGTAATTGTAACGGTAATTACTATTTTTTGGGTCATGTAACTATAACTGTAATTTATTATTTTTAAGAGTAACCTTCCAAGCTCTGGGTATTACAGTACTGCTAGAGTTCACCTAACATCCAAGAATGAAGTCATTGTCAGTTTATGCAAAGACAGAAATTCTGCAAACATATGCCTATTATCTTGCATTAAACCAGGGGTTGACAACTTAACTTTATATTGAACAGTTTAGTAATAAGCAAAATAAAACAAATGCATGTAATTTAGGGTTGCCAATATTCAGAACATAAACATAAGAAGTTTCAAATTCAAAGAATGAGGGCTGTTATGAGTATTGGAACTTAATAATGCACAAGGTTGTACCTCCAAGTTAAACAGTGATACTGCAATGAACAATATTGTGTCTCTAAGTAAAACGAGGAAAAGGCAGTTGCTTCACTCCTGGTTCTAACTAGTAGTTTTAGACACACATTACTTAATAAAGAAGCTGGACACCACTTTTATTTTCTGAGGACTATATCTCACATCCTTTTGTTAGAATTTGGAGACAAATGTCTGATTAGAAAAAAACAGATGTGTGTTACGTTCTCCTTCCTTATGTCTCCTCTTAAGTACACTGCCCTCTGTACACAGTTCAGTTCCCTAGTGTGTGTAAGAATAATGATAATGGCTTTGCTTGCCTTGACCCTCAGTTCAGTTATAAATCAAAATCTTATAGACCTTTTAACAGAGTCTTCCTTCATGTTCAAGCCTATGTAGGTACTTTTTTCTAGATATCAAGACAATTTATTACCATTGAGGCACCCAAAACATTCCCAATTTAATCTGAATAAGGAATAATATAATGTCTGATCTAAAGTAATATCAATAAATGTTATTGCACATATATTGCACTGAACAAGAGCTCTGATTTAGGGTCCTGTACAACAAGCATTACTCATGACTAATCCCACACCTGATTGAGCAGTGGTCCAATGTACTATAGTCAAGGTACATATTCCCATTTGCACCTTCTATGCACCATACCATGAATTATTTGGATTACATTGCTTAGAGCAAATCTATATGTAGATACACATCCCATCCCTTTGGATTTGCTCTCATTGCTATGTATGATAACTTTCCCAGCAAACTCAGTTGTACTGAGTTCCAAATGTCTAGATCTGACTTTTTTCAGATTATAGCGCAACCTTCTGGATGTTTGCATGAAAGAACTGTTCCTGATGTGCCATTTTACGATTGCTGAATCAGGGCAATGGCTTATTATATATTTCAGCTGTTACTGCAGCTGTAGCCATTAGGTTAAGATATAATAGGTTCTAGTATAAGATAAGGTCAATTTATAAAAAGGACCAAGAGATACTGGGCACAATTAATGGTCTGGAAACACCTAATGCTGTAGCACTGCTAAAGCTAACTTGGTGTGGACCTGTTCAGTGAATAGATGGGAGATTCAAATACAGGCATACCCCGCTTTAACGTTCGCAATGGGACCGGAGAGTATACTTTAAGTGAAAATAAACTTTAAGTGAAGCAATTGTCTTCACTTGTACTGCATGCAATCACCACTAGATGGCAGCGGCATCATGCCAATAAAGTGCACGTTATTGCGAAGCGCGCAGTTAAGCGGGGTATGGGGACGTATGGAGCATATACGTTATAGTGAGGCAGCGTTAAGTGAAGCGACGTTAAGCGGGGTATGCCTGTAAAGCAAAATGAAAATATAAACACAATGAATACATACAGAACATACTTAGTTTTTGAAATTCAGTTCTATAAAATGTGGTGATTGCTAATAGCTTAGATGGATTTAAAAGGGGATTAGACAAATTCATAGAGCACATGTCTATTGATCACTATTAGTCATGTATAGTGGCAGTGTTCCACTGAATAAGGGGGGAGGGGGAAACAGCAAGGAAGAGTTATTGTCTTCATGTCCTGCTTGTGGACTTCCTGGAGGCATCTGACAGGCCACTTTGGGAAGCAGGATGGTAGACTAGATGGACCAGGCTTATTATCTTAGTTTCAACAAAATAATAATCAGCAATGTTCTTAGTTGTCTAACTACATTAGTTCTTGTCATAAGACATTGTTATTCTCACGTTTTATCCTTGCTGTTCATGGCTTAAGGAAATGCACGTTAGGTTCCCATTTGATCTCTCTCACAAGTGCCAGACCAAAATTTGCTCATTCTCAAATTCCCAGATCTGGAATTGTATCAGTTGTCTTACAGCCAGAAAATACATTATAATCACCAAGTAGAATCAACCTGAATAAATTTCCAAAATGGCATCTGACCCATGTACTTACTGTAACATGTAGAGGTGCTCACGCCATCTTATGTGGAGCTTTTGTGCCATTACTATGAATGTATAGTGGTAGTAAAATTTCTCTATGCAATGTGGTCAATTCACATGGAAAATTGCTCTACATGTTATAGCCACCCAGTAACTAAATTTTAAACAGGCCTTTTAAAATGAATTTTGTTTTCCAACCAATGCAGTATTTATGGCTGCATTTATTATTCTTTTTAACAAAGTTTTGATTGGTTTTTAATTATATCATGTTTTGTATTTGGTAATGCCTCCTTGATATACTTTCATGAAAAGGGTGGGTCATTTATTTAATAAATAAATTCTATGGAAGATACTGCAGATATTGAGTTCTCTATAGAAGTCATAATGTGTGGACCAGTAAACAAACTTTCAATCAGTCATATACTAAATAACCTTATTTTGCTCATCTATTGAATCTCAGCTCCATTTTGTGATCTTTACAATGAACTTTTTAATTACCTCAAACATTTGCCATAGCACTTAATTCTGCCAGGTTAGTTTAGTGTTATTAGTAAACAATAATGTAGCATTCTTGATATGCAAAGTACTTTAAAATATTTAGCTCAGCTTATAAAAAAACAAGTCATAACAACTCCCATTTTACAGATAAGTAACTGAAGCTAAGAAACAGCCCAAAGCCATCAAGTATATAACATGACGAGTGGTTTCCCCATGTCCAAATCCAATATTCAAGCCACTGGCAAAAGAAGCAGCAATTTTATCTCACATTATGTCCCGTTGAATCAGCCAGTTAGGTACTGACATGGTGATCCTGCTAAGGAGATTCATGTGTGCAAGTAGACAAATCACTTGCTGGACTGGGCACTGCAGGAATAAATCAATGTGCATCCATAGGATTCACATTCTTATACACACATTCATTCTTGCATAGGACTAGAGCTTGGTTGGTGTCTAAATCTTCTCTGCAAAATAGTGTATAACAACATTCCCAGTGTACAACAGAGCATTTAAAATGAATTCATAGGAAAATGAGATACATCTCTATCAAACGTTTATTTCAATTCTACTGGAATGTGCTGTTGCTGAAAGTTTTCACCGTTCTGAGAGCTGAAGAGTTAATAAGAATGCTGCAAACTGCCAGCTAATATCTACTCAGAAATGCCCTTGTGTAAGTGGTATTTTTAATACTCCTTGCCCTATATTTATTCCCCTCTAGTGGATGCTTCATTAGTGCTTCTTTTTATCTCGCCTGCCTAATTCATTCTCCCAGATTTAAACAAGCCAAAAGCTCACCTTATGCTACTGCAGAAGCAATTTTTATTTTTTGAAGGTTAATCCAACTCAGCAGGATTTAGGGATGGCACTCTTCCTTGGTCGTAGGCATGTTGGCTCAGGCCAGACAGCTGTTTGGACACTCTCCATTGGGAATCTTGCCCTCAACACCCACAGTTGATGCACATACATGGTCTACTGGCTGCCTACTTCCATGCCCATCTGTTCAGATGGCATGCTGCCCACTCACAAGTTCGCTGGAACCTTGCCCTTAGTGTGTAGGTGCCAGGCAATGATGGGTTTAGATGGGCAGCCTGCAAAATATTGTAAGTGATCACTTTTTCTCCTGCAGGAAGTCCTTCCTCTGTGCTAACACTGTGTGCTATGTTGCAATTAATCAAAACTGTGCATACTTAACTTGCCAGCCCAAAATGGTGATTTATTATTTAAGATGTTTACATTCCATCTTTTTGTTGTAAAATCTCTAAGGTGGCACACCGTGGGTTTTTTTAAAAACAACAACACAAGCATTAAATTGAATGCAATGTTAGAGCTACTGAAAGGGGAATACTTTCAATAGCTCTGCCTATCATGATCACAAAGATGACAGCCTGAAACTAAGATGATTGTTAGGGGCGGGGAAGGAGAAAAGCTAAAAATGCTAGAATGGAAATCAGGCTATAACTTGAATTATTATCATGCAGCCACAGCTAGCCTCTATACAGCACCAAAATACTCGTAAGTCAAAATTATGGCATCAATAAACAAAGATCAGCCAAAGAGGTTTATTTGCAGAGCACACATTTTAAATTAAGTCCCTATCCAAGTATTGATAAGCAAAACAACAACATCACAAAATAAAGTGCCTCGCTCAGAGTTGAATTAATAATTAAAGACGACTGTGGTATTTGTAAGGCAGAACCAAAAAAAGGAGATTTTTGTCTCTTCACTTTAAATTGAAGAGGAACTCCTGACTGTGAAGGTCATGGATTCAGTCTCAGCACTCGGCACATGCCTCATTTCATGAAGGGGCTTGGGAGTGGGGCATATGTTTATTTTACTGTTGTTCAGAGGATTGGCTGAGGACTACATTTTCTTTTTTGAAATATATCTTTTTATTGTAATTTTAAGGTCTAAAGTTTCTTAAAGTACTTCTGAGAATAATATAATAAATGGGGGGGGGAGGCAAAACCCAACCTGGGAAATAGGCATTTCTCTATCTCTTGCTCCATATCCTTGTATGACATAGGACAGATAAGAAAAACAAATATAGCCAATAAATTAGGAAAGCTACAAAGCCGACAAGGTAGATAAGTCAATTCATTTCAAATGTGATATTGCCTAGTATATTGATGTTTCTACTGAGACACAGTGTGATCCGTGACAATACCAATTTTATTTTATTTTTTTCTTATTATCTGTGTCTGATGAAGAAGGGTATGTGGCTTCATTTTGCCTCCTCGGTGGCTTGAACAATAATGAATAAATGCCTCAAAATTGCTTGACAAGCACCCTGTGATTGCAGTCCTCCAGTAGTCTTAATCAGTCAAGAGCCATGGACTATAACAGTTGCTTTTTCTAGGGTATGGCCCTTGGAACAGTTGGTGCAGTCCACATCATATCCAAGGTAGAACTCCCAATTATGGCTCTTCTGGGTTTTGTTGATGGGGAATGTATCAAAAAGCCACATTTCCTACATCCTCAGTGCTTTCTGGACAGATAAATGCTGCGAATGTTAACCTAAAGTTTACCTCCAGAAATGGCATGTTAGAATGCATACGTACAAAATAGATCTGCAAAGAGATAAGCACCACAGCCTGGTGTTTTTAGCAACCAAGCTTGCTGACGTCTTCAATGCTACACAAATTGTGTTTAGGCATTCATCTGAACACACAGATGCTCAAACCATGGATGTGGGCAGGGGCATGTATGCAATCCAAATGTCCCCAACTTCTTTAGAACTTTAGCATGATGATCTGAACGGGGTGGGTGGGCACATTAAATTAAATGCTGTGAGTGTGAGACCTTTCTTAACAGTGTTCCCAAGCATGGGGAAGTTTCTGAGGGTGTTCAGCTGAACACACTTAAGACCCTTCAGACTAATCACATAAAGATCTAAGAAGGAAGCCGCATACCTGAAGATGTTGGGAGTGCGGCTTGCTAGTGACCTCTGCCCTCATTCATAGTTTGAGTATCTGTGTGTTCAGACCTGAACATGCCTACAATCTGCTTAAGAAATGGGTTCCAGTTACAACTCCTCCTTCCAAGGTGAATTTCATAAGCAGAGTGTGGTCTAATCACTTTCATTTTGTGATGAGGAAAGGGAGACATTTTCCCTGAGTATAATTAACCAGATCAGAAGATACGCACTTCTGAAAATCTGCACAGTAGAAAAGCTTCAAACCCTGCATTTAAAGTCATAGGCTAGACGTCTGGTCACCAGAGAATTTATTTGTAAGTGTCTCAGCCTGCTATTTGGAAGTAATTCCTGTGCTTTTTATCTACATAGACTGTTAAGTGCATAAAGGCTAGCCGAAGAGTCTACCGGGACACAGGTGAGTCCTTGGAACAATTTAAAGACCAAGGGCTGGTACAGACAAAGCCTAAGGTTAGATTTGTAGATTGAAAAATAATGGTACAACCCTAATAGGAAATTCATGTAGCCATGCGTGTTTCAATAAACCGGACATACATATCACTTCCTATGACATGAGGCAGGTGTGACATTATTATAGGTGCCAAGTGTACATAACAATGAGAAACTTAATATGCAAATATATTATGTAATTGATAGTAGTGACTGAATTTCAGATTGTTGTAATACAGCCATATTATTTCAGTTTTTGCATGTCTTTTCCTTTATGTGTGCTTTATATCTCAGCCTCATTAGCCCCACTCTACTGCCATGGCCTACAAGTCCAGAACAAAGCAGAGTCTCAGGGTCATTGAGAACAAGGTGCATGAAGAAAAACCACACAAAATCAATGGCCACATAAGCACTGCTATGAAAACTCATTTTTGATGGATTTTGCAATGGTGGTCACTGAAGTTAACAAGAATTCAAAGAGGATGAATGAAATATGTACCATTGTTAGCACTGTAAATAAAGCAGTGTGCAGAACAGAATGGTAAAAACTTTAAATAATCCACCACTTGTAAGATTTGAGTGCATCTTTCACTTATTAAGACATCTAACAGATTGTGATGGGATTTACATCAGCAAGGTGAATAAGTGGTGGTGGTGGGGGGGAGAGGATCCAACAAACAAATTGTCATTACTCTGTCAACTGCTTGGAGCCTTATTGATGTATAGACATATATATCATAAAATAGAGTAATTACATAAAACACTTTTAAAACTCATTTCTTTACTCATCCGTAAAATCTCTTAGATTCTCAGACCCCATGCATACAATATCATTTAACAGAATTTGCCACTAAACATATTAGTTTACTCTAGAGTAATTGCTATTTGTCCCTATATTGTGCCATTGGTACACTGCAGATGTCCCCGATCAATTTTTTCCACTTGTAGGAAATTTTGATTGGTACAGACTTTCATAGGTATGGCCAATGGTCAGGCATGATGGGAATTGTAGTTCAGCAACATTTTGAGGCCCACGGGTTCCTCATCCCTAATTTAGATAATCAGGAGGTTATCATTTTCTGAAATCTGACCAGGGGCACAGAACCCATGTGGCTGAGTAAATTCATTATTTATAAATGTGAAAGTCACACACATAACCCTGTCTACTTTGGAGCACTTTTTAAAAGACTATTTATAAACTTAAGGCAAAATGCCATTAAATATTGAACTACCCTGTTATATCTAGTAACATTATCATTGCCCTTTACTACAAACTTCCTTCCTTCACATTTTGGAAGATGCTTCTGTTATATTTCTGCTGTGCTGCGGGGTTTATTGAACCAGTTTGAATAACTGACTATAAAACTAGTGATCTTGTAATCAGAAAATGGGGCCTTAGGGCACATCTGCATGTGACACTAATTTTTTGATCTTAGTTTTTTGCTGTTTGAGGGTAGGTATGGGTGTTGTTAATATAGAATAGTAGATCTATTTTAAAATTAAATGTATATTCAACCCACAGTAGGTTTTACATTCATATTACAGAGACTTAAGAAATTCAACAAAAGAATGTTACTGTCATGAGTATAAATAGCTGTGCAATTTAATCCCATCTATATTTACTTTAAAATTCTACCTAATTCTTTGGGGCTAACTCTAAGATAAATGGGGATGTGATTATAGTCAAAGTTAGCTATAAAATTGTTCTCAAGATGGTTTCAATCCTGACAAAGGAACAATTCTGTTCAAAAAGCATTTTTGATATCTGTTTGGAAATCAACGTAGTTGCCTGGGTATCAGAAATAGATATACAATTCATAAACCGAAGTAGGCAAGGTTTAAACTGACCGATTTTTCTAATGTGAGGTGGCAGGCAAAGCAAGTGGCATTAGGATGATTATGCAAAGGAAAGAAACAAAGCTATGCGGAGGTGAAGCAAAAGCTTTTCTGAAAAAACAACACAAATCTCAGTCAAGAACAAATTGCTAAGCAGTCTGCAGCAGCTATTTCTTTTGGCACTCTTATTGGGGCCCTGAAAGACAAGAGTGAAAAACAAGAGTGAATCAACAGATTCACAGGCTTCATGAGCCTTGGATTTGAACAGCAATGCATGCAGATTATACAAAACACAAATCACTGTAGGATATTCTGCAGTTTTCCTTATACAATACATCATCCAGTACATTCCATAGCACTTGCATTATAGCTTCATATGGCCAAAGAACTCACCCTTTCTCTATCTTTCACACTCCCATAGCAGACCAGTTTAAAAAAACAACTACATCTTGTGAAATCAGGTTGTATACAAATAGATGTAAACAGTGTGTGCTTCACTGAGGCAATGGATAAAGTAACTCTAGTTTTCTATGGACCATTAATAGAAATAAATTACTGAGTAGCACATCTGTCAGGTTAAATAAGTTCAGGTAGGATAGATTCAAGAAAGAATGGAAGCCACTAGAAGAAGAAAAAGGAATCTTCTATAAAGAGACATAAGGAGGAGTTAATATTAGGAAGAAGGCAAGGCACAAGTCCATGATTAACCCAGCCTACCAAATCCATATTGAATCCATACTGGTTTTTGGAATTATGGTTTACTTTGTCGGTAGGTTGCGCATATCTCTATAAAAAAATCATCATGGAGACCCTTAAATCAATGTATTCTCACCATTCATTATTTATTACAGTTTTAGTTTCAGGTTTCGAAAACAATTAAGGAGAGCGTTTAGTATGAAAATTACCGTAATTGCTTGCTAATTGAGGTTATCTGCTTCACATTATTCAAAAAGCAAATTGTGTTGACACTTGTACCCAGAAATGATTACTTAATCAACAAAGTCAGAATGCATCACAAATAAAACACGGCTGTCTGCTGATGGCTACATTTATTTGGTATGAACCATTCCCAGGAAAGATGTTAGGAAGATGT
Organism: Rhineura floridana; assembly: GCF_030035675.1. Classification (NCBI taxonomy): domain Eukaryota; kingdom Metazoa; phylum Chordata; class Lepidosauria; order Squamata; family Rhineuridae; genus Rhineura; species Rhineura floridana. The sequence goes on from NC_084481.1 coordinate 66,060,250, forward strand.
ATTTCCATTGTTTAAACTCACGATTACAACAGAAACACTATCTTCCTGGACTCTAGTACATGGGACATTTCACACAGTAATCAGGTAAGGGAATTAATATACAAAGACACTTTGTTCACAGACAGTAAAAATGACCAAATTAAAAGTATGAACACTTTATATATTCCCACACCTCTGGTAGCATCTCTTTTTTCAGTGCTGAGTTCTTTGGACATAATATCACCAAACATGTTTCTGGCTTCAGAACAATCTGTATCAATGAAACTTCACAGAAAATATATCTCATTTTGATCATCACTGGATGAATTTGAGGAATGTGTCCAGACTTAAGTTCAATGGTGAGCGTATTGGGGAAGCACATTTATTGCAGTTGTGATGCATATAACATCTTTTCCCCTGGACTGATCTTAGGGTGAACCTCTTTTCCAGTTTGAGCAAAAGCCAGGCTTATACTATGCAGGTATATTCCATTATCACAGTTCCCCAGATGTATTTCTGAGTATGTCTCTTGAAGATGCAAGCATGTTTTGAACCTTTTAGCGTATGTTATGGACACTATGGTTTCAAGGAAGAGCTGAACTTTCTCCATGTTAACACTTTCTCCACATTAATGGGATATTGGTGGTGAATACCAAAATTCTGGATAATAAACAAACTCAAATATTATGTGATTGTGTAATAGCCAGACCACCTGACTCTGGAAAGGTAATCAAAAGACTGTAATTTCAAGGAGGGTAAGACCATAAGTACATAGAGGGCTGCTCAACTGTATGTCAAAACTTGTTTACCCAGACATTATATTTGGAACCACCAGAAAGCTGTCCAGATGGTGTCATGCTTTCTGCATCCATGTTTCAGTATTGGCCCAAGAAAGATTCAGATGACTCACAAGTTGGGATGGGCAATTCTGTCAGTGTCAGTTTCTCTCAGCTTCTCATTTTTACATTCTTGTTCAATTCTTCACATCAATTTGAGATTTTTTTTAAAAAGTCCTCATGAAAATTAATCATTTCAGTGAAACTTTTTCCTAGTATACACAATTGTGTATGCATTTTTGCCTAATATACACATTTTTGCAAAACAATTTCTTCTAATATAATGCATTTTTATGTTATCTTCAGTTATATATGCCTTTTTTGAGCATTTTACACTAGTATATGCTTTTTTGGTACACATTACATGGCTGAAGAAATGAATTGCAAAATTCAGAGAAGTGTAAATTTTGAGGTATAGCTGTGTTTTGGTTGGTGCATTGTTTCTAAAATTATAATTAGGTAGCTTCATCTTTAAATGTGAACTAAATCAAATTTATCCCCCATCCTTACTCACAAGTCACTCCAAGGGTGAGGGGGAGAGACCTTAGCACCACCTTCTACAATATCCTAGCTTGGGGATTTGGCTCTCCCATCACCCTCAGACTGTAGAATGACTCCATTTTAGCTTTTTCTGCTCCACAGCCATGCAGGAACATCCAAGTGCAGAATTAGTTATGGGCCTTTTAAGGATTTATTTATTTATTTGATTTATATCCCATCCTTCCTCCCAGCAGGAGCCCAGGGTGGCAAACAAAAGCATTAAAAACACTTTAAACCATGATAAAAACAGACTGCAAATAGCTCTCAAAGAACAGCCACTGGAGGCTTGGGCTGCCTTTTTAAGCCTTCAAATGGCTGGCCATCTGCTGAGACAACAGCTTCCAAAGCCCAGCCAGAAGAGCCCTTTGGGAGCTGCTCAGGATCCTGCTTGGTTTGCCTTGCCAGACTCTGGCAATTGCTACTACTTCCCCAGGAAGCATCAGGGCCCAAAAGAACAGGCTAGATATAAATTTGGTTTGTGTGCATAAAGAGAGGTAGCCTGAGTGATACACTGGGAACAAACATCCCACAGGGCACAGGAAGACATCTTTCCCTGACCTTCAGAAATTATGAAATGGAGAAGATCCATATACTGTACATTGTCTTGAACTCATTGGAGGAAAGGCAATCTATACATTTAATAAAAAAGGTAATTCTGTAAGTTTGGTTGAATTAGCAGGACAAACATTTTATTGTTGTTATTAAATGAATCATTATAGAATCATAGAATAGTTAAATTGGAAGGGGTCTATAAGGACATCAAGTCCAACCCCCTGTTCAATGCAGAAATCCAAATTAAAGCATACCCGACAGGTGACTGTCCAGCTCCCTCTTGAATGCCTCCTGTGTGGGACAGCCCATCATCTCCCTAGGTAGTTGCTTCAATTGTCATACCACTCAAACAGTTAGGACATTTTGCCTGATGTTCAGCCAAAATCTGACTTCCTGTAACTTGAAGTTTGGACTGTTTTAATTTTACAAATTTTGTTTTTTTAAATGATATTTAGACAATTTTAATTAAAATAATTTTACAGAAAATATATTATGGAATTAGGAATAGACAAATCAGTCTATTTCCAGTCTGTACTTTCTCCTAAAGACATTCATAAATCAATTGTTTCCATATTGATCTGTGATGTTAAAAGAAAACACATGGAAATGCACAGTTAAACAAATATTTGGGGAGAGTACTTTTTTCTCTTAAAATAGGTTTCAAACGTATTGTTTCTCAAAAATATATATATATTTCCTATGTATTTTTATATGTTTTTTAGCAGAGCACTGCAGTAAAACATTCAGGAAGTGCAAAATCCAGTGGATAACTAAGTTTCAATCCACATATTAGGCAGGAAGATAACGATCGGGTCTGTTCTTAGGAATTCACAAAGACTGAATACTTCAAGCATCCCTATATGTGATTGTCATCAGAAACACAGAATTAAATAAGTGTTATTTTTTATTTTAAAAAATCTAACTTGATTTTTAGTGTTTTTCTTTCTCCCTCCACAGCTAAAAAGTGTCCTTTGACAGATGGCAGTTAGTTTTAAGATTAGTTATTATTCACTTTAAGTTGGACTCTAGGACTGAGAAGCAGCATCTTATCTTGATCCTGACAAAGGTCTCTTAAACAGACTTACAAGGCCCCTGGTTTGAGCCCAATGGCATTTGAAAAGATGACTCAGGTCTCAGTGACTGTAATTCATTCCTATGGGAGGAAAGTAACATACTGTAATTGGGGACAACATTACTGTGGCGATAAAATGTATCCAGCATTTTGAAAACTCAGTGGCTAGCTATTCCCAACATAGACACCTTGGAGATGGGGCACATGACCATAGTTAACTGCCTAAAGGCAGTCACAAGTGCTCTATAGGGGATAAACTGCATTTCTGATGCTCGTCCCTCTCCCTCTGAAAAACTAGAAGTTGGATTCAAGGGAGGAAGGACCAAAGCCTTCATTTCACACACACACAAACTGAACATAGCTTTTTACTTGGGAACAGGGGGAGCATTCCTCACTTCCTGTTTGGGTATAAATGGAATAATCCCGGCTTTGACTTGAAGAGAACAAGCTAATAAATCTTATTTAAAATTGGACTTTGATCATCTTTGTTTTATTTTATTAAAATGCCTGAAAGAAGCAGTAGTGAGACCACTCCTATAGAGGCCCTCCCTGGACCCAGAAAATCTTAATAACTATAGGCCGGTAGCAAATGTTCCGTTCCTGGGCAAGGTCCTGGAACGAGTGGTTGCAGGCCAGCTCCAGACACTCTTGGATGAGACCGATTATCTGGATCCATTTCAGTCGGGTTTCAGGCCTGGTTTTGGCACAGAAAGAGCCTTGGTCGCCCTGTATGATGACCTTTGTCAGGAGAGAGACAGGGGGAGTGTGACTGTTGATTCTCCTTGATCTCTCAGCGGCCTTCGATACCATCAACCATGGTATCCTTCTGGGGAGACTAGCTGAGTTGGGAGTGGGAGGTACTGCATTGCAGTGGTTCCGCTCCTACTTGACAGGTCGCCTCCAGAAGGTGGTGCTTGGGGAACATTGCTCGGCACCCTGGACTCTCCAGTATGGGGTCAGTTCTGTCCCCCATGCTGTTCAACATCTACATGAAACCGTTGGGTGCGGTCATCTGGAGCTTTGGAGTGCGTTGCCATCAGTATGCTGATGACACGCAGCTCTATTTCTCCTTTTCATCTTCTTCAGGTGAGGCTGTCAATGTGCTGAACCGGTGCCTGGCTGTGACAATGGACTGGATGACGGCTAATAAACTGAGGCTCAATCAAGACAAGTCTGAGATGCTGCTAGTGAGTGGTTCTTCTGACCAGATGGTGGATGTCCAACTTGTCCTGGATGGGGTTGCACTCCCCCTGGGGGTTCTCCTAGAACCATCTCTGTCACTTGAGGCTCAGGTAGCCTTGGTGGCACAGAGTGCCTTCTACCAACTTCGGTTGGTGGCCCAACCGGCTTCAGTTGTCCACACTCTGGTAACCTCCAAGTTAGATTACTGCAATGCGCTCTACATGGGGCTGCCTTTGAAGACGGTTCGGAAACTGCAGCTTGTGCAAAATGCAGCGACCAGATTGGTAACAGGGACCAGACGGTCCGAACATATAAAACCAATTCTGGCCCGCTTGCATTGGCTGCCTGTATGTTTCCGAGCTTGATTCAAGGTGCTGGTTTTGACCTATAAAGCCTTACACAGCTTGGGACCACAATACCTGATAGAACGCCTCTCCTGATATGAACCCACCCATACACTACGGTCAAGATCAAAGGCCCTCCTCCGGGTGCCTACTCCAAGGGAAGCTTGGAGGGTGGCAACAAGGGAGAGGGCCTTCTCAGTGGTGAGATTCCCCAATTCCAAATTATGGAATGATGTTACTGATGAGGTACGCCTGGCGCCAATACTGTTATCTTTTTGGTGCCAGGTCAAGACTTTCCTCTTCTCCCAGGCATTTTAGCATGTGTTTTAAATTGTTTTTATATTGTTTAAAAATTTTAAATTGTGTTTTAAATTGTTTTTAAAATATGTGTTTTAAATTGTATATTTGTTTTAATGTTTTTGATTGCTGTAAACTGCCCAGAGAGCTTCGGCTATGGGGCGGTATACAAGTGCAATAAATAAACAAACAAATAAATAAATAAATAAATGATCTATCTATGGTTGGCTTGCACTTCATGGCTATATATGATGTTGGAATGAAGAGTTACCAAAGGTGATTATCAACTCCCCCACCCCAACCTGGTTTAAATTTTCTATTAAGCTGCTCACTTTGTGGAGGCAATCAGTGTCTTTAATGTGAAACAAAGCTTCTGAATAAGAGCGTTTGGATGAAGATCAATAAGAAAGATATCATTTCAGTTGCAACTTTAATAACTGCAACAATAGGGAGCCAAGTTTTGTATAATGCAATTTAGAATTTACCAGGTACATATCTTATCAAACATTCACAGTAGTTGCTGGGGGACTTTTTGTACGTTAAAGTTTTTGATAGATAAAATTGTGTTTTAAAGGTCTATCCACCAGCACAAAATCATGCAAATAATTACAGTGACAAAACTTTAAATACACTAAATATCTGCAGCATTCTGAATGAAAATCTATGGCTGCTCCATGCATCAGTGTTCACCTCTTGAAGACCTCATCATCCAGTAGCGACTTCTGTATGTGAACAGGAGATTACAAATCAAAAGAACAGTATTGTCATATCACATCAAACACAATATATTTCAGTGGAGTCAATTTATACATTCAAGTGCATGCTGAATAATCAAGAGAAGTAAAATCAAGTTATGTACCTGCACATCTAAACTAATTCATATTGGGACAAATCATGCTACGGTGTCCCTCATATGAGTAGCTGGACAGAACTCATGTGGAGATCACTGTGCGCTCTCCCACGGGGGAAAATGCATATCCATTGCAATTTTCACATTTGCGGCAGCACTTTGGGATTGTACACATAAACCCCATTTTGGGGGGTCCATGCAGACAGTACATATAGCCCCTATGCAGGGTGCCAGTTCTCACAAATGACAGCTCTGCACCACAAGACCTAGTTGTGAGCCCAGTAGAGGTACTTGCATGGAGGCTACCATAACATGTACTGGCCCATTTCCTCAGGAATATCAAACTGAAATAGGAGTTTATTTGGGTGGGCAGCCAACAGGGTTGTCTTCCTATGGTAGTCTAGACTAGATCAGAAATGAATTTTCACAAATTGAAGATTCTGAAAATATTCGGAATCTGAATTTAATTTAAATTCAAAAACGTTACTTGTGAAAATCAGCTTTCAGGGATAGCTCTCACTCACCTGCAAAACATTCTTGGTTGTCTATGGCTATTTGGCAAACTATTAAATACCAGGCTAGTCTTGTTCTAACCCCTATGTTAAAGTAAGAGTCAATTAAGAGGCACCCTTCTTGTTGTACTTCAGGCACATGACTAAGACTTTCTTCTTCTATCAGGCAATTTATAGTAGTGTTTGATTTTATGATGATTTTATTGTTTAGTTCATGTATGACTTGTTTTAATCTACACCACTTAGAGATACAAACAAGTAAGTGGTATATAAATGTTTTAAACAAATAATGAATAAACAAATTTGCATGATCCGATGAAGCAGACAGTTATCAAGAATACATTGATTAGGTTGTCTCCATTGATAAATGATACTTTCATATGATGAGGACGCTGTCTGCAAAAGCTGATGTTTTAGCTCTTTCCAGCTCTCAAACCATCCCACAATAGTTGCAGCTATCACTTTATTGATTTATTTATTTTAATTTATATCCCACCCTTCCTCCCAGAATAATGATAAATGCAACAATGAAGATTAAAAGAGACACTGCATACGTTAAATTTTGAAAGTCATAGTTGACAGAGATTTACTGTAGTACACACCAAAACTGCATTTACTCAGTAAAAATAGCTAACTACCTGAATGATAATGGCCTGAGTTAAGGGGAGCTGGATGAACTCTGCACACAAATGGACATTGTACATGCAATTCCTAAATCCATCTATGAGTGAGAAGCTACACATATACCTCTCATTAGCAGTAGTGGTTAGTGTGGCATGGCACCACTGCTAACCCTGAACTTTGGTCAGTTGTGTTACTACTGCTTACTGGGAAGCAGAGAGGGGCGAAGCAAAGGCAAGGTTGGCTATTGCAAATGCACTAACATAGCCAACCTGACACTCTTGCTGGTGCATTTGTACTGTACCATCCTTCCTGCCATCTTGTACTTCCTCCTGTACCTCCCACTAAACAGAAGCACTTCACCATGCTGACTGTTACTGCTCTCCAGACTGTTTGTTTGCAATACTAGGGATCATTTGTTTGGGGTTACAGCAGAAGCACCATGGAAGAGCAGATCCCATCATTTCCTTCTATCTGAAGAGATCGTCCCACTTATCCCCACTTATTTGGCTGGGGTATGCCTGCCAGGTGAACTGGGACCTAAGTCAATAATTACTGCTTTTAGACTTACAGTGGCTTTTCCCCTCTGCAAGGGTGGGGGACCTATTAAAATGGTCCACCCCCGGAGACTAATGAATCCTGAAGGTTTTCAAAGGGCTCTGGGGGATTTTCCGGCTGATAAGACTGGCGCTCCTATTGAAGCCCTGGTTGAACTGTGGAATGCGGAGATGACTCGGGCTGTTGATACGATCGCTCCTGTGCGCCCTCTCCTGTGTAGAGCTCATACAGCTCCATGGTATACCCCTGAGCTGAGAGCGATGAAACAGGATAGGAGACGGCTTGAGCGGAAGTGGAGACGAACTCCCGATGGATGCAATCATGTGCTGGTGTTTCCACTAAGCAGTATTTGGAAGCGGTGAGGGTGGCGAAAAAACAATATTTCGCTGCCACTATTAAGGCATCTCTTTCCCGCCCAGTGGAGCTTTTCAGAGTTGCCCGAGGGTTACTCTATACTTGCCCTCAGGACACGGTAGGGTCATCGATGGTCCGCTGCAATGAGTTTGCTGGACACTTCCAGAATAAGATCTTATGCATCCGCCGGGACTTAGACTCCCAGTTTGTAGCAGATGATTCGAGTGAGGCGTCCGGAGCGCAGTCTTGTTATGTTTTACTGGATGAGTTTCAGTTGGTTCAGCTCGAGGACGTGGACAAGGTGCTTGGACAGGTACGTGCAACCACATCGGTACTAGATCCTTGCCCCTCTTGGCTAATAAAAGCTGGCAGGGATGGAACATCTGGTTGGGCCAGGGAAGTGATAAATGCCTCTTTACGAGAGGGAGTGGTCCCGGGCTGTCTGAAGGAGGCAGCAGTAAGACCACTCCTGAAAAAACCTTCCTTGGACCCGGAAAATTTCAACAGCTACAGACCAGTAGCAAATGTTCCATTCCTGGGCAAGATCTTGGAACGAGTGGTTGCTGGCCAGCTCCAGGCGCTATTGGATGAAACTGATTATCTAGATCTGTTTCAATCGGGGTTTAGGCCCAGTTTCGGCACTGAGACAGCCTTGGTCGCCCTGTATGATTACCTATGTCGGGAGAGGGACGGAGGGAGTGTAACTCTGTTGATCCTCCTTGATCTCTCAGTGGCTTTTACCATCGACCATGGTATCCTTCTGGAGAGGCTTGCGGAGTTGGGAGTCGGGGGTACTGTTTGGCAGTGGTTCCGCTCCTACTTAGCGGGTCATCTCCAGAGGGTTGTGCTTGGGGAACATTGCTTGACACCGTGGGCTCTGCAAGGTGGAGTCCCGCAGGGTTCGGTTCTGTCTCCCATGCTTTTCAACATCTATATGAAGCTGTTGAGTGCGGTCATCAGGAGCTATGGAGTGCGTTGCCACCAGTACGCTGATGACACACAGCTCTATTTCTCCTTTTCATCTTCCTCAGGTGAGGCTGTCGATGTGCTGAACCGTTGCCTGACTGCGATAATGGACTGGATGAGAGCTAACAAACTGAGGCTCAATCCAGACAAGACTGAGATGCTGCTGGTGAACGGTTTCGCGGATTGGATGGTGGATATACACCCTGTCCTGGATGGGGTTACACTCCCCCTAAAGGACCGGGTTCATAGTCTGGGGGTTCTTTTAGATCCTTCCCTGTCACTTGAGGCCCAAGTGGCATTGGTGGCACGGAATGCTTTCTACCAGCTTTGGCTGGTAGCCCAGCTACGTCCCTATCTGAGCAGGGAGGACCTAACATAATTCGTACATGCTCTGGTAACCTCACGACTGGACTACTGCAATGCGCTCTACGTAGGGCTGCCTTTGAAGACAGTTCGGAAACTACAGCTTGTCCAAAATGCGGTGGCCAGATTAATAACGGGGACCAGGTGGTCGGAACACATAACACCTGTTCTGGCTCGCTTGCACTGGCTGCCAATATGCTTCCGGGCTAGATTCAAAGTGTTGGTTTTGACCTATAAAGCCCTATATGGCACGGGACCACAATACCTATTGGAACGCCTCTCCCGATATGAACCTGCTCGTACACTACGCTCCACATCGAAGGCCCTCCTCCAAGTTCCGTCTCATAGGGAGGCTCGGAGGACGGTGACAAGATCTAGGGCCTTCTCAGTGGTGGCCCCCGAACTGTGGAACAGTCTCCCCGAAGAGGTGCGTATGGCACCGACATTGCTCTCCTTTCGGCGCCAGGTTAAGACTTGCCTCTTTGCTATGGCGTTTTAATATGTAACTCGTTTTAGTTTTAAATTTTGTTATAATTGTTTTTGATTTATTGTTTTATATATGTTTATCCTGTATTTATTATGAGATCTGAGATGTTTTGTATTTTTATATTCTGTTGTTCACCGCCCAGAGAGCTAATGCTAGTCGGGCGGTATATAAATCTAATAAAATAAATAAATAAATAAATAAATAAATTATATTTTAATTTTAAAAATTACTGCTTTAGGCAGAAGGATCAAGCCTGCTTCATTTGATTATGCTTTGTCTATGCAGCAAACAAAATATTAGCTAGCAATACTCTTAATGTCTGTTTTAATTTAGTTGTGTAAAGTAGCATTGTCATGTTCCATAGGCTACATTTTTTGGTTCTTTGGAAGTAGTACACACCTCCCTTCATTATATTGGTATTGCCATCATTTTGTTAAAAGTGGTGTGTGTGTATGTGTGTGTGTGTATAATTAAAAGAATGTTTTCTTTACTTTTCCTGTCATGTTTTGTGGGATCACATGATGTGATGTAACATAACTCAATGGAAGGAGACACATGTCCCTTCTCATTGGGAATTTAAAGAAACAGAGCTTTCTTGTCCCCTGTGGGAAACTAAGCAGGTCAGGTGCCCAAAACTAGCTATGGGAAATTTGATTAAATCTTCTCAGTTTCAGTACCTACATATTTCTAATCTAATAGTATTTTGAGCTTGATGTGTACTTGGAAGGGAGTTGATTGTCCTAATTTTAATGAAATACTAAGACGAATGTTAGTGAGTAATAGGATAATGAGAGGAATAGAGGAATAGTGAGTATTCCTCACTGTCACCACTCTTTTTGATCAGCATTTCCTATCTGTATTTAGCATTTCACTTCTTGCAGATCAAACTGATGTTTACATAGAATTTGCAGTATTAGTAAACATGCAGAGCTTGAAAAAGAGTCAGAAGTGATTTAATAAGGCTAAAAAAACCCAAGATACTCAGGTTTTATGGGTGTTGTCCCTTATCATTCTCACAATGAACACATGAAGGTAAGTTAGCCTAAAAGATTAAAGAGCTTCACAACTCAGGTGAAATTTGAACCCAGGAGGTCCAAGTCCAACACCAGCACTTCGAATACAATGTTGACCTGTATCATATTACACTTTTGCTAAAATCATGGTTGCCACAGGGTAGATATGAAAGTGTACTGCTTTACTTCATGGTGTGCAACATAAAATTTACACACAGTTATTACCATTTTTATTTCTAGGAGTGGTAACCAATGAAGACAGACACCTTATACCACATTAATACACCTATGTTCTGTGGTTAGGTATGGGCTCCTACTGGGAAGAAGAACAGGTTATAAATCTAATAAATAAATAAATAATAAATAAAATAAAATGTATCAAGATATGCTTTCTGAGGGCTACTTTACATTACAACCTTTGTCAAACTTATCATCTCTCTCTTGACAAGCCTGTTGTAAGAATTCATTTGCAATGGACCCACATATATTCATAGAGTCTGGGGTTCCATTTAGAGTTGTTTATACCCCAAGGGTCACAGCTGTCCTTAAAAAAGCATGGATACTTCAAACTATAACTGTTTCACTAGAACATCTGTGATATATGTATCTCTTCTTGATAAGTGGGTTCTATAAATTGTGCTTAATAAGAAATTATGAGATAGGAGTAAAAAAAAAGTAATGATTTCAAATGAGGGAAAAATAAAAACAAAAAAACCCAAAGCCCACAATCCTGTTTATTTACTTGTACAGCAAGCACTGTGTTTGCTGATAACATACAACAAACATTCATCTAAAAAATTGTTTTCCTTGAGTTTTACTGTTCAGAGATGCTGCTGTTTATCAGTTTTTAATATACTCTTTGGAAATTGATGTGTACTTTACCCAGTCTTTTAAAAGAACCAAGAGATTCAAAGGCAGGGTAAAATACTTTCATGATTCCCCAAAGAAAACTGAGAGGGCAATTAAACAGATGGTAGCAATAAACTCACTTTCAGCGCATCAGGGAATAGGGTCCCTTATTAAAAGCCTAGCACAATGAAAGCAGGAACAAAACTCTTGGGTAAAAATTGTCCTCTAGCCCATACCTTTCCACCAGGTTGTACATAAGGAACAAGATCTCTTTAGAGAACTGCTTTTATTCCAAAGGAAGATTATCAAGTAGCACTGCCTCCAAATTGCTAAAATAAAGGACAATATGTATGTTCAAGAGTCCCAAAAACCCTGAGGAGTTGGGAGTCACAAAGCAAGTATGTCTAACCCAGAGTGCATGTGTTGTGGCCAAGGCCTGAACTGAAAGGACTTAAGAATTTAGATGATGACCAAGCAGTCAAGACCTGTTGAGGGGGCATGGAGGCCCTCATGTTATCAACAGCCTCCTTGCCATGTTTTGCTTGAGAAACATGGTTTCCTGCCTGAAGCTCAGTAACAAAAGGGGGGGACAAACTGAAACTCAAGAGTTGGGCCCTTTACAAATGTCAGCTCCCAACTATATTTCACTGTGGAAAGCAACACTGAAGCCAAGGATCTCCATACCGAGGGCTTTGGATACCAATAATGCTAAAATTGTATTAAACAAAAACACTGGAAACTAAGAAAACTAAGTTGATGAGTATTTTTCCTAGGCACCAGGCAAATTAATATACAGTAGGACCCCGCTCATATGGCAGGTTCCGTTCCGGACCGCCGCTGTAAAGCGAAATCCGCCGTAAAGCGGAACGCATTGACTAACATTGTCTAAAATGGTGCCTGGTGCCCGAAAAACACAGTAAAAGTGGAACAAACGCCGTGGGAGTGGGGCCTTTCTGCAATTGACAACCGCTGTATCGGTGGAATGCTGCAAAGCGGAGCGCTGCAAAGCGGGGCCCTACTGTATGACCTTCTTAACAGTCTTTGTTGGTGTCTTTTCCAAGGCACATATGTATGATACTTGAGGTATGAACTGAAAAGCACAATTTGTACACTAAAATGCCACAAAATGATAGATAAAAAATTGAGAAATTTCAAACACCTACCAACTATATAGGCCTTTTCATATTTGCAATTCTATTTATTCTCAACTTGGCTTCAAAAGGAAGATAGTTCAGCTATGGACTATACAGCCATTTTTATATCATTTGTCATTTTATTTTTAAAAAATTGTGTATCATTTGTTGACACAGCTGAACATTGAATTCAAGGTATAAGGAGTCACTCTCCGGTTCTACTTGGGCTCTTCAATAGAAAGGTTCAAATTTTTACTCAGGTCTTTGATCAGTCTGTGTTTTTTATAGAAGACTTCACTGATGTGGAAATAAAAAAGCTGAATGACTCAAGCAAGCACTTTTGTAGCACTAAGGAAAGCAGGTTGAATATTGTCTTTACCTGTAATCTCTAATGCTGCTCTGCCCCCTTGTGCTGCTGCAGTGAAGTTGACTGAAAAGCAGCTTGGCTGTCTTTGTACTTGAAACCCACTCTCTCTCTCACACACGTACATACACAAAGCCACTGTCACTTCTCACTGTTCTGGCAAGTTCAAGGTCAGTGCCTAGCTATTTTCAGCTCATCTCTTCTTGATCCATTCAGAGAGATGACAAGGTAACGTGATTCGGGGTCAGCTGTATTACAGGAACCGTTACATAAAGGGAGAAAGTAGAAATCAATCCTAGCTGACAGTGTCTTCAGGATAATCAGCACTCACTCCATGCTGCTGTCAGCTTCCCTGCATCAAACACCATGTTACTTCTGTCAGATCTTTTTAACAGAACTATATTCTCACTTTTGGCAATAGCAAATTTATTTATTTATTTTTATACCACCCCATAGCCAAAGCTCTCTGGGTGGTTTACAGTAAATAAATATTTCACTTGAGCTTGCATTAAATACATTGTTAGGGAAGTTTACCACCTTGGCCTCTTTCAACGAATTCCATGCTATATTTGTTAGGAAACATGTTCTCTTAATATGCAAAATCTTTCCTATGGTCATTTGTTAGTAAGAGATTATAGAGAAAAATAATGCAATTTTGGGGGGATTTAGGTGCCTTCCTTTATACTTGCCCTTTACAATTCTCTTCCCATCCCCACCACTTTTCCTCCATCTGTTTCCAGAAACGTTTGCCTAAACGATGCTCATCACTGTGCCGATTCTATTAAGGCTTTGCCATGATGTTTTAAGACACCTTTCTCAATTTGTTTGATTATGACCCCTTTCTCTGAATCATTTCCTCCTGCAACTAGACATCTTCTTCTGTGCAGAATTATGAACATATCATTTCACAAGATGGGCTGTAGTTTAGTGGCATTTCGGCGACAGCACATGGCATGTCAGTTCAGGGGAAAGATCTGCTATCGCATCCCACCCACCTTGTGCTCCCATGAAACTGCCAAAGCCTGCAGTACTTCTCGGAAGAGCAATTTACCATAATATTAGTTGTCAGTAAATTCAAAGACAGAACTCCTAAAGCTATAAAATGGATTAGGAGCCATTTTAAAAAAAAGAATTAACAAACTAGAGTAAGAGTATACTGTCAACAAACAAATGCTTCATCATAGCACTGTAATTTGGAATTTTAATTACCCCTCTGCTTCTGTAACAAAACAATGTCTGAACTGGCAGCCATTTGAATCTCTCACAGGTCATTGAGCATTCTAGTTAATTACTCTATGAATAGCCTGTTTTTCTCCCCTCTGGAAACACGTTTCTAATGGCAGTCAAGGTCTGACAAATGTGTCATCTACATAATTAGCTAGGAAGCAACACAAAACATTAAACATGCTTTGTGCCGACAACTATCAAAACATTTCATTTGTTGTCAATTATTCATTACTTTGTAGGTTCTGAAGGGGTTGTTATTATGGAAATAAGTCCAGATGCTAACAAGGTTAGAGCTTTTGATTCAAATTAGTAATCAGAGGACTAACTTTACCATGCACAAAAAATGTATCTCCTCATACATTTGTGGAAGCATTCAATTGGCAGTGAATTATCAATGAATTTAGCTAACTCAAATTTAAAATCGCAGTTGCATAGCATGTACACTAATTTACAGAGCTGCATCTTTCTTGGAAATACAAGGATCTAAGGCAAAGAAGTAAACTTTCAGAACCTTTGGCAAAACTAATGTGTACTTGGTAAATAGACTAAAAGATACTCAGAGCATGACATGTCAGAATATTGGGGAGAGGGGGAAGCCTAGAAGTTTTCAAAACCTTTTTTCCAATCAATAACGATGATGATGATGCAATCCCAGCTCACATAGTTTGTTTAGTGGCATTAGAAAGGCATACTGCCTAGCCCCTCTATCAAAATAAATTGAATCTGGTTTTTAAAAACTGTACTGAAGATTTCTTTGCTATGACATATTGTTAGGGTGTTGTCCAGCAAATTAAATAGATAAAACAATAGGGAGGGGAGACATTTTACAATGCAGGGCAGATGTTTTAACAACAATCGGCTCGGGAAAGGGAGTGATATAAAGCATAGATATTTTACCAAAAGCATATAGTAAATAAGGGAATCTCAGGATTGGAGGTTTTGCTATTAAGAAAACATAGCAAAATATGCTAACTTTTTTTAAAGTTTCCGCAATGCTCATTTCCCCCCACATGATCCTATAAATAGCTAAACATGCCTAACCCTAAAGAAATCAATCAGCTTAGATGGGCCTAACTCTGCATAAGATCAGTCTGTGTGCCTCAAGTATTGGGATAATCACTGCTAGAAAAAGAGGAGAGGAAGAAATTACTCGCTATAGAAAGAGCACTAATGTGCTATGCTTATCAAACTGAACTGGATACTCAGATTGCTGTGATTTCATACTGCCAGCTCTCCTCTTGTTTGTTCAGCTCTTACTTATGAAAAATCAATCTATTCCCCTTCCCCCCAAAGCAAGAATGCAAACAAGCAACAGCCCAGTCCAGCTCTCTTACCTGGCTGCGAGGCCTAGGTCTATAAATGAAGCAGAACGAGGTGGTAGCACGATGAGCTAGAATGCACTGAACCTTCTATGTGGTAGTGGGTACTAGGGGCAGCAACATTTTTTCAATGTTCCCCTATATTAATAACTCCCTGCAAACAGCAAACCACCATAGCTAGCAATGGCCTGGGCCATACCCATTCTTCCTAGATTTCAGTTTGCAGGGACGTTTTTATTTCATATGGAAATATTCAAAATTGGTGTCCTTCAGCTGTAGTCTAAAGTGGCACAGTCCATTCTGTCACTCCAACATGCTTAGCACCTCATTCTGCTGCTTGCTTAGATCCACTCTTGGTATTTCCTGCCAAGTGGTATGGGGAATTTGATCACATCAAGTGCATATGTGTGGTAAAATGGTCACCTATATCCATCTATCCACTGGAGAGACAGTGTGGTGTAGTGGTTAGAGTGTTGGACTATGACCTGGGAGACCAGGGTTCGAATCCCCACATAGCCATGAAGCTCACTGGCTAACCTTGGGCCAGTCACTGCCTCTCAGCCTCAGAGAAAGGCAATAGTAAACCACCTCTGAATACCGCTTACCATGAAAACCACCTTCATAGGGTCGCCATAAGTCGGAATTGTCTTGAAGGCAGTACATTTCTATTTTTTTTATCCATCTATCCATAGGTGCTCATTAGGTGTTCTCCTAGCTGCAGGGGAGCCAATTATCCATAATCACTTCCTACACAGGTGGGAGAATATTTAAATGACCTCACTATGGGGGCACAGCCTGATTACTCCCCCTGCCCACATGGTTGGGACACTGAAACCCTCTCCTAGCTCATGGATAAGCAAGTTCCATGCAGCTGGAAAAATATTTAAAGGCTACCATATCTCTATTAGCACAAATCCAGCTACAGTTAGTAGTGACCATGCCTCATGGAAAGAACTGGATTTAAGTTAGCAGTGATAACTTCTGTTTTGACTTGGACAATCTTTACAATGCAGAGTTTACAAGTTATTGTCCTGCCGTTGAAACTACTTTTCCTTGGCTTCATCTTATTTCCCCAATTTCACATGCCTACAAGTATAACAGGGGGGCACATGGCTTTCCCTTGGAATCAGCACCCCTCCTCCAGCTCCATGTGAATTCTGTGGGGAAAGATACATTGACTGGCCAAAACCATGTGGTTGTGGGCCTTTAGATATTACAGCCATGCCACACACTAAAAACAGTTCCCACCAGGGGGCTGTCATGTGTAAACATTATCATGATAGATTCTACCATTCTCTGTAGCAGAGAGGACACATGAGATACATCATGCAATTAAATAACAAATGTTTAGGTTCAGGTATAGCTTCATTAAAAAGTTACCCAACAGATTACCTAATGCAAAAACTGAAAACTCATAATTTGCCAAAAGGTGCCACAACTCATTAGTAATTCAATATTATCCTTTACATTTATCCTATCTTTTGAATAGACAACTGTATTAGTATCCTCCATGTTATAGCAGAATATTCTGGAATACTTTAAATCTCCATTTGGGTGTTCTTCCATCAGTAGTGTCCAGAATAAGGGCAACTTTGGTCAACCAGTTCATAACCCTGGGTGTCATGTACTGATTTTCTGTTGCATATGAGTTTAGCATGACTACCCCAGTTTAGTGGAGTGGGGGAGGAGAAACACAATATTTGTTCAAGAGTTCTAGAAAGTCCTTATATTTTTGTTCCCTGTAGTATCCCATAAAATGGTGGAGAACCACAAGCCTGGAGGTCATATGGCTCTCTAAGGCTTCCCTATCTGACCCCTGACAAATCTTTCCAGGCCACACTCCTCACTGACCCTGCTTCACATACCAAATGTTTTTGCCTGTCCTTGAACTCTTGCTTACTGAATGTAGTGTAGAGAGGTGCATGTGCATGGATGAAGAAATTTGCCTACTGTACAAAGATCACATATTTGTTATTTGCCCACCTTTACCTCTAGCCCTGCTCATTAACTGCATGTAGCCCTTGGAGGTGGCCCAGAAGGGAATGCAATCTTCAGTGTGAAAAGAGGTTCCCCACCCCTGATCTACACCACCATTGGCATTCACAGGGCCAAATCATACTTGTCAATGGCCACCACACAAATGTGTCCAGAACAATCAGAATCTGTAATCTGGCGCATACATGGTCAATTAAACAATAGTAACAGTATTTGTAATATGTGTTCTTTCATCTGTCTTCTTTGAGTGAGTAGATTTGATAAACTGGGTAAAACAATTTAAATACTTTTTAACATTTTAATTCAGCATTTTAGTATACTAGTATTTTCGTAGTTTAGTATGTTTGAATAGTTTTCTTTGTGCTTATTGTATATTGAAGTTTTACTGTTGTGAACCGGCCAGAGAGCTTCGGTTATGGGGCAGTATAGAAATTTAATAAATAAATAAATAAATAAATTTATCCTCACGCCAGTTATTATTTACTATGGTGCGTATATATCCATTTGGTAATCTCTAACACTCTGCCGAGTGGAAGCAAATGTTATCAATCCCCTCCATCCCTTGATTTTTGATCAACTGCAAATATATGGTAAAATCCTCACCATCACCTGGTAGAATGTACAATACCATAAGAAGCTACCACTTGATACACGATTGTTTGCATTCAGTTTATGCTCCAATGCATCACAAATGTTAATTTGTTGGGAATAAGGATTGGATGGGAACAAACATTTTCCAAAGCTGGTCTTGGGCCTATCATAACAGCCCTTCAAATTCTTCTTTGAATCTGTCAGCCAGGATTTTTACCCTTGGATACTGCCATTTTGTCCTATAGTGCATTGCAGTAAAAGTCAAGATGGTGGACCAATATAATTCAATGCACTGACTATCATGTGCAATGTCCATGTGCTAAGTAAAGGCTGAGAAAATCAGCTGTTGTAAGATGTTGGCAGGAGAGGGATGGCATGAGAAATAAAATAATTTACATTTTGAGGCAATTAAAAAGCAGCAAGTTTTTATACGAAAACAGAATCTTACAGGCGTCTTGCCCATCCTTACTTGAGAAAATGTTTTTGTCAGTGTCTGTATTTTTCTCTCAGGAAAGAACAAAGTAGAAAGCAAAACAAATCTTTTTTTA
Organism: Rhineura floridana; assembly: GCF_030035675.1. Classification (NCBI taxonomy): domain Eukaryota; kingdom Metazoa; phylum Chordata; class Lepidosauria; order Squamata; family Rhineuridae; genus Rhineura; species Rhineura floridana. Next base: position 66,078,802 of record NC_084481.1, read on the forward strand.
AAAAGAACTTCTACTAAATATGCTCTTTTTAAAATGTGTTCTAATGATCTTTCCAAGAAGGAAATAAACCATTTTCAGCTAAAACTACCTGCAGCTGTAAGGGGCGCTGGGGATCATGAAACTAGAAACATTTTTGAAAGGACTGCAGACTCAAATGTTAATTAAATAACACTAAACAGATCACATATTTATGCAGAAGTCAAAATATTTTGGAAGCCTATAATCCTGTAAACCTTAATGCAGTGGAAAAACAAGAAATAAATGCAAAGTGTTACTATTACACAAGCCTGCCTGATCAATAGTTCTCACATATTGATGTACAAATGGAGTTGACAGTCTGTGTTGGCTGCACATTTTCCAAGCAGCTCTATTTTTGTACAAAACCAATACAGGCAATTACCTTTCTTTGAGATGCCACCTCTTATCAGTTCAATGAGATTTAATGTCATCTTAATTAAATATCAGGATCTACTTCAGGACAATCTGCACAAAACAAGCCTCAAACTTGACTACAAGCTTGATGTGAAATAAACACAAACATTGCCTCTCCTCATGTTGTTCAAAAAGCTCTACACAGCAAAAGAATTGGTAATCTTAGCAATTCGGTCGCTTTGCTTGGCCATAACTTAGGCAAGTAGTCGAGGTTCTGGAAATGGGGAGAGGATAGCAAAAAAACAAAAGAAAATTCCTACCTGCCTCTTTGATAATGTATTATAGAGATAAATAAGACAACCAAGTCTGTTTGATCTAATAAAAAAGAATTCTAATTCGTTAACATTTTGGAATGACTAAACAGACTCTAATGCTTAATCTAAGCACCAATGAAAGAAGACGTTTCATGCTTTGAATTTGCACTGAATGAGACAAAATGCACCTCTCTGAGGTTTAAGAGATGAAAACTGTGAATATTCATGCACACTGAGGGATTGCATATTAATAGGAAACACAGGAAGAGCTCTTGCTTAATAGAGTCAATGCCCAGCCTTAAGAGTTGTGCTGCTGAGATGAGGCATTAATATTACTTCATCTACCACAGACTAGCAGCATGGGTGTTCCAATGAAAGCTGGGCAAAGCTACAGAAAGACTAAACATCTTCCTGTTCCAAGTTGTCACACACACACACACACACACGTTGACCTCCATTTGAAGATTACACCCAGTATGTACCTGCATGCAGTCCTAAAAGTTAGAATGTACAACATATTCTACTCATCTACGGCATCAGATGAACTTTCATAGTTCATGACTGTCACAAAAGGCCTTGTACTTTTTCAGCTATGTTTTATAATATATTTTTGTATGATTGGAAGCAACATCTGAAGGCTTAGACAAATTCAGTGAGTTGGCAAAGAAGAAATGGCACAGAGTCAAAAGTTCCAGTACAGCAGGCTTAGTACAATACAGTAGATTGCTTAATATGAATACAATGAAACTGGAACTGTCACCCAATTATAAAGAAATTTTAGTTGATTAATCACATGGGTTTTGACTGATTAGTTTTTGATTCAATTAAATCTACATAGATTTTCATAGGAATAAATCAATTGCTTTGGGGGAACATAATATCTAAGTTTTCAGATGGTGTCTGCATCACAGAAGACACCATATTAGAAGCAGAATTCCACCCTGTGTTGAGTAGGAGGAGAACATCTCTTCTAAGATGGCATCTGCTGCCTATAGTTTTTATAGGTAGTTGTATTTTAAAAAATATTTACAATTTTTTTAAAAATCTGGTTCTTCATTAATTGGCACACCTCCTTAATTGGCTGAAATACTTTAATCAACTACAGAACTTAATTAACTAAATGTTGCAACCCGTTAAAAAAGCTATAGGTGATATCCAGCACTAGGCAAACATATTTCCTCTTCTTATCCCCCTCCCATGTCCCCCAAATCTTCTACAGAGGTTCTCCTAGCTCTCCTTAATAGATTTGGGGGCATGTGGGGTGCAGGGAATAAGAGAGGAAGGGGAAATCCTGTTGCATGAGCAGAAGTTTGTTCCACTTGTTAACAGGCACCATTGAATATCACGTTATGACTGTGTATTTCCAGTAAACCTGAGTGAATCAGTGAACAGAGTGCTGGGCTTAAGAGTTTTGGGCTCAAATTCTAGGCTAATTGTGGACGTAGTAGCAGCTTTTACCATTTTTTAAAACCAATTTCATCATTATTGTTATATAAAATTAAAAAGGTAGCAGAGCAGCTTTTAAACTGACTGAGGGGGGAAATCCGACAGGAGCTGAGAAAGGTCCGGTTCGGAATAAACCTCCCCCCTGGGATAAAAACCAAACAAATTATGAAATTTTAAAAGGGGTAGGCCTAGAAGTAGGCATTGTGAGAGCAGGGGCACAGGATATACATTCAGAAGAGCAAAACTACCACAGGCCAAACCACAAGTGCCAAAGACACTTGAAGAGAGACACTGCTTACAAGTGCCTGTACGCTAATGCTAGGAGCCTCCGAACCAAGATGGGAGAACTGGAGTGCTTGGTCTTAGAGGAGAGCATTGATATAGTGAGCATAACGGAGACCTGGTGGAATGGAGAAAACCAGTGGGATATGATTATCCCTGGATATAAACTATATTGGAAGGACAGGGAAGGACGTATTGGTGGCGGAGTCGCTCTATACGTGAAAGAAGGCATTGAATCCAGCAAGCTCGAAACCCCAAAAGAGGCAGACTCCTCCATAGAATCGTTGTGGGTGGTGATACCGTGCCCCAGGAGGGACTTAATACTGGGAACGATCTATCATCCCCCTGATCAAAATGCTCAGGGAGACCTTGAGATGAGATATGAAATTGAGGAAGCATCCAAACTAGGAAATGTGGCAGTAATGGGTGACTTCAACTACCCGGACATAGACTGGCCGCATATGTGTTCCAGTCATGACAAAGAAGCAAAGTTTCTAGATATTCTAAATGACTATTCCCTAGACCAGTTGGTCATGGAACCGACCAGAGGGACGGCAACCCTGGACTTAATCCTCAGTGGGGACCGGGACCTGGTGCGAGATGTAAGTGTTGTGGAACCGATTGGGAGCAGTGACCACAGTGCTATTAAATTAAACATACATGTAAATGGCCAATTGCCAAGAAAATCCAACACGGTCACATTTGACTTCAAAAGAGGAAACTTCACAAAAATGAGGGGATTGGTAAAAAGAAAGCTGAAAAACAAAGTCCAGAGGGCCACATCACTCAAAAATGCTTGGAAGTTGTTTAAAAACACTATATTAGAAGCTCAACTGGAGTGCATACCGCAGATCAGAAAAGGTACCGCCAGGGCCAAGAAGATGCCAGCATGGTTAACAAGCAAAGTCAAGGAAGCTCTTAGAGGCAAAAAGTCTTCCTTCAGAAAATGGAAGTCTTGTCCGAATGAAGAAAATAAAAAAGAACACAAACTCTGGCAAAAGAAATGCAAGAAGACAATAAGGGATGCTAAAAAAGAATTTGAGGAGCACATTGCTAAGAACATAAAAACCAACAACAAAAAATTCTATAAATACATTCAAAGCAGGAGACCATCTAGGGAGGCGATTGGACCCTTGGATGATAAGGGAGTCAAAAGTGTACTAAAGAACGATAAGGAGATTGCAGAGAAGCTAAATGAATTCTTTGCATCTGTCTTCACAGTGGAAGATATAGGGCAGATCCCTGAACCTGAACTAACATTTGCAGGAAGGGATTCTGAGGAGCTGAGACAAATAGTGGTAACGAGAGAGGAAGTTCTAAGCTTAATGGACAATATAAAAACTGACAAATCACCGGGCCCGGATGGCATCCACCCGAGAGTTCTCAAAGAACTCAAAGGTGAAATTGCTGATCTGCTAACTAAAATATGTAACTTGTCCCTCGGGTCCTCCTCCGTGCCTGAGGACTGGAAAGTGGCAAATGTAACGCCAGTCTTCAAAAAGGGATCCAGAGGGGATCCTGGAAATTACAGGCCAGTGAGCTTAACTTCTGTCCCTGGAAAACTGGTAGAAAGTATTATTAAAGCTAGATTAACTAAGCACATAGAAGAACAAGCCTTGCTGAAGCAGAGCCAGCATGGCTTCTGCAAGGGAAAGTCCTGTCTCAGTAACCTATCAGAATTCTTTGTGAGTGTCAACAAGCATATAGATAGAGGTGATCCAGTGGACATAGTGTACTTAGACTTTCAAAAAGCTTTTGACAAGGTACCTCACCAAAGACTTCTGAGGAAGCTTAGCAGTCATGGAATAAGAGCAGAGGTCCTCTTGTGGATAAGGAATTGGTTAAGAAGCAGAAAGCAGAGAGTAGGAATAAACGGACAGTTCTCCCAATGGAGGGCTGTAGAAAGTGGAGTCCCTCAAGGATCGGTATTGGGACCTGTACTTTTCAACTTGTTCATTAATGACCTAGAATTAGGAGTGAGCAGTGAAGTGGCCAAGTTTGCTGACGACACTAAATTGTTCAAGGTTGTCAAAACAAAAAGGGATTGCGAAGAGCTCCAAAAAGACCTCTCCAAACTGAGTGAATGGGCGGAAAAATGGCAAATGCAATTCAATATAAACAAGTGTAAAATTATGCATATTGGAACAAAAAATCTGAATTTCACATATACGCTCATGGGGTCTGAACTGGCGGTGACCGACCAGGAGAGAGACCTCGGGGTTGTAGTGGACAGCACAATGAAAATGTCGACCCAGTGTGCGGCAGCTGTGAAAAAGGCAAATTCCATGCTAGCGATAATTAGGAAAGGTATTGAAAATAAAACAGCCGATATCATAATGCCGTTGTATAAATCTATGGTGCGCCCGCATTTGGAATACTGTGTACAGTTCTGGTCGCCCCATCTCAAAAAGGATATTATAGAGTTGGAAAAGGTTCAGAAGAGGGCAACCAGAATGATCAAGGGGATGGAGCGACTCCCTTACGAAGAAAGGTTGCAGCATTTGGGGCTTTTTAGTTTAGAGAAAAGGCGGGTCAGAGGAGACATGATAGAAGTGTATAAAATTATGCATGGCATGGAGAAAGTGGATAGAGAAAAGTTCTTCTCCCTCTCTCATAATACTAGAACTCGTGGACATTCAAAGAAGCTGAATGTTGGAAGATTCAGGACAGACAAAAGGAAGTACTTCTTTACTCAGCGCATAGTTAAACTATGGAATTTGCTCCCACAAGATGCAGTAATGGTCACCAGCTTGGATGGCTTTAAAAGAAGATTAGACAAATTCATGGAGGACAGGGCTATCAATGGCTACTAGCCGTGATGGCTGTGCTCTGCCACCCTAGTCAGAGGCAGCATGCTTCTGAAAACCAGTTGCTGGAAGCCTCAGGAGGGGAGAGTGTTCTTGCACTCGGGTCCTGCTTGCGGGCTTCCCCCAAGCACCTGGTTGGCCACTGTGAGAACAGGATGCTGGACTAGATGGGCCACTGGCCTGATCCAGCAGGCTCTTCTTATGTTCTTATGTTCTTATATTTATGTTCCTGAATTATTTGTTTCTGTTTTGTAATTATTGTTTTAATGCTTCTTCTGTGTCTTTTTCTTTTGGTATGCATGCAAAATTCTTGTTGGCTGTTGTGTAAAACTGAACTGAACTGATTTCATAATTTTTCAACAAATTCCACCTTTCTTTTGCTTTTTTTCCTGCTATAATGGACTTTTGTGCTGCCAAATGATACACATTTTTGGCTGTTGCCAGAGTTATACAAGAACACCTACTTATAAAATTCCACAAATTGAAATACTCTTGGTGTAGCTTACAAATGCGATTAACATAATTTAATTCCAAAAATATGTAGCAGAGAAATAATTTTACCTTTTATTTTGTAGGATACTGACACATCAACAGTCAACCAACATGTACTTCTGTCTAAATCTTTCCCATTCAGAATCCCACTGTTTTTTCAGGATATATTTTGAAATGTTTGGATTTTTGCTTAAGACTTTGGCCTTTCCTGTTTGCCTTTCGCCAGCCACTTAACAGGCTTGCTGGAGCAAATATGCCAAAATACTTTGCATTCTGTCAATATCTAGTCGGAAAACTCTGCATGAAAAAATGAGAGATGAAAATGCTAGAAAGAGTGAGGAAATTAGGAGTATGGCAAGCTTTCAGTCTATTATATCAGAGCCAAGTCTGCATGGAGAAATGACATACCCTGTGTCTCTATAATTAGCTACTAAGAAAACTCAACTTTTTCAGCTCCCTACAAAAGAACATAAACTGCAACTGTTATGCTGATACAAAAAATCACAGCGAATGTTTGGGTCTGATGCAACTTTTTAGAATAATTTTTCTTTTATCGTCCCCAAGTATATTCCTCCTCGCCCCGCCTATCCTCATCCCAAACTCAAAGTTATGTAACAAGGTAATACCAACAATGAGAAACTGCATGATAAAATCCTGCCCAAAAGTGAAAAATGCTAATTTTCTCTCATTTAGCAGCTGGATACAGAAATGCTCATTAGTTTTAAGAGGGTTAATCCTTTTAACTTTTGCATATTGATATGCCAATTATGCCTAATTGTACAAGAGGCATCAGTCAAGGTAATAGTGCATAAACACATGAAAGTTATTAAGTACATCCCAACATGTAATAAAGTAGGTGTTAATTGGTAGCTGAGTTCTGCAGGCTATTGAGGTGGATAATTCATTGAGAGATGGATCACTTGTAATTTCTCTACATAATTCCTTTTGCAGTCTCATGCTGTGATGTTTTCATGCTTGTCAAAAACAACTGCAGCCTAGTGCCTTTTGTTAAACACAGCCAATAAAATATGTTAGGCATCATTAAATATACTTAACTTTTAAACTTTTTCAAAGGTACAGTTCTTACTGATAATTCATTATACTATTTCCAAATAAATTACTGTAAACATTCTTTTAACTTCCTAACGTAACATCTCACTTATGGGGTTTTTTTCCGTGTGTATGTGTTTTTTTAAGTACTGCGTGCAAATGTGTCACAGGCAAGTGATAGTTTTAAATTGGAAAGCAAACATAAGGAAATGAATGTTTCATTAGTACTAGGTTGATATCTAAGGAGTCGGGGGGGGGGGTTTCAGTCCTCAAATGTAATACAAGTTCCTCTGAACTAAAGATTTACTTCAGCCAACTGAGGGAAGAATAATTAAAATCACGTATTTGCTGAGCTACGCTGATGAAACGGCTGTGGTTAATTTTGCATTTGAACATGGAGGTAAAAATAGCAGAAGGAGGGGAAAAGCCAACAACTGCAGCAAAATTATTCCATTTACTATGTCAGTTAAAGAGCTGAATATTTCATATGGGTTTGACATAGCAGCAGAATAGCCAATTAATAGCTTACATAGCTCTGAAGAGAAACAGAAAGCATGTGCATGTGGTAGTGGTGGCGTGGGATCCTAGTAGAGTTTTGGGGCTTTCACTTGTTTGCTCTGATTCGAAAAACTGAGCTGGAGTCCAAACGAGTGACTAACATGGCATAAATAATTTTGCAATATCATATGGCCTCAGCTGCAAGTTGCAGCCATTATGGAGGAAAATTAACCAAGGGAGGCTCATACCAATCAGTTTGTTTAGAAGCACAGGATGAGTAAAAGGGAAGGGACATGACTGGCAACAGAGTTCACCTCTAAAGTATTAGTGTTTAGATCTTTTCACAAAGAATAAAAAAAATAAAGAAATCCAGCGCCACTGGGCTTTCTCTGCCATATGTTAGGCAGACTCCAATCTCTCAATAATAGTATTTTATTCAGATCATTAATACGTTTTACATGCTTTTACTTAGTACAATTTTAGGCTATGTCTTTCACAGAGCTTGGAAGTAACTAGTTACAAATAACAAATTACTTGTAATGTATTACTTTATTGAGTAACAAGTGGGTAACTTCATTACATTTTGCTGGTAATAGAACGAATAGTAACTTCATTACTTTTGAGCTGTAACTGTAACATTTCCAGAGTTACTTTTGGGAGTTACTTGCGGGGGGAGCAGGGGAAGTCTTCTGCTCCTCTAATTTGTGGATAAAAATAATGTGCTTCAAATTGGGCTTCTGTGCAGCATCGCTCTTCCCTTGTGCTCTATGGGTGCTTAGGAGGCAAGGAGGGAAGAGGTGGAGAGCAAGACGGGGTGGAGAAAACAATTGTTTAAAAATGGACAGGAGTGGAGGAAGAAAAGAGCTGGAGGGCACGGAGGCAGCAGAAAAATGGGGAGGAAGAACTGGCTGTGGAGATGAGAGACGACATGTGTTTTTGTGTGTGTGTGTGGTGTGCAAAGCTTGAGGTGGCTTCTGCCTCCTTCCCCACCTCTCCTCTCTTACCAGCCAAAAGCCATGGTTCAGGGTAAGCAAGAGGCAGGCAGAAGTTGCAGCAGCAAGCAGCCAGGGTCCTAAAGAGCTGCTGTTTCCAGTTTTCTTTCCTGCCCTTTCTTTCTTCCTAACAAGAAGGATGCACTTTCATCTAACGAGGAAGATATTCCCTAATAGCTCTTTTGTGCAAATTCTCCTCCCCATGGCAAATGTAGAGTTTCAAACAGGCACTTGTCCAGGCATTTGTGAAAAATGATTGTATAGCTGACTTACAGTACAATATACACAAGTCTACTCAGAAGTAAGTCTGTTTATGTTTAATGGAGCTTACTCCCAAGTAAATCAAATTGGGTATAGGATATAGTTAGGCAAGATAAGGACTGGTTGAAGCTGTACCAATTTGCGGGGGGGGGGAAGAGAGAAAAAATATGACCCTTTATAGTACAAAGATGCATCAATCTGGTTAAGGCAAGTACACTTTGATGCATGTAATGCAAGGACTAACCTGCAATCCAGTACTTGTCTACTCAGAAGTAAGTCCCACTGAGCTTAAAGGGAGTTACTCCCAGGCAAGTAAGTCCCATAGAACCCAATAAAGCTTACTTCTGGGTACATATGTATGGCATTGCAGCCTTAGTTTCCTTTTTCCCCATTTTAATTCTGCCTTCTGTATCTTCACAACAGCCCTGTGAGGTAGGTTAAGCTGAGAGTTAAGGATTGGCCCGAGGCAATAAATAAGCAAAAGCAACGATGAGTAAAAATTTAAAATGTGAAAATGCTCATGCTCAGAGTATTTTTGTTGCTCTTTGCCAAGGCTTTGTGTGTGGGTTTTTATGTCTATTGTCTCATAACTTCCTTTTGCTTGAGAATGTCGTATTTCATACTGTTACAGATGTTCTTTTTTTTTTAAAGGCCCAAATGCTGTGGTGGTTGGTTTTTTTACTTGAGTTCTTTGCATGGTTTAGGGATGGCATTGCAGGAGATCAGGCTCTTATGGACAGCTGTGGGGCAGGTAGAAATTAAATGGAGTAAGCCTTTATTTCTGTGAAAATACAATTATGGGGAAAGCTTCACCTGTTAACATTCTATCTGTCAGATATCTTATTACTTGTGTGTGCCCCCCTCCCCAGATTTATTTTTGATTTGTGAATGCCATGACCATTGCCATTCCCTCCTCCCATTTATCTTTGCAACAACTCTGTGAGGTAGCTTAGGCTGAGACAATGTATGTACATAAGTGGCAGCTGGTAGTTGTAGTTGGTACACCATTAATAAAGTATAGCCCCTGAAATGCTGAAATGTATTCTGGTGGAGTCCAGTCCCACATATGTCTACTCCAAATTAAGCCTAATTGAGTTAAATGCGTAAGTATATAGGATTGCAGATTAATTTTTACCTGTGAAAGGAATGCACTGTCAGACATAGAACTGAGGAGACATACTTTTCTGGATGTGTTTGAAACAGATGGGTAGGTGGGAAGGGAGTTGTGTTAATCTAATTGGGTCTTCAACATAGTGCCCTCCAGATGTTGTTGGACTACAGCTCCCATCAGTCTCAGGCAACATAATGACGCTGAAGTTGGTTCCTAGTTCCCAGTTTCTTATTTGCTTGAAAGTTAAAAATACTAACAAAATAAAAGTTCCCAGCTACAGTAACTCCAAGCCAAAGTTAACGTGTCTCTGAACAGAGCTTGGTAAAGGTACTTTTTTGAACTACAACTCCCATCAGCCCAATCCAGTGGCCATGCTGGCTGGGGCTGATGGGAGTTGTAGTTTTAAAAAAAGGACCTTTTCCAAGCGCTGTCTCTGAACCCCAAAATATATGTTGGGGTGCCCCATATCATATATCGCTGTGATCTCGGGACTCTTCCCATCAAGAATAACAAATTTATTCAGTCAAAACTATCAGACTTCTGAAATGCTCATAAATGCATAATGATGTCATAAAAAAAAAAAATAAGTAACTGGGTGTGCCCACCCCACAGTCTGTTCTGAGCCAGGACAACTCATACACCCCAGGGAAGGAAAGCATGTCCTCTACAAGATACCAGTGTGTCCCGCCTGGCCCAGAGCTTTTATTGGGTGCAGGGCAGGGATAAAGGCATCTATGCACAACCCAAAGCAACAAAAATATGCAGAAAACAATAAGAACCTGGGGTGCCCACCCAAAAATCTGCACTGTGCCAGGCAGTAGTGTAGTGGCAAATTCAGAAGTGCAGGGTCCCTTCATGATAGTCTCAGCCACAGCCAGACCCCCCTCCCCCCTTATTTTGCTCCTGGGTTGAGAATGAGGTCCTTGTTAATGCCTCCTCCCACAACAACTGATCTCCCAAGGAGACAATCGGTATGAAAGGGAGAGTATTAGCTACTGAAAAGAGTCTTCTCAGTGGCTGACTCACCTCCTTTCACTCTGATTGGCTCCAATCAGCAGGAAAGGACAAGGAAGCATATAAGAAGATTCTTCTCAGTGGCTAACACACTCTCCTTTCATGCCGATCAGCTATATGGTCTGGAGACATAGGGACCCTGCTCCCAAAAAAGTAAAGAGCCTAGGACTCCCTGAGCCCCTGGACAACTACACCCCTGCTGCCAGGACAAATCATACATCCCAGGAAGGGGGAGGGTGGCCTCTACAAGATGTCAGTACTTCCCACCTGGCCTATAGTTTCCGCTGGGCTCAGGGCACTCATAAGTTCATCTGTGCAGAACTAAAATAATGAAGAGTAAGTAGAGAAAAATATGTAATTTGGGGTGACCACTCCAAAAGCTGCTGTGGACCATGAAACATCATTCACCTGAGCAAAGGGGAGAGTCCTCAACAAGATGCCACTGCATCCTGCCAGGAATGGATTTTCTTGTGGATGCATGAAACGGATATGTGCATCTATGCACAACAAGCAATGCAGACTGTATATAAGGAACTGCGGGTCCACACCCCAAAAGAAGCTTTGGGCACTTCAAGTCTTACATCCATGCATGCAGGAGAGGGTTCCCACCCAGTTCAGAGCTTCTTTGTATGTATGGTACAGACAAGGGCATATATGTATTAGAAAAATAGCAAATATGTAGAGGAAAGAAAATAAGAAACTGGAGTGCCCATCCTAAAAGATGATTTGGGATACCACATATCATACTTCCATGCATCTGGGACAGTGTGTTCTATGAGATACCACCCATGCATACTTTAGAGTGTCATCTATGCAATTACATCTTCTTCAAGAAATCATTGTTTGTTGCTCCTGCCATAAGTCCTTCTGTCACCAACATCAATGGTTTTTCAAAATAATAATTGAGCTATAACAAAGTAAGTAACAGGGAAGACCAATACCATTTTTTTAAAATCCACATAGATCATAATTACTGGCCATAAGCACTGGCATAGCATAGAGGACACCATATCATTTTCTGGGGTGTCTGATTTGTCTTGGCTCAGAGAACATTTTGTGGTGAACACCCCTGGATATTTATTATTTGCTTTGCTTTTTGTCTCTTTTGGTTGTGTATAGATGCCCTTATACATGCCCTGAATCCAACAGAAACTCTGGCCTTGATGGGAAGCGTTGGCATCTTGTAGAAAATATCCTCCCCTTTCCTTGGGTGTATGATTTGTCCTGGCCCAGAGCAGATTGTGGGGTGGGCACCTTCGGTTTCTTGGTTTTTTTTCTACATCTTTTTGTCCATTTTGGTTGTGCATAGATGTCCTTATCCCTCCCCTGCACCCAGCAAAAGTTGTGGGCCAGGCGGGACATACTGGCGTCTCGTAGAGGACACCCTCTTCTTTCCTGGGGTGTATGATTTGTCCCGGCCCAGAACAGAATTTGGGGGGGGGCACCTCAGTTACTTATTTTTTATTTTTTTTATATAATTTTATGACATCATTATGCATTTATGAGCATTTCAGAAGCCTGATAATTTTGACTGAATAAATTTGTTATTCTTGATGGGGAGAGTCCCTAGATCACAGCAATATATGATATGGGGTACCCTAACATATATTTTGGGGTTCAGCGTTGCTGCAGCTGTGAACTTTTCTTGTTTTTTAGTGTTTTGAACTTTCAAGCAAATAAGAAACTGGGAACTAGGAACCAACTTCAGTGTCGTGACAACATAATCAATTATTATCAGGGATTATGGAAATTGTAGTCCTACAACATCTGGAGGGCACCACATTGGCTATCCCTGATGTGAAAGGCCCCACAAGTAACTGTCATTGTTTATTACTATTATTATTAATAATTATGTTATTTGTTATCTAATTTTGAGAATTGTTATTTAATTTTGAGAATTGTATTATTTTATTGATGTATTATGTTCTATTGATGTATTGTTATGTTCGGGGTTTTTTTGTAAGCCGCCTTGAGGGCCTTTTGGCCATAAGGTGGGGTATAAATTTAATAAATAAATAAATAAATAATAATAAATTTGTTGCAATACATACAAGAACATAAGAAGAGCCTTGTGGATCCAAACAGTGGCCCATCTAGCCTAGCATCCTGTTCTCACAGTGGCCAATCAAATGCCCTAAAGGGAAGCCCATAAGCAGGACCTGAGTGCACGAGCAGCACCCTCCTCACTTGTAGTTCCAGCAACTGATATTCAGAAGCATATTGTCTCTGACAGCGGAAGTAGAACCATCATTGCTAGGTGCCGCTGATAGCTTTATCCTCCATGAATTTGTCTAATCCTCTTTTAAAGCCATCCAAGCCATCACTGCTTCTTGTGGTAGTAAATTCCATAGTTTCTCTATATGCTGGGCCAGACTACATTTTTAATTGCAGGAGAAGGGATAACGTTTATGCTGGTGGATTACTTTTGATATGTGCATTTTCTGTTCACCTATGTTATGTCTCTTAAGTTCTGCTTCTGACAGTTCAATTGTGTATACATGTCTACCCAATGAGTTCAATGGGACTTACTTCCTGGTAAGTATGCACAGGATTAAGTTACCTCTAAGTTATACTGTTGACAAAAAAAAAATACAAAGGCAACTAGTAAAGTACTAAAGTTGGCATTTTTCATTGATGATAGGGGATTGGCATATTGGTCAAAATGTATTTTAGTTGAAAAGGGTGCTGCATTGTTTTTTCTGGCACAGCACAGGCATGCCTTCAAGCGCCGCAGTAGAATGCCTGTTCAGTACTGGTGGCAATGTAAAAAGACATTCCTTGTCTGACGTACTCTTTGAGCATCCTGTTCTTTTGAGACATATCAGAAATGTGTTATAAAAGCAGCATTTCAAGTGCAAAATTTGATTTCAAGTGAATCACATGTGTGTTGGGGTATCATCATTGCTGGGGGTGGGGTGGGGGGAGGTGAGATTTTGTTATGCCATTCCGTTAATCTTACAGATAAAAAAAAATATTCTACTACCCTCTGTGTATGTACTTATTTTTAACGTTGTTTTAGGCTACTTAGATTTTCAGCAGCCAAGGCCAGCACCTTGTAGGCATTTGTTTTTTTAAAAAGTAACTAAAATGTAATTGTAGTGATTACTTTTATTCAGTTACTTTCAGAGCAATTGTAATTGTAATGGTAATTGCTACATTTTTGGGCCATGTAACTGTAACTTATTACTTTTTCAAAATAATCTTCCAGGCTCTGGTCTTTCAGAGCAAGATCCTATATCTGCAATGCACAGGGTGTTTAGTTCTTCAGTAAGAGCTTCACACGGGCACAGTTTGCAATCTAAAACTTCCCATTGTACAGGCCTTTTGCTCTACAGAATAAAGAGATGAAAGAGGGATCCAAGTCTTTCCAATCACAGGTGCCAAAGCAGAAAGCTCCCCTGAATTAATAAACTACTGTAGCCACAGTGTCATTGTTTTTAGCACTAGGGGGATGCCACCAAACTGTGGGAACATGAATGGCCAGAAAGATGACTGTAGACGAGTGGCAGATGAGTGTCAAAAAGGCCTCTGGTTCAATAGAAGGAAGGTTATTTTTTTCTCGTAATTTTTGCTTTGTCCCTGCTTTTGTTTGTTTTATCTGATTGTCATAATCTGATATTTAATTGTAGTTTAATAGTCTGTTGCAAGAATATTATAAAGTGCCTTATATATCTGCTGGTTGGAATTGATGATGATGATTTTGGGTAGTATTCAATGCTAGTCTTACTTTTCCCTCATTTTAAGAAAAAACAAATTCATCTCACAGTACGTCAACCTCATCAGTGCACCATTAAGGAAGGCATTTACCAGTTTACATTTTCAAACTACTCTCTGCATATCTTGAGGGTAGATACTGTAAAGTAACTGTGGAGCAGAGCCCTTGTCCTTGAGGCCAGGGTCAAGTAGAGGACATTAAACATTATGTCCTACACTGCCCTTTTTATGAAGCAATAAGAGGCAGGATGTTTAGAGGCTTGGTGACCAGACTCTTTGACTGCTTCAACATATCTCCAAAATGGATCCTGCTCACCATGCCTTGATGTTGATCAAGAAGATACTAACCGGGCCATCAACATGTATCAGAGTTTTAGTACAGCATGTCTGAAGAAAGGTTAAAGATTGTCATGAGTTTATAAGTTTTTTACTAAGGATTTTTGCCTGTTAGCAATAAAATAAAATGTAACCTCTTTGCTCAAACGTAACGCACCTCTGAATGCCAGATATAAAGGACTATTGCCTTGCGTACTACTATGGATGGCCAGATGACACTGAAAACTCTAGAAGCAGGGCTGATACAGATCATCATCACCTGCTTATAAGAGTCTTAGAGACAGACAGCTAGCACTGTACTGCACAAGGCAATAGTGAAAAGCAGGCTGCCTTCAACTAGAGCAGGTAATATAATCAGTTTCAGAAACACTTAAATAATGCAAAAAAATAATAATAGCAAATGGGTAGAGCGCAAAAATCCTTGTGGAACATTACTTACGGGTTCGATGACTTTTGGATTATCAGACAGTATCATAGATTTGCTTTGGCTGTGTCTGTCATAGGGGCTGTTGGCACTTTTGACCCTCATCTGAACAACACCTGTGCTTTCATGGGAAGGATGCAGCTTTTCAGCACTGGTATCAGAAGCCACTAACCTATGCATGATTATTATGTCAACCTGAAAAATAGAATAATCAATAATCTTAAACACACCATGGAAAAATCTAGGTTTTATTCCAGTCAGTAAGAAGATAAAGTTAAACACATTGTGCATTAATCCAGGTTTTATTCCAGTTTAATAATTGAGAAAAAAATAGTGAAACCTGCTGAATATCTCTAAATATCTATCAACAGAATCAATAATCTAGGGCACGTTATTATGCACCAACTCATCCAAGCTGTCTTAGAAGAGAAGTTTATGTAAAAGATTATCTCAAAAGCCATTCTTCTGTTGTAAAATCTTTCAATAACCTTTCCAGTACATCCAGCTGGCAGGCATTACAGTTTGCCTTTGGTCTTCACATGTTCACATTTGAGACAGATATCTCAAGTTTGCTCATGGGCTAAAAGTAAAGTGTTTGGCCTTTGTGGATTGTGCCAGAAAGACCACTGGAAGATGCTGTACGCAGGTCTGCTTCACATATTATGTTTTCAAAAGGTACTGTGTAAAACCTCTTATAAACCTACTAAAATATAATGTGGACATGCAACAGCCAGAGTCGAGTACAGGAAAAAATGTTGGTCTTGGACTAGGAGCAGGGTAGAGGGATCAGCTTCAGGCATGAAGATCACTGGTAAATATGTCACTAAACTGTGTAATTCCTTGGCTCAGAATATGAACTTGGGTAACACATAACGCTCATGTTAAAAATGAGTTGAACAGAACCCCCAATAACTTCTGTGTCTTGGATTATTTCTTCTGGGGTTCTTCCATCCTTTCCTGGCATTTGGAATGTCGATATGGCAGTAACCCAGGTACCAGGAGTTCTAGGACATTTTATTTTCCCAGCTCTCATGGTTCAGGAGACACTGAATGATGGAGAAGCAGAGATACCTCTCTCCCTGCCACCACCTGATGAGGGGCATTGAAGAATCATAGAGGCTTGAAGGGAGGATTGGACTCCTGTTACATTGCCAATAATGTCATCAGGGAGAATGATGGGGTTTGGCACCTAACCAGACATAGGGTTTTAATGAAAATATTTCAGCCACGTCCTATTACAAATTGAGCCCAAGAGGGTTTGCCCATCACTACTCCCTGACTGCCCTTCGGTTAAACATCAAGGCTACAATCCAAATCCCACTTACCACTGAATTCAATAGGACTTACTTCTAAGTAGACATTGTTAGGATTGCACTGTAACCTCCCTACCGGGTTGTTGACAGTATAAAATTGTGAAAGCGATGTATGTCACCTTGAGCTCCTCAGGGAAAGGGTGGGATTCAAATGTAATATATGAATGAATGACAAACCAAGGGTATCATACAGGCCCTGTCCAGACTAGTGATTTTTTGCGAGTGCAATAATAGTGCATTGGCATCAATTTATACCGGACTGTCCACATATCATTCTGCTTTATTGGTTGTTCTGCGATGCTTCCCCAATGTTACCAGATTGCTGTCTGAAGGGGCACCTTTGTGCTTGATATAGCACAACAAAAGTGGGACCCCATCCCTACCCCTGGAACATTTGTTGTATAAAAAATAACAGGGTTTCAGCAAGAAGCTACAGGACATGCACCAACTGGAAACAAAGTAGTATATTTGCCCTGAAACCTTTGCAGGCACAGTATTGCAAGTGGGATCATGTATAACCACACAATAAAAAGGACATTTGGAAGGGTCCACAGTTGTGTGTACAGAGATCTCAGATATACGATTGGCTCTGGCTTTCTGTTGCATGTACTGTATACATATTAGCATATAATGAGAAAAACTGCATATCTTACCACACTTAAGCTGAATACATTTTTCTCAAAACAACTGGTGGGTAATCAATGTGCCTGTCTTGTTCCTCCCCCGTTTTCTTTCCTCCTTTCTATCTAAGCAATTCTCACATTTATTTGGGTGATACTGAAGTCCATATGCAGTTACTTTACCACCTCCTGCGTTACATGGAAAACTGCAAGTAACAGCTTATACATGAAAAAGTCCAAAGTGATCAAATCAGAGAAAATACTAGTTTTAAAGCCTTTTATCTGATAGCTTTGTAGATTTTCATGTGGAAGAGATTCCATCAAAAACAATCTCTATCTGAAAATGAGAAGGTAAAGAATGTAGATGTAAACTTCCTCAAAATTACCTCAAAAATTAATGTATGAATTCTGCCTTTCCTGAAATCAGATATGAAGTGTATATGTTATTTTGGACTCATCAAAGTGAACTAGGATGTCAAGGTATAAGTGAGGCAAGTATCCACCCCAAATATTAACCACGTTCTCAGACACTATTCAACACTTTTCACATGATAAACCTGCTTATCTTCTCTCAGAAATGTAAAGCATTTCAAAGTTTCAGCCATTTTAGTTATATTGTAACCATGATATTTTTCTTACGAGGAACCTTGGACTATTATTTATTCTGTCAGATCTCATAACTATAGGGTTGTCAGGCCAGATTTGTGCTTAGGTGGGAAATCTTTAAGGAAACGCTAAGAGCTGTGGGAAGTAGACACTCTGATGTAAATAATGCCATCTTCTGGATGAAATGCAAAGCATCATTTTCCAAATATTTGCTAGGAAGTCTCAATCTGCACCATCTGCTTTTCATGTGATATGTGTACTAGAGATGAGTGAGGAATTTGATAAAAGTGAACTGTTTACTAGAAGCTTCTGCGGCTTTTCCTGACAGCAGTTAAAAAAACCCCAGCAGTGAATATAATGGCATTGTTATTGATGACCTCTTCAATCTGAACTGCTGAAATGTGTATTCCCTCTAACTTTTGTGTAATTGAGGTGATGATGGTAGCCATTAACATTCAGATTCTTAATCTGTCTCCCTCTTATTTTGTTTAATCTCTGTGACTGTAGCCAGACTCCCAGTTCTCTGTTGCCTCAAGCAGGCAAAGAGTATCTTGTCACCAGCACACTGAAAAACTGACCACGGTATGGGGAGGGGATGGGGAGGAAGCACAATGAGTTGGTTAACTTCAAACAGGCTAACTGTAAGGTCAAGAACTCAGCAGACAGCAGCACTCAAAGCTCGAAGATAAATGGGTTCAGTTTTCAACTTTCGAAATTACATTGCATAACTGAACTGGGGGGGAAATCATCTGCATGAGCCTCATTTAATTGCAAGGGGGGCTAAACTTTAATCTCTTATCCTGAAGCAAGATGCCTACCTGATGAGCAATTAACTGGCTCATTTACTTTTGAATTTTAAAATCCAAAAGATTGCAGTCCACCATTAGAAAAAAAACAAAAACATTATGTTTTGGCAATGGAAAAGATCAAAATGGGAAAAGCGGGAGATAATGAAGCACTAACAAGTCCGTAACCAGCTGCCAGTTTGTCAAAATGATAACTGAACTGGCACTAAACTGGAAATTACATCCCTAATGCGTATTTAAACATATAGTAAATAGGTGATGCAAGCCACCATGTATCCTGGATTAGGCCTACATTTATGCAACCCACTGCTTGAAAGTTAGCACCTCAAAATGTACAAAACATCACATGCCATCTCTTATGACAGTTTGTACATAATGGTACTTATTCTTGCAGAGCTTGGAAAAGTTACTTTTTTGAACTACAACTCCCATCAGCCCCAGCCAGCATGGCCACTGGATTGGGCTGATGGGAGTTGTAGTTCAAAAAAGTAACTTTTCCAAGCTCTGTTCTTGCCATTCTACTGATACTCCTTTTCTAGTAGACATATATTATTTGTATTTGTCATTATGATTAGTACCAAAATGTCCATCATTATGATGGATAGAGCATGCATAGAGAAAGGACTTCTATATGACAATGACCTCTCTAGAATGTAGTGCTTTTCTATGGCCTAGTTCATACATATGCCAAAGCATCATCCACATAGCGCTAAACCATGGGTTAATGCTTCATAGGAACCAGGCTTTTGTTTTAAGCGGTGATAACAGGTTTGTACAAATTAACAGAGAGTGAAACGGAACACTAGTGAAGTGCTCCTAGCCGCACAAAAGGAGGATAGGGGAGCAACATATGAGCCTGAAGCTCTGTTTCTTTCCATCTTGTGTACATAGTGCTAGACCATGCTTTAGCAGTATGTGTGAATGTGGCATATTTATTCTACAGACACACATTGCTCCTTTCTGGATTAGATTGTGCTCCTACCACAACAGTGTCCCCATGTGCTCTATGTTTTACCACAGGAGAGAATGGCTGCTATTTACTGCTATATAGGATATGAGAGCAAAACCGGAACCCTTTCTAGAGATTGCAAAGGGACTTTGGAGGCTGAGGCAGAAAATGGAAGTGGTACCTGACCTAATGGTGCTAAAATATAACAATGAATGAAATAACTGGCAATTCTGTGCTGTTTAATAGTATCCAAAAATCTCCTGCTTCAGGTAGGTAGCTTCACCCTACCTACCTGTAAGGCTATTCCTGACACTGGTGAATCCAGCCACTAAGAATCAGGCCTTGTAATCTCTGTTGCCCAAACTTGGCTCCATTTCTTATTAAAATATGAAGTGCACTTATGCTGAGTTAGGCAGTACTGGATGGATTAACAGTTAAAGTCTGGCTGGATGCACCTTACAAGAATCTTAGGCAAAGGCCTTTCCCAGTTTTGATACCTAAGATCCATTGAACCGGAAGTGTTAGGAGTTGAACTTGAGCAATTGGACCTCCCATTCAAGTATATGAATTAGCAATGGGCAGTAGGATCTTGCCTACCACCTATAATGTTCTCATCAAAGTGTCCCCACATAGAACTAGCAGTATTCTAGTGCCTACAGTGATCTCACAGATATATCAATATTCTTCTTTCTTTTCCCCTCGTTTTGTTGTACACTCATAGCATGGTGGGGCACACAGCTGACAAGAGTGCATATTTGTAGCTTTCTGAAAAACACTCTAAAGACAAACTCTAAATAGTGGAAAGAGCATGTAGGTACAAGAAACAAACAAAGAACAGTACTGAAGCATCAAAGGAAGGTCTGTTTCTGTGATCTCACTCGGTATGGTCCTTTTTGCAGAGACTGTGGTTTCTACTGTAAGTCTTGTGGGAAATCTGCACATATTTTCAGAGGCTCTATTTATACTTACTGAGCTAGCAATCCACTTTGTGTTTTGTGTTTGGGAAGAGAGGATATATAAACCCTCCTCTGATCTACTCTCTCTCATGACCTATACACCTGTGGGATGATCCATCAAAGTGTAGGTGCATACATGTGGAAGCCCAACTTGTATGGATTTCTCCCTCACCTCTTTTCAAGGGGAAGAATTGCATGAGTTGGGCTACTCTCCATACCATATAAGCATTCTGCATCACACTTTCTCTTATGCATATGGTGAAAAGGAGGTGCACATATCTGCTACTTCACTTCGCAAATAGGGCTTTTTTAAAAGGGGGGGAACAGGTACCAGGTGATATGAAAGAGCTCATACCCTGGACAGCTGATGTGAGATAGTGTGGAGTATAGTGTAGATCATAATGAGCTAGATTGAATAATAGTCTGGCCTGAAAAGGGAACTTCTTATGTTCCTACAAGGATTGGCAGCCCCAGAAATGCAGAACAGGAGAAAGACTGGTGTGACTTGTGAGACTCATCTCTGTGTTTAAAATGTAGCTTTAGAAATGGCCTTTCACTGTGCAAATGCTGCAGATACCCTGCAGTCAAGCAAAAACCCACCTAATCTTCATTCCAGGGTGCTGCTGATGCTACCAATTACCAAGAAGCTACAGGGGGAAGTCTTTCAAGAAGATATTAGGGGCATACGAGGGGGGTAGCTCTGGAGAAAGCTATGGAGATGATAGAGGGGTGCCCGGTTCCCTCTGAGGGTGTGGGGAGGTAAGGAAAATGGCAAAAAGACATCTGGAAAGGAGGACTTTCAGAGATGCAAACTTTTCAGAAAAACAACAACTATCCATTGCTCAAGAACTTGTAACTCTGGGGTTCCAGTTAATGATGCAGAAGGCAGTAATTTCCTCCCTGTCTCTCCATAAGCATTGTAGAGCAGAGCTGGTTTGTGCTCTCTCTGCCTCTGTTGGACATTTTTTGCATTAGCGTTTGGAGAAATCTCCTAACTTTCATTATTGCAGATATGGCTCCACTACTGATTTTTAGTGCACGCGCGTTACTGTAGCAAAGCACGTTTTTCATGCTTAATGATATGCCCACAGGATACTATTTTTTACTAGCATCCCCCACTGTTTATTACTATTGCTGCTATACTTCAGCAGTGGGACATCTTACCAAAATTTGCTAATGTGCTTTTATCTTCACGCCATAACATCTTTAATTTCTTCATTATTTCACTGGCCCTATACTCACCATTCCTCTCAATCAAACTTTGCTGACCAGATTACGATAGCAAGTGTCACGCCAAAACTGGCTAACATGTTATGAAAAAGACCAGTTAAGCCTTTAAAAATGTAAATGTCATTACTGTTTGTGTATCCAATACAAATGCTGATGCCAATATGTGGACCTTTCTTCACATTATTTTGGGGAGCCTTCAGAATAAGTTGTTAATGTATTCTCTGCTGACCACATTTAACATAACTATGTCTCTCTCTTTCCCCCCTCTATGATATGTTTATTTCATCATACACATTTGTATGTAAGGCTTTAGAAGTAAATTAAGTTTCTTACCTACAGATTGCTACACATCAACTTCTTATCCACCGTACCAATATCCAATTGCAGCTTTTAAAAACAAAGTGGAAAGCATGAAACGGTTACGTATCTGAAGGCTACAAAGCTCCCTTTGCCTGAAGCAACAGAAAATAAGCAAGGAGGAAAACACAATGAAACCACTTCCTGTTAAAGAGAGTTAAGCACACACACACACACCCCACACACAGCAAGTCATACATGCAGTTTTACATAGAGGAAGCAAGTGAATAGCATAGCAGACAGGCAAATGCTCTTGTGTGAAAACTCTTTAGACTTAAACTTAGTACACATTTGACAGAGTAGACTTTCAAAAGATGGCAATGCAGTAGAAAAGGAAATGCAAGGAGGAATGTACATTGATGAAGTTTGAACCAACTTCATTTTCTTCTGCTTTCTGTAGAAAACAAAAGTCTCGTAGAAATTTATTTGAGTATGTTGGAGGCAGATGCTTGGTTTTGTTGCCTTTTGCCATCTAATTAGTCCTTGAATTACAGCTCTGACTACCGCAACCAGTTTACATTTGCGTATAACATTAAGATTTTGGTGTTGCACTTCTGGCAAGCTTAATGTGCCTCCGTTAATGATACTGCTTTATCAACTTCCTGTTTGAAAATTACCTACATGAGAGACTTTGAGCCGAGGCCTTATGCATCCTTGTTTGGAAGTCAGTTGCACTGCAATTAGAAGAGCTTGCAACTTAGTGTCTTTTATATCAGAGCTCTACTAGACCAAGCCTAAAAAGCTGAACCTGTGTCATGATTTTCTATAATTAGGGTACAAGCCATATGAATATGCAATTTCCATCTCTTTTTCTTATGCAATTTCCACTCATTTCAATTTATTATGTGTAGAATTTTCTAGCGGATTGCACCTGTAATCAAAGGTGGTTCACTGAAGGGTTACCAGCAGCTTCCACCACTGAGTGCTACTCAATAGAATGGGGCAAACTGACATCCTTATTGGAGGGAAGTGTGAGGCAGCAGCACATTGTCTCATAGCATTGTCTCAGATTCCCACAGGCACACAGTTGTTAAATGGGTAGAAGTGTTTAGCTCAGGCCTTTTACATCACACTATATGCTCCCCCTATTCAGCTGCTGTATGGTACTGAGATAGCAAGCCCTGCACTTTTCCCTTGAGTAAGCGTATCAGGTTTCTCCACGAAGCAGTGCTGTACAGTGAAAATACACCCCATTCCATTCTGATGATTCCCATAAGCTGATCACAAAACAAAACCTTACAAAATGTATAGTCCTGAACTCAGAAACGCTTGCTTAACAACCCTCTCAATTTTCATGGCGATACACAAAACAGTCAGAGAGAGTAGAGAGTTCAAAGTCTAAAAAGAGAGAGAAAAAACCCAGACCCCAGTTGGACTTTTTTTCTGTCAGAGTTCTCATAATCTGTTGAAATTCATTAAAAATCAGCCATGTTCACAGAGTACCTGTAACCTTGTTACTGACCTTGCCCCATACTCTGACCTTCATCGTCTGCAGTTTAAAAGTTTGGCTGATTTTTAATTAATTTAAGAAATTTTGCATTGAATTCAATCATAATGTCGAGCATCCTCAGTAAGAACCAACTGTCAGTGTTCTAAAAGCCAGACTCACAGCTGCTGGGCTTGGCTAACCAGGGGGCCACACCCACACCAGTCTTTGATTTCACTTGAGATAGTCATGGCTTCCCCCAGAGAATCCTGGGAAGTGTAGTTTGTGAATGGTGCTGCGAGGAAACTCCTATTCCCCTGTGAGAGCGCCAGTGGCCAGAGTGGTTTAACAGTCAGCCACTCTGATTGAAGGTCTTTGAGGGGAACAGGGCATCTCCTAGCAACTCTCAGCACCCTCCACTAGCTACACTTCCCAGGATTCTTTGAGAGAAGCCATGACTGTCCAAAGTGAAATAAAGGTCTGGTGTGGATGTGGCCAGGGACAGTTTTAGTTTAAATTTGGGTGGCAGGCTCCATGTGCCTTTTGTAGAATACAAAGATGGGGGAAACCCTTAAAAGCAATGATAATTTTCACAATTTTTTCCTTTTGGAAAGGGGCTTCCCCTCTGCCCAGTGCCCACCACCCAATCTCTTCCCCTCCCCCCTCATACCCTTCCCTGGGTCAGTGTTGGACTATGACCTGGGAGAACAGGCTTTGAATCCCCTCACAGCCATGAAACTCACTGGATGACCTTGAGCCAGTCACTGCCTCTCAGCCTCAGAGGAAAGCAATGTAAAACCACCTCTGAATACCATTTACCATGAAAACCCTATTCATAGGGTCAACATAAATTGGAATCAACTTGAAGGCAGTCCATTTCTATTTTCAAACATGATTGCACAGAAATAAATCCCACTGAACTCAAAAAGTATGCAAATGATCAAACCCACCCTCCCTTCTCCTCCCTCCTATCCCCTCCCTCCTGCCTCTTCCCTCCCCTTCCTTTGCGCCTCTCTCCCCATCCCCCTCCAATCCTTCCCTCTCCTCCCCCTCCCCTTCCTCCTCCCCATGGTCAGTTTTACCTATCTTAAGCATGATTGCACGGGAGTAAATACCATTGAACTCTATAAACATGCAAATGATCAAATGTGCCCTCCCCCTTCCTTTGCCCCCCTCCAATCCACTCCTTCCCCTTCCCCTCCTCCCCATGGTTAGTATTACCTATCCTAACTATGATTGCATAGGAGTAAATCCCATTGAATTCAATAAGCGTGCAAATGATCAGACCTGCCTTTCCCCTCCTTGCTCTCTCCTCTTCCTTCTTCCTCCTCCCCTGCCCACTCCAGCCCTCTCTCCTTCCCTCCGGTCAGTTTTACCTATCCTTAGCATGATTACACGGGAGTAAATCCCACTGAACTCAACAATGCAAATGATCAAACCTGTCCTCCTCCCCTCCCCTTCCTGCCTGCTCCCATCCCCCTCCTCCCTTCTGCCCTTCCTCCCCTCCCTCCTCCTCCTCCCCTCCCCATCCCCTGTAGTCAGTTTCGCCTATCCTAAGCATGATTTTGGGGAGTAAATCCCACTGAACTCAATAAGCACACAAATGATCAATCCATTCTCAGCAAACTTGCACAGGATCCCATTTCTTACCTCCCGGATTAAAAAGTAGAGAAATTCACTAATAGAGACACATGTTACCAAATTCTTCCAAGCTATACAGCAAGTGGATTGGACTGTGAAAGACCAACCCAAATTGTGTTTGCATTTTGACAAATTTGTAGGGCAGTACATCTCAGAGAGATCAGGTCTCCTGCTCTCCTGGTGCATTCACTATAGCTGCCCAATTTCCCTGCTTTTAAAGTTTTAAATATTTTAAAGTTAAATATCTGTGGGCTATAGGTATGTTCTTAAACTGCAAGGGTTTTTTGAATTTAATTATGGTTAGGTCCTTGGCACTAATTGGCCAAGCTGACCTTATATCATTCTGAGGCTTCTGAGACTGAATTCTATCTATCACCCTCTCTCAACTTAGGGTTGCCAGGTTCAGGGCCTGAGACTGATCTTGTATCTTTAGGAGAAGAGAAAGTCAGCCAAGTGCAGGTGTTCTTGCAACATTGTAATGGGGAAAACCACAAGGTGGCATTCTCCCTTTCCCCTGCACAACTTTTAAAGATACAGAAGACCTCTTGGTTGCCAGGCCCGGCCTCCAAGAGGTCTTCTGTATTTTTAAAAGTTGTGCATGGGGAAGGGAGAATTCCACCTTGTGATTTTTCCCCTTACAGTGTTGGAAGAACACCTGCACTTGGCTGACTTTCTCTTCTCCTAAAGATACAGGATCAGTCTCAGGCCCTAAACCTGGCAACCCTACCAAGAGGAATAGAGGGGTGGCCCATGCAGGACCTCCTATGTCTACATCCTTGAGGGAGCACTGTTTCAGAAATGAGGCCAGAGAGGCCATTTTTTAGATCATGGATAGAGACTGGATACTTTTGGCCTCCAGCTCCCATCATCCCCAGCCGACATGGCTAATGGTAAAGAATGATGGGAGTTGTCATCCAACAGCATCTGGAGGGCCACAGGTTCCCCATCCCTGGTTAAGATAGCCTAGAGCCCTGACAGAGCCCTGCTTCAAAAATGAGGCCTAGAGCCCTGACAGAGCCCTGAGAGAGAAGTGTTTGGAAAATGAGGATTAGATGAATGACCAAAGAAAGTTGTTGGAGAATAGGTTCCTGGCGAGGAAATAATTAGGCAGACATGAAACACAAAATAATTTTGTCTCCTTTCCCATAGCCCCTGCTTGTCATCCTCTCTCTCTCTCTCTCTCACGCACGCACACACGTACACTAGCGTAGTGGCAAATTCAGAAGTGTAGGGTCCCTTCATGTTAATTACAGCCATGCCCCCTCCTGGCTTTTTTGCTGTGGGGTTGAGAATGAGATCCTTGTTAATAGCGTTGCCATATTGCCCGGTTAGCCGGGTTTTACCCGGATTCTATGCATGCCACCCGGCGCCCGACTAGCCCTTTAGGTGGCCTGGATTCTCAGCTTTCATTTAAAAAAAAAAGTTTCTAGGTGGTCCAGTTCTCGAGATATACATAAAAACATCAGCCGCCCCCCCCGACTGTTAAATCTTTCTTTAAACAGTACTGTATAGCACTTCGTAGCTTTAACCCCGCCCGTTCAGGATTGCAGCCAATCAGGGATTGTGTTTCAGTTTCATTGACCTTAGGCAGTGTCTAGAAAACAAAATGGTGGTTTCACCCCCTGTTTATCTGAAAATCTCATAAATTGGGTAAGTATATACATTTCAGTTGTTTTTCCTCTTGTGTGCAGGAGTCAGATCTTGGGCAGTGTTTTGAAAACTTTCCCAATGCTTGCTTTTTGTAAAAGCAATGCTAATCCCATATGCCCAGAGTAAATCCCATTGAATTCAATAGGACTTACTTTTGAGTAGACATGGTTATGAATGTGCTGAAAATCAATGGGACTTTGGAGTGAATGTAAAAAAGAATTGTGTTTGTGCCCTCCAGTCCTATTTTAAAGCAAGTAGGCAGGGCTTACTTAGGTATTACAGTTTTATTCTGTAGGAAAGTAATACTGATTTTTTAAAAACTAATACTGATTTTTCTGCAATGACCAACTGGTTTGACAATAAACTATTATATGGGCTGTATGTATTTGTACATCTGCAGTGTCTGCGTGTGCGTGTGCGTGTATGGAATCTTTCCGACACCCCTGTGAGGTAGGGTTGGAAACCAAGGCAGCTCACAACAAGAAATAAAGCCATTTAAAATCCAATAACCATAAAAACAAGTATAAACAGTTGCAAAACAGCATGATTCGGAATTTTGGGTTGTGTGAAAGAAGTTGCTTATCACTTGAAGTTGCATTTCTGTCCCTGTTTGAGTAAGCCCCACTGAATACGCTGGGACTTGCTTCTGAATAAATAAACCTAGGATTGCACTATAAATATCTTTACAGTTTGTGTAAATAATAAATATATTTGATAGTCATGCTTTTATATAAATATTTCTTCATTTATCATATTTTTGGTTGTGAGATGCTTAGTTTTCTGCCTTACTCATAGGAATCTTGTTGTGGTTGGTATGGTATTACACTTAGGAAAGTGTTACTGCCTTTTGTGTTGTTTTTTTCCTATTTGCATTTCACTTATCTTTAACCTCACTCCGTTACAGCCATAGAAGCAACAGCAGCATATGCAAGATAATTAACTCCCATTAATGATAAGAACAAGAATTTATAATTATTATTTCAATTAAAACAAGAGGCTTATCAATACTTTGAAGAGGACCAGCTATTTATTTTCTTTCTGAGCCCAGGACTGGGTCTTTCATGATGTGGGGGAGCAGGAGAGTAGTCCATAAGACAGACATCCTGGCATTGGTAATCTAATTAGCAAGGTATGTGTGGGGTTGTTGCACACTTCCAGGCCCAGTTTCATTTTGAGTATGGAGATGGAACCTGTGTAGATGTGGTTGATCAAAGGGAGAAGAAATTTTGAGTTAAGCAAAGCTCTGCTTTTATAAAACCTAAGAAACATACAGATACTTTGAATGTCTGAGTGCCTGCACCAATGGAATACTGGAGGAACTTGTAAAGCTTGCTGCAACAGTATTTACAACTGAGCATGTGGTGTGAAAGACTCCTTTTCCTAACATTTTGGCTTCTTGTTTTTCTCCACCCACCACATCTTTGAAATATATCGTATATGGTTAACCGTACTGTTGCCCTGACTTACTTTATGTTTGTTGCTATTTTGTGTTTTTATTATGTTTTTATATTGATTGTGTATTTTTATTGTTTTTATTATATTTGTAAGCTGTGCTGAGCTCTGTTTTTAACAGCAAAAGGGCAGGATATAAATTCTCTTAATCAATTAATAAATACTCCATAGTGTTGGAAACTAGAGTCTAGGCATTTAAGGCTAAAAATGTTGCTTTTAAAAAAAAGATTTCTCACATCTTTCCCCAGTTTTTGGTGGTAATTCCTAGGCACAAAAACAAAACAACTGGACAATCCAAGTATTAATATGCAAATATTTGCATATTTGCATAATATGCAAATAATATGCAAATAATTTACATAATATGCAAATTAACCTGCCTGGATTTGTGGAACTGGAATATGGCAACCCTACTTGTTAATGCCTAAGAACCAATAAACATGAAAGAGGAGAGTGTTAGTACTGAGAGGAGTCTTCTCAGTGGCCGACTCACCACTTTTCACTCTGATTGGCTCCATTCAGCAGGAAAGGACAAGGAAGCATGTTAGAAGACTCTTCTCAGTGGTTAATACACTCCTTTTTCATGCTGATTGGCTTGTAGGACGCTGGAGACATTGGGACCCTGCTGGAACCCTGCTCCCAAAAAATAAAGACTACACACACACACACGCACAGAAGACTGGTCTTGAAAGTCAGACTACAGAAACTCTGAAATGGACAAACCTCTAAACAGAAAAAACTATCAACTGCAACCAGCTATAGCAGGATAAGGCAAGAAGATATTTTTATTGCCAGAAAGTGGAGATAGAAGGAGAGCTGAAGGTCACACATTGATTTGAATTAACTAGCAAGTATAGGCTTCTAGCTTTGATTGTAAAGCTGTAACATACCCCAAGCTTTTGAAATACAGCACATTAAAAAACAACAATAGCAATGCAATACGTCAGTGAAACCAATGAAGGAAAGCCCTGTATGATGTTAAAATAAGCAACATGTGCTTTTAATGCTTCCTTTCTAAAGTGCTAATATCAGAGTGAAAGAAGTGTTGTGCAAGCTGCCTGCAATAGAGCTCCCTCTTGTCAATGAAGTCAAGAGTGACCAATTTGGATCAGCAATATGTGGTGGCAGTTTTGGATTCCTTAGTAATTACTAACAGGTATAAGAACAACAGAGTTGATCTCCAGGAAGTGGTAAGAAAGAGATATTGGTAATATAATCTTGGAGAATTTATGTCTACCATTCTGGGAAATTCAGTATAAATTTATATTAAGATGATACTTAACCCCAGAGATATTGAATAAAATGCATTCTGTTAACCACTTTAAATGCTTGAAATGCCAAAACTTTCATGCAAACTTTATACATATGTGGTGGGAATGCCTGGTAGCCACACTTTTCTGGATTCAGATAGTTTAAAACACATCACGCATAACTGATCAACCAATAAGGCCTACTGTAATGTTGGTCATTTTTCCAGACTGTCCCAGAGGAGATCCCACTCAGATTAAGATCTTCAGTTTCAATTATAATAGCTACTAAAATAATATGGGCTAGGAACTGGAAGCACCATCTGTTTAAACATGGTTAATGGATAAATAAACATTCTTTGTTCAGAGAAGAGAAGGAAGATCAAGCAATTTGGGCTTTATGGAGAGATGTGAATCCTTTATAAGACATTGGAATAATAGAAACGGGAATGTGAGGAATAACCTAGATGACTTCAAGTGTATATTTTCTTTATGGTAAGCACCTGTTATTGCATTATTATTAATTTTCTTTCTTTTTTCTCTGTTAATTTTTTTACTGAACTGTTGGTTGTATCTGATATAGTGTATTTAACTATTGGTTGTATCAGATATAATACATATTAAAAGGTAATAGATATAAAATGGTAATTGTTTTGGATAGTACTCAAACTTCAGCCATCCTCTCTAAAAAATGTCTTGAAATTTCAATCTAAATGTGTGAAAAAGTTAGCTGGAATTAAAAAGTCATAAATTTTAATAGTCCCCCTCCCCGAAAGTACTTTGCTCTTTCATGTGACTGTAGGCTGCAATCGTATCCATACTTACATGGGAATGAGCCTTATTTAATTCAATGGGGCTTACTTCTGAAGAGGCATGCATAGTAATGTAAACCAGATGAGTATCAAGTACAGCAGAACAAATTTTATTTTGAAGTTACACCAAGATAATAGGAATACCCCAGCCACAAAACAAACAAAATCTTTGGTTCTAGGCTCAGTGTTTCATGAAATTCAATGTTATTGATAATATTTAAACCAATAAATAAAAATAATAAAAAGGTTTTCAGAATGCTAGTAATGCCTTGTTCAAGTTGTAGAGATTTCATGCCAGATCACTGTACAATGATAAGGGTTACTATAAAGTTGAATTCATTAATACTTTTCTGTTTTGCTTGTCATTTTTGAGTCCCACCTGCAGAAAGACTGAACAACAAAGGAGATCACAGTCCAAATTGAGTTAGGATGACAGTTTGGTTGCACAACTTTAGAACTGCAAGTGGGGTATTCCTCTATTTGGAGAGCAGTTATAGGACAGTCCTCTATTTGAATTGCTGCCTGATCCAAGTCTAGCACAAAATATAAAAAATCATACAGAGAGAGAACAGATGTGTTGGAGATGGCAACAGTTATGATGTGTGAGTCAAAATGCAAGTTCAACAAGGCAGGTTATATTGCACAGGATTCAATAAATTTGGGGAGACAAAGAGTACAAAGAACAAGAGATGCAGATAGGAGGACTTGAGGGAGGGTTCCTTAATCCAATGGAAGGCAAGAACAAAGATGAGGGCACAGATGAGCTCACTGAAGGACAGTTTTCAAAAGAGAGCAGGTATGGTTGGTTAGTGATCACTCGTGACCGAGTAAGATTGTCTTCCAAGATAATTTGGTTGGAAGACACCTGTGCGTGAATTTGTTTTATGTGGGGAGATCGGCGCACGATGATCAACACACAATCTTGACAGAAAAAGACTTTGATTCAATGGCATGGATATCACAACAATTGGAAGTCTTTTATCTGCTGCAGCCTTCATCCGCCTTCACAGCCGTTGTAACGTATACATTGCTATGTTCTGCCGTTGAGGACTTTCTTGGATCATTCTTTGTCTGATTCCCCTCCCTTGACCTTACCGCCATGGGTGACCCTGCTGGGAGTACATGACTCCCGACGGCATTGCTCACAGGATTCGTTGGAATAGAGGTGCTCTTGAGGAATAATCACAAATGGTATGAACCTTTCAAAATAGGCCTCCTTCCATGTAACTATTATAAAGTATGTTTTGTTTACTGAAAGAAAGATTTGCACATACCCACACACGCACACAAAAGGCCTATGGAAGCATAGCTTCTTGGATGAAACTTGTGATTAGAATTCTAGTTGTACAAAATTATTTAGCATCACATCTCATTTTTCTCTCTTTATAGATTTATTCACATTCAACTTGTATGGTGACACTAGCTTCAACACCAAACATATCAGACTCTGCAGAACAGAGCTAGAAGCTTCTATACCATTCCCCTCCAAAGCCCACCATAATTATTTTGGTGGAGGTGTGCCAGAGGTGGTAAAATAATGTGTGACTATCACACACACCCATAAGTAAGCTGTGAGCAACTGTGCATCCTTTCATTTATGGGTTGCTGTCATTGCATGACAATGTCATATAACTGATATTTGACAAGCTGGAAGCTGTGCTTGGTGCCATTGACAACAAACCCTCACTTATAATAGTCAAAGTGTATATATAAAGCCAGCATCTCAAACACATGCTGATGCATTATTTAAAGAGTGCTTTTGACAGGGTTTAGAAACATGTCAAGTGCAAATGCAGAGCATCCTCATTTGTGAGAATGTTAAGACCTTTGGGTGCTAAGAGCACCATGACAGAAGTACTGTGGTGTAAAAAAGAAAAAAGGAAAAATAATATATTCAGTTCAGTTTAAAAAATAAGCCTCTCTTGAAAAAATTGTCAAGTTCTTTACTACTGTCAATATTCTGAAAAGACAGACCCACTGCTATGGGGTTAGAGGGAAATGAAAGTATTTACTTTCAGAAGACTTTGTACGTTATCAAAATACAGTCTCTGTATATTTTTTCTTTTTTTCAAAGCAACATTCTTTTTTAAAAGAAAAAAGACCCCAAACATAGTTATAAAATATAAAGGTTTACAAAGATATGATTTCCACTCATTATTAATGGCACAGATATTAAAAGGACATTTCAGTAACATATCTGTTTTTAAAGACAAGGGGTGCACTTTTGAGAACTGTTCAATGCTCTCCATCAGATCCCCTTAAGAAAGATGTGTTCAGGTTGTGACCTTCTAACCTAAACAAAGCCTACTAGCAGCATATCAAGAACTGTCAGGTGATTATCCCCTCCTCCCATGCATTTGGCAATCTTTGAATACTGGCTGACAGGAAAGATGGATAGCCAGGTTTGGGTTGAGTGTGGCTATTTGGAAGGGACCATTGGTAACTCATTGGTAGAACACGTGCTTTAGATAAATTTATTTTTTATGTATTTATTTAATTTAATTTATATACCGCCCTAAGCCCGAAGGCTCTCTGGGCGGTGTACATAAAAGGTAAAAGCAGGCACAATGTATAAATACAATAAATATAATAACTCAAAAAAACAAAAACACACAAACAATACGAGAACCAAACAACATCCAGAATACAACATAGTAATAAAATACTGTAAAAATACACTTTAAAATGCCTGGGAGTATAAAAAGGTTTTCACCTGGCACCAAAAAGATAGCAGCGTCGGCGCCAGGCGTACCTCATCGGGGAAACCATTCCACAGTTCGGGAGCCACAACCGAAAAGGCCCTATTTCTAGTCACCATCCTCCGAGCTTCTTGATGGGATGGTACTCGGAGGAGGGCCTTAGATGTTGAGCGCAGTGTACGGGTAGTTTCATATTGGGAGAGGGGCTCCACCAGGTATTGCGGTCCCATGCCGTGTAAGGCTTTATAGGTCTTAAAGATGGTCCCAGATTCAATGCAGTGCTATAAATTATGGACAGTAAAATAGAGGGGTCCTTTATTAAACCTAAAAGCCCCATCACCTCTCCCCTCCAGTTTTAGCCAAGTCTTGCCATCCTGCAGCCTTCTAGTAGGCTATAGGTATGTTCTTAAACTGCAAGGTTGGTTTTTTTTGTCTATTAGTTAATTTCTCTGCTTTTTAATCTGGGAGGTAAGAATGGGATCATGTTCAAGTTTGCTGAGAATGGATGGATCATTTGCATGCTTATTGAGTTCAATGGGATTACTCCCCTGCAATCATGTTTATGATAGGCGAAACTGACCATGGGGGCGCAGGAGAAGAGGAGGAGGATGGGAGAGAGAGGAGAGGGGGAAGGGAAGGAGAGAGGGGGGATGGGGAGGGGAGAGGCAGGTTTTATCATTTGCATGGTGACTGAATTCATTGGGATTTACTCCCATGCATTCATGCTTAGGATAGGTGACTCTGACCACTGTGGAGGAGAAGGGGAGGGAGGGCTGGAGTGGGGGGAGGAGGGGGGAGGAAGAAGGGAAGGGATAGGAGGAGGGGAGGGGAGGAGAGGGGGAGAGGATGGGCAGGAGGGATGGGATAGAAGGGATGAGGGGAGGGCAATTTTGATCATTTTCATGCTTATTTTCAATAGGATTTACTCCTTTGCAATCATGTCTAGGATAGGTGAAACTGATCTGGTGAGGAGGGGATATGGGGAGGAGTAAGGGGAGAGACAGGACAAGATTGGGGGGTGGGCACTGGGCACTGAAAACATTGTTAACAGTATTGGGCTTTTTTAGGGTTTCCCACACCTTTTTATTCTACAGCAGACACATGTAGTCTCCCACACAAATTTAAACCAAATCCCTGACTACATCCACATCAGGCCTTTATTCCACTTTAAACAGTCATGGCTTCCCTCAACGAATCCTGGGAAGCGTAGTTTGTGAAGAGTAGTTAGGAGACACCCTATTCCCCTCACAGAGCTTTAATCAGAGGAGCTGACTGTTAAATCACTCTGGCCACTGGAGCTCGCTCAGGGGACTAGGAGTCTCCTAACAACTCTCAGCACCCTTCACAAACTACACTTCCCAGGATTCTCTGGGGGAAGCCATGACTGTTTAAAGTGGAAAAAATGTCTGGTGTGGGTGTGACCCCCTGATTAGCCAAGCCAAACAGCTGTTAGTTTGGCTTTTAGAACACTGACAATTGTTTCTTACTGAGCATGTCATACGCTATCATAGACTTCAATGTTAAATTTCTTAAATTAATTAAAAATCAGCCATGCATTTTTAAACTTTTAAACTACAGAAGTTGAAGGTCGGAATAGGGGGAAGGTCAGTAATAGGATTATAGGTACTCAGTGAACATGGCTGATTTTTAATTTCTTTCAACAAATTATGAGACCACTCACAGAAAAAAGTCCAACAGAGGTCTGGATTCCCCCCCCTCTTGTTTTACACTTTGAACTCTCAATTCTCTCTGACTGTTTTGTATATCACCATGAATACTTTGAAGGTTGTTAAGCAAGCATTTCTGAATTCAGGACTATAGGTTTTGTAAATTTTGTTTTGAAATGAGCTTATGGGAAGCAACAGAATGGCATGGGAGGTGTTTTCAATTTACCATTGCAGAATGAAAAAAATTATGCTGGCTGTATAATTGGGGGGGGAATTCCTAACTGCACATATACACTGATTAGTTCTGAGCTGGTGGTAACTAGATCTTGGGGGCATGGTGGATAGTTCAATGAAAACATCAACCCAGTGTGCAGCAGCTGTGAAAAAGCCAGATTCATGTTTGGGATTATTAGGTATGTAAAATTGAAAAAATTGAAAATAACATTGCAAATATTCTAATACTCTATTTGTGTAAAGTTGGGTTGTTGCATCTATAAAAAAATATTGTAAAGCTGGAAAAGGTGCAGAAAAGGACAACTAAAATGATAAGGGGCTGAAGGAACTCCTGTATGAGGAAAAGTTGTAAAATTTAATTTAGAAAAAAGGCAAACATGGTGTAGAGGAAGTGGATACATTCCTGTGTCTTAATACTTAAATTCAGGTTGATCCAGTGAAGGGGAATGGTAGAAGATTTAGGACATATTCACACAGCACATAGTTAAACTATGTTAAACTGGCAGTGAAATCCCAACTTCCTTTGCATTGGGCTGGTGTATGTGTATTGAGCAGAGTTGTCCCTCCATCCAGCCATGCTGGCCTCCATCGGCCTCCTACCGGCTCCCACAAGATGCAGTGATGCTCACCAATTTGGATGGCTTTAAGAGATGATTAGACAAAATCATGGCGAATAAGGCTATCACTGGCTAATAGCTACCTACATTTTACCTCCACTGTCGGAGGCAGCATGCCTCTGTATACTGATTGCTGGAAATCACAAGTGAGGAGAATGCCATTACACTGAGTTCCTGTTTGAAGGTTTCCCAC
This sequence comes from Rhineura floridana, assembly GCF_030035675.1. Classification (NCBI taxonomy): domain Eukaryota; kingdom Metazoa; phylum Chordata; class Lepidosauria; order Squamata; family Rhineuridae; genus Rhineura; species Rhineura floridana. The sequence continues at coordinate 66,114,390 of NC_084481.1, forward strand.
AGACATCTTGTTGGCCTCTGTGAGATCAGGATGCTGGACTAAATGGGCCTTTGGCCTGATCTAGCAGGGCTCTTCTTACATTCTCATGGAATTTGCTACTTCAAGATGTTGTGCTGGCTGTGGAACAGTTCTGCTTGACCTAGCCTGCCACTTTAAGATCACCCAGTTCATCATGTCAAAGCGGCGAGGTCATCTCTTTCCTTCAATGCTGAGGAAGGAGTTCAATCTGGCAGGGAAGTTGGGATAACTCCAGCAGCAGTTACCACTTTGAGAACCCATCTCCCAATATCTCAAAGTTCTTAAGCTCCTTTCCCTGAGGTATGTCCCCCATCCTGTGAGTGGATTTAATTTCTTTCATGGATCTTTTCCTTTTTGCCTGCTTGAACCTTCCTTTTATGAACTCTCTTAAAATTGGCAGTTGGGATTTTGGCATGTATTTGTGCCAGAATCAAAAGGGTGTTTTCCTCTCACATGTCTTCACGCTGTGTGTGTTTCAATGGGCCTTGACCAAGGAAAGCAAGCTGCTCTACTCTCCTGGGGATAGTGGTGGGCTAGATTATCACTTGTTGGGGGGAAATTGTGAAAGAAGGCTATTTCTTTGGGACTTCCCAGAGGCATCTGGTTGGCCAGTGTGGGAAACAGGATACTGGACTAGAAAGATGCCTTAGGTCTGACCTAGTAGGACTCTTCTTATGCTTAGGGTGTGGGCATGCCTAGTTTGTGGGATAAAGAAAAGCTGTTACCATGGCACAGGGGTGGAAGGTGAGCAAGTCAGATCTAAAAGAGAGAGCAGAAGAGTCTCCATAGCTTTCAAGTGAGTCTTTTGCCCTTGGCCTAAACATAGCAGCCAAACTGGCATTGAGCCAGCTAGTTACCTCCCCTCATACCCTATATACGGATGAAGTCATTCAGCCTCACAGCAGTTAGTTAATTTATTTATAGCCCACTATATACATTAGACATAAAAGAAGCAAGGTCTTGACACTAACTCCAAATATGTTTTTTCCCTCATTTACCAATAATAATTGATGATTTGATTGTTTGACAAGTATTTCAGTTCGAATTTCTTTGCAGGTTGTTTTGCCTTTTGATTGATAATAGTTTAATTTCCCATAATTTGATTTGCCTTTTAGTTTAGATTTGTGAAATTTGTCTTCATTTGTGAAAATTGGTTAATGCATCTCTTTAGTGTGTCTAATTAATTTAATTCATCAATGTGAAAGAGAAACTGGCATAACAAGCTTATAATTCACTAATAGGCAAAAAACCTTGCGGTTTAAGAATGTACCTATAACTCACAGCTATTTCTATCAAACTTTAAAAGGCAGGGAAATTGGGCAGCTATAGTGAATGCACCAGGGGAGCAGGAGACCTGAACTCCTCTCCGAGATATTGGACTGCCCTACAAATTGGTCAAAATGCAAACACCATTTGGGTTGGTCTTTCACAGTCCAATCCACTTCCTGTGTAGCTTGGAAGAATTTGGTAACATGTGCCTCTGAGCATATGGTGAATGGTGGCAATTTCCCTGCTTTTTAATCCGGGAGGTAAGAGATGGGATCCTGTGCAAGTTAGCACCAGCAGTAACAGAAATAGTTCAGCAGTGTATTTTAAATGTTATATTACCATCAAGAATGCCTTTACTTTTACAAGAGGGTCGTGGCTTAGTGGCAGAGAACATGCTTTGCATGCAAAAGTCCCCACATTCAATACCCAGCATCTCCAATTAGAGATCCTTATCTGAAACCTTGTCAGTCACTACTGAGCTAGGGACGTCTATTGTTATAGGAGAAGGCATTAAAAAGGATCTTATTCTCAACCCAGCAGCAAAAAAAAGGAGGGGCATGGCTGTGACTATCATGAAGAGACCCTGCACTTTTTAATTTGCTACTGCACTACTGGTCACAAACAGAAAAACCACTTGGCCACCTCATTAGTGTAATGTGGTATTACACTAACTACAAATGTTTGATGCCCCTGCAAATGTTTGATGAAGACCTTCTGTTCTCTGCAAAAGATGAAGAGGAAAATGCCTCTTCCCTATACAGCAAAGGCTTTCACAAAAGTGGGAGGCACACAGCACTAATTTCAGATGGGGGCTTCAACACAGGACTAATTTCAGATAGGGGCTTCAACACAGGACTAATTTCAGAGAGTGAGTGAGTGAGTGAGTGAAAGAGATTTAAGATTAAACAACCAAGAGTTAAATTCAAGATTAAAGTGTTAAAAACAAAGAGTCGCATCAAATCTCAAAATAACTACAGCAATGTTATGAGCACAGGTCAAACGGCCACACACACTTCAAACAAAAAGTACTTGAGCGTTTGTCATTTATAAACCCATTTAAAGATTTATACCACCAGCATCAACCCAAACACAAGAAGCCTCTATTTTTCTCTCATAAGTGGGAAAGCAATGATCCCTCCACCCATTGCTGCCCTGGGCTCCTTCTGGGAGGAATGGTGGGATATAAATTTAATAAATTAAAGAAATAAATGCTGCTACTACAGTCAATTTAAAAGTTCTTTTCAAAAAAGAAAAAGAAAAAACACAAAACCAAGAGACTGAACTACACTGCACTACACTTCAGGGTTGTCATACACAACTCCCTCTCATCCCCCCCCATATCTGTACAGCCACACTAGGCTACTTTGCAGGGCTGCTGTAACCTATCTAGCACTATATCCACCCCTCCCCACTGCTGCACTATGCATATACTAATGATTTTGTGTGTGTGTGTGAGAGAGAGAGAGAGTGAGTAAGAGAGAGAGAGGGAGAGAGAGAGAGATTTAACAACCAAGAGCTAAATTCAGGATTAAAGTGTTACAAACAAAGAGTCTCATACAATCTCAAAATAACTACAACAATGTTATGAGCACAGATCAAACAGCCACACACACTGCGAACAAAAAGTATTGGAGCTTTTGTCATTTATAAACCCATTTAAGGATAGGGGGTGTGGGTGGAGGTGGCAGGGCGATTGAGCCAGCGGAAAGAGCAGGCTGCAGGAGACAGCGGGGGTGGGAACACACACACACATCACTGTCACTCACCTCCATTCTGCTGCTGCCTTCTCCGTCATCCTTGCCCTCTGGCTTTCTCCCTCCACAGGCCATTTTTTCCCTCTCTCTCATGCTTCCTCACACAGAGCACGAGGGAAGAGCAAGCTCAGCAGAAGGCCAGTGTGAGTCACATGTCTGTTGCCCACCAATCACAGGAGCAGACTTCCCCTGCTTCCTCCAAGTAACTGGAAGGGGAGGGGGGAGAGGAGTGAAATGAAAGAACTCCTGCTTTCTACTGCGCCTGCGTGACGTTATCACCCACAGTAATGCATTTCTTTATCTATTAATTAAAAACAAACCATGCTGTTTTTTTTACTTTAAACCTACTGAAGATGAAGGTCTGTGTTTGGGGCAAGTTCAGGGATTTGATTAGAGATACCTTACAGTCATCTCTGAGTTTTAATGAATTTCAACAGATTATGAGAATTTCTCAAGAAAAAAGTCCAAACGGCTTCTTGCTTTTCTCTCTTCCGTTTTTCACTTTAACCTGTGGATTCTCCGTGGGGGGGGGGTGTATCACCAAGAAAACTTTCAGAGTTGTAGAGCAAGCGATTCTGAATCCAACAGTATAACACTTGTAAGTTTTTGTTTTGAATTGGGACTATACAAAGCACCAGAAAGGGGTGTGTGGGGTATTTTCATTTAACATGGTAGAATGCGAAAAATCCCTACTGGCTATAGTATACAGCTACTCTTGTGGCTGTATAATCAAGAATTTTGAAATGAATAAAACACATCCCATCTGGCCAAAGTGGAAAAGTGGGCATGGAGACAACTGCAGTTCTAAAGGATGCCTTCCAAGACCTTCCCATCAGTGATTCTACACTATTTTCATTCTTTTTTTAAAAAAAAAAATTCATTATTACATTTAGTTTTATATATATATTAAAAGGGTAGACTGGGGGGAATCTTTCACAAAAACCTTTTTGCCTCACATAATTTCCTCAGAGAATGATCAGTAAAAATTACTTTTAACAAATGAACAAATTACATATCCTATACACTCCCAGCAAAGATTGCATAGACGAATCAAATATTTTGGGATCACAGTATCACAGCAGGGAATGTGGGAGAAATCAGTATTTAAAAAATAAAGTGGAAAAAAAATAATGATAATTTTTGAGGTATCCTGTGGGGCCACTCTCACACACAAAACTTTTGGAAGGCCAGATACAGGCCATAGGTTAACTACCCCTGGCCTAAATTTGATCTGGGAATCCATTTATCAGGGAATGAGTGACCTGCCCCCATACATAAAATTTAATATCTGAGTCTCAGAGGGTGGCTGTGCTCATAATTCTGCCATTAAGATCCAGCAGATGGGTGGTCTATAAAGACAGGGGCTTTTCAGCGGGGATCCCATATATCTGGAACTCTCTCCTGAAGAAAGTTCTTATTTATTACATTTATATCTATATGGCAAGTGACCCTAAGGAGAAAAGGAGTCCAAGATGGGTAGGAGTTTCTAAAAAAAGAAATTCTAAAAGCACAATGGCAAGCAATTCCAACAAGGAAAAAAAGGGGGAAATCAGCAGAAGAAGCCAATGTGGCTTCACAAAAAGCTTAGAGCTGACCTGAAAACAAAAAAGGACACATACAGGAAGTGGAAGGAAGGCAAGGTCACAAAAGAAGAGTACAGGCAGGTATCATGTAATTGCAGGGATGGTGTCAGGAAGGCTAAAGCTGAGAATGAGCTGAGGTTAGTGAGGGATACTAAAAGCAACAAAAAGGTTTTCTTCAGGTACATCCATAGTAAAAGACAGAGAAAAGAAACAGTGGCACAGCTACTCAGTGAGGATGGCAAAATGATAACAGATGACAAAGAAAAGGCAGACGTGCTCAATTCCAACTTTGGCTCAGTCTTTGCCCAAAAGACGGTCTATGACCCTTCCAGGAAACATGAAGTTGAAGGGGCAGGATTGATCAAGGAATACCTAATCACTTTGAATGAGTTCAAATCTGCAGGGTCCAATAAACTGCATCCTAGAGTATTGAAGGAACTGGCTGAAGAACTCTCAGAACCGCTGCCTATTATCTTTGTGAAATCATGGCAGACTGGTGAAGTGCTGGATGACTGGAGGAGAGCGGATGTTGTCCCTATCTTCAAAAAGGGCAAAAAAGGAGGAACCGGGGAACTACAGACCAGTCAGCCTACCATCAATCCCTGGAAAACCTCTTGAGCAGATTATAAAGCAGTCAGTCTGTAAACACCTTGAAAACAATGCAGTGATTACTAGGAGCCAACATGGATTTATGAAGAACAAATCCTGCCAAACTAATCTTATCTCAAGTCAAGTCAAGTCAAGTCAAGTCAAGTATCTTTATTACGGTCAAAGACCAGCCAAAGTATACAAAGCATAGAGTATATAGTATATACAGAAAGCAAAACAATTTCCCAATAATATTCCTAAAATATAAATGATAAATTTATAATTCCAATTTATACATTTAAGAAGGCTAAGAATTTCAGAATTTGATTTTCAATGATTTCTCTAAGCTAAAAAATTATTATGAAAATTTTTTTGATATTAAAAGTTTTCTTAAGCGAATTGCTGCTGCACAAAAACTAGCCACCTTTAGTGTGACCTGCTGGGTCTTATCCTCTAAAAGGTAATCTACTATCGTTTTTTCATCTTTGAAGGGGATTTGATTCAAAATTGGAGCTAGAATTGAAGTACACAAGTCGCAATAAAAAGGGCAGTGAAGCAATACATGGGTAACCGTTTCTACTGCTTTGGTACCACATGGGCAAACTCTTTCAAGATAGGCAATTTTCTTGTACCTGCCCTGTAGTAGGGCTGATGGCAACACATTAAATTTTGCTAAAGTAAAAGCCCTTCTATATCTGGGAACAGTTAAATTAAATAGATATCGGGAAATAGAAAATAGTTGTAAGTTACAGCCAGAATTAAGGGCAGATGTCATCTGTGTTAGGTGATTTTGAAGTTCTATATCGAGTATTCTCTGTCGGATCTGTGCTTTTGCTTTTATAAGGCCCCATGAGAGTATAATCGGTATAGAGAACCCTAAGTGGGCTATTTTGTCCATTACAGATTTTAGCCATCTAGAACAATAGACATCGGTTAAAATAAGAGGGGTAAGTCCCACTGGCATAAATAAAATTTTCAGCCATAGATTAATCTTAGCTAACCAAATGCGGGCCTCCAAATCTTATCTCATTGTTTTGATCGGATAACCTCCCTTGTAGACTGTGGGAATGCTGTGGACATAATATACATCTCAACTTCAGCAAAGCGTTTGACAAAGTGCCCCCTGATATTCTGATTAGCAAACTAGCTAGATGTGGGCTGGATGGAACAACTATCAGGTGGATCCAGAGTTGGCTCCAGAACCATACTCAAAGAGTGCTTATCAATGGTTCCTTCTCAAACTAGGTGGAAGTAATGAGTGGGGTACCACAGGATTTGGTCCTGGGTCCAGTGCTCTTCAACATTTTTATTAACGACTTCGATGGGGAGGTACAGAGCATGCTTATCAAATTTGCAGATTATACAAAATTGGGGGGGCATAGCTAATACCGTGGAAGACAGAAACAAAATTCAAAGGGACCTTGATAGACAATGATAGCATTGGGCTGAAAACAACAGAATGAAATTCAACAGGGATAAATGCAAAGTTCTGCCCCAGGAAAAAGAAACCAAATGCACAGTTATAACTGTGGGACACTTGGGGGACACTTGGCTCAGCAACACGGCATGTGAGAAGGATCTTGGAATTGTCGTTGATCACAAGCTGAATATGAGCCAACAGTGTGATGTGGCTGCAAAAAAGGCAAATGCTATATTAGGCTGCATTAACAGAAGTATAGTTTCCAAATCGCTTGAAGTATTAGTTCCCCTCTATTCAGCACTAGTTAGGCCTCATCTTGAATACTGCATCCAGTTCTGGTCTCCGCACTTCAAAAAGGATGCTGACAAACTGGAACAGGTTCAGAGGAGGGCAACAAGGATGATCAGGGGACTGGAAACAAAGCCCTATGAGGAGAGACTGAAAGAACTGGGCATGTTTAGCCTGGAGAAGACTGAGGGGAGATATGATAGCACTCTTCAAGTACATGAAAGGTTGTCACACAGAGGAGGGCTGGGATCTCTTCTCGATCGTCAAAGAGTGAAGGACATGGAATAAAGGGCTCAAGTTGCAGGAAGCCAGATTTCGACTGGACATCAGGAAAAACTTCCTAACTGTTAGAGCTATACGACAATGGAAGCAATTATCTAGAGAGGTAGGGGGCTCTCCGACGCTGGAGGCATTCAAGAGGCAGCTGGACAGCCATCTGTCAGGAATGCTTTGATTTGGATTCCTGCATTGAGCAGGGGGTTGGACTTGATGGCCTTATAGACCCCTTCCAACTCTACTATTCTATGATTCTATATCCTACTTTTTCTCAGTGGAGTTCAAGGTGACATGCATGGTTCTACCCCTTCCCATTTTTATTCTCATAACAAGCCAGCAGGGTAGGTCAGGATAGGTTGGAGTGAGAGACTGTGACTGGTCCACAATTACCTACTGGGTTTCATGGCCAATTGGGGATTTGAACCAGATCCAACACTCTCACCACTACACCACATTCTCATGAATGACCTCATCTTTTGTTAGCTTTTACAATGCAGCTTTACTTTTTTCTTTCAATCTGGTTTTGCTAAAATTGTGCTGGTCTTTTAAACTCCTGCTGTTTTAAGTTTTTTTTAGTAACTGGATTGTTTTCTATGTGTTTTAAAATTTGTTTTATATTGTTCGTGAGTCACTTTGGGTGGATTTTGCATTTAAATTTCTTTTTATACTGTTATTTGCACATTCCATATAAAGGTACAAAAATACTATCTATATATCTATATCCCTTTGGCTGATTTTTATATTATTCTCTGTCTTGGAAACAATTCAAAATGAGAATTATTTAAATTCTATTAATGGTTTCCCATGGCTTGCATACCAGGGTTGGCAGAATGCTCCAGAGCATGTGCAGAACACATTTGTTTTTGTTTCTAACAAAACAACAGATGTAAGGGAATAGCATCTCAAAACACCATCTTATAGAAGAACATACATAAGTGAAGAAAATAAATCATGTGCAATGCAATGCTAAAAATACAGATTTTATTGTAAAGCATATATATTGCTGCCTATACCCTGCCTAACACAAACAGTAACACATTATGAAAAATGTAGTTGAAATAAAATGGTTGTGTATTTATAGTTGCAATGTTGCTGATAATTTTTTTCCAGCAATATTTGCTTTAAACTGAAATCCAAAGTTGTCTACACAGTTTTTATAAGTACAACAGCTATTCATGTCTATATCAGCACAAACCTCTTCTGACAATCCAGATATTCCTTTTCTTATTATAATAGAATGTTTTTGGCTAACAAGATAAAGTGAATGAATATTTGTGCTTCAGAAGTTGAGATACACTAATATTTAGAAGTCCCAACATAATAACTATTTGACATTATCTCAGGTTATTTATGATCACTGTATTTATTTATTTATTAATATTGAAGGATAGAAGGGCAGGATAGAAATATTTTAAATAAATATTATAAAGGAGTGTAGTAACTGATCTAGAATGACCTGAAGAAAGCTGATGGAGACCATGCACAACCCCATGTAAGAGAAGAGGTTTACAAAATATGTATAGGGTTTTTTTTAAAAAAAGGAGCAGACAGATTTCATCAGGTGAATTGTGAGCAACTGTACAATCTTTCATTTTTTTTACTTTAAAAAGGAGCAAAATGAATCTCTCTTCATCTCTTTATTATGAGGTCAATTGGATGCATACATATATATTTCTTGAATTGAATAAGCACCTAAAATTATGATTTTTCAACATTTACCAGTGTGTGAATTTAAAAGAAAGATATTTAAATAGAAAATGACACCAGTTTCCCCTCTGGTCTTTTGAAGACTGAATGATTTTGCATGCATACATATGTTATTCTATACAAAACAGATTCTGGGCTAATTTTTCTTATGAGAAGCTTGAAAGTATAAAACTCATCAAACATCTTGTCCTCTGAGACAATGTCATCCAAGTTCAAAGAATGAACAGCCCTACAAAAACAATGTCTTCATTTCACTACATGTTTGAACTGATGAAATTAAACTAGTTTTTATCTTTTACATAACTAAAAAAAAGAGAGATGGAATAACCAAGCTTCCAAGCCTTTGAAAAACAACATTTTATACATTCAGTAGAACAAATATAAAAATGTAGACCGGAAAGGTATAATCTTTTAAACATTTTTTCCAGGAGAGATTTTGTTTATGATTCAGATTTCCTAAGTAAAAAAACAAAAGTTATTCTTGTTAATGAGGGCCTCTTTAATTGATTAATTAATTAATTATGATTTAGAGACGAATGAACTTCAAAACATTTAAATTTGGTCAAGAATCTCACTGTGCTTCCTTTCAACTGAGCACTTTTCCCAAAATACAGTTGTACTAGCCAGTCTTTGTGTTTCCAGGGTCTTGTTAGTAGGATACCATGTATATTAAGAAGTGAAGACTGAACCACGTTTTATGCTTCTGGGAGAAAACTATTCCTTCTTGTCACTTATCAGTCATATCTGAAATGGAGAAGGAATCATTAAGGACCTGCCTGGGTCCTTATATCCTAGCTCTATCACTGATATCATACGGATATGATTTGATGGCATCAAATAGAAGTTGAATGTCAGTGGTCCCATGTTGTGGAACACTCTTCCAGCAGGCACCCTCACATTTGACTTTCAGGCATGTCTTGAAGACCTTTTTTTATGCCAACAGACCTTTGAGCTGTTTAATTTTTAGTTTTACTAGCCAGCCACTTTAATGATTATATGTATTGTTTTTAATGGCATTTTATGTCTTAGTGTTGTACTCTGCCCTGATATATGATAGGGCAGTATAGAAATATTTTTATAAACAAACAAACAAACAATAGGTACTCTCAATTCACCATCAATTCTCTCTGGGATTGTGGACAAAATACAGTATCTCATCCTGAGTGTAACAACTATAAAATTTAGATGGGATCTGTAAGAATTTGTAGACCATCCACTGGCAGTCAGATGGGTGACTGTCCAGCCAGCCAGATAGTACAACAGGCCATGCGGCAATGCCCGGCAGCACTCAGGGATTTGGCATGGGGTGTGTGGTTACCTGGAGTTGCTATTCCTGGGGTTAGGTAATGGGGTTGGCATGCAAAGTGGGCAGGGGCAGTAGCCCCTAGTGCTACTACACTTTTTCTTTTCATTTTAAAAATATATACAAAATGTGTATTTTACAGTAAGTGCATATGGAATGTGTTGTAACAAAAATAGTCAGGTTCTCCCAGGTGGAGAATAATAACACACATGTGGGTAAAATCGAGTTAAAGGCTCCTTATTTATTTACTGCAGTAAAGGCAAACCATACACTTCACACAAGGGGTGAGGCATGAGAGAGCCCCGAGCCCCCAAAACCAGGGATTTTTGTACCCTCTACAAAACAAGCTGGTTAATTTTACACCCATCATTTGTTATGCTTGGCTTAATCAGTAGTCTAGTTACTCTTTTCCTAAGGTCCAACGGGTAATTCTTACTTTGCAAACGCATGTTAAACAGTGGGACACAGTCCGCTGACCATGCTCATTTCAAAATACGAGCTTTAAGTTTTTAAGCAAACAGACAGATACAAGCAGTATAGGCAGTGCTGTGACCTTTAGATTTTTCAACCTTAACAGTTCCCCCTTTTTAACATTTTTCACATAATGTTAAACCTTTTGATACTCCTTCCTAGGAGATCTCCATTAGGGTTCGGTGCATCTGTTCTGCTTTTATAGACTCTTTTAAGTTAGCCAGTTCTATGAGAGTGGCAGGTGGCTGGGGTGGTTTACAAAGGGTTCGCAATAAATTTGGGATGCACTGGATACAACAGCCTTGGAATCCTTCAATGATACGTGTGATGAGTTCTCCCAACAAACACTCACACTTCTCGCACTTCCACGTCCCACAGGTCTGGGAGCAGTTTGCCACGAAGGGGCTATGCTACCCACATTTGCAGACGGATGGGCTCAGACATGCCAGGTGTGCTACACCATGCAAGCGTTATAATGGGGTTTCCACCTTGCCAGGCATGAGAGTCGTCTTCCAGCAACAAACACAAATTCACCAGTCAAGCACACAGGTTCCTTTTCCCAGACACTTCCCAACCTGTCTCTATGTTCCACCCAAGTGCTTTTCTCTATTTCTTAGTCATAGTCCCAGGACATACTTATCAGCATTGAGATCGATCCACCCTCTTCTTCTGTGGACTCCTTATCGCCTGGGGAGCAGACTGTCCCCGCTCGGTCCAAGATCCCGCCAAAACTGGGTGGTGAGCTCATGATCACAGGGCAAGAGATGGAGAAAAAGGCTCCCCAGTACAACCTGGGAGTTCCACGTTGGGCGCCATAAACTGTTGTAGCAAAAATACTACAGGTTCTCCCAGGAGGAGAATAATAACACACACGCGGGTAAAATCGAGTTCAAGGCTCCTTATTTATCTCCTGCATTAAAGGCAAACCATACACTTCACACAAGGGGTGAGGCATGAGAGAGCCCCGAGCCTCCAAAACCAGGGATTTTTGTACCCTCTACAAAACAAGCTGGTTAATTTTACACCCATCGTTTGTTATGCTCTGCTTAATCAGTAGTCTAGTTACTCTTTTCCTAAGGTCCAACGGTTAATTCTTACTTTTGCAAACGCATGTTAAACAGTGGGCACAATCTGCTGACCATGCTCATTTCAAAATGCGAGCTTTAAGCTTTTAAGCAGACAGACAGATACGAGCAGTATAGGCAGTACTGTGACCTTTAGATTTTTCAACCTTAACAAATGGAATGACTGAATGCATGCCAAATTGATTTTGAATGGAAATAGGCTGATTATTCCATTCCTGTTTAAAGTGCAATCCTATACACCCAGAAACAAGTGCAATTGAGATCAATGGGGTTTACTCCCAGGTGAGTAGGCATAGGATCGCAGCTTTAGGATTATATTCAGTGTTAATCACACTCTGAGTAGACCCAATGAAAGCAAGGACATAACTAATTTGGGCCCAATAATTTAAATGGGTCCACTGCTATTCTATTACACATTGCATTATATATGCGTCTCTCTGGGTCCTGCTGTGGTTTGACCTCAATTTATTGAATCACAGAACACCAGCAGCCACAGCATTGTAGGGGCAGACAGGAGTTAAAAGGATGATATTCTACACCTTCCTCATAGGCCTTCCTCCTGCCATGCACAAATTCCCTCTGCCTATGGCACTATGAACCCAATAGTGATTGCAGTGTGTGCTCTTAAAATATGTGCCAATCTATTCCGCAGTGGCCTGACATGCTAGTTCTTTACTTGCAGGGAGTTTTCAAGTTGAAGAACAATGATGCAGTTTGGCCACTATGACACACAGCCTATAGCCAATATGGTGCCGTCTCATCATCCCTGATCACTGGCCATGCTGGCTGGGACTCATGGGAGTCAGAGTACAACAATATATGGAGCGCATCACATTGCCTACCCCTTCCCTATCCAAACAAAAACACTCATTAGTTTAACCACTGGAGATGCAAGCATGCATACACCCACTCTGAAAGGTAAATCACTTGACATTTGTATTCTTCTAATAAGTATCATCTAAAAAGTAATAAGTAATAAAAAGTAATAAAAGTAGTAGTAACAATAATAATTAAACAGTTGTCAGTGAAATAATATTGTCAATGTTCATTATCATTGTTAACTCTGGTAAAACTGACTAGATGGAATTATTTACCTATGTCTTTATGTGTACTTGAAAGTACTGTGTACATTACACATCTTTAAAGCAAAGGTTTTGGAACTTCCCCCATTCTACATATACGTAAGTCATGAGTGTCATAAGAATGATTCTGTCTACTGGGCTTTGATGTTGGTTCTCAGTTTTGTTGAGGTATGATTTTGTCATCTTTCTAACACACATTTTGTTATATATATATATATATGCAAAATCTACATAAAAAGTGTTTCTGCTCATTGTCTGATTGCATGTATACAGCCCTCAATTGTATCACTCTGTAAAAACTTCAGGAAGGCACATTTTGAATGCATGATCCATTGCTTCATGTTTTTTTGTAAAGCTGTTTCATATTATTTGATTAATGGTTCAAAACCCAATACGAAGATAAAGGGGACTTTGATATTCATACCTTGGAGTATTAAAATATACTTTGTACTATATGTAAATGTCAGAAGAAAAAAGATCTAATGAACTCTTTATTGGCAAAATACAGCTCTGCATGTGCATTGAATTTAAAACATCCCAGCGTTTAAAATAGCCATTGAGACGTTTTCTTACTGTATCGACCCTCATCTAGTCTTTATAATTAAATGTGTTGGTTTAAGGCCTGTACAAGTCATTTTGGCAATGTAGAAGTTGCAGATACTGAGGATTTTCTTGACATTTAGTGCAGTGGTTCTCAACCTTTATGAGCACGGGACCCGCTTTATAAGCTGGAAAAAAATTGTGACCCCCTCCCCCTAGAGAGGCAGGCTGGCTGCCAGAAAGGAAGGGGGAAAGCAGCCTTTCTTTGCAGGCTTGCTTCTTTTTGCTTCACAAAAAGCCCTCTCCTCTCGTTCTAAGTAAGGGTGTTGCCAGTAGCGGAAGTGCAAGGAGACGGGAATCAGTGATAGTAATCCCCTCTTCTTCCTGATAGCTCCACCCTCAGCCTCCTTTGGCATCTGCCATGTATTTTATAGGCAGATGTCTGCCCTTAGCGCGCCTGAAAGACGCTCTGGAGCTTCAGAAAAGGCCTCCCCTCTTGTTTGGAGCAAAGGGGAGGTGTCATCTGCAGCGGCAGTGGAAAGCAGACAGTGTAGAGGGAGTGAATACTTTTTTAAAAAAATTAATAAATAATTCATTTCTTTACTGTTCATGGCCCCCTCTGGATTACTTCACGGCCCCCCTGGGGGTCCCGGCCCCCAGGTTGGGAACCACTGATTTAGTGGATACTACCAGAAGTGATGATGTGTAGCCACAGAACTATTTTTCTTATATGACCACAGGTTTTCACTTCCTCCTGATCTCTTCCCCGCCATAATGGCTTCAGGATTTAAATCCTGTGCTGTTATTGTGACTTCAAAGTTTTTTTAAAACCCTACAATTGAATGAAGCAGTTCATCTGTCATTATTCAAATAAGAAGCAGTTGAAAAATGGACTGCCTTCAACTCGATTCCAACTTATGGCGACCCTATGAATTGGGTTTTCATGGTAAGCGGTATTCAGAGGGGGTTTATCATTGCCTTCCTCTGAGGCTGAGAGGCAGTGACTGGCCCAAGGTCACCCAGTGAGCTTCATGGCTGTGTGGGGATTCGAACCCTGGTCTTCCAGGTCATAGTCCAATGGAGAAATGCCCCAACCAATTTTCAGTTATATTTAACAGGAAACATAAAGTGAAGCATAGAAGAGAACATTTAATATAAAAAATCTGCTGATCTTTATAATGTTCATTTTAGAACTGGTGGAGCCATATAAATATATTTCACAATATATTGTAGGCAGCAATTTTTGTTCTGGGTTTAAGTTACTCTGAAATAACAAATAATCCAAGGACTGCACATATAATAAGACTATTCCATAAGTATGATAACTGAACCCTTTACATATTTAAGATCTGTTTGGATTGTCCACTCCCAAAAGATCTACTTTGGATATTACAATTAGCTGACATGCTGCTAGATAGCCTACTGCAGAGATGTTTACTGTGAAGCATGGCATGAATATTTTCTTCAAAATGGTTGCCTGTTTGGTGTACTAATGACACAAAAATATATGTACTGGACCATGCTAAATTGTTAATGCAAATTTTGAGTGCAGTGAAAAATGCTTGCCACGCAGCACAAGGGTTGATTTGAAAGAATAATTAATAAAAAAGATAAAAGTCCCACTCTGCATGTTTTGGTTAAGCACAAACTGGATTGTGTCTCAAGATTCCAATACAAGATGATGTAAGCAGTGATAAAATAAATGGGCACAACCAGCAAAAGTTTGTCATCATGACTGCCCCATTCTGTGGATGCAATAGGCTTTGGTCAGGACTTTCACTTTCTACTGTAGATAGTTTTGCAACATTCCTAAATTTTCCTATTTTTCTTATCTCCGCTCCTTCGGTGCCTTCCATTTTTCTTTTCAGTTGTGAAAGTATTCTTTCTTCAGATCACTACACAATCAAATCCAATTTTTATTTAAACCATGATATTTCAGTATGTTTCATGTGGACAGAGCTAAGAACTTTGATACATTATTTGACTCAAAACAGGTTGTTGTTGGTAATGATGATGATGATGACGACGACAACCCAGTTATATGATCAGACAACTTTAGAAATGAAAGTCTGAAACATTTATTTTCTGTGCTGTAGCTCTTCTGGGAGAACTGCTCTCACCAAATAATATGTAAAATGCTGACACCTAATGTTAAGCTTGAGTATTATCCATGAGAAGTATTTTCTAACAATTTTAGGAATGAAATTGTTGTTCTGCAGTTGGAAAATACCAAAAAGGGCCTAATGCTGACATCAAAGTATCAAGTGAATGTACTATAATGGGATGCTCTGTTGTATCATCTCTCATAATGTGTAAATATTTTTTCAGATGGCCCACTGATTAGATTGATACAGTGCTGGATTACAGCGACAGCTTACTAAACAGCATACATTTGCCTCCATCAGACTACATCTGGAGCTATATACACTTTTAGCTAAGTCCATGATTCTATACTGAATTAGGAGTCAAGCCCCACTTGCTTAATGGAAGTGTTTTACAAATCACTGAGTGCTTTGGAAGAACAAAACAGTTGAAAAGCAAAAAGCAACTAGGCAATGTCGTTCCTAATTAGGGGCGTATTTACCTCCACCATAATTACAGGGAAGACTTGGGAACATTCTCAATCAAGTGCTAGGAGCCACGTGAGATCAATCATCCTATCAGGGAGGGCGCTGAGCAGCAGATATAAGGCTGCTCCATTCTTCCCGCTCTTGCCTTTTTTGCCTCGCGGCACTTACTGCTGGTTCACGCTTGCAGGGGCTCTTTCAGCGTTCTGTTGGTGATCGTTTCCTTGCTAAATACCTCGTTTACCCTTCTCTGCTCTTTCCTCCTGGTCCCGTTGCTCTTCATCAATCTCTGTTGTTGTTTTGAGCCCCGATGTGCAGCTGGGCTGCGGGCGTCCGCCCATGTGCCCTGCGGCTTCTCCCCAGCTTGCCGGCTGTTTTCCTTTCTATTGCCAGCGCTTTAAAGCATTTGTTGCTTGTGTAGAGCCCAGCTTGTTTTTTCTTAAGGTGTTTGTGGGTGGCGACGTTCCTGGTTGGGGTATTCCCTTGGTTATATATACAAAATTTGATTCCGTTTGATTCCCCCCATTTTCCTCCAGTTTGTCTTTAAATTGTTAAAGTTGCTTGCGTTTGTGTGCCTTGTTAGTTAGTTTCAGTGCTCTTTGGTTCTTAGATTTATATATATTTCGATTGTTGATATACATATATTTATTTATTTGCTATTGTGTTATAAACCCCCCCTCTTCCCTCCGTTCTATTATTCCGCTGATCAGCTGTGAGGCTGGAACAGCTGTGAGGCGGCGTGGGAGGCTTTTCCTTGCTTGCCTCCAGCCGTGTGTGTTTGTTTGAATTTCCCACCTTTTTTTTTTCAATTAATTTTTATTCAAATTTTCAAAACCAAAACAATACAAAAAGAAAAAACACAAATCAATAACTAACACAACAACAAAAATATATATATAAAAAAATATTGACTTCCGATTTGTCATAGTTCAGCTATAAATCTATAATATATAACAAGCCTGTCTCTTAATAGATTATAAAATCACCTTCCTCCAGCGGTTATCTTAATTGGTTTCAAATCTCATTAACATCATATCATTTTATTCTTCCACAAAAAGTCAAAGAGAAGCTTCCAATCCTTGAGATATATGTCCATCAATTTTTTTTCTAGATAAACATGTCAATTAATCCAACTCATCAAGTCTACTAAGTCCAGTAATTTCAAATCGCTCTTCTTCCATTATCCATATTGGTTCCATCTTCCATCTTCCATCTTTATGCACCCAATAATCTTGCTGTCATAGTCATATAATAAGAGTCTGATAGGAATTTCCTTTATCACAGATATTTTCTTGCCATCAATTCCGAACGTATCACTGAAGTATTGTTGCAAAGCCGCATCTCTGTTCCTTTTTTTTACATGATACACTAGCACATCTCTTGAAGATTTTTCCATTGACACAAAACAGGGATTAAATCTGTTAACTTTCTCCATTTCAAGTTCCATCAAATCCTTCCAGTCCAGGAATTTTTTTGAACCGATAATATCGTTATCTCCAATCTCTTCAATTCCTTCAGGGACAGCGCTGAGTTCCAAACCGTAATATTTATCTCCAGGATCCATCACAGCCAGGAAATCCAAATCTTTTTCCATGTCCATATTTAATCCAATCTCCATAGTTTGAACCTTGCCTTTAATTTCTCTTTCATCCTTTTTTGGTTTTCCAGATCTATCTTTATTCTCCTTTCTCACAGAATCCTGAATTTCTTTCAGCTCCTGTCTCATTTCGTCAAATTCAATTCTCAACGCTTGACTATTATTTCTCAGTTCTTGTTTTATTGACTTAATCCCATTCATTATTTTCTGAAACATGTCTAAAGATAAAGTCCCTTCTTGTACATCCATGATCTTCTTAATTGTCATTCTTAAAGCCAAAGGAACAAAACTCCTTCAATTTTCAATGTCCCAAGCAAAGAGCAGTTTATTTCTTTATCCAGTTACAAAGGAGTTAATCTTTCAAACCAACTGACGTCACACTCTAGACAGCCTTTATCTCTTATATTCCCAGAAGTGCAAAAACCGCTTTAGTTCACAGCGTCCAAATAACTAGTAGCAGAAGGAATGAGCAGATTCGTCAAAAAAAGTAGATCAGAGAAAATAGTCCCATACATATATTACACAAAAGTCTTATAAATCAAAAAGATTTTTCCTTTCTCTTCCAATTAGAAACCCCTCATCCGTTGTAATCTTTATAATGCTATTTTCCATGTCAGCTTTTGCAATAAAAAAAAGATAGGCTATTTTTATTTTCTTCCCCCTTAGTTCCGTGAGTAAAAGAGAAGGAAATTTTTGGCTCATCCAGGTTTTCTTAATTGCTGTTCCTTTGACAAATCTCTTTAGCTGTATAGATAAGAAAGTAATAAAGCGTAGACAGGAGAATACTTGCCTGTTAGTCCGTCTTTCTTTAAAGAAAAAAAAACGGGTCACTTATTCAGCTGAGCTTAGCTAGAAATCCTCGCTCTGTCCGAGCTGCTGGAAGACCTTCTTTCACAGACAATTCTGATGAATTCCAGTCTCCAACAATCACAGCAAAGCTGTGTGGGAAATCTCACGTTTCTTCCTTATCCGGAAGAAATTATCCCCAGTCAAAAAAGACCCTTCTGGCTGGATTTAAAACTGAAAAAGTTTCATCCAAGACGGGAGCCCGTCTCAGAGCTGCACAGGCGGAGGGATCCTCCTGGGAAGTCCGAATTTCCCGCCTTTTGGTGTTATCCCCAGTTTGGTTTATACTTTATATTTGCAGCGTTTCCCCCACCCCTTATTTGATATAGCAATCAAGTAGTGTTTAATTAATTGGATTTTGAATTAATTATAAATAAATAAATAAATACATAAATAATTAAAAAAATATTTCTTTTTTAACATTTTTATATACATATAAATAATATCTGCATTATATTGATAGTTAATTAATGTGTAAGTTGTTTTAATATATATTGGGTTTTCTTTGGCATAAAATGTTAATTATCGTAAGTATTGGGAATTGATTGGTGTTTCATTCTTTACCCCCCCCCCCCATTTTAATTCTGTTTGTATTCCTACATTCATGTTTTGGTTTTAAAATGCTGTTCTTGATCAATTAGCTTCATAATTTTGTTGCATTTATTGTGCATGGAGAAAAAGTATAGATGCTTATGTAATATCATCTAAAGGGCAATAGATAATTTATTTTAAGGTGAGTTCATTGGAATCCCACATCTCAGACTTCTTATGTGGCTTCAAAATATGTATAAGTGTGATTCAGAGAAAGGTAATTTATGCTATGCAAGCATAAAGGAAATGCTCTATAGCCAGGTGAACTCATTGTTGTGGCTTTCTGAGAACCAATGCGTTAAGGTTAATGGATAAATAAATAAATAAATAAGTAAATAATTATATGTATGTATGTATGTATGTATATATATATATATATATATATATATATATATATATATATATATATATATATATAAGTTTGCTAAATCAGTGTTTGTTGGCTTTTTGAGTGATTAAGTTTTAACTGTAATTTTCTTTATGGATCTCTAGTAGTTAATAAGCTTATAACAATAGTTTTTCTATAGCAGGAGGGTAGCAGGAATGTTTTAATACGTTGGTTGCTTAAGGCATTCTATTGCCTGTAGTTTTGAATGCTTTTGTTTTATCCCTGAAATAGCTAAATGAAATATACAATATGCCTATTTTAGGAATGATAGCTTATTGGTTCTTGCTTAACCTGCTCCTCTAGCATTTGGTAAATCTATATCATGAAGCTTTTCCAAGGCATTTTTAATTCAATTTAACTTTATTCCAAAAATATGAATAGTATACTGCTTGTTTCACAAGATACAGGTACCCTCTTCAATCACATCTATTTCATGGCAGTCTCGTGCATACTAGGCGCTGCTACCTGTTAGATTCACATTCATTCATACGTCGTGATGGCAGCACTTGTTTACATCATATGAAGAAGAACCTTCTGTGGGAAACCTGCATAGGTTGTGTGGGCTTTTGCGTTATGGCCAGGCTGTCGTCTAGATCCTGATCACTTCTACTGGGTTGTGCAAGTGCTGCTGGCCAGATGTGACTTCAACGGCCATTCTTTCTTCAAGAACAAAGGACTTGCTCCTGTAGCTTGAACTGTAGGTAAGCTTTGATGCAGTCTGTGGTTGGTATTTTGGTGTCAGTTTAGGATCTTGGGTGTGCCGAATAATGGCTGGCTGCTTTTAAGGGGCCTGGGGGCCCACAATAGAATTTAATTTCTGGACTATTTTCCAACAGTGCTTGCGGTATATATGTGGCCTTCTGCCCTTCTGATCCGCATGATATGTTCAGTGCAGCACTTGGTTATGGTTATGTGGTAAATCCCCAGAACCTCAACGTGATTTGAGCTATGCGCCTTGCGCATGCGTTTATTCCGCAAAGTACAGTTGCATTCCACTTGAATGCCGCCTGATCCTATGAGGCTATCCCCCCCCATGTATGAATGATGTATACCTTGTTGCAGCCCATGCTCTACTAAGGGGGGCAGGACATTACCGTTGGGAATATGTCCTGCCTCCTTTTTGCCTTTTTTCTTTAATTTTCAAGCCAAATGCATTCAAGAACCCATTTTATGAAAACCAAATGAGGCTAGTCGCATTCCACCCTGATACCGCCTGGTCATACGTGGCCCCTGTTATACTGTTGATGTTCCCGCCTTTGATGATTCTTAGTGCCCCCCCCTCTTCCAGGCCGGTTATCCTGGGCAGTGGCCTCCCCAATAATTTTGGGGAGCCTTTTGCCCTGGTAAAATTAGCCTTCCAGGCAAGTCATTGTAATATTTGAGCCCTGCACTTATATTGCTGTGCTGTTGTCAGCGCATATGTTTAAGACGGACCAGTGGGCTTGTGATTGAGTGTTGAAGCTGAGGGGCTGCCCATTGCCCTCTCTGTCCCTGGTTCGCTGAGGGACCTTTCTCTCTGATTAGGCCAGTGGGCCAGTACTATCTTTTCATGTATCAATGGCTATGCATTGATTCAGTTTTGATTATTGCTATGTTGTTCGCAAGGCCATTATGTGTAAGGATTACATCTCTTTCATACAGGAGCAGCTGCAACATTTGCCATCGTGGGTACGTGTTCTGGAAGTATTCTGCTATTTATGCTGTATTCAAAGGGCAAAAACTTATTTCTGTCATAACTATCGCTTGACACTTCTCGGCGCTGGCCTTTAATCCAAGGCAAGAGGAATGCAGGATCATTCTGTGGATTTAGGGTCAGTAAGGTCCTTGTGGGTTGGTCACGTTCCGCTCCAAGGGCCTCTGACCGGAGGAGGCTAATCACGCCCAATGTCCTCCTTCAGATCCTGCCTTTATTTAGGTCAATGTGCTCATCTTGTATGAGTCGCACCTGTTCGCCGCAGTATCTCTGACGATGTTCTATGGTGCTTTTCGCCCTAGTGAATTATTGGTTTCCTCAAAGCGCGATGTGTCCTATCGGGCCTTATGCTCTGGCGATTGCATGTTAGGTGCAGATTTAGTGAGGTTCTCCTTAAAAGTCTATAAGACTGATCAAAAGGGCCATGGCAGTTTTGCTTCTTTATAGTTGCCAGGTACCTGACTCATGCCCAATTTCCGCTATGCAGCAATGTTTGTGTTTCAGGCCAGCTGGCCAGCGTTATATCTTTATACATGCAGATGGTTCTGCCCTGACTCAGTTTCAATTTTGGGCCGTTGTTCAGCGGGCCTTGTTGGCCAGTGGTTGCGATGTTGGAGTCTATGGGCTGCATTCCTTTTGACTTTTCGCATGGGCATGGAGCTGCCGTTGGAGTGGACTATTACTGTGGAGCATCTATTGCAGTTTATGATACATTTAAAAGGGCACAATAATTCTGTTTCTACTATTGCCGGTCACCTCTCGGTGCTAGCCTTTATTTCCAAGGCAAGGGGGCTGCCGGATCATTCTGTAGATTTTAGGGTCAGAAAGGTCCTTGAGGGTTGGTCGCGTTCCGCTCCCAGGGCCGCTGACCGGAGGAGGCCAATCACGCCCGATGTACTCCTCCAGATCCTGGCACTATTTAATTCTTTATGCTCATCTCAGTATGAGTCGTACCTGTTCGCTGCAGTAACTCTGACGATGTTTTATGGTGCTTTTCGCCCTAGCGAAGTATTGGCCCCTTCTAAGCGCGACGTGATTCATCGAGCCTTATGCTTTGGCGATTGCACATTAGGTGCAGATATAGTGAGGTTTTCACTGAGGGTCTCTAAGACTGATCAAAAGGGCCATGGCAGTATCGTGCTTTTACGAAGTAGCCAGGTCCAGGTATTGTGCCCTGTGTCTGCAATGCTACAATTCTTATCCATTCGGCCAGCGGGCCAGCGTTATTTGTTCATACATGTGGATGGTTCTGCCCTGACTCAATTTCAATTTTGGGCCATTGTTCGGCGGGCCTTGTTGGCCAGTGGTCGCGATGCTGGATTCTATGGACTGCATTCTTTCCGGATTGGTGCGGCTACTGCCGCGGCCCTTGCGGGCATGAGTATCAGCGAGATACAGGCGATTGGCAGGTGGCGTTCCGATGCATTTAAGTCTTATGTCAGGTTTTAACAGATGACTTTGTTTCTGTTTCCTATAGGTTTGAAAAACATCCCAATTCCCGTCAGGATCGTCTTGTGTGGCCACTCAATTGTGTTTTGGGCTCACCGGAGGGCGTCCTCGTCTGTTCATGGAACACAGTTGCAGTTTTCTGCCACAGCTACAGTTCAGTGGGAAGCCCGGAAGGGCATGTTATGGGATGCGTTGTTGCCTGCTGTGTGCCGGATCATGTCATTGCCTGACAGGCCGCACATATTGTTAATTCATTTGGGTGAAAATGATTTGGTGCAGCGTCCTGGGTTGGATTTGCTGCTAAAAGTTACGCGTGATCTCACGTGGCTTATTAGATCATATCCCCACCTTCTGCTTGTATGGTCTGAAATGCTTGTTAGAAGGGTTTGGAGGGGTGCTGTTCACCCCAGTAAGATAGATAGAGCTAGGAAATGGGTCAATAGGAAGGTTTGAGATTTAGTTTTGTCTTTGGGTGGGGCAGTTATTCCTCATGATAGGATTAGGTTCCATGCCCCACATCTATTTTGAGATGATGGTGTTCATTTTTCTGAGCAAGGGTGTGACCTGTTTTTGGAGGATCTTATGGGGGGATTAAGGGCATTGTTATCCTCATTGGGTGGAGGGGACCAAGCTTAAGCTGATCCCCTCTTGTGGCATAGAATTCGGGCAGGTGAGGTATATGGGGGTTAAAATTAGGTGGTTAAGGCATCATGAAAAAGGGGCACTTCCTAGGGAACCATCAGGGCTTTGTGTCCGGTGGGGATCTGTGTTGTGTCCTTGTGGGACCTGCTTGCGCATCATGGTGAATGCCTGTACGGCGGGGCCATGGTGTGGAGGTTGGAACCACACAGCTGGCTCCAGGAGCAAGGAGGGAGGAATTCACCCACGTCCTTGACTATGGAGTCACGTGATGATGAGAAGTGATGCCTTAAGAAGGTGAGGGTGTAATCCCTCGTTGTTAGGTTTAGCCTCACCTGCCCGAAAAGATATAGATTTGAATAATTGGCTGTATTGCATTGGATTTAGGATGTTATATTTTAATAAATATAACATTATACCAGTTTGGTGTCACGAGTCTTCTTTGTGTGGGGGCAATGTCAGAGGTATGATATCAACACACATACTCCCATGACCACAAGAATCCAAATTTTTCAGGACTCTCCTGGATCTGATATAGCAGACTCTCTCTTAAAAGAAGCAGAAAGTTTGTAAGAAATGATAAAGACCTTTAAACAAATATTGAGAGGCCTAAAACACTGCAAATTCTTAAATTCTGCTTATATGTTTATGAATGCAAATATGTGCTTTCAGTTCAGTGCAAATTAAATATCCTTTAATAGAAATTGTGATTAAAATGCAAAAGAGGCTACATCTATAGGAATATGGTGCATTATTCCACACAATGGTATAACACAAAAGTTAGTTTTGCCGCTGTCTTTCTGTTTTGCCTGTCATAAGAGGTAAAACAGAATTATCTAGATGAAGTATCTAGAATGCTAAAGATCATCCCTACTAAAATACATAAAGCATATTATTTCTGGAGTCCATATGAGTAGAAATAATTAGTGTGAATAAAAAGTATAGGTAAATAACTATTCAAGCAAAATTAATCTTTGGGCAAAAATTGGTAGAATATACATAGCCGAGTCTAACAAACAAAAAATTGCTTAAAAGCATCGATGAAACTTCATAACAGATTAAAAGATATAGCTGCACCGTCAATAAGATCAGGAAAGTGCGGCATTGTTTTCTCTTTGCGTTGCAGATGTAATTGCAGATCCCAGGATTTCAATAAATCTGTACACATCATGGAAAGAATTGTAGAGAGGAACTGGGGCAACACGGAGGGCATTGGGTTCCCGCATGTCACACTGCAAAACAGCAAACAAACATTCAGTAAATTAATATAGCTTCTTGTTTGTTTGTCAAAGTGCAAATGCAGCAAAGCTAACATAAAGATTGCACTCCTGTTATAATGTAGGTCAAATGCAATGTTTTCCCCAATTTCTGGCCCACATAAGCTTGGAAAAGAGCTAGGATCGCTGGTATAGGATTCCTGGAAAGGTGGGATTCCTGGTATAGATTTTTCTATGAGATACGTAGTGCATATCTCTGCTGTGCAGTCCTATGTATGTTTATTATTATTATTATTATTATTATTATTATTGTCTTTATTTATACCCCGCCATTTTTCCAAAACTGGAACTCATGGCGGCTTCCAGATAAAAATACATATAATTAAAAACATACAAAGTCTACATTAAAATAAAATTAAACTATTTCCAATATTAAAACCATACACACATATAGCTAAAAGAGTTCAAACTAGTTTAAAAATAATATAATAGACATTACCAATGCAGCACCCTTCATGCCCTATCCTTAACAGCCTTCAATTCCAAAGGCTTGTTGGGATAAGAAGGTCTTTGCTTGTCGGCGGAAGGACTGCAAGGAGGGGGTCATTCTTACCTCCCTAGGAAGGGAATTCCAAAGCCTAGTAAGTATCATGTTCAGTGTGACTTACTCCTAAGTATTTAAATAGCAACTTGTTCCTATGAACAAGGTCTTGCAGTTCACAAGATAAGATTTAAGGGTCCACATGCCAGCATGTATGCCAGCAGCAAGGCAAGACCTAAATTTCCTCTATCAATGACCATCAGAAACTGACAACTCTCTTCAGTGAATTTCATCCATTGAAGCTTTTATAGCTTGAAATGTTCTGGGATCTTTCTCAAACTTTCATACATGCCATCTCTATTTTACATATCTATTTGTAGTTTACTTGTTATTGTTGGTTATTAAGATTTATTTCCTGCCTTTCCCTGGATACTTTCATACCTGACAGCCATGTTTCAGTGTACACTGAAGTATAGTTAATTCTGTTTTTCATGATTGGATTCTTGAAGGAAAAGTAATGAAACACATAGCTTTGATCATCCTGTTGATACCTATGTGGGGGAGGTGAACAGTGTGGTGGTGGCCCCTGAAGGCTTAGTGTCCTACATGTTTGGTGCTCTGGGATTCTGAGAATTCTGGTGGGGAAAAGGGATTGTTGGTGGGAAACATAATGGAGAGGGAGAGTTGGAATGATAAAGTAGGTCAGGTCAGAGTAGTTTTCTCTTACACCTGTTATAAATAAGTAGTAAGTGACAGACGTTCATGGCAGTATATTATTGAAAAAAGTAAACATATATCGTCCTTTCAAATTGTAGGCTAGGAAATCTCTTCAAGAAGATTGTAAGACATAAACACTGCTATGAACATAAAAATGGTCTATCTGACTTTTGTTTCATTAGTGGCTAGCAAGATAAGAGGAAGGTGACAGGCAGGCACAGACAGGGCACTGAATACCATTTTCTATTTAACCTCCAGCAGTTTCCAAGTTAGAGATGTTTTTGTAAGATGCCAGAGAAGGTCTCAAAGCAGGACTCTCTGCAGGCTTTGCTGTCTTATCTCTGGCTTTTCCCCAGGACCTCTTTCCAATCTTTAATCTATCCCTGTGTGAGCTTTAATCCCAGCCAAATTGGCAACTTTCTCTTCTTTCCCAGAAGCTAAACTACAAACTGTTTAGACCTTTGAGCGTTTTGAGCCACCATACCAGCTCAGTTAGTGCTATTACTGTAAGTCCATGGAAAAGTATCACCTAACATATTGTATGACTCTTGTTACCCAGAACAAACATTGTAACACCACCGTAAACCAAATAATTCATGAGCTTTGAAGAACCGTATCAGAATTCTGAATTTTGTTCCCCCCACTCCTTACTCTGACCTAAACATCACAGCGCAGAAGCAATTCTATAATTATGAACACAGCCCACTACCTTCATAAAATAAAGAATGGAAAAATTATCAACAGGAAGTCTTGGTTACTTACAGCAACACCCCTTTTTTCCAGTTCTTTAAACACATATTTAATTGGAACAGAGAAGGCCAGTGTGAGCTGACATCCTCTTTCTTCAATGTGGGAAGGTGTGATTATTTTTACAAAAGGTTTCTTGGGGTCACTTCTATCTTCACTATAGTAATGATTTATCAAGCATTCCAAGTAACCAGTAAGAAGAATGGATTTCCTTCTCAGAAGTTTCATTGTAGTTTGACCAAAGACCTACATTTCAAATAAGAACAAACAACTATATCATTGTTATATAACAAAAAATAATCTGAACAAATACAGACTACATCCTTTCCTGAAAAGACAGTATCTTATGAACTTTATTTTGACCCATTCCTATCTCAGTTCAGGCCTGGTTATGGGACTGAACTGGCCGTGGTCGCTCTGATGGATTTATCGGGAGAAGGACAGGGGGAGTGCGACCCTGTTATTCTTACTTGATCTCTTGGTGGCTTTTGATATTTATTTATTTATTTGATTTATATCTCACCCTTCCTCCCAGTAGGAGCCCAGGGCAGCAATTGACCATAGTATCCTTCTGAGCTGACTTGGTGAGGTGGGTATTGGAGGCACTGTTTTACAATAGTTCCAATCCTATCTCCAGGGACATTTTCAGAGAATAGCATTGTGTGAATGTCTTTTGGTCCCCTGGCAGTTGTGCTGTGGGGTGCCGCAGGGTATCATCTTGTCCCCCATGCTGTTTAACATCTATATGAAGCCCTTGGGAGCGATCACCAAGCTGATGATACTCAGCTCTATTTCTCTGTAACATCTGAATCAGGAGAGGCTGTGCAAGCCCTGAACCAGTGCCTGGACTCGGTGGTGGGCTAGATGAAGGAAAAAAACTGAGTCTGAATCCTAGCAAGACAGAGGAGCTATGGGTTGGTGGTTCCTGAGTTCAAATAATTAGTCAATTTCCTGCTTTGGATAGGGCCATACTCCCACTGAAAGAGCGTGTTTGTAGTCTGGGGGATGCTCCTGAATCCATCTTTGCTGCTAGAGTCCCAAGTGACCTCAGAGGCTAGGAGTGCCTTTTCTCAGCTTCAGCTGGTAAGACAGCTGCAGCCGTTTCTGGGCTAGGATAGCCTGACCGCTGTTGTCCAGGCACTGGTAACCTCCAGAATGGATTACTGAATTGTGCTCTATGTGGGGCTGCCTTTGAGGTTGGTCTGGAAGCTGCAGCTATTGCAAAATGCAGCAATGCAACTGCTCACTATTGCCAGCATGTTATCCCACACCTGAAAGAACCACACTGGCTGCCCATTAGCTACCAGGCCAGGTTCAAGGTTCTACTTTTGGTGTATAAAGCCTTATGCAGCTCAGGACCAGGATACCTGAAAGAGGGTCTTACCCCTTATATACCCAGTCGATCAGTGCACTGTGCAGATGAGGGCCTCCTGCAGATACCATCTTATCAGGGGGCCTGTTCTGCACAACATAGGACACAGACATTTAGTGTTGTAGCACTGACACTTTGGAATTTCCTGCCCTTAAATATTAGACAGGTGCCATCTCTGTTATCTTTTTGGCTCCTACCGAAAACCTTCCTCTTTCAACAAGTCTTTTAAGTAGAGACCTTATTCCAGTCTGCGACTGTGTTGGAATTGCTTTTTAACATGTTTTTAAAGTTGTTTTTTAAAGATGGTTTAAAGTTGTCTTGTTTAAATATGTTTTAAAGTGCTTTTAGTGTTTTGTTTGCAGCCCTGGGCTCATTCTGGGAGGAAGGGTGGGATATAAATTTAATAAATAATAACCCCCCTTTTTGGGTATGCAAAACCCTATTTTTCATTATTGTAGGACTGGTGTAAAGGTTATTACTGAAATGGAAGCTAGTAACTTTAATGAGTGAAGATGTATATCTGCACCTAAGTACATAAGAGCACTTATAGGGTATGGAAAATTTGTGAACATAAACATATGCTTGAATGTGTCCTAAGTTTCATTATCAAGCTGCCCTCAAAATGCAGATGCTGTATTCAGGAGAAAGATCTATTCTCAGTAATCGTTACAACAGTAATGCAAGTGAGGTCAGAACTATTATCCTAATAGTACAGGTCATCCTTAAAGTCCCTTCTCCTGGTCCCTGTTTTGGCTGATGTGAGGTGGGTAGTGACTCATGATTATGGCTTCTTGGTGGTGGTTCTCTGGCTCTGAAATTCTCTCCTTAGAGAGCCTTTTTACTGGCACCAGGTAAAGGTCTAAATCTTTTATATTTACTAGCTTTATTAATTTCTTTATCTGCAATATTGTAAAAACTTGTAAGTACCATTGCTATTTCCTTCTGATAGCTATGTTTCAAACAAAGACCAGGGAGGGACAACATAAGACGATTGTTATTGGAACCTGTGGTCCACACTGCTTGGATGGTGACCTTCAGAACAAGAATTTCACCAATTTAATGGCACTGGGACTTAGGGAGGCACAAGGGGATAAAAATATTGTGTGCCCTAGAAGTTAGCTACTGCTGCAGAATCGTGGGGAAATCAGAAGATGTTTCAGATTGCTTCCTGCTGGAGTAGCCCATATAAAGCCTACTCACTTGAGACATTGCAGAAAAAACTTTTATGTGCAGCCAGGAAAAAATCCCCAACAAACATTCTCTCCTCACCAAAGCAAGAAATTGTCCTTGCTGTGCATTCACACTTACATTGCTTAGCATTTTCTTTAGAAGCTGATGTATCCTCTGTTTAATGTATCCCAATGCAAGATGGCAAACAATTTTGTAAGCCATCTCTTGCCAGATACACATTCTTTTTCACTGTACTACAGCAATTAGCACAAGGGAATCCTGACTGTGCCAAAAGAGTAATACAGGCACAAAAGAGAAGTCCATAGAAACTGATGAGAACTCATTGCCTTTGACCCCCTGCAGTGGGCTAAATGGCAAATCCCCCTCCCTCTTATGAACAGCACCATCTGGGTCAAAGCAGAGTAGCATCTCTACGGTCACATAAAGTTTAAAAAAATACAAGAGATGTTTAAGGACAAACAAAATGAATTGCCAAATAGAAGAGAAAGTATTGCCGTGCCCCTTTGCAGTTTTTTTGAGTAGAATTTAACACCAGGAAAAGTAAACATTAAAATTACTGAGAATGCTCTGACTTTATTTTTTGGATTGATGATAACATTTAGAAATTTATTTTCTTTTTCCAGATGGTTTCAGAATGTCCCTGACTGAGAGGAATATAAGTATGTTGTAAAAAATTTGAACATTGCAGGTTATAGAAAGTTATAAAACTTTATTTTTCATTCAAGGATGCATGCACTAAATTAGTTTCTAACAGAAATCAGCATGTAAGTGGCATTATCAGTCAACATCATTATATAAATGCCACCCCAAAGATTGCTAATGGTTTTCTACAAACAAGCCAACTGCAGATATTGGCACAGTGCACTAGACCTTCTGTGCATGGAAATGACAATTGATAGAAGTTTCTGTATTAAGCTCTTTCTGAGAAAATATTTCCCCCACACTGACCTGTGGCTTAGGAACTCACACATGAGAATAAGAATGATGCACTGTGTCAAACATTGTTCCAAGATACATTATCTATTCCAACTGTATTTCAATATTTATTGAAATTTGGGGATTCTGTGTGGGACTTAACTTCGAGCTCTTCTATTGGATGTGTACTTTATTTCAAACATTTCTTGTAGAAACCCTGCAGCTGCACTAGCAACACATTTATAACACATTTAAAGTTCACATCAGCCTTCATTCTGTTTTCCTATCCATCAATGATAAATTAAGAAAGGGAGCCCAAAAATATGATTCTACATCATGGGTAATTGTCAGATGTATGTGTAGGTATAAACACCTGTGGTCATAATACATGGTCTGTCTGTACATGGTCCATATAATCTGCTTATCAATGGTCAAAATAGAAAACTAACTTGAAATGCAACTGAAAATGACCCTGGGAATTTTATGAGACCAAGTGGTCTTACTCTGCAGCCATAATTATAATAAGGAAACCAACCAACCCAGTGACTTGGCACTAAGTGGGTACTAAAGAGCTGTTCAATTTCGGCTGTATGGCAACATTTCAACAGGAAAATTCAAGATTACATCATGTTAAAGGAAACCAGATGCCTGCTGTCCAACATGTGGCTAGAGAGTTCAATCTTTTAAATTATATTTTTACTGAGTATTAAAAACAAAACAAGGCATATCAGTAACATTTCTAGTTCAACCTCTAACCTTCACCTCCCCCCTCCCTCACACAGGATTGACTAATAAAAAATCTGGTACAATCTCCAACTTGATATTACATTACATTTCATTCATTTTATGTATTTACTTCAACTACCGTTCACAATTTTCCTTGGGTAAATAACAATATAATTGTGCCATTACATGTTAATATTTGAAAGTCAGCTCTGTTTATGGCTGAGCTGAATTAGTCCCTCCCACAGCTGTAAAAGTTGGGGGCCATTTGGTAGGAGAAAAACTATAAATTTTCGGAAGAAGGGGACTTACTGGGGGAAATGGTGGTGGCAGCAGCTTTTCCCCTATTCTTGCTTTAAAGCATACTTTTGTTGTCAGTGCAAGTAGTGATAATCCAGCAGGCATATCCCCTCACTTGGAATGATGAACTAGGTACATCGATGGGGAGGGGGGATGGTGACACCTATCACTGGCAGCGGCAGCAAAACTATTTTATAAAGCAAGAAGAAGGGAAGGGCTACTGCCACTACTTTTCGTGGCAAACCCCCAATGTCCCCCTTTCACCCCTTAGTTCTATATTTTCTTCTTTCTTTTAGTCACAACCCTTCTCCCCATTTTCAGAGGAAAAAGTTTGAGCCAGGCCTAGCTGTGCACTACACCTATTTGGCCAAACTAGGGATTGAATCCTCCCCTCTTTTTACATTTCATTTTTAATTGTGGGCCCCGGTGGTTGTTAACAATCTGATTCCTTTTTCCTCCACTATCTTATCTTTTTCTGACCTGCTCTGATTTTTTCCCCTGCTTTGCGTAGAATTATTGATATTATAATCACTACTTATTCATGAGTCTCTTCCACTGATATTGATCTTTGTTCTCAACTCTGTAATGATTGCCTGTTTACATTCCTTTTGCAAATTAGGCAGATAATTGCCCATCGTCAGTGTCTTCCCCCCTGTCAGTTTCCTAAGTAATGTAATTAATGCTCACACTCTCAATGATTTCAAAGCAGATTTTTAAGAAATAAAAATAAATACAAATCAGAAAACAGGCATGGAGAGTTGTAACTTCTAAATCCTCTCTGCAAAGATAGAGACTATCAAAAATAATGGAAAATCCTATAGCAATTCCAATTACTGCAGAAATGGAGCCCATCACTAGACCTTGCTGCCCCTTGATCTGTTGGAAAAAAACACATATGAATATACAAATGCAATTTTTATACAATAAGCGATATCAGTCTGCAGACAGAAGCACTTGTGGTGCTAGAACATAGTTAGATTTTCTTTTTAAATTGATGTCTAGCATACCATTAAGATGCTACTTCTGCCATCTCTTCCAAACATGCTATTTGGCACAACCTTCTCTCATCTCAGGCTTCCTGCCTGGAGGCGTTTTGTTTCTCTGCTGGATGAGAAGACTATGGTAGCAGCAACCAAGCACACAAGTGGAAAAGGGCAAGAATGACATTCTACGCAGTAGCCTGCTAGAGACTGATGTTAAGGCTGGTGCTATATTCACAACACTGTGAGCAGCCTTTTTACATTTGACTTCACCCAGAGTTTTAGTTTACTGCCATAGCATCAGGATGACAATGTTGGTTAATGCTACAGGAGTTGTGTCATTCGTTTGTACTTGACTCATCAGGAAAATGTAATTACTTACCTCTAAACTAGCATGAAGAGCACACACCAATAAAATTGAAGGGTTTGATAATCGAAATCCATTGATTCCAGGAGTCAGTTGCAATTCTGCAAGATGAGCATGTTCTGTTAGATTCCTAACTTTTGTTTGTTCCAGATCCAAGAATCACTCACCCACAGGGCTTCCATCTTGCAGGAAGTAGTTTCAGTTTATTGGCCCTCATCCAGCCTACCAATACATCCAGGGATTGGTCTAAGCCTTGCATAGCCCCACCTGATTCAGAGAAATAGGGCTAAGTGTCATCAGCTTGACATATTGATGACACTAGGCTCCAAATCTCCTAATGACTGCTCCCAACAACTTCATATATTTGTTAAACTAGCACTGAGGATGGGATGGCTTCCTGTGGCACCACACAACACAACTCCAGGGGCCAAGGTATAATCGCCTTATGCTACTCTCTGGAACCTGCAACATGGATAGGAACAGAACCACTTCAAAACAGCCTCCCAACTCACAGAGGCAGTCCAATAAGATACTATGGTTGATGTTATCAAAAGCTGCCAAAAGGCAGTAGAAGCAAAAGGGTTCCACTCCCCCTGTCCCTATCTCTAGGGCACCCAAGGCTGATTCAGTCCACAAAATAAGTCTGAATCCATTTTGGAAAAGATCTAGATAAGGTGTGGGGAACCTTTGGCCCTAGAGATATTGCTGAACTATAACTCCCATCTTCCCTGGCCATTGGCTATGCTTGCTGGGGCATATGGGAGACGTAGTTCAGCAGCATCAGGAGAGGCAAAGGTACCCCCAACTGATCTAGATAATTATATTTCAAGAGCTGTTGCAGCTGAATCACCACCATGGTACTAGAAACCAGATAATAGTTGTTAAGAACCTTTGGGTCCAGGATCAGTTTTTAAGGAGCTGACTCACTACCATCTTCTCAAGGGCAGCAGACACCATTCTTCACACAGTGAGGCATTCACCACACCCTATATGATTAATACACCACCCCAACCAGCTTATATTAGCCAAGATTGGGTGAGTTTTTTTGCTAAAATTTAACTTAGCACTGGACTTCCACATAATTTACACTTCACTATCTTTGTGGGTTGATCCTGAATGCTGCAAACTTCTGCTGCCTTTCCTGACACTGGATTGTTTTTTAAACCACATCAAAGTAACAATATTATCATCATTGTATTCCTTGTGTGTGGTAATGTGAAACTGACTAGCATGGGTCTTTGCTGTGCTAAGGTGAAACTGACCAGGGAATCACTCTTTCTCTCATGGTAATTGACCAGGAAATCTCTAACTTTCTCCCACAGGGGAAAGGGAATCCCATACAATTTGGAAGCAAGAGAAGGTGAACAGGGGATTGGGCAGGCGGGCGGGCACAGGGCAGAGAGAAAGCCACTTTCCTTTTGAAAAGGAAAACATTGTTAGAAATAATGATAACAATAATATTTTGGGAGGAAAAAAGAATCACTATTAAATTTATATTCCACCAGTTGCATGGCTCACAAACATAGCAGAATACTATCTCTTTAAAAACCAGCCCAATATTTAATTACTAAGCTGTTGAAGCTGTTATTAACTACAGCAACTCAATAAAAGTCATAAAGATCACTCTATGAAAGCCACTTATATGAGTAGTAGGCATTTGGACTTCTTGGTCTATCCTCCTCCTCCGGGTTGGGATATAAATTATTGCATGTGCTGAGAGATAATTTGATTACACAATGTAAATACTTGCAAATCAATCATAAAATAAATCCTTATCTAAAACTGAATACATACTGTTTTCCATGAGAAACCTGGTTTTGAAGTCATGACCCCACCATCCTATTAGCCTAAAAGAAAAAAAAGGAGGAAAAAAGGAGGGGGAAAGGAAAAAGGGTAATGGCACAGTTGGTGATACAGTAAACATTTATTTCAGTGATGTTCTCTAGTAACATAGACATGAAGGAACTGTATGAGTAGTGTCAATGATGCAGTTCCTTTCTGCACAAATGCTACTTGACCAGAAGATGTGTGACATTCATGCAAGAATACAGCAAGAATGCTGATGCAATTCTCTGGAGTCAGGCCTAGATATGGGCTTCAGGGTTTTACAACGAAGATACAATCATTGCAAATGCAAACCCTTAAATTCTTCTGGTCAGAATAAAAGCCAAGCTGAAGGAGAACTGCTGACTAAACACCCACCCGAGCTCCCTAAAATGACATTTCTGTGTGGCCAGGAAAAGTTACCACTAGGAGCTTCAAGGAATCATGGAGGCTCACTAATTGATGACTGCAAGTGGCAACCTTCTGCCCAGACTTCTCCTGGCTGGGCAAAGCAATCAAAGGCAGCCAAACAATAGGGGAGGCCTGCAATTGATAAGGCTTTATTTGTTGCAGTTGCAAAGAAGTATCTAAGTATGCTGTGTGTGTATGTTTGAATCCTCACTAAGTAGCACACTTTCTCTGCAATTAGTCACACTGAGACTATAGGCTCTAAGCAAGAGTTAGCAAGTAAACAAAGGATAGGTACAGCCTAGGAATCATAAGGTCTCCTCTCTAACTACCTTTTTAATCCCATGCAAATCCAACCCACCAATCTGCATCCCACATTTCCAACATTATCAGCCTAAAAGGAGGGATTTGAAGAGGCTGCACCACTAAAGACTGTTGAGGGGAAAGCCCATCACCACAGAGAACTCTCTTGACCCAAGGAACCCCTCTAGGTGGTGTGCTTTTCAACCCCACCACATTTCATGGCTGTACACTGTTTGTCTCAAATGCTTTATGCAACCAGGAGAGACCCCCTCCTGGTCACACAAAGCTGGATATAATTCCTGACCATCAAATGAAGATGCTGGTCAAATTCAGATTTGCTCATTAATGAGCTGAGCAATTTCCCAGTTTGTGGGGAAATGGCTCAGCTTGTTTCAATGCCAATAATTCAGTGCACATCACAGATGCCTCACACTTCTTTTTGTGGGAAAGAGTATCACTGGTCCCAACCATACCATTTTTTTACATTTTTAAGCTGCCTAGCAAGAAACTACATGGAAGTGTTTCTCATCCTGCTGCTGTCATCCCATAGAGTTTTTTAAAATCTAAAGCATGTGGAGAAGGCATCTGGAAAACAGGAAGAAAGATAAGTGAGGGGAAAGAGTAAGTACATGAAATGTATGCTAAACTCTCATTGTCCATTCAACCGTATAGTTTTTTCTTCACATATCCCCGTCCCACCCAAAACAGAAGGAAATGCCCCATAGAATACAGATCATTTTTTCAATATGCAAGAATCAGTCTAATGTAATACATTGCTCCCCTCTGTTGGCACACTGAATATATTCCTGGTTTTCAACAGGAAGTGATTTTTTATATACATCATTGTTCATGTACATCAGGGGTAGCCAACATGGTGCCCTCCAGATCTTTTTGGACTACCACTCTCATCAAAAGCAATAATAAAACAATTAAAACAACCACCAGTAGCAAAATGAACCAACGTAATTTATGTCCCAAACACCTGATAAAAAAAAGATTGCACCTAACCATTACTCGTGGGGGGAACAACTGGGTCTCACTCAGGTACTACCACTAAGAATACCCTGTTTTATATCATCATTCTGCAAGCAACACCTGCCAACAGGACAACAAGCAGGGCATCTCTCTGATTGTAACATTTGAGTCAAATGGTATTATGAGAGATACTTCTTTAAGTACTTGGTTCCCAAGTTGTTTAGGGCTGATATTACAGTAGGGCCCCACTCATACGGCAAGTTAGGGACCAGACCCCCACCAAAAAGTGAAAACCGCCAAAAAGTGGAACATTGATCAGCTGTAGCACAGGGAGCTCCAGCTGACAGCGCTTGGCCCCTGAACCTTCCTGTGCTACAGCTGATCGATGTTCCACTTTTCCATGATTTTTTGGTGGGAGCCTATGGTGCAATCAGCTGTAGTGCAAGTAGCCTCAGCCCCCGTGCTCCAGCCCCCGTGCTCCAGCCCCCGTGCTCCAGCCCCCGTGCTCCAGCCCCCGTGCTCCAGCTCCCTGTACTCCAGCTCCCTGTACTCCAGCTGATAGCATCACCCTCTCCCCCTGCTTGCTCATCTTCATTATGGTGGGGAGTAGTGCTCCCCTTCCGCGGCAGGCTCCCTGCCGTGGATCGCAGGGAGGGAGCCACCCGCCTGTGCCTGCTCGCTTGCCCTCCGCTGGCTCCCTGACTTGTCCTCCCCCTTGCCCGCTCGCCCTCCCCCCTGCCTGCTCCCTTGCCCGCTCACCCTCCGCTGGTTCCCTGGCTCATCCCCCCTCGCCCTCCCCCCTGCCTGCTCGCTTGCTTGCTCTCTGCTGCCTTCCTTCACTTGTTCCCCCTTGCCTGCTTGCCCTCCCCCTGCCTGCTTGCCCTCCCCCTGCCTGCTTGCTCCCTCACCCTCCGCTGCCTCCCTCCCTCATCTCCCCCTTGCCCGCTCCCCTGCCTGCTCGCTCGCTCTCTGCTGCCTCCCTCAACAATAAAATGGCGCCTGATGCCCTTCTTGGACTCAGCTGCTGAGCGCATTGTCAGAGCTTGGAAATGTTCCTTTTTTTAATTATAACTCCCATCAGCCCAACTGTAGTTTGAAAAAGGAACATTTCCAAGCTCTGACAATGCGCTCAGCAGCTGAGTCCAAGAAGGGCATCGGTCGCCATCAATTTGTGCACTCAGCGTCTTTCTATATTCTGGCAATTTTCCGCCACAAAAACGGAACAAGTGCCGAACATATGGAACATGGATACAATTCAAAACCGCAGCATTGGCAAAGTGCCGAGAAGTGAAGCACCAGAAAGTGGGGCCCTACTGTATTCACTAATATCAGCACCTTAAATTGAGCTGGCATCTCACAGACAGCTAATGCAGAGTTTTAGGATAAGGTAATTCAATTCCTCCCTTGTTACCCTTTATAGCAATTGAGCAGCAACATTCTTTTGTAGCTTCTGGACTATCTTCATAGATAGCTCCACATAGGATTATAGTAGCCTATATGGGAAGTTATTAGGGTGTGGATAACTGAGGCCAATGTATCCCAGTCTACCAACATCTTAGAATCCAGCAGTACTCCCAAACTATGAACCTGATCCTTCAGAAGGAGTTCTACCCAATTTAGAACAGGCCATCTCCCTGCTTGCTGTACTCAGGAACCATGAATTATTATTATTATTATTATTATCTTTATTATCTTTATTTATATCCCGCCCTTTTTCCAAACTGGAACTCAAGGCGGCTTCCAGATAAAAACAAGTACACATCATTATGAACCACAGAACCTTCAGATTGTTGGGATTCAGCTTCAGTTTACTGGCCCTTATCCAGCCTATCACTGCCTCCAGCACTTGCACAGACTCTTCTGATTCAGACGGAATGGAGATACAGAGCTAGATGACACTGTGCTGCAAATCCCTGGATTTACTTCTCCCAGAAACTTCATATAGATAATAAACAGCATCAGTGTCAAAATGGAGCCTTGAAGGACCTGGCAGTTTAAAAGCCAAGGGGCCAAGCAGAAGTTCCCCACTGAAACTCTTTGGTAGCAGTTCTCTAGAGGCGAGTGGAACCACCACAATATGATGACCCAACTCATAGAGCTGCTCCAGGAAAATAAAGTAGTCAATGGTACTGAAGGCTGCAGAGGGGTCGAGGAGACCCAGCAAGGTAGCACTCCCACCCTTTCTCCCAGAGCTTGGAAAAGTTACTTTTTTGAACTACAATTCCCATCAGCCCAATCCAGTGGCCATGCTGACTGGGGCTGATGGGAGTTGTAGTTTTAAAAAAGTAACTTTTCCAAGCTCTGCTTTCTCCCCCATAAAGGTCAGCATTCAGGGCAACCAATGCTATTTCAGTACTGACTCTGGCCAGAACTCTGGCTGAAATGGGTTGAGATAATCCACTTCATTCAAGTCTACAACTGGCCAGCCATCACTCTCACCGTCACCTTGCCCAAAAATGGCATATTGGTAACTGGGTGGTAGCTATCCAATACCCCTGGGACAGGACTTTGAAAAATTGAAGGACCTTCTCCCTAAGGAGCTTACTATTTAATAATACTGAAGTTACCATAAGGGACATTTCAAATCAGTACTAAATTCCAACAAATACTGACTTACTGGGCACTGGTGACAACACTGATAGAAATTAGATGCTGGTTCTAAGGTCATATTATAAAGAGAGCAAGCTGTAACACATGGTTTGCGCATCCTGCTCAGGTGAAACTCACTTGATGAGGTGCCCATCACTTGCAAATTCTGTTGTAGTTGTCACATAATCCTTACCAGTCCCATAATCCCTAATGGGAAATTAACACTATTTGCATAATTTCTACCATGGAGAAGGCCCAAAGAGGGATCGGTGAAATAACTTGAATCAATATATGATACAAGTCCAACACAAGAACCAGTCATGTTGTGCTGAAATGGTAGTCATTGTATTCCCTCCTGAGAATATATATGCAACTCATGGTATTTGGCTGTTAGTCAGTCATGCTGTGTGCAAATGATTGCGGCCTATTGCCGAAATAAAACACAAACACCATTCATTGGGTTAAATCATGGCCCACTTTATTAAACGGAATCAATTAGAATAATGAACCTGCAGAGGGGAAATCAAGTGCGGGAGCATTCTGATGATCCAGGCAAAGCCTGCTTGCAGCCATAGGGCAACCAAACCCTTGCCTGAGCCCAGGGCTGCCCTGTGCCAGACCCCAGCTCAGGCCACACCCTGAAGATGTGTAGGGGGTCCAACCCACATCACCGCCCCCCAGAGCCCTGAAACTCCAAGTGGATGAGGCACGTTGGCTCCAAAGGTGGCCCGTGTTCTGCCCCGGGCCGTATAGCCCTGAGCTGCAGGCCCCTGGACCGCCAATCGCCCCCAAAGGTGCCTAAAGGTGTCACCTAGCTGCCCTTTCCCTTTTAACCTTTCCCCCTCACTTCCTTCACCAGTGACCAATAACATGTTAAGCCAAAACAGACCAATCAGCCTATTAACCGCAAAGGCACCCGTGCTATCCCGTGACCCTTCCCCCCAACCACAGTGTGGAGTAGGCAAAAGAAACCTTCCAGCAAAGCGAGGCAGGCAGGCCAAAAATTCCTAGTCAGCCCCGTAGCGACCAAATGAATCACACTGCAGCAGAGGGAGGGGCGGGCGGGCACTGCCAAAATTCAAAGGAGGGCATGAGGCTGGTAGAGTGGCCTTAAATGGCCTTCAGCTGCCCTGCCTCCTATTGCGTGTCACAACGGCGCACCGGCACGCTGCGTGCACACACACACATGATGGCGGCCTGGGCTTCGGCTGCGGCCGCAAACTTGCCCCTTTGCCTGGCAGGTACCGGGCATGGAACGGGATTATTAGAATATACTGCACCAAATAAAAGTGTTTGGTTTTTAAAAACTTGTGAATATTAAATTTGGGAGACAATAGATTATTTACAATCCTCTCTAATCTACAACCAGAGTATCATTATAGACAACAGAGTTGAGAAACATCACACCAGTGCTTAGTATTATTCTGTCTATTCACATTTCTATTGAAACCACTAACAAAATAATAGCATTTGGTCATGAGACAACTGAAATTGTCAAAATAAATATACAAAGCATTATAAAATTAATGTCTGAGATATTTGGATCATGATGCTTTGAATCACATATTAGAACATCAGCAACTGTTTTACAGTTTCAGGCTACATTTTATATTCTACCATAAAACATGATGTTAGTACATATTCCTGTTATTGCAATGTTCCAAAGGAGTCAATGTTGCAAGTCTTGCATCATTTTAATGGGCTTGGTTTAACAAAACCCCAAACCAAATCAAATAGAGAATAATTATGTGAAGCATTATGATCATTTAAGATAAAAAGTACCAGAGCAAATGAACCATATAGGGACAATATTACCTTGACCATATGACAAATAAGATATTAACCTTGGGTGCTGACCATGTAGGGGACACTGTAGCTAGGTTCCAACCTTCCCTGATTTTTCCTATGCTTTCCTGATTTTCTCTTGATTGGGGAAAGGAGACCAAAAGAGGCTTTTTAGGGTCTCTATATAACTTCTTCATAATCTACCAGTGACTGATCAGCAGCCTCCATACGTCTATACAATCAGCAATATGGCCATTTGGAATATGCATTGAAAGAAAAATTACATTTCTCATCTGCCCCAACAAAAACACAAGAAAAGGGGAAACAGAGGAAGCATACGAAATACAGCTTGGGAGGATGGAAGCAAGGAAGCGAGAGGATGCAGACGGCAGGGAAGGCAATATGGGCAGGTAATGGAGGCCCTAGATATTCATCAAAGCCACCAGCAGAGCCAGCCTTTTATTCTGATAATGTAGATCCAGGCAACAAGCCTCAAAGTGTTCAATAGCAAAATATGAAGATAAAAAAATGGAGAACCAACACAAAAGATTTCAATTAACTGAAAAATCTATGTGAAATCCCCAATTATTTCTGAAGGCTAGTTTAGTCATTATCTTGTGAATCAGATAGCTCCATGAATCATCCTTAGTGCTTTTAACTACTATTTCTCTTGACTGCCAGGAGATGAAAACAAGACAGGACAAGTGGTATTGGGCAAGGATCAGTTGCAGGGGGACCTCCTGCCTTCTTCCATGAGTAAGTGCCCTCTCCTGAACAGGCAACAGAAAAGTTGGTTGGTTCCACACATTTTCTCATTAAGAGGGCAACACGTGAATTGAATCTGAAACGCTTGTGACAACCACTGAAAATCAGCCCAGAAACATTCTTGAGAATAATAGATGCAAACATAGAAAACAAAATTATAAAGACAAAATAAATCTCTAAGATGTAGAGGTTAGGCTTCAATGGTGATTTTACCATCCTTCATGTCTCTCCCCCCCCCCCCCAATCTCTACCTTAACACAGTATGGGCTGCTTTAGAACCCCTTAGACATAGTTCAGGGATGTTACAGTTGCACTTAATTCTCAGTAGTTCTTAATCATACATTTGGGTATATTCTACCTCCAGCCTAATGGCCTGCATATACTTTTATGACTGGGGAAGGGGCTGCAAATTGGAGCTTTAAGGAGTATTGATTCTGGAAGGGCTGAGGGCAAATTTAAAATTAGGAATGACACTTTCCTGCCAAATATCAGCCTGTTATGATTCAAAGTAACTGAGGTGTTAAGACTATATAAATACTTAAAAAAAAAAAAGGTAATACTGCATGGTAAGATACAATAGTAAAATTTACTGCAGAACAAATATTCTGCATGCAAAATTGAAGAGCAATAATCATATCCAAAAGGATCATAATTTGCCCTCATTGCTTTCAAGCATAGCTACACTAGGAAGCAATCCTATCAGTACGTTTTTTATTATTTTTATTTAGCTCAATTTTCCCTTCACATATGAAGCCTCACTCACCGCGTAGCTGATGGGTGAGGCCTAACTGCAGCCGGAGGTGAAGCTGGTGCCTCCATCTGCTGCTCGGGCAGAGTCGCGTGTCGCGTCTATTATGCGTGCGCGACGTGCAGCGTGAAGGGGCGGGGTTTAAGGGGCCTATTTAACCCCAGCCGCCCCTTCCTACCTCCTCTTTGCTCGTGCGACAGAGACAAGGAAGGAGAGTTCCGGCAGAGCAGAGAGGAGTGCTGTGGCGGCCAGAGCTTGGAAAAGTTACTTTTTTGAACTACAACTCCCATCAGCCCAATCCAGTGGCCATGCTGGCTGGAGCTGATGGGAGTTGTAGTTCAAAAAAGTAACTTTTCCAAGCTCTGGTGGCGGCGGCCATTTTGTTGCTGCGTCGAGGGACAGCGCAGAGAGCATTTGGGCTGCTGCGTAGTTGCAGCGGCCATTTTGGGCACGGCCACATGGTCGGCGCCATTTTAGGCACTCGACTCTCAGGGCACGGAGCCAATTTCGGGCCGATTAGGCCTCTTTCATTCCCTCTTTTGAGGGTGGGCTGCTGGCAAGGGTGGTCGCGGGCCTGGAAGAGCAGCCGCGGCTGCCGTGGGCCTCATTAAAGGGGCCTGCTCGGCCAAACTCAGCGGGCACCCATCCACCCCCCCAACTAGCAGGGGAGGGAGACACAGGGTGCACTCCAGCAGCACCACCTCAAGGCTGCCTGCCAGCCAGTTAGCAAGAACACAGTACACTTATATTGAATTCATACAATTGGATAGATTATATTGTTTATGAATACATTATAGGTGTTACAAGTTTTATATATTAATCAGTGTCTTCTAGTTACTATTGATATTGTTTGATGCTGTTACTGTTTGTGTGTTTATAGTGGTTAGCTAAGGATAGCAATAGGCTAATTACACCAGATAGTCAGTGGCTTGTAATAATAAGCCTACTTCGGCTGTGGTGATTATTGATAAGTAAAGGCCTTCACTAAGTGTTTTGCATCATATGGTCAGTGGCCTTTAAAAATAACATTAACATTGTCATTACTATTCTTGATGACAGGGGTGGTATTAAGTAGTTATGCCATCCAAAAAAGGAAAAGGGGGGTCAAAAGGTAAGGGCAAGGCTGTTAGGCAGCCACAAAAACGCCCTCCCCCAGCGCCTGGCTCTTCGGATGAAGACGAGGTGCCGCCATGGGCTGCCATCCTGGCGCGACTTGAGGCTTTAGAGCAGCGGGGGAGGCTGACACCAACCCCAGCTCCTGGGTTACAGCCTGTTTCAGAGCAGACGGCTACTCCAGGGACTTCCACTGGGGGGGGTTACCAGGCCAAAGCGCACGAAAGCAAGGGCTCCAGGTGGCTCAAATATGGGGCAGTGGCAGGTGGCTGACAGTAATATCCTTGCTTTAATTTTAGCGAGGCTTGATGCTCTCGAGACCCGCCCTGACGCTACCCAGACGCTGAGTGATGGGCCAGTGGCTCCCCCTGTGCCGACAGCAGCATTAGGGACTGGAGGAGAAGTGGCGACACCCCAGACTGGAGTGACATCAATAGCTGTGGTGGACGGCTCTGTTGCTGGTTTGGCTGCACCGCTGATGGGAACAGGTGAGTCTGCCAGGTCTGCTCTGGCTACTGGGTCGCCAGGCTGGGGGTGGACTTTTCAAGGCCCATGGGTTACCAGTCCAGGGACAGTGTCTGCTGCTCCTCCTAGATTGGAAGTAGGTAGTACTGCTCAACCACCCAAGCTGCATGTAGCCAAATTTGGCAACATGCAGGCAGTGGACAAGTGCCGGCACCTGCTGTGTCACCTGGCAGCCCAGCTCTATCAGGCACCCGGGTTGAGGAGCAGCGGCTGTCCATTGCAATGGTAAGCCAGGGCGATTTGTCTGACCCTATGGGGGCTATTGCAGCTGATGCTATACCCTTTGGGGACACGTCCATCACCTTAGGCTTCCACCTGCTCCCTTCAACGAAAGAAAAAATTTGGCGAGGGGAGTATGTCGACGTCTTTTCCCTTTTATATAGGGAACAACCTAAGAGGGATAAAGACAAGGATGTTGGAGGCGACGTGGAGAGGCCCAGACGTAGGAGGGTGGACCACACATGGGCCAACTGGTTGCCAGCGTATTTAATATACGCTGGAGTGCTGATGGAAAGACAGCCCCAAAAGAGTCTGTCTCTCCTAAAGTACTTAGATATAATCTACAGGGCTTATGTGGAGTTCTCAGGACTGGACTGGCTGTCCTATGATGAGGCATTTCGTATGCGCAGGGCATGCGATGGGTCTCTGCCATGGGACAAAAAGGAACCAGAGCTGTGGCTGCAGTTTATGACTGCGGCCCGTGCCATGATGGGCGACAGGTCTGATAGTGGGCACCTAATGAGCAGGCAGTTGACAGCTACCCTTCCCTGCGCTAATGCGGGGCAAGGGGTTCAACAACGGCTGCTGTGCTGGGATTTTAGTTCCCAGGGAGTCTGCTCACGAAACCCGTGTCGTTTCCGCCACAAATGTTCCATTTGTGGGGCAGCACACCCTTGTACTGCCTGCCCCAGGGGCAGGTTTTATAGAGGAGGTAACAGGGATCAACAGAGAGGTAGAAAATAACCCCCACCTGGGGCTGCTCAGGGAAAAGGGCCCCTCCCCAATTAAATTACAAGTTCTGCAGAACTGGCTTGCTGGTTACCCAGCGGTTGGTGATGCGTGTTTTCTTTTCCAGGGGTTTTTGTTAGGCTTCCGAATTCCGTATGGTGGGCCAAGGGCCGCCTTCATGTCACAAAATCTAAAATCAGTTATATGCA
Organism: Rhineura floridana; assembly: GCF_030035675.1. Classification (NCBI taxonomy): domain Eukaryota; kingdom Metazoa; phylum Chordata; class Lepidosauria; order Squamata; family Rhineuridae; genus Rhineura; species Rhineura floridana. Next base: position 66,158,806 of record NC_084481.1, read on the forward strand.
TGGAGGCAATTGTACAAATGAAAATTGACAAAGAAGTACAGGCAGGGCAGGTGCTTGGCCCGTTCCAGTCACCCCCACTCCCTACCCTTAGGATATCCCCACTAGGTATTGTGCCCAAGAAAGCGGCGGGTGAGTTTAGGCTGATTCATCACTTGTCCTACCCGCATGGACTGTCTGTTAATGATTTCATTCCTGACAGTCTTTGTACAGTCCATTACACCTCCTTTGACGCTGCAGTGCACATGGTGCGTGCTTGTGGCCGAGGTGCACTTATGGGCAAGTGTGACATTAAATCAGCTTTCCGCCTTCTGCCCGTCCACCCTGCAGACTTCGAGCTGCTGGGTTTCGCCTTTGCCAATAAATTTTATATGGATCGAGCATTACCCATGGGATGCTCGATGTCTTGCACAGTTTTTGAGCGCTTTAGCACTTTTTTGGAATGGGCTGTAAAGCAAAGGACGGGTCTGAATTCGGTGGTACATTATCTGGATGATTTTTTATTTGCCGGGGGGGGGGCTGGCACTGATGAATGCCTATATTTAATGACACGTTTCCAGGACCTAGCAATGGAACTTGGGGTTCCGCTGGCCCTGGAAAAAACTGAAGGTCCAGACCCCATTCTGACTTTCTTGGGTATTGAAATTGACACTAGCAGGCAATGCTGCAGGCTGCCCCAAGAGAAGCTTATAATCCTCCATAGGAAGATTACAGAAGTTACTGGTGCAAGGAAGGTTTCCCTTTCCACCCTCCAAGAGTTGGCAGGACACCTAAATTTCACCTGCAGGGTAGTGGCACCTGGCAGGGCATTTTTAAGGCATGTTTATGAAGCCATGGTCTGGCTCTCATGACCCCGCCATAGGTTTCAAGTTACAGCAGCTTTGCATGCTGACCTGGCGGTGTGGTCCTCCTTCTTACGGGATTTCAATGGAATATCCTTTTGGAGGCAGGACCGACTCTTGGAGGCTGAGTTACAGGTTCAGTCCGACGCGTCTGGAGGTTATGGCTTTGGGGTAGTCTTTGGGTCTTCCTGGTGTAAGGGTCAATGGCCACAGACATGGGTGCAAGACGGTTTAGACAAGGATCTAACCTTTCTGGAATTCTTCCCTATATTGGTGGTTGTTTATTTATGGGCCGAGAGTCTGAGGAACTCTACGGTCCATTTTTGGTGTGATAACATGGCCACGGTCCATGTTATCAACTCCCTTACATCTAGGAACGCCAGGGTTATGAGCCTTGTCCGGGCTTTTGTTCTCCAGTGCCTGCGTTTCAATGTTCTTTTTCAGGCACGGCATGTTCCTGGCATTGACAATAGCGTTGCTGATGCTCTGTCACGGAACCAGATGGACCGTTTCCGTCAGCTGGCACCGATGGCCAGCGCTCAGCCGGATGCCGTGCCCCCTACAATCTGGGAGATTGGAGAGCGGAGTCGGAGAGGGCCATAAGCCTATCTGTTGCCCCCAGCACGCTCGCTGGCTACCAGAGAGCAGGTAGGGTGTTTCAGGAATTCTGGGCTGGCAAGGGCTACGCACCAGAATGGCCTATTCCAGTGAGTCATCTGCTGGAATTCCTGGCGGACGGCAGGAGACGTGGCCTGTCAGTCTGGGCACTGCAAGGTAAGCTGGCAGGGCTGTCATTCTTAGCAAAGGCAGGTGGTTTTCAGGATTATGCAGGGGACTTTAGGGTCCGCCGCATGTTGGCAGGGTGGGCTAGGGAGCATCCTGCCACCCCTGATTCCCATCGACCTATTTCAGTCGACATTTTAATAGCCTTGAGTGGCCAGTGGGACGAACTTTGCTCCTCCAGCTATGAAGCCTCACTGTTTCAGGCAGTGGCCCTCACACTGTTTTTTGGTGCCTTTCGAATTGGAGAAGTGGTAGCTGGCTCCAAGCGAGACTTATCTCATCGTGCCCTTCAATTGGCTGATATTACCATGGAAGGGGGTTGTGCTTGCATAAATCTGAGAAGGTCTAAGACGGACCAGAAGTGTAAGGGACGACGCGTCAGGTTGGCCCCATCCACAGTGCCTACCCTCTGCCCAGTGCGGGCTTTACAAGCATTTTTGGCAGATAGGGGACCGGGGGATGGATATTTATTTACCCATGCAAGTGAGGTTCCCCTCACAAAATACCAGTTTTGGGCATTAACAAAGCAAGCATTGCATAAGCTGGGGTTTGACCCCCTCACAGTTTGGAACCCATTCATTCAGAATTGGAGCTGCTTCTACGGCAGCAGGTATTGGTTTTCCCCAAACAAGAGTACAGGCAGTTGGACGTTGGTCTCTGGTGCCTTTAAGGGCTACATTCGCCCCTTTTAGAGGGCTTGGGAATGCGGAAGCCTAATACGTTTTATTTGTTTTGACAGGTTGCTGGACGGGGAGGGAGCAGACGCGCATCCTCATATGCGGCCACAGCATGATCTTCTGGGCAGCCCAGAGGGCAGCGAGGTCGAGCATGGGCTCGCAGCTGGGCCTCAGTCGTTGGGCTACAGTACAGTGGCTTAGCCGGCGAGGAATGCGTCGGGAGGGGCTCCTACCCACTCTGTTCCAGCAGGATGTAGTGCGGACAACCCCGCACGTGGTGGTCATTCACCTGGGTGGTAATGACCTTGGTTTGCTGCAGGGCAAGGCCCTCAGGGTTCAGGTATGTAAGGACATGCAGGTGATAAGGCAAAGGTGGCCTTCGGTACGTCTGCTATGGTCAGACTTGCTCCCACGTAGGGTGTGGCATGGGGTATGGAATCCATGGGCGCTCGATAGAGCACGGAAGAAGGTCAACCGGCATATTCGGTTGGCTCTTCTTGGGCACGGGGATTTAGCCATTCCACATCCCCATATTCAGCATTCAGAGGTTGAACTATACAGGGCCGATGGCGTTCACCTGTCTGATGCAGGTAACGACTTCTTCCTGCAAGACCTGCAGAGGTGTCTGCGAGAGGTTCTTCTCGGCAGTGGGGTAAAGGGGGACTAAATAGAGATTTGTCCCCCTTTTTGTGGCAGGAAGGTGCGGGAAGGGAAATAGGTAAGGACAGCTAGGTGGCCCCCTTAGGCACCCTTGGAGGTGATTGGCGGTTTCGGAGGCCTGTCTGTCAGAGCTTTCCGGCTTGAGGGCATGATATGGGCTGCCTCTGGGGCCAACTTATCTCATCTACCCAAGGGTTATCCGGCCCCGAGTGGGGATGACATAGGAAGGCCCCCCTACTCACCTACTAGGTGTGGCCTGGGTAAAGGTAAACACATGGGCTTGCCCTTCCTCCGGCAGGGGCTGGTCGCCCGAGAGCTGTGTGGCAAGCTACTTGCTTATAGACAGTTCCCGCACCTAGGTTTTCCTTCTGCAGGTCACTTTAAATTGGGTTTATGTTTAATGTAATTTAATAAAGTGGCCCTTGTTCAACCCAAGCTGACGTCTCTGTGTTTTATTTCGCCCCTCGACTGCAACTGTATGCTTAGAGTGAAACACTGGGCATTCACAAGTTAACTTGTTTCGTTTCTAGTTGCATTAATGATGCAAGAGCGTGGGATATAATGATTGCTATGTATATGCGGTGTAGACATCAAATGAGATGCAGTTTAAAGAATAAGGTTGTTGGGAATCCTTTGACTTTTGCTTCTGAATAACAGATGAGCATGTAACTCATTTATCATTTATAACCCATAGGAACATGGGCTTTATTTGTGTTTAAGAGAGGGGAAAAAACCCATCCACACAGAGTAATCATTTTAAAAAAGAATGAACAAAATCGGGTTTGTATTTGGGTGGCTTGAATATTCCAATTCATGACAAGCCTCTTCATGTTTGGGAAACAATTTGTGCATCTCTCACACATCATCAAAAAGAGATGAAAGCAAAAGAATGGTCAGTTAGCGAAACTGTCTGCAAAAAGGGCAACTTTTCTATGTGCTGTAGTTCATCCATGTTCCTATCATAAACTTCCCCTACTTCCTCTCATTTGTCTTTTTCATGCACATTTGAGAGAGGCACACTCAAAATTATGTTCACTATTTATAAAGCATAGTCAACGCATGTAACACCTTGGGAATAAATGTCTGCAAAACTTACAAGTGCAGGTATTTGATGAACAGAAATAATAATAATAATAATAATAATATTCCTACCTTCCTCCCAGTAGGAACATGGGGGGGCAAACAAAAACACTAAAAGCACTATAAAACATCATAAAAACAGACATTAAAATATACTAAAACGAAACATCTTTAAAAACATTAAAACAAAACATCTTTTAAAACTTTTAAAAAAAAAGCTTTAAAAACATCTTAAACAGCCATGTCATCACAGACGCAAACTGGGATAAGGTCTCTACTTAAAAGCTTTGGTGAAAGAGGAAGGTCTTCATTAGGCGCTGAAACGATAACAGAGATGGCGCCTGTCTAATATTTAAGGGGAGGGAATTCCACAGGGTAGGTGCCACCACACTAAAAGTCCGTTTCCTATGTTGTGTGGAACGGACCTCCTGATAAGATGGTATCTGCAGGAGGCCCTCACCTGCAGAGCCCAGTGATCGACTGGGCATATAAGGGGTCAGATGATATTTCAGGTATCCTGGTAGCAAGCTGTATAGGGTTTTGTACACCAAAACCAGAACCACGAACTTATCCCAGTATTGGAGTAGATAGTAATGTCCAACTATTTTCCTCATCAACTATGTCAGTGCTAGCTACTGTGCTGCAACGCTGTTGCGCCTACATTCAGAAATAAGGATTTCTATTTGTTTCTTCCACTTTTCAACACACATAAACAAAGTTTTGTTACTCTTCACCATTTTAACCTACACCACAGGACTTCCTATGGTTAAAATGATATGAAATTTGTAAAATACATATTTTAAACCTGAAAAGCCTAATATAATTAATAAAATACAGTAAAACCTCACTATACTGCAAGGATTGGGGGACAAAGGACACACCCGCAATACAGTGCTCCCGCATTGTAATGAAAACTGCATTAAAAGGCACTTAGAATGAGGATTGGGGGAAGCAGAAGATGCAACCCAAATGAATAAAAACAGTAACTGGGAGCAGAAAAAGGAGAACAGGAAAAAATAGAGGACAGTGGAAGAAAAAAAGAGATAAAAATTGTTGGAAAAGACAAACTGCCACTGCTGCAGCTAAGGGACTGAGCAGGAAGAGTAACATTGAGGGAAGAATAAATTAACAAATTAAACTCCACAGATAATAACAAAAGAGCATGAGAACTAACCCAAACTGAGAAGACTTGACTGATAGACACCTAGAAAAAAGCCACCAGGAAGGAAAACGGGAAGGAAATGGAAGGTTGGGGAAGAATGTCATGAAAAAAATTAAAACAATGCTGACAGGAAAAAATGGCTCAAAAACACTTAGGGAAGCAAATGGAAGGACTCACCATGGAAAAAACACTGTGGATGAAGAAGACAGAACAAACAGAAAAAAATAAAATAGAAAGTGAGGCTGATATAAGAGTGAACAAGAAACCTTTCCCAATTGCATTTCAGCTCAGGCTCACCCTTAAGGGTTAAAGCCAGCGAGTACATAGCGAATACCATAGAAGACAGAAACAAAATTCAAAGGGACCTTGATAGGCTGGAGCATTGGGCTGAAAACAACAGAATGAAATTCAACAGGGATAAATGCAAAGTTCTACACTTAGAAAAAGAAACCAAATGCACAGTTATAAGATGGGGGATACTTGGCTCAGCAGTATGACATGTGAGAAGGATCTTGGAATTGTCTTTGATCACAAGCTGAATATGAGCCAACAGTGTGATGTGGCTGCAAAAAAGGCAAATGCTATATTAGGCTGCATTAACAGAAGTATAGTTTCCAAATTGTGTGAGGTATTAGTTCCCCTCTATTCAGCACTGGTTAGGCCTCATCTTGAGTACTGCATCCAGTTCTGGTCTCTGTGTCATGGCCCCTTCAGAGGACTCGTCAGATGAGGACAACTCGGGAGTAACAGCAGCAGGCCCGGAAGGAGAACTGGATGAAACTCCTGAGAACGTAGCTCCCACTCCCACTCAGCTGGAGAGTGTCCAAGACACAGCTGAAGCTCTTCAGCCAGAGCTCCCCTCCCATCTGCAGGATACTCCCCTCCCACCTGCAGAGTGAAGAAGACTGAGAGTTGGGCAGCAGAGGGGCAGGCCTGCCCTTTTAAGACCAGCACGCTGTCAGAAGCCAGAGGGGTGATCGCTCACACCTGTCTGCAGACATGGACTTTAAAGACAGACCCTGGGTTCAGCGTGTTGCTGACTATAACGTCAGGCGTGACCACTGTGTGTCTCCCTATTCCCCTGAACCTTGACTTGGACTGACCTCTGGCAAACCAGACCCGGACCTTTTCTGATGAATCTTCTGGATTTCTGGCTTGGCACGTAAGCTTGGAACGAACCCTACCCTTATCTGCTTCCCCTTGCTAGTCTGGCAGATTTATAACCGAGCTGCCGGCTGAGGACTTTACAGCCCTGGCAATTACTAAGGAATTTACAGCCCCGCCTGCACTCCGCCGAGCTGATGTCTCAGAGAAAAGCTGACACACTGCACTTCAAGAAGGATGCAGACAAACTGGAACAGGTTCAAGGGAGGGCAAGAAGGATGATCAGGGTACTGGAAAAAGTGCCCTATTTATTTATTTATTATTTATTTATTTAATTTAATTTATATACCGCCCTAAGCCCAAGGGCTCTCTGGGTGGTGTACATAAAATAAAGAGACTGAAAGAACTGGGCATGCTTAGCCTGGAGAAGAGAAGACTGAGGGGAGATATGATAGCACTCTTCAACTACATGAAAGGTTGTCACATGGAAAAGGGATGGGATCTCTTCTCAGTCGTCCCAGAGTGCAGGACACAGAATAATAGGCTCAAGTTGCAGGAAGCCAGATTTTGACTGGACATCAGGAAAAACTTCCCAACTGTTAGAGCCATATGACAATGGAACCAATTACCTTATAGGCCCCTTCCAACTCTACTATTCTATCATTCTACAGTACTGGTTCCTAAACAGGCACCTAAGTGAAGAAAGTTGTTTGGAAGGATGGGAGTCAACAGCTTTTTCCAATCTTGTGAGTTAAAAGATGTGTGAACTGCTGTACTGTATATTTTACTTGGGGGACATGGTCTTAATCATGTGGTATCTGATTCCATGGTACATTGAGATGCATTATATTGAGGTTCTACTGTACTGTACTGATAACCCTCCCAATGCTGTACTACTTGGCCATTACAATGAAGAGCTATAGAATCTAGAAAAAAAAAAGATAATCGTTCAATTCATAGTGCTATAGGTAAAAGGTGTTTTTTAACCCACTTTAATGTACTTTCCTTGTGATTTTCATCTTCATACATATGTCTGATTATCAACTGTTTTGGATTCATAGACATCATTGCAGCTTATTATTAGCAGATTGCTCTTTTAGAATGAAGTAGATATTCAAGGGAATACAATAGGCAAATAATGAGACATTTTTCTTGTAATGAACTTCGGGGCATTTTAGTGTTTCATACAGCCCAGGAGCAAAACTGAAAAAAATAAAATAAAAATAATATCTCCAAAAATATGATCCAATGACTGGAATAACTATTCTGACTTGATTGTGGCTACAAAATGCCACAATTTGGAACAATAATTTTTCCCAAGAAGTAACTGGATGTCCTTTCTCATTTCAGCTTTTAATTTTGTCTTAGGTGGAGAGTTTAACAATTGCAGTAAATGGGGCAGGACATATTCACTCTGCATGAAAAGCACAGACTGTTTGGCCAACCAAATACAAGGTGATTTACAGGTGATAGGGATTTGAAGATAGAGAGTGCAGATGTCCGCTCTTTATAAAACAGATTTTCCCCCTTGTTAGTCTTTTAGATTCAGTTCTACCGGGAATACACCAATCTCTGAACATTTCCCTCCATATTACCCCTCCAGGTCGAAACAAAAGGAGATTGAGTTCACTTTTATAACAAGATACAAGTTTTCTGTGCTCAGAGTATGTGAAAGAGAAATGGCCATTACATTGGGAATCCAATCAGGGCTTGTTGAATTCATACACAACCCCTTTGGAAGCCTCTAAGGCTTTTGTGATGAGGAAAGGTAATTTCATTCACAGACAGCAGGCAGAGAAAAAGTATGGGCATCCTGCAAAAAGAATTGAAGTCTATATTACATCCTAAGAAAAGATCTTACCCAAACCAACCCCTCTAAGGCTAATGAAGTTGAATTAAAACTGTTAAATCAGCTTATGATCAACTGTTACTGTACAGTGCACATTTATCACTTCTATTTAGACAAATATTAGATCTAAGAAAAAGGGTATAAGGGAGAGAGACAGGAAGAATATAGCCAGAAATACCTTGTAACTACTACCAAGAGTATCAATTCTCAACTTTCTTTTAGAAATTAAAAATCAAACTGGGAGCCAATTTATTCATACAGATTATTAATAAAGTTCACAGTAATTATTCTAAAAGAAACTGGAAGAAACCCAATACCATAATGGTATGAAATTATAACACAGTGTCTTTCTTCTGAAAAAAAGCCTATGAAAATGTGATAAAACTTTCAAAATGTTTCAAATGGATTAAAGATAATGCAACTTGTGCTCTTTCTGAGATGAAACGTCTTCCTTACAGCCGATAGTTGCTTTTGACTGTTATGATTCAGTTTGCAAATGATTTTGTCATTCTTTAGTACCATGAATGAATGCTAGAAAACTAAGTATTTAGGCAGAGTCCTTACAATTCATGCATCAGAGTGAACAATACTAAAGGGCCATACATTTCTGAATGTAGAAATCAAGATATATTTTTATTAGACATCTGTCTTATTAAACAGAAATTAAAGATTATATTGACTGGGTCAAATATTACAAGTAATGCTGGTTAAAGTATTACAAGTATCATTTTGATTGCATTCTGAGCTGAATGACACTTTAACATCTCAAAAGCCGATCTAAAGTGGTGATGCAAAATTATATTCAATTCAAAATATTTTTCAGTGCAAATAATAAATGCAAGAAGAAACACTTTTATATCTTTCTACTGGGGGGCTCTGCCCCCTGCTTGGTCCTCACCAACTCCCAACACTCTCACTTGCTCCACCCCAACCCCTGCCAACCCCCAACCACTTCAGGCACCCCCACTCTCCTCAACAATCTGCTTGCCTTTCCTGTTCCCCTGCCATGTCCTATGTTGCCACTGCCCTGTACCTCCCCAAACATTGCTGCCACACAGCGCATCTAGGCTACACACCAGCTTCCTGTCCACCAATCCAGGCTGCTGCTACCTTGCACTGGCACCTCCCCTGGACAAATTCCACTGCTGCCTAGGCCACACACCGGCCTCCCACCTGCCACACCCACCCAGGCTGCTGACACCACGTAGCCACTGCATAGCTGCTGCCACACCTAGACCAACCATTCGCTAAGGCTGCCACTGCCACCTTCCTGTCATGGCCCCGTCAGAGGACTCCTCAGATGAGGATGACTCGGGAGTAACAGCAGCAGACCCAGGAGCAGCAGGAGACATGGAGGAGCCTCCTGAGAATCCAGCTCCTTCTGCCCCTCAGCTGCAGAGCACCCCAGGGACAGCAGAGGCCCTGCAGCCAGACACAGACAGTGAACAGGATACTCCCCCCTCACCTGCAGAACGTAGACAGCAGAAGGTCACGCAGAAGAGAGGCAGGCCTGTCTCCTTAAGGCCCAAACGCTGAGGGCTCACACCTGCTGTCCATCCTGCTCTTTATAAGGCACCCCTTGGCTGCAGCTTGTTGCTGACTGCAACGTCAGGCGTGGCTTTGTGTAGACCTAGTTTCCCTGCAGCATCTCTTTGACTGACCTCTTTGGCAATTGATCCCGGACCTCCACTGACCTCGCTTCTGGACTTCTGACTCGGCAAGTACGCTTCGGATAGGCCTGGCAGATTTACAACCCGACTGCTGGCTAAGGACTTTCCTTCCCTGCCAAAGACCCAGGAATTTCCAGCCCCCCCTGACACTGCTGATGCAGTGTAGAGCTGACACTTCCTTGCTTGCTGAGGTGGGAGGTGCAAACCACATGCAGGTGGGAGGGTGGAAACACTCAAACTGCAGTGTGATACTTACATTTTAATGTATATAGAGATCTGGCAGTAAGTCAAATACTCTGAAAATTAACCTTGTTTCTAATGTCATTTTTAAAACTTCCTTTCAAGAGTGGTAATGTGGAAAAGTACTCTAACCCAAGTACATTCATTAATAGTGTAACCCTATGAATTTTAATCAAAAGTACATCCCACTTTTTCAGTGCAGCTTCGGAATGCCCAAAGTCAACTTTTAAAATACATACATTTATCATTATGTCAAAAGAGCTAGAATTAACTATAGAAAAGCATCCAAGAATTATTTTAGTACACTGCAAAGTGACCTTTTCTGTTTACCTTGCAGCAAGATAAGACAAAAAGAGTCGTTCTGGATCAGGCCAAAGGCACACCTAGTCCAGCATCCTGTTGTCATAGTAGCCAACCAGATACCTATGGCATGTCCACAAGCAGGATTTGAGTGCAACAGGGCTTTAGCCAGCCTTCACTGTCCTGATATGCTTATCTTTAGGTATGAAAGGGATTCTGAGCAGTGTGGTTAAACTGCGAGCCCTCTCTATACAATACATCTGCCTTCTCAAAGAGATTATATTAACAATTTCCACATGAATGCAGGATCTTTCAAATCTTCCACAGAGAAAACCAGTGCTGAATGACTGCTGGGGATCTGGGTGTGTCCTTGTGGGACCAGCTTGCGCAGAATGGTGAACGCCTGTACAGTGGGGCCAGGCTACGGAGGTTGGAAACACATACTCTCTCCTAGCAAGGAGGGACATGTTTTCCCACATCCTTGCTGGGGAGTCACAGTCCGTTGAGACTGACATGCCCAGGGGACTGGGGGGAATACTCCCTTTCAGTCAGGTTTATCCTCACCTGCCCGAAGTAAGTTCAATTGGATATTTGGATGTAATTGGCTGAAGTTTAATATTTTTTATATTTTAATAAATATAACATTATTCCATTGCGGTGTCACAAGTCTTCTTTGGTGTGGTGGCAAAACCCAAACTCTTATGTTATACACATCCCATCCAGTTTCTGCTTAGCTTCCAGCAGTCTCTAAAAGTGGCAAGTGTGAAAGTAGTGCTGCATCATACTCTAACCCATTTGCCTATTTCTGGGACACGACTTCTAGAAATGTGGTTAGCCTAGCTAAAGGAAAACATCTGAAGGAGGACAGGGGTAAAAAGATAGTATACAGCATCCTATATGTTGAGCAGAATACTACACATTACATGTAAAAGTAGACAATGAAGCCTCGGTGGGTAGAAACATCTGGAATCCCATGGAAGGAAAAATTGCTAGGGGCATTTTTCATGAAAAGGACTGGTTAGGAAAGGGTTAAGCAACAGCTATATCCATCAGTTTTTCACTCAAAATTGGAGGCTGCTTTTCATCTAAAAACTTTTACAGGAATGTGTGTGTAATGTGTAGCTGTCCCACACTTCCTTAATGCTCCCTCCAATATTAAATGAAATGCCCTTGGATATTTGCCATTCACTTGGAGAATCCAAAAATTGAACCCTGCAGGCCTATTGTGAGTCTAGATTAGGCTAATAAATCACATCTCCCAAGACAACGTCCCATTAAACCTAATTAGCCAAAGCCTTTATTCCTAAACTGCCTCTACTCAGGGGAAGTTTTAACTTTTGGTTTTCAAATGAGCTAAAGGCGCTTAAAATGCTTTCCCCTCTTCATTTGGCAGAAAATGGCTTATTTTTGTGCACAGTCAAGGGTACTTTTAGAAGTTGGTGTAAAATTTTGATACAGTTCATGAGCCTTTTAATGATATCTTGCTACATTTTATGACAAATGGGTAGTTGCTCATATGACAGATTAACTTTCCGTTGGACAAAATCTCAATACAGCTGCCATCTGAACCAACAGAATCTCAATAGTTACGCCCTATCCTTTATTAGTTGGGTAAATTACTGCTGTAAGAACCCAGCTATCCCCTTGCCATTACTTCATGAGACCCTTTTTAAAGAAATATTAGTAACAGGAGCACATCTTTCTCAGAGCACCATTTACATCATCACTAAACTCTTTCATTTCATTCTAATGACCACAACTTTTAGGCATGTTACATAAAGCTGCCTTGGTTACACTCTTGAAATAGAAGCCTTTAAGGTCCAATTCAAATGTTTCATCTCTTGCGTGAGTTGTGTGTATGAATGTGCTTCCATATCACTGTAAAACTCAACACATCTGTACTGTTTCAAATCCTACTTCAAATTAGGCATTTTCATGTTAATGCACTGTAATGGCTTTGACATAGCATTTCTGATGCCTTGTGCCATTGTTCATTTTTATGTAGAAATGAATGTGTAAGGAAGAGGCAGTCACACCTGCTGGCCCTGTGTTCAAAGTGACATTGGCATTGCTACCCCTGGCACCCCGAGTTCATGGTGTTGTTGGCATGTGCATAAAGGGATCACCCTACATTACATATTCTTTTCCAAATGGAAATGAACTAGTGTATAGGGCTCAAGTTTGTTGAGTCTGGCTTATCTAGGTGTGCTTCAAGCCCTCTGCTCTGTGATTGGTCAATATTTTTGTTTTTCTGCTAACATCTCTTGTGCTTTTGAGTGGAAATCTGACTCTAAAGTTATGTTGGTTAACATGAAAAGGGGGGGGGGAGAAATTCCACATTAGTATTTCTAAAATGGATGAGATAACACTGATTGGAAATACATTGTCTGAAAATCTACATGATTTATATCACCCAAAACACCAAGTATCGTAGACTATTTACAAAGCCACATGGCGTTTACATCAAAGGACCATTGCAGGTAGTATTGTGCAAACATCAAATCACTGCTTTTGTGTATGTTTCACCATCTCAAACAGTGGATTGCAGAATACCAAAGTTATTCTGCTGTGCCTCTCTGATAATGCAATCCTATATTTCTCAACCAGAAATTAAGTCCAATTGAGTTACGCAGGTATAGGTTTGCAGTCTGAGTTTTTTATATCCTGTATTTGATATTTTTAAAGTTTAGTAGTCTTTTATTCTGTACTGCATTGCATTTTCACATCATTTTAATTATAAACTGCCCTGGGAACATGGTAGCATTGAAGGCATGGAGTATAAATGCAGCAAATAAAATAAATATGCACTATCAATGATGATTCATACCTATCATGGGAATTCAGCATCAGATGGTTCAATTTTCTTGAGCACAGAAGCTGAATTCAGCTGAGTAGTTACAATATCAACTACGATAGTGAAGCCACCAAAGAGTGGATCTTTTGGGCACCATCACTATATAAATACTGGCATATTGCAAACAAGTAGCAAGGAAACACCTCAGTGCCTTTTGGCTCACTGTACATTTCTCATATTATTGAGCCATGGAAGCTATCTCCCTATAGTCTGGTCCCTCACTGCTCTGTAAGAAGAAAAGACATGGGTCTGCTGAATTATTTCTCTGTATAGTTGTTGCCGGATTCATGTGGAACCAAACCATGGGATAGAGGCACTTAGGTTACTCTAGTAATATAAGAATCAGGCTCTGATGATACTGAGCTGTAATCTCACTATGATTTTCCATCATGTGTGCACAACCAAACTGATATAATCACCTATAGCACTGGTCTTTACCTCAACTGTTCATCTGAATACAACTCAGAACCAGAGCTTGGAAAAGTTACTTTTTTGAACTACAACTCCCATCAGCCCCAGCCAGCATGGCCACTGGATTGGGCTAATGGTTCAAAAAAGTAACTTTTCCAAGCTCTACTCAGAACTAATTTTAAACATGATGACATTCAAACATATTGGTTCTATGTTACAATGACCATAAATCAGGAATGCAATAATTCTTCAAACATGTGCTAGACAGCTTTTTCTATGCTGCTTAGAACATAATTGAATTTCCCCCATCCATTGTTTTACAGCAGCTTGTAGCCATTGTAATCATCAAAAGTTATAGTTTAAGGGTCAGAGCATGCTCAGCAAATATGAAGAACTGGATCCACTGGGTGGTGTAAGTGTGTGTGAGACAGATAATATGCCTATAGTACAATAATCAGGGCTGGGAAACCATGTCATGTGTCCTAGATTTGCATTGCATTTTTAGAAGTTATTCTTCTCAATCATTAGATGCTAGCATAACATTAGATACTGTTTTAAGTTTTTTATCTTTTATTTTTATCTTTTAAGTTCTTTTCTTCTCACTTTCTTGTATGCGTATGCACATATATACATGTATGTATGTTTGTATGTGTATGCACAATGCATTTTATGTATTTTAATAGTATTTTATGCATTTTAATTTTCTGTAATGTTTTGTGTTTTTATTGTGTATTTTATTATATATGTGTGCAATTTTATTGTAGCCGCCCTGAGTGCCCTATTGTAAGGTAGAAGAGAGGGATAGAAATATTTTAAATAAATAAATAGTATCACATTTTTGGATGCCCAGAGAATCAGACATTTACAATTTCCTTCACACTTGATATGTGATCTAAGACAAATGATCTAAAATCTGGGTAGGTCAGTACCAACAATTCATGAACATATTTAGTCCTTGACAATGTTGTAAAAGTCACTGGAAAAACAAAATCCATCTCTTTATCATATAACACAAATATTACTTATTTGATTTTTATCCAATCCATGCTCAGGTTGACATACAAAGATCTCCTTCCTATATTTTATTATCACAGCAACCCTGTGAAGTAAGTTGAAATATAGTGACTATCTCAACATCAGTGATCTTTATGGTTGATGGACATCTGAACCCGGCTCTCTCCCCAATCCTAGACCAACTAACACACTAATCATTACTAGACCAGCCAACACACTAATCATTACATAACACTGGCTCTGCGTAATGTAAGACTGGAATATTGTCAGAAAAGAGTGTCCATATTTTAGGCATGTAAGCCTCAAGAAATGTCTAGACCAGCCTTTCCCAACCAGTGTGCCTCCAGATGTTGTTGGACCATAACTCCCATCAGCCTCAGCTAGCACTGCCAATGGTCAGGAAGATGGGAGTTGTAGTCCAACAACATCTGGAGGCACACTGGTTGGGAAAGGCTGGTCTAGACACTACATAGTGCCACAGTAGTTCAGGCTACAGTACATGAACAGACCCACATGCCTTGATGTGGTTGTCACCCAGACAGCAGGCAGGGCTGGCCCTATCTAGGCAGAGTGAGGCAGCCACCTCATGCAGCAGATGCTGAGGGGCGGGGAACAGCAGGGAGGACAGGGCTGTGAGTGTCATGAAGCCTACCCTAAGCTAGGATATTGCCCTCAGGTTTTTTGGATGTCCAGGTATAGCAGGAGACTCAACCAATTTACAATGTTGAAATAAGATTAAACTGCCAGTCCAGTGAACAGTCCAGCACATGGAATGGGGAGAGGTGCCATCTTATCCCTGTGCCTCAGCCTTGGGCTGGTTTTGGCAGCAGGCAACAGCATAAAATGAATAGAGGCTGGCAAAGGTGCAGGTCTGATCCTATACCATAATCAGGCCTATGAGTCTTCACAAGGATAACACAGGAGTGTCACAGTTGCTTCCTGATGGTACTCCTCATGGCAACCGTAGTGCAGATTAGCCACACATGAATGACAAAACATTCTGGTGAATTGTAGCTGGAACCATACAGTCAAAAATGAAAGCAATTCACCTCTCTGACAGCCAAGAAGTCATCTGAATTTAAAATAAACTTTTTTATATATAAAAACAAAAAAATGTGCAAGATGCGTCTCCCCAACCCATTCACATGCTCACCTACCCACACAAATCTTTGAATAGCTGTTTGTTTCTATGATTTTAAAAAATACAGAGATGCCTTTTAGACATCTGTTTCTTGTGATTAGAGCACCCCACCAAAATATCACAGAAACTTTGTTTTATTTCAAGACCCTACCTCCTGGTAAGCCTGCGATAAGTTTAAGATTTCATAATAAATCCTTTCATTTTAATACTAGGTGGTGTACTATTTTACTTTAATCCTCTGCTGAAGCTTATCTATTATTCTCTTGCCTGTTTTACATATATTTATAACCATTTCATTTTTTAAAATTGTACATTTTGAAAGGATTCAGCTTAGGAAAAGTTGTTCCCATCCCAGACTAAATTACTCAGGATGTTTTAACGTGTTTTTGGCGCTTCTGTTTGCCGCCCTGGGCTCCTGCTGGAAGGAACGGCGGGATATAAATCAAATAATAAATAAAATAAATATAAAGCCCTATACAGCTCAGGACCAGGACACCTGAAAGATCATCTTACTCCTTATATACCCAGTCGATCACTGTGCTTGCAGGTGAAGGCCTCCCGCAGATACCATCTCATCAAGAAATCCATTCTGCACAACACAGGTAGCAGACCTTTAGTGTTGTGGCACCTATCCTTTGGAATTCAGTCCTCTTAAATATTAGACAGGCACCATGTCTGTTATCTTTTCAGCACCTACTGGAGACCTTCCTCTTTCAACAAGCCTTTTAAGTGGATACCTTTACCCACTCTGCATCTGTATTGGAACTGTTTTAAATATATTTT
Organism: Rhineura floridana; assembly: GCF_030035675.1. Lineage (NCBI taxonomy): Eukaryota > Metazoa > Chordata > Lepidosauria > Squamata > Rhineuridae > Rhineura > Rhineura floridana. The sequence goes on from NC_084481.1 coordinate 66,175,373, forward strand.
TAAAAGTTTTGTTTTTGAGATGCTTTGTTTTTAAGATGCTGATTTCCCTCTATTTGATGGTATGGGGCTTGAACACCCATCCTTGGTCTTATGTATCTATACGTAGATGGTGCTGGGCACTGAAGTATGCATAGACTTGTTCACACAGTGGAAACACATTGTGTAACAAGAATTCCTACAATTGCACTAATAGGTGTCAGCATGTACTTCCAATTTGTACACTACATTGTTCATGCAAGTATATGTGCCCAGAACCCTGAATGAGTTTGGACAAGAGGTCAACCATCAGGGGGAAGATTAATGCCATGTGTCTCTGAACCAGACCTGACTAGGACAAAAAAACATTCTGGATATGCTCAACATGTTTGTTCTCTCTTTAACTCTTCACATGTTGTAAGGCTGAGTTTTGCCACTGAAAACAAGTATTTGAGATAGAGGATGACCCAATTCAAGTTGATCAAAGACTCCTTTGAGCTTTTCTTAGAATAATTATCCCAATTCAGTTATCTCAATTGCTTGTAGCCAGAGATTGTCCCTTCCTTCTGGTGCCTAATGGACTGCTAATTACTTCCCAGATGTAGCAGTGCATCAGGCACCAGGGCAATGTGATGAGACCTCCACCTGCTGCTGTTACCACTGCTAGATCCAAAAGCTAAGTAAGGAAGTGGAAAGGAGTTTAAATGAGAAAGAAGCAATTTAGAGTCCCTTGCAATAGGGAAAATTAGAGTTGTAGGAATGAAAAAGGGGAACAGACTGGCTATCACTCTGTTCCCAATGACATTATTACGGGCATGAAAGGGTCCAATAAGTTTTTTATGCTTGGACTTTGAAGCCCTTTCTGAGTCTACACCTCTTTGAACTAGAAATGTGTACAAATGTCCTCTCAAACTTTTCTCAAAAGAAAAAATGAGGGAACCATTTCACTAAATTTCTCCAGGGGGAGGAAAGATTCTTCAACAATTTCTCAGTGCTAGAACTCACCATTGACAGCAACAGTGTGGGTGGGTGGGGGATAAAACCACCACAAAAATGGTGAATAATGTTGGGAGAACATTCTGCAAAGTAGTCTATGTGAAAACGAAAAATCCCATGAATTTTCTCAGAAAAAAATGTCTTCTGAGAAATATGGCATCAGCTCTACTCTGAACCCTCATATTAATAACTGATCTCATCACATACATTTTTTCATAGCTCCTCACATAAGCAAGAATTTTGAAAATTGTATTTTACGTTTTTTGTTTTTACTGGCCTATATTAGCCTATTGTATTTTAAATTGCTGTCACCTGCTCCAAAATCACTAGTGATGAGGGGTAGGATATATATTCTATAAATAAAATTTAATAAATAAAAATAAACTACAACTATGGCCAAAACTGATGTTTATGTACCTCTTGAAGCATTTTCCTACTCAGAAATCTGTTGTGGAAGTCATTGCACATCTAATGAATACTAAGCATTATATGTCATATATTCCTATTTGGAGCTCTACGTGTCTAAACAACTGATGCTGGGAAGGTAGTTGTTTTTATGAATGAATCTGCACTATATCATAATATAAATAAGAAAATAATTTTCCATAAAAGTGAGCTGGTGATCTGTTTTAACTTTTGTGTGGTTTTTATTGTATTACTATTGTTGTAAAGCACTTTGATTTTTTTTATGAAATCGCAGAATACAATTATTTTTTATAAATAAGTAAATTTTCAATTTATTTGTTACTTCTAGTAATACTCCCCAATGTAGGTGAATGAGGTTCCCCATGTTTTCCAATAATGTACTGAATGGGAACATGGAAAATCCCATACAGATATTCCTTATGGCTCCAGGATGTTCCTTAAGAAAACTTTGTAATTTATTTATTGCATTTTTATCCTACCTTTCCTTATAGGGGCTCAGACGAGCATCCATGATTCTTCCTCTCCCCACCCCCAGCTTCCCTGCATTTTACTTCTATAACAACCCTGTCAGATAGTTTAGGCTAAGAGAGAATGACTGGCCCAAAAGTGCCCAAAGGTACTTCAGGACTAAGCGGAAATTTGAACACGGTCACTCCATCTGTAGTCAAAGACTCTAACCATTACATCATGCTGGCTTGTTTGGTAGTATCCAGTTGTGGTTTCTATGACTTGAGAAACTAAAGGCAAGAGGTTAATTAATACCTGAATGCCCCAGAAATATAAAGGAGGCTTGTAGCATAGCATCTTGTTTTTTAGCCTGTGTTTTGAAGACGTATATAATTAATTTGCATACCTGATCTAAAGCAAGATAAATTGCATTAGAGACCAAGATTGTGCCTTAATACATCTTGATAAGACTTATTAAATATTAAAGTTCCTTTACTGGCGTACAAGAATAAAGACTCTTCTGTGGCATACCTCATTGGCATTTTGTTTAAAGAAAGCTATATTTTACAGCATATGCTGTAATTTAATAAATTTCAGATAATTACATTCCTATGAGATGGAAATGGATTGCCTTCAAGTCGATCCCGACTTATGGCGTCCCTATGAATAGGGTTTTCTTGGTAAGCGGTATTGATATCAATAATGTGAAGAGAATGTAAAGATGAGTTTTAAAAAACCTTTAATGGGCAGGGGAAAGGTTGCCATAATATTGGCATGGGGTGAAAACAATTGATCAAATCATTAAAATGAAATCAGGGAGATCAAATGGATAGGAATTTAATTACTCCTTTAAGAGGAAGCTAAAAGGCAAGGAAATGAAATCACAGTACCAGTTTATACATTGGAATGAAGCTGTCTGGCCACTGGGTGTCATCCTTGATTCAAATGACGATTAAAGACCTTCCAGACACAGCATAATGTCTGCAACTTCAATAGCAGTTAAATTCTACTCTCTTTGACTGTATGGCATACAGCAAATAGTTCTGCATTTAAATCAGCTATAAAATGGAATACTCTGACAGACAAATTCACTTTTGTCTCACTGCCTTATTTGGAGACCTGGAACATCCTGGTGACGTGAGAAATAAAAAGAGGGACAACAAGGATGTGATTGCTTGAGACTAATATGCCCAATCTGAGAACTGATCTCATAGTCCTAAATACATAATAAATAAATGCACAGGTGGACGAACATTTCACATTCCCCATTATAACCAAATTTAAACTGCTTTCCTAGATTCCCCTCTTTCATGGCTGTATTCTCCTTGGTGGAAGGGATATGTATATTACTAGTTTATGTGACTGCAAAAAGCATGATGTACACTGATGACACCATAAAACACTTCTACTAGTAAGTGACCTCTGACATACATTGTATTTCCATTATTTTGATCTGCTGTATTTGTGTGTTCGATCTGGTTTTCAGTTTCTGAAGACTGCTTATACAGCTCTATGGGTGTACAAATCCACACTATTACCATTATTATGCTTTCAAAAATTATGTCAAAGTATGCTTTTTCAGTACTTGAAATAAAGGGACTAATTTTACAAATGAAGTTTAGCTTTGCATGCCAAATAATCTGGGAAATCTACAGTTAGCAGGGCTGTATCACAGAGTCCACCAGGGGTCGCCAACCTTTTTGGACCAGAGGGCACATTTCAAATTTTGAGGGAGCGAAGCTTTCTCATAATTGTATTTCTGTATTAGAAAAGGTTTGAATTTCTGCCTGCCATGCACAAGAACCTTGTTTTCCCCCAATGCCAACCCTAAACCAAAGCCTAGGTTGCTATCCTGTACCCACTTACCTAGGAGTAAACTCCATGAAACACAAAGGGACTTACTTCTGAGTAGACAGGTACCATTGAACTGTTAACTACACAGTGAATTCTTAATGAGTCCCTGGTCATTAACTCCTGCAAAGCAAGCGACATGCTTAACCTCTTTGCAAAGTTTTCGCACTTGCCTTTTGGGGGGAAGGGATTCTTTTGAAGGAAATCATTTCCAAAGGGATTGCAATATCTTTAACATTCACCCATATTCACTGTGCAGTAGTATTTGCAGAAAATAACTTGTAGGCACCACCTGATCTTAGGCAATCCCAGCACAGGAATGCATCCTGGTTGGTAGGGAAAAAGAAACTATGGAGATTCCAAGGACTAGGACAAAAAACAGAAGTAGCAAAAGTGCACTAAAGGCAAGGGCAAAAGAGTAGTTCTTTAGGATCCCAGGGATGACTACTCCCTTATCATTCACAGCTCTGTCTTCACATATTGGTTAATAACACCAACAGGCAGGAGCAACCAGTCTGCCTCATAGCACATAAATCACTTAGGAAGGATACCTGCACATTTTTGCTCTATAACTTTCTTTCTAGGAGGGCTAAAGACTTACTTTTTTAAAAAAATGGAAGCTCAGATTATAGTATACCTTGCGGGGGACACCACTGAAGTCCTTTGTGAGTGCCATGGCATCTGTGGGCAACGGGTTGGCGACACCCAGAGTATACTGTCTGCCATAGTTTATTATGAATATCCATGAAAGCTTGTTCTAGAATATAAAACTTGTTAGCATATGGTACCATTGTTTATGGGATGTATATGCACATCACATTCAATTTTGACTAGTTGCTTAAATAGGGCGAGCACAAAAAATGTCTTTACAATTGGGGTTTGGCGAAACTAATACCCCTCTAAACTGTGAAAGTATGGGCTCAAGAGGTGAGACTGCCAATGTTTTACACAACAATGGTAATAGGCTTCTTGAAACTGTCTAACTGAGATATGTTCCTCCTTCTCAGACCCATCACTCCATTTCCGTCCTCCAACCCAGGAGATAGAAAAGGATCCAGCAGGTCAAAGTCAGCAGCCACAACTTGCCTATGAACAGGTGGTGTTCTTTGTCTCTGGGCCTGCCCTCTAGGGGCTGCCTGTGACTCTGGAGACCCTTCCCCATCCTCTTCGGAAGAGGAGTGCTAAGCAGTCTGCAGATGTGCTCTTCTGGGACCCATGTTACTTGGAGGACCTGGGAGACAGGTGCCCTCCTAACCACTAGATGCTGAGGGATTAGATCCCGGAGCCTTGTTTTGCCCAAGCGACTCAGCCATAAGGTCCAAAAGGCTTCTTTTTTCTGCTTCAAGACTTCCACACTTAAACAAAAGGGTGGGGGATTGCTTGAGACTGAGGGAGGTGGAGGATCCTGAAACCAGTAGTGGCTGGTGAGGCAGCACAGATGGGGCTCCGTTGTTCTTCCAGCGGGACACTGCTGCTGACCAAGAGGGAGAGAGGGAAGTGTGGTGATGTGCAGTGGTGGAGCTAATCCAATGTTCCTGCTGCACCAAGCAACTTGCCAGGTTCAGAAGCAGGAGAGCAACAGAGCCCCACCTGCACCACCTTACCTGCCACTACTCTGTTACCTCCAAGTTTGCTGGCTGCTTAGGTTTTTCTTCATTGTCTTGAGAGTTATTCTGCTTCTCACCTGGCTGGAGGAGAAAGGCATGAAGGAGTTTGAGACACCCTCTTGTGGCATGTGTTTTTTGCAACAGCCTATGAATGTGGTGCAGGAGAAATGACCATTTCCTCCCTAGCCCTACCAGGCTGACACTACAGTTGAGTGCTTACTGAGGTGGAACTGGGGCAGTCTGCAGCACCTCTAAAGGTCAAAGCAGGGAGGCTACTCTTAGACCGCAGCAGATGTCCTAGTGCCCATCTCCTGGCCCATCTATGGTAGCACTCCAGCTACAGTTACTTCTGAGCCTGACAAGCAAAAAAGGGCTTGGTGCAACACACACACTGGGCTGTGATACATAGTGGATCTTTCCCTTGATGCCTTTTCCATTGTTTCAAAGCACACTCATTCTGCTTGCCTTCAGTAGGGCAACATAGGGGAGAAGTGAGAAAACAAAAAGCAGGGACCAGAAAGAAAGGCTGTAGGATTTTATCTTTTTTTGAACACTAAGGGGGAAAACAGGGAATTTGACCCAGAGGCATATGGAAATAATAACAGGCAGAAATTTACTGATAAGGTGTCACCAAAAAACAAGTCGGGGGAAAAAAACCAAATAAAAAACCAGAGGTGACACCCGCCACCTCCGCTGTCCCCAAAAACAAGGAGGGACAAGCAGGGCAGGAGGAAGCGGGAGGAAACACAACTGAAAAACAACCACCCCAACCAGCCCAGACTATTCTAAAAAAGGGTAAAGGTGAAAGAGGAGGGGGGGGGAAACTGGGAACAAAACCCTCAAAAACATCCCCCAGTCCCAACACTTTCTCACACACAACACTTAAATTCTCACACTACAAGTGAGTATAGCTGCCTCGGACAAAGGCAAGAATGAATTGGAGTGGGAGGGGCATGGATGTCCCCAGGTTTGAATTCTTGCCTTCGGACGCTAGATGGCGCTATAACCCACGTGCTATAACCTACCTGGAGAAAATAGCAATAAGGAAGCTTCTGTACTTAACCACCAACACTAACCCTGACACAGCAAGTGCAGTCGGGATTTTATGTAGGAAAATTAGTACACCCACACAAAAGGACTGGAGTGCTGTCAAAAGGATGGCTAGATACTTGAAAGGAACTATGGACTTTAAGCTCAGATTACCAGCTAACAGTGATCCAAAACTTGTATGTTACAACTGATGCAGACTGGGCTGGAGACAGTTCAGACTCCAAATCAACTAGTGGCTTCCTGTTTATGTATGGAGATGGACCTCCTAGGCTAGGCACAAGCAAGATATAATAGCATTTTCTTCCACAAAATCTGAAAACATAGCTGGTGTAGAAGCATGCAAAGAAGCCATTTAGCTTAACAGATTACTAAAGGATTTGGGAATAAGAGTACAAAGGCCAGTCCAGATGATGGAAGACAACCAGAGTTGTATTAGACTTTCTCAGCTGAGAAAATCACTCCATGCACTAAACACATAGGGATAAAGTATCAAATCATGTGTGAGTTGACAGAGAAAGGATTCATCAAGATGAACTACTGTCCAACTACAGAAATGACAGCGGACATATTGACAAAACCATTGCCAAGAGACTGTTTCCAGAGCCTTCAGGTCAAGATGGGACTCTTGGGTTCTAACATGCCAGCTTGAGGAGGAGTGTTGGGTTTAAGCAAGCTTGCATGTCGTCCCCTTTGATAGGGAGATGTTCCCTCTAACCAGTATTGGGGATATTGCTATATGTTTGTTTACTATGATGTAACTTCCTTAAAGGGTGGGGTTATTTACCTTCTCTTCCTCCTCCTTTGTCTGGGGCTATTGCTCTTTTTGCATAGTCTCCATTAACCTCTAGCAGAGGGAGCAGGCAGACGCTGCTTCCAGGAGCATTCTCACCAATGACTGAAAATGGATTGAAACTACAGATTATTTCTGTCTAAGCTAGAGCCTGTTTCTTTAAACATATGAAGGTCATGAGTAAATATTCCTTTATTCTTTTTACTTAAGAAGATTGTCTGTATGAGTTATTTGATTAACATCCTTTTTAGGGAAGGTGATTGAGAGGGTTGTAACACAGCAATTGCAAGTACTCTTGGATGAAACAGATTATCTTGACCCATCCCAGTCTGGGTTCAGGCCTGGTTATGGGACTGAATCGGCCTTGGTCGTCCTGATGGATGACCTTTATCGGGAGAAGGACAGGGGGAGTGCAACCCTCTTATTCTTACTTGATCTCTCAGCAGCTTTTGATACCATTGATCATGGTATCCTTCTGGGCCGACTTGGTGAGATGGATATTGGAGGCACTGTTTTACAGTGGTTCCGATCCTATCTGCAGGGTTGCTCTCAGAGAACAGCATTGGGTGACTGTCTTTCAGCCCCCTGGCAGTTGTGCTGTGGGACGCCACAGGGTACCATCTTGTCTCCCATGCTGTTTAACATCTATATGAAGCCCTTGGGAGCAATCATCAGGAGCTTTGGGGAGTGGTGTGTCAGCTCTTCACTGAGACAGCAGTGTCGGTGGGGGTGCAGGCAGGGCTGGAGATTCCTTGGTAATTGCCAGGCCGTAAGTCCTCAGCCGGCAGCTTGGCTATAAATCTGCCAGGCTAGCAAGGAGGAAGCAAGATAAGGGCAGAGGCCGTTCAAAGCTTACATGCCAAGCCAGAAATCCAGAAGAGACGTCAGTGAAGGTCCGGGTCTGGTTTGCCGAGAGATCAGTCCAAGTCAAGGTTCAGGGGATAGGAAGACACACAGTGGTCACGCCTGACGTTGTAGTCAGCAACAAGCTGAAGCCAAGGTTTGACTTTTAAGGAGCAGGTTTGTCAGCAGGTGTGAGCCATCAGCGTTTTGGCCTTAACTGGACAGGCCTGCCCCTCTTCTGCCTGACCTTCTGTTGTCTACGTTCTGCAGGTGAGGGGGGAGTATCCTGTTCACTGGCTGCGTCTGGCTGAAGGGCTTCAGCTGTGTCTGGGGTGCTCTGCAGCTGAGGGGGAGAAGGAGCTGTGTTCTCAGGAGTTTCCTCCATTTCTCCTTCTGGGTCTGCTGCTTCTGGGTCTGCTGCTGTTACTCCCGAGTCATCCTCATCTGATGAGTCCTCTGACGGGGCCATGACACGGTGTCAGCAGTATGCTGATGATACCCAGCTCTATTTCTCCGTAACATCTGAATCAGGAGAGGCCATACAAGCCCTGGACCGCTGCCTGGACTTGGTGGTGGGCTGGATGAGGGCCAATAATCTGAATCCTAGCAAGACAGAGGCACTGTGAGTTGGGGGTTCCCAACTTTGGATAACTGGTTAGTTGCCTCCTTTGGATGGGGTCATACTTCCTCTGAAAGAGCAGGTCCGTAGTGTGGGGGTGCTCCTGGATCCATCTTTGTCACTAGAGGCCCAGGTGACCTCAGTGGCTAGCAGTGCCTTTTACCAGCTTTGGCTGGTGAGACAGCTGCGGCCGTTTCTGGACCGGGATAGCCTGACCACGGTTGTCTACGCACTGGTAACCTCCAGGCTGGATTACTGTAATGCGCTGTATGTGGGGCTGCCCTTGAGGTTGGTCCAGAAGCTGCAGCTGGTGCAAAATGCGGCAGCGAGACTGCTCACTGGGGCAGGGCATCACCAACATGTCACTGCGCTGCTGAAAGAATAGCACTGGCTGCCCATTTGCTACCCAGCCAAGTTCAAGGTTCTAGTTTTGGTGTACAAAGCCCTATACAACTCGGGACCACGATACCTGAAAGACTGTCTTACCCCTTATATACCCAGTCGATCACTGCGCTCTGCAGGGGAGGGCCTCCTGCAGATACCATCTTATCAGGAGGTCCGTTCTGCACAACATAGGAAGCGGACCTTTAGTGTGGCGGTACCTACCCTGCGGAATTCCCTCCCTTTGAGTATTAGGCAGGCGCCATCTCTGCTATCTTTTCGGCTCCTTTTGAAGACTTTCCTCTTTCAACAAGTCTTTTAAGTTGAGACCTATCCCAGTCTGCGTCAGTGTTAGAATTGCTTGTTAATATGTTTTTTAAATAATGTTTTTAACCCTTTTTTAAAAGATGTTTTAAAAACTTTTTAAAAATGTTTTTAACATTTTGTTTTAATGTATTTTAAGGTCTGTTTTTATGATGTTTTAAAGTATTTTTAGCACTTCTGTTTGCTGCCCTGGGCTCCTGCCGGGAGGAAGGGTGGGATATAAATCAAATAATAAATAAATAAATAGTATGTCTGAGAGAAGGTGTGGACTGGTTATTCTCAAATCTGCTGTTGCATTTACATTTGCTAAGAAATAGGACTACATATTGTTCCTATTTCATTTAAACCAAAGAGGCCAAGCAAGCATCTACTCCTGTAACAGGGCTTCTCTTTCCTTTACTCTCCCCTGAAGTTCCCTGCAAGTGCCTAAGATCTATTTTGGAAGGTTAGGGAACCCTCCAGACTAGATTTGGAGGCTATGTGCAGAACTGCAGGCGAGAGAAGAGAAATGGAAGTTCTGTTGCACAAGTTGGTAAAAATCACCGGATATTACCCATATAATCTATATTAATAGTATGTAAGACTAGATGTTAATATGCTTAAATTATTTCATATTTCAGTTTGTACTATTACATTAAGGAAGCTGTTATATTCTTATCTAAGTTCACTTTCCTAATTAAAATCCCAGATGCCAACTACCCTTTCCCTAACTTTACCCTAGAATGATTTAGAGGTCAAGACAAAGTTCTCCTTCTGGTTCAGAACTTATGGGGAAGATAGAGGGTTTAATAGATTTGGCAAGTTTGCTACAGCTTCTCTTGAAGCTCTTCTTCTAGTGAGGTTATACATGTGTCTCCTCTGCAGCCTTCTGGTTTCCTGAGGCCCACTTCCTATTGCTGTAACTCTGGCCAAAAACTTTCCTCTGGAATCTTACTCTCCTTGCTACCTCTCTCAGCTTCTGCCTGGCGCCATCACTGTTATCTTTTCGGCGGCAGGTCAAGAGTTTCCTCTTCTCCCAGGCATTTTAGCATGTGTTTTTAAATTGTTTTAAATTTTTTAAATTGTGTTTTAAATTGTTTTTAAAATATGTGTTTTAAATTTGTATATTTGTTTTTAATGGTTTTAGTTACTGTAAACCGCCCAGAGAGCTTCGGCTATGGAGCGGTATACAAATACAATAAATAAATAAATAAATTAGTGATCTCAGGTCTTGTCCCTCCGAAGAGATCTCAGTCTCATCTTCTTTTGCTACTTCCTCAGTCTCTTTCCTGCCTGAACTGTTCACACTGGGCATGCAGACTACAAACTGACCCAGGACAATGCTGAGACTGTGCTTTTATATAATTTCAGTCAGGAACACCTCTATATCTGTCAGAGCATTGGGTTATAACCAGGAGTCAATGTGAGCCAACAGAATGTTAATTAACTGGCTTATCAAAACTTAACCTTCTTAATCCTCCTGTCTAGTATAAATGTTGAACCACAAAGGCCTATAACATCTTATTTGTAAATGTAGCAACTGCCAGCAAGCTGCATATAAAGCTTCAGCTAAAGATAAACTTTTCACCTCTTGCCCATTTCGAAATGCAATATTACAAAAAAATTCTGTATCTTCCTATCTATGTATATAACATTCATCACCATATTACATTCTTATTTCTATATTTCCATAACATTATAGAAATATTTTACTTCAGATTTATTATGTTGATTCTCCATACTGTATACTCATTTTTCATCTAAAAGAAATGCACATCTGTTTGTCATTTGTTACTAGGAATGGGGGAAGAATCCACCAAACTGATTCCAAAGCAGACTCACCTGATTCGATCAGGCTGGATCATGAGCCAAGGTTTGAATGCAAACAGCAAGTTGCCCTGGGAGTGATAGGACTTGATGACAATTGTACAGAACAATGGCTTCCCCCAGTGTTTACATGGAGCCCCACAAGCTAGCTGCTCCAGACTGTGGGTGGTTGGATGACAGATTTTTAGTTTTCAAAGTAAAGAAAAAAGGGAGGGGTTAAAGTGGTGCAACCCTCAGGCCACCTCACAACTACTCTAAAAAAAACACTTTGTGTTTTCCATGCAGATCTTTTCTATTAAAAATCTGCTTGGAAACAAGATGGGATGGACTTAGACCTGTTCCTATGCAGAACTGGAACAGACCAGGCTTTAATGGGTACATCCATCCTTATTTATTACACACAATCCATGCATCTTCTCTTAAAAGTTCCCTTTGGAGGAGGGTGTTGTGTTTCCTATTACTGAAACAGTACTGTTCTACGGATGGGAAAATCTGATTCTTTCCCTAGAGAGTACATTCATGGCTATTATGATTTCTGATTAGAACATGGTTGCATAAATGTCATAGGCACATTCCAGCCCTTCTCTGTGAAGCTATTTGTAATATGATGCAACTTGCATCCCTATCTCCTCACTTGGTTTATCGTTTTTATTTTACATTTTCATGTCAAAAATTATTTGGAGGTAGTCTGCTTTCCTGCAGAACACCTACAAGAGTGGGCAAACCTGAGGCTTGTGAGATTTTTCCTCTCTTTTTTTGCCAGAACTCCAAGATCCACCAACAGGAGCAAGGTGCAAAACACAAACAAATCTTAGGATTAAAGAACTCTGCAATTGTTCAGAGTATCAGAACTGAAAGGAGTTCACAGCCCTTCCATACCAAAATCCATACCTGGTTACCCCAAACTTTCTTCATGTTAGTATAATTTATGGTGTATAGGAGGGGCATTTTGTTGTTGTTAAACAATTGGGAGTTGGTAATCCTTGCCCATTTACTGCAAATCACGTAGAGATCCACTGGAAGATCCAGATCTACCTTCTGCCCTAGACAAAACAGCAAGGCTATTCCATAGCAATACCTCACCATTTTGCTAACAATAAGATGAGTCCAGAGTTTCTGTAAATAGATCAGTAAAATGCATTGCATTCTTTCCTTGTGATCAGTCACAGTACTATAGTCTTAGAAAAACAAGGCAGTTTAACGCAACATACTCAAGGAGGTAGAAGCTGATGGACAGGTGAATGAAATGCAGATAGTTTTCATAAGTAGTTATTTTTCAGACTAAAGTATTGGGAGGAAGTGGGCAGTATTCTTCTTCATCACTTAATTCAGTTAAAAGAATACTGTTTGCTACTGTGTGTGAGTGCCCTGATATGAGCCTCTATGAATGAAGGCAAATACAGTGTGTATGTCTACACAATGCAAATTACCAAAACTTTAAAACAGCATTCAAATACAACGCTCTCCAGATGGGTTTTCTGAAAAAGTGTAAACACTGCTACTCGTAAAACTATGGAATTTTGAAATAGACAGGATGGCAATGCAACATCATGTTACGCCAGTGCTCTTAGACCATGCAAAACCACAATGGTACGACTTATAACACTAGCTGGCTTACAGCATAATCATGTGCACAACTACTTAGAAATAAATTTCACTGAGACTTAATTCCAGGTAGGTGTATATAGGACTGCAGCCTCAGTGTACATTTCCATTTGTAGGGTTAGGTTTTGTGGAATAGTGGAACAGCAAATTTAATGCATAAAAATCCCTTAATTTTATATTTTAATACACACACAAGTAGAAAGGAAATGCATTCTGCAAACTCTTCAATATTATTTTAGGTCTTCTAGCAAGATGTGAAATATACTTACGCTGGTTTTACAGTCTGGGAATGTTTCTCATGAATGAAAGCACCAGCTAGACCTCCTGCTCCTGAATTGAGGTACTGTAAGACAGAAGTCAGCATTAAAATATCTTCTTGGTTTTATCATGCCCGGAAGCATAAGTGACCTCTCTCTGGAAAGTGCAGACTGATTTAAGTATAACGTGAGTGAATGTGAACCAGTAAGGAAGTTGTTCTTTAAAACAGCTTCATCTTTTAAATTGCATATCTTCTTGTAATATTAGCTAAGAGCATGTAAAGTGTTTTTTACAGAAGCTGCTCCATATTAGTGGAACTCCCTTTCCCTACAAATCTGCAGAAGCTTAAATGTCTTTTGAAAATGTTTCTTAAAGACCTTTTTTTTAAAAAAAAAATGACAACTGATACCTAGCTGCACTGAAGCACCTTACCTAGATTATACAATTTTCTATTGATTACTTCACATGGTTTACCAATTTTACAATGTATTTATAATGTAACACATATAAAACAGGTTTATATAAAATAAATAATGAACAGTTCTCTTCAAACTTTAACCAACTATTCTGTTTGGTTGTGCAGCATCTGTTGAAATGGACCATTGGTCTTATCTGAAGGGTGATTTTCACAGGTAGACTGCCATCAAGCGGGTATCATAGCTCCACCTAGCGTCTGAAGGCAAGAATGTTCTGAAGTCAAGACTAGGGGCCTCAGGCCCCTCCCACTCTCCAGTTCATTCGTGACAAGTCCAGAGAGAGAAATTCAAATATGTAGGAAAAAAAGGTCAATGGACAAGGAAATAATGAAATTGCGATTCGATAATAATACAATACTAACATTTCAATATACAGATTCAGAAGGTCTTGACTTCATTACACAGAACCTAAGCCTTATGAAGTAAACAGAAACATATAAAAACAAATGGAAGATCCCCAGATATCCTCCAACAGGGAGGGTCGTGATGGCAGTCTACCTGTGAAAATCACCCTTCAGGTGAGACCAATGGTCCATTTTCCACAGGTAGCCTGCCATCAAGCGGGATGTACCAAAGCAGTCCATAACAGGGAGGGACCACCCACATCCTAAATATCATAGAGAACCTGTTGTAACACCCGCCTACCAAAGGAGGCATGGGCAGAGGCATAACGGTCAATTTTGTAATGCCTTATAAACGAATCTGGGGTAGACCAAAGAGTCGCTCTGCAAATGTCTGCAAGGGGAGCGTTGGTTGCAAAAGCAGCCATAGTGGCTGCTGACCTAGTAGAGTGCACTGTTATTCTAGAAGAAATAGGAAGCTTAAGAGACTCATAAGCTAAGGTAATACATGCACGCAACCAGCGAGACAAGGTAGAATTAGCCACTTTCTTCCACATAGATCGCGGATGAAAGGATACAAACAAGGACTCAGTTAGTCTTATATCCTGGGTACGAGACAAGTAGGTCTTGAGAGCCCTCTGGACATCTAATGAATGCCAAGCCTTCTCCAGGGGATGGTTGGGATTCGGGCAAAAGGAAGGAAGAACCATGTCCTGGTTGCAATGAAAAGCTGAGTCGACCTTGGGATGGAAGGAGGGATCTGTCCGCAGTACAAACTGATACCTTATGAAAAACACAAAGATGTCGGGCAGAAGACAGTGCACCCAATTCCGAGACTCTTCTCACAGAGGTGATCGCTATCAGGAACAAGACTTTGAACGACAGCAGACGTAATGGTACAGTCCTAAGAGGTTCAAATGAAGGGCATTGGAGAGCCTGCAGAACCTTTGACAAACTCCATGAAGGAAAACGGGATACAGCTGGCGAATGTAGGGCGGCCCCCCTCACAAAACGTTTGATAAGAGGGTGTGAGGCAATAGGAGTATCAGTGGATGAAACTGAGAGAATGGACAATAAAGTTGACGTATGGTGACATAAGGTGTTGGGTTTAAGCCCCCTTATTAGTCCTTTATGAAGGAATTGCAACACCTGTTGTATTGTGGCTTGAGAAGGGTGGAATTTCTGTGAATCACACCACTTGGAGAATGCCACCCAAGTATTCTGATATATACGGGTGGTAGACGAACGTCTAGAGGCCACTATAATGTCAATAACCTCTTTATTGAGCCTGCACGCCTCAAATGTCCCCGTTCAAAAGCCAAGCTGTTAGGTTGAGCCAATTGGGGTCCTGATGCCATATTGGACACTGTGATAAGAGGTCCGGCCTGACTAGGAGCATCCAGGGGTCCGTCACTGACATGGCAAGAAGGTCCAAAAACCATGGTAGGCGGGGCCAATACGGGGCTATTAGAACCAGCTTGGCCCTCTCGCGTCGAACCTTCCTCAGAGTTCTGGCCAGAAGTGGTATTGGAGGAAATGCATCCAGCGGGCCGTCCAGCCATTGTATCCATAACGCATCCACTGCTTCCGCTGTTGAGTCCAGGTACTGTGCAAAATACCTGGGTAGCTGGCAATTGAGACTGGAGGCAAACAGATCCACTGAGAGAATGCCGAATCGGCGCTGAAGAAGATGGAACGTCGTCAGATGAAGCTTCCATTCTCCCGGAAAGACCTGTTGTCTGCTGAGCCAGTCGGCTGTCACATTCCAAATTCCTCTGAGATGTTCCGCTTTTAAGGATTCCAGACATGTTTCTGCCCAGTCAAATATTTGATAGGCTAGGTTTTGTAGAGAATGAGACCTGGTTCCCCCTTGTCTGTTTAAATGTGATTTCGCACATGTGTTGTCCGTTCGAATGAGAACATGGTCCAAGGGGAATAGAGAGTGAAAATGAAGAAGAGCTAAATGAACAGCTCTCAGTTCCAGCTAATTGATGCTCCGATTCCGCTCGACATCGGACCAAACCCCTTGAACAAACTGGGAGTTGCAGTGGGCTCCCCAGCCAGTAAGACTGGTGTCTGTGGTAACAACAGTTCTGTGGGGTTCTCTGAACAGAGTGCCCCTGTTGAGATTTTTGACTATTGTCCACCAACGGAAGGAAAGATGCAGAGCATGATCCAATACAATTGTTCGGTGGTTGGATCTGGCAATGTCCTGCTGGAATGGTAATAAGGCCCACTGAAGTTGGCGAGTATGAGCTCGAGCCCATGGCACAATGTGGATGGTGGACACTAATATTCCCAGATCCTTTGCTAGAAGCATCACATCTGCACTTGACCGACGCATCAGAAGGAGTGCTATTTCAATGATGGATGTGATGCGGTCTGCAGTCAAAAAGACCATCGCCTGTAAGGTGTCTAGCATTGCCCCTAGATGTTGTAGTCGTTGGGCTGGCTGGAGATGACTCTTGTCGAGATTGACTAGCCAACCATGGGTCAGCAAAGCATGGAGGGTGAGGTTCAGATGGAGATGAGCCAGCTCCATGGAACTTGCCTGTATCAATAGATCATCCAAGTAGGGGTAGATGTGCACCCCTTGTAGGCGGATGTAAGCCACCAAGATGAGTAGCACCTTGGTGAAGACTCTTGGTGCAGATGAGAGACCGAATGACATTGCTCGATATTGGAAATGCTGGGGGCCGAAGGCAAACCGAAGGAACTTTCTGTGATCTATGCAAATAGGCACGTGGAGGTATGCTTCCTTTAGGTCGACAGAACTGACAGAAGCCAGGAAATCTCCTTCGTGAAGGCTTTCTGTAATGGAGTGGAGTGATTCCATTTTGAATTTGCGATACTTTACGAAACAGTTGATGAACTTGAGGTCCAACACTACCCTCCATGACAGATCTCGTTTGGGCACTGCAAACAAGAGGGAGTACACCCCTTCCGACCTCTCTGCTGTGGGGACTGGTTCTATTGCTGCTATGTCCAAGAGGTGATGTATGGCTTTCTGCATGATGCAGCGTCTGGATGGAGCCTTGGAACAAGGGGAGGGACGAAATCTGTCTGGAGGAGTCGCCCAAAACTCTAGCACATAGCCATGATGAAATAGATCCCTGATCCAGGCGACCTGTGTCAGATGCATCCAGTGGTTTGCAAACAGAAGTAATCTGCCCCCGACCAGGATCGCGTCAGTATTGCCTGCTCTGGCGACCCCCTCTGCGATATGAAGATGTTGAGGTACCTCTATGTCCCAGGTACTGACCTCTGCCTGGGTAACGTTGTCTGTGCCAAATTCCCCTGGAGGGATGTAAGTCGGTGGCTCGAAAATCGCGGCCTCATCCCCCCTGACCGCGCTCCTCGAAAGGGCTGGAACGTACGGTATGGAGTGAAACGTCTGAACTGCCTGTGATCATCATATCAGGCAGTGGCCAAGACAGGCTTCCAAGCATCCTTGGGGTCTACTAATACTGCCTTTAAGGCTTCCTCCCTGAAGAGTAATGATCCAGCGAAAGGTGCCCTTGACAAGTTGACTCTGGCTATAGAGTCTGCCTCCCAGTGACGGAGCCAGAGAGTTCGCCGAGCCACCACCTGAGCGGCCATGGCTCTTGTTCCCAGCTGAGTTGAATCCAAGGTGGCATCAGCTACAAACGCCACTGTCTTGCGCAGTTTCACCAAGGTCCATCTTATGGAGACCGGATCGGGATTGGGGTCATCTAAGAGGTCATCTAGCCACATCATTGATGCCCTTGAGAAGATGGAAGCTGAAGCAGAAGCCTACATGGCAAAGGCGGTAGCCTCGTGGCTTTTACGTAAGGCAAAATCCAGTCTCCGCTCAGAAGCATCTTTTAACTGGGAATCCCCTTCTCTTGGCAGGAGGGATCGAGAAACTAAACTAGAGATCGGCTCGTCTATACCGGGGACAGCCAGTCGATTTGTAAATTCTGGAGCCAAAGTGTAAAACTTGTCAGCAAGGGACGTAAAGCGGCGTGTCTGCAGTGGGCAAGACCATTCTTCTTTGGCCAGCTTGTCGATAGGATCTGGCACATGGAGGTAGTGTTCCGTTGCTTTGGAGGATTTCAAGACTCTGGCCCCTTTAATGGGGGGTGTGGCAGCTGCAGGTTGTGGAGGTTGGAGGCCTAAGGTGTTCACAACTCTACGCGCAAGAGGATGAAAATCGGCTGCATCAAATAGGTGATAGGATGCATCCTCCTCCTGCTCAGACTGATCACTCTACTCGTCTCCTTCTGCTTGCACAGAATACAATGGATCCTCAAAACCAGTAATCTCATCGCCCAACCTGCCCCTGGCAATGTCAAAAGGTTAGGCGAGCAGGGTGGCACTGCCGCATTGGCTATATAGTGTCCCCAAGTGCCAGATTGACTGTGTACGCTCTGCTGATGAGGGGCCGTGACATGTGATTGCGACTGCCCTTGAGAAAAGAATGATAGCATGTCCTGTAACTGAGAGAGAAACTCAGGAGACAACTGCAGGCCCGGTGGTGGATGGTCTGAGTGGTCTGATTGCACTTGTTGAGGCAAATTAACAGGGAGGTCATCATGCTGAAGAGATGAATGATCCCTAGGGGGCAATATAGGTGGAGGCGGGCAACTGACCTCCGGCTGGGAAGGAAACCCCTCAAATTCATCCCCAGACAACTCGGCCAGGGAATGAAAAAGGGCTGTCAAGTATTCGTGGCCCACATTATCAGAAGCTGGAGCAGACACATAATGTGCTCACTGGAAACGCTGTGGCTTGACAGATGTTTAGTTTTAGCAACAGCCTTGGCATGTAATCCGGGTTGCTTATGCTTAACCGACTTGTGCGAAGTGGTTTTGCCTGATTGTTTAGCGCTGGTTGCCTGAGCTGCCGCTGGCTGTTGATCTGCGATCAGAAATATGCGAGAGGGGTTCAGTACACGCCCACAGATGGGGGAGAATGCACAGTTCAAACAACCTTAGTGCACGCTCATGGATGGGGGAGAACCCACGGTTCAAACAGCCTTAATGCATTCCCATGGATGGGGGAGAATGCAAAATTCCAAACAGGCTTGATGCACGCCCACGGATGGGGGAGAATGCACAGGTCCAAAACACTTCAGTGACCAGCCTCAGTATACATCCAAGCCCCTAGTGGAAAGCCTTGTGCAGGATTCTCCTCCCCCTGTAGCGCACACACAGCACCTATACTGAAGGGCTTTGCAGGATTGGTTGCTTAAAACAAAAAACGGGTCTAAATCTCTCTAAGGGAGATCTCAAACAGAAAGATAGGAAAAGGAAGGGCAAAAAAGACGACCGTTAAAAAGGGCAGGAAAATTGTAAAAAACAAAATGGTGGTCAGGACAAGGAAGAAGCAATGGAGGACTGAAAAGAACTACAGAAAATCCCAAAGCGGGCCCGCCAGGAAAACCGCTGCTGCAAGGAAGCAGAACGTTCTCCACGTGCTCCTTAAGTCTCAGAAAAATAAAGGAGCGCAGTCGTGGCTTCTCAAAACGGCCGCAGAGCAAGCCGGGGTGAGAGGGGGTGCAGAGCAGCCTGACGAAGAAACTAAACGCTGCTGCACAGAGCGAGTCTGGGCTGTGGACTATATAAAACAGGGGCCGCAGCTCCAGGCACCTGGTCTTAAGGTGGGCCACCGCCGAAAAACAGGCGGCAAGGACAAACAAAGCGTTGGCACTGAGCCAGGAGACTGCAGCCACAAGCTCCTGACAGAAACGCTGCCACCTGAGGAAGGGAGAGCCGCAGCCGCGGTCTCCCAGCTAAGGGAAGGATAGCGGCTTGCACTATTCTCCCACAAAGGGATTCAGGGGAAAAGACAAACCGTGAAAAAAAAAACCAGTCAAAAAATCCCAGTTAAAAAAGACAATGAAGGGAGGGAACAAAATGGAAAAACAATAACTCCCACACACTTCAAGCTAAAGACAGAGGGAAGGGAACAATAGAAAACGATCCACACACTCTGTCAGACAAAATACACACACAGAAAACTTAGCTATCGCTATTCTAGATATTCCAACTGCCTCAGACAAAGGCAAGAATAAACTGGAGAGAGGGAGGGGCCTGAGGCCCCTAGTCTTGACTTCAGAACATTCTTGCCTTCAGACGCTAGGTGGAGCTATGATACCCGCTTGATGGCAGGCTACCTGTGGAAAATAGAACTGTTACAAATATTTGGAATGCTAAAGATATTCTCACCTTATAGGAACACCAGCAGGCAAAGTCTACTCCCCAGTCATGTAAATATAGTTCTACGTTGCCAACAGCATGAGCCAGGTCAAATCCAACAAAGCAACCCTTATGGACAGAGAAATGGTTTTACGTTTGCTTTGTAAATACAGAAATCATTATTTCATGCAACTGGATATATCCAACTGAAAAGTCACACAATGACAACAAGGGAAACATTACTCTAGAAATGACATCAGAAGTACTAACTGTTGCTCATGACCCTTCCACAAGCATGCTCCATAGAATACTATTTTAATAGGGGTGATAGCTGAGGGGGAAATTGCATTTTGCCCCCGAAAACAAAATATTGCTTGAGTGCTCAGAGCCTGCCAGGCCTGTAAAACTGGTGACCCCACCACCAGTGCACCCAAACCACCCAGCTCCATGATTCACCAAAGCAAAGGCAACTCGCTACCTAGATGGAGCATGCCAAATACTACAGACTTCTTGTTTTTTCTGTCCCAGGCATGTAAGCAAGCGTGGTTGGGGGGCCTGCATTCATTTTGGTAGATCAAATATTGTACATGCCTAGAACCTGCTCTTTTCCCACAAGAGACATGTTAGTTGTGGGGAACACATTTGAATCCCCCAGCAAAGCACAACTGCACATGTTGTTTGTTGGTAAACTACTGTGGATTTTTGATGTTCATATGACCTCAGTGGCATTTACTTTTGAATAGATATGTATAGGATTGCTCTGTTATCTGAAAGTATTTCCAGTAGTCCCTTATTATGGAAATAAACCATTCACAACCAGAAACAAATGAAGAGGCGGGGTCCCAAAACTTACCAAGAATTTAATAATATTTCCTCCACAGAGCCTTACATGCATTTTATTGTGAAACTGGAAGAAAATATTAGACACAAACTATATATTGTACATAGAAATTACCACTTGATGGCAGCATTTTTAAAGTAAAGAAGAATACAAAAATTAGTACTGTAAAGCAGCTTCAGTATTTATAAGAAAAACTATAGTACATTTTGTGCATGAACTACAAATTAAAGAATATTTTACTTTTTTATTTTAAAAAAAGTATTTTTACAAGCAAGGTGGGAGGATGAATAGTGAGGGTATAGCTTCCCAAATCCTTTACCCAATAATAACACAAAGGCTTGGAACTACTGGCTTCTTTCATTTGCTCCATCTAAATTATTAAAACAATACTTTGGTATATTAAATCTCCACTAAACTATCTAGCTCTCAGAAAGAAATTGCATTTATAAGTGTGATGTGCTAATTCTAATGAAGCCACTAATGAGACTGTCAGCCTATAAAGTTCTTTCAAAATGAAGGGATGAACTTATAAGCCTCATCACTTGCCAAATATAGCTAAAAATGGGGAGGGGGTAAACAAACTATGCAAGGGCTGGGCAAAAGGAACGCAATAGTCTACTGATATATTACTGGCCAGGATTCTTGCAAACTTCTCGGACTAGGCAGACCTGATCTGATGTGGCAAGGCACTCTGTATGTGACTTTGTAAGAAGGAATACTATGGAGGATTACCTAACAAACGTTAATTATGACTTAACTATGACTAGATCTTGACTATGCTCTCTTGGGTTATACATTTAAAACAGGTTGGTGGAAAATTATGAGTCTTGGATAATGACAGATATCTCATGACTAGATAACAATGTAGACTGAATGCAAGAGAAAACACGTCACTTGTATTTTCTCTTTCACAGCTTCTTTAATATGCAAAGATGCAAATACACATCTTTTCAATGGAGTTAGTACACACATTATTTCATACATAATGCTAAACCATAGTTTAGCACTATGTGAAGGAACAGAAGTGAGTCTTGGGCAGAAGCATGCTCCCCCCATATAGCTAGAGTTTTAAATTATCCAGAGTTTAGTGTTACATCTAAACTGGTTGTATACATGGTGTGGAGAAAGTGGATAGAGAAACATTTTTCTCCCTCTCTCTGATCTATCCAATAAAGAACTCTGGTCTATCTAATAAAGTTGAACGTTGGAAGATTCAGGACAGAGAAAAGAAAGTACTTTTTTACTCAGTACATAGTTAAATTGTGAAATTTGCTGTCACAAGACACAGTAATGACCACCAATTTTAAAATGACTTTGAAAGAGGATTAAACAAATGTACGGAGGACAAGGCTATCAGTGGCTACTAAGCCTGATGGCTATGTTGTTCCTCCACTGCCAGAGGCAGTATGCTTCCCAATATCAGTTTCTGGAAATCACAGGACAGGAAAGTGCTTTTCCACAAATACAGATGTAACAATTAACACTACTTAGCTTAAAACAGGAAGTGGATGCTTCCAATCTTCTTCTTCTGGAGGAGAGAGGAATGTATGAGCCCAAGGCTTGCTTCTGCTCATTCACATGTTTTAGTTTTACATCCATAAAAAGACATCCTGTTCCTAGTTATCAAATAGTGGGTAATCAAGTGGTGGAAAATGAAAGTGATGGACATGCACATGTGATGAGGAAAGGACTTTGGAATCAGAGTTCAAAATCCACAGTAGTGGTGAAGAACTATTTTTTAGTGGTGAATTGTTATGACAGATAATGCCTGTCAAATGAGTATCATGGTATTTCAATGCATCAGGAAAACCTTATGCTGTGCTTAAATATGACTCATATTTTTGCCAGAGTCTCATAGAAAGACATTGGTTAAGTTTTTCTTGCTACTATTAGCTCTTTGCCTACATAGATTATTGCAGTACTCTGCAGTATATATGCACAGAAGCTATTCAATGTATATGTGAAAATGCCATACAAATATAACCTCATGAGGATTCTGGAATAAACTCTGCTCCTAAAATAAGAAACTCTCCTTTGAATCAAACAAGTGTACATAAAAGGTTGGTTTGGGGGTGGGTCATAAAAGGCCTTATGGATTAGAAAGATGGAGAAATAGTTGGTGTTGCATAGGTGTAAACATATCAATGCACAATAAACTGGCCTTCACAAAACTCCAAAACATCAGCATACTCAAGCACTGACTCTCCAAGAGAGTTAGATTTCTAAAGTGGTAATCCTATATACACTTAATTTAGCATGTAGGACTTAAATCCAAGCAAATAGGCATAGGAGCATTATGAGCTTCAGAAAAACTGAGTTGAGGCCTTTGCACACATTAAAACACCATTACCTAGCTTCTATTTATGAATAACAATAAAAGAAGAATTGCAGCAAAAAAAAATCACTGTCCTTTTTAGTATTTTTATCATGTGCCAATGATAAAAGTGTGATTTAGCTATCTGAACACAAATCAGCTGATAAGCTCTAATGGAGACACTGTGGTCTAGACTTCTTTCCAAATGTAGATTTCATTCCAAATATACTTTTATATATAATGTAATACTTCCATGTACTTCCTTCTGATGAAATTAGAAGCATTTTTAATATTAAATTATATAATGATTCATCTAGGTGAATTATCATGCCACTTTTAAGACAGACATTGTGACTGATGAGTGTGTTGCCAAAATCATAAGCCATACTGAATAAATAGAATGAGCACTATGTCTGTAGTGAGGCCATGTTTGAATTTTTGTAACACAAATAGTGATTCCATTTAGCCTGCTTATATCATATTCATAATATCATTAAGGTCTGTTCAGATTAGGTATTTTAAATGTACATCTAAGAATGTAAAGTGTGAATGCAACCCCAGGAATTTACATACACATATCATATCAATATACTGTAAGGAAATCATGTTTGGCTAAAGTTCCTTACTGAGTGTACACTTGTTGGCTAACGCAGCTTTGACTTTGTATAATATGTGAAATAGCCTTGAAGTAACATTCAAATATCCAGTATGATACAGTCATATATACTGTTAACTTAAGAACATGTTAAACTGAGAACATATGGCAATAATTATTGGTAATTTTATCAAAAGATCAAACCAGTTTTAGAAAAGGTTAAACAGAAGTGGAGAAGAATGAGTGTTTAATAGTTTTATCAGTCTTCACACACAGTCACATTGAAGAATTTTCATCATATCATTATCTATATCAGGGTTGCCAACCTTTTGTGTCCTGTTTGCAAACCACAGAAAGTGTTATAGGCACCACACACATCCTGCAACCACACACCACACACACACTGTAACCTACTCTACTGGCTACAATAGAATACTTCTTTAAAGCCTAACTTCAGCAAGGGAAGGAGATCTTGTGGATGCCAAGGAGGCCTCTGTGGACATATGTGAACCTGTGGACACCATGCTGGTGACCCTGGTATGACATATATTAATTGTGAATTCATTTTGAGCTCTGATCCCTATGTTGCCAATATGGCACTACAAACAAGGAGGAGGTATCTACAGGCCTCAGGGGTGGGGGGATGAAATGAGGGATCCTAAAAGCGAACATTAATGGCTGACTGAAACCTTCAACAGAAGCACTTCACACTGCAACATTTTATTGCAGGTCCAACTTTTAAAAAAACATATAACAAACTCATTTTCCAAGTGCCCATTCTTATGCTGTCAAAATGGCACTATTCACAAACAAGGAGAAGGTATCAGCAGACTGAGAAGTATGAAAAATTATTGCGGGGGGGTTCTTTGTTGTTATGTGCCTTCAAGTCGATTACGACTTATGGCAACCCTATGAATCAGTGACCTCCAGCAGCATCTGTCATGAACCACCCTGTTCAGATCTTGTAAGTTCAGGTCTGTGGCTTCCTTTATGGAATTAATCCATCTCTTGTTTGGCCTTCCTCTTTTTCTACTCCCTTCTGTTTTTCGCAGCGTTATTGTCTTTTCTAGTGAATCATGTCTTCTCATGATGTGTCCGAAGTATGATAACCTCAGTTGCATCATTTTAGCTGCTAGTGACAGGTCTGGTTTAATTTGTTCTAACACCCAATTATTTCTCTTTTTCGCAGTCCATGGTATGTGCAAAGCTCTCCTCCAGCACCACATTTGAAATGAGTTGATTTTTCTCTTATCCGCCTTTTTCACTGTCCAACTTTCACATCCATACATAGAGATCAGGAATACCATGGTCTGAATGATCCTGACTTTGGTGTTCAGTGATACATCTTTGCATTTGAGGACCTTTTCTAGTTCTCTCACAGCTGCCCTCTCCAGTCCTAGCCTTCTTCTGATTTCTTGATTATTGTCTCCATTTTGGTTAATGACTGTGCCGAGGCATTCATAATCCTTGACAAGTTCAATGTCCTCATTGTCAACTTTAAAGTTACATAAATCTTCTGTTGTCATTACTTTAGTCTTTTTGACGTTCAGCTGTAGTCCTGCTTTTGTGCTTTCCTCTTTAACTTTCATCAGCATTTGTTTCAAATCATTACTGGTTTCTGCTAAGAGTATGGTGTCGTCTGCATATCATAAATTATTGATATTTCTCCCTCCAGTTTTCACACCTCCTTCATCTTGGTCCAATCCCGCAGCTCAAAAAACCCAACAGCCCAATGAAGACTGAACATGTTCAGTGGCTATAGAATGTTGAGAAGAAAAAATGAAAAGAAAAACCAGAGGTGAAGGAAAATGAAATGAAATATCCTGGAAGAAGGTATGGCTGGAACATTGAACAGAAACACTATACACTGCATCATTTTGGTGCAGTCCCACTTGTTATGAAATAACCTTAAGATTTGTGTGTTCCTTTAGCAGTAAGTAGATTCTTTATTAGTGACATCAGTAAAGCTTGTACTGAAAAATGTTTTTAAAAATGACATGTGTCAGGCATGTGTGTAAATATGAAATAACATACTCGCACAGCAAAATTTAGTTTAAACTCATTGTTTTCACAAATAATTAGGAATATTTATTTTGTAAGAATCAGATAAAGACTGGCAGAAAGATTTGTAAATTTTCTGAAACAGACATATTTTAATCTCCCAGCCTCTTGCAACAGCTGCTGGCTGGGCCAGGAGGCATAAAAGCCCAGCTGCCCTTGGGGTCCTTGGGAACAACTGCAGCACTAGGGGACTGACGAAGACCTGCCCTGCGAGTGAGTATCTGGCATCTGGGTGCTGGCTACTAGCTCCTTTGGGCTGCTGTCTGTCCAGACAGCTGAAATCCCTGGTAAGTGCTGCAAGGACTGGGACCCCCTGCCTGGCCCTTGCTCCAGAGAGAGGCTGCAGTTAATCTCACAGCCTCTTGCAACTGCAGCTGGCTGGGCCAGGAGGCATAAAAGCCCAGCTGCCCTTGGGCGGCGGGTCCTCTACCGGAGTGACACTGAAGGGAGTTGCCCCTTAGGGAGTCCCAAGGGTGAGGGCGCTACCCCCTTCTATTACTTTTTCTTGTTTTTTTAATGTGTTCTCTGTTAAACCAGTCTAGAGGAGACTGGTGGTGGGGAGGGTGTGTGGTGCATGTGTAGTTCCTGCACAGGGTGGGAGCCTGTGCAGTGAACTGAATGATAGGAGAAAGTCACCAGATGCCTTCACAGTGAGAGTCTGTAACTGGCAGAAGGCTGCCCCCCCTGAGTGTGAGACAGAAGGGGGAGTGGATGGGCCCTGTGTGAAAAAGTTTGAATGGGTGTGACTGTTCCCAAACTTCGCAAAGACCTAATGGGATAATTCGCTCCATCAGGCTTTGTTGGTGGGCTCATGTTGGGCCCATATTAGGTGTTTAGGAGGAGTCTTAGTACAGAGGAACATGGGTGATGCCACCCCAATTTTAGGGATTACGGGCAGATGGAAGTATAGCCATGGGGATGTGGTGAATTACCATAGAAGGTGAAGGCATGGCTATCTGCACCTTGTTCCTTGCTGCCATGGATGGGTTCCTCATTGCTCATCTGCAGTGCACACTGGCCTGTGTGTGTTGTTGTTTAACCCCAGATTGGTACATAATAAGACCACTCTCATCCATGACTTGATTGTGGA
This sequence comes from Rhineura floridana, assembly GCF_030035675.1. Classification (NCBI taxonomy): domain Eukaryota; kingdom Metazoa; phylum Chordata; class Lepidosauria; order Squamata; family Rhineuridae; genus Rhineura; species Rhineura floridana. The sequence goes on from NC_084481.1 coordinate 66,202,231, forward strand.
TGAAGGTGCCGATTTGGTGTGCATTATCGAGACCTGGGTGGGTGAGCTGGGAGGAGTTGATCTGACCCAACTTTGCCCACCTAGATACTTGGTGCAGCACCAGCACAGGCTGCAGGGATGGGGGGGGAGGAGTTGCTGTGGTCTACAGAACTTCCATCTCTGTAACCAGGAAACTGCTCTGTCTTGGAGCTGGCTGTGAGGGCCTGCACCTGGTGTTGGGCCAAGGAGATAGTAAATTAGGGTTGCTGCTGGTGTACCATCCACCCTGCTGCCCAGCAGCTTCTCTGACCGAACTGGTGGAGGTCATCTCGGCTGTGGCGTTGGAAGAGCCCAGAACGATATGTCCATGCTGAGGCTGTCTCTAGTGTTCCGGCTTGGGACTTCATGGTCTCCATGATGACCATGGGGCTGTCTCAAGTTGTTATTGGCCCAACACATAGGGCAGGGCACACCCTCGACTTGATTTTTGCTCCAGATGGAGGAAGGGGTGGTCTGGAGATAGCAGGGTGGATGTCACTCCATTGTCATGGTCAGATCACTTCCTGGTGAAGTTTTGACTTATGGCTCCGATCCTTCCCTGCAGGGGTGGTGGACAGATTAAGATGGTCCGACCCCGAAGCCTAATGGAATCCACTGGATTCCTGAATGCCTTGGGGGAGTTCCCAGTAGACAGAGCAGGTGGCCCTGTTGACGCCCTTGTCACGCTGTGGAACAGCAAGGTGTGTCAGGCTCTGGACATGGTTGCCCCCAAGCGCCCTCTCCGGTACTGTGGAGCCCGGCTTGCACTTTGGTACACCAGTGAGCTAAGGGCAATGAAACAGGCTAGACGACGGCTACAGCACAAGTGGCGAAAGACGTGCTGTGAGGCTGATCAGGCACGAATAAACATCATAACTGCCTACTGTGTGGTGGTGAGGGAGGTGAAGGCGGCCCACTTCTCTGCTTCCATCACATCTTCCATAGCTGTTCAGTGGAGCTTTTCTGTGTTGTCAGGGGTCTGTTGACATCAACTCCAGGGAACGGAGCCTTAGACCCTTTGGAGGCTCACTGTGAATTGTTTGCAAGGCACTTTGAGGGTAAAGTTGCTTGCTTCCGTAGCAGTCTCGATGCCCCATCCACATCTACTGTAGTTCCCAATGAGGTGTCCAGTGCAATGTCTGCTGCAAGTTCTTGGGAATGGTTTCAGTTGATGCGGCCTGATGACGTGGACAAGGTGCTTGCGATGATGCAGCCAGAAACATGTGCTCTCGACCCTTGCCCTTCTTGGCTTATTAAAGCTTTCCGAGGGGGTCTGACTGAGTGGATCAAGGGTGTGGTTAACCCATCACTGCAGGAGGGAGGTTCCAGCCGCCTTGAAAGAGGTGGTGATCTGACCACTCCTGAAAAAGCGCACCCTGGACCCATTGGTTTGTGACAATTACCGACTGGTTGCAAATACCCCCTTCTTAGGGAAGGTGATTGAGAGGGTTGTGGCGCAGCAGCTGCAAATACTCTTGGATGAAACAGATTATCTTGACCTATCACAGTCTGGGTTCAGGCCTGGTTATGGGCCTGAATCAGCCTTGGTCACCCTGATGGATGACCTTTATCGGGAGAAGGGCAGGGGGAGTGCGACCCTGTTATTCTTACTTGATCTCTCAGCGGCTTTTGATACCATTGACCATGGTATCCTTCTGGGCCGACTTGGTGAGATGGGTATTGGAGGCACTGTTTTACAGTGGTTCCGATCCTATCTCCAAGGTCACTCTCAGAGAATAGCATTGGGTGACTGTCTTTCCGCCCACTGGCAGCTGTGCTGTGGGGTGATGCAGGGTATCATCTTGTCCCCCATGCTGTTTAACATCTATATGAAGCCCTTGGGAGCAGTCATCAGGAGCTTTGGGGCAAGGTGTCAGCAGTATGCTGATGATACCCAGCTCTATTTCTCCATAACATCTGAATCGGGAGAGGCCATGCAAGCCCTTGACCGCTGCCTGGACTCGGTGGTGGGCTGGATGAGGGCCAGTAAACTGAGTCTTAATCCTATCAAGATGGAGGTGCTGTGCGTTGGTGGTTCCTGAGTTTGGATATTTGGTCAGCTGCCTGCTTTGGATGGGGTTGTACTCCCTCTGGAAGAGCAGGTCCGTAGTCTGGGGGTGCTCCTGGATCCATCTTTGTCACTAGAGGCCCAGGTGACCTCAGTGGCTAGCAGTGCCTTTTACCAGCTTTGGCTGGTGAGACAGCTGCGGCCATTTCTGGAGTGGGATAGCCTGACCACTGTTGTCCACACACTGGTAACCTCTAGGCTGGATTACTGTAATGCGCTCTATGTGGGGCTGCCCTTGAGGTTGGTCCGGAAGCTGCAGCTGGTGCAAAATGTGGCGGCGAGACTGCTCACTGGGGCAGGGTATCACCAACATGTTACCCCGCTGCTGAAAGAATTGCATTGGCTGCCCATTTGCTACCAGGCCAAGTTCAAGGTTCTAGTTTTGGTGTAGAAAGCCCTATACAGCTCAGGACAAGGATACCTGAAAGACTGTCTTATCCCTTGTATACCCAGTCGATCACTGTGCTCTGCAGGGGAGGGCCTCCTGCAGATACCATCTTATCAGGAGGTTCGTTCTGCACAATATAGGAAATGGACCTTTAGTGTGGCGGCACCTACCCTGCGGAATTCCCTCCCTTTGAGTATTAGGCAGGCGCCATCTCTGCTATCTTGTTGGCGCCTTTTGAAAACTTTCCTCTTTCAACAAGTCTTTTAGGTTGAGACCTATCCCAGTCTGCGTCTGTGTTAGAATTTCTTAATATATTTTTTAATAATGTTTTAACCCTTTTTTTAAAGTTGTTTTTTAAAAATGTTTTAATGCTGTTTTGTTTTAATGTATTTTAAGATCTGTTTTTATGATGTTTTAACGTGTTTTTTGCACATTGTTTGCCACCCTGGGCTCCTGCTGGAAGGAAGGGCGGGATACAAATTAAATAATAAACAAACAAACATATAAATAAATAATAAAATATTTTATTTTTAGAAAAACGAATTGCTTCCTTTTTATTTACTTTGAACAATTTGAAATTGGTTGGAAAGTAGGTACATAGTATAAGGGAGAAATCCAAATCCAAGATCCACTGGGATGAGGGGGGTTTGGAATAGGCAGATCTCTAGCTAAGCCTGCTGTAGTTCCCCATCCCTTCTTAGCTGTAGATATACTTTTGTGAGTCTTCCATCGCAGCTCAGCCAAGTCCTGAAAAAGGGGGGGGTCTGGGGATGTGGCAGTGGCAGAGGGAGTGGTAAGGGAGAATTACTCCTATTCCAAACTCCTTTCAGCTCAGTCACATGACCTCACAACCCAGAGTTTACACTGGCAAAAAGAGTGGTGTTAAGTCAAACTCTGTTTCAGACTTGTTTTCCCTCTGCCAGGCTCAGGGGCCAGCTCAGCTGACAATAGCCCCGCTCCTGAAAGGAGCTTGGAATATGGTTAACCAGTTTAATTTAGGCTGCGTAAATTACACTGGGTTCCTATAGTTTACTCTGTAAAACAGGACTGTGAATTTATGACATGGTTAGTGGTTTCTAAACCAATTCTCAATTTTGTATTGGAGGAATTGTATTTGTATTATAATTTATTATATTGTATGATAATAATTTGTATTATAAGGAAAAACATCTAACACTAGAACAGCAGTTCTGTGAAATGCTTTCAAAACCATTCCTGCCCCCAACCTTGGCAGGGTACCATTTCATATGTGGGTTGCTTCATTTATACCATTTAGGTGACCCAATACTTATAGAAGCAGGTTTTCAAATAATTATTAAACATTTGCAAAAGAAAAAGCTAAGAACTGTCTTTCAATTTTCATCATCTGTAAATCTGTCCCTAAAAAAAAAAATGCAGAGCACTGATTTAATCCACAGTGGCTTTCTTCTGCTTTCTTTCTTGTATTAATATGCACTGTCTATTTACTATCTCTATTTGACCTAAGGATAAGATCTATAGACTAATGTGTAGAATGCCCATACTTATAGCAGGAGATGGAACAATCCAGGCCCACCAAGGACCATCTCTTTCAATATGAATCATGCCTGTTAATTAAGCTCAGCAGAAGAAGCCTAGCACAAGGTTCTCCCTTTCCCCCCCCACTCTCCCATCCATATATTAGGATTGGTGCATGGTTTAATATTGTACTTCTCATGGGGGACCTCTATTTCAAATGTAGGGAGGATTTCCTCAACCTAAGTTTAGAGATTGTTTTAGAAAGTAATGGAGAGCACTTGTATTTAAAATAATGCTTACTGATGTTATCTGAATTGGTTTTACATTATAGAATACACCTACTAACCTATGCTTTATAGACTAGTTGATTATTTTAGATATAACTTGTTTTAATATTTATTTAATTGGAACAAAGTTGCAAACGTGACAATGGATTCCTTATTATTGTAAGCTGTTGAGATAATTTTTGTTTAGGCACAGTTCAAATTTAATTAAGATAAAAAAATTACTCCGTTACAAAAAACCATCAACAGTTTAAGTGCAAACTTTTTGAATCAACAAGGTGATATTTATTAGGAAGTTCACTTACTAATTCATATTGCTAGAATATCCATTGTGATTCTCTTTCTTCCTGGACTTGGTTTTTTAAAATAAAATGTTTCTAGCTAGATAAGGCATATCCAACAAAAGATACACCTTCTGAAATTCTGTTGACCTCTTGATAAGAACACTTAATTGTCAGTTGTTCTTTCTTATTCCTGAGGTTAAAAAGAATCCCTGAGATATGTCCATACAGCCTGTATTTTATGTGAATTTCCCAAGGCTGAGTCACCAAAAATGAATTACCTCATGGAGGTGATATACTGAGAAATCTGCTTGTCTCCTATTAAATTGCTGAGCTGAATAGGAATACTGTCAGCACCACCAGGAGCTCACCTGCCCTCCTGACAGAAGGCAATATTCTGCAACAGAAGATGCTGTTGAATAGGAGAAAGAGCCAACTCACTGAGCCAGCTGCTGATGAAATACACAAATTCAGTGGATATGGCTATGTTGAACTGGTCTTGCAATTGTTCTAGTACCTGTACAGATCACCACTCGCAACATTCTGAAAAATAAAGTAGACAGCTGCCCATGCAAACTGAGTCTAATTTGATTATTTTATCTAAGGCCTGGGAGGTAATATTTTCCATTATTATTCTCTCCAGAAATTTCATCAGGTCACTGGGAAGGAGAAAGACGGACCTGCAGACTGCACAGTTGTCCACGTGAAGACCAAAGCAGTGTCATAACCAAAACTTTAATGAAGCCACTTTAGTGCACTTTTGTGAGGAAAGTGACTAACAAATATAAATACTACTAATTATAACGGCACCTGGTGTGTACCATAAATTGTGTGCCCCATTCTGTACTGCTATTTAAATAAGTTATAAACAATCAAACCAAAAATATAATTTGCAGGACAGTTATTTTTTATTCGAAATCACAGTATTAATAAACTCTTAAAATACATACACAAGCTGTCCACCATATCTTCCCTCAATCCAATTCACAAAATAAATGCAATCATTAAGTAAAAAATAGATATTTATTATTGACAGAGTGTCCACTATTGCTTGCTTGCTTGCTCTTTTGCAAGGTCACAAAACAAATACTAAACAAGACCAAACACACCTCCTCAAAGTAGGAAACACTCCCTGTTGCTTCTCTGGTTACCAGAGAACATGCTAAAAGCTATGAGGAGAACTGGACTTCAAGGAAAGAGCTCTGAGCATGCTCAGAACAGATGTATGCTATCACATAGCGCAGGGATGTTCTTCAAGGTTTTCAAGCAGTCCTCCCTAACTTGTTATTGTGGCGCTGGATAGCTCTCATAACAACAGAGGGAGTAGGCGGTCAGGATGTGCTAGAATTCCACCTAATTCGGATTTGGTACATTAATTCACTTATTCTCAATAGCTGAAAATCAGATTTTAATGAAGTGAATGTCCACTGCTATTTTTTTTAGAATCCGCCTCTAAAACATTGATTGTAAGAATGATAATTTATTCAAAATATCTATTTTAATATCAATATTTTTTCTGAACAAAAAAAGATGGATCGGTAAAAGCAGCAGCTAATGGATACAGAACAAACTCTAATTGCCGCCAGCCTGTTAGGTTGATAGAATGCTTTTGAACCAGCATTGGCCAATGGATCCCATCCCTAGAGGGAGCCTGCCCAACAGGGGCTGAAATGCCGGCAGTCCTACTAATATTCAAATAGCAGTCATGTGGCTTTTCTGCCCAGAGACACATAGGAGGGTCCCCAGTCGCATCACCCTAGTTATGCTACTGGACAAAAACAATGAGTACTATCTGGTCCTCATTGCTAGGCAGCACACATTGGGTGTGGGAGAAGGGAGAATAATTTCCCCCTATTGTTACAATGATACTTCCAAAGAGCAGCATCATATTAAGTCAGCCTTGTAAATAACTCTGTAAAAAATTACTAGACTGAAAAAATGTTTCCTTGTCTGTTCGGGGATAGCAGAAGAGGGTTGAAGAGCTCCAACCCTCCTGCAACAATCTACTGCACATCTATGCTTGTAACATAATTGGGACAGAGTACTCTCTCTGTCCTTCACCAGCCCACTCGCTGACATACAAGGAGTTATATGCACTCGCCAGCATGCAGTTCCTTCTCACTTATGTCTACTAGGCTAGTACTTAAATACAAGGCAGTGTTATTATATATTAATATTTCACTTACTGCCTTGGAGGAGATATAAATATTTTATATAACAAATAATACATTGCCACCTATTCACCAAGCATTCCATAAGAACATAAGAACATAAGAAGAGCCTGCTGGATCAGGCCAGTGGCCCATCTAGTCCAGCATCCTGTTCTCACAGTGGCCAACCAGGTGCCTGGGGGAAGCCCGCAAGCAGGACCCGAGTGCAAGAACACTCTCCCCTCCTGAGGCTTCCAGCAACTGGTTTTCAGAAGCATGCTGCCTCTGACTAGGGTGGCAGAGCACAGCCATCACGGCTAGTAGCCATTGATAGCCCTGTCCTCCATGAATTTGTCTAATCTTCTTTTAAAGCCATCCAAGCTGGTGGCCATTACTGCATCTTGTGGGAGCAAATTCCATAGTTTAACTATGCGCTGTGTAAAGAAGTACTTCCTTTTGTCTGTCCTGAATCTTCCAACATTCAGCTTCTTTGAATGTCCACGAGTTCTAGTATTATGAGAGAGGGAGAAGAACTTTTCTCTATCCACTTTCTCAATGCCATGCATAATTTTATACACTTCTATCATGTCTCCTCTGACCCGCCTTTTCTCTAAACTAAAAAGCCCCAAATGCTGCAACCTTTCCTCGTAAGGGAGTCGCTCCATCCCCTTGATCATTCTGGTTGCCCTCTTCTGAACCTTTTCCAACTCTATAATATCCTTTTTGAGATGAGGCGACCAGAACTGTACACAGTATTCCAAATGCGGGCGCACCATAGATTTATACAACGGCATTATGATATCAGCTGTTTTATTTTCAATACCTTTCCTAATTATTGCTAGCATGGAATTTGCCTTTTTCACAGCTGCCGCACACTGGGTCGACATTTTCATCGTGCTGTCCACTACAACCCCAAGGTCTCTCTCCTGGTCGGTCACCGCCAGTTCAGACCCCATGAGCGTATATGTGAAATTAAGATTGTTTGCTCCAATATGCATAATTTTACACTTGTTTATATTGAATTGCATTTGCCATTTTTCCGCCCATTCACTCAGTTTGGAGAGGTCTTTTTGGAGCTCTTCGCAATCCCTTTTTGTTTTAACAACCCTGAACAATTTAGTGTCGTCAGCAAACTTGGCCACTTCACTGCTCACTCCTAATTCTAGGTCATTAATGAACAAGTTGAAAAGTACAGGTCCCAATACCGATCCTTGAGGGACTCCACTTTCTACAGCCCTCCATTGGGAGAACTGTCCGTTTATTCCTACTCTCTGCTTTCTGCTTCTTAACCAATTCCTTATCCACAAGAGGACCTCTCCTCTTATTCCATGACTGCTAAGCTTCCTCAGAAGCCTTTGGTGAGGTACCTTGTCAAACGCTTTTTGAAAGTCTAAGTACACTATGTCCACTGGATCACCTCTATCTATATGCTTGTTGACACTCTCAAAGAATTCTAATAGGTTACTGAGACAGGACTTTCCCTTGCAGAAGCCATGCTGGCTCTGCTTCAGCAAGGCTTGTTCTTCTATGTGCTTGGTTAATCTAGCTTTAATCATACTTTCTACCAGTTTTCCAGGGACAGAAGTTAAGCTAACTGGCCTGTAATTTCCGGGATCCCCTCTGGATCCCTTTTTGAAGATTGGTGTTACATTTGCCACTTTCCAGTCCTCAGGCACGGAGGAGGACCCGAGGGACAAGTTACATATTTTAGTTAGCAGATCAGCAATTTCACCTTTGAGTTCTTTGAGAACTCTCGGGTGGATGCCATCCGGGCCCGGTGATTTGTCAGTTTTTATATTGTCCATTAAGCTTAGAACTTCCTCTCTCGTTACCACTATTTGTCTTAGTTCCTCAGAATCCCTTCCTGCAAATGTTAGTTCAGGTTCAGGGATCTGCCCTATATCTTCCACTGTGAAGACAGATGCAAAGAATTCATTTAGCTTCTCTGCAATCTCCTTATCGTTCTTTAGTACACCTTTGACTCCCTTATCATCCAAGGGTCCAAGTGTCTCCCTAGATGGTCTCCTGCTTTGATCCATTTCAATCGGGTTTTAGGCCCGGTTTTGGCACTGAGACAGCCTTGGTCGCCCTGTACGATGACCTATGTCGGGAAAGAGACAGAGGGAGTGTAACTCTGTTGATTCTCCTTGATCTCTCAGCGGCTTTTGATACCATCGACCATGGTATCCTTCTGGAGAGGCTCGCGGAGTTGGGAGTTGGAGGTACTGCTTGGCAGTGGTTCCGCTCCTACTTGGCGGGTCGTCTCCAGAAGGTAGTGCTTGGGGAACATTGCTCGACACCGCGGGCTCTCCAATATGGGGTCCCGCAGGGGTCAGTTTTGTCCCCCCTGCTTTTTAATATCTACATGAAACCGTTGGGAGAGGTCATCAGGAGTTTTGGAGTGCGTTGTCATCAGTATGCTGATGACACGCAGCTCTACTTCTCCTTTTCATCTTCTTCAGGTGAGGCTGTCGATTTGCTGAACCGTTGCCTGGCCTCGACAATGGACTGGATGAGAGTTAACAAACTGAAGCTCAATCCAGACAAGACTGAGATGCTGTTGGTGGACGGGTTCTCTGATCAGATGGTGGATATATACCCTGTCCTGGACGGGGTTACACTCCCCCTAAAGGACCGGGTTCGTAGTCTGGGAGTCTTTTTAGACTCTTCCCTCTCACTTGAGGCTCAAGTAGCCTCGGTGGTTAGGAATGTGTTTTACCAACTTCGGTTGGTAGCCCAGCTACGTCCCTATTTGAGTAAAGAGGACCTTACATCAGTGGTACATGCTCTGGTAACCTCACGTTTGGATTACTGTAATGCGCTTTACGTAGGGCTACCTTTGAAGACAGTTCGGAAGCTACAACTAGTGCAAAATGCGGCGGCCAGATTGCTGACAAGGACCAAGCGGTCCGAGCATATAACACCTGTTCTGGCCAGCTTGCACTGGTTGCCAATATGTTTCCGGGCTAGATTCAAAGTGTTGGTATTAACCTATAAAGCCTTATACGGTGCGGGACCACGATACCTTGCGGAACGCCTCTTCCGATATGAACCGGCCCGTGCACTACGTTCTGCTACGAAGGCCCTCCTCCGGGTTCCAACTCACAGGGAGGCCCGGAGGGTGATGACAAGATCTAGGGCCTTCTCAGTGGTGGCCCCCGAACTATGGAACAGTCTCCCTGAGGAAGTATGCCTGGCGCCGACTCTGCTTTCCTTCCGGCGCCAGGTCAAAACCTTCCTATTCTCTGAAGCATTTTAAGTTACATTGATCTAATTTTAATAATGTTTATTGTATTGTTGATTGTATTTTAATATTATTCTGTTATTCATTGTATTTTTATACTATTTTATGTTCACCGCCCAGAGAGCTATCGCTAGTCGGGCGGTATATAAATTTAATAAATAATAATAATAATAATAATGTATTTATAGAATTTTTTGTTGTTGGTTTTTATGTTCTTAGCAATGTGCTCCTCAAATTCTTTTTTAGCATCCCTTATTGTCTTCTTGCATTTCTTTTGCCAGAGTTTGTGTTCTTTTTTATTTTCTTCATTCGGACAAGACTTCCATTTTCTGAAGGAAGACTTTTTGCCTCTAAGAGCTTCCTTGACTTTGCTTGTTAACCGTGCTGGCATCTTCTTGGCCCTGGCGGTACCTTTTCTGATCTGCGGTATGCACTCCAGTTGAGCTTCTAATATAGTGTTTTTAAACAACTTCCAAGCATTTTTGAGTGATGTGACCCTCTAGACTTTGTTTTTCAGCTTTCTTTTTACCAATCCCCTCATTTTTGTGAAGTTTCCTCTTTTGAAGTCAAATGTGACCGTGTTGGATTTTCTTGGCAATTGGCCAGTTACATGTATGTTTAATTTAATAGCACTGTGGTCACTGCTCCCAATCGGTTCAACAACACTTACATCTCGCACCAGGTCCCCACTGAGGATTAAGTCCAGGGTTGCCGTCCCTCTGGTCGGTTCCATGACCAACTGATCTAGGGAATAGTCATTTAGAATATCTAGAAACTTTGCTTCTTTGTCATGACTGGAACACATATGCAGCCAGTCTATGTCCGGGTAGTTGAAGTCACCCATTACTACCACATTTCCTAGTTTGGATGCTTCCTCAATTTCATATCTCATCTCAAGGTCTCCCTGAGCATTTTGATCAGGGGGACGATAGATCGTTCCCAGTATTAAGTCCCTCCTGGGGCACGGTATCACCACCCACAACGATTCTGTGGAGGAGTCTGCCTCTTTTGGGGTTTCGAGCTTGCTGGATTCAATGCCTTCTTTCACGTATAGAGCGACTCCGCCACCAATACGTCCTTCCCTGTCCTTCCGATATAGTTTATATCCAGGGATAACCGTATCCCACTGGTTTTCTCCATTCCACCAGGTCTCAGTTATGCTCACTATATCAATGCTCTTCTCTAAGACCAAGCACTCCAGTTCTCCCATCTTGGTTCGGAGGCTCCTAGCATTAGCGTACAGGCACTTCTAAGCAGTGTCTCTCTTCAAGTGTCTTTGGCACTTGTGGTTAGGCCTGTGGTAATTTTGCTCTTCTGAATTTATATCCTGTGCCCCTGCTCTCACAATGCCTACTTCTAGACCTACCCCTTTTAAAATTTCATCATTTCTTTGGTTTTTATCCCAGGGGGGAGGTTTATTCCGAACCGGACCTTTCTCAGCTCCTGTCAGGTTTCCCCCCTCAGTCAGTTTAAAAGCTGCTCTGCTACCTTTTTAATTTTAAGTGCCAGCAGTCTGGTTCCATTCTGGTTCAAGTGGAGCCCGTCCCTTTTGTACAGGCCCGGCTTGTCCCAAAATGTTCCCCAGTGCCTAACAAATCCGAACCCTTCCACCCGACACCATCGTCTCATCCACTCATTGAGACTGCGAAGCTGGGCCTGTCTGGCTGGTCCTGCGCGTGGAACCGGTAGCATTTCAGAGAAAGCCACCTTGGAGGTCCTGGCTTTCCATGAAAGACATCTTGTAATGCTAGATTTGTCAGCATTGCATTTCACTGTTCCTCCACACACACCCAAGGAGTACATGGTACAAAATACTTCCAACACACCTCCTGCTCTCTGGAAAGTTATGAAACCCTTAAATATACCATGACTTTGAAGGGCTGGTCAATTAGAATACTATGTGTATTAATAAACCTTAATTTTTAACCAAGAAGGACAACATTTTGCAAGCTGAATATATTATTAATATTGAGAAAATGTGGATTTATTTGCAAAATGTAATGTGCAGTTTGGCATAGTTTCTAGCAAAGCCCTTTACCACTGGAGGTCCTGTTTTCTTCCCTAGTCTATCTCATCATATACTTCCCAGATATTTTCAAATATACCTTCACAGTCTAGGCAACAAAATAATTTCTTCAAACAAATAAGTCAAAAAGCAACTTGAAAGTAAGTCCCACTGAACTTATTTCTGAGTAAATGTGCATATGATAGGGCTGTAAAAAAAAAACTCTCCTAAGACTCTTAGGATACATAATTCTGCACTGAGGCTCTGCGATTCAGATGAACAGAATACACTCAGATCTCAGCTAACAGCTGCCCATTGTATAAAGTTGAGTACACTTTTAAAAAAAGGAAGGGAGGGAGAGGAGAGGAAGCACATAATTCTTGGCATTTTTATTGGTCCCCCTTTTAAATGAATGCTTCTCACAACTGGCATAGCTAGCTTTTGAACTATAAAGCCTCACCAGAGAATTATAGGAATGTTTTTTCACAACAACAGCATGAATAGATCTTTGAGCTACATGAGCACTTGGGTATTTCTTGAAAGGGTCAGGACAAAGCACGAGTTAGGCCTGACATTGGTACATTCAACAGCACTTAAGAAGTGTGAATGCAGTCAATTTGGAGATCGTTTTATACACCGCTGGAGTTTTCAATAGCGAATATGTTCAGATGGTACTGAAGGAGCTTAAGTGTCAAATGAGTGAAGCTCCAAGACCTATCCTCTTCATCTACTACCTAGACAGTGCTGAATTAAAAGGATAAAGGACTACATGCTGTTCCATAATCTGGGGCCCCATGCTAACTCTGACATCTGTTCCATACTCTCTTCTCTTCTCTTCCAGCGTTCACGTAAGATGTCACTGAAACTATATAAATTATGTCATGCCATGGTCTGCATGCTAGGCAAGCTAGCTATATATTAAAATGTGCCATAAATGTGGGCATTTGTTCCTCTTCTGTCATCTGATATATGAACTTCAACAGTATTAAAACGGCCAATCAATAGGAAACACAACCAATCTTTTGCAAAGTAGGTAGCAGTCTCACTCTTTAACAGATGACAGTTTCAAACAATTATAGAAAAGCTGAAGCTCCAGTTGGGGTGGGGCTTTAAGCTTAGAACAACGGTTAAATCAGCCTGGCTGCAAGGCTTAATGGTCAAAGAAGGGTGCAGTTCCCCCAATATTCTTTTTTTACAAGCACCCCACTTCTCACTCCCTATCTTCAGCAACAGTATCTCCTGCATGGGCAGATAAAAAAGTGAAAATGTATTGTTTAACAGATTGTTCAGTGTATGTCAAAGTTTAACAAACACAAACATTTCCTACACAGCAGCCAATCTACATTTGCAATCAACTTCTTTGGGCTGTAAACACACTAGTTGCCAGATCAGCATTTGCCACACCTGGAGGGGGAATGAAATGGGTTGATCTGCCGATCAGTTGTGAAATCTCTGTGTAAAGCTGAATGTAAAACAAAAATGTACTCAAGTTGCTCCCACCAAAGGGTGGCGTTTGACTAACATTGTGTGCCCCCATTTTCAGAAACGAGAGATAGAAACGCAGAACAGTGAGTGTGTTTCTACCCATGATTTAATCTGAAAGCATGGTTGGCGACATTTGTCCTCAATTCATTTTCACAAAAGTGACAGACTACAATCAAGACCATGAGGGGTTTTGTTTGTTTGTTTGTGGGGCAAGGATGTTGCAACAATCATACCTTCTCTTGACCAGCCTTTGTTATTCTTGGGATGTCAAACAGCTGTCCTGTATAGTACTGCACACCACTAAACAGAATTATGGCAACAGAGTCCCCTTCCTTCTCAATTACAGCAAGGATATCTTCGGTTCTTAATATCTCCTCCCCCTGAAAAAAATTTAAGCACATATTTTATATCAAGCCTGGCAATGTTGAAACCATCATTTCTTGTTTCATAATCTATTTTTTTATCTTGTGCCTTGCTGACGTCACTAAGCGATCAAAATCAAATCTTTAACATGGCAGTAATCTACAAAAGAGCCCTGGTGTAACCTTTGAGTGGGTGATTAGTAACATAGATTCAGGGTGGTATTTTTTAAAAACAAAGGCTGTTCACTTTGTTTCATTATATGCTTTGCTTGCCTGAACACTTCCAAGACCACCTTAATTGGTTATTTCTTTAAAAAAAATGTAAATTCCAATTCAAAGAGCATACACAGAGGTGGACATGCCTATGACTGTTGTGAGCTTCCTCCAAGGAATCATGGCACAGCTTGTTATTAATGATGCATTATCAACAGAAGATTCAGTCTTCCAGTCTAAAATTACACATTTGCAATTGAGAACAGGAATTATGGTATCACTGTAGGAATGCATTACAATTGTCTATACACATGCTACATTTCCATCTTCTATCTTTCTTTATGTATTATTACATTTTTAACCTTTCACAAGATGCGATAATGGGCATTAACTCAAATAGCTTTAAAAATGCACAGAAGATACATCTACTTCAATAGCTATTAGTCATGATGACTATATAGAACCTCCAGATTCAAATATGCCACTGAATACCAGCTTCTGAGGAATATCATCAGTAGAGGGGTATTGCCTTTAAGCCACACTTTGGGCTCACTGAAGTCACTTCGTTGGCCAGTGAAGGAAACAGGATACTGGTCTGGATAGACTTTTGGTGTGAACCTGCTGAGTTCTTCCTATGTGAGTCTCTGTTCATTGTCTCAAGGGTCCTCCGTGTCTTATGAAAACTTTTTTTGAGAGCTGCTGCAGTGTAATGACTAATTGTTTCACAGTAGAAATCTCAACCTCAGTCATGAAGGCTGCAATCCAATACACACTTAACTGGGAGTAAGTCCCATTGAACCCAATGGAGCTTATGTCTGAGCAGATATGTATTAGACTGCAGCCCAAGTGGTCTTAGATGCCCTAGCCACTATGTCTCAGTGCTCTTATCTCCCTACCACCAGTCTGCAATATGGAAAATACTGACCTACCTTATAAGGTTGTTGTAAGGATTTCTCACCAAGAGTGCTGTGGAAATGCCAAGTATTTTTCCCACTCTTTTTTTTAAGAGTCATAACAAATCATTTTGACTACTGAGGTCAAACTGAAGAATTTGCAGAAATGTTACCCTTGTTTTACGCTACTGGGAAAAGGAGATGCTGCAGCATTATAACCTTAAGGGAAAAGTGGTGTCAATCACTGCATTTTGTGGCACTCAGCCAAATGAAGATTTTAGTTTGCTGTTCTAAGGCTTAGAGAGTTTGGCAATCACTGGCATATATACAACAACATAAAAAAGCCATGCTGGGCAAGGTTCAGCAATATTTTTATATGACATTTTCTGTTTGTGACACCCCCCCAAAGACTTTAAAAGCTGACCCCCATATCCCTCTTCGTACTGTTCAGACAAAGTTTGTGTCCCATAGAAAGCTATTAAAAATGTTACTGTATTTGTATTTCAGAAAGAATAGGATTCACAAAATTCAAAAGTGAAAAAACCCTGAAGTCATTAATTATAGGGAAATTTCAACAAGGAAAAAAAATCATTTTCGATCCTTTAAAGCCAGTATGCCCCATGGGCTCCCTTTCTTCATTTCCTTTCAGCAAGGGGTCATGTAAAACGCACCATTGCCAAGGGATCAGTTAAGCAGTGAAAACTCCAAATGAAATTAGACATGTCACAGCAAAGAGATGAGACAAGATTTGCTGATTTGAAAGTAGCCCCTATTATCTTAATGATCTCTGAACATCTATCAAGGACTTGGGAGTACTTCTCTAGAAAAGACTTTTTTTTCAAAATCAAAAGGTCATAAACAGTTCTGAAAAGTAACAAAAGTTCTTCGTGTCAGGGAAGCACAGTAAAGCAATCTTTTATAATAATCTAAATTATATACTCCTTCAAGCAAAAGCACAACTGTTGCTGTGATAATAAAGGAAATAGTACGTTATCTTCATAGCACCTCTTTGAAAGTGAGTATTCTCTATATACTGATGCTTATGAATATATACAGTCAGCGGAAATGCAGAATAAGAAACAGTGTAAGGCAGAAAATCTAGTACAGGCGTATTCTTATGTAAGAATTACCATTTTCAGATTATTCAGTTTAGATGTGTAGTCTGCCCTATCAGAAAGTTCAGAAAGTGAAACATTTTTTACACAAAACATGATTTAAAAATATTTATTGATAACTATCAGTCTGTATTTAATACAGTCCTAAAACACACAAAATAATAAAGTGGAAATGTATTTATTCATGTATATCCCCTTAAGTCTGAATAGAATCAGGATAGCTAACACTAAAACAAAGTTAAAAACAATCCACAACAAAATAATAGTTATCAAACACAATAGATCTAAATGAGAAGAGCAGATAAAATCAATTTTATTTCAGCTAATGTTTTTTAAAAAGGTTTGCATTATCGTGCTAGCTCAGAATGTGCATCTCTATAGACATCTAAAATCTACTTTTCTGTGTTCAGGAGAATAAATCCTCTCGGAACAGATTCCTGGAGGGGGAAGCTCCAGCGCTAAGGGTACATTTTCCCCCTATGGATATGATGTTATTCTGCTGAGTTTATGCCAATGAGATTTTTCCACCTGAAATCACACTATGGTCAGCGCTCCAATACCAGTTATAGACTGAGGAAGACAAACATCAACAAAAACTAGGACAGCAACTCAAAGGAAAATGCTGAGATGCACAAAAGATGATTATCTGTACTTTGCTGAAAAGAGAGGTGTTTGACTCCAGGTCTGTGTGTTTCAGCACTAACTGGAAGGTCACACAACAACCCTGGGCTCTCAGAAGGCAATTGATTAGTGGTGCAGTGTTATCTTGATTAAAATAGTACACAGAAGAGATTCGCTTTGGTGCAACCAAGAATTACCAGGCTGGCATATACAATGTTGGAGCATTCTGTTTTCCATTTCAACAGAGTGTGGCAATGGAACCTGCAAAATGATTTCTTTCCTAATTTGTTAGGCTTTGCCAGCTAAGATTTCCAAACAAAATGAGAATTTGAGCCAAGGTGATTATGTAAGGACAAAATGGGGAGCAGGCATGGATGCTCTCTGGTCACATCTGTGAAAAAAAAACTTGCCCCAGTTGCTCCTGTCTGTGCTTTTATGGTCTGTGACAATGGGCAGGTTTCTGTCGGGGAAGTCAGTCCTTTAGGTATGCAGGTCCCAAGCCAAATTAGTGACAAAAGAAAAGTATCTCGAAATAGGGACAAAGAAAGAAATATAGGAGCCCAGCAATTAAATCATAAATAACTTTTCTGATCCAGAAATGTGAATGATGAAATTATTGTCAATAGCTCATACACCATCACTATCAACATAAATGATAGTAAAATCCCCAAAAGCTTCTTAAGCTCATGAAGTTTAAAAAGATATTTGGGAGTTTTCTGTTAAGACCACTGGAAGGATACATAACTACAGCACTCTGCATATACACTTTAGCAGAGTGCTTACAGAGATATGCTATACTAGATAGGAATGAATAACCCCTCTACAGTAAAGTATGTCTTCAAGTATAACATATGGATTAGAGCAGTTAAATAAAAGATTTTCTCTCTCTCAGAACACTAGAACCTGAGGATATCAAATAAAGCTGAATGTTGGATGGTTCAGGACAGACAAAATAACTTTACACATTGCAGAGTTAAACTATGGAATTTGATCCCACAAGAAGTAGTGATGGCTAGCAATTTGGATGGCATTAAAAGAGGACTGGACAAATTCATTGGAGGATATTGCTATCAATGGCTACTAGCCATGATGGTTACATTCTGCTTCCATTGTTATAGGCAGTATACCTCTGAAAGCTAGCTGCTGAGAATAACAAGTAGGGAGAGTGCTGTTGCACTCAGGTCTTGCTTTCCGGCTTCCCATAGGCATCTGGTTAGCCACTATGAGAAAAGGATGCTGAAGCAGATGGACCACTGGCCTGATCCAGCAGGCTTTTCTTATGTCTGTATATTCTTAACATCAGCAGAGGCTTTGCAATGGTTTATCAACATCAAAGCTTTTTTAGACAGGCAGGCAGATTTGGGAGAAGATTCTAACAATAATGATATACATGTACTTACTTATAATAATAATAATAATAAATTTAATTTCTTCATCGCCTATCTGGCCAATGGCCACTCTAGGCAACTTACAAATTTGTTAGAATACAATTGATAAAATACAATAATACAATATAAAAACAATACATCTGCAGCAACAATATTAAAACTGGGCAGGAGGCATTACAGTTATAACAATTAACCCTCCCCGGATACCCCGAAGGCCTGCTGAAAGAGCCAGGTCTTTAAGGCTTTCCGAAACACATTTAGGGAAGAGGCATGCCGGAGATCTTGTGGGAGGGAGTTCCAAAGAGTGGGGGCCGCCACTGAGAATGCCCTCTCTCTAGTACCCGCCAATCTGGCTGTTTTTGTTGGCGGGATTGAGAGAAGGCCCTGTGTGGCCGATCTTGTCGGGTGGCATAATTGGTGGCGTTGAAGGCGCTCCGTGAGATAAACTGGGCCAAAACCGTGTAGGGATTTAAAGGTCAATACCAACACCTTGAATTGGGCTCAGAAAACAACTGGTAGCCAGTGTAGGTCGAACAACACTGGTGTGATGTGATCTCAGCGGCGACTATTCGTAAGTAGTCGAGCCGCCGCATTTTGTATCAGTTGTAATTTCCGGACTGTTTTCAAGGGTAACCCCACGTAGAGCGCATTACAGTAGTCCAAACGAGAGGTGACCAGGGCGTGTACCACTAGTGGGAGCTGGTGAACAGGAAGGTAGGGTTGCAGCCTTCGTATGAGGTGTAGTTGGTACCAGGCTGCCCGGCTCACTGCCGAAATCTGAGCCTCCATGGACAGCCTGGAATCAAGCACAACCCCAAGGCTGCGGACCTGGTCCTTTAGGGGTAGACTCACCCCGTTGAACTTCAGGTCAATGTCGCCCAACCCTCTCTTGTCCCCCACAAGTAGTACCTCGGTCTTATCAGGGTTCAACTTCAGCTTGTTCCTTCCCATCCATCCACTCACGGATTCCAGGCACTTGGACAAGGTCTCCACAGCCAACTCTGGTGAAGATTTAAATGAGAGATAGAGCTGAGTGTCATCCGCATATTGATGACACTGCAGCCCAAATCTCCTGATGATTGCCCCCAGCGGCTTCATATAGATGTTAAATAGCATGGGAGAGAGGATAGAGCCCTGTGGCACACCACAATTGAGAGGCCAAGGGTCTGATACCTCCTCCCCCAACGCTACCTGTTGGTACCTGTCGGAGAGAAAGGAATGGAACCACTGTAATACAGTGCCTCCAATTCCCAATCCCTCCAGGCGAAGCAGAAGGATACTTTACCACTGTCTCAAAAGTTCAGGATACATTATTTATAATAAGCTGCAAAGAAAAGCAAGCACAATCATACAAATATTAAATCTTGAAAAGGTATTAACATAAACTACTCATTACAAACCTTTTGTGGCTCTATCATAAGCATACTCTTCTCCATGTCTAGCCCATGAAATTGGAGTTGAGACTCAACAGCATACTGTAAAGAAAAGATTGACTGTCTTTAGTGAGCAGATTTAAACAAAAGAAGCATCTCTTTCACAAATCAAAAATAATCAGAATGTGTGTGCATGACATGTTTGGGCAAATCTCTGCAAAATGTTTATACTGCCAGATGCTTCTCATTTGCAAATTTGGGAGAAGACCATGACTCAGTGGATAGAATACATACTGTGCATATAGAAGGTTCCAGGTTAAGTGCCTATCTCCAGTTAAAAGGATTAAGTAGCACGTGATGTGTCTGAGAATCTGGAAAGTTGCTGCTAGACAAAGTAGATAATACTGGGTTAGATAATCTGCCCTGGTATAAAGTAGCTTCCTATGCTCTATTATCTAAAGGCCTTGCTAAGACCACATAGATCACAGAATCATAGAATAGTAGAGTTGGAAGGGGCCTATAAGGCCATCAAGTCCAACCCCCTGCTCAATGCAGGAATCCAAATCAAAGCACTCCTGACAGATGGCTGTCCAGCTGCCTCTTGAATGTCTCCAGTGTCGGAGAGCCCACTAACTCTCTAGGTAACTGATGCTACTGTCGTATGGAAGTTTTTCCTGATGTCCAGTCAAAATCTAGCTTCCTGCAACTTGAGCCCATTATTCCATGTCCTGCACTCTGGGATGACTGAAAAGAGATCCTGGCGCTCCTCTATGTGTCAACCTTTCATGTACTTGAAGAGTGCTATCATATCTCCCCTCAGTCTTCTCTTCTCCAGGCTAAACATGCCCAGTTCTTTCAGTCTCTCCTCATAGGGCTTTGTTTCCAGTCCCCTGATCATCCTTGCTGCCCTCCTCGGCACCTGTTCCAGTTTGTCTGCATCCATCTTGAAGTGTGAAGACCAGAACTGGACACAGTACTCAAGATGAGGCCTAACCAGTACTGAATAGAGGGGAACTAATACCTCACACGATTTGGAAACTATACTTCTGTTAATGCAGCCTAATATAGCATTTGCCTTTTTTTGCAGCCACATTGCACTGTTGGCTCATATTCAGCTTGTGATCAATGACAATTCCAAGATCCTTCTCACATGTCGTACCGCTGAGCCAAATGTCCTCCAACTTATAACTGTGCATTTGGTTTCTTTTTCCTGAGCGTAGAACTTTGCATTTATCCCTGTTGAATTTCATTCTGTTGTTTTCAGCCCAATGCTCCAGCCTATCAACATTCCTTTGAATTTTGTTTGTCTTCCACAGTATTAGCTATGCCCCCAATTTTGTACCATCTGCAAATTTGATAAGCATGCTCTGTGCCTCCTCATCCAAGTTGTTAATAAAAATGTTGAAGAATATTGGGCCCAGGACCGAGCCCTGTGGTACCCCACTCATTACTTCCACCCAGTTTGAGAAGGAACCATTGATAAGCACTCTTTGAGTACGATTCTGAAGTCAACTGTGGATCCACCTGATAGTTGTTCCATCCAGTCCACATTTAGCTAGCTTGCTAATCAGAATATCATGGGGCATATTGTCAAAAGCTTTGCTGAAGTAGAGATATATTACGTCCACAGCATTCCCACAGTCTACAAGGGAGGTTACCTGATCAAAAAATGAGATTAGTTTGGCAGGATTTGTTCTTCATAAATCCATGTTGGCTCCTAGTAAGCACTGCATTGTTTTCAAGGTGCTTACAGATTGACTACTTTATAATCTGCTTCAGAGTTTTTCCAGGGATTGATGTTAGGCTGACTGATCTGTAGTTTCCCAGTTCCTCCTTTTTGCCCTTTTTGAAGATAGGGACAACATTAGCTCTCCTCCAGTCATCCATGATTTCGCAAAGATAATAGACAGCAGTTCTGAGAGTTCTTCAGCCAGTTCCTTCGATACTCTAGGATGCAGTTTATCGGGCCCTGCAGATTTGAACTCGTTCAAAGTGATTAATTAGGTATTCCTTGACCGTTTGTCTATCAATTTCAAGCTCCAATCCTTCTACTTCTACTTCATGTTTCCTGGGAGGGTCATAGACCCTTTTTTGGGAGAAGTCTGAGCCAAAGTAGGAATTGAGCACGTCTGCCTTTTCTTTGTCATCTGTTATCATTTTGCCATCCTCATTGAGTAGCTGTGCCACCATTTCTTTTCTCTGTCTTTTACTATGGATGTACCTGAAGAAAGCTTTTTTGTTGCTTTTAGCATCTCTCACTAACAGCTGATTCTCAGCTTCAGCCTTCCTGAAGCCATCCCTGCAATTCCG
Source organism: Rhineura floridana (assembly GCF_030035675.1). Classification (NCBI taxonomy): domain Eukaryota; kingdom Metazoa; phylum Chordata; class Lepidosauria; order Squamata; family Rhineuridae; genus Rhineura; species Rhineura floridana. The sequence continues at coordinate 66,223,926 of NC_084481.1, forward strand.
AGATACCTGCCTGTACTCTTCTTTTGTAGCCTTGCCTTCCTTCCACTTCCTGTATGTGTCCTTTTTTGTTTTCAGGTCATCTCTAAGCTTTCTGTGAAGCCACATTGGCTTCTTCTGCTGTTTCCCCCTTTTTTTCCTTGTTGGAATTGCTTGCCATTGCACTTTTAAAATTTCCTTTTTTAGAAACTCCCACCCATCTTGGACTCCTTTTCTCATTAGGCTCGCTTGCCATGGAACCGTACTTACAATTGTTCTGAGTTTATTAAAATAGGCTTTCCTGAAGTCCAGGGTGTGCATATGGCTACTCTCAGCTTTTGCTTCTGTTAAAATCAAGAATTCAAGTATGGTGTCGTCACTTTCCCCCAGAGTTCCCATAACTGCCACTTCATCCACCAAATCATCTCTATCGGTTAGAATCAAGTCCAGGATAGCTAATCCTCTGGTTGCTTCCTCCACTTTCTGTAGGAGAAAGTTATCTCCAAAACAAATCAGAAATTTCTTTGAGGGGCTGTGTTTTGCAGAATTTATCTCCCAACAGATATCGGGATAACTGAAGTCTCCCATTACTACTACATCATGCCTCCTCAAAACATTGGCAATTTGCTTTTCAAAAGTTACATTCTTGTCCTCTCCTTGATTGGGTGGTCAGTAGTAGACTCCAAGCACCACATTCCTTTTATTACTTGCCCCATTAATTTCAATATAGATACTCTCAGTAGAGCTACCAAGCTCATCTTCCTGTATTTCTGTGCAGGGATATATATGTTTAACATATAGCATGATTCTACTTCCCTTTTTATTCCTTCTGTTCTTTTTGAACAAGTTATATCCTTCAACTGCTGTATTCCAGTCATGGGAGTCATCCCACCAACTTTCAGTTACACCTATCAAGTCGTAATTACCGTCCTGTATTAAGAGTTCAAGTTTGTCCTGCTTGTTTCCCATGCTGTGCGCATTAGTATACAGACATTGAAGACCATGTGATTTATGGCTTGGCTTCCTTACTACATTTTTCTGAGGGCTGTTACTGGGCCCTATTAGAGCCGATCTCTCTATTCCCATTACTGTGCACAAGCTTTCATCAGTTGCTACCACCAAGTCATTGCTATCTTCCTTTTGTTTCAGTGCTTTTAAAGACTATATATGGTTGGGTACTGAGCTAATCTTCATGCTGTTCTCCAGTACCATTCCGATGTGATACTGAAGTTAAATGCAAATACAGGAGTTTGTCATTTTTTTCTTAAGACACACCCCTTATTTAAGCCCTGCTAGTTTACTCTGAAACAGGCAATTTAGGGATTCACTCTCAAAATGCTTAGCTTTCATCCAACCCCCTGGCCTTATATCTGGCACTGTATCCATGGTTTAATGCAAATTGATCAGGTAAGTAACTTTCAGGTAACAATCTCTGAAGTTCTTAAACTTGAGCAGGCAACTTAAAAAATACACTGTTGAAAAGATATCAGATTCAATTGCGATCACTCATGGCCGAGTAAGATTGTCTTCCAAAATAAGGTCTTTATCAGTGGGTCCGTAAGTGACTGTGGAGGCCAATTCTGGATCCACACAGCCTTCCACAGTGCGGATATAGGTTTCCAGATGGAAGATGGTCACGATGAGGATTTGCTTGACTTGCCTTCCGCTTAGCTCGTTTGTCCCTTTCGCTCTGTACTCGTGCTTCTTCAAAGTCCATAGCGCTTTTGATAATGGCCGACCTCCAATTGGGACGCTCATGGGTCAAGGCTTCCCAGTTCTCGATGCTTATGTTACATTTTTTTAGATTAGCTTTGAGAACATCTTTAAACCTCTTTTGCTGTCCACCGATATTCCGTTTTCCATCCTTAAGTTGGGAGTAAAGTAGCTGCTTTGGAAGACGGTGATTAGGCATTCAAACAACATGGCCAGTCCAGCAAAGTTGATGTTGGAGGATCATTGTTTCAACACTGGTGGTCTTTGCTTCTTCCAATACGCTAACATTAGTCCACCGATCTTCCAAAGTAATTTGCAGAATTTTCCAGAGGCAGCGTTGATGGAATCTTTCACGAAGTTGGGAGTGGTGTTTATAGATGGTCCCTGTTTCACAGGCGTACAGTAAGGTCGGTAGTACAATGGCTTTGTAAATAAGCATTTTGGTCTCCCTGCGAATATCCCGATCCTCGAACACTCTACACTTCATTCGGAAGAATGCAGCACTCGCAGAGCTCAGACAATGCTGAATTTCAGTGTCAATGTCAGCTTTTGCAGAGAGATGGCTACCAATATAAGAAAAGTGATGGACATTCTCCAGTGTCGCACCATTAAGCTGGATTGATGGTGCTACAGAGGGATTGGTTCGCACTTGCTGATGAAGCACTTTGGGTTTTTTGATGTTAAGCGAGAGGCCAAGATTTTCATATGCTTCTGCAAAGACATTTAGGATAGTTTGAAGATCTTCCTCTGAATGTGTGGAGACTACATTATCATCGGCATATTGAAGTTCTATGACAGAGGTTGTAATTACCTTACTTTTTGCTTTCAGCCTACTGAGATTAAAAGGCTTTTCATCTGTTCGATATGTGATTTCCACGCCAGTGGGAAGTTTCCCCTCAACAAGGTGTAGAATCATGGCGATGAAAGTAGCAAATAAGGTTGGAGCAATGACACATCCCTGTTTAATGCCTGATCCCATTTTGAATGGATCACTTTGAGAGCCATTGTTATCCAAAATTATTCCCGTCATGTTGTCATGGAGGAGTTGCAAAATATTCACAAATTTATCAGGGCATCCAATTTTCAGAAGGATGGTCCAGAGAGCAGATACAGTATCAAAGGCCTTAGGCAGATCAATAAATGCCATATACAGAGGTTGATTTTGCTTCCTGCATTTTTCTTGAAGCTGTCGTGCAGTGAAGATCATGTCCACTGTCCCCCTGGAAGGGCGGAAACCATTTTGGAATTCAGGGAGGATGTCTTTTGAGATAGGTAGGAGGTGATTTGCGGGGATCCTTGCAAGGATTTTACCTGCAGTAGCAAGAAGAGAGATGCCTCAGTAGTTCCCACAATCTGTTCTATCACCATTCTTGAAAAGAGTGATAATTATGGCATCCCTAAAGTTTTCCGGGATCTCCTCCCTCATCCAGATTTTTTTGATGAGTTTATGAAGTTGTTGTGTAAGTTCAGGCCCACCTTCTTTAAAGACTTCAGCAGGAATCCCATCAGGTCCACTAGCTTTGTTATTCTTCATTTGATTAATGGCTTTACTGACTTCATCCAAATTAGGGGATACTGCAAGCTCATCTCTAATTTGTTGTTGTGGGATTTGCAAGAAGACCTCATCAGCCACAATAGAGTTACAATTAAGGAGGTCATAGTAATGCTCTTTCCAGCGCAGTGCAATAGACTGTTTATCCTTTAGAAGTTTGGTACCATCTATTGAACGTAGGGGATTTGTACCATAATTTGTTGGTCTGTAGATGGCCTTTGTGGCATTAAAAAAGCCCCGTGCATCATGAGCATCTGCAAAATGCTGGATTTCTTGAGCTTTCTTTATCCACCAGGCGTTCTTAAGTTCTCTAGTTCTTCTTTGGACCTCAGCCTTTGCACTGGCGTAGATGTTTTTCTTAGCAGCACAGTTAATGTCTTTCTGCCATATCTGGAAAGCTTTCCTTTTCTTGTCAATGATATGTTCAATCTCACTATCATTCTCATCAAACCAGTCCTGATGTTTCTTAGTTTGGTATCCAATAGTTTGTTCACATGCTGCAGTAATGGAAGTCTTCAGTGTAATCCAGTGTTCCTCAACATTTTCAGGGAGTTCCATCGGTAGATGTTTCTTGAGAGTTGTTTGAAAGCAAGCTCGCTTAATAGGATCTTGAAGGGCATGGATGTTCATTTTATGCCTTGGTTTTCTTCCTTGGAGCCTATGTTGAGGAACAATATTAATGGCCATATTGGATTGAAGTAATTGTTGATCTGTCCAGCAGTCAACAGTGCTCGTCATGGCCTTGGTGAGGAGTACATCACGATGATCTCTGGCAATGACAATTATGTAATCCAGGAGATGCCAGTGCTTCGACCGAGGATGCTTCCATGATGTTTTAAATTTATCTTTCTGGCGAAAGAGTGTGTTTGTGATAACAAGATTATGCTCTGCACATTTAGTCAGAAGTAGAATTCCATTCAGGTTGCTATTGCCAACTCCTTCTTTCCCAATGGTTTCTGGCCATAAATCAAAATCACGCCTAACTCTTGCATTGAAATCGCCCAGGAGAGTAATTTTATCCTCCTTAGGTATCTCTAATAAGATGGTGTCCAGCTGGGTATAATTTTTTCCTTGATGTCTTCATCAGCATCTAATGTTTGTGCATAAGCACTTAGAATAGTTGCCTGCTGGGTTTTGGTGAGTTTTAACTGGAGAGTTGAGAGTCGTTCATTAATGCCAGTAGGAACTTCTGACAAGAGCTTCACAAGATCATTTTTAATAGAAAAGCCTACTCCATGTATTCGTCGTTCTTGTTCAGGCAGTCCTTTCCAGAAGAAGGTGTAACCTCCTTTTTCTTCCTTCAATTGTCCCTCTCCTACTCTTCGAGTTTCTTGGAGTGCTGCTATGTCAATATCAAAACGTCTCAACTCCCTCACAATGATGGCAGTCCTGCGTTAAGGATGTTCACTATCTGTATTGTCCAGCAATGTCGGTATATTCCACGTTCCAAACTTCATTTGTCTTTTGCTACTGCTAAGTGGTGACCCCACTGGATGCGGTGATCCAGTCAGGGAGGGAGATGAGACAGTCTATGTTTAGGGCACCTTTTCTAGCCCCTTCCCCATATGGGGTGAGCAGAGTGGATCCCAAATAGGACCGCTCAGTCATGGATACAGCTGCCTAACTACTCAACTGCCTCAGTCCTTGAGCCAGGACAACTGAGTCTGTATCCACCGTCCATGTGCCGGTCCATGACTAGGGGCTTCTGGATTTCACAGTCCTGCCCCTGTTGCCATTCGCCGATCTCCATGGGACTTTTGGTTTGATTTGGTTGGAAGACGCCTGTGCATGAATTTGTTTTATGTGGGGAGGTCGGTGCACGACAATCAACACACAATCTTGACAGAAAAAGGCTTTGATCCAATGGCATGGATACCATAACGATTGGAAGTCTTTTATCTGCTGCAGCCTTCATCCACCTTCACAGCCGTTGTAACATACACATTGTTATCCTCCACCTGTTCTGCCATTGAGGACTTTCTTGGATCGTTCTTTGTCTGATTCCTCTCCCTTGGCCTTACCGCCATGGGTGACCCTGATGGGAGTACATGACTCCCGACGGCAACGCTCACAGGGTTCAATGGAACACGCAAGCCCACTCACCACTGCAAGATGACGATCCAGCGAGGGGGCAAGGTGACGATCCAGCGAGGATCAAGTAATATCACAAAAGCAGTAGCACACATTTTGAACCATGTACCATTTAAGCCAGCATAATCTGTTGATATCAATGAAACTGGTTTGAATGGTTGGTCATCCAGAAATAGCATGTGCGGTGGGACACAGGTCCAATACCATGCACAGAATTCAGTGTCTGCATTGTACGTATGTGTACTACCTGATTTCTGTGATCCATACCTCAATTTTAATGAGGTGCTCACTCAGATGATCAAACATGCAAATTGTCCCTACTTAGAATCATAGAATAGTAGGGTTGGAAGGGGCATATAATGCCATCAAGTCCAACCCCCTGCTCAATGCAGGAATCCAATTTAAATCATACCCTGCAGTTGGGTGTTCAGCTGCCTCTTGAATGCCTTTAGCGCTGGAGAGCCCACCACCTCCCTAGGTAATTGGTTCCATTGTCATACTGCTCTAACAGTCAGGGTTTTTTCCTGATGTTTCCTCAAAATCTGGCTTCCTGTAACTTGAGCCCATTATTCCGTGTCCTGCATTCTGGGACGATCAAGAAGAGATCCTGGCCCTCCCCTGTTTAACAACTTTTCAAGTACTTGAAGAGTGCAATCATATCTCCTTCAGTCTTCCATCTCCTCAGTCATCTTAAGGCTAAACATGCCCAGTTCTTTCGCTCTCTCCTCATAGGGCTTTGTTTCCAATCTGCTGATCATCCCTGTGCCCTCCTCTGAACCTGTTCCAGTTTGTCTGCATCCTCCTTAAAGTGTGGTGTCTAGACCTCAAGAAGAGGCCTAACCAGTACTTTTGTATTCTTCTATTAATGCAGTCTAAAATAGCATTTGCCTTTTTTGCTGCCACATCACACTGTTGGGTCATATTCAGCTTGTGATCAACAACAATTCCAAGTTCCTTCTCTCATGTAATATTGCTGAGCCAGGTGTCCCCATCTTATAACTATGCATTTCATTTCTTTTTCCTAGGTGTAGAACTTTGCACTTGTCCCTGCTAAATTTAATTCTGCTGTTTTTGGCCCAATGCTCCAGCTATCAAGATCACTTTGAATTTTGTTTCTGTCTTCCAGGGTATTAACTATGCCTCCCGATTTTGTGTCATCTGCAGATATAAGCATTCCCTGCACCTCCTCATCCAAGTCATTAACAAAAATGTTGAACAGCACTGGGCCCAAGATCAAACCCTGTGGTACCCCACTTGTTACCTCCCCCAATTCGAGAAGGAACCATTGACAAGCACTCTTTGAGTACGGTTCTGTAGCCAACTGTGGATCCACCTGATAGTTGTTTCATCCAGCCCACATTTAGTTAGTTTGCTAATCAGAATATCATAGGGTACTTAAATGATTTATCACTTAACTGATTTATGCACAGTAATCCAGACTGAATTTATATGTTGATTGCAGCCTATATGATTAATAATCCAAGAAGAAAGATGAAGTAGATTATGATGTGCAAGTATGGTATTATGAAGGATGCTTGGTAAATGAGTGTATTTGGGAAAATGAATAGAAATAATAATAAAAATATAAACATTGAGACACAAAATGAAACCCAGCATAACCAGTCTGACAGCCCAAAAAGCAGCAAGTAACATTAATCTCTTAAGACACCCCTGCTCCCTTCACACACACACACACAATTTGCTCAATTGCCTTTAAACAGAGAGTTGTAGATCTGTCTTGTAAATGCAATGTCTTCCACACACAACAGATGGGGGAAGGACATGCTACTTTACATCTTCCTTGTAAAGTTCGGGTAATATATGGCCAGCACATAAGGGGGCTACTGAGCCTGCACAGAGATGGGCAGGGATAAAACTGACTAGTTCCAAGGCAGAAGTCACATCAGTTTTATCACAGCTGCAAGGGTAATAGTAAAAGACTCAAAAATGTATAAATATTTTTGAGGAATCTTTCCTACTTAATACACTGGGAGAGAAATGCCAACTAAATGAGATAAACCCATGCAGTCTGCCTTGCCCACATTTACATCATTATCATGCAGCCCTCAGCCATGTGGGCTGTGTCACAGAAAAGCAGCTCTGACTTGGCTGAATATGAAGGGCATCTACAGAGACCAAACATCATCTTACATTATCTATGCAGATATGCCGTTAAGTGCAGTGGTTTTAAACCATAAATTGCCAGTGCAGAGCCCACAATCCTAGTGGAGGTAAGGGATTTTAACCCTTTGTCCCTGTTATAGTCCCAATCTAGACTGCAGGCAGCATGTCTGCACTCCACACTGGGGAAAAAGAGATCACACTGAAGTGAGTAAGAGCTTTTTGCTGAACCAGAAGGGACCACAGCAGGGGATTTTAAAAAACTCTAAACCTCCCATGCTATGGTCCTGATCTGGATCTGAGGTCCCACTGGCAACCTGTTTTTAAAAAACCCTCCTGCACTTAAAAGCAAAAATACATGGCTCACATAATATGCAATTCCTTAGTTTTAATGCACCACTCTCTCACATTCCAAACTGCAATGGTTCTCAAGCTGGCCTATCATACTTTCCCAGAAAGATGCAATAGTTTTGATGCAGAAAAAATGTGCTGATATTCCCCAAACAGAACTATTTTCATTAAGGAAGATGTTTGTATTATACAACATCTGATCAACAATGGAATATGTGTTGCAAAAAAAGTCTATCAACTAATTGTCTGGCAGTCCAAAAAGGGTGATCTACATCTCATGTGAGTTGCATTTGTAGAGACTGTTATAGTGCTTCAGTGATCAAATATATCATCAATTTCAAAGTGTTTACTGAGTTTGATAAAGTAGCAGTGAGTCACAAATCTGAAGATTAATTTGCTGAAATCTGTGATGCATGGACTATTGTCTCATTTTATAGCACACAAATGATGTTTGAATTAGTAATTCAAAGCACCATAGACAAGCATTTCCCTATCTGTCTAGGGATATAAAACTGTTAATGTTGTGAGCTTTGTATTGATTTGGTTTCATAAAGTAAAACAGAAACAAGAATTAATAAAACATTTACAACCTGTTGTTGATTTAGAGCAACAGCTTGTTCAATGTCTTTAAAAGGACTAATAAATCAATGTGGCCATTCAATCTTTTCCTTGTGCAAGATTTTTATTTGAACAAAAGGAATAAAGGCACGATCAGTAAAATATGGCAGCCCAGAAGTACATGACCTGATTTTGTTATTGTTGTGGTTTTAAAAAATATGATGAACTAACAAATAATGAGTTAAGATTGCTGGTGTGCTTTGGAACATATAATGTATAACACAAATATGATGCAATATTAATTCCTTACATGGTCAGATGGAAAAGCTTTGGATTCCAGAAGGATTTTATAGCGATCTGAGGTAGGCTTAAAGAATGCTAACTGTAAAAATAAAATAAAAGTAAAACTTTTATTAGTTCATAATTATTAATAAACATTTGTTTCATTTGTCTCAAAATCACAACTTTTTTTCAAGGGTAGCCAGCTGCAAAAATATTATGGATGTCAATCTAATGTTTGACTATATATCCGAGTCCTTTAGAACTTAATGGAGAGACAATGCACTTATGGTTGCTAAATGTTAACACTTCAATATTGGAAGGAGAGATCTGCTCCCCACCCACTGACTATACAACGGATAGAAGACATGACTCAGCTATTTATTTATTTTTTATTCAATTTCTATCTCACTCCTGAAGCAGCCCATAGCACCTTATACCTAGCCATTTATGAGAAGGTGACCTTTCATAAATGCAAAAAAAGATGAGAAATTTTCAGACATACGGATTCCATACACAGACCTATTTGCATGAATGAGCACTGGGTAAATCTGGGGTACCAGCTGCATCACCTTCCTTCATCCCCATAATGGGTACACAGAAAGCATTGCTTTGTTTTGTTATTGTATCTTTTTGGTTATATTTCTCTTTTCTCTCCAAAACTCAACAAAAACTATAAATAAAAAAAATATTACTGGTTTCAAACATATGCCACGCAATCTGGCCATCGACTTTTATGATAAGAAATCTGCACAATTCCAGAGATCATAATATACCACTCAGCAGGCAGTGCAATTAACACCTTTCAGGTAATAACTTTCAGGTAATGGGATGACTGAAAACAAAGTCTTTAAGATCCCATATGAATTCATATAGAAAAGATACTGTAGCCCCAAACAATATGTTACTCAAAGGTTGCTATTTGATCCAATATATTTACTCTCGACCATTCACAATCCAATAATTTCTGAGCCCATTCAAATTTAGTCTGGCCTGCCCTCCATAAACTCACTTCTATCTTACCCAATCCCCTTCCATTCCACTCACCCTTGACCCTCAAACCCCCACTTACTGGCTCATGACCTCAGTACATTGAGTTTTTGTGTCTTTGGGGCATGCTGCAATACAGCATCAGGTACTGGAGAGGGGAGGGAAGCACTGAGGAGGGGAGATATCCATCATTCCCTCTCCCCACAGCTGCCTGCCCTTGCTGAAATGTCTCTGTACTTCAGATAGTGAAAGGGTAGGCAGGAAAAGAATTTGGGAATTGACTGGCAGAGAAAGAGCTTGGTGGGCTAGGGTGGGAACTCTTTTTTGGCTTGGATTTTAATCTAAGCAGAACAATTTGGGGCTCCTAATACTCACCTCTTACAGACCCTGAAACCTGTATCCTAACTCCAGAAGTACAAGTTTCTCTAGCATCTCTACTTCCAATAGAAATCTTGAATATTCCTACACTTAGAAGTTGGAAAACAGAGATATAAATCTCATCAGTTCTCTATTTCCAGTCCCCAGTCAGTACCAGTGATGTGATGGTGGTGTCAGCATGAGCACAGGACCTGCAAATTTTTATTTCTGTGAAAGAACTACAATCTCACAAAAATGTATGGCTGTCATACAATACTCATGACTATAGTGCTTGATTAAGCAGCTCTTTAGTTTAAGTTGGTCACCACCAGTATATTGTTAGAACTGACTGGAAGACTCATACAATTATTCCACGTTCAGGTACACACACCAGGGGCCATCCCTTCATATCTCCCAGACCCTCCCCCTTCTGATTGTCATGCACCTAAGCTTCTTAGTCTGTCTCTGCCATTGACTTCTGAAAAATCACTTCCATACTCTCTTTTGGCAAACAAGAGTGTCTGAACTACAATAGTTTCTGAGAAACGTTGGGAAAGCAACAAAATGTCATTCTGGGAATGCATAAGGAATCCTAAGAAGCAAGTAATGGGTGAGTGTATTTAATAGTTTTTGTTTTGTTTTGTGCCTCTGTAACTTTTTTTTACCGTTATTATTTTATTTTATTATTTATTAAATTTATTACTCACCCATCTGGCTGGCTGTCCAGCCACTCTGGGCGACATACAAAATAAAAACATACAAATACATTAAAACATTAAAAAACTCAACAATAATAATAAAATCTAACCCACCCCAAAAGCCTGCCTGAAAAGCCAGGTCTTCAAGGCCCGTCGGAAGCTCATCATAGAAGGGGCATGGTGGAGATCATTTGGGAGGGAATTCCACAAAGTGGGGGCCACAATTGAAAAAGCCCTCTCCCTAGTTCTCACCAGTCTAGCTGTTTTAACTGGTGGGATAGAGAGAAGGCCTTTTGAGGCTGATCTTGTTGAGCGGCATCCCTGATGATGTTGGTATTGCACACAGATAATGTCTTAAGATGTTTTATGCTCTTATAGCTTCAGAAGTACAAAAAGAAGAAATCCTTACACAATATATAATTAAAAAGAATTACAATTATGGACTGCATTGCTTTGAAATGTGGTGGTGGTCACTAGGTTAGAAGTCTTTAAAACAGGATTCAACAAATCAAGAGAAGGTAGACCTATCATCACTTGTGAACCATGATTTTAAGCAAGCAGCCATTTAAAGTAGTTTCTCCCCCTGATTTTACGGTTAATTTTAACTGATTTAAAGCTTTATCCCTTTGGTATCCTTTCTCGATCCTGTTGTACACTGCTTGGAAACTGTGGTATTAAGGGGTACATAAATTAAATTGCCACCCTGGGCTCCTCCTGGGAGGAAGGGTGGGATATAAAGCTAATAAATAAATAAATAAATAAAATGAAATAAAGATAATAACTAAAATATAATCTTCATATTCATCGACAGTATAGTTTTCAATATCAATGCTCAGGGACAAATAATACCTTCATATACACATTAAGGAATCAAGCTCTGAATTCAGAATTCTGAACTAAATATATTTAGCAAAGCAATTCTTACATTCTTATGACTTACCATTAGGAGATGTAGATTAACTGTCAAGCCGTTCATTAATGCTATCTCTTCTTTATGGGCCCCTGAAAAGCAATAAGGCAGATGTTTCCCTTTTTTCTTTTGTCCTGTGTAAGGTCTGTTCCAATGATGTACAAAACCTCATGACATTGGATTGCAGTCAGTATCTCCCAAATGATTGAAAAGTAAATACATGTTTGATGTGTCACTGTGGAGAAATAAAAGTAAAACGTTCCCCTGTCTGGTGCAATATACCATTCTAACAGGGAAATATTTATATTTACCATACTGTTGTGGCAAATAAAGCAGATAATGAAGTAGCCATACTTCCTTTATTGAAATCCACGTTGAATTTTTGCTATCATAAACTTGCAGCACCAGCAGAGCTTGGAAGATTACTTTTAAAAAGTAATAAATTACAGTTACAGTTACATAGCCCCCCAAAGTAGTAATTACTGTTACAATTACAATTGCTCTGAAAATAACTGATTACTTTACTTTTAGTCAAAAGTAATCACTACAATTACATTTTAGTTACTTTTTAAAAAAAATGCCTACAAGGCATTGGCCTTGGCTGCTGCACATCTAAATAGCCTAAAACACATTAAAAATAAGCACACACACAGACAGAGAGTAGTAGAATAATTATTTTTACCTGTAAGATTAACAGAATGGCATAACAGAATCTCACATCCCCCCACCCAACCCTACCCCCAGCAATGATGATACCCCAACACACATGTAATTCACTTGAAATCAAATTTTACACTTGAAATGCTGCTTTTACAATACATTTCTGTTATGTCTCAAAAGGACAGGATGCTCAAAGAGCACGTCAGACAAGGAATGCCTTTTTACAGATTATGTTGCCACCAGTACTGAACAGGCATTCTACTGTGGTGCTTGAAGGCATGTCTGTGTTGTTCTGCAAAAAACAACACAGCACCCCTTTCAACTAAAACACATTTTGATCTATATGGCAATCCCCTATCATCAAAGTAAAATGCAAACTTTAGTACTTTACTAGTTGCCTTTGTAATTTTTTTTGTCAACAGTATAACTTAGAGGTAACTTAATCAGTAATAGGACGGGTAAAAAGATGGCAGCAGTACTGCCTGCGTTTGAAACAACTCCCGGAAATCGTTGAGCTTTATATTTCAACTGGTAAGCTCTGATCTTGCCATAGCTGGCTAAATCTAATCAAAATAGCCTCGACAGTCTGTATATTTTACTGGAGTAGCAGTGGGGGAGGTTTGATGGAAGTTTGAATGTGAAAGCAGCTAAGACGCTGGAGCGACACCAAGGCCAAGGCCTTCCCTCCCTTCTCCTCATTGTGATAAGGAGACGACTAAGATAACGACAGAGAGTGAAACTGGCATACTTTTTCTATCTGACAAGTTGGACTGTCTGTAGTTGCATCAATAACAACACCAAGCTGTCCTATAAAAATTTTAACCCTGCTGCATTCAAACCAATCAAGCAATAATTATGGTCCTCACACGCCAAGCAACTAAGGCTCAGACCCTCCAAAAAAGAAAAGTAAGAAACAAGCTAAAATCCTCTCGTGTTTCCCCATGAAAGAGGAACGCAGGGGTGTGGGAGGAAGTCCTCCTTCCCTGAATGAGGACCAAAATAAGGCAGCAGTGACAACTCAATATACTTCTAGTCTTGACTGTTCTGTGGACTATACCAAATGTGGTTTATATTTACCTAATAGGCTGCCTCAGGGATTTGACTTAGCAACAGAAATTGCACAAGTGGAGATCGCACAAGCGGAACCACCAAGCCCTATCTTTGGGGCGGTGTGTTGCCCTGACTCCCCCCTGCAAGCCCCTTTATCTACCTGTGAGCCAGAGGACTCTCTCCCCCTGGCTGGGGGGGGTAAAATTTCTGAATTGATCCAGAATACCGGGGGACATATGATACCTTCTGACCCTCCCATGCTTAGCAAGGATATAAGCTCTCTGGCTTTTTCTCCTTTACATAGACAAACTGAGCCGATGAGCCCTGTTAAATCTTATTCTCCTAAATTGGAGATGCACCTGAAGTTGCTAGCCAAAGAACTTGATTCAATTAAAAAAAAATTGCTATGCCCTCCTGGTTGTCGTAGCCAAATTCCACAAATCCCATACATGTGAAGAGTGTCCAGGGCACTTGGGAAAACATAATGACACCAAGACTCCCTCCAAACGCATGGTGAAAGACTTGGTCCACAGAAATAAAAAGAAGGTTGCCAAGCGAAATCCTGGTAAAGCAAAGGGTACAGCGGTGGCCCAGGACAAGACTACAAAATCTAAGCCTAAAGGGAAAAGGCCAAAAAACTTAAATCGATGCATGGGAATGAATTTTAAAAAGCTCTTTAATTTATTGGAAGAAACACAACAGGCTCCCACTCAGACTGCCAAGATAATTAAGGCAGGACTACAGACCAATAAGGTTTGTCTTGCCGATGGAGATTCAGACTTTTGCCTTAATCCACTGCAACTGGGAAAATAAATACTCCCCTGCTTCCAATGGCATTCCCAAGTGGCATAACTGAGTGTATGCTTACTGGAGACAAAATACAAGATCCATGGCAACATGTTCTGGATGCTGGCCTGAAGAAGCATGCCGACGTAAGATATACACCTCTTCCTATAACCCAGCAAAAATGGGAACTGACCCTAAGTCGTCGCAAATTAGTGCTCTCCAACTTCCCTAAGCCAAAAGGCATGTTGCCTTTTTACCAGCGCAAAGTGCACTTACAGGACTTGGTGTGTAAAATTGCCCCACAATGTGGTTTGATTTAAGACATCATGGACATCGAGTACTTATTTTACGATCACCAAAACACTCGAGCTGTAGTAACTTTAGGGAGCTGGGCATCTATGTAGCGGCTTTATATGGAGAAGGACAAATTCCATCATGAAGGGTTGCCAATAACCAGGCTATTTGTGAATCGGAATCCTATCAATCTATTTTATAAAGTGCCAGGCTGTACTATAAAGGACAATACATGTAGCTCTCTCATCTATCTGGAAGAACCTCTGTTTAATGTGCATTCCATGCCCTCTGAATATCATTCTCCTCTTCAACATTCCATTGCTTCTAAATTTACTCCTGTTTTGGAAGAGAAAGATCTTCTAAAATCTTTTCACTCCCTGCCAATACGACCTCAGAAGGAGATCATTGCTAGACTCACGCTTTTAAGAAACACTCTTGCCCATGCTATGTGCCATGATGAAGATACGACAAACCGGTCCCGGGTTTTGGAGAACACTCAAGTAAGACCTGATTCTGGGACTGTGGTGAAGACCTTCCAGCATAATGCGATCACTACCTTGGATCAGACCTCTTTTTCCCCCCAAGGAACTCATTTCCCTCCCTCCAGAGGGTCACAAACAAAAATCAATTAATAGATCTGGAGAGGCAGGTGCTCCCCTTAGGGTACCTCTGCTCAAGGGTCTGACTAGACCTTTAACATCTGGCTTAGACTGGTTACGATCTAGATATCTTGGCCCCGAGGAATTGGGATATGCTCCTGTTGGGACCTTAGCAATTCCGACCACCAAACTGATGCCGTCCATGCATCCCGTAAGATCTGGCTCTGTATTTGTGGATAACGCTGGTGTGTTAAATCAGATTACGGAGATAAATTGACAATCCCTCCTCGTGCCGACTGCCTGATCAGGCCTTTACCTAGGCAATATGTTGCTTGCCTGAGGGATAACTGGAGAAATTCTGGCCTGTTATTTGACCAGATTAAATTCCTCACATGGAACATATCCAGATGGGCTTCTAAGCAAAACTGCCCCGGGATCTTGGAGTTTTTAAGAAATTATGAGGTGATATTTATTCAGGAAACCTGGTCTACCAAAAAAGTCTACCTGAACGGCTTCTCAGTATTAGACATAATTGCTGAGCCTCCTAAAGGAAAAGGTAGACCTAAGGCGGGCCTAGCGATTCTGATATCCCCCTCTTTACATGTGAACATTAAGGAGCTCGCCTCATACAGAAACATTGCCATAACAGGCCTAATGGAGTTCAAAACCATGATTCTCCTGCTGATTAATGTTTATATTCCTCCCTTTTCCTCTAAACGTGGCACAGAATTGGCTTGGGAAAATTTGGAGAAATATATAGTTGACCAAGCATTATACCCCAGGGCCTACCCTATTATAATGGGTGATTTTAACACCAGAATTGGCCCCAATAATAACGTCCTTTTTTCATCTGGTTTATGGGGGGCAGTAGATACTGATAACTATATTCCCAGGTACGATAGATCTTCCAAAGACCTAAAGGTGAACCATGCGGGAATATGTTTGACCCAACTGGTGGCCCGTTTAAATCTGGTGATATTGAATGGTCATATAGAAGCTGATAACCCTGCAGAATTTACATATGTTTCCGGCCATGGTATCAGTGCGGTCGACTACGTGCTAATTTCCCAGCCTTTGTTTAATCTAATTTCCAACTTTACAGTCGGTGACAGACTCGAGAGCGACCATCTTCCCCTAAATTTTACTCTGTTAATACCAGAGTCAGGTCATTTGGCTACAAATTCTCAATATGAGGTCAAATCATCTGGCCCCTGTTACAAGAGAACCTACTGGTCTGAAGTGGTTTCTAAGGAGGCCACTTGCTTCCTTGACTCTCCTCAGGGCTTGGACTTTAGAACTCATATAGTGGATGCCAGTGAAATCACTGCTGTCCTACACGACTATTCAATCTTGTCCTCTGTTTTGAACAAGATATTAAGGCCAAAAACCAATTTTTGTCACCCTCCATTCAAACAGAACTCCTCTCGATGGTTCGATAAGGACTGTCTTGAGGTTAAGAAGCAATTGAGAAGGGTGTACAATCAGTATAGGAAAGATAATCTAAACGCATTGCCATCTGAATATTATCTTATTAAAAGGAAATATAAACAACTGATCGCTTCCAAAAAGAGACTAGCTATTCAATATGGATGGAAGGCCTTAATAAATGCCTCTATAAATAACAACTCAAAACTCTTCTGGTCCCTAGTTACTGACGCCCTAGGATCTCCCTCTTCCTCTTGATGTAATATCTCATCTGCTACATGGGAACGTCATTTCTCTGTACTGTTTGCAAATCACAGAGATTATCCCCTGAACACTCCAGCTATTGTAGATCTTTGTGCCCTGCCAGTCTGGCCTCCTGTAAAGCAGACAGAGATAGTTTCCCTGATTAGCAATCTTAAAACTGGCAAGGCTCGCATAGACTGGAGGGCCCCTTTATTGGCCAATCTTTTTACTCAGATCAGTCTCACTGGTAAACTTCCCCTGGTTTGGCTTGAGGTGGTTGTTATCCCAGTGTTTAAGAAAGGAGACAGGGGTGACCCCTCAAATTATAGACCCATTAGTCTTTTATCAGTTGTGGGCAAGCTATATGCCAGCCTTTTAAATGTGGGATTGAGGTCTTGGATAGAGGAGGAGGATATTCTAGGTAGGGAGCAGGCAGGCTTCAGAAAGGGCAGATCTACCATCGATCATTGCCTAGTCCTAAGACATCTGGCGGAGAAGTACATGAGCTCCCTCGGAAACGGCTTGTCTGTTGCCTTTATAGATCTCAAATCCGCCTTCGACTCTATCTCAAGAGACAAACTATGGGCCAAATTATCCCAAACAACGATGGATAAGAGACTTCTTTTTCTTATCAGTCGCCTCTATCAATGCACATCGCTTTGTGTGCGTTGTGGCATTCATGGAAGCCTAACAAACTCCATCCCCGCTATCAAAACAGTGCGGCAGGAATGCATATTGGCCCCTACATTATTCAACCTTTTTCTCAATGATCTGAGTAATTTTTGTCTAGCCGCCAATTTCCATTCACCTAAATTGGCTGACACTAAATGCCCTCTATTGCTATACGCCGATGATGCTGTCCTAATGTCTTTTTCTAACATAGGCCTCAAACGCCTATTACGTGTTTTTATGATTTATTGTAATAATAATTCTCTCACCATCAACTTTAGTAAGACCAAAGTTATGGTTTTTTCTCACTGTCCATCTGTACATACATGGACAGTTAATGGCCAGAAGATCGACCAGGTCAGGCAGTATAGATACCTTGCGGTTATGTTCTATGCTACACTTTCCTGGTCTACCCATATTCGTTCTGCAGTTCAATCCGCTCTTAACACCTCTAAGGCTATTCTCCGTTTTTTCTTCACCAAGGGTGGACAGTATATCCCCACCACTCTCCAAGTATTTAAATCTAAAATCCTTCCGCAACTTCTCTATGGAATCCCAATTTGGGTGCCAAGTTGTAACTCCAAAGTCGAATCGATACTATTGATCTTCTTGAGATCAATATTCAGAATGCCACACTATGTTCCAGCAGCTGGCCTCCGTCTTGAAGCCGGCCTTACTTCAACTGAATGCACTGCCTGGCTTCTTGCTTTTAGATTTTGGATCAAAGTGGTCTATGCCGGCCCCTCTTTAGGCTACTTAAATCTAATTTGGAAAGATTCTTATATCAGTTCTTGGTCCAAAAAGTTTGAAGATAAATTAAAGATTCCCAGACTTTCACTGGATTTACTGTCCACACTAGACCTTGAGTCAGCTAATCATATTATCGGGCAACGAATCAAAGACATAGACCTTCAATACTCTATGGGCAGTGCTCGTAAATCCTGTTCACCTCTGTATCTAGGCTTAAGTTTCCCATTCCCTAATTAAGCTGCTTACCTGGAAAATTTGACCACCCTGAAATATCAGCACCTTTTTTCCAGAGCTAGATTCAATTGTCGCCCCTCTGCGATATTGGAGGATCGTTTTCTTGGTATTCCCTATGAAAAGCGAGTCTGCCCTTGTACATCTGTTGACATTGAAACAATAGCTCATGTTCTTTTTGTCTGTAACTTTTACAATGATGTACGCTCTAGATTTATTTCCCCTATTCAAAGACTTCCCAGGTAGATCTACAGACTGGCTCCTGAAACGTCTCATGTCCGATACAGATAAGTCCATCTCAGAATCAGTCACAAAGTTTTTTAATTTAGCTCAGAGTTTGTGTAAGAACGATACTTTTAAAAATTTGTCTGTTTTAGAATAATACCATTTTGTAATATCGCATTGAAGTGCTTCATTTGTTTCACCTTGTTTGTTTAATCAATTGTATATTGGGTCTATGACCGCACAATAAAATTTGATTTGATTTGATTTGGTAACTTAATCCTGTACAGTAGGGCCCCGCTTTTTGGTGTCCCGCTTTTCAGCGTTCCGCTGATACAGAGCCAGCCCCTCCTCCACCCCCTTCTTCTCCTCCTCCGGCGCAATCAGCTGTAGCTCCCCCTGATCGCGCACTACAGCTGATCGTGCTGGAGAAGATACGCAAGAGGGTCCAATTTCCTGCTTTTTTAATTTACTGTACTCTTTATTTTGTACAAAATATCATTTTCCCCTTAAGAGTCCCCCCTCTTTCCCTTCAGTTGTAATGTTGTTTGTTCAATAATTAAAATAAAAACGGAGAAGAGAGTATAAGTGTATTATATGGGGAAAATATGTATTTACAGGTGGTGGTGGAGAAAAGGGTAGTTAACAGCAGAGTGAAGCAGTGGGGGGGAAGTCCCCAAGCTGGGTGTGTGCGTGTGCGCATAGGGGTGGTAGTGGTTGCTGTCCCTGTTTGTGGCCATGAAGGTGGAGGGGGCATTTCCATCCCATCCCGTCCTTCCCCCAGTATTGGCTCAAGGTGTCAGTTTGTAGTAGGAGCTGCTCCTCTTCCATCCCGGCCCCTCGCTCACATTTTCGACCCTCCCTGGGTGGGCTATGCAGGGCTCCCCGCCAGCCGCTGCCGGAGCAACTCAGCAATTTATACTTTGACCCCAAAAGAAGATTAAAAAAAGCTTTGTGGCACCTTCTGTTTCTTCTTCGTCCCCCTCCTCCCCTTCTTGCAAGTGTCAAAACTTTGTTTGGGTGGTGGTGACAGCAGCGCCAGGATGGAGCTGAGGCGGGAGGCCGGGCTGAGGCAGGTGGGGTGCAGAGAGTGCCCCCTCTGCACCGGGATCCTGCCACACCATGCCTCAGCTGCAGCCGGCTGGTGGTGGCGGCGACAACGACCACCTGGGCGCTCTGGATGAGCTCATCCCTTTCCAGGACGAGGGAAACGAGCAGGACAAGGGCATGCTACAGCTGATCTGCTTCTCCGCAGTTTTCGCTTTTTAGCGGGGGTCTGGAACCTAACCCACCGTATGAGTGGGGACCTACTGTACATGCTTACCAGGAAATAAGTCCCATTGAACTTATTGGGTAGACATGCATGCACAACTGAACTGTCAGAAGCACAACTTAAGAGACATAACATAGGTAAACAGAAAATGCACACATCAAAAGTAATCCACCAGCATAAATGTTATCCCTTCTCCTTCAATTAAAAATGTGGTCTTGCCCAGCATATAGTGAAACTATGGGCACCAACTTGGATGGCTTTAAAAGACGATTAAAGAAATTATTGGAGGATAAAGCTATCAGCGGCACCTAGCAATGACAGCTATGTCCTACTTCTGCTGTCACAGACAATATGCTTCTGAATATCAGTTGCTGGAAGTACAAGTGAGAAGAGTGCTGCTCATGCACTCAGATACTGCTTATGGGCTTCCCTTTAGGTCTTCTGATTGGCCACTGTGAGAACAGGATGCTAGGCTAATGAGCCACTCTTTGGATCCAGCAGGCTCTTCTTATGTATTGCAACAAACAACTAAAGTTACTTGTGGAGCCTTACACATCAGGGATAGCCAACGTGGTGCCCTCCAGATGTTGTAGGACTACAATTTTCATCATCCCTGATAATTGGCTATGTTGTCATGATGCTGAAGTTGGTTCCTAGTTCCCAGTTCCTTATTTGTTTGAAAGTTCAAAACACTAAAAAACAAGAAAAATTCACAGCTGCAGCAACTCCATAGAAAAGTTAACATGTCTCTGAACCACAAAATATATGTTGGGGTACTCCGTATCATATATCGCTGTTGTCTAGGGACTCTCCCCATCAAGAATAACAACAAATTTATTCAATCAAAATTATCAGGCTTCTGAAATGCTAATAAATGCATAATGATGTCATAAAATCATAAAAAATAAGTAACTGAGGGTGCCTGTCAGGTTCCTACCTGCGCGTGGCTACTGCCTGTCACTAGGCACCACCAGGGACTCCACCAGTCCGGACTGTCCTTTATTTTATTTTTTCTCTCCCCGCTCTAGCACAGATCTCAACAGATCCCCCTGCTAGGCAACCACCAGTCACGTCCTAATACTAGTATTCCCAGAGACTCTGAATACTGGTATTGTTATTCTCTTCACCGCTGCCACCATTTGTTACAGTTCCCCTTCAGCCTTACCCTCCCTTCTGGTCTGTGAAACCCCAGCCAAGGATCAGGCCTTTGGTAAACCAAATTAAGTATTTATTAAAGATAACAAAGCTAACAAGATTAACAAGATTTCTTCTTAAGGCACATAAGCATATGGTTTTACTCAATACTAATCCGAACTCCACCCCCTCCTTCTCCACTCTCTCCTGGCAAACAACTCTCTCAACCCCCCCAAACAACCCACTCTTTCTCTTCTCCCCCCAGATTCCACTCTCACTCTTCCTTTTATACGTTCAGCCATTTTAAACACTCAGCCAATCATCTAGCATTCTACTGCCCATTCACTCCCCCTCCTCTTTCACTCCACTTACCATGTATCTTCTAAACAACAACACTTACCATATATACATTAATATAGGAACATCACAGTGCCCACCCCAAAATCTGCTCTGGGCCAGGACAAATCATACACCCCAGGAAACGGGAGGGTGGCCTCTACAAGATGCCAGTGCTTCTCACCTGGCCTGAAATGTTTGCTGGGTGCAGGGCAGGGATAAGGGCATCTATGCACAACCAAAACTGACAAAAAGATGCAGAAAAAGTAAGTAACTGAGGGTGCCCACCCCACAATCTGCTCTGGGCCAGGACAAATCATGCATTCAAGAAAAGGGGATTATATCGTCTACAAGATGTCAATGCTTCCCATCTGGGCCAGAGTTTCTATTGGATTCAGGGCATGTATAAGGGCATCTATGCACAACCAAAAGAGACAAAAAGCAAAGCAAAGAATAAATATCTGCGGGTGTTCATCACAACATCTCTGGGCCAAAGCAAATCAGACACCCCAGAAAATGATAGGGTGTCCTCTATGCTATGCCAGTGCTTACAGCCAGTGCTTATGATCTATGGGGATTTTTAAAAAAAATGTATTGGTCTTCCCTGTTACTTTGTTATAGCTCAATTATTTTTATTTTTAAAAGCCATTGATGTTGGTGACAGAAGGACTTGTGGCAGGGGCAACAAACAATGATTCCTTGAAGAAGATGCAATTTCATAGGTGATACTCTAAGGTATGGATGGATGACATCTCATAGAACACACTCTCCCAGATGCGTGGAAGTATGATATGTGGTGCCCCAAATCATCTTTTAGGATCGGCCCTCCAGTTTCTTATTTTCTTTCCTCTACATATTCACTATTTTTCTAGTACATATATGCCCTTGTCTATACCATATATACAAAAGAAGCTCTGAACTGGGTAGGAACCTTCTCATGCATGCGTGTATAACTTGTAGTGCCCAAAGCACGTTTTGGGGTGGGAACCTACACTTCCTTATATACATTCTACATTGCGTGTTGTGCATAGACGCACATACCCGTTTCATGTGTCCACAAGGAAATCCATTCCAGGCAGGATGCAGTGGCATCTTGTTGAGTACACTCTCCCCTTTGCTCAGGTGAATGATGTTTCATGGCCCACAGCAGCTTTTGGAGTGGTCACCCCAAATTATATATTTTTCTTTACACTCTTCATTATTTTAGTTCTGCACAGATGATCTTATGAGTGCCCTGAGCCCAGCAGAAACTATAGGCCAGGTGGGAAGTACTGGCATCTTGTAGAGGCCACCGTCCCCCTTCCTGGGATGTATGGTTTGTCCTGGCAGCAGGGGTGTAGCTGTCCAGGGAGTCCTAAACCCCTTATTTTTTTGGGAGCAGGGTCCCAGCAGGGTCCCTATGTCTCCAGCATCATATGAGCTAATCGGCATGAAAGGGGAGTGTGTTAGCCACTAAGAAAAGTCTTCTAATATGCTTCCTTGTCCTTTCCTGCTGATTGGAGCCAATCAGAGTGAAAGGAGGTGAGTCACCCACTGAGAAGACTCTTTTCAGTAGCTAATACTCTCCCCTTTCATATTGATAATCTCCTAGGGACATCAGTTGTTGTGGAAGAAGGCATTAACAAGGACCTCATTCTCAACCCAGGAGCAAAATAAGGGGGGAGGGGGATCTGGCTGTGGCTCAGACTATCATAAAGGAACCCTGCACTTCTGAATTTGCCACTACACTACTGTGCACTACTGGCACAGTGCAGATTTTTGGGTGGGCACCCCAGGTTCTTACTATTTTCTGAATATTTTTGTCGCTTTGGGTTGTGTATAGATGCCCTTATCCCTACCCTGCACCCAGAAAAACTCTGGGCAAGGTGGGAAGCACTGGTATGTTGTAGAGTACACACTCCCCTTCCCTGAGGTGTATGAGTTGTCCCAGCCCAGAACAGATTGTGGGGTGGGCACACCCAGTTACTTATTTTTTATGATTTTATGACATCATTATGCATTTATGAGCATTTCAGAAGCCTGATACTTTTGATTGAATACATTTGTTGTTATTCTTGATGGGAAGAGTCTCCACATCACAGAGATATATGATACAGGTACCCCAACATATATTTTGGGGTTCAGAGACATGTTGGCTTGGAGTTGCTGTAGCTGTGAACTTTTCTTCTTTTTTTGGTGATTTTAACTTTTAAGCAAATAAGGAACTGGGAACTAGGAACCAACTTCAGCATCATTATGTTATCTGAGACCGATGAGAGTTGTAGTCCAACAACAACTGGAAGGCACTATGTTGAAGACCCAACTCCCGTCCCATCTACCCATCAGTTTCAAACAGATTCAGAAAAGTATGTTTCTTAAGTTCTATGTCTGACAGTGCGTTCCTTTCATAAGTAAAAATTAATCTGCAATCCTATGTATTTATCCATTTAACTCAATGAGGTTTAATTTGGAGTAGACATATATAAGACTGGACTCCACCAGAATACATTTCAGCACTTCAGGGGCTATACTTTATTAATGCTGTACCAACTACAACTACCAACTGCCACTTATGTACATATATTGTCTCAGCCTAAGCTACCTCACAGGATTGTTGCAAAGATACACGGAGGGAGGGAATGGCAATGCTCATGGCATTCACAAATCAAAAATAATTCTGGGGAGGGGGGCACACACAAGTAATAAGATGTCTGACAGATAGAATGTTAACAGGTGATGCTTTCCCCATAACTGTAGCCAACAGATATTTCTATCAAACTTTAAAAAGCAGGGAAATTGGACAGCTATAGTGAATGCACCAGGGGAGCAGGAAACCTGACCTCTCTCAGGTATTGGTCTGCCCTACAAATTTGGCAAAATGCAAACACAATTTGGGTTCATCTTTCACAGTCCAATCCACTTCTGGTGTAGCTTGGAAGAATTTGGTAACGTGCCTCTGGAAATCAAAGTCTGGTGTGGGTGTGGCCCCCTGATTAGGCAAGCCAAGCAGCTGTGAGTCTGGCTTTTAGAACACTGACAGTTGGTTCTTACTGAGCATGCCTGACACTATCATTGGGTTGAAACCAAAAATACTTACATTAATTAAAAATCAGCCAGGCATTTGTTAAACTTTTAAACTGCAGAAGATGAAGGTCAGAGTATGGGGCAAGGTCAGTAATAGGATTACAGGTACTCTGTGAACATGGCTGATTTGTAATGAATTTCAACATATTATGAGAATTCTGACAGAAAAAAGTCCAAAAGGGCTCTTGGGTTTTTTTTCTCTCTTTCTAGACTTTGAACTCCCTATTCTCTCTGACTGATTTGTGTATTGCCATGAAAATTTACAGGGCTGTAAAGCAAGCGTTTCTGAGTTCAAGATTATAAGTTTTGTAAGGTTTTGTTTTGAAATGAGTTTATGGGAAGTATCAGAATAGCATGGGGATATTTTCAATTTAACATTGCAGAGTGTGAAAAATCCACACTGGCTATAGTATACAGCCATCCTTGTGGCTGTATAATACAAAAAAGGCTTACTCTGTTTAATTTCTACCTGCCCCACAGCTGTCCATAAGAGCCTGATCTCCTGCAATGTCACCTCTAAACCATGCAAAGAACTCAAGTAAAAAACAAAACAAAACGCAACGCAGAATTTGGGAAATTTATTTTCAAAGAAGAACATCTGTAACAGTATGAACTACAACATTCTCAGGCAAAAAGGAGTGATGAGACAGTAGACATAAAAACCCGCACACAAAGCCTTGACAAAGAGTGACAAAAATACTGAGCATGAGCATTTTCACATTTTAAATTTTTACTCATCATTGTTTTTGCTTATTTATTGCCTTGGGCCCATCCCTAATTCTCAGCTTAACCTACCTCACAGGGCTGTTGTGAAGATACAGAAGGCAGAATTAAAATGGGGGGAAAGGAAACTAAGGCTGGAATGCAATACATGTCTACTCAGAAGTAAGCTTTATTGGGTTCAATGGGACTTACTCCTAGGTGTGTACCCAGTGCCTGCAGGAGGAAGGGGACCACCACCGCCCAGGGAAGAAGGAGAGCTGTTTGCTACTGATGTCTGCCTGCCTGCCTACCTGCTTGCGGCTGCTGCAGCGGCAGCTCAACTACCACCACCGCCATCTCCCTGTTGGACTTTTGCTCTGCAGGGGTCATGCCTTGCAGGGCCAACCCCCAGGAACTCAGCCAGCTATTGCTGATATCATCCATCTGTCCCTTCCGTGGAGGGCATACATAAGCCAGATGGCTAAGGTGGGTCCTGCTTTGCAGATTGCCTGGCTTTTTATGGGTCTGACTCATGTGCCTGAGAGAGAGGACTCAGAGCCAAGTGGGGAGACTTGAGGGGGCCCTAATCAGTGTAGTGATGGATAGAGGGAGATATGGTGTTGTGAGGAGGACTTGCCAGGTAAGGGGAACACGGCCCAGGCAGTTAACGACTGTGCCTTGTTCTGGTCCTCCCACACCCACAGGATGGTTGCCCTATCAGCCAGCTCTCAGACCTCCGGATGCTGTTCCTAAATGCCAGATCGGTGCACAATAAGATCTCCCTCATTCATGACTTAACTGTGGATGAGGCAGCCGATCTGGCATGTATAACTGAAACCTGGGTGGGTGAGCAGGGAGGAGTCAGCCTCTCCCAGATATGCCCACCAGAGTACCTGGTTCAGCATCAGGGTAGACCTGAGGGTTGGGGAGGGGGTTGCTGTGGTCTATAGGAGCTCCATCTCCCTCTGCAAGCACCCTGTCCATGTGATTACTGGGCTGGAGTCTTTGCACCTTATGTTGGGTCGGCGGGACAGACTGGGGATTCTGTTGGTGTACCGCCCACCCCGCTGCCCAACTGACTCCCTAGCTCAGCTGACAGAGGTGGTCTCAGGTGTACTATTGAGATCCCCCAGACTGTTGGTTCTGGGGGATGTCAACATCCATGCCGAGGCCACTTTATCCGGGGCGGCTCAGGATTTCATGGTCTCCTTGACAACTATGGGACTGTCCCAATATACCATTGGCCCAACACATGTAGCAGGGCATACTCTAGATTTGGTTTTTATAACTGGACATGGAGATGGTGATCTGAATGTGGGGGGCCTTACATCAGTCCCTCTGTCATGGACAGATCACTGCTTGCTGAAATTTAGACTTACAGCGGCTTTTCCTGTCTGCAAGGGTGGGGGACCTATTAAGCTGGTCTGCCCCCAGAGACTAATGGATCTGGATGGTTTCCAAAGGGCTCTGGGGAGTTTTCTGGCTGATAGGGCTGGCGCTCCCATCAAAATCCTGGTTGAACTGTGGAACTGTGGAATGACCTGGGTGGTTGACATGATTGCTTCTGAGCGCCCTCTCCTGTGGAGAGCTCATATGGCTTCATGGTATACCCTAAAGCTGAGAGCAATGAAACAATATAGGACATGGCTTGAGTGCAGATGGAGACAAACTCCTGGTGGATGCAATTGCACACTGGTAAGTGCCTATGGCAAACTGTATTTAGGGGCAGTGAGGTCAGGAAAAAAACATTATTTTGCTGCCACTATCAAATCATCACTCTGCCGCCCAGCGGAGCTGTTCAGAATTGTCCAGAGACTATTACACACTGGCCCCAAAGACATGGTAGATCCATCTGAGGCCCCCTGTAATGAATTTGCTAGGCACTTCCAGGATAAAATCTTTAGCATCCACCACGACTTAGACTCCAGTGTTATAGCAGGCGAATCAAGCGAGGTATCCAGAGCACAGCCTTGTCCCGATTTCTTGGATGAGTTTCAGTTGGTACAGCTGAGGACGTTGACAAGGTGCTTGGACAGGTTTGTGCAACCACTTCTGTGCTGGATCCTTGCCCTTCTTGGCTAATAAAAGCTAGCAGGAATGAAACAGCCGGCTGGGCTAAGGAAATGATTAATGCCTCCCTGCGAGAGGGGATGGTCCCTGGCTGTCTGAAAGAGGCAGTAGTGAGACCATTCCTGAAGAGACCCTCCCTGGACCCAGAAAATCTAATAATTATAGGCCAGTGGTAAGTGTTCCATTCCTGGGCAAGATTGTTGAGCGAGTGGTGGCAGGCAAGCTCCAGACCCTCTTGGATGAGACCGATTATCTGGATCCATTTCAGTTGTGTTTCAGGCCTGGTTTTGGCACAGAAACAGCCTTGGTTGCCCTGTATGATGACCTCTGTCGGGAGAGAGACAGGGGGAGTGTGACTCTGTTGATTCTCCTTGATCTCTCAGTGGCTTTCGATACCATTGACCATGGTATCCTTCTGGGAAGACTGGCTGAGTTGGGAGTGGGAGGGACTGCATGGCGGTGGTTCCGCTCCTACTTGGCAGGTCAGCTCCAAAAGGTGGTGCTTGGGAAGCATTGCTCGGCACCCTGGATTCTCCAGTATGGGGTTCCACAGGGGTCAGTTCTGTCCCCCATGCTGTTCAACATCTACATGAAACCATTGGGTGTGGTCATCTAGAGGTTTGGAGTGCATTGCCATCAGTATGCTGATG
This sequence comes from Rhineura floridana, assembly GCF_030035675.1. Lineage (NCBI taxonomy): Eukaryota > Metazoa > Chordata > Lepidosauria > Squamata > Rhineuridae > Rhineura > Rhineura floridana. Next base: position 66,251,679 of record NC_084481.1, read on the forward strand.
ACACACAGCTCTATTTCTCATTCTCATCCTCTTCATGTGAAGCTGTCAATGTGCTGAACCAGTGTGTGGCTGCGACAATGGACTGGATGAGGGCTAATTAACTGAGGCTCAATCCAGACAAAGTCTTAAACAAAGGTCTTATCACAGCCTCCTTCAACAATGTTGAACCTTCTCTTAGGGAAATGTTAATTAAATATGCCAACCAGTCAGCCACTCCCCCCTCTGGCAGATTTGATAAACCAGGATGGGCAACGGTCAAGGGCACAAGTAGTGGCCCTCGATTCTCCCAGAATCCTGTCCACATCCTCAGGCTTTAAAAGCTGAACAGTATTGATAGAAAAATGACCAGAGGAAGCTTCGAGGACATCTGGAACAACTTTAGTTAAAGAGTCAAAGTCAGTCCAAATGCGAGCAATTTTATCTGCAAAGTGCCTCACAAACATGTCACAGCAAGCGACTGAGGGTTCAGGGTCTAATGTAGGGCCAGAGCCCCAAAGACCCCAGACCCCCCGGAAAAGCATTGCCGGATGACACTGAGCAGATGCAATAGTGGTAGAGAAATGCACTTTCTTCGCTGCCATCACCACCATGATAGGCTCGAAAATGAGCTCTAGCCTGTGTTTGATTGGAAGTGGACTGAGTTTTTCTCCATCGTCGCTCTAGCAGTCATCCCTGCTGTTTCATCAGGCCCAAGGTTTGAGTAAACCAAGGTATATTATGGGCCTTCCCTGGTGGGAGAGGGCACTTTGGAGCAATAGTGTCTACCGCCCAGGTCACCTCTGTATTTCAGAGATTGACCAGGGCTTCGGCAGTACTGCCAGCCATGGTGGGAATATCCCCCAGAGCATTCAGGAAACCATCTGGATCCATGAGTCTCCGGTGGCAGACCATCTTAATCGGCCCTTCACCCCTGCAAAGGTTACCGGGGGAACAAAGTCTAAACCTTGTCAGGTGGTGATCTGTCCATGACAACAGAGTCACTAAGAAACCCTCCACCCTCAGATCACTTTCTTCTTGTCCCAAAGAGAACACAAGATCAAGTGTGTGTCCTGCCACATGCGTTGGTCCAGATGATAGAGACAGCTGCATGGTTGATATGGCAGCCGTGAAGTCCAGAGCTGGACCTGTGAGTCTAACCTCAGCATGTATGTTGAAGTCACCCAGGACCATCAGCCTGGGGAACTGCAACACCAACGCAGAGACCAGCTCCACCAGCGCAGAGAGGGAGATTGTTGGGCAGCGGTGTGGACGGTACATCAACAGAATCCCCACTCTGTCACCCTGACCCAACTCCAGGCACACACACTCAAACCTGGAGGTGTTAGGGACAGGGTACCTGACAGGGGAGATAGTTTCCCTGCAGACAATTGCGACCCCACTTCCCCATCCCCTGGATCTAGGCTGCTGGAGTGCCACAAAACCTGGTGGGCAGAGCTGGGAGAGACCTACTCCGCCTTGGTCAGTTAGCCAGGTTTCTGTCATACAAGCAAGGCCAACACATTTATCCAGGTTCAAGTCCTGAATTAAAGTGGCTTTATTAGTGACTTGCCTTGCATTCATCAGCAGGACAGTAAGATCCATGGAGTTCCCAGAATAGCTACCAGTGTCCCGAGGGTTGGAAGGGGGACTAGAAGGGATGCAAGCACAAAGATGTCTTATATCCCTTCTGCTGTAATGGCCAGTTTGCCTCCCACTGCTGGAAAACTGGTAGAAAGTATTATTAAAGCTAGATTAACTAAGCACATAGAAGAACAAGCCTTGCTGAAGCAGAGCCAGCATGGCTTCTGCAAGGGAAAGTCCTGTCTCAGTAACCTATTAGAATTCTTTGAGAGTGTCAACAAGCATATAGATAGAGGTGATCCAGTGGACATAGTGTACTTAGACTTTCAAAAAGCGTTTGACAAGGTACCTCACCAAAGACTTCTGAGGAAGCTTAGCAGTCATGGAATAAGAGGAGAGGTCCTCTTGTGGATAAGGAATTGGTTAAGAAGCAGAAAGCAGAGAGTAGGAATAAACGGACAGTTCTCCCAATGGAGGGCTGTAGAAAGTGGAGTCCCTCAAGGATCGGTATTGGGACCTGTACTTTTCAACTTGTTCATTAATGACCTAGAATTAGGAGTGAGCAGTGAAGTGGCCAAGTTTGCTGACGACACTAAATTGTTCAGGGTTGTTAAAACAAAAAGGGATTGCGAAGAGCTCCAAAAAGACCTCTCCAAACTGAGTGAATGGGCAGAAAAATGGCAAATGCAATTCAATATAAACAAGTGTAAAATTATGCATATTGGAGCAAACAATCTTAATTTCACATATACGCTCATGGGGTCTGAACTGGCGGTGACCGACCAGGAGAGAGACCTCGGGGTTGTAGTGGACAGCACGATGAAAATGTCGACCCAGTGTGTGGCAGCTGTGAAAAAGGCAAATTCCATGCTAGCAATAATTAGGAAAGGTATTGAAAATAAAACAGCCGATATCATAATGCCGTTGTATAAATCTATGGTGCGGCCGCATTTAGAATACTGCGTACAGTTCTGGTCGCCTCATCTCAAAAAGGATATTCTAGAGTTGGAAAAGGTTCAGAAGAGGGCAACCAGAATGATCAAGGGGATGGAGCGACTCCCTTACGAGGAAAGGTTGCAGCATTTGGGGCTTTTTAGTTTAGAGAAAAGGCGGGTCAGAGGAGACATGATAGAAGTGTATAAAATTATGCATGGCATTGAGAAAGTGGATAGAGAAAAGTTCTTCTCCCTCTCTCATAATACTAGAACTCGTGGACATTCAAAGAAGCTGAATGTTGGAAGATTCAGGACAGACAAAAGGAAGTACTTCTTTACTCAACGCATAGTTAAACTATGGAATTTGCTCCCACAAGATGCAGTAATGGCCACCAGCTTGGATGGCTTTAAAAGAAGATTAGACAAATTCATGGAGGACAGGGCTATCAATGGCTACTAGCCATGATGGCTGTGCTCTGCCACCCTAGTCAGAGGCAGCATGCTTCTGAAAACCAGTTGCCGGAAGCCTCAGGAGGGGAGAGTGTTCTTGCACTCGGGTCCTGCTTGCGGGCTTCCCCCAGGCACCTGGTTGGCCACTGTGAGAACAGGATGCTGGACTAGATGGGCCACTGGCCTGATCCAGCAGGCTCTTCTTATGTTCTTATGTTCTTATGTTCTTATTACGTCCCCTACCCAATATTACCTCAATGGCAGGTCCCTGACTACTCCTACCCTGGCACATGTTAAAAGAAGCCTGACACTGGGGGGGAGCCTTGGCTAGAGGTGGCTCTTATGAAGGGGAGCTCTCTTCCACACCCTCTGGCAGTTGTCTTCTCCCTTGTTCGCCCCAGCTGGCTTCAGCTGGCTCCCAGGTCTTGCAGGGGGTAGCAGTTGACACCTGAGGAAGCCTGCAGATGGAGTTTTGCAGGAGGCCACAGCAGCAAGGTGTAGGTTCTGCTGGGTTTCTCTCACTTTCCTCCAAATTATAAGTTCTGTAAGGTTTTGTTTTGAAATGAGCTTATGGGAAGCAGCAAAACGGCATGGGGGGTATCTTCAATTTAACATGGCAGAGTGCAAAAAAGCCATGCTGGCTACAGTATACAGCAACTCTCGTGGCTGTATAATAATCATCCCCTTATATGTGGACTATTGGAAATTCCTCCCTCCTAGCCTACTTTCCTAAGAAATGGAAATGGACTGCCTTCAAGTCATTCCCGACTTATGGCTACCCTATAAATAGGGTTTTCATGGTAAGCGGTATTCAGAGGGGGTTTACCATTGCTTCCCTCTCAGGCTAGTCCTCCCCAGCTGGCTAGGGCCTGCTCAGCTTGCCACAGCTGCACAAGCCAGCCCCTTCCTTGTCCGCAACTGCCAGCTGGGGGGCAACTGGGCTCCTTGGGACTATGCAGGTTGCCCACGGCTGCACAGGTGGCGGGGCACATAACCCCTGAGCCACTCACTGTGGGGGTGATCTTTAGCTGGCCCTGTACACCCAGGAGACACAAGAGGGGATTTGAACTCACAGACTCTGGTCTCCCAGCCAGGTTCTCCTTCCCACTATGCTATGCCTACTTTCCTACTAGCAATTATATCCAATCTAAAATTATTTTTATTTTCAAACACTATGATGTTTCTCCAGATTTTGTCTTATCACTTGCTCTATTTCTACATGGACTTTAAGTTCCTATTCCTTTCATTACAGCTCTTTCACCTTTTCCGCCTGGTTGATTACATTATTGTCATGGCCCCGTCAGAGGACTCATCAGACGAGGATGACTCGGGAGTAACAGCAGCAGACCCAGAAGCAGCAGACCCAGAAGGAGAAACGGAGGAAACTCCTGAGAACCCAGCTCCTTCTCCCCCTCAGCTGCAGAGCACCCCAGACACAGCTGAAGCCCTTCAGCCAGACGCAGCCAGTGAACAGGATACTCCCCCCTCACCTGCAGAACGTAGACAACAGAAGGTCAGGCAGAAGAGGGGCAGGCCTGTCCACTTAAGGCCAAAACGCTGAGGGCTCACACCTGCTGACAAACCTGCTCCTTAAAAGTCAAACCTTGGCTTCAGCTTGTTGCTGACTACAATGTCAGGCGTGACCACTGTGTGTCTTCCTATCCCCTGAACCTTGACTTGGACTGATCTCTCGGCAAACTAGACCCGGACCTTCACTGACATATCTTCTGGATTTCTGGCTTGGCACGTAAGCTTTGAACGGCCTCTGCCCTTATCTTGCTTCCTCCTTGCTAGCCTGGCAGATTTATAGCCAAGCTGCCAGCTGAGGACTTATGGCCTGGCAATTACCAAGGAATCTCTAGCCCTGCCTGCACCCCCACCGACACTGCTGTCTCAGTGAAGAGCTGACAATTATTATTATTGTCTTTATTTATACCCCGCCATTTTTCCAAAACTGGCACTCATGGCGGCTTCCAGATAAAAATACATATAATTAAAAACATACAAAGTCTACATTAAAATAAAATTAAACTATTTCCAATATTAAAACCATACACACATATAGCTAAAAGAGTTCAAAAGTACTTTAAAAATAACATAATAGACATTAGCAATGCAGCACCCTTCATGCCCTATCCTTAACAGCCTTCAATTCCAAAGGCTTGTTGGGATAAGAAGGTCTTTGCTTGTCGGCGGAAGGACTGCAAGGAGAGGGTCATTCTTACATCCCTAGGAAGGGAATTCCAAAGTGTAGGGGCAGCCACTGAGAAGGCCTTCTCATGTGTCCCCACTAGTCGTACTTGAAAAGATGTGGGTATTGAGAGAAGGGCCTCTCCTGAGGACCTCAGGGCCCGGGCAGGTTCATACAGGGAGATACAGTTTGATAAATAGACCCACTGCCTGCAAGGGGAAGAGGACCATCACCACCCAGGGAGGGAGAGCCATCTGCCTGCTTGTGCTGCTGCTGCTGCCGGCTAACATCTCTGCTCTCTCCTTCTTGGGCTCCTGCTCTGCACGTGGGCACCTTGCAGGACCAGACCCCAGGTACTCAGCCAGCTGTGGCTGATACTGTTCCATCTGTCCCTTCTTTGGAGGGGATATATAAGCCGGCTGGCTGAGGGGGCTTGGGAGACCCACTGCCTGCAAGGGGAAGAGGACCATCACCGCCCAGGGAGGGAGAGTCATCTGCCTGCCTGTGCTGCTGCTACTGCTGCTTAGTTAATGTCTCTCCCCAGGAAGACGGGGGCAATTTTTTAAATTTTAATTTTTGGGGTGGGGGGCCTGCCTGATTGGCAGACGGGGAGGAGGTCATGTGCAGGTCGGAAGGGAATATTGTGGGAGTGGTAGGGAGCCGCGGCAATATGAGGCTTGGCGGCAGATCCTGGAAGGGTGCGGGTGGCAGGCCACGCCAATTTAGGGGAACAAGGGATAGATGTATTATACCCATCCCTTGTTCCAGGCCTGCCCCAAACCAGAAGATAACTGGGAGATGTAAGACTCCATCCAATCTTCGACTGCTGTTATGTAACGCCAGGTCTGTCGTTCAGAAAACATCGCTCATCCACGATCTTATCCTGGATGAGAACGCGGACCTGGTGTGCATTACGGAGACCTGGCTGGATGAGGCCTCAGCTCCCATACTTGAGGCCATGTGTCCAGCGGGTTTCCAATATGCACAGCAGCTGAGGATTGGTAGGCGGGGAGGGGGGGTGGCAGTTATTTATCGGGAGTCCTTGGTTCTCACCAGACCTCCTCTCCACGAGACCAAGTTTGTTGATTGTATGTACTGGAGGTTGGGACCAAAGGGCAGTTTAGGAATTCTGCTTGTGTACCGCCCACCCCGCTGCACAGCAGACTCCCTGACCGAGGTGCTTGAGGTGGTCTCGGCTGTGCGGTTGTTTACCCCAAATCTATTGGTTTTGGGGGATTTCAACGTGCATGCCGAGGCCGCTCTCACTGGAGCCCCTCGGGATTTCATTGAGACCATGACTTCATGGAAACTGCACCTAAGTAATATAGGTCCTACCCATGTAGCCGGCCATACTATTGACCTTGTGTTTGTCTCGGGAGAGAAGGGAAGTGATCTGAAAATGGGGAATGTTTTTTCTAGCCCTGTGTCATGGTCAGATCACTACCTGGTGAATATGGATCTCTCACTGCCGCACACCCTCCGCAGGGGACAAGGACCTACTAGGATGGTCCGCCCCAGACGCCTGATGGAGCCCAAAGGATTCCTGAATGCGCTGGGTGATTTGGACCTTACTGAAGGACACCTGGTCGAAACCCTGGTGATGGAGTGGAATGAGGAGATCACTAGGGCAACAGACCGGGTGGCACCAAAACGTCCTCTTCCCCTGAACAGAACTCAAACTGCACCCTGGTACACACCACGGTTACGCGGTCTGAGACAGGAGGTGAGACGACTAGAACGCCGAAGTCGCGGAAGTCGCGCGCTGAAGGCGATCGAACACTGGTTAGAGCGGCAATAGCGGCCTACCAGCGGGCAACAAAGGCAGCAAAGAGGCATTTTTTTGCTGCCTCTATTGCGTCGGCAGAGTGCTGTCCCAGGAGGTTGTTCCAAGTGGTCCGAAGCCTGGTCAGGCCAGTTGCTCAGGAACCTATGGAACATTCAAAAGCCTCCTGTGACACATTTGTAAAACACTTTGCCGATAAAGTCGAGCGCCTAAAGGGCAAGATTCCGTACGTCGTGGTTACAAGTAGTGGTCCAGAGGCGGCCAGTTGCAATCCGGTCTGCTGGGATCGATTTCAGCTTCTTCTCTCTGATGACGTGAACAAGGTGCTCTCTACTGTGAAACCAACCACTTGCTTGATCCTTGCCCTTCATGGCTCATTGTAAGCTGTAAAGAGAGACTGGGCAAAGGGATCAGGGCAATGGTAAATGCATCCTTGGAGGAGGGTGCAATGCCATTAGCCCTCAAGGAGGCAGTGATAAGACCTATTTTGAAAAAGCCCTCCTTGGACCCCCAAGATTTAAACAACTTTCGCCCAGTCTCCAGTTTACCATTCTTGGGCAAGGTGATTGAGCGTGTGGTGGCTAAACAGTTACAGACACACTTGGAGGAAACAGATTATTTAGATCCTTTCCAATCGGGCTTCAGGATTGGACACGGAACTGAAACAGCCTTGGTCGCTCTGGTGGATGATATGAGGAGGACGTTGGATAGGGGAGAACACACTTTCCTCGTCCTCCTGGATCTCTCAGCGGCTTTCGATACCGTTGACCACGGTATCCTGTTAAATCGCTTGGAGGGATTGGGAATGGGAGGCACTGTTTTACGGTGGTTCCGTTCCTCTCTCTCCAACACATATCAACGAGTAGCGTTGGGGGATGAGGTTTCAGACCCTTGGCCCCTTAATTGTGGTGTGCCACAGGGCTCTATCCTCGCCCCCATGCTATTCAACATTTATATGAAACCACTGGGAGCTATCATCAGGAGTTTTGGGCTGCAGTGTCACCAGTATGCGGATGACACGCAGCTCTATCTCTCGTTTAAATCCTCACCAGAGTTGGCTGTGGAAACCTTGTCCAATTGCCTGGAGTCCGTAAGTGGATGGATGGGAGAGAACAGGCTGAGGCTGAACCCTGACAAGACCGAGGTGTTACTGGTGGGGGATAAGGGAAGGTTGGGAAACTTTGACCTGGTGTTTAATGGGGTGAGATTGCCCCTAAAGGACCAGGTCCGCAGCCTGGGGGTCATTTTGGACTCTCAATTGTCCATGGAGCCCCAGGTATCTGCAGTAAGTCGGGCAGCCTGGTACCAACTTCATCTGGTACAGAGGCTGTGACCCTACCTTCCTATACATCTGCTTCCACGAGTGATACATGCCCTGGTCTCCTCTTGATTAGACTACTGTAATGCGCTCTACGTGGGGTTACCCTTGAAGACTGTCCGGAAATTGCAGCTGGTACAGAATGCGGCGGCACGCTTAATAAAGCAAAGCCGTCGCCGGGATCATGTCACCCCAGTGTTGATGGAGCTACACTGGTTGTCAGTTGTATACCGGGCCCAATTCAAGGTGTTGGTATTAACCTTTAAAACCCTAAACGGTTTTGGCCCAGTTTATCTGAAGGAACGCCTCCAGTATCACCAAATATGCCGCCAAACAAGATCGGCCTCACAAGACCTTCTCTCGGTCCCACCGGTGAAAACAGCTACGCTGGTGCGGACCAGAGAGAGGGCCTTCTCGGTCGTGGCCCCCACCCTCTGGAACTTGCTTCCTTTTGACCTTCGACATGCCTCCTCCCTGATGGCTTTTCGTCGAGCCTTAAAGACCTTGTTATTCAGGCAGGCCTACGGGATTTCTGGGGTGGGTTAGGCTATTATGTTGTATTACTAACGGGTGGTTTAGATGTATTGTTGTTTAATATGGTGACTGTTGTATGAATATGTTTTAAATTGTATTTTATATTGTGTAAGTCGCCCAGAGTGTCTGTTAAGTCAGACAGATGGGCGACTAACAAATAAAATTTTATTATTATTATTATTATTATTATTATAAATAGCCTGGACCTAAACTCCATTTATATCACTACTTATTCTGTTGGCTCCATTGTAAGTTGATATCTTTATTGTGTTGCTGGAGACATTTATTCTGCTGCCATTTTGTGTATCCCTCATGAGCAACTTGATTCAAAAGACTACCCTTTGTTTGCGAAGCTGATGTAGCAAGGATCTAGTAATTGAAAAACTAGGAAAAATCACTTGGAAGTGTCTGTGGAACTCCTGTTGAAATAGACAAGGGTGTGACCACGCCCTCTATATGTAGGCATGGGACCTCCTGAAATGGTTAATAATCAGGCTTACTCTTCCTAGTCTAATCAAAGCAACAATGCATTATTTGGCTATGGAGACCCCAGAGATTTCAAGCTTTTGAAAGACATACTTAAAACTACACTTAAAGCCTAAGATCCCTCTTGCTAAGCATAAGATAATTGTCTTTCTTGTGTTCACTTGGGAAATCACCATTCCAGCATCATCCCATTATTTGTAAGTCTTTGTAATCAAAGGCTATATAAACTGCCCTAAAACCCTTGAGTGAGTCTCATCCCTGAGTTCTCTATACGTCCCTGAGTTTTGCTGGCAGACATTCTGCCCAACTAAGTTTTTGGAACTCCTGGCCTGGCTGGGATTCTATCCTCACTCTATGAACCTCCATAAAACTCCATTTCTGTTAAAGTTCTAGTCTTGTCTGTTCTTCCACAGTATCTTTTCAGGGGACACTGCCATCCAGATTTTGACGCAGTTACTCATAGTGTTCTATCTATTTCAGTAAATGCATTGCTTCCTAGACCAGCTCTACCAGACACACCGTAATCCATCTTTTGGCAGGACAAAGCCAGAGTTGCAGTGGGAACACAACTGAATTAAATTCCCTCCAAACATTTATGTTCTGGAAAGGTTTATTCCAGAATATGAATATTGGCATGTGCAGACACATATGTTTGGAAGAAGCATGGTGACAACTAGGGATGGAAAGATCTGTCAATTTCGGTTCTCTCTGTTTCTCATTTTTCCGATGTTAAATTCAGTTCTCTATATTTCTGCAGCAATCTACAATTTTTTTTGAAAAAAATCCTCATGAAAATTCTCCAGCTTTTTAGTGTGAATTTCTCCAAATAAACACATTTTTATAGGCAGTTTTGACAAAGGTACATTTTTGCAAGCCATTTCTCATCATATAGTCTTTTTGCATGTTATTTTCACGCATACTTTCATTTTTATGCACGCTTTCCCCTAATCTACACATTTTTGTGAATATTGTTTAGCTGGCGAACTGTATCCCAAAATTCAAATAAGTGCGCATTTCGAAGGATGGCTGTGTTTTGGTTTTCATATTGTTTTGGAAAGTGCAAATTTGTTAAATTCTGCTTGAAATGCAAATTGAATTAAAATTCTCACCCATCCCTAGTGACAACTGCTATCTGCTTTCTTTGCTGCCTTTTCCATTGCATGAAGGATCATGCAAGTCTATATAATTTAAATCTATGAACCAAGTATGGATAAGGTAGTGAAACATAAGCCTCAAATCCTAGCCTGTTTACAACCTGACTGATCTTCTTCCAAAATATCTCCAGAGTATAAACAGAATTACTTTTCTTTCACTTACTGTTCAAAGCACAGACTCAAAATGAATGGTTAATCTGAAATTCACCTTTCGATGCATGCCAATATCCTATATTGAATATGACACCACATTTTTCATGCAAGTCTTAGTCTCTTGTAAATGATATATTTATTAAAAGCTTTTCTTTATTGGATTTTGGTGCCCACAAAACAAACCTTATCTATGCCCCAGGAAAATTGTTATCCTTCATAGCCTGCACTGCATTTCGGAAATGATGCTTCTGTGATCCAATTAACCTATTACAATATTCAAAGACAAGTATCCAGTAGACAAAATGAAGTTTGCTCTCCCCAACTCATTACTCAGCACCACATATCCTGGACAGCAAAAAACACCCTATAAGTCCTTTCTGATAAATCTTCTCTCCAATAGAAAAAAGCAGGGCTTGTGATGCTCCTGCTACTGTTTTCACTGTAACTTTAGAAAATATTGCATTTGTGTTAGGCGACCAGTTTGTGCAATATGAACCAAGCCCTTGCCTGAAATTTGTGTGTGAAATAGAGTGGAAGGGAGAAATGGCTGGATGAGCTGAAAGTTCTTCCATACTAAAAAACAAAACAAAACAAAAAAAACTAAGTTTGGATATTTCAAATTACCCTTATCATTCAAAGTCACTGCAAATCAGCTCAGTGTACATACTCTCCTCAACATACATCCTCTCCTCTTGTAAAAGAGGAGCAATATAGCTAATCTTATTCCATCAGACAGTGATACTGCCAAGGTTGTAATGTATTAATAACGTGCAGCAGAAAACAGACTGTTTTTTATTTCCTTGTTATGTTGCTTAATATGGGAATGGGGGAAGAAGGGGTGAAGAGAGTTTAGGTCTCCAGTGACCTTGACTCTGCATTGCACAATATATTTATTATCGGAGTCTTCATTTAATAAGAAAATGTATGCTCATTTAATAAGTAAGGTGTTATAGAGCCATAAACCTTTAAATGGCCAAAAGAAAAGCCATTTACTGCCTTTATTGTATTCCTGAATAAATTTCTGTAGATAGATCAGGCTTTGGCAGTTCCTCCTCTTCCATTTAATGTTAATAACCCCCCTCTAAAATGTAGTTTTATTTTCTTGTATCAAGTCTACCATAGGAATAGAAGCCTTTCTTTTCCTCCATGTAACGGCACCAATTGTTACTGGAAATAATGCATATTCATCTTAATTACTGCACAGTACTGAGAAAAATTTAGTGTGTTATCTTGTGTTTGTCCTCTTTGCATTTTTTTCTTTTTACTTATAGGCACAAGATATAGTCATTATCCAGTTGAGATTGTCACCATAATAGAACCACAATTTGAAATTCTTGAAAAGGTAATTTGTTTTCCTTTCCCATTATGGGGGAAAAAACTAATTAACATGCGGAAAAATCAATAAAGTGAAATTTACCCACAATAAAATCATGCTAAGACTTGGAAGTTGAATGCCAAGCCACACTTTGAAACTCAGATGTACATTCACCAAGGGGGGAAGGGATTACCTTTGCATGGGGGGGGGGAAGACCATGACAGTACTAATATAACAGCAAACTGAATAGCCTCTAGTATGCAGCAGATCTATGAAATACTGCAAAAGGACAGGAAAACAGGTTAACAGTATGAAGATTTTTTCATAGTTTCTTTTATAAAGAACTTAAAATATGGTATCCCAACAAAGAATACAGAAAGAATCTGCATACAGATGTACTGTACTGGGTATGTAAAACATAGCTGCTGGATGATCGGGCCCCACTGAGCAGACCTTATCTGTGGCAAGAGAATAGAGTATGCTTCTATAAATGCTAAAATCCCACTTGTATTTAAAAGAGGATGAATTTTAAAACTAACAAATATCTCAACGATGAAGGCAGAATAGAAAGGGCAAAGCTTTACTCTTCTTGTTTTGCTTGAGAAAATGATGTTATGTTTGACTGCATATGTGGGTCCCAGATCTAAAAATAACAAGATTCTTTTTTTCTGACCAAGGTGAACAAGCAAAGTGTAAAACAGATTTATTGGCTGTCTAGCAGATTTTACATTAAATTTTCTCATGTTACATTCACAACCAGTAATTGCTTTGTTTGTTGTTGCTATGTTGTTTTCTCTAACTTCCTTTTTTCATGGTTCACATAGCTATTTTCTGGACTCCATTTGTTTTTAAAAAGCACAGTGGGAACAATGCCCTTACTGAAGATTTTGCTGAAGACCAAAATGGCAATCCTGTAGCAGAGAACTGTGTATGGCATACAGTGCTCTATCATAGAGAACAGGCAAGCTGTGGTCCTCTAGCTGGAACAAGCAGTCCAAGAGGAGGTAGGTCATAAAGAACAAAGAGAACTGTGGCATCTTAAAGACTAACAAATAAATGAAGTGATATGCTGAGTTACAGGTATACAATATACATATGGTTGGGGGATTATAAATGGTGAGATCAGAGGGAAGTGAAATGCAGAAAAGTACAGATTGTGATAATTATGTGATTAACAGTGGTAATCCACAAAATAGTTGTTGATAACAAAGACATTTTGGCATTACCCCAATTGAAATCAATTAGGATGTGAAAGATACACACTATAACAAAGTCAAGGAAGGCAGATGCTCTGTGAACTATCCTTCTCTTCCTTGAACATTCAGGGCAGTATTCAACTAAATAGCTGTGTGCACACAGAAGGATTACCGCTAGTGCAACAGGACACACACACACAAGCTCTACACCATCCCCAAATATGCTCTGGAGGGTTGGGGGAAGCTCCAACAGGGGGTGTCTTGAGAAGAGGGAAAAAATGTTCCTTTGCGGATGGAACAAGTGACTTAGTGCTAGGCTGAATACAACACTTGGTGTTTTGATTAGGTTTCCACCAAGACCATGGTTCACAGTCCAGGCACCAGCAAGTATTTGGGGTGTATATGGGGAAGTGAGGGATATGTTTGTATGCATATTCTTATTCCATACTCTGCAGGAAAGAGTCTGGATGAGTGAATGTGTATACAGCAATTATAATATGACTGAATCTGTGAATAAACAATAGTTATATACATATACCTACCTATGTATATGTGTATGTACACATACAAAACACAACCAAAGAAATGAGGAAGCATATCAAAAACTGTTTTAGATGCATCTTCCCCCTTCTCTTTATCAACTGCTGAATGATTTGCACTATCAGACAGCTAGAAAGTTACTATCAAGTTTTAACATTTTTCTCTGTGTTGTAGTTAAATATCGTCTAGCACAACTAACACACTACAATGATTCCATGAATTTCCATTTCACAACAGTAACAGAAGGTAAGCAGCCAGCCAGGCAAACAAAGTGATCTATTCCTAATTATCCATGGTACTGCTTATAACCCAATTTAACACAGCTGAAACAAATAGGAGCCACATTATACACTTCTCTAACTGTCCAGGTACCTCCATCTTGCAGTGTTCACAAAAGCACATATATCATGGAAAAATGAGGGATACGACACCCTTGTTTTTAAAAGGAATACATTCTGCAATCTATCCGTCTGATCAGTGCAAATCTATGTAAGCAATGAATGGAATATGGGAATCATCTTGAATTCTAGCACTTAGTTTAGGATCTGGATGAATGTATCTAACTAAGAGAGAAGAAGGAAAAAATACCTGGCACATCTTGAGACAAGTTCATCATTTTCCCAAACTAGGCCCCAAAGGTCCGCTGGAATTCTCTTATAGAATTTCATCAATAAACACAGAGGCCCAAAGAATAATATGTGGTGGTGGTGGACATGCAACTAATACTGATATTATATAAGGCAGGAGTACCTAACATGGTGCTGAACTACCAGTCCCAACATCCTTGACCATTGGCTATACGGCCTGGGGATGATGGGAAATGGACAACAACATCTGAAGGGCACATTGGCTACCCCTAATACAGTGTGTTTCTGCATACTTAATTTTTTGCACAGTTGTTCTGAGTGCTTTACATGCTTCCTTCAAGGTAGCACTTCTATTGTGGGGATAATGTATTGTCATATTATTCATAGAAAAGTAATTTATGTTTGAAAATATCCAATGCAAATCCTTATCCTAGGTAGTGCATCCATTCCTTTTGCGCTACTTTGGGAAACAGGGTTGCATAAGTCTTATAGTCATCTACTGAATGCTGCTTGAGACATAACTGGAAAGGAGTGGCAAAACTATTCACACCACTACCTACTTCATTTTTATTCTCCTTTCCTGTAAATTCTTCATACAATTTAATAAGAAGTATCAACTGTAATTTTCATCATATTCTGCACTATTAATTCTTTGTAAACACTTGGCTTTCTTGACAGCAATAAAGGCATTATCATGGAACAGGCAGCCGTTGCTTTGTAAACAAAATGAATGATCACTGATTCACGGTGACATGAAAAGATATTTGTAGGGGTGCCAAGTTTCCTTTGGTTTTATGCACTAAACCAACTAGTTTATGGCGATCCCAAAATCCCATAATGCGATTAGTTTCATGATATAAATTTGGTCATATATTACTGTCTGTATTAAATCTTCTCAATTCAAGTTTTTAAAATGCACTGTTACTTCACATACTTACTGAGAAGCGCTCAGAGTGGGGGAGGGAATCAATGACAACTTTTTTGGGGGAAAAGGTCCATTATGTGATTATTTCTTTTATGCTACACAGGACTTGAAAAAAATGTTGCTTCAAAACTTTTGTTTTCTTACCCACAATATCAGCCATAAGCTCCACAATGCACTCATCTCCTAAAGCCCAAGGTCGTTTCCCACTGAAATGACCATGAACACCTCTGAAAGAGAGAGAAAAATGAAAGGTCATAATGTGCCTTTGGTATAGCCCTAACATTAAGAACACAATACTCATAGTGAAGCTGGAATAAATCGCATGCAATCATAGGAAACAAGCAATATATTGTTATGAGTATGGGGGTTGGAATGGTTGATTCCTGTGGGTCCCCTTCCAACCTCTGATTAAAATCCTGTACCTCGGAATGAGGAACTCGCTCTGCTGGTCAGATGAGTCTCTTTTGTTAAGCTAATAGAGTGGCCAGGTAGAATAATGGGTCTATCAGTTGCCCAGCAACTGGTGAATGGGCCAGGCAGACCTTTTCATTGAAACTCTTCAGGAGAGCCTTCCCTCCCCTCCTGACTGCTAGGAGAAGCTTGTGTTTTGAGTCGTGAGCAAGAATTGCTGGGAAATGGAGGCAGGCAGAAAGGCTGGCTCTTTGCACCATGGCATTTGGGGTGCCTCCTGTAACACTGATGGGAAAACTGGGTATTGGACTGCTGATGCCTTGAACCCCTCCATCCTAAGCTCAGGTTGGAATGTGTGTAAATAAATAAACCATATTTCATAAAGACACCGCAGTCTCCGCTGACCTTCTTCCCAAAGGAAACCAAACCCTGGATGAGCGCAGGGACCCTGAAAATCTCACCACTCGGTGATTTGGGGAGGCTCACAACACTATCATTATCTAGTGTAGTTTGTAAGTCAATAGATCAAGGATAGATTATGAGCTACCTGAATGCTTTGCAAAACAAAAAATAGCAGAGTTATTTAAGAAGCAGAACTATGAATAGTTGAAAAAGAAAAATAATACAGCCTGATATCTAATCATCTGTCACAAGAGTGGGTGGTAAGGAGCGCTGCCAGGAAGCCAGGTGCACACCGCCTCCCCTCCCCGCTGGCCACTCCTGATCTGTCATTTTCACAACTGGGCTGGTTAGGGGATGAATGAAAAATAACAGAGCAGAGGTTTTTACTGCAAATATACTTGGCTGTCCACCTCATCCACAGAAGTATCATCTAATAGCAAACTTGAGTGGTCAAGTGTCTATCAAATTGGAAGCTAAATCAGTAAGGGTTCTAAAAGGGGTGCAAAATAAGGTAGTGTTTTCTTCATATTCAGGGAACTTATCTAGGTATGGAGAAATATACAAATTTTAAAGAAAAAGAGAAAGCACAGTCCTGTGAGTTCCCAGGGGCTCTGTGTAACTAATCCTTTATATTCCTGTACAGACCAGCAGCATAGACTAGGTAGACTCGATGGCCTTATAGGCCCCTTCCAACTCTACTATTCTATGATTCTACGGTTTAAGATTCAATCCATTTTCATAGATCAGCCCTTTTTTGCAATAGCCAACTAGTCTGAACTCACTAGCTTTTTTGTCATGGAAGTCCACACCTATTAGGAAGGTGGAACCACCACTCCAGACAAGTTCTGAATGGCTACCTTGACCACTTATATCAGAAATGGCTCTTATTTTACCATTGATCCAACCTACATTCCATAAGGTCTCAAATTACCATAGGTATATGAGGCATTACCGCAGTCTTGGAACCATGTGAATCAAGTGACCAAAGTTGCTCTACAAGAGACCAACACTCTCTCAGACAATTCTACAAGGAAATATGCATATGCTTTGAATGCAAAGACTCTACTCAAGCAGGTGAACTATATTGTTAAATGGACTTTGTGTGTGATTTTGATGCCTTCCTCCCTCCCCCCACCTGCTGTGCTCAAACCTCATTCCCAAATACTTAGTTTATACCTACCTATATAATAAAAATGCAAGCCTTCATGTCATCACACTGTCATGACATCACATAGTATGATGTCGGGGGCAGGGCACAGCAGCAAAGACCGCTGGGTGAGTGGATGGGCTACCTGACAATGCTGGAGGAAGCAGTGCACATCACAGTGAGTGGAAGGCTGTAGCCTAGGACAGGATGGGTAGGTGGTCACTGGTGGTGGCGGCAGTGGCAGCCGCAGCCCAACTGCCAAGGCCAATGGGTTGGGATGGGGAGTGTGGGTGCCTGGGGGTACAAGGGGGAGTGTGTTTGAATGTGTGTATGTGCGCATGCACGCACAAGATGGGGAGCCCTTATATGGGTGTGTCCATCCATGTGTGCTTGGGGGAGCATGGTGTGTGTGTGTGTTTGGGGAGGAGTTAGCAAGCAGAGCAAGAGGGGGGCTCTGTCCCCCTAGTATGTGGACAGTTGGTTTCATTAGTTTAAAAGGGCTGTATCTTTGGTATTTCTCACTAAAATTTCCCCATGATAGATTATATCTTTGTAACCTATGGATGTTTTACAGGTTCTGCTAATTTTTGTGTCCTCTGGGCTTTGCAAAAGTAAATCTAAAGCTCTCCATTGTACTATGTATCAAGTCAGACTAGAGAGAGTGGTCCCTCTAAATAGGACTTAGAACTTACCCACCCCCAAAGAGCTGGACAACCTCGGACTTTTTCAGGCTAATTTCATGTGATACCATCCTTTCATAATTCTTTTTGGGATGGAAACCCTCACAAATATGGAGAATCACCATTAAAGAAAGACACCCTGCCACATTTTTATCATTATAAAAGTTACTTAAAATTCTATTAAAAGACTTGAGCACCAAACAAAACTAGCCATTGTGCAATAAATTAAAAGTAAATGACACCTTTCCTCATGCTTACAATCTAAATAAAGCATGGATATTAACTGAAGCACACTGTAACTGAGAACAAATGGTGGCCTGGAGAATGAACCCTTCAGAACTACTTTGCATGTTTTTTGTTTGTTTTTGTCCATTTGTTTTTAAGACCATAAGCAGGCTTTGAGAAAATGAAAGGAGCTGAAGAAAAATTAAAGGAGTTTCTCTACTCTGCATCCTTCAAAACTGCTAAAAAAAATGCAGTTCTGAAAGAACTTCCTAACCATGGGTAGTGGAATGAAATAGAACTGAATACTATTCACCACTTGTTTCTCCCTTTCTGTATTCTCAAAAGCCCTACTCTTTTGAATTAAGCTGGTAAAAGTTGCCCTCACCCATGTACAGCTCTTTTTTACAATGTCAAAACTAATTTCCAAGTTATCATGAAAAACTGATATGAACCATGGGCAGCATAATATAGCTATATATCTGTATTTGGAAGAACAAAATATGAAAATTTAACATGCAATGCAAAAGTGGACAGACAGTATTAATTATCTTTATCCATATTATTAGCATGATGCAGCCCGTGGCTTATCCACTCTTTACTCCAGTAGGCACTGGTAGTAGTAATTTCTAAGGATACCTAGCCCTAGGCATTCTACCCTCTCTAATTAAAAAATAATATACCACCATCAGATGTAGGCTGCTTGCAACAGTTGTGTTCTTAATGATAAGAGACAACTAATAAATTAATACATGACAGGTAGTATAATAATATTTGGCAAATAGAATTAATATAGACAGAACTATTGTTTAGACTATCTTGGTAATATTGATCATAGAGCAAGTTAATATTTTTAGAGAACATCAACATGCCTTATACTGTGGAAGACCACTGGTCCATTTAACTCAGTACCGGCTTTTTAAGGTCTCAGAAGTTATTTGTAGCCTTTATCCCAGCGACACTAGGGATAGAACCTGGGAACCTCTGCATACAACACATGTACTCTTGCCACTGACCTCCTGGCACTTCACACTATCTTTTTTCACAAGTCACCAAGACAGCATCAGTCTGTACTAGAGCTATCAGCTGCAACTAAGAGAATTCGTCTAATCTTTACTTTTCCCACTGTGATGGAAGATGTTGCTGCTGTTACACTCCCTACCTGGTGTCTGTTGCTCATCCCCCTCACCCAACAGCTGTAAGGCAAGACAGAAGTTCAATTTGCTTTACTTACACAGGTGAAGGATCCAGCAGGAAAGTAGGCAGGCAGTGTGAGCCAGCAGTTATGTTTGCTACTGCAGCAAGACAATTCAAAGATTTGGTTTTTTAAACAAATAAACAAACAAAAAACCCTGGGTTATAATCTTGCAACCCTATTTTGCCCTCCACAAGTTACTTTACAAATTATTTGTAGTCTGCTAGGAAATAAGAAACTGGCTGCCCAATGTGATCCTAGTATTTAAATACTTGAGGTGCAAGTATTTTTCCATTAATCTTCCCCATTAATTTTGACAGGACTTGCATAGGAGAATTTTGTTATGGGTGGCTCACATTGGCCGAAGATATAATATAAAAATAGTGCACACAGACTGGTAACAGCACTAAGCCTTCCTTAACAGTGAAGTTGTCAGCCAAGCATAATAGCCCATCAGCAATACCTTTCTCCATCTACCCATCCCTTTCTGCTACTGCCACTTCCTCCACTTCTGGCTGTGGAACACTAAGAAAGGCCATGTTCACATATAAAAATAAGTTAGACTTTCTATGTTGTATGTGTGTGTGGTTTACGGCGAGCAATCATCATGCTGGTGCACACTGCCTGATCACTCTCATTTGTTCCTCCGTGGTGAGAACGGAATAAACAAAATCAGGAAGCTTTGGCTTCTTGTTTTTCCTAAACAAGGTACCACAGTTTGTTGCTCCCTAACAAGTCACGATCAACAAGCCAGTAACATATCACAGTTAACCTTGCTAGGGAACAAGAAACCATGATCATTAGTTTTGATGTAACAGAAAGCTACCGTAAGTCAAAGTTCTCAGTAAAGCACAATAAGCCAGAAAGGTTAGTTTACCATTATGCGTAAATGCAGCAAAAGTGTCCAACTGCCAGGGGAAAAGTGATATCACTTCTATGTCAGGGACTTCCATCTCCAGGAAGAAAGATGTAGCAGCAGCAGCAGCAGCAGCAATAGTATATTAGAGTGCAAAAGGTCTGGTAGGAAATGTTGAAATAAATAATGTACTAGAAGAATGAATTATGTGTCCTTTTTTATATTACATACCTTTGTCCTAAGTTACATAGTAGGATTTAAATAACAATCCCCAAAGGAACCTGCTCATTTGCTCTGCCATTTTACAAGCTTCACTGATGCAAAACTTTCTCTTCCTCTCTCAGTCTCCCAATAGAAAGGATGAGCTGTTACAGATTTTTCACTGTGATCATTATTACACAGAAAAAATCTGTGTAGGATAAATCCAAATCCAAGAAAATTAATTAAACGTAAAGAAGAGACAGTAAGACACAGGACTACTTGAATAACTTGAACGAAAAGTTTCAGTTACTACATAGGTATGAGTATTCCTGTAATGACTCGTGGATTAATATTTAATCTAAACCAAACGGATTTCAGACCAGCATTCTTTCATCTCCTTTTTTACATTTCTGTGTTGCATAAAGAAAATTGTAAGAAAATATGGTTTTTTTCTATGTATGAAATTTTCAAATACTAGGCTTACAATAAACATTCTGGAAACAGCTAAAGAAATTACAAAATAGTGCACCCCAGCACACACATATATCTAATTAGTTTTACTGTTTACCTACCCAGTCCTCACTTACTTCCAACTCCCAACCTGAAAGGCATATATGATCAATGTGACACATTAACCAATTTCATGAAAAGAGAAGATAGATAGGTCTGGTTCACAAGTAACATTAAACCATAGTTAATGTGAGCAAGCAGTTTACTGTTCCATGCTGCCCAAAGTTCCCACTTTGCTCCTCTCCCACCCTGGCTACGCCACAAGCAACAGACCACAAGTCTTGACTTGTGTCATCTGAACCTGGGCTTGCAGTTTGTTTCTCTCCAAACCAGAAGCAGTAGCCAAGGTTTGATTTTGATGGTGCAAGACCAGCTTAAACATGTTTGGGGGTAGTGATGGCGATGAGAAGAGATGGGTTTAATAAGATAGTGGGTAAAACAGTAATGTTATACCTCTTCTTACACAATACTTTAAAACTCTGCCACAGCAGGTCCTTCACTGATAAATGGAAAATAATGTAAGATATCTATAACATCTAAAACATTATACTCACTGCATTTCTTAAAATAAATTTGCATAACATTTATCTGCTTCAATTGCTTATGCATAGTCTCCTCCGCCTTCACATTGCAAAACTTGGATTTATAGGCCCCTTCCAACTATACTATTCTATGATTCTCTAATTATATGAAAATCCAGTTGCAGTATAAGCCAGGAAGTAGCCATGAAATGGTAACCATCCTTCAGTCACCACTGACTGGCATTCCTTCAGCTAGGAGCAAAAGATTCCCAATGTATTTCTCATAAGTCTTTAAACTTCCACATCTTGCATTTATACTGGATTTTGTGCGCTGATTCTAATCGGTATAAACTATTCTTCTCTGACTGTTCTATTTTGGTCTGGCCTTATTTTGACATTTTATTTCCTTTCATTTTTCTGAAATAACAGGCTACTATCTACTTCTAATATTTTTCTCAATAGGTTTCTTTGGTCTAAGTTTATATTTTTGGCAAATGGACTTTTGAAACTTGTTCTCTCTATACAATCTGAGTGTGCAACCATGCTTAATATCATTCCTTCTATTTCCAAAGTACAGAGGTGAACATCAGTACTTATGCACTCAAAACAGCACCATGCATACACATGTACAGGAAGATATCAGCAAGCTCAGAGAAACACCAAGGTTTGCAGAAGTACCCCTCTAAACCCACACACTAAGGGGGGGAAGGACCTGAAAAACAGCCCAATGAGGGCTGAGCATGTTCAGTGGCCACAGAAAGCTGACTGATTGATTGGGTATGTGTGAAAAACCAGGTGGAACGGGTAATAGAATAGAGTACCATGGAAGAGGACATGGCTGGCTGACTGACTGGAATACTGAACAGGAATACTACACACTGTTGAAATTGTAGGGGGGGGGTAGATTAAAACACAATAATGATCACTTTTTTTCTGAAGGTTTACACTCATTCTGTATTTGAAAATAAGAGTGAGGATAGACCCAATAAAAGATGTGTTTTGAGGCTGTAATCCTGTGCATAGTTTACCTGAGACTAAACCTCACTTTATCTAGTGGGGCTTACATCTTAGTAAAACATGCATAGGATTGTTTTGTGGGTGTAATAGGTTGGTTTCTTTACTGAAGTGCTCAAGATCTTGCAGAAACTGTATTCCTTGTTCCATGAAAGGTAATGGAGCACAGATACATATGAACATCTTAGAATCATATTTACTTTTTTTCACAAATTGCAAAACAGAGGAAGAAATTGATGGAAATGATTTGAACACACATTATGTGACCTGAAAATAAATGTGTTAGAATGCAGTGAACCTTGTTCAAATCATTACCACCACACTTTTAAATGTCTGTCTTCAGCATAACATTCCTTCATTGTGCCAGAGACAAACAGATGCATGGAAAAATGAACCAATGAGAAGGTAAAGTGTGAGAGATGAAATACTGATTTTCCTGGCCTCATTTGAATGGAGAAGAGAGCTATTTAACTGTAACCTCTTGAATGAAGTCAGCCATTTCCTTGATCTACTTCAATAATCACAGAAAAATGGATGGGAATGTAGTTTTTTAAAATGGCTGGCAAAACTGCATAGCTGTGCTAAATGAACAACAGAGAGAGGAGTGCTAACCAAAGTTCAAATACTCCTATTCTCTCATTTCTTCCCTGAGAGTTCTCTAAAAAAATAAAAGCAGCCTGCCATTTTTTTATTAACTGTGATTCTCATGTTTTGTTTTTAAGTAAGGGCAACTGTTTCACACTTACAGTACAATCCTATGCATGCCTACGTCTCGTTGACTTCAACACTGCTTACTCCGAGGTAAGTAGATCTAGGATTGTACCATTAGCAGGCGATATCCAACTAAGTCAAAGTCAGAACCAGACCGCTGAAATCAACTGATGTTATCACCCAGTGTCATTTTTGTTAGCAGGTTATGTCATCTATTACCTGGTTTATGGATAATGAAACTTGTCCAGAAAGTCAGCAGGTCTGCCAGGTCAAAATGATATTTGTCATTAAGAGCCAAGTTAAACAGGATTTTGGTCCAAAACTTGATTTTGAACCACTACATCTGCCCTATTCTTAAGGACCACATGTATGATTTTTAATTTCCATCTTCCTCTTGAAGTTGAACCTATTGGGCAATATTCAACTACCTCAGAAACCAGTGTAAGGATTCCCGTTGCAGCAGGACTTTCCCTGCGCCCCCCCCCAGTGCCTTCCCTAAATCTACTCCAGAGGGTCAGGAGAATCCCAGAACAGCTTATGGGGGTGTAGAGGGGAGATAATTCTATCAAGTAAACAGAAATGCTTGTGCTGATGGAAGGATTTCCGTAGCACTATATTGAATAAAGCCCATTGTTATTGGATGAGTCTGTTCTGTGAATCTTATATGGCATAGCAAAAGAGGAGCTTGAACAAATTGAAATATTTTAAGGATATGAGTGGCAACAACAGTTCAAGAGTTGATACAATATACCATTTTCCTGAACTATATGAATGATTCCTCAACATGAGCTCTCTTCACATCTTATAAGAGCAAAACTCATATGTGGCTAGAACCCTCAATTTTTCTTCAGGCTGCTATGAACCTCGGCCCACAACTGCCCCTCTGGGCTTAATTCTCCCTTTACCGCCCTCCCTTTCTGAACTTAAATTATAGTCACCGTCCCACACCCACCCCACCCCTCCACCATCATTTATTTATATTTATTACTATTTCAATTTATATACCGCCCTTAGCAGAATAGCTCTCAGGGCGGTGAACAAACAAGATAAAATACAATATATCATAGTAAAAAATCACAAAAACATGTACAAACAAACAACAGAAAGCACAACAAAAACGAAATACAACACAAATTAAGAAGGATACATGTTAAAAGTAGAAAGATTAAGAAAATTAAAAGATTAAAATGCCTGGGAGCATAAAAAGGTCTTTACGTGGCGCCGGAAAGATAGAAGTGTAGGCGCCAGGCGTACCTCTTCAGGGAGGCTGTTCCACAACTCAGGGGCCACCACAGAAAAGGCCCTAGATCTAGTAACCACCCTCCGGGTAACCATCATCCTTCATCTTCCACTACCCTCCCAGGACCATTTCTCCTGAGAAGAGTGTGAATATGGGCAACTGGAATAAATCCACTTAAATAATTTAGCATGGGCACAGAAATGCTTGTAGGTAAGTAGATGGGGTTCAGTTGCTAACTTTAACAGTAATGAGTTTAACTTTTTTTTAAAATAAAATATCAATTTCTTTCTCAGCACAGCAAGATTGCAGGAATGAAGTTTCATGATTTTAGATATGAAGTGCAACCAAATTCTGAGTTTATGACAGACTTTATTTCAACTCTGGTTCATATTCTGAAATGTGGAATTTTGCAGCAACTCAAATGCTTGAGGCTACAAAGTAGCATTCTTTGTTCTAGTGTTTCAACTGAGGATTGACCTAGCAAAAGATAGCTGAATACTGCTGAAACAGGCACCAGGTTATTTACATGGATTGCTTTTCAAAGGGAAAAATATGGTTTAAGGAATGTTTTAATGAAGCATAGGAGACTGAAAACCAGAATTGCAATCATGAGAAAGATAAACATTAAATGAGGTAAGCACATATTCAGGCTAGTATAGCTACGCCTATACAGACTATAGTTAAGACTTGAACCAGGACAATTAAAAATAATTAGACAAATAACTGTAAGCTGAGTAGGATCCTCCCACTATCTGAGCAAATGGGAACTGGCCAAAGATTACTGCAGCCATATCTCCTTTTCCTATATTACAACTCATCTCTCTTTTTTAAAAAAACACATTACTTTGTTAGGAAGTACTGAATATACACTGAATATACACTGAATATACATTAATTTTATCTGGGAAGGGGATTCTAACAGGAAGGATATCACCCTATTTAGGATCATCTTCAAAATAAAATCATTGTTTGTTTTGCACTCAGAAAGGTATAGTTAGTGATTTATGTAGCTAGGAGCTACTTACATTTTAGCCCACTTGTCAAGTTCTTCATTCAAGTAAGTCTTAATTTTCTTTGGCTGGAGACCAAGAGAGTTCCCAGCAAAGTAGATGCAGCTTTCATTCTTATTCACTAAAGTGGGACTGGCTGAAAAAGAAAAAAAATCCAAGAAACCCATTAAAAATGGTGCCACTGTTATCTTCTTTATCTGCACAAAATACTCCATAAGGAATATGATGAATACATTCCTAACTCATAAATCCAACACATGACTACCAAAAGGTTATATTCCTGAGATAGCTCTTCAATGAACAAAACAAGACAGCCATTGTAAGACAAATAAAATTCCTTTCATTAAACATACACAATGTAATAAGTTCTATTATTACTATTAAAAAAAATACGGCAAAAATTAGAGGTCTAACATGGGTTTTACCACCAGTGTTAGGTTGCCATATTCCAGTTCCACAAATCCAAGCAGTATAATTATGCAAATTAAGCACATTAATGGTTGCATTGTCCTGTTTTGCTTTTGTGCCTACTAATGCTTGGAAGTTGTTTAAAAACACTATATTAGAAGCTCAACTGGAGTGCATACCGCAGATCAGAAAAGGTACCGCCAGGGCCAAGAAGATGCCAGCATGGTTAACGAGCAAAGTCAAGGAAGCTCTTAGAGGCAAAAAGTCTTCCTTCAGAAAATGGAAGTCTTGTCCGAATGAAGAAAATAAAAAAGAACACAAACTCTGACAAAAGAAATGCAAGAAGACAATAAGGGATGCTAAAAAAGAATTTGAGGAGCACATTGCTAAGAACATAAAAACCAACAACAAAAAATTCTATAAATACATTCAAAGCAGGAGACCATCTAGGGAGGCGATTGGACCCTTGGATGATAAGGGAGTCAAAGGTGTACTAAAGAATGATAAGGAGATTGCGGAGAAGCTAAATGAATTCTTTGCATCTGTCTTCACAGTGGAAGATATAGGGCAGATCCCTGAACCTGAACTAACATTTGCAGGAAGGGATTCTGAGGAACTGAGACAAATAGTGGTAACGAGAGAGGAAGTTCTAGGCTTAATGGACAATATAAAAACTGACAAATCACCGGGCCCGGATGGCATCCACCCGAGAGTTCTCAAAGAACTCAAAGGTGAAATTGCTGATCTGCTAACTAAAATATGTAACTTGTCCCTCGGGTCCTCCTCCGTGCCTGAGGACTGGAAAGTGGCAAATATAACGCCAATCTTCAAAAAGGGATCCAGGGGGGATCCCGGAAATTACAGGCCAGTTAGCTTAACTTCTGTCCCTGGAAAACTGGTAGAAAGTATGATTAAAGCTAGATTAACCAAGCACATAGAAGAACAAGCCTTGCTGAAGCAGAGCCAGCATGGCTTCTGCAAGGGAAAGTCCTGTCTCAGTAACCTATTAGAATTCTTTGAGAGTGTCAACAAGCATATCCAGTGGACATAGTGTACTTAGACTTTCCAAAAGCGTTTGACAAGGTACCTCAACAAAGACATCTGAAGAAGCTTAGCAGTCATGGAATAAGAGGAGAGGTCCTCTTGTGGATAAGGAATTGGTTAAGAAGCAGAAAGCAGAGAGTAGGAATAAATGGACAGTTCTCCCAATGGAGGGCTGTAGAAAGTGGAGTCCCTCAAGGATCGGTATTGGGACCTGTACTTTTCAACTTGTTCATTAATGACCTAGAATTAGGAGTGAGCAGTGAAGTGGCCACGTTTGCTGACGACACTAAATTGTTCAGGGTTGTTAAAACAAAAAGGGATTGCGAAGAGCTCCAAAAAGACCTCTCCAAACTGAGTGAATGGGCGGAAAAATGGCAAATGCAATTCAATATAAACAAGTGTAAAATTATGCATATTGGAGCAAACAATCTTAATTTCACATATACGCTCATGGGGTCTGAACTGGCGGTGACCAACCAGGAGAGAGACCTCGGGGTTGTAGTGGACAGCACGATGAAAATGTCGACCCAGTGTGCGGCAGCTGTGAAAAAGGCAAATTCCATGCTAGCGATAATTAGGAAAGGTATTGAAAATAAAACAGCCGATATCATAATGCCGTTGTATAAATCTATGGTGCGGCCGCATTTGGAATACTGTGTACAGTTCTGGTCGCCTCATCTCAAAAAGGATATTCTAGAGTTGGAAAAGGTTCAGAAGAGGGCAACCAGAATGATCAAGGGGATGGAGCGACTCCCTTATGAGGAAAGGTTGCAGCATTTGGGGCTTTTTAGTTTAGAGAAAAGGCGGGTCAGAGGAGACATGATAGAAGTGTATAAAATTATGCATGGCATTGAGAAAGTGGATAGAGAAAAGTTCTTCTCCCTCTCTCATAATACTAGAACTCGTGGACATTCAAAGAAGCTGAATGTTGGAAGATTCAGGACAGACAAAAGGAAGTACTTCTTTACTCAGCGCATAGTTAAACTATGGAATTTGCTCCCACAAGATGCAGTAATGGCCACCAGCTTGGACGGCTTTAAAAGAAGATTAGACAAATTCATGGAGGACAGGGCTATCAATGGCTACTAGCCATGATGGCTGTGCTCTGCCACCCTAGTCAGAGGCAGCATGCTTCTGAAAACCAGTTGCCGGAAGCCTCAGGAGGGGAGAGTGTTCTTGCAGTCGGGTCCTGCTTGCGGGCTTCCCCCAGGCACCTGGTTGGCCACTGTGAGAACAGGATGCTGGGCTAGATGGGCCACTGGCCTGATCCAGCAGGCTCTTCTTATGTTCTTATGTTTAATTGCCACCAAAAACTGGGGGGGGGATGTGAAGAATCTTTTTTTTTAATTACACTTTCAACTTTAAATGCCTAGACTCTAATTTCCAACACTATGGGATATTTATTTATTTATTTGAGAGAATTTATATCCTGCACTTCCGCTGTTAAAAACAGAGCTCAGGGCAGCTTACAAACATAATAAAAACAATAAAATATACAATCAATATAAAAACACAATCAAAACACAATATAGAAAGAAACAAAAAACAAATCAGAGCAGCAGTATAAAAATCCAGCATTAAAAAAACTGCAGCAAAACATCAATTAAAAACAATATTGTGACCGAGAGGTTGTCTGTACCAATTAGGAAATGTGAAATGAGCCCACCACTACATCCTGTAACACAGATAGAAACCAAGATTGCAATATAATCAGTTCAGCAATAATCTCATCTAATTAGCTTCAAAACAAACAGTACTGTCATAGATGCCTTTCCAACGCCAGACTATACTCCTCCCCCACAAGTCTGAAGTACCTGAAGATACCCAAGCTTATGCTTATTCTGAGCAGTAAATTGGAGATCAGCAAGTAAATAGGAATTATGTATTCTATTTTAGATTATTTATACACCACCAGAAAGAACAGAATCTTGATGTGTAGCAAAGTTTGCATGAACTTCAGAGTATTTTGAGCATACAGAGTATTTTGAGCATTCAGTATATGTCGAATCCTGCCAAAAGTAGTAGTAGCTAGCATTAGACAGGGTAGATTACACTGAGAAAGAGCGAAGTAGCTTACCCACCCAGCCATTTTGTGCTTTCCATGAATAATGCCGCTGATGTTCCCTGAAGGAGCTAAAAACCAAGCCTGCATTTTCCCCCAAGAACCTGGCATAGCAGTGGGAATGGCAAAGAGCCACTGCCAGGGGACAGACATTTAGCACCAAGAGGAAAAAATACCACATAGTAAGCAAATAACTTTTTCCAGGGTGATGAATGTGGGATTGATTGTTCCATTCCTATCAGTCTTAAGGGTGGGGCAGGGTGCACACCCTTTTGCACTGAATATATATATAG
The DNA here is from genome assembly GCF_030035675.1 of Rhineura floridana. NCBI lineage: Eukaryota > Metazoa > Chordata > Lepidosauria > Squamata > Rhineuridae > Rhineura > Rhineura floridana. Next base: position 66,280,733 of record NC_084481.1, read on the forward strand.
TCTGTGTATTTATGTGTGTAGGGTTGCCAGATCAGAAGGATCCCAAACCCTGAGGTTTCAAGGGCAGGCCCGAGTGATTTCATGGGGTGGACCCGAGTGATGTCATTAAGCATGATAAATTAAGCATCAACCACATACAATTCAAACAAAAACATATCGCTCATAAGAAATTAAGATAGAAACCTTAGCTAAAAGATGGAGCCTGGATAGGGAACATTTATTCTACCCTACTTGCTTTGGGTAAGAAAACTTTAAGTGCCGTCAGGCCATGCCAGTCACCAGAAGGCCATTGTAGGAAGAAAGGAGCCTAGTGCTGTGGAGATGTTGGATGGCTGCAATTCTCAACTCAATTACTAAGGGACTAAGCCACATAGAACTCAATAGGATTAACTTCTGAGTACATATGGTTTGGATTGTGCTGTTGGTAAAGCTTGACTTTTCTCTGGAAAAATATCCATATCCAAGCAGGGTTAGCAACCCCCTGCCTGCAATGCCCTGCCCCGACATTTTAACATGGCTGCTCCAAATCTTTTACAAATTTGACCCTTCACTTCAGAAAGGGGTCTGAGAAATGAGTAAGAGGATTCTCCACCCTTATGTGTCTACCCTGTGGGCTGCTATCTTTGACAGCCAAACCAATTCCAGTGAATAACTGACAGAGAGAAAACACATATGGTTTGATCTACCTTCACAGGTATTTTATTTTATTTATTTATTTTATTCGATTTATTAGTCACCCATCTGGCTGGAAACCCAGCCACTCTGAGCGACGTACAAAATAAAGGCATATAAACATCAAACATAAAAGTATGTTTGGGAACAACTGCAGTCACACTTCCCAGTATGTGAATTCACTTTTACCACTTTGGGGCATGAAACAAATCATCCTGCAAACAACAAGGTGCATCATCAGTGGGTTTAAGGGGTTGAGCTGAGCGCATGGAACCACTGTTGTTGCTTCTATGGATCTAAGGGAGTGAGGTTAAAGGTAAATGAAATGCAGATAGAAAAAGAAAAACAAAAGACAGTGATGTTTTCCTAAATGCAATACCATACCAACCACAAGATTCCTATGAGTAAGGCAGAAAACTCAGCATCCCGCAACCAGTCAGGATTCCTAACCAAAAATCAAAACTAAAAAAATCCTGGCAGCCAGTCAGCCAACGTCACAGAAATCTCTATGCAGCACAACCTGAACTGGGGGTTGCAGTTAGTACAGAAGGATGTGGCACAATTGCTGACATGAGTGAGACCCTATCAACGTATAATACCTCTGCTCTGAAATCTGCACTGGTTGCTGATTTGCTACCAGGTCAAGTTCAAGATGTGCTTTCCATGTTACCGGTGCCACATAGTACTTGTTTAGCTCTTGTAAGAAATCAGTTCTTTAGTGTGGCAGCACCTACACTTTGGAACCCCCTGCCTATTGACATTAGACAGGTGCCTTCATTGTTCAGCACTTACTAAAAACATTTTTGTTTAGGCAAACCTACCCAGGCATGTAGAAACTATTGTGTTTTTTATCTGTTTTAACTCATTTTTATTATTTTGAATGTTTTTAAATACCTGCCTTTAACTGTATTTACCAATAATTTTATTGTTTTAATTCCTTCTGTAAATTGTGTTATTGTTTTAATTCCTTCTGTAAACCACTTTGAGATTTTTTTTACAATAAAGCAGTACATAAATATTGTAAATAAAACACATAAATAAATTTTAGAGTCACTCTGGCCCTTGGGTCTCTTTCAATTTTTAGGAACAAAGAATCTGCCTTATACCGACTCAGGCCATTTGGTACCATCTAGATCAGTACCGATGACATGGACTAGCATTGGCTGTCCAGGATTTCAAGCAACAATCTTTTCCAGAAATTGAATTTTGGATTTTTGCATGCAAGCATATGCCCTACAACTGAGCTACAACCCTTCCCCTGTTTAGAAAAGCATATTCTAAAATTGTTCTTTTCAGTTCACTAATGATTGCACATCATACCTAGGGCAGAACCACACCACTCATTTCAAGCACATTCAACACACATTTGAAGCATATGAATGACACCACAGTATCATGGAAACTGTAGTTTGTTAAGGGTGGTGGGAACTATAATTGTGAGAGGGAAACTACATTTTCCAGGATTCTTTAGGGGAAGTCATGCACTTTAAATGAGACTTGAATGTGCTTTAAGCGTATTGTGTGGATCTACTTAATAAACTTTGCCTGCATGTAAATTGTTTTAATTATTATTTTAAAGTGAAAATGAGCTATAACATTTACTGTGTAACCATGGGCTACTCACCATCTCTCAGACAAATCTGCCCCTCAGGATGAAAACAACAGAGGGGAACCATGACCACCCCTAGGAAGGAGGGCACACTGAAAATGTAGAGGAAATAATGATGTACAAGTATAGTGTAAAATCAGATACTTATTGGGACATAGTATGAAGAAATATTTATATAAGCATGACTGTCAAAGATTTTATTATTTACACAGCCTGTAAAGATATTTGTAGTACAATCCTATGTTTGTTTACTCAGAAGCAAGTCCCAATTCAATTGCCTTCCTGAAACAGGGAAACGTGCACAGAACTACAACCTTGAGTGATAAGGAATTTCATTCACCCAAACCAAAATTCAGAATCATGCCACTTCAAGCTGTTTTGCAATTGTTTATACATTCATCAAGTGATCCAAACTACTTAGATACTGTACATGCAGCAGGCAGGCAGGCTAACATTCTTGATTTTCTCAGGACAGCAGTGGTGTCCCTCAATGGCTATGAACAAGGGAAGGCAGTCTGATTTCTCACAAAATGACCAGGCAAAAAACTGTCTGCCTTTGGATCTTTTCATGGTTGATGTTGTTTTTAATGAAAGGTCGGAATCCAGGCCCCCTAATGGGCTAAGTGAGCACTGTGTAGCATGGTTAGAATCTGGCTAAAATCCAGCTAAGCAAGCAATACGCCAACTCTATACCAGTGGTAAAATATCAGCCTAGGAGTCTTCTAGGCCATATATCACATCTGGGTGCATGTGTGTGTTGTTTTTTTGCAGGAAAAAAATACAGTTCTTGGTGTTTTCTATGGAAGGGTCAAAATGGAAACACAAGAAGCTTGGATGCCAATGCACATGCAGTTAATAAGACAGCAGTGAAAGGAAAAGAATACTACACACTAATAAATAATAATAAATTTAATTTTTGTGTCGCCTATCTGGCCGAAGCCACTCTAGGCGACGTACAAACTAAAATTCAGTAAATTACAATACAATACAGATAAAATACAATAAAATCAGTACGATCATTAATCACAGCAGCATGAAATCAGTTAGGGTGATCAATAGATAATAAAATATCCCAAAAAAGTTAGCCCTCCCCGGAATTCCTGAAGGCCTGTCCAAAAAGCCAAGTTTTTAATGCCCAGCGAAATATATCCAGAGAAGGGGCATGGCGAAGATCGAATGGGAGGGAGTTCCAGAGAGTGGGGGCTGCCACTGAAAATGCCCTCTCTCTAGTCCCTACCAACCTAGCTGTTTTCGTTGGTGGGACTGAGAGAAGGCCCTGTGTGGCTGATCTGGTTGGGGGGCTTAATTTGTGGTACTGGAGGCGCTCCTTCAGATAAACTGGGCCGAGACCGTATAGGGATTTAAAGGTTAATACCAACACCTTGAATTGGGCCTGGAAAACAACTGGCAGCCAATGTAGGTGAAATAATACTGGCGTGATGTGATCACGGCGGCGGCTGTTTGTAAGCAACCGAGCTGCCGCATTCTGCACCAGTTGTAGTTTCCGGACCGTTTTCAAGGGTAACCCCACGTAGAGCACATTGCAGTAGTCTAATCGAGAGGTGACCAGGGCGTGTACCACCAGTGGGAGCTGATGAATAGGGAGGTAGGGTTGCAGCCTCTGTATGAGATGTAATTGGTACCAAGCTGCCCGGCTCACTGCCGAAATCTGAGCCTCCATGGACAGCTTGGAATCAAGAACCACCCCGAGGCTGCGGATCTGATCTTTCAGGGGTAAACTCACCCCATTAAACTGTAGGTCAACAGCACCCAACCTCCCCCTGTCACCCACAAGTAGCACCTCGGTCTTATCAGGATTGAGCTTCAGTCTATTCCTTCCCATCCATCCACTCACGGATTCCAGGCACTTGGACAAGGTCTCCACAGCCATCTCTGGTGAAAATTTAAAGGAGAGATAGAGCTGCGTGTCATCTGCATATTGATGACATCGCAGCCCAAAACTCCTGATGATAGCTCCCAGCGGCTTTACATAGATGTTAAATAGCATGGGAGAGGGCACTCCGCATGTGAGGGGCCAAGGGTCTGAAACCTCATCTCCCAATGCTACCTGTTGATGCCTGTCAGAGAGAAAGGAACGGAACCACTGCAAAACAGTGCCTCCTATTCCCAATCCTTCCAGGCGATCCAACAAGATACCGTGGTCGACGGTATCAAAAGCCGCCGAGAGATCCAGGACGACAAGAAAAGTGGATTCTCCCCCATCTAATGCCCTCCTCATATCATCCACCAGAGCGACCAAGGCTGTTTCAGTACTATGTCCAGTCATGAAACCCGATTGGTATGGATCTAAATAATCCATTTCATCCAAGTGTGCTGCCAACTGGCCAGCCACCACTCGCTCAATGATCTTCCCCAAAAATGGCAGATTTGAAACGGGGCGAAAGTTGTTCAAGACTTTGGGATCCAAGGAGGCCTTTTTCAAAATAGGTTTTATAATTGCCTCCTTGAGGGCTGGTGGCAAAACACCCTCCTTCAAGGATGCATTTACCACCGCCCTGATCCCTTCACCTAATTTCTCCCTACATTTCATAAGAAACCATGATGGGCAAGGATCAATCAGACAGGTGGTAGGCTTTACCATTGAAAGCACCTTGTCCACATCCTCAGAAGGGAGAGGCTGGAACCGATCCCACAGAACTGGACTGCAATTGGTCAACTCTGGATCCCCCACTGCATACACAGCTTACGGAATCGAGTTCTTCAGGTGCTCGACTTTATCAGCAAAGTGCTTTGCCAATTTGTCACAGGAAGCCTTAGAATGTTCCAAGGGTTCCTGAGCAACTGGACCGACCAGGCTTCGGACCACTTGGAACAGCTTCCTGGGACAGCACTCTGCGGATGCAATAGAGGCAGCAAAGAAATCCTTCTTTGTTGCCCTCACTGCCACCTGGTAGGCAGCTATTGCTGCTCTAACCTGTGTCCGAGCATCTTCAGAACGGGATTTTCACCACCGGCGCTCTAGTCGTCTCACCTCCTGCCTCAGACTACGCAACCGGGGTGTATACCACGGAGCCGTCTGAGTCCTATTCAGGGGAAGAGGACGTTTCGGAGCCACCCGGTCTAAAGCCCTGGTGATTCCCTCATTCCACTCCATCACCAGGGTTTCGACCGGGCGACCTTCAGCAGGTTCCAATTCCCCCAGCGCAGTCAAGTATCCCTCTGGATCCATCAGGCGCCTAGGGCGGGCCATTCTAATAGGTCCTTTACCCCTGCGGAGGGAGTGTGGCATCGAGATGTCAAAATTCACCAGATAGTGATCTGACCATGACATGGGGGTAAAAGAAATAGCCCCCAACTTCAGAACACTTCCTACCGCTCCCAGGACAAATACAAGGTCGAGAGCATGACCGGCTACATGGGTGGGCTCAGTATTATTAAGGTGCAGTTCCCAGGAAGCCATGGTTTCCAGGAAATCCCGAGGGGCTCCACTGAGGGTGGTCTCAGCATGCACGTTGAAATCCCCCAGTACTAAAAGCTCTGGGGTCAACGCTCGTACATCCGAGACCACCTCGAGCACCTTGGACAGGGAATCTGCCGTGCAGCGGGGTGGGCGGTACACGAGCAAGATCCCCAAACTGCCCTTCGGGCCCAACCTCCAGTACATGCAATCAACAACCTTGGTCCTTGGGCGCGGAGGCCTGGTGAAAATCAAAGACTCCCGGTAGATGACTGCCACTCCCCCTCCCCGCTTACCTACCCTCGGTTGCTGTGCATAATAGAAACCCGGCAGACACATGGCCTTAAGGATGGGAGCTGAGGCCTCGTCCAGCCAGGTCTCCGTGATACACACCAGGTCTGCGCACTCATCCAGTATCATATCATGGATGACAGATGTTTTTTGTGTCACAGACCTGGCATTACACATCAGCAATCGAAGGTCGGTAGGAATCCTGCTTCTCCCAGTTAACTTCTGGTTTTGGGCAGACCTGGAACACGGGATAGGTATTATGCATCTATCCCGTGTTCCTCTAAATTGACATGGTCTGCCCCTAGCATCAATCCGGCACCTGCCACCCAAACTTGGTATAGCTTGGCCCCCCTCCTTCTCTGTTTCATCCCTCCTTGGTTTGCACTTGCCCCTATCCCTAATTGCCTGCTGGACAGGCCTATCTTAAATAATATAACAAATAAACATAAAAACCCACCCCTTACCCCCCGGGGGCTGCCAGTCACTTCTTGTACACCACGACAATATACAAACAACATACATACAACAAACATGTAATTAGAACAAAGATACAACACATAACATACGACATAAGACAGACAATACACAACTTACACCTTACATACAACATGCATTTGAGTGTAATCACTCCATACAATTCAACCCGCTAAACCAACATCATCCAGCACTATATAAGTAGATGACATCTACTGCAGCAGCGCGGGGGCGGGCAGGCAGGCAGGCAGGCAGGCAGGCAGGCAGGCAGGCAGGCAGGCAGGCAGGCAGGCAGGCAGGCAGGCAGGCAGGCAGGCAGGCAGGCAGGCAGGCAGGCAGGCAGGCAGGCAGGCAGGCAGGCAGGCAGGCAGGCAGGCAGGCAGGCAGGCAGGCAGGCAGGCAGGCAGGCAGGCAGGCAGGCAGGCAGGCAGGCAGGCAGGCAGGCAGGCAGGCAGGCAGGCAGGCAGGCAGGCAGGCAGGCAGGCAGGCAGGCAGGCAGGCAGGCAGGCAGGCAGGCAGGCAGGCAGGCAGGCAGGCAGGCAGGCAGGCAGGCAGGCAGGCAGGCAGGCAGGCAGGCAGGCAGGCAGGCAGGCAGGCAGGCAGGCAGGCAGGCAGGCAGGCAGGCAGGCAGGCAGGCAGGCAGGCAGGCAGGCAGGCAGGCAGGCAGGCAGGCAGGCAGGCAGGCAGGCAGGCAGGCAGGCAGGCAGGCAGGCAGGCAGGCAGGCAGGCAGGCAGGCAGGCAGGCAGATGACTCTCCCTCCCTGGGCAGTGATGGTCCTCTTCCCCTTGCAGGCAGTGGGTCTTCCAAGCTCCCTCAGCCAGCCGGCTTATATATCCCCTCCAAAGAAGGGACAGGTGGAACAGTATCAGCCACAGCTGGCTGAGTACCTGGGGCCTGGTCCTGCAAGGTGCCCACGTGCAGAGCAGGAGCCCAAGAAGGAGAGAGTAGAGATGTTATCCAGCAGCAGCGCAGCAGCAGCAGCAGCACAGGCAGGCAGATGGCTCTCCCTCCCTGGGCAGCGATGGTCCTCTTCCCCTTGCAGGCAGTGGGTCTCACTAGCAGTTTATTTCATATTTCCAGCCAGCTAATCTATCTTTTTTTTTTAAAGAGGGGGAGTTATGAGCATCGATGAATTTTAATTCCAAATTTTAAACAAAAAAGGTTCTGAGGAAGAGGTCCCATTGTAATGTTCCTTATATGATGTTATTTAGGCTACAATTCTATAGACCTGGGAGTAGCTATATTTAACTCAATGGGATTTACAAGCAGACATGTATACAAGCAACATGTATAGGATTGCACTGTTATTCCTCCAGAAATGTAATTAACAAATATAGGACAATATCTAGCTATGTCATACTCAAAGTAGACCCACTGATAGCAATGTATTCACTTAACTCCATTGGTCTTAATGCATCTATTCCGAGTAAGACTAATGTGGAGATATCGCCTTTCTTTTTTTAATATCACCTATCATATTTTTGATGGATAATATAAAATATTCCCTAAGCTGGAAGAATGTATATTAAAATATAAACTATTCTTTTATACTTTCATATGTTGCCAAGAAGAAATGTGGGCAACAGATCATTGTAAAAGGAGAAAAATATCTGTTGAAAATGTTTTCCGCTCAGTGGGGGAAAAAAGCAAGCTACTGTGTCTATAGGTGGTCAAGAGGGGTGATTAGCCTTTTTCATTACCTTTCATTCTACACACTGCTGCTGTTTCCTGTCACAGGTCATAAGAAATATATTCATATTCAGGCATCAATAGCTTGCCCCAGAATGTGTGCAAGTGGGCAGCTTGAGCAAATGTATTAAAATGTACATAAAACACTTATAACAGTATATAATAAGACATAATAATGACTTTACATTTGTCTGAAGCAATTTCATTTTGGGGCTATAGGAAAACAGATTAAATAACCACAAAGCTACGCAGACTAGATGCTTAAGATACTCCTTTGAACTCAACCACTAATTCATTTTCCAGAACTAAGAGACAACTAAGATAACTTCTTAATTAAAGCTTTAAAGACTTTTTAAAAGCCTAAATCACAAAAGCAGATTCAATCTGACCTATATAACCAATGCTTTCCTTGTATTTCCTCAGCATCTTTTTAAAATGAGTAACAGAGGTGTAAACATTATTCACACTTCCAAATTGGTTCTGTTCACAGGCCTTTGTTACTCTGAAGGACAATAATGAAATTTCACTGAGATTAGAGAAAGCAAGTATTTTATTAGGGTCTTTGAACAGTAAATTTAATCAGGACTCCTTAAATTCCAGTCAAGCATTAGAACAGGTAATGCATTAAAAAGCAAAAGGAATGTTTTCATCTGCTCTTTCTTATAAAAGATATATTGCTTAGAGATTTTCCAAATATTAAGTGGTTTTAAAGGGTTTTTTTTTTAAGTATAAACACCATGTCTCTAATATGCACTGTTCCTTTGTTACCCTCTCATTATTGGGGTACAATAACAGAATGCTAAATATTTATCTTTTCTCAACTTGGAGTTGTATCCACCTAAATCATTAAACACAGAATGACTTCCCTGAATGCAGCACAACTTCCCTTCTGTCTCCTTTCCTCATGCACCTCCCAAGTCTGCTTGGAGGTTCCTCCAACCCTCCACAGAAATTGGGGTGGTGTGAAGGGTGTGCAGGGAGAGGAAATTCCACTGTGCTTGAGGAAGTTCTTCTACATCCATGATGATAATTTAGATTGGTCTTAAAAAGAGTTGAATCAGATTTTACTGCATAGCCATATCAGTCTATGTTGCTTGTGCATTCTGTTGTGAATCAATTTACATTTTTCCTGTCTAGAGACCACTACAGTCCAATTATTCTAGAGGGGAAACAGGACTGATTCCTCAATGCTGTTGGAGAGTGAGATCATATGTTGCATGAGTGTATGAGTGTAAGAAAGAAACTAGGGAAGCTATAAAGATTAGAGGATAAATAGTAAGGTTAGTTAGAGGCTGGTTTACCAATCAAGAGTATCTGATCGGAAGTGTATAGAGTGGTACTATCACTTTCATTCTGAATTTGTTCTTTTTAATACAATTCCTATATGACATTTGGCAAAGCAACTTATTGTTGACTTATGTTTACACTAACATTTAGTGACTAAAGTTTCCTTGGTGTAGCAAAAGGAAAAAACTTTTTTAAAGGAGGAGAACTCTGCAATAATGTCTCCACCAACTAAACAAGTGTTACTGTCTAACAGTGGTTATTACCTGCTTAGAGGAAGTATAAAAAGATATTACCTAAGTCTGAACAATGAGGTGCAGGAACAAAATGTGTGTATGTGGAAGAGGATAATACTATTACACAATTCACTTCTGCATAAATTGCAAGAATCTACATGGAGAAATCTGTTTCCACATATAGAATTGAACTTTATGGTTCCAGGTTTCTTGAGTAAAATTTACCTATTCAAATGATGTGAAGGAAGGCCAAATATATGGACAATGAAGTGCCTGAACAAGCACTGGATTGACTGAGCTTTTGGAAAATATATTGATTGTATTTTCCCTTTGAAATTTTATTATTACAACTACTAAATCTCTACAATGCTAAACCGCAGAAGACAGTGGCAGCCCCCTGTGATGTCCCTGTATATAGATATTACTGTAAACATGGTAAGTGTGGGTTAATTAGAGTAAATGAGGTAAGTAGGAGGAGTGAGAGGGGGATTACATGGGATAGAATGCTGGAGAATGCTGTATGATGATTGGCTGAGCGTATGAGTGGCTGAAGGTATAAATGAGACGATGACAGTTGAGAGAGAGGTGGAAGTTTGGGAATTCTGAGGGTCGGTTGCTGTGGGTTGGAGTTGGTTGTGGGTTGGATTGTATTAGCCTGGTATTGAGGCAGATTATATATGACTAGAAACATAAAGAGTAATGCAATATATGAAGCCATACTCTAGTTAAATATACCTTAAGCAATCTTGTTATTTCCAGGTGTTTATAAATAAATATTTTCTTGGTTTACCAAAGGCCTGATCCTTGGCTGGGGCTTTCACAGACCAGAAGGGTGGGTGGGGTATTTACCAAGGTGGAGAAACAGTATCAAATGGCGGCAGCGGTGAAGAGATAGTGTATCATCAAGTATCCAGGGCAACCCAGGGCTGTATGCTTTATAGGCACAAAGATACAGGGGGGTTGTGGCCTGCAAGTGCACCCAGACACAAAGTAACAAGCCAGAAGGAGACAAAGGCAAAGTCCCCAGGCAATATTGTGAAATAGAGAGTGGCTGGTGGTGCTGCCTAGCAGTGGGATCTTGCGAGATCTGTGCTAGAGCCAGTGAGAGAACAAATAAAAACCAGGATCCTGACTGGAGGGACCTGACAGGTGGTGGTAAAGGAGGGATCCTGACACACGCACCCCAAAAAAACTTTTGGCAGCTTGTCACTTATGTCATGACTACGAGGGATGGGTGAGAATTTCACTGAATTCAGATTTAGCACTTGATTTTTCAATGGTTTGCACATTGTCCATCTTTGCGAAGTGATCCTGTTTGCTCCAAACATCAGTGGCTTTTCCCTGACACCAGATTTTTCCCCCTGTAAAATATTGTTGTTTAATTTATTTTACTCACAGCACACTAGTACAGGTTTCACTCTCTGCCACCACACCTCCACTCCAATAATACAAGCCCCAAGCAGGAGGAAGGCAGCCAAGTCTTGCTCCATTTCTTTTAAAGCATTCCATAATTTTTCATGATCTACACAGTCAAATGCTATTGCTGTAATCTATACAGCACAGGGTGATTTTCTTCTGAAATTCCTTCATCCGTTCCATTATCCAACATATTGTTGCGTGCCTCCCCCAATCTCTGAGCAGTGAGATTTCAGGGGTCCCTGAGCTCCTCCAGGGTTTGGTTTCCTCTGGAAAGAAGGTCAGCGAAGACTGCGGTGTCTTTATGAAATATGGTTTGTTTATTTACACACATTCCAACCTGAGCTCAAGGATGGAGGGATTCCATGCATCAGCAGTCCAATTTCCATCTTTTCCATCTGGGTTGCAGAAGGCACACCAAATGCCATGGTGCAGAGAGCCAGTCTCTCTGTCTGCCTGCCTCCAGTCTCCAGCAATTCTTTAGACACACTAAAACTACAAGCACAACTTCTGCTAGCTGCCAGGAGTGGGCGGGAGGCTCTCCTGCAGAGTTTAAATGACAAAAGGGGTCTTCCTGGCCCACTCTCAGTTGCTGGGCAACTGATAGAGCCCATTATCTTACCTGGTCACTCTATTTGATTAACAAAGGAGATTCATCTGTCTAGCAGAGCCAGCCCCCAGGGCATATGATTCCAAATCAGAGGCTGGAAAGGGGACCCACAGGAATCATCCATCTCAACCCCCATGCTCATAACAATATGTTTGCAATATGATCTCTGGTGCCTCTTCCGTTTCTAAATCCAGCTTGGATGTCTGACATTTCTTGCTCCATATATGCTAAGAGCCATTTTTGTCGAATCTTGAGCATTACTTTACTTGCATGGGATATTAAGGCAATAGTTCGATAATTACTGCATTCCCTAGGATCCCCTTTCTTTGGAATTGGGATATATATTGAACGCTTCCAGTCTGTGGGCCATTGTTTAGTTTTCCATATTTCTTGACAAATGTTTGTCAAAATTTAGACAGATTCAGTCTCAGAAACTTGTAGCCACTCTATCGGTATGCCATCTGTTCCTGGTGATTTGTTTCTTCCAAGTATGTTAAAAGCTGCTTTCACCTTGCAGTCTAAAATTTATGGTTCTTCATCATATGGTTCCTCCCTAAATGAATCTGACATCTGGCATCTGTTTTATAGAGTTCTTCAGTATATTGCTTCCATCTTCCTTTTATTTCTTATCGATCAGTCAGTGTGTTCCCCCGCTGATTATTCAATATTCCTACTCTTGGTTTAAATTTCCCTTTAATTTCTCTAATCTTTTGGAATAGGGCTCTTGTTCTTCCCTTTTTTTTGTCCTCTTCTATTTCTATACAATAACTATTGTAATAGTTCTCTTTGTCCCTACATACTAGTCGCTGTGTTGTTGCATTTAGGGTTCTGACCGTTTTTCTATCTCCTTTTGCTTTTGCTTTCCTTCTCTTTTTAACCATTTTAAGAGTTTCTGCAGTCATCCATTGAGGTCTTTCTCTCTTTTTAACTAAAGGTATTGTCTTTTTGCATTCTTCCCTGATAATGTCTTTGACTTCACTCCATAGTTCTTCTGGTTCTCTGTCAACCAAGTTTAAAGACTCAAATCTGTTCCTTATTTGATCTTTATATTCTTCTGGGATGTTATTTCAATTGTTTTTTGGCATTATGATTGCTTTAACCTTCTTCTTTAGCTTTACTCTGATTTTCGATACGACCAGTTCATGACCTGTACTGCAGTCTGCTCCTGGTCTTGTTTTCACAGAAAATATGGAACTTCTCCGTCTTCTGCTACCCATTATGTAATCAATTTGATTCCTATATTAACCATTTGGTGATGTCTATGTGTACAGTCTTCTTTTCGGTTGTTCAAAAAAATGTGTTCACAAGAAACAAATTATTGGCTTCACAGAATTCAATAAGTCTTTCTCCTGCTTCATTTGTCTCTGAAGCCCCATTTCCCCCAATTCCTAGTTCTTCTCTATCAATTTCAAAATATTGATAAGAAATGGATAATAGACAAAGAACAAACTCAAATCAATACTGCCTGTTAAATCAACGGGATGATTTCAAAGCAACACTAACCAACCGATTCCCATCCCCAATAACTACGTAACACAAGCTATCACTAATGTTTTGACAACAAAATTAGGCTATCATTTATATGCTTCTCCCCTCCCCCTTTTAAATGGAATGCCTGCTTTACAGAATCTGCTCTACCCTGTTTTCAAGACAATACTATACAATGTTTTATGTAAATATATAAAGAACTTGTAGCTTGTAGCTTCGGGAGTGTAAAATCCAGGATCCATTTGGTGCACAGATAATAATAATAATAATAATAATAATAATAATAATAATAATAATAATAATAATAATAATAATAATAAAATTTTAGTTTTAGGCCGCCTATCTGGCCGACGAACGGCCACTCTAGGCGGCGTACATAGATTAAAATAAGATACAACATATAAATACAATTATAACATCAGTCTTCAGTTAATCAGCCCACCCACATCTGTACATTATAAAACTAAAATTACCTAGGAATCCTGTATGCCCGCTGAAACAGCCACGTTTTTAATCCTTGGTGAAAACCTACCAGGGAGGGGGCATGGCGAAGGTCATATGGGAGAGAGTTCCAGAGGGTGGGAGCCACAATCGAGAATGCCCTCTCTCTGGTCCGCACCAGCCTAGCTGTTTTCACTGGTGGGGCCGACAGAAGGTCTTGTGAGGCTGATCTCATCAGGCAGCATATTTGGTGATGCTGGAGGCGCTCCTTTAGATAAACTGGACCGAAACCGTATAGGGCTTTAAAGGTTCACACCAACACCTTGAATTGGGCTCGGTAGACAACTGGTAGCCAATGTAGATCTTTCAGCACTGGAGTGATATGATCCCGGCAGCGGCCGTTCTTAATCAACCGTGCCGCCGCATTCTGTACCAGTTGTCATTTCCGAACCGTCTTCAAGGGTAGCCCAGCGTAGAGCACATTACAGTAGTCTAAGCGAGAGGAGACCAGGGCATGCACCACCCGTGGGAGCAGATGGACCGGAAGGTAGGGTCGCAGCCTCTGTATCAGATGTAATTGATACCAAGCTGCCTGGCTCACTGCTGACACCTGAGCCTCCATGGACAGCTGGTAGTCAAGAATGACCCCGAGGCTGCGAACCTGGTCCTTTAGGGGCAATCTTACCCCATTCAACACCAGGTCAATGTCTCCTAATCTTCTCTTGTCTCCCACAAGCAGTACCTCGGTCTTGTCAGGGTTCAGTTTCAGCCTGTTTCCTCCCATCCATTCACTTATGGACTCCAGGCACTTGGAAATAGTATCCACAGCCAACTCCGGTGAGGACTTAAATGAGAGATAGAGCTGAGTGTCATCCGCATATTGGTGGCACTGCAACCCAAATCTCCTGATGATGGCCCCCAGCTGCTTTACATAGATGTTAAATAGCATGGGAGAGAGGATAGAACCCTGTGGCACACCACAATTAAGAGGCCAAGGGTCTGAAACCTCCTCTCCCAATGCCACCAGTTGGTGCCTGTCAGAGAGATAGGAATGGAACCACCATAGAACAGTGCCTCCAATTCCCATTCCCTCCAGGTGATCCAAGAGGATACCGTGGTCAACGGTATCAAAAGCCGCTGAGAGATCCAGGAGGACGAGGAATGAGTGTTCTCCCTTATCCAACGCCTTCCTCAAATCATCCACCAGAGCGACCAAGGCTGTTTCAGTTCCATGACCAGTCCTGAAGCCCGATTGGAATGGATCTAAATAATCTGCTTCCTCCAAGTGTGTCTGTAGCTGTTTGGCCACCACGCGTTCGATCACCTTGCCCAAGAATGGTAGATTAGAGACTGGGCGAAAGTTGTTCAGATCTTGGGGATCCAAGGAGGGCTTTTTCAAGATGGGCTTTATTACCGCCTCCTTGAGGGCAGATGGCAATGCACCCTCTTCCAAGGAAGCATTTACCACCGCCTTGATCCCTTCACTCAGTCTCTCTTTGCAGCCCACAATGAGCCACGTGGGGCAAGGGTCAAACAAACAGGTGGCCGGTCTCACAGTAGAGAGCACCTTGTCCACTTCCTCAGAGGGAAGAGGCTGAAACCGATCCCACCGGACCAGATAGCAACTGGCTGTCTCTGGCCTGCTTCCTGTATCCACGGCATACGGAATCGAGCTCTTCAGGCAATCGATTTTATCAGCAAAATGTTTTGCAAATGCGTCACAGGAGGCTTTAGAGTGCTCCATGGGTTCCTGCGCAACTGGACCGACCAGGCTACGGACCACTTGGAACAACCTCCTGGGACAACATTCTGCAGATGCAATAGAGGCAGCAAAGAAACCTCTATTTGCTGTCTTTGTTGCCACTTGGTAGGCCGCTATTGCTGCTCTAACCAGTGTCCGATCGTCTTCGGAGCGGGATTTCCGCCACCGGCATTCTAGTCGTCTCACCTCCTGCCTCAAACCCCACAAACGTGGTGTATACCAAGGTGCGGTTTGAGTTCTATTCAGGGGGAGAGGACGTTTCGGAGCCACCCGGTCTATCGCCCCGGTGATCTCCCTATTCCACTCTGTCACCAGGGTTTCGACCGGGCGACCTTCAGACAGCTCCAAATCTCCCAGCACAGTCAGAAATCCTTCTGGCTCCATCAGGTGTCTGGGGCAGACCATCCTAATAGGTCCCTGTCCCCTGCAGAGGGTGTGCAGCAATGAAAGGTCCATGTTCACCAGTGATCTGACCATGACACGGGGTTCGAAGAAATAGCCCCCATTTTCAGAGCACTGCCTCCCCCTCCCGAGACAAATACAAGATAAATGTCAGGCAAGATCACTCATGCTTGTTAATGAGTTCAATATTTGAGGTAGATCTATGTGTATGTTGAAAGTGATCACCTCAGAAACTGGAATTGAATGGAAGAAAACTTTGGTCAAGAGACTCTGGCTCATGGCGGAAATAGGCCTGAATGCCTGTTTGGAGGGCAGAAACATATTTCTGTCTGGAGCAGCCTTTCCCAACCAGTGTGCCTCCAGATGTTGTTGGACCACAACTCCCATCAGCCTCAGCCAGCATTGCCAATGGTCAGGAAAGATGGGAGTTGTGGTCCAACAACATCTGGAGGCACACTGGTTGGGAAAGGCTGGTCTGGAGTATGTGAGAAACAGAAATGCTGACAAGGCCCAAGTTTAAGACAATGCACTAGTATGAAGAATGTACAAGATTTGTTACTCCATGCAGCTAGCAGCACTGAGTGTCCTTCATGAGAATCCCTATATCCCGATAAGGCTTGGGATCATGTCAACCCCTAAAACAATGGAAAATTATTTGTGAAGTTGTTTGTCCTGTGACCTGTTATTTTCCAATACAGAACCAAGCTTAATTAAGGTCAAATACGGAATTGAAAAGGAGCCAATCAGCAATCAGGAAAAGATTTCTGGGATGTTGGGGAACAGAGAGAAGTAGCACTTTCTTCTCTGGACTTGGTCTTGGCCTTTTTATTCACCTGATGCCTGACTTGTCCTGGCCCTTGACAGCCACGGATTGCTCTAGGTCATCCAAACCAGAGCTTGGCAAAGTTACTTTTTTGAACTACAACTCCCACCAGCCCAATCCAGTGGCCATGCTGGCTGGGGCTGATGGGAGTTGTAGTTCAAAAAAGTAACTTTTCCAAGCTCTGATCCAAACCAACCCGTAGTGACCAGTAGCTGTCTCAATCCAACTTGACTGAGACACAGACCACTCCAAATAGGCCCGATTTGGCTCAGGACTCAGCTGAATCCAATGACAGTCTACAGTTTATACAACATTCATCCTGATTTACTTGTACAAAAATTGCACAGCGGTTATTATTATTACAAAAATTTATACCATCTTTCATTTCAAGAAGAAATACCAAGACAGTTCACAAACAAATAAAAGCCAACAGAAAAACAATAATAAAACCAATTATAAAAGTGCACCTACCAGTAATTAAACTACATAGTAAAAGAATCACATTAAAACATCCATTATTAAAATATATAATAAACAACCCCTATAAAACAGCACAATAGTTGCTGCTATTTGCTGCTGCCTGCTGGCTTGCTGCTGCTACCACCACCACCACCCTCTCCCTTTTGGACTTCTGCTTGGCAGGTGTCACGCCTTGCAGGACCAGGCCCCAAGTACTCAGCCAGCTGTGGCTGATTTCTTCCACCTGTCCCTGCTCTGGAGGGGATACATAAGCTGGCTGGCTGAGGTGCCTCCTGCTTTGTCTGCCTTTTAGTGGGCCTTGAGTCATGTGCCTGGGAGAGAGGACTCAGAGCCGTGGGGAGACCTGAGGGGGCCCCAATTAGTGTAGTGACAGGTGGAGGGAGATATGGCATTGTGAGGAGGACTTGCCAGGTAAGGGGAAAGCGGCCCAGGCAGTTAACGGCTGTGCCTTGTTCCAGTCCTCCCCACACCCACAGGTTTGTTGGTTGCCCTATCAGCCAGCTCTCAGACCTCCGGATGCTGCTCCTAAATGCCAGATTGGTGCATAATAAGATCTCCCTCATTCACAATTTAATAGTGGATGAGGCAGCCAATCTGGCATGTATAACCGAGACCTGGGTGGGTGAGCAGGGAAGAGTCAGTCTCTCCCAGATATGCTCACCAGGGTACCTGGTTCAACGTCAGGGTAGACCTGAGGGTTGGGGAGCGGTGGTTGCTGTGGTCTATAGGAACTCCAACTCCCTCTGCAAGCACCCTGTCCATGTGACTACTGGTCTGGAGTGTTTGCACCTTATGCTGGGTCAGTGGGACAGACTGGGGATTCTGTTGGTGTACCGCCCACCCCGCTGCCCAACTGACTCCCTAGCTCAGCTGACAGAGGTGGTCTTGGGTGTACTATTGAGATCCCCCAGACTGTTGGTTCTGGGGGATATCAACATCCATGCCGAGGCCACCTTATCCGGGGCGGCTCAGGATTTCATGGTCTCCATGACAACTATGGGACTGTCCCAAAATGCCACTGGCCCAACACATGTAGCAGGGCATACTCTAGATTTGGTTTTTGCAACTGGACATGGAGTTGGTGCTCTGAATGTGGGGGGCCTTGCATCAGTCCCTCAGTCATGGACAGATCACTGCTTGCTGAAATTTAGACTTACAGCGGCTTTTCCCCTCTGCAAGGGTTGGGGACCTATTAAGTTGGTCCGCCCCCAGAGACTAATAGATCTGGATGGTTTCCAAAGGGCTCTGGGGAGTTTTCCAGCTGATAGGGCTGGCGCTCCCATCAAAATCCTGGTTGAACTGTGGAATGACCTGGGTGGTTGACATGATTGCTTCTGAGCGCCCTCTCCTGTGGAGAGCTCATATGGCTTCATGGTATACCCCAGAGCTGAGAGCGATGAAACAGTACAGGAGAAGGCTTGAGTGCAGATGGAGACGAACTCCTAGTGGATGCAATTATACACTGGTAAGTGCCTATGGTAAGCTGCATTTAGGGGCAGTGAGGGCAGCAAAAAAAACAATATTTTGCTGCCACTATCAAATCATCAATTTGGCACCCAGCGGAGCTCTTCAGAATTGTCCGAGGGCTATTACACTCTGGCCCCAGGGACATGGTAGATCCATCTGAGGCCCACTGTAATGAATTTGCTAGGCACTTCCAGGATAAAATCTTTAGCATCCGCCAGGACTTAGACTCCAGTGTTATAGCGGGTGAATCAAGCAAGGTATCCAGAGCACAGCCTTGTCCCGATTTCTTGGATGAGTTTCAGTTGGTACAGCTTGAGGATGTTGACAAGGTGCTTGGACAGGTTCGTGCAACCACTTCTGTGCTGGATCCTTGCCCTTCTTGGCTAATAAAAGCTAGCAGGGATGGAACAGCTGGCTGGGCCAGGGAAGTAATTAATGCTTTTCTGCAAGAGGAGGTGGTCCCTGGCTCCCTGAAAGAGGCGGTAGTGAGACCACTCCTGAAGAGACCCTCCCTGGACCCAGAAAATCTTAATAATTATAGACCAGTAGCAAATGTTCCATTCCTGAGCAAGGTCCTTGAATGAGTGGTTGCGGGCCAGCTCCAGACACTCTTGGATGAGACCGATTATCTGGATCCATTTCAGTTGGGTTTCAGGTCTGGTTTTGGCACGGAAACAGCCTTGGTCACCCTGTATGATGACCTCTGTCAGGAGAGAGACAGGGGGAGTGTGACTCTGTTGATTCTTCTTTTTTTTTTTTTTTTTCAATAATTTTTATTCAGATTTTCATAAAACATACAAGACAAAATCATAAAACATTCAAAGACAAAAAACAAAATCAAAAATAGTTAAACAAAAAGAAAAAAAAGAAAAAAAAAACAAAAATAAAAAATAAAGAGTAAAATATTGACTTCCCATTTGTCAAAGATCAAATCAGTTATAAGTCTATAATATATAACAATCCTGTCTCTTAAGTCATATTATAAAATCACTTTCCTCCAGTAGTTATCTTACTTAATCATCAAATCTCATAAACATTACTTTATTCTTTCCACAAAAAGTCAAAGAGAGGTTTCAATTCTTTAAGAAATATATCTATCAATTTTTTTTTCCAGATAAGCATATCGATTAATCCATCTCATTACTAATTATGATAATCTTATTGTCATAACCATAGTCAAAATAAACATTTCAATTAATCCATCACATCAGAATCTGTTAGGTTCAGTAATTTCAGTAGCCATTGTTCTATTATCCCTATTAGTTCCATTTTCCATCTTCCATCTTCAGTAGTCTTGTTAAGTCCAGTAATTTCAGTATCCAATCTTCCATTATCAGTATTCCATAATAATCTTGCTGTCAAAGCCATAGTCATATAGTAAGAGTCTGATGGGAATTACCTCTATCCCAAATATTTCCATCTTCCATCTTCGATAGTCCTGTTAAATCCAGTAATTTCAGTGTCCAATCTTCGGATAGTCCTGTTAAATCCAGTAATTTCAGTGTCCAATCTTCCATTATCAGTATTCCATAATAATCTTGCTGTCATAACCATAGTCATACAATAAGAGTCTGATGGGAATTACCTCTATCCCAGATATTATCTTGCCAACCATTCTGAATAGGTTGCTGAAATACTGCTGTAAGATCATATCTCTGTTCTTTTTTTCAAAATGCACTGGCTCATCTCTTGAAAGTTTTTCCATTGTCACATGGCTGCAGTTAATTCCATCCATCACATCATTCCAGTCCAGAAGATTATCCATGCCATTGATAACTTTCTCTCTAGAATCTTCCTTAGTTTCTTCAGAGATAACATTAAATTCCAAACAATAGATTTTATTTCTAAAATCCATAAGCTTCAAATCTTTTTCCTGTTCCACGTTTGTTCCAGTCTCCAGGGTCTCCTCTCTCACAGGGACCCCTATTTCTTTAAGCTCCTGTGACATTTTGCTCAATTCAATTATTCCAGTCTCCAGGGTCTCCTCTCTCACAGGGACCCCTATTTCTTTAAGCTCCTGTGACATTTTGCTCAATTCAATTATTCCAGTCTCCAGGGTCTCCTCTCTCACAGGGACCCCTATTTCTTTAAGCTCCTGTGTCATTTTACTCAATTCAATTTTCGGCTCCTTACAACCCTGTCGCAGGTCTTTTTCCTGTTCCACGTTTGTTCCAGTCTCCAGAGTCTCCTCTCTCACAGGGACCCCTATCATTTTGCTCATTTCAATTTTCAGCTCCTTACAACCCTGTCGCAGGGTTCGTTTCGTTATCTCAATTTCATCCATTATTTTCTGAAACATAGATACTTCCAGGTTCTCAGCCACTTTCTTAATTGCCATTTTAAAAGAAAAATATAAAAGAACCACTTCTTATTTCAGCAACAATTGGGTTAATACTCCAAACTTGGTGACATCACAGCGTAAACAGAACAGACAGCCTTATCTCTCCATGCTTAAGTAAACAAAATGCAGTTCCCAGGATCGAAACAATTAATGGCGTTGTGAGAAAACAGATTCGTCAAAATAAAATGGACTAGGAAAAAAGTAATCTCAGACAATATAATATTCTTCAGAATAAAAATCAGGAATAGAAATCCCTCTTCCGTGTATATCTTTAGGGTGCAAATCCAGGACAGCTTTTTGCAACAAAAACAGAGATAAGCTATTAATTAGTGAATAGCAGAGAGAAGTTATGGCTCCCCGGTGAGATGTCAAAAACTGATCAATCTGGCAAATCTCTTTTAAACAGCAACAATTTAAGTCAAGTAAAAGAAAAATATAGAAAGAAGGGTGCTTGCCTGTTAGTGCGTTCTCTCTTTGAAGAAAAGATGAACGTTCGCTTTATCAGATAGAGCTTGATTGTTGAAAATCCGTCCCACCTTCGTCGGCTGGACCTCGTCCCACAAATTAATGAGATCTGGTCGTCCCAACAAAAATAGGCTTTGAGGTTAATCTCTTCGTTTCTCCCTACCCGGGAGAAGTTTAATCAGTCAAAAAAAAAAAAAAATCTGACTGATATATCTGAATAAGCTTCTTTTGAGGCAGGAGCCCGTCTCAAAAGCAGGCACAGGCTAAGTCACCCTTCCCGGAAGTCCTCGACTCTGTTGATTCTTCTTGATCTCTCAGTGGCTTTCCATACCATCGACCATGACCTTCTGGGAAGACTGGCTGAGTTGGGAGAGGGAGGGACTGCATGGCCGTGGTTCCGCTCCTACATGGCAGGTCGGCTCCAGAAGGTGGTGTTTGGGGAACATTGCTTGGCACCCTGGATTCTCCAGTATGGGGTTCCACAGGGGTCAGTTCTGTCCCCCATGCTGTTCAACATCTACATGAAACCATTGGGTGCGGTCATCCGGAGCTTTGGAGTGTGTTGCCATCAGTATGCTGATGACACGCAGCTCTATTTCTCCTTTTCATCTTCTTCAGGTGAGGCTGTCAATGTGCTGAACCAGTGCCTGGCTGCAATAATGGACTGGATGAGGGCTAATAAACTGAGGCTCAATCCAGACAAGACTGAGATGCTGCTAGTGGGTGGTTCTTCTGACCAGATGGTGGATCTCCAACCTGTCCTGGATGAGGTCGCACTCCCACTGAAGGGGCAGGTTCGTAGCTTGGGGGTTCTCCTAGAACGTCTTTGTCACTGGAGGCTCAGGTAGCCTCGGTGGCATGTAGTGCCTTCTACCAACTTTGGTTGGTGGCCCAGCTGCGCCCCTATCTGGACAGGGATAAACTGGCTTCAGTTGTCCATGCTCTGGTAACCTCCAAATTAGATTACTGCAATGCAGTCTACATGGGGCTGCCTTTGAAGATGGTTCAGAAACTGCAGCTTGTGCAGAATGCAGCGGCCCGATTGGTAACAGGGACCAGACGGTCCAAAGATATAAAACCGATTGTGGCCCGCTTTCATTGGCTGCCTGTATGTTTCTGAGCTCGATTCAAGGTGCTGGTTTTAACCTATAAATCCTTACATGGCTTGGGACCACAATACCTGATGGAATGCCTCTCCCGATACGAACCAACCCATACACTACGCTCAACATCTAAGGCCCTCCTCCGGGTGCCTACTCCGAAGGAAGCTCGGAGAGCAGCAACAAGGGAGAGGGCCTTCTCAGTGATGGCCCCGAAATAATGGAATGATCTGGTTAACGAGGTGCGCCTGGCGCCATCACTGTTATCTTTTTGGCGCCAGGTCAAGACTTTCCTCTTCTTCCAGGCGTTTTAGCATGTGTTTTTTAAATTGTTTTAAATTTTTTAAATTGTGTTTTAAATTGTTTTTAAAAGGTATGTTTTAATTTTCTATGTTTGTTTTTGATGTTTTTGGTTGCTGTAAACCGCCCAGAGAGCTTCGGCTATGGGGCGGTATACAAATACAATAAATAAATAGATAAATAAAGTTAAACAACAATCAAAGCAGGAAATTCAAGTCAGGAAATCAGAGAAATGCTTATCTAAGCAGGAGTATCTTCAACAGCTGGAGGAATGCCAATACTAATGGGGCTTCCAGTATTTCCGCAGGGAAAACATTCCACAATACCAGCACCACTAGTGAAAAAGCCCCCCTCTGTGTTACCACAAGCCAATAATAATAAGATCATGGCTTTCATTTGTTGATCTTAATGTTTTCACCAGGCAGCACTGAGGAAGACATTCTATCAGATAATCTGATCCACGGTTTCTTAGGGTTACATTGCGTCATCTTTACTGAGCATTCACGCTGATTTGTTTATGGTGTGGCTATGAGCATTCATCCTGATTTGCTTGTAGAGTGTTTACACATTTCCCGTTAATCATTAATTCATGCCACACTTGTAGTGTATTTCCCTGTCATTCTCCAAATTGCAAAAAGTCTGTTGTTTTTTGATGGTATTTGTTGTGCTTGGGCAACAAGAGTGCTTTAATCCACAGTAAATGTGCAAACCTAAAGCTATGGTATGCTTTTGAATGCCTCCCACAAAATGCTGATAGTCTAGAAGCATCCTTACAGCAACTTGAATAGACTGTTGCTTTTCTAGTTTGTTGTGTTTGCTTGTTTCTTAAAAGGATATTTTTTATTATTTATTGTACTATTGTTTCTTTCTATCATTAGCCACCCTGGGAGCAAATTTATGCTGAAAATGCAGAATATAAATCATATAAACAAATACATAAAAACCTACAAAGTATTTTCTTACCTGAAATCATCCCACTATTTCCCCCCCACTACATGCCTGTTTACTATACCCTGCTCTTAACTTTTTAGTATTGATTTGTTACATGGATTATACAACAATTGCAAGATCTTCCATTATTATACATTCTGTTTATCTTTTTAGCCTAGGTTTTACTTAGCTGATAAATGACTGGAATCCTTAGACTGGTGTTTTGTTAAGTGCCACCAGTAAGCTAACACACAGCTATTAAAGATGTCGAATCAATCAAACTGCCTAATTATCTAATTTCTGGTAGTCTAACTAAAACAAATACAGAAAGGATTAGTTTTTTGTAAAAGATGCTTCTATTTTAACCACATTAAATATATTAGGATGATGTATGATTTTTAAAAAACACATGCTTCAAATAAAGGTTAGATCTTGACATCCTTAAATACCACAGACAGTGCCTTTGTATTCCGTATCACCAACCTACATAAAGCTATTTCTGCTATTACTTACTGTGCAATTTAACTCTTTAGTAGATTGGTGATTTTCTTTTTAAACAGAATCCTGACCTCTCACCTCAGTCCCAGAAGGGACAAAAAGCAGATGGGAGCTGCATGGAAAAGGGAAAACAAGAAGACAATACTAGTAAGGAAGTTTACAAATAGCCACACAGCTGTTAGCCTACCATCAGTAGGAATCAGTTTCCAGACAGGACAGGTTACACTCCTGGCCATGAAGGTGCCACAAACATTACAAGTATATCAGGTAGATGGAGCCTGATATTGGTTTTTTTCCCAGACTACATATTGTGGTATTACTTGTGAGTAGCAATCTATTCCAACCCATGCTTGTCCCATGCAGAGCTGTTTCAGCTTCCAACAAAAACTATTACTCATCTAGCTGTCCACTGTGGTGGAATTTCATATTTTACAGCCACAAGAGTGGCTGTATACTATAGTCAGCATGGACTTTTTGCATTCTGTCATGTTACATTGAAAATACTCTCTCATGCCATTCTGATGCTTCCCATAAGCTCATTTCAAACCAAAACCTTACAAAATTTATAATCCTGAACTCAGAAACGTTGGCTTAACAAATCTCTAAAATTTCATGGCAATACACAAAACAGTCAGAGAGAATAGATAATTCAAAGTGTAAAAAAAGAGAAAAAAACCCAGACCTCTCTTGGACTTTTTTCTGCCAGAGTTCTCAAAATTTTCCAAAATTAATAAAAATCAACCATGTTCACAGAGTACCTGTAATCCTATTACTGACCTTGCCCCATACTCTGGCCTTCATCTTCTGCAGTTTAAAAGTTAAAAAAATGCCTGGCTGATTTTTAATTAATTTAAGAAATTTCACATTGAATTCAATGATAAGGCTGGGCATTCTCAGTAAGAACCAACTGTCAGTGTTCTAAAAGCCAGACTCACAGCTGATGGGCTTGCCTAATCAGGGGGCTATACCCACACTAGACCTTTATTTCACTTAAGACAATCATGGCTTCCCCCAAAGAATCCTGGGAAGTGTAGTTTGTGCAGGGTGCTGAGAGGAGACTCTTATTCCTCTGACAGAGCTCCAGTGGCCAGCATGGTTTAACAGTCAGCTGCTCTGATTGAAGCTCTGTGAGAGGAACATAGCATCTCCTAGCAACTCTCAACACCCTTCACTAACTACATTTCCCAGGATTCTTTGGGAGCAGCCATGACTGTCTAAAATGAAAGAAAGGTCTGGTGTGGATGTGACCAGGGACAGCTTTGGTTTAAATTTGAGTGGGAGGCTACATGTCCCTGCTGTAGAATAAAAAGGTGGGAAAGAGCCTGGAAAAGAATGATACTGTTCAGAATGTTTTCCTTTTGGAAAGGAAAGGGGCTTCCCCTCTGCCCAGTGCCCACCCATCCATTCCTCTTCCCTTCCACCATCCTCCTCCCCCCTTCCTGCCCTCCTGTTCCCTTCCCTGCCCCTCCCCCAGGTCAGTTTCACCTATCCTAAGCATGATTGTTCAGGAGTAAATCCCACTGAACTCAAAACCATGCAAATAATCAAACCTGCCACCCCTCCTCCTCTTTCCTATTGCTTCCCTCTTGCCTCTTGCCTCCTCTCCCCTTCCTTCACCCCCTCCTCCTCCTCCCCCTCCCCCTCCCCCATGGTCAGTTTTACCTAGCCTAAGCATGATTGCATGGGAGTAAATCCTATTGAACTCAATAATCAAGCAAATGATCAAACCTGCCCTCCCCTCCTCTTCCCTTTTGCCAATTCCCTCCCCCTTCCAATCCCCTCCTTCCCCCTCCCCTTCCTTCTGCTCCCCTCTTCCCACCTTTCCTCCTTCCCTCTACTCTCCCCTCCCCCATGGTCAGTTTCACCTATGCTAGCCATGATTCCAAGGGAGTAAATCCCACTGAACTCAATACATGTCAGGCCCAGGATGCGACTCAGGAACCAGACCAGAGGTTGTAGTTAATTCGTGTTTTATTAGGGTAAGTTGACAGAGCAAGGGGCTGCTTCCTGCCTGTTCTTTAAGAAGGGGCTAAACGGGCGCGCAACCTTTCGCTCCTCCTTAACTCCCCCTCAGGTACTGCCCGCCTTCCCCCCTTCTCTCCTGTCTTTTCAACCGTCTGCGTGTGCGTGGTGAGGGGGGAGGCATCACCTCCTCCTCTTCTGAAGTGTCCGATTCCACTATGGGTGATAAAGAAGGAGCTGAGGGTAAACCATCTCTCCGCCTTTCTGCTGTGATCAGCCCTCCCTCTTGCTCTGAGCTGCGGAGAAGGGAGGGCCTGGGAATGTCTGGGGGGGATTCTAAAACTTCAAGGCTCTCAGGCTCCCCGTTGCTAGGCGACCCTATCTCTGGCATGTCCTCTGTTTCGGCTTCGCTCCACAGAGGGTAAGTTCCTCCCTCCTCCCTCTGCCAACCATCTGAATCCTCTTCTTCCAACCCCCCAGGAGCCCAGCTCATCCTCCTGACAATACACTTGCAAATGATCAGACCTGCCTTTCCCTCCTCCTCCTCCTCCTCCCCTCTCCCTTTTTCCTCCCCCCTGTCCACTCCAGGCCTCCCTCCCCATGGTCAGTTTTACTTATCCTAACCATGACTGTACGGGAGTAAATCCCACTGAACTCAAACATGCAAACGATCAAACTTGCCCTACTCCTCTCCAGAGCTTGGAAAAGTTACTTTTTTGAACTACAACTCGCATGAGCCCAATCCACTGGCCATGCTGGCTGGGGCTGATGGGAGTTGTAGTTCAAAAAAGTAACTTTTCCAAGCTCTGCTCCTCTCCCCCTTCCTTCCCTCCCCATCCCCGGTGCTCAGTTTCACATATCCTAAGCATGATTGCAGAGGAGTAAATCCCACTGAACTTAATAAGCATGCAAATGATCAATCAGCAAACTTGTACAGGATCCCATTTCTTACCTACTGGATTAAAAACCAGAGAAATTCACTAATAGGCAAAAAACCTTGTGATATATATGGGCTGCCATATAAAAATGGTCAAAAATATCTGAAGTAAATTTTGAGAAGTGACATTTTTCTGGAGGGGATGGGAAGGAAAAAGAAAGGATAAATCTCAGAACATCCTTTAGAAAAATATCTTCTGGGGAAAAAAACCTGCTTAACTCCAGCCTAAAATTCTGTTGCTACTGCTTCTTCAGATCTCCACAATAGTCTGTTTTTTCTCTCTTCACCCATTGCTTAAAATTCACTAATAGGCAGAAAAACCCTTGTGGTTTAAGAACGTAACTATAGACAACAAATATGCCTATCAAACTTTAAAAAGAAGGGAAATTGGGCAGCTATAGAGAAAACACCAGAGGAACAGGAGACCTGACCTCCTCTCTGAGATATTGTACTGCCCTACAAATTTACCAAAATGCAAACACAATTTGGGTTGGTCTTTCACAGTCCCATCCACTTCTTGTGTAGCTTGGAAGAATTTGGTAACATGTGCCTCTGAGCATACAGTGAGGGTTGGTAACACTTGCCATCAGCCCAAATAACAGAAACAAGACATGTGCTGTGCTAATCTTCTTTTAGTAAGGAGGAAGCATCTATATTAAAACAGTTGATATAGTTCAGATAGTCACTTTAAATAGGTTTGATTTACTTTGCAATTTTAGTGAAGTTTCCTATAGTAAATCATTCTCTTTTACTTCTGTTTCTGTGAATATGTGAAGTACAGCAACACTTTGCAGCACTAAAAAAAGCTCCAAAAACAACTGTGAAATAATGGCACTGACTATTCTGCAGGATAGTTTCCAACAGACATGAGGAGTGTCTCAGTTTGCACAAGAGGAAACAATGGGAGGTGAAATGTATGTTGGAATATATGGGATTCAACTCCAACTTGTGGGTTGAGGCTGCATGGGGCTAAAGGCGTAGCTAGAGAGGAGACCTCTTGGTTGCTAGTCTATACCTGTCCTTTGATCTCCTGCTGTCTCTTCCTTCCTGCTAGACTGATATGCAAAGGATGTTGATCTCAGTTCCTTCTCTCCTTCCAGTTTTCTTTCTCTCGAGAGGGGAGCAAACATCTTTCCTTTGTCTCTCCCTCTCAGCCAGCATGAGGGCTAGCCCTGGGACCAGTGCCGGCTGCTCCAGCATAGCTAGTTAGCTAGATACAGAACTCTTTCCTATCAAACATGTACTTCCAGAATAAAGTAGTTATTTCTTATTTTAAAGCTTAAAGTCTCTGTCTGACTAATTTGCAGGGCAGGTAGAATCTTAGCAAAGATTCAAACACATACACATAAGCTCGCTCAAAACTTCCTGTTCCGCTACGCAACTCTGCAGGGTCCCACAGGGCATTGGGTCCAGCCTCCTATAATGTATTCTTACAAAATTCTAGGTGTGCTCTATGTTTTTAATTGGCCATGCCCATCTTTCCTTAAGTGGTGTAGTTTAAGCATAGCAGGCTTAATACATGCATCTTGGGCAGGCCAGCTTTGTTTTTTTCCAACAGCTAGAGTCATTGCTTAAGTCGCAACATATTGTAATCAGTCTGATTTTACATCAAACTGCAGTTGCAGATTCAACTGTTAATGCGCCTAAAATAGAAATAGAGCTTAACCTCCAGTTTGAAACACAAAAGGCTGTCTTCACCATCATTGACCAATAAAAAGGATTTGAAATTAATAAAAATAAATTTGACACAGATTTCTAGGATGAATAATGAGAGAAATATAATTTTCTAGGTTATATTATCTGTAGAAACAGTAGTAACACAGAAAAGAAGCAACGTAAGAAGAACACCAACAAACATGCAAAAATGTAATTCTCCATCTTTGGAGATGGCAGGTGTTGCCACCACTCACCATATGCTCAGAGGCACATGTTACCAAATTCTTCCAAGCTACACAGCAAGTGGATTGGACTGTGAAAGACCAACCCAAATTGTGTTTGCATTTTGACAAATTTGTAGGGCAGTCCAATATCTCAGAGAGGAGGTCAGGTCTGTTGCTCCCCTGGTGTATACACTATAGCTGCCCAATTTCCCTGCTTTTTAAAGTTTGATAGAAATATCTGTTGCCTATAGGTATGTTCTTAAACCGCAAGTTTTTTGCCTATTAGTGAATAATTAATTATGTTATCATTACATTACTCCACATCATTCATTTCAATGCAAAGGAAACACAATGCAAAGGAATCTCCCGCAGTCATCAATGTATCATTTGCAGACTGAAAACAGTGAATAAAGATCATATTTGCTAGATCAATTTCCATTCCTGACATGAGACAAGTAAGCAAACACTGACAATTTCCACTCCTGTCGGAATTCTCCAGCATCTCTACTTGTGAGGGATGATTTTATGTTTTGTATCTTTATAAAAATTATTTATTGTTAACCATCCAGAGAACTTTATATAACAGGTGGCATACAAGTGTTGCAAATTAAATAACAAATAATTAAACAAACATGTCAGATATTAGCAGGCTGTTATATCATTATCATCCAACCACCACTGTTCATGTGAAGCCATGTACTGCAAATATTCCTAACGGCAGCTTACAGCGGCATGGGAGACAATTCCAAACCAACAGCCTATCCATGTGGCAGCTACACGGCAAATGAAATTGCAAATGGAAACCATGAGTTGAATATTTAATGCATGGTAAAACAAAGGCTGTCCCCGAGTAAGACCTTTGCATACGTTACCACAACAAGTGACTGTGTAAGCTGTGTAACGTGCAAGGTGGGAAATCACAGAGGAACATAGTAGTTACATTTTAACTGGGGCTGGCTACAGGGAGCATATGACTCCCCTGTTACAACAGCTCCACTAGCTACTGGTCTGTTTCCGAGCACAATTCAAAGTGCTGGTTATGACCTATAAAGCCCTATATGGCTCAGGTCCAGGCTATCTGAAGGATTATATATTTCCATATGAGCCTGTCTGAGCACTGAGATCATCAGGGGAGGCACTTCTCTCTGTCCTGCAACCCTCACAGGCACATCTGCTGGGAACACAGGAAAGAGTCTTCTCAGTAGCAGCTCCCAGGCTCTGGAACTTCCTTTCTAAGGTTAGACTGGCTCCCTCCCTGCTGTCCTTCTATCAGCAGATAATTTTTTTTCTGTTCGAACAGGTCTCGGGAACTGAATTCAAGAGTTATGAAATAGTGGGCTGTTTTTACTGATTTGTATTTTGTGGGTTTTTTAATGTTTTAAACGGTTTCAATTTCACAGTTTAATTATAACTTCAGCATGCGCTTGGTTACACTCCTTTGCTACCTTCATGTGAGTGTATAGCTACCATTCATACATATGGGGAACATGCTGAAGTGCAGGATATTTCTGTGCCCACTCTTAAACTGGCTAATCCAGACTTTGCTTAAAGGGAAACATGGCAGCATAATGTATGTGGGCAGAAGAACTCAGGGTAACAGTTTGCACATACCTTCCAGGAGCTTCTCAAATCATACAGGCCTTCCTCCTTTCACTTCTGTCTATCATAATGATCAGTATTTTGCTAACAACTAATTATCTCTTAAAGTCTGCTGTACATAGCAATGAAATCTGCTGTGGATGATAGAAGAAAGAATGCTTCCTACAGCCTTCAGAGTACTTAATCTACATTTCCAAGCGCTAGACCAGTGCTTAATTACTGCAAAGTTGATTTATTATCACAAACACAAGGATGAAAACGAGGATTTCTAGCCAAGCTGCTTGCTTATTTATAAAATAAACACTGCAGAATGCTCATAAAGAAGGGATCCTGAATGAATATTTGAGTGCATTTGACATCCTGCCCCCCCGCCCAATATAAATTTCCAATTAGGAGGATAGATAAATGTCATATGACTTTCTATATTATGTATGGTGTTACATTTTCAGCAACTATCTGTTCCCAAACTAGACAGCCTGCCAAAATCATTAAGAAGAATTATTTAAAAGATATTTCAAAAGGAGGCTGGAAATAAGATCTTTCAACTACTATTTATATATCAGTGAATACATCTGAAATATAACTGAGAAAATATTGATTTGAAAATAATTTATAAATGGAGGATCTGAACAGTTCTAAAAAGAGAAAGAGAGCATTCATTATGAATTCCTTGTTTGGATTTATCTCGCCAAAAGAAGAAACATCCTTAAAGCTCTTGCCACCAAAAGTTCATTACATTTTAATAGATATTCCAGTGAAGTTATCCTAATCCAGATACAGGAGAACTTTGGGGACTTGTTAAAGCCTGCCTCAAAGGAGAGGTGAGTTTTACAAGACCCTGAATTCTTCTATGCTCATATTAAAAGCCGACATGGATAATTGCTGGCTTCTTGGCTGACAAATGCTTTGCAGGGCCAGGAGAGAGAGCCAGCGACTGTCTATCCCAGCCTCAGAAATTCAGGGCTGGGCCGGTTTGGAAGCCAGAGGCCACATGAGTTGACAGAGTTGTAATCTGGCACAATCCTCTGCGGCCAAAGCAGCAGATCTCGCCTCTTGACTTTGGGTGAAAACAAAGGGCAGGGGAGGGCCTATGTACTGCTGCAAAACCATACACAGTGGGCTCCCGTACACACTCTTTGACTTTGTACTTGCATTCTCAAAAACCTGCTCCTATTGAATGTAATGGGAGGCTGAAACACAATTCATTTTTCTGGGTTTCTGATTGGCTCAAAAATTATAGATCTTTCCTCCCCCCCTTTTTTTCAAAAAAAGATTTCATTGTATTATGTTGTATTATACTGAAGATTGTGCATTTCCAAGATAATACAGCGTAAGCTTGCTGGGCTCTCCCATCGCTACTTTTTTTACTCCCTATCTAGCACAAGAAGTACATCACCTAAAACAAGAAGGGTTGTCACCTGATTAAAAAAATCTTATTCAATTCAGATCAGTTTTCATCAAATTACTTCAATTTATATACATATGAATAAAACAACAGTTCCAAGTGTTAATTTTCAGTGTGATATATGTAACAGTTGCAGCATAAGCCATCTCAGAAGAGGCATTCCCAACTGTGTATAATAAATGCAAGGAAGCATCCATCTTCTAAAATAACGTATGATAAAATGATATATGCTGTGATATTAAAAGCCTGCTGCCTAATTAATTAGGGACATCGGTTTAATTGATCAAAATATATTTGTCACTTAATGTACCTGATTTATCAACTAAACAATACTGTAGCTTTAATATCGAGCACAAATATTCAGATTGCCTCTTCTAGTGCTACAAAAGCCATGGGCAAAGTCCCCCAGCTAATGGGGACACTACTTCTCATTCCAAATGGTGCTTGTGTAGGAGGCCTTCCTGTTAGATTCCAGCCAACAATAATCATAACACTTTCCTGAATGCCCGAAGTAGTAGCTTCTTTTGGCAATAAGTACCTGGAAGCAAGGCAGCTCAAATCCATTAAGAAGAAACACTTCTGTCTATAATTTTCAATCAGTCACTATATTGTTGAAAGAGACTGAGTGACAGCGTAAGCACCATGTAAGTGCTGTATTGTCCTCTTCCATTTTATTCAGAATGGGAACAAGAGTATATAGCATTCAACTTGAGGCACTGATTTAGCAACGCAGGGGACATGCTATGTTCAGAGATGTGGCTGCAATCGCTCCATTTATCCTTTAAGTGGCAATAATTCCCACAGATTTACAACAAACATATGCAAGAAGATGCAAAGCCACCTTGGTATAAATTGTGGTTCTTACTTGAAGGCAGATCCTTTACTCTGGGAATATGAAAACATTCACGGAGGTGTTTTAGCTCATCTTCTTCATCTAAGTGGAAAGCAACTTTCTTATCCACTGGACTGCATGCTAGCTGTGAAGCAACAGTTTCTATAATAGTTACTGGTGAGCCATAAGAAGACAGTTCCATTTCTCACTCTAAAAATGAAAAAAGAGAAAAATATCTCTATTTAGATTATATGCCATGTATATTGGCTAGTGTGTGATGCAAAGATTATAGTTATGTCTGTTGAGTTACACACTTCAAGCTTTTAAAAGTTAAATGCTCAGAAGTACAAGGAGTGAGAAGTTCTCAACTGCAGCATTTTTCAAGGCAGCATATTGCTGTAGCCCTAAGGCTGTTAGTTTTAAATACAAGGCTTTCTCTATAAAGCTGTATCAGCAACATCTGTGTTCTACCACTTCTCCAATAGCAGTAACAAATTCTATAGTGCCATTCACACTTGCAGAATCAGAAAGCTTCAGGCATTATTGTTTCTCCAATCTGTTCCTGAAAATAGCAGGTGCATCGCTACACTGAAACTTGCATTTTCAAGCCTGAGCAATCTTTTGGCTACTTTAGCTTCTTGATTCACAGAAACTAAAGGATGTGGGAGTTTTTAGTTTGGGAGACATGACTGGAAATGGGTAGTCTAGACTTTAACAAAAATAGGGGAGATGAATGGGCCTCTGCAAGAAAAGCTGGTTCCTCATAAAATAAATATATACAACTTAAACAGTCGTTCCCAAAATTCCTTTCTCCTGGCACAGAGAATTCCTATAGAGCCAGATTCAGATCTGATCTCTGCTTGCATTTATCAG
Organism: Rhineura floridana; assembly: GCF_030035675.1. Classification (NCBI taxonomy): domain Eukaryota; kingdom Metazoa; phylum Chordata; class Lepidosauria; order Squamata; family Rhineuridae; genus Rhineura; species Rhineura floridana. The sequence continues at coordinate 66,314,418 of NC_084481.1, forward strand.
ATCATCTACATCACTGGAAAACACACCTTGATGCACTTGTGTACTTCTTCCTGTGTGTCGGCAAGGTACAATGAGATGCCTACTGATAGTGTAATACATAGTCACATATTCCAACTTGTTTCTATAATATTTGTATTTAATATTACTTAGTTGCAGCATCTACCCAGGCTTTATCTTTGTGCCCTCTTACCATCTTACTTCCCATCTCCAATCTTATCCCAATTTCCCTTGTCCTAACTCAGACAAAGTTCTACTTGACAAAAGGTATCATGAGTACAAATCTGGAAATCTGAGCATTCAGAGGAGTCGACATATCCCCTCATAGTGTCTTTGCTACCTTCATATTCCCATGCAATGTTTCAGTCACTAAATAAATAATCAAGCAAAATCAACGCTACAAGACAAAAAGAATTGCATTTTATATATTTCTGAATGGTCATATCTGGAGCCCTAATGAATAGCCAGTTATATGTGGAAAATGGCCAGATGGTGCCTTATTAAAAGTTCCATTCATTAATGTAAATAATGAATTAGTAATCATTCATTTATTTCTTTAGTGGTGGTAGCTGACTGATCAGGCTATTTCCATCATTAACCATGTAAAGGGACCAGCTTCTTTTTCTGCAGCATAGAACCCATTGGTTACTAATTAAATTAAGAACTGATTACTAATTACTTATCCCAATTCATAGAAGAGCACCATCTGGTCACCTTCAAAGCATAATTTGCTATTCACCTAAATCCAAATTTGATCAAGAGAGTTATTCTGCTTCTACCACTGCCAACGAAATGTTTCAAATTACATCTTCCTTTGCAGAATCAGACACAACAGAACAGCCACTGGAAAACTGCCTGAAAACATTTGCATGGTTTGTACGTAACACCAAGTTAAACTATGGCTTGCCATGAACAAGCAAGTTCATGCTTGTCCTCTTCTGGTGCCCAGGAAGAAAACTGCAGCCACTTTGCTCCTACCCCTACTCTTTTGCTGCTGTTCTACCAGGAGCTAAGCCATGCTATGGCTACGTGTTATGTGTGAACCTGGCCTCATGGTTTGTCTTGCTCCAGACAAGCCATTCTGTAACTAGAGATGGAGGAGAAATTTGATTCAGTTCAGTTCTAGTTTAAAGCTCAATCTATCAAATTTACACTTTCTGAGCCAATGTAACTGAAGTACAGCTATCTTTAGAAATTTGCACTTATCCAAATTTTGCAATGCAGTTTTCCCATCAATATTTTACAAAAATTTATATATTAGGGAAAATGTGTAGAAATGTGTACAAAATTAATATATTACAAAAATGCATTATAAAGGGAAATTGCTTACAAATGTGTACATTAATCAAAACTGCATACAACAATGTATTAGGATAATTTTGATCTAAAATGCTGACTAATTTTCATGAGGATTTTTTAACTAAAAAATCACAAATTCCTGCAGAAATGTGGAGAACCAAATTTAAAATTGGAAAAAAACAAGTAACTAAGAGAAGCAAAACTGACAGATCCATTCATCCCTAGTGTAGCCAAGGTTAATCACTCCTGATTTGTTGGGGGGGGGGATAAATCAGGAGTTCATTTTCAGACATAACACTAAGCCAAACTGCAATAGTTTGGCAGCAGCATGAGAGAGGGAGGAACGAAGCAGCTGAAAATCCCCCCCATGCACCAGAATGCTCACTTGCTCTTAGTAAGTCATAGCAGGCATAGGACCACATGCAAACAGGGCCATTGTATGCAGAAGCATTGTGCCCTTGGCCCAAAACAATTACAGTACTTTCAAAAAAGATTGATCCAAATGCTGTACAGAACCAGCTGGCAATGGGATGGAGCTGGCCCATGAAGAATTTGAATGCTGCTCATACCGAATAGTTGTGTGATTGGACCTTAGTGTCTGTAGTTGCCATTGCCAATCTACCAGCATTAAGAACAGACACTGATGCAGCCATAGAACAGGTTAGTGCTGCATGGAGATGTGCTTTATCTCATAAAAGACTGATTTGGATCTGGCCACTGTCAGCAATCCTCCATGACATGAAAGCATTATCCAAGTGTTGATCCTTCTGTAATCAAATTGGAAGCATCCATGCACCAGAAGGAGACATTAGCAGACTCAGAGAGACCCAAGGTTTGCAGAATTTATTTTAAAAAGCAAATTGTTGGCTGACTATTGAGAGAGGGGAAAATGGAAAACCAAAGGATTGGGATAAAATGGACTATCTTGAAAGACAGCATAGCTGACTGGCACTTTAATCAGGAGTGCTTCACACTGTAATATTTTGTCACAGATGTCAGTTGTAGGTAGGGATGCCAGGTCTACAGATTTCGTCTGGAGACTCTGGTTTTTGGGGGTCCTCTCTGGGTCTCCAGGTGAGTCACCTTAATCTCCAGACTCTTAGCTTTTATTTAAAAAAGTAAGTTTCTAGGTGGACTGGTTCAAGAGATATACGCCAAAACGTCAAATGCCCCCGCAACTTGTTAGAAGTCAGCTGCTCTAATCCCCACCCTTTCAGATTTTTAGCCAATAAGTGAAGTCAGGGTTGTGATTGACAACAGATTTGCTGACCTCCAGGCAAGAACTAGTACCCATTGCACATCCTGACAACAGTTTCTTTTTCCTGTTTGTCTGCACATCAGAAGTTGAGTGAGTGTATAATATATTATACTTTTCTAATTATAAGGAGTCAAACAAGTTTAAATTTTACTGGGCTGTTGAAGAGGGCAGTTTATTTGTCTAATTCATAGCCTTTTTTGAAAACCTTCCCAATAGCTTTAATCCTATACTCACTTTTATGACAGTAAAGCTGCAATGCTAATCCCAGATACCTGGCAGTAATTCAGTAGGGCTTACTTTACAATAGACATGGTTAGGATTGTGCTGCAAATCAATGGGACTTTTTAGTGAACATAGCAAAAGATTGTGTTGTAAATCTTTATCTGCCCCGCCAATCCTTTTTTTTTAACACAACTAGGCAGGGCTTAGTTAGATTTATCATTAGAATTAGAATTTATTACCTGCCCTTCACCCAAGGTCAAGGCTTTTATTTCGTAGGAAACTAACACTATTTTTTTTAAAAAAAATGTTCTGCAATGACCAACTGGTTTTGATAATAAACTATTATATAGAGTGTATGTATTTTTACATCTCCAGTGTGTGTGTATATGGATTATTTCCAACAACCCTGTGAGGTATGGTTGGAAACCAAGGCAGCTCACAACAAGAAATAAAGCCATTTAAAATCTAATAACCACAAAAACAAGTATAAAACAGTTGCAAAACAGCTTAAAGTGCCATGGTTCTGAATTTTGGGTTGGGTGAGTGAAGTTCCTTATCATTTGAGGTTGTGGTCCTGTGCACGTTTCCCTGTTTGAATACACTGGGACTTGTGATTGTCTTTCGGCTTCCTGGCAGTTGTGCTGTGGGATGCCACAGGGTACCATCTTGTCCCCCATTCTGTTTAACATATATATGAAGTCCTTCGAAGCGGTCATCAGGAGATTTGGGTCAAGGTATCAGGAGAAAGCTGATGATACTCAGCTCTATTTCTCCACAACATCTGAATCAGGAGAGGCAGTGCAAGCCCCAGGCCGCTGCCTGGACTCAGTGGTGGGCTGGATGAGGGCCAATAAACTGTCTGAATCCTAGCAAAATGGAGGCGCCATGGGTTGGTGGTTCCCAAGTTCAGATAATTGGTCAGTTGCCTGCTTTGGATGGGGTCGTACTCCTTCTGAAAGAGTAGGTCCATAGTCTGGGGGTGCTCCAAGGTCCATCTTTGTCGCTGGAGGGCCAGGTGACTTCAGTGGCTAGGAGTGCCTTTTCAGAACTTTAGCTGGTAAGACAGCTGTGACGGTTGTCCATGCACTGGTAACCTCCAGGCTGGATTACTGTAATGGGCTCTATGTGGGGCTGCCCTTGAGGTTGGTCCAGAAGCTGCAGCTGATGCAAAATGTGGTGGCAAGACTGCTCACTGGGACAGAGTATCACCAACATATCTCCCCACTGCTGAAAGAATTGCACTGGCTGCCCATTTGCTACCAGGCCAAGTTCAAGGTTCTAGTTTTGGTGTACAAAGCCCTATACAGCTTGGGACCAGGATACCTGAAAGACTGTCTTGCCCCTTATATACCTAGTCGATCACTGTGCTCTGCAGGTGAGGGCCTCCTGCAGATACCATCTTATCAGGAGGTCCGTTCTGCACAACATAGGAAATGGACTTTTAGTGTGGTGGCACCTACCCTGTGGAACTCCCTACCCATAAATATTAGACAGGCACCATCTCTGTTATCTTTTCGGCGCCTACAGAAGACCTTCTTTCAACGAGACTTTTAAGTTGAGACCTTGTCCCAGTTTGCTTCTGTGTTGGAATTGCTTTTTAATATGCTTTGAAACTTTCTTTTTTAAACAATATGTTTTTAAACCTTTTTAAAAAATATCTTCAAAGCTTTTTTAAAAATGTTTTTAAAGTTGTTTCATTTTAATGTGTTTTAATGTCTGTTTTTATGATGTTTTAAAGTGTTTTTAGTGGTTTTGTTTGCCACCCTTGGCTCCTGCTGGGAGGGAGGGATATAAATCAAATAATAAATAAATAAATATTAAATCTCCAGAGTGTGTGTGCATATGGAATATTTTCAACAACCCTGTGAGGTAGGGTTGGAAACCAAGGCAGCTCACCTTAGTTGAATGTGATTTACATGAATGGTGTGGATCTGCCCTACATATGATGTGCAATCATTAGTGAATTGTAAAGAGCAATTTTAAAAGATAATTTTTAAACAGGAAGGGCTGTAGCTCAGTGGTAGGGCACATGCTTTGCATGCAAAGGTCCAAAATTCAATTTCTGGAAAAGACTATTGCTTGGAATCCTAGACAGCCAATGCTAGTCCATGTAATCAGTGCTGAGCTAGATAGTACCAAATGGTCCAAGTCAGTATAAGGCAGATTTCTTTGTTGCTAAAAATGGAAAAAGAGCCAAGGGTCACAGCAACTCTGAAATTTATGTATTTTACTTACTAAAAAGAAATGCCACAGCATCTGATTGTCCTGATGTGCAACCTATACTCTGGACAAGAGGCTACTGTAAGGACAGAATATGGAGAAACGACTGGTTCCCAATCAGAAAGGGTGTGAGACAGGGGTGTATTTTATCACCCTATTTATTTAATCTGTAAGCAGACCATATCATACGGAAAGCGGGATTGGACCAAGATGAAGGATGTGTGAAAATTGGAGGGAGAAATATCAATAAGTTATACAAATGATACCATACTACTAGGAGAAACTAGTAATGATTTGAAATGAATGCTGATGAAAGTTAAAAAGGAAAGCACAAAAGCAGGACTACAGCTAAACGTCAAAAAGATGACAACAGAAGATTTATGTAACTTTAAAGTTGACAATGAGGACATTGAACTTGTTAAGGTTATCAATACCTTGGCACAGTCATTAACGAAAATGGAGACAATAGTAGAGAAATCAGAAGAAGATCAGGACTGGGTAGGGTAGCTATGAGAGAACTTGAAAAGGTCCTCAAAAGCAAAGATGTATCACTGAACACTAAAGTCAGGATCATTCAGACCATGGTATTCCCAATCTCTATGTATGGATGTGAAATTTGGACAGTGAAAAAAGCGGGTAAGAGAAAAATCAGCTCATTTGAAATGTGGTGTTGGAGGAGAGCTTTGCAGATATCATGGACTGCGAAAAACACAAATATTTGGGTGTTAGAACAAATTAAACCAGAACTATCATTAGAGCGCTAAAAGTATGAAACTGAGGTTATTATACTTTGGACACATAATGCAAAGACACGATTCACTAAAGAAGACAATAATGCTGGGAAAAACAGAAGGGAGTAGAAAAAGAGGAAGATGGATTGATTCCATAAAGGAAACCACAGACCTGAACTTACAAGATCTGAACAGGGTGGTTTATAACAGATGCTATTGGAGGTCCCTGATTCATAGTGTCGCCATAAGTCATAATCGACGTGAAGGCACAAAACAACAAATTTTACTTACATTTATATACCACTTTATTGTAAAAAAGCTCAAAGCGGTTTACAGAAGGAATTAAAACAATATAATTATTGGGAAAACAGTTAAAAAGAGGTATTTAAAAACATTCAAAATAATAAACAATGAGTTAAAAGATAAAAAGCTTAATAGCTTCTACATGACTGGGTAGGCTTGCAAAAAAAAGTTTTTAGCAGGTGTTGAAAAGACTACAATGAAGGTGCCTACCTAATGTCAATAAGCAGGGAGTTCTAAAGTATAGGTGCTGCCACACTAAAGGAGTGATTTCTTAAAAGAGCAGAACAAGTACTATGTGGCACCCGTAACATGGAAAGCACACCTTGAAATTGGCCTGGTTGCAGATCGACAATCAGTGATTTCAGAGCAGAGATATTATGTGCTGACATGATTCACTCATGTCAGCAATCGTGCCGCAGCATTCTGCACTAACTGCAGTCTCTGGGTCAGCTTGTGCTGCATGGGATTTCTATGACCTTGGCTGACTGGGTGCCAGGATTTTTTGTTTTGTTTTGGTTAGAAACCCTAACTGGTTGTGGGATGCTGAGTTTTCTGCCTTACTCATAGGAATCTTGTTGTGGTTGGTGTGGTATTGTATTTAGGGAATCATCACTGGGTTTTTTTTTGTTTTTCTTTTCTATCTGCATTTTGTTTACCTCTGACCTCACTCCCTTACATCCATAAAAGCAATAACCAGGGTTCCATGTGCTCAGCTCAACCCCCTTAAACCCACTGATGATGCACCTTCTTAGTTGCATGATGGTTTGCTTCTTGTCCAATAGTGGGAAAAGAGAATTCACATACTGGGAAGTGTGGCTTCGGTTGCTGTTGTCCCTAAGCTACTGCCTGTGAAGGTAGACCAAACCATATGTGTTTTCCTCTCTTTCAATTATTACTCACTGAAATTGGGTTGGCTGTCAAAGTGAGTTTATAGCAGCCCACAGGATAGGGAGGAAACGGTAGAGAATCTTCTTAACTCTTAGTCATTTCCCAAACCTCTCTCTGCAGTGAAGGGTCAAGTCTGTAAAGAGGTTTGGAGCAGCCATGTTAAAAGTCAGGCAGGACATTCCAGGCAGGGGGTTGCCAACCCTGCTTTGATATTGATATCTTTGCAGAGGATTCCTAGCTAAGCCTTACCAACAGCACAATCCTAACCATATCTACTCAGAAAAAGTCCTATTGAGTTCTATGGGGCTCAGGCCCTTAGTAAGTGTGTGGAGAATTGCAGCCTTCAGGGTCATCCATCTTTACTCTTGAGTGCTCCCATCAAACATCTCCACAACACTAGGCTCCCTTCTTCCTATAATGTCTTTCTGGTGACTAGCCTGGCCTGAGGGCACTTAAACCCTTCCTGCCAGAAGCAAGTAAGCTAGATTAAATGTTCCCTACCCAGGCTCCCTAAACAGGTGAGAAGGAATGATCACTTCAGATGGACCTGGAAATATCCTCATTTAGCAAAGATTTCTATCTTAATTTCCAATCGGAGAATTGTTGAGTGGTGTGCTCCAAGCAATTGTGGTTGATCATTAATATATCATGCTTAACGACATCACCAGGGCCCCACCCCCATGACATTTCAGGGGTTGGGATGCTTCTGACCTGGCAACCCTAGTTGTAGGATACTAATTTGGACTTAGCTGGTCCCTGTTAGGGCTGTTCTAATTTCATGTGGTCACAAAAATGAAACAAATGGATATTGTTTTTTTCTCTAGTGTGTATTAAGTGGATCCACAACCACATTATTCAGTTCTCCATCTCTATTGTATTTGAGCAGTGACTTTCATTAAATCTGGATTCATAGTTTTGTTAATTTTTTATATGAATCAAGCACTGAATGCATAAGTGTTGTATCTAAGAGGAAAAAATTGAAAATACCCAATTTATGATTAGAAGTATGGAATGAGATAAAATATCTAAAATGACAATCAATTAAAATCTTGTTAAGGAATAGATTTTGAAAGTCTAAACTTTGGGAAATGTAATAAGGACAATACTTTACTTCTGGAATAAAAATTAGGGTAGTGATCAAAGTCAAAATATATACACCTTAAAGTCAACCTTTCATTTCTGTTGGAGATTTAAACATGCACAGATTTCTAGTCTATCAATATTACTTTGAAATGCTTAACTTTGGCTGGATTACACACTAGATTTTATAACAATGAAATGTTTTTCTGCTACATTAATTAATAGCCAGTCTAACTACTATTAGTCAGACCATTTGCAATTGCTGCCAAGAATAAAGTTTTTTCTAAACACCTATTCTTTCAGTCACCTTTAGTTGAAAACTAATGTATTCCATGTCCCTCTGAAACAGATTTTTCTTACCTTTAGTTAACAAATAATGTTGTTTCTTATGGATTCATTCGCTTTTTCCCTTTCCACCAAAGTCCAACTTGCCCCACACCTTTCTCTCACCATATATGATCTCTTCTGTTTGCTTTTTCTTTCTACTTTTTGGACTCTGATCTCTCTCCACCACTACCACCCCCGCTTCAGTATAGGACTCCAGGACACTTGTCAACAGTCCTGTTCCTACGTCACACAGTACCACAAACCTAAGCATTTAAAAGCAATTTAATCCTGTTTCTCCTAATTCTCTTTTTAATGCCATCTTTGATTAATATTTACACCCACTTGTCCTTATTCTTAATGTTCTCTTCGTCCTCAGCTGTTTAAATTTCATACAACTTTTCTCCTAGTTTTTATCACCTTCTACATCTCCTTCATTTTTAGATAATGATTCACAGAGACTCACCACTGCCTTTGACAATCTTTATTTTTAACACAAGAAATGTCATCTAAATTGAACAAGCCAGGAAAAATCTATTCTATTATTCTACCAGCATAAATGTCTATCATATTATATATCAATGCTACCTTAAACAATCAAAGAGCAATGGCATAGTTTTTGCGTCTCTGTGGAATATATCACACTGCAGAATGAAATATTTAAAAAGGCTTGCTGGGTGCACCAATAAAATAGCTAGAATAAAGTAAAGTGATGCAGATTCATGTAAGATATCATACAAAGAGACAATGCTAAAGCTTTAAGTGATATTCTGCAAAGAAGAAGAAAAAACCACAGCTTCATGTGGTTATTCATGTTTGCTCAAGATCCACTGAGTTCATTGGGGCTTGTCCCTAAGTGTGTAAACTTCTTGGCTGCAAGTTTGACTGAACCCTGAGATTTGCTTCAAAAAAGATGTGCTCATGATCAGAGATGTCAGTGAGCATTCATAAATGTATTACTGATGCCATGCCTACTGATTGCAAAATCAGCCATTCAGCAAACATCTAATTGTGTAATTAAGTAAGTTATGCAATATGGTGTTTGCATTTGGAGTAACAGACTCTGGCATGGTGGAGGGAATAAGAAAGAGCTGAGTTACTGACAATTTATGCATCCAGTTGACTTTATCAAAAACTACAACATTAAAAGTTGAGCACTCAAATTCTGTCTCTGGCTTAGAACTAAAATAGAATTTGGGAAATTTTAAAATTTGACAAATTCCACTTCGTCATAATAATTCTTAATTTTAAAATTTGACTTCACAGCTAACTGAAAGTGATTGAATGACTGACTTCAGAATTCAAACCTTAACATTTTTTGTCATCCTTTGTTTTTCCTCAGGTGACAAAATATCAGCGCTATATAAGCTGTCGACTTTAAAATACTATTAGAGTTCAAATACTAAATACCACTAGAAGTCAACATGTCAAATAAACAAATTAAACTGTGTGTCAAGTTAGAGCTTGTCTAGAACTCTGTTTTAAGGAGGTGGAGTGTGGAGGAGGAGAAATCAGACTTCTCAATAACATAGTAAATTAGAATATTTATTTACAATGACAGCCTTGCAATTAGCCACTCGGAGGACCAGCAATCTACAAGATCCCACTGCTCCAGCTGCCACGTTATGCATGAAGGGATGTGGATGGGCTGGTGTGGCTTTTTGTGGAGAGGTTGATGTGTTTTTTAATGCTTCTATGCAAAATTAAGATACAGTATTAAACTTTTTTTCTGGATAAACTTGTGACTGGAATGAACAAGGATTTAGATTAAACATGTTTCTGCATGCTTATCTATGTTGCTTTTCACATACATACCAGAATAGCTCAAATGAAAGGATAATTAAACAAAAAGCAAGGTTGCAATGCAATACACACTTACCTGGGAGGAAACCCCACTGAACCCAATGGAGCTGAGTAGACATGTATAAGTAAATAAGTAAACCAGATCTGTAGCCGAAGGGGGGGGGTAAATAGGGGTGCCACCACCACCAGAGCTGTGTTCCCCTCCCTGAGACTTTTGGGGAAAACTCTTCTTTTTAATTTGTGGCATGACAGACAGTGACAATCTCCAATTAAAGAATTATAGCTTGTTTTAAGGGTTCCTGCTGGGAGAAAGGGTGGGATATAAATATTGCTGTGTACACTGCAGTTAGCTAACTGGCTGGCTGGACACCTAAGCTGTAACTCAGGCCTAAATTCTGATTTTTCGCAATATGTGCAGTTCAGCATGAGGCCTTTTCAGGGTTTCTGGACAGAAAAATCGACGCAGCAACTAGAAAAAAAAATTCCACAATTAGTTTCCAGATGCTTAATTCATCCTTTGTATAGCAACCACTTCAAAGGTTTTCCCTTGATCGTCCAACAGGAAGGAAAATCTAAAGTCCAGAAACAAGACTAGACATAGGGACTCTCAAGGAAGAGTTAACAAACACACCCTTTAGTATATATTCTCTGTTTGCCCTTACCTAAACATGTAGTATGGACAAATTTGTTTTTCAGGTAGAATGTAAACCTAAGATACCTAATGCAGCATTAAAACCAAGCTCAGGAGGTCACTGTCTTTACTGAAGTAGTTCAGTTCATGAAGAAACAGAACACAGGGATGGACCGCAGGTGAACAGGGACTGTACCTATAGGCAAAGTCTAGATTTGAGTCTGATATTCCTGGGGATGTCTCAAAAAATGGTGAGACAATTCAACAAATTAACCTTCATTCATATAAGTTAACACACTGTTTGGATGGAAGAGGTGATTACCTTTCCCTTCCTCTGACCAGGCCTCACATCCTCTCCACCTCTTGCACCCAAATGCCCCACCTAACAAGGAAGGCTGGCTACAGGGCTGAAGTAAATAGCAGAGCAGCGGAGAGCTTAGCAGTCAGCATACCCCAATATTTGTTCGAAGACAAATTCTGCCAAACACTGCCCCTCCAAGAAATTCCTGAGTTGTGTGGGAGATAACTTTCTCCTATAAAAACTGGAGGAAGCAACTAGAGGATCAGCAATCCTTGATTCTAACCAATAGAGATGACTTGGTAAATAAAACAGCAGTTACAGGAACTCTGGGGAAAAGTGACCACTCTGTACTTGATTTCAAAGGAAGCAAAAGCTGAGAGTAGCTGAGAGTAGAACTACAGACCAGTCAGGCTGACATCGATCCCTGGGAAAAATTCTGGAGCACATTGTTACCGGCAAGACTACCCCCTTGCCATTGTATGCATAGGGTCAAGGGTTCTTGCTTTCTCCCTTCCACTGTATTTTATTTATTTATTTATTTATTTATTTATTTATTTATTTATTTATTTATTTATTTATTATTTGATTTATATCCCGCCCTTCTACCCAGCAGGAGCCCAGGGCAGCAAACAAAAGCACTAAAAACACTTTAAAACATCATAAAAACAGACTTTAAAATATATTAAAACAAAATATCTTTAAAAAACATTTTTAAAAGCTTTCAAGACATCTTTAAAAAAAGGTTGAAAACATATTGTTTTAAAAAAAGGTTTAAAAACATATTAAAAAGTAATTCCACAATTGTATCTACACAAAGTCCTTGTATGTCAAATGTTAGATCACCTAAGCTCACAGGTTATCAATAGTAGTTGTCTAGTGTAGGCAGAGGATAGAATAGAGGGGACTCCACTCAAGAATTCTTCAGTCTTGGGAGGTACCAGAAATTTTCTGTTTGAGATTCAGACTTTAGACAGCAGAACAGTCTTTATAGTATATGCTATTTATTCACATATTGCACACTACAACTAACAAAATGCATTCAAGGTGGCCTTAGCCATTATTGCAGAAACAGAAAACAGGAAAATAGAAATGTATATATCTGCACAAAAGACATTGCTGGATATCCATTTAACATCAAAGGCCAGTGTGGTGTAGTGGTTAAGGTGTTGGACTAAGACCTGGGAGACCAGGGTTCAAATCCCCATACAGCCATGAAGCTTCCTGGGTGACCTTGGGCCAGTCACTGCCTCTCAGCCTCAGAGGAAGGCAATGAAAACCGCTTACCATGAAAACCCTATTCATAGGGTCGCCATAAGTTGGAATTGACTTGAAGGCTGTCCATCTATCCATCATAAAACACTGAAGGCACATCTTAATTAAAACAAGTAACAATAGGTGAAGGACTAAGTTTAAATCATATCACAGAGCCAAAATACAAAGTACATAGGAATACATATCATGAGACATCACCCATCAGATGTTATGGATGGAATAGATGGATGGTTCTCCAGCTTTCTTTGACCCCCTCCCCACTATAGCAGAGCTGAGGGGGTCCTGAGTGCTATGAATCTTGGCTTTTTATAAGCTTTTTCTATGAGAAGGTGTGCTCCCATGGTTTTTTCTCATGAATTCATTCCATCAGATATGTCATAAACATTCTCACAGGACAGTCTTACAAACAAACATCTCAGAGATTTATATCAATTCATAGATGAATTGACCACGTTACTGCAGCCATTCAGAAAATCCTACTAAGATATTTCCTGTTCTCATCACTGTTTCTGTTATAACACAGACTTGTTTATTTTGAATCTACTATCTTAGCTGTACACCCAGACCCCCTAGAGGGGGAGAAATGGCTACAGAAATGTCTTTTAAAAATGCTTTTCCTCTGAAAGGGGGCAATTTCACTGTTTGGCTCTTGTACCTATAGCAAACTTTATGTTGTTGTTCTTATGTACCTTCAAGTCTGTTTCGACTTATGGCGACCCTATGAATCAGTGACCACAAATAGCATCTGTTATAAATCATTCTGTTCAGATCTTGTAAGTTCAGGTCTGTGACTTCCTTTATGGAATCAATCCATCTCTTGTTTGGCCTTCCTCTTTTTCTACTCCCTTCTGTTTTTCACAGCATTATTGTCTTTTCTAGTGAATCATGTCTTCTCATTATGTCTCCAAAGTATGATAACCTCAGTTTCATCATTTTGATAATGATAATTTGATAATGATAGTTCTGATTTAATTTGTTCTAACACCCAATTATTTTTGTCTTTTTCCTAGTCCATGCTACCCACAAAGCTCTCCTCCAACACATTTCCAATGAGTTGATTTTTCTCTTATCCACTTTTTTCACATCCATATATATAGATCGGGAATACCATGGTCTGAATGATCCTGACTTTAGTGTTCAGTGATACATCTTTGCATTTGAGGACCTTTTCGAGTTCTCTCACAGCTGCCCTCCCCAGTCCTAGACTTCTAATATCTTATTGTCTCCATTTTGGTTAATGACTGTGCCAAGGTATTGACAATCCTTGACAAGTTCAATGTCCTCATTGTCAACTTTATTTATTTATTTTATTTATTTATTTAGTCCATTTATATACTGCTTATATTTAAAGAAACCTCTAAGCGTACAAGTCAAAACATCTTAAAGCAGCAACTGCAAAAAACAATGAATAAAACATAGTTAACTGAAGAAAACATCCTCTTTAGTATCAATGTAATATAAACATTGCATATAAAATTAAGTACAAGAAATACAAGAAAAAATGATAATATACATAATAAACAAAACAGAATATTCCCTTCATTTCAAGGAAAAACAAACATGTTAAAACAAGCCCATTGACAAATGACGCTCCGCTCGCCTCGCAGCTGACGAGCGGGGCATGATTGCAGGTGGGGGTGAAGATGCTGCCTCCATCCTTTAATGGGGCAACGTCGCGCGTCGCACCTGTGACGTGAGCGGTGTAGTGGTTGGGGTGTTTGGACTTCGACCTGGGAGACCAGGGTTCGGATCCCCACCGACAGCTGTAGGCTCGGAATAAATTACGAGAGAGAAGGTGGCACAAGCCTTTGGATGTGAGTTCTATTTGGTTAGGCTTATATTAGGTCCAAGGTACTTTGTTTTATTAATTTTATTACATGGTGGCTTAAATGACAGTGATCCTTTTCAAGTGTCAGTTACACATTCCTTGTTAATTTTGCGGCAGAGCTGGCATTTATTTGAATTTGGTCCCCAGAACTTGGGCTCATGTCAACAACAAAGCTTATGGCATTAATTATATTTAAGGAAGGACATGCAAATTTCTGCAGGGATTTGAAGATCTAACAGAAGATACTGTGGCTGGAGCAGTAGACAGGAATAAAGAGGAAAAGACAGGATACTTATCAGGTTCTTATCCTCATTTCCAGGATCTTAGACTTTCTGAAACATGCGCTACCTTGACAGAATCTTAAAAGCTCTTTTGATACGGAGGCTGCATTTTAGGATCCAGGCAGACTCTTCACCCCTTCCTGATAATTTCACAACAACAAAACCTTTCTTTGTGGGATTTCTGATAACAATTACTTGATGTCATACATAACATGCAACCCTTACATGGATACTTATATTCGATTGGCGTTTGACACACGCTAAGAGAAAGCTGCGGCAGTGGGGACCAATGCTGGGATAAAGGGCTATCCTTAGTCTCTGTGATTTAGCAGAACTGGGTGAGCTGCAATGAACTAATAGTGGGTAAAGTGTACTTACTCATAAATGATTTCCTTCCTTTTTGCTGACGGATATGTGCAACAGGGAGATAGGAGGCAGGAGGCCTTCAAAAGGGTAAGCAGAAGCCACCGGCTGCTTAGGGACAGGTGTCCCTCCCCAGTTAGACTCAAGGTACTATGAACTTTGTTTGCAGGCTACCCGGTTTAAAGGGAGGTTTGTTATGTTATGGTGTTTGCCTTTTGTTTCCCAATCTCATACTCCAACTCCCGGCTGGCCTTCATGGCCTCCAACTCCCGGCTGGCCCTCATGGCCTACAATCTTCACCCCGTTTAGTTATGGCAATAACCGCTGTGGTCAGAATGTACAGAAGTACATTGGTCAGGTTTCTTGGCCCCTTCCTGGATGCCCCAGTCAGTGTAGGGCCCTAAGATGTAGTGGGCAAATTACACCTGATTCAGGCCAGTAAATAAAAGGGGCAGGCAGTGAGGGGTTCACACTAGTTAGTCTAGTGAGCTGCACTTCATCAACATAGTGCACGCATATGCCTTATGCATTTTAAGTGGCAGAACATTACCTACGGAATGCTATAATTCTCGGATGGAGTGCTTCAGAGCCTTCTGTGAGGGGGCAGTCAGGAGACAAGTGGGCTCCTAAGCAGTGAGGCACTATCTGTTTGAGTGGCTGTTCATAGGTATGGCAGCTTTTGGGAGGCATGTTAGCATCTGAGGTTTCAGCTTATAGTATGAAGGATCCTGCCCCTGTGTTCACATTTCTGTAACAAGATTGACTCTGGCCCAAGGCTGAAAGCTGCACAGGGGCAAGCTTGAACTGTCCCAGATCAGCTCCTGGATTGGGACCATGAACTGTTTCCTTTCGGCCCTCTTGATGTTAGGGGTCTTTTACGTGGTTATTATGCCATGATGGGGCTTGAACACCCATACTACGAATTCAGGGTTATGGCTGCCTTATGCACCGACCTGGCTGTGTGGTTCTCTTTCCTGCGGTTGCAAGCCTGGATTCGGGGAGGGGTTTAACTATGAATTTTACCTTTCATTAACTCTTTTCCGGGGTGTTGGAAGGCGACTTATGGACAGAAGGTGCTCATGGCATTGGGTTGGGTCTCATAACTCTTTTATATTTAGGAACACCAGGGTTCATGGCCCTTGTCTGTTCCATTGTTCTGGGAGAGGCTTAAGCAGGGAGTTGGAGAAGGCCATAAGCCTATCTATTGCCCTAGTGTGATCACCAGCTATCAGAATGCAGAACAGGGCAGCAGGGGCAGTGCGAGGGAGGGCTAATCCTGTGAGCTGCGTGCTGGAATTCCCTTGGGTTCAATGGATTCCATTGCCCCCAGCATGCTCGCCAGCTTCCAGAGAACAGGTATTCAGGAATTCTGGGCCGGCAAGGGCTATATCCCAGAGTGGCCTTCTCCAGTGAGTCACCTGCTGACATTCCTGGCAGACGAGACGGCAGGAGAAGGGGCATGGCAGGGTGAGCACTTCGAGGTAAGCTGGCGGGACCTTCCTTCTTAGCCAGGTTGGTGGTTTTTCCCTATCCCCATTGCCCTTTCGCGCTAGTCATTTTATGGGCGTAGTGGACCAGTGGGAAACGGTCTGTTCCTTCAGTTAAGACCCAAGCTATTCCAGGCAGTGGCACTTACACTGTTTTTTTGGAGCTTTCAGGAGAGGAGAGGTGGTGGCTGGCTCTATGCGAGGCCTCTCTCGACATGCCCTCCAGTTTTGATGTTTCCATGGAGGGGGGTTATGCTTGCTTAACTCTGAGGATCTAGAACGGACCAGAGGTGTAAGGGAAGGCACGTACGGTTGGCTCGGCCTCTGTGTCCAACCTCTGCCGAGGGATATTTATTCACCCATGTTAATCTGGACCCCCTATCTATAGGCCATATATGCCTATCTGGATCAACAATACCAGTTTTGGCGTTAACAAAATGAGCATTACAGGGGCTGGGGTATAACCCCTTACAGTCTGGAACCTATTCAATTCAAATGGGAGCTGTTTCTACGGCAGCAGGTTTTTGGTTTCCCCCAGGCACTAGTACAGGACGTGGGACTTTGGTCCTCTGATGCGTATAAGGGCTATATTCCCCCCCTTTTAGAGGACAAAGGAATGTAACAGCCTCACAATCTTCATTGTTTTGACAGGTTGCTGGATGGGGGATAGAGCAGACGCACATCCTAATATGCGGCCACAGCATGGTCTTCCAGGCACCCTGGAGGGTAGCGAAGTCGAGCATGGGCTCGCAGTTGGGCCTCAATAGAGGGGCTGTTGTACAGTGGCTTGACTGGCAAGGAATGCATTGGGAGTGGCTCCTACCTGCTCTGTTCCAGCACGGTGTGGTGCGGATATTTCCGCAGGCGATGGTCAACCACCTCGGTGGTAATGACCGCGGTGTGAAGCAGGGCAAGGCCCCCAGCGTACAGGCATGTAAGGACATGCAAGCGATAAAGCAGCGTTGGCCTTTGGTCCATCTGATGCGGTCAGACATGGTGTGGCATATGGCATCCAGCTGGAATTGATCGCGCACGGAAGAAGGTCAACCGGCGAATTCAGTTGGCTCTTCTTGGGCATGGGGGGGTTGGCCATTTCGCATCCCCACATTCAGCACTGGAAGGGTGAACTGTACAGGGCTGATGGCGTTCACCTGTCTCACGCAGGTAACGACTTATTTTGGGTGACCTGCAGGGGTGTCTGCGAGAGGTGTTTCTCGGCAGTGAGGTAAAGGGGGACTAAATAGAGATTTGTCCCCCTTTTGTGGTGGGAAGGTGCGGGAAGGGAAATAGGTAAGGACAGCTAGGTGGCCCCCTTAGGCACCTTTGGAGGTGATTGGCGGTTCCAGAGGCCTGTCTCTCAGCGCTTTACGGCTCAAGGGCAGGATATGGGCTGCTTCTGGGGCCAACTTATCCTCATCTACCCAGGGGTTATACGGCCCCGGGTGGGGATGATGTGGGAAGGCCCCCCTACTCACCTGCAAGGTGTGGCTGGGGTAAAAGGTAAGCAGATGGGCTTGCCCTTGCCCCAGCAGGGGCTGGTTGCCCGAGAGCTGTGTGGCAAGCTACTTGCTTATAGACAGTTCCCGCACCTAGGTTTCCCTCTGCAGGTCACTTTAAATTGGGTTTTTGTTTACTACGATTTAAGTAAAGTGGCCCTTGTTCAACCCAAGCTGACGTCTCTGTGTTTTATTTCACCCCTCAACTGCAAGCCCTCTTTGACTATGATTCTGTAGCAAGTTATAGATCCGCCTGATAGTTGTTCCATCCAACCCACATTCAGTTAGCTTGCCTATCAGAATATCATGTGGCATTCTGTCAAAAGCTTTGCTGAAGTTGAGATATATTATGTTCACAGCATTCCCACAGTCCACTAGGGAGGTTATCTGATCAAAAAATGAGATAAGATTAGTCTGGCAGCATTTGTTCTTCATAAATCCACGTTGGCTTCTAGTAATCACTGCATTGTTTTCAAGGTGCTTACAGACTGACCGCTTTATAATCTTGTAATGGGAAGACCCATATAATGGCTTAAAGAATGCATATAATGTGCTAAAGTCATATACACATGATTTGATTTGTTTAGAAAATGCTTAAGCCTTATTGACCTAGTGTATGGAGCAAGAAATGCCAGATGTCCAAGCTGGATTTAGAAAGGGAAGAGGTACCAGACACCATATCTCAAACGTACGTTGGATAATGGAATATGACCAAGGAATTTCAGAACAAGAACAGAAAAATAGGTATGTTTTAATTTTTGTACATTGTTTTCCAAGGTACTGTGTCACCTACCTACTAAAGGAGAAGAGCAAAATGCATGGAATGCTGAAGAAATACATCTCAATGGTGAGCACGAAGTTTGATAGAAAACCAAAAGCTCTACAAACAGATAATGGTGG
The DNA here is from genome assembly GCF_030035675.1 of Rhineura floridana. Classification (NCBI taxonomy): domain Eukaryota; kingdom Metazoa; phylum Chordata; class Lepidosauria; order Squamata; family Rhineuridae; genus Rhineura; species Rhineura floridana. Next base: position 66,333,102 of record NC_084481.1, read on the forward strand.
TGAGTTTATATCACAACAAACACACAATTTCCTGGAGGAACAAGGCATTTTGCACAGAAGGACTGTCAGTCATACTCTGGAGCAGAATGGGATTTCTGAAAGAAAATTTAGATCTCTTCTGGAAATGACTAAATGCATGCTGGCTGACGCTGATCTACTCAGTAGACTGTGGGGTTATGCAATAATCACTGCATTGTATATCCAGAACAGATTGACAACCAAGGGCACCACACATACACTGTTTCAGTTCTGGCATGGCAGAATTCAAAACTTGGGACATATTCGAGTGTTTGGAAACATTGCTTTTGCTTACATAGCAAAACAAAGAGGCAAAAGCTAGATGCCAGAACAGAACAGACTATTTTAATTGGCTATGCTCCTGGTAGCAAAGGCTACAGAGTTATGAACCTGAGAACTGGTGAAGTCAGCATGAGACACATTGTCTACTTTGATGAGCAATGCACAGCTGACAAGAAAGGGACTGTGCTACATTTCTCAGAACAGCAAGGACACCAAGTCCAATCCCTCATAGATATGCCAGTACCCACATGTGGGACACCAGTGACATCACAGACATTTGTACAACCTGACCCAAGTCTTGAGCAGGATGAAGAGGCAGAGACTGCAGAAAATGGGGCTAAGGCTGAGAGTGGTACAGACACAGATGAGGATGTCAAGATGACTGGACTGAAAGATGCTGCAGAACCAGATCAGATCGAAAACAGGCTCCTAGATGCTCATCACGAACCAACAAGGGTGTACCACCTCCACACCTGTCCTACCTCACAAAGTCAGCGCTACCTAGCAAACCATCAACTTGGGAGGAGATTAAGCAGGTGCCAGCATCTGAGACCGCTCAGTGGAGAAAAGCTGCTCAGGAGGAGATGGATGCACTGCAGAGGTGAGACTGTGCAGGGACAAGTTTTTCCACCTGCCTTGCCCCATCCCTCTGCCTGGACCTTATAAGGAAGAGCTGCAGACTGAGAGGTGCTGCTGTAGCAGTTAGACTGTGCTGGGACCATCAAGAGGCAAGCTTTTCCACCTGCTTTGCCCCCTCACCCCTGCTCTTAGTGACATTTTTCTGGGGACTGTCCTTTACCAGGAAGATGAATGTTTTTGGTTAGCTGTTGTTGCTTTTTAGAAATGCTAGGATTTCGTTAGCTTGATTTTTTTGTAAATTGTATTGTTTTTATTTGTATTTTGTATTTGTGTTTTTCTATTTGCGTGTAAGCCGCCTTGGGGGCCTTTTTGGCCAAAAGGCAGCCTAGAAATAAACTGTAGCATAACATAACACCCTGACAGAGCTTCCTCCAAAACCCATAGGGTGCAGATGGATATTCAAAGACGCAGGAGAAGAAACTGAATGTTACAAAACAAGACTAGTTGCCAAAGGTTTCTTGCAGAAATACGGAGAGGACTGTGATGCTATTTTTGCTCCTGTTTTCAAACACAGCTCGATAAGAATGCTACTAAGTGTGGCAGCCTACAAACAGATGCATGTCAGACATCTCGATGTGAAGACTGCTTTTCTGCATAGAGAAATAACAGAGGACTTGTATATGCAGCAACCCCAGGTTTTGTGAACCACAAGCAAGCACATCTTGCATGTAAACTTAAAAAGGGCCTGTATGGACTCAAACAAGCTGCAAGGGCCTGGAATGAGAAACTGGATAAAATGCTCAAGGAGCAAGGCTTCAAGCAAGGTGAGGTAGACCAGTGCCTGTACACCAGAAGCAAGGATGGGCATTTGACTGACTGACTGACTTATTTATTTATTATTTGATTTATATTCCGCCCTTCATCCCAGCATTTACATTGATGACTTGATCGAGATCAAGACTACACAGAAATTGTACATCATTTAAACAAGGAAGTTGAGATTAAAGAATTAGGGACTGCAACATACTACCTAGGCATTCAGACTGAAAGGGAAAGAGATGGCTCCTACTCAACCAAATGCAAGAGATTGTTGATCTTTTAGAGACTCTAGAACTCAAAGATGTTTATCCTGTAGCAACGCCCATAGCAACAGACTTTCTTAGACAATGATATAGGTGAAATAACCAAATAACCACCAGTACAGAACAGCAATAGGAAAGCTTCTGTACTTAACCAACACTAGACCCAACATAGCAAGTGCAGTAGGGATTTTATGTAGGAAAACTAGCACACCCACACAAAAGGACTGGACTGCTGTCAGGAGGATGGCTATATACTTGAAAGGGACTATGGCCTTTAAACTGAGATTACCAGCTAATAGTGATTCAAAACTTGTATGTCACACTGATGCAGACTGGGCTGGAGACAGTTCAGACTCCAAATCTACTAGTGGCTTCCTGTTTATGTATGGAGATGGACCTATCTTCTGGGATAGTCACAAGCAAGATGTAATAGCATTTTCTTCCACAGAATCTGAATACATGGCTGCTGCAGAAGCAAACAGATTACTGAAAGACTTTGGAATAAGAGTACAAAGGCCAATTCAGATGATAGAAGACAACCAGAGTTGTATTAGACTGAGAAAATCACACCACACACTAAGCATATAGTGCGTGAACTGACAGAGAAAGGATTCATCCAGATGAACTACTCTCCAACTGCAGAGATGACAGTGAACATCTTGATGACACCATTGCCAAGAGACTGTTTCCAGAGACTTCGGGTCAAGATGGGACTCTTGGGTTCTTACATGCCAGCTTGAGGAGGAGTATTCGGTTTAAGCAAGCTTGCATGCAGCCCCCTTTGATAGGGAGAAGTCCCCTCAAGCTAGAATTGGAGGACATCTCTATGCTTGTTTACCATGACGTAACTTCCTAAAGGCTGGGGTTATTTACCTTCTGTTCCTCCTTCTTTGTTCAAGGATATTGATCCTTTTTGCATATTCTCCATTAAGCTTGAGGGAGTGAGAAGTATACACATGCTTCTCTTCCAAGATAACCATTACCATGGACTAAGACTTCTATTTTTCTATCCCAGCTAGAGCCTATGTTTTTCCTGAACATATGAAAGATTGTGAGTAAACATTCTTTAGACTTTTTACTTAAGAAGACTGTCTGTGTTGTTTATTTCAATTTAACTAGTGTGCATGAGAGAGGAAGGTGGGACTGGTTAATCTCAATTCCGCTGCTGTATACTTTGCTAAGAAGTAGGACTACAAACTGTTCCTATTTCATTTAAACCAAACAGTGGCCTCTTGTTCAGAGTACAGGTTGCACATCAGGACGACTGGATGCTGTGGCACCCCCATTTCTTTTAAAGCATTCCATAGTTTTTCATGATTGACACAATCAAAGGCTTTGCTGTAATCAATAAAGCACAGAGTGATTTTCTTCTGAAATTCCTTGGTCTTATTCCATTATCCAACGTACGTTTGAGATATGAACTCTGGTACCTCTTCCCTTTCTAAATCCAGCTTGGACATCTGGCATTTCTTGCTCCATACACTAGCTCAATAAGGCTTAAGCATTTTCTAAGCAAATCAAATCATGTGTATACGACTTTAGCACATTATATGCATTCTTTAAGCCATTATATGGGTCTTCCCATTACAAGATTATAAAGCGGTCAGTCTGTAAGCACCTTGAAAACAATGCAGTGATTACTAGAAGCCAACGTGGATTTATGAAGAACAAATGCTGCCAGACTAATCTTATCTCATTTTTTGATCAGATAACCTCCCTAGTGGACTGTGGGAATGCTGTGAACATAATATATCTCAACTTCAGCAAAGCTTTTGACAGAATGCCACATGATATTCTGATAGGCAAGCTAACTGAATGTGGGCTGGATGGAACAGCTATCAGGTGGATCCATAACTTGCTACAGAATCGTACTCAAAGAGGGCTTATCAATGATTCCTTCTCAAATTGGGAGGAGGTAATGAGTGGGGTACTGCAAGGCTCAGTCCTGGGCCCAGTGCTCTTCAACATTTTTATTAATTAGTGGGATGAGGAGGTGCAGAGAACGCTTATCAAATTTGCTGATGATGAAAAATTTGGAGGAATAGCTAATACCCTAGAAGACAGAAACTAAATCCAAAGCGATCTTGATAGGCTGCAGCATTGGGATGAAAACAACAGGATGAAATTTAACAGTGATAAATGCAAAGTTCTACACCTAGGAAAAAGAAACAAAATGCATAGTTATAAGATGGGGGATAGTTGGCTCAGCAATACGACATGTGAGAAGGATCTTGTGATTGTTGTTGATCACAAGCTGAATATGAGCCAACAGTGAAATGTGGCTGTAAAAAAGGCAAATGGTATTTTAAACTGCATTTCCAAATCACATGAAGAATTAGTTCCCCTCTATTTGGCAATGGTTAGGACTCATCTTGAGTATTGCATCCATTTCTGGATACTGATTTTAAGAAGGATGCAGACAAACTGGAACAGGTTCAGAGGAGGGACACAAGGATGACCAGAGGACTGGAAACAAAGCCACATGAGGAGAAACTGAAAGAACTGGGCATGTTTAGCCTTGGGAAGAGAAGACTGAGAGGAGATATGATAGCACTCTTCAAGTACATGAAAGGTTGCCATGCATAGGAGGGCCGCGATTTCTTCTTGATCATCCCAGAGTGCAGGCCACAGAATAAATAACTCAAGTTTCAGGAAGCCAGATTGCAACTGATCATCAGGAAAAACTTCCTAACTGTTAGAGCTGTACAACAATAGAACCAATTACATAGGGAGGTGGTGGACTCCCACATGGGAGGCATTCAAGAGGCAACTGGACAGCCACCTGTCAGGTATGCTTTACTTTGGATTCCTGCATTGAGCAGGGGGTTGGACTGAATGGCCTTATAGGCCCTTTCCAACTCTCTGTGAATATAGCAAAAATATTAGATGAGTAATTTATATAGCAATAGCACATGTGTTATACACAGATCCAGCCTTCTGTTTGAAAAAATCCAGCCTTTTATTTTTGTTTTTGACACAATGAATAAAAACAATTGCTTCTCCACTCAGCCTTCAAACTGTCCATTAAAAGGGGGCAGGTATTTGTTGCATGCTTATAACAAAAAGTATATGACAACCATAGCAGCAGTAGACAATACAATAAACTACAATAAATTCAGTTGCTGTAAGAAAAAAAAATGCAATCTTGGCAAATGTGACCAAAAATAAAAAATGCATTTCTAAAGGTGCTTAAGTTGAAATCAGTGGTAATTGTTTCTCAGTAAAATGTACATACTTCAGAGTGAAAAACAAACTATTGTGCTTCAAATGATATAATCTTATCAACTCTAAAAATTTTATGTGTCCACAGAGTGTGGTAGGGTTTGATCTACCACAACAAAAATTGGTTAAAATGTTCACAAATTAATTTTTTGAAGGTCAGGGGGGCACAAAAAAACTTTTGGCATCATGGCATCACAGTAGGAGACCCATAGGAACAGGCAAAGTGTCTTTTAAAAAGAAATACGAATGTGGGGGACAAAAATACCACTTGGGATACTGTGTGTGGCCTATGGGCCATAAGTTAGCCACCCTTTGATTAAATACTGTTGTTTTAAAAATCATTTTAAAAAGTGCTCCCAATTAATCACGTAGCTGATGTTGAAAAAGCTATTTTTACTACAAATTCATATAAAAACTGTGGATACAGTCTCCCACAGAGAAGAGAATGCCTCCTCTATGGCCATGCAGGTTATGACATCTTGTCTAAAAAAAATGCTTTTTGCTTCATAACTATTATTTTACTTATACAATAATCTGCACAATTTTCTCAATTACAGTTAGAAAGCCACAATTTATTGGCTTAATATTTCTTAAACAGGTAACACCCCCAGGTTACCACATCCTTATTTTTAAAAGTATTGCATACTTTAAACGTACTGAGTCAGTTCATAACTGCAACTTCTCAAGCTGTCCCTCTACCAGGCCAGCATTCTTGCCCACCTGCTCTCTCCCACTAATATTTGTGGTCAGCAAAACACTTACTTTTGCTGCACAGCAGCTGGGGGAGTAAGACTATTTGGAAAAAAATGTTTTATGTTCGAGAAATAATGGAAATAAAATATTCTGGAAGCTGTTCCCCTGTGTGCCTGTGTGTTTTTCCTTGGTGCCTACGTGTTCTTAGACCTCTGATTATTTGTGTTGTATTTTGTACTTGTTTTATGAATACACTTTTATTGTACTGTTCACTGACATTTTTTTAATGTTGGTGTCATACTCATATTTGCAAATAAATTAAATAACATACTGATACACACATCAGGATTGCTCTCCCCCCACCTTTAAATCACTATTTATTTGAGCTGCCTCTACTTGCAATATATTTACAAAGTATGCCCTGCGTGAGAAAAATACAAGATGGTCTGTTAATTATTTACTGGCCTAAGTTGCTATTCAGACCAACAATTCTGCTGAAATTAAATTGTTATTCTTGTTTTTACAGCATCAGTGTAAATGGTGCTTTATAGCAAAAGTAACCAAAACAAAACACAGGAGCGTTTCCACAAGGAACTAACAATCTGAAGTACAGTAGGGCCCCACTAATACAGCGGGTTAGGGACCAGGCCCCCACTGTAAAGCGGAAATTGCCGTAAAGCAGAACCCATTGACTATAATGGGCTGCGTCGCGTGAAAATGACACGAAAATGTTGCAAAACGCCGTAAAAGCGCAAAATCAGCTTTTAAAACGGGGAATTTCCCTGAATTGAAAGCCACCGCATGAGTGGAACGCCGCAAAACAGAACACCGGTAAGCGGGGCCCTACTGTATGACAGTAGAGAAATAAGGGAGTGTTACCAAAGGTGGGGAAAGCTACAAGGAATGGATACTGAGAACAGGTACTTACAGTAAATTGTGTTTGCAGGAAAGAAGGCTGGTTGGGAAGGGCCTCACTGATAGGTTAAGCTTTTAGGAGGAATTTGAACACAAAAAGTGAAGGATTGCTGAATTTGGGGACTACATCTCCCAAAAGCCCATGCATCTTCCTATGACAAAGAGAGAGAGAGAATGAGAATTGTGTTGTATTGTTTTGTTTTCCCCTAGGATAGAAGGGAGAGAGGAGCTGTGAATGAAGAAGTAACACAGGAGAGTTAGATTTAGGAACTCAGAGCTGACCTACACAAGTGGCAGAATGAGGAGATAAGAATTCTGAGGTAATCCAATGGACTGTACCATTTCAGACTGCAGTGAGGTGATTGTATTTTTGACTGCTCTGCTACATTAAAAAACGTCCTTCATTTTTTTAAAAGCAGCATAGTAGGCATAGGACAAGGATAGAACTTCTCTCCCTGCTGGGCTCATTTTCTGTTCTCAGGGAGGTTTTTATGTGGAGAAGTACTGCAGTCCCCTACCTACAGACTGAAGTGGTGCAGCCCACTGTGTTTGCCTGGGCAGGCCTCAGGGAGCTGGAGTGAAAACTTACAGTTCTTTTTCAAGGTTCTTAACACGCTATACTAACTGACTGTGCTCTGAAATCCTTGAAACAGAAGGACCTAACATACTACTGAATTACAGTCACAGAAAGACTTGAATTCCTTCATTCTGAATTTAGTTACTACGTTGAAGAATCTGGATTTTTTAGATGTGTGTTAGGGTGATTTCCAGAGCTCTACAGGGTCAGTAGAAGTCATTAATAGGACTGCCTTCACTTGTTTCCAATCCTAGTTGCACTCATTTATATTATAGGTACAAGACAGAACGTATGAAGAGCCTGCTGGATCAGGCCCATCTAGTCCAACATCCTGTGCTCACAATAGTCAATCAGATGAGGAAAATGAAAAAGGATTACACTTCTGATTGCACAAGTCTAAATTCACTAACAGGCAAAAAACCTTGTGGTTTAAGAACGTACCTATAGCCCACAGTAGGGTTGCCAGGTGGGAACCATCCAAAAACCTGAGAAAATGGGGGCGGGCCCTAGTGATGTCATGGGGTGGGCCCTAGTGATGTCATGGGGTGGGCCCTAGTGATGTCATTAAATGTGATACATTGTATCAACCACAGTTGCTTGGAGCATACCATTCAAAAAAAAATTCTCTGATCAGAGATTAAAATAGAAATCTTACCTAAAATAGGGTGTTCCTAGGTCCATCTGAAGTGACAAGGTCATTCTTTCTCACAAGCTTAGGGTGATGCAAAATGGAAATGGACTGCCTTCAAGTTGATCCCAGATAGGGTCTTCATGGTAAGCAGTATTCAGACAGAGGTGGTTTACTATTGCCTTCCTCTGAGTCTGAGAGGCAGTGACTGGCCCAAGGTCACCCAGTGAGCTTCATGGCTGTGTGAGGATTCGAACCCCGGTCTGCCAGGTCACAGCTCAATGCCTTTAGGGAACATTTAATCTCGCTTACTTGCTTCTGGCAAGAAGGGTTTACGTGCCCTCAGGCCAGGCCATTATTGGAAGAAAGGAGCCTAGTGTTGCAGAGATGTTAGATGGGAGCACAGATGGATGCCCCTGAAGGCAGCAACTGTAAACATGCTTATTAAGGAACTAAGCCCCATAGAACTCAATAGGACTGAGTAGATATGGTTGCAGCCATGTTAAGGACAAGGGAGGGCATTCCAGGCAAGCAGTTGGCAACTGCCTGTCAGCATTGTGCTGTTGCTAAGACTTGACTGGGGATCATCCACAGTTATCCATAAGGCACTGCAACTTTATGTGTTGGCTGGCTACTGCAGTGGGTGTCCCCTAATATTTATGGCCATACAAGCAGGGTGAGTGTAGGCAGCAATTGCCTTTCTACTTTACGAGGCCTTATATAGGACCGACAGGCAGCAGGAGGGAGGGGAGGACCAGAAAAAGAAAAAAAAAATAAAGGAAGAGAGCGCCTCCTCCTAAGCAATAAGCATGTGCACTGTGCAGAGCACCTGCCTCCGTTTCCCCCCGAAGCCGCCCCACCCAGCCTCGACACCAGGGCCTTCTGGGCCAGGCAACCTTGGTGATCTCTGGGCCGCTTCAGCCCCGGCACCTCTCTGCCCTCCCCCCCCTGAGAAAAATCAACTCATTTGAAATGTGGTGTTGGAGGAGAGCTTTGCGGATACCATGGTCTGCAAAACAGACAAATAATTGGGTGTCAGAACAAATTAAACCAGAACAATCACTAGAAGCTAAAATGATGAAACTGAGGTTATCATACTTTGGATACATAATGAGAAGACAGGATTCACTAGAAAAGATAATAATGCTGGGAACAACAGAAGGAAGTAGAAAAAGAGGAAGGCCAAACAAGAGATGGATTGATTCCATAAAGGAAGCCACAGACCTGAACTTACAAGATCTGAACAGGGTGGTTCATGACAGATGCTATTTTGTGCTTGCTGTACAGAACACTTCAAACAGGCTTTTGTGGTGGATTAGGTTTTATTATTATTGGTTGAGATTTTAATATTTTAATGTAACTATATGTTTTAATTGTGTACGTCACCCAGAGTGGCTGGATTGCCAGCCAGATGGGCGACTAATAAATTTAATAAACAAACAAACAAACAAATATAGCATAAATATGTTGGTTATACAAGGGATGTGTGTGTGGTTCATTGTATGAGACTTATAGGAAAATGTATGAGGCACAAGGGGAGCCTGATTTTTCTGTATTCCTAAGACTAGAGTAGCATGATAGCATCCTGCACTTTTGATACTACTCTCTCTAGTACTATATATAAAAACGACTTGTTAAGCAGTTTTGTGCCAGCTCCTGAATCTTTTTCTAGTCCATTTCATATGACAGTTTGCACAACTCAGCCCTGGTTTGGAGGACAAAACTTTTTGGGCTCTTCCACAGTAGGGATCCATCCTGTTTGTTTCCAGCTCCTGCCTGCATCATGTTCTAATCCTTATTTCTTTGCTGGTGGAGGATGTCAGAGTAATATTCAACAGCTCTGCAGAGTTCCTGCCTTATACTTGGCAGAGACTGTAACTGTTTTTGTAATATGTTTGCTGGAGATTTGGTTTTTTTTTTTACTTTTTATAGTTTCTTGAAACTCATAAAGTTCTTAATAGTCACAAGACTTGACTACAAGAGCATCCCTTGGGCAGTTCTTAGCTAACTGTGTAAACTCTAAATATGCAACATCTGCCCAACACCCCCCCTCTCTCCTCTCTCTCTCTCTCCCTCTCTCTCTCTCTCTCTGTGCGCAAGGCCCTGTTTACCCCGGCAACGACTGCCCTCTGCGCAATGACCACCAAGCGAGGACCTTCCTACCAACGACCCGAGCTGGCCTCTAACCGAGAGGCCTTCTTACCCCGGAACCGATTCCTCAGTCCCATCACGGCCGCTCCCGCCCGTCGGCGCCCACACCATGACGGCTGAGGCAGACGCCCAGCGCTGCTGCTGGGGGGAGCCCTGCAGGAGCGCCGACTCAACCAAGGCGCCCATGTCATCGCAGACGCGGGCGGGAAGGCGGCCAGCCACAGCCTTCACGCATGCGTGTGTCAATCACGCATGCGTGGCTGAGGGGGCCAATCAAAAGCTGGAGATCCTCCTGTTTAAATAAAGTATAGCCAGAGGCCGGAGACGGCCCCCTTTTCCCTGAGACTCCGGCAGAAAACCGGAGACCTGGCAACCCTAGCCCACAGATATTTCTATCAAACTTTAAAAAAACAGGGAAATTGGGCAGCTATAGTGAATGCACCAGGGGAGCAGGACACCTGACCTCCTCTCTGAAATATTGTACTGCCCGTCAGAACATTTTTTTTGACTGATAAAATTTCTCCCGGGCAGGGAGAAACGTAGAGATCAACCTCAAAAGCCTGTTTTTGTTGGGAGGACTGGATTTCATTAATTTATGAGAGAAGGTTCAGCCAGCAATGCCAGACGGACTTCCGAACAAGCTCTATCTGATAATGCGACACGCTTATCTTTTCTTCAAAGAGAAAACGTACTAACAGGCAAGCACCCTTCTTTCTATTTTTTTTTTTACTTGGTTTAAATTGTTGCAGCAAAAAGAGATTTGTCAAATGAATCAGCTTTAAAGAACTTCTGGGTGAGCTATAACTCTTCTCTATTCACGAAATTAATAGCTTATCTCCGTTTCTATTGCAAAAAGCTGTCCTGGAAGTGCATTCTAAAGATATAAACAGAAGAGGGATTTCTATTCCGAGGAGAAAAAAATAAAAAATATGAACTTTGGAACATTATATTGTCTGGGACTATTCTCTTTTTGGTCTATTTTATTTTGACGAATCTGCTTCTTCACGACACCACTAACTGTTTTGATGCTGGGAACTAAATTTGTTTTGTATTCTTGAACATAGAGAGATAAGGCAGGCTGCTCTGTTTATACTGTGATGTCATCAACCCTGGAATATTAACCCAATTGTTGCTGAAATAAGAAGTGGTTCTTCTTTATTTTTGTTTTGTTTTGTTTTCATGGTTTTAAGAATGGCAATCAAGAAAGTGGCTGAGAATCTGGAAGTAATTATGTTTCAGAAAATAATGGATGAGATTGAGATAACGAAACAAACCCTGCGACAGGGCAGTAAGGAGCTGAAAATTGAACTGAGCAAAATGACGCAGGAGCTTAAAGAAATAGGGGATCCTGTGAGAGAGGAGAATGAGATCAGAGATGAGAAAAGAAAAAATAAAGGGAAGATACAAGCCCTGGAGATTGGAACAAATGTGGAATTGGAAAAGGATCTGGAGTTTATGGATATTAGAAATAAAATCTACTGTTTGGAATTTAACGTTGTCTCTGAAGAAATTAATGAAGATATTAGAGATAAAGTTATCAATGGCTTGGATAATTTTCTGGACTGGAATGACGTGATGGAGCTTGATATAGAGAAAATCTATGGAATTAACTGCAGCCATGTGACAATGGAAAAACTCTCAAGAGATGAGCCAGTGCATTTTGTAAAAAAGAAGAACAGAGATATGACTTTACAACAATATTTCAGCAACTTATTCAGAATCGATGGCAAGAAAATATTTGGGATAGAGGAAATTCCCATCAGACTCTTATTATATGACTATGGCAATGACAGCAAGATTATTATGGAATACTGATAATGGAAGATTGGACACTGAAATTACTGGACTTAACAGGACTATTGAAGATGGAAGATGGAATTAATATTGATAATGGAATAATGGCTATTGAAATTATTGGACCTAACAGATTTGATGAGATGGGTTAATCGATACGTTTATTTGGACTATGGTTATGACAACAAGATTGTTATTATTATTAACGAGATGGATTAATCAACGTGTTCATTTGGAGAAAAATTGATAGATATATTTCTCAAGGACTGGAAACCTCTCTTTGACTTTTTGCGGAAAGAATAAAGTGATGTTAATGAGATTTGATGATTAATTAAGATAACTACTGGAGGAAAGTGATTTTATAATATAATTTAAGAGACAGGATTGTTATATATTGTAGACCTATAACTGATCTGCGACAAATGGGAAGTCAACATTTTATTTTTTTGTTTAATCATTTTTGTTTTGTTTTGTTTTTTGTCTTGGAATGTTTTATGACTTTGTTTTGTTTGTTTTATGAAAATTTGAATAAAAATTATTGTAAAAAAAGTAAAAAAAATGAAATATTGTACTGCCCTACAAATTTGCCAAAATGCAAACACAATTTGGGTTGGTCTTTCACAGTCCAATGCACTTGCTGTGTAGCTTGGAAGACTTTGGTAACATGTGCCAGTGCAGTTAACACGTAGCCTTATGTCTGTTGGCAGTTGCATTTTACAAGAATATAGGAAGTTGCCTTATACCAATAGGAACCTATTTCTCAGAACCTATGGTTAGGACTAGTCCATCTAGCTCAACCAGCCTTGGTCTGTTTGGTGCCCTCCAGATGGTTTGGACTATAATTACCATTAGCCCAGCCAATGTGCCCAATGGCAAGAAATAATGAGAGGTAGCCCAAAACATTAGGAGGTCACCAGACTGAGGAAGGCCACATGGCAGCGGCTCTCCAGTTGTTCAGACAAGGGCTCTTCCCAGTCCTATCTGGAGATGTCAGGGATTGAATCTAGGACCTTTTGTATGCAATAAATGTGCTTTATTACCTTTGATAGTATACAATCTTCTGCCATGCTATTTACTCATGCATGGGTATCCCACAATATTGTTTACTGTGATTTACTATGATCTAAACTAGGGTTGCCAGGTCAGAAGCATCCCAAAACCTGAGATTTTAGGGGCGGCCCAAGTGATGTCACGGGGCGGGCCCGAGTGATGTCATTAAGCATGATACATTAAGCATCAATCACAGTTGCTTAGAGCGTACAATTAGAAAAAAATATCTGACTGGAAATTGAGCTAGACATCTGAGCTAAAAGATGGAGCCTGGGTAGGGAACATTTAATCTAGCCTACTTGCTTTCGGCAAGAAGGGTTTAAGTGCCTTCAGGCCAGGCCAGTCACCAGAAGGTCACTGTAGGAAGAAAGGAGTCTAGTGTTGTGGAGATGTTAGATGGGAGCATTTGGGAGTAAAGATGGATGCCCCTGAAGGCTGCAATTCTAAACACATGAACTAAGGGACTAAGGCCCCATAGAACTCAACAGGACTTACTTCTGAGTAGATATAGTTTGGATTGTGCTATTGGTAAAGCTTGACTAGGGATCCTCTGCAAAGACATTCATATCCAAGCAGGGTTGGCAACCCCCTGCCTGGAATGCCCTGCCCTTATCTTTTAATGTGGCTGCTCCAAACTTATTTACAGATTTGACCCTTCACTTCAGAAAGAGGTCTGAGAAATGAGTGAGAGTAAGAAGATTCTCTACCCTTTCTGTCTGCTTAGATGCCCTCATCCTTCCCCTGCACCCAGCAGAAGCTCTGGGCCAGGTGGGGCGCAGTGGCATCTCATAGAGGACACCCTCCCCTTTCATGTGGTGTGTGATTTGTCCTGGCCCAGAGCAGATTTTGGGGTGGGCACCCACAATTACTTATTTTTCCTGTATGTCTTTTTCTGCTTTGATTTTGTATAGATGCTCCCCCCTGCGCCCAGCAGAAGCTCTGGGCCATGTTTTGATTGCATAAATGTGTTGTTATTCTTGACGGGAAGAGTCCCCCGATCACAGTGATATATCATACAGGGTACCCCAACATATATTTTGGGGTTCAGGGACATGTTAAGTTTGGTTTGAAGTTGCTGTAGTTGTCAACTCTTCTTTTTTAGTATTTTGAACTTTCAAGCAAATAAGGAACTGGGACCTAGGAACCAACTTCAGTGTCGTATCAGTTAAATAGATTAAACAGTTGCGGGGGCGGCTGACGTTTTGGTGTATATCTCGGGAACCAGACCACCTAGAAACTTAATTTTTAAAAAGATTGAAGCTGAGAGTTTGGAGATTAAGGGGTGCTAGCCGGAGGGCCCCCCAAAAACCAGAGACTCCAGCCAAAAACCAGAGACCTGGTAACTCTAATCTAAACATATCTTTTACAATTCTAACCAGAACAGATTGACAGTGCAATCCTATATACCAGTGGTTCCCAAACTTTTTTCACCATGGACCATTTGAAAAGTGCAGAGGGTCTTGACAGACCACTTAATGATTTTTTCTGCCTCTTGTAGCTATTGTAATGTGCTGCGCTAGATGCTGTATGATTTTTAATTTTATTTTGATGCTTTTTGATTTGTTATATATTGTATTACAATTTGAATCCACAGAATTCAAAATGTAGTACAATAAAACACAATGTAACAAAAGAATAGATAACAATACAATTAAAAATCAATATAAACATTTAATGTGATAGATGTGCTATCTCCCATCTTCAGCCACAAAGCCACAGACATACCGCAGACCACCCACATGAATCTCACAGACCACACGTTTGAGATCCCCTGCTATACACACTTACTGTGTAGGAGTAAAATCCATTAAACTCATTGGGACCTATTTCTCAGAAACAATGGTTAAGACTGTGTTGTATATTTACAAATAAATATGAGACCTGATTAAACTTTCATTTAAAAATTGGCAAGACTTATCTTCACTAATTTAGATAGCAAGATGCCCAAAACCAGCAATCCAGGTTCTGAGGGTAAAGGCCTATTCTGACTTATGAAATTCTTCAAAAGTCACATTGTAGTCCAAAAGTGTTATAGTTGTGTCCCTGAAATCTAGATCAATTGAAGCCAGCAATGGATTTCCACAGAAAATAACTCTCCTTCGAGTCCTTCCTGATCAGATCCTGTGTGACCTGCCCTGGTAAATTTCAACTTCTGTCTCCTACCCTGCTCTGTTGATTTACACAAAATTTGGTGGTTGTTTGGTCAGAAAAGTGAAAACGGCCAAAAGATCTGATAAAAAAGTGGTCTAAAATTGCATGGGAAACTGAGATAAAACCCACTAGCTGGCAATGTCCTACATATTGGGAATAAAGCACCAATGCTTGTAACAAGTACCCTGAATCAGGGATGGAAGCAATAGAAAGGCAACACTTTCTTCCCTCACTGATTCCTTCTCTATGTGTAACCCATTTGTTTGTTTTTCTCAGACTTTACTGTCTTCTCTCCCCTTTTCTTTCTTGTCAATCAGAGACAGTGTTTGTGAGTGGCTCCACACTGGCCACATGTATGCCTGGTCTTATTTCCCAGTAGTAACTGTCCTGCCCAGAAGAACTCAGACACAACTGTTTTTCTTTTCTTTTATTGTAGTAAGAGACAGCTTCAATTCAGATTCTTCATGAATCTCTCTACACTTACTCAGAACTTGGCATCTCTCTAGAACTAGATAAATGTTACTTCACGACTCTGAGATGTTGACTCAGCAACCAGTCCCCCCCCCCCCGAGTCAGGAGTCAGCTTAAGTACGGCTGGACAGGCTTCCCGCTTGCGTGTGCCAACTGTCAATGCTGAGAGCATGTGCATAAGCAAAGGCTGTGCCTTAACTGACTCTGTTGAATTTCCCACTTTATTTGCCTCCTGGCGCGGGGTGAAGGCGGGGCCTTGTCCATCATCTTCCCCCCTCTGACAGAGGGGGACTGCTAGCTGACACCATGAGCATGGGAAGTGATGGGCTGGGAAGCATCTGACAGACCAGGTTGAGCTCCCACAGGGGTGTCCAGAATTGTGGGGGTTGAGCTGTCAAGGACTAGAGCCGGGGCACCTTCTAAGTCCTTTTTACTACATGGCCCCTCCCCAGGTTGTTTATCCCAGTCCAAGTCTTCATCTTCCGCCTTGCTCTCGTCTGTCCACCCCCTCCTGGCAGGGCTCACAACAGTAACAAACCTTATGTTTCTTTTCTTTCAGCCAGTAATCTTATCAGACTATTCATTCTACAATCTCCTGCAATATATACCAAACTCCAGTATTATAACCTCCTCACAAACATATCAGGATGAATCTCAATAAAAATGTGACATTGTATAACCTCCATGCAAGTTTTAGGCAAACATATCAGCATCCCAATGAGAATCTCAAGCAATTTAAAAAATAATTTAAAAAACCACAAAGTCACACATTCTTTCTTGTTCTGCACACATTTTATACTTCTGTTTTAAGCCAGAGAACCTCTGCAAACATTTCTGTAAATCAATGGCTCTTTGGCCAATCAGCTTCTTGTTCTGTGCACCATTCAGCCAATCCTAATTCAAAACTGTAGCTATGGCAAAGAGGACTCTCCCTGGTCTGCCTGCTTGTCAGCCCTCCTAGGAAGGCTCCTACTCCATCTGTTCTTATAGTTCCTGTGTTAGATTGGCTTTATACCAAATTAGGGAGAAGTCTGGGCTGTTTCAAGAACAGTTCCATAGTCATGGCCTAAATCAGAATCATACATAGGTTCTGAGCATGCTCAGAACTGTGAAAGTAAAATGCTGGACATTTTCATCTCAGTCTTATCTCTGTATAATAAATATGAAAGTATTTTTTTTAAAAAAAATGCCTTTATTTGGGGTAATGGATGGGGAAACAATTGTGAGAAGTATCAGCCTGCCTCTGTTTGTGTGTGTTTTGCTGCAACAGTTTGTTCTGCTTGCAAGACTGGGGTGGAGAGTGAGGATTTTTTAAATTACTATTTGTTAACAGTGAGACAGCAACAGTGGACAGTGTCAGCCTTTCTTTTTATTATTACAATAGGGCCCCACTCATATGGCAGGTTAGGTTCCAGACCCCCGCCAGAAAGCAAAAACCGCCAAAAGGCAGATCAGCTGTAGCACGGGGGTCTGGAACCTAACCCGCTGATTGCCCCAGAGGAGGAGATCAGATCTTCCCCTCCTTGGGCGTGATCAGCTCGAGCAGGAGCCTGATCCGCGCCAGAAGAGAAGATCAGCTGTAGTGAGCTACAGCTTTCCCCTCCTCAGGTGCGATCGGCTGGAGTGTGCAAGTCTGACCACCCCGAGGAGGAGAGTATGAGCTGTAGCATGCTGCAGCTCATCTTCCCCTCCTCCAGTGCAATCAGCTCAAACGGGGGAGTCTAATTGCGCCAGAAGAAAAGATCAGCTGTAGCACGCTACAGCTGATCTTCCCCTCCTCCGGCGCGCGATCAGCTGGAGTGTGGGGAGCTCCAGCCCCCCCTCCAGCTTATCGCCCCACTGGCACCATATTAACAGAATGCCGAAAAGCGGGACGCTGAGAAGCAGGACCCTACTGTATTATTTTACTTCTTAAGCTATTTGCATTTATTTTGGGGCTGGGGGATACTATAGGAGGATTGAGAGAAATGTTGGGCTGTGATCTGTGTCTCTGCACTTAATGGACTTAAGGAAGGGGGATAGCTGGTGAATTATTTTCCAACTTCCTTGCATGCTTGCCTTCCATGTACTTGGCAGTTGTCTTCCTCTTCTGCAAGTATGTTTACTCCCAAAGGCTTTTAGAAAGCTGGGAACAGGAGACTGCAGGAATTCTCCACTCTCCTAATGTTCCATCTATCTTTCTATTCTCTAAGCCCAAGAGATTGTTGTAAGAAAGTTTGTAGAAGGTGGTGGATCATTGCTCCAATCCAGCTTTTGCTGCCTTGCTAAAGTTGCAATCTGAACCCCATTTACATGGAAGTAAGCCCCACTGAATTCAGTTGTTTGCTCACAGAAACTTGTTTGCTCACAAAGGCGTTTGGCAAGTTAAGAGGAGGTTGTAGTAAGTACATATCCTGAAGCTCATGGAGACTTTGAGAAAGTTGGAAGAGGAAGGATATTGTCATAAATCTGTGCTCTTCCTGTAGGAATGGAAAGATCTGTCAATTTTGGTTTTTTCAGTTTCTAATTTTTCCAGTCATTTGAAATGTGGTGTTGGAGGAGAACTTTGCGGATACCATGGACTGCGAAAAAAACAAATAATTGGGTGTTAAAACAAATTAAACCAGAACTATCACTAGAAGCTAAAATGATGAAACTGAGATTATCATACTTTGGACACATCATGAGAAGACATGATTCATTAGAAAAGACAATAATGCTTGGAAAAACAGAAGGGAGTAGAAAAAGAGGAAGGCCAAACAAGAGATGGATTGATTCCATAAAGGTAGCCACAGACCTGAACTTACACGATCTGGACAGGGTAGTTCATGACAGATGCTCTTGGAGGTCGCTGATTCATAGGGTCTCCATAAGTCGTAGTCGACTTGAAGGCACATAAAACCAACAATTTTTCCAATGTTAAATTCAGTTCTCTACATCTCTGGACTCCTGCTGCGAGGAAGGGTGGGATATAAATCAAATAATAGATAAATAAATACATTTCTGCCGCAATCTGCAAAAAAAAATTTTTTTTTAATCCTCATGAGCTCTCCACCTAGTGCAAAGTTCTCCAAATAAACACATTTTTGTAGGCAGTTTTGACAATGTACACATTTTTGCTCATCACATCATGCCTTTTTGCCTGTTATTTTCACTCATATATTCATTTTTATACACACTTTCCCCTAATACATGCATTTTTGTAAATATTTTTAAGCTGGTGAACTACATCCCAACATTCTAATAAATGCAAATTTTGAAGGATGGGTGTGTTTCAGTTCTCATATTGTTTCAGAAAGTGCAGATTTGATAAATTCTGCTTGAAATGCGAACTGAATCAAAATTCTCACCCATCCTTACTCCCATGTCCCATCACCTTCCTCTTCCGCAAGTTTGTTTGCCCATGAGTGGTTTTTGGAGGGGGGGGCTGTCTTCCTCCCTTGTAAGTTTGTTTGCCTGGGAAAGCCATTGGAAAGCTGGGAGGAAGTGGTCAATCATTGTTTCAGTCCAGTTTTTATTCCCCTTGCTAAGGCTGTAATCCAAATCCCATTTCTCTGGGAGTAAGTCCCTATGTTCATACATCTGAGTGCATATAGTTAAGATTACACTATAAAATGGTGACTTGACCAACTAAAAACGGTGGTGTTCTTTTCAGATCTCTGTCTGCATCAATAAAGTTTCCAGTGCAGCATAAACAAAATAATGCTAAGAGTTGGTAACTGGCCCGAGGTAGGAAGTGAGTAAAAACAATGAGTAAAGTGAGTTTAAAATGTTAAATGGCACATGCTCAGGGTAACGTTTGTAGTCCATACGCTTATACCATAATAAATTTGTTCGTCTTGAAGACAGCACAAGACTTATTTTGTGGTACCTTATTTCATGTGTTCCTTTCTAGTAGATGGGGGGGTCTATTTGTAGTTTTCTCAAGTTTCCAAACTTGCACCCCCACTCCAGTTCAAAATCAGGGACAAGAAGGCTGGAAATAGACTTTTGGTTTGGTTTGTTATTCCTTATTTCTCAGTATTACTTTTATATCCAGTCCATCTTTCTTCCAAGGTGCTCAAAGTAACATCCATAGGTCTCCTTTACTCCATCTTATCCTCACAACTCCTATGTGAGATAGGTTAGGCTGAGACACAGCGATTGGCTGTAGGTCACACAGTGAGTTTCATAGCTGAGTGGTGATTTTAACCATTGTCTCCCAGGTCTTAGTCTATTTAATTTCCCTGCATTTTATTACACCTTCTGGTAAGATATAGAAATGGATAAGCTGGGGGGGTGTTAATATTTTCCCATAGATCTGGAAATGTATGGAGTCCCTTGTTAACAGTCTTGTGTGGCACCTTTCAGACTAATTAATTCAGGCTGCAATCATGTGTACCTGGGAGCAATCCCCATGGAATTCAGTGGGAGCTTACCTTTGAATAAAGTACAGTTATTGTGGCATGAATTCACACTAGATATTGTGACAGCAGGGACCCCTTCTCAACCAAGATAAGACAGATGCTAAATATTAATAAAACTGTGATGTTTAAGTGTTCGCTGTTACTTTCCAGAGGAAGATAGGAAGAGAACCAGAACAGGTGTAGGCCAAACAACTTTTGTTGCAGCAGAGAAGGAACTATGACAGCAGGAGCTCCTTCTGAACCAAAGAAGACATTTTAAAGCTAAGTTAGGTGCTAACTATTTGTAAAACAGCAACGCTTAAGTGTCTACAGTATCCTTACTGGAGGATGGGGAGAAAACCAGAATAACTTCCTCCCCTCTAAGTTTGTTTGCCTGGGAGAGCCATTGGAAAGTTGGGGGGAGGTAGCCCCCATGACCTCTCACTGGCCAAGGGCATGGGACCTCTCAGCAGCCTCACCAGCTGTAGTAGGCACCAGCCACCACTATCAGCGTGAATGCGCTGGAAGCTCCCTGTATACATGTCCTTTTTCCAGATTATCCCTGTGCTGCCCTCATAGGCAAAACATCTGATTTTTTACATTGTCTTGTGTTTTCTTAGTTACTTAACTGACTAAGGGCTCATCTACATGGTGCTTTAATGTGTAGTTGGTGCTACTCACATCTCCTTTAAATCTGCATGATTCACATGACATTACCAACAAACAGAAGCTCTCACAGTTTTCCCTTTGTAAATCCGTACTAACCCAATCCACTGAAAATATGAAGAGTGGAGATTGAATTTAAGACTTAACACTTGAATTGAATTAAAATGAAATGTGGAGAAAAAAATGTTTCCACTCCATTTCTCTAGTGGTTGCAGACGGTTTGCTCTGATGCTTTTAGGTGGGTGTGTCAATCATTCCCCTCCACACGCACTATCACCTCCTCCATTCTTTCACTTTGTTTCCTGTAGGCTGACAAGCAACTTCCAGTTGCTCTCCTCCATTCTGCTGGCCTTGTTTATGTTGCTGAAAATTGTGTATTTATTTTCTTTTTCCCCTACGTTGTGTGCAAACATATAGCACTGCTCAAACAAAGATTTGTATTTCAGCTGTATTCTACCAACCATAGGCATGGGAAACACAGATGTTCACACTTCCAGGTTGTTATTTTTTAAAGGAACCTACTGCAGCTGGTAGAACAGACTGGGCATGCTCAGTCACCTAGCAACCAGAGGGAGTGGAAATGTATGATTAGAGGGCATGGCCACAAGGAAACAGCAAGACTAATCCTTCCCAAAGCAATGTCTACTTGTGTGAATGGTAAAACACAATTGGCACATAACTTTGAGCAGGAACTGCAGACAGTGCAGATCTATTACAAAAATAAATGCAGTGTATTTCCTATGAAGAAATGCTCCCATGTAGATGAGCCCTAAGTGTTTTCATCTGTTCATCCCTGAAGCCAGGTCAACCAAGAGAAATGACTCCTCAGTTTTTTTTAAAAAAAAGTAAATAAATTTATTGTAATGCAATGGAAATACAGAAAATAAAACAAAACATATATCCTATTAGAACAACCAGACACAGTAACGAACAGAGCATGTTTAGCTAGATTAGCTAGATTATAAAACCAGAGCTTGGAAGATTACTTTTAAAAAGTAATAAATTACAGTTACAGTTACATGGCCCCAAAAAGTAGTAATTACCGTTACAATTACAATTGCTCTGAAAGTAACTGATTACTTTACTTTTCCTTCAAAGTAATCACTACAATTACATTTCAGTTACTTTAAAAAAAACGCCTACAAGGTGCTGGCCTTGGCTGCTACACATCTAAGTAGCCTAAAACAACATTAAAAATAAACAAACACATACAAAGGTAGTAGAATAATTATTTTTATTAATAAGATAGCAATGGTGGTCTCTCCGCTGGTAAGGGTGGGAGGGAGGGAGGCTGAGGCCAGTACTCAGATCTTTGCACGTCAAACCAAGTGCAAACTCCCCCCCACTCAGACAGAGCATAATCTCTCTCACTTAACCACCTCCCGGACCCTGCCCTGCCACCAAGTAAGGGACACTCACTCAAGCAAACATTTTCCCCTGAGATGCAAAAAAGTTAAAATACTGCAAATGCAGCACAGTAGCCAGAGAGGGTGGTGGAGGCCACTTTGTGTGCCAAGTGCAAACACACACACACACACACACGCACGTTGTCATCTTTCATCTCCACAGTTCTTTATCTCCATTCTGCTGCTGCCTCCTTATCCTCCTTTATCCATGTTCTTGACCTCCAGATCCTTTTCCCCTCCACTCCATTCTTCCCCACCACTATCCATTTTTTTAAATAATTGTTTTCTCCACTCCACCCCGTCTCACTCTCTGCCTCCTCCCTCGTCCCCTCCTGCCCATCCACAGAACATAAGGAAAGAGCGACACTGCACAGAAGCCCAGTTTGAGGCACATGATTTTCATCCACAAATCAGAGGAGCAGAAGACTTCCCCTGTCCCCCCCAAGTAATGCCCAAAAGTAATTCTGGAAACGTTACAATTACTCCACAAAAGTAATAAAATTACTCCTAGTTCTATTACAAACAAAATGTAAAGGAATTACCCACTCGTTACTCAAAAAAGTAATGAATTACAAGTAATTCATTACTTGTAACTAGTTACTTCCAAGCTCTGTATAAGACTTTCTAGTTTAACCGTCTTGACCAGTTCCTTCGTCATGTATTTAGTACAGTGATTCTCACATACCAGATCAAGGAGAAGGGAAATGCAGACTTCTATGATAAAGGCTCGAATTTGATAGAGACTTGAGTGCTGGCACCTCTTTTTAAAAATAATATGCAGTGAATTCTAGAGACCTGGCAAGCTGTGCTAGCATTAGATTGCCGTTGTTTATAGCGAGAAAGGAGGATGTACCTTACCCATCCAGCCATTTTCTGCCTTCCTCGAATAGCACGAAGAGGAAAAAAAAATACCATCTAGTAAGCAAGTAACTTCCCATGGTGGTAAGTAGATTGGGTAGATTGTTCCTACTGGTCTTAAGTGGGTAAAAGGGTTGCACCCCCCCCACTGCACTGAATATACATATATAAATAATCTGTGTGTATGTATATATGAATGTGTGTGTATACACACACACATACACACATATTATACCGCCACGAGAGTGGCTGTATACTAAAGCCAGTGTGGATTTTTCACATTCCGCAATGTTAAATTGAAAATACACCCCATGCCATTCTGATGCTTCCCATAAACTCATTTCTAAACAAAACCTTACAAAACTTAAAGTCCTGAACTCAGAAACGCTTGCTTAACAACCCTGTCAA
Source organism: Rhineura floridana (assembly GCF_030035675.1). Taxonomy (NCBI): domain Eukaryota; kingdom Metazoa; phylum Chordata; class Lepidosauria; order Squamata; family Rhineuridae; genus Rhineura; species Rhineura floridana. The sequence continues at coordinate 66,356,417 of NC_084481.1, forward strand.
TTTTCATGGCAATACACAAAACAGAGAGAATTGAGAGTTCAAAGTCTAAAAAGAGAAGAAAAAAACCCAGAGCCCTTTTGGACTTTTTTCTCTCTGAATTCTCATAATCAAATTCATTAAAAATCAGCCATGTTCACAGAGTACCTGTAATCCTGTTAATGACCTTGCCCCATACTCTGACCTTCATCTTCTGCAGTTTAAAAGTTAAAAAATGCCTGGCTGATTTTTAATTAATTTAAGAAATTTTTACTGCAACCCAATTATAACGTCGGGCATACTCAGTAAGAACCATTAGTCAGTGTTTTAAAAGCCAGACTCACAGCTGCTTGGCTTGGCTAATCAGGGGGCCACACCCACACCAGACTTTGATTTCACTTGAGGCAGTCATGGCTTCCCCCAAAGAATCCTGGGTAGTGTAGTTTGTGAAGGGTGCTGAGAGGAGACTCAGGAGACTATTCTCTTGACAGAGCTCCAGTGACCAGACTGGTTTAACAGTCAGCCACTCTGATTGAAGGTCTGTGAGAGAAACAGGGCTTCTCTAGAAACTCTCAGCACCCTTCACTAACTACACTTCCCAGGATTCTTTGAGAGAAGTCATGGCTGTCCAAAGTGAAATAAAGGCCTGGTGTGGATGTGGCCAGGGTCAGTTTTGGTTTAAATTTGGGTGGGAGACTACATGTGCCTGCTGTAGAATAAAAAGGTGGGGGAAACGCTGAAAAGCAATGATACTGTTCACAATGTTTTCCTTTAGCTATCTCTGCTATCTTTTTGGCTCCTTTTGAAGACTTTTCCTCTTTCAACAAGCCTTTTAAGTTGAGACCTATCCCAGTCTGCGTCTGTGTTAGAATTACTTTTAATATGTTTTCTTTAATATGTTTTAACCCTTTTTTTTAAAAAAGATGTTTTTAAAGCTTTTTAAAAAATATTTTAACATTGTTTTGTTTTAATGTATTTTAAGGTATTTTTATGATGTTTTAAAGTGATTTTATCATTTCTGTTTGCCACCCTCAGCTACTGCTGGGAGGAAGGACGGGATATAAATCAAATAAATAAATAAATAAAGGGGCTTCCCATCTGCCCAGTACCCACCCACCCAATCTCCTCTTCCTCCCTCCCCCCTCCCCCAGGTCAATGTTGGACTGTGACCTGGGAAACCAGGGTTTGAATCCCCACACAGCCATGAAACTCACTAGGTGACCTTGGGCCAGTCACTGCCTCTTAGCCTCAGAGGAAGGCAATGGTAAAACCACCTCAATACCATTTACCATGAAAACCCTATTCAAAATAATAATAATAATAATAAATAAATAAATTTTATCTCTAGGCCGCCTATCTGGCCGCACAAGCGGCCACTCTAGGCGGCGTACAAGATCAAGTAAAATACAACATACAAACTACATAAAAACCCAAGAACTACAATATAAAACAAAACAAACCCCACCCATAGCTAAAACCAATAAAATTAGGCTACCCCAGGGATCTTGTAGGCCTGCCTGAATAGCCAGGTTTTCAAGGCTTGGCAAAAACTTGGCAGGGAGGGGGCATGGCGAAGATCATAAGGGAGAGAGTTCCAGAGGGTGGGGGCCACGATTGAAAATGCCCTCTCTCTGGTCCGCACCAGTCTAGCTGTTTTGACTGGTGGGACCGAGAGAAGGTCTTGAGTGGCTGATCTAGTCAGGCGGCATATTTGTTGATGCTGGAGGCGTTCCTTCAGATAAGCTGGGCCGAGACCGTATAGGGCTTTAAAGGTTAGTACCAACACCTTGAATTGGGCCCGGTAAACAAATGGTAACCAGTGTAGATCTTGTGACACCGGAGTGATGTGATCGCGGCAACGGCTGTTCATAATCAAACGTGCTGCCGCATTCTGTACCAGCTGCAGTTTCCGGACCGTTTTCAAGGGTAACCCAATGTAGAGCGCATTACAGTAGTCTAAGCGAGAGGAGACCAGGGCCATAAGTCCAGTTGACTTGAAGGCAGTCCATTTTCATTTTCAAATATGATTGCACAGAAATAAATCCCATTAAACTCAAAAAGTATACAAATGATCAAACCCACTATCCCTTCCCCTCCCTCCTATCCCCTCCCTCTTGCCCCTTCCCTCCCCCTTCCTTTGCACCTTCCTACCCATCCCCATCACCTTCCAATCCCCTCCTTCCCCCTCCCCTTCCTCCTCCCCATAGTCAGTTTTACCTATCTTAAGCATGATTACACGGAAGTAAATACCACTGAACTCTATAAGCATGCAAATAATCAATCCTGCCCTCCCCTCCCCCTCCTTTTGCCCCCCTCCGATATGCTCCTTCCTTTTCCCCCTCCGCCCCCATGGTCAGTTTTTCCTTTCCTAACCATGAGTAAATCCCATTGAACTCAATAAGCATGTTAATGATCAGACCTGATTTTTTCCTCCTTTTCCTCTCCTCTTCTTTCCTTCTCCCCTCCCCTCTTCTTTCTTCCTCCTCCCCTGCCCACTCCAGCCCTCCCTCCCTCCCCCTCGGTCAGTTTTACCTATCCTAAGCATGATTGTATGGGAGTAAATCACACTGAACTCGATAAACATGCAAATGATCAAACCTGTCCTTCTTCTCCCCTCCCACTCCTGCCTGCTCCCCTCCCAGTCCTCCCCTCTGCCTTTCCACTCCTCCTCCTCCTCCCCTCCCCATCCTCTGTGGTCAGTTTCACCTATCCTAAGCATGATTGCAGGGGAGTAAATCCCACTGAACTCAATAAGCATGCAAATGACCATTCTCAGCAAACTTGCACATGATCCCATTTCTTTCCTCCCAGATTAAAAAGCAGGGAAATTCACTAATAAGGAAAAAAATGCTTGCTGTTTAAGAACGTACCTATAGCCCACAGATATTTCTGTCAAACTTTAAAAAGCAGGGAAATTGGGCAACTATAGTGAATGCATCAGGGGAGCAGGAGACCTGACCTCCTCTCTGAGATGTTGTACTGCCCTACAAATTTGTCAGAATGCAAACACAATTTGGGTTGGTCTTTCACAGTCCACTTGCTGTGTAGCTTGGAAGAATTTGGTAACATGTACCTCTGAGCATATGGTGAGTGGTGGCAACACCTGCAATGAACCCAAATAACAGAAAGAAGACATGTGCTGTGCTGATCTTGTTTTAGCAGGGAGGAAGCAACATTATTAAGACAGTTGATATAGTTCAGATGGTCACTTTGAATATGTCTGATTTCCTTTGCAATTTTAGTGAAGTTTCCTGTAGGAAATCATTTTCGTTTGTTTCTATTTCTGTGAATATGTGAAGTACAGCAACACTTTGCAAAATTTACACTAAAAAAACTCCAAACATAATTATGGAATAATGGTACTGACTTCTGCAGAATAATCTCCAGTGGACCTCAGGAGTATCTCAATTTGCACAAGATAAGACAGCGGGAGGTGAAATATATTCTAGCAAAATTATAGGTGTGCTCTGTTTTTAATTGACAGTTCCCACCTTGCCTTAAATAAAGTGGTTTAAACATAGCAGGCTGAAAACATGCATCCTCTTTTTCCCCACAGCTAAGAGTCATTGCTGAAGTAGCAACATATTGTTGACCCATTAGGCTTTACTACCACAGGTTGTTTTTCATCAAGTCTGAAAGTTTCAAGAGGTCTGGGGAAGAACGAGTGTTATCAGCTGCAAAGCCTGTGTCTGGCCTGGGAACGGACGGCCAAGGCCAGTAATGTAGTCATGGCAACCAGAGAGATATCGGCTGGGAAAAGTTCCAACAGCCTTCTGTTTGTGTCTGTCTAAGTTTTGCTTTTGAAGAGAGATGTTCTGTCTAGGGGGGGGGAAGCTACTTGTAACTGCTATGAGCCTTAATGTCCTGAGTAAAAAGGACTCTTAACAAGATCTATTGCCTCTGTGATGTTTCTTGACCATTTTACTTCCAAAAGTAACGTGTGCTGTCATGCAACAACCGCACACATCAACAGGGTTATGGGCCCAGATCCAGCACGCGTTACACAAGAGTAAGTGGCTGGTCTGAATGGCAGACGGAGAACCAGAGGGCAGCTTGATTGATTGTGCCAGACAGAGGTGAGCGAACATGGCTGTAAACATGTCTGGAGGCATGCCAATGGAAAGACTTACGGAAAAGAATTACGCCAGCTGGAAGATGAGAATGCGGGCTTTCCTGATAAAATAAGATTTATTTGATGTGATTGAAGGGACCCCACCGGTACCACCAACAGCAGCCTGGACGCGTAGAGATGAGAAGGCGCAGGCTTTTATTACCTTGGCTCTATCCGATTCACAATTGCTGTACGTGAGAGATGAACCCACAGCCAGACGTATATGGGACGTGTTGCAGGCTTTACATGTGCAACAGACAGCGGGATCCAAGCTGTGTCTGGCAAGGAAGCTGTACCAGATGCGCTTCACGGGTGAGTGCACCATGAGTGCACTCACTGAATTCATCTCACTGAATTCAGGCGTTTGTTTGCTGAGTTAGAGGATCAAGGGGTCGAACACAGTATCCTTCAGAAGACCTATATGATCCTGGCTTCACTCGATGGGAGTTGGAATAATTTCGTGATGGCGATGGAAGCTATGCCAGATGGCGGCCTGAATGTAGCTTTTATTGAGGAAAAACTGACCCAGGAGTGGCAGCGGAGACAAGAGGCGAAAAGTGCTGAGCCGAAGGAGGCAGTCAGAAACAAGCAGGATAGCAAGCAGGAGCAGCAACGGCTGAAAACTTGTTATTTCTGTGGAGCACGTGGGCATCTTCAAAGAGACTGTGCAGTCAAGCAAAGAAACAGAGATGGAGGCTGGAAGCAGGGCAGTGTGAACTTTGTCAGCGCATAAAAAGCCTCGGTTTATGGAGACTGACTGGACTTTGGACAGCGGAGCGTCCCATAGTCTCGTAAAGGACTTACGTTTATTGCACACATCAAAAGAAGTGCAGGACTATGTTTTACTGGCTGATGGATCGAGATGAACTGTCAAAGCACGAGGAACGGTGAGATTGGATAAGATTGGCATAATTTCTGATGTATTGTATGTCCCTGACTTGTCTTGTAATATTTTGTCTGTTCGAAAACTGACCAATATTGGGTTTTCTGTGGGGTTTGACAGAGACAAATGTTTTGTGAAAAGAGGGGGTGAAATATGCATGCAAGGGAGCCTGAAAGATGATCAGTTTGTAATAAAGAGCAATCAAGCAGGGTGTGTTGCGTTTGGTGCTGAAGCACAGACACATAAAGGCTGTGTGCATGATTGGCACAGAAGGCTGGGGCATGCAAATTATGAAACAATTAAGAAAACCCCGATGCATAGTGAAAACATGCGGTTGAAAGATTGTGGGCAGTTAATGGATTGTGATGCCTGCCATAAAGCGAAAATGACAATTGCACCAATAAACCGGGAGGCGAAAAGCTCGACAACCGCTCCCTATCAGCTAGTTCATGTTGATTTATCAGGGCCAATAAACAGTTCACGAGGAGGTGCAAGGTATTTTATGGTCATAGTAGATGACTTCTCAAGATTCACTCATGTTTATTTGCTGAAAAGAAAAGATGAGGCAGAGCAGAAGTTGCGTCTGTTCATCAAAAAGTTGAAACGCAGCATGGCACTGTGATGTTCCTATATATTAGTGTATATATGGTAAGTGCTGGTTGTTTAGAGTATACATGGTAAGTAGTGAAAGAGGAGGGGGAGTGAATGGGCAATAGAATGCTTGATGATTGGCTGAATGTTTAAAATGGCTGACAGTATAAATGAAAGGATGACAGGTAAATCTGTGTGAATGTGAGGTGGTGAATTGTGGAATCTGGGGGGAGAAGAGAAAGAGTGGATTGCTTGGTGGGGTTTAGAGAGTTGTTTACCAGGAGGGAGGTGGAGTTCGGATTAGTATTGAGTAAAACCATATGCTTATGTGCCTTAAGAAGAAATCTTGTTAATCTTGTTAGCTTTGTTATCTGTAATAAATACTTAATTTGGTTTACCAAAGGCCTGATCCTTGGCTGGGGTTTCACACACCAGAAGGGAGGGTAAGGTAATGACCAAGGCTGAAGGGGAACTGTAACAAATGGTGGCAGCGGTGAAGAGAATAACAATACCAGTATTCAGAGTCTCTGGGAATACTAGTATTGGGACGTTACTGGTGGTTGCCTAGCAGGGGGATCTGTTGAGATCTGTGCTAGAGCGGGGAGAGAAATCATAAGAGAGAGCGGTCCGGACTGGTGGAGTCCCTGGTGGTGCCTAGAGACAGGCAGTAACCATGACCAGGTAGGAACCTGACAGGGAGAGCCAGGGAAGGACGCATCACAGGCACCAATGTGAAAGCGATACACTCAGACCAGGGAGGGGAATTCACAAGCAAAGCATTGAGTGACTTCCTCGAGAGTAAGGGAATAAACCAGAATTTCACAGCTCCATTTTCTCTGTTTTCTAACGGGACCGCAGAGAGAAAAAACAGGGTGCTTCAAGAAGCTTTGAGAGCCATGTTAGAGGATTCTAGTCTTTCACATTCTTTCCGGGGAGAAGCTATTCTGTATGCGAATTACATTCACAACAGGGTGTTACACAGCGCCATTGGAATGTCACCCTACGAGAAATTCACTGGGAGAAAGCCTAGGGTGCAGCACATTGAGAGATTTGGAGCCCGTTGCTGGGTCCACATTCCACAAAGTAAAAGATGTGGCAAACTTGCACCTAGAGCACAGGAAGGGTTTGTGCTGGGTTTTCAGAATGCATATTACAGAATATGGATACCACAAACACAGCAATTAGTTCTGAGCAGAAGCATTAAAGTCTCAGAAAAGCCTTGGGATCAAAAGCAAACAGTCATACTTACAGGATCAGATGAAACACAAGCACAAGTATTTACACCAAAACAAGATGTGAAAGTGGAAGGAACAGATATTCCACTCAAGGATGCATTAAATGAACTGATATGGGGCAAACGTAAGACAAAGAAACGTAAAGCTGACGAGATGACAGATCCTGAGCAAGCCATGCCAGGAACAAGTTCAGGAGGGGGTGCAGTGGGAGCAGAAGCTCCAATTCTTTTAAGGCGCTCTGAGAGAGCTAACATTAGGAAACCTCCTGACAGATTTACTGTGGGGGTAATTACCAGCCTTGGTATGCACAAAGTCATGGAGATGGATGCAGAAACGTTATATCTGACTTGTGTTCAGCCGAAGTTTGATTAAATAAAGTTTGGATATGTGTGACATGTAAACTGACATGCAATGTATGATGCAGTGTATTGAAATGTATTGCCTATGTATAGTAGAAAATGTATTCCTGAAATGCCATTGTTATTGTTGTAAAAGACTTGCAGACATGATGAAAAAAGGGGAACATGTTGACCCATTAGGCTTTACTACCACAGGTTGTTTTTCATCAAGTCTGAAAGTTTCAAGAAGTCTGGGGAAGAAGGAGTGTTATCAGCTGCAAAGCCTGTGTCTGGCCTGGGAACGGACGGCCAAGGCCAGTAATGTAGTCATGGCAACCAGAGAGATATCGGCTGGGAAAAGTTCCAACAGCCTTCTGTTTGTGTCTGTCTAAGTTTTGCTTTCGAAGAGAGATGTTCTGTCTGGGGGGTGAAGCTACTTGTAACTGCTATGAGCCTTAATGTCCTGAGTAAAAAGGACTCTTAACAAGAGCTATTGCCTCTGTGATGTTTCTTGACCATTTTACTTCCAAAAGTAACGTGTGCTGTCACGCAACAACCGCACACATCAACACATATTGTAATCAGTCTGATTTTACATCAAACTGCAGTTTCAGATTCAACTGTTAATGCACCCAAAATAGAAATAGAACATAACCTCCCATTTGAAACACAAAAAAATGATGTCTTCACCATCGTATGCCATTGACCAATAAAAAAGGCTTTGAAATTAATAAAAATAAATTTGACACAGATTTCTGGGATGAACAGTGAGGGAAATAAAATTTTCTAGTTTAGATTCTCTGTAGAAACATTAGTAACACAGGAAAGAATCAAAGTAAGAAGAACACCAACAAACATACAAAAATATAATTCTCTATCTTTGGAGATGACAGCCACTCTCGTGGCTGTATAATACACACACACACATCCATCCATCTATCCATCCCTGGGGAGGAAATGAGGTAGAGTGATCTTCAGTGGGGAGATGCCTGCCAGTCATTTTGAAGAAGGATATGTATTTAAAAATATTTTTGTCTTTACTGAATTGCTAAACAGGCTCTACAGGGCAACAGGGTGAGGAAGGCTGCATTCCAATGCAACTTTACTTGGGAGTAAGCACCATGTAACAGGGTGGGGGCAGGGACAAAAAATGCAGATGCTAATACCTCAGCCTATAGTACAGAGAGGTTTACTTTTCTATCTTATATTTGTTCATGGGAGGGAACATTAAGTGGATTCAACCCCCTTTATTCCAGCCTCCATGATGGCAGCCAGACACTCCCATTGAATTCAGCACTTAAGACACATGCCCTGAGACACAGAGGCAATTGAGAGGAAGTCTGCTTCTCGTTGCTGATTCATCCAGAAAGAGAGCTAGAGTTTGTGGATAACTGGGGAGCTGTATGTGTTGATCAAGTGAGCATGTGCAGTTTTCTAAACTGCCTAGGTTCTGCATATGCAGCAGGCAAGCAAGCTAAAATTCATGAGTTTTCCAGGACAGCTGTGGCTAACATTGGCTAACAACAATGAAAGGCGGGAGTAGGCTGATTTCTCACAAAATGATTGGGCTGAAAACTACCTCCACATTTTGCCTTGTATCTCCGGATCTACAAGGGCTAGTGACTTCCTTTTAAAAAAAAAAAAAATGAAAACTGGGAAACCGGGCAACCTAATGGGCTAAGTGGGCAGCAAGTGGCATGGCTAGAATCTGGGTAAAACCAGGCAATATGGCAACCCTACCCACCCACCACTGTTACACGACGCGCTGCCCATGAGCAATGTGGCCCTTGAGCTGAAAAAAGGTTTCCACACCTTCTTTAGTCCAACTAAACTTCTCTTTAGTCAACAAAGAGAAAATTTAAAAAGAAAATAGGCCCAACCAAGATGAACTCTCTTCAGCATTTGACTGTACACACATATCTGATAGAGCCACATTTGAACTACAGTTGACTTCTTTTAAAGGATTCCCTGAGGTGCTGCTAAAAAATTTTGTAAAGCCAATTGCAATTGTCTCACTTGTGGAGAGAATAAACCAGTTTCTAGTGAGTTGCTTCAAGGAAGGTTACAGGTCTCCATAGGGACTGCCTGTGATCTTTAGAAAGTGCATTTCCCTCCAGCAAGGGAAGAATTGCTAAATGTCACTCAGAGCCTATTACTGAACACTCTGATGTTGCAGTTCTCATTTTACTTACATTATAGTACAATCTCCTTTAAGTATATTAAAATCTTTCCTAAATGCAAAAAGTACACTGAGTCAGCTATGTGGAATAGCATGTTAGTTTACCCAGCAGAGAGAAACTAACTTTTTAACTATAATCTTTAAAAATATATTGTTTTTGATGCAACAGGATGGATCACAAAAATGGCTATCATTTCATTGTTTTAATGGAAGGCCCTAACATGTCCTTTTTATTGACTATTTCTAAAAATTGTCTATCTTCTGACGTTTTAACAATACATTGATTAAACACAATCTTCCAAATTGTGCTTTGCTAAGACTAGATAGAGTTTTCTCTTCCAGCAATTTCTCTCTTCTTACAGAACTTGTTTATCCAGGAAACAACACTTTCCAGCCTTTCCCAAGCTTTGGGTCCCCAGATGTTGCCATAATTCCTGACCATTGGTCATGCTGGCTGGGGTTGATGGGATTTGTAGTCCAGCAACATCTGAGGACCCAAAGCTTGGGAAAGGCTGCAATTTTAGACCAATAATAAATCATCATCAAACACATGCTAATTAGAATAGAATCATAGAATAGTAGAGTTGGAAGGAGCCTATAAAGCCATCAAGTCCAATACCCTGCTCAATGCATGAATCCAAGTTAAAGTATACCCAACAGGTGGCTGTCCAGCTGCCTCCTGAAGGCCTCCAGTGTTGGAGAGCCCACCATGTCCCTAAGTAATTGGTTCCGTTGTCGCACTGCTCTAACAGGAAGTTCTGTCTTCTCTTCTCCAGGCTAAACATGCCCAGTTCTTTCAATCTCTCCTCATAGTGCTTTGTTTCCAGTCCCCTGATAATCCTCATTGCCCTCCTTTGAACCTGTTCCAATTTGTCTGCATCCTTCTTAACATGTGGTGTCCAGAACTGGGTGCAGTAATCAAGATGAGAGCTAACCAGTGCCAAATTGAGAGGACCTGGTCCTTCACGTGATTTGGAATCTATACTTCTGTTAATGTATTTGCATATAAAGTAGCATTTGCCTTTTTTTCAGCCACATCTCATTGTTGGCTCATATTCAGCTTGTGATCAACTACAATCCCAAGATCCTTCTCGCTTGTAGTGCTGAGCCAAGTATTCTCCATCTTATAACTGTGCATTTGGTTTCTTTTTCCTAGATGTAGAACTTTGCACTTAACCCTGTAAAATTTCATTTTGTTGTTTTCATCCCAGTGCTCCAGCCTTATCAAGATCTCTTTGAATTTTGTTTGTCCTCCAGGGTATTATCTATCCATCCCAATTTTGTATCATCTGCAAATTTGATAAGCGTTCCCAGCACCTCCTCACAGGGGCGTCACTACCGGGGTGCGGAGGGTGCGGCCCGCACCCGGGTGTCACCATGAGGGGGGTGACATCCAGAGCTGCCCCGCACCGTTGCCCAGCAAGGCTGCTCCAACTCCTCCTCGGAAGTGGGTGGGCGGGCGAGACAGAGAGCAGTGTCGGTGGGGCGAGGGAGGCATGCCGGCGTTCCCAGGCCTTCTCCGGCTGGGTGCCCCTCCGGCGCACACCCTCCCAGGGGCATGGACGGGGTGGTTGGTGTCGAGTGCGCGCGCACACGCACACAAGCCCAGCCACCTCGTCCATGCCCCTGGGAGGGCGCACACTGGAGGTCCGCACTCCCCCGCACTCCCGCTAGTGATGCCGCTGCCTCCTCATCTAAGTCATTAAAAAGATGTTGAAGAACACTGGGCCCAGAACTGAGCCCTATGGTACTCCATTAATTACCTCCCCGCACTTTGAGAAGGAACCATCAATAAGCACTCTTATGATTCCGTAGCCAACTGTTAAAACACTAATATTTTTTAAAAATCTGCTTCTGAGACAGAAGCTGAATTTTAGTTAAGGCCGAGCACACTTTTCCTCTAAACAAAATATTTTAAGTATGAAAATTAATAAACTTTCTTGAAGGAAATTAAGACTGCAATCTTTACCTGGGAGTTAGTCCCATTGAATTTACTTGGGCTTATTTCTAAGCAGCCATGCATAAGATTGTATTGTAAGCCTCTAATGCTCTTCAGAGTGCTTCCACACACATGCATGGAAATGGACTGCCTTCAAGTCTATCCTGACTTATGGTGACCCTATGAATAGGGTGTTCATGGTAAGCAATTAATTAGTGGCCAGTTAATAGGATCTGACAGCAGTCTCTTACACCATCTGGACCTTTGTAGGGACATTGTTACTGGAAATGAGAAGCTAAAAGTGAATGCAGAATCATTGTTTTACCTTTCTGGATCTAGTCATTTTTAAGAGACGACTGTGACAAAAGGCAATATACATAAAGTTAAGATACAGAACAGTCATTTGTGGCAGGACTGCATTCAGAAGCATTTTCATTAACAAACCTTAATTTAGAATTTGAACATTTTGATATTTGCAAATAATCCATGGATAGTCAGTCTTGTGGGGAAAGTTCCTTGCAATAGGACTTTTATCATTTACTTCCTTAGGAGGATTAATCTGATGCACTATTTTGCTTCTATGTTCAGAAACATCATGGAGTTCAGAGCTTGGAAAAGTTACTTTTTTGAACTACAGCTCCCATCAGCCTAATCCAGTGGCCATGTTGCCTAGGGCTGATGGGAGTTGTAGTTCAAAAAAGTAACTTTTCCAAGCTCTGGGAGTGATGACATTCCATACCTTGGAACAGGGCACTTAAGTCTGAGAGATGAACTACAAAAAATAATGTATTACAGCAGTGGTTCCCAAACTTTTCCCCCCCATGGACCACTTGAAAATTTGAATGTCTTGATGGACCACTTAACAATGTTTTCTGCCTGTTGTAGCAATTGGCATGTGCTATGCTAGATGTTGTATGGTTTTTAATTGTATTTTATTGCTTCTTTTATTTCTTAATATAGAAATAAATAGTAAAGAATTCACAGTAACAGTAAAATACAAGAGAAAAAGATGCAATAAAATACAGTTAAAAATGGATATGAATGTTTAATGCAGACATGCCATGGATCATCTGAATGAAGCTCGTGGACCAGTGGTGGTCCATGGAGCACAGTTTGGAAACTCCTATGTTACAACCTTCTAAGGATTGTGTTGCTTCAGACTGTATATAATGACTGTTGGTTTCCTCACTTCAAAAAAAGAAAAGAAAAACTTCCTTGCATATAACTAGCACATCAGGTAGAAACCAGACCAGATTTTTTTTTATTGATAATTCTAATTTTCTAAGTGAACAGAACATTTATAAATGCAATCCTCCATCTGCAATCTCATGTGATACAGTCTCAACAGGTCTGTATCTCATAATTAGTCAGTATGTGCAGCGTGAGTCTGAGGGCAAATAGTGTGTAATAGAATCTAGAACAGATCACAACTAGTGAGACTATAAAGGCATGTCTTTATCTCAGTGTCCTGTACCACTGATTTAGCATTTCAGTCTAAATCTGAGAAGACTGGAAGCTGTACCTGGGAATAGATGGTATCCCGTGCTGTGAAGGTGGATTGTGATGCTTAGAACTCCACAATTCTCTAGTTTCTGAAGTCTTCTGTGAGGGCTACTATAGAATCAACACTAGCGAAACAGTTCATCAGAGTCTTGAGTATAATAATAATACGTTCCCATGGGACCTGAGGCATAAAGCCACTCTTCCAAGTTATGGGCACTACATGGAGGCTGCTTCAAATAGCCTCCAAATGTCAGCAGCTCCATGGGGTGGCAGTGATGTGCAAACTTCCCATTCTGAAGCAATGATCCACATGGCAATGTGCTGTACACATTATAGTAATTTAAACACCCTGCATTAACTTAGAAATTTTGGGTAATAGTGTTTTGGGAGGATGGTGGTTTGTACTTACAGTCACTCACAGACTTAGGTGTCCTCACAAAGAGTGTATATGTCCTGCCATATGTGGTTTCTACTCCCCTGCTCTGCTTGTTTCCCTTCCAGCCACGCTGTCATAACTTCTTTCCAAGAGTTGGGACAAGAAGATGACGTTCCATGGTGTGGTGCACTCTCAGTAATAATCATATTGTTCATTCCAGGAAAAAGAAGCACCCATATTAGCCTTGTTAAGTCCTTTTCCCAGGATTTCCCGGGCTGACTAGATATGGCCATTATATCATGGGCCACTATTATAGCCTATACAATATTTTCCAAAATATGGCTGTTTTTACATCACTCACAAATCACTTGTACAATCTACCTGACATCCATAGTTTCAGAAGAGGGCTGAACACATCAAGTGTGCAATCAACAACCATCAGTATTCATAACATTACGATATCTTGACAGAAAAATAGCTATTCTGAAGCTAAGTCAAAGGATGATGCTTTCCAGATTCTGTTTCCTAAGACATCTGTTGAAAATAATTATTTATTTTGGCTTTTGAAATCCTACTCATCTTGCTCAGTCAATATTCTTGAAGATTTGGCTAATTATTTTAAACCTATCTGAACCAGCTATCATCCAGAGCTTGGAAAAGTTACTTTTTTTTGACTACAACTCCCATCAGCCCCAGCCAGCGCATGCTGGCTGGGGCTGATGGGAGTTGTAGTTCAAAAAAGTAACTTTTCCAAGCTCTGCTATCATCATCGTGTGTCCCTCCTTTAATCTGCATGCTGAGAGTTTATTGTTAACTGGGACACTTCAAACAAATTCTAGAGATAGGGTACAATCAAAGGACTTCCTTTCCTAATAGAGAAGTGGGGCTAGCTCATTTTGTTTTCTTCCCTATTTATTATTTCACAGCAGGTTAAGTGTCCCTTTGCCCAGCTGGAGGGAAAGAAAGAACATTATTTTTTAATATGGACTCAGTAAATCTTTGCATTAGAGTCAGACCTTCAGCATTAAATATCTAAAACTAACTTGGTGTCCTAGATATTTAGATTATAAACATTAAGACTTCTATTCTATATAGCCATGCTGGTGCTAAATAAGTAAATATTCTGTATTTATTTTCTTAAATAAAGCATGCTTTTGTTTAATAGAGCTTTGCTTTTATCTAGATGTAAAATAGTAGCTTGAAATGTTGCTTAACTTATTTGTCGATGTATCACAGAAGAGAGTTCAGAAGTCTTGCAAGACATCTCAATATTTTTTTTTTTAAAAAGTGCTCATAGACCTACTTCAGCGTTACTTCACACAGTGATAGAGCAGACAGACCCTCTTTCTGCTAGGGTAAACAAACTGACAGAGGGGTGCCAGCTGCCCTGCTTCATTCCAGCACGATTATCATGTTCATCTTGAACTGACTATAACAGCAGAGCATGTATTTACACATCAAGGTAAAGGTGACTATAAACTCCGGATTGCAAAAGGCCCCTACCACATAAGAGGTAGCAAGAATGGCTTTGTGAATGCAAGACAGAAGGGCAGGACCAGTCCTTGATAAAGGCATGTATAGTGCATACCTATGCTTGTTTGCTCAGAAGTACATCCAGCCGAGTTCAATGGTACAATCAAAGTATACATGATACAAGTATGTACAGTCCAAGTATGTAGAACCTGTTCTACTGTTTCTTTGCAAAGTGGCTTCTTTTTTAACCTCACTAGCCCTGTAACTGTTCCTTCTATGGCATTTCTGAATATTATTACAATTTTCTGATGTGGCATTTTGCCAGGCATGGAGCAAAATGATGGATAGCTAGTCATGCTGTGAGCAGTTTATTGTAGTTAAGGTCAATTCTTGAATCATCTCAGCCCATTTTTTCCCATTATGCTTGAGGGTAAAAGCCCTTTCATATTTTCCATAGTTTGCTTAAACCTTTCAATTCATTCCCTATGGGAGTGAGTGAGCTGCTGCTTAGAATTATTTAAATGTTTCAGTTGATAACATCATATGAAATGATTGCTCTTAAATTCTGGTTCTTCATCAGATTATATCAAGGGGAGGCAACTTGACAGTACAAGAATCTTTAGTAAGATCACTTTAGTGATAGCAAAAAACTTTTTGGCTCCATTAATATAATGTATAATGTCCCTCTAGTTCAAGTCCATCACTTCAGAAATTTAGAGCCGACAGGATATTCATATTCCATGTGGTTCCTTGCAGCACCATGTCTATGTTGCTAACCAGAAAATATGGGGAACTCTCAAGATTCCATTAGACAAAGGGGATGCTCTAAATATGTTTTTGCATTGCCAAATGTTGGCCCAGGCAGAGTTTTACTACAAATAACACAAAGCAAGCAAGAGTAATACTGAGCTAATATATCATTCCTGTGATGTCTGCTGTGAAGCTATTTTTCCTCCTTTCCCACTGGTTGTGGCTTGCAGATTCCTGTTGCAGCAAATTCCCTATGGTTTGATAGGTTACTGGACTTGCTGACTGGCCTTTTATCTTAGGTATACACTGAAAGTGCTTTTCATAACGTGACCCTCTGAACATGGTACACAGATAAAAAAAGCAAAGGGGGCATTCTCAGTAGATCTAAGGAATTCTGGTAGTCAACAGTGGAGGAAACAAATCCTAAGGCATATCTCTGCAATTTTACCGTAAAGTGACCTTCTTATAGACTTTTGGCATGTATGTGTTAGAGGACTGATTCTGATCACCATTGTTATATTGTAGCATATATTTCATTATAGCATATTTTCCAGTCCTCCAGCTTTACGGCTATGCATGCCAACCCTATAAATTGTTCTACTTGGAGTCCAGATGGTACCTTCTATGCTAGGGACAACACATTATAATGGGGATGGGCAACTTTTTTTTATCGAGGGGCACTTTTCCTTGTGATAATTTATTGGGGTCTGCATGTGTAGAGGAATTCACTCAGAGGCAATTTGAACTGAAGCAGATTGCAAGTTTATTCAAAGCATACAGCACTGGAGAGCCAAGCAGAAAACTGCAACTGACTTTGCCTCTTGAGAAAATAGTGCAGACCTTTATAGTCTTCAAGCAACAGAAACTTCAGAAGATACAGCTCTCACATTTGGAGCATGCCTAATGCACAAGAAATTCCTTTAGTGTGTCTACATCCTGAATATCTATAGATTGCTAGGACATTTGCTAACTAGCAGCATAACACTTTGAAGCTAGCTATACTGTCATAAATAAGACACTTCAAAGACATACAAGATTTCCCAGTTTTCCCCAATGTTCCTTGGTACTACCCAATGTTGAGGTTCCATCTTCCTATTGCTATCCAGGATATACATCTTGGGGGAGATGTGGAACCATGAAGTTACTTTCCCTGTTTTCCTATAGTTGAAGGGGCAAGTCTGTAAATAAGTCTGGAGCAGCCACCTTAAAAGGCAGGGATGGCATTCCAGGCAGGGGATTGCCAACCCTGCTTTGATATGGATATAATTGCAGAGGACCCTAGTCAAGCCTTATCAACAGCACAATCCTAACCATATCTACTCAGAAAGACTGGCCAGATTTCAGTTACTGTAATGGTCAGGAAGTACAACAGCAAAAGCATAACATCTATATTTGTGGAGATGTCTACAGCTAAGTCAACCTCTTTCAACTGCCTCAAAAGCATGAAAGATCTATCTTGTGTCAGCTCCTCATGGATTCCCTTCTAGATGATCATCCTTCATTGGGTTCAGTGAAGCCACCAGAATGGAGTTTATCTATGTGCCAACCTTTTCAAGTGACAGTGGCACAGGGAATATCTCATTCACTAGGACATCAAACAACTGTGTCATTTGACTGGCACCTGCAGCGTAAAGCTCTCTCTGCATGAAGTTCCCATCAGCCTTCCACATTATTGCTATGTGGTAACATAGGCTCCTAAGATGAATCACACTGCTGTTTTATTATTTATTGATATTTGACAATGTTTTATTGATGGATTCTCTGTTTTTACTGACATATTTCTGTATATAATGTTATGTGTATATTCTTTTTTATGACATTATGGTATTTTATATAAACTGCTTAGGGATTTTGCATATTAAGCGGTATATAAATATTATTTTTAAAAAATTAAAAAGACACTTCAAAGACATGCTTGCTTAGCCAACTCTTCTATCAGCTGTTTCCCCACACTCTGCAGTTTTTACGTTCTCCAAACATTCACAGACAGAACCAATTCTTTCAGATACCCAGAATCATTTACATCATGGTTATTTACTTCCACACGTGTTGACAGCAAGAGATGATGATGGGTGCAGCCAGGGACAAAAGTGTTCTGGATTAAGGACTCCAGAATAAAGATTTATCCAGAATAAAAGCATTTTGTTTTATCAGATAAAATACTGTCCCTGCCAACTGTTCTGAAACCATATAGAAAGAAGATTTAAAAAACAAAAACCAGGAAAAATAAGGTGGAAACAATGAAAAAAGAAGGAATTCTGATGGGGTGGATGAATGGGGTAGGTTCAGGAGGTGTTTGGGCCACGTAAAATGAGGTTGGCCCCGGACTACAGGTTGTGCATCTCTGCTTTAAACGTTCATACATTAATTCCTGCCTTCCTTTCTCCCTACCCCCAGCGCCACCTGCAGCAGGTTCACCATGATATATGGTAGTACCAGCCCTGGACTGAATGGTGCATCTATATTCTGTCAGTGACACAGAAGTTATGACAAGTATTTCAGCAAAATGTCTGTGAGTAGCAACTGGGAGGAACTTTGTATTTGAAATAGCCATATTGGTTCTACAGAAAACACAGGTGTAAAATTACCTGTAAATTGCCCAAAAAAGATTACTGACCACATCACTAGTTTGGCATGGAAATTGCTTATTGATTCCTCAAAACCACATTAATATAACTTATGAACATTGGGGAAACTCCAGATTTGCTATAACACAAGAGTCTGTATCATTATTATCTGGAGAAAATTAGATTTAAAACTCCAAAAATTAATATGTGTGTATGTGTCTATTTATATCCATGTTAGTATTATTATATTTATATCCCACCTTTCCTCTGAGGAACACAATTCTCCCTCTCCCGATTTTATCCTCACAATAACACTGTGAGGTAAGTTGGGTTGAGAGACAGTGACTGACTGGCCCAAGGTCACTCAGTGAGCTTCATGGCAGAGCAGGGATTTGACCCTTGGTCTCCCAGGTCCCAGTCTGACACTCTAACCATGACACCACAGTGGTGTAATATATCTATATGCCACTCATTATAATCCCACTATCCATTCATATAAAATATGCATTGAAATTATTACAAATGTATATAGAATAAACAGAAGATGGTATGGTTTTCTGGACTTCATCTAATTTGTACAAAATCACTGCAATCTCACTACAGTAAGTGATTTTCAGCCATTTGCCATTTACCACTTTCAGCCAAGCAGTAGTGTAGCAAGCAATTGGGAAGCGTCGCTACTGGATATACTGTAACCAAAATATTAAGTGTACACTGTTACCCCCAAATAAAACTCATACGTTTGAGACAATCCTATCCTTTCTTCACATGGAAATACATAAAGGATTTATGCACAACACTTACTTATCTACATAACATGTTTACATTTACTTCTTTAAAACTGTTTTTGTCCTTGCTTACAGCTTATTCTGTACCACTACAAATATATTATTCAGGTATGCGGCATGGCATGGGCTATGCATGGATTTAGCATCTGAATAAATTATTCACAGGAGAACTGTAAAATAAACTTGTCATAGAGATCTGATCCTTAGTTTAATCATGTGGTTTTAGATTAGAAGATGCTTTGGATGGCCTGCAGTCTGATATCATTGTGATAACTGGTTGATTAGTGGTCACCTAGTGCAGTGGTTCCCAACCTGGGGGCCGGGACCCCCAGGGGGGCCGCAAAGTAATCCAGAGGGGGCCGTGAACAGTAAAGAAATGAATTATTTATTAATTTTTTAAAAAAGTCTTCACTCCTTCTACACTGTCTGCTTCCCAGTGCCACAGTAGATGACACCTCTCCCTTGCTACAAACGAGAGGGGAGGCCTTTTGCTGAAGCGCCAGAGTGTCTTTCAGGTGCACTAGGGGCAGGCATCTGCCTATAAAATACATGGCAGATGCCAAAGGAGGCTGAGGGTGGAGCTACCTGGAAGAAGAGAGGATTACTATCACTGATTCCCGTCTCCTTGCACTGCTGCTACTGGCAACGCCCTTACTTAGAATGAGAGGAGAGGGCTTCTTGTGAAGCAAAAAGAAGCAAGCCTGCAAAGAAAGGCTGTTTTCCCCCTTCCTTCCTGGCAGCCAGCCTGCCTCCCTAGGGGGAGGGGGCCACAAAAAAATTTCGGCTTATAAAGGGGGTCCCGTGCTCATAAAGGTTGGGAACCACTGACCTAGTGAATGTGGCACCACTTTGCGAATCAGATTGGGCTGGCTTGGATAATGAGTTTACGTAAGTGTCAGGCTTGCATTCTCCCCCTTGTTCTCTGACACAGCCATGAGGAGTAGTTTAGAAGCTTTTACTTCTGTTCTAAATTAACTATGTCATCCAGATTCAACTAATTGTGGTTAATTTCATCTATTGTTTGTTGAAACAGGCTAACTTCAAACTATAATTTTAATAGCTAACTTTTTACCAAATGTAGATAAGATTAGCCACACTTTACTGTCAGGATGCAACAGTGAACTGTGGTTAATCTAAAACAGAAGGGGAGCTTGCAGTCTCCTTGTTACAAGTTCCACTGCAATCTGAAGGGGAACCTGAAAGCCTGAGGTGTACTGCAGCTCATCCTCATAATGCTAAACCATGTTTAGTATTACATGTGAACCAGAACATTGTGGCATTACTGAGGGCAATGGGATAGTTTCCTAACAAACACTAGTTTATGCTATTATATAGGTATAATAATTTTTAGATAAATTGCTAGGATGTCATACTTTAAAGCAGAAATTGAACGAACAAAATTAGGAATGAGTTGCTGTGTGAGTACAGTGGGTATTTAAATACTAAGTTCTTGCTTTTTATTTTCGCTAGCAAGATCAAGAAATAGCCACCACATTCTTTAATGGATAAGAATTTTACTTCATTATCAAGAATATTAACAATCATTATTAAGGGAATGTGATGGGGCCGAGGAGCAGTTCTGAGAGAAAGGGTTCATTGTCTTGGCATAGCTCGTTGTAGCTCCCATACCTAGCAAAAGAAGTGCAAAATAAATCAATGTATAATTTATGTATTTGTTTCCCCCAACCCATACAGGTTATTAATGCACTCTAGCACAAATGTGCGTTGATTACATTACAGAGTAAGTAGAGGTCTTGAAATGATCACATCAAGATTCCTTTTTGTGCTCTGTTTTAAATCACTGCCAGTGTGCTTACATATGCACTGACTAAATCACAGTGCAAAAGGGAAACCTGATCTGTTCATGTGAAATCACACCAAGACTCATTTTCCCCCTGTGATTTAAATCAACGTGCATTTCACTGGAGACTTTAGTAAAATGTAAAGGGGGGGGAAGCATGACCTGAAAATTGCAGCAACCATGCCATGCACCACTTTTAAAATTCATTTTATAAATTCTGTTTCTTGAACTGGGTGGCAGATGGAGTGCAACCCAGGGCTGAACAAATCCACAGAACAATAATGGAATGGAAGAGGGTGGAATTTGTACAGCCCTAGTCATTTCCACATCTGTAGGTACTGTACAGACCTCACTTTGTTAGTACAATAACACAACATCTAATCTAAGGCAAGAGAAGACTGGGAAAATCCATCATATGATTTCAAGCTGAAGTGAGAGATTATGCATTGCTGTCCACTATAAATTTCATGACTTCCTCTTGTTGTTATATGCCTTCAAGTTGATCATGACTTATGGTGACCCTATGAATCAGCGACCTCCAATAGCATTTGTTATAAACCACCCTGTTCAGATCTTGTGAGTTCAGGTCTGTGGCTTCCTTTATGGAATCAATCCATCTCTTGTTTGACCTTCCTCTTTTTCTACTCCCTGCTGTTTTTCCCACCATTATTATCTTTTCTAGTGAATTAGGTCTTCTCATGATGTGTCCAAAGTATGAGAACCTCAGTTTCATCATTTTAGCTTCTAGTGATAGTTCTGGTTTAATTTGTTCTGACGCCCAATTATTTGTCTTTTTCACAGTCCATGATACCCGCAAAACTCTCCACCACCACATTTCAAATTAGTTGATTTTTCTTTTATCCCCTTTTTTCACTGTCCAAATTTCACATCCATACATAGAGGTCGGGAATACCCTGGTCTGAATGATCCTGACTTTAGTGTACAGTGAATACATCTTTGCATTTGAGGACCTTTTCTAGTTCTCTCACAGCTGCCCTCACAAGCCCTAGCCTTCTTCTGATTTCTTGACTATTGTCTCCATTTTGGTTAATGACTGTGCCAAGGTATTGATGAACCTTGACAAGTTCTATGTCTTCATTGTCAACTTTAAAGTTACATAAATCTTCTGTTGTCATTACTTTAGTCTTTTTGACGTTCATCTGTAGTCTTGCTTTTGTGCTTTCCTCTTTAAGTTTCATGAGCATTCATTTCAAATCATTACTGGTTTCTGCTAGCAGCATGGTATGGTCTGCATATCTTAAATTATTGATATTTCTCCCTCCAATTTTCACACCTCCTTCTTCTTGGTCCAATCCCGCTTTCCGTATGATATGTTCTCCATAAATATTAAACAAATAGGGTGATAAAATACACCCCTGTCTCACACCCTTTCTGATGGGGAACCAATCGGTTTCTCCATATTCTGTCCTTACAGTAGCCTCTTGTCCAGAGTATAGGGTGCACACCAGGACAATCAGATGCTGTGGCACCCCCATTGCTTTTCAAGCATTCCATAGTTTTTCATGATCTACACAGTCAAAGGCTTTGCTGTAATCATAAAGCACAGAGTGATTTCCTTCTGAAATTCCTTGGTCCATTCCATTATGCAACATACGTTTATGATATGATCTCTGGTGCCTCTTCCCTTTCTAAATCCAGCTTGGACGTCTGGCATTTCTCGATCCATATATGGTAAGAGCCTTTGTTGTAGAATCTTGAGCATTACATTACTTGCATGGGATACTAAGGCAATAGTTCGATAATTACTGCATTCCCTGGGATCCCCTTTCTTTGGAATTGGGATGTATAATGAACACTTCCACTTTGTGGGCCATTGTTTAGTTTTCCATATTTGTTGACAATTTTTTGTCAAAATTTGGTCAGATTCAGTCTCAGTAGCTTGTAGCAACTCTATTTGTATGCCATCTGTTCCTGGTGATTTATTTCTTCCAAGTATTTTAAGAGCAACTTTCACCTCACATTCTAACATTTCTGATTCTTCACCATATGGTTCCTCCATGAATGAATCTGTCATCCTTGCATCTCTTTTATAGTTCTTCAGTGTATTGCTTCCATCATCCTTTTATTTTATCTCAGTCAGTCAGTGTGCTCCCCTGTTGATTATTCAACATTCCTACTCTTGGTTTAAACTTCCTTTTAATTTCTCTGATCTTTTGGAATAGGGCTCTTGTACCTTTTTTGTTGTCCTCTTCTATTTCTAGACATTAACTATTGTAATAGTTCTCTTTGTCCCTATGTACTAGTCGCTGTAAATCTTGGGTTTTTAATGAAAGTATGACACAGCTTTAAATATAGCCCCTCTGGGTGCCTCATGTAGCGCTACAGAATTGGGTGCCTTTTCAGGGCACACATATGGACAGAAAGATGAAACATTAGTTTTCTGTTAAAATTTAACTACTGTATTAGAGATCAGTGTGACTGAGAGTAATAGCGTTATACCATGTACTTATTACTGAAAGCCATCAATATGATTTATAGCACACAATGTGGCCATTAAGATATAATGTTATTATGGAAACATATGCCTTTGTTATTATACTAGCGGCTCTGTGGTGCTTGTTGTGCACATTTCACCCTCCCCGACAAGCAACATATTCCATAGTTGAGGACATTGATCTCTGATATTGCTTCAGCGATTTATAAAAATGCAGAGCTGGAAGGGACTGAGGTCCAATGCCCACATGTTGTTTTCTTCCTCTCTGTGCAGTCTGTCTCAGTAGTGTAGTGTGTAGAATCATATAGGGAAATGGTTCCCTTTTCAAAGATTGGTGTTGTATTGGCTAATTTCCAGTCTTCAGGTTTGGAGGCTGATCTTGGGGACAAGTTGCATTTTTTTGTAAGATCAGCAATTTCACATTTGAGTTCTTTAATGCCATCTAGACTTGGTGATTTAACAGTTTGGAATTTGTCAATAACACCTAGTTGTTGCTGTTATGTGCCTTCAAGTCAATTATGATCTATGTATCAGTGACCTCCAAGAGCATCTGTTATAAACCACCCTGTTCAGATCTTGTAAGTTCGGGTCTGTGGCTTCCTTTATGGAATCAATCCATCTCTTGTTTGGCCTTCCTCTTTTTCTACTTCCTTCTGTTTTTCCCAGCATTATTGTCTTTTCTAGTGAATCATGTCTTCTCATGATGTGTCCAAAGTATGATAACCTCAGTTTCATCATTTTAGCTTCTAGTGACAGTTTATTTATTTATTTATTTTATTTTTAAAACTTATATACCGCCCGACTAGCAATAGCTCTCTGGTTTAATTTGTTCTAACACCCAATTATTTGTCTTTTTCACAAATTTGATAATTTGATAATTTGATAATTGAACAAATTCAATGTCCTCATTGTTAACTTTAAAGTTACATAAATCTTCTGTTGTCATTACTTTAGTCTTCTTGATGTTCAGCTGTAGTCCTGCTTTTGTGCTTTCCTCTTTAACTTTCATCAGCATTCATTTCAAATCATTACTGGTTTCTGCTAGTAGTATGGTATCATCTGCATATCTTAAATTATTGATATTTCTCCCTCCAATTTTCACACCTTCATCTTGGTCCAATCCCGCTTTCCTTATGATATGTTCTGTATATAGATTAAACAAATAGGGTGATAGAATACACCCCTGCCTCACACCCTTTCTGATTGGGAACCAGTTGGTTTCTCCATATTCTGTCCTTACAGTAAGCCTAGAGTACCTAAATATCTATTTTATTTAGGCTCTTAAATATTTTACCATAATAGCAGATTTTGGCAAAGATTACGCAATAAAACAGCAAAATATACATCTATAAGCAAGCTATTGAATGCAGTTGTGTTGTATGTGTTCTCACTTAAAATAAAATAGTCATTAATAGTCATTGCATTTATCTTGAAGTTTAAAGTTAAAAGACTCCAGTGAACAAGAACATTAAAAACACTTACATTTCCATCTCTTGAAACCTTAAAACTCCTTGCAAAGAAATTACTGGAAATGGTACTTAACCTTTATATGCCATGATCTTGGAATATCCAAGCCCACCCAACCTTCTACAGGCAGACCAATTAAGCATTATATATATGAAGCTGTAATAAAGCCACTAACAACTCCTAAGAATGAAATTATATGCAAGAGAAATTTAAGAGTTAAACCTGCATCATCTTTGAGTAATATTTTAACGAAAACCACCTATTTCATAAATTTCCTCTTAAAAATATGTAACCATTAAAATAATAAAACAGTTTTAATCCCTGTTTCTGCTATTGGCTTAATATTTCAAAGGGTTGCCTTAATGCTAATATATATCTTCTGGATAGTGGTCATTTAAAAAATTAATGTGAAGAGTGTGGTTCATATAAGCTTAACATTTATTGAGAGTTTACTTGTTACAAAACATGGGATTTATTGAAACAGTTCATTTTTTAAAAAAAATATTATAAAAGATTACAGTGAGCAACCCTGCAGGAACAATGGGAATATATTTCACAAATGCCTCCTCTGTCCAAGGCCATGCTGCTCTTTTGTAACATGGAGATGAAGGGAGGGTAAATTAAACAAAAATGTATATTGCATGAAGTAGTCAGAGATAAAAATGCAAAACGATGCATTTCTTGTATTCTATCCTGCACCCTGAGTGTTTATTATATTATTATAAAATACATAGCTGTAGAATCAGGTTGGAATTGAAGAACTGTCCCCCTCTCTATTTATGAGGTAATTGTGCCGTTATGCTATGATAATAGACAGGTGGAGTCTTGAAAGGGGCCTAGGCTCCATCACCACTACATCTGTCCATCTGACTTTTCGATCTATAGTCACTAATAGGCAAAAAACCCCTTGCGGTTTAAGAAAGTACCTATAGCCAACAGATATTTGTTTGGAGATCCAGTCCTAATTGCAGGTGTTGCTATCACTCACCATAAGCTCAGAAGCACATGTTACCTCCCCTCCCTCCCTCATCCCTCTGCTTTTCCTCCTCCTCTTTCTCCCTCGTGGCCAGTTTCACCTATCCTAAGCATGATTGCAGGGGAGTAAATCCCACTGAACTCAATAAGCATGCAAATGATCAATCCATTCTCAGCAAACTTGCACAGGCTCCCATTTTTTACCAGTGGCATCACTAGGGTTGGTGTCACCCAGTGCGGTAACTCATGGTGTCACGCCCATGGACCCCATGGAGCTCCTCCCTCACCGAGAGGGGGCAGAAGGGCCCCTTAGCGAGCGCAGAGTGCCTTTCTATAGAGCGAGTGCAGAGTGCATTTTCTATAGAGAGGAAGGCAAAACCGGGAGGAAAGGCTGCCCACACCGGAGCAATGGTGGAGGGAAACTCCTCCATGATCCACCTCCCCTCCATAGAAGCCCCCCTTGAGATTCTCCTGCCACGTGGGCGAAAGAAGCGGCAGGCACTGCACGCATGCTCAGAGGTGGCGTCCAGGCTGAGCAGCGTTGGCGTCCCTCTTCGGAGGCTGTCAAGCCTCTTTGTCTCTCCACCCCCCCCAAAAAAGGCCACCACTGCAGCTTGGTGCTGAGCTCGCCGTCGGCACCGCTGTTCAGGGCCGGCGGCTCCGGGTCAGGATCCAGATGAGCAGGCAGTGAGGGCTGAGCTTTCTCCACTTTGCCATTGTGCACCTCCACTTGGAGGCAGCGGCTCAGCTTGTCGGCCAGCTCGTCAGTGGCCATCGTGGAGGAGAGGAGAGGGGAGGCGCAGAGCCGAGCGCACCTCCTCCTCACTCCGCCCCGCTCGCGGGCTAGCCGGATGATGCTTGCGCAGGAGAAGCCTAGGCGGGTGGCGGTGGCCCCACATAACGGGGGAAGGGAGGGCTCTCCTGGCGCTGCCTCCCGAAGAAGCGTGCAGGGGATCGGGGCGCCAGCGGGGCTGGAGTGAATCCCACCAGGGTTCGCCTATGGGGTCATCGTGTGGGGTCTCAGAGGGTCGTAGCCCCCTTCCTGTGACCAGAAGTGTCCATGGTTACTTCATAGAACGGCCGGGCTTATACAAAATAACTGCCCTGCTTCCCAGTGGGTAGGGGCGGCTCTGGGACTGGGTGTCACCCCCTCTGATTGTGTCACCCAGGTGCGGTCTGCACCCCCCGCACCCCCCTAGTGACATCGCTGTTTCTTACCTCCCAGATTAAAAAGCAGATAAAATAACTAATAGGCAAAAAAACCTTTGTGGTTTAAGAACTTACGTATAACTAACATATTTCTATCAAACTTCAAAAGCAGGGACATTGGGAAGCTACAGTGAATGCACCAGGGGAGCAGGAGACCTGACCTCCTCTCTGTGATATTGTACTGCCCTACAAATCTGTAAAAATACAAACACTATTTGGGTTAGTCTTTCACTATCCAATCCACTTCCTGTGTAGCTTGGAAGAATTTGGTAACATGTGCCTCTGGGCATATCGTGAGTGGTGGCAACCCCTGCAATCAGGACTGCATCTCCAAAGATGGAGAATTACATTTTTTTGTATGTTGGTGTTCTTCTTACTTTGCATTTTTCCTGTGTCATTACTGTTTCTACAGAGAATCTAACCTAGAAAATTATATTTCTCTCATTATTCACCCTAGAAATCTATGTCAAATTTATTTTTATTAATTTCAAAGCCTTTTTTGGTCAGTGTCATATGATGGTGAAGACAGCCTTTTTTGTTTCAAACTAGATGTTATGTTCTATTTCTGTTTTGGGTGCATAAACAATTGAACCTGAAGCTGCAGTTTGATGTAAAATCAGACTGATTACCATATATTGCCATTTAAGCAATGACTCTAGCTGTTGGGAAAAAAACAAACTTGACCTGCCCAAGATGCATGTATTCAGCCTGCTATGCTTAAACCTCTCCACATAAGAAAGGATGGGCATGATCAGACAGGAGGTCAGGTCTTCTGCTCTCCTGGTGCCTTTACTCCGCTGCAAGCATGCTAAAGATAGGTGAAACTGACCATGAGGGAGCGAGATGGGAGGAGGAGGGAGGGAAGAAGAAAGGGCAGAGGGGAGGGGAGAGGGAAGCAGGCAGGAGGGAAGGGAGGGATCATTTGCATGGTTATTGAGCTCAGTGGGATTTACTCCCCTGCAATCATGCTTAGGATAGATGAAACTGACCACGGGGAGGAGAAGAGGGAAGGAAAGAGGGAGGGAGAGAGGTCTGGAGTGGGCAGGGGAGGAGAAAGAAGGAAGAGGAGGAAGGGAGAAAAAAGGAAGGGAGAGAAGAGAGGGCGAAGGAGAGGAGAGAGGGGGAAGGGAAAGGTAGGTTTGATCATTTGCATGCTTATTTAGTTCAATGGGATTTCCCATGCAGTCATACTTAGGATAGGTAAAACTGATAATGGAGGAGGGGAGAGGAGAAAGAAGGAGGAAGGGAGGGGAGAGGGGAGGGGAGAGGGGGAAGCAGGGAGAGGGGAGGGGCAAAGGAAGGAGAATGGGCAAGAGGGAGGGGACAGGAGGGAGGAGGAGGGGATGGCAGGTTTGACCATTTGCATGCTTTTTTTTACTTCAGTGGTATTTACTCTCCTGCAGTCATGGTTAGGATAGGTGAAACTGACCACGGGGGGAGAAGAAGAGGAGGGGGGTCTGGAGTGGGCAGAGGAGGAGAAACAACAAAGAGGGGGAGGGGAGGAAAAAGGCAGGAGGAAGGGGGAGGGAGGGGAAAGGTAGGTCTGATCATTTGGATGCTTATTGAGTTCAATGGGATTTCTCATGTAGTCATGCTTAGGGTAGGTAAAACTGATCATAGGGGACGAGGAGGAGAAGGGGAAGGGGAGAGGAGAGGAGAGAGAAGGAGGAAAGGAGGGGAGAGGGGGAAGCAGGGGGAGAGGATTGGAAAGGGAGGGGAAAGGAAGGGGGAGGGAAGGGTCAAGAGGGAGGAGGAGGGACAGCAAGTTTGATCATTTGCATGCTTTTTGAGGTCAGTGGGATTCACTCCTGTACAATCAAGCTTAGCATGGGTGAAACTGATCTGGAGGAGGGGCAGAGAGGAGGGAGAAGGGGAGGAAGGGTAGAGAGGAAGATAGAGGAGGGGAGGGAAGAAGATGGGGGAGTGGCACTGGGCAAAGGGAAAGCCCCTTTCCTTTCCAAAAGGAAAACATGGTATGTCCAGTATCATTCTTTTTCAGGGTTTCCCCTACCTTTTGATTCTATAGCAGACAAATGTAGTCTCCTACCCAAATTTAAAGCAAAGCTGTTCCTGGTCACATCCACAATAGACCTTTATTCCACTTTAAACAGGCATGGCATACCCCAAAGAATCATGGGAAGTGTAGTTTGTGAAGGGTGCTGAGGGTTGCTAGGAGACATTCTATTCCCACCACAGAGCTGCAGTTCCCAGAAGAGGAGCTGACTGTAAACCACTCTGGCCACTGGAGTTCTGTCAGAGGAATAGGAGTCTCCTAACAACTCTAATCACCCTTCACAAACTACACTTCCCAGAATTATTTGGAAGAATCCATGACTGTTTAAAGTGGCATAAATGTCTGGTGTGGATGTGGCCCTCTGATTAGACGTCAAACTGCTGTAAGTCTGGCTTTTAGAACACTAACAGTTGCTTCCTACTGAGGATGCCTGCTCTATCATAGAGTTCAATGTTACATTTCTTAAATTAATTAAAAATCAGCCAGGGATTTTTAGATCTTTTAAACTGCAAAAGATGAAGGTCACAGTATGGGGCAATTTCAGTAATAGAATTATCGGTACTCTGTAAACATGGCTGATTTTTAATTAATTTCAACATATTATGAGACCACTAAGAGAAAAAATTCCAACAGGGGTCTGGATTTTTTTTGTTTTACACTTTGAACTCTCAATTCTCTCTGAGTGTTTTGTGTATCACCATGAACGTGCAGAGGGTTGTTAAGCAAGCGTTTCTGAGTTCAGGACTATACGTTTTTTAAGGTTTTGTTTTGAATGAGCCTGTGGGAAGCATCAGAATGGCATGGGGGGTATTTTCAACTTAACATTGCAGAATGCAAAAAAAAATCCGTGCTGGCTATAGTATACTGCCACTCTCGTGGCTTTACTTGGGAGTAAATTTCTTCCAAGAAGACATTATAGGATTCTGCTGTGAGGCTGCAAACCTACCCAAACTTACTTGGGAGTAAATCCCTATTGAACTAAATAGGATTTACTTTTTTTTTACTTTTCATGGGAGTCTTCTCTCCTGTGGTTTCCCACCTGCAGTTTGAAATGGTACGGTCAAGAAACTGGTTTATCATCTCCTCAGTTGTTTGTGAAAACTAAGCTTTAAAAGGAAAGGAATGTGTTCTTTGCTACCAGGGTACAGTAATTCTTTGATGTCTGTCAGCTAATTTGTAGCAGAAGAGGTACTTGAGCACAGCAGTAGATGTAGCAAGCACAGCCTGCCTGAAAGGATAAAAGCAGGGGCTAATTGTTGAAGGCAGCATTTTTGTTTTATTTATACAAATCTAAGTGCATTGTACAATTGACCTGGAAAGCTACCCAGCAGGCAACACTTCCACTATGCCAGGATGAAATGGGCTGTAGTGTGATGACTAGTACAATGGACAGAAAGTTCTGCAAGATAATCTGGTGCTTTATACCACCTTCTGCTGTTTTCTTCAAAGAAAGGTAATAAGGAGCCAGTGGCAACTATTTTAGTGGAAACCAGAGAAGTGGTGCAAGAAAGCTAAGACTCCAAAAAATGGTGTCAACTCCCCAAATTAGGGGGAAAAGTTCCTGTTGAACTTCACTTAGGTTACAAAATTAAGATAATTCAACTCGTAATTATGCTTGCTTTCCCACTTGCTTCAAGGGAGGAACCAAGACAGACTGGTGTTTGTCAAGCAACTGTCTGTAGGACAAATTATTATATTGGGTATACTGAATGCACATAGAGGGGGAAGTGGGATTGTGCCACAAGTACCATCCGTTCTGCATGCAAGTTCAGCATAACCTCTGCAAGTTTATACATGTGCAAATAAATGTGCATTGGATGGAGCAGGGCCAGCAGGCACTCCCATCACATTTCAGTGAACATGATTATTTATTTATTAGATTTATATCCTGCCCTTTCTTCCAGTAGGAGCCCAGGGCAGCAAACAAAACCACTAAAAGCACTCTAAAACATCATAAAACAGACTTTAAAATATATTACAACCAGGGCTCATGCCAGGCATGACGGGGCCCTTGGGCTCCAGCCTGCCCCGGCACTCACATGCATGCCCCACCTACCTATCTTTCACTTGGTGAATGCTGCTTGCACTTTGCTTGCATGCCTGCCATCAACCAAGGTGGCAGCCGAGGCTTCCCTAAGGGGCTGATGCCTCCGCCACCATCTTGGTTGATGGCATACATGTGTGCTACGCACACGCAACCCTGCCATCAACTAAGATGGCAGCAGGGGCATTAGCCCCTTAGGGAAACCTTGGCCGCCATCTTGCTTGATGGCAGGCTTGCGCCCACAGCACAACTAGCATTTACATCAAGGGAGAGGTAGGTGGGGCATGCAGGCGGGTGTCACAGGTCTGCACAGCAGTAGGGGGCTGCCTAGGAGCTCTGCGATCTGTAGCAGGGTCGGGAGCCAATGCTGCCAGGGATTGTGGAAGGTAGCTCTCGGCCAGGGCCTGACCTGGCCACTCTCTGGCACCGGCCCTGATTATAACAACATCCTTAAAACATATTAAAACAAATAATCTTTAAGCCATCTTTTTTAAAAAAGCTTTAAAAACATATTAAAAAGTAATTCCAACATAGATGCAGACTGGGATAACATCTCTACTTAAAAGGCTTGTTGAAAGAGGAAGGTAGGTGCTGAAAAAATAAAAGAGAGATTATAAGGTGTGCACAGTCTTTATATGGAATCAATGGATGGACATTAGTTAACTGTAAATTTTCCAGCCCAGTATCCAGACTCAGAATCAGAGTCTTGGAATTTTTCTCCCATTATTCAGCCAAAAGAAGGCTCCTTTGGCAGCCCACCTATCAGGCTTTAACACACCCTTGCCCTTCCCTAGTAACTCTTGTCTATTTTGTTGTATTTAAAATATATTGGAAGCCACCTCAAGAATTTCAGTTAGTGGGTGGGGTATAAAGACTTCAAATAAATCAGCATGCTGTGATATCAAGTCCCCATTCCCAGTTGAAGATGCCTGGGAAAAATGAACTGGAAAAAGGTCGCTACTCTATTTTTTGTTGTGCTACGCTTTTTAGTCAAACATTGCTTGATGTCCTTGTTATGACCAACTTGGGTGTTGAGTGTCAAGTACTTAAAGGAGTATCTCTTCCATTACTTCTGAACCATGCTTTGAGATCAGCAGGGGTGCTGCTGCTCATAGTCCTACTGATGAGTATGGCCCATGGGATGGTGACTCAGGACAGTGATTTTCTGGTGTCTGCGCCTTGTCTATGAAATTTTCTTCTTAGGAAAATTTGATTGTCTCCCATGTTGACAACATTCAGGTGCCAATCGATTTGTTTGTCCGTGCTTTTCAAACACAGCTAGGATGGAGCCTAAAAACTTTTATTGTGTTGTATTTTGGTTCTTGATATAGATTGCTGTTGATATTTTGTTATTATTATTGCATTATTATTTAACAGATAATAATAAAAAGCATTTCACAGCCAGAGGCCATCAAAGTGAAGTACAAGATAAAAATAGGATGAAACACAAAACCTAAGCTCTTAAAAAATAAAATAAAACCATATCCTACAAATTCTAGAAAACAGTAAAACCACACTTACAAATATGCAATCAATATTCCATAAGTGACTGGGTCACAAATCAGAGAAGGCCTTCTAGAATAAAAAATGTCTTCAGTAGATGCCTAAATGTCATGACTTGAGGCACCTGTCTTAATTTTGGCTGGCAATTGATTTCTGAGGGTTGGGGTTGCAGTAAAAGTCCAGTTTCTAGAGCAATCTAAGTGCACCTCTGGGGCATGAGGTACTCTTAGCAGTGCTATATCTGAGTGGCACAGTTGCCAGGCAGGCATATATAGGGTAAGGTGGTCCCTTAGGTAACCTGGGCACAAGTTGTTTAGGGCTTTATATGTTAAAAGCAGACCCTTCAACTGTCCTGGTAGCATATGGGCAGCCAGTGCAGCTCTCTTTGCAGACATATAATGCGGTGATAGGATACCCCAGTCAATAAACTTGCTGTTGCCTTCTGCACCAGCTGCAGGTTCTGAGTTAAGCCAAAAGGAAGCCCTGCATAGAGTGCATTGCAGCAATTAATCATGATTTTAATCATGCGTGGCTCCTACGGGAGGAAAGACAGAATAGAAGAACAATATTATTATTGTCATGTGCGCAATATGGCCTAGCTGCCACTGCCATTAAGCTCAATTGGTGTATCTGTGCTACAACATTCTTAAATATTTCAAGTATGAAAGAGAACTATTTAAGCCTAACCTAGAAGGATAGTATTCCTTGTTCTCACAAATGATCATTTCCATACTTCCATGGACAGAAAGAGGGGAAAAACTTAAGAAGCTGAAGTATTCAACAAAACAGTGAGACTGTACCTGCCTGTCCCACACACACACAAACCTCTGTCAGATTGCTATAGCAACTTGACTTCAGTAATGTTCCCACAGAATGTCAAATGAAGGTTTTTCTAAAATCCCTGTGTACAATCAGTTTGTACAAATTACAAAATCAATGTTCATTCTTTGTTCATTTTGTCTGACTTCAGCTTATCAACATTAGTTACTCATTGATATTTCAATTGTGATGAATGAGTTACCTTCAGTCCTTCCTATTCAAAATATGGACTCATGGCTTAGTTTGCATGCCATACATTTAATTGTCTTCTAGTAGATGGTAGAAGTGACTTTATTCTAAGCAGTAACATAGGCTCCAGTTGTCATTTACCAGGAACAGTCTCTATTTCATGTACCTGATGCCGGTAAATCAAGGTTCTTACTCCCCCTATTTGTGGATACCTTTTAAAAATGTTGTTATTACTAAGATGCCCAGCCTGACTGTTATCTTAAAGCATGCTCCTTGCCTCTTGATTCCAGAAATCTTCAAGCTGTGCAGGAAAGTGTGCAAAGCAAAATCTCAGGCACACAGGACTAGAAAGTTATGGTTGGTATTGGTTGATATCTATGTGCATTAATCCTCAAAGAGATAGCAGAAACCAGTAAAGATTTGAAACGAATGCTGATGAAAGTTAAAGAGGAAAGCGCAAAAGCAGGACTACAGCCGAACATCAAAAAGACTAAAGTAATGACAACAGAAGATTTATGTAACTTTACAGTTGACAATGAGGACATTGAACTTGTCAAGGATTATCAATACCTCGGCACAGTCATTAACCAAAATGGAGACAATAGTCAAGAAATCAGAAGAAGCCTAGGACTGGGAAGAGCAGCTGTGGGAGAACTAGAAAAGATCCTCAAATGCAATGATATATCACTGAACACCAAAGTCAGGATCATTCAGACCATGGTATTCCCGATCTCTGTGTATGGATGTGAAAGTTGGACAGTGAAAAAGGTGGATAAGAGAAAAATCAACTCATTTGAAATGTGGTGCTGGAGGAGAGCAAATTAATTACAAGGCATACTGGGATTTAGACAGATCTAGGTCCAGGTAAGTGAGGCTTTCTGAATTAGGAGTTTGTATTAATTCATCCCCACCCAATTATGGGTATATCCCATTTGTGGATAGACACCCTTTGTGTCTATACACAAAGTTATGCAGGATGGATATTGTCTGGAAGACACCTTCCCCAAGATCTTCACCCTTCAGGTGTCAGGCTGTCTAAACTGTGAGCTCTGCATACAATCATGCATTATATTAAAACAATTAAATTTACTACAGAAAAGATAAAGGCTGTTAAAGACTATTATGTAATTATATCTCTCTTTAATAAAACCTACCAACAACCCAAAAGCAAAGAAGGAGACCTGTCTTCTCAAATCCTTGTCTCTGGAACAAATCAAGTAAAATACAATCAAAATAGCTGGAGTAATTGCCTAAAATTACCACATTTAATGATACAAATGATGCCAGAGTGATGTTTAATGACAGCTGCAGTTTTCAGCATCTAAGAGCAAAATTCAACATACTCTTCTATAAACTGTGTCATTGACCTGCCTAATTTAATGCCCTGCTAGTCTTTGAAAATTGGAAACAAATGCTTCAATTAAATGCAATTAATTTAACAATAAACAGATGGCCACAAAATCCTCCTATAATTGGATCATGATTCAGTGGAAGAACATACTACTTTTATTCTTACAAAGAAAGAAAGAGACTGAAATAAACAAAACGGGTACCAAGTATTAGTGTGACCTTTTATTCTTTATATCACAAAGGAAGCCACAGACCTGAACTTACAAGATCTGGACAGGGTGGTTCATGACAGATGCTCTTGGAGGTCGCTGATTCATAGGGTCGCCATATTTCGTAGTCAGCTTGGAGGCACATAACAACAACAACAACAATATTCTATAGATGATTTGGAACAGTAAATCCATCATGACGTCCTATAGGTATTGACCAATGTTTCATGTTAATGAAATATACTAGTATTTTGGTTAATTTTATCGCAAAGTTAACATATAGCATTCAGCAATACTGAAGTATCTAACACATCAGCTTGTAGCTTGCAATTGTTCCAGAAGAGTACTGAAGCATAATATGGCCAAATGTCAAGTGCAGGTGGGTGAAGGAGCATCGCTCAGTGGTAGAATACATGCTTTGTACACATAAGGTTCCATTCCCAGTATTCCCAGAAGCAGATGCAGAATTCCAAAATAGTCAGAAGTCAAATCCAAAACTGCAAGCAATGATCAGAGGGATACTGAATGGCACAAAATTCTTGGTACTATTCAGGAATGTAGAAATATGCCTTATACTGATGAAGGCCATTGGTCTATCTAGCTCTACATTGTCTTATCTACACTGACTTGAGGTCACTCGCCTGGGTTTCCTTTCCAGTCCTATCTTGAGATGCCAGAGATTAAACCTGAGACATTTTGAATGCAAAGCCTGTGCTCTGTATCACTGAGCTATATCCCTGCCATAGGCAGGTATGTAGTCAATGTTAGACCAAGGTCATGATCCAAGGGAGCAGTCAGGAAAAGGCATTAGGACCTTGGCAGAATCCTTACACAATGAATGTAAGAATGAGGAACTAGTCTGAGGTCAGGCATTTATGGAGCCTGAAGTGCTGGAAATGGCCCAAAACTGGAGGTCACTGATTCACAGGGTAGACATAAGTTGACATCGACTTGAAGGCACAACAACGTCTGTTGCTCTGCCCACTTTTGCTTCTTGTCTCACCCACCTTTTAGGTTGACCATGTGGGAATGCACCTACATGCAGAATGCAGCGGCTCACCTGATTAAAGGCAGCCGCCGGCGAGATTACATCACTCCAGTGCTGAAGGAGTTGCACTGGTTACTGGTTGTTTTCCGGGCCCAATTCAAGGTGTTGGTTCTGACCTTTAAAACCCTATATGGTTTGGCCCAGTCTATCTGAAGGAGCGCCTCCAACATCATCAGGGATGCCGCTCAACAAGATCAGCCTCAAAAGGCCTTCTCTCTATCCCACCAGTTAAAACAACTAGACTGGTGAGAACTAGGGAGAGGGCTTTTTCAATTGTGGCCCCCACTTTGTGGAATTCCCTCCCAAATGATCTCCACCATGCCCCCTCTATGATGAGCTTTCGCCGGGCCTTGAAGACCTGGCTCTTCAGGCAGGCTTTTGGGGTGGGTTAGGTTTTATTATTATTGTTGAGATTTTTAATGTTTTAATGTATTTGTATGTTTTTATTTTGTACGTCACCCAGAGTGGCTGGACAGCCAGCCAAATGGGAGACTAATAAATTTAATAAATAAATAAATAAATAAATAAAAGGTGGGTGAGACAAGAAGCAAAAACCTGGCAGAGCAACAGATGTGACCCTTAGCTGTGGCTACATTCCAGCCTCACGCAAAAATCACAGGACTCTCCAACCTGTTCTCATAGTAGCCAACCAGATGCCTCTGGGAAGCCCACAACAAGGACCTGAGCACAGCAGCAGTTCTCCCCACCTGTGGGAATACTGCCTCCGATGGTGGTGGTAGAACATAGCCATTGTGGCTAGTAGCCATTGATAGCCTTATGGTTCATAAATCTGTCTAATCGTCTTTTAAAACCTCCCAAGTTGGTGGCCATCATCACTGCTTCCTGTGGTGGCGAATTCCACAGTTTAACTATGAACTGTGTGAAGTAGTACTGTCTTTGGTGTATACATGTACTGAAATGTCCAACATTCAGCTTCACTGTATGGCCCCACTGGGTTCTAGTATTATGTGGGGGAGGGCCTCCCTAGCCACTTTCTCCACACCGTGCATCATTTTATACACTCAGAGCTGCATGCCTCTGAGTATATTATGAACTCTAGGAATTTGTTTGCAGCATCAGAATGGAACTCACAATCCTGTCACATAAGAGACTACCCCTGATTAACTTTCGTCATTTCAGGAGCCTAATTTAGGTGGGAAAAGTCATTTTGTAATTGCTGCTGTTAAACAATTAAGAGGTGGAAACCTTTGTCAATGTGCTGCAGGTCACCCAGATATTCCAATCTACCAGTAGATGCCAATCTTCTGCCCACCCTTGCCTTACCGCAGAGCATAAGGGGGGGGGGGAAAGCAGACATCTCTGCCCTGAACAGCATCGACTAAGGGTTCCCCAACCTTTTCTAGGCTAGGGTGCACATCTTAAGTCTAAAAAGCACTACAAAATACATGTTTAAGAGAAAGAGGGAGAAATTGGCAATGCCCCTCCAAAGTCAGGCAAAACACCTA
Organism: Rhineura floridana; assembly: GCF_030035675.1. Classification (NCBI taxonomy): domain Eukaryota; kingdom Metazoa; phylum Chordata; class Lepidosauria; order Squamata; family Rhineuridae; genus Rhineura; species Rhineura floridana. The sequence goes on from NC_084481.1 coordinate 66,393,675, forward strand.
CAGATACATTCCTATAAATAAAGCCAAAAAAAAAGCAGGTAGCAACCACATCAAAACAGACATACTCTCAACCAAACCACCAAAAAATAAATGCCCCAAAACTCTCAGTTTCTATATGAGGGGCAGGGAGCCTTGGCAGACATCAAGGGTGCATGTCTCTGAAGGCACTATGGTGTCCACAGGCATACAGTTGTGGCCTCTAGGCATAGACTCTATGTTGGAAAACGGCCACAGCTCAGTGGCAGAGCATCCGCTTTGCAGGCAGAAAGAAGAGAGCGACTTTGCAAGGAGAAGAGAGACTAAAACATTCCACTGATTAACCTAGGATTCTAGGCACCTTTGAAGTCTGAGTAGAACTCAGTGTATGTTTTTAGAAGCCTCAAACCACTTTTTCAGAGGTTTGGAGACACGATGTCATTACTCATTAGATAAACTATGAGATAAGTCGAGATAGTGTTGAGATGTTGCAACAATTCCTCATCATTACTAAGGAGTTAGGAGGAGAGACATGGGGGGAAGTCACCACAGCCTGTCAAAAGCACTCATCACTTTTATACACATGTCTTGGCCGCCAAACACTGATGATTAATCTTTTTCTTTTCAAAAAAGTTAAAGCCATGCAACAGCTAGCGGGGAGGGGGTGCCAGGAGGAGCGGAGGGGGCGCCAGGAGGAGCGGGGGCGTGAAGAGGAGCACCAGGATGAGCGGGGGCACCAGGACAAGTGGAGGGGGCATGAGGGTGAGCAGAGGGGGTGTGAGGATGAGCAGAGGGGGCACCAGGATGAGCAGAGGGGGCACCAGGATGAGCAGAGGGGGCACCAGGATGAGCAGAGGGGGCTCCAGGATGAGCAGAGGGGGTGCCAGGATGAGTGGAGGGGATGTGGAGGGGGTGCCAGGATGAGAGGGGTGCCGGGACGAGCGGAGGGGATGCAGAGGGGGCATGAGGATGAGCAGAGGGGGTGCCAGGATGAGCGGGGGGTGCCAGGATGAGTGGGGGTACGTGGAGGGGGCACCAGGATGAATAGGGGTGTGGAGGGGGTGCCAGGATGAGCAGAGGGGTGCCAGGAAGAGCAGGGGTGCAGAGGGGGCACCAGGACAAGTGGAGGGGGCACCAGGATGAGCGGAGGGGTGCCAGGATGAGCAGAGGGAGCGGAGGGGGCACCAGGATGAGCCAGGGGCACCAGAACAACAGGGGTCACCAGGATGAGTGGAGGTGCAGGGAGGCACCAGAATGAGCAGGGGGCACAGGATGAGTGGAGAGGGCAGAAGGAGGAGCAGAGGGGGCACCAGAAGAAGTGGAGGGGGTGCAGAGGGGGCACCAGGATGAGCGCAGGGGTCGTGAGGATAAGCAGGGGGTGCCAGGATGAGCGGGGGGGCAGGCGAGCAGGCTGAGGGGAGACAGGATGAGCGGGGGGTGGCAGGGCAAGTGGGGGGCAGGGCGAGTAGGCCTGAAAGGGTAACACATAAACTCACCTCCACAGCTCTTCACCTCCATTCTGCTGCTTCTGCCTTCTCCTCCTTGATCTTTGCCCTCCGGCGTGGTCTGGCTCTCCACTTCCTCGTGCCTCCTAATACAGAGCATGAGGGAAGAGCAACACTGCGCAGAAGCCCAGTGTAAGGCACATGTCTTTTGTCCACCAATCATAGGAGCAGAAGACTTCCTCTAGTTTCCCCCCCAAGTAACGTTCCAACGAAACGCAGGAAACGTTACCTTTGCTGCTAAAAAGTAGGGAAATTACTAGTCGTTCTATTACTAGCAAAATGTAACGAATCTAACGAGTTACTTCCAAGCTCTGGTCCAATCCACTTCCTGTGTAGCTTGGAAGAATTTGGTAACATGTGCCTCTGAGCATATGGTGAGTGGTGACAACACCTGCAGTCAGCCCAAATAATAGGAAGAAGACATGTGCTGTGTTGATCTTGTTTTAGCAGGGAGGAAGCAACTATATTAAAACAGTTGATATAGTTCAGATAGTCACTTTAAATATGTTTGAGTTTCCTGTAGTAAATCATTCTCTTTTGCTCTTTTTGTGAATATGTGACCTACAGCAACACTTTGCAGCTCTAAAAAAAAAAGCTCCAAAAACAATTGTGAATAATGGCACTGACTAATCTGCAGAATATTTTCCAGTGGACATGAGGAGTGTCTCAGTTTGCACAAGATAAAACAGTGGGAAGTGAAATATATTCTAGCAAAATTCTAGGTGTGCTCTGTGTTTGTAATTGGTCATGCCCATCTTTCCTTAAGTGGAGTAGTTTAACCATAGCAGGCTTAATACATGCATCTTGGGCAGGCTAAGTTTGTTTTTTCTAACAGCTAGAGTCATTGCTTAAGTAGCAACATATTGTAATCAATCTGATTTTCCATCAAACTGCAGTTGCAGATTCAACTGCTAATTTGCCCAAAATAGAATTAGAGCATAACCTCCAGTTTGAAACACAAAAGGCTTTCTTCACCATCATATGACATTGACATATGACAATAACATCAGATGACAATAAAAAGGCTTTAAAATTAATAAAAATAAATTTGACACAGATTTCTAGGATGAATAATGAGAGAAACATAATTTTCTAAGTTATATTCTCTGTAGAAAAAGTAGTAACACAGAAAAGAAGCAAAGTAAGAAGAACACCAACAAACATACAAAAATGTAATTCTCCATCTTTGGAGATGGCAGGTGTTGCCACCACTCACCATATGCTCAGAGGCACATGTTACCAAATTCTTCCAAGCTACACAGCAAGTGGATTGGACTGTGAAAGACCAACCCAAATGGTGTTTGCATTTTGACAAATTTGTAGGGCAGTACAATATCTCAGACAGGAGGTCAGGTCTCCTGCTCCCCTGGTGCATTCACTATAGCTGCCAAATTTCCCTGCTTTTTAAAGTTTGATAGAAGTATCTGTTGCCTATAGGTACGTTCTTAAACTGCAAGGTTTTTTGCCTATTAGTGATTCTATCTATAGACATACAAACTTTATTTATGTGAGGAAAGCATGCTTTTCCCATGATAGCTCACTTTATAAAAAAAAGTCTTTGGTGTTGTAAGACATTTTTCTTTCATTTTGATGCATATACTGAGACTGTTGAAGTATTGACAAGGTGATGTCCCAGGCTATTGTCTGAAGGCACAAGGCCAGCACCCTGCTGAAGCTAAGCAGGGTCAAGTCTGGTCAGTACCTGGATGGGAGACCACCTGGGAACCATATGTAAGCCGCCTTGAGTTTCTATCATGAAAAGAAAGGCAGGGTATAAATGTAATAAATAAATGTCTTGCCTTTAGGAATGCAGACCCAACAGCCAGTGAGGCCTGAGTTCCCATCAACAGACTGGAGTGCTAATGAGAACCAGGATTGATAAGGGGGCAGGTCCAGAATGGTGTTCCTCACTCCAGAAGGAAAGAATAGCACCTTCAGATGCACACAGAGCAAGGACAGGTCCAGGGCCTGGAGAACAAAGAGGGCTGGACACAGCTTGCAGGATCACAGAAAGATCACGGAGAGGGAAACTTTCTCCAATGGCTCCAATTGAAGCTTTTTATCTTTTCCAGGCCAGGCCTGATTAACCTTCTCAGACTCCACTCTGCTGCTTGAGAAATGGTGATCCATAATGTGCAGCCTATGAGCCTGGAGTCAAGCATTCTGTCATCTCCATGTTTTTCCCGATGTACTCCATCTGCTGGTAAGCAGCCCTGGGAAGTGAAATGACATGTCTGGTGTGGTGGAGCTTAGTCACTTGGGGTTGTCAGGAGCATGGGAAGTTGCCACTAGGGTCTTGATTTGGAGGATCTCAGGTTCTGGGGACTTCAGTATCAGGTTTAACATCAAGGACTGTGTCTGGCTCCTCTGCCAGTGATATGGGTGACAAAGATGCAGTAGGCTCCTTCTCCAAGTCTGAGTTCTGGTTACAGTTCAAGGACAGGGCCATAACTCTGAAAGCTTGTAGTATGTGCTTTCCTAGACAAGAGCAACCTACACTTATTTATCTAATGAGATAGGTTCTTGATTCCAAACGTTCATGTATAATCTGTGTTAAGTTCTGCAGGGATCATCTCGGGCCAAAGGGCTCCTACCAGCACGAGCCCTTTAAGAAGCCCCCAACCACTTTTGTAGGGGTCAGGACAGCTTTTCAAGAGATGGGTGGGGCAGGAAGCAGCTGCTAATGCCTGGGGCTGATGAAGGTCTCTTCGAGCTGCTGAACATAAATAGCCCAAAGCTAGCAGTCAGCAGGAATTGTATAGTGGGGACGGAGCAGTGACCTGAGGAACTGCTATCCCAGGGAGCTCTTTCCTTTGCTAACTGGGGAGGTACAGGGGACTTGAAGAAGTGGCTTCCCTGATAACCAGATCCTCTGGGGCAAGAATACTGTGGGACTGGCCCACTGGGGCTAACCCTAGAGTGTCCTGCAAAGGGGCCAGCCAAAGGGCCTCTGGCCCGATGCCTTCCCAAGCCCCATAACCATAAGAAATGGGCTACTGGGGAGCTCCAGGACTCAGACATGAAGGAAAGTTTAGCCCCAGCCTACTAAAGACACTGGAAACAGACAGAACTCTTGGTTGTAAAGTGCAAATACAGGCAGAAGGCCTTGACTTGTTGTGACCCCATGTGCCTGTGGGAAGGGAGTGAGAATCTATAGCAAGGGCTAATACCTCAATAAAGTTAAACTTACTGCTTGTTGATTGTGGTGGTAATTGGGACTCACATTTGGGCCTATTCCCCATGGAACCCATGGAAACAAGATGCCTTCAATGTGCCCCTCCTCCAGGTGGGGCCCACAATCTACTTTTATAGAATTCATGACAATGACCACTTATGGACCCACAGACTTTTATTAGCAAGTGTGGGATTTTAATAATCCAATAGGCATAGTTTGGCAGATGTTATTGTTAGACAAAATGTGTAAGTGATCTAGAATTGTTCTTCAGAAGACATTCCAGAATTCATTCTAGTGATTACTCATGTTTAAAAATGCCTGGAACCAGCCATTTTTAACTCCTGTAAAGAGAAAAGATTCTTGTATCACTTTAAGGCACGGAAGGAAAACTGCAAGAAATCTTGACTCCTTTCTCCCAATGAGAGTTCCAAGGACAGTAGCAGGGATGTTCTATCTCCACTCAAAAGCTATTTTTCACAATGGGTGGCAAATCGGCAATAGGCAAAGAATGCAGATGTGAGTGAAAAAACACGGCTGTGTACGTTAGCAAAACAGAATGAAATTAACAGAAAGGAACTGAAAATTAGCCACTGTGGAGCTGCTGCAATAGAAAAAAGGATAGGAAAACAGCAAAGGTTTTAGAAAAGTCAAAGATCTAATGGCCCACAATAATTAAAGTAAAATTAGAGTATTTAAGTGGGATGAGAACAGACAACCATTCATTTTGTTCACTAAATGGCAACCTTTTAAGCTAATTGGACATTTTTAGTATCATTAGTTTCCAGTAAATAGAGTCAGAGGCTTGGCATTCACTGCAAAGACAAAATGATCAGGCTCTACAAGAGATTAGCAGTTCATGTCATGATCCAAAACAAAATAAAGAGCTAAACAAGGGCTGCTGCCACTGGTTTTGTTTCCTTTTCCAGTGTGTTACGGTTGCATGTTGCTGAAATGGCAACAAGAAATCAGTCACAGAGAAATAAAAATTATAGAAGCATTGGATTTTTATTTTTATTTTTTTGGAGAATTAGAATTGGAGATTTTTGTGTGTGCATGCCTTCCATCGTCCTTTTATGCTAGCACAATAACGTTTGATCACCCTTGTTGTAGTTTTAGTTGTCTTGGTTTTCATGGCTACAAATATTATTACTTGGACATTAAATTATCCTGTCCTTTGTAAAATCTAGCTGGTAATATAAAGCCCAACTTTCCACAGTGGTAGATACTACATGTTGATTCTATGCTGCATTAACATAGTTCTGCTTGCAATTTCATCCCCCAGTACCAACCCCATCTAATTTCATCCTTTAATTTCATTTATGCCCTCAAGGGACTATAATTTTCACTCTGCGCTTTTGACTTCTGTGTGCTATTATCCTTTGGCATGGGAACAGGAAGAAAATGTGTGGGTAGGGAGAGAAATACCAATTGTTTGCAAAGCACATAAATGGACTAGGTTGCAAGCCATTATGAAATGAGCCTTTTCCTCTGTCCACACAAAGAATCATCATCCACAAAAAGGAGGCAGCCATCAAAAGAACATTTTATGGCTCTGTTTCAGTCCTTCCTTGGGCCTACAGCTCAGGAAATTCATTAGATCTTGTCAAATGCAAAGTGAAAATGGATTGTCACATGACCAACCATAGGGATGTCTGAGAATTCCATGGGAGCAGAAATTGCCAACGTTCACTTATTTGTCTTATGTCCAGAATGGAAATCAATCCAACAAACATGATTGGTATTCACTGTTGTTTTCAGTCTGCAAGCGATAGATATGTAAATGATTACTTCCCTCCTCCATTTGAATTGTGTTTATTTTGCCTTGAAATGAATGGTGTGGAATAGCATAGATAATGATGCAAAATTCCACCACAGTGGACAGCAAGATGAATAATGTAGTTTTTGTCAGAAGCCAAATGCAGTGGAATAGAAACAATGCTGCATGCGATGAACATGGCTCAAAATGGACATTGATGCCTTCTTGCATCCCTATCCAACCACTAATGTCTCCCTTCACCACATCACCAATCACTAAGCACATTAGCTAATCTTTAGTTCAGGGTGGACATGCATGCCTAGGGTAAACCCAGGAATGCAGGAAGGAGCAAGTGACCATTTGTACAATGACCATACAAAAAATAAAATGCAAATAGATGAAAAACTTCAAACAGAAGAAAATATAATCACACACACATAAAAGAGTGTATTTGCTATACTTTAATGACTTTTCCTTGGTTTTAAGAAATGTCTTGTAAGTGAAGAAACATATATGTTTGTTCCTAAGTACCGGTGTTGAACAATTGTCAGTGAAATATAGTCCTTATCAGAGACTTTTACAATAATATTGCAGTAGCTGGCCAACCCCAGTGAATACTGGCAGCACCTGAGTAACTTTAAGATATGATTCTAGACTCAGCCAGCCAGCCAGTTTGCTACTGTCGCAGCTTGTGTTTGAACCCACCCTCCACCTACATTCAATTCAGTAAGTTTTAGATATAACTGATACCTCCCAGATTGTTAACACAATCTGTGTACTTAGAAATGGTGGGTACAAGCTGGTATAAGAGTCCAGTCCTCTGATCAGTTATCAGACTTTCTAGGGATACAAAGAGGATAATATTCTTTCATGATCCATCTCTGTCCCTCTGCTAATATGCTGCCCAAGCAATTATTTCCACTGTTATTCATTTGTTGCTGCATGCTATTTTAGACAGAACATTTAAAACAAAACCCCTGAAAGTGGGTTGCAAAAGCATGGCATCAGGTCATGAATTAGCATTTTACAGAACAATAACTTCCCCTCTAAAGCCATATAAACACTTGCAATCTGAAGTGTGTTTACTTGCAAAGTGTTTGAAGTGTAAATGAACAAGTCCACCAGATTCTATCTCAACAGAAATTACAGAATAGAAGCTGTACAAATACCCTATTAAACAAATCTGTTGAAAAGAAAGGAATGCAATACACAATGTTTGATCCACCCTATAAAATACACAGGATGTATCATCTTTTTGATCACAGTGAACAGATCTCTTTGGCTAGATTTTATGCCACAATATGTACCACAGTGCACAATTAGTATTTAGTGCAAGGGTGGCCAGCTGGTAAGTATTTGGCTGTTTCTCCTCCAGTCCCCAAGCTAATTAACCCGGCCCCAGAGAGCCTTAGCAAGTTTTAATTAAGGTATGATAAAATGTTTAAAGTTTCACTCATTTACTTAAAGTTTTGCTCATAGAGTTGTATTCAACATCAGCGTAGCACTAAGACTAATGTTCCATTTTTCCATGCATAATGGAACATTTTCCCCTTCCCCCCCTGCCCCAACTCTCCAGAGCACATTTGGGGATGACACAGGGCAAGGAGAGGCTGGGGAAAAACCCATTGTGCAAGTGGAAGCTGTTCTGCTCATGCATTTTGTTGAATTCTGCCCATAACGCTTTCTCAGCTTTTATCTGCTCCTTTGACATCCTTCCAAGGATCTACCCTTAGTGCCGAGCTATTTCTCCACGCCCTCTACATATCAGGGGTGGGGAACCTGATAGAGAATCACATTCCCTTTTGGGCACTGTTCCAGGGACCACATACCAAGTGGTGGGTAGGACCAGAGGCAAGTGGGCAGAGCAAAAAATGTAAATTTTACATTGGTGCGGTAGGCTAGTTTCTGTACATAGCTCGTATACACAGCTCCTGAAGAAACCACATTTGGACCCTGCTTGGAAGCTCCACCTATGGGAGAAGGACCAGGGAGGGTCACTCTCAGTCATCTGCCTGATGGGTGTGAAGGAACCTGTCACAGTGCCTCAGGCAGAAGAACCAAGGGTGGGGAGATAGGGAGGATATGAAAGGCCTCAGAGGGAAGAAGCCCACTGAAGTACACGGCAGAGGATATTTATTATTTTATTTATTTATTATTTAATTTATATCCCACCCTTCCTCTCAGCAGGATATGAAGTAGGGCTAACTCTTGCAGGGGTGAGACTGTGCTGGGACCATCAAAGGGCAAGCTTTTCCACCTGCCTTGCCCCACCGGTCTGCCTGGACCTTATCAGGAGGAGCTACAGACTGACATGTATTACTGCTTCTGCCCCCTGCTCTTAGTGACATTTTTCTGGGGACTGTCCTTTACCAAGATGATGACTGCTTTTTGTTTTCAGCTGTTGTTGCTTTTTAGAAATGTTATAATTTTGCTGCTGTACCTCAGAAACATGTGACTCATGCACATTTGGATTGGGGTTCAAAATGGGACTTTCTGTGACACCTGCTTCCCCTTCCCTGCCAGTTTTTCTCCCCCCTGCTACTTTGCAATCAAATCACTACCTTGCCTTGTGAAAGAGGAAGAAATAATCATCTGACTCACTACCACAGTTCAGAGGCATAATTTCTACACGTTCTAGAGTTAGTGAGGCTGGCAGGCAGACCAGTTAATCCACCTGCCTGTGTAGTAGTGACTGAAGCTCACTCCTGCCATTGATTACCACCTCCCCTTTGGCAATGGTAAGGTTTTTATTTTTGTTATAAAAAGGGGGAATAGATACCATCGGATTTCTGAGTATTTGCAAGAAATGCTTGCAGAGCAGACACCCTCTTTTGAGGGAGGGAGAGAGAGGGAAACCTGGGCTTGTCCATCCATCTCTCTGTATATTTAGACTTGCAATTGAGTTGTATAAGTAGTATTTCATGCTGAGAAGCAAATGCTAGTACCTCGTTCATGTAGAAGCTTGCTGGTGGTAATCTCTGCTGGAGCCAGTTTTTCTTGAACATCTAGCTCTTTTGTTCTGGATTTTGTCCAATAGGTATCAGGAATGAGAGAAGTTGGTTTAATCTTACACTGTTTATAGGGTAGTGGTGCAGCAGAAAGTATGTTGCAATGGATCCACATGATTCTACATCTGAGAAACAATCTGGCGTGAGCCAGGACTCAGGACAGAAGCGCAAAGAGGATCAGAGAGTAAACAAAAGCCCTGAGAACATGCCAGGAGATAAGACCAGAAATGCAACACACACTAGAACTCAGATAGACCTTGATGCCCAATCAAAGCATTGCCCTCTTATATTCCTTCTTGCCAGAAGGAGCCAGCCTGGCAGGCAAATCCAGAGCAAAGCCTGGAAGACTCTTCACTGAAAGCTTGCAATAATGCACTTTACCACATGAGGCAGTGGCCAGAGGTTTCTGACCTTTCCCTGAGAAGCTGCACTTAAAGTGTTTTGCCACCAGGAACAGCCATCAGCCATTTCTAACAGGTATTTTGTCCTGTATTGTCTTATATCACTGAAAAGTGGACTACTGAAGTCTTGCTCTTTCCACTTACAGTGAAGCCACTTTATACAAGGGAGGAATGGCACAGGACTGAGCTTCTTCCTGCACCAATGGATAGCCCATAGATATCACGTAAATGTCATATAGCAAACATGCCTTTTCTTCAATCCTGCCCAGGTGCAATAGGCTGTTCGTGTGCATCAGGTTCCAACAGCACCTTTGGTGGTCTTTGCACCCACACCAGGGCCAGCATAAGTCCCACTGCTGGAGTAAGAAGAACCCTGGTACACTTGAGCTAGTGTTATAATTCATTCATCTTACAAGTTGCTCTCTAAGTGCAGTGAGTCATACAACTGGTGTCTTGTCCTTGTGTGTTATGCAAATATGCAGAGATACTCAGCTTCTGAGCTGCTGTATTTACCTAAGTAGCAGGCTTTTACCCTGCATTGAGATCACTGAGACTTAAGACTTAGTAAAATAAGAAGAGCTACTTTATTTATAGAAATACATAGTAGATAGGAAAGGCATACCTAGTTCTAACTAACTAACTAAATTGGAGGCACAATGCCCAGACTTGGGTATTGCCCTCATGGCTCAGGAGAGAGAACAAAGACAGAGATGTCTCTTCTCTCCTTGGACAGTTGAAGAAAAAAACAAAGGAAGGAGGGGCAGGTCAGCTTCCCTGAGCACATCAGTTTACAACAGAAGGAAGTTAAGTAGAGAAGAGCACAGGTAAAGGTAGACAAGCCTAGCCAGCTGGAGGACCCTAACCCTATCTTTCTTCTGGAATACAAACAAAGAACCCAAACAGGAGTTGCTTTTGCCCCACTTCTAACATTGAGTTATGCATGAAGCATCACATTAATAAATAAAATAACATTACAAAATTTACTGTCTACAATGCAATGTAGGAAAAACCCCATCAAATTAGAAAAGCACAAAAATAATAATGTCAGAAGAGTATCGTGCATAAAAAAAGAAAAAGTTGTTTCTGCTTTAATTAACAAACAGCAAACAAAAGAGCAGAAAGAATGGCTACATATCTAGATTTTCAGTCTGTCATCTTTGTTTTTAAATTGGAGCATGTGAAGCTGTTCAAAACTGTCAGGCCACACTCTGACAGTGTAGAATTTCCTAATGTCTTTGTGAAAGCAAAACAGGAGCCTTTATTCATCCTCCCAGTCTGCCCCCTTTCAAGTATAGTGTCTGCTACTAAATAGACACCTGGGGACATGAGATATTTAAGCTGTCAGTTATCGTTATTGCCCAGAACAGTCTAGGTGCTTGGTAGAAAGGCTTCAATTTTTCTTGAATGTACAATTGGGGGGAGGAGGAAATGGTAAGGAATGTGACAACTTTGTGAGAAAACTGCTACAGTCATGGAACCTGTATATTTTCAGGGCTCAGGTTACTGCATCAGACATAGCTCAAAGCTTTACCATCAAGGGATGGCAAGTTGTATGGCCACACAGGAGGGGAACTTAGTAAGACAGAGAAGGGGAAAATAATTGCTCAGCTCCTTCTGTGAATGAAGCAACTGAGACTTTCATATTTTACAGCTTCCTCTTACCTGAAGGGCTAGCTTTCTGGTCTAGGCATCATGCCTGAAACAATTAGACACCCTGGAACCGAAGGTTCACATCCCAGCAGGGTCAACACAGCACTTCCTCTGTCTGTGGTTGCAATGATCAAACGAGGGGCCGTGCAGTGTTTTTGGATGTGAAAGCTTCTAGAAAGGGAGACTGAAAACTCAAAAAGCTCTGTTTGGACATTAAAGTGCCTGTGGAATTTTTGATATGAGTAGTGGTGGGCTTCTGGCATTTCTGACTAAAATTTTCCACTTCATAAGCATTCCATAAAGTTCCTATTTTGGATTTTATTTTATTTTATTTGCCTGTTGTGTAAGATGATGAGGTAGAACTTTTAAAACAGGGCTGGCCCAGGATATTTTGCTACCTGCTGCAAAGGACAAGTTAGTGTACACGCACACACACTATTCCATACATAGAAGCTGACCCAGGCTGGCAGTTGGATATTACTTAAATTGTAGTGACAGAACAGTTCCTTCCACTGTACCCAAGGGAAACTGGCTAGTTTAGGGGGTGCTGGACAGTCCATGTAGCTCCCCCCATCTCTGGCCTCGAACACCTCACAGCGCTGGTCCATGGCTCTCTGCATTTGCCACCCAAAGCAACCACCTCACTGTGCCAAATGGTAGGGCCAGCCTGAGAACAGGTGTCCGGATCTACATGACACTACTGGCCCGCACAGACTTCAATATGACCTGGAATAATCAGCGAATATTCAAAATGTATAACCTGGGAGAAATAGCCAAATAATTTGATACAAACCCATCTCCAGGGTGCAGCAAGGTGGAGCAGATGGTGAGGTCCTAGAGCTGGCAGAAGAGCCCACTTATGAGATCTATGGAGGCCAATTAAGGCATTCAAGGCATGGCACAGTCTTTACATTCCTCTTAATCCTATCTAGCACTGTGCAAAGCATTGAGAGATGGAGCATGATGTTTCAAATGGGCACATGACTTGGCTCTTCTGCATAAATCAGCATTGCAAAGAAATCTTGGGTGAACTTTCGTTTGCATGTACTCCCTCTTCTTTCAGCCCATTATGCATTAAGGAACTCCTTGGTGATCTCTTGCCTGGGAGGGCAGAGATAATTCTGAAGTCCGTTTAGATTAAATTTAAATAAGGTTGTCCAGACCATATTAATGTCATATAGGCCAGTTTCTACTTTTATGTAGTTATGATGTAGTTAGAACAAGCCTCTACTGAGGAAAAGGGTGCTGTTCACACATTCCCAAACACACCTAGTATTTTGGGGACTGGTGTGTGTGTGTGTGTGTGTGTGTGTGTGTGTGTGTGTGTGTGTGTGTGTGAGAGAGAGAGAGAGAGAGAGAGAGAGAGAGAGAGAGAGAGTTAGCCATGCAGAAGTTCTCCAGTGTTCTTTGCTTTGAGTTTTCTCCTGTTTTCTATTATTAGGAATGGTGGGATTTAAAATTAATTCGGAATTTACTGAGCTGGAATAATTAAAAGCTAAACACACCACACAGAACACAAAGGTGATGTAGACTATGTCTGATTTCCCCAGATTAGAAAAGCATTTATCTTTATCATATTGTTTTGGAAGCCAATCCTTTATTGCAAACCTGTGCATTTAAGGCTGGGGTAAAAGCAAGGTTTGAAGTAGCAGAGTTTGAGGAAAGAAAAAAGGAACACTTGGAACAGTTTTTTTCCCCTTCATCAGAATGGACTAAAATATTTGGTGACTATGGCTGTCCAGAAGCCACAAACCATAAAATGTTAGCCTTGTTCTTATTTTGTAGGATTACTCTCATAACAAGAATTAGTACTGGTAGCAAGCATTTTGAATATGAGGTTGATGTGCTCATCCTTTGAATATACTACTTTAGATTCTGAAAACCTGCCAGAATATTTCTTTATTCTCCCAGTGTTTTAGGATATATCAGTATAGGACTGTGTTGATTACAGCTATAAAACACAAATCGGCTCACAGCTCTCTCTCCAAGACTGTGTGAGGATTAAATCCATAATACCCAGACTGATACTTTTGATAAATCTCAATGGAAGATTCTAAAACCATACTGCATACAAATGTCTCTGCTGCTCTGTGGTTTTTTCTCTTGCATATATTTCTAATCACAGAGGAGCAAAATTACTCATTGTGAAAAATCAAGAATTTCTTGGATCCAAGAAATACTCATTCTAGAGGTTAACATGGCCTTGAGAATGTTTGCAAATGAAGTACCCTCTGCTAACTTGTGTTACGTGGCTTTTGCTGTTAGCTTCCATTTGGTGTCCTAATAGGGAAAAAATGAGTATGGCTAAAGTGCATGACCATAGGAAATGAGTTCCTGTTTGACCCTATGAACAGTATTATGGCTCTTACCTACATACTGGAAGAAGTCAGGAAGAATTCAGGAAGAATTCAGAAAGTTCATTGACCTTCTCCTCAAGCAACTAGGGTGTAATAATCATAATGAGATAACTGATTAGTAAACAAAAGTGCACCAAGTGGAGTTTTGACTTCATGAAGCCTCTGCTTTAGACTCTGGGGATAGGCTCCTTCAACCAACTGGGAATCCCATAGTACTGCAAATAGAAACTAGATAAAACAATTGCACTTACAGGATCATCATTGTTCTTGACAGGTAAATCCATTCAGAAAGATCATTCCCACAGGTTAGCCTTTCAGATCAGTTATCCTTGATTGGACAAGTGATCAATCTTCAATTTAACAGAACCTTCATAGACTTTGAGAGCCAGTGTGGCATAGTGGTTAGAGTGTTGGATTACGACCTGGGAGACCAGGGTGCGAATCCCCTCACAGCCATGAAGTCCACTGGGTGACCTTGGGCCAGTCACTGCCTCTTAGCTTCAGAGGAAGGCAATGGTGAAACCACCTCTGAATACCGTTTACCATGAAAACTCTATTCATAGGGTCAACATAACTCAGGATTGACTTGAAGGCAGTCCATTTCCATTTTCAAACATGACTGCATAGAAATAAATCCCATTGATCTCAAAAATTATGCAAATGATCAAACCCTTCCTTCCTTCTCCCTCCTATTTCTTCCCCCCTTCCTTTGCCCCTCCCTCCCCATCCCTATCCCCTTCCAATCCCCTCTTTCCCCTTCCCCTTCCCCCTCCCCCTCCTCTTCCTCCTCCCCATGGTCAGTTTTACCTATCTTAAGCGATTGCACGGAACTAAATACCATTGAACTCTATTGATCTTTGAGTATCTCACGACTGTTAGGCATAGTGACTTGGTTTGCATGTAGTGGTGTAGTGTGGTTAGTGTGCTGGACTACAACATGGTAGAACAGGGTTCGAATCCCCACACAGCCATGAAGCTGACTGGGTGACCTTGGGTCAGTCACTGCTTCTCAGCCTCAGAGGAAGGCAATGGTAAAACTACCTCTGAATACCGCTTACCATGAAAACCTTATTCCTAGGGTCGCCATAAGTCAGGATCGGCATGAAGAAAGTCCATTTCTATTTTTCATAGAAATTTTTACCAAACCCCTTTTGTTCCCTCATTGTATCCAATCTCCTTTCATTCCTTTGTTTTGCCCAATCCCCTTTGGTTCTCTTATTTTGACCCCTTCTTATTGGTTGTTTTTTTCAATTCCCCTGGACACACTTTTGGATCTCCAACAGGTCTATCTAAGACCAGGTTTTAGCTTAGTAGACTGTCTCTTTCTCTCTGGCATGAACATCTTAAACAATTGGAACCTTTGCTTCCTCCTTTCCACATCCTTCTTAAGGAACATCCTTAAACTTGCCATTGGACCTAAGGCGTCACAAAGGGTCTATGCCTGACATACTGCTCTCCTAATAAAGATCTGAAATCACTGTAGGGTTAGAAAACAATAGAAATATTTAGAAAATTAATATTCAATTTATTTTTTAAATTGTTATTTTAATGAAAAGATTATATAAATACACATCATTAAATTGCACAAAGCAGGAGCCAGGGTGGCTCACATTTTTTGTCTTGCCTCTTGGCCTAGGTGCTTTATACTGAATGATGACTCTCAAGGAGCCACTATTTCATGTAATTTGTTGAGTGCCTCACATCATCTGTGAGGGCCTACCTTCATCATCAGTTAGAATCTCACCACTGTGCCCAATATAATGAGCTGCCTAGGCTACACGTTGGAGCATCTCCCTGAAAGGACTCACAGGTAATGGAGCTACTCCATCCACCACCCAGGGTAGCCAATGCCAACAGGAAAGACTATGAAGGTTTCCTGTTCAGCTGGAACTTTGCCTGGTCAATGACAATATTTCCTAGCTCTGACTCTTGCCTTGTTCCAACTTTGGACATGCCCTTTCATTGCTGATCCTCTGGTTCTGGTTCTCAGTTTGACCTCCCAGCACTGGCCTAGGTCTGGCATCCTGGGTCTCACTTGAAGGATGCCCACCTCTGACACTAACATTCTAGAAAAAGCCACAGTTCTTTCTCACCCCCACCTCCTGCCCCAGTTCCTGGAAGAATATTCCAGAGAGAGAGAGAGAGATGATGTTTAATTCTGTATGTTTTCGCAGTCAGCTTGGGTTTGTGTCTCAGAAAAGAAAGGGGGGGATGTGTTAAGGGGTCATGTGTTTATGGAGAAACAAAGAGGTAATCAAAGCTAACTGGAAAGCTGAGCACTCTGTGATCCACCTCTCCACACCTTGTTAATGACTTGATTATAAGGAAGACTGCTCTGAATCACCCCATTTCATCTTGTTATTCAGGGTTCACAAAGAGGTGATGCATACTTCTAGTAACTATTGCATTTTCGTATTTAAATATTGTATATTATTTCTGTTAGCAAAATCACTTAAATAATGCAGATGGAGTCTAGAAAGAAAAATCCTGATAACACTTTACTGAGCAAACTGAACAAAAACAGTGTATAATTTGAGGAGAAAGGAACAGATTTTATTTTTCAGTTCAGGTCTTGTACATTGCAGGGAAACGTACAACCAAACATACAGAGGAAAACTTCCTCAGAACTACATAGCCAATCAGCATGTGCTACCTCAGTAAAGATCATGCCACTTTGCCTGGTTGCTAAGCAGCACCTCAACCGGCCCCTCTTGGCTAGTTGACTTTAGCACTAATAACATAATTAACTTTTAAATTACACACTGAATGATCTCTGCTGTTGCATTTCCAACAATTCCTTGTTGTGTGAGCTGCCCAGAGAACATGGGTTGTATTCAACTAAGTCAGTCATGTCTATTAATTCTAAGGGGTCTTTTCTGAGAAAGACTGGCATTAACTACCACCACATATGTTGAGCAGAAGTCTATACAAATTCAGATAGATAGATAGATAGACAGACAGACAGACAGACGACAGACAAGTAGCATTCAGTCATTCCACTATTGTCTATAGTAAAAAAGTTTTGCAGGGTTTTTAGTGCTGCAAAATGTGCAGAATCTCTTTGAAAGAATAATAGGATGCTAATTATTACATTTATATCCCTCCTTTTCAACAAAGAGCTCAAGGCCCCTGTGACGCCCTTCCCTGGCTCTCCCTGTCAGGTTCCTACCTGCTTGTGGCTACTACCTTTCACTAGGCACCACCAGGGACTCCACCAGTCCGGACTGTCCTTTTTTATGGTTTCTCTCTCCGCTCTAGCACAGATCTCACTAGATCCCCCTGCTAGGCAGCACCACCAGTCACGTCCTATAACCAATGTTCCCAGAGACTTTGTCTGAGCCTCTCTCTGTCTGGTTACTTTTGTGACTCCGTGCTTATGCTGTTCCCAACCCCCTTGTATCAATGTAGATAACTCATATAACTTGGGGTTGCTCTGGATACTTGTAATGTTATTATTCTCCTCTTCACCGCTGCCACCATTTGTTACTGTTGCCCTTCAGCCTTGGTAATTACCTTACCCTCCCTTCTGGTCTGTGAAACCCCAGCCAAGGATCAGGCCTTCGGTAAACCAAAATAGTATTTATTAAATAACAGAGATAACAAGATTACTTTTCTAATGGTACTTAAGCATATGGTTTCATCTATTCCTGTGATACTTGACTTATCATTAACTAGAACTCCAATTCCCTCTTTCTCCACACTCTCCTAACATCCACCAACTAACACCCACCTCCAAACACCACCAAAACAACCCACCCAGATTCAACTGTCATTCTTCCATTTATACTCCCAGCCATTCAAACGCTCAGCCAATCATCCAGCATTCTACTGCTCATCTACTCCACCCTCCTCTTTCATTCCACTTACCATGTATCTTCTATACAAACAGCACTTACCATATTTACATTAATACAGGAACATCACAGCCCCCCCATTTTATCCTCACAATGACCCTGTGAGATATTTATTTATTTTAAAAATGTACATCCCAGCCTTCCTCCAAGAAGGAATTAGGTTAGGCTGAGAAATAGTGACTGGCTCAGTCACCCACTGAGGTTCATGGCAGAATGGAGATTTGAATTTGGGTCCCCCTGAGACCTAGTTCTACACTCTAACTGCTGCTACACCACCATATTGGATGGATATGTGGAGCTAGGGCTAAGTCCACATGTATGTGTGTCCTTATACCGACCATGAAAAGCACTCAATGATTGCAGGGCAGGGCTCAGAAGAGCATGGAAGTGCATTTGGAGTAGAGACAATGTCATGCACTAAAAATCAACTGAGATATTCATATAGCCAAAGCAGACAGGGTGTATGATGACATCACTATTCCCAGGAAGACTTTTTAAAAAACCCTCTGCAGACAGGCACAAGCAATGCAATCAAGGGAGTTTCAAATGACATTTTGCCTTCTGAAAAACTTGCATACCTAGAAGTTTGCTTGTGATCATTTGATCCAGTCCTATGCAAGCCACTAGCCTTATTTGGGTGTCAACTAGCCTTATTCGGGTGTTATTATCTCCCATGTGGAAGCAAAGAGTGGGGCTGCACCAAGTAGACCTCTGGCATTGCACACTCTTCCACCAATGTCCGCACATACAGAGGGTTTGAGATCCCTGGAGAAGCCTTAACACGTACAAATGTGTGTGTCAAGGCTCCTTCTTACATATATTTATGCTGTATGAGCAGATGTCTGAGGAGGAATGTGAGATGTCAGCCGTGATACTACTTGCTGCATCCCTGATCCTTGATAATATTCAGGAGAGCTAATAACACCTGAACAGAACTAATGTCCCTGGCAAATCAGCCATTTGCCTCCAGCATTGGTTTACTATTGGAATTCACAATTTTGAATTATAGTTCCAGAGCACCATTTTTCCCCACTGGGTGCCTGTTTCAGACTATGGATGATGACGTCTTCCACTGCAAGGGCTATAGCCCATGTTTTATTGGCTATATATGTCAAATTAACAGTTCCATCTTATGCATTTTTCGTTGGAAGAAACTCCCATAGTGTCTAATGGGGACTTAACTCCCACATATGTAGGCACAGGATTGCATTCTAAGGAAACTTTGCTACAAACATCCTTGCAAAGGAGAAATCCAATGTTCTTTGAAGCATAGCAACATGGTGCAGTGATATAATGCTTCCTTTTAAACACATGCACCAAAAAGTGGCTCCTGCATAAGCAAATGATTATGCATATTATATTGTGAACATACTTTGAAATTTCTAGTTTCACCTTCCAGATTTTCTTTAGTTAAAAAGCTTACCTTAGCAGCAGCAGCAGAAAGTTTTTCTGCTCACAATATGTAAATTACCTCTTTGTATTTAGCATTAACCAGCAGGGCCAAGAAAAAAGTGCAAATGCTTCTTTCCCATTTTTCTTCCTAAAGAAATCCCATAGCTGTTATGGCTCAAAGCTGGCAGAACATCTGCACTTTTCATCAAAATGGCCTGTAAAGTTCTCACCTTGCAGCTGAAAAAGAAAAAAATAATGCACAGAGTTGAACATCATGGCATTTTGTAGCTTTGCCAATGGTGAAGCTAATTCTATATGGACTGGTTGCTACCACTCTGAAGAAGTTCTGTGTTTATTTTTCCCTCTTTGTATGCAAAAGCCTTTGAAAGCATGAAGAAGGCAACAGCCTTGATTAGCATTTGAAATAATAACTAACATCATAACCCATGTTTAGTGCCTGCAGTTCAAGAGCTGTTTATGTGCTGTGCTGTTTTGGGCAAACAATGGCACCAGGAGCTAACCACATCCTTTGCAGAGTATATTTGTAAGAGGCCAACCATGAAGTTTCACTCTGAGAATTTTTTCTGCTTAGCTGAAAAGGCATAACAATGCTGGTCAAGGACAGTGTGTACAATACCTTTTCACATGGAGGCACATGCAATCAGAAGATTTCACACATATTTGTGCAGCCTGAGAAACATCCTTAATGTGTAGGGACACAGTCAAGGGGAAGGGCATGAAAGATAAATTATCTGGCTCCCAGCTACAGCCCGCCTGTGGATAGGAGCAGCTTGACTCAGCTGAGTATAACAAGCATTCGGGAACCAGAGATTGTAAATGCCTGCTACCAAAGTGCAGGCAACAAAAGCAGAATACCTTGTTTTCCCCTGCCCCCAAACCTTTCACATTTCCCTCTCCTTCATTGATCTTGGTTGATAATTCCATCATCCCTCCATGAGGTTTGAAAGCGGAAAGGCCAATGTAATGGCATTCTGTGAAATATTCTGTAAACCTACAGCAGCTAATCAGCTTAATTTGTTCTTAGTAATCATTTGGCTGTAAACAATGTTTTAGTTATTTGATATGACAATTCCCTGGTTGAGTGGAATTCACAGGGACATGATGGAGATCCATACCAAGCAAAGCTCATCTCACACTTGCAATTGGGTCTACTGAAGAGGAAATGGCCTTTGCCAAGGTTCAAAAGAAGACAGGTTGCTCTTAGATGTGCATGTTAACCAAATAAATTAAATTCTGGTTTTGCAACTCTAAATCCATCTAGATCAGGGATGGGGAACTTGTGAGCCTCCAGATGTTGCTGACCTACAACTCCCATCAACCACAGCAAACATGGTGAACGGTCTCAGAGATTGTGGGAGTCAGTGGTGGCTGGTGTCCATTGAGACTCGTAGGGCATAAGGCAGGAGGCTAACACTAGATGGAGCCAGAGCCAGTGGCAGGTGCAATCACAGCCCATAATAGGCAGAGGCAACTGATTCTAGTTTTATCCCAGTCCTCCTCCCTGCTGAGTTCTACAAGGACAACCCTGAGACTAAGGAGAAGAAAGCTGACAGCCAGTAGTATCCTCTGTACTGACTGTTAAGTAAGAAGGCAGGCAGATGGAGGGTTGGCTGAGGGTAGACTGAGGTTAGTGGGGTAGTGCCATTTGCTCTAATGGACTGTTCTCCACTGATGGGAGTTGTAGTGCAGTTGGAGGTCCATAGGTTCCTCACCCTGGTCTATGTAAATCGTTCCTGTGGTGGAATTGTTCCTGGAATATACTGCTTCAGAAGGGCTTTAGCTCAGTGGCAGAGCACATATTTTGCACACAAAAAGGTTCCAGGTTCAGTTTCCCAGCATTTCCATGTATGGTAAAGACCCTGGAGATCTGGAATCTAGAGCCCTGGAGAGTTGTTGCCAGTCAATGTAGGCAGTACAGAGCTAGACAGACCACTGGTCTGACTTGATATAAGGCAGCTTTCTAGACTGCAGATAGGAGATTCTGTATCTGAATGGTCCCCTGAAGAAAAGTAAATATATATTGAGAACCAGAATGGCCAACTGCTGGTCAGGAAGACAGCTATTTGATGTGTCCCCTTTGTTCAAGACTATGATAAATGTTTGCTGATAGTTGTGCATGTAAGAAAGAACCACCTTTGCAAGTTTGACATATTTGACACCTGAATGCTATTTTTTGTGGGATTTTGAAAGCAACATCCCCAGCTGTGTCTGTGTCCATGTTCTCTATCATTTTGAAGTGTTTACTGCTAAATAGTGCCAACTTTATCATGGAGCCTGATTGCAGCAAAATATGTTTATACTGTACAATGAAAATACCTTTCTGACCCCTGGACTGCTGTTAAAATAACATTTTAAAAAGTATACCTCATGACTGTTAGGTACAAAGACTCCATCAAGAAAGTCCATTTGTGTCATGGCCCCGTCAGAGGACTCATCAGACGAGGATGACTGAGGAGTAACAGCAGCAGACCCAGAAGCTGCAACCCAGAAGCTGCAGACCCACAAGGAGAAATGGAGGAAACTCCTGAGAACCCAGCTCCTTCTCCCCCTCAGCTGCAGAGCACCCCAGACACAGCTGAAGCCCTTCAGCCAGACCCAGCCAGTGAACAGGATACTCCCCCCTCACCTGCAGAACGTAGACAACAGAAGGTCAGGCAGAAGAGGGGCAGGCCTGTCCACTTAAGGCCAAAACGCTGATGGCTCACACCTGCTGACAAACCTGCTCCTTAAAAGTCAAACCTTGGGTTCAGCTTGTTGCTGACTACAAAGTCAGGCGTGACCACTGTGTGTCTTCCTATCCCCTGAACCTTGACTTGGACTGATCTCTCGGCAAACTGGACCCGGACCTTCACTGACATATCTTCTGGATTTCTGGCTTGGCACGTAAGCTTTGAACGGCCTCTGCCCTTATCTTGCTTCCTCCTTGCTAGCCTGGCAGATTTATAGCCAAGCTGCCGGCTGAGGACTTACGGCCTGGCAATTACCAAGGAATCTCCAGCCCTGCCTGCACCCCCACTGACACTGCTGTCTCAGTGAAGAGCTGACAATTTGTACCTACTTTGGAGCCATCAGAAACTCACCACGAATTTCTGAGTATGGCAGAATAATGGCCATTAGCAGTATTTCAGCCAAAGCTATACATCTTGACTGAACATTTTAAATTACTATAATTTCAAATTCAAAATGTCAACATTTCTGAAAAGTTCAGGTCCAATTTAATATAAGAATTTTATTCTGCTTTTAATGAGCAGACCTGAAAGCTGACCCATGAAGACTAGTATTAGGTCACACTGAAAATAATTCTTTTTTTTGTTACAATAGACAAGTCAACTCAGATGTTCAACATATAACAGCCTGCCTTTAAAAGTACAGCATCAGATAGAATGGATATTACCTGAAAAACTTGCTGGAACTTTGCCATTGTCCAAGACAATTCTCATTCCTTTGATGCATATGTCTGTGTGTTCACCTATGCAAACATGGAGCTCCTGTATAAGCAGGCTTCCCAGTTCACTTCAATGAAGAAGAGAGAACTGGAGCCTTCTCATCTCTTGGAATATGGTGATGGGACCAATAAGGAAGCCTTTGCAGGTAAGAGGAGCTCTTTGTGTATGGTAATCTCCTACAGCTACACAGAATTTGCTAATTTAGAGTGGTGAATCGCAAGACCCTAGTTCAAATCTCATCCCTAACTCATTAGGGAACCTCAGCCTGAGTCCCCCATCTACAATATGGGGGCAATCATACTGACTTACCTTACAGCATAGATGTAAGGCTTTCAGCTAGATAATATATGGGAATCACTTTGAATGTCTGAAAGTGTTAAGTATTATTAATGCTAAAGTCTTCCAATGGTGGGTTTGGATCTGGGTGGATGTTTGCAGTGTTTGGACGATATGATTTAAGAAGGCTTGGGGGTGGGGAAATGCCCACCTCAAATCCTATTTTATGTGTCAAAATTCAGTCCTAGAGAAAATTCAGCACAGCAGATCCTTTGTACATACAAGAACTACTATTCTTCTCTTCACCAATGCTTCTACAAGGGTAGTGGAGGCAACACCTTGCCGCCCTGGGCCCCTGCTGGGAGGAAGGGCAGGACATAAATCAAATAATAAATAAATAAATAATAAATAAATAAACACCTTGTGTTTATTGCTGAACAACAAAAATGTAAAAGAAGATGATCTTAACCAAAGAAAACCTAACATAGCAAATAAAGATAAGGATCCAACTGAAAAGCCCCAAATTAAAAAAACAACATTTAATATAAATAATCAAAATGAGGTTTAGCAAAAATATCTAGCAATGACCTATATATAATAGATATCAATGATAAGCAGGATAGTCTAATATGTATATGATAATGAATTCATTAAAAAAGTATACAAAATAAAAAATGCCTTAGTCTTCCTGACCTGTTCAGTAAACAAGACAATATTGTCTTTCTACACTAGATATCATTGATTGGCTGAAGAAATGACAATAGCTGAGTAGAATCAGTAATTCGATTACTAAATCAAGCTGCTGTATTTGTAAATTACCAGACTAACATGATAATTATAAATGTTTTAATAATGGTGGTGGTATGAGTAAGAGAAAAGATAACGCTTGTTCTGTTGATGTAGTTTTCAATAGTACAACAAAAATTTGACCTTAAGTCCAGTTTTATAAATGAGATAGTATCGTAATTTCTTTCTGTCTGAAAAATATAATTGGCTCCTTTTCTTCTGTTATTTTTCTCTTATCTTTACAAAAAGGGATAGAGTGAAGGACTGCACTGGTTTCAAGATCATTGCAAAAAACTTCACTTTTCAAATGGAAACTAGATAATATTCTGTGATAGAAACAGATTTCAGCAAATGTTAGAAATAATATTTGAGACAGCATGAAAACATGATATTAAGGGCTACAACAAAGGGGGGGGCAATATAGCCCCCTTTTTCTGATATTCTTGTACAGCCCCTAGTTGATGGTGAACAATACAGCCCTATTCAGGCATTCCATTTACTTGCATGAAAACAATCATGTAAAGGAGCTGCACCTTCTCTGGTGTATCATGTCCTTTGGCGCATCACTTTCCTGTTGTTCCAGCTATCCGTAAGTTGGAGAGTGAAGTTCTGAAGTGGAGAGCCATCTCTGCTATGACAGGCTCTGAACTGTGTAGGGAAACTAAACAAGTAGAGGAGGGTTCCCACTTCAGAGTGTCACCCTCCGATTTGTGAGGGCTGAAATAAAGGGGAAAGTGGTGCACCAAAATGGGCAGGGCTTGTCAGCGTGTTGCTGCTATTATTATTGTTGTTGTCGTTTGCATTTATTGTTTCCTACAAAAAATGTCTCAAAACAAGGTACAACAATAAAAGAATACACAATACAAAATTTAAAATACATCAAAAAGATGAAAGATGATTAATTGACTAAAAATGCTCATCCTGCAGTATCATAAAAAGGACAAAACTTGCAATAGCCTAGTAAAAGATGAACACCAATATAGGCTAGGTTATAATCATACCATATGACTATAATTAAAAGCCAAATGCTTGGGTCAACAGTAACATCTTTGCCTGGTACCTAAAAGTGATAATTATATCAGTGATGTGTATGGCTCAATAGGCGGAGCCTGTACTAAACATTCAGTGAAAAGCTTTCTCCCCTGCCCAAGCATAGGAGCTCTGGTAAGATTTCCCTGGACCTTACCCTCTGAGCAGTGAGGGTGGGCTCCGAAATGGGAGTGGGTCTACTGCAGCCTTTCCCAACCAGTGTGCCTCCAGATGTTGTTGGACCACAACTCCCATCTTTCCTGACCACTGGCAATGCTGGCTGAGGCTGATGGGAGTTGTGGTCCAACAACATCTGGAGGCACACTGGTTGGAAAAGGCTGGTCTACTGTATCCACTAACACCCGCATACAACCACCACACCTGTGCTATTCAATGAAGGGGCTTGTTCTTGGCCTTCCTCCTCAGAGCAATATCTATAGTACCATCCTAGTAATCTTCATACGTCCTTCTCTGAGTGTCACCATTTGATTACAAAATCAGTTTTATCTAGACTCTTGTGGGCCTCACTTCAGCCATACTGATTTTGCCTGCTCTCAAGAAGGATTCTCGAAGAACAGGCATTATTGCATCCCTTGGATTTCTTCAAGTGCTATTTTTCTCCACAGTATTATAACTGGTGATTGCCTTCTGCCATATCTCATTTAGGGCTAGTTCTACAAAACAGCAGATGAAATTATATATCTGTGTCTGGACTAGCAGGGGGATCAATGGAACCCCCTATGTCCCTCTACCCCAAAATGCTCCTACACATTGAAAATAGTTAAGGCAAGAAGAACAGGCTGAAACAGATGGTGACTGTTCTAGAGGGTGACCACTTAACGTATCACCCAAACGTGGAAATGAGGGCACAGATTTGCATTAAAATTACAAATTTTAATTTATGTGCTCCACCCCTCTCGTTCTTCTCAGCTCCCTCTCCGCTTCTTTGCTACTTCTTCTGTCATCAGTTTCAGCTCTGTAATGATTATAGCTCTTTTTTGTTCCTCAGTGACTCACGACATGCTGGTGTGACATGACAAGGCCTCCAATGAACTGGGTGAAGAGACTGGGGCAGGCCTGTTTAAATAGCCTGTGAATGGATGAGAGGAAGGCCAGTCTTCATTCTGGTCTACTCATAGGCCCCACCTCCCCAGAAGTCAATGACTCCTATGGAGGTGGCTGGCACACACGCCCTGGCAGCCACATCACCTCATTTTCTAGTGAGGTGGCAGCGACAAGATGGTGCAGCCTGTCATGTTCCACCCTCCGCCTTTCCACTGGGCCGCAAAAGGGATCCTAGGTAAAACCAGCACCTTAATCTTATATGTACAGATGCAAATTCAATAATAATTACTATAATTTAAATAGAAATCTAATACATGTCACTATAGATGTGAGAATGTGACCAGAAGACCTGTATGCATGCTCAGCCTGCTGGCCAGGTGGTAGCTGTTGAAGGCCCATGCTGTACCTAACTTTTGTTCTTTATCTTTAAACCAGACTTGAACGAGACAGCACTTCCAATATAGGGTACCTTTAAATGGAGGACTCTCGTCTGTAAAACAGAACACATGGCCACACTAATATTCTGTGTGTAGGGACTCCCCCTCCTTTATTGGGCGGTATTCAGTCACATGATGCTCCTCTGGCAGTCTCAACGATACAGTCCAGCCACAGCTTTCCTGCTTCATCTGCAGTTTGGGATAACTAGGCCATGGAATGCAAACCAAGTGTTCCATTCATCTGGCAGAATTCTGAGCACTCTCAGAGCCTCAGGATGGATGTTTAAGCACATGATTAAGAGCCTTTGATAAAAAGAGCGCTAGTGGAATCAGGGTCAAAGTGCTCATCCAGACACAGGACTGAGCTTAGACAGGTAGGGTACACGCCACATTTCATTGAAGTCATGGCTGAAGCTCCTGTTGATTTTTAATGAATATAAACCCAGCCGTAGTTTCTTTGGAACATGCACCAGAAGGACAGTATATAGTCAGCACTGTGTTATTTTGTGATTGATAACATAGGGCTTCAAGGTGTCAGTCTGATTAAAGTATGATACTTTCAAAGAAAAGAAAAGCTTTGTTGAATGGAGGCTAGAAGCAGAAGCTGGAAACTCTTTCATTCCCATTTACCAAATTCTAATTCTGTTCCGTTCTTATTTTAATCCTCTTTCAATCTCTCCTTACTGTTCTCCGTCTCAGCTTTTCCATCACCCTTGGTAGTAATGCTCTCAAACAGATGGATGAGGGCTCATTAGTCAGCAAAGCATTCTGAAGATGTATAAAGATCTAAATTACATATAAGAATTATATGTATCAGTACAGCACAAAATGTTATTCAAATCCCCAAAACTACACAGTGGGTTATGTTTCATTAATCACAATCTACAGCGTAAAGAAATAATCAACAATATAAAAGAAAGTTGACTACTTTATATGATAGTTTTGTAAAGCCTTTATTCTTATATCCATGTTTTATTAAGTGCCAGAAAGCAGCAGCCCTCTTATTCTTTTTTCTAACAGTAAGCCTAGGCTGATGTATTGATGGCTGTGCTTAATTTTTAAAACATTTTATCCTTGAGAAATTAGCTGTCTGCCAGCACTCCTAATGTACACACAGTCTGGAGTCACAGTGTCCGACATAAGAAGCTTTGAATTAATGTTTAATTCTGCAATTGTTGCCTTTTTTCCCCTTTCCCCTTAGCCATGCTATAAAATCTGTTTGAGAGTTGACTAAGCAAAGCAAAACCCTTCACTCAGATCCATGGTATTTCTCTGTCTGGTTGCAGTATGATAACTTTTGAAAACAGCATGGGTTCCTTCCCACTCTGGGAAACTCCATGCATCCAATATGCAGTACCCTGTTGCTACCGATATTGCTAAACTGATCCCCCTTCAAACAATCAACAGAAAGGAAGGAGTTAATGGGAAAAATAACCCCTGCTGTGACCAGTCAGTCAGTCAACTCTAAATGAAAAGGTACCTAGCCATACCGGTAAGAAAGCCAAAAGTGTTGCAAAAGATAGGACATACTGCTTTCATCTTTCCCTCAGCCACCTATTGGATGGTGGAAATGGTCAGCAGCACCACAGTAGCCATCAGTTTACGAGGAGGCAACACAAGGGTGAAACACCAGCACACACATGTGTACTCACACACAGTATCTTCACAATAACCCTTTCTAATTCACTGGTGACAGCAGTACACACAATACAGGACAGGTATATAAGAAGCTCCCTTATATTAGAACTGCATTCAGAAAGCAGTTTATTCCACTTCCCCAACATTTCCTTTCCTGATAATTTCCACATTTTATGTGATTTTTCACATGCTGTAAAAGCCACTTCTGGAAATCTTGTGGAGTATAGTGGAAATTCAGCATTCATTTCCATGTTAATTGTTTCCAGAAAAAAATCTGCAACCCCATTAACCCAGAAAATCGGAGGAATAAAGTGATGAAATTTGGGGCAGTATACTTGCTCATACAGTTCTTTCCCTCTGTTTTCATGGGGGAATTATGGGAGAATGTCTATGTGCATGTGTGGAAAGGGTGGGGGAGAAGGGACACGTCCACTGATGTTAACTGTTGTGTCACACCACACCCACCAGGCTGAATGAAATTTAGTGCAACATGGTGGTATATCTGTCAAAAAGCCACAGTTCCACAATGCAGCAGGTACTGCAGTGTGAAAGGAACACTAGAAATTGCAGCAGAAGCACTACCATATAATTAGTAAAATGAACGCAATAAACCCCATGTCTGAATGCTGCCCAGGTCAGACTGTGTATTCACCGAGCCCAGTATTTGCTGCTTTGACTGGCAGCAGCTCTGCAGGGTCTCGGGCAGAGGCTTTTTCACATTACCTGCTATGCAGTTCTTTCCCACAGACCTGGAGATGCCAGGAACTGAACTTCCTGCATAGAAGGCATGTGCTCTACCACTGAACTATGATCCCTCCCTAGTAATGATGAGAAACAACAGCAAATTAAACAGGCACTCTCTTCTTTTAATTAATGTTTTATTGAAAAGTTCTTGTTAGTTGTACAACTTATACAGCAATTCACCACTACCACCACCACCACAATTGTTGTTAGTGGAACTCTTCAGATGCCACTCAGCCACCATTCTTACAGGGTTATTCTCTGGTTTGAGTGGAGGGAGCATTTCATTGGAAATATGGCCAATGCTGTGCACCCTGACACAACATACGTTTTGAGGTTTGAGGGATTCTAGTTGTGTTTCTTTTATTTATTTTTCACAGATTTGTCTTTTGAGGCAGGCTGCGGCTGCTTTCACACTGCACTTTATTCCATTATTTTGATGATGTCTTAACTGGTAATTTGTGCATTTTATTTGATCTTTCACAGGATGTAAAAGCTAGTCATGGAAATCTAGTGGAATATAGTGGCAGTTTAGTGACCATTTCCATGATAAATGATTCCAGAAATAATCCGTTTGTAAGCTTGGGAACCTGGAAAATCACAGGAGTTTTGCACTAGCTGCAGCTGCTCATGTGACAGGCATCCCAGCATGCAATGCATTCCTGCCTTTGAAACACACATCAATTTTTTTCCCCTGAAAAGAATTGTACTGGTGCACCAGCAGCTTCCCCTTCTTCCTTTTTCCACCCCCCCATGTCCAGACACCCCACAAAAACATCAGATGCTTGAGGGAGAGGGTTTGAGAGGCAGTGAGATGAGATCTTAGATCTCCTACACAGTGGGGAATTACAGTGTGCATGTGTATAATGGGTGAGGGATGAAAACAAGACGTCGTTCGTTGCAGCAGTGTGGAAGACATTTGCATGAAATGCTGGTATATAAGGCAGAAAAACCATGGTTCTTTACTACAACAGGTACTGCAGTGTAAAAGGAATTTTAGAAATCAGGACAGAAGAGCTAGCATTTTAATCCACAAAACTGACTCAAAACTCAATGTGTGAAAGCAGCCTGTTTCACAAATATCTATATAAATACAATTTCTTTGCAGGAAAACACACATATGCAGTCTTGTCTGTTGCCCTGCCTCAGTTGAAGCTTCTGACTATAATATTATATGTGATGAAATACACACCTTTGAATTCATCACACATGATAATTTGCACTGGAGAAATATTTTTCTACATGGAAATGGCTTTTGTGTATGAAATTCAGCTTCTTGTGCCCTGTAGTGCAGGTTGTAGACAACTAGGAGTGGTGTGTTAGACCCTTGAAGGTGGAAGAAAAACAGACCAAAAGTGAGAATTCTATATGGCACCAAGCAAATTATTGACACTAAAATTTAGTGACTAAGTAGAAATTTAATTGTACCATTTTTTTAAAAAAAGGCCATGAAGAAAGTTTTAAAACTTTCCAGCCATGCTAGTGCTGTGCCTGATTTCAACCTTTTTTTCTTTTTGACATCAACAAAATAGTGAGTGGGGATTTTCTGAAGCCAGTAAAATTGCTTAGGTGGCTGGATGTTAGCCACCCCTAATGTAGCGTGAATTTTATGTATCTTCAGGGGAAGCCAATAAAGAGGAAAAGGCTGTCCCTGGAGCCACAGAAGTTCTGACAATACACTTTTCTTCTGTTGTACCAACTTGGTCATTTTATCTGCCTGGATTACATGCTGGCAGAGGCTGCAAGGTTATGCCACAATGTTAATCAGTCCATTTCAATAAAATTTGCTGTAGAATTAGGCATATTTTTTTGTGAAGAACATGCAATTTTTTTTCACTTGAATGAAAGAAAAGATGATGGTAAAAAAGTTTTCCTGCCATTCAGAGCACTAGTAGAGAATTGGAGGAGGACCGTAGCTCGGTGGTAGAGCATCTGTTTTGCATGCAGAAGATCCTGGGTTCAAGTATCTCCAGGTGGGGCTGAGAGACAGGGCCGGCGCCAGCAGTCACTGGGCCCTTGGGCATCAGTCTGTCCCAGGCGCTCTGCTCCCAGCCCCCCCTACAGACCTTGCGGGACCGTTCCACCTACCTCTTCTCTCTTTCTGTGAATGCCCTGGGTGCGCAGGTCACTGCCATCAACCAAGATGACAGCAGAGGATTCTTTAAAGGGCTGATACCCCCACCGCCATCTTCATTGATGGTACACATGCGCGCTGTGATGCATGCACACACATGCCTGCCATCAATCAAGATGGCGGTAGGGGCATTAGCCCCTTAGAGAAGCCTTTGCTCCATCTTGGTTGATGGCAGCTCAGCACACAGGACATTCACAAAAAGGGAGGAGAGGTAGGTGCAGCAACCGCATGCTGCGGGTCCACACGGTCTGTAGGGGCGGAGACTGGGAGCTCCGTCTCTGTGATCTGCAGCAGGGTCAGGAGTCAACCCTGGCAAGGATCGTGGAAGGGGGTACTACCTCCACGCCCTAAGGAGGGGTCCTTCAGAGGCCCTTGGCTAGAGCCTAACTTGGCCACCCTTTGGTGCCGGCCTTGCTGAGAGAAACTTATGCCTGAAACCCTAGAGAGCCGCTGCCAGTCCATGTAGACAGTACTCTGCTAGATGGACCAGTGCCCCGGCTCATTATAAGGCAGTGTGCAATGTTCCTATGAAAGAGATGGACCGATGGTCTCATGCAGTATGAGGCAGCTTTCTGGTCTTTTGATCCTAATTGGACTTCCTAAATGAAACCTTGTAGGGTTGCTGACATGCAAGATGCTTCTCCAAGCCCCACTTCTCTCCTGACTGTGGATATATGCAAGTATGCACTGTTCCCTGCCTCCCTTCAGCCTTTCATATTTTCCCCAAAATAATGGACATAGAAGAGAGAGACCTTGGAGTATTCTTTCACAGTCTGAGCAAAACTCTTTCTGTGTCTGTGGCGCATACACCAGAATGGAGCAAAGGGACAAAAGGTGTTAGCTTGATAGGAAAAAGATGCTAGGCTCTGTTCCTTCTATGTTTGCTTGGAAATACTGCATGTATGGTATACTGTTGCCAACTACCATAAGGTTAAGGTTCTTCACCCAGAAAATGCCTGTAGGTCTTGCTTCATGCTTTTGCCACTTGGTAAATTGAAGCACCTTGTTTACCACTGATAGGCTTTAAAATCCCATTTTCTTGTTTTGATATCCAGTTTTAGAAAGGAAGCATCATCAGTAGCAAAGCATCACTCTGCGACCCACCACAACTGTCTGGATAACCATATGCTTTACAGATGGGAAATATTACATTTCTAACTACTTGTCTGTCTTGACTTGTCTCGAATCTATAACAGTCCCTGTTCAGTGAACACCTGCAACCCAATCCCATGCAGACTCAGCAATGATTCCCAATGGGCGTATCTGTATTAAGGATTGCAGCCTTAATAACATGCTTATCTTCTGTTAAGATTAATGAAATCATGAACATTAAGTGAAAGTGTGTCACTAATAACTGAATATAGGGCCTAGGTGTAGGCACCAAGTTTTTGTTAATACAATGTAGGTGTAGGCACCAAGGTATACAGGTGTAGGCACCAAGTTTTTGTTAATACAATGCCTTCCCTCTCCCATAATGCACTAGGCTAGGGTGTGCCAGGTGTAAAAGAGACTTTCTGTTAATTTCATTCTTAATACACAGCTGCAGAATTGTTCTATTTTTTTCTTTTCAACAAATTGTGCTATTTCTTTTCTTTTCTTTTGAGAAGAAAAGAGGTTTCTCCAGTGGGCTGAGGGCAGGGAGAGAGCTAACAAGCTAAACCTGCATACAATTTTATAGCATCAGTCTCTCAGAATACATTACAAAAAAAGAAATGTTTTTACACTACAGCAAATAAGACAAACTCTTGCAGCCTTCCTAAAACCTGTCAAGCTAAAACCAGGAGAGTAAGTACTTTTGGGGAAAAGAGGCCAAGCATCCTTCAAGGCAGACACAGTAAGCCCATAGTCATTTCCGTAAAACAAGAAATTCCTATGAAGGAGCCATCACCCAGCACAAGCCAAGCAAGTCTGGAGACAAGTGTGACTGCAACATTTTAACAGCTGATCATGAGGAGGCAAAATTACTGTCAGCTGGATGCAAACTTAATGATGGCAATTCCAGGGCAATACATTAACAGCGTAATGATTTTTGCTTTTTTAAAACCATATATTACTTAAATGCCGTGGGTGTAGAACACTTTGCCTTGGCAAAGAAAATGGGGACCAGAAAGATGATTTTGAGGTAGAGTCAATGGAAGTGAGTTTGGGCCTGACTTAATTTCTCTCCTGAACCATGGTGGCTTTCCCTTTTGAGTCTGGTCATGAAAGTCTGAGCAATTGTTAGATGTGGGCACCATCTGTTATTTCAGTGTCAATGTATTTTTTCTTTCATCACTATGTTCTCATGTCAATAGCTGTCACTGTGTAAACAAATATCTCCTTGGCACTGCCAAAACAATTTGCTATTGTGACCGACTTTGCCATGTTTCCTTTTTTAATATTATACAGCCACAAGTGGCTGTATGCTATAGTCAGCATGGATTTTTAACATTCTGCAATGTTAAATTGAAAATACCCCCCATGCCATTCTGATTCTTCCTATAAGGTCATTTTAAAACAAAAGCTTAGAAAACTTATAGTCCTGAACTCAGAAATGCTTGCTTAACAACCCTCTCAATTTTCATGGTGATACACAACACAGTCAGAGAGAATCGAGAGTACAAAATCTAAAAAAGGGGGGGGGGAACCCAGACCCCTTTTGGACTTTTTTCTGTCAGAGTTCTCATAATCGGCTGAAAATCATTAAAAAGCAGCCATGTTCACAGAGTACCTGTAATCCTATTACTGACCTTACTCTGACCCTCTTCTGCAGTTTAAAAGTTAATAAAATGCCTGGCTGATTTTTAATTAATTTATGAATTTTTGGCTTGAACTGATTGATAACTTTGGGCATCCTCAGTAAGAACCAACTGTCAGTGCTCTAAAAGCCAGACTCCCCGCTGCTGAGCTTGCCTAATCAGGGGGGCACACCCACACCAGACTTTGATTTCACATGAGGCAGTCATAGCTTCTCCCAAAGAATCCTGGAAAGTGAAGTTTGTGAAGGGGGCTGAGAGGAGACTCCTGTTCCACTGACAGAGCTCCAGCGGCCAGACTGGTTTAACAGTCAGCTGCTCTGACTGAAGCTCTGTGAGGGGAACAGGGCATTTCCTAGCAACTCAGCACCCTTAACTAACTACACTTCCCAGGAAATTTGGGAGAAGCCATGACTGCCTAAAGTGAAATAAAGGTATGGTGTGGATGTGGCCAGGGACAGCTTTCCTTTAAATTTGGGTGGGAGGCTACATGTGCCTGCTATAGAACAAAAAGGTGGGGGAAACCCTGAAAAAGAATGATACTGTTCACAATGTTTTCCTTTTGGAAAGAAAAGGAGCTTCCCCTCTGCCCAGTGCTCACCCACCCAATCTCCTCCACTCCACTCCCTCTTCTTCTCTCCCCTCCCTTTCCTGCCTCCCTCCTCCCTCCCTGCCCCTCCCCATATCAGTTTCACCAATCCTAAGCATGATTGCACAGGAGTAAATCCCACTGAACTCAAAAAGCATGCAAATAATCCTGCCCTCCCCTCCTCCTCCTCCCTCCTATCCCCTCCCTCTTGCCCCTTCCCTCTCTCTTCCTTCTCTCCTCCCTTCCCCTCCCTATCCAATCCCCTCCTTCTTCTTCCTCCTCCTCCTCCTGCCCCTCACTTTCCTCCACAGCCATGAAGCTCACTGGGTGACCTTGGGCCAGTCACTGCCTCTCAGCTTCAGAAGAAGACAATGGTAAACCACCTCTAAATACCGCTTAACATGAAAACCCTATTCATAGGGTTGCCATAAGTTGGAATCGACTTGATGGCAGTCCATTTCATTTTCAAACATGTTTGCACAGGAGTAAATCCCATTGAACTCAGTAAGTATGCAAATCATAGAATCATAGAATAGTAGTTGGAAGGGCCTATAAGGCCATCAAGTCCAACCCCCTGCGCAATGCAGGAATCCAAATCAAAGCATTCCTGACAGATGGCTGTCCAGCTGCCTCTTGAATGCCTCCAGTGTCGGAGACCCCACTACCTTTCTAGGTCATTGGTTCCATTGTCGTATGGCTCTAACAGTTAGGATGTTTTTCCATGTCCTGCACTCTGGGACGATCGAGAAGAGACCCCGGCCCTCCTCTATGTGACAACCTTTCATGTACTTGAAGAGTGCTATCATATCTCCCCTCAGTCTTCTCTTCTCCAGGCTAAACATGCCCAGTTCTTTCAGTCTCTCCTCATAGGCTTGGTTTCCAGTCCCCTGATCATCCTTGTTGCCCTCCTCTGAACCTGTTCCAGTTTGTCTGCATCCTTCTTGAAGTGCGGAGACCAGAACGCAGTATTCAAGATGAGGCCTAACCAGTGCTGAATAGAGGGAAACTAGTACTTCACACGATTTGGAAACTATACTTCTGTTAATGCAGCCTAATATAGCATTTGCCTTTTTTGCAGCCACATTACATTTTTTGCTCATATTCAGCTTGTGATCAACAACAATTCCAAGATCCTTCTCACATGTCGTATTGCTGAGCCATGATCAAACCTGCCCTCCCCTCCTCCTCCCTCCCATCACCTCCCTTTTGCCCCTTCCCTCCCGCTTCGTTCACCCCTCCCCTTCAAATCCCCTCCTTCCCTCTCCCCCTACTTCTGCTCCCCTCTCCCCCCCTTCTTCCTTCTCTCCTCCCCCATGGTCAGTTTTACCTATCCTAGGCATGATTTCACAGGAGTAAATCCCACTGAATTCAATAAGCATGCAAATAATCAGACCTACCTTCCCCTCCTTCCCCTATCATCTCCCTTCCTCCTCCCTTCTTCCTCTCCTCCACTCTTCCTTTTTCCTCCTCCCCTGCCCAATCCAGGCTTCCCTCCCCATGGTCAGTTTTACCTATCCTAAGCATGATTGCACAGGAATAAATCCCACTGAACTCAATAAACATGCAAATGATCAGACCTGCCCTCCTCCTCCCCCTCCTGCCTGTTCCCCTCCCCACCCCCTGTGGTCAGTTTCACTTGTCCTAAGCATGACTGCAGGGGAGTAAATTCCACTCAATAAGCATGCAAATAATCAATCCATTCTCAGCAAACTTGCACAGGATCCCATTTTTTACCTCCCGGACTAAAAAGGAGTAAATTTGTAAAAATACAATTTGGGTTGGTCTTTCACAGTCCAATCCACTCCTTGTGTAGCTTGGAAGAATTTGGTAACATGCGCCTCTGAGCATATGGTGAGGACTTGATACATGGGGGGGATCCATAAAGAGCCATAAGGAACTGGGCAGTAGAGAATTGTCAATATTGGCCTATTAACTACAGTTCTCAGAGAATGAAAAGCTCACTCCACCATATCATCCAGGCATTTTATATGTGGATAGATAGGTTTTTCATAGCAAAATGCTAATATTACCTCAAGATATCACCTAGCAGCAGTCATTACATTAGGGAAAGAAGGGAAGTAGGGTTATTCCATTGACTCTGCTAAGGGTGCAATCCAACTGGTATTTACACTGGGTTGAGTAGAGTTGGATCTAAGGAGTCTAAGGTCTAAGGAGTGCTGGCAGAAGCCAGCAAAAGGCCTGAAAAAGGATGTTTGAGGGGCATGTCAGAGAAGGGGATGAGGGGGGAGGACTTACGGAATATCCAGGTGCCATTTGGCTTCCTCCTGTGGCCTTCCATCACAGCAGATGGTACAATACGGAAAGGGCTGGCAGAAGGAAGGAAACATGTAGTTTCTTTCCTTCCACCATGCCCTGCCAGCGCAGCCAGCACCCTCCCATCTGGGAGGCCTCTGAGCAGCAGCTGAATGTGGCGGCCCATTCCACCAGCTCCGCCTCCGCCGGCTTCGCTCCCACTGGCCTCCAATGGGTTGAATTACTCTGGCCGACACTAACTGGTTTTGACTCTTCTTGTGCCTCATCTGCTACTTAGTGAAAGCTGTTCCACCAGGCTACACAAATTGATCCCAAATTAGAAACTATAAGAATTTTGGTAATGGTGCCTGATACAACAGACTATCATAAGGGGTTTTTCTTCAACTGATACGTAGGCTGCTATGGGAGCCTCATCAGCTGGGTTTTTCAATAACCGCTTTTAACAAATAAATAATAAAATATCTGTTGAAATACAGACAAGAGAAAATGAAAAGAAAAACAGTTGCCTCATTACAACAGCCACTACAAATTATATGATTGATTTGAAGGGAGTCAGTATTTGACTCTAGAATGAAAAATCTAGAGCAATTTGCAGTTGAAACTCAAAGAGTTAAATACAAATGTTCAAAGTTTTTGCTTTTTGATAGGCAGCAGCCACTGAAGCTATCAGTCATGTAGAGTGGATGAATCAGAGGAGCATCTAATTCACAGAAAGATGCTGCAATGCCTGATGTGGATCTACCAGTTAATTTGAATAATGAGTCAGTCACCAGGTAGGCAATCAAATCTAG
This sequence comes from Rhineura floridana, assembly GCF_030035675.1. Classification (NCBI taxonomy): domain Eukaryota; kingdom Metazoa; phylum Chordata; class Lepidosauria; order Squamata; family Rhineuridae; genus Rhineura; species Rhineura floridana. The sequence continues at coordinate 66,430,711 of NC_084481.1, forward strand.
GTCAGGACATTTAGCAGAGTGAAAATAATAAGTCTAACAGCAACAAAGCTAACAAAACAATCCAGATTATAATGACAGCCCTGAATGACAGTCCTCACGTAATCAGACAGTGTGCACAACCTGTAAAGGGAACAACGCTGCATATGAAGACAAAACATCTTCTCCAATGCAACAATTATAGAAAAATTATGTTTGTTTAAAAGGGTAGGCATTGACGATCAGAAATCTAACATACAATATTTATGTGGGTGTGCTGAATCGTTAATGGGTAAGGGCTTGAGGGAAACATACACAAACATACTTTCCATTTAAAGCAAGGGGATGAAGTTATTTTGGTTGTCTTAAAAAAGTGGAACAGAGATCTTCTTGGATTTGTCTATTTATATATTTATATCCCACCCTTCCTTCCAGAAGGAGCCCAGGGTGCAAACAAAACACTAAAAACACTCTAAAACTTCTTAAAAACAGACTTTAAACTATATTAAAACAAAACATCTTTAAAAACATCTCTAGTGAAGTCAATGAATGAAGAAGCTACTTGGAGTCAAGAACGCAACTGTTCCAATTCTGTTCACTCTCTTTCACATTGTTTTATGTTGGGACAAATGTGTTGCAAACAAGTTAAGAACACGACCAATGTGCCATGTAAGTCAACCTCTGGCAAACATGGCTGCGTGATTTATGGTGGCTTCACATTTAAGAAGGAAGTGATGAAAAAGGAAGTGGGAGTTGTTTACATTTCAGTGATGCCTTGTGCTTTTGGGGTAACGTGAGGTAATATGTGAAGGGGGTATGTGCAGAGCTTGGAAAAGTTACTTTTTTTGAACTACAACTCCCATCAACCCAATCCAGTGGCTATGCTGGCTGGGGCTGATGGGAGTTGTAGTTCAAGAAAGTAACTTTTCCAAGATCTGGGTATGTGCACATCTTACATTGTGGGAAGAGCCATGTGCTTCAAACATGGGTATAGTGTGCAACCCTCAGCACAATCCACCCAGGGATAATGCCAAGCTCTGTATTTGCAAGCTTCCTATTTCCATATTATCCAGGGCCAGTCCAAGATATTTTGCTGCAAAACAGCAAGCAGCAAGCCCTCTGCCAAAACCCCAAGTCAAGGTACACAGTACCCAAACATGCTTAAGTTATTTTGTCATGAGCATTAAATAACTGACAATTGGTTGAAACCCAACATCAGCTGTCTGAGTTAGCTAGCTCTTCATGCAAAAAATAAATTTTAAAAAAGCATGAGTCACTCACACTACATTTTCCAGTACTTTCTATAATGTGACAAATTGCTCTTTAACCATTATTATCTAAGTTTGTAGTTACACTATTGTCTCTATGTTTGCAACTTGAGGGGATGCCTAGATCATTGTGCATGGTTCAACTTGGTTCCAGCAACAAGTGTGAGACTGTAGAGCCCAAGAGGTTCCTACACTGATGAGTGGCAGGCCTCTTTCTGCAGAGAGCACAGGCCAGTTGGCACAGACCTGTGACAGGCCTTTTCAGTGGTGGCTCCCCACTTGTTGAATAGCCTTCCCAGTGAGGTGCATTTGTCTCCATCACTACTGACTTCCAGGAGGAATTTGAAAACATTCCTGTTTATCCAGGCATTTGATGACTGAAGGGGATTATCCCAGATAACCCAAAGATGACTGATGAAATAATGTTTTTAATTCTGCTTTAGAATGTTTTTAATTGTAATTGTGTTTTTGAATGTTTTTAACTGTTAAATTGTTTTGTTTATGTTTGCTGCCCTGGGTTTCTTCAGGAGGAAGGGCAGGATATTAAATAAATAAATAAAAACTCTCTTCTTCTAGGAATGCAAATATATATCACAGTCACTAACATAACAAAGACATTAAAGTCATAAAGCAAAATGTTTCCACTTCTACTTTTTTCAGCTACTTTAATGTAAATCAAAGGGCACTGCAGCCAAGGTGGCAATCTCTATCTGTCTCTTCACCTATGGCAAGGACTGCAACATCCTTGGGATTTGCCCATAACTCCAACTGTCAGTATGCAATCTCTAGGTTTACAGACAGTATGCTTCTGACTTCCAATAATGGGAGAGAGTAAGGAACTGTAGCATAACGGAAGAGAACTTGCTTTGCATGAAAAAGGTCTCAGGTTGAATGTACGGCATTTTCAGGCAGAACTGGGAAGCCTCTTATCTGAAACCCTGGGGAACTGCCATCAGTCAGTGTAGACCATTGGTCTTCAGCTGGTAGATTGGGACTGTGATGTTTGACTTTTTATGGTTTGTTATAATCAATTAAACAGGTAAAGTTTGGAAGTGGTCTATATTAGAGTAAATGTGGTATGAAGAGAGGGTGAGGGTGAGTAAGTGGGTTAGAATGTTGAGGAATGCTTTGTGCTGATTGGCAGAGTGAATGAGAGATGGTGACTATATCTGGGAAGGTTGGGGGGGTAGAGAGGTAGAACAGGCAGGCATGTATTTTTATTGTCCAAGGAGATTTTGCAAAGAGTAACATAAATGAAACCAGTAATCTTTATCTTGTAACTAACCACATGCTTCTTACTCCTGAATATGGAGTAAACTTGTTTGTACTTCATACATATGTTAAATAAATAAAATTCATTTGTTTTTAACACATGCCTGATTCTTAGCCTAGTTACCAAATAGAACAAGTTTAACTGTGACCAGTGACAACGCTATATAATAGACTGACATAAGGCAAATAAGGGTAGACACAGTTTTTAGTGGTGGCAACAAGATTCCCAGTAGAGAGAAGCAGAAGAACAACCCATAGCTGGAATCTTTAGAGATTATAAACTATCTAGAGGGGTTGATGATTTCTGTTGCCAAGGCTGTTTGTAAGCAAAGGTGGGGGTGGGGAGAGAAAGCAAGGACCCTAGCAACAGCTTTGCTTAACTTAATGTGTGGAATTAGAATCTCTACTTGTGCCAGCAGAGTGTGAAAGTGGAGATTCTAGTAGTGTGCAGGATAAGAAAATCTAAAGGAAAAACATTTTCCTCCTGAAGAGTGGGTTTTGGCAGAGGGAGATATGACAGGGACCCACTACTGAGTCTGAGCCGGATCCAAGTTAGGTTGCAATAGCAGTACTACCACCCTGCAAATATGTGGTTAAAAAAAAAGTAAGAAGTGGATCCCTAAGTGCATATTTGGATTAAATATGATTCCAAGGTCTGAAAAAGATGAAGGCTACTTTCTGTTAAATAATATTGGTAGATAGACCAATGATCTGTAAGGCAGCTTTCTTTGTTTCTGGATGCTTTTCACCTCACATTCCGCTTGTCAGCTTCCCATGAACGTGTGGCTGGTCATTGTGGGTGAAATAGGATGCTGGACTAGAGGGACCCTTGATCTAATTCATCAGGGTTATTTTTAAGAAGGCTCTGCCCCCTTGAGCAGCCATTTTCTGGTCTAGTGGGATACTCTGAATGGTCCAATCAGAAGCAAAGTGTGCATGGGATGCTGAGTGTCCTCGTGTGTGTGTGCATGTACATATGGGCAGAGGGCATTTCATTGCTATATCTTGGCCTGGTGTAGAACAGGAAATGTAGAAGGCAAGTCTTGGTTTTGCTATAGGCACAAACAAATTATGATGATTGATTATGTTCAAAGATTTACTGCTGACAGAGGTAATGCCAAACATTTTTGAAAGACATTATAATTTATCATGATTATGGAGAAGAAAATCAGAAGGAGATATTTTAAACTTTCATTGTGTCCGTTTCTGGCATTCAAACTGCATTGCAGAGCAAATGTTTTAATCTATTTCTGGTACTCCAGACTGGGAATGAAGATGCCCAGTTTACAAATGAACTTGAAACAAGCACAGTGCCTCTGTTGTCTAGTTAATGGGAGTCATTCCCTTCTGCGTTTTCCTTTCATTTTGGACTACAGAACAGTTGCACTCACCTACACTTGTCTGGTACCTGTTTCCAAAAAACTGTCTCATTAAAGATAAAAGGCCAGAGTGTCCGTTATTTTGTTTATTTATTTTTAAATGTGCATAGCTTTATCGTGACATGTTGCTTTGCACTTTCTGACAACCTGGCCCAAGGTATTCTAACCTGTGCCCAAAATAGGCCAGGCATACCTGTTTGTTCCTAGCAACAAGATTACTAATTCATTTAGACAAAAATGTGCAACAGCAGCAAGGTGTTATCTGTTGACTGTCATTCCACAATCCATCAACCATATGATGCCGCAGGCAACTGGCTTTATGCTCAATTGGTGCTCATTTGAGTTTGGTGCTTGGTTGGACTTAAGGTTGTTTCCATTGCTGTTTCATTAATTTATGGGAAACAAATAAATAAAAGTAGCTAATGGCTAGTGACCACTTAACCATTTTGTTTTTGAAGGACACTGTTGGGTTTTGTGCCTCTGAATTCTACAGCAATCATTTTTGAATGCAGATCTCTGCCCATGGCATGGAAGTTCTACTGCATGCTGACAGTTTCTAGCAGTTTGCCAGTGACCTCTTTGCCTCTGCAAGGGAACGCCAGTGGATGAATCCTCTCAAAAAACACTAGGAGCAATATAAGGCAGGGGTCCATAAGGGCACAATTAAATGACAACAGCAGTGAGACAATAGCACTGTAGCATCTTCCACCCACTTCCTAGCGGCCAGAGGAGCACAGTCCCTTGCTTAAAGCCTAAGGTCACCTAAACTAGTCCCATTATAGAAGCTGATATAGTATTAGTGCTGGGGGAGTCCAGGAATATCTTTCCTCTGTCGGTGTACTGTTCCAGTTACTGCTCTCTTATTGTCCACAATGAGAAGGAATCAATGCAGTTTGCTTTACATGTAGAACAGGTGTGAAGAACCTGTGACCCTCCAGATATTGCTGGACTGCAGCTCCCATCACCACTGGCCATGCTGGCTGGGCTGACCAAAGTTGGAGTCTAACAACATCTCGAAGGCCACAGGTTCCCCAGTCCTGATGTAAAAGGTCCTAAGTTCAGTCCCTGGTGGCAGCCCTGGCAAAGACATCTGCCTTGATGAGCTCTTGCCAGTCAGAGTACTGTGTGGACTCAATAATCTTTCAGCCTCCCTGCCTTTAGTCAGTAATATGTATTAATTCGCTTACTCCAAAATATAGTAAGTCAGCCTTGCTGTGTTTGGGAGTCCTCCTGGAGGAGTGGGCTCCTTGTTTTCTGCCCCAAGGTCCTTGGACTGATGACAACACTGAATGAGGCAATGGATTAGGTATAATCATGTCCCCACCCAATTAGCAGCAGCAGAATGCACTAAATGTCTTGTTTCATTATCATAACGCATATGATTCTTTCCACACATACACTGGCCATGCTATCCACAGCTAAACAGGTCAGACTTTCCCCATAATCCAGTGCTTGCAGTTCTTGGTTTGCAGGGCATTAAAGCATTTGACTAGGTGGCCTGCTAACAGCAACAAGCCTGGAGTCATTTTGATTTTCTGCATTTTAGGTAGATGTTACACTTTATGGATGATTGAAATTGCAGTGGCAGAAGTAATTCTCTTCCTAGCCAGATCAAGCTGGAGCACTCATTCAAAAGCAATAAGCACAATATTTTACCTAATCAGGTCTCCTTGGAATAAAACATGGGGAAAAGTGTTCTTGGCGGTTCACGCTGATTACTTGTGTGTCCCATTATTCTAAAACCCATCTGACAATCTCACAGTGAAAAACGCCTTTCAGTGAATAGTACCACCGAGTTGCTTTTGAATTTTTTACCTCAATTCCCAGCCAGCTCCAGCTTAAACAGCACATATAATTGCCTAATAAGCAGTTCATAAGAGCATAATTTCAGAGTGAAATATTTGATCCATCAACTTCTTCACGTGTAATAGCAATGGCAGAAGTGTTTTTTTTTAATGTTCTGCAATATAAATCGTTTTGCAAAAGTGCAGGGGAGAAAGCTACCTGTAAACTTTTTTTAAAAAGAGTTAATTAAACTTTTGTACACAACCCATTTCAATTTACATATTTATAGAGCAATTAGCAAGCTTACAGTGCAACCTTGAAACATGAAATGCATTTGTGTAAGACAGGAGTGAGGGACCTGTGGCCCTCCAGATGTTGTTGGACCTCAAGTCCCATCAGCTCTGCCCAGTATGACCAATGGACAGAGAGGATGGGAGGTATAGTCCAACAACATCTAGAGGCTCACAGCTTTCCCACCCCTGGTTTTAACAGATGCACAGGTTTGGGAAGAAATTTCATACCAGTTTCTGACAAGTTAATGTAATTTTCATGTTTTATCAAGTGCACTGAGACTGAATATTGGGTTCTTTGAAAATATCTTAAATTTCAGCCCTCAAATCTCAGCCTTCAAATCCTTTCTTTGGAGAACAATTTGTCTTGAGTTGCTGCCCTGGGCTCCTACTGGGAGGAAGGGCGGTAGACTGCTCTGGATCACCCCATTTCATCTTGTTATTCAGGGTTCACAAAGAGGTGATGCATACTTCTAGTAATTATTGCATTTTCATGTTTAAATATTGTATCTTATTTCTGTTAGCAAAATCACTTAAATAATGCAGATGGAGTCTAGAAAGAAAAATCCTGATAACACTTTACTGAGCAAACCGAACAAAAACAGTGTATAATTTGAGGAGAAAGGAACAGATTTTGTTTTTCAGTTCAGGTCTTATACGTTGCAGGGAAACGTACAACCAAACATACAGAGGAAAACTTCCTCAAAACTACATAGCCAATCAGCATGTGTTACCTCAGTAAATATCATGCCACTTTGCCTGGTTGCTAAGCAACACCTCAACCAGCCCCTCTTGGCTAGTTAACTTTAGCACTAATAACATGGTTAACCCTTAAATTACACACTGAATTATCTCTGCTGTTGCACTTCCAACAATTCCTTGTTGTGTGAGCTGCCCAGAGAACATGGGTTGTATTCAACTAAGTCAGTCATGTCTATTAATTCTAAGGGGTCTTTTCTGAGAAAGACTGGCATTAACTACCACCACATATGCTGAGCAGAAGTCTATACAAATTCAGATAGATAGATAGATAGACAGACAGACAGATAGAGTTTCTGCACATAGAAAATAAAGTGGTGATCTAATCTTTCTGAAAAATAAGTGCCATTGAAAACAATGGCTGTGGGAACGCTAGTCGTTTCAAAAGCAGCAAGAGTGATTTTTCTGGCTGCATTTTGAAGCAACTCTGCTCTCCGCTAGACACTGCTGACTTCAAACCTTTTAGGGCTGCCCACAGCAAAGTGTTAGGCCAGTCACTGTCTCTGCCTGAGCCTTCAGCAAAGCATTTCTGTTGGCCATATCTGGAAGACAAATGGGTTGATCTACCAATCAGTTGTGAAATCTGCCTGAAGCTGAATAATAATAATAAAAGAACTTGAAGTTATGCGACCAGGGTTTTCAAGTAAAAAGGGGTGGGGTCTCACTGGTGTTGTGTGCCCCCATTTTCAGAAAAGAGAGGTAGAGATGCTCTGGAACTGGCACAACAGTAAGTGTGTCTCTACCCAACAGGTTTTAGAACTGGACTTCTTACAGTATAACCCCCATGTGATTTATCAGAATGTTGGGCTTGCAGTCTAACTGGGAATGTCAGGTACTGATGGTATGAATCTTTGCCTGCATATGGGGACTCTACACAGGAGAGTGTGTGCAGCCACAGCAGCTCAAATCAAGGCTGTTGTGTACACAGCCCCACATGGAGGCACTGATTCATACAATTAGCACATTCAAGCAAAGCATGCCAAAGGCATGGGGTCACTCCATGAGTTAGCTGTTATGTGTTACCTTGTGTAAGGCTGCTTCCACATGGCAATTATCCACACCTGAGCTACAATGACTCGCTGTCAGGCCCAGGATGTGACTCAGGAACCAGACCAACGGCTGTAGTTAATTCGTGTTTTATTAGGGTAATGTCCAAACAAAGACTGCGTTTTCTCATGAAGCAATACAGGGATACAGGTCCTGCGGCATTGGGAGAAAGTTGACAGAGCAAGGGACTTCTTCCCGCCTGTTCTTTAAGAAGGGGCCAAATGGGCGCGCAATCTTTCGCTCCTCCTTAACTGCCCCTCAGGTACTGCCCGCCTTCCCCCCCTTCTCTGCTGTCTTTTCAGCTGTCTGCGTGTGCGCAGTGAGGGGGGAAGCATCACCCCCTCCTCTTCTGAAGTTTCCGATTCCAGGATGGGGGATAGGGGAGGGGCTGATGGTAAACTGCCTCCCCGCTTTTCGGCTGTGAGCAGCCCTCCCTCTTCCCCCTCTTGCTCTGAGCCTGAAAGAGGGGGAGGCGTGAGAATGTCCAGGGAGGGCTCAGGCTCCCCGTTGCTAAGCGACCTTATCACTGGCAGTTCCTCTGTTTCGTCTTCGCTCCAAAGGGGGGAAGTTCCTCCCCCTTCCCTCTGCCATCCATCCGAATACTCTTCTCCCAACTCTCCGGGATCCAGCTCCCCGGGATTGGGACCCCAGCTCTGCCTTCCGACACTCGCATGGCATGCCCCATGGATCTTCCTAATTGTGTGGAGTGTTTTGACACCAGTAACAGATGTCTGTATGAATAACCACTGCTGTCATGGAAACGATCCATCCGGCTGAGAGGATCCATATGGCAAGCTGAGTTAGTTGTGACAGCCTGCTGTGGAGAATTGTGGTACAAAAATAAAGAATGTGGGGACTGGACCATACTTAAATGCACACATTTAGCAAACCAGTCATCAAGCCCTAATGTATGTATGCATATTGATCACTTGAGAACGGCAACATCAAGTGATGATTTCCATGTGTGAACCTAAACTGGATCTGACAGTTGCAGTATCATAGACAAAATTTCATATAAGCTCACATAACATGCTTTCTCACGAGTTAAATTATCACATTCAGCTACCAGTTAATAAGTCTATAGTAATCAAGTATAGACAACTCACATGATGTGCATGCATGTACAAGGACTGTGCAACTGATCTGGCTGAATTCTGAATAATGAACCAAATCAGGATGATTTGTGTCGATTTGGGTCAGATACAGATGAGTGTCTCTGAAGTGTTGCAATTTATTAATTGCAACACCATATAAGGAAAGCACCAGGGGGGAAGGGGAGCTGGGCTTTGCTTATTAACAGGTCCAGGGCTACAATCCAACACTTTCTGGCAAAGGTGGCTAGGGGGAGGGATTGTGAGCACTGAACTGAATTTACAGGATTGAGCACTGAACTTAGTTTACAGTTTTTTTTATATATATATATATATATATTGAAAATAGCTAAATTTAAAGGTGACTAGCACACAAACCCTGAAGCTACCTGTCTGATGTTTGGCAAGATTTCCCCCCTTTGAAGGGCTACCATATCTTCTAATTGCATGCACCTATATGAAAAAAAAAAGGTTATAGCCATTTTATGGTTTCTCAATGAAAGTGAATGGGAGATCTGGATTATGGGTGGTATTCAGCATAGTGATAAGTCTCTTGTTCTGTTAGTGCAAGGGTTTCCCCTTGCTTCCCCTTTATCTCTTGTGGGTCTTTCCATAATCCTCTGAAGCAGATTTAGGGATGGGGCGGGGCAAGGAGAGGGGGGAAAGTCCCATTGCACTAGTGGTAATACTTGCACACACGCAACCCCCACAGATCATGATCAGGATTCATGTTATGGATCAAACTTCTAAACTGATTTACAAGAAATATTAAAATTATCAATAAAAACAGTGTAAAACAAGTAATTAAAAACCATTTTAAAAAATGATTAAAACAGTGGTAGACTAAAAAGAGATTAAAACACATCAACACCTATGTGCCTGGATATGCTTGCCTATACAGAAATGTTTTAAGCAGGTGCCAAAAAGAATACAGCAAAGGTCCCTCCTAATGTCAATGGCCCTGAGTGGGTTTTAAAGGCCGTGATGATTTTATTGCTACTGTTATCTTATTCTTAACTGTATATACATTGTTTTAAAATGATTTTGTAACCCATCTTGGAAGTTTTGTACTGAAACGCAAATCAAAATGTTTTAAATAAATGTAGACATGCCTGCACATCAGTATGAAGTAGTACTGAAGACGGGCTACGCTGGCCCTCTGTTTGTGGCTGTTGTGTTTTTGCTCTGAAATAATAATAAAAAGCACCTGGAAACATTGCTTGGACTTTCTCTGGCATCTGTCTTCACTGCTTGGATCCTATTTGACATATACATGAATGAGCTGCTTGTTAGAACATAAACGCTATTTAGGCATGTAGATGTCTTCTGTCTGGCAGTAAGGGAGACGTAGCATAGTAACCAGTTATAATTGTAAGTGACATGCAGTATTGCAAGACAGGCTTGTTCTACTTGCCTTACATAGCATGTCACTGTTAGCTATGCCGAAGCAAAGCATACTCTGTGTCATCAAAGATATGCATATTTATTTTGGCTATCCACAATTAAAGATTATTTCTTTTCTTTTTTTAGCTAATTAAACACCTGCCTTTTAACCACTTCACTGATTAAACTTAAATACATTTTCATATTGCCAAAACTTCAGCATAAGCCCTTTTTGAGGGTATACGAAGGAACTGTTAAAATAATTTGCATTTTAAGAAACAAAGACTACCACTCATTGTTAAAAGAAAGGCCTTCTCTTAGAGTCACCTTAGAATAACATAGTGTATTAGAGCTAAAATTGCCTGGATATATTTGCCCTCTGCCTCAACCATAGAGAACAGTGGTGGACTGTGAGCCAGTCTGCAAGATGAAACTGCTGGCAGCTGTTGCATGGCAATCAAGATAGAAAATTAATCCCCATCTCTTACTATGAGGTGCTGGGAGGCAGCAGTGGAATAATGGTGGTGTTGCTGCACTGTCCAAATGCATGGTTGCTGAGCACAGGTGCAGACTGCTGATGTCAGCAAGGATGACGATCTGCTCAGCGGCTGTATGCTTACATGGTAGTGGCTATCAGCCCTGTCTCCACCACTGCTTCCTGGCACTTCAAGGTAAGGGCGGTTACTCCCGAACTATCTTGATTGCCACACAGTATACACAAGGAATATCACTTAGGCCACATTCACACCATACATTCATCCCCAATTATTCTACTTGAAATAGTCATGGCTTTCCCCAAAGAATCCTGGGAAGGGCCATTTCTGATGGGTGCTGAGAGTTGTTAGGAGACCCCCTATTCCCCTCACAGAGCTGCAGTTCCCAGAGTGGTTTAACAGTCAGTCCCTCTTCCCAGAGAATTCTGGTAGTTGTAGATCAACCCATTTACCTGAAGAGAAAAGGGAAATCAGCAATAGATTTGGAACCAGATGGATGTGTCAGTCAGTACAGGGAACCTTTTTGGTACTGGCACCCTGTTTATAGACACCTCCCTTCTCAGATATGGCTTGCACCAACTCTTAAGAGTTTTCAGTGTCAGCTAAAGACTTAGCAACATAGGAAATTGCCTTATACTCAGATCATTGATCCATATAGCTCAGTATTGTCTGCACACTGCCTGGCAGTGGCTTTCCACAGTTTCTGACAAGATTCTCTCCCAGCCCTACCTGGAGATGTTGGGGTTTAACCTGGGACCTTCTGCATGCAATGCAGATGCTCTACCACTGAGCTACAGCCCTTCCCTTACTTACTTATGGCAGTACAAGATGAAGATTTAAATATTTACTTATTTCCTCCTTTTATGGAATGATTGCCACATCACCATTATTTTGCCAGCTGTGTATATTTTTTCCTGCCTGTTTTGTTTTAATGGCATTATGCATTTGGTTTTAATGTAACTCACTCTGGAATTGCCTCAACAATGAAGAGCAGGTAAATAATATTTTTAAAAAATAAATAAGCAATGCTACAGAAGGCACACATCAGCAACTGTCCATAGATGTGTCCGTTTATGCGCCACACGTCTCTCTTGCAGTCACAGAGGTGAGAAATTCCATTTTACTACTATTATGCATGCTGTTTTCCCTCTTCCTCATCTCCACCCCAAAAGTTGATCCAAATTATTCACTTTTGATCTATGGTTCATTGCCTCTCAGTAGATATTTCTTCTAAGCTCAGCAAGTCACATTTGCATGATTAATTTTTTTTGGCAAATACTAAGGTAAACCTGGCAAGTTGGCAGATGTAGCAAGCAAATGTTTCATGTCATTCATCAGACATTGGCCCATTTCTGCAGTGTAACAAAATAATTCTGCAGCCCTCACTCAAACAAAATTCTCATTGGTTTCAAATTGCATTATTGTATGCATCAGAAATGGATAATCCAAATCCTCAGTTAGGGAGGATTTTAGATGTGAAGCCAATTTGATGTAACCAAATAGTATGAGATCCTGGTATCAACTTTAACTGAAGCTATGGAATGATGTAGCTAGATCAGCTATGGGATCATAAACAATTTAGGAGTCATTGGATTTTCTGTCTCTACTTCCCAAGGCCATACCTTCATAAAGCTTACAGAAGACTTTCACTTCCAGGGTAATATGGTTAGAAGGCAAAAGGCAAACCTAGGAAGGTATTTTGTGCTGGGCTGGATATGGAAGGTTGCACATTGAAGACCACTGGCTACCATTTTACATGTTCAGATACATTCTAGGCCTGATTACAGTGATACCAACTTGAGTAGAAGCTGTAGCTGTAACATGCATCCCAACATCACCCTGCCTGCTCCACCCCTTCCTGCAATGAGCAGGAAGGTCTGAAGGGGGCTTCTAAACATGCTTGGTGGAACAAACGTGGAAACCTCTTCAAGACTAGGAACCCTAATAATATCCATCTCCCCTACATATGTTGGTATTCCCTGCTCAGGCATAACACCTGAGCAGGTCTTACTATGTTTTGCTTATAGGGTTGCCAGGATCAGGCCCTGAGACTGATCCTGTATCTTTAGGAGAAGAGAAAGTCAACCAAGTGCAGGTGTTCTTGCAACACTGTAATGGGAAAAACCACAAGGTGGAATTCTCCCTTTCCCCTGCACAACTTTTAAAGATACAGAAGACCTCTTGGTTGCCAGGCCTGGCCTGTTTTTTGCCATTACAGTGTTGCCATTACAGTGTTGCCATTACAGTGTTGCAAAAACACCTGCACTTGTCTGACTTTCTCTTCTCCTAAAGATACAGGATCAGTCTCAGGCCAGGAACCTGGCAACCCTATTTGCTGAAATCTGATCATTTTCTGTAAAGTGTTAAATATATACAAATGTATTTGGCTGAATTTACTGATTCCCTTGCCACTCAAGTGCCAAAGTAATCTGCATAACTAAAAGCTTTTAGTTGTAAACTCATCATGCACAAGACGCCATTGAGGCATTTTATGGAAAGGGGGGATTCTTCAGATGTCTTCTATCCTACCTCCAAAAATCATACTAGGCAGCAAACATTGCTAGGATCCCCTCTGCCCATTAATCTTTGTACTGAGAACAAACAAGTGCTTTGTTCCAAGTGTTTCCAATCTGTTTGCTAACACCTACTAGCTCTGAACATGAAATAAATCCTGAAAACAAGGCACACTGAAATGCTGAACAGAGGTCAAGGCAATTCATTAACTGTTAGCAGATATCCTTAAACATGTCTTCAAACACTCCCTATAATGATAGATTTGTATGTTTGTGTCAAAGGGGGGGGGAAGTATGCTTTAGTTAAATGATACTACATTCCACTCTCACAGAAAATTGAAGAATGTCTTAATTTGTTATCAGTTAAAACATTAATCACTGGTTAATTGTAATTACTTAGCCTGTGGAAAATGTGTGAATGGAATTAGATTGTAACTACAAGTCAGATAAACTTTGCTTTTGCTATTGATTTAAACATTTTTAGACAGATGTTCAATATGGTTTGCTTAGCAATTTCCCCCCCTCTAGTGCTTGATCAATCTGCTGAATAACAATTTAATGTGTGTGTGGGGGGGGATTACACAAATGTCTGTTTCACACATAAGTTACTTTATAACTAACAACATTCCAAATAATAGAGGATGACACTTTGCAATATTTCTGTTCATAATTATAACAGAAGACATTTGCAACACATGTAATCCTTTGTTGCCTGAATTATACACATTGATGTCCTATTTCATAACTAGAAGGCAAGTCAAATTCATTGTGTTTCATCTTAACTAGGTATGTACATTGGGTTTGAGAGAATCCTGAATCCTGAGCAAAAGTGTGTCACTTTAGAAAGGTTCAGGGCTTGTTTAGAATGATATAGGATCTCTCTGAAGCACCCTGAAATGAAGCAGGGACCTCCTTAGTGAGATGGAGCACTTCAAAGATTCAGGCATTGAAAAAATGGTGCAGACAGTGTGTCTGCCAAAAGTGAAAGCTTCTTCTCCAAGTTTGCCATATAAGGAAAACACCAGGGTGGGGAGAGGAGAGAGGGAGAGCTCTTTGTAACTGACAAGGCTAGCATCTAATAAGAAGGAATGAATTACTAGGGCTCTCCAGTCACAGTGCTTTGGGGAAGGGATGTTGAAGTAATGTATCAGTTTGTTCTTGTTTGTCCCCTGTTCTTTGCAAGGTCTGCTGGCTTTGAAAATTCTGGATATTCAAGTTCTTATGCCTCTGTCACACTCTCCTGTAAAATTAGCTCTGTACTTAACTTCTCTGACTTTTGGTGCTATTGAGCATAACACAAGGCAGAAACTTTATTTTGTATTCATCTTAATTACTTTAACCTTGCACCTATCCTTCTGAAATTCTGCAGATTACTTTCCTAGGGGTACTTCTATGATGTGTGCAATTTTTATACAAAAATTATTGCCCACAAAATCAAATAGAAGGAAGCGAATCATTTACTTCTCTCTCCCCCCCCACACCCCTCCAATCAACTATAAAGGCACCTAGCACACACACACACTGCAACTATCCCTCTGAAATTTGGCAGGTTTCTTACTTAGGGTCACCTCTATTTCCTGCAAATTGATTACAAAACAATAGGTGAGTTTAAGTGAATCCTCAAAACTGTAAATGCTGCCATTTCAGAAAGGCCACTGCAGCTATCTTTTTGAAATTTAGCAGTATTCATCTCCTCACAACGGGATACCATGCCTGCAACTTTCATCCAGTTCAGGCACACACAAAAAGGGTCATGCTGATGTTGACACATGGTAGAAATGCCCGTAATGGATTTTTCTGGCCAGGATTCCAGTGATGAATCAAATGTACAGATACAGAAGGTGGTGGATACATTGTTGGATTCAGACTGCAGATAGGAAGATTGGGAAGTGCATGTTTGAACACTTTCTGATGTAAAAGAAACCCCACCTATCTTCATGTGGAAAGTTGAGACATCAGAGAGAATAACTATCTCTTCTTCCTAATGCAGTAGCTTTCCACGTGCAGATATACTTTTAAAAAAGAAGGGTGCTATAGCTACACATACAATCTACATATGTCCTCCACATGACTTTTTAATATTACAAACATGAATCGTCTTACCTGTGATCTCAAATGGTACAATACATCTGTCAAACATCAGTCCTAAATTCAAAGGGTCTTTCAACCAGTAGGCACTGATTAATGAATTTGGTCTCTCCCATGAGCCTACTGCAAGGCCTCACAGGGACAAAATCTCATAGGATCAGTATCAGGGTACTTTGGGACAATGTTTCCTCTTACATCCATATCATGTGCTGCAGCCATCTGTGAGATATCCTTTGGGCCATTCACCAGAACAGGAATAGTGACAAACATATGCTATGCTCTTTCTTGTAATTTAGGGACTAAATGGCAATTGGAACACTGCTGAACAGGTTGCTCTGCTACAGGGGTTGCCAACCTTTTCTGGCCCATGGGCCCATTTGTAAACTGGATAAACTCATGGGCACCATACATATATGGCAACCAAGTACACACAACCTGTTTGGTTGGCTACAATAAAATGCTTCCTTAAAGACTAATCTCTGTGGTGAGGGGAAAGCAGTGCTTGTGGGCACCAGAGAAGGCCTCTGTGGTCACATGTGTGCCTGCAGGTGCCATGCTGGTGATCCCTGCTCTACTAGCTCTCCAAATACAAACAACCATCTCTTCTTCCTAATGCAGTAGCTTTCCATGTGCAGATATACTTTTAAAAAAGAAGGGTGCTATAGCTGTATAACACATACAGAGAGCATCTGTGAAACCACATGCTTTTCAAGCAGGCAATGTATCCTCCTTACTACTACCATACTAATCAATTACAGTTTTGAAAATATTGCACAATACTCAGAATATAATAAGCCAGTGTTTGGGATCACAATAAAAGAGAAATAGGGTGGACTGCTGAAAATGAACTTTTTCAGTTTGACTGCTTCTCACAGAAAGGTGAAAGCAATCTATAACCAAAACTCAGAAAGCTAGCAAAGTTAATGAAGCTGCTGTCATGAGAGATGCTGCAAATGAAAAGTATGAGATCAGCAAAGTATCCAACAGTCTTTCTTTCTTTCTTTCTTTCTTTCTTTCTTTCTTTCTTTCTTTCTTTCTTTCTTTCTTTCTTTCTTTGATTACAAAACAATAGGTGAGTTTAAGTGAATCCTCAAAACTGTAAATGCTGCCATTTCTTTCTTTCTTTCTTTCTTTCTTTCTTTCTTTCTTTCTTTCTTTCTTTCTTTCTTTCTTTCTTTCTTTCTTTCTTTCTTTCTTTCTTTCTTTCTTTCTTTCGCACTTGGTAATACTTGCTCAATCCAGATCGGCCCTTTCTTTAAAGGACAAACCAGACAAATCATTAAATCAGCTGTAAAATTTAACAACAAAATCATGTACATGCAAGACAATTCCTGCACAGCAGTTTTCTACATAAGTACATAAGCAGTTTTTATATGATATAAAAGATGTAGCTTATTGGCACAAATGAAACTCAAGACAATTCATCATTAACAGTGCATTATATTTTTGTCTCCATTTCAAAGAGTTCCCTCTCTGTGCCACCATTTATTCATCACATTTAACCCACTTAAAAGGAGCAACTTCAGCAGGATGTATTATTTATTGGAGTTCTTCTGTATGCTAATGGCTGGCTAGAGCTTCCAGTGTAGCCCTTGAGGACAAAGCAAGGAGGCAGATTCCACCAAAAAACTATTTTTTTTAAAAAAGAGGATGATGCTTTATAATGCCCCAGTTCTCTGTTATACATTTGAAAACACTGGTGCAAAATGTCCTTCAAAGATTCAAAAGGATAGGTGTCCTTTCTTTGACCTGATTTCAGGTTAGCTATTACCTGCATTTTGCTGTCTCCACCTCCCCACCGCCCATTCTCATAAGTTTAATTCACTGCAAGAGAATCATTATTCATTATGGCTGTGCTTCTCATCATAGCTGTACATCACATTATAAGTAGCCTTATTTTAGGCAGACCTTATAAGCATAAGGCACTCAAAAGCATCGCAAAAATAATTATTTTTAAGCTATCCTTTACAAGACAATACATAATGCATCTGTTGGGGGGGACATCTCATTGTGACACCTTGTTTAATTCATCTCTGGCGTATCAATTCTGAATACTGTGCCCACTGCACACCCTGATGATGTCTTCATAACCAGGAAATAGAAGATAAAATATGTCCATTTACGAAGGAAAAAGGGAATTACATGCATCAAAGGGTAAATACTTTCTGTCTAGGACAAATGAGGTCACTTTGTTAATGTTCTCTTTTTCACTTTGGCTATTCTTTACCCCATCATTTCCTCAGGAGAGAAAATAAGTTCAAAACTGTCTTCCCAGCATTTACTTTACTGGCAGAAAGTTGCAGAAACAATTATTTCTCAGTGGCCAATGACATATAAGTTCAATAATAGTGTGATAGGGCATACTATTCTGTCATCCAAAGTGAAGAGATGACCTTCTCTCCAGTTTTTTTTATAACAAAATGTGCTTGCTTAATGTCCTCTGGTGGCAGATGGCTAATCCAAACAGTTGGAATGTGCATTACACCCCACCGGCCTTGGTGGGGGCTGGAGGAAATGGTTTAGCAGTTTGAATCTGAACAGAGAATGAGAGGATTTCTGTAAAAAGTACCATGGAAAAGGCAACCCATGCAACATCCTAGCTCTCAGGGAAATGGAGATGAACTGGTCTAAAGTATGCTTCTCTAGCAAATCTGCTCAAATTAATAATGACTACCATGTGGTCATTAATATTTTAGACCAGTTCATCCCCTGATGGAGGCCAAACTACTGAGTGGCTGAAACGCATTGGGCTTTTGTTATAATAAATAATATTTTTCAAGCATTTTGGGGGTGCCCCCTTTTTTTCCTTTCTTTTGCTTTTGGGTGCTTGCCACCTTCTGCTGTTGGGCCTGTGAAACCATGTGTGTTTTCTCTTTGTCAATTATTATTCACTGGAATTGGGTTGGGTGTCAAAGTGAGTTTATAGCAGCCCACAAGGGAGACAGAAAAGAATAGAGAATCTTCTTACGCTTACTCATTTCTCAGACCTCTTTCTGAAGTGAAGGGTCAAATCTGTAAAGAAATTTGGAGCAGCCATGTTAAAATATAGGGGCAAGGCATTCCAGGCAGGGGGCTGCCAACCCTGCTTGGATATGGATATCTTTGCAGAGAATTCCTGGTCAAGCTTTATCAACAACACAGTCCAAACCATATCTACTGAGAAGTAAGTCCTATTGAGTTCTATGGGGCTTAGTCTCTTAGTAAGTGTGTTTAGAATTGTAGCTCTTCAGGGGCATCCATCTTTACTCCTGAGTGCTCCCATCTAACATCTCCACAACATTATGCTCCTTTCTTCCTACAATGGCCTTATGGTGACTGGACTGGCCTGAGGGCACTTAAACCCTTTTTGCCAGAAGCAAGTTGGTTAGATTAAATGTTCCCTACCCAGGCTCCATCTTTTAGCTAAGATTTCTATCTTAATTTCCAATCAGAGAAATGTTTTTGTTTGAAATGTATGTGCCAGGCAACTGTGGTTGATGCTTAATGTATCACATTTAATAACATCACTTGGACCTGTCCCGTGATATCACTTGGGCCTATCCCCATAACATCATTAGGGCCTGTCCCCTAAATCTCAGGGTTTGGAATGCTTCTGACCTGGCAACCCTAATGCACACATATTTATTCACATTTAAAGAGAAGTCTGAAGTTCTGCTTATTCGCTAGGATAGCTGCATTTTCATGATGAAACATGTCTGGAATTCTTTTTAACTTAAATACATAATTCTCCCTTGCCAGCGTGGCCATATGCATTTTGGCCCTTGTCCTCACAGTTTAGTTTGATTACACCAGTATCCAAGTACGTACCTTCTGAGAGGAGATGAAATATTATTATGAGAGGAAGAAATGTAATTGAATATGAAGCACATATCTACAGAATATATATAAATTGTGGATGCTGACATTATTGTGTAACCACCATGTATGACTACATTTTTGTAGATGGCAATTTAAGAAGATTTCTGGATTTGGTAAGCCCTAGAGCACTCTTCTTCAACCTTGAGTTCCCATATGTTGTTGAACTACAACTCCTATCATCCTTGGCCATTGGCTAAGCTGGCTGGGGTTGATGGGAGTTGTAGTCCAACAACATCTGGGTATCCAAGGTTGAAAAACATTGCCCTAGAGCCTGTGGCCCCTTGTGTGTTGCACACTATTTATTTGCTTGCTTAATTTCTATCTCGCCTTTCCTCCCAAAGGAGCCCAGGGCAGCAAAGAGCAAAGTAATAAAAAAATACAATGGAAAATAAATTTAAAACATATTGAAAACATTAAAACAAAAATCTCTACAAACCTCTACAGTCACTTAAAAAACAGTCACATACTCTCACAGCAAATAATTTCAACACCATATTTCAGCCATCAAATGCCTTGATGAAGAGGAATGTGTTTAGGTTCCTCTGGAATGTTAATGATGAGGGAGACAAGAGCAGAGCTTGGAAAAGTTACTTTTTTGAACCAGAACTTCTAGTTCAAAAAAGTAACTTTTCCAAGCTCTGGACAAGAGACACCTCACCAGGCAGGGCATTCCAGAAATGCATATGGCCGCCACTGTCCCTTGCCCACAAAAGTCCTTAGTGTAATGGCTTTTGTTCTTTAAACTTGTCTGATGTTAATAAGAGCATCCATGCTGGAGGGGAATGAGGGAAGGGTAGGCAAAATAATTCAGGAAAGTTTGTTTGAGAAGCTGACTGACAATTTAGCATATTGAGTGCTGAATCCCTGTTGTAATTAACACATGGTAAAGGAGGCAGCATCTAAAAGCAGCTAAGTAACTCAGAGATGGAAAAGGATACATCTTAAGAACACATAATTAACCCACATATAGGGGAAACCAGAAGCTTTGAAGCATATCCCTAATAGTGTGAAAAAGTACGTAATTAACAGCCTTTAAATGGAGTGTGTTGCCTCAGAAGTTGCTGCCATTCAAGTGTGTTTTTCAAAGGTGTTGAGGAATGTGTTTTCAGCAGAGCATTGAAAGTCCAGAAAAATAAACTTTGAAAGGACCAAACCATGGCACAGTGGCCTTTTATTGTTGTTGAAAACTTGCATCTTATCTTTGAGTTATTTCAATATTCATTGTATGTTTTTTCTGCCTTAAATTCTAGGAACTCATGTCTTCTGGCAAGCAAGCTCATAATGACTTGCCCACAGCAGAACTGTATTTAAATGAGAGATGATGGTGAAATAGTCCTCATCAGAATTTCCCTTTAGGTTTTGGAGTTCTGAATTATCTGATATTGTTTCTGAAGTGGAACCAATGCATTTGGAAGTGTCTTTAAAATTCCCAAATTTTGTATAGAGCATTATGTTAGGTTTTAAGCGTCCATCTGAGGCACAGCTTCACTAGCACCCTGGACAACTCCATGTAGAACTCAGATGGACACGCACACACAGGTACCATGGTACCTGGAAAGGTCTTCCCTGGTGGTCCCAGGAAGAGGATCTATACCCTGAGCTTTCTTTATTTGTTTTAAAAGTAAGTTTCTAGCCCTCCTAGAAAGAAAGTTATGAAGCAAAATGTGCAGGTATCCTTGTACATTATTTCTATGAAATGAACCAACCATGCTCCCACCTGTCAGTGTTTTTAGCCAATGAGTGAAATCAGAGCTGTGATTGCTCAGTGAGTTGTTGGACACCAGGAAAGTGAGCTGTTTGGGACAACAGGTCCTAAGAGCTTTTGTTTTACTCTGTATAGAGCAGGTGCCAAACACACTTCTGTAGGGAATTCCACAACTTAGGGACTTCCACATGTCCCCCCATAGCATGTCCCCCTATGGCAGCCATTTTGTGACTGGTGCCCTCAGCACTTGCTCAGAATTTGAAATGTGCCCTCTGTTAGAAAAATGTTGGTGACTGTGCTCTATAAGAACAGACATTGAATGTTGTTTCAGTAGAAGTGGCCCTTAGACTTGAGTCCTAAATTGGAGTTACTGCCTTTTCTCAATAGCTTGTTCTGCCTTTCATGAGAAGAGCCTCTTCATTTTAAGAGGCCCAGTCTGCTGTAACACTTGTTAATCCTGAGGGAGACTGTGGTTCCATTGGGCCTTCTGAGCTTGTGTCCTTGAAGGGCAATGCGACCTCCTTGGCTGGAGAGCCACTGGCACAACAGGCTCCTCTGGTGCAAATGCTTCTGGTTTAGTATGCATCTCTGGGGCTGGCACTCCCTGTCCCACTCTGAGTCCTTGGGCTCATTCTCCGAACAAAAGGAATCCATGTGTAGTTCATCATATATTTTTATCCCTTCATGTCTTTCCTCTCTCTACATTACTGATGGATACCTGAGCATTAGTAAAAGTCTGCAAAAAAGCAACTTTCTTGATATGATTCCATGACAAATTGTAGCAAGATTCTTTTGGTGTGGTGTTCTACTGATATGCAGAAACACTTATGTGATCAGCTGAACACCACTGAAAAAGAATATTGATACAATCATATATACAGTCACACAAAGATGCCTTTTGTGCATGGTTTTTATCAGTGGCACATGTGTGCTGGTAACACAGAGGGAGAGAAGAAAGATGCAAATTAACTGAAAACTGTGGCAAACACATATGATCCTCTTACTGAATTAAAAATGCTGCTAGGTCCAAAAAGCATGTGAGGGCTTAAATTGTGTAGGTGCCCTGCTTCTAACATTTCAATGCACACTGCCCCCTCCTTTGTAGTCTGCAGGTAGATCCTAACCATGTTGAGATGTATGTGATTAGAAGCCTCGCTCAATTTTGTGTCCTCAAGAAGTTGGACTCCAACTCCCATCAGCAGCAGCCCACATGACCAATGGTCAGGGAAGATGGTAGTTGGATGGGAGTCTAATATATCTGAAAGCCACTAGGCTGGGGAAGACTGGTACAGGTTTCCTGAGCATGGGGAGGATTCCAACTGTGTTCACTTAAATGTGGTCAGAATACCCTTTTAGGCCTTCATGCTAAACATGCAAATGTCATAAATTGAATCAGGACACATGAGGATTTAAAGCTCACACACATTCTTCTGAATGCCTGAAGAGCGCTGTAGCTAAACCAAAAGTCATGATGAGTGGAACACAGGGCAGAGCAAACTCATGAAGCGACAAAGGAATGAAACAGGAAAAATATGCTTACCAAGAAACACTGGAAATTTAAACTCAGATTCTCTGGAAGCGTCAGCCTATTGTTTCTGGAACTCCATGACACTTTTCCTACTGGTATTAAGAGGTGTGAAAAGAAATCCATAAATAACTAGACACTGTGAATGTTATGCCGAACAAGCATTGGTACAAGAATGTACATATTTGCAATTAGGTAAATCTTGCAAGCCTTGCCAATCCTTTCATATAAATAGCAACACAGATCTCAGAGGAAATACCTTACCAATTCAAAATGACTGCTTTTATGGATTGGAATAATTATTCCAGTAAGGAAAGTCAGAACAATCAATGACAACTTACTTAGTTTTTTACAATTACTTCCGTAACTGAAAAACTGTTGGATAGACACTTTGTCTTTCATACAAATGAATAATCTCTCTCTCTCTCTCTCTCTCTGGTTAAAAAGAATTACACAGCATTTTTGTTATGGCTTAGAGACTTTTAACTATTTGGGCCTCTTAAAACATCAAACATACGGCTATGAGACAAGAGCAATAGTCAAGCAATTATATGTATGTACGAATGTAACTGATAATCTCACAAAACTATTGGCACACATATTGAGAAAAATGTCCTTAGTTGTATAGATTGTATAGCAATCCTTTTCAGATGCTGAGTATATGTATAATGAAATTGGGTATGCAGAATGAGCTCAAGTGAGGGGCGGCATTGCAGTGGTGGGTTCTGACCCCTTATCTATGTGGTTGAAATTTGTGACACCACCTTTAAGATGATGCTTTCCCAGGAAATTAGTGCACACAAGACTTCCAGACATAAAGCTAGCTTTTATTACTTATGTAAGGAGACAGTGATCACACAAGCATGTCTGCCAGAACAGACATCAGCACAGGCTTATATACCCCAGTGACTTTTAATGACATGTGATCCCATACAGCAAACAGGAGAATTCTTAGCTGCGATGTTCTCTGCAAAGGATGCACAGTAATTCCCTGCAGACAGTTAGATACAGGCGGGACATTTGAAACAGTTCATAACTCTTCCCACACACCACTCTTATCTCTACGTGCTAGTACACACTCCCATCATGACAGTAAAGTGGAAAATTCCGCTTCACCTACACATGCCTACTAGTTAGCCTGCCTCAATAGATGTCGACTGGCATATACACTTGTAGATCAGGAATGGAGCCTGATCCCTTTCCCACATGTGTTAACTCCACACACTCATACCACTTGAAAAGGGCAGATAGGAGAGAGTGTGTGTGCAAAGCATATAAATAGCAAGCCAGAACACTGATCAGCTTTTCCTGTAATTTCATACGACATTTCAGGGTTGACACATATGTAACATTTTCTGCAATTAAACTCACAAAGTTCATTCATATGATAAATTATCATAAAATAGGTTATTCACATAATTGCCATTATAATATTTTTAGTATATTAAAGCTGCAATCTAACACGTATCTGCTTGGAACTTACAAGTAGGCCTCACTGAGTTCAGTGAAACTTACTACATGCTACATTAATTGTGTGGCTTGAAGCTTCATTAGGGGATAATTTAGATTTAATCCTAGCCAAGGGGTGTTTCTTGGGGGCTGCAGCACATGGCGGGGTTGGCTGTATTAGGGTTGGGATGAGGAAGGAATCTCCTCCATCCAGCTATGTAGGTTTCATATTTGGCATTGGTCTCGATGCAGAGATCAGAGTATGCATCAGGAGGTTGCTTGCTGACTGCTATACTTTTTTGACAGATGGAGATGGAATTCAGCTAAGACACCTCCACTCCTCCAGTGAATAATCTACGTGTTGGGAGAAAAGGAGGGATCACTAAGATGTCCTTATAAATGTCATAGATTCAGGAGCACGTGGCTTTGGTGTTAATCCTAAACTCATGGGCCTAAGTAAAGTACCTAAACATGTTTGCTGTTCCACTGAAATAATTACCACAAATCACTGTATGAAATATATGGCTACGTTCAGACAGATAGATTTACAATGTTTGAATCCCTTATGTACCCATATGGATTGTTGACCTGTCTAATAGAAATGGTAATATCTAATAATGTATTGGTCTTCTATTTGCTTTGAACATTCTTTTGCAGAAATGTCTTTTCTGCCCACATTTTCATTAGTGGGCTTTAGTGCTCTTTTTTACATTTTCTTTATTTTTTGCTCCATTCATACAACTATCTTCATGCACGAAAGTACAAATTGTCTTCTTACAGGTCCCTGACATGGAATGTTAATAAATATGGGGAAATTATGTGGATTAATAGTACTTTTATGGTGTACTCTCTTATTTCTGTCTTGTCTTTCATTTCATTGTAATTATTGCTTGATTGATAAATGTCTGAGGGTTGCATATACCTAACAATGTATTACAACTGATTTGGCACCATTGATATTTACTCAATGTATGGTTAGCAGTTGTTGTTTTTCATTTAACCAGTTGATAGTAACTGAAATACAATGTAACAAACAGACTGACTTCTTGCAAATGGGAATAAAGTCTTAATAAGCATGGTACATTTATCAGGATTAAAAGTATTTACAAATAAAACAGATTATGGTTATACATAGGTACTAAAAACATACTTGAGAGCTACAGGTCAAATAAAAGAGAGCTATCTAACATAAAACTAAGGAAGATGCAGGGACATTGAAGGATGTTAGAAAGGCTGAAGATTTTAAACCTTTGAGCCAGTAGTTTGATAGTACCAACACTGCTCACAAATGTGCATTTTGTTCTGTCGATTTTGATCAAACATAGGCACTAAAAGCTCATCTGAGAGTTTTAGTGTTGCAAACCATGATTTTATGATACTGTCAGGCACCTTTCAATTCATTGTGCCAGGATACAGCTCCAGATGAGAGCTCCCCTTCCCCAACTACCAACTGCCATCACTAAAAGGCAATCAAAGGGAGAAGCAGCAGCCTTCTCTTGTGCTTAGATCCAGCTCCATGATGACTTGAATTCACCCCTAGTGAACATTGGAACTAAGAATTAGTGCTTGGGTTTGCTTTATTCCTTCTCCCTCTCTATCCCTTTTCTTGTCATGCCATGTCTTTTAGACTGTAAGCCTTTGGTCAGTAAACTATCTTAATTCTGATCTTGTAGCCACTATGGGAACCTTTTTTGACTGACAGGAGGGAAAAGACATTTAAAATAAATAATTGTATTTTTTCAAGTATTTTATTGCTTTATGTGCACAGCCTAGAGAACAATGTTATTGGGTGGCTTTATAGAAATATCATACACAAATAAAATAAAAAATAAATTGGAATCTGCAGGTTTAGGGTGCACTTTAGGCTGAAAATGGACTTGGTTCAGCTGTTATGTGTAGAGCTACTGCAGGTGCCATTTGGCTAGTGTCAGTGACATGAAAAAAACTTGGGGTTCACCTCTGTACCTCTTTGGATAGAGGTCAGTGTTATTGTATCAAGTTACCCACTGTCTGGTGTTAATGCGCAAAAGCATGATCTCTAGAATAGTACATATCTAGGACTGAAAGGATGGCGGCTATTCTGATCCTTCTATTATTTCTCTTATTTACTCAGCCCTACATTTCACTTGTCTTAAATTTAAGTTTAACAGGGATAGGTTAATTCCTGACTTCCAATATGTGGAGTGTGTTACAACTTTCCTTTGGTTCATTTACTTCCTTTCTCTTCTATGCTGCAAATGTGGACCCAGAGCTTGGAAAAGTTACTTTTTGAACTACAACTCCCATCAGCCCAATCCAGTGGCCATGCTGGCTGGGGCTGATGGGAGTTGTAGTTCAAAAAAGTAACTTTTCCAAGCTCTGTGTGGACCATGCATTAATAAAGAACCACCCCTCCCCAAAGGATCAACTTTGATGTGATTGAATGTATGATTCTGTCACAATTCCTTTTGTGACTTTTTTAAACTAATACACAGATGTGCTCCTACACATCAGCAAAGTGCCACACAAAAGAAATCTTGACTTAACCAACTGAGCAATCAAATCAAGTTTGCTTTTTGTGAGGTGTCCTATTCTTGTGCGAAACTACACATACAAATGTATAAAGCAGGAAAAGAATCTTGATGCAGTCACATGTACAATTATACCCAGATTGTTTGGGTTATCAGAGGCTTTTTAAAAAATCAGTGCACATGTACTCATTGGTCATGTAGAGGAGAAAAATTATGCAAAATGGACTGAAAGAACTTTACACTGCTGCAAAGTGTGCATGTAAATGCTGTGTACAAATTTCAGAAATGAACGAGAAAACAATGGAGAATCTCTACAGTATCAATTCCACCTTGGGAGGAAAATTATTCAGGTTATTCAGAACTTCAAAGCCCAGGAAGAAATTCAGAGGATGGGAATTTCAGAAGGAACCCTCATGTTGTTTCTAGCTTTCCCATGAAATGGGGAAAGGATTGTTGCTAAAAGGAAGTGGAAGCTGAGAGAAAGGAAAGCTTTCAAAAGTCTCCAATTTTATATAACCTGCTTGCGATGGGGATAAGACTGTAATAAATATTTACAGAGGAGCATATTATGAATAGTTTTGAGATGAGCCAGTTTCACTGCATATTCATAATCTGTAAATTCATAATCATTCATCAACTTGCCAGCATCTTTTTCTAAAAGTGTTGTTTGTCAAAGTGTTTGAAGAAAAGAATAATATGAAAAAGGGGTTTAAACATCTCTGAAGAATTAAAATGAGGCTGAAGTTATCATTAATGTTTATATTCATGGAAGTCATTATTGTCTGAGTAATTTTTGCAATACTTTTCTTTCTGAAAAGTTGATAATGCAGGCTGACACACTACAATGCATTTTTATGAGGTTTTAAACTATTCTGTTTGATATCCTGAAGGCTCTATTGTTGCATGCACTGAGGAGGGATCAAGCTTAAACCTTCTGAGGCATTTGTACGTTAACATCTTTTTTTCTGCCTTGAGTTAGTGGTAAAATATGGCATATTCACGATATGTGACTAACCCTTTATATGGTCATAATGATGTTTTGTAACTAGCATGACAATAATGCCACATACCATCTGCATAGAGAAGGATAGATACCTTTCTCTGAGGCAAGAGGGGAAAGTAATAATAACCTCTTTGTAATTCAGCAGGCACATTATCTGCATAAAGATTAAAAAGGGAAAGGATCAAAAGGGTAACCTTGCTTGACTCCTCTTCTTTAACTTTTGGCATGGAGCACATTCTGAAGACACAGCAGTACCAATAATAATGATGTGCAAAAACATGAACAATTTGGAAAACCTTCCCTAGCATGGGGGTATGCAGAATACAGCCCAGTCTGAATGCTCATCGTTCATGAAACCCAAAACTATGAAGAGTTTGCTAATTCCTAACAAATTGACTTGAACACTTTTACACTAAATCCACTGGCAGATTAACTATCACCCATGGAGAAATGGGAGCTTGGGTTGAGTATGCCCTCACACATTTCCTCAGGGAGCTTTCATTTTGGCATACAGCTTTGCCCACACAGCTTTCATAATCTCAAGATATCCATGCTCCTCTGTGGCTTCCTGTATTTTACCTCAGAATAATTCCACTATAGCTCTTGAGTATGGGCATAGCATTATTATTATTATTATTATTATTATTATTATTATTATTATTATTATTATTTGACATCTTAGGTGTCAAAGGCCAGGGTAAAGAGGTGTGTCTATCATTCACCAAAAACAGATGCACCTGTGTGGGGAGGGAATTCCACAACTTTTATTTATTTATTTATTTATTTATTTATTTATTTATTTATTTATTATTTGATTTCTATCCCGCCCTTTCCCAGCAGGAGCCCAGGGACTACCAGTGACAATGCGCTTTCTCAGGCCACCTCCTCCCCCTGCACTTCTAAGGGTGGCAGAATTACCAAGAAGGCCCCCTTTATTGATCTTACTGCTGATCTGAATCAGATCTAGCAAGCACTTCACATATATTGTCTTTGTATATGTATATCCTTGGAAGCACACTTTGACAGAAGAGTTAGGACCAACATAATGTGCTTTCATTATTGAGGGTATGTGTGTCACAGTCCTTCTGGCAGGGATGTCGTTGTCCAGGGTTGAAAGGGGTCATAGACCTCTTGCTTTTGTGGGAGCTAGGTCCCAGCCAGTATGAGCTAATCAGCATGAAAGGGAAGCATGTTAGTTATGGAGAGAGGACTTCTTGTCCTTTTTTGCTGATTGGAACCAATCAGAATGAAAGGAGGCAAGTTAACCACTGAGAAAACTCTTTTCAGTAGCTAATGCACAGCCTGCCCTTTCATGCTGATTGGCTCCTAGACGTCTGTTGTGGTGGAGTGTGGACTCACAGACAACATGGAGAGTAAGGGAGGTGAGGGAAAGTGGAAAAGGGGGCATGGCTGTGAGTGAGCGCGGTGTGACTATTATGAAGGTACCCTGCACTTCTGAATTTGCCACTACACTATTACGTATGTAGGAATGTCAGTGACTGCATGCACAGGCTGAATAATTATAGAGCATGTGATGGCTTGTAATTTGACACTTATGAACCAAGGCTGTATATATTAGGAAGCCTTTGGCTTAACTCCCTAAACCAAAATTGTGTCTAAACATATGGCTGCATTTATTTATACATCCAACCCATGTTTTCCTTTTGTCCCTCTTGCTTCTCATCTGATTTTTTTTGTACCGGATGCATTCACAATCTATTTCATTTTGAATAGTTTTATTATCTGAATTCCAGTTTTATTATCCAGATTCAGGACATGCCTGCCTACAATCCTGGACAACCAGTACTGAGCTAGATGAACCAATGCTCTGACTCAGTATAAGGCAGATTCATATGTTCCTGATATGAATCTGCAAAGTACAATGTAAAAGGAAAGGCTGTCCCCATCCACTCCTCTGAATTCTCTGTGAATACAGAAGAGCTGGGGGGAAGGGGCAGGATTGTAGGCGACCACAAATAATGACAGGTGCCCAAGGCCAAAAATTGTGGACTCCTGCAACACAGCCAAATGGCTTTGCCATCGTGTAGTGCTTGAAATTTTAATGAAGTTTTGCCCTGAGCTTTAAACAGGCATAACTGGTTTGTTAAATGAAACAAAGACTGCATTTTTAATTAGTTTAATTATTCGATGCGTTTCAAAATCGAAAAAGTAACGGCCTTGAAAATCTCAACATACATTTCCAGTGCTGAGTGCCATTAAGCTTTACTCAAGTGGTTTGACTGCAATTGAGAGGTTATAAAGTCAAGTCCAACCATCCCTAATGGAATGAGAATTACACATTAGTTCAAGAACATTTTGGGAGTTGTTTTGGTAAAAGAAGGTTAACAGTATCGGTCCAACAAAGCCACGACATACATGAAGAATTAGCAGAATGGCAATTAGGTAGTGTTGGAATGAGACAGACAATCTGATTAACAATAAGATCCATATCATTCAAACCATGTCCTGTATTTAAACAGAAACTCCAAAATGACACTGTAATATTCTTGTCAGGGGAAGGGATCCGGAGTCACAGGGAGCCATTGTTCCCTGTCATATGGAACAATAGGCTTAACAATTAGTCTCTTGCCCCCCCCCACACTCTTAGATGATTTGGTGCAGGGAACAACTGAGGAGTGCTCCAATCAGCTTTCTCTTCCTCTGTTTCCAGTGCTAATCAGTTGAGAAGCTGGGAGTGAAGGGGAAGCAGGGAAGGGGCTTTTGTGGCCCATGGACTGCAGGTTGTCCACATGTGACCTAAAGGATCAGACTCAGACAGTAGAAGATGGCATGGTGGGACTTCCTGACAGCTGAGTCGCTTCTGCAGGAGCACTGGAGTGACTCTGCCAGTGCATTTGCATCGCATCCAGCCTCTCCACTGGCTTGCCCTTCCCCCTCTCCATCCTGGTAAGCAGCACCAAGTCAGGAGCCCAGGTGAGCGCTGAGCCACCACACCATCCACCACTGGAACCAGTAGAGAATCATGCTGTGTGAATATCCAAGCCCAGTCCCAAGATAGCCTGCTTTGCTGGATAGAGCTAATGTCCAGACACTGAGCACCAATGTCAAACACCTTTGAGGACTGAAGAATAAAGACTTGGAAGTTTGTCAGGGAACTTCTGCAAAAGCTCAAGAGCTGGGTTTGTAAGAGAACTGCACCAGCAACAATCCACCCCTTCCCAATATAAATGAGATTCTGGTATATTTTGTCACCTGCAGCAAAGACAAGCCCAGAATTAGTCCGATGGGTGCTCTTGTTTCTGAAGACTAAGGGAAGGGAAACCTTTGCAGCCCAAGGGCCACATTCCCTTCTGGACAACCTTCTGAGGGCCATAAGCTTGTGGCAGTCAGAGCTAGAGGCAAAAGTGGGTGAAGCACCAAATGCAAATTTTACCTTTCACAGTTCCCTCTCCATCTGCCGTCCAGACAAGCAAGAGACATTGTCAGAGTTCAAGGACACTTTACAGCCAGGCAAAAACACTCAAGGAGGGTGCAAAGCAGGGTCAGTGAGAGCATGGCCAGAGGCAATGGGACGTGGCTAGGAGGAGGTATGATGTGCGGAGAATCCGGAAGGTCTGACAGAGAGGCTTGGAGAACTGCATTTTGCTGCTGGGCCTGAGCTTCTCCAGCCCTGCTGTAGACTGTTGGTGGCCTTTTACCTTGGGCCTGAAGCTGAGTTCAAGGGTTGGGAAAGGAAGCCCTATGAAGTGTCATTCCTCAGATGTACTTAGGTTATGTCCCACATTTGAAAAGGCAGAGCCATCATTATGGAGAAGAGAAACACCAAGTGGTCATTATTGTGGGGCTTATTGAGCTCCACTGTATTTCCATGGCTAGCTGGACATTCCTTTCATCCTTCCAGGAGGAGGTCCCAGGATATCCATCACCACATTGTATTACACATGTAAAGCAACAGATCTGCCCCGTTTTCTATTATACATTAATTGTACAAGTGTTAAACCACAGCTGTGGGGAATGGGCCACACTGTTGGATTTTTAATGCAGCCACAAGATGGAATAATATGCATAGAGTCTCTCTGCAAGTGCATGATGAGCATCAACATAATTAAGAATCTTTAGGCTATTTCTCACTACAGCTTTACTTGGGCTAACAGGATCTCAAGGGTGTTAACTCTCCAGAAATTAATAAATGTGCGGCAGAAGGCAAGGTAGCTCACACTTAGTAGAACTGAAGAATTGGAACATTGGAAATAGAGGCATATGGAACACAGATGGGGAGCACGGCAACAGTATCATAATGTAAGCCTGAAATATAAGCATGGAAGCTGTTTTGGTAATACAGCAGCAACTCAGCAGCAGCAACAAATATGGACAGTACAAATATGGAACCACAGTACATATGTGGAACAATAGTCTGTTATATACATCCCACCTAAGGAAGCTCTATGCATTTTTATGCATCTAAAAACCTCTTTGAGTTGCATACACCCTTCTCAGATCTCTGCTCTTGCACATTCAGAGAAATGAATGGGAATTTAGCTGTCTCAGACATTTTGTCATTGATTGATTCATCTCATTGGGAAAAACAGAACTGTTTTATACTTCTGAAAGGTTGCAGGGAATCCACTGGGAAAAAAATCTCTGTTTTGGTTAAACTTGTTCCCACTTCAAGATATTCTTAGTAGCTAGATCTGCCTTTTATTTTTTTAAAAAAGCAAAATGAATTATGAAAGTCTGAAGGACAAAAGAGTGGGAGGTATCCATTGTTATACTCAGGGTAGACCCATTCAACTCAATGAACTTAAATAACATCCATCAATTTCAATGGGACTTCTTTGAGTATGACATTTGGATATTGAGAACCAGGGTGGTGTACTGGTTAGAGGGTTTGGCTATGACCTGGGAGACCAGGGTTTGAATCCCCACACAGCCATAAAGCTCACTGGGTGACCTTGGGCCAGTTGCTGCCTCTCAGCCTCAGAAGGAGGGAATGGTAAACCACCTCTGAATACCGCCTACCATGAAAATCCTATTCATAGGGTCGCCATAAGTCAGAATCGACTCGAAGGCAGTCCATGTCCATGTTTGGATATTACTCAGTAGCTTTAACAAAAGGGCTTGATAGTCTTCACTAGTTCATATTCATCTCTTGGTTTTCTGACCGTCATGTAGCCTGCAAACAAGAAGATATTTTGGGCACAATCCATTTATTTCAGTGAGCCTGTGCACTTAACTGTCTGTTAGATTGCAGTCTTTAAGTGAATGAATGAATGTGGTCTAAGCAGAAACTTTAATTCAAGCTTGAAAACTACTAAGAGGGCACGCCAATACATGTCTACTAAGAAGTAAGTTCCACTGAAATCTGTGCAGCTTAATCTCAGGTATATGTAGATAGGATTGTAGACTTAGAAATCCTTAAAATACTATGGGAGCAATCCTAACTATGGGAAGCTGACATAAAGTACACCAGATTCAAACTCTGTTCAGGAGTGAGGCTACTGCCAGCTGAGCCAGTCCAAGCCTGGCAAAGGCAAAACATGCCTTAAAAATAGAGTTTGACTTACACCACCCTTTTTGCCGGCATAACTTCCACTAGGTCACATGACTGAATTGAACAGAATTAGGATATAACATAAGTATCATCCCCCCAAGTCCTGCCACTGCCATTCCCCTGGAACACTCATTTTTTGGGACTTATGCCAGCTTCAGTTATGCCAGTTTCAGCTGAGCTAGCTGAGCCAGGATGAGGGAGTTACACCAGCATAGTTTAGCTGAGCCAGGACCTGCCTGGAATCAGAAGATTGAGCATTGATTTCAGAAGGTCCAACGCATGTGTATAGAAGAACTCTTTTTTCCATTACAATGCACACATTTTTGCAAGCAATTTCTCCTAATATAACACAATTTTGTATGTCATTTTCACTAATACATTTATTTTTATGCACATTTCCCCCTAATATGTGCATTTTGTAAACATTCTTTGGTTGGAGATCTGTGTCACAAAATTTGGACACATGCAAATTACAAAGGATGGCTGTGTTTCAGTTCTTACATTGTTTTAAAAAGTGCAACTTCAACAGATTCAGCATTAAATGCAAGCTGAACTGAATGTCTCTCCCATACCTACCTCCAGATGTTTGGGATGACAACTGCCATCAGCACCAGTCAGCATGCCCAATGGCCAGAGATGATGGGAGTTATAGAGAGTTCCAGGGGGCACACTAACTCTCACCTTTAGGTACTCTAGTAGGGAAGTGCTCTCTCTACTTTCACAGCACATTAGAGAGCCCATAGTCTAGTGTAATCCCCCATGATACTTGAGGGATATGTTGTCCAATATGTAGACCCAGGCACACTGAGGGAGCAGCAACATCACTGTCCCATGACTAGGGATGGGGGAGAACATCCGCTAAAAGGAGCATCAGATTTTGACATAATCTGACAATCCACTGTCTTTCTGGACTGGCATTGATTTCTTGTGGTGGGTCACACAGTTTTCTTTTGTTTTTTTAAAAACTGCTCTGAATTTTACGTTATTGTCTTTGTAATTGGCTTTCCTCTAAGATGATGAATTCTTAACTGCTGTCTAGGTTATAATGATCACCATTTACATCCATTAACCTGCCTCCAATTTTAGGTGAATATCTACCTAATTGATATGTAAATAGAAAAACAAGGTGGAACAGCATAAGCATTTTCATAACAATTTTAGTTGAAAATTACTTGGGGGTTTTTTGCTTAAAAATCAGCGGATCAGCAATTGCAAAAGCAAAAGGGGGGAAGGGCTGATCAGCAACAAAAGCTGGACTCTCAGAATTCAAGCGGATCAGAACTAGGCAGCAAACCCCATCCCTACCCAATTCACACTGATCTGGGAGGTAATCTAGAGCCTGCATATTTATAGAATGGGCCTGAAACTTGCAGGAAAGAAGCCAGTACTTCCATCTCAGCAAGAAGCTTTGTTTCTGACCTGAATTTAGAAAATTGATTTAATGATTGCACCAGTAAGTAGTTCAAGGGCTTTGCTACACAATCCACATAGAGTTCTTAGAAAAACAGAGACAACACACTGCAGTAACAACTATGTTGCTTCAACCAAGTTATGTTTTGTTGTACTGAACTTGGAAAATCACAATAATATTACCCATCACAGAGAGACTGCTGACCACTTCAGCTGATGGGGGTAGTGTACTCCAAAGTTCTGGTCTCCATTTGAAGTTCAAATTTCAAGTGAGCTGAAGTACACATAAGAATGACTTGGTAACCTGGTTACTGAAAATAAATTTCAGGTCAGCTTATATTTCTTATTTATACTAGTTAAAGAAATGGCTGTACACATTTAAAAAACACTCACAGCCTTGCCAACCGTTTAACTAAAAACATATCAGCTTGCTTCAAGGCCCTTTCCATCTACCATGCTTTCCAGCATTTGTTCTTATAACAATGTTCTTCTATCTCTGAATTTACTCTTGATACACACTTGGCTATGTCTTACATTTTTGGCAACACTGATCTGCCTAGGTGACAGTAAATCATCCTGGAAATACAATTCCACAATTCACTTTTAGAAGAGTTTCATGCTTGAACAAAACCGTAAAGCTGGAAAGGTTCATTTGCCACTGATAATTTAAACCTGTGATGTTCTTGGGACTTGGAAATGTTTTTTAAATGTCATCCATTCCCTTTTTGTTGTTGTTCTGTTTTGAGTATATGCTCTTTTTGTCTGAGTGGGATATATAAAAGAGGACAATAGATACTTTTTGGAAACATGTAGATTTAACAGCAGGTGATACCAAATAAAATGGCTGTAATTTAGAAGTTATCAATTAGATGAGTTGCTGATCCAAGGTCCATAGATCAATTAAATTACCGTATATTCCGGCGTATAAGATGACTGGGCGTATAAGACAACCCCCGACTTTTGAGAAGATTTTCCTGGGTTAAAAAGTCATCTTATACGCCGGAGTATATAGTAATAAAAAAAAATCCGGAGGAGGGTTTGTCTTGAGCGCGATGGAGCCGGGCTGCGGGAAGCAGCACAGCTCAGTAGCACCCTGCGTCGCGCGCCAAGTCGGTGGCGATGTATGAGTTGTGCAAAAGTTGCACAGGAGGTGGAAGAATGAGAGACGCACCATCTACCAGCGCATTAGCTCCGCCGGGAGCCGCAGAAGCTGAGGGGGCCACCCAACAGCTGCCTAGCACGTCCGGCTTAAGGCATCCAGCAACACCGCCTTCCCCTAGTGCATGTCTAACACCCAACATTACTCCACCCCCCTGACTCCCAGGGCTATAAAACAAAAATCTTGAATTCTTTTCTCCCCCCCCCTTCCCCTCCAGTTGCAACTTAGTAGCAGCAAGCAAATCCGCCGGGGAGGCGGGAGGGAGAACAACTAATTCTTACGTTTAATAGCTCCCGGCTGCCCCAATATCTTCGAGCCGCCCTCGCCTGCAACTGAAGGAGCTGCTTCTCCACACTCCACCTCACGCCATCGGCCAAAGCACGGTGGGGCCCGCCCACGGAAGAAACAACTTTCGCGGGGCATCAAAGAAAAGAATGGCATGAGAGCCCAGCCAGCGTTACCGACAGAAGCAAAATCAGGCCCGACCAAGTCTAAAAAGAGGCAGAGGGCATGGAAACCGGAGAGTTTATCAACAATCGGGGTGTTCCTCTTCCCCCTTGGAAAGGGGACTGCAGAGAGGGTTTGGGGGCCAAGATCCTCCTCCTCCTCCGTCGTCTTCTGAGTGACAAGAGTTTGGAAGGGAGGAGGCACTACTGACACCCGTGCTGAAGTAGTCGTAGTGCCATAACACCGGGAGGGGATACAACCACCAGCACCGCTGCTGCTGCAAAGGAAGAACCCCTCCCGCAGAGGAAGGAAAGTCACTGCCAACCCCATCCCTGCCAGACCCGCTTTTCCCTGGGACAGCACGGTACTCACGTCCTCGGCTTCTCCACCCTCGCTGCTCTCGGGATCAGGAGACCAGCGAGGCGAGGGCGCCTCTCCCTGACTTCCTCATACCACAGCTGTTGGGAGGCTAGTTGACTGCCGCTGCTGCTGCACCTGGCGTATAAGACGACCCCCGACTTTTGAGAAGATTTTCCTGGGTTAAAAAGTCGTCTTATACGCCGGAATATACGGTACATGTTATCCAATAATTGGAACTAAATCTCATTGATTTTAATAAAAAATACTTTTACCCCTCCC
The DNA here is from genome assembly GCF_030035675.1 of Rhineura floridana. Classification (NCBI taxonomy): domain Eukaryota; kingdom Metazoa; phylum Chordata; class Lepidosauria; order Squamata; family Rhineuridae; genus Rhineura; species Rhineura floridana. The sequence continues at coordinate 66,467,273 of NC_084481.1, forward strand.
GTGCTCCTGTTGAATATTACCTAAATACAAAAGAGAATAGAGAAATCTCTGTATAATGCTGCTATGGGATAACTGGTATTATATACTTATCATCTTCTATATTAAGCAGATACTTTATACACAGAGTTGCATGGTTAGCTGAATGATAATCCTGCCTTGCCAAAAACAGATATTTTGCTTAGCAATCTGATTGCTACCATTTCTAGTAGCCTTTTAAAAAATACCTGTAGTCAACATTAGTGATATTCTGTAATATTCCTATGAAGTTTGTCCATGATGAACAACTGAGGATGCCATACCTGCCAACTCTACTTCTTTCCTGATAAACCACAGGACCAACCTATGGAAAATCGAAGGCACTTGTGGTAAATATCATTAATCTGATCTGAGCTCTGGGTCACACTCCCCTGACACAGAAACAAGATTGGATCAATGAGATCTACTGATTATGTCTTATACAGGCTGTAGGTCAGTCCCACAATTTATTGGAAAAGAGGTTAAGTTGGAAGTTTCTCATGTTGATATGAAATAACAAGGTTATTTCATGCTCTCTGACATAGGTTTCATATGGCATTATGATCTGCATCTAAAATAACAATGAATGGTACAATCTGGCTAAACTAAGCATTAGGCTAAACAATATTCTGAATGTTGTTTCAGAAAAAAAGTCCCACTGTGTTCAGTGGTGTTTTCTCCATAGAAAGTGTGTTTAGGACTGCAGCCTAATGCTGCATTCCAGTACCCATTTTCCTGGGAGTAAACTCCATTGTGTGCAGTGGAACTCACTTCTGTATAAGCATGCATAAATTAATCTGCTGTCATAGGGACCTAAGACTAGGTTTGGCTGACTGGGGGTTATATTGTTAATTTCTAAACCTCCAAAGAAAGTTTCTTTGATACCACAACCAAAGCATGGCCAATGTTTCAGCAGCTCATGTGATACGTTTCCACAGAGTAAGCCTTCTCATTCCAAAAAATGTTTGAGACAAGTGTTTTGTTGACTTGTTGAAATAGTTCACTATCTGAAGCTCAGCATGTCTCTTGAGGCCAGAAAACATAGATTAGTTACCACTTAATAACCTTTAGCCACTCTTTTTTACTCACAGTCAAAGTAGTTAAAGATCTGAAAAGCAATGATTTAATTAATACTTGGGAGGGATTGCAAACAAGAACTGACGTGGTAGAAAGGTGAGATGGAACTGATCTGGAATATGGCTTTGTGTATGTGCCCTTGAAGGTGTAAAGTTCTCCAAAATGCTAGCACAGTGGCTACAATATAGATAATAAATTAAAAACACTTGTTAGTGATTGACAGCAAACAAGACCTTTATTGACCTTTAAGCAGAATGTCACTCTAGTGTTATGGGTAATGCATCAGGAGGAACAGAAGTCTTGTCCTTCAGACCTTTACATAAACACTGTTTTCAAAAAAAACAAGAGGCAGAAACATAACTTTTCCATCCACCTCTTTTTCAAAGTACAGTTTTTAATTCACTTTTTCATATACTGTACATTATACTATTATTTGGTCTTCTGGAGTCAAACCCAACCCTGAAAAATCAGCCCACTGAGAAAAATGGTGGGTCTCATGAGTTGTAAATGAACTGAATAGTTAATAAACTCTATTTTATCCATGACTGGGATGTACTTGTTGCAGCTCTAACCCCTCACATCCTTTCCCTTAGCTCATATACTATTGCTGCTCTCTTTTGTTAACTTGTAGCATTGATGTGCTGCCAACACCTTAACAAGAGACGCCTGCAAAGTGTCTGATAAACACTGAGCTCAGTAGTATCAAAAGGGGTGTTTGCACTCAGAGAGGAGACTGGGGAGTCTATTCTATTACACTTTATGTAAGCAAAACAAAAAAATGCTTTCTCATGGCCATTATCAAAGCAGAAAAGAATTAGTTTCTACACGAGCCACACTTGAATTAAATATTTATACCCTCTTTTATGTATTAATAGAATTCAAAATTAACATCGCACTATTTGTATGGAGGTAATCATTTGTGATCTTGGTTTAAGTATTTAAAAAACAAAACAAAACTTGGTGTAGAGCTTTTAGGAGAATCTAGAAATGGCACTTTGAAAATATTGGTAAATTCACTCTTAGATACAGTTTTATTTTCTCCAAACCCCAACCTTCACCAGGCATTATTAAACCTGTGTATTACTGGTATCTGTGACTTTCTCATAATCCCATTCCATTCCATATTAATCAGTTTTCTAAAATCCTCTCAAAGGGCTGTGTTCAACTAAGTCTTGCTCAGTTCAGGCCCAATGAAATTAATGAACCTAAATTAGTCATGTCTATTAGCTTCAGTGGATCTACTCTGAAGAGGACTAACATTGAACACTACCCAAAATATGTATTTTCTTCCAAAATAAATTTTGGGTATTATGAAAATATGAACTTTCTTTTATATGTAAAGCTTAAGTCCTATGCACACTTAACTGGGAGTTAGTCCCTTTGAATTCAGTGGGTTGTATCCAACAAAATCATTCCATTCATGCAAAGATTTCTGCTTGTGCAATGGAACATCCCCTCCCTCGACTCCCCCAGTGCACCCTCCAAATCTGTTCTTCAACTCTCCAGACCAGATGTGAAGGAGTGCATGGGGCACATAGGTAGAAGAGAGGGAAGGGAAATTCCATTGTGCAAGCAGAAGTCCTTATGTGAATGGGACAACTTCATTGCACACAACCAGATTGCACTATAAATGCATGTTTTCCTCTTAAAATAGTGTTGCGCCTCTCCCCCAATCTCCGAGTGGTGAGATTTCGGGGGTCCCTGCGCTCATCCACGGTTTGGTTTCCTTTGGGGAAGAAGGTCAGTGGATACTGCGGTGTCTTTATGAAATATGGTTTATTTATTTACACACATTCCAACCTGAGCTCAAGGATGGAGGGGGTCCAATGCATCAGCAGTCCAATACCCAGCTCTTCCATCTGGGTTGCAGAAGGCACCCCAAAGGCCATGGTGCAGATGGCCAGTCTCTCTCTGCCTTCCAGTTCCCAGCAATTCTCTAGACACACTAAAACTACAAGCACAACTTCTGCTAGCTGCCAGGAGTGGGGGGGGCAGGCTCTCCTGAAGAGTTTCAATGACAAAAAGGGTCTCCCTGGCCCATTCACCGTTGCTAGGCAACTGATCGGCCCATTATCTTACCTGGCCAATCTATTTGGTTAACAAAGGAGATTCATCTGGCTAGCAGAGCCAGATCCCAGGGCATAGGATTCCAAATCAGAGGCTGGAAAGGTGACCCACAGGAATAATCCATCCCAACCCCCATGCTCATAACAATAGTATGCATATTTTGATACATTTAAAGCTCTGAGAGAACTGCATTACAGCCTTTGGAGAAGAATAAAATATGGTGGAGGGCTAAGTTCTGATCCAAGAAGTACAGTAATTTCATATAGGAAAATCACAAAGACAGAATTCTTTAAGCATCCCTAGCTTCAACCATCTCTGTCACAAACAGTTCATGGCTAGCAGGACCAAATGGAATATGTATATTGTGTGCACTTGAAGCTTCATCCATGGGAGATTCCATAATGCTCAACTTCAGTTCTCCTTGATATAAAACCATCTTCAGCTTTTCTTTGGCAAAACTGTTGCATTCTTCATGGTTCATTTGTTCACCTTCAAAGCAGCAATACTTTTAAAAACACTTTCCCTGAAAATAAATATATAAAAGAATAATTACCTGCAGAAAGAATGGCACATGTCCAAGGGGTAGAGGTACACATTAGAGACACAATGGAGCAAGCTGGGTCCATTCCTACTATGCTACTATGCAGAAAAATTAATTTCTGTCCTTGGGGACAATGCTACAGTAAAGACAAAACCTTTCTACAACCTCCAGATCTTGATGACCAAGCCTCTACCAGCAAGAACCATGAGGGGCATTGCAATGTTTATTTATTAAAATATTTTTAAGCCAGCCTTCTTCAGATAACAGGGTGGTGTACAAAATAAGAGCAAATAAGAGCAAAAATGGTCATCCAGCCATAAATACAGCCATGAAATTCTCCCACCCTCCTAATAAATTATAGCCAGTTTTAAGAGGTAATAAAACCGCACAGCTAAAATATCTGGGCAAACAGAAATGTTTTAACCTGATGCAAAAAAGGTATTTTAAAAGGTAACAAGATAAGCAAATATAATGAATGTGGAGACTATAGGGAAATCCAGTGCCAATTTAGTGAAATTCTCCCCCATGCATATCAATGCAATTAATGGACCTAAATTCTCTGAAATCTCAGTACTTTGGTGTTATTGTAATGCTAATCAGACTGTTATTTGGTCATTGATGTGAACTATGACTGACTTTGCCAGCAAAAATATACAGTAAACGTGTTTCAGGACCGTGGATGTCTGGTTGGTGGCAATCCAAAATTGGGAAGCAGTTTTCCCAGACTGTAATATTCATCCTATCAAATGTCCAATTCCAAAGTGCAGTTTGGACTGACTTGCAAGAGTATGTCAGAGTGTGGTATATTCATTCTATCTAATAGAGTGATAGAATACATTAAGAATCTGTTGGTTTCCCTGCTAGTACCCTTTATTATCTGACAGTTCTTCGCTCACAGTCATTTCAGTTCATTTGTCCCTTAGCAGAAGTCTCCCTGGGCATAACCATTCCACTATGAACTGTCATGGATTTAAGTGGGAACTCTGAATGATCAGAGCACACTGTTGTTCCTTAGGGAATGTGTCAGGGTAGCAGCAAAGACCCATATTAATGGTGCTAAGTAAATGTGTTTCAGCAGTACTAGCAACAATAGTAGTGAGCATGCACTGCTACTCCACATTCACTTTGCACATTTACTTAATATGTAGCAGCAGCAACAGCAGTAGAAGAGTAAGATTGAATCCAGACAAGTCATGCTTAGAGTAGACCCACTGATATCAGTGTGAGTTTAGTCATGAATAACCTATCTATTCATTTCCCACTCGATGGGAAATGTAGTGGTGAGTGGGCTTGTGTGTTCCAATGAATCCTATGAGCGATGCCGTTGGGAGTCATGTACTCCCAGCAGGGTCACCCATGGCGGTAAGGTCAAGGGAGAGGAACCAGACAAAGAACGATCCAAGAATGTCCTCAACGGCAGAACAGGTGGAGGATAGCAATGTGTACGTTACAACAGCTGTGAAGGTGGATGAAGGCTGCAGCAGATAAAATACTTCCAATCATCTTGGTATCCATGCCATTGGATCAAAGCCTTTTTCTGCCAAGATTGTGTGTTGATCGTTGTGCACCGATCTCCCTGCATAAAACAAATTCACGCACAAGCGCCTTCCAACCAAATTATCTTGGAACACAATCTCACTCGGCCAATGATCTATTCATTTCAGTGGATCTACTCTAAGCATGACTAAGTTTGGATCCAACTTATGCACACTAATGGTTGTAGTAGAATGTCATTAGTAGTAGCAACAACAAGACCTTCAGCACAAAGAGGCTTTCACTTCCGCTAGCAGCAGAAAAGTTCACAGAGGAGCTGCTGTCTCCCTGTGCTGCTTGTGGGCTTCCTCAACTTGCCTAGCTGGTATTTGTCAGAAACCAAACGGTGGTGGAACAGAAACCAAATGGTGGACTAAATGAACTTTAGTTCCTGCTGGGAGGAAGGGCGGGATATAAAATAATAAATAAAATAAAAAACTTTCAACTGATCCAACAAGGCTCTTCTGCACAAACAAGAATGTTGCTTGACTTGGGTAACAGGACTGGACAATGACATGCCAGTAACAGATCAGTTATTTACTGCAAAGCAACAGATACTCCTCCTATAATTATAAGTACTGCCACATATTGTAGAAATGAAACCCAATAAAGAGATCTAATGAAAATCACTGTCAGTTGCAACAGATGATACTTTCCCCTCTAAGAATCTGATTTGGCTACCAGTTGCTTACCGAGCCCAATTCAAGGTGTTGGTGTTGACCTTTAATGCCCTATATGGTTTCGGCCCAGTTTATCTGAAGGAGCGCCTCCAGCATCATCAGTTATGCCGCCTGACGAGATCAGCCACACAAGACCTTCTCTCAGTCCCGCCAGTTAAAACTGCTAGACTGGTGCGGACCAGAGAAAGAGCATTTTCAATTGTGGCTCCCACCCTCTGGAATTCCCTGCCTTCTGACCTTCGCCATGCCGTCTCCCTGATGGGGTTCCGCCGGGCCTTGAAGACCTGGCATTCAGGCAGGCTTACAGGATCTCTGGAGTGGATTAATTTTTATGCTGCTATTAACTGGAAGGGTTTTTTTTAGATTACTCATTGATTGTGGTTTTATATTGTATTTTATTGTGTATTTTATTGTGTAATGTACGTCGCCTAGAGTGGCCGTTAATTCGGCCAGATAGGCGACTCATAAATAAATTTTTATTATTATTATTATTATTTAGGTCCTACACAATTTAATTGCAGGTTTTTAATAGCACACATAAATATTTAAAATAGTGTATTGATTCAAATGGGCTGAAAACAAGAATTCATAGGCCTGCTCCCCACCCTTCCCTAAAAACCTCATTCCTTATATAAGAAGAATTTTAGCTTTTTCCCCCCTAACTGGAATTTAGATATAAACCACTTGGAGGCACTCTTATCCTATTCTAGATGGCAATTTATGCTACAAGTGCTTTATGGAATGAAACTCCCATTTGAAAACTTTTTTTCTCCTTTCCAAATAATCACTTGGGGATGGGTAATTAACACTGGTTTGCATAGTTAAACTTTTGACATTATACATATTTATTACCTTGTAATTTTGGATGGAGTAAACAGTCCCTTATACTTCTAATAAAACAACCTTAATTCCTTGGAGGAAACGATGATAAAATGTTGTCAAGAATGCAACATTTGTTTCAAGCAAGTGGGCTGCAATGGCTTGCTAGCTGAAACCTAACACAAATTTATCTCACTAGATATGTGGTGATTTTATCACTTCAGATCAGCATACACAGTTTATATTCTATAAGTGATTACATGTAGCTATCTTTGGAAAGCAGGGGAAAAGTCTTTACACCATAATTAGGGATGGCTGGATGTCCCTACCCTGTTAGATTATTGTAGCTTGGATTAGCTCTGCCCCACATTCCAACATAACTAGGAGAACTTTTCCAGTTAATTTCAGAACTGATGCAGAAGCAGTTTGCTATGTTTTACAGGCTTTTCTGTGTGCACAAGTGCGTATGCACATTGACAAATACACACATTCAAATCAATAATGATTTCACAATGACATCACATCTAATGAAGTCATATATGCGCTTGTGCTCATTGGTAACCTGCACTAGTGTGTGTGCTGGTGGTGGTTGGGATGCCAGTAGAAATGCGCTGCAAGCTATGTATGCATAGCTGTCTGAACAAATCTCAGACATCAGATATGGAAGAATCATGGACCATAACCAGCAGGGCCAGTTCTAAAGGGTAGCCAGGTTGGCCACTGGCCTGAGGGCTCCAGAGCTACAGGAGCCCCTGAGGGGCCCTCCGCTCCCCTTCCACAATTCACGCCCCCCACGCCCTCCACTTAACTGTCAGCCGGCTTTTTAGCACTGCCCTTAATGAAGATGGCGGCTGCAGCTTCCCTAAGGTACTGAAGCCACTGCCGCCATCTTAGTTGATGGCAGAGATGTGCGCACGTAGCACGCACGTGTGCCATCAACAAAGATGGTGGTGGAGGCTTCATTCCCCTTAGGGAAATGGCGGTTGCCATCTTCATTAAGGGCAATGGTAAAGACTAGACAGGTAGGGGGGCCGTGGGGGGGCATAGGGGGGCCATGCGCGCTTGCATATGTGCGCGCACACACACACACTGAGCAGGGGGCCAGGGCAAGCTGATGCCCAAGGGCCCCCGCATGCCTGGAGCCAGCCCTGATAACCAGACTGGGTAATTCAGAATCCCAGCATCTGGGAAGAAATTTGGAGGGGAAGAATTTTGAAAGGATTTTTAAATAATGCATGTTGTATATAAGTTAAATGTTGAGATATAGAACTTTAGGACCAGATTCACTGTCAGAAAGCAGAATTGTCAGGCAGCTGTTAGGGTCCTGGTGGCCCACCCAGCCCTCCTATTGTCCTTTTCCCTGGGTCCTATCTATCTATCTATCTATCTATCTATCTATCTATCTATCTATCTATCTATCTATCTATCTATCTATCTATCTATCTATCTATCTATCTATCTATCTATCTATCTATCTATCTATCTATCTATCTATCTATCTAATCTATCTATCTATCTATCAATCATTGGATTTCTTCCTGCCCTTCAACATAAGATCCTAGGACAGGTTACAATGAAAGGCAAGATTAAAATCGGTTAAAACAAGCAATGCTCCTACAAAGGAAACTGCTCTATGCAGAGTCAGAGGTCCATAGAATTGTAGAGTTATAGGGCATCTGGTCCAACCTCCTGATGATGCAGAAAACCCACTATTACAGCATTCCTGGTAGGTGATCATCCAGCCTCTGTGTAAACCTTTCATGAAGAAGAAACCACCCTCTTCCAAGTCAGTCTGTTTCATTGTCTAACAGCTTATACCATCAGGAAGTTCTTCTTAATGTTTAAGCTAAATCTCTTTTCTTGTAATTTGAATTTATTGGTTTGGATCCTATTCTTTGGAGCAAGGGTCTGCAACCATTTTAGACCAGCAGACACATTTCAAATTTTGAGAAAGCACTGTGGGCATCGGTCAAAAATGACTGCCATGGGGGACATAACATAACACAACATGACTGTCAAGGGGCGGGGAAATGGCACAACACAAAATGAGAGTACATACATTGCTGTTCCTACCCCTCCCCGGGACAACGTCATGCTTGCCAAGGAAAGTCACCTACATCCTGCTGGTCTTGACTGTGGAGAGGACACAATATTGATACACATAATGATGCTATCTAACAGCAGACAGCATTCCCTAGTACCAGGAAAAATATATACCACACTCACTGTCTCACACACAGCCCACACACTTACCAACTTAACATACACATACAGACCACAAACATGCATCTCTCCCTCCCTCCCTCCCTCCCTCCCTCTTTCACACGCACACACACACACACACATCTCTTTCTGTCAGCCCAAGTAGATATCTCTTAAACACACATGCACATAAACACAGAGATACAGCATGCCTGATCACCCCCCTGCACATTCAGAAAAGCCCCTCCATGGATGAAAGAAGTGCCTGCCATTTTCTTAAAAAATCAATTAAAAAAAATCCAAAAAAGCCATACAAGGGCTACCAACATAGTGCCCATGGGCACAATGGCACTCATAAGCACTTGGTGGCAATCCCTGCTCAGCAACAGAAAATTTTGCTTAATCATCAGTGAGATAGTCCTTAAGATAATTGAAGATGCTTATCATATCACCTCTTGTCTCTTTTCCAAGCGACACAGCAAGTGGATTGGACTGTGAAAGACCAAGCCAAATGGTGTTTGAATTTGACCAATTTGTAGGGCAGTCCAATATCTCAGAGAGGTCAGGTTTCCTGCTCCCCTGGTGCATTCACTATAGCTGCCCAATTTCCCTGCTTCTTAAAGTTTGATAGATATAGCTGTGGGCTATAGGTACGTTCTTAAACCGCAAGGTTTTTTGCCTATTAGTGAATTTCCCTGCTTTTTAATCCGGGAGGTAAGAAATGGGATCCTGTGCAAGTTTGCTGGGAATGGATTGCTCATTTGCATGCTTATTGAGTTCAATGGGATTTACTCCCCTGCAATCATGCTTAGGATAGGTGAAACTGACCACAGAGGATGGGGAGGGGAGGAGGAGGGAGGGGAGGAAATGCAGAGTGGAGGACTGGGAGGGGAGAAGGCCAGAGGGGGAGGGGTGAAGGACAGGTTTGATCATTTGCATGTTTATTGAATTCAGTGCGATTTACTCCCGTGCAATCATGCTTAGGATAGGTAAAACTGACAGGGGGGGAGAGAAGGAGGGCTGGAGTGGGCAGGGGAGGAGGAAGGGAGAGGAGAGAGGAAGGAGGGGAAAAGCCGGTCTGATCATTTGCATGCTTATTGAGTTCAATGGGACTTACTCTTATGCAATCTTGGTTAGGATAGAAAAACTGACCATGGGGGAGGAGGAGTGGGAGTGGGAAGGAGCGTATTGGAGGGGGGCAAAGGAAAGGGGAGGGGAGGGAAGGTTTGAACATTTTTATGCTTATAGAGTTCAATGGTATTTTCTTCCATGCAATCATGCTTAAGATAGGAAAAACTGACCATGGGGAGGAGGAAGAGGAGGGGGAAGGGGAAGAGGAAGGAGTGGATTGGAAGGGGATGGGGAGGGAGGGGCAAACAAAGGGAGAGGGAAGGGGCAAGAGGGAGGTGATAGGAGGAAGGAGAAGGAAGGGTTTGATCATTTGCATACTTTTTGATTTCAATGGGATTTATTTCTATGCAATCATGTTTGAAAATGGAAATGGACTGCCTTCAAGTTGATCCCCACCTATGGCGACCCTTTGAATAGGGTTTTCATGGTAAACGGTATTCAGAGGTGGTTTCACCATCGCCTTCCTCTGAGGCTGAGAGGCAGTGACTGGCCCAAGGTCACTCAGTGAGCTTCATGGCAGTGTGGGGATTCGAACCCTGGTCTCCCAGGTCGTAGTCCAACACTGACCCAGGGAAGGGGCCGGGAGGGGAGGGGGAGGAGATTGGGTGGGTGAGCACTAGGCAGAAGGGAAGCCCCTTTTACTTTCTAAAATGAAAACATTGTGAACAGTATCATTCTTTTTCAGGCTTCCTCCCACCTTTTTATTCTACAGCAGGCACATGTAGCCTCCCACCCAAATTTAAACCAAAGCTGTCCCTGGCCACACCAACACCAGGCCTTTATTTCACTTTGGACAGTCATGACTTCTCTCAAACAATCCTGGGAAGTGTAGTTAGTGAAGGGTGCTGAGAGTTCCTAGGAGACGCCCTGTTCCCCTCACAGACCTTCAATCAGAGTGACTGACTGTTAAACCAGTCTGGCCACTGGAGCTCTCTCAGGATTCTCAGCACCCTTCACAAACTACACTTCCCAGGATTCTCTGGGGGAAGCCATGACTGTCTCATGTGAAATCAAAGTCTGGTGTAGGTGTGTCCCCCTGATTAGGCAAGCCCAGCAGCTGTAAGGCATTTAGAACACTGACTATTGGTTCTTACTGAGCATGCCTGGGTTGCAGCCAAATTTCTTAAATTAATTAAAAATCAGCTAGGCATTTTTTTTAACTTTTAAACTGCAGAAGATGAAGGTCAGAGTATGGGGCAAGGTCAGTATTAGGATTGCAGATACTCTGTGACCATGGCTGATTATTAATGAATTTCAACAGATTATGAGAACTCTCAGGGAAAAAAGTCCAAAAGGGCTTTGGGGGTTTTTTCTCTCTTTTTAGACTTTGAACTCTCTGTTCTCTCTGACTGTTGTGTGTATCGCCATGAAAATTGAAAGGGTTGTTAAGCAAGCGTTTCTGAGTTCAGGACTATACGTTTTGTAAGGTTTTGTTTTGAAATGAGCTTATGGGCAGCATCAGAATGGCATGGGGCTATCTTCAATTTAACATTGCGGAATGTGAAAAATCCACGCTGGCTTTAGTATAATTGTAAAAGAAAGACACAATTGTTAAGTTTTTTGTCTACTTACGCATACTGTAATGTAATGTAATTATAAATGTGATGTGCTGCTGAATGTTACAGATTCAGTATTTCATAAATCTGTGAAGAATGAGAAAAGCCTATTTCAAGCAAATGATAAACTCAGTGTTATGGCCAAAATCCAAAGAACCACAAAATTACTTTTCCATGTCCTCAGGGCATTGGGCTTGTGAACAGCACCATCCTGCCCCCAAATCCCACACAGCAAACACTTTTGCATTTCACAGAGATTTCAAAAGCAGTCTGTGATATGGCATGGGGTGCTATTGGCTGTTCACACCAAAAAAGACAGAAGGGGCTGGCCCTCCCATACTGCAGAGTCAGGCAGCCACCTGGGGGATGGGGAGCAGCAGTGTATAGGGATGTTGGAAGATTCCAACAAAAGCAGAAATGGGGGCAGAAATTGCCAATGTTCTCTTCTTCATCCTAGGTATGGAACAAAAATCAATCTAGTGAATATGATTAGTATTCATTGTTGTTGCTGCTTTCAGTCAGCAAATGTTACATAACTGATTATGTTCACCTTCCCATTTGCATTGCATTTCCTTTACACTGAAAGGAATGAGATGGAATAGCATTACGACAATGTAAAGTACATAATTCATCACATATTTTTGCCATAGCAAACAGCGAGGCAAAAAAGGTAGTTTTTGGCAGAAGATGAATTACAGTGGAAAGGAAACCGTGCTGCATGCAACAAATACAGAGTGAAACAGAAGCCTCCTTATATCTCCAGCGGTGAGGTGTTGGAGGATGGAGTCATGTGCCCTGCTCTGTGTCATGTGGCCTGCTTTGTGTCTCCTAAGCTAACTTGCTGCCCTAAAATATAGACGTCAATATATAGTCATTCTGGGTTTCAGGTGATTTCAGACCCCTTACTTTTTGGGGAGCCAGGTCTCAGCAGGGTCCCTTACATCTCCAATGTCCTACAAGCCAATCAGCATGAAAGAGGAGTATGTCAGCCACTGAGAAGAGTCCAATCATTGTGATTATGATAGCAAGCGAGCCTTTATTAAGTCCTACTTCAAAAACCAAGACAAGTTGTGGAGAATGAGAATTCTGTAATTGCAGAAAAAGAGACAGTGAATCCCAATGATAGCATCTCATCTACCTCATCAACCAGTTTGGTAGCAGCCGGAGATAAACGTGTAGACACTGAATTCAGTAATTCAAAAAATACCTATGACAGTGAGAAAGGACAATCAAATGGTGACAGTGATAGAGAAGCAGAAAGCAATAAGCGAGCGAGGCCAGATTATTCTATCATTCTAAAAGGTTGTATAATCTCAGAAGAGAGTGTGGCTGTTAGGGGGCATGGTTGTGACTATCATGAAAGAACCCTGCACTTCTGAATTTGCCACTGCACTAATGGATGTAGTGAAGGATGCTGTCTTGTCACTAGTGTTGAAATAAGATTCAACTGCCAGTCCAGCTGGTTTCGGCATATGACATGGGTGGTGGTGGTGACACCTTGTCCTTTGCCTCAGGCAGCAGAATGTCTTGGGCTGGCCCTGCCTGGGTCATGCCTAAAATAGCTCTTTTGAGTCTTAAACCAATAGATACATGTCTCTTTAGAAATCCTACTCCAGAGGTTTAGGGTGATATCCATTATTAGTGATTCGCAGAATAGACCCACTGAAATCAATGAACTTAAATTCATTGATTTTAATGGCTCTACTCTGCATCATTTATCCCATGGAAATCAAGAGGCAATTTTGCAGGCAATCAAGCCTGTCTCATTTCCCATTTCCCTAGCTGAAACAAAATTTCCTACATATGTGAAAATTCATCAAAATCTCAGATTCCAAATAGTGAAACAGTTAAAATCTTTCTTTGGAAGATTATGTAGGACACCTTAAATGGTATGAAACTCAAGTGTTGCTTCACACTTCTGTAGCAATGGATTCTGTTCACCACTGCAGATAGAATATTGGAATGGATGGTACAATGGCCTGAGTAGGTAAGACTATTTCCCCTCCTATTCTGAAGCTTAAATGGGAGCTTCAGAATGGAATAGAAGAAGCAGAACCAAGTGGCTTGCTTCCCAGATCCTTGGTTTGTAGTTGTCCTTTGAGATACATACAAACAAAACAGCGTCAGCTCAAATTGAGGATAAAAAAATGAAAGAAAAGGTAATTGTGACAGAGATTACCAGTAATTCTCTGGCAGTTCTGTTTCACCCAAAGAAAACTGTATATGTGGATTCCTAAACATCCTTGCACCTTTTCAGTTAAATATGTGCTAAGAGCAGCGACTAGGTCAGGCTTGAATAACTTGTAACTGACCAAGTCAGAGTTCATCACACCTGCTATGTATGACAAGAACTCCCTCTTTTTGCACTTCAGAGTAGGCAGCAAGAACAGAAGCCCTTAGTAGGACAGCATACATGGCTAAGGGGGAGCTGTAATTCAGCCTAGTGAGTTTCAAGTTGTACAGCCTTGACTGGTTCAAAAAGGGGAAGGGCCATAGCTCAGTGGTAGAGCAAAAGGTTGCAAGTTTCATTTCTGGCATCTCTGTGTTGGGCTGGAAATGTTCCGGGCTAGAGAACTCCTTTCAGTCAGTGTAGACCAGATGTGGGGCACCTTTAGCACTCCAGATGTTGCTGAACTACAACTCTCACCATCCTTGGCAATTGGTTGATGGGAGTTGAAGTTCATCAACATCTGGAGGACCAAAGGTTCCCCACCTCTGGCGTAGTCAGTACCATGCTAGATGGACCAATGGTCTGACTTGAGATAAGGTTGCTTTCTATGTTTGTAACAGTACAGACTCAATATCCCAATGATGATGGAAAAATCCTGAAATGATTATGACAGAAGTTTAAATCTTTCTACGAGGTGCAAACATATCCAAAGGAAGTTAATTCTGCTTGGTCAAGCACTCTTGTCCTCTTGAGCAACATGCTTGATTTGGCTATTGCTTCATAGACAAAAAAAAGCTCAATATGAGAATTATGCTTCTGGTTTACAGCCTAACTGTAATATGACAAGCCAATGGATGGATTCCTTAAAACATTGTCCTCTTAGAGTGACTAGACAGAGTAGAAGTGGTTCATTAGGGCATCAGTCAAGTAACCATCTGTTCCAACAGGATTTTCTTGTCATTGCCAAATCTGGAAACGCTAACATCTTCAAAATTAAATGCTGATGGTTTAAAAATGGAAAGAAAACACAGATAAGAATCAGTATAGAGAAAGAATGCAATCCAGAATGTAATACAGATAATATTGGTGATAGAATTGTTAGAAAATAAAAAAGTTAGAAAACATGATTGTGTAGCACACTGAATAGTTATGTTCATTATTTCTGCATCTGTGTTAAGGCATGTTAATGATTCCATTTTATAATTAACTTGTAACACCATTGTATATAAGTTGTATTCTCTGAGATACTGGCTATTTGTTAATATTAATTATGACTTTCCAGTTTAACTATTCCATTCATTCAAACATTTAGCCATAGTAAAAATCACTGTACTTCTAGATCCTAGCAGTAAAGATGGGCAAACTCAATTCAGAGAGTTCCCTGAAATTTTAACCCAACTTGACATGGAAGACAATTTTTTTGGTGGAATTGGGTAGAGCTTGGTGAATTGTGAAGTACGACACTTTTTTTCAATTTGTCATCATGACTCCAAGTGGCATTAGGCCTGACCCGAATGCCTTTCCTTTTAGCATCACCAGTTTGCCTACTGTGAAATGTTCATGACATCATTGATACATGCCAAAGCCTAGAGGCCTCCATGTCTGCTTTTATTTATTTAAAATATTTATATGCCACCTTAGCTTTTTAAGCAGCTCAGAACAACGGTTAAAACAATAAAATAAATAAAATAAATAAGCAGTATCAAGAAAACAACACAAGATAAAAAGAAATCAACAACTAAAAATCCACAGACCTTTATTTTAGCGAAATAAACAAGGCAGCAGTCTGAGAGACTAAGTGTCTGTTGAAACATAAAGGTCTTCATAAAATGGTAGATCATCGCAGTGAGGGGGCAAATTGGCCCTCATTTGGCAGGAAGTTACAGAGTTTACATGTATGACCACAGAGAAGGCTCTCCCCACACCCCAGTTTGTGGGGTGCAAAGGAGAGCCTTCCAGAGAGCTCAATGTGTGTGAAGGATCAGGGGAAGGGATCCTGTAAAACTCCTGGTCCTAAGCCAGTGAGGGCTTTAACCAGAAAACAAGGGAGTCCCATTTTCTGGATAACCAGTTCCAGACACAATTCTAGAGTCCACATTCTGGACTACCTCAATTTTTCAAACACTTTTCAAAGGCAGCCTCAGTCAGAGTGCATTGCAGCAATCCATTTGTGATGTAACAAAGGCATTTGTCACCATGGACAGATCTGCCTTCTCTAGGAATGGGCTCAGCTGCCACATCAGCTGAGGTTATGCAAGAGAACATGCGGACATCTCAGAGCAAAGCCTTGTCCAGAAATAAGGTAGAACTGTAATGTGCTGTGTTATATTTTATTTAATATATACTTTGGGACTGCCTTGGGCATCCCATTTTATGGGGCAGAAAGTCAGGAGACAAATGTTTTATAATTTATTTATTTAAAATATTTGTACCCTGTCTTTCGTTATCTACTTGAAAGTAGCTTAAATAATTTTGTGCATTAAAAACAGCAATAAAAAACAACAATAAACCAAATTAAAAATAACTGTAGCAAGAAATTTAAAACACAATAAAGTCAGATAAAAAAACCCCAGAAGGATCACATATAAATCCAGCCTCTAAAGGCTTTCTGCATCAAGATAGATCTTAATGCTGTAACGGAAGTCCAACAGGAGATTACAGGTAAACTTCCCTAGGTAATGAATTCCAAATCCTAGGTGTGGGCAACTGAGAAAATCTTTTCCCCAACTCCCCTAATCAGACATGGGTTTGATACCAAACAAGAGGGTCTCCATAGATAATCTTATTAAGTAATAGGCAGTCCCCATAAAAATGGCTGGTTGAGACTGAGCATAGCTTGCCTATGGCATCCTAGTGAGTTTATGCAAGATGCAAGATTTGAACCAGGAGCTTGTGAAGTTCACACTTCACCAATTGTCAGATCTTTTTCAGTCCAAGGACCAGATTGCCTCACTGCAAAGGCTCAGATCATGAAAATATGAGTGTGTTTGCATGCTATCTGTCAGAGACATTTGGTGTCACTAAAGATTAATGTGCAACACCACCCTAATGAATAGATGTACATATTTTATGCCCCCTCTTCCTGTTTTGAAGTCCAGAAGAAAGAGGATGACTCTCTCCTAACAGTAGCCAGGATAGGCAGAGAAGGGTAGAGAACTGTATAGGGCCAGCTTTATATTTTTCCCTGTCCTCATGTAGAGCATACAAGGGGATATACTTGTCAGAACATACAAGATTTTGATGCTTTGAATAGCTAGATGCTGCTGACACTGATGCTGAAGATTAGAATTAGTATCTTAAAGAGGAATAAGGAAGAGAAAATCTGTAAAGATAAGACAGTAGTGAGAAAACACCCATGAGTTTTTTGTGCATGCTCTCTTATAATCTACAATTGAGGCACACATAAACTTGATTGGATATTAATCAACAAGGTCTATGTGGACAGTTAAAGCTTCATCAATGAATATTGACTGGACATTTTTAATACTAACCAAGACATGCATTATTCAGAGAGTGAGCAAGCAAGAGTCTGCACGAAGAGAAGTGCCTGCAAAGCTATGCTGTTTTATTTACTGTACCAATTTAAATCATAGCCTAGCTTTTGTATAATGCAACATCCTTTCCCACAGCAATCTTTCCAAGGCATGAAATGCTTTAGAAGGGCTGTTGAACAGACTGCAGTTATAGAACAGACCTTCGCTCAGTGAAATCTTGCTGACAATGAGCAGCTCAATGCTGCATTGTTGATACCGTTAAGATAACACAAATGCTGAAATGCCATCCCATCTTTGGCTGTATAAGAACTGATTGATCACTGATTGACAGTTTTAATTAGCAAGGCTGTTATGTGCCATCTTAAAGCATTCTGGAGTAACTTTCCATTGCCTTTTAAATGCACACTGTCATTCTAGGAGAAAAGTGTAGTTTACAGATGATTCACTATCCATTGCTGTCAGTTATTATTAGCTTCTATGTGATATGTTTATTTTTTATGTATACCTTTTATATCTATGTAATAGCTCAGTGGTATCTTCTAGGACATTGGTATTTCTGATCTATAGAGCTGATGGTTTTCCATAGTGGTATAGATGTACTGTTTCTTTTACAATGGCTATTATTATTGTACTAAGAGCATGGTTTATTTCAGGTGTATGGTTTTCATGCTGAAACCTGTGCTGTTTTTTCTATAATAGTGATGACTATTACTGAGAAAAAACAGTAAGCAGAACAGGAATGACTTCTGCTGAAACATTCTGAGCTCTTTTACCACATAATAATGGAAATTAATGTGTTGCTTGCTGTTGAAAACATGCCAGCCAAAGAAAGGTGTTCCTGTACTTTGAGAGATACTGAGAAGAGCCTAAGCTGGTTCTCCATAAGGCATGTTCCCCTAAAAAGAAGTAATTATACAATAAATATGTAACTGAGCGGCTCAATTTTCATGTATTAATAATAGCCCTGTTCAGTTGCCTGTGTGAGGGCAGAAAGTACAGAGGGGGACCTGGACATGCTGGCTCCCCACCCAGTGTCCTCCTTCCCCTCCACCCTGCCCCCCAATCTTTCTGCATGGAGCAGGAAGGCAGCTTTTAAGTGTGTTCTGCTAAACCTATATAGAAATAGTCCACAACGGGGAACTGTGTATTATGAAAGTTCCCAATTACAGGGAGCTTTCCAAACAAAGCCAAACTCACTTAGAAGCCCCCATTTATATCTTCTTGCTCAATGCAGGAAGATTGGGAATGAAGGCGGTATGAGTGGGGATGTTGTGGGTGGAGCTGAAATACCCCCCATACCCCCTATGGTACACAGTTTATGTCTTTGCATGTTCAGATGAACACCTCAAGAGAGCTGTTGTTGAACCGAGATTGATTATTTATTTATTATTTATTTATTGCATTTGTATACCACCCCATAGCCGAAGCTCTCTGGGCAGTTTACAACAATTAAAAACATTAAAAACAAATATACAAATTTAAAAACACATTTTTTAAAAAGCAATTTAAAAACATATGCTAAAATGCCTGGGAGAAGAGGAAAGACTTGACCTGGCACTGAAAAGATAACAACATTGGTGCCAGGGGCACCTCGTCAGGGAGATCATTCCATAATTTGGGAGCCACCACTGAGAAGGCCCTCTCCCTTTTTGCCAGACTCCCTCGCAGTAGGCACCCAGAGGAGGGCCTTGGATGTGGAGTGGAGTATACAGGTGGATTTGTGTCGGGATAGGCATTCCATCAGGTATTGTGGTCCTAAGCCACGTAAGGCTTTATAGGTTAAAACCAGCACCTTGAATTGAGCTCGGAAAGATATAGGCAGCCAATGCAAGCAGGCCAGAATTGATTTTATATATTCGAACCGTCTGGTCCCTGTTACCAATCTGGCTGCTGCATTTTGCATAAGCTGCAGCTTCCGAACCATCTTCAAAGGCAGCCCCGCATAGAGTGCATTGCAGTAGTCTAACTTGGAGGTTACCAGAGCATGGACAACTGAAGCCAGGTTATCCCTGTACAGATAGAGGCGTGGCTAGGCCACCAACCAAAATTGGTATAAGGCACTCTGTGCCACCGAGGCTACCTGAGCCTCAGGTGACAGAGATGGTTCTAGGAGAACCCCCAAGCTACAAACCTGCTCCTTCAAGGGGAGTGCAACCCCATCCAGGACAGGTTGGACATCCACCATCCGGTCAGAAGAATCACCCACTAGCAGCATCTCAGTCCTGTCTGGATTGAGCCTCAGTTTATTAGCCCTCATCCAGTCCATTGTCGCAGCCAGGCACCGGTTCAGCACATTGACAGCCTCACCTGAAGAAGATGTAAAGGAGAAATAGAGCTGCATGTCATCAGCATACTGATGGCAACACACTCCAAAGCTCCAGATGACCGCACCCAACGGTTTCATGTAGATGTTGAACAGCATGGGAGCTAAGTAAAAAAAAGAAATCAGATTTAAATAATGAAAGTGATACTTTTTCTTCCTGAATTCTACTTAGAGCTGGACTACATATTCAGCCCTTATGGGATTGTGCCATTGCAGATGTTGTCAGTTTGTAGTATTGCCAATGTTTGTAATTACCTGATTTAGTATATAAGTATGTAATCCTCAGTTTTTATTCAGCACCAGAGTGGTTTAACAATCAATCCCTCTTCCCAGGGAACTCTGGGAATTGTAGCTGTGAGGGGAATAGGGTCTCCTAACAATTCCCAGCACCCTTCACAAACTACAGTTCCCAGGGTTCTTTGGGGGAAGCCATGACTGCTAAAGTGGTATCATAGTGCAGATGTGGCTTGAGAGGGGTGGATGATTGAAATGGAGTGGCTGGAATCTTGAACAGGAGCTCTTTATGCTGCAGCTTCCCACTTACACAAGTGTTGTAAAAGGCAAGGCAGCTTAGAAAATGACCCCTCCCCCCCATTTTTTTGCAGAAATGCCACCAGTGCAATTTAAACTTAAATGTTTCCCTAGATGTCCTGTAATGGGCCTTTTCAAAATGAAACTTAAATATGAAGGATCAGCAAAGTTTTGGTAATTGTACAAATACCCTTGTTTCTAGTACATGCACTTGAAACATTCAGAGTCAGTGGAGAGAGAGAAGGCAAGGCACAGCAGGGTTGTTAGAGCCCTGTGTAATTCATCTTTTAAATGATACATTTTTGCCCCTTTTATGAAGTATTTGTCATATCAAATGTTTCATAGTTCCATGAAGGGTCTCTTTGATTTCATTCCCTTGGGAATTTTTAAGTACAGTATAGTGCTTTCTTAGAAGACAGCTTTCGGTTACAATTATAAATAAGCTGCTCAAGACTCTTGCGTATTGGTTCCTGATGCCTGAGAAATGGAACTCCTCCACTTTAATATAAAACTGAAAGGACTTGCTAAAACCATTGCGACCCCAAAGTGGCTTTACTAAGAATACCATCTCTCTGTATATTATTGTGGAAGAAAAGTAGATATTTGGGCTGCACATGGTTGGGACAAAAAGCTGCCTGTAATGAGTGTTATCAGCTGACAAACTTTGAAAGAACTCAACACTGTTGCTCCCTTCTATTTGGAAACAATAACCTATTATTTTAGTAGTCTAAACATGAGGTTCCTTCCTGGGTCATAGCAATATCCTGTAAAATAATCATTTAGTGTTCAGTCCTTTCAAGATCATCATCTCTTTTCAGGATATTTTCTGTCTTTTTTTGGTGGGGTTTGGCACCTCACCTTTTGGCTCATAGGTCCCAGGCTTTTCATTTGTTGGCATACTTTTGCAGCTGCAACCCCCCCCCCCCATGTTCTGTGCTATATTTCCTTCTTTGCCATCATCTTTGGGCAACATCTAGGGATGTATGAATATGCCACATTCCACATAAACAAGCCTCAATTCATTTGCAGTTCCATCTGGTCTTTTCCCTTCTGCTGCAGTTGGCTTATTTTGTTCAAGTCTTTCTTCCATTTTGCCAGCCACTGTTGCGGCTGGCAAATAATTTTATATATAATTTTATGTATATTGTAGTGCACAATACTCATATCTTAGCCATCAACAGATATTTGCAAATCAGTTACCTTCCCTGTGTGTTTTCTTTCAAAGTTGGTCAATTTCCAGAGGGATAGCCTCTTTTGCTGTGAAAATAACAAAGAAGGAAAATTAAGGAAATGGCCCATCACAAAGCCATCTATAGCTGCAATGCTAACCACATCTCCTCAGAATTAACTCCCAGATAGGGCTCTTTTTGTGATGGTACTTACTTGTATGGAGCACTGTCACCTCTTTTATGCCCATGTCAACCATGTTGTGCTACCACCCACAACACTTTTATCTAGATGTGAGTACTGGCACCTCATTCGTTACAAAAAAACCCAGCACTACTACCAAGTAAAGGTAAGTTGGGTTAGGACTGCAGCCTCGCTATCTTGATTTTACTATAAAAACCTGTAAATTCTGTCTCCTTCACTTAGGTATCAGAGAAGCACAGTTTAGCTCCCTGTTGGTATTTTTCTCTTTGTGTTCTGTTTGTATGAATTCTTGTGGACATTTTAAACATTTTACAGGCACTCTCCTTCACTTAGTTTAATGCCACTTATATAAGTCCTGTTTATAATGCAACATTTTATTTTGGAAAAATGTGTTTTATTCAGAAAATGGTCATGGGCAGTATTCAGCTACATCATTGTGCAAATGGAATGACTCCCACTTGCATAATGGGACTTTCCCCCCTTTCCACCTCTTGCATGTGCCCTGCACTGTCCCCAAAAATGCTCCTGGTTGGGAAAAATCCCAGAACAGACTTTTGGGGCACATGGGGGAAAGAGAGGGGGAGAGCATTCTATCGTGCAAGGAAAAATCCTTACACTGATGAAACCTTCACCTTAGCACTACACTGAATAAAACCCCATGTGCATGCGTCTGCTGAAACATAACACTCAAGCTAATTTATATTCTAAATGTTTGTGGTAAACTTGATTTTGTGTTTGACAGCTTGAAAGACTTTAATTAAGATGCACAGATAAAGTCAACAAAAAAGACAACTTATTTCCATGTGAGAAGAGCAATAACGAATTGTGCATTCCATTGGTTTTTACAATTCACAGTCATAAGTGCATTAAGGTTACAATCATAAACCCACTGGTTAGGATTGCAGCCTTGGTCCCTACAGGCTGCCTACTGCAGCGTACAATTTATATGCCCACAGATATTTCAGGAAAAAAATGAAATGGAATGATGTCCTTGTCAGGACAACAACTACTATACAATAATGAATCTGTAAATAAGTAAAGGCAGTCTGCTGTGATGGAAGCTGAACAGGCAGACAGAAGGAAATCCATTCTGTTTTCAATGGATTCCTCCGACATCCCTAGCAAAATTCCAACTTGCAGCAACAGACTTTTGTTTCTTCCTCTTCTCTTCCTCCCACTGCAGTCCCAGTGTCCCCCCCACAAATATATACTCCAAAGTGTGCCCCAGGCCTCTATAGCAGATTTGGGGTGGACACAGCTGTTTCCAGAGGGAAGACAAATATGTTTCATCAATGCTTTCTGTACCACTGACAGACAAACATTGCTGGATTTTATCCATTGTCATAAATATATAGTAGGAGTTACTTTTTCTCTTTTTCATTCACTGCAAAGGTTTGGTACTGAACTATGAATGGACTTCTATCATTAGACTTCACCTGGTGATAGCTCATGTAAAAATATCCTGCCTAAGGCCTATACAAATTGTCTCCTGCCATGCAGCTTCCCAAATGTGAATTATGGTCTGCAGGTGGTTTATGCCAAATCTCAATATGGGGCACTTGAAAACAAACTTCAATAGTTACCAAAGCAACTGGGCAGACTGCACAAGTCTCTCTGAAGTGAGCCAGGCACAGTCGAATTGGACTAGGGGCTCTTTCCTTCTACAGTTATAGGCATATAGCAAAAACAGAGTTATCAACTTTTGGATAAATCTCCTGTTTTCCTGAGTACTGGGGCTACAAATACTCTATAACAAGTATCTGACAGGGCATGAAATACAGAATAGTCTGCACTTGCCTGGGTGGGTCTCAAGGTGTGCACACAGAATTAGATAAATAAAATCCAATTTGCCACTTGTTCATATTATGGTACAAAGCACCCCCCTTGTGAACACACATGAGCACTGGAAGGTTGGCATGAAAGCATTAACTGGACGCTGTCAAAGACCTCTCTTTGTACTCTGTTCAAAGAAATACATTGATTCATCTTGATTTCCTAAAAAATGATGAATGGGGAAATTTGGAGCATACTGACAGGCTGCTGCTACAGGGTGAACATATGGACTCATTTATTCTACCATGGCTGTAAGCACAGCTCAGCTCTTCCCTCAGTCCATAGCTGTGACAACTCAACAATCCAGTGGTCATAAGTACACAAGAAGAGCCAGTTGGATCAGGCTAGTGGCCCATCTAGCCCAACATCCTGTTCTCCCAATGGGGAACTAGATGCTTATGGGAACTGCAAGCAGGACCTAACTGCAACAGAACTTTCCACTATGCGGTTTCTAGCAACTGGTATTCAGAAGCATACTGCCTCTGACAGTGGAGGTAGAACACAGTCATTGTGGCTAGTAGTAACTGATAGCCATATCCTTCATGAATTTGTCTAATCCTCTTTTAAAGCCATCCATCTTGGTAGACATCACTGACTCTTGTGGGAGCAAATTCCATAGTTTTAACTATGCACTATGTGAAGTACTTCTGTTTGTCTGACCTCTTTCCCAAGCCATACAAATGCACTTTGATGATGCCACATGCACCAACAGGGTCACCATTATCTAATGATATACAATGACATATCTTAGTTGTATTCCCATATAGGTTAGGAATATGGAATATTTATCCAGAAGAAGTAATGGAAAAGTCTAAACTGAGGAATTTTACAATTTGAGTATGACGTATTTTTTACCATTTCAGAAGGGCATTGGCCAGAGGGATCTGGAAGATATGGGTTTGTTTTTTCAAAAATTGAGAGTACATGACCCATTTGGGGGGGGGAAATGCTGCTTAATGTATTTTCATCAAAATTCATACTGACGGTTTTCAATATGACTGAATATAAATCTGTAAAAATATTTTTTATGATTTCCCAGAGGATGCTTTATCCTCAAACAACATCCAAACAGATTTCCAAAGGGTGATAGACTTAAAAAAAAAATCATTGAAAAGGAGGGAAACAAGATTGCTAGTATTCAACAGAGTTGTGCAGAGTAGCTCTGATAAAAGGTTACAAAATATTTTTCCTTGATTATGTCAAGTTGCAATGAGAGAACCACGATACATATACTGGAAAAAAATGCCATTGTCCTGGGAAATTACCATAATCCAACAGAATGCTAAAACATTAATAAAAAGGCACATTTAGCCCAATTCTAACAGATGATTAACATTTTGATTGGATTGCACTGTGGAAAGAATTATCTTTGCAATTCAGGATCATTTCAAAGTTTAATAATCTACGTTTCACAGCCTCATGAAATACCAGCAGTTTTTATATTAGAACCAAAAGTAATCGAGCTCCATAAAGACTGTACAGAAGCCACCTGTCCTGTTAGATAGACGTCCCGTCTTTCCTTACTTAATATCCTGGAACCTATATCCCAAAATGGAGCTATTAAAAAGCATTTGATATTATGTTTGGTAATATAATCATGCATGTATGCCTTTAATGTCATACATTGTTACACCATGAATTTAACCTTGTTGGTGGATGTTTCTTAAAAGAAAAGAGGGGGAAAGTTCTACATATTGCAACTGTTCTCTTTTGTTTTCATAAAACAAAGTGTTTATTCCAAGCAACAAAAGGATTATGCATAGCTGGATAAGCATGCATTTTAATCCAATATGTGGAGTAAAGGGTCTGGGTAGTTGGCTCATGTTGATGAAAGAGAATTTAAAGGGAAATGTTGAAGTTGATGTACGGTTCCAAATGTTCACAATAGGGCTTGCTTAATGCTTAAAATGTTCCATTTATGAAAATAACCTTGACAGCATTAGGCAATTTTAGCGAAGTTTTTTTTTTAAAAAAAAGCTTTTAGACATGAAGGGTTGCTGTTTTGTGTAAATGTATACTGTATTCAGAATAATAGACGGTATCCAACTAAGTCATGCTTAGAGTAGATCCATTGAAATCAACAGACTTAAAGTGAGTCATGACAAACTGAGGTCCACTGATTTCAGTAGATCTACTCTGACTATGATTTAGTCAGATCCCACCGGATATATGAGAAGGTGACCTCGTTGTGTCAGTTTTGATACAGAGATGGTATGGTCATGAGGATGCTGTCAGCTGGTCATAATAATTAAAAAGCACAATAAAAGATAGAGCATTTCTAAACATGAGACTTCAATCACCTTTTAGCATGCCTTGCACTATTTACATGACCATTTGATTATCACCAAGGTAGAAAAGAAAATGGGGGAGAGGTACTTGTAATATGAAGGAGACTTCTGGTTGTTGTAGGTTTTACACCTGTCTTACAAACCAATTAAAACAAGAACTTCTGTAAGAACCCCCCCCAAAAAAAAAATGCCCAAAGGAGATTCTAAACATCTTCAATATGTATGTATAGCTCAGGTCATTTAGAATTAAACTAAATAACATTTTGGCTATATGTCAGATCAAATTTTTTACTAGACTAGTTAGGTTGTGGAACAAATTATGAAAGCCTTACCAGACAGTACTATGTATGAGTCTCCACATGCCCCACAACCTAGGAAACTAAATTTAGGAAACTAAATTATGCAGTCCAAGCAATCTTTTTGTTGGGAAACATTACACAATTATTGGGAAGTTGTCCATTGAGTGGCAACATATTTTGAGTCTTTCCAAGGCAAGATGGGCATTATTGTTTATTGTGCTTCTATCTATGATACATACATATCTTACTTCAGAGACACATGTGATTTGCATGATGCCTATAGAATGATTTCTTCTACCTGCAAAACATGCTGTATTCCAGAGCAACACAAGAACGACTCTTAATAATGGTGTCTTCTTGGCACTTATAGTATAGGAATGCATCTGTTCTTTTTAGGGGCCTGTGTCTAGGGGAAGCAATCGGTTCCTATGTTTCAACAGAAAAGAACAGAATTATCTTAGTTTTATAGATGAGGGGACTGGAGGCTTATTGAGGTGATATCATAAGTTGATGGCCTGTGACTGAGCCAGGGGTTGAACAGAGGATTGCTAACAGTGATTGCTCCATTTTATCCATCAGTCTGTCATTCTGCCTACACGCTTATATCTCAGGCAACCATTAACAGGAAGATAAATAGCATAAAGTTCAGGAAGTGGCCCTGTCTGATTCTGTCTTCTCTTGAAATGCAGGCAATAGTTGGCCTCCACAACAGATACTGATCTTAGTCCAGTCATCCAAGTGCATCCTCTTGAAGAGGGCATGGTGTCCACAATCAATTGCCATAGATAAAAGCTTTTCCCATAAACTCCTCTAATTAATTAACAAAATGAAGACTTTAAATTGATGGAGGCTGTAACATCAAATTTTCTTTAATCCTAGGATGTACATATCAATAACACTGGGGTGTGCAAAATGAAGAGCAACAATGCTCTGTAAGCATACTGAGAAAGCCACTTCACTTTTGTTCAAGGCTCACATTTGTCTTAGTAGGAGGGTTGGGTAGTGCAGTTGTATATATGCTAGAGTTCATCAGAGGGTGCTGTCTGAGGCACTGATATGTCAGACAGTGGAACTAGCTAGAGACATAACTGGGATTGAAATGAACCATGCATATACCCTCTATACCCTCAGCACATATAACACATGTATGGAGGATGTGGGACTTTGTCTGATTTTCCACATCCTTCCCAGATTGTGTATAGGGTGACGTATGTGGAGCTGGAGGAGCTGCTCAAGACACAGCACAAAATGATGCTTGCACGCTCCAACGGGCTTGGAGAGACCCCGCGTGGAGCCACGACGAGGATGCGCGCCCAGGAGAGGCTGAAGTTGGACTTCTCCCGCCACCACCACCTCTTCCTCTTGCTGCTGCTGCTGCCACCGCCCAACTAACCGGTGCAGACGGAAACACCAGTGAGGAAGATTTGGAGGGGGTCCCCTTGGAGGAGGTCCTTCTGGCCATGGGACCAGTCACTGGAGCTAGGCAGACAAGGCAGAGGGGGCCTCTGATTTTCCCTATTGTGGGGGTCACATGCAGTCCCTCATCAACATCAACATGACGACCACCCTCTTTAGCCCCCAGCCAAAGCCCGTCCTGCTCTCTGACCACAACCTGCCTCCCGGAGAGATGCTCTGCCTTCAGAACAATGGACACACAGGCCCACTGCTGCCGGCGGGTGTTCCAATGCCCCGCCCCCCCCAGGAGGAAGGAAAGGCAAGAGAAATGGCTGCAAGCTGCACCAGGGAAGTGATAACCTTTTATCTGCTTGTCACCCTCCTCCATGGTCAACATAATTTCAATTTTCTGACACTTTCATAGAGTGGGGAGGGTGGCTTACTGGCTTCCCTTGGTGAATTCTGACTTTTATACTGTGTTTATGTATATGCTTATGTTTATGGATATTGTTTATGTATTTCGCTTTGTAAATTAATTTGATATGTTTTTTATTGTACCTTGTGTATTCTATTGTAAACCGCTTTGAGATCATTTAGATAATAAGCAGTCTATAAATGGAAATAATAATAATATAATATTAATAAATCTAAAAGGGGATCCTACCTGCCTATGGTTACATTTAAATCCACCTAGTTAAGAACCCTGTGTGATCAGCCTCCCCCCCAACATTTGGCAGAATACTCAAGTCATTTGAGCAGGATCTGTGGCTAAGGTAGAGATGGCCAATGTAGTTCCACTATGCACCCTGTTACACTCAATGGTGAGTATGGTATGCAATTTATATTGTGTTTGTAAATGTGTATAAACTCAGAGCTGTGTTATTGCATTGCTTCATTCAGTGGAAACTAAATTTGTGCAGGAGCACACATGGTATGGGCAATCATACAGCCTAATTAAGCAGAATTTCTACCATAGCAATAAGGATGTTTGCCTATTTTTTTCTAAAAATAGTGCACACGTTTAACAGCAAATAGTGTAAAAACATTTCATTTCCAGCTAGTAGCTCCAAATTGCAGATTATAGTTGTATATGTATTGTACTTTGAAAATCAGCTGAGAGACACCCCTGGAAAAGATTACATCCAGCTGTGATGACATCATCAAAATGGCTGCTACATTATATGCTTTATCTGTAAACATCACAAGTACTACTTGATCAACGTTAATGTCCAAATTGTCATTGGAAATATAATTTCATTTTCTAAAACAAATGTTAGAAATAATTATGCTGTACATACTTTTATATGCATGACAACATAAAATATAGGTAATTATTGTTGTTCTTTTTAAAAATATATACAAACTATTACAGATACAAGTATAAAGCATTAAACGTTTATCATTGCTGAGTTCTGTAGCTTTTTATAGCTGTATCACACTTCTCAGTATGACAATTAATGACTGAGATATGCTCCATTTTCCATGGACATTCATATGGCTGCAATATTTTCTGATAGTTCAGTGATAATCATTTCTTCAGCGATGGCCTTCACAGGCACACTGAAGTGTACAGCAGAGTCCACTCTTAACACAATGACATCTATTGCATCTCTCCTTACACTTGCAGGTCACTAATTGTTGACAGCGAATGCTTACATTCAAAAGTATCATCCAGACAGGTTTATATGTTAAATCATCATAGAATTATAGAATAGTAGAGTTGGAAGGGGCCAAAGGGGCCATTGAGTCCAACCCCCTGCTCGATGCAGGAATCCAGCTTAAAGTATCCCGAACAGGTGGCTGTCCAGCTGCCTGTTGAATGCCTACTTTGTTGGGAGAGCCCCCCCCCAGGTAATTGGTTCCATTGTTGTACCACTCTAATGGTTAGGATGTTTTTCCTGATGTTCAGTCGAAATCTGGCTTCCTGTAACATGAGCCCATTGTTCCATGTCCTGCACTGTGGGATGATCAAGAAAAGATCCTGGACCGCCTCTATGTGACAACCTTTCAAGTACTTGAAGAGTGCAATTATCTCTCCCCTCAGCCTTCTCTTCTGAAAGCTAAATATACCCAATTCTTAGTCTCTCCTCATAGGGCTTTGTTTCCACTCCACCGATCATCGTTGTTGTCCTCCTCTGAACCTGTTCCAGTTTGTCTATACCCTTCTTAAATTGTGATATCCAGAACTGGATGTAATACTCAAGATTAACCAGTGCTGAATAGAGGGGAACTGCATGGATCCTGTACCTGAGGCTTGCTGGTCAGGCAAGTTCTTCAGAAGTTACTTTGAAAAATTGCTCTTTTAAAATGTTGAAACAATACATCTGTTGGTAGTGGGATGTTTCTATGGTTTGTTTTGTCTGTGTAAAAAAGATTCTTTTGGCCCCATTTACATTTTCTGTGGCACTGGTAGCATGGCATATTACTCTCACCACAAAATGCTGAAGTAAAGCAAATGCTGGGTGTTTCTGTTGGTGGAATGTTGGAATATTCTTTAAAAGCAGAATCGACATAACTAAATGACAACCATGTCTTCCAAGCACGTTTCTTTCCAGTGCCAGAAAAGGATGAAATGGTATCGCACACTGTGAAGGTATGGAAAAGAGAAATCAGGTATGGTATACTGCATGGACATTTTGAATATAATCTGTAGACAGGTAGATACTGAAGATGCCTCCTAGTTTCATACTCAATCCACGGTTCTTGTAGGACTGTAATGCACAAAAATGCAGACGTTGCTATCACAAATACATCCGAGTCCACTGCTTTGATTATAACCTAGTTGTGACCATTCTTGGCTGTATCCTGTGTGTGTAACAGAAGCCATGCATCTGCTTCCTCATGCAACGATGGTGATATGGAGGCTATGCTGCCTTCATCATCTGAAGATATTACTGTGTCCTTGTATGTACATAACACATGCTTTCTGGTTTCTTTTAATCATAATTACATTATTTGCTAAGAGGCTAAAAAGTTCTTGCTTATTTTTATCTTCTGCCAGGAATTGTATGAAATTCTTAGAGATCTTCACTCCAGGCTTCACAGCTGTTCTGTCTCCTGAACCTCTAGACTGTTTCAAATTGATTTCAATCTTCCACTGGAATATTGGTTAAACACCACATCCACCCAGCTAACTGTTTTCAATCTCATCAGTATGGAAGGTTGAACAACACATTCACTGTATTGCTGAAATGTTCGATTTGTTCCTGGTGCCAGCATATGAACAAGAGCAGCTCCATCAATAATAAGAGTAGATGTGTCTGGCTGCAAAGAAATTTGGCTGCTAAAACTGCAGCTTTGTTCAATACAAAAAACTATCAGATTTACTGGATGGCTTCTGCACTTTCACAAATTCTGAAATGGACTTGTGAAATACAATTTGCAGAACAAACTGCTATCCTTGTTGAGGTCTACTATTTTTTGTTTATTTTTGGACTTCTGTGTAACTTTCTAAGGGATGAATAATACAAGATTATTCTGTTTAATAACACCAGGAAATGATATCTTCCCTAATTTCTAATGATCATTGCTGTATGCTGCATGCTGATCTTGTCCTTTCTTGAGAGATTTGTGCAATGCTTCATTCATAATTCATAGAATCATACAATAGTAGAGTTGCAAGGGGCCTATAAGGCCATTAAGTCCAACCCCTGCTCAATGCATACCTGAAGTTGGCTGTCCAGCTGCCTCCTGAATGTCTCCAGAGTTGAAGAGCCCACCACCTCCCTAGGTAACAATTCTATTATTGTTGATGATAGTAAGTTTTTCTTCAGAAGGGTTACCATGTTCTTGAAACACCTTCACTAAATCACTACATGTCTCTAGAAGCATTTTGCAAAATAACTGCTATCTTCATGGTATTTTTTTCCAGAAGAGTTAACATCATGATTTAAGTTAGCAACTTCTTCAAATTTGAAGATAATTATAATTAACAATTATAATTAATTAATAGTTAACAATTATAATTCACACTGTTCACTACAAATAGTGTTAAAAATTTCACATCAGTCTACTAATCGGCCATATGAATGTTCATGCAAAATGCTTGCTCGAAAAGAACAATAATTACCTACATTTTATGTTGTCATGCAAATAAACTAAAAGGTATAATGTGTATAGCATAATTACTTCAACTGTTTTAGAAAATTCAATTACCTTTCCAACGATAATCTGCACATTAAAATTGATCAAATAGTTCTTGAGATATCTACAGATAAAGCATATAGCATAGCAACCATTTTGATGGTGTCCTCACAGCTAGATGTAATTTTTTCTGGGAGTGTCTCCCAACTGATTTTCAAAGCACAATACATGTACAACTGTAATTTATAATTTGTAGCTGCTAGCTGGAAGTGAAATGTTTTCTACACTAACTGTGGGCACTAAAAGGGAAAGATAACCCTCCTGACTGAGTAAGAAATTTCTGTCACCAGCAGATGGTTGAAACGTGGCCATTCCAATGTAAAAGGAAAGTGTAGCTCTTTAAAAAAGAAAAGTATAATTTGCTCTGAGTTGCCAAAGAACAAAACAAAATACCTTGCTGGGAAAAAAAATCAAGTTTTCTATTTGTCTTGAGTCCACATTAATGGTGCAGAGACTTCTGAATAGCCATTTACTTCATCTATAATTGTTTCTTCATATGTGACATTTTCACTATGGGGGGAAATAGTATCTCTTTGTATGTTGTTGTATCACATGTATCTGTTCTGGTGTGCATATACTAGCACTGGGAAGCCATTGCCAATTGTGGCCTTTTCACATAAGTATGAAAAAACACAACATGCACAATTTATGCACGTGCAGATACAGTGAATGAAATGGCTCAATGCTTCTCCAAACTAGCAACAAGCTTCCTTATTTTGTATAGAAGACAATGTGGTGTCTACACATTTAAGCATCTTCATTGTGACTTCAAATGTAAAAAAAAGTGATGTTCTCAGGTGCATTTGGAGTTCTTTTCTAAAGTAGCAATTCTTCCACATTTTTGTCCCATTTCCCAAAGTCTGAAAACCTGAAACATATTTGTATTCCTACAAAGATTGTTCCTGATCCCATCGTATATACAAATCCTTTTCTTGTTACTGAAGTGTTAAGATGAGCAAAACACTTCAGAAATCATTTAAATTACTGTTTATCTCTGTCATCCAGCTTTTTGAACCCACCAATGATCAATTCCATCAGCATTTTCGGTGTTTCTCTAACCCCTGCAAAGAGTTTAGATCAGACACTTTGTACCCACTTACTTGCACACTTGTCTAATACTATCCAAAGTACCACAGTTGCTAAGGAAACAATTTCCTTGTTATCTGGACATTCAACAGATCTGCCTCATTCTGTTTTCTTTTCTCTCTCTCTCACTCTCTGCTCCTCTTCCTCTTTTTTTCCTGTGCACCAAGGAGCAGTTGTGTGCTACTATTGCATTAGATCAGTGAGCCATTTAACACCCTATTCAAAGTAGTCCTTGGACGGGACACAGGAAAAGCTTTTTTTAGCTTAGGAAATTTCCTGTTCTTATTAATAAATATGTGTATATAAAAACATTCTACATGTGGTCTATAATGTTGGAAGACATTGCTGTCCCTGCTTATGTTATTCTGGTTTATTGTTGTTGTTGTTGTTGTTGTTATTATTATTATTAGTAGTAGTAGTAGTAGTAGTAGTAGTAGTAGTAGATCTTATGGAAGAAACTTCAGCAGATGAATAAAATGGCAGGAGTGTTCCTTCTGACCCCCCATACCAATTTTATTTTATTATGTTATTTAAAATATTTCTATCCCAGTCCTGATTGCAAAACACAATTCCAGAGAGGTCAGTGTTAAAATACAGATAAAATAACAGCATAGATATTAATATAGAATAGCACAAGACAGCTTCAAACAAGGCAGATGAATTACAACACACACCCCCAATCTAATCTGGACATTACACTTGAAAAAAAGCTTGGGCAAATAACCAACTCTTTACCTGGTACTGAAAGCTTAACAACATCAGCACTAGTTGTATCTCAGAGGGGATGGAATTCCAAAGCTTGGGTGCCACCACAGAGAAGGCTGTTCCCCAGCCGAACCTCAGTAAAAGGCAACATTACCAAGACAGTATCCTCAACAGCCAATCTTAATACTCAGGGGAGTATTATGCTATAGGAGAGTATACTATAGGGGAGCAGGCATTCTCTCCGGTAACCAGATCCCAAGTTGTTTAGAGCTTTGTATACCAGTACTAGACAGCCAGTGTGGCATAGTGGTTAGAGTGTTGGACTACTACTTGGGAGACCAGGATTCAAATCTCCACACAGCCATGAAGCGCACTGGGTGACCTTGGGCCAGTCACTGCCTCTCATCCTCAGACGAAGGCAATGGTAAAACCCACTCTGATACCGCTTACCATGAAAACCCTATTCATAGGGTCTCCATAAGTCAGAATCGACTTGAAGGCAGTACATTTACATTTTTATATGAGTACTAGAACTTTCAAATGGGCTTGGCAGAACAACACCAGCTAGCACAGTTCTTTCAGAAGTGGCTTTATTGCAGGATTATAGTTGCAGAATTCTGTATCAGCTCCATCTTCTGAACCAGCTTCAAGGACACAGAGCACATTATGGTAATCCAGTCTCATGGTTCCCAATGCACGGGCTGAACTTCAGGTGTATTACTAAAATTTTCTTGTTCCAGAAGGAATTTTGAAATAATGTTTGGGTTTATGATTATTTTATTGTTCTATTGATTATTTTACGTATGGCTTGTTTTTATGTACACTGCTTAGAAATGCAAATGATTAAGTGGTATACAAATGTTATAAACAAACAAACAAACAAACAAACAAATGTCACTGTGGCCAGACCATCCCTATCCAGGAATGGTCATAGCTGGCACATCAGTTGTATCTGGTAAAAGGCGCTCTTGGCCATGAAGACCACTTGAGACTCCAAAGACAAGGATAATTCTAGGAGCACCTCCATGCTACACATCTATGTCTTCTCAGGGAATGCAATCCGGTCCAGAACAGGCAACCTGCCTGTTTCTTGGACCTGGGAACTGTCCACCCACATGACCTCTGTCTTGTCAGGGTTCAGTTTCAATGTACCGGCCCCTATTCAGCCTGCTACTGCATCCAGGCACTGGTTCTGGATCTGCACAGTCTCCGCTAACTCAGTTGGTACAGAGAGATAGAATTAGATCTCATCACCATACGGATGGCACACCAAACCCAGTCCCCTAATGATCACTCCCAACAGTTTCATGCAGATGTTAAACAGCACTGGAGGCAGAAGGGAAACTTGTAGAATACCACAGACCAAAAGCCAAGAGATACATGAGCACATGTCACCCAGTGCTAGTCTCTTGTAGCAGCCCAGCAACACTCTACCTTAAACTCCCATTCTGAAAGGAGAAAGATCAAGGAAAACCAACACTCCCTTAAAAACCCCTGTCGGGGTGGCCAAGGCTGTTTCAGCCCTGAGCCATGGCCTGAACCCAGATTTGAAGGTCTCAGTAATCTGCTTCCTCCAACAATGACTGGAGCTGTGTCACCACATCCCTCCTGAGCACTTTGCCCCAAAAGAGGATATTGGCAATGGGGAGGTCATTGATATACACCTCCAGGTCCATTGTGGGATTATTAAGGAGCAGTCACACTACCATTGCTTTCACAATGGCAAATACTGCTCCCTAATGCAATGAGGTATTCACCATACATTGGACCTACCTGGTCAGTTTCCTCTGGCTTGCTTGTACTAGTGATGAAGTGCAATATTTGAGAGAGTACATGGTTGGTCACAGAACTGCAAACATCTTGTCTGCATTCTCAAGCCTCCAGAGATAAATCTGGTCCCATAAAAACTGACAAGATGGTATGCTAGACACCTTTGCTAGGAACTTTATTAAACATGGCATACAAGTCAGTGCATAGATGAGTGACTATTCTCTATGTGCCTTGTAAGCTTGTCACAGCAAGTGTTTGAGTGTGCCAATATCCTGTTGGTTGGTGTCAGTCTTTGTCAGCTGCACAGTGGTAACTGAAGATACAGTAAAGCAGCTAGCCGGTGGCAGGCCAGGCAGTGAATGGGCTGTAAATCTGTCAAGTCTTGGAGATAATGAGGGAAAGGGAAGGAGGAGCTGGGGTCTTATTGAATCATAGAGTCATAAAATAGTAGAGTTGGAAGGGGCCTATAAGGGCATCGAGTCCAACCCCCTGCTCAATGCAGGAATCCAAATCAAAGCATTCCCGACAGATGGCTGTCCAGCTGCCTCTTGAATGCCTCCAGTGTCAGAGAGCCCACTACCTCTCTAGGTAATTGGTTCCATTGTCGTATGGCTCTAACAGTTAGGAAGTTTTTCCTGATGTCCAGTCGAAATCTGGCTTCCTGCAACTTGAGCCCATTATTCCGTGTCCTGCACTCTGGGACGATCGAGAAGAGATCCCGGCCCTCCTCTGTGTGACAACCTTTCATGTACTTGAAGAGTGCTATCATGTCTTCCCTCAGTCTTCTCTTTTCCAGGCTAAACATGTCCAGTTATTTCAGTCTCTCTTTTTCAAGCCACAGTGTAACTTGGGTTTAGCAAGTGAAGTCTGGCAAAGGAATCCAGGGTCCAAAATACTCTAAAGAGTCTGGGTCATGGGCAAGGCTGGAGAAGGTCCAATGCTGGTGGTTCCATGGCCTTTTGAACTCCACTGCCTGGTGCAGGTGATTGCAGTCAGCTCTCTGGCTCCCGGGAGCTTGCAACCTTAAATGGCCAGAACACCTGTGTTGTTCTGCTACTCGCTGGCATCTTTACTCTGCAGGGAGCAGAGGAGCCTCCTGGCCACTCCCTGAGTCTGACTCAGGGGTTCCAGCTGTGTTCTAAACTTTTTCCATTGGTGAGGGATCTGGGGTTGCATCTTTGGTGAGTCTGCTTGTCCCCCCCCCTCCCCGGGTCTGCTGTGGCACACCACTGCTCATCATCCTACTTCAAGGACTCATCTGATAGAGGCATGACAGTTGGGACAGATTATAAAAGATCACTCACCACTCAGAGCAAGTCTCCTGGACAGTTGCCTGTGGGTGGAACGGCGTTGGAAAAGTGAGATCTCTTTGTCACCTTTGCCACCATGTGGTAATCATGACTATGTATTGTAACCCATATACGGTCATCTTCAAAATAAGATTTTGTGCCAGTGGTGTTCTAGCTGTCATCAGACCATCTTAACTGTTTGCAACTACACAGAAAACCAAGGAGTACTGTGAGCTCTGCAGCTTCAGAGAGGGCATTTGAGAGCGATTGTGTTGATGGTCTGTTTCATTTCACCATTTCATAGTGAGACTAGGACTTCAACAGAATCAGAAACCCACCCTTGCAGGAAGGAAATGCGGTCATTGATCTAAACATCATCAGAAAATGAACACCTGGTCATCACTGAGTTCTTGGCACCCAGGTCATGAATCCCAGAGTACTTCCAAATTATGAACCTGATTTTTCAAGGGGAGTACAATTTAAATGAAAACAATCTGAAACCCAATACCCTGCTCTGCCTTTCTACTGACCAGAAGCACCTCTTTCTTGCTTGGAATAAGTTTCAAATTGATCACCCTAATTTGTTCACCAATACCAGATATTCATTCAGAACATCAGCAGCTTCCTTGGATTGAGATGAGAAGTCAGAGTTGGCTATCTACATATTGATGACACCAAACTCCAAAACCTCTGACAGACTCTCCTAGTGTTTTCATGCAAATGTTAAATAGCATAAGGAACTGAATACATCCTTGTGGGACACCTTAGGCTAATGGCCATGGTGTCTAACAGGAATCCCCTAACACCACCTTCTGAAATTGCTCCTCCAGGAAAAACTGGTACTATCACAAAACAGTGTTACTTAGTCTGACTCCAGCTAATTTTCAAGAAGGATATCATGGCCAATGGTATTGAAACTTGCTGAGAGGTTGAGCTGAATCAATAGGGATGCACTTCCTCTGACCAGTTCCTGGATAAGGTATTCCAACCACGGTGACCAAAGCAGTTTGCATCCCAGAACCAAGCCTGAAACTTGATTGAAATGGAACAAGTTCTCTATACAGAACTTAAATCATTGCCCTCAGGCACACCATACAATTCATTCAATTCCTTCAATGAAAGAAAAGCTCCCAGTTGTTTGACATCAAAATTGATTTCTCAGCCTTTGCCTCCTAAGAGTTGACTAATGATTTAAATTATGCAGCTGACAAAGAGCCACTATTATGGGTCACAGCCCCAGGTCTTGAATGCTGGGCCTGTGTAAGGAGGATAAGGATGAGCATCACCTCTGTATACATTGAATAACAAAGCAGCATTTCCCATGGATATGCATTCCTGGATTCAATAAATAACAGAGAGAAAGCCATCAACAAAAATGACTGGAGGAGGAAAGAGAAAAGGGAGAAGGTAAAGGGTTACTGTACCAAGACAGACTGTAAAATAAGCAGCAAATGATTGGGCTTTCTTGTGCCACTCAAAACATTTCTTTGTTTCATAATGGAATGGACACTTGACATGAAAGGTGGTTCTTGAAAGTTCTATTGTCCTGTATCATACATAACTGACTCATCTTCATATTCAACACATGTACTTGTCTTTATTCCTCTACCTTGTTGTTATGTGCATTCAAGTCAATTACAACTTATGGCAACCCTATGAATCAGTGACCTCCAATAACATCTGTCATGAACCACCCTGTTCAGATCTTGTAAGTTCAGATCTGTGGCTTCCTTTATGGAATCAATCCATCTCTTGTTTGGCCTTCCTCTTTTTCTACTTCCTTCTGCTTTTCCAAGCATTATTGTCTTTTCTAGTGAATCATGTCTTCTCATTATGTGTCCAAAGTATGATAACCTCAGTTTCATCATTTTAGCTTCTAGTGATAATTCTGGTTTAATTTGTTGTAACACCCAATTATTTCTCTTGTTCGCAGGCCATGGTATGCGCAAAGCTCTCCTCCAACACCACATTTCAAATGAGTTGATTTTTCTCTTATCCGCTTTTTTCACTGTCCAACTTTCACATCCATACATAGAGATAGGAAATACCATGGTCTGAGTGATCCTGACTTTAGTGTTCAGTGATAATCTACCTTAGACACAAATATATGTATAGGGATGTTTCCATCATTTGGTTGTCACCAGCAGAAGAAGTAATCTTTAATACTTACAGTCTCCATTTGGGCTTATTCTTTGCCAAATTGGGTGTCCTGGCCATTTACTGAGTAAAAGGATCCCATGCTGGTTTTGTTGTGGTTGTCTTACTAACTTTCTCTGGAGGAACAGGTTCCTGTTAGGAGCACCACTAAATACCCACTTCAGAAAAACAATTTTATTCACAAAAGAGAACATCCCTCTCTTACTCCTTAGAAAAGAGCCAAGTTCTGAAAAGCAGAGTGAAAAGGCAATCTGTAGAGACTGATATAATTATGAGTAAATACTTGTGTGGGTGTTAATTACTAATGTTCCTTTGCTTATCCTTGATCTAAAAATGTTTTTTTTAAAAAACAAAACCCTAGAGTTCTATACGAAGTGTCATACTTAATAGATACTACTTTTTATGATAAGCATCTGTAACAATAATATGAAAAGAAAAAGGAAAATAATATCTAGCCAACTATTCAGCATTGTGCTTATAGAATAAGGGCACAAGGTCTTACATAATGAAACAATTCATTCCCAAACTCACAATGCCAAAAATATCCATAAATAAAGAACTTCTCCTGATTCTGGCATTGAAGGTATTTCACACAATTGCCACCAGGTCAAGGTTGAATTTCCACACTACAAGTACATTAGGTGCAGACCTAGATATATTTGGAAATGTTTTGTATTGAGTTGTATTTTCATCACACTGGAATGTTTACTAGCTCTGATTAATCCATTTATATTTATAATATTTATATTTATAAATATTTTTAAATTGTGTTTTAAATTTGTATGTTTTATTTATTTATTTATTTATTTATTGTGTTTGTATACCGCCCCATAGCCGAAGCTCTCTGGGTGGTTTACAGCAACTATAAACATCAAAAACATCAAAATTTAAAACATATATTTTAAAAACAATTTAAAACACAAATTTAAAAACACATGCTAAAATGCCTGGGAGAAGAGGAAAGTCTTGACCTGGCGCCGAGAAGGTAACATTGATGGCGCCAGGCGCACCTCGTCAGTAAGATCATTCCATAATTTGGGGGCCACCACTGAGAAGGCCCTCTCCCTTGTTGCCACCCTCCGAGCTTCCTTCGGAGTAGGGACCCGGTGGAGGGCATTAGATGTTGAGTGTAGTGTATGGGTGGGTTCGTATCGGGAGAGGCGTTCCATCAGGTATTATAGTCCCAAGCCGTGTAAGGCTTTATAGATTACAACCAGCACCTTGAATCGAGCTCAGAAACATACATGCAGCCAATGCAAGCGGGCCAGAATGATTTTATATGTTCGAACCATCTGGTCCCTGTTACCAATCTGGCTGCTGCATTTTGCACAAGCTGCAGTTTCCGAACCATCTTCAAAGGCAGCCCCACATAGAGTGCATTGCAGTAATCTAACTTGGAGGTCACCAGAGGATGGACAACTGAAGCTAGGTTACCCCTGTACAGATAGGGGCGCAGCTGGGCCACCAACCGAAGTTGGTAGAAGGCACTCTGTGCCACCGAGGCTACCTGAGCCTCAAGTGACAGAGATGGTTCTAGGAGAACCCCCAAGCTACAAACCTGCTCCTTCAGGGGGAGTGCAACCCCATCCAGGACAGGTTGGACATCCACCATCCGGTCAGAAGAACCACCCACTAGCAGCATCTCAGCCTTGTCTGGATTGAGCCTCAGTTTATTAGCCCTCATCCAGTCCATTTTCGCAGCCAGGCACCGGTTCAGCACATTGTCAGCCTCACCTGAAGAAGATGAAAAGGAGAAATAGAGCTGCGTGTCATCAGCATACTGATGGCAACACACTCCAAAGCTCCGGATGACTGTACCCAATGGTTTCATGTAGATGTTGAACAGCATGGGGGACAGAACTGACCCCTGTGGAACCCCATACTGGAGAATCCAGGGTGCCAAGCAATGTTCCCCAAGCACCACCTTCTGGAGGCGACCTGCCAAGTAGGAGTGGAACCACCACCATGCAGTCCCTCCCACTCCCAACTCAGCCAGTCTTCCCAGAATGATACCATGGTCGATGGTATGGAAAGCCGCTGACAGATCAAGAAGAATCAACAGAGTCACACTCCCCCTGTCTCTCTCCCGACAGAGGTCATCATACCGGGAGACCAAGGCTGTTTCCGTGCCAAAACCAGGCCTGAAACCCGACAGAAATGGATCCAGACAATCGTTCTCATCCAAGAGGGTCTGGAGCTGGCCCGCAACCACTCGTTCAAGGACCTTGCCCAGGAATGGAACATTTGCTACCAGCCTATAGTTATTAAGATTTTCTGGGTCCAGGGAGGGTCTCTTCAGGAGTGGTCTCACTACTGCCTCTTTCAGGCAGCCAGGGACCATCCCCTCT
Organism: Rhineura floridana; assembly: GCF_030035675.1. Lineage (NCBI taxonomy): Eukaryota > Metazoa > Chordata > Lepidosauria > Squamata > Rhineuridae > Rhineura > Rhineura floridana. The sequence goes on from NC_084481.1 coordinate 66,508,096, forward strand.
CTCAGAGAGGCATTAATCACCTCCCTGGCACAGCCAGCTGTTCCATCCCTGCTAGCTTTTATTAGCCAAGAAGGGCAAGGATCCAGCACAGAAGTGGTTGCACGAACCTGTCCAAGCACCTTGTCAACATCCTCAAGCTGTACCAACTGAAACTCATCCAAGAAATCGGGACAAGGCTGTGCTCTGGATACCTCACTTGATTCACCTGCTATAACACTGCAGTCTAAGTCCTGGCGGATGCTAAAGATTTTATCCTGGAAGTGCCTAGCAAATTCATTACAGCGGGCCTCAGTTGGTTCTACCATGTCCCGGGGGCCAGAGTGTAATAGCCCCTGGACAATTCTGAAGAGCTCCGCTGGGCAGCAGAGTGATGATTTGATAGTGGCAGCAAAATATTGTTTTTTTGCTGCCCTCACTGCCCCTAAATGCAGCTTACCATAGGCACTTACCAGTATATAATTGCATCCACAAGGAGTTCGTCTCCATCTGCACTCAAGCCATCTCCTATATTGTTTCATTGCTCTCAGCTCTGGGGTATACCATGGAGCCGTATGAGCTCTACACAGGAGAGGGCGCTCAGGAGCAATCATGTCAACTGCCCAGGTCATTTCTGTATTCCACAGTTCAACGAGGGTTTCAACAGGAGCACCAGCCCTATCAGCTGGAAAACTCCCCAGAGCCCTTTGGAAACCATTCGGATCCATTAGTCTCTGGGGGCGGACCAACTTAACAGGTCCTCCACCCTTGCAGAGGGGAAAAGCCGCTGTAAGTCTAAACTTCAGCAAGCAGTGATCTGTCCATGACAGAGGGACTGATGCAAGCCCCCCCCACATTCAGATCACCAACTCCATGTCCAGTTGCAAAAACCAAATCTAGAGTATGCCCTGCTACATGTGTTGGGCCAATGAGACCATGAAATCCTGAGCCGCCCCGGATAAGGTGGCCTCGGCATGGATGTTGACATCCCCCAGAACCAACAGTCTGGGGGATCTCAATAGTACACCCAAGACAACCTCCGTCAGCTCAGCTAGGGAGTCAGTTGGGCAGCGGGGTGGGTGGTACACCAACAGAATCCCCAGTCTGTCCCACTGACCAAACATAAGGTGCAAACACTCCAGACCAGTAGTCACATGGACAGGGTGCTTGCAGAGGGAGATGGAGCTCCTATAGACTACACCAACCCCCCTCCCCGGCCCTCAGGTCTACTCTGATGCTGAACCAGGTACCCTGGCAGGCATAGCTGGGAGAGGCTGACTCCCCCCTGCTCACCCACCCAGGTCTCGGTTATACATGCCAGGTCGGCTTCCTCATCCACTATTGAATCGTGAATGAGGGAGATCTTATTATGCACCCATCTGGCATTTAGGAGCAGCATCCAGAGGCCTGAGAGCTGGCTGATAGGGCAACCAACAAATCTACGGGTGTGGGGAGGACCGGAAGAAGGCATAGTCTTTAAGTGCCTGGGCCACATTCCCCTTACCTGGCACGTCCTCCTCACAATGCCATATCTCCCTTGACCCGTCACTACACCAATTGGGGCCCCCCAGGTCTCCCCACTTGGCTCTGAGTCCTCTCTCCCAGGCACAAGCCTCAAGACCCACTAAAAGGCAGACAAAGCAGGAGGCACCTCAGCCAGCCAGCTTATGTATCCCCTCCAAAGAAGGGACAGGTGGAAGAAATCAGCAACAGCTGGCTGAGTACTTGGGGCCTGGTCCTGCAAGGCATGACACCTGCCAAGCAGAAGTCCAACAGGGAGAGGGTGATGGGGGTGATGGGGGTGGTAGCTGAGCAGCAGCAGTAGCAAGCCAGCAGGCAGGCAGGCTGGCAAACAGCAGCAGCAGACGGCTCTCTTTCCCTGGACAGAGATGGTCCCCTTCGTCTTGCAGGCACTGGGTCTCCCAAGCCACCTCAGCCAGCCAGCTTATGAATCCCCTCCAGAGAAGGGACAGGTGGAAGAAATCAGCAACAGCTGGCTGAGTACCTGGGGCCTGGTCCTGCAAGGCGTGACACCTGCCGAGCAGAAGTCCAACAGGGAGATGTTTTTGATGTTTTTAGTTGCTGTAAACCGCCCAGAGAGCTTCGGCTATGGGACGGTATACAAATACAATAAATAAATAAATACATGCATACATACATAAGGTATGTGGAACATACATATGTACTAACTGGTTTTTATGGATGTCCCTTTGGGGTACATGGAATCTTTTCACTCAGTACTACGAATGGTCATGATTTATTTGAAATGTTATAATACTAAATCCTTGGCTATAATGTTTTGTATCCAATGAAGTCATCCCATTAGTGCAAGGACTTTGTCTTGCACAGCGGGACTTCCTCTCCTTCTGTTCTCCCTGCATGCCCTGTCCCCCCAAATCCATTCTGAGGGTTCCCCCAACCTCCAGAGCAGATTTTTTGAGGCGTGTGTGCAGGGACATGAAGGGAAAAGAGAGGGAGAGGAAGTCCCATTGCACAGACAGAAGTCCTTGTGTGAACAGGACAACACTGCTAGATATAACTCATTATATCCAATGTCTTCAGTATTTATACAATTTAGAATAAATCATGACCATGAGTAGTACTGAGTGAAACGATCCCATGTACTCGAAAGGTACATCCATGAAATCCAGTCAGTACCTGTTCATGTTCTGCATACCTTATGAATTTTAAATATTAATTAATTAAACTTCTATCTCGCCCTTTCTCCCAGAAGGAGCCCAGGATGGCAAACAATAACAAAATGCTAAAAATATCTTAAAACATCTCAAAAACAAACATCTTACAAACATTTTAAAAATAAAACATGTTAAAAACATCTTTTTTTAAAAAAAAATCTTTTAAACAATCTTAAAAAGCAATTCCAAAACAGATGCAAACTGGGATAAGGTTCTATTTAAAAGACTTGCTGAAAGAGAAAGGTCTACAGTAGGTGCCAAAAAGATAACAAAGACAGTATCTGTCTAATATTAAAGGGAGGGGATTCCAAAGGATAGTTGCCATAACACTAAAGGTCTGCTTCCCATGTTGTGCAAAACGGACATCCTGATAAGATGCTATCTAAGGAGGCCCTTGCCTGCAGAGCACAATGATCGACTGGATATATAAGTGGTAAGACAATCTCTCATGTATCCTGGTCAAAGCTAGGAAACATTTCAGAATGAAGAAGCTAAAGCAGCTAGGAGTTGAGCTAGCTCGTTTCTGCTCACTCATAGTCAGTGGTGGGTAAGGATAGGAGGGAAACCTCTATGCAAATCATCAGCAAACAATATATGTTGAATGTTCAGAACTTAAATTAATTACCTGAAAATAATGGACTAGAGATGAATGAAGGATTGCCGCATCAGCATTCCCATCAGCATTCATTGTCATGGGATGAAGGTGAAAAGGGAAAGGGCAATATAGAGATAATCGTGTGGGCTAACCCTATACATATTTACTTGGAAGTAAATTCTACTGTATTTAGACGTATGAGAATAGGAACGCAGCAAACCAACAACACATGCATAAATATAGCAAAACTCCTGAAGCAGGTGCACAGGTAAGAAATGGATGCAATATCTTTCTGATAGCCTTATTCGTGCATATTTTTTTGGTTATTGTTAATCATATTTGTGTTCAATTTGTGTATTCTGTTGCGGAGAAAATAAGAATGAAAGAAAATTATTTGCACACATGCCACGTCCAGGATCAGAGAAGGGGTGAGGAATCTGTGGTTCTCCAGATATTGCTGAACTGCAACTCCCATCATACCTCACCACGGACTATGTGCACTGGGATTGATAGGAGTGAAAGTCCAGCAACATCAGTAGGGCCAAAGGTTCATTACCCATGTGCGATATGATCCATTTATTTATTTATATCTCACCTTTCCTCCCAAGGAGTTCAGGGCAGCATACATATTCCTTCCTGCTTTCCCTTCTATCCCTGAAGAACCCTGGAAGGTTAGGCTGGAAGACTGTGACTAGCCCAAGGCCACCCAATGAGTTTAATGGCTGTGTGGAGATTTGAACCCAGGTCTCTTCCTGGTTCTAGTTCAGCACTCTAACTGCTGCACTACTCTGGCAGGGAACTGATTATACAGCCATAGGAGTGGCTGTATACTATGGCCAGCGTGGATTTTTCACATTCCACAATGTTAAATTGAAAATACTGCCCGCACGCCATTCTGATGCTTCCCATAAGCTCATATCAAAACAGAATGTTACAAAACGCATAGTACTGAACTCAGAAACGCTTGCTTAACAACCCTGTCAATTTTCACAGTGATACACAAAACAGTCAGAGAGAATCGAGAGTTCAAAGCCTAAAAAGAGAGAGAGAGAAAGAGTTCTCATAATCTGTTGAAATTCATTACAAATCAGCCATGGTCACAGAGTACCTGGAATCCTGTTACTGAACTTGCCCCGTACTCTGACCTTCATCTTCTGCAGTTTAAAAGTTAAAAAAATGCCTGGCTGATTTTTAATTAATTTAAGAAATTTGTCTGGAAGCCTATGATAACGCGGGGCATGCTCAGTAAGAACCAATAGTCAGTGTTCTAAAAGCCTCACAGCTGCTTGGCTTGCCTAATCAGGGGGCCACACCCACACCAGACTTTGATTTCATGTGAGACAGTCATGGCTTCCCCCAAAGAATCCCTGGAAGTGTAGTTTGTGAAGGGGGCTGAGAGGAGACTCCTATTCCCCTAACAGAGCTCCAGTGGCCAGATTGATTTAACACTCAGCCACTCTGATTGAAGGTTTGTGAGGAGAACAGGGCATCTCCTAGCAACTCTCAGCACCCTTCACTAACTGCACTTCCCAGGATTCTTTGAGAGAAACCATGACTGTCCAAAGTGAAATAAAGGCCTGGTGTGGATATGGCTAGGGAAAGCTTTGGTTTAAATTTGGATGGGAGGCTACATGTGCCTGCTGTAGAATAAAAAGGTGGGGGAAAGCCTGAAAAAGAATGATACTGTTCCCAATGTTTTCCTTTTGGAAAGGAAAGGGGCTTCCCTTCTGCCCAGTGCTCACCCACCCAATCTTCCCTGGGCCAGTGTTGGACTATGACCTGGGAGACCAGGGTTTGAATCCCCACACAGCCATGAAGCTCACTGGGTGACCTTGGACCAGTCACTGCCTCTCAGCCTCAGAGGAAAGCAATGGTAAAACCACCTCTGAATACCATTTACCATGAAAACCCTATTCATAGGGTCGCCATAAGTCAGGATTGACTTGAAGGCAGTCCATTTCCATTTTCAAACATGATTGCACAGAAATAAATCCCACTGAACTCAAAAAGTATGCAAACAATCAAACCCACCCTCCCTTCTCCTCCCTCCTGTTCCCTCCCTCTTGCCTCTTCCCTCCCCCTTCCTTTGCCCCTCCCCATCCCCAACCCCTTCCAATCCCATCCTTCCCCTTCCCCCTCCTCCCCCTCCTCCCCTCCTCCCCCTCCTCCCCATAGTCAGTTTTACCTATCTTAAGCATGATTGCACAGAAGTAAATACCATTGAACTCTATAAGCCTGCAAATGATCAAACCTGCCCTCCCCTCCTTCCTCCTTTGCCCCCTCCAATACAGTCCTTCCCCCTCCTCCTCCCCCATGGTCAGTTTTTCCTATCCTAACCATGATCGCATAGGAGTAAATCCCATTGAACTCAATAAGCATGCAAATGATCAGACCTGCTTTTTCCCCTCCTTCCCCTCTCTTCTTCCTTCTTCCTCCTCCCCTGCCCACTCCAGCCATCCGTCCCTCCCCCCCCCGGTCAGTTTTACCTATCCTAAGCATGATAGAACAGGAGTAAATTCCACTGAATTCAATAAACATGCAAATGATCAAAACTGTCTTTCTCCCCTCCCCATCCTGCCTGCTCCCATCCCAGTCCTCCCCTCATCCCCTGTGGTCAGTTTCACCTATCCTAAGCATGATTGCAGGGGAGTAAATCCCATTGAACTCAATAAGCATGCAAATGATCAATCCATTCTCAGCAAACTTGCACAGGATCCCATTTCTTACCTCCTGGATTAAAAAGCAGGGAAATTCACTAACAGGCAAAAAAACCTTGCGGTTTAAGAATGTACCTATAGCCCACAGCTATTTCTATCAAACTTTAAAAAGCAGGGAAATTAGGCAGCTATAGTGAATACCAGGAGAGCAGGAGACCTGACCTCCTCTCTGAGATATTGGACTGCCCTACAAATTGGTCAAAATGCAAACACCATTTGGGTTGGTCTTTCACAGTCCAATCCACTTGCTATGTAGCCTGTAAGAAATTGGTAACATGTGCCTCTGAGCATATGGTGAGTGGTGGCAACACCTATAATCAGCCCAAAGAATAGAAAGAAGACACGTGCTGTGCTGATCTTGTTTTAGCAGGGAGGAAGCAACATTATTAAGACAGTTGATATAGTTCAGATGACCTCTTTAAATATGTCTGATTTACTTTGCAATTTTAGAAAAGTTTCCTATAGGAAATCATTTTCTTTTGTTTCTATTTCTGTGAATATGTGAAGTAGAGCAAAATTTGCACTAAAAAAACTCCAAACATAATTGTGGAATAATGGCACTGACTTCTGCAGATTAGTCTCCAATGGACCTCAGGAGTGTCTCAATTTGCACAAGATAAAACAGTGAAAGGTGAAATATATTCTAGCAAAATCCTAGGTGTGTTCTATGTTTTTAATTGACCGTGCCCACCTTGCCTTAAATTGTAGATATCACGACACAGTGAGACACGGTGAGACCAGAGTTCAATTTCGGAGCCCCCCTCGTAATTCTGGTCTCCGCTTTTATTTTACCTCCGCCTGGAGGCGTGGATTATTTTCTCTCCATAAACAGCCTATGACCTTTAACTATTGTATAACATCACGTACATACATAGTACAACAGCATTATCTACGTGGCAATATGCAGGCAGTTATTTAACCACTACAGATGTCAGTATCGTTTACAGCCATAAAGTTAACCACATCCTGTTTTTCCACTGGTCAGATCGCAATGTCTTGAGAGATAGTGTACTGAGAACAGCAGCGTGGTTTGCCAACGTATGCTGTTCATTCAGTCCACCCCACATCTCCCCCTTTTTTATTTTTTAGCAAAAAGTAATTACTACGTAATGGTCGCGGAGCAACAGGTGTACACGTCTGGAAAAGGTATTGTAAAAAACAGCATAAGCCTATACTTAAAATGAGTAAAAGAATAGCATATCTAAGAATCTGACTTAGCCATCCAGTGGGCAGCCAACTCCAAAGCCACTGCCACCAAGTTGTAGGGGCGTCCTGCAAAATGTTATTAGCTAGATCCTTCAAGTTTTTTACCTGTGTTCTGATTTCAAAACTGTTGTCAGTTAAATTAAAACAGCACATATTCTTTATAGTTTCGCACCCCAACTGATGTTGTAATAGCAGGTAATCTATAGCTGCACGATTATCCAAGATAGCTTGTCTTAATATACCCTGCTCTTCATTTAACAAAGCAATGGCTCGAGAGGTGGCATTTATCATCTTAACATAATTACAGGCTAATTTATGTAATTGATTGCTGTTACTTACTGCCAATGCAGGAAGTCCAACAAGGGAGATGGCTAGTGATACACTTTCTGCTTTATTAAGCAATTCCACCTTGTCATTACAATCAGCCGGCATGGCAACAGCTTCTCTTTTCCTACGTTGGGCTAGCAACTCCCTTTTATGAAGGAAAATGGGAACCAGTCGACTCAGGCAACAGATGGTATCAGAAATATTAGCGGGAACATAATTAAAAGTGGTTTCTCCACATGTCCAAAACCATCCACCTGGTAAAGGAATGTGTCCGTACATACTGGATATGTTAATGTGCTGTGTACAATTCCATGTGGGTCTCCCAACCTTTAGACATCCCTTCTGCACCTTATGTCGACTACAATTAACCATCCGAGCACACGTATTATTAATGGAATTTGCAACATGTGATGTAAATAATTGAAAAGCATTAACAGGCAGCTGGAAGGTTGGAGTTCCCCAATTCGAAACAGTATGATATTTAATCTCTGAAGTATTCATGAACCGCCCAAGTCCTGTAATGTTCCCAATATCCCCAGGTGCTTTGCATACGGGTATTAAACATGTTCCCAACATACCCATTTCCTGTACATGTTCAGTCATGCAAAAGTCACTCACATTTGTCATTCTTGCTAACTGAACCCAGATATTGTGTTGAAACCGCATCCCCAACTCCTGCCCCAACCTGTCAGCCCCGGCGCTTCCTAAAATCCAACAAATGCAAAGTACAAAAATAGAATTTGTATTTAAAGACGCAATTAAAGCAAGAATGGTATTCTCAGTTGTCTTGTCCACCCCGGCTTGTTCCATTGCTTTTTCTGCTTGTGTTGCTAAGTTCTTTATTTGGCCCCAAGTCACGGGAGGTTGCGGAACATTCCGACCACGCTTCCTGGAAGACATCCCAGTATCCTGAAGTTGCAGAGAAAAATTAGGGATGGGATTCTTAAGATTATCGTGCCAGGACATCGTCTTTCCAGGGCCGGATACACCTAGCAGGTACCCACACAGGACCGTCAGGCGTAGACACAGCCGCGTAACCTCGACCCCACGTTATAAGCGGAACTGGGCCTTTCCACTCTGGATTTGGTAGTTGCCGAAACTGCACCCGCGGGGCAGGTAGAGACTCCGACTGCTGAAAATGCCGCTGCGCTCGAGTAGAAAAGGAAAAATGAGTATTGGGAGATTGAGACAAATTTAAATGATTAATGGTAAACAACACTTGTGCCAGCCACTCCTCTTTGGTGGCCAATCCCAGTGGTACTCCTCCTTTTTGTTTTTGTTTAAGCAAATGCTCTTTAAGGGTACGATTGGTACGTTCGACGACAGCTTGACCTGTAGAATTATAAGGAATACCAAACAAATGTGTAATGGACCACTTAGTGCAAAACTGTGCAAATTGCTGTGAAACATATGCAGGGCCATTATCAGTTTTTATCGTCTGAGGTTGGCCCATGATGGCAATAGAACGAATGACATGATTAATAACATTCTTAGTTTTTTCCCCTTTCTGAGGAGTTACCCATATGTATCCGGAATATGTATCTACTGTAACATGCAAATACTTCCATGGGGAGAAAGTAGGAAAATGTGTAACATCCATTTGCCACAACTGGTTAACTATGAGACCTCGTGGGTTCACTCCTGGTTCTGGGGATAGAGTTAACTGTGTGCATTGGGGACATTGTTGAATAATGGCAGAGGCTTCCTGGGCAGTAAGATGGAATTGCTTCTGGAGTGCTTTAGCATTTTGATGATGAAGGGCATGACTTTCTATGGGTGTGCAAAGGAGGGCACGAAGAGCCTGATCAGCATATTGATTACCTTCTGTTAACAATCCTGGGAAAGGTTGATGACTGCGAATATGAAATATAGCAAATCGACAAGACCGAGTATGTATGAGTTTTTGAAGTGTAAGCATAAGAGCAAGTAGATTAGTGTCCAGCATGGGAGAGACATAACTACCGGGTAATGCAAGTACAACATTCTTAACATAAAGACTATCGGTAATAATGTTAACCTCCTGATCTGCAAAAGTCAACAGCGCCATACTAACAGCGGCCAACTCAGATCTCTGAGCGGAAGTTTGGGGTAAGGTGAAAATTGTCTTCCAAACCCCCTGCTCGTGCCATGCAACAACCCCTCTAGTTGGACTGCCATCAGTATAGACTGTGACCGCAGGTAAGGGTTGTAAACTGATTACAGATTGAAACTGGATAGGAATTTTTTGTGTAATTTGAAGCCGTGGATCTGATGAGGAACGACATGAAATTGTGCCCAAATAAGAGACTAAAGCCCATTGAAGGTCATCAGAAAGTGCAACAGCATTTTCCCATGTGTAAAGTTTAAGAGGCAACGAAATTTCAACCGGATCGATACCTAATAATTGCCTTGATCGTAATCGTGCTTTTTGGATTATTTCTGCTGCTTGCATTGGCAAAGTTGTGATAGATGACTTTGGTGTATGGGCTAAGTAAAGCCACTCTATTATATGTGTAGCATTGGAGCCTGACTCCTGAGTGAGTGCAGCAAAAAGTTGGCTTCCATCAAATAAAACAAATAAAATCAGTGGTTTATTCAATATTTGTCGATCCACCCAAATAGCTTTTAACGTTGTAGAAACTAATTCTAGGGATTGCCTTGCCTGTTCCGTTAAAGTAATAATATCTGCAGGTTGACGTCCTTGTTTTAAACATTCAAATAAAGGCCCCATGTCTTGAGTGGTAAGTTTACAATATGGTCGAATCCAATTAATAGAACCCAAGAATTGTTGTAGTTCTACATAAGTTGGCTTCATTGACAAAGTAAGACAGGGCAATACAGGAGTGGAGTAGGATTGCATTAATTTATGTCCTAAATACAGAAATGGTTCTTTGAGTTGTACCTTTTCAGGGGCAATCTGCAACCCTGACTGTGACAAATGATCAGTAAGGTGTTGTTGCCACATAGATGGGAGGGTTCTCCCAGCCACCAAGATGTCATCCATATAATGGTAGACCAATAATGTAGGGTATTGAGCCCGAAAGGGTCGCAGGGCCATGTCTACAAATTGTTGACATAGGGTTGGACTATTTAACATGCCCTGAGGTAGCACTTTCCATTGATATCGTTGCGCAGGGCCAGAGTTATTATATACGGGAACAGTAAACGCAAATTTCGGTGCGTCTTGCGCTTGTAACGGTATTGTGAAAAAGCAATCTTTCAGGTCTATAATAGCTAAGGAATAGTCATATGGAATTAAATTTGGATTAGGCGTCCCACATTGTAGCGGACCCATGGGCACAATTAATTTATTTATTTCTCGTAAATCATGTAAGAGCCTCCACTTTCCAGATTTCTTTTTAATCACAAACACTGGGGTGTTATAAGGGCTATTACTTTCTGCTATATGATCAGCTTCCAGTTGCTCCTTTACCAGTTGGTGCAGAGCTTCTAATTTTTCTTTGGGTAAGGGCCATTGTTCTACCCAAATGGGTATGTCTGTCTTCCATTGTAAAGGAAGAGCTGCCTTTTGTTGGCTAATCATTAATAACAATGGTGGTCTGGAATTGCTCCAGTAAATCCCTTCCCCACAGATTTACTGAAATGTCCAAAATACAAGGGCGAATGTGGGCTATACGATCACCATCAAGAGCAACAACTTGTATCCAATCCTTACTCCGTTTTGAATCCTGAGCTCCGCCCACTCCCCACACAGAAGGGGCCACTTCTACTGGCCAAGAGGATGGCCAGTTATGTTCAGCAATTACTGTGACATCTGCCCCAGAATCTATAATACCTTCAAAAATAACATTGTTTAAACAATACTTACGAACCGGTTTCTCCCTGGTCACTTCTGCCAGTACTGCAGCTACCTGTGGATGGAAAGGATTACCTGAAATACTCACACTCGGCGATTTCGTCCTTGTAGATCCGAATCCACCAGTACGTTTTTGGGAGGAAGTGTTCGATGTGAAAAGACGATATGGCAATAACAATAGTTGCGCAAAAGAATCTCCCTTCTTCAACTGAAGGGGAAGGTGACTCCAATACTGAATATAAATAATTCCCTGATAATCAGAATCAATAACACCAGGTACCACCATTATATTATTCTTGGAAGCAGAGGATCGCGGTAGTACAAGGCCTACGGTGCCTTCTGGTAAAGGGCCAGTGAGTGTGGTAGGCATTAAAAGAACTGCTCCAGGCAAAGGAACATCTTTTGACTCTGCATGTATTAAATCAATTCCAGCGCTTCCTTGAGTAGCAGGGGTGGGTACACTTCCTTGAGATTCGGGGCTGGAAGCCTGCCCCAAGTTCAGTTTCCCTCAATAGGACGGGAAGACACATTGGTATTGGTAGTGGGAGCTGAACGACACTGATTAGCCCAATGATAACCCTTTTTACATTTCGGACAGATCTTCTTTGGCCGGTTTGTAACAGTGCCCCCACCTTTAAATGCTCCTCCGCCAGGAGCCCGACATTCCCTTCTGAAATGACCAGGCTTTTGACAATTAAAACAATTGCCTGTAGGTTTGTTACCCTGTCTTAATGCCCCAGCTAACAATGTCATGGCATGAACATGTGTACCTACCTCTGCACAAGCTTGAATCATGTCTCCCAATTCATATTGCGGTCTATGAATAATGTTTTTCAAAATCTTTTTACAGTCTGTGTTAGAATTCTCGTAAGCTAATTTTAACAATAATTCCCCTTGTGCCTGAGGGTTATCAACCTGCCGTGTCAGAGCCTCTTTCAAACGGTCAACAAACTGAAAATAGGGCTCTGTTGCTTGCTGCCGTACATTCGTAAAAGAACGTAAGGGTTCTTTCCCAGCAGGCACCTTTTTAAATGCTTTCTGTATACACTCAGCAGTTCGATGAAATGCGGCTTCAGGCAATACCCCTTGTTGTGCTATGGTAGCAAAATTACCTGACCCATAAATTTGCTCGGGAATGATATTAGCATCCCCAGCTGCTATAGCAGCATGTCTAAATTCTTGGTCCCAAACTACATATTGCGAAGGAGTCAAAATCATCCTAAAGAGATCCTTCCAATCTTGAGGGATCATGTTATATCCAGTAGCTACTCCTTCCAACATCCCTTGTACATAATTAGCCGTAATCCCATATTCTCTCACTGCCTTATTTATTTCTCTAATAACAGAAAACGGAAGAGCTGTCCAAGTTGCTATGCGATTATTAGCATTATTAGGATCTGGCTGATATGTAACGGGAAAAGCTGAAATTGTACCCTCCCAGTCTCCCATTTCTTCCATAGATAATAATCCTGAGGCTGCAGCCTGAGCTATGGCTGCTTTAACCTTCCCAGTAACCTGTTCTTGTTGGACTGGAGGGCTATATGGAGGAGCATTTACAAATTTCTCAATATCCTTTTCAGGTGTAGGTAAAGAAAGTTGGGGATAAAGAGGAGTTTTCTGGTCAGAATTGGCAAACAGCGATGTCTCTTTTATCCCTAAATGACTAATGGCCTCAGCACACTTTTGCCATAATAAGAGATGGTGAATAGGTGCTCTTGGTTCTTCATGTAATTTTCTCCCTATCTTTATCCAATCTGACTGACGTAGTGATCCTTGCTCTGGATACCATGGACATTGACATTGAATTGTTTTTAACAATGATTCAATGTGAGAACGACTTACAAAAGCTGAGGTATCCTGTTTTAAAATTTTTTGTAGCTCTTGTGCATGAACCTTCTGCTGAGCTGACAATTCCCCCCCCATACTCACGAATGGGAGCTGTACGCTGAGGTGCACCGTTGGCTGATCCTGCCAGTGGGTACGAGGGTGTTTGTTCTGAATCACGTCGGGGTCACCAGATGTAGATATCACGACACAGTGAGACACGGTGAGACCAGAGTTCAATTTCGGAGCCCCCCTCGTAATTCTGGTCTCCGCTTTTATTTTACCTCCGCCTGGAGGCGTGGATTATTTTCTCTCCATAAACAGCCTATGACCTTTAACTATTGTATAACATCACGTACATACATAGTACAACAGCATTATCTACGTGGCAATATGCAGGCAGTTATTTAACCACTACAGATGTCAGTATCGTTTACAGCCATAAAGTTAACCACATCCTGTTTTTCCACTGGTCAGATCGCAATGTCTTGAGAGATAGTGTACTGAGAACAGCAGCGTGGTTTGCCAACGTATGCTGTTCATTCAGTCCACCCCACATTAAATGAAGTGGTTTAAACATAGCAGGCTGAAAACATGCATCCTCTTTTTCCCACAGCTAAGAGTCATTGCTGAAGTAGCAACATATTGTAATCAGTCTGATTTTACATCAAACTGCAGTTTCAGATTCAACTGTTAATGCACCCAAAATAGAAATAGAACATAACCTCCAATTTGAAACACAAAAGGCTGTCTGCACCATCATATGACATTGACCAATAAAAAGGCTTTGAAATTAATAAAATAAATTTGACACAGATTTCTAGGATGAATGATGAGGGGAATAAAATTTTCTAGTTTAGATTCTCTGTAGAAACATTAGTAACACAGGAGAGAAGCAAAGTAAGAAGAACACCAAGAAAAATACACAAATATAATTCTCCATCTTTGGAGATGGCAGGTATTGCCACCACTCACCATATGCTCAGAGGCACGTTACCAAATTCTTGCAAGCTACACAGCAAGTGAATTGGACTGTGAAATACCAACCCAAATTGTGTTTGCATTCTGACCAATTTGTAGGGCAGTCCAATATCTCAGAGAGGAGGTCAGGTCTCCTGCTCCCCTGGTGCATTCACTATAGCTGCCCAATTTCCCTGCTTTTTAAAGTTTGATAGAAATAGCTGTGGGCTATATGTACGTTCTTAAACCGCAAGGTTTTTTGCCTATTAGTGAAATACTCATATGGAGCCTATGTGAACATGAATATACTGTAAGCTTTTGTGCAAATACTGTATTTTGAATGCATGTATGTTAAGGTAGAGCCAGTGGGCATCGTCCCAATTTCCCTTGTGCATGTTCATTTGTAACCACAATAAATGTCTGCAGAAGGATAAAATGAATCCAGAAATATAACTTTTGAACAGTACAGAAGTGGAAGATAAAATCTGAAAACTACTATACACCCAGGACTTTCCTTTATGTTATATTGTTTATAGCTGATAGCTACGATATTTTGCCAACAGACTTACCTTAAACAAATTTGTTTGGTTAAAGGGTACAAGAGAGTTCAATAGGACTTGCTTCTTAGTGAGAGATGTGGCTCGCTGGATGGGGTAGAACCACTAAACTAGAGATGGGTGAGAATTCCACTGAAGTTGGATTTAGCATAGGACTTCTATCTTTGCAGAGTGATCATGTTTACTTCAAACCTCAGTGGGTTCCCGACACCAGATTTAAAAAAAAAAATTCAAATATGATATTGTATTGATTTAACTCACAGCACAGCACTGCCATCCTTGTCTCTGCCACCCTCCACTTGAATAATCCAAGCTCCAACCAGGGAGGGAGTAAGCCAAGGCTAGCTTCTCTGTCTTTGCTAGGGAAAAAACCTCCTGGAAGTACAGCATTTAAAGGGTTAATACTACAGAAATTAAAAGAGAAGCCTATAAAATCTCTATAGCATGGGTGAGACTCTCTAGGCTTGCCTCTTAATTGCTGTTGTATTAACCCTTTAAATTCCCTTCCACCTTGTTCCTTTCCCTTCCCCACTCATCTTATTTGTGATCTCTCTCTCTCTCTCTCTCTCTCTCTCTCTCTCTAACACACACACACTTAAATTGAACTGGATAAAAGCAGAAGACAGTGGAAACAAAGACAGGACAGAACAAAACGGCATCCCAGTTCAACAGAATGCAATCAGATTGAAACCAACAAGTGGGCCCCATCCTTGCACTATGCTAGCTTCCTGTTACTTACTGGGAGGAAAGTGTGCAAAGTAGTGGGTAGGTCTGTGGAGAGAAAACACACTGGCAGGAGCACCAGATTGGTGCTGCCAGTGTGTTTGCACCAAGCTTGCCTTTCTACCATATTGTCTCTGTTTCTCCTAGTATGCTGCCGTGACCCACCCGCCAGCCAGCTAATATAGCAACTCTGCCCCATCTGGAAAGCTGCTTCTACCTAATAAGTATATTTTGGATGGTAGCCTTATAACTACAATCTATCTATTGTTGTCACTCCAGTGGAGAAACCAAGCAGCCACTTTATCCTAAAGGCTATCCCAATCTACAAGGCTCCTAAAACTGATTGGTAGATTCCAACTGATCATTTGGGAATAAATAATTAAGCTTCTTGTTCATTTCCTCTAGAAGGAAGATGCTGTACACTCTTATTAGTATTACATCCTAAATCACCTATGTCAGAGATTTTGAACTAATGGAATTGCTTAATGGCTTGTACATGTTTAACTTGGTACTATTGAAAGAAATTGAGCAGAATGTCACTAGCGGTCTTCTGCATCCTGCTTTTCTCCTCTCTGCTAATTAATTATTAGTAGTGTATTTTGGAATGAACAAACAGGCCTCAGTGTCATTTATTTTAAAATATTGTCGTGTTAATTACATTGCACAGGAAAGGGTTTTGTTTTGTAAAATCAGATATGGCAAATTGTTGCAAGATTCCCATTTCAAATTTGTTGCAGATCACTACGAAGTCTCTGCCATATTTTGACAAAGCAGAGCCAAAGCTCAGGAAGAGAGCCATACAAACAGGTCTCACTTAATGACCTTAAACTTCAAGGTCAAGTTTATGCAAAGGTTTACTATGAATCTTTTCTGACAGTAATTGATTTCTTACTTCAGAATATGAAGAGGAGATGGTTCAATTTAGATGGTCCATATATGATTCAAGGCTTAGCTGTTCCCGATGCTTTTGTCTTCAGCTGATGTACTGAAATCCCATTCAAGGCAGAAGAGGCTATCAGGATATTTAAATTAAGTTGAAGGAAGCTAATTCTATTGGGTTGTACTGGTGGATATTTTATGCATCAGATAAGCAAAGAAAAATGGAAATAACCTACAGGAGAGACATTAAGTCAGTGGAAATAAAATGCATTAAATAAATTTGATATTGGAGCATGTACATCTAAGTAATATTTTGACAATCTGCGAAAGCAGACTGGGGATAAGAAGAAGCCATAAGAACCAGTAATAATTCCAAATTATTAATGCAAATTTTCCTGAAGATCAAACGGTAGAATTTAATCAAGTAGGTGATGGTCTCCACTGTTAAAGAGTTAAAAATAATTCTAGGAAATGAGGATGAATACATAGGTGATTATGGGCAATTAATTAATTAGATTCTCTCTATATATACATAACTATATGACAGCACACAGCACACATTAATTTCCTAGAAGATTTCATTCTGGCATTGCATTAACTCACTAGTGCTTCTACAGCATGGTTCTGCCAGGGCCTCTTCGTGGACAGGTACCCTGGTGTTTTGGGGAAGAACCATGGCATGGTCATCATCTAGATCTCCCCCCTTGCTGACAAGCTAGAGGTTGGCACCTTCTTCTCCTGCCCTGTGGTGGCTGTCATCGACTTCCCCATGTACCCTCTCATCTTCGCTGAACAGGCCTTTGACTTACAACCATGGCTGATGGCTCCCTACAGGTCTCCACAGGTGGACATGGACCAAAACTTTAACTACTACTACAGCAGAGCCCAGCTGCCCATGGAGAGAGCCTTTGTTCATTTAAAGTCAAGACGGAGGTCCCTCTATTTTTTTTTAATGTTGGGGAGGACCTTGTGGTGGATGTAATCATCACCTGCTGTATCCTACACAACATCTGTGAGATGAGGGGGAGATGTCTTTCTTGAGAAGCATCCCAACCTGCCTGGGCCTGGAGATGGAAATCTTGAACAGAGCTGTCTTGTCTTTGGCTACTTAACAATTCATGAATCTGGGATAACTTACCTGTTTGTATTTTTAAACTTGTCATCTGCAAAACAGTCTTATTTTCCTGTTTCCTCTTTGATTTTTTTTACGTACATATGTGTAGTATGTCCACAACATACTGAATGCCAGTTGTGAGCTAGAATCCTTTGATGAATTCTGCTTGTTGTTAATTTTTTCCATTTAAACAAGCACAAAATAAAAAGCCAGCTTAATAAAGAGCCACCTTTAGGTAGACACGATGCTTCGTAGTGGACATCATCAAGACCTTTCAATAGGTTTGGTGCCCACAATATACAGTATTAAGAAAGGGGATGTGGGACTTCCGGGAAGGATTGCTTCGCTTGTGCCTGCCTCTGAAACGAGCTCTCGTCTCAGAGGAAGCTTTTTCAGTTTTAAAACCAGTCAAAAGGTTTTTTTTTGACTGGTAAAAACTTTCTCCCAGGCAAGGGAGAAACGAAGAGATCATCCACAAGCTTCGTTGTGTTTGTTGGGGGACTTGAATTCATTAGGATTGCCTATGAACGAAGGACCAGCCAGCAATGTCGGACGGAGCCAAGGAATTTCAAGCAAGCTCAAACTGATTAAGCGAGACGTTTTTCTTTTCTTCAAAGAAAAACAGATTTTAACAGGCAAGCATTCTTCTTTCTATCCTTATCATTTGGCTTAAATTGTTGCAGTAAAAGAGATTTGTTAAAAGAATCAGCAGTAAAGAATCCCTGGGTGAGTTATAACTTTTCTCTTTTATACACGGAATTAAGGCGGAAGGAAATCGAAATAGCTTATCTTTGTTTTTATTGCAAAAAGCTGGCCTGGAATTGAGAATTATAAAGATACAAACGGATGAGAGATATCTAATCTGAGGAGAAAAATTTTGATTTATATGAACTTTTGAGTATTATATGTCTGGGACTATTTTTTCTGGTCTACTTCATTTTGACGAATTTGCTTGTTCTTTATGCCACTAACTATTTGGATGCTGTGAACTAAATTTGTTTTGCATTCTTGGACACATAAGAGATAAGGCAGTTTGTGCTGTCTACATTATGATGTCATCAGGTTTGGAATATTAACTCCTTTGTTGCTGGAAAAAGAAATAAATTGCTCTTTGCTTGGGAATAGTGCTATATTGGAAATTGAAGGGTTTTTTTCTTCTTCTTGGTTTTAAAAATGACAATTAAGAAAGTGGCTGAGACCCTGGAAGTAAATATGTTTCAGAAAATAATGGATGAGATTGAGATAACGAAACAAGAACTTAGACATGGCTAACAAGAGATGAAAATTGAATTTGGCAAAATGAAGCAGGAGCTGAAAGAAATAGGGGATTTTATGAGAGAGGAGGTTGATGAGATCAAACATATAACTAGACAAGCAATAGAAGAAGAAAGAAAAATTAAAGGGAAGATGCAAGTCCTGGAGATTGGAACAGATATATCAAATGTGGAACTGGAAAAAGATTTGGAGTTTATGGACCTTAGAGATAAAGATTACTGTTTGGAATTCAGCATTGTCCCTGAAGAAATTGATGAAGATATCAGAGATAAAGCTATCAATGTTTCAAAAAAATTTCTGGACTGGAATGATGTGATGGAGCTTGAAATAGAGAAAATTTATAGAATTAATTACAGATATGTGACAATGGAAAAACTCTCAAGAGATGTGCTAGTGCATTTTGTAAAAAAGAGGAACAGAGATATGACTTTACAACAACATTTCAGTAACACATTCAGAATTGATGGCAAGGAAATATTTGTGAGGAAGGAAATTCCCATCAGACTCTTATTATATGACTATGACTATGACAGCAAGATTATTATGGATGCAAGGATAGAAGATGGAAGATGGAATTAACACTGATAATGGAAGAATGGCTATTGAAATTACTGGACCTAGCAGACTTGATGAGATGGATTAATCGACATGTTTATTTGGAGAAAAATCGATGGATATATTTCTCAAGGACTGGAAACCTCTCTTTGACTTTTTGCGGAAAGAATAAAGTGATGTTAATGAGATTTGATGATTAATTAAGATAACTACTGGAGGAAAGTGATTTTGTAATATATTAAGAGACAGGTTTGTTATATATTATAGACCTATAACTGATCTGCGACAAATCGGAAGTCAACATTTTATTTTATTGTATTCGTTATTAATTTGTTTTTGTTTTGTTTTGTTTTTTGAAACTTTGAATAAAAAATTAATGAAAAAAAAGAAAGGGGATGTGAAATTTCAGTACTGAAGTAATTGTAAAATATGTAGAAGAAATGATTGAATGGATTCATTCTGACACAGCATCATGAACAAATTGACTCTCAAGGACAGCGACAAGTATAGCACCACAATACCTCTTTCAAACCACTTTGCAGTTTATGAGGGCAAAAGTGCTAGCTGAGAAAAAAATAATTGAAAAACTGAATGACCACATTCGGAATGAAATGTCAGATTATAATAATACCAGAGATGAGCATACTTATTATTCAGACACATATTGACCCAGAAGTTAGATAATGATCACTGTGGTTAGAAGAATCATAGGGCTGCAAGAGGCCAGTCAGATATGATGCAGGATACACCTAACCCAGGGATGCTTAATGGTTGCATTCTGCTGTTTATTACAGTCTGGGAGTAGCAGAGTTGAAAAAGCACAGACTTAAACAAATAACAAAGGTTAGAAAGCATACAAGGTCAGAAAGCATAAATCTGTCAGCACTACATCACACCCATTGCTGCAAGATGGGACAACATTCAACCATTTGGCCTTTGTCCATTCCTGGAAAGCTGTACCCTCCAAAATTTCCATGATCCAAATATTTGCTTCAGAACAGAAGAATTCCCATGATAGAGTAGACTCGGGAGCATGGAAAGATCACCACAGTCTCTGATCATTGGCCATGTTGGCTGGGACTGAAGGGATTTGGAGTCAAACAACATCTGGAGGGTCATAGATTCGCCATCCCTGGATTTGACCAAAGTTCTGTTAGTCTAGAATAGTGTCTTCAACAGTATGCCTCTGGAATGATCATGTGTAGGGGACATGGTGGGTGATAGCCACTTCCTATTGTGTGTCTTGAGCAGTTGGTGATCAGAGGTGTATGGCCTCTAATCATATAGATTCTACTTAGCTGTGATGTCTGATAGACCTTGATAGACAATCAACATTCTCCATGAATGGCCCAACTTACCCATAGCCTCCTTCCTACAAAAACATTTCTACAATCAAGGCTATTCTTATTTTATGCAAACCCAACCCTATTGTCAACACCCAGGGCATTATTGAGCCAAACAGTAACTTGCTGTTCCCTCTGCATCTCTATCTGACTGCTGTCATTATGGGCTGAATAAAAAAGTCTCTGAAACTTTCAAAGTAATGGAAAGCAGATTCATCAATGGTTATGAGCCATAATAGCTGAATGAAACCACTATATTTTGAAGTAGCATATATCTCTCTAAGTGCAAGATTATGGGGGTAAACCAAGGGAACCTATCATATTTAGCCCTTAGTTGTGTAAGCTTTAGATGAATTCCACTGAATTCTGCTGGAGTCAGACTGTTGGCCTAGATGAAACTTGAGCTCTGATCCATTAAATTGCTCAACTCCCAAATTTCTCACTTGACTTTGGAGGCTGAATCCAGAGGCAGTTTACCTTCCAAATGCATCTAGAGCCAGCTTGGTTATACTGTATTTATTTATTTAGGTACTTTATACAGCTCATTGTCACAAGAGTCACAGAGTGGTGGACAACATAATATAATAATTAAAGCTATGGGTCTGTGAATCCCCATAATACTTTGTGCAATGTACCTGCCTTTTGACTGGGGTCCGTGCAATAGAATAGGCATATATAAGATGGTCATCAGTTTTATTGATAGAATAATAACATAAAAATCTTCTTTCTTGTAAGTGAAGAATCCTGTTACTGCACTATTTCACAGGGGGATAACTCTCTCTCTCTCTGTGTGTGTGTTGTGTGTTTCACTAACTTCCAAGATTTGGTAAGTGGATAAATGATCATCCAGAGAATCGTTGTAGGCATCCCAGCAGCAGAAACACTATATATAGCATGAGGGACTGCATCAGCAGAGAAGGAGAGAGAATGATTAAATTTTAATTTTTTATTTTATTAAATTTATATCCCACCCTTCCTCCCAGAAGTCACCCAGGGGGGCAAACAAAAACACTAAAAGCACTTTAAAATATCTTAAAAACAAAAGACTCTTAAAAATATTAAAACAAAACATCTTAAAAAACATATTAATACAAAACATATTAAAAAAAACAACTTTAACAACATCTTAAAAGGCAATTCCAGCAGAGATGCAGACTGGGACAAGGTCTCTACTTAAAAGGCTTGTTGAAAGAGGAAGGTCTTCAATAGACACCAAAAAAATAACAGAGATGGTGCCTGTCTAATATTTAAAGGGGACGGAATTCCAAAGTGTTGGAGTCACAATACTAAAGGTCCGCTTCCTATGTTGTGCAGAACGGACCTCCTGATAAGATGGTATCTGCAGGAGGCCCTCACCTGCAGAGCACAGTGATCGACTGGGTATATAAAGGGTAAGACAGTCTTTCAGGTTTCCTGGTCCCAAGCTGCATAGGGCTTTGTACACCAAAACCAGAATCTTGAACTTGGCCAGGTAGCTAATGGGCAGACAATGCAATTCTTTTAGTAGTGGGGTAACATGTTGGAGATACCCTGCCCCAATGAGCCATCATGCAGCCACATTTTGCACCAGCTGCAGCTTCCAGACCAACCACAAAGGTAGCCCCACATAGAGCGCATGACAGTAACCCAGCCTAGAGGCTTACTGCATGGACAACAGTGGTCAGGCTATCCCAGTCCAGAAATGGCCACAGCGATCTTACCAGCCAAAGCTGGTAAAAGGCACTCCTAGCCACTGAGGTCACCTGGGCCTCTAGCAACACAGATGAATCCAGAAGCACCACCAGACTATGAACCTGCTCTTTCAGAAGTAGTATGACCTTATCCAAAGCAGGCAATTGACCAATTATCCGAACTCGGTAACCACCAATCCACAGTATCTCCATCTTGCTGGGATTCAGACTCAATTTATTCAGCCCACCACAAAGTCCAGGCACTGGTCCAGAGCTTGCACAGCCTCTCCTGATTGAAATGTTACAGAGAAATAGAGCTGGGTATCATCAGCATATGGCTGGATACCATGTCCCAAATCTCCTGATGACCACTCCCAAGAGCTTCATATAGATTCACTAATAGGCAAAAAAACCCTTGCAGTTTAAGAATGTACCTATAGCCAACAGATATTTCTATCAAACTTTAAAAAGCCAGGCAATTGGGCAGCTATAGTGAATGCGTCAGGGGAGCAGGAGACTTGACCTCCTCTCTGAGATATTGTACTTCCCTACAAATTTGTCAAAATGCAAACACAATTTGGGTTGGTCTTTCACAGTCCAATCCACTTCCTGCATGGCTTTGAAGAATTTGGTAACCGGTATGTTCTTAAACCTCAAGGGTTTGGGTTTTTGTGTGTGTGTGTTTTGCCCATTAGTGAATTTTTCTGCTTTTAATATGGGAGGTAAGAAATGGAACCTTGTGCAAGTTTGCTGAGAATGGACTGATCACTTGCATGCTTACTGAGTTCAATGAGATTTACTCCCATGCAATCATGCTTAGGAAAGGTGAAACTGGCCATGGGGGAGGAGGATAAAGGGGAGGGAGGCTGGAGTGAGGATGGGAGGAGGAAGCGAGGAGGAAGGGAAGGGAACTGGAGGAGAAGGGGAGGAGGAGGAAGAAGGAGAGGGAAAGGAGGATGGGAGGGAAAGGAAGACAGGAGGAGGGGGAGGGGTGGGGCAGGAGGAAGGTTATAGGAGGGGGAAGGGGAGAGGACAGGTTTGACCATTTGCATGCTTATTGAGTTCAATGGAATTTGCTCCCATGTAATCATGTTTAGGAATGGTGAAACTGACCATGGGGGGGAAGAAGATAAGGGGGGAGTGCAGCTGGAGTGGAGGGGGAGGGAAGGAAGACAGTAGCATTCTTTGGGGGAAGCCATGAATGTTTAAAATGGAATAAATTTTGGCGTGGGTGTGGCTCCCTGATTAGCCAAGACAAACAGCTATTAGTCTGGCTTTTAGAACACTGTGCTATCAATGTTAATTTTCTTAAATTAATTACAAATCAGCCATGCATTTTTATTTTTTTTTTACTTTTAAACTGTGGAAGATGAAGGTCAGAGTATGGGGCAAGGTCAGTAATAGGATTACAGGTACTCTGTGAACATGGCTGATTTTTTAATTTTAATTAATTATAAGACAACTGACAGAAAAAAAAGTCCAACAGGAGTCTGACTTTTTTCCTCTTGTTTTACACTTTGAACTCTTGATTCTCTCTGAGTGTTTCATGTATTGCTATGAAAATTTAGAGGGTTATTAAGCAAGTGTTTCTGAGTTTTGAAATGAGCAGCATAATGGCGTGTGGGGTATTTTCAATTTAACACCACAGAATGCAAAAAAAAAATCCATGCTGGCTATAGTATACAGCCACTCTTGTGGCTATATATTGAGTGTTGGCCATTTGTGTCCAAACTGCATATGCACAAAAATGAGCTAGTGATTGGTGAAATCAGCATCCTGACAATCTTAGCTTTCTCAAACCACATTTCTTCCTAGCCTTTTTGGCTGCCAAGATTGACTGGTGCTTGGTAACATCACAGAAGCCAAAGGAGGAGCTGGCAGCTGCATGCATTTCCCACTAGTCAAAAAGCAGGTTGCTCTTGGTTCCCCATGAAGAAAGTGTAGCTATGAAAAATAAAAAATAAATGGTGCAAAACACTAAAACAGTGCAAGAAATGCAAACAGCTGCAGCACTGAGGGACTAGAGGAGACCTGCCCTGGGAATGAGTATCTGAGCATCTGGGTGCTTGCTGGCTTGCTTGCTCCTCTGGTTTGCTGTCTCCTGAGACAGCTGATGTCCCTGGTAGGTGCTGCAAGGACTGGGTCCCTGTGCCTAATTTCAACAAATTACGAGAACTCTAACAGAAAAAGGTCCAAAAGAGGTCTGGATTTGTTTACACTTGTTCTGGACTTTAAACTGACAATTCTCTCTGAGTGTTTTTTGTATCATCATGAAAATGTAGAGCAATCATTTCTGAGTTCAGGACTATAAGTTTGGTAAGAATTTGCTTTGAAATGAGCTTATAGGAAGCAGCAGAATGGCATGGGGGTATTTTCAATTTAACATGGAGGAATGCAAAAAATCCATGCTGACTATAATATACAGCAACCCACGTGGCTGTATAATGTTAAACTTCATCGGGGGCAAGATGGCACTCTGCAGCACCCCACAGAACAACTGCCAGGGGACCAAAAGACATCACCAAATGCTATTCTCTGAAAAAGACCATGGAGATAGGATCAGAACTACTGTAAAACAGCACTACCGATACCCATCTCACAAAGTCTGCTCAGAAAGATACCATGGTCAATGGTATCGAAAGCCACTGAGATATCAAGTAAAAATAACAGAGCCACTCTTCCCTCTGTCCTTCTCCTGATTAAGGTCATCCATCAGGGCGACCAAGGCCGATTCAGTCCCATAACCAGGCCTGAATCCAGATTGGAATAGGTCAAGATAATCTGTTTCATCCAAGAATATTTGCAATTGCTGCACCACAACCCTCTTGATCACCTTCCCTAAAAAGGGGGTATTTGCTACCAGGTGGTAGTTGTCATAAACCAATGGGTCCAAGGTGGGCTTTTTCAGGAGCAGTTGAATCACTGCCTCTTTCAGGGTGGCTGGGAACACTATCTCTCGTGAAGACACATTGACCACACCCTGGATTCACTTGGTCATACCCCCTTGGCAAACTTTATTAAGCCAAGAAGGGCAAGGGACGAGAGGACAAGTTGCTGGCTGCATCATTGCAAGCATCTTGTCCACATCATCAGGCCACATCAGCTGAAACTGATCCCAAGAAGTTGTGGCAGATGTTGCACTGGACACCTCACTGGGGACTACAGAAGATATAGGAGGGGCATTGGTATGGAGGCGGGCAAGTTCAGTTTTGAAGTGCCTTGCAAACAATTCACAATGGGCTTCTGACGGGTCTAAAACTCCATTTCCTGGAGTTGATATTAACAGACCCCTGACAATACAAAAAAGTCCCATGGATGGCTACTTGAGGATGCAATGGTGGCAGAGAAGTGGGCATGCGTTGCCACCCTCACTGCCACACAGTAGGTATGGTTATGATGTTTCATTCATGCTCGATCAGCTTCATAGCACGTCTTTCACCACTTGTGGTCTAGCGGTTGTCAAGTCTGATTCATTGCCCTTATTTCACTGGTGTATCAAGGTGCAAACTCTACAGTGGCTCTACAATGCCAGAGAGGGAGCTCAGGGGCAACCGTGTTAAGAGCCCGATACATTCCATTGTTCCACAGCATAACAAGGGCTTCCATATGGTCCCCTGCTCTAATGACTGGAAGCTCCTCCAGGGTGCTCAAGAATCCACTGGATTCCATTAGTCTCTGGAGGCAGACCATCTTAATTCTGTCCACCACCCCTGCAGGAGAGGATTAAAGCCGTAAGTCTAAACTTCACCAGGAAGTGGTGTGACCATGACAATGGGGTGATATCTACACCTTTATCTCCAGACCACCCATTCCTCCATCTGGAGCAAAAACCAAATCAAAGGTGTGCCCTGCCCTATGTGTTGGACTGGTGACAACTTGAGACAATCCCAAGGATGTCAGGGACACCATGATATCCTGTGCCAGAACACTAGAGGCATCCTCAGCATGGACATTGAAATCATCCAGGACTATTGTTCTGGGCTTCTCCAATACCAAAGCCGAGATGGCCTCCACCAACTTGATCAGAGATGTTGTTGGTATACCAGCAGCAACCCTAGTTTACTCTGTGTCCTTGGCCTGACTCCAGGTACAGGCCCTCACAGCAGTTTCTAAGACAGAGTGGTTTCCTTGTGACAGAGATGGAAGTTCTGTAGACCACAGCAACCTGTATCCAGGTGGGCAAAGCTGGGTCAAGTCAACTCCTCCCAGCTCACCCATCTGGGTCTTGGTAATTGACAAAAATCAGCACCCTCATCCATGGTCAAATCATGGATGAGTGTGGTCTTACTGTGTACTGACTTGGTGTTAAACAACAACAGACACAGGCCAATGAGCACTTTAGTCACGAAAGAAACACTTTCTGTAGCTTTACTAATCACAACACCAAGAAGAGTGAAGGACTTTGAATCTGAGCAGCTGTGTTGGCTGTAGTTGTTCAGCACGGCTTCATTTGTAGTCCCCAATGGATTGCCACTCTAAATTTCTTTTAGATTCTGCTAAGCCAGGAGACCCTTCTCTTGGGATCATTAGGCAGCTCTCAATTTAGTTTGCCAGTGAAATGCGAAAGTTACAGCTTAATGGTGCTGCTGGAGTCATTGAAATGCCATTGCCTACATGCTCATGGAGAGGTGTAAGGGAAGACGAAGAAGGGAATGCCAGAGAAACAGAGGAGTTAGAAGGACACAAAAAGGACTAGGAAGTTCATATCAGCAGAAGCAGCCAGAAAGAGGGAGTGTGGTGCATCAGCTGAGGCTATAAAAGGTTTCTTTTTTTATTTTTTATTACACTGTATCCATATTTCATGCTTTGTAATGAGATTGAAAACTTGCTCAGTCCAAACACGGAGATGCAGAGCAAATTTCACCTGATATTCTATCTGCCGTGTTTCTTTGCACTCCCTTCCAAATAAACAAGGCACTGAAGAACAGCCTTAATATTACATAAACCTTACAAATGAGTGAATTACATAGAGCCACCTTGTATATGCTTATCATCTTATAAAAGATGTAGCAAAGTACAGGAGAAAAAATGTTCGCAGTGCTTAATGTATAGTAAAGGAAGAAAGAGCTTGAACTATATGCTAAGTATTACGGACTGTCATGCTTGCTGATCCAACAGAATGGGCAGTTTTCTCACCTATAAATGGTAGGGAAGTTTTCACCTCTAATTTGGTTAGGTTTTATTTCTGTGCCAGACACAGCCAAGTACAAGATGTTAATGGAATTCTAAAACAACCTAAGTATGAAAATTGAGAAGCAGCATTTCCTTTTCAGACAGTAATCTTTTTCCAAAGAAACAGGGTAAGAAAATGCCCATTTAATAATTATTAATATTTATTAGTATTTCTTTAGTTAACACTTCTGGCTGATATTAAAATAACTGCCTTTTTGGTGTATAAACCAGTGCTTAAATAACCTGATCCTGACTGCAATATGCTGATATTTCTTTTTCATGAATTCATAACTAAAGTAAAAGAAATTTCCTGCGCTTAAACTTGCCCCAGAACCATTGATCCAATTATGGCTACATTTACTGCCAACAAACCTTAAGTAAAATTAAGTTTTGCTTTCTTCCCCGAGTGGGATATTTTCTGGAATACTATAGAAGAAGTACCAGCCTCCAGAATATATGAGAGTATTGGTTTTGGAAAGGGAACCTGGTAACAGGATATAGAATTTTTTTTAATGGATCTGCTTAATTGATCTGCTAAATTAAAAGCTGTTCTAGAAGGTCCTGTTTTGTTGAAAAATAAAAAAGTTGGAAGGATCAGCTATGAGCTGTGAGTCTGGCATAAACTCACATGTTTGCTATGAAACAAAGGGCAGGATAAAAGAAAGAAAGAAAGAACATCAGTGCTGAGGGATAGGGAGAAATTGGATTCACTTTACATTTAAATGTGAACCTACTTCATTTCCACTTTCCTAAACAATATGAGAACTGAAACACAGCCATCCTTCAAAATTTGCACCTATCTGAATTTTGCTATGCAGTTCTCTAGCCAAGTAATGTGTAAAAAATACATATACCAGGGTAATGTGTGCATATAAATGCAAGTATCAGTAAAAATACCATACAAAAATACCTTATATTAGGTGAAATTGCTTCCAAAAATGTGTACATGAGGCAAAACTGCATACAACAATGTGTACATTAGAAATTTGCACTAAAATGCTGATGAATTTCCACCAGGCAAAGTGATATGGAAATATAGAAAACTGTATTTGGAAAAATGAGAAACTGAGAGAAACCAAAATTGACATATTCACTCATCCCTAGACAGTTGTCCCATTCCAACAACTTTTTAACTTGTGTGGTTTTGGTATAGTAACCTTTGCTTAGTGAGGCTGCATGAACCTGTGGGCTCCCAGAGAGGATCTCACATTAGCTTTGCTCGTCGCTTGTCCTCCTTACTGCTGTGCCAAGCTAGCTCAGCGTTTGGTTCAGCATGTCATCTGAACTGACTTGTGTTTAAGCTCTCTCCTCACTAACCATGAGCTATAGCCAGGGTTTGTTCTTGCAGCAGCTTGGCTTAGCATGTCATGCAAACACAGCCAGTGCAACTGCAATAGCTGGTCCAAAGAAAACATCTCCACATCTCATACTGTGTGCTATAGGGTGGAATCAATGTTGTTACCACCTTGAGTGGAGACAGATTAACATTACCCCATGTTTCTGGGAAGATTCTCGAGTTGGTCTTTCCTATGGGAGGGGGTCTGCGGACTGTGTGGGGCAGGAGTGCCCAATAGGAGGGGGAGCCACCATAGTATTTAGGACTGCTCCACCCCCTCCTCTCCCTCTTTTCACAGCCATAGCTACCCTTCCTCCTGCCCTCCACAGAGTGGCCTTTTGCTAGTCGGCTTTGCTGAGGCTGAGTAGGAATTGTTTTGGGGGGAACCCGATTGGCACTTGGGACTCTCTTTTTTTTAGGGCTTAGTTGTTGTGATTTGGTCCATTCGGTCTGTTTGGCATCCAGTGTGGGCAGGAAAGGGAAGGGAAGGCCTCATCTGACAGCCACCCTGAGTCACTGGTTGGTTAGGTGGCACTTCTGAGTTTTCACCCACAGTCTGAAGCTTTGGGATGCCCCGGGGCTTGCACACACATTAGTGAACGCTTGACAGTGGGGCCTGGGTGCACAGGCTGAGTCCAAATACCCAAGGCTCACTCAGTAAAGAGGGAGAGGTTTGTCACAATCCTTGACTGGGAAGCCGCCAATGCAGTGGTCTACATGCCCAGAGAGTGGAGGGATGCTTCCCTCATAGACATTTATTTAACTCTACCTGCCCAAACTTATTATACAGCCAAGAGAGTGGCTGTATACTATAGTGAGTAGGGATTTTTCGCGTTCTACCATGTTAAATGAAAATACCCCACCACACCCCTTTCTGGTGCTTTGTATAGTCCCAATTCAAAACAAAAACTTACAAGTGTTATAATGTTGGATTTAGAATTGCTTGCTCTACAACTCTGAAAGTTTTCTTGGTGATACACAACCTCCCCACGGAAAATCCACAGGTTAAAGTAAAAAACAGGAACAAGAAGCCGTTTGGACTTTTTTCTTGAGAAGTTCTCATAATCTGTTGTCGTTCATTAAAACTCAGAGATGACTGTAAGGTATCTCTAATCATATCCCTGAGCTTGCCCCAAACACAGACCATCTTCAGTAGGTTTAAAGTAAAAAACCGGCATGGTTTGTTTTTAATTAATAGATTAAAAAATGCATTACCGTGGGTTATAACGTCACGCAGGCGCAGTAGAAACCAGGAGTTCTTTCGTTTCACTCCCCTCCCCCCTCCCCTGTGATTGGTGGGCAACAGACATGTGACTCACACTGGCCTTCTGCTGAGCTTGCTCTTCCCTCGTGCTCTGTGTGAGGAAACATGAGAGAGAGAGGGGGAAAAATGGCCAGTGGAGGGAGAAAGCCAGAGGGCAAGGATGACGGAGAAGGCAGCAGCAGGATGGAGGTGAGTGACGGTGATGTGTGTGTGTGTGTGTGTGTGTGTGTGTGTGTGTGTGTGTGTGTGTGTGTGTGTGTGTGTGTGTGTTCCCACCCCTGCTGTCTCTCGCAGCCTGCTGTTTCCACTGGCTCAGTTGCCCTGTCACCCCCCACCCCCTATCCTTAAATGGGTTTATAAATTACAAAAGCTCCAATACTTTTTGTTTAAAGTGTGTGTGGCTGTTTGACCTGTGCTCTTAACATTACGACGCTGAAGTTGGTTCCTGGTTCCCAGTTCCCAGTTCCTTATTTGCTTGAAAGTTCAAAACACTAAAAAAGGGGAAAAGTTGACAGCTACAGCAACTTCAAGCCAAATTTCATATGTCTCTGAACCCCAAAATATGTTGGGGTACCCTGTATGATATATCACTGTGATCGGGGGACTCTCCCCATCAAGAATAACAATATATTTATGCAATCAAAATCAACAGGCTTCTGATATTATCATAAATACATAATGATGTCATAAAATCATAAAAAAATAAGTAACTGGGGGTGCCCACCCCAAAAACTGCACATAGAGCACACCTAGCATTTTGCTAGAATATATTTCACCTCCCACTGTTTTATATTGTGCAAATTGACACACTCCTGAGGTCCACTGGAGACTATTCTGCAGAAGTCAGCGCCATTATTATGTTTGGAGTTTTTTAGTGTAAATTTTGCAAAGTGTTGCTGTACTTCACATATTCACAGAAATAGAAACAAAAGAAAATGATTTCCTATAGGAAACTTCACTAAAATTGCAAAGGAAATCAGACATATTCAAAGTGACCATCTGAACTATATCAACTGTCTTAATAATGTTGCTTCCTCCCTGCTAAAACAAGATCAGCACAGCACATGTCTTCTTTCTATTCTTTGGGCTGATTGCAGGTGTTGCCACCACTCACCATATGCTCAGAGGCACATGTTACCAAATTCTTCCAAGCTACACAGGAAGTGGATTGGACTGTGAAAGACCAACTCAAATGGTGTTTGCATTTTGACCAATTTGTAGGGCAGTCCAATATCTCAGAGAGGAGGTCAGGTCTCCTGCTCCCCTGGTGCATTCACTATAGCTGCCCAATTTCCCTGCTTTTTAAAGTTTGATAGAAATAGCTGTGGGCTACAGGTACATTCTTAAACCGCAAAGTTTTTTGCCTATTAGTGAATCTTATTGGCTTCTTATTGCAGATCTTCCAATGGTTATATTTAAATAAAACATTTCCCCACCTATATTACGTCTCATTACTGCCTTCTGGGGTGTCAAGGCAAAAGCCATTGCGGAATAATTGTCACCAGTCAAACATTTATTGTATCAACCAAAGATTGTCAGTCTCTTTGTGGGCAAAAATGAGAGAGAGAGAGAGAGAGAGAGAGAGAGAGGGTGGGGTGGGTGGGGGGGTGGGGGGGGTCTGTGTATAAAAGAGGACCATTATCTATACATTGATATTCAGCAAAACAAGAAACAGCAGTCTCCCTCATCATCTTAGTTTTAATGCTCTCCATAGCTTTGGCAGAGCTGATCTATCCAGCAACTTCATTTACATGTGTGGATCTTCCACACATGTGCAGGCACAATAGGAGGATCAAGAAAAATAATTCTCAGCCCAGTAATATGCATAATGGCACAGAACTGTCGAATTCACTACCCAAGATTAGGGCTGCTTGAAGAATTTGATCTGACCTGAACCATATCTCTCAGACTAATGTGTAAATTGAACTTAGTTGTCCACCTGCTTTGCATCTTTTGAATGTTCTGGTGCAGTCTTTGGCTTAACAAACAAAATTCATTTAAAATTCATATTATTTTGGAAAGAGAATGCTTATTTAAATTTGAATTTGTGTGCAGATTTTAAAATGACTTCAGATGATGCAAAAATGGGTCTGAATAGATTTCTGAGTGAACACATGCAAAAGTGATACAGATCAGAAACTGATTGAATTGACCAACTGTATTTAAGAAGTGAAGGATGGTGATTTGCTTACTCAGCTTTAAAAAGGATTACATAAATCCTAATGTGAAATCTGATTACCTATGCTAACTAAAGAGAACCCTCATATTCAGGAAATGATCATCACTTTAATTCCCTACTTGAGAGCTTCTACAGCAACTTGGCTGCTGAATTAGTTGGAGCTTGATCTGATGTAGAACAACAATTCTCATTCTTAAGTTACATCATTTAACAGAATGGGCAGTTCTGGTGCATTGCCATATAGCAGATTGGCACTAATAGGGGGGTGTACGTAAATGTAAGGCTGAAAGCACAAAACATATTGTGGATGATAATTTAGATGCTCTGGCCAATTACATTCACCCAACATCTCAAATTCAAGATGGGCCTGAATGAGTATGCATTTCAATAAAATAATTTAATTGTACTAATTCTGTTTAGAGGTGAATATTTTAGATTTAGATTTAGATGAGAAAGTAAGAAGAAACGGGGTTGCTTTAATTGTGAGAAGGATGTAGCAAAAGCAATTGGGAACTATAACGCAAGGTCTGAGCAAGTTATATCAATGAGATGTAACAGGAAACCTATTAACATAACCATCATCCAAGTCTATGTTTCAATGGCAAATGCAGAAGAAGAGGAAGCAGGGAACAGAGAAAAACTAGGAATTGTGGGAAAATGGGGTTTGGAGATAGAAATGAAGCAGGAGAAAGACTTGCTGAATTCTGTGAAGCCAATAATTTGTTTCATGCAAACACATTTTTTGAGCAACTGAAAAGGCAACTGTACACGTGGACATCACCAAATGATCAATATAGGAATCAAATCAATTATATAATTGGTAGCAAAAGATGGAGAAGCTCCATACTTTTTGCAAAAACAAAACCAGGAGAAGACTACAGTACAGATCATGAACTGGTAATATTGAAAATCACAGTAAAGCTAAAGTAGAACAACAAAGCAATCATAATGCCAAAATACAATTTAAATAACATCCCAGAAGCATATAAAGATCAAATAAGGAACAAATTTTAGGCTTCCAACTTAGTTGACAGAGAACCAGAAGAACTGGAGTGAAGTCAGAGACATGATCAGGGAAGAATGCAAAAAGACAATACCTCTAGTTAAAAAGAGAGAAAGACCTCAGTGGATAACTGAAGAAACTATTAAAATGGTTAAAGAGAGATGAACACCAAAGCAAAAGCAAAAGGAGAAAGAAACATGGTTAGAACCCTAAATGCAAACATACAGCGCCTAGTATGTAGGGACAAAGAGAACTATTAAATAGTTATTGTATAGAAATAGAAGAGGACAACAAAAAAGGTAGAACAAGAGCCCTATTCCAAAAGATTAGATAAATTAAAGGGAAATTTAAACCAAGGGTAGGGATGTTGAACAATCAACAGGGGAACACACTGACTAACCGAGATAAAATAAAAGGGCAATGGAAACAATACACTGAAGAACTCTATAAAACGGATGCAAGAATGACAGATTCATTCATGGAGGAAACATAACATGAAGAACCAGAAATTTTAGAATGTGCGGTGAAAGCTGCTCTTAAAATACTTGGAAGAAACAAATCACCAGGAACAGAGAGTGTGCCAATAGAGTTGCCACACACTACTGAGACTGAATCTGTCCAAATTTTGACAAAAAATAGTCAAAAAATATGGAAAAGAAAACAATGGCCCACAGAATGGAAGCGTTCAATATACATCCCAATTGCAAGGAAAGGGGATTCCAGGGAATGTAGTAATTATCAAACTATTGCCTTAATATCCCATGCAAGTAAAGTAATGCTGAAGATGCTACAACAAAGGCTCTTACCATATATGGAGTGAGAAATGCCAGACATCCAAGCTGGATTTAGAAAGGGAAGAGGCACCAGAGATCGTATCGCAAACATACATTGGATAATGGAAGGGAGCAAGGAATTTCAGAAGGAAATCACCCTGTGCTCTATAGATTACAGCAAAGCCTTTGACTGTGTAGATCATGAAAAACTATGGAATGCTTTAAAAGAAATGGGGGTGCCACAGCATCTGATTGTCCTGATGTGCAACTTATACTCTGGACAAGAGGCTACTCTAAGGACAGAATATGGAGAAACCAATTGGTTCCCCATCGGAAAGGGTGTGAGACATGGGTGTATTTTATCACTCTATTTGTTTAATCTATATGCAGAACATATCATACGGAAAGCAGGACTGGACCAAGATGAAGGAGGTGTGAAAATTGGAGGGAGAAATATCAATAATTTAAGATACGCAGACGATACCATACTGCTAGCAGAAACCAGTAATGATTTGACTACAGGACTACAACTGAACATCAAGAAGACTAAATAACAGAAGATTTATGTAACTTTAAGGTTGACAATGAGGACATTGAACTTGTCAAGGATACCTTGCCACGGTCATTAACCAAAATGGAGACCATAATCCAGAAGAAGGCTAGGACTGGGGAGGGCAGCTATGACAGAACTAGAAAAGGTTCTTAAATGCAAAGATATATCACTGAATGCTAAAGTCAGCATCATTCAGACCATTGTATTCCCGATCTCTCTATTGATGTGAAAGTTGGACAGTGAAAAAAGTGGTTAAGAGAAAAATCAACTCATTTGAAATGTGGTGTTGGAGGAGAGTTTTGCGCATACCATGTTTTTGCGAAAAAGACAAATAATTGGATGTTAGAACAAATTAAACCAAAGCTATCACTAGAAGCTAAAATGATGAAACTGAGGTTATCATACGCTGGACACATAATGAGAAGACATGATTCACCAGAAAATACAATAATGCTGAGAAAAACAGAAGGGAGTAGAAAAAGAGGAAGACCAAACAAGAGATGGATTAATTCCATAAATGAAGCCACAGACCTGAACTTACAAGATCTGAACAGGGTGGTTTGTAACAGATGCTACTGGAGGTCACCGATTCATAGGGTCACTGTAAGTCGTAATTGACTTGAAGGCATATAACAACAACAATTTTAGATAATTGTTACATATGAAAACAAAACCCTCAGTCACATATAGGTGAAAGCAAAGAATAATGGACATCTCGGGGGAGGGTCTTCTTTGTGCACCATTAGACATTTGGGGTATCCACCACCACTGCTGCAAAATTGTTAAATACAAAAGCACATAAACCACACATTCAGTATTATCTTCCCCATCACTTTGCTGCATTTTCTAGTTCTATTAATATTGCTCAAATTTACTCCCATTCCATAGCATCTGAAATGCTACTGAGAGCCTACCATCCAATTCCCAGCTCAAATCTTCTGACTTTCTCCTCACCTCCTTCCTAAGTATCTGTCTGCTGCCTGCATCTTTCAGATTTCAGTGGGAAAAGGCAATTGGAGTTCATTTAAGGACCAGCTCATCTTAGCTGGCTTTCAAATTGTTTTGATGCTTTTGGTTTATCGAGTTATTCTTTTCTCTTCCTCTGCCAAAAACAAGAGATATAACCAAACACTTCTTTGTGAGACATTCATATAAATCAAATAACAATAATCCAGCTTCCTCCTGAATGCCTGAAAACAGTTGCTAGGTGCTTTTAGTATGATTGGTACTTCTTTGCTGACTACAGTTCTTTGTCTTTTTACTATAATGAGAGGCGGGCAGAGCTCTGCTTGAGTCTAGAAACACTGTTATTTAAGGCTAGCATAATGATAACAGAAATATTCAATATTTATATGCATGTCTAATTCGGAGAGACAAAAATAAGGCCTCTCATATTTGTAAGCTGGCCCACAGGGTTGTTGGATTCCATTCATGGTAATGCTCCTGTGCCTTTTAGTACGACACAAAAGGTGTTAACCTATACAACAGTATATCATAAATGCACTGTAGCTGCCAACGGTTCATGGCCCTGGGGTCAAACTGCTGTTTGACAAATCCACCTCATGGATTTTGAGGAGGTGATGGAGTGGGGGAACAAATTCTCCTCAGTTCTAGCATTAAACACCCCCACTTCCACAGAAGCCGTAGCAGAAAAGGAGCCCATCTTGCCACCACCTCCCCAGTCTGAGGAACCCACACTGCCATCCTCGGAGTCTGAGGACTCTAGCCTAGGAACCACTCAAAGCCACAGTCTCCCCAATGCTGTTGGAGTCAACAGCTGTTAAATCAAGCAAGGTCCCTTTAAGTACAAGAAACGTCTTCCAGTAGTTGCAGAAGAGCTAAGCTCCAAGATGGAGCTGCCCTATTTAAGGCTAGGGATGCTTGCTGCTGAAGCAACATTTGCAAGACTCCTTGTGATTTGTACTTGGAGCTGGCCAGTGTGTTACCTTACATCTGAAGCTTTGCCTTGCCTAGAACCTGAACTCTTGCATTGGATTGGGACTCCTGTTGGAACTCCTCTGTGGCCTGAAACCCACATCAGGCTGTGACCACTATCTGCCACAGAGCACAATAGCCCCCTCAATTTTTTTTGCCAGTGTTAAAAGTCAAAAAGAATTATGTGGACTGGGGTGGGGCAATCCTGTCAGGGATGACTCCAAGGGATAATGAAGGGTGCTGGGCAGTTCTCCAAATATTTCCTGACTTATTTCATTTGCTTTCCATCTTTCAATTATAGTGTATTAGATCATATATTAAGCTCCTTGACCCCTTAATAATGGCCATGGCCACCCTTCACTCCCCCAGACTAGGTTTTCTGGTGTTGCATGTGATTTATATTACAATTTTAAAAGCTTACCTAACATTCCTTGCCTGAGCAGGAACTTCCAAAGTCATCTCAAATTTCATGTTAAGGAAAAAAAAATCCACCACAGCATTTAGAGACTTCCCTGAGCAAGTCATCTATTATTATTGACATTCTTTTTGCTTTCTGTGAAATCCCTACAGTTCTCCCCCAACAGCTTTCTGCATGCAGCCTGGCCAACGCTAGTAGGGATATAGGTTTATTCAGAAATCTCATAAGTTAGCTCTCGCTGTCATGGCCAGACTTTTATGGGCCTTCCGTATAGTATTGCTAATCAGCTCCCACCTAGTACTGCTGCTTCCTCCACTTTGAAACATCATCATATCTCCTCTCTTGGCTTGGTGCTTTTCCTCCCCTTTCTCTGTGTAGACAAGGATGAAGGAAGGGAAGTCAATTTAGCCCACTGCAGCTGCAAGAGAGTGAAGCCAGAAAAAAGCTGAGATGGAGGGGCAAATGTCCAGGCCATATGGTGAGAGTGGCCTTGCCGAAGAAAAGATTATCAGGATCCCTGGTCAGTGCTGCTGCTTGCTGCCATTTACTCACCCTGGATGTGTCTATTCAGTGGGCTTTGGTGGCACTTTTAGAGGGAGGCTTAGCAGAGCTATCACTTGGCTCCAACCTATGGTGCATGGCCACCTGCCACCGATATAGATGCTCAGTCCCAGAATCCAGTGTTTGACATCTGTGTTGGGCATTGCATTTTGGGATGGGTAATCTAAGATGGTGGCCACCTGCCATGGTTCACAAACTTCCTACTATCCAAAAGTGCCATGCCACCACTCATTGAGTAAACATATCCAAGAGCAGGAAGTGAATGTGTAGTGGCGGAGGCAGCAAGTAGAGCAGGGCAGAATACCAATAGCATCAGAGTGAGCAAGGTTGGTGATTAACCCTTCTGAATACTGGAGCTCACAACCGGTGCCTGACCATGCCAGCCTCAGATGTCAGGCCTGATAGATGTGTTTAAGATTGAGGTCTTGGAGCAGGCAGTACTGAGCACATTGTAGCATTCTTACATAGGGCTGGAATATTAAACTTCCCTCTGCTCCTAAGAGATATTTTAATAACTCTGTAGCAGCTATTAAAATGTGATTACAATTGCATGATGGGAGCAAGCAGGGTGCACTGAATGGCTCTATCTCCACTGTCTCATTCCTTTCACTGCTTTCCACATGTTGGAGAGGAAGGCCTGATGTGCTCTCTATGTGTAAGCTCCCCAAGTTATTTAGAATTCTGATTTCTTATGAAAGGCCTGTAGTATCAGGGTACCTAAAGGGTTAGAGTTCTCACAGGATTATTCCAAGTCCCTTCCCAATTAAAAATGAGTCTATAGCCCTTTTACTTATGTATATATATGGAAAAGCAGGCAGGCAATATTATGCCCGGTTTCTCACTAAGACATAAACCTGTTCCCACCTTCCAACATAGTAGCAAATGAATGCAAAGACTCTGACAATAAATCGGTGCTTATTTTTAAGTTGTAAACACTAAATTATTGTTTTATTACAGTTTAATGCAAATAACTTTAAACATCTTTGCTCACATGTTGATGTTCTGGTTG
This sequence comes from Rhineura floridana, assembly GCF_030035675.1. NCBI lineage: Eukaryota > Metazoa > Chordata > Lepidosauria > Squamata > Rhineuridae > Rhineura > Rhineura floridana. The sequence goes on from NC_084481.1 coordinate 66,546,512, forward strand.
TTGTCGTCCATTGATTTCAGCCCTTCCTTCCAGTGCACCCTTAGATCTCTTCTGCACAAGACTTCTGTCTACTTGCCTGGAATATATAACCTCCAGACTGCCAAATAGATGCTCAGCTACTGACAGTGACCCCAGATCAGCTTTGTTTGCTACATATGCGATGAAGGTGGTTTATTTTTTTTAAGCTGCATTACACTAGTCACAGTAAAATGCATTTATTCCAGGGACCTAAATGTTTTTATTTATATATGGAATCCACTAGTAACTTCCAGTACTTTAGCTGTAACAGCAAGTGCCTTTTTAAAAAGGAAAAGGGGAAAAAAAGAGAGACAACATCACCATGGGAAATAAAATGGATTTCTTCACAGAAGCAAATGTAATAATATATAGTGCAGCATCAATTAGTATATCCATGAGAAATAAATGTAGTGCATCAAAAAGCAGTTTACAGGGAGCTAGTTGCTGATACTTTTTACATATTTGCTATTAATATTGTATATTTGCCCATCCAGGCAGGCCAAGAATGGATATGAATAAGTTGAAACTTGTCCATTACTCCCCACTCTGATGTTTACTAGAACCCACGTCAACAAGTGTTTATCAGGCGTGTGCATAAACCACAAGATTTGCCCTGTATCTGTGTTTTTTTAAAAAAATCTGATCTGTTTCTGGGTCACTCTTTGTTCTATCCACTTTGATCTGTAATTGAAATCCTAAACTGCTCTGGTTAAATTAAGCTGTATGTTTCTCCCATTCTCAGTAATGGGGGATCTAAAAATAGCTATAACATGTTCCTCTTTGGGCCAAAGTGGATGAAATTTACAGGCATGAGCCCCTCTACAGTGGAGTAATCCTGCCAAATTGCAGACAAATAGGTTAAGAGCTTTTTGAGGGGGAAGTAAAAGGGATTCACTTCCTTTCACAATACCTTACGGAGGAGGAGCGAGTTTTGTCTCTTACGCTTTCTCACTTTGAAATAATTAAGATGTGGCCAAATGTTTGTATTCTTGCTTGTACAATTTTTAAAAAAACTGCAACTTTACAAAAGCCTTATTTGTGTTCTCCAATAAGCCTTACAGACCTCTGATAGATCTTACAGCATGAGGATGTCTACAATGCTACCTGAGGAGTTCTGAAGAGCCTAGTTTATTTTCTTAAAGCAGAGCAATACAAGATTAAAAAAACCTTAGATGAAGCTTTTAACTTTAAAAAAGTCCTCCACTGCTGTGCTTTAACAAAAATAAAAATCCAGAGTTCTTCAGCTTGGGCAGGTTCACTTCTTGAAAAGAAGAAATGGCTATAGGAAAACACAGAGCTATAAGGGACAGAAAAAGACAGAAAAACAGAGTGACACAAGGCTTTGTGAAGGGGGAAAGTTATTGACATCACACTTTGACTCAGAAAGAAGGAAAGATTCCCAAACCATCCTGTTTCACCTCATTATTTCTCTGGACAGGCCAGCCTACAAAAAATAAGAACCCCTCCCATATAAATATAAAACATAACCACAAAATCAAAAACTGCACAAATACAATAGTAACAAAACTCACCATACTCTCAAGTTAAAAACCCAGATTTAAAAAATGAAGAGCCCAGCCCTTACCAATTATTTAAAAGGCCTGCATGAAAAGCCTCACCTGAAAAGACCACAAAGGTGGTGCCAGGCAGGTCTTGTTTGAAAGTCTTTTTCATCACTGGGGTAGCACCGCCAAAAAGGCCTTATCCCTAGTGGCCACCTGCCACACTTCATTAAGTAGTAGCATTGAACACAGAGCCTTGAAAGATGATCTTAAGGTTTGGTAGGGTACCTATGAGAGAAGACAGGCTTTCAGACAATTTGGTCTCAAGCTATTTAGGGCTTTAACAGTTAAAAACATCACTTTAAATTGGGCCTGGAAACAAGTGCAGCTGACAAATCACATACATTTGAACACGGAGAACAAACAGGAGTTTGACAAAGGAGCTGTAGCGAGGAAAGGAAAAAGGCCAAGAGGGCTCTGAAGCCGTGTGTTCTGAAGGGCTCCATAGCAGCTTGATTGGAAGAGGTGTGGCCTAATAGCTATTGGCTGAAGGGTGTGGCCTGAGAACTGCTGAGGGCAACAAGCAGCAGCTGTTTTGCTGGGACTTTCATTATGTTTCCTGACTCCTGATAGAGCAGAGCAGAGGGAGCTGTCTCAGTTGGTCTACAGGTGAGGAGATATAAACAAGCCAGCTTTCAGAGAGAGAGCGAACAGGAGTTTGACAGGGGAGGTCCCTAAAAATAAACCAAACAAATTACTAATTTTCCTTGTACAGCGCACCACATACCTGTGGGACTCTCAAGTTTACCCTGAAGTAGGACAGCACAAAGCACAGGCCACTCCAAAACAAGTAGTCAGAAAGAAACGAAAGGTAGAAGAGAGTATGAATGGGAAGGATACTTCAGTGGTTGTGACCTGCAAGGTGTGTGCCATGTTTGTTTTCTTGCCTGAGAACAACATGGCATACATGTGCAACAAGTGCAAGCTCATGGCACTGTTGGAAGAAAAAGTGAGAGGCCTGGAACGGCAGGTGGCCACACTGAGGACTATAAGAGAAGATGAAGAGTTCTTAGACAGAATGCTGGAACAGCAGCAGCAAAGAGAAGCGGAGGTGGAAGAGCAACAGCATGTGGTAGCAGAAGAGGAGACTGCTTTGGAGAGGAACAACAAAGTGGAGGAAACTCCGTGGGAAAGGGTGACAGTTAGGAGCAGAAGAGCTAGAAGACACCCTTCACCAGTGGAGCTAAGGAACCGCTTTCAATCACTAGAGGATGAGACTGGAGGACAGCCTGTGGTGGAAGAATTGCAGGAGACCCCATGCGACAACAAGCAAGAGGCTGAAGCTCAATCAAACAGGGACAATGAAACCATGCCCCACAACAAGAAGAGACTAGTAGTGGGAGACTCCCTACTGCATGGGATTGAAACCCAAGTATGCCGAGAACATCCGTGGACTCACCAGGTATGCTGTCTACCAGGAGGATGGATTAGAGATGTGACGGAAGGGTTGCCATCACTCATCAAGCCCACTGACAGGTATCCCTTTCTTCTCATCCATGTGGGAACAAATGATACTGCCAAACAAAGCTATGAAGAAATCACATAAGACTTTGAAGATCTGGGAAGGAAACTCAAGGACTTTGCGTCCCAGATAGTTTTTTCATCCATCCTCCCAGTACTTTAAGTACTTAGAAGAGGAGTGGAAAGGGAAAGGAAAATACTCCATGTGAATGAATGGCTATGAAGGTGGTGCCCACGTGAGAGATTTGGATTCCTGGAACATGGATTGCTGGCAAGTGATGGGTTGCATCTCACAAGGACTGTGAATAATGTGTTTGGGCACAGCATGGAGAAATTCATCAGGAGGGCTTTAAACTGAATCCTAAGGGGGAGGGAGACGTAAACGGGGTGGTAACAACTGATGAAGGCTTGTGCACAGTAATGGGAACAGAGAGATCGGCTGTAGTAGGGCCCAGTAACAGTCCTCAGAAAAACGTAGTAAGGAAGCCAAGCCACAAATCACATGGTCTTCAATGTTTGTATACTAATGCGCAGAGCATGGGAAACAAGCAGGATGAACTTGAACTCTTAATACAGGATGGTAATTAAGACTTGATAAACTGAAACCTGGTGGGATGATTCCCATGACTGGAATACAGCAATTGAAGGATATAGCTGTTCAAAAAGAACAGAAGGAATAAAAAGGGAGGTGGAGTTGCACTATATGTTAAAAATATATATCCCTGCACAGAAATACAGGAAGATAAGCTTGGTAGCTCCATCAAGAGTATCTGGATTAAAATTAATGGGGCAAGTAATAAAAGGAATGTGGTGCTTGGAGTCTACTACCGACCACCCAATCAAGGAGAAGATAAGAATGTAACTTTTGAAAAGCAAATTGCCAATGTTTCAAGGAGGCATGATGTAGTAGTAATTTGGGGATTTCCATTATCCCGATATCGGTTGGGAGACAAATTCTGCCAAACACGGCCCCTCGAAGACATTTCTGACTTGCATTGGAGATAACTTTCTCCTACAGAAAGTGGAGGAAGCAACCAGAGGATCAGCTATCTTGGACTTGATTCTAACCAATAGAGATGATTTGGTGGATGAAGTGGCAGTTATGGGAACTCTGAGGGAAAGTGACCACACCATACTTGAATGCTTGATTTTAACAGAAGCAAAAGCTGAGAGTAGCCATACGCACACCCTGGACTTCAGGAAATGTGATTTTAATAAACTCAGAACAATTGTAAGTACGGTCCCATGGCAAGCGAGCCTAATGAGAAAAGGAGTCCAAGATGGGTGGGAGTTTCTAAAAAAGGAAATTCTAAAAGTGCAATGGCAATCAATTCCAACAAGGGAAAAGGAGGGGGAACAGCAGAAGAAGCCAATGTGGCTTCACAAAAAGCTTAGAGATGACCTGAAAACAAAAAAGAACACATACAGGAAGTGGAAAGGCGGCCAGGCCACAAGGGAAGAGCACAGGCAGGTATCACAAAATTGCCGGGATGGTGTCAGGAAAGCTAAAGCTGAGAATGAGCTGAGGCTAGAAAGGGATGCTAAAAGCAACAAAAAAGCTTTCTTCAGGTATGTCCATAGTAAAAGACAGAGAAAGGAAATAGTGGCACAGCTACTCAATGAGGATGGCAAAATGACAAAGAAAGGCAGAAGTGCTCAATTCCTACTTTATTTATTTATTTATATTTATTTATTTGATATATTTTTATACCGCCCCACTAGCATAGCTCTCTGGGTGGTGTACAGCAAAAATACAAAATACATACAATAAGAATCCATAATAATACAACAAAAACACATATAGAATAATGAAAATCTAAAATCAATTACAGGAAATTTAAACTAGATAAGATTAAAATTAGATTAAAATGCCTTGGAAAAGAGGAAAGTTTTAACTTATTTATTTATTTATTTTATTTAATTAAGCTTATATACCGCCCGACTAGCAACAGCTCTCTGGGCGGTGAACATTAAAAATACAATAAAAATAACACAAAACTGTACACAAAACTGTACAGTCTAAAATCAAAATATAATAATTTAGAATTAACAGGAATTAAAATGCCTCAGAGAAGAGAAGGGTTTTAACCTGGCGCCGAAAAGATGATAGTGTCGGTGCCAGGCGCACCTCCTCGGGGAGACCATTCCATAGTTCGGGGGCCACCACTGAGAAGGCCCTAGATCTTGTCACCACTCTCCGGGCTTCCCTATGAGTCGGAACCCGGAGGAGAGCCTTTGTAGTAGACCGTAGTGTACGGGCCGGTTCACATCGGGAGAGGCGTTCCGACAGATATCATGGTCCCGCGCCGTATAAGGCTTTATAGGTAAGTACCAACACTTTGAATCTGGCCCGGAAGCATATTGGAAGCCAGTGCAAATGGGCTAGCACAGGTGTTATATGCTCAGACCGCTTAGTTCTTGTTAGCAGTCTGGCCACCGCATTTTGCACTAGCTGTAGCTTCCGAATCGTCTTCAAAGGTAGCCCTACGTAAAGCGCATTGCAGTAGTCCAGACACGAGGTTACCATAGCATGTACCACTGATGAGAGGTCCTCCTTACTCAGATAGGGACGTAGCTGGGCTACCAACCGAAGTTGGTAGAATGCATTCCGGGCCACCGAGGCTACATGAGCCTCAAGTGTGAGGGAAGAGTCTAAGATGACTCCCAGACTACGCACCTGTTCCTTTAGGGGGAGTGTAACCCCATCCAGGACAGGGTATATATCCACTATCCGATCAGAGAAACCATCCACCAACAGCATCTCAGTCTTGTCAGGATTGAGTCTCAGTTTGTTAGTTCTCATCCAGTCCATTGTCGCAGCCAGGCAACGGTTCAGCACGTTGACTGCCTCACCTGAAGAAGATGTAAAGGAGAAGTAGAGCTGCGTGTCGTACTTGGCGCCGAAAAGAAAGCAGCGTCGGCGCCAAGCGCACCTCATCGGGGAGACTGTTCCACAATTCGGGGGCCACCACTGAGAAGGCCCTAGTTCTTGTTACCACCCTCCGAGCTTCTCTCTGAGTCGGAACTCAGAGGAGGGCCTTCGATGTAGAACGTAGTGTACGGACAGGTTCATATCGGGAGAGGCGTTCCAGTAGACTTTGGCTCAGTCTTCTCCCAAAAAAGAGTCTATGACCCTCCCGGGAAACATGAAGTAGAAAGGGCAGGATTGGAACTTGAGATTGATAGACAAATGGTCAAGGAATACCTAATCACTTTGAATGAGTTCAAATTGGCAGGGCCCGATAAACTGCATCCTAGAGTATTGAAGGAACTGGCTGAAGAACTCTCAGAAATGCTGTCTATTATCTTTGCGAAATCATGGAGGACTGGTGAAGTGCCGGATGACTGGAGGAGAGCTAATGTTGCCCCTATTTTCAAAAAGGGCAAGAAGGAGGAACCAGGGAACTACAGACCAGTCAGCCTAACATCAATCCCTGGAAAAACTCTGGAGCAGATTATAAAGCAGTCAATCTGTAAGCACCTTGAAAGCAATGCAGTGATTACTAGGAGCCAACATGGATTTATGAAAAACAAATCCTGCCAAACTAATCTTATCTCATTTTTGTATCGGGTAACCTCCCTTGTAGACTGTGGGAATGCTGTGGACATAATATACCTCGAATTCAGCAAAGCTTTTGACAAAGCGCCCCATGAGATTCTGATTAGCAAGCTAGCTAAATGTGGGCTGGATGGAACAACTATCAGGTGGATCCACAGTTGGTCCAGAATCATACTCAAAGAGTGCCTATAAATGGTTCCTTCTCAAACTGGGCAGAAGTAATGAGTGGGGTACCATAGGGCTCGGTCCTGGGCCCAGTGCTTGTCAACATTTTTATTAATTACTTGGATGAGGAGGTACAGAGCATGCTTATCAAATTTGCAGATGATACAAAATTGGGGGGCATAGCTAATACTGTGGAAGACAGAAAGAAAATACAAAGGGACCTTGATTGGCTAGAGCATTGGGCTGAAAACAACAGAATGAAATTCAACAGGGATAAATACAAAGTTCTACACTTAGGAAAAAGAAACCAAATGCATAGTTATAAGATGGGGGATACCTGGCTCAGCAATACAACATGTGAGAAGGATCTTGGAATTGTCATTGATCACAAGCTGAATATGAGCCAAAAGTGTAATGTGGCTGCAAAAAAGGCAAATGCTATATTGGGCTGCATTAACAGAAGTATAGTTACATGAAGTACTAGTTCCCCCCTATTCAGCACTGGTTAAGCCTCATCCTGAATACTGCATCCAGTTCTGGTCTCTGCACTTCAAGAAGGATGCAGACAAACTGGAACAGGTTCAGAGGAGGGCAACAAGGACGATCAGGGGACTGGAAACGAAGTCCTATGAGGAGAGACTGAAAGAACGGGGCATGTTTAGCCTTGAGAAGAGAAGATTGAGGAGAGATATAAATAGCACTCTTCAAGTACATGAAAGGTTGTCACATAGAGGAGGGCGGGATCTCGTCTCGATCGTCCCAGAGTGCAGGCCACGGAATAATGGGCTTAAGTTGCAGGAACCCAGATTTCGACTGGACATCAGGAAAAACTTCCTAACTGTTAGAGCCATACGACAATGGAACTAATTACCTAGAGAGGTAGTGGGCTCTCTGACACGAGGCATTCCAGAGGCAGCTGGACAGCCATCTGTCGGGAATGCTTTGATTTGGATTTCTGCATTGAGCAGCGGATTGGACTTGATGGCCTTGTAGGCCCCTTCCAACTCTACTATTCTATGATTCTACACAATATGCACACAGTGCCCTGTCCCACTTAATAATCTTAGAGACATAGTCTGGACCAGGTGCTGTTTCTGGACCATTTCTAAAGACATCCCTATGCACAACACTGGTTGCAGGTAGGACAAGGGAAAACAAGATATAATTCTTTCCCCTCCTAAACTCACTGGCATTTAACATGTTTTCTCTGCAATCTTCCACATATACATATACAAATAAACCTTTTGTGGATGGAAATATTTCAGCAACTGTTCATGTCTGGAATATGGTGAAATTGGCCTGCAGCATATGTGCTTCCTCTCCATCGCTCCCCCAGTCTCCTCACCACATGGAAAATACTTGATCACTTTAGCTTGGAGACCCCACATTAAAATAACTGCATGATCTTCCAGTTAGGGTGTTTACTTCTAGTGGTTTTCAGGATCCAAGGTTAGGGGAGATTATGCATTCAAACAACCAAGGCAAAGCTGGCCCAAGACATTTTGCTGCCTGAGGCAGAGGATCAGATGGCTCCCCTTCCAAGAAGCCAGCTAGATTGGCAAGTGAATCTTATACTGGCCATGGCACAGCATCCTCCACCACACCTGAGGGCAGCAAGCTACCTTAGGGGTCATAGGGCAGCCTGTGCTTGGCATACAAAACTCTGTCCTCCAACACCTTACCACCACTCCCTATCCCCCATCAGATGCCACCTGAGGCAGATGCCTCACTGTGTTTTCCAGTTTGGAAGTTTTCCAGTTTGGGAGTTTACTTCTGTGCACCATCAGCAGTATAAAATGTTGCACTTGGATGGCACCTGGAAGACACATAGACTGGGTCATTGTTCTAAATGCAAGTCCATACTTTGCTACAAGAAAGTGCTGACTTCTAATGTTTAACACTGCACTGAAAGCACTCTGAGTAAAACAGGACAATGTATTACTTTTGAATAGGTAGACAAAACATGTAACATTAAACAACAAAACACACTCATAGGGGAAAAGAGCTATTATTCATTTTTCTTTTTTTAAAAAAAGAAAATCCTGTGTGAAATTGCAAGCTTGTCCATTCTTTTTTATTTCCCCTGCCCCTAATCAGAATAACTACTGAGACACAAAGGCAAGAGGTGATAAAAAAGATAAGTGGGCAAGGACAGTTAAAGAGGCTGTAACACTTTCTGTGTCTCTGGTTCTTCCCCCCCCCCCATCATGCAAGGCAAAAGCTTCTGTCCCATCATGTTTGGGAAGATGGATGCAAAATAACAAGCACACATTTGTTGCTCATAGCAACTGGATGTTGTATTCCTTAACTAATGGCATTATGGCAATGAGGATGTGCATGAACCCTTTTGGAGACAGGGTTGGAATTGGAGGCAGTGAGGGAAAGGAGGGAAAGCATGAAGGGTTTTGTGAAACTGAAGACATCATTCACGTTATTAGAGTGCAAATAAAGAATGGCCTATTCAAAGAAATCCCGGACACAGTGTCAGCCACTGCTGCAACAGAAATAACTTCTTATGTAACTGAGCTTTGGTTGATGAACCAGAAAACCCGTATATCTTGCACAGAGAACAGAGTAGAGACTGAGTGTCTGGAGCCAATATTTAATTTTGTGTAGTAAATTTTACTTTTTCAATTATTTTGGAGATCCTTTGGGGATGAACTTTAAAACAGGCTATTAGTCCATGATGTCAAGCTGAGCTACTGATTATTTTATTTCATTTTTACCAGAAAAAGGAGGGCAAAAGGAAGATTAGCAATCCAAATATCGGTTGTTAACATTTGCTAGTACAGTTTACAAAACATACTGGCATCCCACTCCTATAAATCCATTTCACTTGTGGTACAACAGATGTTGTGTCACATACTACTCATACTTCAGGTGCAACCTGAACTCTGGCAAATGGAGCACTACCATCTTTCTCTGTCCCTGTCAAGGAAAGCCTCTAAATGGTCATTTATCATTACAAAATCTATTTCACAGTTGACCACTACATTACTGTTTTGTCAGAGATGCTTGAGGCCCTGCTTCCTGCTTAAAGTAGGATGCTCAGGAGCCAATGCAGCAGAGCTTGTACATGTGCTCATTCAGGGGTAGATGCAAATACCAGTCCTATATTATAAGCTCACAATATCACAAGGGTCCTAAACACCTAGTTGTATTGGCTTTCTTGGCAATAGAAAGAATGGTCCATAGGTCTAGGGCAGCTCTAGAATTTTGAAGGACGTGCTGTTTTATAGATGTCCTGCTAACTGAGATGATAATATTATACTAGCAATATTGTATTGTAAAAATCAGTAAACTCCAGCAGATACTTGTTCACTGAGAATGGAACTAAAATGTGCTAAAATGAAATCAAAATGATGGGTTGCACCCAACGTTAGTCATAAACTTAGGTCCACTGATTTCAATGGATTTACTATGAGTAAGCCTTATTTAGATTCAACTCATTATGCAAAGCTAAAAAAATGCTAAGAAAATCTAATTTGTGACCTATATTTATGCATATTGAGCAATTATTATTATTATTATTATTATATCCTGCCCTTCCTCCCAGTAGGAGCCCAGGGCAGAAAACAAAACCACTAAAAACACTTTAAAACATCATAAAAACAAACGTTAAAATACATTAAAATAAAACATATTTAAAAACATCTTTTAAAAAAAGGTTTTACAACATCTTTTTTTAAAAAAGGGTTAAAAACATATTAAAAAGTAATTCCAACACAGACACAGACTGGGATAAGGTCTCAACTTAAAATGCTTGTTGAAAGAGGAAAGAATTCAAAAGGCACCGAAAAGATAACAGAGATGGCACCTGTGTAATATTTAAGGGGAGGGAATTCCAAAGGATAGGTGCCACAACACTAAAGGTTCAATTTGTTTCTGGAATTGTGGGGAATGGACTTCCTGATAAGATGGTATCTGCAGGAGGCCCTCACCTGCAGAGCGCAGTGATTGACTGGGTATATAAGGGATAAGACGGTCTTTCAGGTATCCTGGTCCCAAGCTGTATAGGGCTATGTACATCAAAACCAGAACCATACACTTTCCCTGGTAGGTAATAGGTAGCCAGTGCAATTTTTTCAGAAGCGGGGTGACACGTTGGTGATACCCTGTTCCAGTGAGAAGTCCTGCCACTGCATTTTGCACCAGCTGCAGCTTCCGGACCAACCTAAAAGTTAGCCCCACATAGAGCACATTACAGTAATCCAGCCTGGAGGTTACCAGTGTATGGACAACAGTGGTCAGACTATCCTGGTCCAGAAAAAGCCACAGATGTCTTACCAACCGAAGCTGGTAAAAGGCATTCCTAGCCACAGAGGTCACCTGGCCTCTAGCAACAAAGATGGATCCAAGAGCACCCCCAGAGTATGGACCTGCTCTTTCAGAGGAAGCATGGCCCATCCAAAGCAGGCAACTGACCAATTATCCAAACTTGGGAACCACCAACCCATGGCATCTCCATCTTGCTAGGATTCAAACTCAGTTTATTGGCCCTCATTCAGCCCACCACCAAGTCCAGGCAGCGGTCCAGGGCTTGCACGGCCTCTCCCAATTCAGATGTTACAGAGAAATAGAGCTGGATATTGTCAGCATATTGCTAGCGCCTTGCCCCAAATCTCCTGATGACCGCTCCCAAGGGCTTCATATACATGTTAAAGAGCATGGGGGACAAGATAGTACCCTGCGGCACTCCGCAGCACAACTGCCAGGGGGCCAAAAGACAATCACTCAATGTTATTCTCTGAAAATGATCCTGGGTATTATACATGCTATAACCAGCGTTGATTTTTCAAATTCCACAATGTTAAATTGAAAATACTCCCCATGCCATTCTGATGCATCCCATAAGCTCATTTCAAAACAAAACCTTACAAAACGCTTGCTTAACAACCCTCTCAATTTTCATGGTGATATACAAAACAGTCAGAAAGAATTGAGAGGTCAAAGTCTAAAGAGAGAGAGAGAGAAAAACCCAGATACCTTTTGGACTTTTTTCTCTCTGAGTTCTCATAATCTGTTGAAATTCATTACAAATCAGCCATGTTCACAGAGTACCTGGAATCCTGTTACTGAACTTGCCCCATACTCTGACCTTCATCTTTTGCAGTTTAAAAGTTTAAAAAATGCCCGGCTGATTTTTAATTAATTTAAGAAATTTTGGTTGGAACCCTATGATAGTGTCGGGCATGCTCAGTAAGAACCAACTGTCAGTGTTCTAAAAGCCAGCCTCATAGCTGCTAGACTTGCCTAATCAGGCAGCCATATCCACACCAGACCTTTATTTCAGTTTAGACATTCATGGCTTCCTCCAAAGAATCCTGGGAAGTGTAGTTTGTGAAGGGTGCTGAGAGGAGATTCCTATTCCGCTGACAGAGCTCCAGTGGCCAGACTGGTTTAACAGTCAGTCACTCTGATTGAAGGTCTGTGAGGGGAACAGGGTGTTTCCTAGCAACTCTCAGCACCCTTCACTAACTACACCTCCAAGGATTTTTTGAGTGAAGCCATGACTGTCCAAAGTGAAATAAAGGCCTGGTGTGGATGTGGCCAGGGACAGCTTTAGTTTGAATTTGGGTGGGAGGCTACATGTGCCTGCTGTAGAATAAAATGATGGGGGGAACGCTGAAAAGCAATGATACTGTTCACAATGTTTTCCTTTTGGAAAGGAAAGGGGCTTCCCCTCTGCCCAGTGCCCACCCAGCCACCCAATCTCCTCCCTTCCCTCTCCTCCTACCCTCCCTGCCCCTCCCCCTGGTCACTGTTGGACTATGACCTGGGAGACCAGTGTTCGAATCCCCACATAGCCATGAAGCTCACTGAGTGACCTTGGACAGTCACTGCCTCTCAGCCTCAGAGGAAGGCAATGGTAAAACCACCTCTGAATATCATTTACCATGAAAACCCTATTCATAGGGTAGCCATAAGTTGGGGTTGACTTGAAGGCAGTCCATTTCCATTTTCAAACATGATTGCACAGAAATAAATCCCGCTGAACTCAGAAAGTATGCAACTGGTCAAACCCACCTTCCCTTCTCCTCCCTCCTCCTCCCTCTCCCTCCCCTCTCCCCTCCCTTTCTCCTTCCCTCTCCTCTCCCCTCCTCCTGCACCTCCCTCATGGTTAGTTTTACTTATCCTAACCATGATTAAATAGGAGTAAATCCCATTGAACTCAATAAGCATGCAAATGATCAGACCTGGCTTTCTCCTCCTTCCCCTCTCCTCTCCCTTCTTCCTTCCCTCACCTTTTCCTTCTTCCTCCTTCCCTGCCCACTCCAGCCATCCCTCCCTCCCCCCTGGTCAGTTTTACCTATCCTAAGCATGATTGCTCGGGAGTAAATCACACTGAACTCAATAAACATGCAAATGATCAAACCTGCACTTCTCCTCCCCTCCACCTCCTTGCTGCTCCCCTCCCTCCTCCTCCTCCCCTCCCCATCCCCTGTGGCCATTTTCACCTATCCTAAGCATGATTGCAGGGGAGTAAATCCAGTGTGGCTTAGTGGTTAGAGTGTTGGACTATGACCTGGGAGACCAGGGTTTGAATCCCCACACAGCCATGAAGCTCACTGGGTGACCTTGGGCCAGTCACTGCCTCTCATCGTCATGAAAACCCTATTCACAGGGTCGCCGTAAGTCGGAATCAACTTGAAGGTAGTACATTATACATACAAATCCCATTGAACTCAATAAGCATGCAAATTATCAATCCATTCTCAGCAAGCTTGCACAGGATCCCATTTTTTTACCTCCCGGATTAAAAAGCAGAGAAATTCACTAATAGGCAAAAAACCTTGCGGTTTAAGAACATACCTATAGCCCACAGATATTTCTATCAAAGTTTTAAAAGCAGGGAAATTGGGCAGCTATAGTGAATGTACCAGGGGAGCAGGACACCTGACCTCCTCTCTGAGATATTGGACTGCCCTACAAATTTGTCAAAATGCAAATACAATTTGGGTTGGTCTTTCACAGTCCAATCCACTTCCTGTGCAGCTTGGAAGAATTTGGTAACATGTGCCTCTGAGCATATGGTGAGTGGTGGCAACACCTGCAATCAGCCCAAAGAATAGAAAGAAGACATGTGCTGTGCTGATCTTGTTTCAGCAGGGAGGAAGCAACATTATTAAGACATAGTTCAGATAGTCGCTTTAAATATGTCTGATTTACTTTGCAATTTTAGTGTAGTTTCCTATAGGAAGGCATTTTCTTTTGTTTCTATTTCTGTGAATATGTGAAGTACAGCAACACTTTGCAAAATTTACACTAAAAAAACTCCAAACATAATTGTGGAATAATTGCACTGACTATTCTGCAGAATAGTCTCCAATGGACATCAGGAGTGTCTCAGTTTGCACAAGATAAAACAGTGGGAGGTGAAATATGTTCTAGCAAAATTCTAGGTGTGCTCTATGTTTTTAATTGATAATGCCCACCTTTCCTGAAGTGAAGTGGTTTAAGCATAGTAGGCAGATAAGTGGGCCTTCTTCACTGGCCTCAGCGCCGCACAGTAGGCACAGTTATGATGTTTCACTTGTGCTCGATCAGCTTCACAGCACATCTTTCACCACTTGCATTCTAGCTGTTGTCCAGCCTGTTTCATTGCCCTTAGCTCACTGGTGTACCAAGGTGCAAACCAGGCTCCACAATGCTGGAGAGGGCGCTCGGGTGCGACTGTGTCAAGAGCCTGACGCACCTTGCTGTTCCACAAAATGACAAGGACTTCAATAGAGTCACCTGCTCTACCTACTGGGAACTCCCCCAGGATTTTCAGGAATCCAGCGGATTCCATTAGTCTCCAGAGTGGACCATCTTCATCTGTTCACCACCCTGCAGGGAAGGATCAGAGCCATAAGCCTTAACGTCATGAGGAAGTGACCCAGATGCTCAGATATTCACTTCCAGGGCAGGTCTCCTCTAATACCTCAGTGCTGCAGCTGTTTGCATTTGTTGCACCATTTTAGTTTTTTTGCACCATTTATTATTTTATTTTTCATAACTACATTTTCTTCTGCTATTTGTGGGGAACCAAGAGCAACCTGCTTTTTGACCAGTGGAAAATGCATGCAGCTGCCAGCTACTCCTTTGGCTTCTGTGATATTACCAAACACCAGTCAATTTCGGCAGCCAAAAAGGCTAGGAAGAAATGTGGTTTGAGAAAGCTAAGATTGTCAGGATGCTGATTTCACCAATTACTAGCTCATTTTTGTGCATCTGCAGTTTGGACACCAATGGCCAATGCTCAATATACAGCCACAAGAAGGGTAGTATACTATGGCCAGCATGGATTTTTTTTTGCATTCTGTGGTGTTAAATTGAAAATACCCCCTGTCAGGACCCTACCTGTCAGGATCCCACCTCAGGCGCCACCTGCTAGTGCCTGTGGACACTGCCTTGTCATGGTCCCACCTCAGGGTCCTGCTCTCAAAACAGTTCTCTCACCGGCTCTAGCAAAGATCTCACAAGATCTCACTGCTAGGCAGCAGCACCAGACATTCCCTGTAAACAATAATGCCTTGAGACTGTGCCTTAGTCTCCTCCTGGTTTATTGCTACTTTGTGTCTGGGTGCACTTACAAGCCTCAACCCCTCTGTATCTTTGTGCCTCTAAAGATTACAGCCTAGGTTGCTCTGGATACCTGATGATGTTACACTATCTCTTCACCGCTGCCACCATTGATACTGTTTCCCAACCTTGGTATATGCACTGCCCACCCTTCTAGTCTGTGTAAACCCAGCCAAGGATCAGCTGTTTTGGTAAACCAAGAAATATTTATTTATATACACAGGGAATAACAAGATTACTTAAAGGTTTAGTCAACAAGCATGTGGTTTCATAAGATGCGGTACTCTTTATGTTTCTTAGTCATCAATAACCTGCCTCGCTACCTGCCTAATCCAATCCACCCTCCAACCCTCAGAACCAACAGAACCAGCCCATGTACTTCCCCCTTTCACTCAGTCTACGTACCACATATACTCTAATAAACCTCCACTTATCATATTTACAGTATTATATATATACAGGGACATCACACACACCCATTCCTTTCTGCTTCTCATTTCAAAGATCATTTCAAAACAAAATCTTACAAAACTTATAGTCCTGAACTCAGAAATGCTTGCTTAATAACTGTCTAAATTTTCATGGCAATACACAAAACACTCAGAAAGAATCAAGAGTTAAAATGTAAAACAAGCGGGGGAAAAGTCCCTGTTGGACTTTTTTTCTTATCGGTGGTCTTATAATTTGCTGAAATTAAAAAATCAGCCATGTTGACAGAGTACCTCTGACCTTCATCTTCTGCAGTTTAAAAGTTTAAAAAATTCATGACTGGTTTTTAATTAATTTAAGAGATTTAACATTGAAGTCTATGATAGTGCAGGGGATGTTCAGTAAGAACCATCAGTGTTCCCAAAACCCACAGTCACAGCTGTTTGTCTTGGCTAATGAGGATGCCACACCCATGCCAGACATTTATTTCACTTTAGACAGTCATGGCTTCCCCCAAAGAATCCTGGGAAGTGTAGTTTGTGAAGGGTGCTGAGAATTGTTAGTAGACTCCTATTCTCTTACAGAGCTCCAGTGACCAGAGTGGTTTAACAGTCAGCCCCTCTTTTTGGGATTGTAACTCTGTGGGGGAAGTAGGGCCTCTCCTAGCAACTCTCAGCACCCTTCAAGTTCTTACAAGCTACACAGGAAGTAGATTGGACTGTGAAAGACCAACCCACATTGTGTTTGCATTTTGCATTTTACAAATTTGTAGGGCAGTCCAATATCTCAGACAGGAGGTCAGGTCTGTTCCCTTGGTACATTCACTATAGCTGCCCAATTTCCGTACTTTTTAAAGTTTGATAGAAATATCTGTTGGCTATAGGTATGTTCTTAAACTGCAACGTTTTTTGCCTATTAGTGAATATAACATATAAAATTCACAGAGTGCTTTACCCTGTTAAAACTCCTGTCATAGTGACTTCATTGAACAAGTAGGAAATTGAAATAGAAGCATGTAGTATGCACATATTTGCTGAGTGATTCCATGGCTGGGATGGGATTTAGGGTTGCCAGGTTCATGGCCTGAGACTGATCCTGTATCTTTAGGGGAAGAGAAAGTCAGCCAAGTGCACATGTTCTTGCAACCATGTAAAGGGAAAAACCACAAGGTGGAATTCTCCCTTTCCCCTGCACAACTTTTAAAGATACAGAAGACCTCTTGGTTGCCAGGCCCGGCCTCCAAGAGGTCTTCTGTATCTTTAAAAGTTGTGCAGGGGGAAGGGAGAATTCCACCTTGTGGTTTTTCTCATTACAATGTTGCAAGAACACTTGCACTTGGCTGACTTCCTCTTCTCCTAAAGATACAGGATCAGTCTCAGGTCATGAACCTGACAACCCTAATGGGATTATATACATGGAACAATGGTGGGACTGATTAAACCCCACTGAAGTCAGAGAACTGAAGCTATATTCTGAGTTTGTTGTATTGAAGCCACCTAGCAATGTGCAGGGTTGCAGGCATAATACCCCCAGCTTCCTGGAAAAGGTTTAAGAGTTTGTGGTGAGCCCACACACTTCATTCAGCATCACTTGTCCTAGCTTACTGGCATTGGCAAATTGTGATATCCAGCACTAAAGGGCAAGCCCTATCTCCAGCATTCTCCAAGAGTTGAAGCATTTACAGTGACATTCATGTCAACATTTTAATAGGTATAGTAAAACAGGCTGCAATCCTGCACACAGTTCTGCCATTTGAATCCCTTTGACATCAACAACATTCAAAGAGCCTAGCTGTGCAAAGGATTACATCCATAGTGTTTACTAACATTCCTTGACTAAAATATGGCCACATAATTAGCAAGTCACCAGTTCCCAAGGGACCTAACAGATGTTAGAACAATTCGTTTTTCTAAAGTTTTTGTGCTTGCCATCAATGTGATTCATGACAAGAGTGGAAACAAAGAATTAATATAAGATTGGAGCATCTGGTAGAAAACCTTGTGTGGTGAGTGAAAAGAACTCAAGATCATTTTAATTATCCTATTTGCTATTTGTTAATTATCCTTTAATTTTATACACATAGCTTTGCTGAGGCAGCATTATTAAGTTCCCACTTAATGTGCTTCATAATTATGACTTCCATATAACACGCAAAGGAGCCGACTGCCATGCTCCCCAGTTTTTTGCTGTTGTCCCACAAAATTCACCTCTCTGCTACATATATATATAAAAGACAAGAGACAATCTGTGAAGATGTTTAAATTCTTCCTCACATGAGTTCTCTCTCACATGCTGTTATTTGCACATCGATTTGCAATGTTATGCAGAGATGTTTGCCTCTGGCTATTCTTCACAGTAAGATCCAAAAAGCACTGGCTAAGAGATTCATCCCAGTCTCACGGCAGGATTTGGAAGGAACTTTTAAAATAATGGCTGCTGGCTGTTGTAAATGAGAAAACTTGGGAGCGTTGCAATGTACTAATTGGCCTTCTGTATTAACAACTGAAATAGCAGAAGCTCTTATATGGTGGAGCAAGTTGTTATGGCTAAAGGAGATGGTTCTTCAGTTACCATGAAGACAGAAGATGGGAAGAGGCCTTATTCAGCGGTTGCTGAAGCGAATAATGGAGCTCCTGATGACTTCAGGCACATGATGTGACTGATATGTGGTGCAACACTTATTTATCAAAAACTATTTTGTACACTAGAACTACCTCCAGTTAATAGTTATTTCAAATGTATTTAACTACCTTGCTTTTTTAAAAAAAGCAGTCCAGTTTACAGTAAGTTAAAAACTAGTAAAACCTAAAAACTTCTCTAAAAACAGAAAATTAGCACTGTATTATTTAATAACAGAGCACTGAGCATTTATTTAATTGTTTCAATTCTTCCAGTTGATTGTGGAAAAGCAATGGTTTAGCATTATTAAAGAGCTTTTGTGTGAACGCATCCCTGGTCTGACAGTGAAATCCTATGCATTGGGGCATGTGAGAGTTGCAGCCTCAGATGGTGAAATGCTTCCTGTGTGAGCACATGTCCTGAGCCTGTGGTGCTGAAACACACTTTGTCAGACAGTCAACTCAGTCTCTTTCTTTAATCAGGAACTATTTTATTAAGCCAATAAATAAATGGTATACAGAATCTCCAAAAAGCTTACAGTCTCTGGGGACAGTAAACTGAGGATGGTGATGATGGTAGAGAAGTTTGATGGCAGAGAGACAATTCTGGCAGAGAGATAACTTCTGAGAGAAACAGGTTAAAAAGAGTGTTGTCTTCTGGAGCTAGGAGACCTGCTACCAGCTTTGCCAATGGCTGAAACTGGTGGGGAAGATTAACTGCAGAAAAGTAGTTAGGACTGACCAATAAAAAAGGCTGATATTATCTGACAGAAAGTTACTTTATAGATAAGGGGGCATAGAGCTAGGCCTCTAAAATACCATAACTCCAGTCTAATATATTCATTGTTTAACACAACAGAAGGAGTCTCCCGGCTATATACAATTCTAATTCCTGCGGAGGCAGCACAGCACACATTCCCCTGTGTGGGACCAACAGCAAACGCTTGTTATCCATGACTACCAAACGGTAAAAATGCTTATTTATTCAGTCCAAACGATGTAATTTCTTCTCTTTAAATTCTCATTTGCTTATCCTCTCCTGGACAAAAACTCCTTCCATTTTAGCATAACAATGGACATTTCCTAAGTTTATGAAACAGATAATTGTACCAGTTCTGGGCACTTTAACCATATTCCAAGTCTGTTGTACTGTTAAATATTCTCCATTCTGCCCTTGAGTCTGGGCACATGAGACACAGAATGTCCCAAGAGTATGTTGTTGTTACAATACAAATGGTGAGAAGTTCCATGGGTGCAGCATGTACACATGTTTAAATTCCTTTGAAAGGAGATCCCTGGAGACTTAGTATCATTTTGTAATATTTGTGTTTATTTACAAATATACAGTTTCAGCATAGGTGGAGGTAATGGAGAATTTTTATATATCCACATATATAAACATAGTGTTGCAAGCCTACCCAATCTCCAAGCTGTGAGATTTCCGGGGTCCCTGCGCTCCTCCAGAGTTTGGCTTCCTTTTGAAAGAAGGTCAGCGGAGACTGCGGTGTCTTTATTAAATATGGTTTATTTATTTACACACATTCTAACCTGAGCTTAAGATGGAGGGGATTCAAGGCATCAGCAGTCCAATATACAGCTTTTCCATCTGGGTTGCAGGAGGCATCCTAAAGCCATGGTGCAGAGGGATAGCCTCTCTGCCTGCCTGCAGCCCCAGCCATTATCTAAACACAACTAAAAACACTCAAAGCACAAACTTCTGCTAGTGGCCGGGGGAGGGGGGGAGGCTCTCCTGAACAGTTTCATTGCCAAAAGGGTCTTCCTCGTCCATTCAGCAGTTGCTGGGCAACTGATAGACCCATTATCCTACCTGGCCACTCTATTATCTTAACAAAAGAGAGACTCATCTGACCAGCAGATTGAGTTCCTCATTCTGAGGCACAGGATTCCAAATCAGAGCCTGGAAAGGGGATCAACAGGGATCATCCATTCCAACCCCCATGCTCATAACAATAGGTATTATATTAGAAGGTATAGGTTTATATAATCACAAGGAACTAAGCAAAGAAGGCCACAGGCCTTGGAGACCCCAAAATCCAGCCTCATAGTGAATTCAGCTTAAACTTCTCAACCCATGAGATGAAGCAAGCAGGCCTGTGTGTATGATTAACGTTTGAATAATGATGTATTGTTTATGAGCAAGCATGCATGAGATAAGAATGTAACAAGTACTAGATGTACTGGTTAGATCTACCCATGGTAAAGATGGACTTTAATGAGTATATTGTTTATGAGCAAATAAGCATATAATCTATAACTGATATATTTGGAACTGTCTGACCCTGAGAAACTGAATTTTTAGTGAAATAGATAACAATCACATATATTCTCTTCTTGATTTAGTAGAGCAAGGACTCCGACTAGCGGAAATATCCTGTAACGCTTCCAAAGTAGGAACGAGAGGAACTTCGAGCTTTAGCATGCATTTTAAAATAACTTGGTGTGCTCAATTTCACTTGTGATAAATAGAACACGATTTAGTAAGTGAGTTTTCATGGTGAATGGTATTCTGAGGTGGTTTGCCTTTTCCATTCCTCTGGGATTGAAAGATAGTGGTGGGCCAGAATTACCCAATGCTTGCTTTGGGCTGTGTGGTCCTCAAATGTAGCTCAAGTGCTTTAATCATAATCCTTTCCCTATAGTATGCATTTTCTTAAGTTAGTAACGGGAGTTCTAAGAAAATATAAGAAATAAAAACCCCTATAGTAAGCTAATAAACATGGTGGTGCTTATGAACTTCCAAGCCATCCTAAGTTAACCAAACTCAACCTGGTATCATGGTATTGCTTAAGGATAGGGTTGCCAGGTTCATGGCCTGAGACTGATCCTGTATCTTTAGGAGAAGAGAAAGTCAGTCAAGTGCAGGTGTTCTTGCAACCCTGTAATGGGAAAAACCACAAGGTGGAATTCTCCCTTCCCCTGCACAACTTTTAAAGATACAGAAGACCTCTTGGAAACTGGGCCTCTTGGAGACAAGGTGTACCTGGGTCAGCTTGGCCGATCAGGAGCCATGAAAGTATGTGTGAAGGCCCATTCACAATAACTAGAATGAAATGTATGGTAGAAACTGGTCTCAGCTGGCCCAAAAACCATTAGTAAAGTGAGACAGCAGAATAGTGGTAACATCAGTCAAGGAGACAGAGGAATATTGGAAATATTAGTCAAGGGAACAGATTGACATTAGTCAAAGAAGACAGCAAAACAATGGGATGGGAGTTGTTTGCAAATTATGAATATACATGTACTCATGTTCATAAAGTTATCTGATTGGTTGGAAATATTGCAGGAGGGAGGAACTGTTACGTTATGTGGGAAGGAATTTATGGGATTGGTAAACTAATGTCACGTGTATTTAGTACTGTATAAAAGATCTATGCAGACTATACCTCATGGTAGTCCTCTCCAGATTCTCTGGAAGGCTGACCCTGCATATGCTTGTAAAGAATAAAGGCCTACCTTTTTGCTTCAAGCCTGTGTCTTCAAATTTCTTCAAGGACCCCCAGTCAAAGATCCGAAAGGAGAAAATTCTCCATCAGAGGGACAGCTTAAAAACTCTAACAGACCCATAATTGCTTCCACATCAGATTTCCAGAGAGAGAGAAACAGTACAGACACAGTTTTCTGTGTGTCTCTCTTTCAAGCTGCAGCTTCTCTTCACACACAGACCTCAGATTATTTCTTCCTTGCCAGGGAGAGGGGAGTTCTGCCTCTTCTGTGATTGTTTACTCCCCTGTTGCATGAATGATCCTGTATCAAGGAATGAAGCAATTGTCTAACTATTCTGTTTCCATGACAAAACATTACCTGTAGTTGACCTATCAAAATAAGGTGCCTCTTCAGGCATGGCCCATGTCTGACCAACGTTAAGCAGTCCTTCTGGCCCATAAGCTCCCTCCTGTACAAAACCCCAATTTAATTTTACAACATTATAAACTGCACTAAAAAGAGCTAGGGCTAATTAATTAATTAATGACTGAACATTTAAAACAGTCTTGATGATTATAAGATACAGGGAATGTGCTAATAATTTGTGTAGGCATGAGGACATGTGTTACACAGAACAAATAAAATAGTAAAAGGAACAGAAACTCACTTAGAATGTCAAATGAAGTATTGCAAAGCTGTGGTTAACCTTTCTAATGTATATATATTGCTCTGCCATTTCCATAGCAGATGAAGATATCACAGAAGCATATGAGGTGAGGCGGAGGTGCTTCCACTATGCTGCCCTGCTGTGTCTGCACCCATTGCTGTCACCAACCTGATGCTCCCACACACTCACTTCTATGTCCCAGTCAGTGGCAGAGCTGCTGCAGCCAGGAAAGTGGTGCAGCAGCAATGCCCTACCTCATGCACCACAACTGAACAACTGATGACAGGGGTAGTTCATGCAATATATCGGGTATATTTTTACATATATTGGGTCACAACAGTGCTCCTGCTGGGAGGAAGGGTGAGATATAAATCAAATAATAAACAAACAAACAAACCAACAGTGAACCTTAGGCTTCCATGCCACTGCCCACTGAACACAGAATATTGATGATGGACTGAGACAAAAGAGAGGGGAGATTGCAGAAGTGAACTGAGAGCAATGCACTTCATCCTCAATGTATTCCAAATCATGAGATAGTATACAAGCTTCCCATTGCAGAGACTGAGGGCTCATCCAGATGACTGCAAAATGTGTGACATGCCCGCTATGTGTGTTCATTATTTTTCGGTGGTCCAAATGACGTCTCGCACTGTTACGAATTTTCACGAGTTAAATCTGCTCCTTGCAATACCGGCAAAAATGCGATTTGCTGTTTAAAATCGGGAATCATCCGCTGTGCCTTCAGGAGTTAGGATGCAATACCGCGGACTTTACAGCTGATGGGCGGTTCTTGGGCGTTTCCCCTTGCCCCTTCTCCTCATTCCAGCCAATCACGTATCTGCACTTTTGCACATGTGCGAGAATAAGCCCGGGAAAATTGAACCAATCATCATAATGGTGGGGTGTTGGGGGGGTCTGCAACTACTATGCAGATGCATTTAATTTTTTGTCAGCCTGCAAACTGGGCGGCCGCTCTGGGTGAGATCTGCAATGCACAGCAAGCGAGAAAGGGGTGGTCAGTTTCAGCCTGCCTCTGGAAAGCTTTGTCAATTTCATTGTACTTGCTGGGTTTTTTGCTTCAAATCAGAAAAGCATACATTCTAAGTGTAATATTGCAAATACAAACAAGAGAAGGGCTTCTGGTCAGTTTCAAGCCTGCTCCGGAAAGCTTTGTCAATTTCATTCTCTGTGAGAAGGAAAGGGAGAAGGGGGGGTGACACCTTTCTTGCTTTTTTGGAGAAATAAGTGCAATTGCCAGCGTGTGTATTTCCTTAAATATCAATAAAGGCAGAAAAGCATACATTCATTTAAATGTAATATCGCAAATACAAACAAGGCAGGTGTGAAACTGACCAGCAGCCTTTCCTTCCGAGGCGAGAACTCCTTTATAGCCATATTGTGCTTCGTTGCAAAGGGGGAGAGGAGCATACATATTTTTTTTGCTGACCAATTGGTTGATAGAAGGAGGTATTAGAGGTGGAGTTTGGAAAAAGCGAAAAGAATGTAGGGGTCTTACCGCTGTGTGTGCGGGTGCAAAAAAGTGTTTTTTTTTTAATTGGGAAAGAGCGAACTAAAAGGCAAAGTGAGGACTATCAGATGACAAACCGAATATGGAAACTGTGGATTATCCCGCTCCGTTTGGATAAGCCCTGAGTCAGTAGCCACTGAAGAAGAGTCTTATGACTTGAGAAACATTGGAACATTACCCATGTGAGCATACTTCTTACATACTTCTTCTCATCTCAAAAAGGATATTATAGAGTTGGAAAAGGTTCAGAAGAGGGCAACCAGAATGATCAAGGGGATGGAGCAACTCCCTTATGAGGAAAGGTTGCAGCATTTGGGGCTTTTTAGTTTAGAGAAAAGGCGGGTCAGAGGAGACATGATAGAAGTGTATAAAATTATGCATGGCATTGAGAAAGTGGATAGAGAAAAGTTCTTCTCCCTCTCTCATAATACTAGAACTCGTGGACATTCAAAGAAGCTGAATGTTGGAAGATTCAGGACAGACAAAAGGAAGTACTTTTTTACTCAGCGCATAGTTAAACTATGGAATTTGCTCCCACAAGATGCGGTAATGGCCACCAGCTTGGATGGCTTTAAAAGAAGATTAGACAAGTTCATGGAGGACAGGGCTATCAATGGGTACTAGCCGTGATGGCTGTGCTCTGCCACTCTAGTCAGAGGCAGCATGCTTCTGAAAACCAGTTGCTGGAAGCCTCAGGAGGGGAGAGTATTTTTGCACTCGGGTCCTGCTTGCGGGCTTCCCCCGGGCACCTGGTTGGCCGCTGTGAGAGCAGGATGCTGGACTGGATGGGCCACTGGCCTGATCCAGCAGGCTCTTCTTATGTTCTTATGTTCATTGCTAGGTTCTACTCTTGTGGCCCATCTTTGACCTACTCCCACAAAAGGAGAGAATGAATGATATGGGTCTACTCATATTAAAATATACAACTGAAGCCAGATGCCATTTGTTGAATACTAGGTAGTCCTGTTATCTGCCTCTAGTAATATATGCTCTCTGGAAGGACCCAAAGTTCTAGGATAGTAGGTCTTTATTAAAGTTTTTGGCTTTCTAATGTTCTATTTCCAAGAATAAATTCAGCATTGGCTAACTCATCTCCCAAGTTATCACATCTCCTTTCCCCTTCTTTTTCTTTGTGTTTTGGAAGTCTGACCATGTGCTAGTCACCATCAAGCTCTCCTCAGTTTTGGCTGTTTCATATCTGCTTGTTTTGACTTAATTGTTGAATGTTTCTACATGTGTTACAGAGTGTGATGCTATAAAGTCCCAGATCGTCTGACTAAATCCTGACCTGTCCACCTCTTCCCTCACCTCCCTCCCAGACTGGTAAAAGAAGGGCAAGAATAGTCACATCACACAGCATTATTTCCCCTCACAAATCCCCTGTACATTAGAGAAATATCCTTTAAAAACAAAAAAGAGAGGTGTAAAGTAAACCATGCTTGGATAATGCTGTTTATTCATTGTCACACAAGAACAGGAAGTATTATCTCTGGAGTGCCTTCTGTGATCTTTTTTCTTTTTGCTCTCTGAAGCAAGCTCCCTGCAGAAAGGAATGCACTATCTAGAAATGAAAATGAAAGGGCTTTTGTGTGGAACATGATAAAGTTCATTATGCTGAGGTCAATTTATGTACCTTTTGGAACTTCTCAGCAGGAGCCAGAAGCAGGTGCCTTAATAGATGCAATGGAATATTGCAGCGGAAAGGTCACAGTTGTCACAAACCTCCGGAGATATGTTTGATAAAGAATGGACTAGGACAACAACAATGTTATTTATGTAACTGGTCTAGAAATCTTACAAAACATTTTTTTGGTAATGAGCAGTTTTGATTAACAAGGTCTGTGAAGATACATCCATTTCGGGTCAGTACTGGCAAACTCTCCTCCAATCTGAGGATTATTAAAGTATGTGAAGGAAACTCCCAAGCCCCCCTCTCCCATTCCTGCATTTGTACAGACTGTTTGCTCTATATGGCTTGCTTGCTAGTATCATAAGAAAGAACCTTAATTTCTTTAAGTGTACCCATTTTTAGCCTATCAAAATGTCATGGACTATGTATTTCAGTTTACATGTTGTGTAAGCATTCCCTGGTTGCTGATAATTGTGGGTGTTATTTGCTTGGCCACTGTGGAGATCTCTAACTGCATTCGTGTTTTTGTGTGTGTGATGGTACACACCAGTACCGAGTGCTGTTACCTCTTTTTTTGCTGCCCATTGCAACCATTTTGTGCTGGCACCCACGGGGCTTTTATCAACATATGCGTGTTGGGACCTCAATATTTGCCAAATTAGCACTATTGTATTTTACTGTATTGTTGTATGCTGTTTTATTATTCATGTATGATTTTATGCTTTGGTACACTGCTTTGAAATTATCAAATACTAAGCATGTTAAGTGTTTAAAATAAATAAAATGAATAAGTATCCTAACAGCACTGATGACCCTTTCGGTGAAGCCCTAGATCTATAATATGGTAAATCATGCAGCATTGCTTGTCCTGTACTCTGTATTATGAGATAAACCTGAATGCTTGTATCCAGTGGTGGCTTTAAGCCAGTGGAAACCACTTTCACTTGTGCTATGTGAGTCACCTGATTTTTGCCCCTCCTTCCCTGCTATAACCCTCTCCTCCCCCTTGCAGTTGTTCCTGATGGTTGGGTGACTCTCTGGAACAGTCTAGGATATGGTGCAGAAGACTGCAGTAGGTAAAAGGTCTTGGTATAAACTGGGTGTCCTGCCTTGCGTGACCAGAAGTGTTTCCTATTAGTGCAAAACCACCATTGATTATAACCCTGTGTCCTGAAATGATGATGATGAGTTGGATTTCTTATCTTCACCATAAGGTCCCAGGTAGGGTTCCCAGGCTCAGGGCCTGAGAATGATTCTGTATCTTTAAGAGAAGAGAAATTTCAGCCAAGTGCAGGTTTTCTTGCGACACTGTAATGAGAAAAACCACAAGGTGAAATTCTCCCTTCCCCCTGCACAACTTTTAAAGATACAGAAGACCTCTTGAAGACTGGGCCTGGCAACCAAGAGGTCTTCTGTATCTTTAAAAGTTGTGCAGGGGGAAGGGAGAATTTCACCTTGTGGTTTTGCCCATTACAATGTTACAAGAAAACCTGCACTTGGCTGAATTTCCTCTTTAAGATACAGGATCATTCTCAGGCAACCCTAGCTACTAGCAATGCATGTACTTAAGCCAAGTGAGGCACAGAAAATAAATTGGATAATTGCAGGGCATTAGATTAGAGCAGCCGGTACTAAGAAAAATTGTATGTGTGGGGAGGTGGTGGCTGATATTTTGGTTTATATCTTTTTAACCCAGACTTCCTAGAACCTTAATTTGTTTTTTAAATGAAAGCTAAGAGTCCAGAAACTCACCCAGAAAAACTGGAGTCTCCAGGTGAAAACTGGAGACTTAGCAACCCTAGGTGAAAGGTCTTTGTCCTATGTCCACCACTTACTAAGGTTTCTGGGGAAGGTAAATGACCAAGAATCACTGACAGAGTGTTTTCTTACGCTATTGTAGTAATAAGCAATGTTGTTGTTTCTGGTCCTCGGGCAAGAAATTAATTGCACTTGCCCCAGATATATGATGATACTTTGAACAAAGTTTTTTTTTTTTTGCAAGGAACCAACCCCACGCCACCAGTTAAACCGTCTTACATTTTCCTAGATATTTTAAGGTTTGGTGTTGAAAGGCTAGTATTTAAAGAGGATAGTTAGTAACTGATCTTCTCACATGAAGAATAGCTTCTTTTTTCAGAACTAGGACTAAACTTCACAAGGCCAAAACGGGGTCCTTGAGACCAAATTGGCTCCTGTGCATATATGTAATGGAACAGCAACGTGCTTCAGCATGGTAATAAGAACTGGCTGTATCTCATGGAAATAAAATTCAAAAATCAGCACTTCAGGGAGGGAACTCTGAGATCTACTAATGTGGAGAGTCGGGTGCAACAGTAATACACTAAGAATGAAAGAATACTGAGTCCAGGAATTTGTCTTTATTTCTTATTTTAGTACTAGAATTGAATGGAGCTCGTAATCCTTACACACACACACACACACACGTATGCATGCGTGTGCGCACACACACACCCTTACCCTTCCTGGCTACCTCCCCCCCTTTCATAATATCAGCAATATAAATTAGAAAATGGGGAGTTATTTGTTGTGGCTATTGTTAAATTCACTGATGGGCAAAAAAAACCAAACACCTTGCGGTTTAAGAAAGTACTTATAGCCAACAGATGTTTCTATCAAACTTTAAAAAGTAGGGAAATTGGGCAGCTGTCATGAATGTACCATGGTAGCAGAAGATCTGACCTCTCTGAGATATTGGACTGCCCTACAAATTCATAAAAATGCAAACACAATTTGAGTTGGTCTTTCACAGTCCAATCCACTTTCTGTGTAGCTTGGAAGAATGTGGTAACATGTGCCTGTGAGCATATGGTGAGTGGTGGCACACCTGCAACCAGGATGCAATCTGTTGCAGAGATCTACTAGTACATCCTGATCTAAGTTCTTCCCATCCCTGGTCTAAAAATAGACCAGAGATGGTGATCCTCAGGCCTGGAGGCCAAATGCAGCTCTCCACACCTGCCTCTCTGGCCCTTGCGACTCTCTCCAGGCCACACCCTTTATTCCCAGGCCACACCCCTCATTGGCCTTGCTTCACACCCTCCTTGAATGTTTATGTCTGGCTGGAATGTATCCTTGAACTCTTATAATGACTCTTGCTTATCTAGATGGAGGATACAGAAACCAGACAAATGTAACATTTATCTTCAGTTCTCTGCCCACCTGTGCCTTTGATCCTGCCCACCTCTGGTATGATGAATGAATGAATGAATCTTTATTTTTACCCCGCCCTTTTTCTAAAACTGGAACTCAGGGCGGCTTACAAATAAAAACTACACATAGGTTAAAAACATACAAAAATATACAAGTAAAATAGAATTAAACTATTCGTAACATTAAAACCATGAAACATACACTTAAGATACTAAGACAATTTAAAACATTAAGAATAGGACCATAGAACAATACAACAGACCTTATGAGGTCCTATCTTAAACATCTTCTAGTCCAAAAGCCTGTCGGAATAAAAAAGTCTTTGCCTGCCGACAGAAGGATAGCAAGGAAGGGGCCATTCGTGCTTCCCTAGGAAGAGAGTTCCAGAACCTGGGGGCAGCCACCGAGAAGGCCCTATCTCGCGTCCCCACCAATAGTGCTTGCGAAGGTGTTGGGACTGAGAGAAGGGCCTCTCCTGAGCATCTCAATGCCCAGTCAGGCTCATATGGGGAGATACGGTCTGACAAATAGCCTGGACCTAGGCCGTATAGAGCTTTATAGGTCAAAACCAGCACTTTGAATTGTGACCGGAAACAAACTGGCAGCCAGTGGAGCTGTTGCAACAAGGGGGTTGTATGGTCCCTGTAACCAGCCCCAGTTAGCACTCTGGCTGCAGCTCTTTGTACCAGTTTAAGTTTCTGAACAATCTTCAAAGGCAGCCCCATGTAGAGCGCGTTACAGTAATCTAAACGGGATGTAACTAAGGCATGCATCACTGTAGTCAAATCAGGTGTCTCCAGGAACGGGCGCAGCTGGCGCACCAGTCTTAGCTGGGCAAAAGCACTCCTGGCCACTGCAGAGACCTGGGCCTCCATGTTCAAAGTTGAGTCCAGGAGCACACCCAAACTGCGAACCTGTGTCTTCAGGGGGAGTGTAACCCCATCCAGCACTGGCTGAATCCCTATTCCCTGATTTGCCTTTCGACTAACCAGGAGCACCTCTGTCTTGTCTGGATTTAATTTCAATTTGTTCGCCCTCATCCAGTCCATCACTGACGCCAGGCACCGGTTCAGGACCAGGACAGCTTCCTTGGCTTTAGCTGGAAAGGAAAAATAGAGTTGGGTGTCATCCGCATACTGATGACACCGAACCCCAAACCCCTGGACAACCTCACCCAGCGGTTTCATGTAGATGTTAAATGATGATGATGATGATTTGATTTATATGCCACCCTTTCTCCCAGCAGGAGCCCAGGGTGGCAATGTGGCCCCTGGAAGACTGCCTAGAAGAGAACGTGGCCCTCTGGCTGAAAAAGGTTTCCCATCCCCGGTATAGACTATACTGACTAGCAGAAACTCTCCAGGGTTTCTATCAGGGGTCTTTCCAAGCCTTGCATGGAGAGGCCAGAAATTGAACCCGGGACCTTTTGCATAAAAAGCATATGCTCTGCTACTCAGCTACAGTCCTTCCTTTCCAGCTGTGAATGTGCTAGGTATTTAGCATTACTTTTTGTAATAGATATACTTTGCACTCAAGTGACTGGCTATGGATTTTCTGTCTCAGATCGTGATGCCAGAATTTAATTGATATTATGCCAGGGCAAATCTAGCATTCTACTCTAAAATGTGAGATGTAACAGAGAGGACAAATACACTGCAAAAAGACATTTTCATAGTTTAGGGGTGGTGTAGGGATGCTCTCTCCTGAATGCACTACTGACCCTATGTTAAGCTGTATGGCCTGTGCAGGTTAATCCTATACATATTTACTGAGATCTCAGACCTAAATTACACAGAATTCAATGGAAATTATTCCTAAGTAAATGGATTCTTTACTATATGTTAATAAGACTTTAATTATTAAGATTTTTCATTTCAAGTGCAGAAAGAATTAGTTACTACTATCCATACATTTCTAATCCTTTTGTCCCACTCCACAATCTCTGCAAGCTGTTAGCTTCAATAAAAAAAATGTGCCACAGAAATTTCCTGAGATTAATTATATGTTGTTAGAACTAAGACAGATCAAAAGCACACTAAGCATAAGAGCAAACTACTTCACTATATATTAATGCATCATTGAAAGCAAAGGTTTGTTGAAGTAAGAGGATCTGAAATTGCTGAGGTGATAGGCTGGTCCCTACAATAAGCAAAGGCACTTCTGTAAGCAATATTGCAGAAGAACATGGTAAATGCTGCTTGCCTTTTGGATAACTGAGACCCATTTTTCATTATGTTAATTCATGTGGCATAAGGGCTTCCTGATTGACATTAATTGATTGTCCCACCTGGGGGTTAATTGACATAAGTTTGCCTTTGTTCACCAGCATTCTTAATCAGCTTTTTACCTACTTTGGAAAAATTTTCCCAGCTGGAGTCCATGCGGGGATTATATCCTGACAATATGATTGGCTAGTAAGAGTGCTCTTTGATTGATCTATGATGATTGTATTTTTCTTTTGCTTTATACTAATATTTTTAGATGTGTATGATATGGTGCATTACGTTTGCGTGTAGGGCAATTATGTGACTAAACCTGTGTCATGTATTATTAAATTCTCTGTCTACACTTAAGAACATAAGAAGTGTCCTGCTGGATCAGACTAAAGTTGGTGGCCATCACTACATCTTGTGGTTGCAAAGTCCATACTTCAACAATACACTGTGTGAAGAAGTACTTCTTTTTATGTGACCTGAATCTTCTATCATTTAACTTCATTGGATTACCCCAGGTTCTAGCATTATGAGAGAGGGAGAAAAGCTTCTCCGTATCCATTTTCTCCACACCATGCATAATAACCTCAATCGTGTCCCCTCCCCTCACTTTCCTTTTTTTTCTAAACTAAAAAGCTCCAAATGTTGCAACTTTTGCCCAGCTTCCAAAAGGTCTTCTGTATCTTTAAAAGTTGTGCAGGGGGAAGGGAGAATTCTACCTACTGGTTTTTCCCATTATAGTGTTGCAAGAAAACCTGCACTTGGCTGAATTGTCTCTTCTCTTAAAGATACAGAATCATTCTCAGGCCCTGAGCCTGGCAACCCTATTCCAATATGAAGCTTTCCTGGGACTAAAGCTGCAATGCTAATTCCACATATCTGGGAGGTAACCCCATTGAATTCAGTAGGACTTACTTTTGAGTAGATGTGGTTAGGATTGTGCTGGAAATCAATGGGACGTTTGAGTGAACATAGAAAAGGATTGTGTTGTAAATCTTTCTCCTTCTGATCCTTTTTTTAAGCAGTTAGGCAGAGCTTACTTAGGTATCACTGCTTTTATTTGGCAGGAAACTAATACTTATTTTTTTAAAAAAAATGTTCTGCAATGGCCAACTGGTTTTGACAATACACTATTATATGGGGTGTATGTATTCTTACATCACCAGTGTGTGTGTATATATTTCCAACAACCCTGTGAGGTAGGATTGGAAACCAAGGCAGCTCACAACAAGAAATAAAGCCATTTAAAATCCAATAACCATAAAATAAGTATAAAACAGTTACAAAACAGCTTAATATGACATGATTCTGAATTTTGGATTGGGTGAATGAAGTTCCTCATTACTGAACTGCAGTCCTGTGCATGCTTCCCTGTCTGAGTAAGCCCCATTGAAGACATTAGGACTTGCTTCTGAGTAAACATGTATAGGATTGCACCTTTGGGTGGTCATGGTCCCCCTCTGTTGTTTTCACCCCGAGGGGCAGATTATGCTGAGAGGTGGTGCGTAGCCCATGGTCACCCAGTAAACTTTGTAGCTTATTTCCATTTTAAAATTTAATTAAAATGATTTATATGCAGGCAAAGTTTATGAAGTAATGCAGATCCACACAATACATTTAAAGCACATCCAACTCACACTTAAAGAGCATGACTTCCCCCAAAGAATCCTGGGAAGTGTAGTTTCCCCTATCAGTTATAGTTCCCACCACCTTAACAAACTACAGTTCCCAGGATTCTGTGGTGGGATTCATGGGCTTCAAATGTATGTGCTTTAAATGCATGGTGTGGATCTGCCCTCGTATGCCATGTATTCATTAGTGAATTGAAAAGAATAATTTTAAAAGATGCTTTTTTAAACAAGGCTATAGCTCAGTGGTAGGGCACATGCTCTGCATACAAAGGTCCCAAATTCAATCTCTGGAAGAGACTATTGCCTAGAATCCTGGAGAGCCAATGCTAGTCCATGTCATCAGTACTGAGCTAGATGTACCAAATGGCCTGACGTGGTATAAAAGAGGAAAGAGACTCAAGGGCCACAGTGACTCTGAATTTATTTATATATTTTATTTACAACCTGTATATACTGCTTTATTTTTAAAAACCTCAACACTGTTTATAGAAGAAATTAAAACAAAACTATTAGCAAAAACAGTTAAAAGGTATTTAAAAATATTCAAAATAATAAAACCATCGTGTTAAAAACATAATAGCTTCTACATGCCTGGGTAGGCTTGCCTAAACAAAAAAGCTTTTAGCAGGTTCCAAAATGAGTACAATGAAGGCACCTGCCTAACATAAATAGGTAGGGAGTTCCAAAGTGTTGGTACTGCCATACTAAAGGATCAATTTCTTACAAGAGCAGAACAAGTATTATGTGGGACCTGTAACATGGAAAGCACACGTTGAACTTCGCCTGCTAGCAAATCAGCAACCAGTGCAGATTTCAGAGCAGAGATATTACGTCCTGATAGGGTCTCATGTCATCAACTGTGCTACAGCATTCTGCACTAACTGCAGCCTCTGGATCAGGTTGTTCTGCATGGGGATTTC
Source organism: Rhineura floridana (assembly GCF_030035675.1). Classification (NCBI taxonomy): domain Eukaryota; kingdom Metazoa; phylum Chordata; class Lepidosauria; order Squamata; family Rhineuridae; genus Rhineura; species Rhineura floridana. The sequence continues at coordinate 66,580,096 of NC_084481.1, forward strand.
TGTGGCCTTGGATGACTGGCTGCCAGGATTTTTTTGTTTTGGTTGGAACCCTGACTTGTGGGATGCTGAGTTTTCTGTGTTACTCATAGGAATCTTGTTGTGGTTGGTATGGTATTGCATTTAAGAAATCATCACTGTCTTTTTCTTTTTCTATTTACATTTCATTTACCTCTGACCTTACTCCCATATATCCATAGAAGCAAAAACAGTGGTTCCATGTGGTCAGCTCAACCCCTTAAACCCGTTGATTATGTACCTTTTTATTTGCATGATGGTTTGTTTCTTGCCCAATAGTGGTAAAAGAGAATTCACATATTGGGAAGTGTGGCTTTAATTGCTGTTGTTCCCAAGCTATTGCCTGTGAAGTTACACTGAACCATGCATGTTTTCTCTCTGTCAGTTATTACTGACTGGAATTGGTTTGGCTGTCAGTGTGAGTTTATAGCAGTCCACAGAGTAGGCAGGAAAGAGTAGAGAATCTTCTTAACTCTTACTCATTTCTCAAACCTTACTCTGCAGTGAAGGGTCAAGTCTGTAAAGAAGTTTGGATCAGCCACGTTAAAAGGCAGGCAGGGCATTCCAGGCAGGGGGTTGCCAACCCTGCTTTGATATGGATATCGTTGCAGAGGATCCCTAGTCAAGCCTTACCAACAGCACAATCCTAACAATATCTACACAGTAGTAAGTCCTGTTGAGTTCTATGGCAATTAGTCCCTTAGTAAGTGTGTTGAGAATTGCAGCCTTCAGGGGCATCCATCTTTACTCCTGAGTGCTCCCATTTAACATCAGCACAATAGTAGGCTTTCTTCCTACAACAGCCTTCTGGTGTCTGGCCTGGCCTTAGAGCACTAAAACTCTTCTTGTCAGAAACAAGTAGGCCAGATTAAATGTTCCTTACCCAGGGTCTCTAAGCAGGTAAGAAGGAATGATCCCATCACTTCAGCTGGACCTGGAAACACCCTCATTTAGGTAAGATTTCTCTCTTAATTTCCAGTCAGATATTTTTTTTTGTTTGAGTGGTATGCTCCAAGCAACTGTGGTTGATGCTTAATGTATCATGCTTAGTGATATCACTAGGGCACGCCCCCTATGGCATCACTAAGATTCACCTCTGAAATCTCAGGGTTTGGGATTCTCCTGACCTGGCAACAGTTGTCACCGATCACAAACAGACCATAGCCACACATGCATCTCTCCCTAACACATACTTCACTTATACACAGCCACACATAAATGCATACCTTTCCCCTTCACTTCCCACACACACATAGATAACAAATAAATACATACCTTCCTCTCTCTCTGCCAAAGTACCTCTGTACAGACCACATACAAAGCTCTCTCCCTCTCACAGATACCAAACACACATACACAGAGACCACACATACATACGTACCTTCTCTCTCTCTCTCTCTCTCTCTCTCACTCACTCACTCACTCACTCACACACACACACACACACACACACACACACACAGACCACATACACACAGACATACATCTCTCTCTTTGTCTCTCTGTCTTACACACAGAGCACACATACATCTCTCCCTCTCATAGACCACACAGACATACAGATCACACATACACACAGAACACACATGAGCAACCCCCCCCCAATTCAGGAAAGCCCTCCATGAAACTAAGCAAGTACTTGTTGCCAGCTCCATGTGGCTGACAGGCACGACCCTGCTAGCAAGCACAAAGATCCCTGCTGCTCAATTTGAACGACAAGCAGGCCAAAGATGATGGTTCAGCTGCTTCTAGAGCTCAGGCCAGACAGGCAGGCAGGCAGGCAGCAGAATGGGCAGGGAGATGCCTACCACTCCTTCAAACATACACCAATCATTTGAAGGCCCGACCAAGTCAAAAACAGGGCTGCTACTGCCACAGTCACCACTGGTGAGATGGGCAGTTTGATGAGACTTCTCTTCCCTCCTCTCCCAACAATGCCCTCCAGGGCAAAGAAAAGCCCAGTGCCACCTTCACAACACCCCAAACACCATCCAAAAAATAAGTGGTAGTGGACGTCGTCATCGTCATCTTACTTCTCACTGTCTTCATCCCACAGAGCAATGTTGTTTATTATGCTCAGCCTTCCCTCCAGAGAGGAGGGGAGGGGTTTACTTCCTGACCAATTGGAGTGGAAGGGGATAGGTCCTTCTAACTCCAGCAACTACCTTGCACTGCAGAGCAGAAAGAACCCTTGTGCAGAAGCAGAAGCAGAAAGAAGAGATGGACCCAGTCTGAATACAGGTCATTCAAGAAATGTTGTTTGGCTTGGGAGTGCCAAGAAATACCTTCCTGGGTGGCATGCTCCCTGCAGGCACCACGTTGGTGGCCCCATGTAGATTGAAGGATTTCTACCACATAAATCACTTTTGTTCCATTTAAAGTACAATTCTACCCGCATTGTTGCAGTGCTTCATATTCATGATGACTTTGCCAGCACTAGAGAATGCATTATTTTCACATCCATAGACTGATGTACACACATCACTAGATGTATGAAAGACTAACAACAAGTGCTGGTATTTGTTAGGGACTAAGGATGAGAGCAAAGTCAACAAATAAAGAGATGAAGAAAGAAAAGGATGTTTAGTACAGCTTGCAACCACTAACATAAAGTGTTACAAGAATTATTTCTGGCATCCTAGTACATTAAAATACAAGTTGCCATGACTTTAAAATACCTTTTATGTTATTTTGCTATCAGGTCTGTATGATAGCTCTGGACTATCAGTAAAGTTCTCAACAGACTGAAGAGAAGGGGGAAAGAGAGCATTTAAATTATTTACGCTTTAAAGAATGTAGCATCTTATTATTTACATGGATTCCTAGTACAATCAGTGCACAAAGGAGGCTGCACTGACAAGCCCCTCCCCCTGGCACCTGTACATACATTGCTAACATCAGTAGCAGAGAATCTTTTGTGTGACTGCAGGTTATGTGTAAAGGTTGCCCTACTACAGATGTTAGCACTGCATGTGCAGAAGCCAGGGCACAGAGCTAGTCAGCATGGCCCCACTCCCAGGGAATTCATTGACTGAATGTGTGGGTGCAATTTCTAGGTCCTATCCCAAATGCTCAGTGAAGAAAACAGTATTAATAAAAATAATAAAATACTTGAATATGCCTGGAAAATGTAACATCCAGTTGGAGAACCCCCTCCCTTCAGTCAGCTCCCATGCATTTCACACCACGTAAGCGTGCGAACACACAATATTCATTCCTTCTTCATATTAACTCACAACAGCTGCCATATCCCTTCACAGCAGTGCAGAAGATTCAAGGTGCATTTCCTGCTATCTCAAGTTAAAAGGATCTTAGGAGAACCCGAGATCTTGGTGAGCTGTAGGTGTGACCTAGGGCTCATCCAGACGACTGCAAAATGTGTGACATGCCTGCTATGTGTGTTCATTATTTTTCGGTCGTCCAAATGACGTCTCGCGCTGTTACGCATTTTCGCGGGTTAAATCCGCTCCTTGCAATACCGGCAAAAATGCGATTTGCTGTTTAAAATCGGGAATCATCCGCTGTGCCTTCAGGAGTTAGGATGCAATACTGCGGACTTTACAGCTGATGGGCGGTTCTTGGGCATTTCCCCTTGCCCCTTCTCATTCCAGCCAATCACGTATCTGCACTTTTGCGCATGTGCAAGAATAAGCATGGGAAAATTGAACCGATCATCGCAATGGTGAGGTGTTGGGGGGGTCTGCAACTACTGCGCAGATGCATTTTATTTTTTGCCAGCCTGCAAACTAGGCAGCCGCTCTGGGTGAGATCTGCAATGCACAGCAAGCGAGAAAGGGGTGGTGGTCGGTTTCAGCCTGCCTCTGGAAAGCTTTGTCAATTTCATTGTGCTTGCTGGGGTTTTTGCTTCAAATCAGAAAAGCATACATTTGTTTAAGTGTAATATGGCAAATGCAAACAAGAAAAGGGCTTCTGGTCGGTTTCAAGCCTGCTCCGGAAAGCTTTGTCAATGTCATTCTCTGTGGGAAGGAAAGGGAGAAGGGGGGGGTGACACGTTTCTTGCTTTTCTGGATAAATAAGTGCAATTGCCAGCGTGTGTATCTCCTTAAATATCAATGAAGGCAGAAAAGCACACATTCATTTAAGCATAATATGGCAAACAAGGCAGGCATGAAACCGACCAGCAGCCTTTCCTTCCGAGGCCAGAACTCCTTTACAGCCATATTGTGCTTCGTTGCAAAGGGAGAGAGGAGCATATGTAATTTTTTTGCTGACCAATTGGTTGATAGGGGGAGGTATTAGAGGCGGAGCTTGGAAAAAGCAAAAATAATGTAGGGGTCTTACCGCTGCATGTGCAGGTGCAAACAAGCTTTTTTTTTAATTGGGAAAGAGCGAACTAAAAGGCAAAGTGAGGACTATCAGATGACAAACCGATTATGGAAACCGTGGATTATCCCACTCCATTTGGATAAGCCCTTAGGGTAGATAAACTAATGGATCAATAAAGTCTTGCCTGGGACTACTACTGCTCATTTAGGGTCAATGTAAAATGAACTTCTATGCTGTTGGTCTCATTTAGAAGATAAATTTAAACTATGGCATACACAATTATGGGATAAAAATATAACCTGGCTCTCTTGCTATCAGGTTGGTAATTTCATTATGTGATCTGATATCAGGAGACAATCCCTGAGAGATCTCATTCTGTGTGAAGTATTGTTATTGAACGTGGAAGATTTGGATAGCAGTTTGATGTCCCAAATATATGTCCTCCTTTTACAGAGGCACATGGGTTCCGTAGATAGCTCAAAGAGATTGTGAGAAATGGAGTGAGAAGTTGAAATTGAGGAGGCAATGTGGAGATCTAATCCATATGTGCAGCAACAAACGAATCAATGTTAAAGATGGTTCAAAAATGGTATTTAACCCTTGTAAAGTTATCCTTTATCTCCAAGACTGCCTCCCATCTTTGCTGGAGGGATTGCACAGAGAACAGCTTTTTCACCCATATGTGGTGGACCCCCACATAAAACTCCCAAATTTGTTTCTGAATGAAAATTTGGCCCTAAAGGATAAGCAGTTAATTAGTTTTATGTTAGTTGCAGCCCAATCTCTTATTGCTCAATTTTGGAAAGACTTGAACGGCATCTCCATCCTCTTGTGGTACAAAATTTTGGCAGTTAGCACTGATAGATAATGATTGTGAAAGGCAGAAAACAGAAGGACACATTTGTCACAGAATGGTGGGGTTTTATTTCCTACACTTAATGAGCCAGGTCACAATATAAAGGTTTTCAAAGTTTTCCACAGTCTATGGATTTTGTAAAGGTGAATGATTATTTTATACTATATCCTTTTTATTTCTATCTAGGTGCACGTTTGTTGACTCTCGATATGCAATCAAGATATTTTTAATTCCCTGTTTTTGTACTCCACTGGTTTGGTTGTTTTTGTTATATATTCAGTAAATAAATAAGATAAATTTAAACATGGAATCAGTAGGCACTTCTTTAATTTGGGTAGAAGTATGGACTAAAAGACTCCTATTTGCATGGAAGTTACATAACTCTTGCCTTGGTGATGCCAGCTCCTTGGGGAGAGAAAGTTTGGCCCTTTTCCAATAAGGTTGCCAGTTGCAGCCCCTTTTCTTGGCTCCATTGGCAGATGAGCCTGCTCCTATCAGCAGAGCACTGCCCCTTCATATAATTTGATTCCATATTTTATTTATGCTAGACTACGGCCCTTGTCAGGTTTTCAATAATGTGTGGAAGGAATTTATAGAATGAAAAGGGCCACCAGGTTACTTGATTTCACAAAAATTAGGTAACAGCATTCGCATCTAAATTACTATATGCTCAACAGGTAGTCTGGTTATCAACTATTTTTAAGAACTTGTGTGTTGAATCAACCCCCAATATACAAGATGAGCAGAGCAATCTATATGAGTGGTGGGAAAGAGAACTGAAGGCAGACAAGCAACCTACATCAGCAGGTTGCGAGGGATGGCAGAGTGGTGTTTTTGCTTTTCATTTCCAAGGTTTCATTTTTCTAAAAGAAACTTATAAATAAAAATATTGATATTTCCTTTCATTTATAAATATTTCCTTTCAACATATTGATATTTCAACATATAGCGGACAAAGAACAAACTCAAATAGATATCACCTGTTAGATCAATGGAATGCTTTCAAAGTGGCACTGACCAACAGATCCCATCCCTGCATACTGGGAACAATAAGAGGGAGAATAGGTGCATGTTTCCCCTATTTTGGGGGGTGGGTGGGAAGGAGGTATGTTGGCAGACCAGGAAGTTCACAGATCCACAAGATACATGTCTTCCCTTAATTTGTACATCCCAATCCAACCCTGACATTGTTTTTGTCTCTACCAACACTGATGCTCCAACATTGGTAAGGCAAGGCCATGGAGATTTCTGCAGCATCAGAGAGGAGCCTCACAAGGGCAAATCTCCATCTCTGAGGTGGATCTCTCTCTTCTCTCTGTCTCTCTCTCTCATTCTTTCTCTCTTTCCGTGCTTGGAGAGGGAGAATGCAGACATCCAATGGCCCCAGGGGAGTACTATTGCTATACCAAGGTTGCAGTCCTATACACACATATCTTTGTAAAGACCACTGAATATAGTGGAACTTACTTCTGGGTGCCTGATTAAGTGGAGCTCCTATGGCCAAGCAGCTACTTGCATGTAGGAGTCTCTTCTATATGTGAGTGCTCTATTCACAAGCAATGTGTGAATTTGTTGTTATTGTTATATGCCTTTAGTCAATTAAAACTTACGGCGACCCTATGAATCAGTGACCTCCAATAGTATCTGTCATAAAAAAATCCCATTCAGATCTTGTAAGCTCAGGTCTGTGGCTTCCTTTATGGAATCAATCCATCTCTTGTTTGGCCTTCCTCTTTTTCTACTCCCTTCTGTTTTTCCCAGCATTATTGTCTTTTTTGGTGAATCATATCTTCTTATTATGTGTCCAAAGTATGATCACCTCAATTTCATTATTTTAGCTTCTAGTGATAGTTCTGGTTAAATTTGTTCTACCATCCAATTATTTGTCTTTTTTGTGGTCCATGGTATCAGCAAAGCTCTCCTCCAACACCATATTTCAAATGAATTGATTTTTCTCTTATTTTTTCACTGTCCAACTTTCACACCCATACATAGAGGCCAGGAATACCATGGTCTGAATGATCCTGACTTTAGTGTTCAGTGATATATCTTTGCATTTGAGGGCCTTTTCTAGTTCTCTCATAGCTGCCCTCCCCAGTCCTAGCCTTCTTCTAATTTCTTGACTATTGTCTCCATTTTGGTTAATGACTGTGCCAAGGTATTGATAATTTTTGACAAGTTCAATGTCCTCATTTTCAATTTTAAAGTTACATAAATCTTCTGTTGTCATTACTTCAGTCTTCTTGACGTTCAGCTGTAGTCCTGCTTTTGTGCTTTCCTCTTTAACTTTCATCAGCATTCATTTCAAATTCATTATTGGTTCACACCCTTTCTGATTGAGAACCAATCGGTTTCTCCATATTCTATCCTTACAGTAGCCTCTTGTGCAGAGTATAGGTTGTGCATCAGGACAATCAGATGCTGTGGCACCCCCATTGCTTTTCAAGCATTCCATAGTTTTTTGTGTGCTACACAATCAAAGGCTTTGCTGTAATCTAGAAAGCATTTCCTTCTGAAATTCCTTGATCCGTTCCATTATCCAAGGTATGTTTGTGATATGATCTCTGGTACCTCTTCCCTTTCTAAATCCAGCTTGTACATCTGGCATTTCTCGCTCCATATATGGCAAGAGCCTTTGTTGTAGAATCTTGAGCGTTACTTTACTTGCATGGGATATTAAGGCAATAGTTTGATAATTACTGCATTCCCTGGGATTCCCTTTCTTTGGAATTGGGATGTATATTGAACTCTTTCAGTCTGTGGGCCATTGGTTAGTTTTCTATATTTGTTTACAAATTTTGGACAGATTCAGTCTCAGTAACTTGTAGCAACTCTATTGGTATGCTATCTGTTCCTGGTGATTTGTTTCTTCCAAGTATTTTAAGAGCAGCTTTCACCACACATTCTAAAATTTCTGGTTCTTCATCATACAGTTCCTCCATGAATGAATCTATTTACAACATGTTAATTTCCAATAACAGTAAAGAATCAAGAATTATTAATTGTAAAATGACAGAGAGAACCTCACTTTGGTGATTAGTTGGAAGTTCATCTGAATCGGACAACCCTTAAGGACCACTTCAGCTGCATAGTGTGAGCCTCCCTAAAAATATGCCTCCCTTGTGCTGGAGAGGTTGCAAAGAAAGGGCCTTAAGCATATGAGGAAGCTTCTAGTGAGAAATTCCAGAGAATCACCTTTTAAAACCAAGGGGGAAAGGAAGAAAAAGTAAAGGCAACAATCACACATACATACACACAAGCTTGCAAATAAAATCAACAAAATCCTAATTTAGCTAGTTGCAACTTGCATGTTATCTGCTTCAGTGGTCTTGGATTTCAGGGCATATGCAGAGTTTCTTGTAGAAGAGAGTTTCTGAGAGAGAGCAGCAGATTTTTCACAGCCTCACATATTTTTGGGAATGTGAGACAAGTAAAAGTTGCTCTCCTCCCTAAAATGGATTATTGTTTGGCCCAGTCATGAAATCCATTCGAAGTTGAATGTCCAGCAGGGTTTTAGAAGCGGTGGTTGCTCCATCATGGCCTCCCTTCAACAAATACTGTATGAATGCTCTGTAACCCTCCTACACACCCACACCCGCAATTATAAGAGATGTGAGGGTTAGAATCTGTCTCCAAGGAGTTCCATCATGGAGGGCAGTCATCAAAGACCATATATGAACTTCTCTACATTTCCTTAACTGTCTGAATCCAGAAATATTTGGCATGTTGCGGTGTAGAATTATCAATCATTTCTAAGCTTCAGTAGGAAAGTTTATGATTATGGCGGTGATGATGGTGATGTTAGTACAGAACAATACCTTTGAATATCAGTAAAGTTCAAACTTAATCGTTTGTAATTTCCATGCGTGATATACTGGCACAAAGAAATTTTAAAAGGCTGTATAAAAAGCATCGCCATTGTGCTACCCATATTATACATAGAAAGATACACGGACTCACCAAAAACAGGCTGACTGACAAACAGATACCTCTAAAAGAATGCTTACTTCTAGGCTTGCTTAAAAATAAATGTCTGGGGATGGCAATGCAAAATCCTGGTATATGCAGTCAAGCAATTTCACCCTCCCTTTTCAAAGTGCTACTGTCAAGCTTTACCTTATACTAAATCAGAATAAATAGAGGAACGTATTTTATTACTGTAGTCAAGTAGAGCTTGTCACTGAGAACAATTCTCATTAAGTAACTGTATTACAACTGAAAAAACTAATTGTGTCATAACAAAGAAAATACTACTGTGTCTCTTGTTAAAATGCCAGAATACAGGAAATGTATCTGCAGAGCCCAGTATTGTATAATAAATTAGCTCTTTTAAATTGGGTGCATTATCTGATGATGATTTTAACCATTTCATCTTACTTTTTGAATCCACATTGTTGTTGTTATGTGCATTCCAGTCAACTACAATTTATGGCAACCCTATGAATCAGTGACCTCCAGCAGCATCTGTTACAAACCACCCTGTTCAGATCTTGTAAGTTCAGGTCTGTGGCTTCCTTTATGGAATCAATCCATCTCTTGTTTGGCCTTCCTCTTTTTCTACTCCCTTCTGCTTTTCCCAGCATTGTTGTCTTTTCTAGGGAATCATGTATTTTCTTTATGTGTCCAAAGTATGATAACCTCAGTTTCATCATTTTAGCTTCTAGTGAAAGTTCTGGTTTAATTTGTTCTAACACCCAATTATTTGACTTTTTCGAAGTCCATGGTATGCACAAAGTCCATGGTACACTCTCCTCCAACACCACATTTCAAATGAGTTGGTTTTTCTCTTATCCGCTTTTTTCACTGTCCAGCTTTCACAACCATACATAGAGATCAGGAATGCCATGGTCTGAATGATGCTGTCTTTAGTGTTCAATGATACATCTTTGCATTTGAGGACCTTTTCTAGTTCTCTCACAGCTGCCCTCCCCAGTCCTAGCCTACTTCTAATTTCTTGAGTATTGTCTCTATTTTTTATTTTGTACTGTGCCAAGTTCAATGTCCTCATTGTCAACATTAAAGTTAAATAAATCTGCTGTTGTCATTACTTTAGTCTTCTTGATGTTCAGCTGTAGTCCTGCATTTGTGCTTTCCTCTTTAACTTTAATCAACATTCGTTTCAAATCATTACTGGTTTCTACTAAGAGTATGGTATTGTCTGCATATCTTAAATTGTTGATATTTCTCCCTCCAATTTTCACACCTCCTTCATCTTGGTCCAATCCCACTTTCCATATGATATGTTCCGCTTATAGGTTAAACAAGTAGGTTGATAAAATACACCCGTCACACACCCTTTCCAATGAGGAACCAATCTGTTTCTCCATATTCTGTAATTAGAGTAGCCTCTTGTCCAGAGTATAGCTTGCACATCAGGACAATCAGATGCTGTGGCACCCCCATTTCTTTTAAAGCATTCCATAGTTTTCTATGATCTGCACAGTCAAAGGCTTTGCTGTAATCTATAAAGCACAGGGTGATTTCCTTCTGAAATTCCTTGGTACGTTCCATTATCCAACATATGTTTGTGATTTGATCTCTGGTGCCTCTTCCCTTTCTAAATCCAGCTTAGATGTCTGGCATTTCTCACTCCATATATGGTTAGAGTCTTTGTTGTAGAATCTTGAGTATTACTTTAATTGCATGGGATATTAAGTCAATAGCTTGAAATTACTGCATTCCCTAGTATCCCCTTTCTTTGGAATTGGATGTATGTTGAATGCTTCCAATCTATGGGCCATTGTTTAATTTTCCATATTTGTTGACAAAGTTTTGTCAAAATGTGGACAGATTTAGTCTCAGTAGTGTGTAGCAGCTCTATTGGTATGACATCTGTTTCTGGTGATTTGTTTATCCCAAGTATTTTAAGAGCAGCTTTCACCTCACATTCTAACATTTCTGGTTCTTCATTATACAGTTCCTCCGTGAATGAATCTGTCATCCTTGCATCTGTTTTATAGAGTTCTTCAGTGTATTGCTTCCATCTTCCTTTTATTTCATCTCCTAAGCCCCATTTCCCCACAATCCCTAGTTCTTCTCTGTTCCCTACTTTTGCATTCCAGTTCCTCATGACTATCAGCACATCTTGTCTTGGTGTATGATCAATTTCTTCCTGTTCTCTCTCCAATTCCTCTTCTTCTGCATTTGCCGTTGGAGTGTAGACTTGGATGATGGTTATGTTAATAGGTTTCCCATTAAATCTCATTGATATAACTCCCTCAGACCTTGCGTTATAGATCTTAATTGTTTTTGCTACATCACTTCTCACTATTAAAGCAACCCCATTTCTTCTCAATTTCTTATTCCTGCATAAAATATTTTGTAGTTGCCTGATTGAAAATGTCCCTTTCCTGTCCATCTTAATTCACTCATGCCAAGTATCGTAATGTTGATACATTCCATTTCTTTCTTGATGATTTCTAACTTTCCCTGGTTCATGCTTCTCACATTCTATGTTCCTATTGTGTGCGTCGTACAACTCCTGACTTTCATTTTGTATCTGTGTGCATCTGCCTCTGAGCTTCTTTTTAGCTTTGACCCAGCTGCGTCACAGTGCTACTTGTCCTTGTCCTTTGTTCTTCCCCATTAGCTTGTTGAGTACCTTCTGACCTAGGGGGTCTCATCTTCCAGTACTATCTCGTGTTGCCTTTTGGATACTCTGTTCATAAGGTTTTCGTGGTAAGAGGTATTCAGAGGTGATTTATCATTGCGTTTGGATGCATCTTAGTCTGGTGTCTCAGCTTTGACCATTCTGCCTTGGGTGCCCCTGCTAGGAGTCTAGCCTCTTGGTCTAGACTCCTGACGGCATTGCTCTCAGCTTCTTCAACACTCTCAAACCTCACCATGTCAGGGTATACATCCTACAGGAGGCTGGATCCACATACAAAGCCCTATATTTTTTAATCAACATTTTATATGTTCAAATGAATGGGCGATGTGCACAAATAAACTTATCAGCATATTGACAATGGTGTTCACTGAGTTCTACTGTTCCTGTGAATATATGTAATTTGTGTAGCTGTGTTGGTCAAATGACTTTAGATGCCTTTTGTGGTTATTAAACATCTAAAAGGCCAGCTCCAGACACTCTTGGATGAGATGGATTATCTGGATCCATTTCAGTCGGGTTTCAGGCCTGGTTTTGGCATGGAAACAGCCTTGGTCGCCCTGTATGATGACCTCTGTTGGGAGAGAGACAGGGAGAATGTGACTCTATTGATTCTCCTTGATCTCTCAGGGGCTTCCGATACCATCGACCATGGCATCCTTCTGGGATGACTGGCTGAGTTGGGAGTGGGAGGGACTGCATGACAGTGGTTCTGCTCCTACTTGACGGGTCGGCTCCAGAAGGTGGTGCTTGGAGAGCATTGCTCGGCACCCTGGATGGGGTTGCACAGGGGTCAGTTCTGTCCCCCATGCTGTTCAACATCTACATGAAACTGTTGGGTGCGGTCATCCGGAGCCCTAACCTGTCTTGCACAAGCCAGAGAGGAACATAAGGCTGGGGTTGGAGGGAAAAGCAATACATCATCTCTAGAGTTGGCCCCTGGGAGCATGTTGGGAGAATGGAAGGGCTTTGGATCCAGCATATCCAAAGCCTCAAACAATCCCCTCCAATATGTCTCCAGAATGTTCCCCTTTTGTACCTCTCCACCAATAATGAAGAGACAACAACAGTGTTTCTTTCTGCAGCAGCTAGGAGAGAGATTCCAAGGGCAAACCTCCCCCCACCCCAAGAGGGGCAAGATCCACAAAATGTTATGCCACCTGTGATACTCTCCTTGGGGACCATAAGATTGTGCCCGAAATCACATTTATTTATTTATTTGATATTATATACTGCTTTTCTCATATGTGACCTCAAAGTGGTTCACATACAAATCAATAAGCCACATCATTACACATTACAAAATATATTACAAGTGTTTTAGTAATCAGGCATGGACTCAGTGGGTTTTTTTTTTAAGTCTACTTGAAACTCCCACCTAGCCTTATTCCACATCCAATTTCTAGAAAAACACTAAACTGACCAGTTTTTTACAGGTGTATTCTGTTTCTGATAGCTTCTCATGAGCAATTAGAACATCTCATGACATCACAAGAATTCTGCCAATGGCTATGAGCAATGGGCATTAAAGAACAGACAGGTTTGTGTAACTACTACTATTCTGAGGGATGTTGTAAATAACAGGTAGAAGAAATGGTATATGGAATAATTTTTTTAAGCTATGGAAAAACTTGGAAAGTAGGTGCTAAGCTAAATTGGATAACAAAATGTTTATACCAAAGGGAGTTAGTTGGAAGGATACCACTAAAGTAAGTAAGAGTAGACTACAAACCACTTCGGAAATCAGTGTCAGAGTGGTCCTGTTAATCACAGTTTTTGTATAAATCTACCCTTCTTACCCAAATGTAAAAGCACATGTAAAAGTCAGAGCCAGATCTGTCTAGCCTTTTAGTAAGTCCATGGTAAGAAGGCTTTTTTAAAAAACTCCTTTTATTGATTTCTGTTTTTCCACATTTTGCTTATCTCCCTTTTCTCTCATTTTTCAGCAGCAGTAGTGAAGAGCTCAGCTGAAAGAACAAGCTGTATGCTTCACTCTTGAGGCAAGGACATCTGAGTGTCATATTTTTATCTCCTCTTATGATGAGTCCCTAAGCCTTGTCCTTGTATCTTATAAAGTCAGGTTACTTGTATTACCCTGTAGGGGAACATAGCTACAGAGAGAATTTGTTGTCACCCACACAAGGATGCTGAGAGGCACTGCACCATTAATAAGATGAGACTCGAACACTAACACTAAAATCTTGTGTTTGACCTGACATTTTATGAGGCAGCATTGTAATTAACGGAAGAGAGGTATGATATACAGGTGAATATCATCCTTACTGAACTGAAGAATTTACTGCGGAACCTCAACACTATGTATATCGTATTCACTAACAGGCAAAAAACCTTGCGGGTTAAGAATGCACATAAAGCTCTGGAGCTCCCTTCCTAGGGAGGTTAAAGTGGCTCACTCCCTGTTGTCCTTCTGTCAGCAGGTGAAGACTTTTCTGTTCTGACAGGCTTTGGGGGACTGACTGCAAGGGTGCTACTAAATGGCTGCTGTTTTTATCGATATGTATTTTGTGTATTTTTTAAATCACTATGTTTTAATTGTATAGTTAGTTTAATTACATGTTAATTAACTTCTGTATGTTTTATTTATATGTTTTTAACTCTATTTGTTTTAAATTTTGTAAGCCACCTTCAGTTCCAGTTCTGGGGAAAAGGTGGGATATAAATGAATATGAGGAGGAGGAGGAGAAGGAGGATGGAGGGGGGAAAGGGGGAGGATGGGGGAAGGAATGGGGGAGGAGGGGAGAGGGCCAGAGGGGAAGGGGAGGGAGGAGGAGGGCAGGTGGAAGGCAGGGGGAGGGAGGGGGAGGAGGAGGGCAGGTGGAAGGCAGGCGGAGGAAGGGCAGAGAGGAGGGGGAGGGAGAAAGAGAGGAGGCAGGAAGGGGAGCGGGAAGGTTGGATCATTTGCATGCTTATTGAGTTCAATGGGATGTTCTCCCATGCAATCATGCTTAGGGGGAAGGAGAGAGGGAAGAAGCATGAGGAGGAGAAGGGGGAGGGGAGAGAAAGGAGGGAGGAGGAGGGGGAGGAAGATGGGTAGGTAGCAAGGGGGAGAAAGAAGGGGAGGGAGGTGGGTAGGTGGGTGGGCTGTGGGCAGAGGGAAAGCTGCTTGCTTTTCCAAAAGGAAACCATTGTTAACAGTATCATTATTTTGGAGGGGTTCCCCCACCTTTTTATTTTACAGCAGACACATGTAGTCTCCTACTCAAATTTAATTCAAAACTGACCCTGATTAGCCAAGCCAAACAGCTGTGAATCTGGTTTTTAGAACACTGACAGTTGGTTCTTACTGAGCATGCCTGCACTTATCATTGACTCCAATGATAAATTTATTCAATTAATTAAAAATTAGACAGGCATTTTTTTAACTTTTAAATTGCAAAAGATGAAAGTCAGCGTGTGGGGGGAAGGTCAGTAATAGGATTGCAGGTACTCTGTGAACATGGCTGATTTTTCATTAATTTCAACAAATGATGAGACCACTGACAGAATAAGTCCAACAAGGTCTGGAGTTTTTTTCTCTTGTTTTACACTTTGAACTCTGGAGTCTCTGAGTGTTCTGTGTATCACCCTGAAAACTTAGAGTAAAGGCACAAGTGGGCAGAGTACTGAAGATGTGTTACATTTGTCTAGTTTCTGTATCCTCCATCTAGACAAGGAAGAGTCGTTATAAGAGTTGCTGTCTTTAAAGATGAATCCAAATTACTGTTTTCTCCACTTCCCACTCACTGGTATATATTCACATGTGAATGGTTGCTGCAGGGGTGAGACTGTGCTGGGACCATCAAGGGGCAAGCTTTTCCACCTGCTTTGCCCCCTCATCCCTGCTGTCAGTGACATTTTTTGGGGGACTGCCTTTTACCAGGAAGATGAATGCTTTTGGTTTGCTGTTCTTGTTTTTTTAGAAATTTTAGTATTTTGTTAGTTTGATTTTTTTTGTAAATTGTATTGTTTTTATTTGTATTTTGTATTTGTATTTTTATTTGTGTGTAAGCCACCTTGGGGCCTATTTGGCCAAAAGGCGACCTAGAAATAAAACGTAACATAACTAACAATGGTTCAGTTCATGTTTAGAGCCAAATTCAGGTAATCGGAATACATAATTTTATTTTTGTATTGATCTTGTAACCCTTGAGATAAGTCACAGTAAAATGTAGATATAATTCTTAATTGCCTTAAGTGGCAATTCAGCACATTGCTCTTACACTGAATACATTGGGTGGTATCTGTCAGGATGCAGGATTGGGGGCCTGAAGTTTCAGACGATGAGGAGAGGGAGGGGGTCATTTGGACAGAGTCATGTGAAGGAGAAGCAGAAGAGGGGGAGGGAATCTCAGAGATAGAACTGTCTGGGAGCGAGGACCTTGAATGTCCAACAGACACAGATTCTTACCGTGAGCTTCCCACGCCTCCTCCTCCTCCGAGCTTGGAGGACTTGGAGAAGGAGGGAGGGCAAGGAGGAATCCAACCCCCTCCTGATCCAGGAAAAAGCAAGGAGAAACAGCCAGATGGTTTAAGCATTGCCCCTCGCTTTCCCCCATACCTGAGTCAGATTTCTCAGAAGGGGAGGGGGCGGTGGCACCCCGTTCACCACGTACAAGGAGACAGCAAAAGAGGCGGCAAAAGAAGGGGGAGAGGTGGGGTGTGGATGAGGGCACTTTGAGGTGGAGTGAGAGAATTTGCGCTCGTTTGCCCCCTTCTTAAGGGACAGGGGGAGTAGTGGTTCCTTGTTCTGTCAACTCTCTTCTCTGTCACAGGTTATGTTTAGTAGTTAAAGTTCATGAGACGACGTAGTCTTTGTCTGGATATCACTTTAATAAAAACTGGTTTGCTTTCACCAACTGGTCTGGTTCCTGAGCCTCAACCTGGACCCGACAGTTTGACAGAACCACCTACCCAGCCCTCGATGCTTCTGCCACTTGAACGGGACAAGATGGAACAGGGAGCAGCAGGGTGGACAAAGCCCACTTCTGAGGCGGAGGAAGTGCAACAGCTGAAAACTAATGTTGCAGATCTGCAGGCAGATGTCCAAACCTTGTTGGTGTCGGTGAGGGCATTGAAAACTGACAACCAAACTTTGAAATCCACGATAGCCCAAATGCGGAAAACCCCTTCAGCCGCTGTGGTTAAGATCCCGATTGGATTGCCACCTAAGTATGCGGGACAGAGTGACCAACTCTCTACCTTCGTGGCTCAATGTGAAATGTACCTGGACATTAGGAATGCAGAATTTCCTAGTGATGCGGCCAAAGTGGCCTTCGTGATCAGTCTATTGGAAGGGGAAGCTGCCAAGTGGGTCACTCCCTATCTGGTCAGAAAGGATGCCATCCTAGGAAGATATAGAGAATTTATGCAAGCCATGACCGAGATGTTTCAGGACCCCCAAAGAGCGGAGACTGTGGCGAGGCAATTGAGCGCTTTGAAACAAGGGAAAGGAACTGTCTCAGAGTATACCAATGCCTTTAAAATTCTGCCCCAGGAAACTGGTTATAATGACTTAGCCCTGATGTTTATGTACCGAAGTGGACTGAATGCCGAGATCTTGGATGATCTGGCCAGGACTACACCCCTGACTGATCTGCCTGGGCTGATTCGGCTGTGCCTGCAAATCGATCACCGATTGGAAGGAAGGCGCCTGGAGAGGAAACAGAATGTACAAAGATACTCAGCTTCAGCCTCTCGCAGTAAAATCCCTCCGACTCCCGGGGTGTCAGGTAACATGGGAGAAGGATCGGGAGGGGCTCGTCCGAAGCTATCGGAGGAGGAAAAAGAAAGGCGTCGTCGGGAACGTCTCTGTTTTTACTGTTCAAAGCCGGGCCACGTCGCTAGGGAATGTGGACTTAAAGTAGATAAAACAGGGCCGTCGGGAAACTAAAGTACCCAGCTCTCGTGCAGGCCGGAGGGCTGGGGGCCACTGTGTACAAAGGGCCTCCGGTAGCACAGCCCCCTTCAAAAGCGGTACGGGTGCTACCTATTCAGATTACAACTTCCACAGGAGTAATGTTCAACTCTACAGCACTGATTGACAGTGGAGCCTCTACCAATTTCATTGATGCAAAGTTGGCAAAACGTCACCGAATCTCGCAATGGAAATTGGAAACCCCCTTGTCAGTTGAAACTATTGATGGCAGACCATGAAGTCGGGTGGAGTGACTCGAGCCACAGAGGAATTGAAGCTAGAAATTCCTGGGCATGAAGAGCTCATTTCCTTGTATGTGTCAGATCTCTCGAACTTTGATGTGATTCTGGGAATGCCCTGGCTAGCAAAGCATGACCCAAAAATAGCCTGGAAGGATGAGGTTGTATGGTTCACTTCTCAGTACTGTCACGAGAACTGTCAGCCAGAGATAACCATAAAAGCCCTGGCAGGAGCTGTGCAAGAGGTCAAGGAAGTGGTACTTCCCTCGAAATATGTGGATTTTGAGGATGTGTTTAATGAAAAGGAAGCAGAGTCCTTGCCCCCTCATCGCCCTTATGATTGTGCTATTGATCTAGTGCCAGGAGCAAGCATTCCAGCTGGAAGAATTTACTCCCTTACAGAGCCAGAGAGAGCAGCTCTGAGAGAGTTTTTGGACAAAAACCTGAAGCGAGGATTTATCCGTCCCTCACAATCCCCCGCAGGGGCCCCCTTGCTGTTCGTTATGAAGAAAGGAGGTGAACTCAGACCCTGTAATGATTACCGTGCCTTAAATCAAATTACCATCCCTAACAGTTATCCATTGCCCCTGATTCCGGAGTTGTTAGACCGACTGCGTTCTGCAACAATCTTCATGAAATTGGACTTAAGAGGGGCGTATAATCTGATTTGAATGAAAGAGGGAGATGAATGGAAGAACGGGTTCAACACCTCCTATGGTCAATTCGAATACCTGGTGATGCCTTTCGGGCTATGTGGGGACCTTAGCGTGTTTCAGAAGTTTATGAAAGAAGTGTTTAGAGACCTCTTGGATCAGTACGTGATTTGTTATCTGGATGATATTCCGGTGTTTTCAAAGAGCCAGGAAGAACATGATCAACACGTGAAAACTGTGTTGAAAAGACTGAGAGAGAACCACTTGTATGCCAAGTTATAGAAATGTGGGTTTGACTTGTCATCTTTGGACTTCCTTGGATACCGAATCTCGGCAGGAAGAGTGGAGATGGACCCAGGAAAAGTGAGTTGTGTATTGGATTGGGGCCAGCCAACCACCAAGAAGGACGTACAACGTTTTCTGGGATTTGCTAATTACTACAGAAAATTTATCCCAGGCTTTCCCAAGCTAACAGCTCCCCCTTACGGACTGTTTAAGGGGAAAAGGAAAGTTCCAATGGACAGAGAACACAGCGAGAGCTTTCGGGGAACTGAAAAGGAAATTCGCATCTGAGCCTATTTTGCATTTTGCTGACCCTACCCTCCCTTTCGTCGTGGAAGCGGATGCTTCATACGTAGCCATAGGGGGGGTCCTTTTGCAACCAGACATGGATGGGAAGGAATTGTACCCTTGTGCATATTTCTCCAGAAAACTAAAAGATGCCGAAAGAAATTATACAGTGTGGGAAAAAGAGTTGTTAGCCATCAAAGACTCATTTGAGAATTGGAGATAGTACTTAGAGGGAGCCCAGCATCAGATAGAAGTGCGTTCTGATCATAAGAACTTGGAAAGTCTGCAGACAGCTCGGAAGCTGAACCAGAGACAGATACGTTGGTCGCAGTTTTTCGCCAGGTTTAACTTCAGGATTACTTACCATCCCCATGCAAAAAATCAGAGAGCAGATGCTCTATCAAGACAACCGCAATATAAAGGAGATGAAGTTTGCAGCCCTCCCCAGTACATTGTCCCGCCGGAAAAACTGATGTTGGGATTATGCCAGCCTTCATGGGAAAAGGAGCTCAAGAAGGCACAGCAGAGGGATCCATGCATGCAACGATACATTCAGGAAATGGAACAGGATCTGGATTCAGAAGTAAGTTTCCATTGGAAGGATGGACTGTTTTGGTTTAAAGCCACCAGATATGTGCCAAAGGGGGACCTAAGACTCAGAATTTTACGTCAATGTCATGACTCTATCACGGCTGGACACTTTAGCTAAGGATTTTTGGTGGCCCCAAATGCGCCGAGACATTGAAAACTATGTAAAATCATGCTCTGTTTGTATGCGGGCGAAAACAGACATGGGAAAACCTGTAGGGTTGTTGGAATCTTTACCAACGCCGAGTGAACCTTGGAAGGACCTTTCCATGGATTTTATAACTGATTTACCGAAGTCACAAGGAATGACAGCTATATTGGTCATAGTGGATTCATTGACCAAGATGGCTCATTTCCTTCCTTGCTCAGGAGCCTTAGAAGCTAGAGAAACAGCAAAATTGTTTATAAAGGAAATCTACCGATTGCATGGATTGCCCAATAGCCTGGTCTCGGATCGGGGAACTCAGTTCACAGCTAAATTTTGGAGAGCTGTGTGGAATCAGCTGCAAATGGAGCTAAAACTTCCTTCAGCTCATCACCCCCAGACGGACGGGCAGACAGAGAGACTTAATGCTGTTTTAGAAAGGTATTTGCGCTGTTATGTGTCTTACCAACAGACTGATTGGGTTTCCTATTTGCATTTTGCAGAATTTGCTTATAATAACTCCTTGCATACCAGTACTGGACAAACACCTTTCTTCGCTAACTATGGATTCCATCCCAAGGCTTTCCCCAGCAGTACAGGGAGTACGCCTGTACCAGCCGCAGGGGAATTTCTGCAGGAGCTTCAGGCGGTGCAGCAGATACTGAAACAACAATTAGACGAGGCCAAAGTGGAGTATAAATGAGTTGCTGATCAACATCGACAGGAGTGGACCCCCCTTCAGATAGGAGACAAGGTATGGTTGTCTACCCGCTTCTTCCAGATGCCGGGCAAATGCAGGAAGCTGCAGGATAAGAGACTGGGACCCTTTGAAATAGAGGCGCAAATCAACCCAGTGGCTTATCGTCTGAAGTTGCCAGATACTTTTTAAAATACATCCTGTGTTTCATTGCTCCTTGTTAACGAAAGCTGCCCCTTCCAGTGAGTTAAGACCGGTGGAATCTCCAGGGGCGCCGTTAATAGTGGATGAGCAAACTGAGTTTGAAGTGGCAGAGATTCTGGACTCAAGGAGAAAGCGTAATAAACTACAGTATTTGATTCATTGGAAGGGTTATGGACCAACTGACAGATCGTGGGAAAATGAGAGCGATGTCCATGCTCCGGACTTAATAAGAGACTTTCATCAATGGTTCCCTCATTGTCCTAAGCCGACAAGTTGGGGGGGAGCACAGCATGGAGGAGGGGATGGTGTCAGGATGCAGGATTGGGGGCCTGAAGTTTCAGACGATGAGGAGAGGGAGGGGGTCATTTGGACAGAGTCGTGTGAAGGAGAAGCAGAAGAGGGGGAGGGAATCTCAGAGATAGAACTGTCTGGGAGCGAGGACCTTGAATGTCCAACAGACACAGATTCTTACCGTGAGCTTCCCATGCCTCCTCCCCCTCCGAGCTTGGAGGACTTGGAGAAGGAGGGAGGGCAAGGAGGAATCCAACCCCCTCCTGATCCAGGAAAAAGCAAGGAGAAACAGCCAGATGGTTTAAACATTGCCCCCCGCTTTCCCCCATACCTGAGTCAGATTTCTCAGAAGGGGAGGGGGAGGTGGCACCCCCTTCACCACGTACAAGGAGACAGCAAAAGAGGCAGCAAAAGAAGGGGGAGAGGTGGGGTGTGGATGAGGGCACTTTGAGGTGGAGTGAGAGAATTTGCGCTCATTTGCCCCCTTCTTAAGGGACAGGGGGAGTAGTGGTTCCTTGTTCTGTCAACTCTCTTCTCTGTCGCAGGTTATGTTTAGTAGTTAAAGTTCATGAGACGACGTAGTCTTTGTCTGGATATCACTTTAATAAAAACTGATTTGCTTTCACCAACTGGTCTGGTTCCTGAGCCTCAACCTGGACACGACAGTATCCAACATTCATTATATTCAGAATAGTAGACCCACTGAAATCAATGGACTTAATTCCATTAACTACAGAAGATCACCTCTGAGTATGACTTAGGAGATCTTTCTCTGGTATCATCTTATACATCCTGTGTTGCAAGTATATATGTAGCAAGAAGTGGCCATTGAACTTGATCCTGTGCATGTCTCCTCAAAAGTCATTCCTCTGCATTCAGTAGTGCTTACTGTAGGGTTACCAGGTGTCCAGGTTTTGGCCAGATACTCTGGCTTTTGGGGGTCTCCTCCGGGTCTACAGGTGACTCACCATAATCTCTGGACTCAGCTTCAATTTAAAAGAAAAACTAAGTTTCTAGGTGGTCTGGTTCCTGAGATATACACCAAAACATCAGCCGCCCCATGGCTGTTAAATCTGTTTAACAGATCTGTTATAGCCGCTTGTAACTCTAACCCCGCTCTTTCAGGACTGTAGCCAATAAGGGAAGTCAGGACTGTAATCTGTTGACCCAGGCAGTGCCAAGACCTCATTACAATGTCAGAAAATGGTGGTTATGAGATTTTCAGTTTGAGTAAGTATATGGCCTTTCCCCCCTCTTGTGTGCAAGAGTCAGACCCTGGGGTGTTGAAGAGGGCAGTGCTTTGAAAACTTTCACAATCTGAAAGTATTTAATCCAATACTTGCTTTTCTGGGAGTAAAGCAATACTAATCCCACATACCTGGAGTAAACCCCATTGAATTCAATAGGACTTACTTTTGAGTAGACTTGGTTAGGATTGTGCTGTAAATTAATGGAACTTTTGAATGAACATAGCAAAGAATTGTGTTTGTGTTGTAAAACTTTATTTCCCCCTCCAATCCTATTTTTAAAGCAATTAGGCAGGGCTTACTTGGGTATCACTGTTTTTATTATGTAGGAAACTAATACTGATTTTTTTTAAAAAAAGTTCTGCAATGACCAACTGGCTGGACAATGAACTATTATATGGGGTGTGTTTTTAAACTTGCAAGTGTGTTTGTGTATGGAGTCTTTCCAACAACCCTGTGATTGTGTTGGTGATTGGAAACCAAGGCAGCTCACAATAAGAAATAAATCCCTTTAAAATCCAA
This sequence comes from Rhineura floridana, assembly GCF_030035675.1. Lineage (NCBI taxonomy): Eukaryota > Metazoa > Chordata > Lepidosauria > Squamata > Rhineuridae > Rhineura > Rhineura floridana. The sequence goes on from NC_084481.1 coordinate 66,602,931, forward strand.
TAACCATAAAACAAGTATAAACAGTTGCAAAACAGCTTAAAGTGGCATGATTCTGAATTTTGGGTTAGGTGAATGAAGTTTATTTATTATTTATTAATTATTTTATTTATATCTAGCCCTTCCTCCCAGTAGGAGCCCAGGGTGGCAAACAAAAGCACTAAAAACACTTTAAAAATAATAAAAACAGACTTAAAAATATATTAAAACAAAACATCTTAAAAAACCTTTAAAATATCTTTTTTAAAAAAGAAAAGGTTTAAAAACATATTAAAAAGCAATTCCAACACAGACACAGACTGGGATAAGGTCTCAACTTAAAAGGCTTGTTAAAAGAACAAGTTCCTTATCACTTGAGGGTACAGTTTTTCCTGGTTGAGTAAGCCCCATTGAATACATTGGGACTTACTTCTGAGTAACCAAACATAGGATTGCACTATAAATATCTTTACAGGTTGTGTAAATAATAAACATATTTGAGAGACATGCTTATATAAATATTTCTTCATATTATGTCCCAATAAGTATCCGATTTCACCCTATGATTGTATAATACTTCCTCTACATTTTAAGTATGCCCTTCTTCCTTGGGGTGGTCATGGTTCTCCATTGTTTTCATCCTGAGAGGCAGAAAGGCTGAGAAATTGTGACTAGCTCATCGTCACCCACTACACTTTATAGCTCATTTCTATTTTGAAAAACTAATTAAAACAATTTACATTTATTTATTTATTTATTTATTTACCGCCCCATAGCTGAAGCTCTCTGGGCGGTTTACAACAATTAAAAACAATAAAAACAAATATACAAATTTTAAAACACAGAAAACAATTTAATAACACAATTTTTAAAAAAATTAAAAACAATTTAAAAACACATGCTAAAATGCTGGGGAAAGTCTTGACCTGGTGCCAAAAAGATAACAGTGTTGGCACCAGGCACACCTCGTCAGGGAGATCATTCCATAATTTGAGGGCCAGCACTGAAAAGGCCCTCTCCGTTGTTGCCATCCTCAGAGCTTCCCTCGGAGCAGGCTCCCGGAGGAGGGCCCTAGATGTTGAGCGTAGTGTATGGGTGGGCTCATGTCGGGAGAGGCATTTCATCAGGTACTGTGATCCTAAGTATAAGGCTTTATAGCTTAAAACCAGTACCTTGAATCGAGCTCAGAAACATACAGTCAGCCAATGCAAGCGGGCCAGAACCGGTTTTATGTGTTTGAACCTTCTGGTCCCTGTTACCAATCTGGCCGCTGCATTTTGGACAAGCTGCAGTTTCCAAACCGTCTTAAGAGGCGTAGAGCACATTGCAGTAATCTAGCTTGGAGGTTACCAGAGCATGGACAACTGAAGCCAGGTTATCCCTGCCAGATGGCGGCATAGCTGGGCCACCAACCGAAGTTGGTAGAAGGCACTCTGTGCCACCGAGGCTACCTGAGCCTCAAGTGACAGAGATGGTTCTAGGAGAACCCCCAAACTACAAACCTGCTCCTTTAGGGGGAGTGCAACCCCATCCAGGACAGGTTGGACATCCACCATCCGGTCAGAAGAACCACCCACTAGAAGCATCTCAGTCTTGTCTGGATTGAGCCTCAGTTTATTAGCCCTCATCCAGTCCATTGTTGAAGCCAGGCACCGGTTCAGCACATTGACAGCCTCATCTGAAGAAGATGAAAAGGAGAAATAGAGCTGCGTGTCATCAGCATACTGATGGCAATGCACTCCAAAGCTCCGGATAACAACACCCAACAGTTTCATATAGATGTTGAACAGCATGGGGGGCAGAATTGACCCCTGTGGAACCCCATACTGGAGAGTCCAGGATGCCGAGCAATGTTGCCCAAGCACCACCTTCTGGAGCCGACCAGCCAAGTAGGAGCAGAATCACCACCAAGCAGTCCTCCCACTCCCAACTAAGCCAGTCTTCCCAGACCATGGTCAATGGTATTGAAAGCCGCTGAAAGATCAAGGAGAATGAACAGAGTCACACTCCCCCTGTCTCTCTCCCAACAGAGGTCATCATACAGGGCGACCAAGGCTGTTTCCATGCCAAAACCAGGCCTGAAACCCGACTGAAATGGATCCAGATAATCGTTCTCATCCAAGAGGGTCTGGAGCTGGCCTGCCACCACTTGTTCAAGGACCTTGCCCAGGAATGGAACATTTGCTACTGGCCTATAGTTAAGATTTTCTAGGTCCAGGGAGGGTCCCTTCAGGAGTGGTCTCACTACTGCCTCTTTCAGGCAGTCAGGGACACCCCCCCTCGCAGAGAGGCATTAATCACTTCCCTGGCCCAGCCAGCTGTTCCATCCCTGCTAGCTTTTATTAGCCAAGAAGGGCAAGGATCCAGCACAGAAGTGGTTGCACAAACCTGTCCAAGCACCTTGTCAACATCCTCAGGCTGTACCAACTGAAACTCATCCAAGAAATCGGGACAAGGCTGTGCTCTGGATACCTCACTTGATTCACCTGCTATAACACTGGAGTCTAAGTCCTGGCGGATGCTAAAGATTTTATCCTGGAAGTGCCTAGCAAATTCATTACAGCAGGCCTCAGATGGTTCTACCATGTCCTTGGGGCCAGAGTGTAATAGCCCCCGGACAATTCTGAAGAGCTCCACTGGGCGGCAGATTGATGGTTTGATAGTGGCAGCAAAATATTATTTTTTTGCTGCCCTCACTGCCCCTAAATATAGCTTACCATAGACACTTATCAGTGTGTAACTGCATCTACCAGGGTTTCGTCTCCATCTGCACTCAAGCCATCTTCTATATTGTTTCATCGCTCTCAGCTCTGGGGTATACCATGGAGCCATACGAGCTCTACAGAGGAGAGGGTACTCAGGAGCAATCATGTCAATGGCCAGCGTCATTTCTGTATTCCACAGTTCAACCAGGTTTTCGACAGGAGCGCCAGCCCTATCAGCCGGAAAACTCCCCAGAGCCCTCTGGAAACCATCTGGATCCATAAGTCTCTGGGGGTGGACCAGCTTAATAGGTCCCCCACCCTTGCAGAGGGAAAAGCCACTGTAAGTCTAAACTTCAGCAAGCAGTGATCTGACCATGACAGAGGGACTGATGTAAGGCCCCCCACATTCAGATCACTATCTCCATGTCCAGTTGCAAAAACCAAGTCTAGAGTATGCCCTGCTACATGTGTTGGGCCAATGGCATGTTGGGACAGTCCCATGGTTGTCATGGAAACTATGAAATCCTGAGCTGCCCAGGATAAGGTGGCCTCAGCATGGATGTTGACAACCCCCAGAGCCAACAGTCTGGGGGATCTCAACAGTATACCCGAGACCGCCTTCATTAGCTCAGCTAGGGAGTCTGTTGGGCAGCGGGGTGGGCGGTACACCAACAGAATCCCCAGTCTGTCCCGCTGACCCAACACAAGGTGCAAACACTCCAGATCAGTAGTCACATGGACAGGATGCTTGCAGAGGGAGATGGAGCTCCTATAGACCACAGCAACCCCCTCTCCCCAACCCTCAGGTCTACCCTGATGCTGAACCAGGTACCCTGGCAGACATAGGTGGGAGAGGCTGACTCCTCCCTGCTCACCCACCCAGGTCTCGGTTACACATGCCAGATTAGCTGCCTCATCCACAATTAAATCTTGAACGAGGGAGATCTTATTATGTACTGATCTAGCGTTTAGGAGCAGCATCCGGAGGTCTGAGAGCTGGCTGATAGGGCAACCAAGAAACCTGCGGGTGTGGGGAAGACCTGCACAAGGCACAGCCATTAACTGTCTGGGCCACGTTCCCCTTACCTGGCAAGTCCTCCTCACAACACCATATCTCCCTCTACCTGTCACTACACTAATTGGGACCCCTTCAAGTCTCCCTGCTTGGCTCTGAGTCCTCTCTCCCAGGCACATAACTCAAGACCTGCCAGTCCCACAAAAAGCCAGGAAATCTACAAAGCAGAAGCCACTTCAACCAGCCAACTTATGTATCCCCTCCAGGGAAGGGACAGGTGGACAAAATCAGCAACAGCTTGCTGGTCCTGCAAGGCATGACAACCTGCAGAGCGGAAATCCAACAGGGAGCAGGGGGTGGCGACAGCCGAGCAGCAGCAGTAGCAGTAGCAGCAGGCAGGCAGGCAGCTGCAGCAGATGGCTCTCCCTCTTCCATGGGTGATGATAGTCCCCTTCTTCCTGCAGGCACTGGGTCTCCCAAGCCACCTCAGCCAGCCTATGCATCCCCCCCCAGGGAAGGGACAGGTGGACAAAATCAGTAACAGGTGGCTGAGTACCTGGGGGCCTGGTCCTGCAAGGTGTAGCAACCTGCAGCACAGAAGTCCAGACAGGGAGAGGGTGGTGGTGGTAGCTAAGCAGCAGCAGCAAGTCCAAAAAGACCTCTCCAAACTGAGTGAATGGGCAGAAAAATGGCAAATGCAATTCAATATAAACAAGTGTAAAATTATGCATATTGGAGCAAAAAATCTTAATTTCACATATACGCTCATGGGGTCTGAACTGGCGGTGACCGACCAGGAGAGAGACCTCGGGGTTGTAGTGGACAGCACAATGAAAATGTCGACCCAGTGTGCGGCAGCTGTGAAAAAGGCAAATTCCATGCTAGGGATAATTAGGAAAGGTATTGAAAATAAAACAGCCGATATTATAATGCCATTGTATAAATCTATGGTGTGGCTGCATTTGGAATACTGTGTACAGTTCTGGTCGCCTCATCTCAAAAAGGATATTATAGAGTTGGAAAAGGTTCAGAAGAGGGCAACCAGAATGATCAAGGGGATGGAGCGACTCCCTTACAAGGAAAGGTTGCAGCATTTGGGGCTTTTTAGTTTAGAGAAAAGGTGGGTCAGAGTAGACATGATAGAAGTGTATAAAATTATGCGTGGCATTGAGAAAGTGGATAGAGAAAAGTTTTTCTCCCTCTCTCATAATACTAGAACTCGTGGACATTCAAAGACGCTGAATGTTGGAAGATTCAGGACAAACAAAAGGAAGTACTTCTTTACTCAGCGCATAAACTATGGAATTTGCTCCCACAAGATGCAGTAATGGCCACCAGCTTGGATGGCTTTAAAAGAAGATTAGGCAAATTCATGGAGGACAGGGCTATCAATGGCTACTAGCCTTGATGGCTGTGCTCTGCCACCCTAGTCAGAGGCAGCATGCTTCTGAAAACCAGTTGCCGGAAGCCTCAGGAGGGGAGAGTGTCCTTGCACTCGGGTCCTGCTTGCGGGCTTCCCCCAGGCACCTGGTTGACCACTGTGAGAGCAGGATGCTGGACTAGATGGGCCACTGGCCTGATCCAGCAGGGTCTTCTTATGTTCTTAAGTAAGCAGGCAGGCAGGCAGCTGCAGCAGATGGCTCTCCATCTTCCCTGGGCGATGGTAGTCCCCTTCTTCCTGCAGGCACTGCAGGCAAAATTTATTAAGTAGATCCATAAAATACATTTAAAGGACATCCAACTCACATTTAAAGAGCATGACTTCCCCCAAAGAATCCTGGGAAGTGTAGTTTCCCCCTCACAGTTATAGTTCTCACCACACTTAACAAACTACGGTCCCCATGATTCTGTGGTGGGATTCATGTGCTTCAAATGGGTGTTGAATGTGCTTTAAATGAATGGTGTGGATCTGCCCTAGGTATGATGTGCATTCAAAAGTGAATTGAAAATAACAACTTTAAAATATACTTTTTTAAACAGGGGAAGGGTTGTAGCTCATTGATAGGGCACATGCTTTGCATGCAAAGGTCCAGAATTCAATTTCTGGAAAAGAGTATTGCCTGGAATCCTGGAGAGCCAATGCTCGTCCATGTCATCAGTGCTGAGCTATGTGGTACCAAATGGCCTGAGTCAGTATAAGGCAGATTCCTTTGTTCCTAAAAGAGGAAAGAGACCCAACGGCTACGGTGACATTGAAATTTATTTATGTATTTTATTCACAACATTTATATACCACTTTATTGTAAAAAATCTCAAAGTTGTTTACAGAAAGAATTAAAACAATAAAATTATTGGCAAAAACAGAGACAGGTATTTAAAAACATTCAAAATAATAAAACCAACAATGAGTTAAAAACAGATCTAAAAACGCAATAGTTTTTACATGCCTGGATAGGCTTGCCTAAACAAAAATGATTTTAGGAGGTGCTGAAAAGAGGAATCTGCCTAATGGCAATAGACAAGGAGTTCCAAAGCGTATGTGCTGCCACATTACAGGACTGATTTCTTACAAGAGCAGAACAAGTACTATGTGGCACCCATAACATGGAAAGCACAGCTTGAACTTGGCCTGGTAGCAAATCAGCAACCAATGCAGATTTCAGAGCAGAGGTATTATGTGCTGATAGGATCCCACAGCACTCTGCATTAACTGGCTGCCAGGATTTTTTTACTTTTGGTTTTCACTGGTTGTGGCATGCTAAGTTGTCTGTCTTACTCATAGGAATCTTGTTGTGGTTGGTATGGTATTGCATTTAGGAAAGCATCACTGTCTTTTGTTTTTCTTTTTCTGTTTGCATTTCATTTTCCTTTAACCACACTCCCTTATATCCATAGAAGCAACAGCAGTGGTTGCATGCGCTCAGCTCAACCTCCTAAAATCCATTGATGCTGTACCTTTTTGGTTGCATGGCAGTTTGTTTCTTGCCCAATAGTGGTAAAGGAGAATTCACATATTTGGAAGTGTGGCTGCAATTGTTATTCCCAAGCTGCTGCCTGTGAAGGTAGACCAAACCATGTGTGTTTTCTCTCTGTCAATTATTACTCACTGGAATTGGGTTGGCTGTCAAAGTGAGTTTATAGCAGCCCACAGGGTAGACAGAAAGGGTAGAGAATCTTCTTACTCTTACTCATTTCTCAGACCTTTTTCTGACGTGAAGGTTCAAATCTGTAATGAAGTTTGGAGCAGCCACATTAAAAGATAAGGACAGGGCATTCCAGGCAGGGGGTTGGATGTGGATGTCTTTGCAAAGGATCATTAGTCAAGCTTTACGAACAGCACAATCCAAACTATATCTATTAGGAAGTAAGTCCTGTTGAGTTCAATTGGGCTTAGTCCCTTAGTAAGTGTATTTAGAATTGCAGCCTTCAGGGGCGTCCATCTTTACTCCCGAATGCTCCCATCTAACATCTCCACAACACTAGGCTCCTTTCTTCCTACAGTGACCTTCTGGTGACTGGCCTGGCCTGAAGGCACTTAAACCCTTCTTGCGAAAAGCAAGTTGGCTAGATTAAATGTTTCCTACCCAGGCTCCATCTTTTAGCTAAGATTTGTATCTTAATTTCCAATCACAGAATTTTTTAAAAAAATTGTACAGTAGGGCCCCGCTTTACAGTGCTTCGCTTTACAGAGTTCCGCTAATACAGCAGTTCTGAATTGTAGAAAGGCTCCGCTTTACAGTGCTTGTTCCGCTTTTACGGCATTTTTTTGCCGCCAGACGCCATTTTGGTCAATGTAAGTCAATGGGATCCGCTTTACAGCGGTTTTCGCTTTACAGTGGGGGTCTGGAACGTAACCCGCTGTATGATCGGGACCCTACTGTATGCTCCAAACAACTGTGATTGATGCTTAATGTATCATGCTTAATGACTTCACTAGGGCCTGCCCATGACTTCACTAGGGCCTGCCCCTGAAATCTCAGGTTTTGGAATGCTTCTGACCTGAGAACCCTAGCTTACTGCCAGGTGAATATGGTTAGGATTGCTGCCTGAGGTGACCAGCTCACTCTGCCAAAAGGAAGGGCCAGCCTTAGGTTCCCTGTTCAGGGTGCCAAATAGTTTGCATATTACTTGTATAATATGCTGCGCACTTGAATTCCAAAGAATAACACACAAGCTATCACTCTGTCATCTGCAGTGCCTTGCTTGCGTTTTCCTAAATGGTTTTAATTGTCATAGCAATTAGATGTTAAGCCTTACGCTTCTACGTTCCCTGAGGTTAAATACCTTTTAAAATAGTATGAAAAGATTACAGGCTGTGCATGAATGTTCTTGTTGACCATGTCATTTCTCCCCTGAAGCTCCCTTTGCCACATTTCTGAGCCATGTCGTATACACTGGACTGAATTTAGCAAGTAGCTAGATAGCGTAGCAGTGGAAAGGATGGGAAATGGCTCAGACACATTAACATGTAACCAGAGCTTGGAAGATTACTTTTAAAAAGTAATAAATTACAGTTACAGCTACCTGGCCCAAAAGAGTAGTAATTACCATTACCATTACAATTGCTCTGAATGTAACTGATTGCTTTTTCTCAAAAGTAATCACTGCAATTACATTTCAGTTACTTAAAAAATGCCTACAAGGTGCTGGCCTTGGCTGCTGTACATCTAAGTAGACTAAAACAACATTAAAAATAAACACACACATACAGTAGAGCAATTCTTTTTTATCCATAAGAGAGCAATGGTGGTCTCTCCGCTGGTAAGAGAGGTGGGGAGGGAGGCAGAGGCCACTACTCAGATCTTTGCATGTCAAACCAAGTGTAACCCCCCCACTCAGCCAGCAGGCATAATCTCTCTCACTTAACCACCTCCCAGACCCTGGCTTGCCATCAATTGAGGGACACTCACCCAAACAAACATTTTCCCAAGATGCAAAAAAATTAAAATACTGCAAATGCAGCACAGTAGCCAGAGAAGGTGGTGGAGGCCACTTTGTGTGCCAAGTGCAAACACAGGATTCACACACATATACACACATTTTCATCTTTCACCTCCACAGTTCTTTATCTCCATTCTGCTGCTGCCTCCTTCTCCTCCTTTATCCATGTTCTTGCCCTCCGGCTCCTTTTTCCCTCCACTCCATTCTTCACCACCACCATCCATTTTTTAAACAATTGTTTTCTTCACCCCACCCCGTCTCTCCACCTCCTCCCTCGTCACCTCCTACCCACCCACAGAGCATGAGGGAAGAGCGATGCTGCACAGAAGCCCAGTTTGGGGCACATGATTTTCATCCACAAATCACAGGAGCAGAAGACTTCGCCTGCTTCCCCTGCCCCAAATGAATGCTGGAAACATTACAATTACTCCACAAAAGTAATAAAATTACTCCTAGATCTATTACAATCCAAATGTAAAGGAATTACCCACTTATTCCTCAAAAGAGTAATGAATTACAAGTAATGCATTACTTTTAACTAATTACTTCCAAGATCTGCATGTAATCTATGATTCTGGAATAAAAGTAGCACATAGTTTCCTTTAGGAGTGTTGTGAGTGTTCAAGCAAGGGTGTGCTCACATGAACTAGTGCTTTCAAGCAGCATCAAGGCTAAAACTAGGGTTGGGGAAGAAATTTGATTTGCATTTGAAACCAAATCTATCAAATCTGCACGTTCTGAAACAATATGAGAACCAAAACACAGCCATTATTTGAAATTTGCACATTTCCAAATTTTGTGACACAGTCCTCTAGCCAAACAGTCTTTACAAAACTGCATATATTAATGGGAAATGTGCATAAAATGAATATATGTGAAAATAACATACTAAAATGCATTACATTAGGAGAAACTGCTCACAAAAATTGTGTACATTAGTCAAAACAGCATACAAAAATGTGCTTATTTGGAAAATTTGCAGTAAGATGGTGAAAAAATTGTTTTTTTTGCAAAACTCACAAAATTTTGCTGCAAAAATGTGGACAACTGAATCCAAGACTGGATAAATGAAATGATGACAGAACTAAACTTCCATCCCTAGTTAAGATAGTTTTTCATGTAGGGATATCAGGGCCGGTTCTAAAGGGCGGTCAGGTTGGGCACTGGACTGAGGGCCCGGGAGCTACACGAGCCCCTGAAGGGCCCCTGAGGGGCCCTCTGCCACCGCCCCTGCGATCCATGCCCCCCGCCCCCCACTTACGTGTCAGACGGCTTTTTAGTATTGCCCTTAATGAAGATGGCGGCCGCAGCTTCCCTAAGGTACTGAAGCCACTGCCGCCATCTTAGTTGATGGCAGAGATGTGTGCGAGTAGCACACACGTGGGCCATCAACAAAGATGGCGGCGGAGGCTTCATTCCCCTTGGGGAAGCCACGGCTGCCATCTTCATTAAGGGCAATGCTAAAACAGACCTTCATTAAGGGCAATGCTAATGCCCAGACAGGTAAGGGGGGCTGCGGGACGGTGAGGGGGGCCGAGGGGGGGCTGAGGGGGTGGGACAAGCTGATGCCCAAGGGCCCCCGCATGCCTGGAGCCGGCCCTTAGGGATATGCTTGCCTAGATCCTTCATGTTGCTGCTGCCTGTTCTTCCCCTAACTCCAAGACTCAGAAACTTACCTTGGGGCAGATGGAGTCAGTGGGTGCTCCAAGAACCCAAAGGTGCATTGTTTCCTACAGGGGATTGGGAATGGGCTGTAAATCCCAGAATCTCTGCTGAAAAAATGATACTCATACACAAACAACATATTTACAAATTGTAGCTTGCCATGCAGAATTCATCCTACAGTTTCTGTTGCCTACTTGAGACTGTAAAAGTGGTGTGTGTGTCTGTCAGAAAAGCCACAGTGAAAGGTGTGGGGGAGGTGACACAAATTGTGCAGGCCTCATTTAAACCTATATCACATTCTGTAGGCTCCAAGTCAGGACAACGAATAAAATTCCCTTTACACTTCCCCTACCCCATACCCCACGCATAGAACAAGTTAGCGAGTAGATTGACTAAGATATAGTTGTGCTCAGATAGGTAACAAAACCCCATTCCTGGCTCCTCCAGTCCATATGACTTGTGTATTCAGCATTCATCGTGATTTGCTTGCACAAAGCTTACACAGTGGTTAGACTGTCCAGTTTTTATACTGAGTTGTTTATAGGGTGGTTATATGACAATGAGCATTCATCTTAATTTTCTTGTGGGGTCTTACATGTTTTCCCATTAATCATTTGCTCATCCCATAAGTTTCAATGCATTTTCTCTTCACGAGTCTGTTTGTGTTGGGTTTTTTTTAAAATGGATTTGTTGGTTAATCCACTTTAATTGTGCAAATCTAAAGTTCTGGTGTGTACTTGTGTTCATGTGAAATACTGACAGTCTGGAGGCATCCTCAGAATATTTATTTATTTATTATTTGATTTAGATCCTGCCCTTCCTCCCAGCAGGAGCTCAGAGAATCTCTCTTTTCTTTTCCATCCTTCCTTTCCATTGTTGTCTTCTTCACTGATAAACAGTTTGGGTAGGGCTTTTTCATTTTTCCAGCAGAACTGGAATTTAATTATTGACTCATTACCACCTACAAAATAGATAATTTCTGTGCTCTTTGCAATTTGCTAATGTAAGTTTTTATGTGTTAAAATATTTATGCCTTGCTCTTATTTTCCATACTAAAGTAGTTTACAGAATTCCATAACATCACAATTTAGCAACAATAGTCTTAAAAACAGCTAATAGCTGAAGTGGTTGACACAAAGCAGTTCAAGCCATTAAGTCTAAATTTCACACATAAATGTGGTGATGTAGAAACTGGCACAATTTACCTAAGAAAGAGGTAAATATAGATACTTACCTCAAAAGAGCATCCAGGGGGCAAACAATGATCTCTGAACATTTCTCCCAAATGCTTCTCAGTGCAGTTATATCTCACATTTGGCAAGTCCCATATGCTCTCTAAGAGAGAAGAGGTTAAGAAAGGTGTGAGAAAAGCGAGCAGATGGAGCATAACTTTGCCAGTAAAAATGTGTGATCTCCCTCATAGTGAGGTGACTCTCTGAGGCCTGCAATGTACATAAGCTTAGTTTGTGCTATATCAAGAGAGAAGATGTAACAGCTCTACATTAACATTAACAGTTCTAGAGAGGAAAGGAGAGATAAATATTTTCCACCAATAGTCAGCCGAGTATGGTAAGCAGAACAACTTTTTTTAACTCTGAAAGCACAAATTAGTCCACATATAAAACCAATCAGTTGGATGCTTTACTTACTGCTGAATACAGTTTTTAAAATATTCCTAATTCACACCTGTTTATTTGTCCTGGATCTGCTTGTGTGACAGGTGCATGCTGCATCCCCCAACAGTTTTGGGAAATAAATAACATGACAGTGGTTTGGGTGGGTGAAATTAGGCCACAGCTTTATTGATTATGGCAAGCAAGCAGGGTTGGCATGGCAGTTGGGCAAGGATCTGATTCCTTCAGCAGAGGGAACGTTTCCAACCTGGCAAACAGCTAGGTGGAAGCACCCTGTGGGAACTGGCCAGCATTCAGACCCCAGGTGTAGTTCAGGCCATGACACCTGGGGTCCTGCTGGACAATCAGTGGGAGAAACCATGTGCTTTATGAGACCTTGGCCTCACCTAAGCTAAGGGTGTTGCTCATGCATGTTCCCCCCTGGACCTCTTATGGGGGTCCCCCTCAATGTTTGATCCTGCCCAATGTCATTTCTGCTAACCTTGTGACACAGAAAGATTGATGCCTAAAAATGTCCAACTCCAGCCACTGAGGGATAGGTGAAAAGACTGCTAAACCAGGGGCCCAGATTTGGCTGAGAAGAAGTATTTCTGGAGAGAAGTATTTGAATGAACAGTATGCTCCATTGGATCAAGCATTGCCTAGAATTCACTAGATATGCTTTCTAATGATATAATATATAATCAGACCCATATCTGGAGCATTTTTCCTTTGCAAAAAAAAAAAGAGAGAGCAAGGGCACAGACATACATAAGAGCTCAGACAGACAATGTTCAAACAAATAGTTTCCAACTATTTTCTGCTATCTGTATTGAATCCTTGAGCAGATGCCACTTTATTCTGTAGTCAAGCAGGATTAAATAGCTGCACAGTTTATAAACCTTTGCCTGTTATTTTGCCAATATAAAATAGTGGGCCAGAACATGTTAAGTCTATATTATCTGCTAGGAAAGTATTGGTGGTCAACAAAAGCTTATCTCATGCTTTATGTTTGCACTAGTGTCAATTGCAAATTGTTAAATGGGCCTGGAATTGTAGGGCTGCCAACTATCAATTTCAAAAATTCTGCAAACTGGTTGATGTCAGAGGTTGAGCTTGGAACAGGGTAGAGCCTGATCTTCAGCAGAAACAGAAGTAATAGCAAAAGCTTTCTGTTTGCTCCTGTGGCTGGTATTGGCGGGTACAAAAGACTATGTGGTTGCAGCCTAGTGCACGATGAAGAAGCTATTCAAGAAATGTGGTATGAGACAAACTCCCACATCTGCTGCTGCCAAGTTGCCATGTTGCTCTGTCACCCTCCACACCACTTCACTCAGTTGAACAGAACATGTGAGGATAAAGCCCACATGTGCACCCCACAGTTTCTCACACAACAGCATGAGAAAAATGTTCCTTATTTTAAAACATGCATGCTGCCAATGAGCTAAAAAAAAGTTTTCATGGAGCCTAGCATCCTAAGAAGATATAACAATCCAGTCATTAAAAACTGAGTGGAAGCGGGGAGCCACAAATGAAAAACGGCACCCGATGCATGATGAAATATATTTGTATTTCAAGTATAAAATCAAAAAGTCTTAACTAATTTTCTGAAAGTCACCAATGAGCCAGCCAACTAGGCCTCATCCAGCAGGGAATTCTACAGCAGGGGCATCACCACAGAGAAAACTCTATCCTTCATCTTCACCTGCTTCACCTCAGAAGGTGGCAAACCCAGAAAAGAGTTTTCCCTGCCAATCTCGATGCCAGGGTTGTGAGTTCTTATCAAATAATATAAGAGCCTTGCTGAATCAGACCAAAAATCTATCTAGTCCTGGAGTGGGGACCTTGCAGCCCTCCAGATGTTGCCAAACCACACCTTCCATCAGCCTCAGCATGAATGGCAAATGGTCAAGGATGATGGGAATTCTAGTCTGGCATCATGATCCTCACTCCTGATCTAGTTCATTTGGTAAGTAGGTATAGTGATTCAACCTTAAGCATGTACACTAAGTGAAAATGATGCTGCTCACTTAAACTAACTAAATCCAAATTTACTATAAAAATTCTGGCAATAAAGCCTAAAATTCTGGCTTTTACAGAAAAGTTTATTATTATTTATGGTTTGCTGCCTGACAGTAAGGTGTGAGAGCAGTCACAGGTCCAGAGACAACACTACATTGGGAGAAAACACTAATGACAAGTCTTAGAATGTCTTTCTAACCAATTTTACATGTAAATATACATGCAAAACAGAAAGAAAGCCATACACAGGAAGAGCAACCATTGATCCTGCATCAGTGTCCCAGAAAACAATTTTAACCTCCCTTACACACACCCAGCTGTAATGCAATATTAAAAGAGAGTTGCAGCACATTCTCCAGAATCTCTCTGAGCCCATCTTCAGAGTTCAGCTGACAGATGAAAGTAGAAGCAGATTGAAGGCTGGATAGATCCATCCCAGTTGTCTCTCTCTTCTCACTTCCACCCCTGCCTTCTTTTTCTCCTGCTCCAGCTGAGAGAAGTACAGCCAGGTGCCAGAGATGTAAACCACTTAGAAGTTTTGATGATTAAGCAGCATGTACATCTTGTTAAATAAATAGATGAACTGTTCTCAGACACCAAGTAGCAAGGTGCTTTGTTAGCTTTCTAGCTGATACAAAGGAAGAATGAGGAGTTGGTGGTAGAAAGGGAGGGAACAGGTAAAAGAAATAGCACAAAGAACTTAGTGTGCTCATCTGTCTGTTCAGCTTTGAACATGGACTTTGAGTGCTGTGACTCTTCATATTTTACTGGCAACCTTGTATCTGGCATTGCTTGGGAATTCTAAGAAACCAAAAAGTCAGTGCAGTTTTGAAAGGTTCAGCCCATCATCTTGATTCAAAATGGCATTCAAGTATATCCAAACACTGAAAAAAATGTCCTTGATTTCAGGAACCATCATGCAACATTTGGTTAAAACAAACAACTTTTTAAAATATATATAGGAGATGCCCACTGTTTTGGGGAGTCTATCCAGATACAGGACTTGGTTACATCTGTTCTTACATTTGTTTTAGACATTTTATTTTTGTTTTATTGTTTTTTAGATGTTTTTAACAGCTTTTAAATGTGTTGAATATATTTTTACTATTTTTATCACAGAAGTGTTTGTTGTCCTTGGCTCCTTTGGGAGGAAGGGGAGGAATTAAATTTAATTAGTTAATCCTTATCACTGCTCCACTTTGCTGGCTTAAGTCAGCTAAAAAAAAAAAGCCACCACTGTTAGCAAAAGCTAAAGGGTTTCTAGAGGCCACAGAAAACCTTTAGGAGGGCCGTATATGACCTGTGAGCTATGGATTAGTGGCTCCTGGTGCAATTCATCCAAGAGTCCCATGAGCTCTCAAGGCTGAACGGCTTTCTGGCAGCAGGAACAGAAAGCATTAGGCTTTCTTGTGGTCTGGCTCAATGTGTCTGTAAAACCACAGGTTTGGGGTGACGTGTGGAGGTGGGGTTGACATTTCTTTTGGTGCTGAAATATCACTGACCTGTGAAAGGAATTGTGATGGTTCTTAGATTTTTGATTTTGCTCAGCTTCTGACCTGATTCAAATTTCTAGGCTCACATGTGGCACAGACCTTACATGTGAATGTGTCACCTCTTAAAAATGGGGAATCCTTTTTCTGAAAGCTTTCCCATGGCAAACCCTATTTGTGTTGGGAAACTTACCGCTTTGGGAGGAATTTTGTAGATGGCATGAACACACCCTACCATCAACAGACTTATATTTAAAAAAAACCATGCTGCCTATTTGGGGGGGGGGAGAAAAACGAATAAACATAAAGAACCTCATGTGAAGTTGAATTTGACAATAAACACGGGCAAGGTGTCATGAATTTTCTATGGAACAGAGACTATGCAAATGCCTACAGATGAAGAAAGGAAACATGCAGAACTTGGGTGGACATCAGCTTGAGCCACAGCTGGAGACAGAACAGTGACTGGACTGATTTGGCAGTTTCTGTGGTCCTACCTGCCAAAATGTTTATACATTTCTTTCACTAAAACTGCTCTGAAGCCAACTTTCTTGTTTCAAATGTGCCATCTTTGAAATTAACAAATTGTGGTAGGCCTGAATAGATACCGAAACCAAACCTTCACAAGTCATAAGAAGTATCTGTTGGCCGGGTGGGTGGGTGGGTGGGAGGGAAGGAACAGTTTTCTTATTATATTTTCTAAATACTAGGGGTGTGCTTTGGAGTTTTTTGTGTACTTTCCAAATCATGAGGAAAATAGGGGTGTTTCGGGTGAGGTTTTGACATTCCTAAGTCAGATTGCTGCATGAACAAGGTATCTCGAACTGGATCGAGGACTCCCTAATGTTCATATGGACTCATGCACCAAAAAAAACCAAAAAACCACATAAAAAACAACTGTGCTTTTTAAAAAAAAAAAAAAAAAGCAAAAGCAAGCTAACTAGGAAAATGTCCTGAGCGCAAGTGGGGAGGTGATGGAGAGACTGGAAAAATCTTTCATTTTGACAGAATGGTCTAGGATTTAATCACAGTGAATTATTTTCCCTCCAATCACACTGATTTGGCATAGGAATTAAAGACTGCATGAGTTTTTCATGTAGTTTTCCCACTACCATCCATTCCCCTTTGCAAGTCAATGGACGTCTCTTTCTCTGTCCCAGGGAGAAGAGACCGTATCTCAAAAAAATCCAAGCTGATGAGCAGAAACCCACCCTCACCATTAGTCTTTGGGGTAACAGGATTCTTGCTGGGAGGATGACATTTCACCCACCCTAGCCTTTCCTGGGAATCCATGGTCTTTTTCCCACCACCACGCCACCTCTTATAATTCCTATTGTACTCCCCCCCCCCCGAAACAGTAAATGTTGTCCTTGTGGGAGAACTATTGCAGATATCATACTGAAGTTATGTTAGAATTGTTTGTTAATATGTTTTTAATAATGTTTTTAACTCTTTTTTAAAAGATGTTTTTAAAGCTTTTTTAAAAAAAATGTTTTAACATTGTTTTGTTTTAATGTATTTTAAGGTCTGTTTTTATAATGTTTTAAAGTGTTTTTAGTGCTTCTGTTTGCCACCCTGGGCTCCTGCTGGGAGGAAGGGTGGGATATAAATCAAATAATAAATAAATAAATGTTTGGCAGGGTCTGTCCCCTCAAAAGGAGACATCCAAGTCAGGCAGAAAATAAAAGAGAGTGTTTAGTTTGTTCTTAAATCAAACTTTACAGGTGCCCTGCACAGCTCCCCCTAGATATATTTGCCTACAATTTAGTAAGCTTAATCAGCTTGGTGGGGTGAGAAAATACCTGCAAATTTCATTCACTTCTGTGAAAAGGAAAAATATTATAGCCATTTTTAGATTCCCCATGATATTTAATGAGGGAAAACAGACATATGTTCTTGACAGATTTAATTTGAATAATGAGTTGAACTGGAAAGACACAGAGCAGCTCTGGAACAGATCGAGCTGCTTCTGAAAGCTAGAGGTTCAAGTCAAATCTTGTCACTGTGCACAATCCAAATAAATATATACTCTTTCAATTAGTAGTAGTATATTTTAACAGGCCTTTCACCTTTGGGAATCCCAACATCCAGCAGTGGCAAATTTTGTAACCATCTCTAATGGGACAAAAGCTTAGGAAGAATCATAGTTTCCCAGCAATGCTGTCATGGTTGATAAATTTGGCCTGTGGCAGTGCTGAAATAGCATGTTAAAAGGGCAGTGTGTGCTGTGCCCCTCTGCCACATAGAAGGTATATACCTCTGAAATAATACACAATTCTGCAAAGGCATGATTTGCATAATTATTCTCCTTTTTAGAAGGAAGAAGCAATTCTGCAATTTTGGTGCCCATGTCATCAAGCTGCCATATAGAAGGCCCAGTTCGTCCTGAAGATCATCTATGTTGCTGAGGAGAAAGCCTCTCACTGATCCTCCAGCATCCTTCTTTGTTACTACATGGAATGAATGAACCAGGGCTATGATGTAGCATTCCGTGCAGGCGCATAAGTGAATCAGAGCTTGGTCAGTACCCTGAGGCATGTTGGGAGTAGGGCACTTCACTAATCACCTCCTATTATCCATCAGTTGGGGGGGCTACTTGGTTTGGTGTTCTCGGGGTCAGGCATGTGCCACCTGCTGAATGTGGAACAGGAATAGCTGGCACCAGTCAGGTCACACATCCACGGTATTTGTCTCCCATCATGCCAGCTTGGGTGATGGAGTTGAGGTGGGTTGGTTTGGCCCCTAGCAGGAGGCAGGGCATTTTCTGCCTGCATTTGAAGGTTTTATCTGCCTGTACTTGCTGGGGGTGGTGGTGGTGCAAGTTCTTTCATGTTGCATTTTAACAAATATAACCTTTTTACCAATTACTGTTGTTTTGAGTCTTCATTCCAGATGTAGGGTGAAATGTGTCATAAGTGGTCACCTTACATCATAAGCGTTCTTGTAGTATTTTTTAAAAGAATATAAAACACATTAGCATGTGGAAAACATCAAACACCAAAAATGCACATTACAGTTTCAAACTCAGAACAAAGGCTGATCAAAATTAACAAGATACCCAGGGCAAAAGCCAACACAATTCAAGAATGTAAGCTGAACAAAGAAGATTCTCACTTTTAATGTTTTTGGTATTTTTTTAAAAAAACAACTTTTTTATAAAGCTTCTAACAAAGGAGAATTCAGTCTGAAAAATTATTATTCCTGGAAAATAACTGTCAACTATAACTTTAGCATATTTAAAAGAGTTTGAAGCCAATTAGCATATCACCTAGACTTGAAAGAAGGTCAATCCTAATTCTGTAGTTTAATATAACAAAACTTACATAGAATTCTAAAACAAATTGGCTAGATTTTCCCCCACCCATATTTTAGAGGTTAACAACTGGGCAGAGAATAAGTACAGGTAAAGATTAGTGAAGCAGTCCCACATGTGTGAAATAGGCTCTCTCATTGACAGCAGTGCCAAGGCAATGCACCCCATGTGTTTATAGAACTCCATCTGCCATAGCCAGCAACTGCAGCCCTGTACATGTGGAGATCTGGACTTCAGCCTGGCACTATCAATGGCAAAACTGAGCAGATCCAATTGATTTAAAAATACTTAAATTGATTCTGCCATTGTGAATATAATTTAGCTACCAGAAAAAGTGTCTTGAGCACAAAAATAAATATGGGTGTTTCTTTGGATCGTTGGAAATAATATGGACTTTTCTGAATATTGATGTATAATAGGAGTGGAGACTACCTAAAACAAGCTTAAAAGCTGTTTTATACTTTTTTCTTTATAAAGGGAGGCAGGTACAATTGCTAGTAACATTTTTTGGAACATTATAAAAGTATATGTACATGGATGGTTGTGCTTAAAATATGTGCAAATGTGATCCATCACTCAGTCCACAATACAGGTTTCTTCCTCAGTTTCAAACTATTTTTAAAATAGCAACATATTTTATTTTTATATCACTATCACCTTCTGTGCCTATCCATATACTGATTGGCTGTAAACCATTATCCATAATCAGGCAGCAATCTCCTGTTTTGATCTGCTTGGTAAAAGTGCAATCACACTGATGCTACAGAGACATTTAGTAGTTAATAATTATCCCACACCAATAATCTAATGTGGAAGTTACCAACACATGGGTGACAGCAGCATAAGCTATCTTTTCCCAGAAGGGAAAGCTGGTGTACAGTCAAAGCTGGAGAAAAGCACTTTGCCTTGGCCACAGTCCCTATCAGGGTGCTCAAGAGTAGAGTCAAATATGGGAGCACACTCATACCACCATCCCGGTCAAATCTTGATTGGGAATTTAATTACACAGTGTAGGACAGGGATGAGGAATCTGTGGCCCTCCAGATGCTCTTGGCCTCTAACTCTTATCAGCTCCAGCCAGCGTGGCCAATGATGGGTGCCGGAATCCAAAAACATCTAACCTGATGAAATGGCACCTGTAGATTAGAGGCTAGATTCTTATTTCTGGTCAGCTCCCAGAATATGGAGCATTTCAGTTGCTTGGTAGTTATCTAGAAATATTTTATGGCATTTTCCAACAATGCCTTTTGTGAAGAATGCACTATGTTTTCTTTAGTATGTGTGTATAGATATAGATACAGACATATGAAAGAATAGAGAACCTTCATTATCTCCCTACTTTATTGTCTGCAGTGCTGCCTTGGGTAAAATTAAATTGATGCAAATGAGACTGCCCTGTTCTTCATTTTTGCTATCTGTTTTCATGCATATTTGGGGGAATGTCCTAGAGCAGTGGTTCCCAAACTGTATGAGTACAGGACCCCCTTTGTAAGCTCAAAACATTTCATGACCCTTCTCCCCGCTAATTGTAATTTTAGTCTCAGTTATTGAAAAAGTAGTGTGTGGCAAAATCACATCTCCAAATATCCTTTTCCATAAAAAGCTCCCTGCGGACAGGGAGGTGTTGCTTTCTTTTCTTAATGCAAAGGTCCAATCAAATTGGTATCCCTCTACCCCCCCCCAGTCTGAAGATGTACAATCCTGTCTCCCAACACCAGTGGGTTACAGTGTTGGACTAAGAACCAGGTTCAAATCCGCACCCAGCCACGAAGCCCACTGGGTGACCTTGAAGCAAACACAGTCTCTCAGCCTGCCTATCTCACAGGGCTGGTGTAAGGATAAAATGGAAGGGGGGAAACCAAATGCACCACCTTGAGCAACTTGGAGGAAAGGTGGGATATAAATGCTATAATAAATAAATAAATAAATACATTTCAGCTGCAGTATGTAGACCCCAGGCTCAGCCTGCTGAGCTTTTTAATAATAATAATAATAATAATAATAATAATAATAATAATAATAATAATAATAATAATAAAGAAGCAGCAATGTGGTAGTGGTGGGGATGCTAGATTGTGAAGACAAAAGGGTGGATAGATTGAGGAGGGGGGTTAGTGCTTTTAGGCCTTGGGATGATCATCAGAACTGAAGACTTGGTTAGAGTGCACTTGGGGAATGAGAATGGAACAGAAGACACATTAGTGCACGCACACACACAAACCCACCTGTCCCTCCTGCAAGCATCTGCAGGCGTGCATGCATTGGGGCACATGGGAAGAGAGAAGCCCTCAATTGCTGCAGCATCTTGGAGAGATTGGGGGGGTGGAGTGCAGCTGGAAGAAAGGGGGGGTGCTGGCCCCCAGCCTCAGAGATGGGGGGCAAGCAAGTCCTGAGCTTCCTCACTGCTCCCTGGTTCCATCTGGGTTGACGATGAGATCTGGGCAGCCTCGCAAATAAGAATAATTTTTAAAAGGAGGTGACAGCAAAGCAGGAGCCAAGAAAGGCAGGCAGGCTTGCTGCCAGGAAGGAAGGGGGAAAGCAGCCTTTCCTTGCAACCTTGCTCCTTTTTGTTTCATGAAAAGCCCTCTCCTCTCATTCTAAGTAAGGACGTTGTCAGCAGTGGCAGTGCAAGGAGACAGGAGTCAGCAATAGTAATCCCCTCTTCTTCCTGATAGCTCCACACTCAGCCTCCTTTGGCGTCTTCTATGTGCTTTGTAGGCAGATGCCTGCCCTCAGCACTCCAGAAATATGATCTGGCACTGCAGGAAAAGTCCTCCCCTCTCATCTGGAGCAAGTGGGAGGTGCCATCTGCAGTGGCAGTGGGGAGCAGATGCATCCAGGGAATGAAGACTTTTTAAAATTAATAAGTAATTCATTTATTTACTGTTCATGGCCCCCTCTGGATTACTTTGCACCCCCCCTGGGGAACATGGCCCCCAGATGGGGAACCACTGTCCTAGAGCTTCATTGCCTCCTAAGAGATATCATTGCGATTAGAATTCCCATTATCACTCAAGCCTAGCAGATCTTTAGACAGGGGCAGCTCAGGTACTACTATACTGAGAAATGTGATGCAAGGAGCTAAACAACAAAACATTTAGGAGACAGAGAGAGAGAGAGAGAGAGAGAGAGAGAGAGAGAGGCCTGCTGCAGTTCGCTCCCTTTGGAATTCCATCATTGTTTAGTGCTGTCACAGAACCATCTGGCATGTATTTCAGATTTGTTTGTCTCTGGAGTTATGAGGAGAAAGGAGAAATCAGGATATAATGAATGAAGAGGAAAGGAATTTGTAAGGTAACTTTGTGTTGGAAAGTTGTCAAAATAAGACACATCTAAACTAGATTGTATGTTTAACTTGTGTACGTGAAGAGGTACACTGTGTAAAGCCTCATTTTTTATATATAAATCATGGTGTCACACATTTGAAATGGTGATGATTTATAGTTTCAGTGACGTAGTCAGTGCCAATTTTTGATTTGAATGGGAGAGGGGAGGACATACAAATATTGCAGACCGAACCAAAGAAATCTCTTTTTTCCCCATTAGAAAGATATCTTTCATGATTTTCTACTCCCAAAGCAACAACAAAAATCACTTTTTGCAAAGCAAGTATCACTTGCTGTTGTAAAGGTACCCTGAGCAGGTTTGCTAAAGGCTTTATTGGATCTGAAACAAGAGAGTCTAGCATGGCTCATTGTCGCTAGCTAGGTTGCTGCTTTGAATGAGAGGCTGATGAGTACAATTGTAACATTCATACATATTAGCTTGCCAGGCTGAGGCTTTGCATGGGAAACTGAAGAGAAAAGGAGTGACATAATGTGAAATAGCAATGCATATTAGCTAGCTAGGATTTGACTTTGAATGGAGAACTGACAAACAATAGACCAGTTGGTCATGGAACCGACCAGAGGGACGGCAACCCTGGACTTAATCCTCAGTGGGGACCGGGACCTGGTGCGAGATGTAAGTGTCATTGAACCGATTGGGAGCAGTGACCACAGTCCTATTAAATTAAACATACATGTAAATGGCCAATTGCCAAGAATATCCAACACAGTCACATTTGACTTCAAAAGAGGAAACTTCACAAAAATGAGGGGATTGGTAAAAAGAAAGCTGAAAAACAAAGTCCAGAGGGTCACATCACTAAAAAATGCTTGGAAGTTGTTTAAAAACACTATATTAGAAGCTCAACTGGAGTGCATACCACAGATCAGAAAAGGTACTGCCAGGGCCAAGAAGATGCCAGCATGGTTAACGAGCAAAGTCAAGGAAGCTCTTAGAGGCAAAAAGTCTTCCTTCAGAAAATGGAAGTTTTGTCTGAATGAAGAAAATAAAAAAGAACACAAACTCTGGCAAAAGAAATGCAAGAAGACAATAAGGGATGCTAAAAAAGAATTTGAGGAGCACATTGCTAAGAACATAAAAACCAACAACAAAAAATTCTATAAATACATTCAAAGCAGGAGACCATCTAGGGAGGTGATTGTACCCTTGGATGATAAGGGAGTCAAAGGTGTACTAAAGAACGATAAGGAGATTGCAGAGAAGCTAAATGAATTCTTTGCATCTGTCTTCACAGTGGAAGATATAGGGCAGATCCCAGAACCTGAACTAACATTTGCAGGAAGGGATTCTGAGGAACTGAGACAAATAGTGGTAACGAGAGAGGAAGTTCTAGGCTTAATCGACAATATAAAAACTGACAAATCACCGGGCCCGGATGGCATCCACCCGAGAGTTCTCAAAGAACTCAAAGGTGAAATTGCTGATCTGCTAACTAAAATATGTAACTTGTCCCTTGGGTCCTCCTCCGTGCCTGAGGACTGGAAAGTGGCAAATGTAACGCCAATCTTCAAAAAGGGATCCAGGGGGGATCCTGGAAATTACAGGCCAGTGAGCTTAACTTCTGTCCCTGGAAAACTGGTAGAAAGTATGATTAAAGCTAGATTAACTAAGCACATAGAAGAACAAGCCTTGCTGAAGCAGAGCCAGCATGGCTTCTGCAAGGGAAAGTCCTGTCTCAGTAACCTATTAGAATTCTTTGAGAGTGTCAACAAGCATATAGATAGAGGTGATCCAGTGGACATAGTGTACTTAGACTTTCCAAAAGCGTTTGACAAGGTACCTCACCAAAGACTTCTGAGGAAGCTTAGCAGTCATGGAATAAGAGGAGAGGTCCTCTTGTGGATAAGGAATTGGTTAAGAAGCAGAAAGCAGAGAGTAGGAATAAATGGACAATTCTCCCAATGGAGGGCTGTAGAAAGTGGAGTCCCTCAAGGATCGGTATTGGGACCTGTACTTTTCAACTTGTTCATTAATGACCTAGAATTAGGAGTGAGCAGTGAAGTGGCCAAGTTTGCTGACGATACTAAATTGTTCAGGGTTGTTAAAACAAAAAGGGATTGCGAAGAGCTCCAAAAAGACCTCTCCAAACGGAGTGAATGGGCGGAAAAATGGCAAATGCAATTCAATATAAACAAGTGTAAAATTATGCATATTGGAGCAAAAAATCTTAATTTCACATATATGCTCATGGGGTCTGAACTGGCGGTGACCGACCAGGAGAGAGACCTCGGGGTTGTAGTGGACAGCACAATGAAAATGTCGACCCAGTGTGCGGCAGCTGTGAAAAAGGCAAATTCCATGCTAGGGATAATTAGGAAAGGTATTGAAAATAAAACAGCCAATATCATAATGCTGTTGTATAAATCTATGGTGTGGCCGCATTTGGAATACTGTGTACAGTTCTGGTCGCCTCATCTCAAAAAGGATATTATAGAGTTGGAAAAGGTTCAGAAGAGGATAACCAGAATGATCAAGGGGATGGAGCGACTCCCTTATGAGGAAAGGTTGCAGCATTTGGGGCTTTTTAGTTTAGAGAAAAGGCGGGTCAGAGGAGACATGATAGAAGTGTATAAAATTATGCATGGCATTGAGAAAGTGGATAGAGAAAAGTTTTTCTCCCTCTCTCATAATACTAGAACTTGTGGACATTCAAAGAAGCTGAATGTTGGAAGATTCAGGACAGACAAAAGGAAGTACTTCTTTACTCAGCGCATAGTCAAACTATGGAATTTGCTCCCACAAGATGCAGTAATGGCCACCAGCTTGGATGGCTTTAAAAGAAGATTAGACAAATTCATGGAGGACAGGGCTATCAATGGCTACTAGCTATGATGGCTGTGCTCTGCCACCCTAGTCAGAGGCAGCATGCTTCTGAAAACCAGTTGCCGGAAGCCTCAGGAGGGGAGAGTGTTCTTGCACTCGGATCCTCCTTGCGGGCTTCCCCCAGGCATCTGGTTGACCACTATGAGAACAGGATGCTGGACTAGATGAGCCACTGGCCTGATCCAGCAGGCTCTTCTTATGTTCTTAATAGCCTGACACATTAGTGCAAGTGTATGTGAAATGGCTACACAGTTCTGTCCTTTCAACAGTGAACTGATAAACACTGGGTTGGATTCAGACTTTACCATCTGTGGAAGGCTTTTTCTCCAGTGGAGGAAGAATAGGTCTGGAGACTGTAGGAAACTACAGGATGATGTGGTGGTGGTGGTGATGGGGAGGTCAGCAAAAGTAAGTCTGGATCTAACCCAGAATATTGGTATAATGGACAATAGACAGCAAAGGTTCTATCTGTGTTTTGAAGGGAAATTGTTAACCAATAGCCCAAAGCAACCAGATGGTGCTTTCAGTAACGAATGATGAAGAACAGCAGAAATCACACATTGGCAAATATTGTCTAGAAATGCAATGCCACTATTTGGAAAAGGCAGAAATGTGTGGAACAATGACATTTACATGCAGCATTAATAAGAAACAGTGTATGTGTTTGTGTGCCCTCAGATGTGGTCCCAACTCTGCTTCACACCTCTGCTAGTCACATAGGCATGAGTGCTGATGTCAGCAAAGGTGGTTATTGAATCTGCAACTGTGAGCTTCAACAGTAGCTCTTACATCTTGGCTCTACTGCAGAACTTCAAGGCAAAGCTAATATTTCCCCTCCCTCTTTTGAGCCACTATCAGCCAGCTTCTGATAGTTTTGTGTTATGAACCACCTCACCAGCAGCCGCTGGATGTAATCATGCACCTTAAACCCTTTTTAGAGGCTCTTAGGTCTTAGTTAAACCCAGAGATGTGGATTTAACTTGTCTGAAAGTGTGTTTTACTTACTCTACCTGAATTTACAGCCAATAAAGTCCTTATAATATGCACCTTCCAAATTGGCATAGCTTTTAAAAGTTTCAGTAATTGAAAAAAGTTTCTGTCTTGCAAAGAATCTAACAATGGTGGTGGTGAGTGTTAGCTAAAACATTTTTTCTCTCAGAAAACATGTAACTTGAGCAGAATCACATTCTACTGACATTGATATATTGCCTACTAATTGCCAAAAGTGTGAGTGTGTGTGATATACATTTGCATGTTTTAAAAAGTAAAATAGTGTTTGAAAGAGCATGAAACTAGTTTTTTGTAATTTAATGGGGGCATTGATTGATCAAAATTTGTTTCCAATAGGCATCTGGCTGCCCACAGTGGGGGAAAATATGTTAGACTAGATTGGTCCTTGACATGACTGAAGATCTTAAGGGGAGGAGCAAGAAGAACAAACCCTAGAGCCTTCATGACAGAAATGTGATGCCAGTTTGGCAATTGTTTCTGACTGATTGGTTACTTGGCACCTGGCAGTCACAATCAACATTTCACAGCTTTGAGCAGTCTGCCAGTTCTGCCATCCAAAAGGATGTTACTGGAGTCTGCCCCATTCTGCCTCTCTCCCATCTGCTCTGCATTTTCCTAGATTTGAAATAAAATACACAGTTCCAGAAAACCCAGAAAGCGGAAGAACAGAGATAGGGAGCTATCATATACCAAGCAACCAGCTCAGTATTGAGCTAGGGGTGACTCATGAGTGATGCTCCAGGGGTTTCAGACAAGAATCTTTCCCAGCGCTGGAGATGCCTGGGAGTGAACCTAGGACCTTCACCATATAGAGGAAGTGCCCTGCCACTTACCCAGCTTGGAATTCATAACCTGCTATATCCAGGAATCGGGGGCCCAGTGAGGAAGTGGGAATGAAGGCACTTACAAAGCAGGTTTTGTGATTAAGTTGGCTATAAATGTTTCTAAATAAATACATTTCCATATAGGAAGGACCTTTAATTAAGACTGAGTCCCCTCCAAAAGCCTATCTTAGGTAAGAGGTCTAGAACATATAACAAGGTAAGAAACATAGGTTGTTATTATTTTTCTCCTTCAATGGCAACGCATTAGTAAGTTTCAGTATTTCCAGTCATACACATAAAACATCCATCCTCTTAAGATATGCACACTTATTTGTAATTACATCCTACTGAATATAATAAGACTTACTCCCAAGTAAGTGTTCCTAAGGGCTTATCCAAACGGAGTGGGATAATCCACGGTTTCCATATTCGGTTTGTCATCTGATAGTCCTCACTTTGCCTTTTAGTTCGCTCTTTCCCAATTAAAAAAAATGCTTTTTTGCGCACATGCAGTGGTAAGACCCCTACATTCTTTTTGCTTTTTCCAAGCTCCGCCTCTAATACCTCCCCCATCAACCAATTGGTCAGCCAAAAAAATACGTATGCTCCTCCCCCCTTTGCAACGAAGCACGATATGGCTGTAAAGGAGTTCTCGCCTTGGAAGGAAAGGCTTCTGGTCGGTTTCACGCCTGCCTTGTTTGTATTTGCGATATTATGCTTAAATGAATGTGTGCTTTTCTGCCTTTATTGATATTTAAGGAGATACACATGCTGGCAATGCACTTATTTCTCCAAAAAAGCAAGAAACGTGTCACCCCCCCCTTCTCCCTTTCCTTGGAGAATGAAATTGACAAAGCTTTCCAAGCAGGTTTGAAACTGATCAGAAGCCCTTCTCTTGTTTGTATTTGGGATATTACACTTAAAGGAATGTATGCTTTTCTGATTGGAAGCAAAAACCCCAGCAAGCACAATGAAATTGACAAAGCTTTCGGAGGCAGGCTGAAACCGACCACCACCCCTTTCTTGCTTGCTGTGTATTGCAGATCTCACCCAGAGCGGCCGCCCAGTTTGCAGGCTGGCAAAAAATAAAACGCATCTGCGCAGTAGTTGCAGACACCCCCCCCAACACCCCACCATTGCGATGATTGGTTCAATTTTCCTGGGCTTATTCTCGCACATGCGCAAAAGTGCAGATACGTGATTGGCTGGAATGAGGAGAAGGGGCAAGGGGAAACGCCCAAGAACTGCCCATCAGCTGTAAAGTCCGCGGTATTGCATCCTAACTCCTGAAGGCACAGCGGATGATTCCCGATTTTAAACAGCAAATCGCATTTTTGCCAGTATTGCAAGGAGCGGATTTAACCCGCGAAAATGCGTAACAGCGCGAGACGTCATTTGGACGACCGAAAAATAATGAACACACATAGCAGGCATGTCACACATTTTACAGTCGTCTGGATGAGCCCTAAGATTGCAACTTCCACCATCCATGGGCATAACTTGAGGACAGATGATGCAGCCTCCTTTGCTGAAGCTAAGCTGGTCTGATGTTTGCTGCCCTGGATACAACATCATCATCATAATTATCTATTTGGTCTAGGACCAGTCTAGGACCATAGTGTGCATTCCACTTGTAATCAAAGAGTTTAGTGTCTCATCCCAAATCCTATTTGTGTTTCTCATTCCCTTCCTCCACCTCTCACTCCATTTCAGGTTCCCACTTCCTCACACACTCTGATTTTGCCCCACTCCCCATCCCCACCCCACTTTGTCATTCCTAAGTAAGCATGTTTACAGTCAGTGAGCCCCACTCCATGGGATTTCAGTCTGCCTGACTTTCTTTGGGATTTTCTGTGGAAAACACAGAACTCCATAGAATTCTATGGAATATCCAGAAAATATTCATCAATATAGAAAAACACTTGTCCTGTTAGCAGAAAAAAATATCTGTATAATTTCCCCCATGAACTGTGGGGGTGGGGGTTGATTTGGAGGTGGAAAGCCAGGAAGAAAAGGTTAAGGATACTGCTGCTCTTTGCTGTCAGTCTCCAGTTGGGAATTGTAGCCAGGCAGCTCCTTAAAGTGAAAAAGAAGAAAATGGCATGCAGTTTGGAAAATGTGACATGGAGCCTCCATCTCCTTTCCAAATATCATTCATCAGCACTATCAGTCTTTCATGGGTCAGATACAAAGCTTAACCCAATATAGTCAAGAGAAACTCCTGATGGCTTGAATGAGTTCTGGAATAGCCACTCACCCAGGAAAATCTGGGTACACAAGTCTAAATAGCAGTACCCTCCTGTACACAGTTGAAGAATTCCCATATTTAGCATGCCACCAAGGAAATAATAAATCTGATCTCTCCCCAAAAGGCACTAAATTACCGAGAATGCATCTGAGCACTGGACTTTCCAAAGGTTAAGCTATTATCTCATATAATCTTTTCCCACAGATTGAGGAGTTCTGTGCTATATTTCAGAACTATACTAATTTTTTAAAAAACAAATACTCCATGTGTGTCTGTGTAGAAACAGAAGAGCGATAACCAACTATAGTGTGGAAAATGGACATATTTTGTGATAGTAATTACTTACTAAATAAGAAGCACACATATGTAGTGTCTTTTAAAACAGCAATCACCTTAGGAATTGTGCACATATGAAAATGTGATAAGTGTCTCATTACCACTTCTGAATCTGAATATATTTTAAGCATTTTTTTCTCAGAGAGCTATGCAGCTACAAATTAAGCTACAATTGTCTCCCAAACATTTAAGCTACAGAAATCAATTATCTATGTATTTATCTTTTCTAGTGCATTTAAGTTGTTATTGCCATAAGATGGGGGAGGATGTAACTGAGTATACCTATTCAGGTTATTTGACTATCTTAAGGTCCCTATCATAAAACTTTGTTCTATACTTACTGCGAGCTATTCCAGGTTTCCAAACTAATCCTATGTATGTTTATTTGGAAGCACATCCCATTATGTTCAATGCAGCAGTGTTCAATATACCTTTTGCTTCTCTCCAAGTCAAGAAACCTAACAAGAGTGTCAAGCTTTTGCAACAGCAGCACATCTGATTCTAAGCTTGAAAAGTTGAAAACGTGTGATTTATTTATTTATTTTTACTTGACCTTTACCATGAAGCCCCAGGGATGGTTACTGAGTCAACTATAGAACAAATGTTGGAGAATTTTGGGGGGTCCTTGAAGAAATTTGAAGGAAAAAGGTAGGCCTTTATTCTTTACCAGTGTATGCAGGGTCAGCCTCCCAGAGAGTCTGGAGAGAACTGCAGTGAGACACAATCTGCATGGCTCTTTTATACAGTACTAAATACGCATGTGACATAAGTTTACCAATCCCACAAGTTCCTTCCCACATAACGTAACAGTTCCTCCTCTCTGCAGTCTTTCCAAACCAATCAGAAAACATTAGGTAATTCTACTCTCTAGTTACATGAACACGTGTACAGGTAATTTGTAATTGTCTTAATATATTTCTTATTCCAATTTTCTGTCTGTCTTACTAACATCACCATTGTTCTGCTGTCCCCCATGACGAATGTTTTCCAGGCCAGTTGAAACCAGTTACTACCATATACTACATTCTACTGTTGTGAATGGGCTTTCATGAATACCTGGTATTTTCTATTTTCCATTGATCTTGATCGGCCAGGCTAACCCAGGTACACCTGGAGATATTAGAACATGATCCTTAACAATACCAGGCTGGGTTTGGCTCACTCAGCTTAGGGTGACTGGAAGTTCAAGAGCACCTCAGTTTTATTAGTTTGCTATAGGAGTTCTTATTTCTTATATTTTCTACAAAGCTATAGAGGAAGGGTTATGATTATAATGCTGGACTATGACTGAAGATCACACAGTCAAGAAAAGGCACTGGGTGATTCTGGGCCAGACACTATCTCTCAACCCCAGAAGAATAGAAAAGGCATTTACAGAGTTTGTATTCTATTAAATGAAACACACCAGATCATTTTAAAACTCAAACTTTCTCTCATTACTGTTTGGATAATGTTACAAAGTTTTTCCGCTAGTTGGAGCCCTTGTTCTACAGAATACCTGAATAAGAATATATATATATGAATGCCAACTAGGGTTGCCAGGCTCAGGGTCTGAGACTGATCCTGTTTCTTTAGGAGAAGAGAAAGTCAGCCAAGTGCAGGTGTTCTTGCAACACTGTAATAGGAAAAACCACAAGGTGGAATTCTCCCTTCTCCCCTGCACAACCTTTGTCAGGCCCGGCCTCCAAGAGGTCTTCTGTATCTTTAAAAGTTGTGCAGGGGGAAGGGAGAATTCCACTTTGTGGTTTTTCCCATTACAGTGTTGCAAGAACACCTGCACTTGGCTGACTTTCTCTTCTCCTAAAGAAATAGGATCAGTCTCAGGCCCTGAACCTGGTAACCCCATAATGCCAACAAATAATTACTTTCCCAGGATCAAACGGTTTAAGATATCAATCAAGGATTACATGCTCATTTGCTTCCAAACAATATACTCATTAATTAAAATCAGTCACACACAGGCCAATTTTGGCAAAAGCAGGAGTTCAAAGTGAGGTGAATTTGACCATTGCCTGCTCTCCAGGTCTGACTCACAGGCCTGATTTTAAAATCCAATCTCTGTGAGACTGGATTTTAGGGGTCTTCAAAAGGCCTGTGGGCTTTGGCTTAGTTCCTTGCAATTTCCTTATATTTCTTAAACATATACCTTCTAATATCTATTATTAGTGCTAATACCTAAGAAAAGTGCAAACACAATTAAAAATAGTTCCATGTACAAAACAATTAAAATAATTCCATATATTAAACAATACAAATACAGGCATACCCCGCTTAACGTCGCTTCACTTAACGTCGCCTCGCTATAACGTACATGCTCCATATGCCTGTATTTCTTCAGAAACGCAGCGCAGCAGCAGAGGCTTTAGCGCGTGGGGGTGGAAATAGACGCAATCGCGCCACCGCAGATCAGCTGGGAGGCGCGATCATGATTAGCTGAGAGGCACGGCGGCACAGCAGCAGAGGCTTTAGCGCGGGGCTTTGAGGCTCCACATGAAGGAGAGGTAAAAAAAGTTTTAAAAGGTAGTGCTTCGCTTTAAGGACATTTTCGGTTTACGTACTCGCTCTGGTCCCATTGAGTATGTTAATGTGAGGTATTACTGTAGTGAAAAGCAATTCCACATACAAGAGCAGTTCCAATATAGATGCAGACTATGATAAAGATCTCCACTTAAGAGAGTTCTTGAAAGATGAAGGTCTTCAGTAGGTGCCAAAAAGACAACAGAGACAGCACCTGTGTAATACGTGACTGGAGGAAATT
Source organism: Rhineura floridana (assembly GCF_030035675.1). Classification (NCBI taxonomy): domain Eukaryota; kingdom Metazoa; phylum Chordata; class Lepidosauria; order Squamata; family Rhineuridae; genus Rhineura; species Rhineura floridana. The sequence goes on from NC_084481.1 coordinate 66,634,959, forward strand.
CCAAACAGTAGGTGCCACAACATTAAAGGCCTGATTCCTATATTGTATGGAACAGAGTTCCTGATAAGATGATAAGATGGTATCTGCAGGAGGCCCTCTCCTGCAGAGTGCAGTGATCAATTGGGTATATAAGGGGTGAGATGATCTTTCAGGTATCCTGGTCCCAAGCTGTATAAGGCTTTGTACACCAGTATCAGTACCTGGAACTTAGCTCGGTAGCTAACTGGCAGCCAATGCAATTCTTTCAACAGCAGCGTAACATGGTAGCAAGTGTCTACCCCAGCAAACAATTGAGCCACTGCATTTTGCACTAACTGCAGCTTCCGGGCCAACTCAAGGGCAGCTCCACATAGAGTACATTGCAGTAATGTAGCCTGGAGGTTACCAGCACATGGATGACAGTGCTAAGGTTATCCTGGTCCAGAAATGGCAGCAGCTATCTTACCAGCTGAAGCCAATGAAAGGCACTGCTAGTCACTGAGGCTACCTGGTCCTCTGGTGACAAAAATGGATGCAGGAGCACCCTCATGATGATGCCCACAAAGTTCTTCTCATGTTGCAACTCAGTTCAGTCAGAAGCTTCACTACAGCTAGTTCTGTATTGTATGGCGATCTTTAAATTTTAAAAGTAAATCTGAGTTCATTATATTGCCACAGAAACAAGCAACTTAGACATTTATTTGGATGATGTTTTTTCTGCAACAGCCTTTCATTGTGCCTCCCCATTCTCAACCTCAGTCCTTAATCCTACTTCTTAAAGAATGTGAACCTTTAAACTACCTACCCAGCCTCCCTGGCACCCTCCCCATATATCTTCCAGAGGACTGGGGGAACCCCTATAACAGATTGAGGGGCAAGCGGGGGGGAAGAGGGCAGAACATGACATTGTGCAAGGAGAATCCTTGTGCTGGTGGAACAAGAGATTTAGTGTTACATTGGATTCCATCCAGTAACAGGAGCCACCAAGAACAGGTGGTGTGGTGGGCTCCAGAATCATACTCAAAGAATGCTTATCAATGGTTCCTTCTCAAACTGGGCAGAAGTAGCGAGTGGGGTACCACAGGGCTCGGTCCTGGGCCCAGTGCTTGTCAACATTTTTATTAACGACTTGGATGAGGAGGTACAGAGCATGCTTATCAAATTTGCAGATGATACAAAATTGGGGGGCATAGCTAATACTGTGGAAGACAGAAAGAAAATTCAAAGGGACCTTGATAAGCTGGAGCATTGGGCTGAAAACAGAATGAAATTCAACAGGGATAAATGCAAAGTTCTACACTTAGAAAAAGAAACCAAATGCACAGTTATAAGATGGGGGATACTTGGCTCAGCAGTACGACATGTGAGAAGGATCTTGGAATTGTCATTGATCACAAGCTGAATATGAGCCAACAGTGTGATGTGGCTGCAAAAAAGGCAAAAAAGGCAAAGGCTGCATTAACAGAAGTATAGTTTCCAAATCGCGTGAAGTATTAGTTCCCCTCTATTCAGCACTGGTTAGGCCTCATCTTGAATACTGTATCCAGTTCTGGTCTCCGCACTTCAAGAAGGATGCAGACAAACTGGAACAGGTTCAGAGGAGGGCAACAAGGATGATCAGGGGACTGGAAACAAAGCCCTATGAGGAGAGACTGAAAGAACTAGGCATGTTTAGCCTGGAGAAGAGAAGACTGAGGGGAGATATGATAGCACTCTTCAAGTACATGAAAGGATGTCACATAGAGGAGGGCCAGGATCTCTTCTCGATCGTCCCAGAGTGCAGGACACGGAATAATGGGCTTAAGTTGCAGGAAGCCAGATTTTGACTGAACATCAGAAAAAACTTCCTAACTGTTAGAGCCATACGACAATGGAATCAATTACCTAGAGAGGTAGTGGGCTCTCTGACACTGGAGGCATTCAAGAGGCAGCTGGACAGCCATCTGTCAGGAATGCTTTGATTTGGATTCCTGCATTGAACAGGGGGTTGGACTTGATGGCCTTATAGGCCCCTTCCAACTCTACTATTCTATGATTCTGTGATAGCAGTGGCATAATGGAGTGAGGTAGCAGTGAGTCTGGCACAGTGCTAATGCATCAGCAGAGCCAATCTGGTACTCCCACACATGTGTTTGCTTCATCCCAATCACTTGCAACTTGTCTTAGCCCCTCTACCTTCTGGTAAGCAGCAGCAACACAACTGACCAAAGGTCAAGTGAGTGCCACACACCCCACTGTGCATTACTGGAAACCACAAGTCCAGTTCCTCAGCTGGTGATACAGCAGCCCCAGACTCAGCCATCTTGCGTCCCCTTTGACTCAAAGCCAGGGCTATGACACTGAAAGGCTCTGCAGATTGTGCAATCCTACATCAGAGCTTGGAAAAGTTACTTTTTTGAACTACAACTCCCATCAGCCCCAGCCAGCATGGCGCTGGCTGGGGCTGATGGGAGTTGTAGTTCAAAAAAGTAACTTTTCCAAGCTCTGATCCTACTGAACTGCTAAACCAGACATGATTCTTCTCTTCCACTTTCCTCAGCAATGACTCTGTGACTGTTCTGATTGAGCAATCTCATTCTGATATTCTATTTCTATAGACTGCTTTCGGCTGTACCTCTTTTGGCCTGAATGCATTACCCAGCTGCATTCCACCTCAGTCCATATCAATCCAATTTGGCAGCTCTGGCTGAAATTTCTACAGCAGCAACAATGCTGCTGGAGATAGATATTAATAAACCTCAGGCAGTTTCAATGTCTAGCTGCTGCTTCGGTCATTTTGACCAAGGCTAGCTTTGGTCAAAAGAGCCTGTAAAATGGCATTGCAAATGGATTGCTTCTTCCTACTCATTAGTTCAACTTTTCCCTTCCCTGATAAGGGCAAATATCATTAACTCTGCTTCCGCGGAGGCTACTTTGTGAAGGCTTTTCTTTCTTTCTTTCAAAAGAGGGGTATAAGTTCCTAAACAAAAATCTCTTGATAAAATTCCACCAACTTCAGCAGAGCCAACATATATCTGCACTGTGGAGGCCTTAGAAGAAGAAGAAAGTCAGTTTCTGTGAAGTTACTGCAAAACTTCTCTATGCCCAAAATAAAATGCTTATTTAAAAATACTAACCCAGCAGGAAGCATACACAAAGCATATGTGTTTAACTGAGAAAAATAGGAGGGGGAATGCTTTACCATCATATATATAATTTGGCATACCTTATGCTGCTTGACACATCATATCGGAGAAACCTTTGTTTCTACAGACTGTCTTTCTTGGCAAGAAAGAATCCTACAGAGAGACTAAGGAGGGAAACAGGGATATACTGGTTCAGAATGAATCTCTTGTTCTGGATATTTAAGAAACACTGAAAGTAAGTGTACAGTTCTGGAGACTTTTTGTTTGCTGCACTGAACTTCCTCTGAAGGAAAGGATGCAAAACCTGTTGCCTCTCAGATATTGTTGGACTCCAACTCCCATCAGCTCTAGAAAGCATGGTTCAGTCAGGAATGATGGGTGTTGTAGTCCAACAACAAATGTAGGGCCACAGGTTCCCAATGCCTTTTTTCAGGAAACATCTGGGTTGGTTGACAAAATCTTCACAAAACACCAGAATACTGAAATGATGGTTATAATTTGTAGCCACCATGCCACAAGCAAGCCACTGGAAACTCAATAAGCCTCTTGTTTTTATTATGCATTTGGAAAAAAATCTATGGAAGTGGAATGTTGTGTTTGACTTAACAGATCACAGTCTGTGCAGGCCTACATCTATGCAAACCTACAATCTATGCAGACCCAGAATAACCTCAGTAGTGCAACTTCTAAACTAATCATGGAGATGGAAGGGATCTCAACAGCCATCTAGTCCAATTTCCTGCTGATGCAGGAAATCCATTATTTATTTATTTATTTATTATATTTGTATCCCCCCCTTTCTCCCAGTAGGACCCTAGTGTCTCGTAGTCATCCAGCTTCAACATGAAATCCTCCAATGAAGATGAGCTCATCATCTTTCATGACAGTCTGTTCCACTGTCAAGTAGTACATCTCAGAGCTTGGAAGATTACTTTAAAAAAGTAATAAATTACTGTTATAGTTACATGGCCCAAAAAAGTAGTAATTACCATGACAATTACAATTGCTCTGAAAGTAACTGATTACTTTACATTTTCTCAAAAGTAATCACTACAATTACATTTCAGTTACTTTTTTAAAAAAACGCCTACAAGGTGCTGGCCTTGGCTGCTGTACATCTAAGCTGCCTAAAGCATTAAAAATAAACACACACATAAGAGAGCAATGGTGGTCTCTCCGCTGGTAAGGGAAGTGGGGAGGGAGGCAGAGGCCACTACTCAGATCTTTGCACATCAAATCAAGTGCAACCCCCTCCCTCAGCCAGCAAGCATAATCTCTCTCACTTAACCACCTCCGGAGCCTATTCTGCCACCAACTGAGGGACACTCACCCAAGCAAACATTTTCCCCTGAGAAGCAAAAAAGTTAAAATACTGCAAATGCAGCACAGTAGCCAGAGAGGGTGGTGGAGGGCACTTTGTGTGCCAAGGGCAAACACAAGATTCATACACACATCCACACACACACACACGTTATCATCTTTCACCTCCACAGTTCTTTATCTCCATTCTGCTCCTCCCTCCTCCTCCTTTATCCATGTTCTTGCCCTCCAGCTCCTCTTTCCCTCCACTCCATTCTTCACCACCACCATCCATTGTTTTAAACAATTGTTTTTTCCACTCTCACTCTCCACCTCCTCCCTTGTTGCCTCCTACCCACCCACAGAGCATGAGGTAAGAGTGACGCTGCACAGAAGGCCAGTTTGGGGCACATAATTTTTATCCACAAATCAGAGGAGCAGAAGACTCCCCCCGCTCCCCCCCCCCGTAATGCCCAAAAGTAATGCTGGAAACATTATAATTACTCCACAAAAGTAATAAAATTACTCCTAGTTCTATTACAATCAAAATGTAAAGGAATTATCCACTCAAAAAAGTAACGAATTACTTCCAAGCTCTGGTACATCTTGCTAGGAGGTTCTTCTTAATGTATAGTCCAAAGCCTCTGTCTTGTAGTTTGAAAATAAACTAGTATATCTCCTGCTCCCTAGCAGCCTATGGCTGGAATAATAGGGTAGGTTATTGTCGGGAGGATGAGCTGGGCTCCTGGGGGGTTGTCAGAAGAGGATTCAAATGGCTGGCAGAGGGAGGAGGGAGGAACTTACCCTCTGTGGAGCGAAGCCGAAACAGAGGACATGCCAGAGATAGGGTCGCCTAGCAACGGGGAGCCTGAGAGCCTTGAAGTTTTAGAATCCCCCCCAGACATTCCCAGGCCCTCCCTTCTCCGCAGCTCAGAGCAAGAGGGAGGGCTGATCACAGCAGAAAGGCGGAGAGATGGTTTACCCTCAGCTCCTCCTTTATCACCCATAGGGGAATCGGACACTTCAGAAGAGGAGGAGGTGATGCCTCTCCCCTCACCATGCACACGCAGATGGTTGAAAAGACAGGAAAGAAGGGGGGGAAGGCGGGCAGTACCTGAGGGGGAGTTAAGGAGGAGCGAAAGGTTGCGCGCCCGTTTAGCCCCTTCTTAAAGAACAGGCGGGAAGCAGCCCCTTGCTCTGTCAACTTTCTCCCAATGTCGCAGGACCTGTATCCCTGTATTGCTTCATGAGAAAGTGCAGTCTTTGTTGGACATTACTCTAATAAAACACGAATTAACTACAACCTCTGGTCTGGTTCCTGAGTCGCATCCTGGGCCTGACAGTTATAGTTAACAGCAGCAGTGCAAAAGAAAATATTACTGGACACACAAGACATGGGTTAATGTAAAATTGACAAGAAGTAGGAGCATAGTGGTTAGGCATAGATTAATCTGGCAGCAACAGCAATTCAGTTCTGGTTAAAAGTAGGCCTGGATCTGGGAGCTACAACCAGCAGTTGAACCAAGAGTAGGTCACGAGCACCTAAGGATTTTATATGTTAGGCAGAAATCTGCTCACAGCTCCATCCATATGCTGAGCTTTTTAAACTGTAGACTGAGGTGTGAGTTTAACTTAATACAAAGGAGCTCAAAGCAGTGCTCATTGATTCCCCCCTCCCCGCCATCTTTCCCCTATGCCATTTGTTGTCTCTGCAGCATTCCCCAACCTGGTTCTGACTGGGACTTATGGGAGCTGTAGACCAAAACATCTGAAGGACAACATGTTGGGGAAAGCTGCTGTAGGTTTCCCAGGCTTGATCAATTCTGTCTAGCAGTTTTGGCAAAGGGACTGTTAATGGGTTTGCCCAAGTGCTGGTGTTTTCCTAGATGCTAGGGAAGCAAGATCTGAGACCTGTGGAGAGGATTGTGTGTAAAGGTGCTTGAATCAGGCTGTGGTTCTGAAACTCCTAAGAGAGGGCCTTTCTAGCTACATAGTGTCTGGCTTGGGGAGGGGTGCTTTAACACCTCCAACCACATCCTTCTTTCTATAGGGGGGAGGACATCCTTATTTTCAAATGCCAAGTCTCTACTATAGCAGCTGTAGCATTGATCTGTAGCTGACTTGTAACATGAACAGAGAAAACTAAACAACAGCCATTAAGTGATGGGCAATAGCCAACCCTGACAGTATGATTGCCTCCTCACTTGGCTTCCACTGATGTACAAATGCCTGAATGGTAATAACAGACAATTGTTTTATTTGCAATTATTCAATGCACATAATGACTTTTGAACTTCTGTCATCAGTTATCAAGTTCTAACTGCAAGCATCTTTCAAATATGTGAACACACCCTGAGATTTTGCTGCCTTCCTATATTTCAATTTAATATTTCTCAAATACATATCAGTATTTTTAAAGGGGGACCAAAGAACAGAATAGGAAACACATGGAAACAAAGACTCAGTGCCAAACTTCAGTTTTTGTATGCAAATAAATATTGGTAAGATAAACCATGCAAAAACTTGTATTAGTGTGAGAGCATCTGAGGCCATTTATAGTGTTTACCATAATTTACAACAAAATAATTTATAACATTTACAGCAAAGGGGTCAGCTGGCACTGATTTTTCATGAATAAACATACACACCTGTCAGTGCAGTTTGAAGGTTGCAACAACTTTAACCAAAAAATTAGAACAAAAATAATAGGCTGAGAATGGGTACCTACGTCTGTGTGTGTGTGTGTGTTTAAATAGCCTGAATAATGTAGGTGAACAAATATGAAATGCTTATCTCTAGACATTCACTGTGATATTAGACTAACCTTACAGTCATGGCTGATGAGTCAAATATGTCAATAAACTAGTGCTATTTAAAGAAGACCTTTTTGTGGATATCAAGGAAAATGTCATTGCTCCTAGCAGGTAATAAGTTGTCTTCATAATATGTTTTCATTAAATGCTTTAAATCGTTATCATTCATGACTGAGATAAATTGCTTTCCAGCTGTTAAAAGTTCTTGCCATAAGAGGGGCTTTCAACATATTTCTCTTTTTTGGTGGTGGTAGGGAGACGGACATCCCCGCAATCTATTTTTATGTATTTGTCTCTTTTGATTAGCATAGTAGACCTATCACTATGGTTCCCCCCCTGACAAACATGGTGGTTGACCAGAGATTTAACATTCCTTGATGTGCTGGAATCTCTCCCTCTCCAGCCTTGGGAGTGCAACACCCATAACAGTTTGGGGAAATTAGAGAGAGAGAGACAGAAATGGCTGCAGTTTGAATTGGAACAGAGACAGAAAACTAACCGCTTTCATGGAAACAGCTTGTCTTCTATAGGAGATAGCTAGGAAAGGGAAGCACTATCCTGCTATATGTTAGCTGTAATGAAGATTCCCTTCCAGCAGTAGCAGTGAGAGTTCAGATGTTTCTATCAAACACAAACAGTATACTGTGGAGGCAATTATCCTGTGAACTAGCAGCACTTGTTAATAATACTGAGCCCTTCCTAAGCTCTTTCAGAAGTATGGCTGGGCTCTATGCATTCAATGAATGCACAGCAGGCAGAGGGCAGCTTTGCAGTGGCAGATTCTACCCCCATGCTGTTCAGTACATACATAGGGTTATAGGGGGAGGACTTTTGGCCTGCTGTCCCAATGCATTTGTGGAATGCATGGAGCCCCAACGGCATTCCTGTAATGGGCTTCCCTAGGCTATTTCCATGGGGCATCTGAAATTCACATTTCCAACTCCAAGTGCTTCAGTATATTCTGATTTATTTTATTTTATTTGCACTAACAATGACATGCTAGATCTGTCAACTTGGTTATTGGCATAAATATTCTGCATTTGGGCAGTGCCAGTTGAAAATAATACTAAATTGTGTACTAGTAATGCTACTTTAACATTTGTTTCATACAAGATGTCCCTTGACCCTTTTCTCCATCTTTCTGTCTGGAAATAGAAGCCATTTTCTTCATCTCCAGGCCCACTTCACTCTGCTGCATGGTGTCTGATTTTGTGGCATTTATGTTTCCCTGATTAATTTTTTTCAGGTTTCCTAGACACATAACAACAACAACATTTCATTCATTGGTGATCACTCGTGGACGAGTAAGATTGTCTTCCAAGATAGGGTCTTTAACAGTGGGTCCATAGGTGACTGTGGAGGCCAATTCTGGATCCACACAGCCCCCCACAGTGAGGACATAGGTTTCCAGATGGAAGATGGTCACAATGAGGATTTGTTTGATGTGCCTTCCACTTAGCTTGTTTGTCCCTTTTGCCCTGTACTCGTGCTTCTTCAAAGTCCATAGCACCTTTGATAATGGCCGACCTCCAATTGGGACGCTCATGGGTCAAGGCTTCCCAGTTCTTGATGCTTATGTTACATTTTTTTAGATTAGTTTTGAGAACATCTTTAAAACTCTTTTGCTGTCCACCAATATTCCGTTTTCCATCCTTCAGTTGGGAGTAAAGTAGCTGCTTTGGAAGACGGTGATCAGGCATTCGAACAACATGGCGGGTCCAGCAAAGTTGATGTTGGAGGATCATTGTTTCAACACTGGTGGTCTTTGCTTCTTCCAATACGCTAACATTAGTCCGCCTATCTTCCCAAGTAATTTGCAGAATTTTCCGGAGGCAGCGTTGGTGGAATCTTTCACGAAGTTGGGAGTGGCATTTATAGATGGTGCATGTTTCACAGGCGTACAGTAAGGTCGGTAGTACAATGGCTTTGTAAATAAGCATTTTGGTCTCCCTGCGAATATCCCGATCCTCGAACACTCTACGCTTCATTTGGGAGAATGCGGCACTCGCAGAGCTCAGACGATGCTGAACAACAAAGCAACTATCAATACTCCACAATAAAAGCAATATTCTGTATTTCTGAATAGCGCTTATCTTGGAAGGCTTAGCGGACACACCAGTCTGGAAGCTAGACAACAACTTTATTGTCTCGCATAAACAAGACACAGGAAACAACTGACTCCACTCCAGTGCCATCTAGTGGTAACTTTTAAGGTGACACCACATAGTGCCAACGTTTGGCAGACCCTCTCCATCTCTCAGGCACTCTGCTTGTCAAGACAAATCCAAAATTATAGCTGTTTGTCTGAGTGGTATTCCTGACTGTTGTTCGTCTAGTGAAATTAGTAATCTTGCTAGAGCAATAACTGGAGCAACTGAAGAGAGTGCCTTTGTATTATGACATAGAATGCACATTTGAAAGGGTTAATTTGTGTGGAGAGAGATTATTCTAAACAGCATTCATTATGCAAAATGCAACACACTATAGAGGGGTGGGGTGGGGAGGCAAGAGGGAAAGCATTTGTTTTGGGCTTCAGTATATACATTTGTAAAAGATGTAATAGAGAGGCACTGTTCCTTTTCTACAGTGCATACTGAGTCACAGACAAACAACTTCATGTGTTCAGTAAATGTGTGGAGGGGAGCAATGGGGTCACATGTGCAAGCCACACCCCTCTGCAGCTGGCACATCTGCTAGCCCTGCCCCCCTGGCTGCATTTGGCAGCAGTGCATAAGAAAACCTATGGCACCTATAGTATCTATACATATATGACGTAAAATTGATTATAAAAAGCTGTGTAATGCCTGTGATTCTTTATAGTTGTTCTGAGGAACTTCTCTCCCAATGCATTGGTCTTTGCTATTTTTTCAATAAACTCTGTCCTTTGGAGCACAATAAATCAACTGGAAAGTTTTTCCTTCCACAGTGTGTAGCTCCTTTGTGACTTGAAGCCTGCCTTGAAATTTTGGGAGATAAAAGCCAAACGAAATAAAATCATATGATATTTACAGTTCAAAAGGAACTTTTTCAAGGAAATGCACATACAATGATAATTATGATGATGATGTATTTATTTATTTATTAGATGTATATGCCTCCCTTCGTCCCAGTAGGAGCCTATATTATTATTCATATTAATATTACCACCTTTCCTTCAAGGGGCTCAAAGTGGTGTACATGGTTCTCCCCTCTCCATTTTATCCTCACAACAACCCTGTGAGGTCATTAGGCTGAGAGACAGTGACTGGCTCATGGTCACTCAGTGAGCTCCGTGGATGAGTGGGGATTCAAACTCTGATCTCCCAGGCCATAACCATTACACTACATAGGCTCTATCATGCATACAATGTATTTATGCTCATTGTATCACACAGTCAGCATAAAACAGAGGAACAGCATAGAAGTCCTGATTATAGATGATTCTATAGATTGACCAAACAGGCCTCAATGCCTCCCCCCCATCACACACACAAGTAGAATGACCAACTAAAATGGAAACAGGCTCCTCCTCTATCTTTAATAGTTGTGTAGAAAACAGAATTTGGACAGGTACTAATTTTTTCTCTTTCCTGCCGCAGGCATTCTGTACTTGACAAACTCCCTCTTTTACACAACTTCGTCTAGACCTCCTTTAATCACTCTACCTACAGGAGGTCAGTGTTCCTAAGGCTTGCTGTGTCAAGCACATGTTAGAAGGAGGAATGGGGGAATCAGTCTGTTTCCAGTCTGTGTCACTTCAAAAACTGCATTCTATCCCAGTTGTGCATTAATCCACATTTATGTTTTAAAAACAACCCAAATACTGTTCTTAAATACATGTTTAAAAGTATTTTCTTTCAAAAATACACATTTTCAGATTTATTTTGATACATTATTGAGCCAATAGCTGTATCTCAACAGTCACATAAGGTGAACTCCAGTGGATAGTAGGGTTGTCAGGTCAGAAGCATCACAAACCGTGAGATTTCAGGGGCATGCCCTAGTGATGTCATCGTGGCGTGCCCTACTGATGTCATTAAGCATGATACATTAAGCATTAACCACAGATGCTTGGAGCATACTACTCAAACAACATTTTTCTCTAATTGGAAATTAAGATACAAATCTTAGCTAAATGAGAGTGTTTCCAGGTCCAGCTGAAGTGATGGGATCATTCCTTCTCATCTGCTTAGAGAGCCTGGGTAAGGAACATTTAATCTAGCCTTCTTGCTTCTGGTAAGAAGGGTTTAACAGCCCTCAGGCCAGGCCAGTCACCAGAAAGCCACTGTAGAAAGAAGGGAGCCTAATGTTGTGGAGATGTTAGAAGGGAGCACTCATGAGTAAAGATGGAAGCCCCTGAAGGCTGCAATTCTAAACACACTTACTAAGGCACTAAGCCCCATAAAACGTAACAGGACTTACTTCTGAGTAGATATTGTTAGGATTGTGCTGTTGGTAAGGCTTGACTAGGGATCCTCTGCAATGATATCCATATCAAAGCAGGGTTGGCAACCCCCTGCCTGGAATGCCCTGCCTGCCTTTTAACATGGCTGCTCCAAACTTCTTTACAGACTTGACCCTTCAATGCAGAGAGAGGTTTGAGAAATGAGTAACTGTTAAGAAGATTCTCCACCCTTTCCTACCTATCCTGTGGACTTCTATAAACTCACTTTGACAGCCAACCCAATTCCAGTGAGTAATAACTGGCAAAGAGAAAACACACATGGTTTGGTCTACCTTCACAGGCAGTAGCTTGGGAACAACAGCAATTGAAGCCACATTTCCCAGTATGTGAATTCTCTTTTACCACTGATGGGCAAGAAACAAACTGTCATGCAAATAACAAGGTGCATCATCAATGAGTTTGAGGGGTTGAGCTGACCACATGGAACCATTGGTAAATCAAATGCAAATAGAAAAAGAAAAAGTAAAGACAGTGATGATTTCCTAAATGCATTACCATACCAACCACAATAAGATTCCTGTGAGTAAGACAAAAAACTCAGTATCCCACAACTAGTCAGAGTTCCTAACCAAAACTAAAAAAATTCTGGCACCCAGTCAGCCAAGGTCATGGAAATCCCCATGCAGCGCAACCTGATCAGGGGGCTGCAGTTAGTGCAGAATGCTGCGGCACGATTGCTGACATGAGCAAGACCCTATCACCACATAATACCTCTGCTCTGAAATTTGCACTGGTTGCTGATTTGCTACCAGGACAAGTTCAAGGTGTGCCTTCCATTTTATGGGTTCCACATAGTACTTGTTCTGCAATTCAGTGATAAGGAACATTCACCCAATCCAAAATTCAGAATCATGCCACTTTAAGCTGTTTTGCAACTGTTTTATATTTGTTTTATGGGTTATTGGATTTTAAACGGCTTTATTTCTTGTTGTGAGCTGCCTTCGCTTCCAACCCTACCTCACATGGTTGTTGGAAAGATTCCATACACAGACACACTGGAGATGTAAAAATATGGAAGACAGAAACAAAATTCAAAGGGACCTTGATAGGCTGGAGCATTGGGCTGAAAACAACAGAATGAAATTCAACAGGGATAAATGCAAAGTTCTACACTTAGGAAAAAGTAACCAAATGCACAGTTATAAGATGGGGGATACTTGGCTCAGCAGTACGACATGTGAGAAGGATCTTGGAATTGTCATTGATCACAAGCTGAATATGAGCCAAAAGTGTGATGTGGCTGCAAAAAAGGCAAAAGTTTTATTAGGCTGCATTAACAGAAGTATAGTTTCCAAATTGTGTGAAGTACTAGTTCCCCTCTATTCAGCACTGGTTAGGCCTCATCTTGAATATAGCGTCCAGTTCTGGTCTCCGCACTTCAAGAAGAATGCAGACAAACTGGAATGGGTTCAGAGGAGGGCAACAAGGATGATCAGGGGACTGGAAACAAAGCCCTATGAGGAGAGACTGAAAGAACCAGGCATGTTTAGCCTGGAGAAGAGAAGACTGAGGGGAGATATGATAGCACTCTTCAAGTACATGAAAGGTTGTCACACAGAGGAGGGCCGGGGTCTCTTCTCGATCGTCCCAGAGTTCAGGCCACGGAATAATGGGCTCAAGTTGCAGGAAGCTAGATTTCGAATGGACATCAGGAAAAACTTCCTAACTGTTAGAGCCATACGACAATGGAACCAATTACCTAGAGAGGTAGTGGGCTCTCCGACACTGGAGGCACTAAAGAGGCAGCTGGACAGCTATCTGTCGAGAATGCTTTGATCTGGATTCCTGAATTGAGCAGGGGGTTAGACTCGATGGCCTTATAGGCCCCTTCCAACTCTACTATTCTATGATTCTATGATATACACCCCATATAATAGTTTATTGTCAAAACCAGTTGCCCATTGCAGAACATTTTAAAAGAAAGATAAGTATTAGTTTCCTGCCAAATAAAAGCAGTGACACCTAAGTAAACCCTGCCTAACTGCTTAAAAAAATAGGATTGGATGGTGAGAGAAAGATTTATAACACAATCCTTTTCTACATTCACTCAAACGTCCCATTGATTGTCAGCACAATCCTAACCATGTCTACTCAAGAGTAAGTCCTACTGAATTCAATGGGATTAACTCCCAGGTATGTGAAATTAGCATTACAACTTTACTCCCAGAAGAACCTCATATTTGCCGCCCTGGGTTCCTGCTGGGAGGAAGGGCAGCATATCAATTAAATAACAAAAAAAATGAAATCAATATTTGGAAGGGTTTCAAAACCAGTTATAAAAAACTGACCTCTTCAACAGTCCAGTAAAATTTAAACTTGTTTGACTTCTTAATTAGAAAAGTATAACACTGCAGCATGTATACTTTTTAAATATTATTTGAAAGATAAAATGTATATGCTATTTTTGCAAGTAATTAAAAAAAACTGCATGTATACTTTTATGCCTATCAAGATTCTGCTGTGATCTTCTATTGTAGTGCAATCCTATGCATGTTCATTCAGAAGCAAGTCCCAATCCTGTACAGTAAAAGTACTCTTTATGCTGCTGAAACTATATATTTACTGAATTCCTGATGTGAGACAAGCAGAAAAAGGAAACTGTTCTCAGAACTTGAAATGGGGTTTAGGTATTGCCTGGGGGTCAACATATCTTGTCAATCACAACCCTGACTTCACTTATTAGCTAAAAACCTGAATGGGCAGGGATTAGAGCAGCCTGTACTGACAGAAGTTGCTGGGGGCAGTGGCTGACATTTTGCTTTATATCTTTTCAACCAGACCACCTAAAAGCTTAATATTTTTAAAATGAAAGCTAGGAGTCCAGAGATTAGGGTGTCTCACCTGGAGAGGACCCCCAAAAGCCAGTCTCCAGGCAAAAAACGGAGACCTGGTAAACCTAGCTATCGTCTGTGCACATCAGTCTGAGAGATGAGGATCAGGTCACTTTGCTTCAGAATTCTAAAGATCAGATTTCTCAAATTCACTTTGTTAGTAGACCCAGGTGTGGAAAGTACCCAGTACAAATCACTGGTAGAGCAATCCTAAGTGCTCTAATTTTTTTTTTATTACTACTACTACTACCCTGGTCTATACTCTTTGGCCCATGTGATTTACACTTGCTGCATCAGGGTAGAATTTTTTTCAGATTAGAAAAGAAAGAAAGACAAAGCCTACACATTCCCATTAATAAAATAACAGCACAGAAATATATAGTGAAACAGCAGAGCTCATTTGTGACTTGAATCAAAATGATGCAAAGAAATTACTTTACTTGTGTATCCTTCTAGAATAAAAGACGAAGCCTTGATGGGGGGTTTTTTGTATTTGTTGTCAAGGAAGCATCCGTTGTGATGTGCTTATGAGGGAAGAACAGGAACCCAGAAAGTTTTCTAAGGGTAACAAGGCATGTATTTAAGCCAAGAGGGAGACAGAGAATAAATTGGATAATTGCAGGGCATTAAATTCTTAATTAAAGGACAGTATAAAAAAAGGATACAGCACATCTGAGGTGTTTATCCACACACCAGTTTTAATCAAACAGACATTTCAACCAATTTATTAATTGACTTCAGGCTAGATGCTTCTTTTAAGATGGATGTTCAAGGCCTGAAAGTAAATTTAGCAGAGCAGTTGAATACAAATTTCAGATGGAAAAGGAGATAAAGCCGATGCTTCATTTCGGTTTGCAGTCTGAGAATAGGAAGCAAAAGGGCTAGTGCCAAAAGCACTTCGCCTGGGAGACAAAAAATCCTCCCTTATATCCTTGTCTACCAGGAGTCTCACGGTGCAAGTAAATGGCTTGTGAACGATAGTCAAAGCCAACAGAGATACAAGAACATTTTCACAGCAAGTACTGTATGGCTGAGCAGAAATTGGCAGGATCCAGCCCATTTTAATCAGATTATTAAAGTAGATATTGGATTTTTAAGTGCTTCCTTAGACACAGAAGCTACTTTTACCCTAGCCATATACTTGCCAAGACCTGACACAAAAACAAAGTTTTTTTTATGTGGCTTCAGTGGCAAGGATTTGACAGTGCAGGAGACAGTTTCAAGGCATCCAAATACTTGCCAAGGGTAAGCTTTGTCATCTCTTGGTATGCACAGCTGGGCTGGGACTTTATCCTGCACCCAGAACTGCAAGATTCTCATCTCTGTTTCTGGCTCAGCTTGTCCTTGGCTCATTGTCATTGTAGGGCACAGCTATTCAATAGCTTTCCTGTTCCTAATTCTCAGCTTCCGATTTCTAGCTCTCAGCTTCTCTGCATATTCACTGAAAACAGCCATCTCGGGACCCAGTTTCAAAGCATCATGACAGAGTATTGGGGGGAAGGGGTTGTAGAATGTTTGTAGCATCACCTCCTTTCACTCTGATTGGCTCCAATCAGCAGGAAAGGACAAGGAATCATATTACAAGACTCTTCTCAGTGGCTAACACACTCCCCTTTCATGCCGATTAGCTCATATGATGCTGGAGACATAGGGACCCTGCTCCCAAAAAAAGTAAGGGGTCTAGGACTCCTTGAGGCCCTGGACAACTACACCCCTGCTGCCAGGACAAATCATACATCCCAGGAAGGGGGACGGTGACCTCTACAAGATGCCAGTACTTCCCACCTGGCTTATAGTTTCTGCTAGGTGCAGGGCACTCATAAGATCATCTGTGCAGAACCAAAATAATGAAGAGTAATAGAGGAAAATATGTAATTTGGGGTGACCACTCCAAAATCTGCTGTGGGCCATGAAACATCATTCACCTGAGCAAAGGGGAGAGTATCCCCAACAAGATGCCACTGCATCCTGCCTGGAATGGATTTTCTTGTGGAAACATGAAACAGATATGTGCATCTATGCACAACAAGCAATGCAGACTGTATATAAGGAAGTGTGGGTCCCCATCCCAAAACATGCTTTGGGCACTTCAAGTCATACATCCATGCATGCAGGAGAGGGTTCCCACCCAGTTCAGAGCTTTTTTGTATGTATGGTACAGACAAGGGCATATATGTACTAGAAAAATAGTGAATATGTAGAGGAAAGAAAATAAGAAACTGGAGGGCCGATCCTAAAAGATGATTTGGGGCACCACATATCATACTTCCACGCATCTGGGAGAGTGTGTTCTATGAGATGTCATCCATCCATACCTTAGAGTATCACCTATGAAATTGCATCTTCTTCAAGAAATTATTGTTTGTTGACCCTGCCACAAGTCCTTTTGTCACCATCAATGGCTTTTAAAAATAATAATTGAGCTACAGCAAAGTAGATAACAGGGAAGACCAATACAATTTTTTTTTAATCCACATAGATCATAAGCACTGGCTGCAAGCACTGGCATAGCACAGAGGACACCCTATCATTTTCTGGGGTGTCTGATTTGTCTTGGCCCAGAGAAGATTTTGTGGTGAAAACCCTCAGATATTTATTCTTTGCTTTGCTTTTTGTCTCTTTTGGTTGTGCATAGATGCCCTTATACATGCCATGAATCCAACAGAAACCCTGGGCCAGGTGGGAAGCATTGGCATCTTGTAGAAGATACCCTCCCCTTTCCTTGGGTGTATGATTTGTCCTGGCCCAGAGCAGATTGTGGGGTGGGCACTCTCAGTTTCTTATCTTTTTCTGCATCTTTTTGTCAGTTTTGGTTGTGCATAGATGCCCTTATCCCTGCCCTGCACCCAGCAAAAGTTACGGGCCAGGCGGGAAACACTGGCATCTCGTAGAGGACTACTTAGGCTACTTAGATGTGCAGCAGCCAAGGCCAGCACCTTGTAGGAGTTTTGTTTTTTAAAAAGTAACTAAAATGTAATTGTAGTGATTACTTTTGAGCAAAAGTAAAGTAATCAGTTACTTTCAGAGCAATTGTAATTGTAATGGTAATTACTACTCTTTTGGGCCATGTAACTGTAATTTATTACTTTTTAAAAGTAATGTTCCAAGCTCTGTTCATACATTACACATGAGAAGGGAAAACAGAGATGCAAAGGGGATAAGAAGCCATGGGTATAGCCCTTATAGCCCTGGGCCTCAGGGTTCAAAATTGTACGGATTGCCTACATAGATGGAAAAGACTCCCTCCCTCAAAAGTTATCCCTCCATTCATGAAAGGCCAGAAGCAGCCATGTGACCTTGCAGCAAGGATAAATGCATGGCCCCACAACCTCTTTGTGTCCATGTTGGTCCTTCATGGCCCTTGGTATGTAGAGGGCTTGAGAATGAGACCTACTGAACACAATCAGGCTTGCTTCCAGGTAAAAAATTCATATGATTGTGCAGCAAACTTCATTTCTACACTCAATAATTTCACACCAAATAAGCTTCTAAGGACAGAACAGATAACAAAGTCATCAGTGCAACATCAATTAATTCATCTCTTCTGTTCAGCTTTCATAAGCAAGAGTGCTAAAGTCACTGAAGTTTTATTTTTATTCTCCTGAAATCTTTTTTTACTGTTGTATTTAAAATATGCTTCTTATCTTATCTTAATTCATGTCTTCTATAATTATTCTTTTACTACACGTTGCATCTTTGTCTGAGATTAGTTGTGTATTTTAAAATTTTAATCAAATAATTAAATTCTGCAAGTAACACCTCTGCTTATCACTTCTAATTAAACTTTACTTTTTCTTCAGAAATATATGAGAGATGGAAAATACTTGTCAGAATGTAAGAATGTCATTCCTCACTCGTCAACCTTGAGATTTATGAGTGAAATGACTTGAGCATGAAAAATAGAAAAAGTGCTTCTGTGAAGTTCAAATGTTGCAATTGGAAAACCATGAACATTTTCCAAAAAGGAGTATTCTTAGAGATATAATTGGTGAAAAAGACACTGTACAGGATTTTTCAGAATCAGTGGAAACAGATAAGTAACATTAACAGGAAATGTTTTCTCTAGAAATCAGACAAAGGGAGCAAAGGTACCCTAAGTCTGTTTCTACAGAAGTTAGAAGAACATTTTGGATAGGCATTTAGCTGTCAATAAGCCAGAACCAACCAATATGCACATGCGTTCAACTGGAAGTACAAGTATGCATGTGATACCCATTAAGAATCTCCAGTTAGGGGTTCTGCATGTTCATTTGTTCAGAGATGTTAAATAATCAAAAGTTGTTTTTTCACCATGTGTATCAATCAAAAACTACCTCACTGCTGCTCAAATCAGCTGCTTCTAAATTGAAAATATTTGGAAAAGGATACCTTGTGCAATTTCAACAAGACTCTTTCATTCAGAAGTAACATTTATACAGAATGGGCAGGAGTTTCAAGGAGCCTTGAATTCTATTTTTGCTGTGTCCGTAATGATGAATCACACGAGCACTCATATCTAAAACAGATCTTTGGGAGAGTCTTTGGAGATCTCACATGGGTCAGATGCATGGCTCATAACTACGGCATTCTGTGTTGTGAGCAATTTTGTTCTTTTTCTTCTGCTCAAATTGAACTGTGGTCTACTTTGCAGGGTTGTTGTGAGGATAAAAAGAATATAACACTTTCACAAATTTAAAATGCTATTACAAAAAGTAGGATGGAGTCAGGAATGATTCAGAAGAGTGTGCAAATTCTATATGTAGCATGAAAGCATGGACTTGTACCCTGCCTCAAAACACACCCAGGCAAGCCTGTCCCAGCAGACAATCACACTCTTGATTTGTTGATAACCTTCCTGTAAAATTAACCCTTTTTTTTAAAGAAAAAGATGTTTTTAAAGCTTTTTTTAAAAAAATGTTTTTAACGTTGTTTTGTTTTAATGTATTTTAAGGTCTTTATGATGTTTTAAAGTGTTTTTAGTGTTTCTGTTTGCCTCCCTGGGCTCCTGCTGGGAGAAAGGGCGGGATATAAATCAAATAATAAATAAATAAAATAAATAATACATAAAATCCAATCTTTGTAGTCCTGAAAATCCTGGATCTGTCCCAGTTTTTTTCTTTCATTTTTAGGGTTTCCCCCCATGATTCCAAACCTGCCCCCCATTTCTCCCTAATTCAAAATGATGGGCAGGTAGGTTGGAGATGATGGTGATGATGATTATACCAGTATGATGTTTATATCCATTACACCTTTTCTCCAATGAGCTCAAGGTGGCATTTATTTATTTAGTTAGTTATAAATATATTTGCATACCTCTGCTTCATTTAAAAACATCAAAGCAGTTTACAAGTAAAAAAGTACACTAAAAACCATTAAAAATAAAGTAAAAACAAAGCTTAACTATTGCAAGAAGACATCTTCTTAATTGCCTGCATAAGCCTGGCAGAACAGAAAGATTTTCAGCAGGTGTTAAGAATTAAAACAAAAGGCACCTGCTGAATCTCTGTTGGCAGAGCATTCCAGAGAACTGGGCTATATTTCGTGTCAATGTGACATCAACACAGGAGACTACCAAACCTGCTCCTGCAGGTGATCTCAGTGATCGAGCTGGGATATAAAGCTTCATGCGGCCCCTAAGATACCCTGGAGCTAACTTATTTAGGGCTTTGTAAATTAATACAAGGATCTTGAACCTGGCTAGGTAGTGAATGGGCAGCCAGTGAAGATGTTTTAAGAGTGCTGTCACATGTTGTCAGCCATGTGCCCCCATCAGTAGACTGGACTCCGTATTTTGCACCAGCTGGAGCTTCCGAACCAGAGTCAAGGGCAGCCCCACATAGAGCACATTGTAGTAATCCAGCCTTGAGGTTACCAACACATGGCCTACAGAGATCAGGCTATTCCTGTCCAGAATGGCCACAGCTGATGAACCAGACAAAGCTGGTAAAAGGCGCTCCTAGCCACAGAGGATACTTGGGCCTCTAGTGACAAAGTTGAATTCAGGAGTACATAGAGTAAATTATGAACCTGCTTCTTCAGAAGGAGTACGATCTCATCCATAACAGGTAACTTACCTATCTCTCAGATATGGGAACCAGCTACCCAAAAAGCCTCCTTCTTCCCAGGATTCAAGCACAGTTTACTGGTCCTCATCCAGTCCACTACAGCATTCAGACACCGATACAGAGCATTCACAGAAATGTTATACAGAAAAGAGAGCTGCATGTCATCAGCATACTGCTGAGATCTTGTTCCAAAACTCTTAATGATTGCTCCCAACTGCTTTATGTAGATGTAAAATAGCACTGGGGAGAGAACAGTACCCTATGTAACCTCATAGTTGAAGTATGACTGGTCTATAGTTATTACACTTCATTGTGCTCAGTGTGGGCTTTTCAAGAAGCGGACACACCACTGCCTCTTTAAGGGCAGTGGGCATCACACCATCACACAAAGATGTGTTCACCACACCAGTGACCCATTCAGTCACTCCACTCCTGGTAGCTTTAATAAGCCAGGATGGCTTATTAAATAATAAATAGTGGTTGGGAGTATCTTGTCCACATCATCAGGCTGCATTAACTGGAACTGATCCCTCAACACTGGATTTGATGTTGCATTGGACACCTCAACTGAAACTGCCACAATAGCAGTGTCTAAATCAGGAGTCTCCTTTTCCTCAAGTTATCATCACAATAACCCTGTGAGGTATGTTAGGCTGAGACCTTCATGGCTGAGGGGTGATTTTAAACCTGGGCTCCCAAGTCCTAGCCAGTAGTGTAGTGGCCAATTCAGAAGTGCAAGTCACAAAACGTTTTGCCCAGCAAAGAAGCAACTGACAGCAGGGACCCCTTCAGAATAAAGGTGAAATGCTTTTCAGTTTAGTTAGGCGCTATGCATTTGTACAAGTGCAATGTTTAAGTGTTGACAGTGGGTGCTTTCACACTGCACTTTATTCCATTATTCTGATGGTTTCTTACCTGGTAATTTGCGCATTATATTGGACCTTTCAGGGGACACCTTTACCTTTTTTACACACAACATAACGGGTAGCTCCGGAATTCTGGTGGAATGTAGTGCAAGTATAACGCTAATTTCCGCAATAAATGATACCAGAAATAATCCATTAGCAAGGCTGGGAACACAGAAGGTCGTGGGAGTTTTGTGCTAGCTGCTGCCGCTCATGTGACAGGCATCCCAGCATGCACTGCGTTCCCGCCCTTTAGTCGCACGGGCTTTTTTTTTTTGGCCTGACAAATATGTGACAGTATTCCGGCACAGGCGCAGTGGCAGCATTTCTCCTGTCGTGTCGTGATCGGAGCTGTGCGCATGTGTATAACAGGAAAGGGATGAAAACGAGGCTCTGTTCATTGCAGCCGTGTGAACGACAGTTGCGCGAAATGCCGCTATATCGGCTGAACCTTATCGCAAGAGGTACTGCAGTATGAAAGGGATTTTAAAAATCAGGACAGAAGCGCTACCTTTTTAATCCGTTAAACTACCGCTATTAGCCCCACATGTGAAAGCAGCCAGTGTCTTTGGAGGTGGATGGGAACAAAAGCAGAACAACTTGGGCATGCATCTACAACCTCTTTGGCCATGCCTCTGACCTCTGTGGCTGCCAAGCAGCCCTATCAAATCTAGAGTCCACCAGCCAACACTGAGTTTATAGAGAGTAGCCTGCTGTACAAAGGCAACATTCAGTTTTGTTGCTCCGTCTGCTTTTCTTCTAGCTGTTCCCAACACTAGTTGTGCCCCCTGGAAGGTTGTACAAAAGAGAATGTGGTCCTTGAGCTGGAAAATGTTCATCATCCCTGCCCTATAGGGATAGCAATTTAAGAAACACAAGTGCAGTTCCCTTTTGACACTGTTCTCAGAATCTGAGAAATCAACAAGGATCACAACTGACACATTTGTAATGAAAACATTACCTGTCTACAATACTTGCTTTAATGTGGGACTAGCATCTCCAACCCTAAATACTTCAAACTGCCATGCAATTAATCATGAGGTGCTTTGAATTTGAGTCCTGCACCTGTGTATCTGGTATTCATCTGTCAAGGCACCTCTTCAGGAATTAACAAAGAATTCCTGCCATCATCAGACCTGGGGGCTCTGGCGAGGGTGGGCCTTTGCAGCCATGCCGAGGAAGATCTGGCATGGCTTCAAAGCCCCTTCCCTCAGCGTGTCGTGGCCATGCGTGCCTTTCACGTAGGGGGTGTAGCAGGGTGCCTATTTAAGCCCTGCTCTGTCTCCCTTCAGTGGTTTCCTGGACTTTGAGGCCATACATAGAGGGTGGCCTGGGACCATGACTGTTTGGTCTGATATCCTCCCCAGGAGGATTTGGTGGGGTGGGATTGACCCCAGGAGCCTGAACAAGGCTAGTTGAAAGGTAAATAGTGAAGTCTGGCTTGCCCTTGCTGATAAGCAGGGCGAGGTAATACATCATCCGGAGGTGAAGTGTGGCAAGGCTGATCTTGGCTGGCCAGACGGTGTTCATATGTCTGACCTGGGTAATGATTTGTTTCTAGCTGATCTGCAGAGTGCCCTGCATGAAATAATTTGCCACAGGTGGGGGAAGAGGGACTAATCTGAGGCTTGTCCTCTTCTGTGGCGGATATGTGCGGAATTTCACAAGGTAAGGTTTGATGACCACCCTTAGGCACCCTTTAAGGTGATCGGTGGGTTCTGAGGCCTGCCTTCCAGGTTGTGCGGCCGGTTGGCAGGATAAGGCTCACCTTTGGGGCTAACCTGTAACACCCACTCAGAGTTGTGTGGCCCTGAGTGTGGGTGGAGCAGGAAGGCCTCCCTAACCACCCTGAGGGAATGGGGCCTGGAAGAGGGGATTGGGCTTGGACCACCGTCCTTTCCCATGGCAGGGTGCCCTCACCCGATTGGGGATGAGTTAGGTTCCGCACTTGTCTCTGCAGATCATTTTATTATGCAATCAAGCATGTAATTGGCTTTATTCCAGTAAACGTGGCCCTTGATTTACCCACACCTCATCTTGTCTTGCCTCTTCATTTCCTGGCTATGCATTGCAAAGATCCAGCTCCTTCTCTTTGCATGGAAGCCTGGGAAAACATACATCCCAAAAGCAGATTACAGTTTCTGTGATATAAGAAGGCCCAATCAATATAAAAACAAATGCAAATAGAAAATACATGAAATCGTCCATGTACCAGTCCTTGTGTGTGTGTGTGTGTGTGTGTGTGTGAGAGAGAGAGAGAGAGAGAGAGAGAGAGAGAGAGAGACTGACTCTCCCAAGTAATAACTTCCTATTAATTTGTATCCACTCTAAAGCATCTTTTAAATTGTCTCCCCCCTTAGATTTTTGGTCTGGTGTAGTTTCATAAGAAGATACGAACAGCCTGCTGAATCAGGCCAGAGGCCCATCTAGTCCAATATCCTGTTCTCACAGTGGCAAACCAGATGCCTGTGGGAAGACCATAAGCAGATTCGGTCAGACTCATGATATGTTATGTCTTTATCTGGTGGGTGAATTCTCTTATCATGACTGGTGGTGGGCTGGTGGCAAATAGTTTCTGCTAAGAGGCCCCCTGGCCAAGCCAAACACCCTGGTTGCCTGGGCAACATGCAGCCTTCCTCCCCACACTTCAGCTGCTAAGCGGCAGTGATAAAATGAATACTCATGTGCAAAATAATGTCAGCCTAATTAGAACTTGAGGGGGGGAAATAAGAAAGCATTTCCAAGTGGTCACACAGTTGATCTCAATTTGTCATCTAATTATTGTGGTAAAAGAATATGCAAACAATACTGTTGGTGAGATGCAAGCTAAGGAAGGGTCATCTGCCTCCTAAGGCAGTGTGAGAAGAAAATCTGTAATTGTTGTTAAGAGGGCCATTGGATGTACTGCAGTGAGACAAGTACTCAGCAGTGGTACATTCAGAATAAACAGTGGGGTGGGTAGTGTCATAAGAAGCTGGTGCCTATATTTTGTTGGAAGCTAGAAAATGCCTTTGAAATACTGTTATAACTATAAAACACAATGAAAGGAGCATGTATTCCTGCTCACAATTTTTCCATGATAGTAAATCTGTCAGTAAATGATAGTAAATAGTAGACTGATGAAACCAGACAGATGAAACAGAGGATGTCAGACCACAGGTACTCTAGATAGAGAAATGACTACACATGTTGATGCATGATGTCATAATTACAGGGTTTCTCTTGCCCTATTCCTCACTTGTCAACAGGCTACTAATCCACCAAATATTGGCACTGGCAGGTACTTTTTTTGGTATTGCCTGACCACTATTGGGTTAATCAAACCTGTCAATCATAGCTAATTAGAATATTATTCAGGTCAGGAAATTAAACATATTTTTGCTGGTAACCTGTGGGAGGGCAAGGAGGAGAGCTCTGATGACTGGGGGGAGAAGGGAAGGGAGATCTAGCTACCCGGGGAGGAAACAGAGGGGAGATTTGGCAACCCATGGGGGGAGAAGGGAGGGGAGCTCCAATGACCCATGGGGGGAAGAGGGGGAGTTCTGACAACCTGAGTGGGGGAAGGGGGAGAGCTTCAGTGAACCATGGGGACAGGAAGGGGGTGGGGGCTTTGGTGACCTATGGGGGGAAGGGGGACAGCTTCAGCAAACTGTGGGGGCAGGAAGGCAGGGGGCTGGTGATCAAGGGGAAGGGGGACTTTAGCAACAGTAGCTGGATGGGTTAGTGAGGCAAGCAGGGATGGTGCTCCTAGTCTCTCTATATTATTTTTTGTAAGATGTGATGCTGTCATGCCATCATGCAGCATGATGCTCAGGTGCGGCGACAAAATGTCTTACAAAAGAAAATGGTGCAAGGAACTGCATTTGGCATTTGGAAAAGGAGAGGTCCAGAGTGCGGCAGCGACAGGAGTGGGGAGGCCTGGCACATGGCAGCAGGAGCTGGAGAAGCCTGGTGCTCAGCAGTGGTGGCAGGAGACAAAGAGGTCCAGAGCTTGGCAGCTGTGGCCTAGGTCTAAGCTTCAACAGATGGGTGGGAGGCCAACCTTGATGACCCATGGGGGGAAGGGAGGAGAGGTCTGTTGACCTGTGGGGGGAGAAGGGAAGGAAGGTTTGGCAACCCATGGGTGGGAGAAAAGAACAGAGCTGGTGACCGATGGGGAAGAAGGAAGGGGAGGCCTGTTGACCCTTGGGGGGCAGAAGAGAAGGGAGGGTTTTGGTGACCTCAGAGGGAAGGGGCTTTGGCGACAGTAGGTAGGGCTGGTGAGCAAAGTGAGCAGGGGCAGAGCCCCTAGTTAAACATTTTTTCACCACCATATTGTACAAATGAGAAAGGAGTACCAAAGGAGCTGACATCTGCTTTGATTAGGATTCCTGCATTGAGCAGGGGGTTGGACTCGATGGCCTTGTAGGCCCCTTCCAACTCTACTATTCTATAATTCTATGCTAAAAAAAAGTTAGAAACTAAATAGAATTACTCAGGATTTCTGCTATTTTAAGTAAAAACAGACTTTGTCCTAATGACATTTGTGAAAATGAACCATTTTCGGCATGCCAAGAAACACAAAAGTGCTGCCCACAATTGCTGCTGCAGAATCCAGTTCAGCCAAAAGTAGAGGATGGGAAAGAGAAAGCAGACTGATGATAGTGATTTATTACTAGGAAGAATTACAAATCCACAGAGGCAGGGACAAGGATCTCAAACTGTGACAATTTAAATGTGTGAAATTTCAAAGAATTAGAAGTACTGTTTGAAACATCTCATTGAAACTCCCTATGTTAATCACTCTTCACAAGAGCGGAGTTATTTAATTTCAAAGCAATTTTAAAATCAGACTGAACAAGTCTCTCCAAATGAATGAGATTTGGCAGGCCCTGTGCAGTCTGTGCAAAGGGGGGGAAATAACAAGCCACGAGTACTGAGTGTAAAGTTCTAGAAAACTGTCAGAAATGAAAGTACAATCGGATAAAACCTTGACACACTATTGCCAAGGCAAATCAAGAGAATCATTGGTGTGGGAATTTTTATCTGAAAGATCAAAAGGCTAGCAGCTATGCAATCTGCTGTTTCTGTAGAAAAGGTTTCTGCAGAGCAGGAGGAGGAAAAAAAGCAAACACATGGGAATATTTGCTGCAGGACTCAATGAAAAATAAGTTTTCATTACCAAAGAGGAAATATTTGCAGAGTTCAGCAAACCACCCATGCTGCAGATGGAAACTGTTGAAAGAGTTGTAGGGCATAAGAAATGCTGAGTATGGATCCGTCCACACTAACCAAAGGAAAGGGCTTTTAACAACAGTATGTAGCACAGGCTAACTCACTCAACCGAGCTGACAGAAAAAGCCACATAACATGTAAAGGCCAAACCATATTATGTCTAAGGAGAAACATAATGCCTGAACATTAATGCTGGAGGTATTCGAACCAGAACTGGGTAAAAGGTTTTGGTCCATCTATTTTTGGCACCTTGTGGGGCTGGGATGAAAATGCTCCCAAACATTGAATCTGTCTTTGGGAGGGGGTCTTTCCAGGTGGGTGTCTTTCCTTTAATAAATATGAGGTGAATAATGACTTCTTTCCTTCTTTAGCTGCATACATACATTAGCACCATACATTTAAAGCACCCCCCCCCAAAAAAAAGAATCCTGGGAACTGGAATTTACTCTTCACAGACAATTCGAAGCACCCATAACTAACTACAATTCCCAGGGTCCTTCGGGGGTGGGAAATGTACTCTCTCTATATGGTGTAGATACAGCTTTTGCTTAAGAAAAGACCTTGTCATTGCTTCAAGTGGTAGCTTGCCTACTTGCAGTAATCTGCCAGTGTTCCAACAGAGAACAAACATGCTAAGTCCATAAACTTCATTTTCCTGTTGGCAAATTGGTAGGCTCTTTTGCATCCAAACATAATTTCCAGCATTTGATTCTGTTTGAGCATAGTACTGATGGGCAGCTGACGGTACTTTGGAAGAATGCTGCCTGCAGGAGCTTTTCAGTCAACAAACTATTGGTGTCAAATTTCCTTTTTTATTGTGTGTTCATTATGATTTGTGCTCATGATGGTATTGAGGCGGTTATACATGATCCCACCTTCAATACTGTTTGTGGCTAAAAAAGGTTCGAGGCAGGCATACCACTTTGTTTCTAATCAGCACTTATCCTGCAATTTCCTGCTGAAATCTTGTATTTTTTTATGTCACAAATGGTCCAGAAGGGCTCTCAGAAAACTTTTGTATAATACACTTCCAAAAATCAAATGATAGCTACTAAGACTACAGAAACATCACCAAGCAAAGCAATGGCTGATGTTTGGCAAAAATGGTGAAAGGAAATGCAATGCATTGGTGGTATAGCTAGTATTGCTATGCTCCTCATGTCTTTTTTTGCAAATCTCAGAATAAACACTGAATTTCAAGCAGCTAGTGCAAATGATAGAGGGCTGGTTCACATGTAATACTAACATGAATAATGGCTTAGCATGAATGAGCAAGAGAACTGGTATACAGTGAGAAAATTGTGGCTGCTTCACTCCTCCCCCACTCTTTCAACTGCTGCACTGTGGGAAGCCAAGCCATGGTTGGCTTAGCATTATGTCTGAGCCTGGGCTCATGGTGTGTCTCCTCCAAACAAATCACAAGCAGTAAGTCAAAACCAGATCTTGATTACAACTCATGGTTTGTTTGGAGCAAGACAAAGCATGAGCCTGGGTTTGGATGTAACACTGAGCCAAACCATGACTTAACAGACTAGCGAGGAGCAAAGTGGCCATTATTTTCTCACTGTGCACCAGCAGACTTGCTCATTCAGGCTAAGCCATAGTTTGGCTTAGCATTAGAGCCAAACCAGGCCACTGTTTTGCATTTCTGGGGGAAAAACACTCTTTTACTGAGACAGTAAAGAGTTAAAGTTTCAGAAGATACCTGTATTTATTGGCACCATATTGATGAATTAAGTGTATGTGGTGGATGTTTTTTTTAAATGACAACCATAAGACCTAAGTTAAGAAATACTAAGTATGATACATACAATTAACCTATGCAAAATAAAGGTTTGTGAAACCATTTATTATTATCCAAAAAAGCTTGCACAAACTGAAAACTTAGTTCTTCTTGGCTCTTACTAATATCACCATAGTTCTGCTGTCCCCCATGACTAATGCTTTTCCAGGCCAGTTGAAACCAGTTACTACCATATACTACATTCTACTATCGTGAAAGGGCTTTCATGCAAGCTGTGCTCTTAATCAAAATTAAGTATGGGCAATCTGTGGAATGTGACCAAGCAACATATGAACCCAAAGTCATGTTTGATTCATACTGATGATGCAGCTGTCTACAGGAGAAATGAAAGACATCTGTAGAGCAGTAAAAGCCTTGAGCCAATGGCGGATGAAACAACTGAGACTTCAGATGTACCTGAATTAGACACAGACCAGCTTTAGTCTAAGGTAGAACAAATGAATTGGTTGCAGCACAAAGTGTCAATGAGATATCATAGAAGGACACACAGATGCTTGTAACAATGTCAAGAAGCAGAAAACTAATTAGATAATTAGAATAAGAAGGTGTTCGTTAAATGGAGAGATTTACTTATTTTTATTTATGAAATTTTATTTCTATATCACCTTTCACTTCACTTCAGCATGTACTGGTTTATAACCAGTAAAACAGTGATAACAAAATAATAACAAATCATAAAACATACGCACAAAAATGGATTAGTAAACTATTAATATTAGTTACAGTAATCAGGATGCTAAAAACTGGCATTAATGGCCTGGGAATGCCAGATACGTTTTTAATGCACACTAGAAACACCCAACAGGGTAGGGGCTGTAACATTGGGGAATCCAGTCCATGTTTTACATGTGTTCCAGTTCACCAGGGTCTGAACCAGTTTCAGTCCAGGTCTTACACAAAAGCTCCAGAGACCAGGCCTTGAGTAGGAATGAAAAGATCTGTCAATCTTGCTTCTATCAGTTTCTCATTTTTCCAATCTTAAATTCAGTTCTCCATATTTCTGCAGCAATTTGCATTTTTTTTATGTTCATATTCATTTTTATGCACACTTTCCCCTAACATATGCATTTTTGTAGCCATTGGTTGGCGACCTGCATCACAAAATTTGAATAAGTGCAAATTTCAAATGATGGCCATGTTTCAGTTCTCATATTGTTTCAGAAAGTGCGAATTTGATAGATTTACTTGAATTGCAAACTGAATCAAATTTCTCACCCATCTCTAGGCCTGAGGTAGCATAAGAAAATAAAAAGATTATACTGGATCAGGCCAGCGGCCCATCTAGACCAGCATCCTGTTCTCACAGTGGCTAACCAGTTGCCCATGAGAAGCCCTCAAGCAGTGCAAAGAGCACTCTCCCCTTCTGCAGTTTCCAGCATTTTGAACCATACTGCCTCCATCTGTGGAAACACAGCATAGCCATCATGGCTAGTAGCCATTGATAGCCTTTTCCTCGCCGTATTTGTCTTATCCTC
The DNA here is from genome assembly GCF_030035675.1 of Rhineura floridana. Lineage (NCBI taxonomy): Eukaryota > Metazoa > Chordata > Lepidosauria > Squamata > Rhineuridae > Rhineura > Rhineura floridana. The sequence goes on from NC_084481.1 coordinate 66,664,892, forward strand.
TTTTAAATCCATCCAAGTTGGTGGCCATTACTGCCTCTTGTGGGAGCGAATTCCATAGAAACTATGTGCTATGTGAAGACGTAGTTTATTTATTTATTTATTTATTTATTCGACTTATTAGTCGCTTATCTGGCTGAAGTGTCAGCCACTCTAAGCGACGTACAAAGCAGAACATGTAAACATCAAAACATTAAGAGACTAACAATAAAAACTAACAATAAAAGCAACAATTTACAGTTAGTTGTACATTCTCTGAATGCATTAAGTGGTATATAAAAATGCTAATATACTGGTCTGTTCCACTATTTAAAAGAAAGGTATAGGTGTGTAACTTTCTTTTATCAGTTCTTTTGCAAGGGACATAAGATTTCTGGTGGGCTTTTTCTCATACCTAATGCTTGAGTTTGTTATAAATAAAGTATTTTGGTGATCATTTTTTGAGTCAAGAGTACATCCTATATTGGCATTGAAAGACTTATAAACTCACACTGAGCATACAGAGAAGTGAATTTCTGCAGGCTGTGACACAGTTGTCAATGCCCAGTAGGGATGGAAAGATCTGTCATCTTCGGTTCCTTTCTCATTTTTTCATCTTAAATTCTGTTCTCCACATTTCAGTGGCAATTTGCGATGTTTGTTAAAATCCTTATGAAAATATTCCATTTTAGTGTGAATTTCTCCTAATAAACACATTTTAGGGCATTTTTTACTAATGTACACAGTTTTGCAAGCAATTTCTCATATAATGTATTTTTTCATGTTATTTTCACTCGTATATTCATTTTATGGACCATCTCCCTTAATATATCTTTTTTTATAAACATTGGTTGGAGAACTGCAGTGCAAGATTCTAATAAATGTGAACTTCAAAGAGTGGCTGTGTACTGGTTCTCATATTGTTTCAGAAAGTGCATATTTGATAGATTTGGCTTGAAATGCGAACTGAATGAAATTTCTCACCCATCCCTAGTGCCCAGTCAGATCTATATAGGAGAAGGCATTCTCTTAGGTACCCTGGTTCTGAGCTGTTTAGGGCTTTATAAACTAATTTTAAAAACCCTCAAACTTGGTTTGGTACCAAATTGGCACCCAGTGCAGTTCTTAGGTATCATATGCACATTGTAGGAAGTTCCACAAAGCAACCTGGTTACTGCATTCTGCATCAACTGCAGCTTCTAGACCAACCTTAAGGGCAACCTCACAAAAAGTGCATTAAAAACAGTCTAGAAGTTACCAATCCATGGGTTACAGTGGCCAGGGAATGGCTACCGCTGGCATACCAGTCATAGTTCGCAAAAGATGCTCCTAGCCACTGAGATCACATTGGTCTCCAGTGACAACAGTGGATCCAGGAGCACTTGTTCCTTTCGAGGGAGTTCAACCCTATTTAGAACAGGCAAATCCTCTTCCCAGACCAAAGAACTGCTAATGCCTATCTTAGAAGGATACATTTTCCTCTCCTGATGGTCATCCATCAAGACAACCAAGGCCGATTCAGTCCCAAAACTGGGCCTGAACCCAGAATTCCAGCCCAAAGGTTACAATCCCATGCAACCAACTTACAGTGTGCCACATGCCAGTGGTGGGCATGGCCAGAGGCAAAAGTCAGTGGAGCAACAGATATGACTCAGCTTTGTACTGTAAAAGTCAGAGGTTTCTACAAATACCCACATCCCCCCATCTTTATATCCTCCATCCAGGCAAGCAAGAGACATTATCACAGTTCAAAGACACATTCAACCAGGACAAAACACTTGACAAGAACACATAGCAGGGCCATTGATGGTTGTAGCCTAGAGATTGGGATTGTGGCCTGGAAGAGATGTAGTTTGGGAAAAGTCCTGAGGGCAAGATAAAGAGCCTGGAAGGCCTCATGTGGCTCCTGCGCCTGGGGTTCCCCTTCCTTGCTGTAGATATTATCTTACAATAATGCCTGCAACTGGACCTCACTACTCTCTCAAGCTCCTTACTCAAAAAGGTGTATTTCCAATTGTGCTATATTTATCATAAAACCTCTAAATTTAGGAAGGGTAATTTAGGAGTGGACAGAGCTGGTATAGCACAGTGGGGAGGACAGCCTGGCTGGGAGTCCAGAGTCTGTGAGTTCAAATCTCCGCTCATGTCTCCTGGGTGTAAAGGGCCAGCTAAAGATCACCCCTACAGTGAGTGGCTCAGGGGTTACGTGCCCTGCCACCTGTGCAGCCGTGGACAAGCTGCATAGTCCCAAGGAGCCCAGTTGCCTCCTAGCTGGCTGCCAGCTGCTGGCAGTTGCAGACAAGGAAGAGGTGGGCTTTTGCAGCTGTGGCAAGCTGAGCAGGCCCTAGCCAGCTGGGGAGGACTAGCCTGAGAGGGAGGCAATGGTAAACCCCCTATGAATACCGCTTACCATGAAAACCCTATTCATAGGGTAGCCATAAGTTGGGATCAACTTGAAGGCAGTCCATTTCCATTTTCAGTTTAGGAGTGGACATACCACTGCCTCAATAATTGTGACAGGCACCATCCCCTTGTGTAAGAATGCATTTAACATTCCTAAGACTTACTCAGTCAAGCCCTCTTGGCTAGTTCAAATGAGCCACGATGGGCCAGCATTGAGATTGTTGGCTGAAGTGCTACAAGCCTCGTAACCACAACCTCAGGCCTCAACAACTGAAATTGATTCCACAAAACTGAACAAGACAGGGCATTGGACACCTCATCTGGGCCTGTACCCACAGTGGTACTCAAGTCACCGTGGAGAAAAGCAACTTTACCCTTGAAGTGCCTTGCACAACTGTTGTAGCAGGCTTCCAAGAGCTCTAGCACTAAACCAAGGGCTCTAGCCTTCTGCAGCATCTGCAAACTTTGTCAGAGCAAATATTACACTTGTAAAGCTACCTAGGGTGTGTTCTGAAGGCACAAGAGGCCACCACCTTGCTGAAGCTAAGGAGGTCCAGGTTTGGTCAGTGCCTGGATGGCTGCCTGCCTGGGAAACATATGTATGTTACCTTAGATTCTATGAGTGAAGAAAGGCAGGTTATAAATATAAGAAAAGAAAAAAAGACCTCTCATCACTCCTACTCTCCTGCACCTCATATAGAGTGTCTCTTTCACTTAAAACCATACATGGAAGTGAGGCAAATCTTACTTAATAATTAATTTGCTACTAGCCTTATATTCTATGCACGCTGAAATTTGAAATTGTATCATGGATCAAGTAGTCTGCCAAACAGCCATCATGTGATTGGTGATCTGGGGCAGCCAGCCTGATGGAAGGCAGGATCTTCAATGGCCTGGAAAAAGATGAGGAAGAAGCCACTCAGCTGGAACTTGCAACCAGATGAGAGTTAATCTGTAAATACTGTGCTCTGTTGTAACATTTGATCTAAGCACCCATGTCTAATATACCGCTTCAGAGAAGGCATGGATAGCTGGAAAGCTAGCACTCTCTGATCCTAAGTACAAGCTTAGGATTGTGACCTAGATAATTACTTATCAAGATCCAGTATTGATTCTGCAGAGTTAGGTGGAATGAAGAGTAAGTGCCACTGTGTTCTCCAGAATTGGATAGTAATTGCCTTCCAGCAAGTCCATCACCCATCGACGGCAGCACAGAGTATCTTCAGCAGAATGGGAAGCAGTTACTCAACATAAATGGCATGTGCATTTTTTTTCCTCTTGGAGAAAAAGATGTAGAATGATTCCTTGTGTTATCATTCTGATATGTGTAATAAACAAAATTATATGAAGGGGGTCATAGCAGCTCAAAAATTAAATCCAAATAAGATATTGCTTCTGCGCCCTAGATAGTCCCTTAAAAAAAATTCTCAACTTTTCCTGACAGTTTTAGAACAATGTAGATAACCCTGTGCTGTTTGCTTCCTGCATGTGGACCTTTCAATTAGAGCCTTGATAATACAACACCTTTTCTGTATTCAGCCAAAGCATCTTTCATTTCACTCAAGGTGCAGACAAGCCACCATCACTAACTTGTCATGGCAATTTGTCACATGCTTTATGTGATATATTTTGCAGCAATATAATCTCTCTGGACTTATTGTCGTGGGTCGCACTTTTGGACAAATCTTTCAAATTGAGTGAAAAGGTTAAAAGCATGTAATTTGAGTTTCTGCTCCAAACATTCTGTTGCGTCCAAAAAGTCACCTAACACTGAGTTTGGGGACTTAAGGCATTTACTACTTTGGAAGCTGTTAGACACTATATGTTATAGTGCAAAATAACCTGAACAGCAGTGCACTGGTAATTCTGTTTTCACATGCTGACTTGCAAAACCATAAATCTGAAGAACATAATGGACACATGCTAATTTCTGTGGAAGAGAACATTAAAAGAAATTTTACCTAGTGTGAACCAGAGATTTTACAAAGACAAGATAAATTGATATATGGGAGTGAAGAAAAACTGCACTGTCACACAGAGAGTCACTAAAGTATATGTTTAAGTAAAGGATTAGTATAATCTAAATTAATTTGTTTTTGTTTTTGCACAAAGAAGGGTTAGATAGAACTTTGTTTTCAATTGCTGATTGTTACAGACATGGATAAGCTTGTAGCATTTCCCACTTGCAGACAAGCTTGGGCTGGTTCAAGAGATATACACCAAAATGTCAGCTCCCCCCCCCCCAACTTCTGTTAGATGAGCTCGTAGATGGCTGCTCTAACCCCACCCTTTCAGATTTGGAGCCAATAGGTGAAGTCAGGGTTGTGATTGACAAGGCAGTAGCTAGCCCCCATTGCAAGGCCAGAAAATTGTTGTTTTTTTCCTGCTTATCTGAAAATCTCATAAACTGAATAAGTATATAGCTTTCAGTCTTTTTCTTTGATGTGTGTGGAAGTCAAACAACTTTTAATTTTCCTGGGCTGTTGAAGAGGACAGTGTTTTGAAAACCTTCCCAATATGAAGCTTTAATTCTATACTCTCTTTTCTGGGAGTAAAGTTGCAATGCTAATCCCACATACTGGGATTCAATAGGACTTACTTTTGAGTAGACATGGTTAAGATTAAGCTGTAAATTAATGGGACTTTTGAGGGAACATAGCAGAAGATTGTGTTGTAAATCTTTCTCTCTCCCTCCAATCCTATTTTTAAAGCAATTAGGCAGGGCTTACTTAGGTGTCACAGCTTTTATTACATAGGAAACCAATACCAACTTTATTTTTTTTAAAAAATGTTCTGCAATAGTTGTGATGCTTCCCTGTTTGAGTAAGCCCCATTGAATACATTAGGACTTGCTTCTGAGTAAATATGCATAGGATTGCACTATAAATATATTTAAAGGTTGTATAAATAATAAGCATCTTTGACAGTCATACTTATATAAATATTTCCTCATACTATGTCCCGATAAATACCTGATTTCACACTACGGTTATACACCATTATTTCCTCTATATTTAAAGTGTGCCCTTCTTCCTTGAGGTGGTCATGGTTCCCCTCTGTTCTTTTCATCCTGGGAGCGCAGTTAGGCTGAGAAATGATGAGTAGGCCGTGGTCACCCAGTAAACTTTGTAGCTCATTTCCATTTTAAACAATTAATTAAAACGATTTACATGCAGGCAAAGTATATTAAGTAGATCCACACAATATGTTTAAAGCACAACCAACTCACAATTAAAGCACATGACTTCCCCAAAAAAATCCTGGGAAGTGTAGTTTCCCCCTCACAGTTATAGTTTCCACCACCCTTAACAAACTACATTTGCCATGATTCTGTGGTGTGATTCATGTGCTTCAAATATGTGTTGAATGTGCTTTAAATGAATGGTGTGGATTTGCCCTAGGTATGATGGGCATCCATTAGTGAATTGAAAAGAACAATTTTAAAAGAAACTTGTTTAAACAGGGGAAGGGCTGTAGCTCAGTGGTAGGGCACATACTTTGCATGAAAATGTCAAAAATTCAATTTCTGGAAAAGACTATTGCCTGAGCTAGATGGTACCAAATGGTCTGAGTCCTTTGTTCCTAAAAATGGAAAGAGACCCAAGGGACTCCAAAGAGACTCCAAAATTTATTTATGTATTTTATTTACAACATTTATATACTGCTTTATTGTAAATTATTGGTTTATAGAAGGAAGTAAAACAATAAAATGATTGGTAAAACCAGTTAAAGACATATATTTAAAAACATTTAAAATAATAAACCAACAATGAGTTAAAAACAGATTAAAAACAAAAGCTTCTACATGCCTGGGTACGCTTGCCTAAACAAAAATGTTTTTAGCAGGTGACAAAAAGAGTACAATGAAGGCATCTGCCTAATGTCAATAGGCAGGGAGTTCCAAAGCATAGGTGCTGCCACACTAAAGGACTGATTTCTTACAAGAGTAGAACAAGTACTATGTGGCACTTGTAACATGGAAAGCACAGCTTGAACAGTGCAGATTTCAGAGCAGAGGTATTATGTAATGATAGGATCTCACTCATATCAGCAGTCATGCCATAACATTCTGCACTAACTGCAGTGACTTGAAGGCACATAACAAGAGGAAGAAGCACACATTTGAGAATTATCATGAAAATGCTTATGTGCCTTTGTGTACTATATGCCAATTTTTCTTCTTATAGATCTTGTATAAATTACCTATGATTGTAACAAGGGCAACTGAGACGACTGCTTATTGCTAAAGGGCAATAATAAAAGCACAATTAATAATTAATTTCTGTCTGTTCTAGTGCAATAGAGTTCCACCTAAGCACAGCATACTGCTCTCAGATAAATGGGTATATTGAAGCAGAAATATACTTCCATTATATCTTCAGTCGAGGATGCCCTGCAAAGAGTTGCTGTAGAGCCTTGAATAATGATTATTTGTTTTGTTGTTATGTGCCTTCAAGTCAATTACGACTTATGGCAACCCTTTGAATCAGTGACCTCCAAGAGCATCTGTCATGAACCACCCTGTTCAGATCTTCTAAGTTCAGGTGTGTGGCTCCTTTTATAAAACCAATCCATCTCTTGTTTGGTCTTCCTTTTTTTTCTACTCCCTTCTGTTTTCCCCAGCATTATTGTCTTTTCTAGTGAATCAGGTCTTGTCATTATCTGTCCAAAGTATGATAACCTCAGTTTTATCATTTTAGTTTCTAGTGACAGTTCTGGCTTAATTTGTTCTAACACCCAATTATTTGTCTTTTTTGCAGTCCATGGTATGTGCAAAGCTCTCCTCCAGCACCTTTCAAATTAGTTGATTTTTCTCTTATCCACTTTTTTTCACTGTCCAACTTTCACATCCAAACACAGAGATCATGAATACCATGGTCTGAATGATCCTGACTTTGGTGTTAAGTTAGTTAAATTGATGTTCTTGCATATAAATGCACCTTCTATACAGGAAAGTGGCTAATGATGGTTCATTAAGTCCTCCATAAAATCAAACAGTACTATAACACTGCATATCACGCATGTACTGGGCCTGACCCAGTTCGTATTGGGTTAGATTTAGATAATAGTATGTGGTTTGCCTCTTTTCCCACAACAATCCACCTCCACTTAAAAACAATCCATAATGTTCTAAAAATAATTAAGCCACATTGCCCTGGAAAAACAGAGAATGGAAATCCTGTCACATTTTATCCAGGGGGAATTGATACTTTTTTTGTTTTGTTTTAGCTCTATTCCCCACAGGGCACAGCAGATGTACAGGTGCTAGGATAGAAGCTATTATAATTACAAAACCTGTATTCAGTTTCTTAGAGAGCTTTGAAATTTTCCACATACAATAGAAATTCAGGCTTTGAAGGGAGAAAAAAATCCATATGCCTGAAGAACAATGGAGTACAATAATTTCCTGAATTATTTACTGCAGCAAAGTGTTCTTTAAGAAAAGCAACACAAGAAACAAAATTCAAAAGAAAGTCTAAATCTAACCAATTTCAAAAACAATATTACTGATGCACACCAAGATTCTTTTTTTTCTTCCAAAAGGATTAACTCATTCTGAACTTAAGGGTTTTGTGCAAAACAACAACTTGTGGGAAAGTACACTTTCTGCCCACTCTGTCTTAAACAGAACGGGAGGAATGTTTACTGAAGAATTGGTTCTTCTTAGTACTTTAATACATGAAGCTAATTGCAAAATAATTATTTCTGTATGGCTTTGAGCAGCATAAACAACATTATCAATTATATAGTCTTGAAAAACTTGCTGATTATTATAAGTGCGTAAGATAAGACTAGCAAAGGCCACAGTGTTAAACCATAGGTATTATATAAGCACAGCAGTGTGAATAAATGAATATTACGATAGCAACTTGCCCCTAATCAAACCTTTGTGATGATTAAGGGAACATTTCCATGACCTTGATGGCATTTAGATTTCTAGCATCAGGTATTAATTTAGATAAACACATTATTGTTATTTGATAACTGCCTCTGGAAAATGGCAGGCAATTCTAAAAATTACCCATCACTGTATGTTACCTACATTGCATGATTGTGCCCATATGTTTCAGTTCTCCGTTGATCGATTCATCTTTAAATGTGAACTGAATCATAGCCTTCCTTTGACATTTGCATATATCCAAATTTTGTGATGCAGTTCTGCAACCAAACAATGTTGACAAAAATGCATCTATTACGGGCAGTATGCATACAAATGAATATATTAGTGAAAATAATGTACAACAAAGTATTACACTAGGAGAAATGGCTTGCAAAAATGTGTTCATTAGCAGAAATTCACACCAAAATGCTGAAGAATTTTCATGAGGATTTTGTAAAAAATCAAAAATTGCTGCAGAAATTTGGAGAACTGAATTTAAGGTTGGAAAAACGAAAAGCTGAGAGAACTGAAATGGACAGATCCTTCCATCCCTAGCTGGAACCCCCTCTCAATTTGGAATTGGGCCTGTACATGAGATTGGGAATAATTGTTGGTAGATAGGGTTGCCAGGTGTCCGGTTTTTGCCTGGACACTCTTGTTTTTTCCTGCTTGTCTGAACATCTCATAAACTGAGTAAATGTATAGCTTTCTGCAATAGCAAAATTCTATTTCTCTCTTGTGTGCAGGAGAACTAAATGCCATTATAATGTGTTATGCTTTTCTAATTATGAGGAAACCAACAAGTTTAAATTTCCTGGGCTGTTGAAGAGGGCAGTTCATATGTTTAATTCGCAGCCTGTTTTGAAAACCTTGCTTTTCTAGGACTAAAGCTTCAATGCTGATCCCACATACTGGCAATAAACTGCACTGAATTCAGTAGGGCTTACTTTTGAGTAGTCATAGTTAGGATTAAGCTGTAAATTTAATGGGACTTATGAGTGAACATAGCAAAGGATTGTGTTTGTGTTGTAATTTTTTCTCTCCCCCTCCAATCCTATTTTTATGGCAGTTAGGCAGGGCTTACTTAGGTATCACTGCTTTTATTATGTAGGAAACTAATGCTGATTTTTTTAAAACAAATGTTCTGCAATGACTAACTGGTTCTGACAATAAACTATTATATGGAGTATATGCATTTTACATCTCCAGTGTGTGTCTATGGAGTCTCTCCAACATCCCTGTGAGGTAGGGTTGCTGATTGGAAACCAAGGCAGCTCATAACAAGAAATAAATCCCTTTAAAATCCAATGACCATAAAAACAAGTATAAAAAAGTTGCAGAACAGCTTAAAGTGGCATGATTTTGAATTTTGGGTTGGATGAGTGAAGTTCCTTATCACTTGAGGTTGCAGTTCTATGATGCTTCCCTGTTTGAATAAGCCCCATTGAATACATTGGGACTTGCTTCTGAGTAATGCATAGGATTGCATTATAAATATCTTTACAGGTTGTATAAACACATCTTTCACAGACATGCTTATATAAATATTTCTTCATACTGTGTCTCAGTAAGTATCTGATTTCATACTATGGTTGTATATGATTGTGTTCTTCTTGGGATGGTCATTGTTGTTTCCATCCTGAGGGGCAGATTAGTCTGAGAGATAGTGAGCAGCCCATGGTCGTGGAATTTTCAACTGGGTTCTTTTTGGAGAAGACCCAATAACGAAGCCAAAGCCTGTTTTAAGGTTTTTTTATTCAGCAAAGCTCTTTACTGGAGCAAAGTATATAACTCGACTAAAATGGCGGGTGATTACAGACATACATATATACCCCTACATTCGTCATAGACAAAGCAACGGTTTCATCCAAATATTCTATGCTACTGTGATGCTCTGCCCCCTGTACCAGCCACCCTCCTCTTTGCATTCCTGCGATATCGGTATCCTTGGCACATGTTCAGTCTGCTACAGCAGTTCTATTCACTGCTGTCTACGTGACTTCCCTGCTCAGAAGGAATGGCGGCCAGAATCCTCCTCATCACCCAGTAAACTTTGCAGCTATTTCCATTTTTTAAAAAATGATAATGAAAATGATGTATGTGCAGGCAGTTTACTAAGTAGATCCACACAATACATTTAAAGCACATCAAACTCACATTTAAAGCACACAACTTCCCCCAAAGAATCCTGGGAAGTGAAGTTTCCCCCTCACAGTTATAGTCCCCACCACCCTTAACAAACTACAGTTCCCATTATTCTGTGGCGTGATTCATGTGCTTCAAATTGTGTTGAATGTACTTTAAATAAATGGTGTGGATCTGCTCTAGGTATGCTGTGCATTTATTAGTTAATTGAAAAGAACAATGTTAAAATATTCTTTTTTAAACAGGGGAAGCGCTGTAGCTCACTGGTAGGACATATGCTTTGCAAGCAAAGATCCAAAATTCAATCTCTAGAAAAGATGATTGCCTGGAATCCTGGAGAGCCAGTTCTAGTCCATGTCATCAGTGCTGAGATAGATGGTACCAAATGGCTTGAGCTGCTATAAGGTAGATACCTTTGTTCCTAAAAGAGGAAAGAGGCCCAAGGGCCACAGTGACTCCAAAATGTATGTAGTTTATTTACAACATTTATATACTGCTTCATTGTAAAAAAAACTTCAATGTGGTTTACAGAAAGAATTAAAACAGTAACATTATTGGCAAAAACAGTTGACAGGTATTTAAAAACATTCAAAATAATGAAACCAATAATGAGTTAAAAACAGATAAAAATATAATAGCTGCTACATGCCTGCCTAAACAAAACTGTTTTTAGCAGGTGCCGAAAAGAGTACAATTAAGGTGTCTGCCTAATGTTAATAGGCAGGGAGTTCCAAAGCGTAGGTACTGCCACACTACAGGATTGATTTCTTACAAGAGTAGAACAAGTACTATGTGGCACTTGTAACATGGAAAGCACAGCTTGAACTTGGCCTGATAGCAAATCAGCAACCAGTGCAGATTTCAGAGCAGAGGTATAGGGTCTCACTCATGTCGGCAATCGTGCCATAGCATTCTGCACTAACCCCGCTCTGCACTTGGGACTTACCAGGTTGCGGGGTGGAATTTGCGGCCCGGGATGAATCCCGAGCCTCCATGTTTGAAGAGGGCAAGCGCGCCGGACTGGCGTGATGTCATCACGGCGCACTGCTGGGTGGGCGGGGCGACCGAGCTTACTTAAGCTCGTGCCAGCCTCCCCCTCTCCCTCTTCTAATTTTGCGGCAGCAGAGAGCCTGCGCTTCTGGCGTCGTGCGGGACACCATTTTAGAGAGCGCAAGGTGACAGTTTGACGGGTGCCATTTTAAGGCGCATGAGCCCTGGCGCGACGGGCCTTCACCAAGGGAATCTTCAGTTCCGGCCAGGAGCATCCTCATTAGGCCACGCTCGCGCTGCTGGGCCTTTGCTGAAGGACTCTTCAGCTCCGGCCAGGAGGGTCCTCGCTTTTGGATCTGCGGAGGCGACAGTTTTAAGCACCCCCCACAACATCAGGGCTTTTCAGGGGGCCCATCATCAGGGCTTTTGGGGCCCAATTCTGGGAGGGAGGAGGCGGGCACGTAATTTCTCCCCCCATCGGGCCTCATAAGAAGGCCGTTGGGCCTTGCGGGAGGTTAGTGGTCGGGCCCGATTTAGAAAGGGAAGAAGCAGGCGTGTTTTCCCCCCCCCGCCAGGGTTTTTATTATGAAGGCCTGTTCGGCCTTGCGGTAGGCTGGTGGTCGGGCCCACCGGGGAAAGAGGCGGGAACACATTCGCCCCCGCTCACCCAGGCCTTGTTAGGGTCTGGTGGATGGGCCTGATTCTGGGTCTCACCTGAGTCTAGGCTTGACTATCAGGAGGCCTTTTGGCCTTCAGGTTTGGTCTTTACAGTTTCATTGATTATTTCTAATGCCACCAAAAAAGGGTCAAGGGGGGCCCAAGGGAAAAGGGAGGGCGCCCAGATTGGGAGGGAGGTCTTTTCCCCCTGGGGCCTCCAGGGTGGGGGATAGTGAACCGCCATGGGCAGCTATCCTGGCTCATCTCAAGGCCCTGGAAGGGTCTCCCTCCCATCGAACTCTACCCATTCAACTGGTTATGGATGTGGCAGGTAAGCCCCCAGCTAAGCAAACTAGGGGGTGGGCTCCAGGGGCGCCCAGTCCGGGTACTGCTGTGCAAGTAGCGCAAGCCTCATCTGGGATTAGCCAGTCCACGGGTCCACAGCCAGCCATGGGTTCTGACCAGTCAATCTTGGACTTAATTTTAGCTCGTCTGGATGCCCTCGAAGCGGGTCCCAGCAGGTCGGTCGGAGAAACAACCACCCAGGAACGACAGGCGAGTGCAACTCAACAGTCTTCTCAGGATTCTCTGTCAGAGGGTAAATCTGGTGAGTGTACAGTGACTGGCTCACCGGGGCCAAGCCCTGCTTCGGGCTGGCCCCCATGGGGGTACCCATATTGGGGGCCTGGTCAGGCATGGCCTTTCTCTCCTCCACTTGGAACTGAGACTACCATCCCAGCTACACTTCCATCTGTCGAGGCCAGTGACACGCAGTACCACCCCCCCGTCACTCGACGCCTGCGACCAAGTTTGGGCATCTTCCCAAACAGGAACTGTGGCTGAGGAACCCATTTCCTCCCAGCCCACTGCTTCATCAGGAGTTGCTGCGGTTCACCAGGGGGCTAGTGACCCCCTAGGGCATATTAAAGAGGGCGCCATACCTTTCGGAGAGACTTCTGCTCCTTTAGGTTTCCATTTGCTTCCAGCAACTAGGGACAAAATCTGGACTGGGGATTACATTGACTTGTTTTCCCTGTTGTACAGGGAGCCACTTAAAAGGGACAGGGAGAAAGGGGACGAGAAGGAAGTAGAGAGGCCTAAGAGGCGCTGGATTGAGCGCACTTGGGCTAACTGGCTTCCTGCCTACTTTACCTATATTGGAGTGATCCTGCAAAAACAGCCACAGCGCGGTTCGGTCCTGATCAAGTATCTGGATATTATCTATTGCGGCTATACAGAGTTCATGGGGTCAGCGTGGCTCTCTTATGATGAGGCCTTTCATATGAGGGTGGCCTATGACACATCCCTGCCATGGGACAGGAAGGAAGCTGACCTGTGGTTACAATTCATGTCTCATTCACGGCCGGTGGCAGGGGATAGAACTGATAGTGGCCACCTCCTGGTTAGGCAATTGGCACCAACCCCCTCCCGCGGGCCAGTGGGGCAGGGGGTTCAACCCCGCCTGCTCTGTTGGGAGTTTAGCTCCCGTGGCTTCTGTGGCAGGAACCTTTGCCGGTACAGACATGAGTGTGCACTCTGCGGCGGTCAATACGCATCCGCTGCCTGCCCTAGGAGCCGGCCTTATCGAGGTGGCAATAGGGACTTCCATGGACAACGGAGGCAAGGACCTCCGGGCACAACTCAAGGAAAAGGGCCCCAGCCCAATTAAGTTACCAGAGTTGCAACGTTTATTGAGTTTTTACCCTTTAGTTCATGAAGCTCGGTGCCTTTTAGAGGGTTTTTCAACTGGTTTTCGGATTCCTTATTCAGGGCCCAGGACTGCCTTCCGGTCCAGGAACCTGAGGTCTGTCTTGGGCATGGAACAGGTTGTTCTGGATAAGATTAACAAAGAAAGGGAAGCAGGCCGAGTTTTGGGGCCCTTTTCTTCCCCTCCCGCCATGTCTCTTAGGGTTTCACCACTGGGCATTGTGCCCAAGAAGACACCGGGAGAGTTCCGCCTCATTCACCACCTCTCCTATCCACATGGGCAGTCGGTTAACAATTTTATTCCACCTCACTTATGTTCGGTACACTACACCTCTTTTGACTGTGCAGTGAGCATGGTTAGGAGTTGTGGTGTTGGTGCCCTCATGGGGAAGTGTGATATAAATGTGAATCTGCATTCCGCCTCCTCCCCATCCATCCTGGAGATTTTGCTTTATTGGGGTTCGTTTTTGCGGATAACTATTATGTGGATCGTGCGCTGCCCATGGGCTGCTCAATTTCATGCGCAGTATTCGAGCTTTTTAGCTCTTTCCTGGAGTGGGCAGTGAGGAGGCGGTCTGGATCACGTTCTGTGGTCCACTATTTAGATGATTTTTTTATTTGCTAGACAGGCGCAAACGAGGGAGTGCAAGGATCTTATGGATCACTTTATGGAGCTGTCAAGGGAACTTGGAGTCCCACTGGCAGGGGAAAAAACGGAAGGCCCGTCCCCTATTATCACATTCCTGGGGATCGAAATAGATACTTTAGCCCAGTCCTGTAGGCTCCCACTTGCCAAATTGAAATTGCTGCGAGACAAGATATCGCATGTTCTGGCTTCCAGGAAGGCAACCCTGCGCACCCTGCAAGAGCTGGCGGGTTCACTGAACTTCGTCTGCAGGGTGGTTGCACTGGGGCGTGCTTTCTTGAGATGAGTATATGATGCTATGTCAGGTGTGTCCCATCCTCATTATCACATCAGGGTTTCGGGTGCGCTCAAAGATGATCTGTCGGTCTGGGCTGAGTTCTTACAGGAATTCAACGGGATTTCTTTTTGGAGGCAGGACCGCCTTCTGGAGGCCGAACTCCAGGTGCACTCTGATGCCTCGGGGGCATTTGGTTTTGGTGTCATTCTTAATAACTCCTGGAGCCATGGTAGCTGGCCACAGAACTGGATTCAGGACGGCTGGATTAGAGATTTGACTCTCCTGGGATTTTTTCCAGTAGTGGTGGCAGTGCATCTTTGGCCGGACAGGCTGCACGATTCCACAGTCCACTTTTGGTGTGACAACCTGTCCACGGTGCACATTATTAATTCCTTGTCATCAAAGAACCCCCGAGTCATGCATCTAGTACGCGCCTTTGTTTTGCAATGTCTCTGGTTTAACATTCTGTTTCTGGCATGCCACGTCCCTGGTATTGATAACAGTATTGCTGATGCTCTGTCGTGGAACCAGACGGAGAGATTTCGCCACCTGGTGCCGTGGGCCAGGGCTCAGCTGGACGTGGTCCCACCAGATCTATGGGAGATTGGCAGCTTGAGTCGGAGAGGGCGATAAGCTTGTCCATGGCGCCCAGCACTATGGCCAGCTACCAGAGAGCAGGTAGGGAGCTATTGGCTTTCAGGATAGAAAGGGGTTACGTACAGCAGTGGCCCATTCCAGTGGAACACCTCATTGAGTTTTATGTGGAAGGCAGGAGGAAGGGCATTGCCATCAAGACAATTAGAGGTAAGCTCTCTGGCCTCTCCTTTTTGGCCAAGTCGCGCGGTTTACAGGACTTTTCAGATGACTTCCGACTCCGTAAGATGTTGGAAGGCTGGGCACGGGAACACCCCGGCAATTCCGATACTCGCTCCCCTATGCACCCAGACATTCTATTAGGGCTCCTGACACAATGGGAGTATTTATGTTCCTCATCTTTTGAGGTATGGCTTTTTCATGCAGCCGCACTTACACTGTTCTTTGGAGCTTTCAGAATCAGTGAGGTGCTGGCGGGGTCCAAGGCTGACATCTCTTTCTGTGCCTTTTTGCTATCTGACTTTAGTTGGAAGGGGGGACAGGCTGCCCTGCAGTTGCGCTGGTCAAAGACTGATCAATGCAGGAGGGGACGTATGGTTCTGCTTTCCCCCTCACAGCTGCACAGGATTTGCCCTGTGGCAGCATTGAGAAATTTTTTGGCAGTCCGGGGACAACAGCCTGGATACTTGTTTATTCATAAGGATGGCCAACCCCTTTCTAGATTTCAATTTTGGGCAGTTACCAGGACAACCCTCGGTAATATGGGACTTGATCCCGAGTTTTTTGAGACACACTCTTTCCGTATCGGAGTAGCGTCTACGGCCACCCGTTTGGGCTTCTCCCAAGAGAGGTTGCAGTCCCTGGGCAGATGGCCTTCTACGGCCTACAGGTCTTATATTAGACCTTTCCGAGGAGTTCAAAAAACTAGTTTGTGACTTGTTATTTGTCATTGTTATAAGTTTCCATTGTTTGTTTCGACAGGCCGCTGGATGGGAGATGAAAGAGTGTGCATCCTCCTCTGCGGCCATAGTATGGTCTTTTGGGCAGGCTGCAGGGCGGCGAAGTCGCATTTTGGCACACAGCTTGGGCTTAGCCGGTGGGCTACTGTACAATGGCTGGGCCACCGTGGAATGCGCTGGGACGGGCTCCTTCCTACGCTTTTCCAGACAGCAGTTCAGTTCAGGATGTGCCACAGTTTTTGGTCATTCATTTGGAAATGACCTTGGTATGCTGAAGGGCAGAGCCCTTATTGAGCAGGCATCTGCTGACTTCTGGGCCATTATGCAGCGTTGGCCAGGGGTGCACTTGATTTGGTCAGATATTTTACCCCGTAGGCACTGGAATTATATGGGTGACCCTAGTGGGATAAATAGGACCCACAAAAAAGTGAATAGGCAGCTCCATCTTGCTCTATTGGACTCTGGTGGTTTTGTCATTCACCACCCTGAGATAAGGCGCAGTAAGGTTGAGCTATATCGGTCAGATGGCGTTCATATGACTGATGTAGGTAATGATATCCTTTTAGAAGACCTGCAGAGGGGCATGAAGGACATCTTGTTTGGATGTGGGGTAAAGGGTGACTAAACAGAGGTTTGCCCCTTTCTGTGGCAAGGAAGTGTGGGAAAGGTTAAAGGTGAAGGGCAGCTAGGTGACACCTTTAGGCACCTTTGGAGGTGACAGGCGGTTCCGGAGGCCTGCAGCTCAGGGTTATACGGCCTGAGGGCAGGATACAGGTCGCCTTTGGGGCCAACAGGTCTCATCCACTCGGAGTTTCAGGACACCGGGGGGCGGTGACGCAGGTTGGCCTCCCTATGCACAATTGGAGTGTGGTCAGGGCAAGGGGTTGACAGATTGCCACCCCCTTGCCCGGCAAGGGTTTGGGTCACCCCAATAGCTGCAAGCAGGCTTTCCTGACTCATCAGGAGAATCCCGCGCTTATGTTCCCCTCTGCAGGTTCATTATCATAATATGAATTTGGTTTAATAAAGTGGCCCGTTATTTAACCCATCATATTGTGTCTGCGTCTTATTTCACCCCTGGGCCGCAACCCCGCTCCGCACTCGGGACTTACCGGGTTGCGGGGCGGAATTTGTGGCCCGGGGTGAATCCCATGCCTCCATGTTTGAAGAGGGCAAGCACGCCGGACTGGCGCGATGTCGTCACGGCGCGCTGCCGGGTGGGCGGGGCGACCGAGCTTACTTAAGCTCGCTCTGGCCTCCCCCTCTCCCTCTTCTAATTTTGCGGCACCCGCCCTACCCTCCCTCTGCTGCAGTGTGATTCATTTGGTCGCCTTTGGTCGCACACTGCACTCAACATCGAAGGCCCTCCTCCGGGTGCCTACTCAGAAAGAAGCCTGGAAGGTGACAACAAGAAAAAGGGCCTTCTCAGTGGTGGCCCCTGAACTATGGAATATTCTTCCTGATGAGATACGCCTGGCGCCAACATTATTATCTTTTCGGCATCAGATAAAAACCTTCCTCTTCTCCCAGGCATTTTCAGCATTTTAGTAGTATTTAATATGCATTTTAGTGTGTGTTTAATTATGTTTTAATTCCTGATATTTTTAACTTATTTTTTAAACTGCTTAATATGAGGTTTTAATTGTATGTCAGATGTTTTTTACCTGTTGTAAACCGCCCAGAGAGCTTCGGCTATGGGGCAGTATATAAACTGAATTAATTAATAAATAATAAATAAATAAATTTGGGGCTGACTAGGAATTTTTGGCCTGCCTGCATTTTAGCCGGTAGGTTTCTTTTGCCTACTCCACACTGTGGTTAGTAGGGAGGGCAATTCAGGGTTAGCACGAGTGTTCTTGCGGTTATTAGGCTGATTTGGCTGTTTGAATTTAATATTTTAATTAAGGTCTCTTTATTGAGAAAGTGCAGGAAAGGTTAAAGGTGAAGGGCAGCTAGGTGACACCTTTAGGCACCTTTGGAGGTGATAGGTGGTTCCGGAGGCCTGCAGCTCAGGGTTATAAGGCCCGAGGGCAGGATACGGGTCGCCTTTGGGGCCAACAGGTCTCATCCACTTGGAGTTTCAGGGCACTGGGGGACGGTGACGCAGGTTGGCCTCCCTACGCACAATTGGAGTGTGGTCGGAGCAAGGGGTTGACAGATTGCCACCCCCTTGCCCGGCAAGGGTTTGGGTCGCCCCAATAGCTGCAAGCAGGCTTTGCCTGACTCATCAGGAGAATCCCGCACTTATGTTCCCCTCTGCAGGTTCATTATCATAATATGAATTTGGTTAAATAAAGTGGCCCGTTATTTAACCCATCATATTGTGTCTGCGTCTTATTTCACTCCTGGGCCGCAACTGCAGTCCACAGGTCAGGTTGTAGTGCATGGAGATTTCTGTGACCTTGGCTGACTGGCTGCCAGGATTTGTTTTAGTTTTGTTTTTTGTTTAGGATCCCTGACTGGTTGTGGGATGCTGAGTTTTCTTCCTTACTCATAGGAATCTTGTTATAGTTGGTGTGGTATTGCATTTAGGAAGTCATTACTGTCTTTTGTTTTTGTTTTCTTATTTGCATTTCATTTACCTTTAACCTCACTCCCTTAGATCCATAGAAGCAACAGCAGTGGTTCTATTTGCCCCTTAAAAAACCCCTTAAAACCACTGATAATGCAACTTGTTGGTTGCATGACAGGTTGTTTCTTGACCAATAGTGGCAAAAGAGAATTCACATACTGGGAAGTGTGGTTGCAATTGCTGTTGTTCCCAAGCTACTGCCTGTGAAAGTAGACCAAACCATGTGTGATTTCTCTCTGTCTATTATTCACTGGAATTGGGTCGGCTGTCAAAGTGAGTTTCTAGCAGCCCACAGGGTAGACAGAAAAGGGTAGAGAATCTTCTAAACTTTTACTCATTTCTCAAACCTCTTTCTGAAGTGAAGGGTCACATCTGTAAACAAATTTGGAGCCCCCATGTTAAAAGGCAGGGGATTCCAGGAAGGGAGTTGCCAACTCTGCTTGGATATGGATATATTTGCAGAGGATTCCTAGTCAAGCTTTACCAACAGCACAATCCAAATCCTATCTACTCAGAAGTAAGTCCTGTTGAGTTCTATGGGGCTTAGTGCCTTAGTAAGTGTATTTAGAATTGCAGCTTTCAGGGGCATCCATCTTTACTCCTGAGTGCTTCCTTCTAACATCTCCACTTGGCTCCTTTCTTCCTACAATGGCCTTCTGGCGACTGGCCTGGCCTGAGGGCACTTAAACCCTTCTTGCCAGAAGCAAGTAGGCTAGATTAAATGTTTCCTACCCAGAATGGATTTGAACTGGATGTGTGGGTGTCTGTATGAATGTACGTTGTGTGTGAGTGTGTATTTTATGTATTTGAGTCTTTTGTATTTTTCTTTCTGTATTTATAGTTTACAATGTGCCTGGGGAAGAGATCTTTCCACCTAGTGGGGAGACATGAGGGGGCCCAAATCGCCGTAGTGACGGGCAGAGGGAGGTATGGTGTTATGAGAAGGACGTGCCAGGTAAGGAGAACGCGGCCCAGACATGTTGTGGCTGTGCCTTGTTCCGGTCCTTCTCATACACACAGGGTTGTTGGTTGTCCTCTCAGCCAACTCTCAGATCTCCAGCTGCTGCTTTTTAATGCCAGATCGGTACAGAATAAAATCCCCCTCGTCCATGATTTGATTATGGATGAGGCAGCCGATCTGGCATGCATAACCGAGACCTGGGTGGGCGAACAGGGAGGAGTTAGTCTCTCCCAGATCTGCCCACCGGGGTATTCGGTTCAGCATCATGGTAGATCTGAGGGTCAGGGAGGTGGGGTTGCTGTGGTCTATAAGAGTTCCATCTCACTCACCAAGCACCATGTCCATACAACTACTGGTCTGGAGTGTTTGCACCTTGTGTTGGGCCAGAGGGACAGACTGGGAATCCTTTTGGTGTACCGCCCACCTTGCTGCCCAATGGCTTCCTTAACTGAGTTGACGGAAGTGGTCTCGGAGGTATTGTTGAGATCCCCCAGACTATTAGTACTGGGAGATGTCAACATTCATGCCGAGGCTACTTTGTCTGGGGCGGCTCAGGATTTCATGGACTCCATGACAACCATGGGGCTGTCCCAATATGTTAGTGGCCCAACACATATATCGGGGCATACTCTTGACCTTATTTTTGTTACTGGACGTGGGGATAGTGATCTGGATGTGGGGAGTTTTACATCTCTCCCTTTGTCATGGACAGATCACTGCTTGCTGAAGTTTAGACTTTCAGTGACCTTTTCCCTCCGCAAGGATGGGGGACCTATTAAATTGGTCCACCCCCGGAGACTAATGAATCCTGAAGGTTTTCAAAGGGCTCTGGGGGTTTTTCCGGCTGATAGGACCGGCGCTCCTGTCGAAGCCCTGGCTAATCTGTGGAATTCGGAGATGGCCCGGGCTGTTGACACGATCGCTCCTGCATGCCCTCTCCTTTGCAGAGCTCATTCAGCTCCTTGGTATACTCCAGAGTTGAGAGCTATGAAGCAAGATAGGAGATGGCTTGAGCGGAGATGGAGACTAACTCCCGATGAATGCAATTATATGCTGGTCTGTGCTTCCACCAAGCGGTATGTAGGCACGGTGAGGGCGGCAAAAAAGCAACACTTTGCCACCACTATTAAGGCATCTCTCTCCCGCCCAGCGGAGCTTTTTAGAGTCGTCCGAGGGCTACTCCATCTAGGCCTGCAGGACACTGTAGATACATCGGTGGCCCGCTGCAATGAGTTTACTGAGCACTTCCAGCATAAGATCTTACGCATCCGTCGGGACCTAGACTCTCATTTTATAGCAGTTAACCCTAGTGAGATGTCTGGAGCACAGTCTTATCATGTTTTGTTGGATGAGTTTCAGTCGGTTCAGTTCGAGGACGTGGAGAAGGTGCTTGGACAGGTACGTGCAACCACATCGGTACTAGATCCTTGCCCCTCTTGGCTAATAAAAACTAGTAAGGAGGGAATAGTTGGCTGGGCCAAGGAAGTGATAAATGCCTCCTTGCGAGAGGGAGTGGTCCCCAGTTGTCTGAAAGAGGCAGCAGTGAGACCACTCCTGAAAAAGCCTTCCCTGGACCCAGAGGATTTCAGCAGCTACAGACCAGTGGCGAACGTTCCATTCCTGGGCAAGATCTTGGAACGAGTGGTTGCTGACCAGCTCCAGGCGCTATTGGATGAAACCGATTATCTAGATCCATTTCAATCGGGTTTCAGGCCTGGTTTTGGCACTGAGACGGCCTTGGTCGCCCTGTTTGATGACCTATGCCGGGAGAGAGACAGAGGGAGTGTAACTCTGTTGATTCTCCTTGATCTCTCAGCGGCTTTTGATACCATCGACCATGGTATCCTTCTGGAGAGGCTTGTGGAGTTGGGAGTTGGAGGCACTGTGTGGCAGTGGTTCTGCTCCTACTTGGCGGGCCGTCTCCAGAAGATAGTGCTTGGGGAACATTGCTCGACACCATGGGCACTCCAATGTGGGGTCCCGCAGGGTTCGGTTTTGTCTCCCATGCTTTTTAACATCTATATGAAGCCGTTGGGTGCGGTCATCAGGAGTTTTGGAGTGCGTTGTCACCAGTACGCTGATGACACGCAGCTCTACTTCTCCTTTTCATCCTCTTCAGGTGAGGCGGTCAATGTGCTGAACCGTTGCCTGGACGCGACAATGGACTGGATGAGAACTAACAAACTGAGACTCAATCCTGATAAGACTGAGATGCTGTTGGTGGATGGTTTCTCCAATCAGATGGTGGATACATATCCTGGATGGGGTTACACTCCCCCTAAAGGAACAGGTTCGTAGTCTGGGAGTCGTTTTAGACTCTTCCCTGTCACTTGAGGCTCATGTAGCCTCGGTGGCACGGAATGCGTTCTACCAACTTCGGTTGGTAGCCCAGCTACGTCCCTACCTGACTAAGGAGGATCTTACATCAGTAGTACATGCTCTGGTAACCTCACGTTTGGATTACTGTAATGCGCTCTACATAGGGCTACCTCTGAAGATGGTTCGGAAGCTACAGCTGGTGCAAAATGCGGCAGCCAGACTGCTAACAAGAACGAAGCGATCGGACCATATAACACCTGTTCTGGCCCGCTTGCACTGGCTTCCAATATGCTTCCGGGCCAGATTCAAAGTGTTGGTATTAACCTACAAAGCCTTATACGGCGCGGGACCACGATATCTGTCAGAACGCCTCTCCCGTTATGAACCGGCTCGTACACTATGGTCTGCTACGAAGGCCCTCCTCCGGGTCCCGACCCATAGGGAGGCCCAGAGGGTGGTGACAAGATCAAGGGCCTTCTCAGTGGTGGCCCCCGAACTATGGAATAGTCTCCCTGAGGAGGTGCACTTGGCGCCGACCCTATCATCCTTTCGGCGCCAAGTTAAAACTTTTCTCTTCTCCGAGGCATTTTAATTTTTTGTTAATGATGGTAATGTTTGTAATTTGATCTTAGTTATGCAGTTTTTAGATTGTGAAATTTGATTTTAGATTGTGATGCTTTTGTATTTTCCTGTATTTTATTGTATTTATGTTCACCGCCCAGAGAGCTATTGCTAGTCGGGCGGTATATAAGTTTTAAAAATAAATAAATAAATAAATAAAATCTCTAAGCAGGTGAGAAGGAATGATCCCATCACTTCAGCTGCACCTGGAAACACCATAAGATTTCTATCTTAATTTCCAATTAGATAATTGTTTGTTTCAATTGTATTCTCCAAACAACTGTGGTTTATGCTTAATATATCATGCTTAATGACATCACTAGGGCCCGCCTCTGAAATCTCAGGGTTTGTGATGCTTCCGACATGGCAACACTATTGGTAGTAGATGTAGGACAATAGTGCCGCATGTAATTTGGAAAATATCCACAAGATATTCAGTTTGAACAGTAGAGACAGTGAACGGTGAGACACAGAGTATAGACACAAAACAGAATAGTGGAGTCAGTGATAGAAATCAACAAAGAAACCTAGGTCCAATTTAAAGTATGTTTAAATTTAAAGTATGTTTTATTGTACAGCACCTTGGTATTATTTTAATGAGTGGTGGCTTATAAATATTTTAAATAAATAAATGAGACCAGTGCTTTTTTTGCACTATTGATAGAAGTGTTGTGGGTGCCTGCACAAAATGGCTCCTATGAGCAGCACAAAAGAGAGGTGCCAATACTCCATACCAGTGAGTACTGTCGCAAAAAAGCCCTGTCTAAGGCCATCCATCTTCCTTGCCCTTTGCAACAAACAGAGTCTGAGGCCTAGATACCATGGAATGGACATACAGAGTTGATAAAAATTATCCATGAGAAAGATTAAAGTAAGTTATGCATCCCTTAACAGAGGCAGGGGAAAAGTTAGAAATATGTTTCAGTCACAATTAATTTTCCTGTCAGCTATAAGAACTGCTGTGCTGAAACATGTTGCATCTTTACAGTTGCTATCTAGGGCTTATTAATTATTGAACCTATTTCACAATGTCCTTCCTTCCTTCCTTCCTTCCTTCCTTCTTTCCTTCATTGGTGATCACTCGTGGACGAGTAAGATTGTCTTCCAGGGTAAGGTTTTTAACAGTGGGTCCGTAAGTGACTGTGGAGGCCAAGTCTGGATCCACACAGCCTCCCACAGTGAGGACATAAGTTTCCAGATGGAAGATGGTCACAATGAGGATTTGCTTGACATGCCTTCTGCTTAGCTCATTAGTCCCTTTTGCCCTGTACACGTGCTTCTTCAAAGTCCATAGCACCTTTGATAATGGCCGACCAATTGGGACGCTCATGGGCCAAGGCTTCCCAGTTCTCAATGCTTATGTTACATTTTTTTAGATTAGCTTTGAGAACATCTTTAAAACTCTTTTGCTATCCATCAATATTCCGTTTTCCATCCTTAAGTTGGGAGTAAAGAAGCTGCTTTGGAAGACGGTGATCAGGCATTCAAACAACATGGCCGGTCCAGTGAAGTTGATGTTGGAGGATCATTGTTTCAACAATGGTGGTCTTTGCTTCTTCCAATATGCTAACATTAGTCCGCCTATCTTCCCAAGTAATTTGCAGAATTTTCCGGAGGCAGCGTTGGTGGAATCTTTCACGAAGTTGTGAGTGGCGTTTATAGATGGTCCATGTTTCACAGGCATACAGTAAGGTCGGTAGTACAATGGCTTTGTAAATAAGCATTTTGGTCTCCCTGCGAATATCCCAATCTTCGAACACTCTACCCTTCATTTGGGAGAATGCGGCACTCGCAGAGCTCAGACGATGCTGAATTTCAGCGTCAATGTCAGCTTTTACAGAGAGATGACTGCCAAGATAAGAAAAGTGATGGACATTCTCCAGTGTTGCACCATTAAACTGGATTGATGGTGCTACAGATGGATTGGTTCGCACTTGCTGATGAAGCATTTTGGTTTTTTTGATGTTAAGCGAGAGGCCAAGATTTTCATATGCTTCTGCAAAGACATTTAGGATAGTTTGAAGATCTTCCTCTGAATGTGCGAAGACTACATTATCATCAGCATATTGAAGTTCTATGACAGAGGTTGTAATTATCTTTTTGCTTTCAGCCTACTGAGATTAAAAAGCTTTCCATCTGTTCGATATGTGATTTCCACACCAGTGGGAAGTTTCCCCTCAACAAGGTGTAGAATCATGGCAATGAAAGTAGCAAATAAGGTCGAAGCAATGACACATCCCTGTTTGACACCTGATCCCACTTTGAATGGATCACTTTGAGAGCCATTGTTATCCAAAATTGTTGCCGTCATGTTGTCATGGAGGAGTTGCAAAATATTCACAAATTTATCAGGGCATCCAATTCTCAGAAGGATGGTCCAGAGAGCAGTTCAATTTACAGCATCAAAGACGTTAGTCAGATCAATAAACAACATATACAGAGGTTGCTTTTGCTCTCTGTATTTTTCTTGAAGCTGTCATGCAGTGAACATCATGTCCACTGTCCCCCTGGAAGGGCGGAAACCATTTTGGGATTCAGGGAGGGTGTCTTCTGAGATAGGTAGGAGGTGATTTGCCAGGATCCTTGCAAGGATTTTACCTGCAGTAGCTAGAAGAAAGAAGCCTCGGTAGTTCCCACAATCTGTTCTATCATTCTTCTTGAAAAGAGTGATAATCATGGCATCCCTAAAGTCTTCCGGGATCTCTTCCCTCATCCAGATTTTTTTGATGAATTTATGAAGTTGTTGTGTAAGTTCAGACCCACCTTGTTTAAAGACTTCAGCAGGAATCCCATCAGGTCCACTAGCTTTGTTATTTTTCATTTGATTAATGGCTTTACTGACTTCATCCAAATTAGGGGATACTGCAATCTCATCTCTAATTTGTTGTTGTGGGATTTGCGAGAAGACCTCATCAGCCACAATAGAGTTACGATTAAGGAGGTCATAGTAATGCTCTTTCCAGTGCAGTGCAATAGACCGTTTGTCCTTTAGAAGTTTGGTACCATCTATTGAACGTAGGGGATTTGTACCGTAATTTATTGGTCTGTAGATGGCCTTTGTGGCATTAAAAAAGCCCCGAGCATCATGAGCATCTGCAAAATGCTGGATTTCTTGAGCTTTCTTTATCCACCAGGCATTCTTAAGATCTCTAGTTCTTCTTTGGACCTCAGCCTTTGCACTGGCATAGATTTTTTTCTTAGCAGCACAGTTAATGTCTTTGCCATATCTGGAAGGCTTTCCTTTTCTTGTCAATGATATGTTCAATCTCACTATCATTGTCATCAAACCAGTCCTGATGCTTCTTAGTTTGGTATCCAATAGTTTGTTCACATGCTGCAATAATGGAAGTCTCCAGTGTAATCCAGTGTTCCTCAGCGTTTTCAGGGAGTTCCGTAGGCAGATGTTTCTTGAGAGTTGTTTGAAAGCAAGCTTGCTTAATAGGATCTTGAAGGGCATGGATGTTCATTTTATGCCTTGGTTTTCTTCCTTGGATCCTAGGTTGAGGAACAGTATTAATGGCCATATTGGATTGAAGTAATTGTTGATCTGTCCAGCAGTCATCGGTGCTCGTCATGGCCTTGGTGAGGAGTACATCACGACGATCTCTGGCACGGACAATTACATAATCCAGGAGATGCCAGTGCTTTGACCAAAGGTGCTTCCGTGATGTTTTAAATTTATCTTTCTGGCGAAAGCGTGTATTTGTGATAACAAGATTATGCTCTGCACATTTAGTCAGAAGTAGAATGCCATTCAGGTTGCTATTGCCAACTCCTTCTTTCCCAATGGTTTCTGGCCACAAATCAAAATCACGCCTAACTCTTGCATTGAAATCGCCCAGGTATCTCTGATAATATGGTGTCCAGCTGGGTATAAAAATTTCAGCATTTAATGTTGGTGCATAAGCACTTAGAATAGTTGCCTGCTGGGTTTTGGCAAGTTTTAATTGGAGAGTTGAGAGTCGTTCATTAATGCCAGTAAGAACTTCTGAGAAGAGCTTCACAAGATCATTTTTAATAGCAAAGCCTACTCTATGTATTCGTCGTTCTTGTCCAGGCAGTCCTTTCCAGAAGAAGGTGTAACCTCCTTTTTCTTCCTTCAATTGTCCCTCTCCTGCTCTTCGAGTTTCTTGGAGTGCTGCTATGTCAATATTAAAACGTCTCAACTCCATCACCTTGCAGTGGTGAGGGGGCTTGCATGTTCCAATGAACCCTGTGAGCAATGCCGTCAGGAGTCATGTACTCCCAGCAGGGTCACCCATGGCGGTAAGGTCAAGGGAGAGGAACCAGACAAGGAACAATCCAAGAAAGTCCTCAACGGCAGAACAGGCAGAGGATAACAATGTGTATGTTACAATGGCTGTGAAGGCAGATGAAGGCTGCAGCAGATAAAAGACTTCCAATCGTCGTGGTATCCATGCCATTGGATCAAAGCTTTTTTCTGTCAAAATTGCGTGTTGATCATCATGCACTTATCTCCCCGCATAAAACAAATTCACGCACAGGCATCTTCCAACCAAACCAAACCAAAAGTCCCATGGCAATCAGCGAATGGCAACAGGGGCAGGACTGTGAAATCCAGAAGCCCCTAGTCATGGACCAGCACATGGGTGGTGGATACAGACTCAGTCATCCTGGCTCAAGGACTGAGGCAGTTGAGTAGTTCGGCAGCTGTATCCACGACTGAGCAGTCCTATTCAGGATCCACTCTGCTCACCCCGTATGGGGAGGGGGCTAGAAAAGGTGCCCTAAACATAGTCTGCCTCATCTCTCTCCCTGACTGGATTACCACATCCAGTGGGGTCACCACTTAGCGGTCGCAAAAAACAAATCAACTTTGGAACGTGGAATATACGGACATTGCTGGACAATACAGATAGTGAACATCATGAACACAGGACTTCTTTAGTGACAAGGGACTTATCTAAAATTTTAGAGTTATTGTATAGTGTTTGTGTTTGGCAGCAACTTACACTGGGGGTCAGGCAGTGACTTAAACCATGAGGGGGGCTGGGGACATTGGTGGAATCAGATTTCGCTTCTGGGGCTTTTAAATAAGGGTTTTTCCTCTGTTGCTGCTCATGAGAAGGGCTTTTATTGTTCAACTCAGCAGCAAGTGTGTGTTTATGTGTGTGTGTTGTGTCAGACTTTGTACAATCCTCAAGAAGATTTATCATTCTGGGACTTCAGTCAGTTCTGAGGGACCTTATAGATTTTGAACAGCCTCGGAACATTCCATTGAATTGCGTGAAGGGGAAGAGATGGAAAGACACTTGAATGTTTATTTTTTGTTTTGTTCTTTAACTATTGCATATGTCTGAATGGACATCATAAAGATATTTTAATCAAGAATAATGTAAGAGACACATTTTCAGAAATACATGTTTCCATGCTTTGTGTTTACCTAGCTTCCTTCTGTTATGGAAATGCACCTTTCAAATCTTTAGGGGTTGGCAGTGCACTTCTTTCTGCCCACAGTAGAATGTATTATCTTCCCTTGGGAGAACAATAAAAATGCATCTTTTACACATCTACACGAAAAACATTTCAGGACGAAGGGCAGAGCATCATTCAATAGCACTAGCTTCAATATACACAGCAGGCAAATAAAAGAACTTACAGTCCTGCCATTTTGCATCCCGAAAGTAACTAAAATATACTCTGAAAAATAATGGTAAATATGCAGGTGTTTATAATTTTGTGCAGCTAAGTGTCATAGATCAAAACCTTAGCATGATTTTCTGCATACAATGCTATCATTCTGTACTCCTTCCAAAGAAAAAATAAAAAAGTTGAATTTAAAATATAGCTTTTCAATCACATGCCATTTCTGTTAATTCAAAGTGTGTTTGTGTGTGTTACTTGGCAACACCTTTAAAAACTGTGCAGAAGGATAATAGAATACTGAAATAATTCTCAGGCTTCTGAGGGTCTTATTTACTCTCATACTTTCATTGAGAAAGCAGCTAGAACACCCATTTCACATGGTTCTTCAACCAATGAAAAGCGAACACACCATCTACGTTCATCCAAACTGCCATGGAAACTTGCACTCTGACCCTTTGGTGCCCTTGACTTGGACACTTGCTCTTTGGTGCCATATGATGGTTTAACTCATCAGAATAATATTTGGGGGAGTATTCATTATTGAATCTTTCCAATAAGCAGTGGAAAGCCAACCCTGTTTATTCTAATTCTGATGCATGTAGAGACCACCTTTTGCTTTCATCTGCTGTAGCTTTAAAGCTACACAGTTAGACATCAAACACAGACATTCAAAAGAACTACAAGGGAGGGAATATAATAGCCCTCAACATGGAAAATAGGATACCCATAAGTAAAAAAAAGAAGTCATTCGGAATCATTTGAGAGTACACATGACCTCTTAGATCACAGTATTTAACGACCCTTGTTAAGGATTCTGGTGGTACATGGATTATTTGAAAACTCCCAGTATTATTTATTTCATTTCATTTATGAATTGCGTCCCATGAGGCATCCCAAAGTGATTTACAATATAATAAAAACATACATAAAAGTTACATATATAAAACGTTAAAATAGTTGCACATACAGTATATTTCATTGTGATAGAACTCACCAGTACAGAGTACTGTCCCCTCTTTTTTGCTGGCCATTTTGCTGGTCATCTTGTGCTGGCACCCATGATACTTTTATCATGGTATGAGTAACGGTGTCTTTTTTTTTAACCAGGAAAGCACTGTGGATATGTAATCACACACACAAAAAGCACACAATTATAAACACACAGCACATATAGTATTGCCTTATTCATCCCATCCCATCATTGATATCTCTGTCACATTAATGTAATTTGACAAGTGAACTCCATTCAGTACCAAACATTGCATACTATTTATATCAGGCCTGCACCATTTGTCACCCACAAAGCCATGCACATTCCCAGGCATTGTTTTACGTTTGCGAGGCGCTTAAATACAAACCCTTTCTAGTGCAAAACAGGCAGAAAAAACAAGGTTTACTGAACCGCCGTTGTTGTTATTATTATCCCACATTTTCTCCAAGGAGCTCAAGGGGGCATGCAATCATGGTTCTCCCCTTCCCACTATACCACCCTGGCTCTCACACTGGCCCCTAGTTGTCACCATACATGGCTTATGGGCTACGTTTGATTTAATGAGCCAGAAATTGTGCATTCCTGATATAGACTTTTGGCACTCCCACAATAGCATCTCAAGCACAAATATTCAAAGCAAATGTAGTTTGCATGACTCCAGTGAGTGTATTAGCACCTAGGGTGCTGCTTTAAGCTTTAAACCAGAGATAATAAACCTGTGGCCCTCCAGATGTTGTTGGACCCAAACTCCTAAGAGCCCTAGCAAGCATGGCTAACGGTCAGGGATGATGGCAGTTTTTCTTCCATATGAGTCTGTCTACACCTTACTATTGACATAAAATACTTTTCTCTGTGTCCTGAAGGTGATGGAGTGACATCCGATGCAGGAGATAATCTTTTCTGTGACCACATCCAGTCTTGGAACTTCTTGTCATGGGTTTGCTTTGCATGTAGAAGGTTTCAGTTTAGTTCTCAGCATATCCTATGAAAAGGCCCTGAAGAAACCACCTCTTAATGTTAAAATGCCATAACTCAGTGATAAAACACATGCTTTGTATGTAGAAGGTCTCAGGTCCAATCCTTAGCATCTCCAGTTAAAAGTAGCAGATACCAGATATAGGGAAAGCTATTTGCTTGAGAGCTCCTGCCATTCAGAACAGCCAATAGAAAATAGAAAAATTTGCATAAACAAGAATCTCTTAATAACTCATTGTAAAAGTGTAATGTAGACTCTATGTCTCTTCATGAAAGGTTGATGTATAATGACAGAATTTCACAAACTTTGGAATGCTGGTTCTAAAGTTATTCTGTCAGCTCTTATACTTGCTCACCTGTCATGCACTGAAGTGCAAACTGTTATAATTTTAAGAGTGACACATTTTTGTTCTATACTTATCCTAGATGGAGAAAAGGTAATAATATATAAGACTGAAGACAAACCTTGGTTCTGAGCTTTTTAATATTCCTGAAAGACCTTTCCTCTCTCACGTTAACTCATCAGTAATGTGTCATAATTTTGACTGCGTTCAACAACATTTCTAGCACTCTGTTATGGCAACCTATAGCCGTTTCCAAATTCTGCATATGTCTTTAAATGATTTTAACATCTTGAAGTTGACAGTGATCATGTTTTTTCCTCTTCCCATAAGAAGCTATATTTCTTCAGGCTGCATTCACTTAAAGATCTTGTTGGAAGTTATTCATGAACAAGTGACATTTCTGTACTGCTTGTATGCATAATAGTACTTGCTTGCTTTTCCCCACCCCATCTTCCAGTGAGGAAGTTAAGTAGTCCATCTGTTTGTGTTGAAGAGAGATGTAAATGACAGCAATTATGAAAGTCCTACTTAAGTTATTTGTCTCAAGAAAGGTCTTCTTTTTAGAAGGAGAATTTATATATGCGTGTCTGAGATACCTGTGTCCTTACAAGACCAGGAAAGCCATTAAAGTTTTGTTTAGATTGGTGTGGATTCTTGTTTTAGAGAGACACAGCACTTGAATAATCAGTCTGCCTAGTTGTATAAGGGAAATTACCATCTCAAAATATCTTCAAAAGCAGGAAAAGATCACAACTAAGGTAGTAGGACAGGAGTGGGGAAGGTGTGGCCTTCCAGATGCTGCTGGACTTCAACTCCCATCAGCCCCAGACAGCAATGGTCAAGGATGATGGGAGTTGTTGTCCAGCACCATCAGGAGAGCCACAGGTTCCCCATCCTGGTCATAGGACAAGCTTTCCATTGAAAGGGTATTTAGTACTTTGACTTCTCTGTCCAAGTAGAGTAGGTAAGGCCAACATATCTGGGACATAGAACTAAAAACAAAATAAATGTTTAATTATTTAAAAGCAGTTCTAAACTGCTTCATATTTAAAAATCTCTAAGTGGAATACAAAATTACAACATAAAAACAATACCAACAGTATCATGAAAAGAGAGATACAAACATTTTGACTTTTGGGGATAGTTGAGAACTCTTCTGCTTATCCTGAAATATTTGGGTTTTTCCTGTGTTCCAGGCAAAACCTCAAAAATGGGGAACTACTTCCGTGTCTCTGGCCTCCATTTTCTCTTTCTCCTTATCCAAAGCAATGATCAAAGTATTTTGGCAGAGGCAGCAATTGCAAGCAAGCTCCATGCTGCCTTGAAGAGTCTCCTCAAATGGAGATGACCCTGGATTGTATGAAGCTGATTGTCAGTTTTGCAGAGACAGTATGTGCCTGGAAGCCACATAGTCTCTCCAGCTGCAAATGATGGAGGCAGGGTGCAAGCTCCAATTTGAGGAGCTGTGCCCACTTCAAATTGTGTCACTTCACTATTTCAAGCAGGGGTGCTTGCCACCCTACCCCTAATACCTCTATTACAAATTATGACTGCGAAATAGTGATGTGCTAACCCTGCTCGGCTTGCCCAGATTTCCATTCACTTTTTGAGATATTTCCTCACAAGTGCTCAATTCCATTGATTTTCTCCTTCTGAAAGGTAAGGTATTTTGCTTGTGAAGAGGGAGAACTGGCAGCAAGGGCTGGCTAGCTGTTGGGTTACCGGTGAAATCCATTGTAACCTGGACTGAATTTAAGGACTTCTGAACCCAGCCTGCAATGGGGTGAAGCTTTACAGACTGGGAGAGTTCTTATTCCAAACTTGTTATGTAAATATGTATAGATATTAGCAGAGATGGTCAATAGTCTGCGATGCATGTGTGCCAGTGTGTGCGTTTACCTAAGTGGCAGTCTTTTACCCTGCATTAGGATCACTGAGACTTAGGACTTAGTAAAATAGGAAAAGCTACTTTATTTATAGATATACATAGTAGATAGGAAAGGCATACCTAGTTCTAACTAATTCACTAAGTTGGAGGCACAATGCCCAGGTTTGGGAGTTGCCCTCATGGCTCAGGAGGGAGAGAGAAGACAAAGGTATCTCCTGTCTGTTGGACAGTTGAAAAAGAGAAGAAGGAAAGGGCGGAAGGAGGAGGGGCAGATAAGCTTCCCTAAGCATATTAGTCTGCGATGGAAGGAAGTCAGTCAGAGCATCACAGGCAAAGATAGTCAAGCCTAGCCATCTGGAGGACCCTAACTATCTCCATTCTGGAACATAAACAAAAGAACAAAACAGGAGTTGTTCTTGCTGCACTTCCAACAAACTTAGTTCCATCACTCTACTAAAGCATTTTGTTCAGTCAGTCTTTGTAGTTGTAGAAAGTTGTAACCGTCGAAGTTTTAAAAGTCAGCCTAGAAGCTGTCCCAAAGGGAAGATGTTTGTTTTCAAACATTCATATCCATTTTTTCAAGCTTTTTTCAAGCCAGAATACAGAAACCAGAGTGATTAGTACAAACAAAATTGCCAGCAGAATACATAACACATTCAGCAAGAAAGAGGGAATGTGGAGGTCTGGAACAATAAATGTTGGATTGCACAAATAGCATAAAAAATCAAGAAACTGGAAATGCCCGCAAAAAAATAAAAAGGGAGTTTTTACCTAAATATTCCGTTGGATACTTATTTTAATAAATTTGTGAACAAAACAAGAACACAGTGGAGTGAAGTACTTATTAACAATATGCCTGTTCTAGCTGCGAGAAATGAGACACCAGATAACAAGAAAAATGGTTTAAACACTGTACTAGCAAGTAAGCGCTAGTAATGTAACTACATTCCTTTGCAATGGATGGGGAAAATAGCCTTACTGCAGGGAGGATAGTCATGCTTATTGGAGACAGGCAGTATTTATTAAACAGGGAAAATATGTGCACATGTTTGCTTTACATACATTAAAGTCTCTAATATTTTGTCTCAGATGAATATTCAGAGTAAATTAGCTAATTTCACAAATTTATATTTGCACATTTATATTTTTATCACATATACTATTCAAATGCAAGGTCACAAAGGGAGTTGAACTAGTTTGCATTTAAATTGGTGCATAGGCGTCACTGACAAATAGCTTAATTTTTGCTAAGGAGAAAGCAGATCTTGATCTAATGTGGTCCAAATCTCAAATGAGCACAGGTATTCACAATCAGAGTCTATTGATTGCCACAGGGCCACCCCTCAAGTGGATGCAGATAATTTTAAGAGTCGTGCTGGGCTGTACATCATAGCAGATGCAGCTATTGAATGGCCTTGGACTGTGTCCTCTATCTTCTGAAATGCCCCCCCACACCAAGAGAATGGGATGGATGAGTGGGGCAATTAAGATCTTCACTTGAAAGGCCTGAGCTTCCAGTCTCAGGTTCAGATCTAGTAGGTCATCCTTCTACAAAATGTCTTTGGGGAGTTCCTAAAGTCTTTAGGGACAGATCATAGTTCAGTGTCAGAGGAGCACATGCATTTCTAGCATTTCTAGGTAGGACTAGAAGAGGTTCCTGTTCGAAACTATTGCCCTGACCTGACTGGGGTACCACCTGTCCTGCAAAACATCTTTAAAAACATATTAAAACCCTAGGTGACACCAGTATTCCCCCTCATTCCCTCTCCCTAGGTTGCCAGTGCTCCTCTCCCTCCCCCTCATGGGTCACCAGTGCTCCCCTCCCTCTCTCCCCCCACATGCAGCACTGGCACTCCCCCTCCCTCCTGGGTTACCAGCGCTCCCCCTCGCTCCCCACATGGGCCAACAGCGCTCCTCCTGCTTCCCTGTACAGATTGTCAGCATTCCCTCAGGTCTCCCACCCATCCAACAAAGCCCAGGTGGCAGCCCTCTTAGCTGGCACAGCCTCAGCTGTCTCCCCTCTCCCCTCCGCCTGTGTCCCTCTTGCTTGCTTGCCTCCAGGCACCTCTCATTTGCCACCACCAGGCACCTTTCACTCGTTGCCACCACTGCCAGGTGCCTCTCACTTGCTGCTGCACCTCACTTGCTGCTGCCAGGAACTTCCACCTTACCATCATAGTCACTGCCACCCTGCCCCACCCCACCCTCTCACCTCGAAGTGTCACACTTCCCATGAACACTTCTGCATAGGTGTGCATCTGCGCAGAAGCATTCATGGATAGCATGATACTTAGAAAAATATATAATAATAAGAAAACATCTTCAAACATCTTTTTTTAAAAAAAATCCACAGCTTTAAAAACATCTTAAAAAGCACTTTCAACATAGACATAGACTGGGATAAGCTCTCTACTTAAAATGTTTGCTGAAAGAGGAGGGTCTTCAGTAAGCCCCCAAAAGACAAGACAAGAGATTGCCTGTGTAATATTTTAAGGGGAGAGAATTCCAAAGTGTGGGTGCCAAAACACTAAAGGTCTACTTCTTATGTTGTGAGGAACAGTCCTCCGGATAAGATGGTGTCTGCAGGAGGCCCTCACCTGCAGAGTGCAGTGATTGACTGGGTATATAAGGGGTGAGATGATCTTTCAATAATGACCTAGAATCTAGGGCTAGAATGGTCTGACTCAGTAGAAGGCACCTTCGTATGTATCCACTGAATTCTTCTTAGATCTGCCAGATTCTTTGGTTGGCCTCTGAAAGTTCTCCTGGGGAGCATTCAAGATCTTTATCAGGGGAATCCTTCTCAGAAATGTTAGGGGCTGGATCACAACACTTTTAAGAGTTGGGTCTTTCTCACATCTATATTGATTAAAGGCTGTGGAGTGCAGTTTGTGCAGCATCCATGGAAGACATATATGGAAGGCTGAAATAGTTGTCTATTGTGCCAATTTCTCTTTTTTCTGGAATATCAGGCTATTAAAGTGGTAGAAAGAGACATTTTAGTGGCAGAAAAAGACACCTCCATTGCGTCTTCCCCCATATGTAAAGCATTAGTGTGCTCTATATATTCAGATGCTCAACAATGCAATCCTATGTATGTTTACTCAGAAATAAGTTCCATTGAGTTTACTGGGATGTATTCTCAGATAAGTGGACATAAGATTGTAGCTTTGATTAGATTTGATTTGGGGAAAGTGTGCATAAAAATGAATATATTTGTGAAAATAACATACAAAAATGCATTATGTTAGGAGAAATTGCTTGCAAAAATGTGTACATTAGTTGAAAATGCATATAAAATGTGTTCATTAGGAAAAAATTGCACTAAAATGCTGAAGAATTTTCATGAGGATTTAAAAAAAAAAAAAAAAAAACCTGCAAATTGCTGCAGAAATGTAGAGAACTGATTTTAAAAGTGGAAAAAATAAAAATCTTGAGAGAACCAAAACTGACAGATTCTTCCATCCCTATTTGCTAGCATATGAGTTTTCCCATCATTTTTTTGCTTCAGGTTTTAAAGTGGGATAGAGGGGGGGGGACTGGCATTCTAGTTAAAGCTAGATATGGCAGAAATAAATTCACAAGACACAAAAAGTTAGTGATCAATGAAGCTCCTGATAGGATGCACTGAGGGTTTATTTAAGTACAGCAAGCTTATATTTGATTTGGGGAAATTATCTCCAGTCATTGTGCTGTGATAACCAAGAAGTAGTAATTCTTTTAATCCTAGCAGAAGTAAACAGGAATTGGAGAGGAGGCTTGCTATTCAATAGCAAAAGCAGATTTCTCAGTACCAAATCAGTAGCAAAGGCAGATTTTTAAAAAAATCACACCCCTTTCTTATATTCACTTAAAGCTGACTAGAGCAATAGACTTAAAAGAAGGATGACTGCATGCCATAATTAAGGTCAGAGGCTTTGTTTATATTACGGATAACAGGAGCATATTCAGATCAATTTACTTATTTCCATCTAATCATCTATTTCCTATTCTGGTTTAGACCCTTTCATTCCACTTTTCCTACAGATACTAGGGATTCTAGGCTTTGGCCCTATCGCTTTAGCACAAAATGAATAACAAGTGGATTCTTGACCAAAATAATGATATTCATTTGGGCAATTTCACAATATACCAGTTAATTCCTACTAGTTACTAGCACTGTTAGTACTGTTATGCAGTTCTCTGAGTGATGGGATTTCAGGGTGCAGATTCAAAGTGTTATCTATCTATCCATATAATATTTTTGTAAGCCATCATGCAACATGATGGCAGGATTCTATGGGGATGGGGAGCACCAGGGGGCATGTGTACAGTGGATATGAGGCAAATGAGGATGGCAGACCAGCAAGTGAGCAAAGCAGGTATGAGTTGGGACAGCAAGCAAGGTGGGAGAGCAAGGCAGCCCCTAGAGGAATAGTCAGCTCAGGGTAGCTCCTTATCAACCATCCTGCTCTACTGTTGCTGCCCTCCCACCTCAGTGACAGCCTCAGTGGTGGAAGGCAAGGAGGAGGGAAGTGGCAGGAGAGAAAGACAGTTGCC
This sequence comes from Rhineura floridana, assembly GCF_030035675.1. Classification (NCBI taxonomy): domain Eukaryota; kingdom Metazoa; phylum Chordata; class Lepidosauria; order Squamata; family Rhineuridae; genus Rhineura; species Rhineura floridana. The sequence continues at coordinate 66,701,944 of NC_084481.1, forward strand.
AAGGTACTGCCCTAGCCATTCTCCACTGCTTCTGTGTCACTCACCTTGGCAGGCTGCCTCCCTCCTCCTTGCAAGAGAAGGTCTAAAGGGGAGAAAGAAGCATAGTGACCGTTTGGGGGGGAAGAGGAGAAGAAGCGTAGAGACCCATTGGGGGAATGACATTTGGGAGTCCGTGTGTGTGTGTGTGTGTGTTAGAGTTACCAGGTCTCTGGTGTTTGGCCGGAGTCTCCGGTTTTTTGGGGGGGCCCTCCAGCTAGCACCTCTTAATCTCCGGACTCTCAGCTTCAATTCCCGAGATATACACCACAACGTCAGCTGCCCCTGCAACTGTTTAATCTATTTAACTGATACGACGCTGAAGAGTTGACGGACTTCCCAGGAGGATCCCTCCGCCTGTGCAGCCTCTGAGACGGCTCCCGTCTTGGATGAAACTTTTTCAGTTTTAAATCCAGTCAAAAGGGTCTTTTTTGACTGGGGATAATTTTTTCCGGATAAGGAAGAAACGTGAGATTTCCCTCACAGCTTTGTTGTGATTGTTGGAGACTGGAATTCGTCAGAATTGTCTGTGAAAGAAGGTCTTCCAGCAGCTCGGACGGAGCGAGGATTTATAGCTAGCTCAGCTGAAAAAGTGACCCGTTTTTTTTTCTTTAAAGAAAACGGTTTAACAGGCAAGCATTCTTCTGTCTACGCTTATTACTTTCTTATCTACACAGCTAAAGAGATTTGTCAAAGAATCAGCAATTAAGAAAACCTGGGTGAGCCAAAACTTTCCTTCTCTTTTACTCACGGAACTAAGGGGGAAGAAAATAAAATAGCCTATCTTTTTTTTATTGCAAAAAGCTGACATGGAAAATAGCATTATAAAGATTACAACGGATGAGGCTTTTCTTTTTGACTTATAAGACTTTGGTGTAATATATGTCTGGGACTATTTTTTCTGATCTACTTTTTTTTTGACGAATCTGCTCATTTTTTCTGCTACTAGTTTTTTGGACACTGTGAACTAAAGCTGTTTTTGCACTTCTGGGCATATAAGAGATAAGGGCTGTCTAGAGTGTGACGCCAGTTGGTTTGAAAGATTAACTCCTTTGTAACTGGATAAAGAAATAAACTGCTCTTTGCTTGGGACATTGAAAATTGAAGGAGTTTTGTTTCTTTGGCTTTAAGAATGACAATTAAGAAGATCATGGATGTACAAGAAGGGACTTTATCTTTAGACATGTTTCAGAAAATAATGAATGGGATTAAGTCAATAAAACAAGAACTGAGAAATAATAGTCAAGCGTGGAGAATTGAATTTGACGAAATGAGACAGGAGCTGAAAGAAATTCAGGATTCTATGAGAAAGGAGAATAAAGATGGATCTGGAAAACCAAAAAAGGATGAAAGAGAAATTAAGGCAAGGTTCAAACTATGGAGATTGGATTAAATATGGATATGGAAAAAGATTTGGATTTCCTGGCTGTGATGGATTCTGGAGACAAATATTACGGTTTGGAACTCAGCGCTGTCACTGAAGGAATTGAAGAGATTGGAGATAAAGATATTATCGGTTCAAAAAAATTCCTGGACTGGAAGGATTTGATGGAACTTGAAATGGAGAAAGCTAACAGAATTAATCCCTGTTTTGTGTCAATGGAAAAATCTTCAAGAGATGTGCTAGTGTATCATATAAAAAAGAGGAACAGAGATGCGGCTTTGCAACAATACTTCAGTGATATGTTCGGAACTGATGGCAAGAAAATATCTGTGAAAAAGGAAATTCCTATCAGACTCTTATTATATGACTATGACAGCAAGATTATTGGGCGCGTAAAGATGGAAGATGGAAGATGGAACCAATACGGATAATGGAAGAAGAGCGATTTGAAATTACTGGACTTAGTAGACTTGATGAGTTGGATTAATTGACATGTTTATCTAGAAAAAAAATTGATGGACATATATCTCAAGGATTGGAAAATTCTCTATGAATTTTTGTGGAAGAATAAAATGATATGATGTTAATGAGATTTGTAACCAATTAAGATAACCGCTGGAGGAAGGTGATTTTATAATCTATAAGTTACAGGCTTGTTATATATTATAGACTTATAGCTGAACTACAACAAATCGGAAGTCAATTTTTTTATATTTTTTTTCTTTTTATTGTATTAGTTATGGATTTGTGTTTTTTCTTTTTGTATTGTTTTGGTTTTGAAAATTTGAATAAAATTAATTGAAGGAAAAAAAAGAAGAAGAGTTGACAACTACAGCAACTTCAAACCAAACTTAACATGTCTCTGAACCCCAAAATATATGTTGGGGTACCCTGTATGATATATCACTGTGATCGGGGGACTCTTTCCATCAAGAATAACAATACATTTATGCAATCAAAATCATCAGGCTTCTGATATTATCATAAATACATAATGATGTCATAAAATCATAAAAAATAAGTAACTGGGGGTGCCCGCCCCAAACTCTGCTCTGGGACAGGACAAATCATATACCCCAGGAAAGGCAAGGATGTCCTCTACAAGATGCCACTGCATCCCGCCTGGCCCAGAGCTTCTGCTGGGTGCAGGGCACAGAGGAGGGCATCTATGCAAAATCAAAGCAGACTAAAACATACAGGAAAAAATAACTGGGGGTGTCCACTCCAAAATCTGCTCTGGGCCAGGACAAATCATATACCCCAGGAAAGGGGAGGGTGTCCTCTACGAGATGCCAGTGTATCCCATCTGGCCCAGAGCTTCTGCAGGGCACCGGGCATGCACAGGTGCATCAATTCAAAATCAAAATGGACAAAAAGACATAGAAAAAATAAGTAACTGGGGGTACCCACCCCGAAATCTGCTCTGGGATAGCACAAATCATATACCCCAGGAAAGAGGAGGGTGTCCTCTACGAGATGCTACTGCATCCCACCTGGTCCAGAGCTTCTGCTGGGCGCAGGGCACAGAAGAGGGCATCTATACAAAATCAAAGCAGAAAAAGACATACAGGAAAAATAAGTAATTGGGGGTGCCCACCCCAAAATCTGCTCTGGGCCAGGACAAATCATACACCCCATTAAAGGGGAGGGTGTCCTCTACGAGATGCCACTGCATCCCGCCTGGACCAGAGCTTCTGCTGGGTGCAGGGGAAGGATGAGGGCATCTATGCAGACAGACAGGGTAGAGAATCTTCTTACTCTTACTCATTTCTCAGACCTCTTTCTGAAGTGAAGAGTCAAATCTGTAAAGATGTTTGGAGCAGCCACATTAAAAGATAAGGGCCGGGCATTCCAGGCAGGGGGTTGCCAACCCTGCTTGGATATGGATGTCTTTGCAGAGGATCCCTAGTCAAGCTTTACCAACAGCACAATCCAAACTATATCTACTCAGAAGTAAGTCCTGTTGAGTTCTATGGGGGCTTAGTCCCTTAGTAAGTGTGTTTAGAATTGCAGCCTTCAGGGGCATCCATCTTTACTCCCGAATGCTCCCATCTAACATCTCCACAACACTAGACTCCTTTCTTCCTACAGTGACCTTCAGGTGATTGGCCTGGCCTGAAGGCACTTAAACTCTTCTTGCCGAAAGCAAGTAGGCTAGATTAAATGTTCCCTACCCAAGCTCCATCTTTTAGCTAAGATTTCTAGCTTAATTTCCAGTCAGATATTTTTTTAATTGTATGCTCCAAGCAACTGTGATTGATGCTTAATGTATCATGCTTAATGACATCACTCGGGCCCGCCCCATGACATCACTCGGGCCCGCCCCTAAAAATCTCAGGTTTGGGGATGCTTCTGACCTGGCAACCCGTGTGTGTGTGTGTGTGTGTGTGTGTGCGTGCGTGCGTGTGTGTGTGTGTGTGTGAGAGAGAGAGAGAGAGAGAATCCCTGTGTGTGTGTATTTGGGAGTTCTTGGTTGGTGAAAGGAGGGAGAGAGGGAGGGTTAATGAGCAAAGCGAGCAGAAGGGCAGAGCCCTCCCTAGTTAACATATAAAGCCCTAAACAGCTTAGGACTCAGATACTTAGGAGTATCTGACAGGCTGGGCCTTGCAGTCAGTGGGGGAGGTGCTTCTCATGGTTCTTCTGTGGTGCCATCAGTGGGCATAGTCTGTTTTGTGGTGACCCAGGAGGCCTTCTCTGTGATGGCCTCTTGGTTATGCAAGTCTTTCCCTACTGAGCTTCAGATGTCCTCCTCTCTGGCGTCTTATTGTTGGCAAGTTAAGACATCTCTTTATGAAGGCATTTGGGGGAGGACTTTTAGTGTATGTAAGGTGTTTTTTTCTTTAGGGCTGTTGCTGATTGGTTTTTATTTGTTTTGTTAGATTAACTGTTTTATAAGGATCTTGTTTTAACTTTCTCAGTGATGTTTTATATTGTTGTTCTGTTTTGTTTGATTTATACATGGCCCTGGGGTCCTAATGGACAAAGGACAGTTTTATAAATGTATATAAAACAGTTTCTCTATTGCATGTGGTAACTCTGCAACTTGGTTCTTTTTCCTCTTTCAGTTTCCAAGGCAGATCCTTGGCCTTTGCACCTTTTATGACCTATTGAACACCTTTCTAAAAATAGCTGCTAAGCAGAAAGCAATTGTATTACAGCTAAAAAGAAACACAAAACAGATGAAATGATACCACACATTCAAAATGTTATCTCCCACCTGTAATCTGACAAAGTCCACTGTATTCTATAGCAGAATTCAATTATATCATTCTGTTGTGACTGTAGACAATATTCACTAATAGGCAAAAAACCTTGTGGTTTAAGAACGTACCTATAGCCCACAGATATTTCTATCAAACTTTAAAAAGCAGGGAAATTGGGCAGCTATAGTGAATGCACCAGGGGAGCAGGAGACCTGACCTCCTCTCTGAGATATTGGGCTGCCCTACAAATTGGTCAGAATGCAAACACCATTTGGGTTGGTCTTTCACAGTCCAATCCACTTGCTGTGTAGCTTGAAAGAATTTGGTAACGTGCTCTTACCCTAAAGGCCTGCTTTCTACATCACAGAGAATGAACCTCCTGATGACATGGTATCTGCAGAGCACAATGAATGATTGGGTATTCTGGAAGAGAACAGAAGGGATTGGGATGGGAGAGAAATTTAAAGCCAAATCTATCAAATTCACACTTTCTGAAACAACATGAGAATTAAAACACAGCCATTCTTTAAAATTTGCATTTATCCAATTTTTACAATGTAGTTCTCCAACTAAGCAGTGTTTGCAAAAATGCATATATTAGGGGGAAATTGCATAAAATGCATATATTAGTGAATATAACATACAAAATGCATATATTATGAGTGTACATAAAAATGAATAAATAGTGAAAATAATATGCCAAAACGCATTATATTAGGAGTTATTGCTTGAAAAAATGTGTACAAGCACCATACAAAAATGTGTTTATTAGGAGAAAAGTGCACTAAAATGCTGAAGAATTTTCATAAGGATTTTTTTTAAAAAAATTGCAAATTGCTGCAGAAATGTGAAGAACTAAACTACATTGTTTAGATAAGCCTTTGCAATTTGAATTTTCTCTTTACCCAATCTGTATTTATTGATGTTTGATTAGTTATGTTTTTTACTGATTTTATTTTTATATGTTGTATTCTGCCTTGATACAATCTTTTGAAAACTGGGATTATAAATATGCAAATAAATAAATAAATAAAAAGAATAAGATAGGAAAAATCAGAAACTGAGAGAATCAAAATTGGCAGAATCTTCCATTCCTGATAAGGGGTGATGCCATCTTTTAGGTGTCCTGGTCCCAAGCTGTATTTAGCCACTGTTTGTCATGTACTACCAGTGTGGAGTTAGATAAGAGGTTCTGTATTTTTGTACTTCCAAGAAATACCATCAGAAGAAGAAGAAAAATCTGTCACAGCTTATCACATCAAAAGGTGTCTTATGTTTTTGACAGCCACATTCAAGTTTCCCAATAGATTATGTTTTTTTAAAAAAAAAGTAAGGGGACTGATGTCTACTCTGTGTGGTAAGCCCCTGCCACCCTCAGATAAATAAAAAATAAATCAGGATGTTGGGATGTTTCAGAATGAACACAATCACAGCTGGCCTTTAGCAGGCAATCTCAACAGTCAGTTGAAAAGTGGTTGTGCTAAAATGGCTGAGGTAAGTTTTGCTGAGGAAGGGTAGTGGGGCATGTATATTAAGGACATGGCCCTTCTGTGTTATGGCTCTATTTCTAACACTGTCACTATTGGGACTAATATAAACTGCTTTCCAATGTATGTCCAAGAATTCCTTTCATAGAAAATAAAAAAACTGAATTATTAATAGCTTAAATATGCCCACACGAGCTGTGTTTTTAAAACAATTTCCTTTCGTTTCCTAAAGTCCTCCTTTTGTAATAATTGTCAGAGCTTGGAAGTAACTAGTTACAAGTAACGAATTACTTGTAATTCATTACTTTTTTGAGTAACAAATGGGTAATTCCTTTACATTTTGATTGTAATAGAACTAGGAGTAATTTTACTACTTTTGTGGAGTAATTGTAACGTTTCCAGAATTACTTTTGGGCATTACTTGGGGGGGAGCAGGGGAAGTCTTCTGCTCCTCTGATTTGTGGATGAAAATCATGTGCCTCAAACTGGGCTTCTGTGCAGTGTTGCTCTTTCCTCATGCTCTGTGGATGGGCAGGAGGCAACGAGGGAGGAGGAGGAGAGTGAGATGGAGTGGAGTGGAGAAAACAATTATTTAAAAAAATGGATAGTGGTGGTGAAGAATGGAGTGGAGGGAAAAAGGATCCAGAGGTCAAGAACATGGATAAAGGAGAAAGAGGCATCAGTAGAATGGAGATAAAGAACTGTGGAGGTGAAAGATGATTTTGTGTGTGTGTGTGTGTGTGTGTGTGTGAGAGAGAGAGAGAGAGAGAGAGAGAGTATACTGTGTTTGCACTTGGCACACAAAGTGGCCTCCACCACCCTCTCTGGCTACTGTGCTGCATTTGCAGTATTTTAACTTTTTTGCATCTCAGGGGGAAATGTTTGCTTGAGTGAGTGTCCCTTAGTTGGTGGTAGGGCAGGGTCTGGGAGGTGGTTAAGTGAGAGAGATTATGCTGGCTGGCTGAGTGGGGGGGGGTTGCACTTGATTTGATGTGCAAAGATCTGAGTAGTGGCCTTAGCCTCCCTCCCCACCACCCTTACCAGCAGAGAGACCACCATTGCTATCATATGAATAAAAATAATTATTCTACCACCTCTGTATGTGTTTGTTTATTTTTAATGTTGTTTTAGGCTACTTAGATGTGCAGCAGCCAAGGCCAGCACCTTGTAGGAGTTTTTTTAAAAAGTAACTGAAATGTAATTGTAGTGATTACTTTGGAGGAAAAGTAAAGTAATCAGTTACTGTCAGAGCAATTGTAATGGTAATGGTAATTACTACTTTTTTGGGCCATGTAACTGTAACTGTAATTTATTACTTTTTAAAAGTAATCTTCCAAGCTCTGATAATTGTGCTATAGAAGTGACAAGTAACTGGGGCTTAAACATGCATATTAAGTTAAGATATGAAAGGATGTAACGGGTCGGGGGGAAAGGAGCGTTACATTTACCATGTATTAGCTCTCTTCTTGACCCAGATTACTGTAACATTCACCAGTGTGTTAAACAAAATAATAGGAAAAAAACCCTCCAGAACCTGGAATGCTAAAATAAAAGGCTGTATTTTTTAAATCTCACCCCTCTGTTCTACTTGTATTATTTTATTTTATTTCCCCCCCCTCTGAATTCCCCACCCCTACCCCAAATCCCTTAACTCTGCAAGTAAATGAAGAATAACACCTGGTAAACTCTACATGAGTAAATTGGGAATAACAATACTTGCTTCTCAAGGGTGTTGTGTAGATTCCTTAAGAGCTTCACACTGTCTGAGTAGTGTTCCATCCTCTTTCTTTGTGTAACCATAGCCCCCAGCTGTCTGCCTGTGCTTTACTTTTTTCAATGTGCCAAAACTATACATACACCTGCAATTTTTTAAAAAATATATTTTTGGGGTTAGAAGACTGCATTATATATTTTGAGGTTTGAGATTTCTTACCCTAATTACTGAAATGCACCTTTAATCTTTATATATATATTACAGTATAAGGACAGATAGATTTATTATATATATAAATGATAGATCTATCTGTCCTTATACTGTAATTGTGATGCAGATACATGGGTTCACAAATAATTAAGCAATTATTCAGGGAAGGACCATAGCTCAGTGGCAGAGCATCTGCTTTGAATATAGAAGGTCCCGAGGTCCGTCCTTGGCATCTCTAGGTAGGACTGGGAATGAAATCCTGCCTGCCTGAAATCCTAGAGAGCTGCTGCCAATCAGGGTAGACAATACTGAGCTTCTTAGACCAATGGTCTGACTTGATATAAGGCAGTTTCCAAAGTTCTTAATGTACTCATATGAAACATTCAACAGGTGTACAGTCTGTGTATCTGGGTATACAGTAGTTGAGCTGTACATATCAACAAGTGTCTGCTCTTTCACACCAACACTTGTGCATATGTGGAGCAGTAGTGTAGTGGCAAATTCAGAAGTGCAGGGTACCTTCATGTTAGTCACAGCCATGTCCCCTCCCCCATTTTTTGCTGCTGGGCTGAGAATGCTGGAGACACAGGGACCCCGCTGGAACCCTGCTCCCCCCAAAATAAGAGGTCTAAGATACCATGAGACCCAGGACAACTAAACCCCTGATGTGGAGACAGTTTGTACTGTGTTCAGCATCATGTGAGAACAAACATATTGTGTGTTATGTATGAGTATGTTTTAATTCACATGTGTACGCTAATCATAGAGCAGCTCTAGAGCACAGGCAGATCTGAACTGCAAAGATAATTTGTAGTGCTTTAACTCAAGAGTTTTCTTTGAGATTCTAAATGATTCACTATTGATGTCCAGCGTCCTCCAACATTTCCCCTCTTTTCCCTTATAAGCCACCACCATCTGAACAACACTGATGGAAGCAGAATGAATCTCATTTAGCATAGTTTTTAACCAGCTAGCACCCCCTGGTATGGGCACAAGCTACTGATGTCAGTGGAAGCTGCTACCCAGGCAGCAACCTTATGGTTGTATGGTGCTGACTGAGATACACCTGGCTTTCTCTACCAACTCCTGATGGTTTCTGGAAAGCACATGCAATTCCCACCTTCTGCCCAATTGCCCAGCAGCAGCAGTGAAGGATTCCTAACAGAGGACTTCCTCACCAGTGGCTACTTCTGAATTATAACAGAGTAATTTGGAGAGTATGTTTGTGGAGTAGACAGGAGAGCCCTACCCCCTTGCCATATTTGACCCACCCCATGCATTCAGAGTCTACACAGGAGCATACACATATATACCTCACAGATCAGGCTCACATAAGCAACCTGTGTATTACATATTCTACTTTGCCACCCTGGGCTCCTTCTGGGAGGAAGAGCAAGATATAAATTAAATAAATAAGTAAGTAAATAAATATTTGCTGGTAGGGTGGCCATGTAGGGTGGCCTACTTTACAGAGAGCAATACTGTTTTGATGGAGTCCTCTATTAGAAGGGCAATCTGCTCCAAAGATGAAGAACCATAGGAAGCGAAAGTTGGGGACTCAAAGTTGCCTATCAACAGTCAAAACAAGGACAGCAAACTGAGCAGACACATAAGACATCCGGTCACAGTCTTCCTTGCTATGGAGAGATTTCTTGCATTTCTGTTTAAATTACTGGGTGGTATCCAATATTCCTGTTCCACTAGTCCAAGGTTAGGGGACCCTCCAGAGAAGATATGTGAGGTATGCAGGGCTAGGATAGGAAATGGAAGTGCTGTTGCACTGACGCTGCTTTGGATACAACTCATAGTAATTATTTTTAAATTGGCAACTATACATATAAATTAGTACATGCACATTTTATGCAAATCTGTGCCCTCTTTTGTACTTTTTTGATGATGCATTTCCTCTGTTTTGACAATGCATAAGTGCCCATACTATTTGCAGGATAGAGATCATATATTGGCATGTTGGGATGTACTCATGGAGGCCCCTGGGCCAACTGGATCTAGAATATGTGAATGCCAGTTACAAAGAGGGATGCAGTGGAGACTGACCCATATTGGCAAATGAGGCACTGCCCTACCAACTTCAGTTGGCCCTCAGCCAGCCCCCACTTGCCTACCTTTTTACTTATAGTCAGACTAGGGGGTAGCAACTTCCTCCTCAGGTCTCAGGGCCCCTTGCAGGTGTCAGTAGGTAGAAGGGTGCTAATAAAACTACTTTGAGTTGGCTCTGCCTGTCATTGGCTCTGGCTCCACCTGTCTTTGGTCCCTGTGGCTTCCGCCCTACTAGTCCCAATGGGCACCAGCCACCACTGGTAGGATAGGTTAGCAGGTGTGAATCAGACTACAGAGATTGGCTGCATCCACATGTTACAGTAAACCACAATAGTTTATTGTGGATATTCAGGTAGCTCATGCTTCATTCCTCTTCCATCACAAGTGGGAGCAAGAAACCATGATTCCTCACTTAGTTCATTGCTGTAAACCGCCCACAGAGCTTCAGCTATGGGGCGGTATACAAATGCAATAAATAAATAAATAAATTAGTGTTACATCGACACAGGGATCATAGTTTGTTTTGCTCCAAACAAATCAAGTTTGGTTTTGGCTTCCTGATTGCAGTTCATTTAAGCAAAATAAACAACAATCCCTGGTTCAAATCTAATGCTAAGACACGGATCGTGACTTTTTGCTTATACGGGGGAGGGAGGAACTGAAACAGGAATGCTGTCTGTAGCAGAGCTTGGAAAAGTTACTTTTTTGAACTACAGCTTCCATCAGCCCAATCCAGTGCCCATGCTGGCTGGGGCTGATGGGAGTTGTAGTTTTAAAAAGTAACTTTTCCAAGCTCTGGTCTGTAGTCACAGTAATTATGGTTTACTGTGGTGTGCAAATGTAGCCCTTGAATGTCTGCACTGGACTTTTGTGGTTAATTTTTGGCACATTTTTCTGTTAAGTTTGTTCATGCAGTTTTCCTTGGGATTATGACAGGGACCTCAGGAGAATCATGGACCAAGATTTATTTTATTTTATTTTTACACTTATATCACACCAATGAGCTCAAGGTTGTGTACATGCTTCTCCTCTGTTCCATTTTATCCTCACAACCACTCTGTGAGGTAGGTTAGCCTATGAGACTGTGACTTAGCCTCATGGCTTAGTGGGGATTTGAACCCTGTTATCCCAGGTCCTAGTGCAACACTCTAGTTACAACACCACACTGGCTTCAGGTTGATATGCCTTAAAGCAATGCAAATTTGAACTCTTATATATCAACCTTAGCATTCTGATAGGAAAATACTACTGCGCCGAGCATATTTCACATTTAAAACATGTTCCATTGTTTGTTCATCAAGGAAGACAGAAATGCTAACCAGGTCCATAATGGTTTCATTTGCTTTGTACTAATGTTGGAGCACAAAAAAGCCATCAGTACTCCTGCTTAATCAAAGAATTTTGGATACAATACTCAGATGGATTACATTATAGAATAGCATTTGTAATAGTAAGACACAAGTCTAAACTTTGGTACTTCTTTCTCCTTGAAGTTCCTGGGTCTCAAGTCTCTTTTAGTGTTAGAAATACAAAAAAAATTCCTATGAAATCAGTGGAGATGGATAAGTGCAGACAAAAACAAAATAAAAGGAATTAAGAGTTTTCTCTTGAAACCATCTCCTGCTCACATGCATTTGCCTTGGGCAATGGCTTACGTTTAAGGTCACTTTTCCACAAACTGCCATTTCAGAAGCATTGCACTGTTTTATTTATTTATCTATCTTCAGAGTATGTTTGTGAAATTATTTTTGTACTGCTGAGTCCTTGGAACTGTATAAATCATATAATAGGTTTTGGCCACAATCCTAAAGGTTGGGTGAGGAGCCATTGTATGTGGCCTGCAAAAGGCTCTGCGGGAATTGCTATCTTGCTGGTGATGTGACACTGGTGCAGGATCAGCCCTATTATTAAGCAGAGTGAGATGACTCCCTCAGGCAGCAGACACTGGAGGGCAGGAGCAGCAGAACTGCTGTGGTTCTGAGCTCCCCCAATCATTCAATTCTGATGGAGGACATAAGTGTGTGCATGGCATGGCATTATCCAGACATGTAGAAGCTACATGTGTTTTAATCTGATTTTAGTTTATTTTAATTCGTTTTGAATATTGTTACATACCTAGTTTTAACTGTCTTTTATGTATTAATACTTTTAGTGTTTTTATTTTATTGTAAACCACTTTGAGGTTTTATTACAATCAAATGGTATATAAATGTTGTTTAAAAATAAACAAGCCAATTTACTTATTATTTAAATATTTATAAACCACACTTTCCTATGAAATAGCATATAAAAAGCCTATAAAAACACAGTAAAAACAATTAGAAAATGTCAAACATATCAGTAAAACATGGCTGGCAAAGAATCTCAGGTTTGAAAGGCCTAACAGGCCTAACCCCCCCCCCCAAAAAAAACTAGCTTGTAACCCTCAAGTGAAGTGGAGGCTTCTGTACATAGAATCATAGAACAGTAGAGTTGGAAGGAGCCTGTAAGGCCATCGTGTTCAACCCCTGCTCCATGCAGGAATCCAGTTTAAAGCATACCCGAACAGGTGTGCTCCAGTGTTGGAGAGCCCACCACCTCCCTAGGTAATTGGTTCCATTGTCATACTGCTCTAACTTTTAGGAAGTTTTTCCTGATGTTCAGCTGAGATCTGGCTTCCTGTAACTTGAGCCCATTATTCCATTTCTTGTGCTATGGGATGATTGAGAATAGATCATCATGGAATGCAGGTGGGTATTGCACCATCCATCTTGTCCACCTTAGGCAGCAAAATGCCTTGGGATGTCCCTACACTGGCGATGATGGAGCTGGAAAGGGGGCATGTCAGTCAAGGACTTTAGGGGAGAATCCTTGGATTTACAGGATCCAAAGGCCCCTCATTCTCTCCAAACCCCTCCATAATGAGCCAAATACTATGCCATCCATGGAGCTGGATAGTGGATTTCCTTCCCATTGCGCACCAATAAGATGGATTATTTTTTTAAAGCCGAACACTAGGAGGGGGAAAACCACTCCTCATCTTCTGCCTTGACCATTATGGGCTATTTGAGCTAAGGAACTTTTGATTTCTCTGCGGTGGAATCTCACTCCTACCATCGGATGGCTTAGTGCATAGTAATTCTAATGAGCCACTCAATTTCTTGCAGCATTTGACAACAGAACAGGTACTTTGAAATTATGCAGATGTACCTCTCCTCCTCTCTAAAGCACACAACAGTATAAGCACATCACCAGTGTATAACCCATTAAACTGGCCACACAAAAACCCACTACAGTTCCAGTTTTCTATACAAGGAGTAGGTGGGTTCAGTATTTTGACAGCAAAACTTCCATTCATGGCTAAGGAACACATTTACAAATTGGACAGGAAGCTATCACTGTAAGCTTCAGACTTACTTTACCCCGGTTGAGACAATCTCTGACACAAATTCAGTATGCAGACTTAAAGTAGCTACCTCCCACCAGACATGCAGACAATAGTTTGAACTGAATCAGGCATCATAAAAAAGGCATTTTGTTTATCAGAAAGGCAGGTTAAATAGAGATAACTGATGGATCTTAATATCTCAGCTGTCTTATTACAAAAGAGCAAAAATGATGGTGCAAGTAAGGTGAGTCTAAAATGGTTTCTTTTAACATGAACTCAGTCCCAGTTGCAAACAACAACAACAACTGTACTTTAAGTCCTTATTTGTTTGGGACAAATATATGACAGAATCCTCAGAAATATTGTTAACGATTACCCAGTCTCATGGAAGAGCTGTTGTTTTTAAAAGAATGCTAATGGGTTAATTTAGAGCTTTTTTTATCTGATTGGGCTCCTATAGTTCTCTTCCAGTTCTAACTGCTGGGTGGAGCTTTTTCCTCAGTCTAGTTCTGTTGCAATAAAAGTAAGGTTGTGTTTGAAGGCCTGAGTATGTATTGTTTTCTCCCTAAACCCCAACACAATACTAGCTGGCGACAAAGGTGGGAACCTGCGGAGTGCTGAAATACCGGCAGTGACTTTCTGAGAGACTTTCATTCTGCCTTGAAGCAAACAAGATAGATGGCCCTGAGCAGAAGCAAACTGCTCTCTTCACAGTTTGTGGGCCCCAGACTTTTGCCATAATGTAATCGCTCACTACAACTGCTTCACCCAAGACTAAAACATTTTATGAACTGGTGGGACTACAGAAGGCACACTTTCCCCAACACCTTCAGTCATTGTATGCAGTGTTCAGGAGGAAACTCTCCAAAAATTAATGCTAGTGGGTTAATGGTGGGGCCAGCTCCTAATGTAAACATGGCCCATAGCAGGCCAGAAGTGGTCCCTGGGCATCAGGGCCAGAAAAACACAGTCCCTGCAATAGCTACAAATAAGCTCAGACATACCACCCCTTCCTCAGGCTGTGGAGAGTTACATAAACATTTGATCTGCAGATTCAAGGAAGATGCGTGCAGATTTTGGAAGAAAAAGTACCACATTTAGTAAGTTTGTTATTCAAAGTCTATAATTACTAATCCATAGAAGGATAATACAGATTCACATCACTTGGCATCAGGTGAGTTTCTCTGTTCATGTGACAGTGAAGTCCAGGAATTGTATCACAGTCAGAATATTCATTACAAGAAGCTCCATGGTTCTGAAATCCTTGCAATTGTACTCATCAATGGCCATAAATGCTGGATAGAAATAGATTCTGGTTCTGGGGTAGCAATAATCAGTGATACCCTAATTCCCCTAATTTCTGTGGCATGTAATGATGCTGTTTCACTTGCTAAGGCCTTTTCCATTGCAGATGTCAAATTGGGCTCAGTCAGGAAGCATCTTTGAAGAGCTTCCTTCTGAACACTGCATACAAGACAGTCTCTCAACATGTCATCTAGGAAGTCTCCAAAATTACGATGGCACAGCTCTGAAATGTATGCAGCAATGCCCTCACTAGGCTGTTGATTTTGTATGTGAAATTTAAATCTCTGAACAATGACTGAAAGTGTTGGGAAAAGTGTGCCTTCTGTAGCCCCACCAACTGCCATCAACTTTTCCCCCTAGGTATCTCTTCCAGAGTTTTCAAGCCCACCATACATTCTTCATGATTACAGAAAGGTTTATCTTGGTTTACCTTGGTGGCAGCTGTGATGTGAATGTGCACTATGGCTCCTTCCAAGGGAAGGTTCCTCTCATTATTGCAAAGAGTCAGTACAAAAGCCTCTTGGGAAAGAACTGGTTTAATTCTCTAGGAATCAACATTCAAGGCATTCATGTTATTGAGCAGGACAACTACAGGAGCCCAATCAACCCCCAAAACACTAAGTTAACCTATTAGCATACACAACAATGTCCCACCTTTCTTCCATCATGGGACCCAAGGCAATATATATATGGTTCCCAGGTGGTCTTCCATCAAAGCATTGATGAAGCCCAGACCTGCTTAGCTTTGGCAGTTTCTGCATCATGTGAAGTGTCTTCAGACCATGCCCTAGGACTCCCCCTCCCACTTTCACTTGCATCCCAACTAGGCTTCCATGGAAGGGCTCATTCTGTTCATGGATCAAACTGACATCTAACAGAGGATCCTGCTGGTGGAAAGGGAGCAGTTTTCACTGATTCCGCCTTCCACCTGCAACCCCCTGAGCTGCCTCTCATCCCCCAAACTTGCAGAGAAGGTTTTTGTGTGTGTGTGCTAGTGGAGGGATCAAGGGGAGAAGGGGGATCACTGAAAATTGCCTCCCTGATTTCCACTAGTGGGAGCATCACTTGAGCGGAACTCCACTCACGGGTCCCTCCCTTGACTTTGGCATAAAAAGGAAACATTTACAGTGACTAGTTAGATGGCAAGAGCAAAGCATTGGAAATATATAAATATATGTGTGTGTATGTGTGTGATTTATGATACATACAGCTGAGAGAAAGGCACCAGACATTAGATATATTTATAATTAAGTGAAAATCATATGTACGCTTTTGTGCCCAGAAAAGCTTTATCTCCAAGAATGAAACATTGCTGTAATTTAATATAAAGAGATGCAATGCAAAGTTTTACAGTCTTTGTAACTAAGAAATTGGAAGATTATGCAATGTCCTATATAACTCATATATTTTTGAGCATAGTACTTCTTTTTATGTTTGTGAATTGGTATATAAACTATCCTGGAATGAGATTGCTTGCCCCATTTGGGCCATCTATATGGATTTCCTGCATCCTCCCAGGGAAGGTGGTGGACTCTCCTTCATTAAAGGTTTTTAAGCAGAAACTGGATGTCCACCTATCACAGATGCTGTAGTAGCAGATTTGCTGCCTTGGTAGGAAGTTTAACTAGATGGCTTTTGAGGTCCCTGCCAGCTCTATGACTCTATGTTAAGTGGTTAAGGAGCATTTTATCACACATCAGGTGCAGATGCATGGCAAAATATGTCTGTATCCATTCCTTCTTTGCTTGACATTAACAGCTGTACAACTGGGGTTCCAAAACCCACTGAAGCCTCCACAGACACAAACGGTTCCCAGCTTTATACAGCAGGCCTCCATGATGTAGAAGGTGATGAATATTGCTATGGAGGGAAGCAGAGTTAGTGCAATCATTCCTCATTGTCTCCCCTCATAGGCTTACTTTGTTGCATCTGTAATGCCTAAAGAGAACATAAGAAGAGCCTGCTGGATCAATGGCCAATGGTCCATATGGTCTAGCATCCTGTTCTCACATTGGCCAACCAGATGCCTTTGGGAAGCTCACAAGTAGGATGTGAGTGCAAGAGCACTATCCCCTCTGTGGTTTCTAGTAACTGGCATTTAGAAGTATATTGCCTACAATCAAGGAGAATGAGCATAGCCAAGATAGCTAGTAGCCATTGATAGCCTTATCCTCCATGAATTTGTCTAATTCTCTTTTATTTATTTATTTATTTATTTACCGCCCCATAGCCGATGCTAAAGTCAACCAAGTTAATGGCCTTCACTGCCTCCTATGAGAGCAAATTCCATAGTTTGCAACTATCCACTGTTGAAAGAAGTACTTTCTTGTCTCTGTCCAGTCTTCCATCATTCAGCTTCATTGAATGTCCACAAGTTATAATATTATGAAAGAGAAAAACTCTCTCTTCCTGCCATGCATAATTTCATACACTTCTACCACGTTGCCTCTGACTCACTTTTTTCTAAACTAAAAAGCCTCAAATGCTGCAACCTTTCTTCATAGGGGAGTTGATCCAACTTTTGACTGTCCTTTGCTGAACTTTTTCCAGTTCTACAATCAGGCCTAGCACAAGATTGCAGAGGGCCTTTAGGCACCACACTGCAAAGGGCCTTCAGCACCACCCTCACCCCCACAATGGACTTGGGCTTAAATAGGTCCATCTTCTTGACCTCCCCAGTCAGCATGCCAGTGTGCTGCTTGAACACCTTCCATATTGGGTGATGCCATGGGTACACAGTGCACTAATGTGCACATGGCCAGACCTATTTAAGCCTGTGCCACCTCCCACATCACCGCATCAGCATGCTGAACGCACACCTACCACCACCCACGATGGGGGGGCATGTTGATGCCCCCGCTGCCATATTGGCTGGCGTGTGCATGGCAATGTGTGAGGTAGTGCAGTCCGGACTATATAAGCCCATACCAACTGCATTGGGAGGTGTTGCCTGGGACGGTGGAGTTTCCACACTGTGATCCAGCCAGCGTTGGGTCACAAGGCATGATCTGCAATTGTGGCCTGCAACCTGATGCTGAGCACAGATTGTGGAGCAGAAGCTCCACCCTCCCAGCTGATCACAGGGGCTCTCTCAGCCACAGGGGCCCTCAGCCAGTGTCCAACCTGGCCACCCACCGGCATTGGGCCTGTTTACTATATCCTTTTTAAGTTGTTATAGTGTTATGGGTTTGGGGGCTGAGATAGATGATTTCTATGTGTCCCCTTCCAGCTTCTGATTTGGAACCCTGCATCTGGAGGTGGGCTCTGCAGTGGAAAAACCTGCTCCACTGGTCAGATGAGTCTCTTTTGTTAATCTAATAGAGTGGCCAGGTGGGCTAATGAGTCTATCAAGTGCCCATTAACTGGCGAATGGGCCAGGGAGATCCTATTGTTATTGAAATGCTTCAGGAGAGCCCCACTCCCCTCCTGGGGCCAAAAGAGAGGCTTGTGTTTTGAGTTGAGTCTGAGGAAAGCCTGGGGACTGGAGACAGGCAGAGAGGCTAGCTCCCTGCACCATGGCTTTAGGATGCCTTCTATAAGCCTGATGGAAAAGCAAGATATTTTGGGCTGGTAATGCTTTGAACCCCTCTATCTTAAGCTCAGGTTGGAATGTGTGTAAATAAAAAACATATTTCATAAAGACACTACAGACTCCGCTGATCTTCTCTCAAAGGAAAACAAACCCTTGGGTTAGTGCAGGGACCCCTGGAAATCTCTCACTGCTCGGAGATTGGGGTGGCACGCAACAATAGATTTGTATAATGGCATTCTAATATCAGCAGTTTTGTTTTCAATTCCTTTCCTAATGATCCCTAAGATGGCATTTGCCTTTTTCACAGCTGCTGCACGCTGGGTCAACATCTTCATTCAGCTATTCGCTATGACTCAAAAGTCTCAACATGCATAACCTTACACTTGTTTACATTGAATTGCATTTGCCCTTTTACTACCCATTAACTCAGTTTGGAGAGCTCTTCACAATTATTTTTTTGTTGTAACCGCCCTGAACAATTTAGAATCATCAGCAAACTTGGCCACTTCACTGCCAACTCTAGATGAACAGGTTAAAAAGCAGAGGTCCCGATACCCATCCTTGAAAAACTCTATAAATCCCTCCTTTGGAAAAACTGTCTATTTATTCCTGTTCTTTTCTTCCTGTTACGTAAGCAGTTCTTGATTCACAAGAGGACCTCACCTCTTACTCCATGATTGCTAAACTTACTCGGGTTTTTGGTGAGGACTCAGAGAATTTTGTGGGGTGGGCACACCCAGTTACTTATTTTTTATGATTTTATGACATTATTATGCATTTATGAGCATTTCGGAAGCCTGATAATTTTGATTGAATATATTTGTTGTTATTCTTGATGGGGAGAGTCCCCCCGATCACCGCGATATATGATATGGGGTACTCCAACATATATTTTGGGGTTTAGAGACATGTTAACTTTGGCTTGGAGTTACTGTAGCTGTGAACTTGGAACTGGGAACTAGGAACCAACTTCAGCATCATTATGTTATCTGAGACTGATGGGAGTTGTAGTCCAACAACATCTGGAGGACACTATGTTGAAGACCCAGCTCTCTTCCCACCTACCCATCTGTTTCAAACACATCCAGAAAAGTATGTCTCTTAAATTCTATGTCTGACAGTGCATTCCTTTGTGAGGTAAAAATTAATCTGCAATCCTATATACTTATCCATTTAACCCAATGAGGCTTAATTTGGAGCAGTCATATATAGGACTGGACTCTACTAGAATACATTTCAGGGACTATACTTTATTAATGCTGTACCAACTACAACTACCAACTGCTGCTTATGTACATATATTGTCTCAGCCTAAGCTACCTCACAGGGTTGTTGCAAAGATAAACGGGGGGAGGGAATGGCAATGGTCATAGCATTCACAAATCAAAAATAAATCTGGGAAGGGGGCACACACAAGTAATAGGATGTCTGACAGATAGAATATTAACAGGTGAAGCTTTCCCCATAATTGTATTTCCATACAAAAAAGGCTTACTCCATTTAATTTCTACCTGCCCCACAGCTGTCCATAAGAGCCTGATCTCCTGCAATGCCACCCCTAAACCATGCAAAGAACTCAAGTTAAAAAATAAACACCACAGAATTTGGGCAATTTTTTAAAAAAAGAACATCAGTAACAGTAAGAAATACTACATTCTCAGGCAAAAAGAAGTTATGAGACAGTAGACATAAAAACCCACACATTGACAAAGAGCAACAAAAATACTCTGAGCATGAGCATTTTCTCATTTTAAATTTTTACTCATCATTGTTTTTGCTTATTTATTGCCTAACCTACCTCACAGGGCTGTTGTGAAGATACAGAAGGCAGAATTAAAATGGGAGAAAAAGGAAACTAAGGCTGCAATCCAATACATGTCTACTCAGAAGTAAGCTTTATTGGGTTCAATGGGACTTACTCCCAGGTAAGTACTCAATACACACTTGCCTGAGAGTAAGTCCCATTAAACTCAGTGGGACTTACTTCTGAGTAAACAGGTACTGGATTGCAGGTTAGTCCTTGTATTACATGCATCAAATTTTACTTGCCTTAACCAGATTGATGCATCTTTATTTATTTATTTATTTATTTATTTATTTATTTATTTATTTATTATATTTCTATACCGCCCAATAGCCGAAGCTCTCTGGGCAGTTCACAGCATAAAAACATCCAGTATACAATTAAAAACATATATCAAACACTTAAACAATATATCAAAATAACTAAACATAGTTAAACACATAGACAAATCTTTGTGTTTATAGCATCTTTGTGCTATAAAGAGTTATATTTTTGTGTCCCCCCCCGCAAATTGGTACAGCTTCATCCAGTCCTCATGTTGCCTAATTAGTGCAATCCTATACCCAATTTGATTTACCTGGGAGTAAGCTGCATTAAACATAAAGAGACCTACTTCTGAGTAGACTGGTATATATTGTACTGTAAGTCAGCTATGCAGTCATTTTTAACAAGTGCCTGTTTGGAACTCTTTGCATTTGCCATGGGGAGAAGGATTTACACAAAAGAGCTTCCAGGGAATATCCTCCTTACAAGACGAAGATGCATTATGCTTGTTAGGAAAAGGAAGGGCAGGAAACAAAGTCTCAGCTCTTTAGGACCCTGCTGCAACTTCTGCCTGCCACCCTGAAGCCCTGCTTTTGGCTCTGCTCTGCTCTCTCTGCTGGTAAGAGAGGGAGCTTTGCATGCCAAACACACACACATTGTTGTCTCTCACCTCTGCAGCCAGTTCTGCAGTGCCCATTTTACTAATGCCTCCTTGCTCTCCAGCTCTTTTCTCCTCCACTCCATTTTTAAACTATTGTTTTCTCAATCCCATTTCACTCTCTACCTCCTCTCTCGTTGCACAGAAGCCCAATTGGAAGCACATGGTTTTTATCCACAAATCAGAGGAACTGAAGACTTCCGCTGCTCCCCCCCCCCATAACATCGCTGGAAACGTTAAAGTTACAGCTCAAAAGTAATGAAGTTACTCCTCGTTCTATTACCAGCAAAATGTAACGAAGTTACCCATTCGTTACTCAAAAAAGTAGTGAATTACAAGTAACTCGTTATTTCTAACGACTTACTTCCAAGCTCTGAATATTCATATTGATTTCTAATTGCCTTTTTTACTACTTCTTTTTGTCTTATATTGTGTATTTTATCTTATAACAATTGTCTACAATTTTCAATCCACAAAATTGAATTCTATGGAATTCAAATTGTAATACAATAAAATACAACACAAGAAATAAAAGAAGCAATATAAAGACAGTAAGAAATCATACGGCATCACAATTGCTTCAACAGGCAGAAAATGGTCTGTGAAGACCCTCAGCAATTTTCAAGTCGTTTGGAGGGGGGGAAGTTTGGGGACCCTGCTCTAAGTGAAGGTTTATCCACTTCCATGTCTTCATTTGAATAACATGTCTGCTTCTGTTTCCTGCAATTAATTTTTTCACTTGTTCCTAGTTCACAGACTTGGAGAAGGAGATTCTCTGCTGCTCTGGGCTCCTACTGTGTGAAAGGGTGGGATATAAATCTAATAAATAAATCTAATATATAAATATTAACCTGTCTAGTCTGACACTGACAATGCTGAGCCAAAAGTTCTCTTCTGAAAACAAAAGAGAACTTGTAGCTTGATAACAGGTAGGGTGAATTTCAAGGGTCCACAGGGTGAAAAAGGAGACGGAGAGTGGTGAAATTGCTTGAGAGGTTTGGGGGATTGCTTCTTGCAGTTAACAGTGGATATGCCAAGTTTCCTTTTTAAAACAACAATTTATTTGCTGTTATTGAAGTGGCAGCAGCATCGAACTCTCCAAAGCATCCACTGCCTGCCTGCCACCATTTTCATTTTAATCACAAAACAGACCAAAGACTTGTCAAAAGAAACAGAAACATCTTAAGATGAAGATCAACAATGAAGGAACTAGATGAATCTCTCTGGGTAGCAACTGCCACATCATAAACATCACCACTGAGAAGGCCCTTTACCTCATTTTCACCAACTGTACTACAGATTGTGATGGGGCACCCAAAATGGCCTGTTGTGCTGACCTCTATGTATTGGCAAGATCATACAAGATGAGATATCCTGGTCCCAAGTCATTTAGGCATTGACTGTAATGACCAATGAGGGAGAACCCCCCCCCAAGCACCCTGGCCCCCAAATAATTTGGGGCCTAGATGAAGTAAAATTGGATTTATTTCCCTCATTCACACACAGCAGGCATTAAAAGCAAACCCTGTGTGTAGGGAAAAGCAGAGAGGTTAGGCTCAACTAGCTGAAAATAGCTGAGCACCCTTCTGTGCCAAGAAGGGCAAAAAGCGTGATTGAAGGTCATTAATTTAGTATTGTTTAAGATTAATATATTTTTACTATTTGATCTTGGAAACCGGGGTTTCTAATCTCTCCTATTTAAAAGCAAAAGGCCTCAGCTAAAAGAAATCTTTATAAAGGAAAATCTAAGTAGACAGAAATTTTAGCTTGATACTGATTTTATAATGGCATGATGTGTATAATTTTATTTCATAAAAGTAATTAAGTGTGTTCTGAAGGTGGGGGGTATTCTGGGATGGGCGGCCCTCTGTGTTTGATGGAGGGTGGCTAAGCTCAGTTTTACCCTTTTCCTTTATTGTGATCCAAAATATATTTTATATTATGTGGCCTTCAGCTATAGTATGGTGATATAAAAAATATTTTTCTCTATAGTAGTGTAGTAATGAGCGGAATGTTCACATAGACTTTTTCAGTCACTTTAAGAGGAACCAAAATTGGCCTTGCATCATGATATTGTCTAAAGGAACATGCCGTTATGTCCTAGAGATGCCATTATGTCCTATGAATGTTCTTTGACCAGCGTGGCCGATCAGAGAACCATGATGGGAATGGAATGCATAGTACAGAATCATCAGTAATTATGACAGTAGAATGGTGAGGTCTGAAAAAGGGAACAGATTGACATTAATCTGAGACAGATAACCACACAATGAGATGGGATGTGTCTGCTTGGTTAAGAATATACATGAATTCATTTTAATAAAGTTATCTGGTTGGTTGGAAATATTTCAAGAGGGAAGAAACTGTTATGTTACAAGGGGAAGAACTTGGAGGATTGGTTAAATCATTGTCACATGTTGTAATTGTATCCTATAAAACATCTGTGCACACTATATTTCTTTGCAGTCCTTCTTAAATTTCTGGGGGGCTGTCCTTGCATATGCTTGTATACTGAATACAGGCCTACTGTTTTGCTTTAAGCCTGTGTCTTCAAGTTACTTAAAGGACCCCCAGCAAAGATCCCACAGGAGAAAAATAACAATTTCTAAATCAGTAATACTTTGATTTGTGCTTGGAAATGTAATGAGCAACCAATAAGACTTGATATAAAAGAGGAGTCACATGCTCCTCAAAACTCTCTTGTCAATAGTCTTGATGCTACATTTTAAGCCATTTCCAACTTCCATGGAAATCAGTGAGACTTTGTTTCAATTAAATGTTAATTGAAAGTTAATATATGGAAGTGTTATATATCATATATGTCAATGTTGCTTTTTAATATATGGTAGAATATTTTGGTATCTATCAGCTGCTTTAGGTAACATGTCTCAGTTAGGATTGCTGAGAGAAATGGTCCTCTTCCTGTAGCACATCCTCCTACAGCCATTATCAGCTACCTAGGAATATAGTCCCTGGCTATGAACAATTACCCTTCTTGGAATAGTTTACAAGTAGTTACAAACGTTAAATTGAAAATACCCCCATGCCATTCTGATGCTTCTGTTAAGCTCATTTCAAAACAAAACCTTACAAAACTTATGCTCCTGAATTCAGAAATGCTAGCTTAACGACCCTCTAAATTTCCAAGGTGATACACAAAACAGTCAGAGAGAATTGGGAGTTCAAAGTGTAAAAAGAGAGAGAAAAAAACCAGAGCCCTTTTGGACTTTTCTGTCAGAATTCTCATAATTCGTTGAAATTTATTAAAAATCAGCCATGTTCACAGAGTACCTGTAATCCTATTACTAACTTCATGCTTCTGCAGTTTAAAAGTTTAAAAAAAATGCCTGGCTGATTTTTAATAAATTTAAGAAATTTAGCAATGAACTCAATGATAAGGCAGGGCATGCTCAGTAAGAACCAATTGTCAGTGTTCTAAAAACCAGACTCACAGCTGCTGGGCTTGCCTAATAAGGGGGCCACACCCACACTAGGCCTTTATTTCACTTTAGACAATCATGGCTTCCCCCAGAGAATCCTGGGAAGTGTAGTTTGTGAAGGGTGCTGAAAGGAGACTCCTATTCCCCTGCCAGAGCTCCAGTGGCCAGAGTAGTTTAACAGTCAGCCGCTCTGATTGAAGCTCTGTGAGGGGAACAGGGTGTCTCCTAGCAACTCTCAGCACGCATCACTAACCACACTTCTCATGATTCTTTGGGGAAAGCTATGACTGTCTAAAGTGAAATAAAAGTCTGCTTTAATTTAAATTTGGGTGGGAGACTACATGTGCCTGCTGTAGAATAAAAAGATGGAGGAAACCCTGAAAAGCAGTGAAGCTGTTCACCATGTTTTCCTTTTAGAAAGGAAAGAGGCTTCTCCTCTTCCCAGTGCCCACCCACCCAATCTCCTCCCCTTCTTGCCAGCCTCCTCCCCTCCCTGCCCCTCTGCCAGGTCAGTTTCACCTATCATAAGCATGATTGCACAGAAGTAAATCCCACTGAACTCAAAAAGCATGCAAATGATCAAACCTGCCCCCTTCCTCCTCCTATCCCCTCCCTCTTGTCCCTCCCCTCCCCCTTCCTTTGCCACTCCCTCCCCCTCCCCTCCCCTTCCAATCCCCTCCTCCTCCCCCTTCCTGCCCTTCTCCCCTCCCTTCCTAAAGTCAGTTTCACCTATCTTAAGCATGATTGCAGGGAAGTAAATTCCACTGAACTCAATAATCATGCAAATGATCAAACCTTTCCTCCGCTCCCCCTTCATCCCATCACCTCCTTTTTGCCCCTTCCTTCACCCCACCCCTCTCCTTCCCTTCCAATCCCTTCCTTCCCTCTCCCCTCCCTCCTTCCCTCTCCTCGCCTGTCCCCTCCTCTCCCATGGTCAGTTTTACCTATCCTAAGCTTGATTGCACAGGAGTAAATTCCACAGAACTCAATAAGCATGCAAATGATCAATCCATTCTCAGCAAACATGCACAGGATCCCATTTCTTACCTCCTGGATTAAAAAGCAGAGAAATTCACTAATAGGCAAAAAACCTTGTGGTTTAAGAATGTACCTATAGCCAACAGATATTTCTATCAAACTTTAAAAAGCAGAGAAATTGGTCAGCTAGTGTGAATGCACCAGGGGAGCAGGAGACCAGATCTCTTCTCTGAGATATTGTACTGCCTTACAAATTTGTCGAAATGCAAAACACAATTTGGGTTGGTCTTTCACAGTTCAATCCACTTCCTGTGTAGCTTGAAAGAATTTGGTAACATGTACCTCTGAGCATAGGGTGAGTGGTGGCAACACCTGCAATCACCCCAAATAACAGAAACACATGCGCTATGCTGATCTTCTTTTAGCAGGTAGGAAATAATATGTTGTTGTTACGTGCCTCCAAGTCGACTACGACTTGTGGCAACCCTATGAATCAGCGACCTCCAAAAGCATCTGTCATGAAACACCCGGTTCAGATCTTGTAAGTTCAGGTCTGTGGCTTCCTTTATGGAATCAATCCATCTCTTGTTTGGTCTTCCTCTTTTTCTACCCCCTCCTGTTTTTCACAGCATTATTGTCTTTTCTAATGAATCATGTCTTCTCATGATGTGTCCAAAGTATGATAACCTCAGTTTCATCATTTTAGCTTCTAGTGATAGTTTTGGTTTAATTTGTTCTAACACCCAATTATTTGTCTTTTTTGCAGTCCATGGTATCCTCAAAGCTCTCCTCCAACACCACATTTCAAATGAGTTGATTTTTCTCTTATCAACTTTTTTCACTTTCCAACTTTCACATCCATACACAGAGATCAGAAATACCATGGTCTGAATGATCCTGACTTTAGTGTTCAGTGATACATCTTTGCATTTGAGGACCTTTTCTAATTCTCTCACAGCTGCCCTCCCCAGTCCTAGCCTTCTTCTGATTTCTTGACTATTGTCTCCATTTTGGTTAATGATTGTGCCAAGGTATTGATAATCCTTGACAAGTTCAATGTCCGCATTGTCAACTGTAAAGTTACATAAATCTTCTGTTGTCATTACTTTAGTCTTTTTGGTGTTCAGCTGTAGTCCTGTCTTTGTGCTTTCCTCTTTAACTTTCATCAGCATTCATTTCACATCATTACTGGTTTCTGCTAGTAGTATGGTATTGTCTGCATATCTTCAATTATCGGTATTTCTCCCTCCAATTTTCACACCTCCTTCATCTTGGTCCAGTCCTGCTTTCCGTATATGTTCTACATATATATTAAACAGAGTGATAAAATACACCCCTGTCTCACACCCTTTCCAATGGGAAACCAATCGGTGTTTCCATATTGTCCTTACAGTAGCCTCTTGTCCAGAATATAGGTTGCGCATCAGGACAATCAGAAGCTGTGGCACCCCCATTTCTTTTAAAGCATTCCATAGTTTTTGATGATCTACACAGTCAAAGGCTTTGCTGTAACAGGGTGATTTTCTTCTGAAATTCCTTGGTCTGTTCCATTATCCAACATATGTTTGCAATATGATCTCTGGTGTCTCTTCCCTTTCTAAATCCAGCTTGGATGTCTGGCATTTCTCACTCCATATATGATAGGAGCCTTTGTTGTAGAATCTTGAGCATTACTTCACTTGCATGGGATAGTTACTTCAAATATGTTTGATTTACTTTGCAATTTTAGTGAAGTTTCCTGTAGTAAATCATTTTCTTTTGCTTCTGTGAAGTACAGCAACAGATTGCAACACTAAAAATACTCCAAAAACAATTGTGGAATAATGGCACTAACTATTCTGCAGAATAGTTTCTAATGGACATGAGGAGTGTCTCAGTTTGCGCAAGATGAAACAGTGGGATGTGAAATATATTCTACCAAAATTCTAGGTGTGCATTATGTTTTTAATTGACCATGCCCACCTTTCCTTAAGTGGAGTGGTTTAAGCATAATATGCATCTTGGGCAGGCCAAGTTTGTTTTTTCCAACAGCTAGAGTCATTGCTTAAGTAGCAACATACTGTAATCCGTCTGATTTTACATCAAACTGCCTTCAGATTCAACTGTTAATGCACCCAAAATAGAAATAAAGCATAACCTCCAGTCTGAAACACAAAGGCCTCTCTTCACCATCATATGACAATGACCAATAAAAAGGCTTTGAAATTTGACACAGATTTCTAGGATGAATAATGAGAGAAAAATAATTTTCTAGGTTAGATTCTCTGTAGAAACAGTAATAACACAGAAAAGAAGCAAAGTAAGATCACCACCAAACATACAAAAATGTAATTCTCCATCTTTGGAGATGGCAGGTGTTGCCATCACTCACTATATGCTCAGAGGCACATGTTACCAAATTCTTCCAAGCTACACAGGAAGTGAACCCAAATTGTGTTTGCATTTTGACAACTTTGTAGGGCAGTCCAATATCTCAGAGAGGAGTTCAGGTCTCCTGCTTCCGTGGTGCATTCACTAGAGCTGCCCAATTTCCCTGCTTTTTAAAGTTTGATAGAAATATCTGTTGGCTATAGGTATGTTCCTAAATCACAAGGTTTTTTGCCTATTAGTGAATTTAATCTGAAATGTTCACATACACCCAACCAAAGACTGCTGCCTTTCATTTCATGGCAAATATATTTGTTACTTAATATAACTACTAGCCTTTAAAAAAAAAGAAGGGGGAACCCAGTGTCATAATGTAAAGACGTGATGGCATTTGTAAGAATGCCACTTGCAAAATGAATGCCTGAATTTATTACAGAATGTCCTCCTCTGACTTCCTAGTTCAGGGAGTCCACTACTGCTCTGAACAACAGCTGGGACAACCTTCTGGATGTGGTTGATGTAGCATTTGCAGCCTTCAACCAACAGGTGTTCTGTGCCAAAAACATTCATCATTATGGTCACCCGTTCCTCTTTATTTCAGGACTTCAGCTCCTAAAACTGTAAGTGTCCGTGTGAATGTCAGAACAACCCTGTTGGGATAAAAATCCTCAGCTAAACCAAGACAATGATTATAGACTCATTAGGCAGGTCCAAAGTGAAAATGCTGTCGCCAAATATTCAGTACTTACTGTGCAATAAATTTTCCTAAATGGAAATGCAGTATTTTAAACAGCTCATCACTTATTCTGGGGTGGGAGGGGGGAAGAATACACTCCTGCTTCAATTAACACACTGGATTTGTCCACTTTGAATATATGGGTTTGATTATATGGATATTTTCTTAAAGCTATATTCTAATACTAGAAACTCGGGACCCCATTTTTAAATTAGTTTTGAATCTCTCAGTGTGACCCTGAAAGCTAATTACATCTGGCAATTTTTTTCAATGAATTAGGCTTGGATTTATTTTAATATCAGTAATAGATTTACCACAAAAGTTCAGATTTAATTATACAACCACGAGAATGGCTGCATACTATAACCAGCATGGATTTTTCACATTCTACCATGTTAAACTGAAAATACCCCCATACTATTCTGTTTCCCATAAGCTCATTTCAAAACAATATCTTACAAAACCTATAGTCCTGATGTCAGAAATAGTTGCTTAACTACCCCCTATGTTTTCATGGTGATACAGAGTACCTGTAATCTTATTACTGACCTTGCCCCTTACTCTGACCTTCATCTTCTGCAGTTTAAACATTCTAAAAATGCATGGCTGATTTTTAATTAATTTAAGAGATTTAACATTGGAGTCTATGATAGCACAGGCATGCTCAGTAAGAACCAACTGTCAGTGTCTAAAAGCCAAACCAACAGCTGTTTGACTTGGCTAATCAAAGGGCCACACCCACACCAGACTTTTATTCCACTTTAAACAGTCATGGTTTCCCTCAAAGAATCCTAGCAAGTGTCATTTGTGAAGGGTGCTGAGAGTTTTTAGGAGACTCCTATTCCCCTGACAGAGCTCCAGTGGCCAGAGTGGTTTAAAAGTCAGCCCCTCTTCTGGTGATTGTTTGTACATATAATATATGGATTCTTTCTACATTGCTTTTGCTTAGTTCTTAACCCCATTTTGGAAAATATTAAGTTCTTGTTATCTATGAAAACAGGGGTGCTTCAAAATTTCTCCATGGAGTTTGGAGTGCCAAATTATATAGATTTGTTTCCAAAGTGGAAACAATGAATTAGAATGTCTCAATTGTACTGTGTTTTTTTTAAAAAAAGTTTGTATCAGTTTGCCACAGCTTTTGATTCCTTCTGTTTCTTTAATGCCCCCTCCACCCTGCAACATAAACAATATGCATGTCTGCATTGACAAAATATGAAAAAAAAAGTCTTGATACGATTGTACTTCTGTCTTCATCAAGATATCTTTTCAGAGTGTGAAACACATGCACACACACTTTGCTAATTGATGGGGTGCCATTGCACATCCATAAAACTTCAGAGGAACGATAAAGGAACAGAACAGGGGAAAACATGGTGTGAATGAAAACACACTTTTGAACCCCAAAGAGCAGCAAGTAATACCTACGTAGTAATCATCATGTGTAGATAGTTAATTTTAAATGTTGACTAAAGCGTAATGGTCTGCCCTTCTCGCATTTCCTATGGTAATGCCTTGACATTGTAGTATGCTGTTGTGCTCATATGGCACTGAATTTGCCATATCTATATATGTGAGAAAATGAGTTATGCAATTGACAGAAAGCAGCTCACCAAAAAAGAAAAAAAAAGAAATTTAAAAGGTAGAAATGGAAGCCTAGACAGAATGTTGCAAAGACATTGCAATCAATAATTGTTCCATGGCGGGCTTAAGATGTGGACCCAAAGGATCAAAAAATGATTTTAAAACACCCTCTGGCAGACCTTTCCTCTTATAAGTCATGTAATGGAGGTTACTTCTTGTTCAGTACTCAAGGACATAGACACCTCTGTGATGAACATCTAATAAGAAATATTTTGTTTTTGTACAACTCCATGAAAGAGATTTTTGAAAAGCAGTGTCTTTAGATTTCATTTTATTACACAGTAATCTGTACGTACACTCTCACTTCTTACATGCCCCAAACAAAAACCTGATTCAGTTTCTTTTACGTTATACAAAGATGATGGACTTGCTAAAATGACCTAAAATTCTATAATGTACTTTGGCAAAAAAAAATTGCAGCTGGCTTCTCAGTCAGTGCATATAACTGAATCTGTATAATCCTTGGCAATTCTGCAACATTTTATACATACAGAAAAGCCAAATAAATGTTTGGATGTTCTAAGCAAGTCCAGAAATCTGAATTAATGCGACATGTCCTAGTCCATTCCTTTGTTCCCAGGAAGATGGCAAGAAGGGAAACAGTTCAGATTAGGACTAGAAGTCCATACCAACACTGGCATACTCTTGTCTCTACGCTGGCTCTCCATTTCAAATGATCCATGGTGAGACATAGGGGGTGATAGTTCTGATTTCCAAATGCACTTTTGGGAATGGGTTGGATGTAGGCCCTTTCATTTCTCACTTCCCCACTGAAAATGGCCCTTCAATAAATACAATTGCTGACCATAGCATATTATGGCATTACATCTCATTTGCCTCTTCCAGAGCATATAGGAATTTCTCAGTGTACTTAAAATGAGGTCATGAAACATGAAACCTACAGGAGGATTTTCAACTATTTCCCCAACTTTAAGCAGGAGAGTCCCACAGAAAATCAATCTGACCATGTGACTTCCAGCCAGTTATGTTTCTGCTCCTTTTCTTCATTATCTTAACTTTTCCCTTTATTTGCATACTTAAAATAAAGGTGCTGAATATTTTTTACATTTTTTGTTGCTTACAGTTGTACTGTGCCATGGGATATGTAGTCTTAAGGGCACAAGCATTTTTGTGGATGCCTGTTTCATTCATAATCACACTGCAGCAAAGGTAAAACACAATTCTTAATACCATGACAATGTGAAACACTAGAACAGAAGATAGAGAACTTGTGGCCCTCCAGATGTTTTTGGACTTCATTTCCCATAATCCTTGACTATTGGCCATGCTAGCAAGGGCTGCTGGGAGTTATAGTCCAATAACATCTGGAGAGCCACAGGTTACTCTTCACTGCGCTAGAGTGTATTCATTCCAAGGCAATTGAATATGTTATGTATTTGCCATGAATCAGCTGTTTCATAAATTTACTCTGATTTATTTGAGCCAAGTTCCATATTTACAAGACTATGGTGGCGACCTGTACTTAAAGCAGACTCCCTGCTCTTATAATCTGAAGTATGAATGCCTATAACAAGTGGATGAGATTCAGCAATTTTTACTTGTACTTGTTTTGCTGATTAGTTTACTTTGCTGTTTTGCCCAGTATAGTTTTTTCTCCATGTGTTGCTTGTGACCTGTTATTTTATTGGAAATCTATACATGTAATAAGTCAGTGACTACTAAAGAGGATGTTTTTTTAAAAAAATCAGCAAAAAACATAATCATTTATTCTCTTGTATTGACAATAGCCCCCTCTAGTTTCTATTTGGCCACTTAAAAATCTGGGAGAAAAGCTATTTAGCCAGAAGAATAAGTGGCAATAAGTCCCAAAAGGCCGTCAGAAGGTAGGTCACTTAAGCAACTCAGGATGGTGGGTATTCATTAGGATTAATCCCCATATGAATCAGCACCCTAGTTTAACATCCACATTAAGGTTACCTATATTGGATCATGTAGTCCTATACATGCCACTATGTGATAAGAATCATCTAGCCTCAATGTCCTTTTGGAAAACAACAAAAGGTAAAAATCCACTGACTCTGTGGAGTCCAAGATTTCTAGCACAGATTTTGTTAGGATGCTCAGACAATGGTTAAAAATTAACAGGAAATTTTCTTAGAGTTTGTAATATTCAAAAGTTTGATTTGCTTTTACACAAACAAGACATGTTTCTGTGATAAGTACCACTGACAATATTTTTATTTCCTTCACATTATCTTACCTCTTCAGTATAGGCTGGCTGTTCATAAACACATTCATAGTGGTTTCATTTATGTTCAGTGTTTGGACCAACAAAAGAAGCAGTCATATTAGCACCAGAGCCTGCTGTATTGACATTAAATGGGATTTTGCAATTACCTTGTACAGGAACAGAATGGATCTAGAGACCTGTTGTTAAAACTGGATCTAGAGATCTGCTAAAAATACAAACTAGATTCTATCCATAACATTAATATTTAAACAGTTTTTTTCATATATACAAGGTTTGATACAAACACTTAAATATTTATTTAAACAGGTCTAAATGATCAAAAACACTTTTTTCTTATGAGATTTTTCTTTCTGTCCCGCATATGTGTATGACACAAATGTAACACATTTCACACATAATGAAACCATCCAGAACTGAGTTTTCCCCCAGCAGATTATTTTCAAGGCACCCTGGTAGAGAATATCTAAGGTACTTGACTTTAAGACTCTTCTCCATAGCCCAACTGTAAACAACATCATATGTTTTCAATTTTCCTGAGAGAATTGCTCTGCAACAGGAAGGTGTGAAAGAGCACTGAGGAACTTTGCATTATGGAAACAGTATTTCCTAGCTGTCTACATCAATGTCTTCTATCACACTTGTTTATGTGTAATAACACAATTCTTATTGATATTCCTGGCACGAGTCATCTGAAGAGACTTATATGACGAAGTGGATAGCTAGTTTCGACTAGGGTTGCCAGGTCGGAACCATCCAAAAACCTGAGAAAATGGGGGCGGGCCCTAGTGACATCAGGGGGCGGGCCCTAGTGACATCAGGGGGCAGGCCCTAGTGACATCAGGGGGCAGGCCCTAGTGACATCATTAAACATGATACATTGTATCAACCACAGTTGCTTGGAGCATACCATTCAAAAAAAATTCTCTGGAGATTAAAATAGAAATCTTACCTAAAATAGGGTGTTCCTAGGTCCATCTGAAGTGACAAGGTCATTCTTTCTCACAAGCTTAGGGTGATGCAAAATGGAAATGGACTGCCTTCAAGTTGATCCCAGATAGGGTCTTCATGGTAAGCAGTACTCAGACAGAGGTGGTTTACTATTGCCTTCCTCTGAGTCTGAGAGGCAGTGACTGGCCCAAGGTCACCCAGGGAGCTTCATGGCTGTGTGGGGATTCAAACCCTGGTCTGCCAGGTCACAGTTCAACACCTTTAGGGAACATTTAATCTAGCTTACTTGCTTCTGGGAAGAAGGGTTTATGTGCCCTCAGGCCAGCCCATTATTGGAAGAAAGGAGCTTAGTGTTGCAGAGACGTTAGATGGGAGCACAGATAGATGCCCCTGAAGGCAGCAACTGTAAGCATGCTTATTAAGGAACTAAGCCCCATAGAACTCAATAGGACTTACTTCTGAGTAGATATGGTTGCAGCCATGTTAAGGACAAGGGAGGGCATTCTAGGCAAAACAGACAAATAATTGGGTGTCAGAACAAATTAAACCAGAACTATCACTAGAAGCTAAAATGATGAAACTGAGGTTATCATACTTTGGACACATCATGAGAAGACATGATTCACTAGAAAAGACAATAATGCTGCGAAAAACAGAAGGGAATAGAAAAAGAGGAAGGCCAAACAAGAGATGGATTGATTCCATACAGGAAGCCACACACCTGAACTTACAAGATGTGAACAGGGTGGTTCATGACAGATGCTCTTGGAGGTCACTGATTCATAGGGTCGCTATAAGTTATAATCGACTTGAAGGCACATAACAACAACAACAAACCTCCCTGATAGACTGTGGGAATGCTGTGGACACAATATATTTCAACTTTAGCAAAGCTTTTGACAAAATGCCACATGATATTCTGATTAGCAAGCTAGCTGAATGTGGACTGGATGGAACAGCTATTGGGTGGATCCACAGTTGGCTACACAATCATATTCAGAGTGCTAATCAATGGTTTCTTCTCAACCTGGGGGGGGTAACTAGCGGGCTACTATAGGGCTTTGTCTTGGACCCAGTGCTCTTCAACATTTTTATTAATGACTTGGATGAGGAGGGGCAGGGAATGCTTATCAAACTTGTAGATGATGCAAAATTTGGAGGAATACCTAATTCCCTGGAAGACAGAAACAAAATTCAAAGGGATCTTAATAGGCTGGAGCATTGGGCTAAAAACAGCAGAATGAAATTTAACAGGGATAAGTGTAAAGTTCTACACCTAGGAAAAAGAAATCAAATGCAGTTATTAAGATGGGGGATACTTGGCTCAGCAATACTACATGCAAGAAGGATCTTGGGATTGTTGTTGATCACAAACTGAATATGAGCCAACAGTGTGATGTGGCTGCAAAAAAGGCAAATGCTATTTGAAGCTGCATTAACATTTGGAGGCAATATGCCTCTGAAGGCCAGTTGCGCTTATTTATTTTATTTATCTATTAAACTGATATCCCGCCCTTCCTCCCTGAAGGGTCCTGCTTGCAGGCTTCCTATTATGGTTGGGGTGAGGAACTAGATGTTCTTATGTCCTTAAGGGAACCTGAAAACTACTGAAAGGTACCAGGAGAACAGATGGGCCCAACTCCTGCTGTGCAGCTCCCAGCACGGGCGGATGAAGCAGGGTGGCCAAGGCAAACTAAGACTCCGAGCCCTGGCCTGAGGCAGGATTGGACCAGATGCGAGGATCCGCTTCATTTACCCAGGAATGTTGGATGCAGACCCATGGGTGCTCTCTAGCCCAGTGCTGTCTGCACTGGCAGCGGCTCTCAGGGCTTCAGGCAGGGGTGTCTCTCAGCCCTACCTGGAGATGCCGCTGAGGACTGAACCTGGGCCCTTCTGCATGTGCAACAGTTTCCCTAAAAATAAAGTAAGATTCTAGTCCTTATGGTTCTGAATGAAGGGTGATTTAAACAGTGAGCTGCTTTATACTGAGTTAGGCCATTGGTCCATCTGGTTCAGCATCAGCACTGTCTACAGCGACTGGCAGCGACTGTCCATGTTCTCTACCACTGAGTTACGGCCATCTTCCCTTGATTTAAAAGGGGGGGACGGGCTCTGGCCTGCAGGTCCCCCAATATCACCTGCTCCACAGGCTCTTCTCAGGCGGGAGGGTGTTCAGCACTGGGCAGTCTCTGCTTGAGGAGAATTTTGAAAGTGCACATTGGGCAAGCTGGCAGCTGACCCAAGGCATCTCCTCAGGACACTGACCCACAGACAAAGCCAGCTGGGGCCTCAGGTTGATTTGGCTGCTGGTGGTCAATGGCTCTTGACAGACAGAAAGAGGTTTCCTACTCTGCTGCGGGGGGCTTTGCACGCACACTGAGAGGTTTAACTTCCAGAGTCTTGAGTGGAGGCAACTCAATGCTGAAAAAAGACTAGAAACTTGTTAGCAGAGTTAGGTTTGGGATCAAGAGCAGACCCAGCGCTGATGTGTGTGTGTGTGTGTGTGTGTGTGTGTGTGTGTGTGTGTGTGTGAGAGAGAGAGAGAGAGAGAGAGAGAGAGAGAGAGAGAGAGACTTTCCCTGTGAAGTAGCAGACTTTTACGCTGCAGCAATAACTGAGGATTCAGACTTAGTAAAATAAGGAACAGCTTGCTTCATTGAAGGAAATACACAATAGATAGGAAAGGGATTCTAGTTCTAGTAAACTACCTGCATTGGAGGTTCATGGACCTGACATGGCCTTTGCCCTCATGCTGCAGGTGAGAGAGACAAAGCAAAGACATCTCTTCTCTTCAAGAGACAGCGAAGAAGCAGGAAGGAGAGAGTTGGAAGGTGTGGTCAGCATTCCTAAGAGGTATCAGTTTTCAGGAACGAAGATGAGCATATGACCAAAGGAAAGGCACAGCCTAGCAACCTGGAGGTCTCCTCTCTGTCTCCCTCCAGACATGGAAACACCCAAATCGAGTTGCATTTCCACAATTCCAACACAAGTGATGCTTAAAATGGAAACTGTGATTTATCAGGGACAGGGATTAGGAAACAGACATTGTTCCTGGGGAACCTGGCCATCTGCAAGATTCTTTCTTTATTTTAAGACCCACTCTGCACCCACCTGTTCCCGGGGCTGCCAGCTTTCTTTGGGTGGCAGCCAGAAATTCAAGACGTAGAACTTTCATTGTCACAGATATGAGGGGACGGGCCTGTTCACCTGCTGAAGTTCCATACACACACAAACCCAGCTGGAAAAATCACATGGCAACCTCATCCTGCTATACATTTTGCTTATTTAAACATTTGGTTTTCAACAATCCAAGGAGCAGTGGCAGACATGGAACCACCAGCTTTCCACAATCAGAAAAGGAAGAGGGGGCACCCAGGGTGTGAGTGTGTGTGTGTGTGTGTGTGTGATGGAATTTCCTCCCCCAAGGTGTGGTGATGGCCAGAGACTGCTGAGCCCCATCTCTCAGGCCTCTCTCTCTCTCTCTCTCTCTCTCTCAGGCCTCTCTCTCTCTCTCTCTCTCAGGCCTCTCTCTCTCTCTGGCCTCTCAGGCCTCTTTCTCTCTCTCTCTGGCCTCTCAGGCCTCTCTCTCTCTCTGGCCTCTCAGGCCTCTCTCTCTCTCTCTCTGGCCTCTCTCTCTCTCTCTCAGGCCTCTCTTCTCTCAGGCCTCTCTCTCTCTCTCTCAGCCCCCCCCTCTCTCTCAGGCCTCTCTCTCTCTCTCTCTGGCCTCTCAGGCCTCTCTCTCTCTCTGGCCTCTCAGGCCTCTCTCTCTGGCCTCTCAGGCCTCTCTCTCTCTCTCTCTCTCAGGCCTCTCTTCTCTCAGGCCTCTCTCTCAGCCCCCCTCTCTCTCTCAGCCCCCCTCTCTCTCTCAGGCCTCTCTCTCTCAGCCCCCCCTCTCTCTCAGGCCTCTCTCTCTCTCTCTCTCAGGCCTCTCTCTCTCTCTCTCTCTCTCTCTGCAATCAGCCGCAGTCCAACCTGCTCCAGCTCCTGCCACCCAGCAGCCTTCTGCTTCCAAACGAGATTCCAAACTGCTCTATCGGCCGCGATGCAAACCGCAGCCAGAAACGCCCATCGCGGCCGCTCCTCCCACCCAGCAGCCATGCGTGTCAATCACGCATGCGTGCCTGAGGGGGACGTCCAAAAGCCGGAGATCAGCCTCTTCACACCAAATATGGCTGGAGGCCAGAGACGGCCCACTTTTGCTGGAGACTCCGGCAGAAAACCGGAGACCTGGCAACCCTAGTTTCGACCTGTGGGAAACCAAGTTCAGATTTATTTATTTATTGTTCACTCGGTAGCTCTGGATAAATCACTGAACATCTATCTTTATGGATTACCCAAAGTATCATGGTTTCTGTTATCTCTGCAGTTGGTTCCCACACCACTCCTTTTAAATTCCTCTATCTTCTGTCCACATGATTAGGGAAAATTGTGTCTTTATGTTTGATCTTAGCAACTCACCACCCACCCCAAAATGGGGTTTCTATTGCATGGTAATCTTCCCTAATCTCTTCAGTGGAAAACCAAAAACAATCACATCGGAACAATCACACTGAGTAATGTATTAACAAGGCTTGTCTTTCAGACTAATTTAACATTACCCATTAGTTGTGAGCATAAAAGAAGGTAAGGACTGAAAGTCACTTTGTATTCTGAAGAATGCTTTAGGAATGGTACTAGTGATGATCCAAACAAAGTGAATGAATTAATGAAACATGAAAACACAAATTTGGTTTGTAGTTTATATTGATATGTTGATACCTCATGCTGCAAAACTAGGTAGGAAACTAAAATCAAAGAAAATGTCTTAAGGAATATTACTATACATGCAAAGGACTTCTCAAACTCCTTTGATAAATCAGTGCTCAAAATTATGTCATGAATATTATATGTGAGTGAGAGACCCTTATTGATTTTAGCCTCAATAATAAAGAAAGCCCTGTGGGACTTGCAATCTGTCCATGGTAACTTTGAAAAGATTCCTAATAAAAATAGTCACTAATAGGCAAAAAACCTTGCAGTATAAGAATGTACCTATAGGCAACAGATATTTCTATCAAACTTTAAAAAGCAGGGAAATTGGGCAGCTATAGTGAATGCACCAGGGAAGCAGGAGACCTGATCTCCTCTCTAAGATATAATTGCCACCACTCACCCTATGCTCAGAGGTACATGTTACCAAATTCTTCCAAACTACACAGGAAGTGGATTGGACTGTCAAAGACCAACCCAAATTGTGTTTTGCATTTTTACAAATTTGTAGGGCAGTACAATATCTCAGAGAAGAGGTCAGGTCTCCTGCTCCCCGGGTGCATTCACTATAGCTGCCCAAATTCTCTGCTTTTAAAAGTTTGATAGAAATATCTGTTGCCTATAGGTACATTCTTAATCCACAAGGTTTTTTTGCCTATTAGTGAATTTCCCTGCTTTTTAGTCCGGGAGGTAAGAAATGGGATCCTGTGCAACTTTGCTGAGAATGGATAGATTGTTTGCATGCTTATTGAGTTCAGTGGGATTTACTCCCCTGCAATCATGCTTAGGAGAGGTGAAACTGACCATGGGGAGAGAAGCCTGGAGTGGGCAGGGAAGGAAGAATGAAGAGGGGAGGAGAGGAAGAAGGGAGAGGAGAGGAGAGGGGAAGAAGAGGAAAGGCAGGTCTGATCATTTGCTTGCTTATTAATTTCAATGGGATTCACTCCTGTGCAATCATGGCTAGGATAGGTAAAACTGACCATGGGAGAGAAGGGGGGAGGGGAGAGTAGAGGGAAGGAAGAAGGGGGAGAGGGGAGCAGAAGGAGTGTGAGGGGAAGGAGGGGATTGGAAGGGGAGGGTGGAGGGATGAGGGAAGGGCAAAAGGGAGGTGATGGGAGGGAGCAGGAGGGGAGGGCAGATTTGCATACTTATTGAGTTCAATGGGATTTACTTCCTTGAAATCATGCTTGAAAATGAAATGGACTGCCTTCAAGTCGATTCTGACCTATGGCGACCCTATGAATAGTAAGCAGTATTCAGAGGTGGCTTACCATTGCCTTCCTCTGAAGCTGAGAGGCAGTGAGTGGCCCTAGGTCACCCAGTGAGCTTCATGGCTTTATGGGGATTTGAACCCTGGTCTCCTAGGTTGTAGTCCTAGGATAGGTAAAACTGACCATGGGGAGGGGGAGGGGAGAGGGAGGAGGGGATTGGAAGGGGATGGGGAGGGGAAAGGAGGGGTGGAGGAAGGGGCAAGAAGGAGGGGATAGGAAGGAGGAGGAGGGAGGGCAAGTTTAATCATTTTCATGCTTTTTGAGTTCAGTGGGATTTACTCCTGTGCAAACATGCTTAGGATAGGTGAAACTGACATGGGGGAGGGGAGGGGGAGGAAGAGGGCAGGAAGGGGAGGGGAGGAGATTGGGTGGGTGGGCACTGGGCAGAGGGGAAGCATTGTGAACAGTATCATTCTTTTTCAGGGTTTTCCCCACTTTTTTATTCTACAGCAGGCACATTTAGCCTCCCACCTAAATTTAAACCAAAGCTGTCCCTGGCCACATCCACACCAGACCTTTATTTCACTTTGGACAGTCATGGCTTCTCCGAAAGGATCCTGGAAAGTGTAGTTAGTGAAAGTTGCTGTGAGTTGCTAGGAGATGCTGTGTTCCACTCACAGAACTTGAATCAGAGC
Source organism: Rhineura floridana (assembly GCF_030035675.1). Lineage (NCBI taxonomy): Eukaryota > Metazoa > Chordata > Lepidosauria > Squamata > Rhineuridae > Rhineura > Rhineura floridana. The sequence goes on from NC_084481.1 coordinate 66,741,943, forward strand.
GGCTGACAGCTAAACCACTCTGGCCACTGGAGCTCTGTCAGGGGAATAAGAGTCTCCTTTCAGCACCCATCACAAATTACACTTCCCAGGATTCTCTGGGGGAAGCCATGATTGTCTAAAGTGAAATAAAGGCCTGGTGTGGGTGTGGCCTCCTGATTAGGCAAGCCCAGCAGCTGTAAATCTGGCTTTTAGAACACTGACATTTGGTTCTTACTGAGAATGCCCAACATCACTGGGTTCCAGCCAAAATTTCTTAAATTAATTAAAAACCAGCCAGGCATTTTTTAAACTTTTAATCTGCAGAAGATGATGGTCAGAGTATGGGGCAAGGTCAGTAATAGGATTACAGGTACTCTGTGAACATGGGTGATTTTCAATTAATTTCAACAGATTATGAGAACTCTGACAGAAAAGAATCCAAAAGGGGTCTGGTTTTTCTCTCTCTCTTTTTACACTTTGAACTCTTGATTCTCTTTGACTTTTTTGTGTATCACCATGGAAATTTAGAGGGTCATTAATCAAGCGTTTGTGAGTTCAGGACTATAAGTTTTTTAAGGTTTTGATTTGAAATGAGTTTATGGGAAGGATCAGAATGGCATGGGGGTATTTTCAATTTAATATTGCAGAATGCTAAAAATCCATGCTCACTACAATATACAGCCACTCTTGTGGTTATATAATTACAAAGTCGTGCTCCTTTGCTTACTGGATTTGTGAGTATGTGATTTTTGAAGGTTTCTAAACATTTTAGCTCTTTGCAAACTTTGCTGTATGCTGGGGGGCAATCTGTTGCCTGCCACCCCAGACCATTGCAGAGCAGTGACAAACATAAGATGTCCTAACAGGCATGTGCCGAGGAATACATATATGCCTTTGACTCACACTACCTTTGAAAGAAAGTGGGGGGGGGACTTAATGTCAGGATGGGCTGGTGATGTGTTGTGATTTCAGATTTTAATAGAGGCATGCAATACACTAATATTTATCTGATGCTGATAAGTGTGTGCATCTTCTACTTTCATCACACATTTCCACACCAGTTAGTTTTACATTACATCTTTGTCAAAATTCAACAGTTTAGTTTATTGCTTTGTAAATGTACAACAAGTACCTAAAAGTCATAAAATTGTCAATGTACATTTATAGAGTGAATTTCATTCTTTATCAAGGCTTTTTCAGCTGTATTTTTCAGTGGCAGAAGATTGATATCCCTTGAAATTCAGGAGGGTTTTTTTATATAAATATAAATGGCAATTTATTTTTTGTAGTTATTTAAATCTATGCCCTATAGTATGGATATGGTTTATAATACCTGTAGTCAAGTTTCTTTCTTTCTTTCTTTTAAAGATGACTTTAAAAACCCGGCTAGGCCAATTTACATTCTACTGGAAAGAAAAATGTTTCTGTGCTGAGCCTTGTCTGCCAAATTTCATCTCAGAGGGTATTTTAATGGGCAACTTGCATCTCCCCCTCCCCTCCCACTGAAACTATGTTTGTAATGGAAATTCTGACAGTAGCACCTTCTGTAGAGCAGCAAAAATAGCACCTGTATAATGACAAAGAAATGATGATAAACACAAAACATTAGAAAACAGACTCTGACAGATTTGTAGCCTTTACATTTGTCAGAAACCTAGTAAAAGGAAGTGGAAAATATACAAAGTTTTAAGATTTTAAATTTTGAAAAAGCCACCAAACATTTTCTGTGATGGGAAAACTAGCAACCTAATATGGTACATCAGGCACAATAAAGAAATATTTTATTCTGAATATACCACACCTTGTTTTCTATAGAAATGATAATTTATAGCATAGTATCTCAAATTGTTAATATAATATTGGAAAAATGCGTCTGAGTCTTTTGCTGTATGGTCTTAGGGCTTCTAATTATTTTAAGCTTGGATGACTCCAGATGTTGACGTTCTACAACTCCCAACATCTCTGAACATTGGCCATGCTGGCTGAGCTCCCCACCCCAGTGTAAGCCCGTACTTGTTCTGTCATGAGCTAGGGAACTGCAAGGACAGCATGAGGCCCCTCCCCAAGTGGAGTGTTGTTGGACTATTGGATGACTATGGGCCCTTGTGAGTTTGACTGGCTCTTGTCTTCTCCCCCAATTTAGGAAATGAGGCATATTTTCAGCTGCTGGATGGCCTCTTGGTGCTGATAACTTCTTGGTTACTGCACTCCAGACACTATACATTCCATTAGTATACAAATGGTACTTTCCTAAAATACCAATCACAGGTTGAAGAAAACAATGTAATGTCTCAGAAAACAAGCATTGTTAGAGCATTAGATTCTCATCTTCACTGTTATTGTTTAACCGAGCCACAGATGTACAATTATGTTACATATGCTTTCATCTGCACTTTGGTTCTATGTTAAATTTAAAGTAATGTATGCAGAAAGAATTGCTTGATTACTTCTAAGGCAGTTTGATGCAACAGATGTAGATTTGTCATGGTTGGAGGGGAAATGATGTTGCTAAGTCTATCACCTGCTGATAATATTTCAATTCTCAATTCCCTTGGTAATAAAAAAGAATATTATTTCTTGGCAACTCAGTTGCTACAGATGATGTTCAGCTCCTTTTGAAGTAAGTTTCCAATTTTATTCTGCTGCGAAGAAATGAATGAGTCTGTCTTGGACTGGATGTCCCTGCATGCATACACACACACAAACACACCGATTTCTATATATCCTTTGCATCCCCGTTAAATTTGTGCATCTGAAAGGTTTGAAATTCATTCAGTGTCTAAAGGTTGGAATACACAGAGAACCTATTATTTCCACTTTGACTCCATAATCTTAAATCTTCCACTCTCATACTATAATTCTACCAAAAAAAAATTAAAAAAAATTCAGAATCTGCTCCCCATGGTCATCCCCATAGCTCTCATGTTATTCATAGACCAGAATGACCCACTTCTCCTGCTGCATCTTTTTTTTGACATACAGTATTTTATTCTGATATTTCAATATGATGACAGCAAGATGGACCAGCAGATCACTAGAAGACAGAGGCAATGTCAATTTTATAGAATCTTACAATAATAGAGTTGAAAGGGGCCTATAAGGCCATCAACTCCAACCCCCTGCTTAGTGCAGGAATTCAACTTAAAGTACACCCGAACCAGGTGACTGTCCAGCCTCCTCTTGAATGCTTCCACTGTTGGAGAGTCTACCACCTCCCTAGGTAATTGGTTCCAGAACTAGATGCAGTACTAGAGATGAGGTCTAACCAGTGCCAAATAGAGGAGAAATAGTACTTCATGCAATTTGGAAACTGTACTTCTGTTAATGAAGCCTAAAATAGCATTTGCCTTTTTTTGCAGCCACATCACACTGTTGGCTCATATTCTGCTTGTGATCAACAACAATCCCAAGATCCTTCTCACATGTAGTATTGCTGAGCCAACTATTCCCCATCTTATAACTGTGCATTTGGTTTCATTTTCCTAGGTGTAGAACCTTGCACTTATCGCTGTTAAATTTCATTCTGTTGTTTTCTGCCTAATGCTCCAGCTATAAAGATCACTTTGAATGTGTTTCTGTCTTTCAGGGTATTAGCTATCCCTTCCAATTTTGTATCAGCTGCAAATTTGATAAGCATTACCTGCACCTCCTCATCCAAGTCAATAAAAATGTTGAAGAGCACTGGGCCCAGGACTGAGCCCTGCAGTACCCTGTTCATTCTCTTCCCACACTTTGAAAAGGAACCACTGATAAGCATGCTCTTTGAGTACGATTCTGTAAGCATACTCTTGAATCCATCTGATAGTTGTTCCAGCCCACATTTAACTAACTTGCTAATCAGAATATCATGCGGCATTTTGTCAAACGTTTTGCTGAAGTCAAGATATATTATGTCCACAGCACTCCCACAGTCTACCCAGGAGGTTACCTTATCAAAAAAATGAGATAAGATTAGTCTGGCAGGATTTGTTCTTGATAAATCCATGTTGGCTTCTAGTAACCACTGCATTGTTTCCAAGGTGCTTTATGATCTGCTCCAGAATTTTCCCAGGGATTGATGTCAGGCTGACTGGTCTGTAATTCCCAGGTTCCTCCTTTTTGCCCTTTTTGAAGGTAGGGCAACATTAGCCCTCCAGTTATCTGGCACTTTACTCATCCTCCACAAATCTGCAAAGATAACAGGCATTGGTTCTGAGAGTTCTTCAGCCAGTTGCTTCAATACTCTAGGATGCAGTTCATCTGGCCCTGCAGATTTGAACTCATTCAGCAATTAGGTATTCCTTGACCATTTGTCTATCAATCTCAAGCTGTGATGCTGCCCCTTCAACTTCATGTTTGCCAGAAGGGTCACAGACCCTCTTTTGGGAGAAGACAAAGCCAAAGTAGGAATTGAACACTTCTGCTTTTTCTTTGTCATCTGTTATCATTTTGCCATCCTCATTGAGTAGCTCTACCACCATTTCTTTTCTCTGACTTTTACTACGGATGTACCTAAAGAAACCTTTTTTGTTGCTTTTAGCATCCCTCGATAACCTCTGTTCATTCTCACCTTTAGCCTTCCCGACACTATCCCTGCAATTCCATATTATATTTCTGTACTCTTCCTTTGTAGCCTGGCCTTCTTTCCACTTCCTGTATGTGTCCTTCTTTTGTTTTCAGGTCATCTCTAATCTTCTGCTGTCTTTCACCTTTTTTCCTTGTTGGCATTGTTTGCAATTGTGCCTTTAGATTTTCCTTTTTTAGAAACTTCCACCCATCTTGGACTCCTTTTCTCATTAGGGTCACTTGTCATGGAATCTTACTTATCATTGTTCAGAGTTTATGAAAATTGGATTTCCTGAATTCCAGGGTACACGTATGGGTACTCTCAGCTTTTGCTTCCTTTAAAATCAAGAACCCAAGTATAACATGGTCACTTCCACCCAGAGTTCCTGTAACTGCCCCTTCATCTATTAAGTCATCTCTCTTGGTTAAAATCAAGTCAAGGATAGCTGATCCTCTAGTTCCTTCCAACACTTTCTGTATGAGAAAGTTATGTCCAGCACAAATCAGGAATTTCTTGGAAGAGCCGTGTTTGGCAGAATTTGTCTCCCAATAAATATTGGGGTAATTGAAGTCCCCCATTACTACTACATCATGCCTCCTTTGGCCATTTCCTAAAGTTTCATCCTCATCTTCTCCTTGATTGGGTGGTCAGTAGTAGACTCCAATCACCATGTTCCTTTTATTCCTTGCCCCATATATTTTAATCCAGATACTCTCAGTGGGGCTACCAAGCTCATCCTCCTATTTTTCTATGCAGGGATATATTTAACATATAGTGCGACTCTACCTCCCTTTCTATCCCTTCGGTTCTTTTTGATCAAGTTATATCCTTCAATTGCTGTATCCCAGTCATGAAAGTCATCCCACCAAGCTTCAATTATACCTATTAAGTCACATTTACCCTATATTAAGAGTACATTTAACTCATTATTCTCCATTCCTTGGCCAGGTGTATAAGAGACACAGTGTTTTTTATAAATATTATAACATTTTATGTATCAGGCTGAAATGGGAATGCTTAAATGCCAGGTTCCTCCCAAAATGTTTTGTTTAGTGCACATTTTAAAAATATATTTATTTATAAGATTTATTGACTGCTTTTCAAATGAAAAGTTTCCCAAAGTGGGTTACAAAACACTCACATGCAAAAACAAGTAAACCATAATATTTTAAAACCAAATTAAAAGCAGACATTTCATTACTTTTTAAACAATACAAATATTACTAATGTCAGCATGAACTGAAGTGTTACACTTATCCCACAATAAGTTGCATTATATCATTGTACCCGCAACAACTACATTATTAGGATAATAAGGTCCCATTATTATCCCTCCTCAGTATGCATTATACATCGAGGGGGGAAAGTATTATTCGGTCACACAATTTTAATCTTTACTTTGCTCTACTATGGCATAGATTAGGATTTTTATGATTATGGAAAGGTGAGGGGGTGGGATGGGAGTATCCAACATGCCTTGTTGACAAAGTATGAGAGGAAAAGACACTTAAACTAACCTTCCCTCCAGTTCAGGAGCATAAGCTATGTTATATTCTGGTGCGTGAGCTTTTTAAAAGTAGACATTTCAAGATTCCGTTATGCAGTAATTACTGCCTAAAGTGCTTTTTTTTTTTACAGTTAGACATTTTGAACATTGAAAAAAGGATGGAGGGGGTGGCAATCCAAACCATATATTTTATACACCCTCATAAACTGAAAAAGAATGGAAAACTAAGTTCAAATGGGTTAAAAAAACATTTCAGACTGTTAAAAGTATGAACCTAATTGATGTTTGATGGAACAAATCCTTACTGGAACAAAAGGAGTTAAAAACTGAGAGTGATAATTTTTTTTACTCCAAGGTTTGGTACCAGCAGCATATATAGTGGAGAAAACACTGCTTAAGAATCTGCTTATTTCAGAGCTGCAAAAAAAAATTTTAGCATCAAGGAACATGAGAGACCTCTTAAATGCACTGCCTTCCTGCACTGCAGATTTATCCTTGTAGCAGCCATATCTAATATATTTCTTTGTCAGCTTCCCCCATTCAAGATGGGATCATCTTAAAAGCCATTGACATAAATTGTTGTGGAGAAGATCGATTAGTTTAAAAGGTTTTTCCTTTTAACAGATCAGATAGTCATTATATTTCACCATTTGGTATATGGAATTTCCATTCAATACTTCAGCATTTCATCACGTATTTAAACACTCATTCACTTCAATGAATTTCACCTGTATGTTGTACTTTATATGAACTTCCAGAATATTTTGTCCCATTATTTTGATGCAGCACTTTCTTACCGGAGTTCCTAGCATTGAGCTTAATTGGTCATGATACTTGCATAAACACTGAAACGCATGAAACTGAAAGCTGGTCCCAACCTATCCTTTGGACAGCAGTGCCTTCTGACATCCAGATCTTTATGGTCTCATTCAAGAATAGACAATGTGGTGAAGTCCAGGAGTTGTTGGACACATCTCCCATCAGTCTGAGCCCACATGGCCAATAGTCCCACGATGACGATGGGAGTCTAGCAAGATTAGAAAGGCACCACACTGAATACCTCTTCATTGATGGAAAGTAGTGGTTTCTTGAAGGAAGGAAGAAACTATGACAGAGGGTGGACTAGCTGGTTTGTGTACCTCATGTTCATGTTTCATATGCATAGTAAATCAACACAACCTACAACCAAATTGGCTTGCTAAAGGCCAAAGTATGCATTAGCTAGAGAACCACAATTGAACTTGCTAACGTTTCAAAACTGAAATACAGTCCTCTGCAACTCAGGAGGAGGGTGGGAGAGACACTGCAGATCTGTTGGAGGTAGAGAAATGAGGTATCTAACACAATTTTCTCTTCTCTCCTCCAGGTTGTTGTTAGTCACACAAAAGGGAGAATATAGAGGTATGTGTAGATTAAAAGGATTACCCTCCTCTCCCAACTGCCACTCAAGGAAAGTGCATGGTACTATGTCCTCATTCAGCTGTAATAGTCAATAATTTTGAATGAATCATACACTTCCAACCATGACTATTAAAACAAACAAATGAAACAATTGAGGGTTCAACAATATACACATGGTGCTTTAAAATTATCCTGTGACAATGAGTTTGGACAGGCTTCACAAAATATTAACAAATTATTAAATAATAATAATAATGGTATTTATATGTGTATATGTGTATAAAATAGCATTAATTGGTCATTTAGAGTTGCACATGAAATATATAAAGTGCAATGCTGTCTCTGTGACTCAGAAGGGGAAAGAATCTGTTTCTAAATGAACTATCAAGAAAGGAACAATGATCTATGTTCTCTTGCTGAAATTCATGTTTCAGCTGCACATTGCACTGTCTATTGCAAGAATGATCCATGCAACAAATTAGGCACTCCTGTGTGGCAGCAACCCACAGCCTACAGTGTTCCTCAGTCTAACAGATAACTTCGGGATCAACATGTGAGCATAGCAAAGGAACCCGTTTCACTTTTAGTACCTACTTTGAAATATCTGTAAGTCTGAGCTACTACAAATTATATGTAATATTGACTCTTACAGACTGATCTTACAGGCAATTGTCCTGGCACAGCAGGGCATAAAATAATGCACACAATCCTGAACATTTGTACAAATTGCAAATCCAGAAATAACCAGGGCAGTGCACATATAGCCATAAGCCATTGCCCAAATATAGTACCATTGGAAAGGTGGTAGGGAAGACATAGAATTTACAACGCCCCCTTTAAGGATACTCTATGGGCTTTTCAGGCTGGAGCTGCTGTACACTACTAAAGCAGATCAATAAGCTGTCCCAGATAATTCACAAACTAGTATTGCTTTGTTAGCTACACAAAAAATGTGATTCATGAAATGTTGTATTTATTGCCAGCATCATTTGTGGATGTCAAAAATATGTATTTATGTTGCATTTTTAAAAAAAAGTTATCTAGCTCTAAGTGACTCTTGTAAAAAACCAGGGCTTAAAATTTATGAACCGACTTTGCCCTAAGAATGCTGTTCTAATGAAAATTATATATATAGTTTCCAGGTCACCACTCATTTACTTTCTCTGCTTTATGTGTTTACAGTACTTCCACTATATCTCCAAATAATCAAGTAACGTAACAATTCAAATGCCAAATTACCAATAAGTAATAAGAAACGAAAGGCAAGATAAGGATAAACTACTAACAAAAGAACAAAAAATCACAATATTTTCCTGTGCTCTACTTAGTTATTTCCAAAACAGAGTGCTGAATATAAGTTTTAAAGCTGAATATAAGTTTTAAAGAATATGAATCATCCAAAATTTGGAACAACTCAAGAATGAGTTGCTCAAAAGGAATCCATTAGTGCATGTTAATACTGCCCCAGTGCATTCTGGGTTAGGACTTAGGAGATCAGCCAAGCTCTCACTGCAGTGTAGGCATGTTCAATAAATCTGATAAGTATAAAGCTTTAGTGCTTTAACTCAAGTAGCTTTTTGGAAACTGGAACATGGAGTGAATTGTAGGGCATTTACTAGAAATAATGACATGTAACAAGTCCATATATTACAAAGATCAGATACTATTACTAAATAAATCACAAACAAACACTGAGGAATATTAGAACTCTGATCTCCAGAAAGTGGTGTCGACCACTGGAGGTTAAAAAATTGTTTTTATAATGTGCTAGTAAAACCCATATTCTGTCTTGATCAACCAGCAGAAGGTAATTGAGTTCACTCATTCAAGTACAGCTTGCTGCAATTCTCTGCAGATTGTTAGGAAACTACAGGAAATCAGAAGGAAAGTGCCGTCCTCTATTTCATCATTTTCAGACTCTCTTCATGCATTGTTTTAAGGTGTTGCGTAAGAATGCAAAATGTGAATGTGAATGTGAATGTATATTCAAGTATACTTTTACCAACAGGCGGCATTGGCTGTAGATTCTTCTTGAATGCACACTTGGTGGCAAACCCAGATTTTCTCCTGTGTAATATGAAAACAGCCTGCAGAGTTTTGCAGAGGCATAACAGATTGCACCTCCAGTGGCCAAATAGAGAACCCGAATTACTTTTTTTTATATAAAAAACTACATTTTCCTTATTCTAGCACCAATTTCCTGTTACAATTGATATTCTAATCATATCTATATTGAGTGTGTCCAGATGGTGTTATAATGTGTTTTCTTCACATGTTTCAAGCGTTACTGCTGTAATATGCAGTACAAAAGTATTGAAGCTTGCACTGTTACATCAGTGGTACCAGTAGATTGTACCTTTGGTACACAGGTTTTTTTGAGTGGTACCCTTCTGCATCTTCATACTGCTCATAATTATGAATCAGTCAGGGTCCTTGTTACAAGGACATAGTTAACTACAGCTCCCAGTGCTGTAGTGGTAAATTTTGAAGCACAGGAGCTCATCATGACAGCCCCTATAGTCATGCCCCCTCCCTGCCAGGAGAGTCCATAGTTGTGCCAGCTGTGTTGAACCATATGTACTTCAAAGAGCATCATTACATAGTATAATACTCTCTGTATTAGGATCAGTTGATTATACAGGTCTCCTGCTCCCCTGGTGCATTCACTATAGCTGCCCAATTTCCCTGCATTTTAAAGTTTGATAGAAATATCTGTGGGCTATAGGTACGTTCTTAAACTGCAAGGTTTTTTGCCTATTAGTGAACAGTCATAGAATAGTCAGCTGGCAAAAGATGGGTAAATGTTGGCTGGGGAGGCTTGGGATTCACATCCTAATCAGCTGTGAAGTTCACTGTTGGCCATTCTCTGGTCTAGCCTACCTAAGAAAGAGAACATGTGCCATGCCAAACCTATCTTCCAGTCACCCTCTCCCAAGTTTACAACATTGACAAATACTTCTTTGGAAGATGAATCCTTATCAATCCTGCTGTGAAAATACACCAGAGCTGCACTTCACCATAGTCCTGGTTCACTGTACTACTGTACCACAGTACAATCATGTATTTTACCCTTTTGTATGCATTCACTTGTATGTATTTTAAAACAACTGTTTTAAAATATGTTTTCAAAGGTACCCCAACAATTTGAAGGCTAACATGTTTCCATTTTCACAATGCATCCAAAAACATTTTATAGACATAAGCCAATTCACAAATGAGTCTGTTAGCTGAATTTAACTGGATCATCTGTGAACAAGTTGAATGGATAACCTTGTGGCACTGACACTTTGACATTCCTACCCCTTAGATAGGCACCATCTCTGTTATCTTTTTGGCACCTAATGGAGACCTTCCTCTTTCAACAAGCCTTTTAAGCAGAGACCTTATCCCAGTCTGTTTTCAAAGATGTTTTTTAAAAATGTTTTGTTTTGCTATGTTTTAAAGGCTTTTCTTTTTAAGATGTTTTAGAGTGCTTTTAATGTTTTTGTTTGCCACCCTGAGCTCCTTCTAGGAGAAAGGGCAGGATATAAATTTTATTATTATTATTATTATTATTATTATTATTATTATTATCCTTTCACATAGACTAAGGTTGCAAAGATCTGTCAATTTCATTTCTCTCAGTGTCTCATTTTTCAATCTCAAATTCAGTTCTCTACATTTCTGCAGCAATTTGCAATTTTTTTAAAAAAAATCCTCATGAAAATTCTCTAACATTTTAGTGAAAAATTCTCCTAATAAACACTTTTTAAGGCAATTTTGGCTAATGTGCACATTTTTACAAGCAATTTCTCATCATATTATGCATTTTTGTATGTTATTTTCACTCATATACTCATTTCTATGCACACTTTCTCCATCATATGCATTTTTGTAAATATTGTTCGGTTGGCGAATAGCACTGCAAAATTCAAATAAGTACAAATTACAAAGGATGGCTATGTTTCCATTCTTACATTGTTTCAAAAAGTGCAAATTTGATAGATTCAGCTTTAAATGCAAACTGAATTGAAATTTTCACCCATCTCTAGTTTAGACCTGCAAGATACCTGGGTTAAAAAGTAACCTCTGCCTCTATAAAGCATTGTGTAAAGTAACTCACAGAGAGGATTCCTCTGTGATTGCAGGAGAAATAATAGAGACTAAATTGAATTCATCAGTATTTGACACTTTCAATTTTCTTTAAATCTGAACTACTTTTTTGTGATGTTCTAATTATCTGCTTGCATTTATGTCCCAGCTATAGTCAAACTGTTTTGGTTAATAGTTTTTTTTTTTTAATGACAAGTACACACTGGTAAACCAGATGACAGTTTTGCAAATTGACACAGATAACCCAGCATTTGTCAACCACCTTAGTGAAAAAAGCTTGTAAACATCCTTCGCAAGAGGTATCACTGGCAGAAGAATTGAACATGATGGGGGGGGGAATCAATGCATTTTAATGAGAGCCTAAACCAGATGAAAGAATCATAAGAAAGATATTTTTCACTAAAACAACAGCAGACAAGATGACCGGTAAAACAGGTACTTGTACAATATGTTATTAAAATGACTGAAACATAACAATAATAGAAAAGGCCATGAAAATATCTAAATGCATGAAACTAACTTCTGCAAGAGTTCCAAAGAACTCTTGATCATTAACGGGAGACATGTAGTGAAAATGGAAATGTACTACCTTCAGGTCAATCCCGACTTAAGGCTATCCTATGAATAGTGTTTTCATTGTAAGCGGTATTCAGAGGGGGTTTACCATTGCCTCCCTCTGAGGCTAGTCCTCCCCAGCTGGCTAGGGCCTGCTCAGCTTGCCACAGCTGCACAAGCCAGCCCCTTCCTTGTCTGCAACTGCCAGCTGGGGAGCAACTGGGCTCCTTGGGACTGTGCAGCTTGCCCATGGCAGCACAGGTGGCAGGGCACGTAACTCCTGAGCCACTCACTGTGGAGGTGATCTTTAGCTGGCCCTTTACACCTAGGAGACATGAGCGGGAATTTGAACTCGCAGACTCTGGACTCCCAGCCAGGCTCTCCTCCCCACTGTGCTATACCATCAATGCATAATTATGATCTACCCAGTTAGATGGATAAGTTCGCCTAGTGGTATTCTGCGCCTCAAATTGATCATAATAAACAGCCAGTAATTGTTTTTGTCTGAGTTCATATGACCCCATATTACAATTTGCATTTTAAATAAAGGTGAGGGTCTGAAAAAAGTGAACTTCTTTTAAAAAAAATATTATATCAGCAGATCTTCTAATGCAGCATCCATAAGCATGTAAGATAAATCAATATTCTATAGTATTCAAGAATTCCCACCCCGCTGGCAGACCAGGAGGGCTCTGTCAACAGCCATGCCAGGAGAAGTCCTGGTGTGGCTTGAAAGCCCCTGATTGCAGTGTAGTCAGGTGGTGATTTGCACAGGGGGCAGGGCAGGATAACTATTTAAGCCCTGCTCTGTTCTTCCTCGGCCTCTTTTTGGCCTTGCCAAAAACTTGAGGGACAAGTTTTACTGGTTGCCTCAGGCCTGGGTAGGAATTTTTAGCTTGTTGGCCTTCATTTCCTGACAAGCTTAGCAGTCATGGAATAAGAGGAGAGGTCCTCTTGTGGATAAGGAATTAGTTAAGAAGCAGAAAGCAGAGAGTAGGAATAAATGGACAGTTCTCCCAATGGAGGGCTGTAGAAAGTGGAGTCCCTCAAGGATCGGTATTGGGACCTGTACTTTTCAACTTGTTCATTAATGACCTAGAATTAGGAGTGAGCAGTGAAGTGGCCACGTTTGCTGACGATACTAAATTGTTCAGGGTTGTTAAAACAAAAAGGGATTGCGAAGAGCTCCAAAAAGACCTCTCCAAACTGAGTGAATGGGCAGAAAAATGGCAAATGCAATTCAATATAAACAAGTGTAAAATTATGCATATTGGAGCAAAAAATCTGAATTTCACATATACGCTCATGGAGTCTGAACGGCGGTGACCAACCAGGAGAGAGACCTCGGGGTTGTAGTGGACAGCACGATGAAAATGTCGACCCAGTGTGCGGCAGCTGTGAAAAAGGCAAATTCCATGCTAGGGATAATTAGGAAAGGTATTGAAAATAAAACAGCCGATATCATAATGCCATTGTATAAATCTATGGTGCGGCCGCATTTGGAATACTGTGTACAGTTCTGGTCGCCTCATCTCAAAAAGGATATTCTAGAGTTGGAAAAGGTTCAGAAGAGGGCAACCAGAATGATCAAGGGGATGGAGCGACTCCCTTATGAGGAAAGATTGCAGCATTTGGGGCTTTTTAGTTTAGAGAAAAGGCGGGTCAGAGGAGACATGATAGAAGTGTATAAAATTATGCATGGCATTGAGAAAGTGGATAGAGAAAAGTTCTTCTCCCTCTCTCATAATACTAGAACTCGTGGACATTCAAAGAAGCTGAATGTTGGAAGATTCAGGACAGACAAAAGGAAGTACTTCTTTACTCAGCACATAGTTAAACTATGGAATTTGCTCCCACAAGATGCAGTAATGGCCACCAGCTTGGATGGCTTTAAAAGAAGATTAGATAAATTCATGGAGGACCGGGCTATCAATGGCTACTAGCCGTGATGGCTGTGCTCTGCCACCCTAGTCAGAGGCAGCATGCTTCTGAAAACCAGTTGCTGGAAGCCTCAGGAGGGGAGAGTGTTCTTGCACTCGGGTCCTGCTTGCGGGCTTCCCCCAAGCACCTGGTTGGCCACTGTGAGAACAGGATGCTGGACTAGATGGGCCACTGGCCTGATCCAGCAGGCTCTTCTTATGTTCTTAGGTGATAGGCTCATCTTTGTTCAGCTAATTTGTTTAATTTGGATTTGGCTGATTCGTTGCCCGGCCAGGTAGCTTAATACGGTAAATAGGCTGATTTGGTCATGTTTGACGGATATGTGCAGGAATTTCACAGGGTAGGGTTTGGTGAGCACCTTTAGGCACCCTTTAAGGTGAAAGGTGCTATCTGGGGCTTGCCTTCCAGGTTGGTGAGGCCTGTTGGCAGGATAAGGTGCACCTTTGGGGCTAACCTGTAATACCCACTCAAGAGTTGTGAGGCCCTGGAAGGGGGTGGAGCAGGAAGGCCTCCCTAAACACCCTGTGGGGCGGGGGCCCAGAGAAGGGGATTGGGCTTGGACCACCCCCTTTTCCATGTCAGGGTGTCTTCGCCCGATTAGGTAACAGTTCAGTCCCGTACTTTTCTCTGCAGATCATTTTTATACAACCAATCGCTTAATTGGCTTTATTTAAATAAATGTAGCTCTTGATTTACCCATACTTCATCTTGTCTTGCCTCTTCATTTCCTGACTATTGTTGCAATATGCTGCTTGTACGTCCCAGACATTTTTCTCCTAAAAATTTGCATCAGTGAGATTTTTATGTGTAAAATACACATAGTTTTATGTGTAAAAAACAAAATTATCAGGTAACAATTTGTAGAATCAGATAGTGTGGGTAAAGAATACAGCCTTTATTAGGTAGAAGAACTGTAGGGGTTTTTTTAATGTACACATTTATGAGCTATAAGGGGTTCTTTTTATAAGTTTCCCACACAAAATGAAATGGTCTGAGTGTTGTTATAAATCAGTTTGATGTCTATGTAGTTGCTTGGAGCTGGGGCAAGATGAAATTGATTGACTTCCCATTCATTTAGGCTGGCCCAATTAGAAGATCCACAGATATGAAAATTTTAGGTATATTGTTTGGTGCTTAGATTTGGTTTGTTTAGGTGCTTAATACAAATGAAAACAACAATGGATTGTATCCACGGGTAGCATAACTGGAAGAAAGGCCATGCAACTGATTTTTCCCCTCCCCTCCTTCCTCCTGCAGCCCCCTTAACCCACCCAAAAACCTCCCTGGGAGATCAGGGACCCCTCTTAAACAGAACACACTGTGTTGCTGGGGGCTGCTGGAGGAGGGGGTAATTGCCCAAAATCAGGCAGGGGCACATCATGTAAAATTATCAGATGTAAGCACCTGTTATTAGGTGATTTCCCCTTCCCATACTGTTCAGGAAGTCCTCCAACCCTTTGGAGAGGCTTTTTGGGGGTGCAGGGAGCTCAGGGAGAGGAGGGAAAATATGCTACCAATGGATACAGTTCAATGCATTTTCATACATAAGATCATCATTATTGACTTGCTGGATGAGATCAACTATCAAATTACTTCACCATTCTTTCTGCGAACAAGGACTAACCAGATTCTTTCCCTAGTTGTGCATGTTGCTTTTGGCTCTAGCCATCTGATAGTTAGCACTGTACTGTCTTGGAAAATATCATTCCCACTATCAGCGGGGGCACTTTTGCCTCCACCACCACCCATCACTCACAAGAAGATGTCAGGAGTAAATCTCCTGTGCAGGAGGGGTGGCTGGGCTATGCTGGAGGCAGTAGGGCCAATAGGGAAGGGGTAGAGCGTGGCTTATAAACCAGCTCCGCCCCTAACTCAGCCTCTTCACTTTCAGCTGCACCCACCCTCTCTCCCTGTACTATGGGCTTCGCCAGTCGCCATATTGGGGCAGAGTAGGAATTTTTTGGTGGGATACTGATTTCAGCTCCTTCTCATGTTGCCTACTCATACTGTGGGGATTTAATTCAATTGGCTTTTGGAGTGGTGAGGTCAGCTTGCCTTACTAGTGTGGAGTTCATGCAGGTGATGATGCTGGGAGCTCAATAACAGGTATACTGAGGCATAATTGGGTGAAGGGGAGACCTGGGGGATGCCCTGTTGAACTGACTTGTGCATCGGGGTGAACGCCAGGATGGCAGGGCCAGGATGTAGAGGTGGGATACACATGCAAGGCTTAGCCAGCAAGGAGGGACAGATTTGCTTCCCCATCCTTGGCTGGAGAGCCACAGCTGATGGCTGCTGACATGCCCAGGGGACTGGAGGGATTCTGCCATACCAGACAGAGTTTAGTCCTCACCTGCCCGAGCAGTTTGAATTTGGTTAATTTGGTCAACTCCACTGCAGTTCCTCCAAAAAGAGTTTGTTATATTTGAATAAATATAACATTGCACCAATATTATGTCTCCGAGTCTCCTTTGTGGGTGTGGTGGCAATGGAGTTTACGTGCTTGACTATCATAGCAAATAGCTACAGACAGACATATCTTTATCAATGCTATTGACCATCTCAACAGTCTGTGCCAATGTATTTCATAAACTGATAATATGAACTGTAATGAGGACCAATCAGCTTGAACAACTTGTAATGCACCAAACTAAACACAGCTCATCAGCCATATATTGCAGCCTTCTGGGTACTTGATAATTCCCACCACCATCTTTGCAATCCCAAGAACACTACAGAGGTTTATTTAGTGTTTGGCAGACCATCTTCAGACATGCATGTAGAGAGGGGCTGGATTAAATTTTACTAATTACAGGTTGTGTAAGCTTCATTTTGACATATTTTATTGAACTTAAACTTGCTGCTTATTAGGATGTATTCTGTGAGAATGTGAACTCTTTTCCCAAGTTGTCCAAAACCCCAGGTGCCATTTCATGTGACATTATGAAGGAAGATCTCAGGAGGTGAGATTTACAGCAAAATTTAAAAACCTTCTCTTGGAAATATTCAACATCACATTTTTAAAGACTAGTGCATTTTAAAAGAGTGTTTCTGTTGTTACAAGTTTATTTCACATAACATCTATGGTAACGTTATTAACTTTGGGCAAATAGTCACCTTTAAAAAGAAAGAAAAGGCAAGCAGATTTGTGTCTTTAGCATGCACAGCTAGTACATAGAGCCGTTAATTGTCTAAAATAATAAAGAGGCCTCATCATATTATTCATAGGTCCTCCTAATAAGTAACCACGTGCAGTCAGAATGGAGTTTCCCTCTGCCCTACCCAAACAGAAACCACTGGTTTATAAACATCTTATGATATCTTTCAGTTTTCCTGTACTTAAGGCTTTCATCATACAGAAAATATTTGTGTAACTCATTTGTATGCATTCTCAGATGGAAACTGACAGTGAATATGACAAGTATAAATCATAATTAAGCTGTTCAGAGTGTGTCAATGCACAGCAGCAATGGAGTAGATTGAAAGGGGTGAGTTGCATACAGGGAACATGATAATTCCCATGAAGGTTTTAGAAGAGGATGGGAGGGATGAGGAGAGAATATATGAAGAAGAGGAGAGCAGGAGGGGAAATACATATCTGGGGAGAGAAGGGCAACTTGGAAAAGCTTGTGGATGGGTTGATGTGCTACCTAACCTATATCACCACAGTAGATTGTGTATCTGTGAATCTCTGGATCTTAAGGAAAGGAGCTGACAAATTCAGAGAAGCTGAGGAACTAAGAAAAAGAAGGGAGGGGAGGAAAAAAGGAGGGAATAAAGAAAGTCACCCTGAACAAATATTTTCAGTATTGTGTGGGAAGACTGAATGAGTGAATGTGGAAGTGGCTGAGAAAGCATTTAGTGAAACAAAGAATATAACATAAAAGTACTAGAAATAATAATTACAAGTGAAAGCATATTAAGACTATTTCATTTGTCAAATTTATGGCCATGGTATTTAATTATTCTTACAACTACTTGTAGTTTGTCCACTTCATCTTTATTAAATGATTAGCAGTATATTTTGTGAGCTATTATTTAATAACTTGATGTCTTTCACCAACTACAATTTGAGTTACAAAAATACAATTTCTTAGGTGCTTGAGACTTGTTACATAATATTTTGATTTTAATTGAGCATTTCTGTCTTATGGGCCATATTTGCACACAATGCTAAGCCAAAAATCCTTGCTTAATAAGCCAGCATGTACCTGAGCAGTATGCACCACACAGGCAAACTCTTTCCTGCCATTTCACTCATCCTTTCATGTGAGTGGCAAAATAAGCCACAATTCAGCACTTAACCAAAGCTTCCCAGGATGTGCAGAGTCAGAAACTATAGTTAATGGATTCCAAACAAACCAGGATATTAAGCCAACTTTCGACCAATGCATCACTTTTTTCTCTCAGACAATTCAGATATGGGAATAACTAGCTCACAACATGGTAATTTTAAGGAATAGAAGAAGATAATATATACAAATTACTCTGAACACTTCAGAGTGCGATAGAAACAATAAATGTTGTTATCATTCTGCAGCAGCCTTCCCCAGCTTGATGCCCTTCAGATGTGTTAGATCACCACTCCCATCATCTTGTTCATTGGCTATGCCAGCTGAGGCTGATCGGAGCTTTAATCCTAAGCATCTGGAGGGCATCAGGTTGGAGAAGGAACATTAATGGGGTCCTAGAGCCAATGTGGTGTAGTGGTTAAGGTGTTGGACTACAACCTGGGAGACCAGGGTTCAAATCTCCACATAGCCATGAAGCTGACTGGGTGACCTTGGGCCAGTCACTGCCTCTCAGCTTCAGAGGAAGGCAATGGTAAACCCCCTCTGAATACCGCTTACCATGAAAACCCTATTCATAGGGTCGCCATAAGTTGGAATTGACTTGAAGGCAGTACATTTACATTTATATGACTAACAGTACAAACCTACATATACTTGCTCAGAAGTAATTCTGACTGTATTCATTGGAACATACTTTCAAGTAAATGTGAATAGGAATGCAGGCTAAGGCTGCTACTGGGAAAAACAACATGCAAATGGCATGGATGCCAATACATATAGTTGCCATAATACATGCAAGCAGCTCACCATGTGTCAAGGGACTTACACATATTATGGCAACTGCAGCCCTGAACGAGGATATCAGGAGCCATTATACCCACTTTAAGTTGGGTAAAAATAGGACTAAGAATGTCTTTCTAACATAAAGTCTTACGAAGAACACATTTTCAAGAGCATCCTTAAGCAAGTAAAGCACAAAGTTCCAATCTGGACATGCAATCAGCTGACTCGGTAATAGCACAGAGGATTGAAATACTTAGTATATCAATCCAGAGGGTCACATCACTCGAAAATGCTTGGAAGTTGTTTAAAAACACTATATTAGAAGCTCAACTGGAGTGCATACCGCAGACCAGAAAAGGTACCGCCAGGGCCAAGAAGATGCCAGCATGGTTAACGAGCAAAGTCAAGGAAGCTCTTAGAGGCAAAAAGTCTTCCTTCAAAAAATGGAAGTCTTGTCCAAATGAAGAAAATAAAAAAGAACACAAACTCTGGCAAAAGAAATGCAAGAAGACAATAAGGGATGCTAAAAAAGAATTTGAGGAGCACATCGCTAAGAACATAAAAACCAACAACAAAAAATTCTATAAATACATTCAAAGCAGGAGACCATCTAGGGAGACAATTGGACCCTTGGATGATAAGGGAGTCAAAGGTGTACTAAAGAACGATAAGGAGATTGCAGAGAAGCTAAATGAATTCTTTGCATCTGTCTTCACAGTGGAAGATATAGGGCAGATCCCTGAACCTGAACTAACATTTGCAGGAAGGGATTCTGAGGAACTAAGACAAATAGTGGTAACGAGAGAGGAAGTTCTAAGCTTAATCGACAATATAAAAACTGACAAATCACCGGGCCCGGATGGCATCCACCCGAGAGTTCTCAAAGAACTCAAATGTGAAATTGCTGATCTGCTAACTAAAATATGTAACTTGTCCCTTGGGTCCTCCTCTGTGCCTGAGGACTGGAAAATGGCAAATGTAACGCCAATCTTCAAAAAGGGATCCAGAGGGGATCCCGGAAATTACAGGCCAGTTAGCTTAACTTCTGTCCCTGGAAAACTGGTAGAAAGTATGATTAAAGCTAGATTAACTAAGCACATGGAAGAAGAAGCCTTGCTGAAGCAGAGCCAGCATGGCTTCTGCAAGGGAAAGTCCTGTCTCAGTAACCTATTAGAATTCTTTGAGAGTGTCAACAAGCATATAGATAGAGGTGATCCAGTGGACATAGTGCACTTAGACTTTCAAAAAGCGTTCGACAAGGTACCTCACCAAAGGCTTCTGAGGAAGCTTAGCAGTCATGGAATAAGTGGAGAGGTCCTCTTGTGGATAAGAAATTGGTTAAGAAGCAGAAAGCAGAGAGTAGGAATAAACGGACAGTTCTCCCAATGGAGGGCTGTAGAAAGTGGAGTCCCTCAAGGATCGGTATTGGGACCTGTACTTTTCAACTTGTTCATTAATGACCTAGAATTAGGAGTGAGCAGTGAAGTGGCCAAGTTTGCTGATGACACTAAATTGTTCAGAGTTGTTAAAACAAAAAGGGATTGCGAAGAGCTCCAAAAAGACCTCTCCAAACTGAGTGAATGGGCAGAAAAATTGCAAATGCAATTCAATATAAACAAGTGTAAAATTATGCATATTGGAGCAAAAAATCTTAATTTCACATATACGTTCATGGGGTCTGAACTGGCGGTGACCGACCAGGAGAGAGACCTCGGGGTTGTAGTGGACAGCACGATGAAAATGTCGACCCAGTGTGCGGCAGCTGTGAAAAAAGCAAATTCCATGCTAGCGATAATTAGAAAAGGTATTGAAAATAAAACAGCCGATATCATAATGCCGTTGTATAAATCTATGGTGCGGCCGCATTTGGAATACTGTGTACAGTTCTGGTCGCCTCATCTCAAAAAGGATATTCTAGAGTTGGAAAAGGTTCAGAAGAGGGCAACCAGAATGATCAAGGGGATGGAGCGACTCCCTTACGAGGAAAGGTTGCAGCATTTGGGGCTTTTTAGTTTAGAGAAAAGGCGGGTCAGAGGAGACATGATAGAAGTGTATAAAATTATGCATGGCATTGAGAAAGTGGATAGAGAAAAGTTCTTCTCCCTCTCTCATAATACTAGAACTCGTGGACATTCAAAGAAGCTGAATGTTGGAAGATTCAGGACAGACAAAAGGAAGTACTTCTTTACTCAGCACATAGTTAAACTATGGAATTTGCTCCCACAAGATGCAGTAATGGCCACCAGCTTGGACGGCTTTAAAAGAGGATTAGACAAATTCATGGAGGACAGGGCTATCAATGGCTACTAGCCATGATGGCTGTGCTCTGCCACCCTAGTCAGAGGCAGCATGCTTCTGAAAACCAGTTGCCGGAAGCCTCAGGAGGGGAGAGTGTTCCTGCACTCGGGTCCTGCTTGCGGGCTTCCCCCAGGCACCTGGTTGGCCACTGTGAGAACAGGATGCTGGACTAGATGGGCCACTGGCCTGATCCAGCAGGCTCTTCTTATGTTCTTATGTTCTTATGTTCTTATTGCAGGACTAATATCGAAGTGCCAGTTCCAGGATACTATGTGCCATTGGAAGGCAGGTATCAAGAAAGACCTAGCAGACTTCCATTCAAGAGAGAGATTCTTTTGACTGAGGTCTTATATTAATGAGTGATTCTCCAAAAGCAATCGCTTGAAAAAAACAAATATTTGAGCCAGAAGTAGAGGGGGCTTTGCATATGTGTGCAGTGAGGAAGCCAATGAATACACAAATTACATGGGAACAATATAACATTAGTTCTTGAAAGAAGCAATTTATGGCAATTCGTAGTAACAAAAAAATGGCAAGAAAACAATGATTCAAGGAAGCCATGGTCTTTGTGTAGCTGAGGTACAAGACTCACCATATAAATAATGCTGTGCTGCTTCCTCAGTGTTTAGAATTGTACATAGGGAGAGTCCACTCTTACGTGAAACAATTTATTTATTAGGCTAGAGTTATGGTACTCTACAGACCTAGCTCCATGCTCCCTCAGCTATAATGTAACTTCCTGTCAGGTGATACCCCTTTTTTTTTTGGTCAGTCCCAACTAGTTTCTTACAGTTAGTTTTTCCCTCCAAAGCCTGCCTGAGTTTGTTTCAACAACTGGTGAAGCTAGCAGCAGGCCTAGTATCTCCAGAGGACAACGTTCTGTTTTTACTTGTCTCTCTCTCTCAGAAGCTTTCTCTCTGCCAGAACTGTCTCTGTCTCAGAAGGTGTCTGTCTCTGAAACCCCATCTTTCTCAAAGGACTATTTCCCCACTGAACCTACCTTCTCAACAATTCATTGGTGGGAAAAAAATCATCTACCATTAAACCACCACTATCATCACTATCTTCAGTTCACTATCCCCAGAGACTATACACCTTCTTGGAGATTCTGTATACTATTTGTTTATTTGGTTTAATAAAATAGTTCCTGATTAAAGAGAGATTGAGCTGATTGTCTGACAAAGGGTGATTCGAACCACGGGCTCAGAACAAATTCTTAGAAGGAAAGAACCTTTGCTTATCATTGCAGATAGCTATGCCTCTTCTCAGTAATGCACTTTGATTAGTATGGATGATGATATGCACAACAAGGAATAGCCAGTCAATACTTGCTTTTCCTTTCCCTCTATCAGAGCGCAGTCCTCTAAAGAGTAACAACATCAATTCCAATAGTAGAAAAAACTGCTGATTCAGTGAAGCATGGAAATACAGACAGTTGTTCAATATATGTACACTCATTTAAAAAAAAAAACAAATAACCACATTAAACAAGCAAGGTATCAATGCTCCACATTAACTAATCATTTGGAGTTATATACTTATTTTACCATAATCTGTTATAATCTAAAATAATCTATCACTTGGTGAGGGCATAGCTCAGTGGTAGAGCAATGTATTCCATGTAGAAAGTTCCAGGTTCAGTCCCTGGTACTCTTGTTAAAAGGGTCAGGCAGCAAGTGATGGATAGTAACTTATCTGAAAGAGAACCACAGCCAATGACAGAAGGCAATACTCTATTAGATGGACAACTCAGGTAGTCTAGTCTGGTATAATGCATCTTCCTATGTGCAACCAACTCCTATGCATGTTTCCTTAGTAAATTCTGCTGGATTGAATGTGTCTTACTCAGAGCTTGGAAAAGTTACTTTTTTTGAACTACAACTCCCATCAGCCCCAGCCAGCATGCGCTGGCTGGGGCTGATGGGAGTTGTAGTTCAAAAAAGTAACTTTTCCGAGCTCTGGTCTTACTCCCAATAAGTGAGCACAGATACAGGATTGTATCCTGTCCTTACACTTGGAAGTAATTTTTACTTCCTCGTAAGCATGCATAAGAATGTAGCATTACATGATTCAACCATCCTTAACCTATACTGAATTGTGAATAAGATCCATGATGTGTATTGGTCTTACTGCCAACTAAACATGCATAAGTACTTCACATAACCACTTGAACACTTTATATAAAAATAATGGAAAACACAATAAAATAAAATTTTATTTAAAGCAATTTCTAAAGGCAGAGATGGTAAGAAAAAGTGAATTACACACAACTAGCAATCAATCTTCAAAAGCGCTCATTTATATAACCACAATTTTACTCTGCTAAGCTACTTCAATTTACTGCAAGGGGATATCAGAACTAGCAAACTATGCTTCATTAGTGTTTCCTTAAGGAACTTTTCAGAATTTGTCGTTCCTTTGTTGTGAAAGCTCAGCGGGGTGTTCTTGACATATAGTGTGTTTTGTGCCTTTGCATATTTAGTGGTAACAATGCTGTGATAGTGTCTTCAGTCATGGTGTTTAATCCAGTTTCATAAACTGCCTGTTGCTGTCCCATGAAGAATTTATGTGAGATCTTTAAGTTGTAGAGAAGTGTCATGGACAAGTTTTGCAACTGGTCTTGTTTAAATTTAAGTTGCTTTTTTAAAGGCCAACGCAGCAAACAGCATTGTTGCAGCGGGGGTGTGGGAAGAGAATGTTATCAACTAGAGATATAAATATATTTAGTAGAAGGAGCTCTTATGTCCCTCAACCCCCAAAAGCCAGTTTTACATAAGTGTTTTGGGATTATTTTCTCTGTGTGTGTGATGCTCCACTGCAGAGAGGATACTGCAGAGAGGATTGTTGTTGTTGTTGTTATGTGTCTTCAAGTCGACTATGACTTATGGAGACCCTATGAATCAGTGACCTCCATCAGCATCTGTCATGAACCACCCTGCTCAGATCTTGTAAGTTCAGGTCTGTGGCTTCCTTTATGGAATCAATCCATCTCTTGTTTGGCCTTCCTCTTTTTCTACTCCCTTCTGTTTTTCACAGCATTATTGTCTTTTCTAGTGAATCATGTCTTCTCATGATGTGTCCAAAGTTTGATAACCTCAGTTTCATCATCTTAGCCTCTAGTGACAGCTCTGGTTTAATTTGTTCTAACACCCAAGTATTTGTCTTTTTCACAGTCCATGGTATGCGCAAAACTCTCCTCCAGCACCACATTTCAAATGAGCTGATTTTTCTCTTATCCGCCTTTTTCACTGTCCAACTTTCACATCCATACATAGAGATCGGGAATACCATGGTCTGAATGATCCTGACTTTGGTGTTCAGTGATACATCTTTGCATTTGAGGACCTTTTCTAGTTCTCTCACAGCTGCCCTCCCCAGTCCTAACCTTCTAATTTCTTGACTATTGTCTCCATTTTGGTTAATGAGCAGAGAGGATACTACATCTATTTCTAGCAGTGAAAAGCAGTCTCATTAGTGGGTTTTTTTAAAAAAAATAGATATGGTATCCTGAGTTTGGTGCCAACGTGAAATATGGTCAGACTCTCATTCATGATTAACAGTCACCCCAGCATACGGACCATCAAGACCAGCCTTTCCCAACCTTGGGTCCCCAGATGTTGCTGAACTATAACTCCCATCAGCCCCAGCCAGCATTGCCAAAGGTCAGGAACGATGGGAATTGTAGTTCAGCAACATCTAGCAGTAGCTGAAACCATGACACATATCTACTCAAAATAAGTCACACTGAGTTCAATGGTGCTTACTCTCAGGTACGTGAGTAAAGGAAAGACCTGTAACACTGTATCTTCCAAACCAGTGGTGACTGGTGCCTATTTGGGCTGGTGGAGTGGAAGGCAGAGAGGCCAACAGTAGGTGGAGCCAGAGCCAATGACAGGTAGAGTCAACTAATTCTAGTTTTGTCCCCATCTTCTTCCCTGCTAAGTCTTATAAGGGGAATACTGAAACTAAGGAGGAAGGTGATAGCCAGGGTTGGACTGGCTGTAAGAAGGCAGGAAGGTGGAGCTGCGTGAAGGCAGACTGATGTTGGTGGGGCAGTGCCCTATTAGCCTCAGTGGACCAGCTTTCACTGTTCCAAATTATATTGACTGTGGAAAGGGCACCCTGAACTTCCTGCTCTTCATTCAAAAAAGGGGAGGATTTATAATGATTTCCCTGTAGATGATAGGCATCCATTGACACTAGTATATAAAATAAAGAGTCAAAATTCATAAGGTCATACTCTTATATTAATGATGATGATGAAAAGAATAGGCAAAATTAAATTTTCAACTGATTAAATTAAATTAAATTAAACACTGATCTAGAGTGGTGACTGATCTTGAAAGAGAAAATCTCACTGGGGAACGTAAATATTCAGGATCTTTTAAGTGAATCTCTAAATGAGTTAGCAGATGTTCCAAATGCCTGGCATAACTTGACAAGCATGTAGTTCACTCTACTGTATGCATTTTATTTTGTGGGGGATTTGATAGTGGGAGGTGTTAAGAATTGATTTGAATAATTAGTTTTGCCTTTCGACAATCTTTGCAGCTGCTGCTTATAACATGAGTGTTGGATGGTGGGGTTTTGTTTTGTTTTGTTCTATCATAAATGAATATTTTATGTGATTTCCCTTTTATCTTTTATTTGCTTGTTTTAGTTTGTTTTCTTTCCCCTTTGTGTGTGTTCATATGGGCATTTAAGCGGTAAAGGAAGACACATTTCAATTGCATTCTGCATATTTTGAAATGGCTTTAGTTGCACAGTATTGGCACAATTTATTATAGATTAGTTTATGTCTCTACTAAGGTGCACTGGTCTTTGGAAAAGCATTGTGTCCTGCCCGAAGTCGAGGAACAGAGTCTCACTCAGCTCTGTGAATTTTTCTCTTTTTATTAAAGCAATAGTTACATCAAAAACTTTACGACTCATCCACCTAGCAATGCTTTCTAAGAACTTTGCCCTGACTAACTCTGTCTAAGCATGACTCCGCAGCAATTCAAAGTTGACACAGCAAAGGACCACCCCCCGCACCTCCTTAAGAACCCTGGGTTTTCGCGCAAAGATGTTGGCTCCTCCTTAACAACATTTGAAATTCCCTCTTCTGCCGCTAGCACAAACAGGGGGAAGGGGACTGACTCTCGGCTTCTTCCTCTGAGAGTTGCGAGCAGCCAGCCTGTTTGACCATGGGAATCTGCAGGGCGCCCAGCTGGGAAATGTCAGGTGTAACAGGTGGCACCTTGACAGTGAGTGGTGGAGCAGGGTGTGTGCATAATAGTTCAGTCTCCACAGAGGCGGACTCCAACCTTTGTTGCACTTCAGTGGGGGGGCAGAAGCGGGGAAAGTCAAAGTGTCAGTGTCTGAGATGTGCGTGCTCTGAGGATTCTCCCTGCTGCTTGTCCCCTCCCCCGCTCATCCTCCCAGTCTTCAGTGTCAGAGTCTGGTGCCTTGAAGCCTCCCCTACCCACCTGGGTCACTACAGATTGTTTCTAATTGAAAAAGACTAGAATGATTATTTTATAACTTTTTGGCATGATCCAGCATAGCTGCAGTGATTGGCAAAGGGTTTATAGTGCTTTTATCTTCCTAGTTCTACCCAGACATCTTTCAGGAATGCACACCACACCATGATGCCTATTAGGGATGGGATCCGTTGAAATCATTCTGTCAATCTAACAGGCCAGTATCAATTTGAGTTCATTCTTTGTTTGCCAGCCACTGCTATAAGTTATTTATTTATTTCCTCCCACAAAAAATATCAATATTAATATTGATATTTTAAAAGAATCAATAATTTTAAAGGAAATACCGATAAATGAAATGAAATATCAATGAAATAATCATTTTTAATATCAATATTTTTAAGACAGATTTTCTTTTAAGTCCATTTTGAGAAATAGTCATGGAAAATCCCTACATAAAAATCGGATCCACAGTGATAGAGAATGAGCTAATTTATGGAAAATTTGGTACCAAATCCAAATTGGGCAGAATTCTAGCACATCCCTAATGCCCATTGCATTATATGAAAGGCTCACAACAACTGCCCCTCAAACCGTTCAGCCCTTCCTATGTTGGAAGTACAACAACAGGGATCATTCAGTTAGGAATCAAAGGTTTAATTCTGTTGATGGTTAGCCAATTAACAAAGAGGGAAGGGTCAAGATGTTGCCTAGCAACCAGTCAAAGAGGGTTGATCCTTGCTTGAGGTAATTTGTGCTCTGATTGACTATGTAATTCTGAGGGAGTTTTCCCTTGTGTATTTAGTTGTCGATTATCTTCCTTCTATGTACCAGGCCTGAACCCTGTAAGTAAGATAAAAATCTCTCTATTTCTCCTCTAGTTGTACCCTGTTCTTGTCAGAGCTTGGAAACGTTACTTTTTTGAACTACAACTCCCATCAGCCCCAGCCAGCATGGCCACTGGATTGGGCTGATGGGAGTTGTAGTTCAAAAAAAGTAACGTTTCCAAGCTCTTCTTGTTCAGTTTTCCTCAGTAAAATGTAATCCATTTCTTTTCTCTCAGGACTTTGTCTGCTTTATCCAAGCCACTCAGCTAGCACCTTCTTCCTGTTCATGATCTCAGCTCACAAGTTACTCAAGCACCAGCCCAAGAAACTTGCAAATAGGTGCCTTGCAGAGGAGAAGAAGGGGCTGGATGGATATATGGGACATGTGCACAGATTTCCCATTGTGTGGCAGATGTGCCAAGGTCTGTGTTGTGTGTACATTGTTGCATGGTCACTAAGGAATTATAGGAAGAAGGGGGGGAAAGGAAGTGTGTTCCATTGAATCCTATGTCTGTGGAGCCCAAGTGCTGAAAGTTTCTGCCCTTCATATAATTGGTGAATATGTAGGAGAATAAGGAGACATCTATCAATGGAGAACTAATTTGATTTGAATGAACTGAACAGAGAGGGTCTGGGAAAAAACAATAGTATCCCTTTCTGGGAAGATAGCAAGTATAGAATTTTTAAACCCAAGAAAACTAAACTTTGATAAATTGACTGTTTACTACGAAGGGAAAACTGTTCAATTAAATATTGTTACCCTGGTCTTGGGATGATAAAAAGGGGTGACATAAGCATTATGTGTTGATGTCTTATTCCACACTTTAGAATTTTTGCTTGGGTTAACATTATAGAACTGGTCATTCATCATATTGACATTAGTGTTATTTCAGAAAGTAGCATTTTGGCGCAGCTGTGGATAGTGGTATCCAAGATCATGCTGTGCTGAAGAGTGAGGTCATGGAGACAACGTTGATGGCCCATGTTAATTCTATTTTTGAATGCTAGTTTAGATCTTGAATCAATATCATTTTTATTCTGTATATCTGTGATCTTCCTTCTGGCTTTTCCTGGCTTGCCTTAATAAGCTGACAAAAAATATAGAAGGGCCCCTGTTAAATTACTAAATGCACTCTTGTGGGGCAGTAGATTGACAAAGAGAAGAAAACGAAGGCCTATTCAGGTGTTTTACTAACACAAGTAGGCTTGTGTCAAACTGACTAGTCCTGCTGCCTGGCATACATGTGAATGTGCGCAGGGAGGAAACCTCAGTGCGTACAGCTATACGTTCATACAGTATGTGCAGATGCCTGCAGTCAGGTGGGCAAGTATAATGTTGGGGATGAGGCTATTCAGCATGGCCACACACCCTGCTGATGTGTTGGTCCAAACAGAAAGCATAACGCCTGAACAGGACTGAACATGAGCAATGTACTTATAGGTGTATGTATGTTTAGCAATGTATCTATGCTGACCATTTCAAAATAATATTTACAGCATTTATATCTTTTGCTAGATGGCTTCAAGGTGGTGGTTGTTTTTATTTTTAAAATGCCGTTATGGACACAAGAGTCCACAAGGCAGCTAGGAGGAGGCATCTTCCTGAATATTCTCTGGGAGGTGCAAAATTCTTAAACAATTTCAGCAGGTCTTACATTATGAGGTTTAACCTTTTTTGCTGTTGCTCCAAGTGGGGGTAGCAATAGCAGAGCTCCTGTATCAGCAACCTCCATATTCCTACAAATGTTAAGCTGCATGTAAGGCTTCAGATCTAGAAAGAGAGCACGATGGGACTGTGTGTACTCCTTCTGGCTTCAAAGTATTTATTTTATATTTTAATATATATATTTATACCATCTTTAAATCAAAATTCCAAGGCAGTTCACAAAAATATTTGAGGCCGTTTTGCAGCACAATCATGATTAAGAACCCTGGAAGATCATGTGGAGAGTAGAAAAGGCGGCCCACTGCAGAATTCACACTATGGGAAAGCAGGCATGAGGCGCTGGAGGCTAAAGAAAGTCTTTTCCCACTGATATTGACATTGTTTTTATAATGCATTTTAATTGTTTTTATGCATGCAATTATATATGTTTTATTATATTGTGAAATCACTTTGAGGTATTTCACAGGAAGCAATTCATAAATGAAATATTATAATGATAGTAATGATTATAATGATAGTAATGATAATGCTCCTTCATGAAATAACTGAAGAAGACCACATTGTAAAAACTGTACAGATTTTTCAAGTGAATGAATCCTGTACAATATGTTTTCATCACTTTTCATAAGTTTGATAAGTCATAATTATCCTCAAACATGGTCATGGGGTGACTTACAAAAATAAGGTAATATGAAAACAGAATAAACAGAAACATGAAAATAATGCTCATACGTTACATTATTAACATGATAAAAATGGCTTATCCCAATCACCTCTAAAAGCCACACTAAAAAGGTGGGTTTTTACCTGGCACCTAAAAATAATATAAGGTTGGGATGAAACACACATCAGCGGGGAGGTCATTTCATAGATGCAGAGCTACCACCAAAAAGGCTCTTCCATGGGACCGTGCGCTACACGCTTAATTTAATGGAGGGGCCATCAGAAGAGTTTCTTAATGCACAGGTAGGTTGATATGGGAGAAGGTCTCTCAGATATGTGTGTTCCAGGCTGTTCAGGGATTTAAATGTCAACAAAAGCCCCTTGAATTGGTCCCAGAAGATAACTGGCAACTAGTGCAGCTGCTTGAGAAAAAGCATTATATGCGACTGACCCACTACTCCCTTTCACAGAACATATCCTGGGTATGTGAAGCAAGTGGGATTTGGGGTGAGAGAGCAGAATTTATAATGAGAGGCCTAGATCCAATCTGCATGTGTTCTATTGAATGTCCATGTGGAGCCATTGAGCACACAACTATAGGTTGGTAGGGCTAATGTTAGATTTCCTGAAGTGTGTGTTAGCAATCACACACTGATTCTAAGGACAATGGTAAGGGCAGCACTGGTGTTATGTTGGTGCAGCTAAAATGGCTGCTTAGGCATGTAGACACAGGATGAATTTAACCCGTGCTTATAAAAACAGCTGAAATTCTCTCCCCTTTGTGAATTGTGAATGGGGCTGTGAAAGTGGTGGCGGGATAGAAATGCATTTTCTAAAAATATTTTAAAAAGCAAATGGGGATGGATCCAGATTTCCTGTGAGTGGAACTCCACTCATGTGACACACTCACTGGAGGAAAAGGATAATTTTTGCCAATTCCTTTATCCCTCCACACCTCCTGAAAATCTGCTCTGGAGTGTTGAGGGACCCCCCCCCCAAAGAAAAAAGTGTGGGGAAGGGGGATTGGTAAAAATTGCCTTCTCCCCCATCCTCCAGCAGGCCCATCCACTGGACATCAGCCCCTCCTACAAATGGAAGAAGTTCTCCTGTTCATGGAAGGACAAGTCTGGATACAATCCAATGCACCTTAAAGAAAAAAGATGAAAAAGAAAATAAGAATTCACAGAAAAAAGAGATACGAAGGAAGAAAAATATCAGAGAAAGAAGGAAACAGGAAATCTGGGAAAATGAAAAGAGCAAGAAAAGCAAGAAAAGGTACCTTGAAAAGAATGGGAGAGTAAGGGAATGTCCCCACAATTATCTGAGGGGGAAATTTATCTCCATTCCTGAACCAATCATTCCATACGGAGACTCCCTTCTCCCACAAAGCATAGATATGAAGATGATCCCCCACCCTAAATTATATTTTTATAACTAATATTTGCCCTCCATTACAAAAATGCTATTATCCCTATAAAATATGTTATTTATTATTTATTTGTATACCGCTTCATACTTGAAAAAAGTCTCTAAGTGGTTTAGTACTGGGAAAAAATCCAACCAAATTACACATTTAAAACAATTCAGAATGTTTAAAAGAAACCATCTTAAACATTAACATCTTAACATTAACAATAAACATCATAAGAACCAAATCACACATTTAAGACAGTACAAAACATTTTTTTAAAACTTAAGCATTAATATAACCTAAAATAACTAATATAATAAATCATAATCACTACTAAGAGATTAAAACACAAATGTACCAGCAAGACAAAGGATCTGTTTCTATTTACTGTTATGGTATAACTAAGGGTATACTAAAGGTTAATGGGGAATCTTCACAAAATGGCTGCTCAAAAACTGCAGAGTTGTTGCCTCTAACCCATGTACTATTTACAACACTGTATGGAATAAAGTCCAGGACACAAACTTATTAATGTCAATATGTCTGCTTGTACTTCAGTGTACCTGGAGGCCTTGGCCTACTGTGTTATTTATTATTATTATTATTTAATTTCATTTATAAACCGCCCATAGCCAATGGCTCCCTGGGCGGTGTACAACATACAATAACACAATAAATGAACAAAATCACAGATAAAAATACAAATTCATAATAACACTAAATGATATTAGCATAGCTAAAACATTAAAACAGTAAAATACATAGAAGTATATTAAAATGCCTGGGAGAATAGGAAGGTTTTAGCCTGGCGCCGAAAGGATAGCAGCGTAGGTGCCAGGCGTACCTCCTCAGGAAGACTGTTCTACAATTCGGGGGCCACCACCGAAAAGGCCCTAGATCTTGTCATTACCCTCCGAGCCTCTCGGTGAGACGGTACTCGGAGGAGGGCCTTAGATGTCGAACGAAGTGTACGGGTAGGTTCATAACGGGAGAGGCGTTCCATCAGATATTGCGGGCCCACACCGTGTAAGGCTTTATAGGTCAATACCAGCACCTTGAATCTGGCCCGGAAACAAATCGGCAACCAGTGCAAACGGGCCAGAACAGGTGTAATATGTGAGGACCGCTTGGTCCTCGTCAGTAGTCTGGCTGCTGCGTTTTGCACTAGCTGCAGCTTCCGAACCGTCTTCAAGGGCAGCCCCACGTAGAGTGCATTACAGTAATCCAATCTAGAGGTCACTAGAGCATGAACAACTGAGGCGAGGTCTATAAAGCCTTGCAATCTTTGGGGACTAGCAGAGGGAGCCCTTGTCTCATTCTGGGACTTTCTTTGGGATGCTGCCTTCTATTGAACTAAACTTTCCAGATGTCTAGTCAGGTGATATGTGCCATCTTTTAGTTCTCCAGGATAGAGATAGCAAATAGGACCAATGCTCCAGGAATTCTGGTAGCTGTAGTATAATACAACAGAGATCTGTCTGATGCTGCAGCTGCTGTTATAACCAAGAAATGAAGACAGAAGGGTTGGAGAAGGAAGGACAAGGAGCTTGCACAAAGCACTGGAATGAGAGTCGGGGTCCTGTGCTGCCTGCTGAAAGAGAGAGAACTAAGTGCACTACCAGGCCAAAGTTGTACTGAAGGGCTGAGCAGGAAGGAGTCACTTCAAGCCCTGAGAACTGTAGCTGCTGGAAAGAGTTTTAGGACCACAGGCAACTGAACACTAAACCACTCCACCTTGCCTTTGGAAATATTTCCTTGTGAGCTAGGAAGCACAAAGTTTGTGTCTGTAGGGATGTTTAGATAAGGACAGAGGGGAAAAATTGGTCATACTGCTTTCTTTTAACCCATACATTCCATTCAGTCACTTTTGTTGCTAATATTTTCTTTGTCCTTGCAACCGAAAAGTTCCTTTAGTCAAGTCTGTTATTGTACCATTTTGTACCAGAATGAAAAAACATTAAGACAAGACTGTTGGTGTAAAACCAACTTCCCTGCAGTACTGGTAACGCCCAACAGTTCACCACCACCACCTACAGTGACTGTAGTAGCCAATGTACCTCATGCCCTACCTGCCAACCCAATATTTGCTACTATGTTCTCATCTGCACCTGCTCATGAACATCAAGAATCTATCAATGCAACACCTACTGCTGCATCACTAACGCTCAAACATGCACCTGCTCCTATCCGCAATCAGGGGAAACCTGGGAAGCTCACATTGCCAGAGATGCGGAACGCACTATGCTTAAGTCAGCTACATCTAGTAGAACATAGGGGCATAAGGGTGTTATGAAATCAGCTTCCAAATTAATCAAGCATGGTTCAAAAGACAATGACTTTGAACATTTTCATCAAAATAGCTAATACGAGACATATCTTCATGCGTATATCCTCCTTGGTTGCAGATGGAGCATCATCAATATGGGTGAAAAGTCTGGTTTGTGGACTATCTTCCAATCTAAAATGAGGGGTGATGATCAAGAATGTTCTGTCCGTCTGTTAAAGATCTGGTGTGGAGTCCATAGATCTAATCTTGCATGGAGGTCAACAAATAACTCAGTGAGTGAAGTTGGGCACATACTCCAACAGCTCGTAGGACTGAGCCCATATTTCCATACATCAGGCTTAAGATCCAGAGAACTTTTGGGGACATTGTAGAATCCAGCAATTGCTATTTTGTTGCACTCCCCAAGTTTTTTGAGGTCAGGTGGACAAAGTTTTCTTTCTCACTAGTGCATTCAGTACTAGTCTCCTGACATTCTCTAGTTCTCTTATTAAAGAAGTCTTGGGAGAAGGCAGCACATGGGTTTCTTGCATTCTTGCTTGATGAAGACAAGCTCTTATATCTGTCCAGGATAATATACTTATGATCTTGAGTATGTATTAGGGATGGGTAAAAGTTTTGCTGAAATAGAATTTGGCACTGGATTCTCTGATAATTTGCATATCCACTATCTTTTCAGACCAATCCTGAAAGCTGAGAACTTCCACTGCTTTTCCCAACACCATATTTTTTTAAAAAAACTGCATCAAATATAACATTAAACTGACCACCCTGGCTTTGCTACCATGGGTGAACCTGATCAGCCTGGCTTTGCTTGCTAACATGAAACTGACAAGGAGATGGGAGGGAGAGCCTGTGAAACTGATCAGCCTGTCTTTGCTTGCTAACTCACTCACTTCCAGCACTGAGCGTGTGAGTGTGCATGTATGTCTCTCTGTGTGGACTGCATTCAGTAAGGAGGGGGCAGAGTGAGTGGTTGGCAACAGTGAGCGGCTGCATCACATGCAGTGGAGGCATGCACACCAGGCAGTACACAGGCCAGAAGGGGACCAGCAGGGGATGAAAGGAAAGGGGAGCAAGATGCGGGTTGGGTGGCTGGCTGGCAGGAGGATGTAAGGATGGACAGGCAGAAGGAGAGGAGGGGAGTGCAATGTTTGGATGGATGGACCAACAGGCAGACAAGTTGAAATAGGGAAGGAAAGCATGTGTGAAACTGGTCAGCCTGGTTTTGCTTGCTAACAGACCAATAAAATCAATGGATAGCAGGAAAATAATGAACAGAGATGGTAACTGCCCACCCATTTAGCAGAATGCAATTAAACCAACACCACCAATTGGATCCCATCCCTAGTAGTTTCCACAAGCAACTACAAGGAGATGGGATCACCATCCTTGACATAGAGAAGCTGACTACCTCAGTAAAATTAAAGCTCTCAGCATTGAAAGAACAGCATTTGATTGGTGGGTGGGCCAATGCTTCCAAGGATGAAGCCATTGCACAGCCAGATGGAAACATGATGCTGAAAGGAATTCAGCTTATGAGTAAGTGTACAAACCAATGCAAGGAACACCATCACTATGTATCTGACAGGAGAGATGTTGGTGCTATCTGTAATGAAGTGGTTGATTCTCTTGTTGAGTTCTTAAATAAACATTTTGAAGTTGATGCTGATCTGTTGCCCAGTATGAAGCCTTTTGTCACTTTGCAACCTTCAATAAACCTGAAAGAGGTTCACAAGTTGCTAGGTACAGACCTTGATCTGGCATAATTTTCACTAGAGTAAGGGCAGATATTTCAGCTTGATAACATCAGTGATGTTTGCAAGATGACACTGTCCCATTTGGTTATTTTTTGGGCATCCCTCCCTGTGCCCTCCTTGTAGAGGAACCTTGTGGCATAAACTACAGGGAACAGTCCCTATAACAGTTTTAAGAGTTATAAAGTGCAAATCCAGTTCAAACTAGAGAACCAGAAGAAAGATCAGGGGCCTTGAAGTAGCTCCATCATTTAGCACTGGACAGCATACAGAGCAGGCATGCATGCATATCACCTGGCGAGTCTTCCCCACTATGGTGAGATGTATTGTGTTCCTTTTTACATTATAGCAATTATTTCTAAACTTGCATCTACACATGCAAATAAGCATATGCATATTTTATGCAAATCTGTCCTCTTTTGTTCTCTTTTTTGCGATGTATTTCCTCTTCCCCCCCCTTTTGAGATGCCTAAGTGGCCAACCTGACCCCTTGCTGTGCCTATACTCCCCTTCCCCGTTATAATGAGCAACGGGTGACCAGTCCTCCCACCCCATCTGTCCTATAAAAAACAGTTTCCAGCAAAGGGATATGTAGGAGAGGACAAGGCAGCAATGTGGCTACATGAAACTGAAGCGTAGCTTTAGAAAGGAAGGACAGTAGCGCTGAGGTGAGGCTGAGTCATTGTGGACTGATGCTGCCAACCCTGAACATTAACAGCCTATTTGGGGCTTTTCATGGACGTCAGCTGTTTTCTTCCCTCTGTAGTCACATCACAATATACAATGCAAAGGAAGTTTTGCTCTAGGTCTACAGATGCCTTATTTTTCAAGCATGCCTTAAAGTTTATCCAAGAGTCAGCAGTTGTGTATCCCCATTGACCATGAAGAAACCATAACAACAACAAATGCACACAACCTGAATAACAACGCTCCTCATTTATAGATGCAGTCTTAAACCTCATTTAATAAGCATGAATTGATTTTGCATCATTGGGATCTGACAATTAACTTTTGAAGAGGCAGATAAATTGGTGTGTATAGTTGCCTGGAGGAGGGGGGGGAAATGGAATCAGGAAACAAATAGGGTTTTGCAGTTAAGGTACTAGGATTTCAGGCAAAGAGTTTGATCTCTTATCATATACACGAGACTTGCTACCTCTGGGCATCTACAGACCTGAATCTGAATATTCAGTACAGCTAATTCACCTAGAGCCTTCACTAGAGGGGAACCTTTGACCCTCCAGAAATTGCTGAACTACGTATCATCCCAGGCCACTGGCTGTGCTTGCAGGGGTTGATGGGCATTGTAGTTCAGCACCATCTGGAGGGCCAAAGGTTCCCCATCCCTGCACTAGAGTTATGAGAATCAACTTGAATAACTGCATCCTGGTTTTAGCACAATTTGAGATTGATGACAGCTATCACAGAATAAGTGATACAAAAATACAACAAAACCCACATCTGTGTGTTCTTCTTCAGAGCCAGCACCAGAAGGTAGCCAGGTTGGGCCCTTGCTGAGGGATGAAGGGTGGCGCTCCCGTTCCTTGATTCCCAGCAGCATCAGGTCCTGCAACCCAACCCTGCTGCAGATTGTGGAGAGGGAGCTCCCTGCTCCTTCCCCCCAATACAGACAGTGCGGGCTTCGCACACACACCCCACCTCCCTCTCCCATCACTGTGAATACCATGCATGTTATGCACACATGCCTGCCATCACCCAAGTGAACAGCAGGAGCTTCCCTAAGGGGCTGACACCCACCACCACCATCTTGGTTGATAGAAGGCATGCGTGCTACACATGCACATCAGTCACATGACATGAGAGGTAGGTGGGGCACATGGGTGGGCTTATCAGTGCTGTGTCACCTGTATCAGGGGGGTATTGGGCTATGGCACAGCGGGCCTGGGGTAGCCTGGTGCCCAATAGTCCAGTCATGCCTGGCGCTAGCCCTGTTCTTCTTGATACTACTAATCCAGTCCTGGAATTACCCTGGAAAACTGCTGCAAGTCATTGTAGACGATATTGAGCTGGATGGAGGAGTAGTCAGTATAAGGCAGATCCCTGTGTTCCTACTTTGAATTAAGTTTTGCATACACTTTCCTTAGCCTTTAACCAATTTGGGAGGTGGATGGCTTTTTAAAAATAAAATGCTTTGAGGATAACAGCTTTAAATATAGACCATATTCACACCATACATTTGTTCCACTATTATTCCACTTTAAACAATCATGGCTTCCCCCAACAAATCCTGGGAAGTGCAGTTTGTGAAGGGTGCTGAGAGTTGCTGGGAGACCCCTATTCCCCTCACAAGCTACAATTCCTAGAGTTCTCTGGGAAGAGGGGCTGATTCTTAAACCTCTCTGGGAATTGTAGCTTGGTGGGGATAATAGGGCTCTTCAGCTCTCAGCACCCTTCACAAACTACCTTTCCCAGGATACTTTGGGAGATGCTATGACTGTTTAAGGTGGAATAATAGTGGAATAAATGCATGGTGTGAATGTGTCCAAAGTCTTGTTTCATAGAATCATAGAATAGTAGAGTTGGAAGGGGCCTACAAGGCCATCAAGTCCAATCCCCTGCTCAATGCAGGAATCCAAATCAAAGCATTCCCAACAAATGGCTGTCCAGCTGCCTCTTGAATGTCTCCAGTGTCAGAAAGCCCACTACCTCTCTAGGTAATTGATTCCATTGTCGTATGGCTCTAACAGTTAGGAAGTTTTTCCTGATGTCCAGTCGAAATCTGGCTTCCTGCAACTTAAGCCCATTATTCCGTGTCCTGCACTCTGGGACGATCGAGAAGCGACCCCGGACCTCCTCTATGTGACAACCTTTCATGTACTTGAGGAGTGCTATCATAGCTGCCCTCAGTCTTCTCTTCTCCAGGCTAAACATGCCCAGTTCTTTCAGTCTCTCCTCATATGGCTTTGTTTCCAGTCCCCTGATCATCCTTGTTGCCCTCCTCTGAACCTGTTCCAGTTTGTCTGCATCCTTCTTGAAGTGCAGAGACCAGAACTGGATGCAATACTCAAGATGAGGCCTAACCAGTGCTGAATAGAGGGGAACTAATACTTCACATGATTTGGAAACTATACTTCTGTTAATGCAGCCTAAAATAGCATTTGCCTTTTTTGCAGCCACATCACACTGTTGGCTCATATTCAGCTTGTGATCAACGACAATTCCAAGATCCTTCTTGCATGTAGTATTGCTGAGCCAAGTATCCCCCATCTTATAACTGTGCATTTGGTTTCTTTTTCCTAAGTGTAGAACTTTGCATTTATCCCTGTTGAATTTCATTCTGTTGTTTTCAGCCCAATGCTCCAGCCTATCAAGGTCCCTTTGAATTTTGTTTCTGTCTTCCATGGTATTAGTTATGCCCCCCAATTTTGTATCATCTGCAATTTTGATAAGCATGCTCCGTACCTTCTCATCCAAGTCGTTAATAAAAATGTTGAAGAGCACTGGGCCCAGGACCAAGCCCTGTGGTACCCCACTCATTACGTCTGCCCAGTTTGAGAAGGAACCATTGATAAGCACTCTTTGAGTATGATTCTGGAGCCAACTGTGGATCCACCTGATAGTTGTTCCATCCAACCCACATTTAGCTAGCTTGCTAATCAGAATCAGAATGGGGCACTTTGTCAAAAACTTTGCTGAAGTCGAGGTATATTATGTCCACAACATTCCCACAGTCTACAAGGGAGGTTACCTGGTCAAAAAATGAGATAAGATTAGTTTGGCAGGATTTGTTTTTCATAAATCCATGTTGGCTGTTTGTAATCACTGCATTGTTTTCAAGGTGCTTATAAACTGACTGCTTTATAATCTGCTCCAGAGTTTTTCCAGGGATTGATGTTAGGCTGACTGGTCTGTAGTTCTCTGGTTCCTCCTTTTTGCCTTTTTTGAAGACAGGGACAACATTAGCTCTCCTCCAGTCATCCGGCACACCAGTCCTCCATGATTTCGCAAAGATAATAGACAGTGGTTCTGAGAGTTCTTCAGCCAGTTTCTTCAATACTCTAGGATGCAGTTTATTGGGCCCTGCCGATTTGAACTCATTCAAAGTGATTAGGTATTCCTTGACCATTTGTCTATCAATCTGAAGCTCCAATCCTGCCCCTTCTACTTCATGTTTCCTGGGAGGGTCACAGATCCTTTTTTGGGAGAAGAATGAGCCAAAGTAGGAATTGAGCACGTCTGCCTTTTCTTTGTCATCTGTTATCGTTTTGCCATCTTCATTGAGTAGCTGTGCCACCGTTTCTTTTCTCTGTCTTTTACTATGGTACTTTTCCTTTGCTTACTAAGTATTTTCTGCCCCCAGAAATGAGTTGGGCTTTTTCCAAGCATTCCAATGGAAAACCCACAAAGCCTTGAGGGGCTTTTCAAGTGTTCAGACTTTTCTGTTGGAACACTTGAAATGTCCAATGTAGATGTAGACCTTTCCCCTCCACTTCCTCTTTTGCCAAGGGGAACAATTTTACCTTAAGGAGGTAGCAGAATGGTGGCAATTGAAGCATGGAGCATATATCCTCTCCAGGGGTCATAGGGCTTGAAGAAGTAAGTCTCAATTTGAGTTGGGATTACTTGAGGGAAACTGAAACCTTGTTAAATTGGGG
This sequence comes from Rhineura floridana, assembly GCF_030035675.1. Taxonomy (NCBI): domain Eukaryota; kingdom Metazoa; phylum Chordata; class Lepidosauria; order Squamata; family Rhineuridae; genus Rhineura; species Rhineura floridana. The sequence goes on from NC_084481.1 coordinate 66,782,023, forward strand.
GTATTTTGTGTGAGCAAGAAGAGGGCTACCAAATTTTGTTGTTGTTGTTGTTGTTGTTGTTGTTACTGTTATTTCTTACCCACCCTTCACTATAAGGTCCCAGGACCAGTTACAACAATTTAAAAATAAAATGTTTTTAAAAGTTTAAAATAAATTAAAGTCACAAAAATAGGATGGGTCCTAATTTTAGTTCCTTTGAAAAATTATCCCATGCCATTTTTATCCTCTGTCCTAAGTATCTTTTTCTTTGACTGAGCATGTTTTCTTGACTTCAGTTACTAGCTGCTGCATGTGAAGACCCTGACAGTACAAAGCCCCATCCAGCAGACTTCAATGGGCCCTCATCAGAATAGTTTGTTAAAACCTCATTTCCTTTGGTCATCCTGACAATGTGAAATAAATCAGCAGTAATGCAGAATATCTATTCTTGCTAGAGCACCACACTGCTCTTTTCATCCCCCCCCCCTTCCCGGCACAAAAATACTTGACATAAAAATCCATGCAAAAATATAGGGAGTCAGCTTAACTTCTGGTTAAGTTAATTTGACTGACATAAGGCAAGCTTTAAAAATACAGATGGTATAATAACAAAAACACAGCTGGAGAAGAAACATATCCTGTCCTCTCCTTTTCCCCTTCAAAAGGAGTAGAAGGTGTTGCTGTACCCACCATTAGGCAATTTGTTGTTGGCACATAATCAGTTCTGTTATCAACCAGAAAAGCTTATTAAACTCGAGAATTAATACTGAAAGGTTCCTAATTAAAAGCTCCTCTCTTACTTGTTTTTCAGACGCTGGAGTAGGCGATGCTGGCACTGATATTGCATTAGCAATTGTATCTCTCATATCATGACGTTCTAATCAGCTCTCAGGAATGTACGTGAACAGCCCAAGTGCTAGATCTGTATTTTCAGTTCTAATTGGAAGTTTCATTGGATGATAGGTAATTCATGCACTGTCTCTCCTCCTGTCACACAGTTAACATTGTATGAATGATAATTGAGCCATGGTTAAATATAGAAGAGAACAGTGTGGTTTGAAGCTTCAGTCCTATGCTTCTAGGGAACTATGTGATACAATTCTCCACCGTTTTGATAATGTTCTTGCAGGATATGGTTTATCTACCGCTACATGTTTTAGGCCACATTGATTTCATCTGGAGAGGTATAAGACATAGAACTCAGAGGTACACAGGGCAGAACTACATGTTACCTTTGGTATTTCTAAATCCAGTTTACCATGGGTAATTTAAATATGGGAATAGGGTGGGCTTTTGTAGGGAGAGGTGACAAACAGAAGGATCAGATGCTATCTGGTATAAATTGATTGGTGCTAGAATCAACAGGATCTTTAAGTAAAGTAACACTAGAGAGTTCTAGTGTATCATTTGTGTGGGCTACCTTGAAGGTGTAGGACATAAGGTCTCTCCTGGAACCACAGTTCCTAACCTATTTAAACAAAACACATAGTGGTAACAAATAATCACATCTGCACTTCTGCAGGCCTCGTAATATTTTCCACTTTCCATAGATTTTACGTAGTGATTTGTTTTTTTGTGTTTTTTGCAGTTTTGGTCATTTTTGGTACATTTCCATGGATAGCAGTGGAGTGAAAACATTTCATTTGTATGTCATCAAACTCCTACATATTAGTTTTCTTGGTGCCTGCATGAAACCTTTCATTGCATGAAAGTTTAAACAACCATTTCCTATCCATTTTACCTCTGAAACTGAAAATTATATTTATCTCATTATTCATCCTAGAAATCTGTCATTTATTTTTATTAATTTCAAAGCCTTTTTATTGGTCAATGTCATATGATGGTTAAGACGGCCTTTTGTGTTTCAAACTGGAGGTTATGCTCTATTTCTCTTTTGGGCGCATTAACAGTTGAATCTGAAACGGCAGTTTGATGTAAGATCAGACTGATTACAATTTGTTGCTACTTAAGCAATGAACCTAGCTGTGGGAAAAAACAAAAGTTGGCCTGCCCAAGATGTATTTTTCAGCCTGCTATGCTTAAATTAGTCCACTTAAGGAAAGGTCGGCATGGTCAGTTAAAAACATAGAGCACACCTAGAATTTTGCTAGAATATATTTCACCTCCCACTGTTTTATCTTGTGCAAAATGAGATACTCCTCATGTCCATTAGAAACTATTCTGCAGAATAGTCAGTGCCATTATTCCACAATTGTTTTTGCAGTATTTTTAGTGTTGCAAACTGTTGCTGTACTTCACAGAAGCAAAAGAAAATGATTTCCTATAGGACACTTCACTAAAATTTCAAAGTAAATCAAACATATTTAAAGTGACTATCTGAACAATATCACCTGTCTTAATATAGTTGCTTCCTCCCTGCTAAAACAAGATCAGCACATGTCTTGTTTCTGTTATTTGGGGTGATTGCAGGTGTTGCCACCACTCACCATATGTTCAGAGGTACATGTTACCAAATTCTTGCAACCTACAGAGCAAGTGCATTGGACTGTGAAAGACCAACCCAAATGGTGTTTGCATTTTTACAAATTCATAGGGCAGTACAATATCTCAGAGAGGAGGCCAGGTCTCCTACTCCCCTGGTGCATTCACTATAGCTTCCCAATTTCTCTGCTTTTTAAAGTTTGATAGAAATATCTGTTGTCTATAGGTACATTCTTAAACCGCAAGGGTTTTTGCCTTTTAGTGAATTTCTCTGCTTTTTAATCCAGGAGATAAGAAATGGGATTCTGTGCAAGTTTGCTGAGAATGGATTGATCATTTGCATGCTTATTGAGTTCAATGGGATTTACTCCCCTGCAATCATGCTTAGGATAGTTAAAACTGACCATGAAGGAGGAGGGGAAAGGGAGAGAGAAGGAGGAAGGGGGGAAGAGGGGAGCAGAAGGAGGGGGAGGGAGAAAGAAGGGGCAAAAAGGAGGTGATGGGAGGGAGGATGAGAGGGAAGGTTTGAACATTTGCATTCTTATTGAGTTCAATGGGATTTACTCCCATGCAATCATGCTTACGATAGGTGAAACTGACTTGGAGGAGGGTCAGGAAGGGGAGAAGGGGGGCAGGGAGAGCAGGAGGGAGGAGGGGATTGGAAGGGAAGGAAGGGGTAGGGAAGGGGTAGGGAAATGAAGGGGTAGGGAGGGGGCAAGAGGGAGGGGATACGAGGGAGGAGGAAGGGAGGGCAGGTTTGATCATTTGCATGCTTTTTGAGTTCAGTGGGATTTACTTCTGTGCAATCATGCTTAGGATAGGTGAAACTGACTTGGGGAGGGGCAGGGAGGGAAGGAGGCAGGCAGAGAGAGGAGGGGAAGGGAGAGGGGGTGAGGAGATTGGGTGGGTGAGCACTGTGCAGAGAGGAAGCCCCTTTATTTCCAAAAGGAAAACATTGTGAACAGTATCGCTGCTTTTCAGGGTTTCCCCCACCTTTTTATTCTACAGCAGGCATATGCAGAGCTTGGAAAAGTTACTTTTTTGAACTACAGCTCCCATCAGCCCAATCCAGTGGCCATGCTGGCTGGGGCTGATGGGAGTTGTAGTTCAAAAAAGTAACTTTTCCAAGCTCTGGCATATGTAGCCTCCCACTCAAATTTAAACCAAATCTGTCCCTGGCCACATCCACACTAGACCTTTATTTCACTTTAGACAGTCATGGCTTCCCCCAAAGAATCCTGGGAAGTGTAGGGCTCATTCACACGGGAACTGAACTCCATTTTAAAGACAAAGCTTTTCCCATCGCGATAGAGTTTAAAGGTTCACACTCCTACCTTCCAATCTGCTGTTTTCAGTCCCTGCTGAAGGGAAAGGATCAATCACGCAGCTTCCTAATGACCATGCCCTCTTAAGGTCTGGCATGGGTGTGCCCGTCTGATTAGTCAAGCCAAGCAACTGTGAGTCTGGCTTTTAGAACACCGACATTTGGTTCTTATTGAGCATGGCCGAGGTTATCATTGAGTTCAATGCTAAATTTCTTAAATTAATTAAAAATTGGCCAGGCATTTTTTTTTACTTTTAAACTGCAGAAGATGAAGATCAGAGTATGAGGCAAGGTCAGTAATAGGATTGCAGGTACTCTGTGAACCTAGCTGATTTTTAATGAATTTCAACAAATTATGAGAACTCTGACAGAAAAAAGTCCAAAAGGGGACTGGGTTTTCCTCCCTCTCGTTTTACACTTTGAACTCTCAATTCTCTGTGAGTGTTCTGTGTATCACAATGAAAATTTCTGAGTTCAGGACTATAAGTTTTGTAAGGCTTTGTTTTGAAATGAGCTTATGGGAAGCATCAGAATGGCATGAGGGGTATTTTCAATTTAATATTGCAGAATGTGAAAATTCTATGCTGGCTATAGTATACAGCCACTCTTGTGGCTGTATAATTCTATTTTGCTGTATTCTATTTTGGATAGGGTTCCCCCCCCCTTTGCAAAAGCAGTATATGTAATATTTGGTGGTGAGACTCTTAGCTTCTGTTCATTTTACCAATGGTACACAGTTTGGGGATGAACAAAACTAAATGAAACTGGAGTCTTTTAAGTAATGCAAGATCAACTGAATCCGTAGCTCTTTGAGTGCCAGGGCATATAAAACTTTGGTGAGTTTAGCACTTAAGGGACAGATTTCAGACATCCTATTCTTTCTCTCTCTTTTTTCTCATCCTGAGAGGTCTTTAAAGTGACATCATTGAGTCTGCCAGTTTCTCTGACACAGTAAGTTGAAAGTGGAATTGTGCAAACCACAGGATACTGAAGTTCACCTCAGGCTTGGAAACTGGTTAGAAAGGCTGCCTTGTCTGCAGCCTTCTGAGCCTATCACAAAGGGAAGGAAACACAGTGCTTTTTTACAGCTGCCTGACAAAGCTGGAAGACCCTCCCAGTTTCAACTCCATCAAAAGATTCATATCCATGCTTTTGCTTTACTGCCCTATGTTAAAAGGCACTGAAGTCGGTAGGAGGTTTACCATTGACTTCCAAGCAAGGAAGATAGACTCCTTGCGCCTTTTCTTAAGACGCCACAAGAATTGCCTTGACATGCCAAGTTTTGTCAATATTTTGTTGCCGGAGTTTAATAAATAAACCTGACACTCCAAAAAAAAAAGGCATTGCTTTATGCAATTATGTGCACATGCACTGCTTCCATAGCATTGCTCTTCCCAGTGACATCATTTATGTAGTGAGAAGTGGCTGGAAAGGAAAAATAAGACCCCAGACCTAAAAGTAATGTTCTGTCAGATCATGCTCCATTTATAGGAGTGAAAATTGCACAGTTAAGCCAGTAGAAGATGGCATGGTGGGGTGCTGCCATTCACCTGACCTCCAATCAGTTGTGTTGCTACTGCTTACCAGTGGATAGAGGGGGAGGGGCAAGGTCAGTGCAGTGCAAACACACAGGCAGGAACACTGGATTGGCCCCACCAGCGCTCATTGCACCACACAGACTTCACTGCCACCTTGCCCCTCCATCTCCACTGCTTCCCACTGAGCAGCAATGATACAACCGACTGGATGTCAGGTGAGCAGCAGTGCCCCATCATGCCATCTGCTACTGGGTAAGTCACTATGAAAATTGTACCCTCCAAGAGGTGTCATTATTGAAAATTGCCCAACTTCTGGATGATCACTGGATTTTTGGTGGATGTTAATCACCAAGAATACCTAGGGTTGTCCACTTCAGAACCAGACCCTATAGCTATGTCTTTAACAGCAGCTTGATGTGCAGACATTAGCAAGAATCTGTTGATTCTCCTTGATCTCTCAGCGGCTTTTGATACCATCGACCATGGTATCCTTCTGGAGAGGCTCGCGGAGTTGGGAGTTGGAGGTATTGCTTGGCAGTGGTTCCGCTCCTACTTGGCGGGTCGTCTCCAGAAGGTAGTGCTTGGGGAACATTGCTCGACACCGCGGGCTCTCCAATATGGGGTCCCGCAGGGGTCAGTTTTGTCCCCCCTGCTTTTTAATATCTACATGAAGCCGTTGGGAGAGGTCATCAGGAGTTTTGGAGTGCGTTGTCATCAGTATGCTGATGACACGCAGCTCTACTTCTCCTTTTCATCTTCTTCAGGTGAGGCTGTCGATTTGCTGAACCGTTGCCTGGCCTCGACAATGGACTGGATGAGAGTTAACAAACTGAAGCTCAATCCAGACAAGACTGAGATGCTGTTGGTGGACGGGTTCTCTGATCGGATGGTGGATATATACCCTGTCCTGGACGGGGTTACACTCCCCCTAAAGGACCGGGTTCGTAGTCTGGGAGTCTTTTTAGACTCTTCCCTCTCACTTGAGGCTCAAGTAGCCTCGGTGGTTAGGAATGCGTTTTACCAACTTCGGTTGGTAGCCCAGCTACGTCCCTATTTGAGTAAAGAGGACCTTACATCAGTGGTACATGCTCTGGTAACCTCACGTTTGGATTACTGTAATGCGCTTTACGTAGGGCTACCTTTGAAGACAGTTCAGAAGCTACAACTAGTGCAAAATGCGGCGGCCAGATTGCTGACAAGGACCAAGCGGTCCGAGCATATAACACCTGTTCTGGCCAGCTTGCACTGGTTGCCAATATGTTTCTGGGCTAGATTCAAAGTGTTGGTATTAACCTATAAAGCCTTATACGGTGCGGGACCACGATACCTTGCGGAACGCCACTTCCGATATGAACCGGCCCGTGCACTACGTTCCGCTACGAAGGCCCTCCTCCGGGTTCCAACTCACAGGGAGGCCCGGAGGGTGATGACAAGATCTAGGGCCTTCTCAGTGGTGGCCCCCGAACTATGGAACAGTCTCCCTGAGGAAGTACGCCTGGCGCCGACTCTGCTCTCCTTCCGGCGCCAGGTCAAAACCTTCCTATTCTCTGAAGCATTTTAAGTTACACTGATTTAATTTTAAAAATGTTTATTGTGTTGGATTGTTGCTTGTATTTTAGTATTGTTTTGTTATTTATTGTATTTTTATGCTGTTTTATGTTCACCGCCCAGAGAGCTATTGCTAGTCGGGCGGTATATAAATTAAAAAAAAAAAAGAATGTTTACCTTCAAGCCATGAAAGCTTCACCTCCTGATTTCTGCAGAACAAGTTGCTGTTAAAAGCATAAAAGCAGGCCAAGCCTTGAGGGGGGGGGGGTAAGCAACTCTACAGTTAATTGGTAGGATGACAAGATGCAATCCCAGTAGGGCTCCTCCTGTATGTTTAATAGTTACATAGATTTAGAAGAGTGGCTATTTGGGCAAACACTGATTGCCATGCACAGGTGAGAATACTTCACTGTCGAAATGTCATCTTTTGTACAACTATGCAGAGCCAGCACCAGAGGGCGGCCAGGTTGGATGCTGGCCAAGCCCCTCCCCTTACGGTGGGTGGGTAGCACTCCCTTCCATGATCTGCGACAGCATCAGTTTCAGACCCTGCCGTGGATTGCAGAGAGGAAGTTCCCAGGTACCCCCCCTACTGCTCAGGCTTGTGACACCGGCCTGCATGCCCCACCTACCTTTCCCTTGAAGTAAATGCTGGTCGTGCTGTGGGCACATGTGTGCTGTCAACCAAGATGGCGGCCAAGGAATCAGCCCCTTAGGGAAGCCTCAGCTGCCATCTTGGTTGATGGTAGGCATGCATGCACAGAGCAGCCAGCATTCACTTCAAAGGAAATATAGGTGGGGTGTGCAGGCAGGTGCTGGGGCCCAGGACAGGCTGGTGCCCAAGGGCCCCGGCATGCCTGGTGCTGGCCCTGCAACTATGAAAGATACAGGAGCCCAGAGTTTGTATGGCCATCCTCCTCACTGCTTTTCTGTGGGCATTGCTCCTCTTCCATACTGTAGAAATGTTCTTCAGCTGCTTCTCTTTCTCCACTGTTATTCTAGCTCATTTATTTGTAGCAGCAGCAAAGACAGAATTAGACCGCATATTCTGAAATCAGTCAAGAGAAAATATTAAGGAAAGACAAAAATTATGAGGATAAAAAGCCCAACCAGCACATTACCTTACATAGCATTTTTTTTTTTTTTTTGGTCACTGAATCCATGTAGAGTCCTTTAGGGGATAAGAACAGAATCCCCACCACACCACCCCATAACATGGACTCTACATTCAGGAAATAGAAGAGAACAGAAGAGTTGAAAGATTTGATAAGACGTACTCTTTAGTGGATTTCTCCTTCATGAGCAAGGGGCTTTGAAGCGGCATTTGTCTTTCTTTAGGGATGGGAAACCTGTCGCCCTCCAGATGTTCCTGGACCTCAACTCCCATTATCCCTGACCTTTCGTCATGATGGCTTGGGCTGATGGGAGTTGGAGTCCAAGAATATCTGGAAGAACATAGTTCCCCACCCCAGCTTTAGATCATAATGTTGGGCGAGGGTTTCTATGGTGGAGGAGGGCTTCTATTATGGAGAACACTCTTCTAGAGTAGTATTTATTTATTTATTTGCTTGTTTTGTTATTACATTTATATCCTTCCCTTCCTCACAAAGGAACCCAGGGCAGCACTCTTTACAATCACACTTACAGCCACACCACAACAAAGTGATACCATTATTTCATTGCTCTGCCATGGTCAATCTGCAACAATGGGATAGATGGGAAGCAGGGCCACTCCATCAGCTTTGCTGAAAGACCAGCTTAATTAAGCTCCTCTCTCCTCTTCCTACCCTAGCTGGTCATTGTAAGAATTATGGTGTAACTTTAAGAATTGCTGTCTGAGTTTTCTTGTTTCCTCTTCTGTCCTCAACCCTTTTTTCCTTTTATGCCATGTCTTTCAGATTGTGTAAGACACTGTGAGAGCCATTTTGGCTGAGAATGAATGAATAAATAAATGCAATAGTGAAATATTATTCAAATACTACAGTTACATACATGCAGGCAAAATACTTGTGCTCAGTTCTCCACTCCTAATTTTTCTTTGATGGGTGGAAAATATATATGTTTCTGAGCAGTAATATATATTCTACAATCACAAAAACTATTTTCTCTTATTTTTTTTTAAAAAAATCAGTTCCTGAGATCACTTTTTTTTAAAAGACAGCACATAAATGTCTGACAGCTATCTGTTCCATGCCACTGTTTCAGCTACCTCGTTGCTAATTATGGCAAAATATAAAGCATGCCATTCCGACCTGCTGGCTTCAGCGTTGATTGAATTAGGACCTTTGGCAAATTCTTTCCTCAGAAACATGAACGATGATAATGAATTCATTGGGGTAATAAAGGAGCAAAGGAAAGGAAGAGTTGGCAATTTTGTGTGTGAAAAATAGCAACTGTGTATAACTGCTACCTTCAGTTGCTTCTACACTCGGGCCCTCTAGCACTGCTGTGGGATTGCTTTTTTACAATTAGGTGGAAGTGGAATTAAAACAGTGATTCTACAGGGTGCTCTATTATCTAGCAATGCTTTTCCTGTAGTCAAAATTCTTCTATAACGTCTTTCAGCAATGGTTCCTTCTGAAGTTAATAATAACTCCTGGTTGCTCATTCAGCCATTTTGTGGCTTCCATCTTGTGGCTTCATAATCCCTATACAGGCATTATGAACAATGAATGATGAATAATCATCTAAATATCCTTCAGTAGTCTCTCTTATTGTCAATTTCTGTTCCTGTTGTGGGAGCTCTAATAAATAATGTCCTCTTTTTCCTTTCCATTTTAATATAGTGGAATAGCTACACACACACACACAAAAGCAATAACTAGCTGAACCAAAAACAGGAAGCTTTTAATTGAAGATGCAATAATCTTTAAAAGTTGCATTAGTATTCTGCTTGCCCACCCTGGTCAGGCTAGTGCTTCAAGTACATTTCATTACACAAAAATCACACTCTACAAATAAAAAATCAGGTAAAAAAATGATAGGACCACATGACAGAAAACACTAAAATGCAATTATTTCTCAATTGTCTTATTCAGAGTCTACATAAAATGTACCTGAAAAAACCCTGGCAATTCCAGAGAAAAAGCTAGAGTGAAAACTCTCTGCCGGGAGGAAGGGCAAGATATAAATCAAATAATAAATAAAAATAAGTAAATAAACAATCAAATATAATTAAGCCATCTCTGAAAAAATGAGAGCATCTTGTTTAACAGACTTTATCACTGCTCATGTTCAAATTAATCTGGACTCAGTCGATTTCTTCATTAATTGGATAGATACTATTTATATTTATTGTATTTATTTGTCACTTACTACAAAATTATCTCAAAGTGTCTTACAGACAACTCTATTATTTCTGTAGTTAGTGCTATTTTTGTATGATAACCTGGACTTTTGAAGCTCACCTGTGGCCCTTCAGATGTTTCTGGACTCCATTTCCCATCATCTCTTACCATTGGCTATGCTAGCGGAGACTGATGGGAGTTGCAGTCTAACAGTATCTGGATGACCTCAGGTTAGCCAGCCCTGCTGTAAAACCATCTATTCCTCAAGAAGGGAGTGGGACTTGGAGGGATGACCTGGCCCTGGAGGATTTGAGATAGAGTAGGTTTGGGGAACCTTTGGCCCTTCAGATGTTGCTGAATTACAACTGCTATAATCCCTGGCCATTGGCCATACTTGCTGGGCAGATGGGAGTTGTAGTTCAGCAATGTCTGGAGGGTCAAAGTTCCCCACACTTGACTCAGAATATCAGACAACCCCAGTTATTTGTTCTTCTTTGCATTAGAAGCTGTAAGACACAGGTGTCAGATTTTGTGAAAGGAGTACCAGGCTTATTTGTTGTTTAAAGCTAACCTGAGACATATACAAGATTTTTGGCCAAAGTATCAACCTATATAATATTTGCACAGGAACAATTACAACCATATTGGGAGGAAGGTACCCATAAATGAATATTACAAATATGATCAGGCTTACTGGTAGAACTGACAATGAGGGTTGGAGGTGGAGAAATGGTACGATTTATTATATATAACTAGAGTTGTTTCTCACAGGACCGTTAGCATGGTAATAAAAAAACATAATAGGTACAGCTTCTCCTATCCCTGCATCTCACTGTGGAAGGGGGCAATACCTCACAGAATTATAGAGTTGGAAGAGACATTGGAGGCAGTCTAGTCCAACCCCTTCTGAATGCACAGTCTACAGTGTAGGATACAACTACAGCATGTTTGACATATGGCCATCCAGACACCTCCAGCACCCATTACCAGCAGGACATAGCTGACTTCCGATTATAAACATGAGTTTGTCCAATGGGGGGAGAGGGGGAAAGTAACAATGGCTGTACTTTCTATAATTTTATGTTATGCCAAGCCCCCCCCCAGCATCCATGTTATGTTGTGCCATGCCGACCATGGCACTATATGATGTTATGCCATGCCCCCATGGCAGCCATTTTATGACTGGTGCTCAAAGCACTTCCTCAAAAAACAAATGTATCCACTGGTCCAAAAAGGTTGTTAATCCCTGAGCACTACACTTCTGTGAATGCAGCTGAAGACTGCGTTAACATTTTAGCAGCCTCATTACACTGCTGGCTCATCTTCAGCTTGTAATTGTTGTGCCCTAGGCGCAAGGGGAGTTAGATCAGAGAGAGGAGTCAGATGAGGACAAGACCCCTGAGGACGTTGCAAGGGGGCTCTGTCAGCCCACAGACTTCCTTGCCCATCCCTCCTATTGAGGAAGATCCCGCCCCATCTGTGAGTTCCCTGCCTGAGCCATTGGGAAGTGATGCTCCACACACGCCAACCCCACCCATGCCAGTATCCTCACCTGGCACTTCAAACGCTTCCCTGCCAACCAGCTTCCCGCTCCCTGAGGTCGCGGCATCACCTAGCAAAGCCCCACTGTCAGATGGGTCGTTGGAGGCTCACCCCCTCACCCCGTGTGAGAAGGCGTGAGGAGAGGGACTCTAGGAGGGTGGAACTGTGGAGGAGCCATCGGTTACAGGCAAAGACCTTCCCTACTTAAGCAGGTGCCCACCCAAACTCTAGTGCTGAGTCAACTCTCCCCACACGCTGCAGAGACTTCAAGGAGCTGAAGGTTCAGTTCGCCTCTGAACCCATACTGTAACATGTAAACCCTGCACGCCCCTTTGTGGTGGAAACAGATGCATTGGACGTGGCCATCGGAGCGGTGCTTTTACAACCAGCACGGGGGGGGCATCTGAGACCCTGTGCATACTTTTCACGTAAGTTGACAAGTTCAGAGCAAAACTATACTGTGTGGGGAAAAGAGTTGCTGGCCATTTGGGATGCTTTTGAAACTTGGCGACATCTTTTGGAAGGAGCGCAGCACAAGATAGAGGTCCACACCGATCATTGGAACTTGGAGAGCCTCTAAATGGCCCGTAAGTTGAACCAGGTGTGCTGGGCTCAATTCTTCACTTGCTTTCACTTCAAAATCCATTACATTCCCCAGGTGCAGAATAAGCGGGCAGACGCTCTGTCCTGCAAACTGGAATACCTGGAGAACCTGCTGCAACTGATTATACACTTCAAGAAGATGGTGGCAGGGATGTGCCAGGACTCCTGGGTGGGGGAACTGCATTCGGTGCAAGAACGAGATCAGTTTGTCAAGAAGAAGAGCTGCGAATTAGAGGAGCAGTCTCCTGGGAGTGCAGAGGGCTTCACGCTTAAGGGGGGTGTTGTATCATTATGATGCTATGTACATGCTCCTCGGGGATGTGACAGCCAAGGTCCTGTGTCAGTGTCATGACTCCCCCACTGCTGGGCACTTTGAAACCTTTAAAACTGTCCCGTCCAGAGCTGGAACCACGAGACGGAGATGCAGATGCAATTAAATCTTGCTTTATTAGAGTAATGGATACATCTAAGACATTACGCTTCATATAGAAACCTGCCTTACTCACTAAAAACCCCTAACTACACTCTAGACATGCTCTGCGGCACGTGAAGGAAGTTGACTCAGTGACTCCCCTCTTTGGGAGGCCAGATTATGTAGGAAACGTTTTCGATCATAATCTCTGACTCCTTCGTAAGTCCTGTCTCTGCCCTGTCCGTTAATCACGGCGGCGGGCACGAGGTAAGGGGGGGCGTGTTTCCAACGGCTCGTCGGAAGACACCTGCTCTTGGGCTGCAGGCTCGAGGTCAGGGGGTGGCGTCACTCTGGAAGCGTCCTGGGAACTGCTTGGCAAGGGAGGAGTTGGTACAACCTCTGGGGCATCCCCTGACGGGCCCTCAGGAACGACTGGGGGTGGTGCACTCTCCTCTACGGAGCTCGCGTCACCCGTGGGAATTGGCTGGAGTTCAAGTTCACTGCTCCCCCCAAGGCTCTGAGCAGACTCAACAACCCTTGGTCTTCCGTGTCTTCTGGCAGCTGAGGCGCCTGAAACTCATGCCTCTCCCCTCCCTGCTCCTTCAGGGAGAGCCGAGGCTCAACAAAAACCTTGCAATCAGTCGCCAGGGAGTTTTGGTGGCCTTGGATGAAGCGGGAGGTGGAGCGCTATGTCCAGTCCTGCCCCACCTGTGCCAGAGCCAAACACGTCGTGGGACGGCCAGCAGGCCTCTTAGAGACACTCTCTACACCCCAGGGTCCTTGGCAGATGGTCACAGACCTCCCCTCTCAGAGGAAGACAACAGTGCTGGTGGTGGTGGATGCTTTTACTAAAATGACTCATTTAATTCTGTGCTCAGGACATCCAAATGCATGAGAGATGGCTCGACTGTATGTGCAGCATGTTTACTGGTTGCACGGTCTCCCAGACAGTTTAGTTTCGGACCGGGGCCTGCTCAGTTTTGGCACGCCTTGTGGAAACTCCTGCAGAGTGAGCTGAGACTGTCGTCGTCTCATCACCTGCAAACGGATGGCCAGACCGAGAAGGTGAATGCCATGTTAGAACAGTATCTCCATTGCTATGTCAATTACCAGCAAGACAATTGGATGTCCTTTTTGCCCTTAGCAGAATTCGCTTACAACAACGCAGTGCATGCTACCATGCAACAGACCCCGTTCTTTGCCAACCTGGGATACCACCCTCCAGCTTTGTCAGGCCCAAACCGCATGAAGTATTAGTTTCCCACTATTTAGCACTGGTTAGGCCTCATCTTGAGTACTGCATCCAATTCTGGTCTCCGCACTTCAAGAAGGATGCAGACAAACTGGTTCAGAGGAGGGCAACAAAGATGATCAGGGGACTGGAAATAAAGCCCTATGAGGAGAGACTGAAAGAACTGGGCATGTTTAGCCTGGAGAAGAGAAGACTGAGGGCAGATATGATAGCGCTCTTCAAGTACATGAAAGGTTGTCACACAGAGGAGGGCCGGGATCTCTTCTTGATTGTCCCAGAGTTCAGGCCACGGAATAATGGGCTCAAGTTGCCGGAAGCCAGATTTCAACTGAACATCAGAAAAAACTTCCTAACCGTTAGAGCCATACGATAATGGAAGCAATTACCTAGAGAGGTAGTGGGCTCTCCAACACTGGAGGCATTCAAGAGGCAGCTGGACAGCCATCTGTCGGGAATGCTTTGATTTGGATTCCTGCTTTGCACAGGGGGCTGGACTTGATGGCGTTATAGGCCCCTTCCAACTCTACTATTCTATGACTCTATGATTGAATCTTGATGCTGTCTTCTATGGTGTTAGCTATTCCTCCCAGGTTTGTATCATCTGCAGACTTGATAAGCATCCTGTCAATGCCCTCCTCCAAGTCATTTATTAAAATGTTAAAGAGGAGAGGGCAGAGCCCTGGGGTATTCTACATGAGACCAAGTTGACACCGATCCTTTAACAACTACAAGATAAGTTACATGTAGATCCATGTAACAGTAGTATCAATATTGGACAACCATCTTTGCATATATAACGGCCCTGGTTCAATCCCTGGCACCTTCAGCAAAAATGATTTCAAGTTGCAGGCTAAGGAAGACCTCTACCTGTAGCCTTTGAGAGCTACTGCCAGTTGGAGTAGATAGCAGCAGGTCAGATATACCAGTGGTCAGAATTCCTGTGTTCATCTGCATGGAGAAAGCTACATCAGAAGAATTTACTCTTGTCATCTAGTTGTCATCCAACTCTGCTTGTGGCAGAGGGATGTGCTTGACTGGTAATGCAAATCAATCTTCAGTGTTGGACAATGAGAGATTTCAAATGTGCATATAGATGAGCTTAAAACAGGGATGTCAAAGCTTTTTCAGCCCAAGGGTTGTATTTCTTCATGCTCTGGGACTCTATGCTAGTGGTGGATGGGGCAAGGGGCAAGGGGCAAAAGTGAGTGGAGAACTTAACTCCTACATTTGTACAGTAGTCTACATTCTAGCCATGTATATGTCAGAGAGCGCTACACCCATACAAACGCATTCTTCTCCATCCAGGAAACAATATTTCAAGAACACATTCCAACAAACAAAAGCACAGGCCAGGTTACTGAGGGATGTGGCCTGGGGAGGGGAGGTGTGGGCTGAGAAGAATCCCAAGGCCTATTAGAGAGGTCTGGAAGGCCATCCATCTCTGATTTAAATATTCAAATTAGCAAATGGCTTCTCTCTCTCTCTCATCATGGATGACTAGACAGGTAGAAGGCTTCCCACTGTGGCTTAAGATAGAGCCAGTTCCTTTAATAGCCCAAGAGTACATGAAGTACTCATTAGTAGCTGCCAAACTCACATGTGCACACACACACACATGATATGCAACAAAAGTGTGAAAACATATTGCTGAAGAGTTAATCTGGCTATTCTTTGTTATCCTGTTGTGATGCCTCTGAATTTTCCAAATGAAAGAAGCTAACTGTTCAAAACTATTTACCCTTTCAGACTTGTGAAGCATCCTCACATCTCAACTTGGAAAAAATAATTTTCAGTTAGAATGTGATTTCCAATTAAACTCTAAGCTGTGCAATTGTTAAAGAGAATGGAAACGACAATCCTTTTAAACAGTATTTGCTATAAAAATATTTTCATTCTGATTCTCTGACTGAACCCAGCTGTAGTGGTTCTGAGCAGTGAAAAATCCTGCCCTGATATGAATAATATAAGTACATATTTGAAATGCAATAGCTAATTATTGTATTTAAAATAATGTATTATCCATGGAATATTAATATCTAGCTAAAATATGTTTGCTTGCCATCCTCAAGAGAAACAACAGATTTTGGAAAAACTCGACGTTGTGGCCATTTTTCATGGTACCTCATCCGCCTTTACAAAGCAGAATGAACATAGAAAAAGATAATGAACTGTGACTAAAAAAAGAGTTTCTCTCTTGGGTAAATGAAGATGAAGAAACAAAAGTTGGGGGAGGTATCCAAGATTTAATTCAAGGACATGAGAAACAAAATAATATGACTTTGTCTGCTTTTTGATAGGAATTCTAACAATTGTAAAACCTAACTATCAGAACTTCTCTGTTGTCTTAAATTTATAATCAACTTTCTTTGAGTTCCCTTATTGCCTATATGATGAGGCTAAATCCACTGTGCTTTGAAATTGGTTGCAGCAGCAGCCATGATGTATTTCCTTACTCTAGAAGCTGCTAAAAATTCTTGGAGTTGTATAATCAGATGCCAAGAGTTATATGTTCAGTTCATATTCTGAATTACCTACACATGATGAAAAGGTTTGGCTCTGAACTTTGTACTTCCCTCTGTAGCTAGGGAACCCTCTGAGACATTGAAGAAGAGGAGAGAGCAAATGGGCAATGCACATTCATTAATGGGTAGCACGGCTATGCTGTACTTTTGCTGGTGTCAGTTCTTTAGGCATTTTAAATATTTGCTCAACCTGGTTATTTTCAAAGTTCCAAACAAAAAAAAAATACAATGGATTACCTAGTCAGTGTTTGGTTGTCAGTACAGACATAAGCCATTGGATGAAATGGCCCACTGTGTGACATTTGCTTCAGAGTTATAATAACTGAAATAATGTGGATCTAAGTCAAAGAGACCAAATGGCATATTTTTGATCATCAAATGACAATAGACAGTGGACTTGGGCAGGATGAAGAGATGTGTAGACTCACTGTATTCAAAGGCTACTGGAACACAGTCTCCCACTTTGTTTCAAAAGCTAGAAAAATTTAACATGAGCTTATAGAAGCTGAAAAATGGTACTGATCTGAATGTAATGCAAAAGTGTTACTAATTGTGCTATTCAAATATTATACTTATTTTTTTCACTACTCTGTTATAGAGTTAAGACACTTACATAGAATTTGAAGGGTCGTTAAGAATTGTTTAGCACAACTCCTTGCTAAAACAGGAATTTACAGTGCAGCCTTATTCATAGCTCAGCCAGGGATAGTTTACAGATCTGATTGAAATAATCAATGTCAGAGCTGCAATCCAGCAAAAATGTAGGTGTACTTGTTAACCCCATTAAGATCATGAATTTGGTGAGCCTAATTCTATGCTAGATTGTGGCCCATGTCTTGATCCTATCACTTGTCCCTTTTTTGTCGCACTGTTTGCACAGTTATTTATTTTATTTTAGATATATATATATCTCACCTCAAGGCAGCTAACAAAGCAATTAGCAGTTAAAACAAACTACATATACAACAAAAGCAGCAGTTGAAAACAATGATAATAATAACACTAATATTAATAATAATAACAGACAGCGGGCAAGTGAAAATCTTTAAAACAATCATCCAATCGAAAGGGTAGCTACATATCACAAAACAACCATCAAATGCCACTAAAAGCCCAAGAGAACAAGACGGACTTTTCCTGGCAATCAAGAGATATAAATTAAGGCATCAGATTAACATACCCAGGAGGGAGTTACACAGTTTGGGACCAACACTAAAAAGATCACTTTCTCACAGCCACTCAAAAGTTGTCCTGGCCAACCCCGTCAGATTCAGACCCAGACTTGCTGGTGTATTTTTCTCCATTATGTTTAATGCGGAACTTCAGTCTAGAACATTTCATGGATCAGCTTACAGGTTACACAGGATTCAGCATCTCTACAAAGCATAACTAAGCATAGCTACTCACAGCAATTAGACACACCTACAACCATTAAGTAGGTTTGGGGCAGGCTCTTTCTGCTTGCATGGGGAAGTGTCACAGAATGGGAATGCATGAACAAGAGAGCACTCCTCCTAGTTGGAAAAGTGGGGGCCCTCTGAGCCTGCCGGTGTGTCTGTCTGCACATCTGGGATAATGGCATCACCACATCAGGATCCTCCTCCTCTAGAGGAGGTGTGCTCAGCAATGGCAGCAGCTTGGGTGAAGAGACTAGCTCCTGATCAGCCAGCATTCCCTCTGTTGTAATTGAAAACTTCTGCTTCAGCACCTCCTTGTTGCAAGCCACTGGGATCTCTCCTGGGTCCCATTCTATCTCTTCTTCTCAGCTCATGTGAAGGAGAATTTTATTGAAGCAAAGTAACAGTACAGATGCAGCAGCAGGTAGAGTCATAGCAGCCCCAATGCTCTTACTAGGAGATAGAGTGGCAGGACCAGCCAGGATGGGATCAGGAGCCAGAGTTCAAGACTTCCAAAATCAGAGCAAGAAGTTCAAAACCACATAGGAGCTCCAGAGTTGTCCTAATGAATTCCCATGCCCACCTGTCCAGTTTTTAAAGTTCAGGTGTGGAATGTGTTTACTTGTGAGATCCCTGTGACTTGCGAGACTGTCAAGCTTGCAGGCATGCACTAGGTGGTTTGGTCACATCATTGGAGGTGCCACCTGGTCCTGGGGGATGAGACTCAGCCTGCTCTCCTTCCAGCTCCTATTCAACCACCCTAAGCAGCTGGTTGGCAACTCTCCATACCCAGATGATGCTTTCCTCTCCATGGAAGGCAAGAGAAAAGCCAGGACACCTTCCTCTCCAGAGCTGTTGGAATTAGGGGGAAAGGAGGCCCTTCCTCCACCAGCCTCTGTACCAGTGTCTCAGCTTCCCCCATCCAATCTTCCTCTTCTTCCTCCACAGCCTGCCAACCCAAGCCTGAGCCCAACAGTGCCTCAGGGCACATGGCAGGAACATCTACTGAAGAGAGCCTCTGATAAGGATGGGCAAGTTATTGTGTCTTTCAGATATTCTGGTCGCAGAAAGTTCAGGGTAATTCCTGTGCACACCACTCAATAATGCATCGAGCTGTTGGGCTGGGTTCATATGGAGAAACCTCTTTGAGGGATCAAAGCAGCTGGAGATACAGGTGGAGGCATGAATTCAAACTAATGGTACCTCAGCAAAAGCCCAATAATGGGCCTGCCTCCTCGTGTGCAAGGTTTTCAAAGGGACTGCCTTATGTGTGATCTGGGCCTGAGAAGAATATGGTGGTAATTAATATTCAGAGTGCATCAAGGGTAAGGGGCAGGGGAGACTAGAAGCAAGAATGATATTTTATTCTGCCAGAAATGCAGCTGTGAATAATTTCCCCCTCCTATATCAAATGCATTATATTAAGTATACAGCCACTCTTGTGGCTGTATAATAAACAATGTACTAGTATATTATGTAGAAGGCAAATCTTCTGAGTATGCAAGACCCCTAATTATTAGTGCCTTTAAAAAATAAAAGGGTCCTTTTGCAGTCTTTTCAACGGGAGAAATACTGAATACTTTTTTTTACTGTTATTGTATTATTTTCCGTCTAAACATACAGTTTTTTATTATCACATTCATTTTTTTTTTAAAAGTCCAATAGCAAAGTTGAGCAAACAGCAAAATACTGGCATGTCCAAATTGTCTCAACATAATGGTAGATAAAGCAGAACAAACAACTCACGGGGACTGTTTGTTGGACAAATTTAGCTCCCACCCCATCCCAGAATGCTACTAAGGATATCCAAATTTACCAGACATTATTCATTATTATTTATGCAATATATTTTCGGTTTGTGCTTTTGACAGCTTTGCTTTCTTTTCTTCTTTTAAAAAGAGCTCTATGCTTAATAGATGATTTGTGAACAGTTGATTAGTGTGACGAAGCATGGGGCCATAGTGGGCAGCAACATTAGTATGGCGATTGGCAAATGGCGACGGGGCAGGACTGTGAAATCTGGAAGTTCCTGGTCATGGACCAACACATGGGCGGTGGTTACAGATTCAGTCGTCCTGGCTCAAGGACAGAGGCAGTTGAATAGTTCAGTAGTTGTATCCACAACAGAGCAGTGCTATTCAGGATCCACTCTGGTCACCCTGTATGGGGAAGGGGCTAGAAAAAGTGCCCTAAACATAGTCTGCCTCATCTCTCCCTGACTGGATTACCGCTTCCAGTGGGGTCACCACTTAGTGGTTGCAAAAGACAATTGAATTTTGGAACATGGAATATACGGACATTGCTGGACAATGCAGATAGCGAACGTCCTGAACGCAGGACTGCCATCATTGCGAGGGAGTTGAGACATTTCAATATTGACATAGTAGCACCCCAAGAAACTCAAAGAGCAGGAGAAGGACAATTGAAGGAAGAAAAACAATGTTATACCTTCTTCTGGAAAGGACTGCCTGAACAAGAATGACGAATACATGGAGTAGGTTTTGCTATTAAAAATAATCTCTTATTAAAAATAAGCTCTTGTCAGAAGTTCCTATTGGCATTAATGAACGGCTCTCAACTCTTCGGTTAAAACTCACCAAAAACTCTCAGGCAACTATTATAAATGCTTATGCACCAACATTAGATGCTGATGAAGACATCAAGGAAATATTTTATACCCAGGACTTCCGGGAAGGGTGACTTCGCTTGTGCCTGCTTTTGAGACGGGCTCCCGCCTCAAAAGAAGCTTATTCAGATATAAATCAGTCAGAACATTTTTTTTTTGACTGATGAAATTTCTCCCGGGCAGGGAGAAACGTAGAGATCAACCTCAAAAGCCTGTTTTTGTTGGGAGGACTGGATTTCATTAATTTATGAGAAAAGGTCCAGCCAGCAATGCCGAACAAGCTCTATCTGATTAATGCGATACGTTTATCTTTTCTTCAAAGAGAAAACGGACTAACAGGCAAGCACCCTTCTTCCTATTATTTTTTTTACTTGGTTTAAATTGTTGCAGCAAAAAGAGATTTGTCAAATGAATCAGCTTTAAAGAACTTCTGGGTGAGCTATAACTCTTCTCTGTTATTCACGAAATTAACAGCTTATCTCTGTTTCTATTGCAAAAAGCTGTCCTGGAAGTGCATTCTAAAGATATAAACAGAAGAGGGATTTCTATTCCGAGGAACATTATATTGTCTGGGACTATTCTCTTTTTGGTCTATTTTATTTTGACGAATCTGCTTCTTCACGACGCCACTAACTGTTTTGATGCTGGGAACTAAATTTGTTTTGTATTCTTGAACATAGAGAGATAAGGCAGGCTGCTCTGTTTATACTGTGATGTCATCAAGCCTGGAATATTAACCCAATTGTTGCTGAAATAAGAAGTGGTTCTTCTTTATTTTTGTTTTGTTTTCGTGGTTTTAAAAATGGCAATCAAGAAAGTGGCTGAGAATCTGGAAGTAATTATGTTTCAGAAAATAATGGATGAGATTGAGATAACGAAACAAACCCTGCGACAGGGCAGTAAGGAGCTGAAAACTGAACTGAGCAAAATGACGCAGGAGCTTAAAAAATAGGGGATCCTGTGAGAGAGGAGAATGAGATCAGAGATGAGAAAAGAAAAAATAAAGGGAAGATACAAGCCCTGGAGATTGGAACAAATGTGGAATTGGAAAAAGATCTGGAGTTTATGGATATTAGAAATAAAATCTACTGTTTGGAATTTAACGTTATCTCTGAAGAAATTAATGAAGATATTAGAGATAAAGTTATCAATGGCTTGGATAATCTTCTGGACTGGAATGACGTGATGGAGCTTGATATAGAGAAAATCTATGGAATTAACTGCAGCCATGTGACAATGGAAAAACTCTCAAGAGATGAGCCAGTGCATTTTGTAAAAAAGAAGAACAGAGATATGACTTTACAACAATATTTCAGCAACTTATTCAGAATTGATGGCAAGAAAATATTTGGGATAGAGGAAATTCCCATCAGACTCTTGTTATATGACTATGGCTATGACAGCAAGATTATTATGGAATACTGATAATGGAAGATTGGACACTGAAATTACTGGACTTAACAGGACTATTGAAGATGGAAGATGGAATTAATAGGGATAATGGAATAATGGCTATTGAAATTATTGGACCTAACAGATTTTGATGAGATGGATTAATCAATATGTTTATTTGGACTATGGTTATGACAATAAGATTATTATTATTATTAACGAGATGGATTAATCAACATGTTTATTAGGAGAAAAATTGATAGATATATTTCTTAAAGAATTGAAACCTCTTTGACTTTTTGTGGAAAGAATAAAGTAATGTTTATGAGATTTGATGATTAATTAAGATAACTACTGGAGGAAAGTGATTTTATAATATAATTTAAGAGACAGGATTGTTATATATTGTAGACCCATAACTGATTTGATCTGCGACAAATGGGAAGTCAACATTTTATTTTTTTGTTTAATCATTTTTGTTTTGTTTTGTTTTTTGTCTTTGAATGTTTTATGATTTTGTTTTGTATGTTTTATGAAAATTTGAATAAAAATTATTGTAAAAAAAAAAAAAGGAAATATTTTATACCCAGCTGGATACCATCTTGTCAGACATACCTAAGGAGGATAAAATTATCCTCCTTGCTGATTTCAATGCAAGAGTTGGGCATGATTTTGATTTATGGGCAGAAACCATTGTGAAAGGAGTTAGCAACAGCAACCTGAATGGAATTCTACTTCTGACTAAATCCGCAGAGCATAATCTTGTTAATACAAACACTCTCTTTTGCCAGAAAAATAAATTTAAAGCATCATGGAAACACCCTCGGTTGAAACACTGGCATCTCCTAGATTGCATAATTACCTGTGCTAGAGATCATTGTGATATACTCCTCACCAGGGCCATGACGAGTGCTGACAACTGCTGGACAGGTCACCGATTAATTCAATCCACCATGGCCATTAACATTGTTCCTCAACATAGGCTCCAAGGAAGAAAACCAAACCATAAAATGAACACCCATGCCCTTCAAGATCCTATTAAACGAGCTTGTTTTCAAACAACACTTAAGAAACATCTACCTATGGAAATCCCTGAAAACGTCGCAGAACACTGGATTAAACTGAAGACTTCCATCATTGCAGCATGTGAACAAACTATTGGATACCAAACTAAGAAATATCAGGATTGGTTTGATGAGAATGATAGTGAGATTGAATGTATCATCAACAAGAAAAGGAAGGCCTTCTGGATATGGCAGAATGACATTGACTGTATTGCTAAGAAGAAAATCTATGGTAGTGCAAAGGCTGAGGTCCAATGAAGAACTAGAGAACTTAAGAATGCCTGGTGGACAAAGAAAGCTCAAGAAATCCAGCATTTTGCTGATGCTCATGATATACGGGGCTTTTTTAATGCCACAAAGGCCATCTATGGATCAACAAATTATGATACGAATCCCTTACGCTCAAAGGATGGTACCAAACTTCTTAAGGATAAAGAGTCTATTGCATTGTGTTGGAAAGAGCATTACCACGACCTCCTTAATTGTAATTCTATCATGGCTGGTGAGGTCTTCTCACAAATTCCTCAACAAAAAACCAGAGATGAGCTTGCAGTATCCCCAAATCTGGATGAAGTCAGTAAAGCCATCAAACAAATGAAGAATAACAAAGCAAGTGGACCTGATGGGATTCCTGCTGAAGTCTTTAAAGAAGGTGGGCCTAAACTTACACAACAACTTCATAAACTCATTGAAAAGATCTGGATGAGGGAGGAGATCCCGGAAGACCTTAGGGACACCATAATTATCACTCTTTTTAAGAAGGGTGATAGAACAGATCGCGGTAACTACCGAAGTATCTCACTTCTTGCTACTGCAGCTAAAATCCTGGCAAGGATCCTCGCAAATTGCCTCCTACCTATCAGAAGACATCCTCTGCCCTTCCAGGGGGACAATGGACATGATCTTCACTGCACGACAGCTTCAAGAAAAATGCCGGGAGCAAAACTGACCTCTATATATGGTGTTTATTGATCTGTCTAAGGCCTTTGATACTGTAAATCAAACTGAAAATTGGATGCCCTGATAAATTTGTGAATATTTTACGACTCCTCCATGACAACATGACGGTGACAATTTTGGACAGCAATGGCTCTCAAAGTGATCTATTTAGAGTGGGATCAGGCATCAACAGGGATGCGTCATTGCTCTGGCCTTATTTGCCATTTTCATTGCCATGATTCTACACCTTGTTGAGGGGAAACTTGCCACTGGCGTGGAAATCACATATTGAAGAGATGGAAAGCTTTTTAATCTCCGCAGGCTGAAAGCAAAAAGTAAGGTAATTACAACCTCTGTTATAGAACTTCAATATGCCAATGATAATGTATTCTCCGCACATTCAGAAGATCTTCAAATTATCCTAAATGTCTTTGCAGAAGCATATGAAAAGCTTGGCCTTTCGCTCATATATATATATATATATATATATATATATATATATATATATATAAGTGCTTCATCAACAGGTGCGAACTAGTCCCTCTGTAGCACAATCAATCCAGCTAAATGGAGTGACACTGGAGAATGTTGATCACTTTTCTTATCTTGGCAGCCATCTCTCTGTAAAAGCTGACATCAACACAGAAATTCAATATCGTCTGAGCTCTGCGAGTGCCACATTCTCCCGAATGAAGAGAGTTCAAGGATCAGGAAGTGTTGAAACAATGATCCTTCATTGGCCATGTTGTTTGAATGCCTGATCCCCTTCTTCCAAAGCAGCTACTCTACTCCCAACTTAAGGATGGAAAACGGAACATCGGTGGACAGTGTTGTGGTGCTAAATTAGTTAAGCAGAGAGTAACAGCGGTCTGAAATGCGAGTATGCCAGTGTGTGCGTGTGTTTACCTAAGAAAGCAGGCTTTTACCCTGCATTGAGTTCACTGAGACTTAAGACTTAATAAAATAAGAAAAGCTACTTTATTTATAGAAATACATAGTAGATAGAAAGGCATACCTAGTTCTAACTAACTAACTAAGTTGGAGATGCAATGCCCATGTGTGGGAATTGCCCTCATGGCTAGGAGAGAGAGAGCAGAGACAAAGGTGTCTCCTCTCTCCTGGACAGTCGGAGAAGGGAAGAGAGGGCGGAAGGAGGAGGGGCAGATAAGCTTCCCTTAAGATGTATCAGTCTAGCAACGGAAGGAAGGAAGTCAGGGCATCACAGGTAAAGGTAATCAAGCCTATCCATCTGGAGGACCCTAACTCTATCTCCCTTCTGGAACATAAATAAAAGAGCAAAACAGGAGTTGCTCTTGCTCCACTTCCAACAGACAGCAAAAGAGGTTTAAAGATGTTCTTAAAAATATTCTAAAAAAATGTAACATGAACATTGAGAACTGGGAAGTGTTGGACCGCGTCCCAAATGGAGGTCGGCTATTATCAAAGGTGCTATGGACTTTGAAGAAGCACGAATACAGAGTGAAAGGGACAAACAAGCCAAGCAGAAAGCACATCAAACAAATCCTCATCGCAATCGTCTTCTATCTGGAAACCTATGTCCTCACTGTGGGAGGCTGTGTGGAAGTAGGATTGGCCTCCACAGTCATTTACGGACCTACTGTTAAAGACTTTATTTTGGAAGACAATCTTACTCGGTCAGAAATCATTGACTAACTATTGCAGAAAGATATCTTCTCAATTGCCTACATAAGCCTGGCAGCATAGAAACATTTTCAGCAGGCCTTGAAAAGTCAAAACAGAAGGTGCCAGCTGAATCTCTATTGGCAGAGCATCTGGGCCGATGACACTAAAGGCTTGATTTCATATTGTTGTCTTGAGACAGCTTCACTGAAGATGAGGAAGTGCCCTTGGCATACCCCATAATGAAATATGGACAAGTATTTCTCTGTTCCTACTGAAACTGCCTTTTCTCTTTTTACTAATAAAACTTTATAGGAAAACAATGGTGGCAAAAATAGCATTAAAAATCAGCAATGGCTTTCCTATCCTTCCATAAAGGAGCACCCATATTGCTGCATGCTCCCTAGGTTGTGGGAAGTTCCAGAGCCAGTGCTATTGGGAGTAGGCTTTCTTGTAAAGAGAGAATACTAGAGATTTATGGTGTTTTTGCAACATATGTGGAGGTAAACTGCAGGCACTATTTCAAAACAGCAAATCCATTATCTCACATCAAATCCTGAGGGAGATGACTTGAGTTTTCAAAGTATCTTCAGCTTTAGGCTACCCTTAGCTTTGTCCCCCTCCTTTGTCTCTCTCACTTTCCAAATTGCAAAAACTGGTGGTTGTTCACACAAACATGCATGCACACCCACACACCCCTGCCCATTCTCCTTAGCTGGGAGGAGTGGAGCAGAGAAGAGGGAATGAATGTCACTTTCACCAAGCTTTAATGGGTGTCTCACTCAAACACAAGGAAGAAATTCCCAACTATCTCCAAACCATTTGCTTCCACAGAGAGAACAACAGCTGGTCATCCAGGACTATTAACCAGAAGCTAACAAAGGAAATGGCTGGGCAGCTGCCATAATGATAGATTGATACTACAACTTAACACCTTGTGCATTGTCTGCAGAAAAGAGGTCTTTAGGTTGGCAGCACACTCCCCCTTCCTAGTTAATGTTAAGTTTTTACTCTCCCTTTACCCAGTATTTTAATGAAACAGATGAATAGTCTCACTAAAGTAAACTATCTTTTTAAGACCAGGACAGCAGAAAGCTGCTTTACAGGTATTAGTCATTAGTCATTTGCTGGAACAGTAAACAAAGACTCTGAAGGCCCCTTAGCTTCTTTCTTTGCATTTCTCAACCAGCTACAAGGCTTAAGTATATGGTATTTGCGTTACTAATTAGCCATTTGTGTGTGTCAGAAAAATATCATCCTATGAGTCAGGAAGCAACAGAAGAACCATTGTTATTTAATGTTATTTATTAATTTTAGGAGTTGCAGCATTCTTGTTAGCTTAGGGCTATGCCTAAAGGCTTGGTCTTACCCTTAGCATTCCCATTCCACACATACTCAGCCTCATGAATTTAAAATTCATTATAAGATCCATCTTTGAATGTGGAAAGTGATCACAGCATGTGTGAAAGGGATGAAATGACAGCTACTAGGACCAAATGGTTATGTTGGGGTTTTTTTTTAAGATTCCAGAGGAATCTCCTATAGATGCTGTCAGGATCCCACCTGTGTGTAAACCAAGAACTATTTATTTATATACACAGGGAATAATAAGATTACTTAAAAGGTTTAGTCAACAAGCGTGTGGTTTCATAAGATGCATTACTCTTTATGTTTCTTAGTCATTAATATCCTCCCTCACTACCCGCCTAATCCAATCCACCCAACAACCCTCACCCAAAGCCAACCAACCCTCCAAAACCTTCCAAACCCCCCAACAACTGTCATCCTCTCATTTATACCTTCAGACACTCAAACGCTCAGCCAATCATCATACAACATTCTTCAACATTCCAACCCATGTACTCCTCCCTCTCACTCAGTCTACTTACCACATATACTCTAATAAACCCACACTTATACATGGCCGATCTGGCATGTATAACCGAGACCTGGGTGGGCGAACAGGGAGGAGTTAGTCTCTCCCAGCTCTGCCCACCGGGGTATCTGGTTCAGCATCATGGTAGATCTGAGGGTCGGGGAGGTGGGGTTGCTGTGGTCTATAAGAGTTCCATCTCACTCACCAAGCACCATGTCCATGCAATTACTGGTCTGGAGTGTTTGCACCTTGTGCTGGGCCAGAGGGACAGACTGGGAATCCTTTTGGTGTACCGCCCACCTTGCTGCCCAATGGCTTCCCTAACTGAGCTGACGGAAGTGGTCTCGGAGGTACTGTTGAGATCCCCCAGACTATTAGTACTGGGAGATCTCAACATTCACGCTGAGGCTACTTTGTCTGGGGCAGCTCAGGACTTCATGGCCGCCATGACAACCATGGGGCTGTCTCAATATGTTAGTGGCCCAACACATACATCGGGGCATACTCTTGACCTGGTCTTTGCTACCGGACATGGGGATAGTGATCTGGATGTGGGGAGTTTTACATCTCTCCCGTTGTCATGGACAGATCATTGCTTGCTGTAGTTTAGACTTTCAGTAGCCTTTTCCCTCTGCAAGGGTGGGGGACCTATTAAATTGGTCCACCCCCGGAGACTAATGAATTCTGAAGGTTTTCAAAAGGCTCTGGGGGTTTTTCCGGCTGATAAGACTGGCGCTCCTGTCGAAGCCCTGGCCGATCTGTGGAATACAGAGATGACCCGGGCTGTTGACACGATCGCTCCTGCGCGCCCTCTCCTATGTAGAGCTCATACAGCTCCTTGGTATACTCCGGAGCTGAGAGCGATGAAACAAGAAAGGAGGCGGCTTGAGCGGAGATGGAGACGAACTCCCGACGAATGCAATTATGAGCTGGTTCGTGCTTCTACTAAGCTCTATGTTAGGAGCAGTGAGGGCAGCAAAAAAACAACATTTCGCCACCACTATTCAGTCATCTCTCTCATGCCCACGGGAGCTTTTTAAAGTGGTTCGTGGCCTACTCCATCCAGGCCTACAAGATACGGCAGATACATCGGTAGCTCGATGTAATAAATTTGCTGAACACTTCCAGCATAAGATCTCATGCATTCGCCGGGACTTAGACTCCTATTTAATAGCAGTTAATCCTACTGAGGTGTCCAGAGCACAGTCTTGTCATGTTTTGTTGGATGAGTTTCAGTTGGTTCAGTTCGAGGACGTGGACAAGGTGCTTGGACAGGTTCGTGCGACCATTTCGGTACTGGATCCTTGCCCCTCTTGGCTAATTAAAACTAGCAAGGAAAGAACAGTTGGCTGGGCCAAGGAAGTGATTAATGCCTCTTTACGAGAGGGAGTGGTCCCTGGCTGTCTGAAAGAGGCGGCAGTGAGACCACTCCTGAAAAAACCTTCCTTGGACCCAGAGGATTTCAGCAGCTACAGACCAGTAGCCAATGTTCCGTTCCTGGGCAAGATCCTGGAACGTGTGGTTGCTGACCAGCTCCAGGCGCTATTGGATGAAACCGATTATCTAGATCCATTTCAATCGGGGTTCAGGCCTGGTTTTGGCACTGAGACTGCCTTGGTCACCCTGTTTGATGACCTATGTCGGGAGAGAGACAGAGGGAGTGTAACTCTGTTGATTCTCCTTGACCTCTCAGCGGCTTTTGATACCATCGACCATGGTATCCTTCTGGAGAGGCTTGCGGAGTTGGGAGTTGGAGGCACTGCTTGGCAGTGGTTCCGCTCCTACTTAGCGGGTCGTCTCCAGAAGATAGTGCTTGGGGAACATTGCTCGACACCGTGGGTTCTCCAATGTGGGGTCCCGCAGGGTTCGGTTCTGTCTCCCATGCTTTTTAACATTTATATGAAGCCGCTGGGGGCGGTCATCAGGAGTTTTGGAGTGCGTTGTCATCAGTATGCTGATGACATGCAGCTCTACTTCTCCTTTACATCTTCTTCAGGTGAGGCAGTCGACGTGCTGAACCGTTGCCTGGACGCGACAATGGACTGGATGAGAACTAACAAACTGAGACTCAATCCTGACAAGACTGAGATGCTGTTGGTGGACGGGTTCTCTGATCGGATGGTGGATATATACCCTGTCCTGGATGGGGTTACACTCCCCCTAAAGGAACAGGTGCGTAGTCTGGGAGTCATCTTAGACTCTTCCCTCACACTTGAGGCTCATGTAGCCTCGGTGGCCCGGAATGCGTTCTACCAACTTCGGTTGGTAGCCCAGCTACGTCCCTATCTGAGTAAGGAGGACCTCACATCAGTGGTACATGCTATGGTAACCTCGCGTCTGGACTACTGCAATGTGCTTTACGTAGGGCTACCTTTGAAGACGATTTGGAAGCTACAGCTAGTGCAAAATGCAGCGGCCAGACTGCTAACAAGAACTAAGCGGTCTGAGCATATAACACCTGTGCTAGCCCGTTTGCACTGGCTTCCAATATGCTTCCGGGCCAGATTCAAAGTGTTGGTACTTACCTATAAAGCCTTATACGGCACGGGACCACAATATCTGTCGGAACGCCTCTCCCGATATGAACCGGCCCGTACACTACGGTCTACTACGAAGGCCCTCCTCCGGGTTCTTACTCATAGGGAAGCCCGGAGAGTGGTGACAAGATCTAGGGCCTTCTCAGTGGTGGCCCCCGAACTATGGAATGGTGTCCCCGAGGAGGTGCACTTGGCGCCGACACTATCATCCTTTCGGCGCCAGGTTAAAACCTTTCTCTTCTCTGAAGCATTTTAATTCCTGTTAATTCTAAATTATTGTATTTTGATTTTAGACTGTACAGTTTTTTGTACAGTTTTGTATTGTGATATACTGTATTGTGTTATTTTTATTGTATTTTTAATGTTCACCGCCCAGAGAGCTGTTGCTAGTCGGGCGGTATATAAGCTTAATAAAATAATAAAAAATAAAATTACCATATTTACAGTATTATATATACAGGGACATCACAGATGCATTCATCAGATTCACATTCAGGAAGCTGCAGTGACCCAATCTTAGATCTTTATACCATAGAACAGTGGTTACAGTTTCATCTAACAATGCACTGCTGATCTGTTGACCTACTTTGGTCACTTTTTACTGCATTTGAGAAAAGACATTTACATTCCTTTCAAGAATCACCTTGGCTATTATAACATTGGCAGACAGTCTTTGATTTATGTTGATATGCCAAACACTCAACTCTTGGGCATTGACAGAATTCCCATTTTCCCCATTTATCCCAATTTTAGACTAGCACTATAAATTTGTGGATAACTTTTCCAAAAGTGGCAAAAACAAACTAATGAGAGATCTGCACACGCAGTTTTTGTGGTCCTGGTGTAATGTTGAAAGATATTAAACAAATAATGTCAGTCGCATATTGCCAATATATGCACATAAAGGTTCCATATCCCAGGAAGCATATTACCTGTACAAGTATGAACATAGGAACATAAGAACATAAGAAGAGCCTGCTGGATCAGGCCAGTGGCCCATCTAGTCCAGCATCCTGTTCTCACAGTGGCCAACCAGGTGCCTGGGGGAAGTATGAAGGCTGTTCTCCATTCATACATCAGGGCTGAAAGCATGCCAAGGGGCAACTAGCCACCATCAGTTGGTGTGCAGGTCTGTTAAGCTTGCAATTATAGGCACCAGATAACAGAATGTTTAACATAGCAGTATGAGTTGGAATTCATCACTGTCTACTTCGGGGGGCCAGGTAAGAATTCCCGTCTTTTTTTGTGGAGAGGGATTTTGTCTGCTCTGTAGTATATTCTTTGCTGGTTCTACAGAAAAGCTGCCAGTGATATTTAAGAAGTCACTAGAATAATGGATTACAAGTTAGTAGGGCACCAATGCTCTAAGAGGGTGGAAGAAAAGGGGTTAGATTGTAATCACCTTAAGAAATCCTTCTGAGTATGATGCTTAGAGTTGTGTAGATGGATGGACCTAGGTAGGCCTTAGCAATTCGTGGTGATAGGAAAGGGCTGTGCCCCTTTGACATTCCTGCTTGAAGGGAATGCTTGGGAAAGACGGGAATGCTCCAGATTAAATCCCTACATTTGACCCATGGTGAGATCACCTATATGGAGAGGGTGCAAAGTTTAGAATAGGATACTGCCATCTCTAGGAAAGTTTTCCTGATCAGGTTAGGTTTTCTTCATTTGCTTATCTACTGCCAACCCTTATGCTGCATCAATAACATGATGGCCCAGTTTAAATCCAGTTAAGTCTTTTGACATTCTTACAAGATATTGAGGCAATCTATGTTTTAATAGCTGAGCAATGATGCTGGAATAACCTATATACAAGCTGAGATGGAATGAATTCATTTTATAAATGCTGCTTCTGCTCAGGATGATATGCATATCACTAACCTCTATTACACACAAATCACTTAGAGATGTAAATTCTTTATGACTTGCTAAATGTTAATGTATGACTTGACAGAAATGTTAAAGTAGTAAATAGATTCTTTTGAGCTTATATGCACTGTATTTCTCTCTTTTGCCCTTAGCATTGTAAAGGTATAAGACAGAGATATTTTTGCTATGAAGAGATAATTTTAGGGACAGGAAAGTTATAATTGGCAAATCATAGGGCTAGATCACTGTTGCTGGATAATGATCTTTGTCTTGTAGGTTGGTAGTAAAGCATTTATTAAATATAAATGTTGTGAAATGTGTATAGAAATGCAACTTCACTATCTTGTATTATATTTGTTTTTTGGCTGCTACACTAAACAACTGAAGTGTTAGTATTGTATCTGTTGAAACAGTGTTGTTTTGTTTGGAAATGTTTTATATTATCCACTGAAAAATTTAACTCCTACATAGAAATGTTCATAATCAATGTTGGAAAATTATTCTCAAATGTGCTTTTACCCTCACAACAACCCTATGAGGTGTGTAAGGCTGAGAGAGTGCCTGGTCATAGTCATATGGTGAGCTATATGGTTGGACAGAAATTTGAAGTCATTTATTTATAAACATATTTGTCAGTCTCCTTCTCAGGGCACTTCCAGACTGTCACTATTTTGAGATGAGATTCAGTCTGGGAGTTGACTGGGAGGTCTTGCACAACAAACCCGCCTCCCCTAAAAGATCGGACTTTTTCCAATAGGTTAAGGGAAAGCAAAATGCATTGGAAATTGTGGGATGACATATGTTTTAATGCAATGTGGTCTAGCTTCCCCATGAACAAACCAGAGTGAATGCTCATTAAACAGTCAACATTGTCTAATCCACCTGCAAACAAATCAGGACAAATGCTCAGTAAACAAGTCATCTTTGTTGTTTCCCTCAAGTCACTGTTGGAAGAAGAAATTGTGCCTCTAAACGCACAAATCATTTTCCTATTCTGTGACACTGTGCTCATGTTTCTGCCATTTTCATAGCTCATTCTGACACAAAATGGATTCCATTGACTCCTCTGAGGAGCAGCAGTAAAATAGTTTATTTTCATATACAGACCCTTCGGTTTGCAGTACATAGGTAACAAGGTGAAAAAGGCCTTTAGGTTTTTTCCCTTCTTACATTTCAGATTTATGAAAAACCAAGAATCTGGATGCCTCTGTAAAATTTCAGCAGGGTTTCGGTCTATATCTAGGTAAGTCGGCAAATCACTCCTAATGGAAACTAAATTGCGGGTTGCCCTGAAAGTACAATTGCCTAGTAATGGATTGACTGTTCAGTTTAACACTATCAAAATACTTCAGGAATCAGCTCCTTAAAAAAAATGCTTTCATAATCTAAGTCTGTCTCTGCTGCATAGTCGATATTCTACTAAACCATGGAAGCTAGCATCTGCACTGTTTTTAGCACATATGGTACAAGAGTTGCCCAAGACCAGGAGTTCTTCTCATTCATAGTATTACATGTACCCAATGATGTCTGGTGCCCATTTGGACTGGTAGTGTAAGGCTTGGAGACCAATAGTAGGTGAAGCCAGAGTCAATGACAGGCAAAGTCAATTAATTCTAGATTTGCCCCCATCCTCCCTGCATAGTTCCATAAGGGTAACACTGAGACTAAGGGGGATGAACCTGATAGCCAGTGCCACTCCCTGGACTGGTTGTAAGTAAGGAGTTGATTGTAAGTAAAAAGGTAAGTGGGGCTGGCTGAGGGCAGACTGAGGTTGATGGACTGTGTCCCATTCACAGCCTCCTCTGTGTGCATCCCAAAATGCTGTAGACTGGATCCATCTTTTTCCCCTTCTGCCACCAGTCTTTACCATTTATTTTTTCAGAATTAGCAGGCCTAGTCCACTCCTGCAGGCAGCATGAAATTTCTCTGTCTGCTCATTCTCAGTCAGTTGTGGGCCCAAATAGAGACAGTGTGTTTTGCCCCTACCCCACCCTCACATGACTCTGGATGACCTTCACACCTTGCTTAAATGCTGCAGAGGCCCAATCCCATTCAGTAAGGGACCCAGTCACACTCCTGCTTAGGGGCCTGATCCCACTCAATAATTCCATCATGGGTCATCCAAGGGGAAAAGTCACTCGAGGATTGTATCTTACCTATTCTTCCAGGTGGTGGCTGCCACTTTTGCACATATTCTTCCACCTTCTACTCTTTTTATTTCACAACTGATGCATATGGGGTGAAGAAATCTATCAACAGCAGCTTCTCTTGTAATTCAGCCTGTAGTTTGCCTGTAGTAGCTCTTCTCCGGGGCACTTTCTTCCTCCTTTTCCTGCCCATTCTTCTCCCATTCTTGTGGCTTTCTCTCCAGCTTCCTGGTCTTTTCCCCCTGACAGATTCCTGGACAGTTACATCTTCTTCCTGCTTCAGTACTGAATGTAACTCTTTACAGTCCAAGCCTTTAAGCTGCTCATCCACACCCTGGATCTTCTTAAGCACCTTAGTCTGGATGGGTTAAAAGAAACCTTTTACAAGATGGTATTTAACCCCTGCCAAATTGAATCAAATATACCCAACGAGTAACTATATTTCCTGGAAGTGCAGGAACATGCATGCAGATATAATACATATTTTCTGGTCATGCTCAAAGATAACAACTTTTTGGGTAGAAGTCTTGTCTGTAATAGAAAATATGATGGGTTATATTCTACTTGCTAACCCTTTAATGGTACCTTTAGGATATTTAGAACATCAGGTACTAAAAGACAATAGGGAAATGGTTATTTAGGGCACAGTCCTTCTGGTAGGTACACTGGGCTGAGGGGCTTCAGAATGCAGCATAGCTGAGGAGGAGGGTATTGGTGCTGCTAGGCTCTGCCGGCAGAAGCCCCTCCCCCCCCAGGTGCAGCCAGAGAACTCTGCTGCCACCCAGGTACAGCCAGGGCCCAGGTGGCACAGACAAGACCAGCACTAGTGGAGCTGGCGGAAGGCCTGAAAAAGAGACATTATGGTTGTGTGTGTCAGGGGTGGAATGAGTGGGGCTTACGCCTTATCCTGAGCCCATTTGGTTCGATCCTCCATCCCTCCATCCCAGCAGCTGATATGTCAGAAAAAGGGGTGGCAGAAGGAAACCTGCATTTTGTTTCCTTCCTCCATGCCCTGCTGGCACAGCCAGCATCCTCCCTTCCCAGTGGCTCCTGAACAGAGGTTGAATGTGCCAACCCTTTCTGTTGGCTCTGCTTCTGCTGGCTCAGCTTCCGCCAGCCTCCAATGTGTTGGATTGCACCCTCGTTAACAGTGGCCAGACTTACAATCACTTCCCCTTTATTAGGCATTTGGATAATAAAGCTGTGGGAGCATATCTCAGTGCTGAAGTTGAAAAATATTGTCAGAATGAAAGAGGGTTGACCAAAAAATAATTAATTCATAGAGAGATGGGCACCTCTCATGCTGTACTGGGCTAATAAAGTTCAAGAACTACTGGGAGAAAGGGCACAATATAAATAATATCAATTAACAACAATAACAATCATAATCATAAGAAGAAGAAGTGGAACCTCATAAAGTTGGGTATATTGTATCAATCTATATTTAGAGTAGTGTAATCTTATTTGGAGTAAAAAGGAAACAATATATGAATATATGGATGAGAGATGGGTTTAAAATATGTAGTAATGTGATGGAATATCAATGAATTATTTCTTGTCGATTTGTTAGTTGTGTAAAAATACCACCCCGCTCTCCGTGCCGCTGGCTAGCAGGGCATAGTTGCTGATGGGGGCGATGCTGCCGCCGCCATCTTGAAAATGACACGCATCGCAGTAGTTATGCACGCATGACGTACAGCGTGGAGGGGCTGAGCTACGGGGCTTATTTAAGTCCTGGCCACCCCTCCTAGCTTTTTTGGCTTTTTATAAATAACATGTCTTGTGTGATCTATTTATTTTGGTATAATGTTTTGGGGAAATTTTCTGTATCATTTTTTTCTTCTTGTAAAGTAAAATCAGAAAATTCAAAAATAAAATAAAAAATGGATATTTTCTATGCCACAAGTTCTGCTCCCCAATATTGTTTTGAGTGACTACTTTAATCTTGACTCTAAATAATTATAAAACAAAAATTGTTTTCAAAGACCAAAGGTAGAGAATTGATTATTTGAATGCTGATCATATTCCAAGTTCTGTTCTCTTCCCTGCCCTTAAATTGTTGCATGTGTAATAATGTTTTTAATTTAATTAAACACCATCTTGAAAGGATAATTGGTAAACCATTGTTTTCTTCATTGATATCTAAACTGAAAGCATTAAAACACCATGGAATGCCATTCCCTTTGATCACTCTAAGAGAGTCACAGTTGAATTGATTTTGTTATGGCTGAACTTTGCATAAGTACAATTGAATTTTTATTCTAACTATATATTTCTTACTGTATAACATACTGCCTAGGTGAAATTATGGTCCAACTACAACAGCATATTGTTAGTGTCTTCATTATTGTACCACTAATTTCAGGTTTTCCCATTTCTTTGAAGAACTACAATTTGCATTTCCTTATTAGTACTGATAAGAAGCTGGGCATTATAGCATTTGAAACACACAGGAGAGTTTCATCTGCCCTTCACACAAAACATTTATGAGTTGGAAAATTTGGAAGCCACCCATGTCAAGATCTATAGGTCTAGATGCTGAATACCCCACAAATGTAATGTTGCCTACCTGCAGAGAAGATTTATATTCAAACTGAAAATATCTGAAGATGAAAAAATGCATTTGTCAGCTCTTCACTGAGACAGCAGTGTCGGTGGGGGTGCAGGCAGGGCTAGAGATTCCTTGGTAATTGCCAGGCCATAAGTCCTCAGCTGGCAGCTTGGCTATAAATCTGCCAGGTTAGCAAGGAGGAAGCAAGATAAGGGCAGAGACCGTTCAAAGTTTACGTGCCAAGCCAGAAATCCAGAAGAGATGTCAGTGAAGGTCCGGGTCTAGTTTGCCGAGAGATCAGTCCAAGTCAAGGTTCGGGGGATAGGAAGACACACAGTGGTCACGCCAAGGTTTGACTTTTAAGGAGCAGGTTTGTCAGCAGGTGTGAGCCCTCAGCGTTTTGGCTTTAAGTGGACAGGCCTGCCCCTCTTCTGCCTGACCTTCTGCTGTCTACGTTCTGCAGGTGAGGGAGTATCCTGTTCACTGGCTGGGTCTGGCTGAAGGGCTTCAGCTGTGTCTGGGGTGCTCTGCAGCTGAGGGGGAGAAGGAGCTGGGTTCTCAGGAGTTTCCTCCGTTTCTCCTTCTGGGTCTGCTGCTTCTGGGTCTGCTGCTGTTACTCCCGAGTCATCCTCATCTGATGAGTCCTCTGACGGGGCCATGACAGCGTTGGATATGTGAACATTCTGTATTCTCTCTGTCAGACTTCTGTTGCAATGTCTGCCCAATATGCTTGGAACAAAACTGACCTTTTCCAACAGCCACAACTGCAGGTCACGGATTTTATTATTATTATTATTATTATTATTCCACCATTTCTCCAAAGAGCTCAGATTGGAGTACGTGATTCTCATCTCCATTTGTAATCCCAAGAACAACACTATGAGTAGGTTAGCCTGATAGACACTGAGTGGTCCAAGGTTGTTAAGTGATCTCAGTGGCTGAAATACTAACTCTGCTGCATAAGCGTGGGGCACTGTTGTGGCAATGTGCAGCCACAGGCAGTAACAGAACTAGGATCTTCCTACTCTCATTCCAGCCCTTGTGGAACAGCTTGAAGTCCCAGGTGATCCTGCAAGACTTAATGAAGATGGGAGGGGCAGCCTGGGCCTTTAAACGGACCAGACCTCTTCATGCTGGCCTCTTCTTTGTGTGCTGGCTTCAGAGCTTCTGAGGATCCAGTGGAGGCAAAGCAAAGGCTGTCATTGGAACTAGAGCTGGCCATGTTCAACTGAGGTTGGTCCTCTGCTGAGTCTACCTGGCTCTAGCTGGCTGGGCTTGCTGCCCCCTTTCCTTGTGGGAAGCTTTATGCCTCAAGTGGCGCCAACCCCTGCAGCTAAGAATCCTCCCCTTCAAGGGGCCATTCAGCTGTTGGGCAGGTCTTCTGGGGACAGAGGCCCAGAAATTATGGGCCACCAAGCAAGGAACGATCACCGGGCAGCCGCAGCCCAGGTCACCATTTCACTGACCTGCACCGCCTGGGAACGCATGGCAATCTGTGTCTTTACACAGCCTCTCCCTTTGGCAATAGGCTGATGGTTGGGGGTAGGAAGACTCTCCAGGAGGCAGTGGTCACATCCACCATTTTGTCCAGTCCCACTCTGCCCAGACCACATAGTGATCCCTTCCAAGACATGTCTGTCAGTCAGACATCCTTTCCCACTGTGCGGGTTACCAAGCAGGACAAGTGTGGGCTTACCATGCAGTGGTTTAAGTGGCTATTTCCCAGCCCTGCACCCCCACAGGACCATGGGGTGGGCCTCTCATGGGCCTTCTGGGTGGTCTTTGTGGCCCACATATTAATGGACTGGAATTCATGTGTTCCTCAGCAGAAGGGTCTTCTTGGCTAGCTAACCCCCCTTTTTTCTACTCACTGCTGTTATTTTAAATAGGAGGTGTGGGGGCTTAGTGCTTTTAATACTGCAAAGAGCAATTGTGCATTAAGCTGTTTTGGCACCATTGATTATGGAAGGAAGTAGTGAGCCATTATTACTGTTGTTGGGGGGGGGGAATTAGCAAGTCCACAGTACTATTAGCATGATTATTACTGATTTTATTAAGGAAGGAGTCAGTGAGCCCCCATTATTGTTACTATATTATTATTGTTATCAATAGGATTAGTACCATCTTAATCACTGGCACCAAGCTTCAGCTGTTTAGGCTGAGAATCTGACTGAGACAGGCCCCTGACCCCAAGTGGCTTCATGTAATCTAACTCATTGGTTCCTTCATGTAGGAAGGGTGTCAGTGTCAGGCCCAGGATGGGACTCAGGAACCAGGCTTGTGGTTGAAAGCAATTCAGTTTTTATTAAGGTAATATCCAAACATAGACTGCGCCTTCTCATGAAGCAACACAAAGTTACAGGTCCTGTGACATGGAAGAAAGTTGACAGAGCAAGGGACCACTTTCCCACCTGTCCCTTAAGAGGGGGGCAAATGGGCACGAAGTCTTTTGCTCCTCCTTACCGGACCCTCGGTCACCACCCTCCTGCCCCCCTTCCTTTCCTGTCTTTTCAACTGTCTTCGCGTACGTGGCGACGGGGGAAGCACGGGCCCCTCCTCTTCTGAAGTCTCCGACTCTGGGATGGGGAAACAGGGGGGTCAAGCTTCAAACTGTCTTGCAATCTCTCGCCGCTTTTCTCTGGCTCAGGAGGCAGCGTGGGAACTTCAAGGGAAGACTCCAGTTCTGTGAGACCGTCAAGGTCTCCGTTGCTATGCAACGCTATCTCTGGAATTTCCTCTCCTTCTCCAGTCTGTTCTAACGAACTGGGCCCCTCCTCCTCCGTTTCTGAATCCTCATACCCCCAACCTGGCACCTGGACGTCTGACCCCCTGACAGTCAGGGGCAATAGGGACAAGTGTGCAGCTCCTGCTCCTCAGGCCACCATAGTCAGTACCCCAGCTGTGCCAGATAATGCCACTAACTGGGGCACCAACCAGGAGATTAGGGAGATGGAGGGGCAGCTGGATGCATCTGGCCTGCACCCATGGGCATCCATTGTGGGAGAAGGAGCTCAAGGAGTTGTGGGGGGAGATGGAACTGGCAGCACCCCACACACCATGGGACAAACCGCAGATACCTCACCAGGCAAAGAGATGGGAAGGCGCAAAACAACTCTCATTCCAGATACCATTGCTGCAGGTGGGAGCCCAGAGACAGGACTAATTCAGACGGCAAGTCATCTGCTTTGGATGAGGATTCCCCCTTCAAGGGCCTAACCTACTGGA
Organism: Rhineura floridana; assembly: GCF_030035675.1. NCBI lineage: Eukaryota > Metazoa > Chordata > Lepidosauria > Squamata > Rhineuridae > Rhineura > Rhineura floridana. The sequence continues at coordinate 66,821,736 of NC_084481.1, forward strand.
GGTCCAAGGATTCAATACCTGGGTTCCCAAGCTGGGTCTGGGACAGGAGAAGGGAACTGACTGTCTACAGCTTCCCCAGGGGAGGTTGGGGGAGCAACCTAGATTCTCCAGCCCAGAGAGCTCCGGTACCCCACATCAAGGATGGTGAGGACCCCTTGGCCACCATCTATCCTGCAGAACCCACAAACTGATTCCAGATAGCCACTTAGTTGACATGTTCTCACTCCTGAGATCAGAAGGCAAAGGAGGTTGGTCTCAAAGCCCAGAAGAGGTAGAAAGGTGTCAAACGTGGGGGTTCACAGAGGCATGCCGCTAATGAATACATAAGGCCAGACCATAAATCTGCCAGGCAGGAGGAACCAGAGGGTCAGCCAGCATGTTTTACCATTTGGGAAGCGCCGAAGGAGGAGGCAGAGAAGTCCTTAAGGGAGTCCAAATGTCCAGAAACCAAGAGATCCGATCAGGCAGGGCAGGGTTCAAGGCAAGGTTTTAACAGGAGAGCTGGAGTAATGTCTGGAGCAAGGCTTGATGTTGACTCTAGCAAGGAGTTTCTTTTTCCTTCCAGCCTTTTGTACTCTGCATGCTGGCCCAGGTGCTTCCAATCAGCCTGTGTCCTTGTGAGCTCTTCTGCTCCTTAATTGCACTGATTGCCTTCGTTGCTGCAACACTTGTTGGTGTCTTCTCTCTGCTGGGGAAGGGGCAGCCTCCTGGTCACTTCCTGATTCTGGCAGGCAGGCTCCTTCAGGGGCTTGTCTCTGGTCTGGGTCTGTGGTCCCAGAAGGGTCCTGGGCTGTCTCCCTGCTTGTCCCCTCTCCTGGGTCTGTGGTCTCCCATTCCTCTTCCTCCTTGGATGTGTCCTCTGAGGGTGATATGGCAGTTGGGCTCAGGGATACCTCATCTTCATGGGGGTGGTGCAGGTGGTCTCCCCTGAATAAAGATGGCACTGTGTACAGGGCCCATTGCCAGGCTGGAAACAAGGTTGCCATCAAATATGACGAGGTGTTTCACGCAGGGTAGCCAGTAACAGGGGCATACTTTGGGACTTAATCTGTGACAAGCTCTCATTGGAAAAGTTCAGTTCTGGCAGACCTGAGTCAGGAGAGGGCAAGAAGGGCCTGAGATCTCCTCAACGGGATTGGGCTGAAAAAACTGCTGGGAGTTCATTCAAGGTAGGTGTAGCCAAACAAGCCAAATGAGGTACAAGTATGCCTTTGACTGTGAATCCTGTTTGGGTCTGCAACCTAAGGTTACATGTCCCCGCCCCAATCCTGCTCAAGGCTCCTATCAGAGTTTTTGCCAGTCCTCAGTCAGCAACAAGAAGGACAACCACAGCTCCTTCTGTTAAATAATGAGGGCCTCAGGCCAGAGTTTGAGTGCCTAGCAAAGCCCCTGGGCTTTGAGACCAACCTCCTTTGCCTTCTGATCAGCCCCAGGCTATGTGTGCCTTCCTTGACATTTATCTCACTCGTGGGGTGGCACAGTACCTATGGGAAGGCTTCACAGTGGGCTTTCACATTCCTGCGGCCAGTTGCCGCAGAGCCTCAAATACTCCTAACCAAAAATCCACAGGTGAATTCCCCGAGATAGCAGCAAAACTGCAAAAGAATGTGCACTAGGGAGAATAGCAGAGCCCTTCTTGTCAATCCCACTTGTGGACCTCTGGGTATCCCCTCTGGGCTTAGTGCCCAAGCAGGTGCTAAGGGAGGTCTGGCTCATATATGGTCTTTTATTCCCAAGGGGCTCCTTGGTCACTGACTCAATCCCATTAGAATTACGCTCGGTGCACTATGCCTCCTTTGACCAAGTGATGCAGATAGCAAGGGAATGTGGTCATGGCACACTCATGGCAAAGTGTGGCATTCAATCAGCCTTCTGACTCCTCCCAGTACACCCAAGATTACAACCTACTTGGTTTTCAATTTGGGGTCAGCTAGTATGTAGACAAAGCCATGCCTTTGAGATGCTCCATAGCCTTTGCAGCCTTTGAAACATTTAGTACCTTTTTGGAGTGGGCAGTATGCTATGAATCTGTGAGTCGCCAGGTAATTCATTACTTGGATGATTTCCCATTTGTAGGCACCCCATACACCAATTAATGCCAGGAGTTGCCATCTACATTTCAGAGACTCTCCACCCAATTTGGTACGCCCTTGGCTCCAGACCAAACCAAGGAGCCCACCAACAAACTAACATACTTAGGCATCCAGGTAGATTTCACAGCAGCTGCTTCTAGCCTTCCACTGGATAAGTTGCTAGGCAGAGCAAAGTGTAAGCACAGGGAGTTGCAAGTCCTGCTCGGGCAACTGAACTTCACTTGCAGGGTTATTAGGCCCAGCTGGGTGAATTCCGCAAGACTAGCCTGGGCCACAGTGGGGCTTCCCTCTCCTTACCACCACATTCACATAACTAAATCCATAAAACAAGACCTGCTGGTCGGGGTCTGTTTCCTCAACCATTTTAATGAAGAGTCCTTTTGGAAAGACAGTCTGGACACAGGAACCAACTTGCTGATTCTTTGGGAAGCCAGGGATTTGGGGTTTCTTAGTTACTGATGTGCCAAGCAGTGGTTGGCACTCTTGGTGTCTGCTGGAGTTACCCAGGACTTCACATTCATGGAGCTCTTCCCCATAGTGGTAGCCATTTTCCTGTGGAAGGAGCATTTCTGGTGTGGTCATCAGACTGAAGTCAGGGTCATTAACAAGCAGTCATCGTGCTCTGAGAGGATCATGAACCTGGTTTGTGAATTTGTCCTGTTGTGCTTTGATGCCAACATCTCCTTTTCAGTATGCCATGTCCCAGGAGTTGACAACACTGCAGATGCCCTGTCTCTCTTTCAGGAAGGCAGATTTCAGGCACTTGCACCCATAGCCAATGCTGAGCCAAAGGCATTCCTGGAAGCCCTGTGGGAGATTGAGACAACAACATCACATAGGGATTATTAAATTCTCTTGCTCCTTCCACTTTCTGTTCCTAACCTGTCAGTGGCGGAGGCATTTGTTGGTTTTGCCAGAGCTCACTGGTCCCAAAAGCCTCAGCCAACTTCTGAGGCCTTAGTCCTACGTAATTCATCTGAGCTGCAGGAGCGGGGCAAGCCCCTAAGATCATGGCCATCTCTTTCTTTTCCAAAGCCCAGGAATTCCCAGACCCCTGCAACTCCTTCAGAGCATGCAGTGCTATTGAGAGCTGGAAGCAGCAGGACCCACCCAGAAAGGACAGCCATCACCCCATCACTTGTGACATCTTGTGACACCTCTTAGATCAACTGCACATAGTTTGCCGGTCCAGTTATGAGGCTGCACTCTCCAGGGCTGCATTCACTTTAGCATTCTTCAGGGTTTTGTGGGTGAGTGAGTTCACAGTAGCAAAGAAGGGCAATGCTTTGGCTGTGTCTTTTCAATGGGGCGATGTGGCCATCTCCAAATTCAGGCTCTCTTTCACCATTGTCAAAGACTGATCAGAAAGCCAAGGTGTCTTCCATCTCCCTTCGACTATCTCCTGCCAAGGGTCCCTGCCTGCTGTGTGACACAAAAGTTTATCTCTGCGTGAGGCCACAGGGATCAGGGTAGTTCTTCATTCACCCGGACACCCCGCCCCTTATGAGGCATCAGTTTGCTGAGGTATGAAGCTATGCCTTACTAAAGCAAGTTTTTCCACTGGGGAACTTGGTGCGCATTCTTTCAGAATCAGGGTAATCACCTCAGCTTCCTCATGTGGTCTGCACGGAACCCAGATCAAGGCCATTGATTGGAGGTCACACACATTTCAAGGTTATATTAGCCCACAATCTAAACTGCCTACTGCCAGTAACCTCTGATTTGTTTCAGGCCAATAAAGAGTGTGGATTTTCAGGCATAGCATCATGCGTTGGGCTGAACATCATGCAAAGTCCACACTGTGGTCTGAGCAGCTCGGCTTGCCAGCATGAGTGCATGTCTGCAGGATCTCCAGGCATGGAGATGGAAAAAGCTGTATACTGATTTGTACTGATTTGCTGTAGGAATTCTTCTGATGATTTTAGTATTGCCCTTTGAAATGCTGTTGATCTGTGCTTTTTGCATGCTTTGGGGATATGAACTGTTCAATGATTTTTTAGGAATTGTTGATAGTTTTGTGTTTTTTTGCAATAAGGTTTTAATGTTTAAGATTCTGTGTCTGCTAGTTAGTGGGTGTGTTTGGATGCAGAACTGTGACTGGGGGCTCCAAGAAAGAAGAGGAAGCCTAAACAGAGAGTAATTAATTGAAAATGTGCTGTAAGGGAATGGACTGTTTTTGTACTTGAGTGGGAATGCAACTGTATTTCTATGACTATCCTTTTAATGGTGTATATTTCAATGTCTTCCTAACCTGTACCTGTTATTTCTATGTAGCGGAAGCTGTTATTCTGTTGTTTGCAGGTCTGGGATAGACCTTTTACAGAGAAGGGGGTAGTATTATGAGCATGGGGGTTGGAATGGATGATCCCTGTGGATCCCCTTCCAACCTTTGATTTGGAATCCTGTGCCTTGGAATGAGGAACTCGCTCTGCTGGTCAGATGAGTCTTTTGTTAAGCTAATAGAGTGGCCAGGTAGGATAACGGGTCTATCAGTTGCCCAGCAACAGATGAATGGGCCAAGAAGACCCTTTTGTAATTGAAACTCTTCAGGAGAGCACCCCCCCTCCTGGAGCCCAGGAGAGGCTTGTAGTTTTAGTTGTGTGGAGAATTGCTGGGGACTGGAGGCAGGCAGAGGGACTGGCTCTCTGCACCATGGCATTTGGGGTGCCTCCTGTAACACTGATGGGAAAGCTGGATATTGGACTGCTGATGCCTTGAACCCCTCCATCCTAAGCTCAGGTTGGAATGTGTGTAAATAAATAAACCATATTTCATAAAGACACCACGGTCTCTGCTCACCTTCTTCCCAAAGGAAACCAAATCCTAGATGAACTCAGGGACCCCTGAGATCTCACCGCTTGGAGATTGGGGAGGTGCACAACAATATGATTACTCAAAGACACAGTCCTGGCTAGATCATTTTTACAAATGTGAATTATTCATACCTGTCTGCATGAATGAGTACATAGTGAGTACAATTATGATTGGGGAATCAGCCATTGTAAGTTCCTCCTTCTCAATAGGCCTAGGCGCATCCTAATATCTGCTAGGCATCTCAGAGAGATGTCTGGTACCTTCTCCCACATATCACCTTAAGTCTCTTACCAGATGCTGACACAGAGGACTACACAGCCATTTCTCCCCCCTTCCCCGCTTGCTTTGTTTATCATCTAGACTGAAAGCTTACCCATTTTGTTTGTGACATTTTGGTTGGCCTAATAAAAGTACTGCCCTAATGTTAATTGCATAATTGGTGAACAGCTAACACATAGGCCCACCTAAGACCCATTAGATATGAAATTCTAAACTGACTCAGGTTTCATATGCCAAAGCAATGTAATAATTCAGCTCTCATGTGAATTGGAGGTAGCTCCCTGCTTGCAGTGCTCCCCAATGCACTTCAATGAAGCTTTGTGTGTGCTGTGAGATTGTATTTGGAGTTGCCCTGTCAATAGAAATGAATGTGAAGCCATTCTTACATAAGAAGCCTTACATATATACCATTCAGAATGCACATAGGTATGTAGATCATGATTACAGTCACACATACATGTGCTTACAAGAATAACATTTCCACATCAGCAAAAATATCGTATGTGAAACTATCTTAAGGAGTTTGAGAATTAAAATATATTGCCCTCAGGATCACAACATCAGTCTAGAGATGCAAGTAATTATGCAGGCTAGGAGAATTTCCCAACATTTGTAGGATATGAAGTCATTACCTTTTCTCATATAATCTTGCATCCATTTGGTTCTATTAAAGTTTACTGAATGATAATATACACAAATGAAATTTAAGAGAAGAAACCCTTCCCATCATGAATATATAGGGATTAGGAAAACTTAATCTGTAGAATTTCTGCCTGATGTGCAGTTTTTGTAATGCAGTTGAGTTGCCAGAAAAAAATTGCAACTCTACTAAATGTACTAGTGAAACATTTGATTGGCAGCTAAGAGCAAATAATATTTTCCAGCTCGATAAATGTCAGGGAGAATTTGATGAGAGATCCCATCTCATCAAATAAGCTATAATAATCTTTAGAGTAGAACATGATACAAGATTGGTTAAAAAAAAGAAAATTAATTTGCTGAAAGAAACAAAGCCAGCTGTTTAAGCAAGAATATTTGTTTCTGCAAATATGATCTATAATTTTACTTAATATCAAAGAATATATCTTAAATTGAAGAAACCTACATATTCATTAGATTTATTAAAAGAGATGTAATGAACTGATCTTTTAAAATGAAGTTTAAGTCATTACTCAGTTAATGCTAATTCCATGACCCATTAGTATGGCAGAATGTGGGTTGCTACATTATCAGTGACCACCAATTAGTTTGCAGTCTGTCCAGATCTCTGTGGATTTAAATGTACAACTGCTATCACTCAGAACTTTTACAAGCTCACTTTAGGGATTCAGATAACCTCATTAGGGCTTAAACTGTGGAGGGGGTGAGCAGATGTACATGCCAACACTGCCCTCCCTCCAAATGTCTTCATGCATGCTGGCCCTACCCCCTCCTCTCCTGAACGATAAGCACTGAGCATGATGCTCTGCAGGGACAGCTGAACGCGGTTAGAATCCTTCCTATGATCAGGAACTCTGATTGCACAGGTTGTTGGTCATGGGGAGGATTCTAACTGCATTCAACTGAATATGTTTAGAATCCCTATTCAGACCATTGCATTCAACACTTGAAGGTCACAAGAAGAGGGGGGCAGGGCCGGTTTGCAAAGGATGTTGGGGTAGGCAGTGCATGTCCCCCCATGACCCCTACAGAGTTTGAGCCCTTACACATTCACCCAAATGCCTGAAGAGAGCTACATCACATTAGTGTTGGACTATAATATTGCACAACCAATCACATGGCCATCATTTATTAAAGCGTTCAGTATAGCCCTTGAGAGGGAGGTACAGCCACTTATTGCATCCTACCATAAAAATATCAATCCTTTTCTATTAGGCTTCATTTCACTCCACACTGAACCAGATTTCAGCCTACTTGACCTGAAAATGAATTTATGGATGAAGAAGAGCATACGACCTGTTCCTGCACCCCACCTTACCTGCAGCCTGTATGAACTGGATGCCACTCAATATGTGTCAGCATGCTTGGACACAGTGCAAACCAATAACGAGGCTGCAGATGATTACTGAAATACTGAATTCTTAAAGTAAGTTCTTCAGAATCTAAGTAGAAGAAAAAGAAAAAGAACAGAAAAAGCAACTGAAATTCTACATGACATCTTTCATCTACTGCTGAGCAGCGTAATTAGGGATAACTGGCAGATGTTTTAGATTCATAGTCTCTCTCTCTCTCTCTCTCTCTCTCTATAAAGCATTTTCCTAAATGTTGTATTTAAAAGCAAGGGATTTCAGTTTCTTTCTCTTGTGCCTCCCTTCCCCTTTCCTCCCCTTTTTTTCCTTTAATTGTCTCTAGGTCCAGGTTATTTCTGAATTTTGAAGCCCATACCTAACATTTTCTTTCTCTAACGATTTTGTTCAAGGAGTTCTGCAACTCAACAGTCAATATTTGGACTGAGGCATACTTTGATTAATGGAGAGGATGACTCCATGCCCTTTGAAACATTTGAAGTAATGCCATGAGTTTGCTAAATAAGATACCAAGGAAGGTAAAAATAAAAATCTCCATGTATTTGTAATGCTCTTTTTTTTAAAGAAAAGAACAATTTTCCCGAAATCAAGTCTGCATTTACATACTAGCTTCAGGCTTTATTCCCACTTAAACAACTGTCTTATTTTTCTCCAATATGCCATAACAGATTGCAGACAGACGATTAGTGCAGAGGGAATCTATGTGTATGCAGTGAGGTGGAAGATTTGCTTGACTGACAGCCCATTTTTGATGACTAGGACTGCAACTTGTACACATGATCCTGGAAAACAAATATAATATTTATTTCCAGGGGATGCATTCATTTGCCCCATCCAGGCTTTGTCAAGTCACAGTCCAGTGTGTATTGAAATCTGTTAGCAAAACAAATGACAGTTAGACTAGAGGTGACAGGTATTTCTCATGGTGCTTTTGCAAAAGCATCAGTTCCAGCTATTGCACTTCAAATAATGGTTTATGATTAAGAGAGAGAGAGAGAGCTTAGCCAATAGGTAAAGATAATCACTCATAGTCCTTTGCTGTCAACGTCAAAGGCTTGATAAAATATAAAAGATGAGCAATGTGTGTTTCCCCTTACAATTTCTGATCTATTTCCATGTCACTGTGATAATTCTTGGAACTTGTACAACATTTTTCATCTTCAAAGTTCTTTATTAAGCCTGGGTGAAAGGTTTGGCTCCATTATGCCTGGGATTAGCTGCCTCAAAAGTGCAAAATGGCCTCCGAAGATTCTCTGGTTTAGTGCTTCCTGGTTACCAGAACAATTCACAATGGCAATGTATATCCTGTGGCTTCATTAATTTATGCCAGAAATGTATGCCAGGTACTGAACAGTCTTTAGAACAGAGAGCTCAAACCTGTATCTTTCAATCCCTTCAGTTTTACTAAGTACACATTTGACAGGTTATGGACTTTATCTATTTATTTATTTGCTAGATTTCTTACCTACCCTTCACCATAAGGTCCCTGGGCAGCTTACAACAATGAAATATTCACTGTTAGGCAAACCCCCCACAAAACTCTTGTGGGTTAAGAATGTACCGATAGCCAACAGATATTTCTATCAAACTTTAAGAAGCAGGGAAATTGGGCAGCTATAGTAAATGCACTAGGGTAGCAGGAGACCTGACCTCCTCTCTGAGACATTGCACTGCCCTACAAATTTGTAAACATGCAAACACAAATTGGGTTTGTCTTTCACAGTCCAATCCACCACTCCCTGTGTAGCTTGGAAGAATTTGGTAACATGTGCCTCTGAGCATATGGTGAGTAGTGGCAACACCTGCAATTAGCCAAAATAACAGAAACAAGACATGTGCTGATCTTGTTTTAGCAGGGAGGAAGCAACTATATTAAGAAGTTGATATAGTTCACATAGATTAATCTGTCTAAAGTGAAATAAAGGTCTGGTGTGGGTGTGGCCCCCTGATTAGCCAAGCCAAACTGTTGTGAGTCTGGCTTTTAGAACACTGACTGTTGGTTTTTACTGAGCATGCCCAATGCTATAATAGACTTCGATGTTAAATTTCTCAAGTTAATTAAAAATCAGTCAGGCAGTTTTTTAACTTTTAAACTGCAGAAGATGAAAGTCAGAGTATGGGGCAAGGTCAGTAATGGGATTACAGGAACAATTTCAAGAAATTATGAGACCACTGACAGAAAAAAGTCCAACAGGGATCTGGATTTTTTCTCTTGTTTACACTTTGAACTCTCGCTTCTCTCTTACTGTTTTGTGTATCGCCATGAAAACTTAGAGGGTTGTTAAGCAAGCATTTCTGGGTTCAGGACTATTATTTATTTATTTATTTATTTACCACCCCATAGCCTACAGCATAAGTTTTGTAAGATTTTGTTTTGAAATGAGCTTATGGGAAACAGCAGAATGACATGGGGGTATTCTCAAATTAACATTGTAGAATGCAAAAAAAATGCTGGTTATAGTATAATACAATTCTAAAAACAAATAAAATCATAACACTTACAAAACACCATTCCAAATGGAAATGAACAGTATTGTTATGAGAATGGGGGTTAGAATGGATGATCCCTGTGGGTCCCCTTCCAGCCTCTGATTTGGAATCCTGTGCCTTTGGGCTAGCTCTGCTGGCCAGATGAATTTATTTTGTTAAACAAATAGAGTTGCCAGGTTTGTAATGGGTCTATCAGGTGCCCAGCAACTGGTGAATAGGCCAGTAAGATCCTTTTGTTATTGAAACTCTTCAGGAGAAGCTGCCCCCCCTCCTGGCGCCTACGAGAGGCTTGTGCTTTTAGTTGTCGGAGAAGAATTGCTGGGGACTGGAGGCAGGCAGAGAGGCTGGCTCTCTGCATCATGGCTATAGGATGCCTCCTGTAATACTGATGGAAAAGCTGGATATTGGACTGCTGATGCCTTGAACCCCTCCATCCTAAGCTCAGGTTGGAATGTGTGTAAATAAACAAACCATATTTCATAAAGACACCACAGTCTCCACTGACCTTCCCAAAGGGAACCAAACCCTGGATGAGCTCAGGGACCCCTGAAATCTCACCGCTTGGAGATTGGGGAGATGCGTAACAGTATAAATTCAGCAAAAGAGGTAGGTCCAACAAATTAACTGTCAACGGCCAGTGTCTATCCATCTACCAGGGCCCCCTGAATTTTGAAAACTAGGAGTGAATAGAAATGGATGATTCCAGGTCTAAGCTTTTCTGTGTCTGCTTGTTACTATTACCATATTCATCCAATGTTGTGTAGTTCCTTTCATACTGAGTAGGAATCCTATTGCAATACTGCATCACCAGTTAGGTAAAACTAACCTGTCTCACACAACGAGATTAACCTGTCTCACGATGGTCTTGTATTCTTGTTCTATCCCCATCCTTTTCATTATTTCAGACTCCTGAAGCCCCCAGATTTATAAATGTTGCCCATGATATTGGAGGTAGGAAGGGACTTCCCAGGAGGATCGCTCCGCCTGTGCTGCCTCTGGGACGGGCTCCCGTCTTGGATGAAACTTTTTCAGTTTTAAAACCAGTCAGAAGGGCTTTTTGACTGGGGATAATTTCTTTTTTTTTTTTTTCAATAATTTTTATTCAAATTTTCATAAAACATACAAGACGAAATCATAAAACATTCAAAGACAAAAAACAAAATCAAAAATAGTTAAACAAAAAAAAAAATAAAAATAAAAATAAAAATAAAAAATAAAGAGTAAAATATTGACTTCCCATTTGTCAAAGATCAGATCAGTTATAAGTCTATAATATATAACAATCCTGTCTCTTAAGTCATATTATAAAATCACTTTCCTCCAATAGTTATCTTACTTAATCATCAAATCTCATAAACATTACTTTATTCTTTCCACAAAAAGTCAAAGAGAGGTTTCAATTCTTTAAGAAATATATCTATCAATTTTTTTTTCCAGATAAGCATATCGATTAATCCATCTCATTACTAATTATGATAATCTTATTGTCATAACCATAGTCAAAATAAACATTTCAATTAATCCATCACATCAGAATCTGTTAGGTTCAGTAATTTCAGTAGCCATTGTTCTATTATCCCTATTAGTTCCATTTTCCATCTTCCATCTTCAGTAGTCTTGTTAAGTCCAGTAATTTCAGTATCCAATCTTCCATTATCAGTATTCCATAATAATCTTGCTGTCAAAGCCATAGTCATATAGTAAGAGTCTGATGGGAATTACCTCTATCCCAAATATTTTCTTGCCATCCATTCTAGATAGGTTGCTGAAATACTGCTGTAAAATCATATCTCTGTTCTTTTTTTCAAAATACACTGGGTCATCTCTTGAAAGTTTTTCCATTGTCACATGGCTGCAGTTAATTCCATAGATTTTCTCTATATTGGGCTCCATCACGTCATTCCAGTCCAGAAGATTATCCATGCCATTGATAACTTTATCTCTAGAATCTTCATTAATTTCTTCAGAGATAACATTGAGTTCCAAACAATAGATTTTATTTCTAAAGTCCATAGACTCCAAATCTTTTTCCTGTTCCACGTTTGTTCCAATCTCCGGGGTCTCCTCTCTCACAGGGACCCCTGTTCCAGTCTCCAGGGTCTCCTCTCTCACAGGGACCCCTGTTCCAGTCTCCAGGGTCTCCTCTCTCACAAGGACCCCTATGTCTTTAATCTCCTGTGTCTCCAAACAATAGATTTTATTTCTAAAGTCCATAGACTCCAAATCTTTTTCCTGTTCCACGTTTGTTCCAATCTCCGGGGTCTCCTCTCTCACAGGGACCCCTTCCAGGGTCACCTCTCTCACAGGGACCCCTATATCTTTAATCTCCTGCGTCATTTTACTCAATTCAATTTTCAACTCCTTACAACCCTGTCGCAGGTTTTGTTTCGTTATCTCAATCTCATCCATTATTTTCTGAAACATAGTTATTTCCAGATTCTCAGCCACTTTCTTAATTGCCATTTTAAAAGAAAAATATAGGAAAACCACTTCTTATTTCAGCAACAATTGGGTTAATACTCCAAACTTGGTGACATCACAGTATAAACAGAGCAGACAGCCTTATCTCTCCATAGTTAAGTAAACAAAATGCAGTTCCCAGGATCGAAACAATTAATGGCAGTCGTCAGAAAACAGATTCGTCAAAATAAAATAGACCAAAAAGAGAGTAGTCTCAGACAATATAATATTCTTCAAAATAAAAATCTGGAATAGAAATCCCTCTTCTGTGTATATCTTTAGAATGCAAATCCAGGACAGCTTTTTGCAACAAAAACAGAGATAAGCTATTAATTAGTGCGTAGCAGAGAGAAGTTATGGCTCCCCAGTGAGATGTCAAAAACCGATCAATCTGGCAAATCTCTTTTAAACAGCAACAATTTAAGTCAAGTAAAAGAAAAATTTTTCTTTTACTTGACTGGGGATAATTTCTTCCGGATAAGGAAGAAACGTAGAGATTTCCCACACAGCTTTGTTGTGTTTGTTGGAGACTGGAATTCATTAGAATTGTCTGTGAAAGAAGGTCTTCCAGCAGCTCGGACAGAGCTAGGATTTCTAGCTAGCTCAGCTGATTAAGTGAGCCGGTTTTTTTTCTTCAAAGAAAAACGGATTAACAGGCAAGCATACTCCTGTCTCCGCTCATTATTTTGTTATCTATACAGCTAAAGAGATTTGTCAAAGAACCAGCAATTAAGAAAACCTGGGTGAGTCATAACCTTCTTTTTTATTCACGGAACTAAGGGGAAGAAAATAAAAATAGCCAATCTTTTTTTTTATTGCAAAAAGCTGGCATGGAAATCAGCATTATAAAGATTACAAATGGATGAGGGGTTTCTAATTGGAAGATTTTTTGATTTATAAGACTTTTGAGTAATATATGTCTGGGACTATTTTTTCCGGTCTACTTTTTTCTTTTTTCTTTTTTGACGAATCTGCTCATTCTTTCTGCTACTAGTTATTTGGATGCTGTGAACTAAAGCTGTTTTTGCACTTCTGGACATATAAGAGATAAGGAAGTCTGTGCTGTCTAGAGTGTGACGTCAGTTGGTTTGAAAGATTAACTCCTTTGTAACTGGATAAAGAAATAAACTGTTCTTTGCTTGGGACATTGAAAATTGAAGGAGTTTTGTTCCTCTGGTTTTAAGAATGACAATTAAGAAGATGGGTGAGACCATGGATGTACAAGAAGGGACTTTATCTTTAGATATGTTTCAGAAAATAATGAATGGGATTAAGCTAATAAAACAAGAACTGAGAAATAACAGACAAGCGTTGAAAATTGATTTTTGCGAAATGAGACAGGAGCTGAAAGAAATTCAGGATTCTATGAGAAAGGAGAATAAAGATAGATCTGGAAAACCAAAAAAGGATGAAAGAAAAATTAAAGGCAAGGTTCAAACTATGGAGATTGGATTAAATATGGACTTGGAAAAAGATTTGGATTTCCTGGCTGTGATGGATCCTGGGGACAAATATTATGGTTTGGAACTCAGCGCTGTCCCTGAAGGAATTGATGAAGAGATTGGAGATAAAGATATTATCGGTTCGAAAAAATTCTTGGACTGGAAGGATTTGATGGAACTTGAAATGGAGAAAGTTTACAGAATTAATCCCTGTTTTGTGTCAATGGAAAAACCTTCAAGAGATGTGCTAGTGTATTCTGTAAAAAAGAGGAACAGAGATGCGGCTTTGCAACAATACTTCAGTGATACGTTCGGAATTGATGGCAAGGAAATATCTGTGATAACGGAAATTCCTATCAGACTCTTATTATATGACTATGACAGCAAGATTATTGGGCGCGTAAAGATGGAAGATGGAAGATGGAACCAACACGGATAATGGAAGAAGAGCGATTTGAAATTACTGGACTTAGTAGACTTGATGAGTTGGATTAATTGACATGTCTATCTAGAAAAAAAAATCGATGGACATATATCTTAAAGATTGGAAACTTCTCTTTGACTTTTTGTGGAAGAATAAAATGATATGATGTTAATGAGATTTGATACCAACTAAGATAACCGCTGGAGGAAGGTGATTTTATAATCTATTAAGAGACAGGCTTGTTATATATTATAGACTTATAGCTGAACTACGACAAATCGGAAGTCAATAGTTTTTTTTCTTTTTCTTTTTCTTATTGTATTAGTTAGTAATTTGTGTTTTTTCTTTTTGTATTGTTTTGGTTTTGAAAATTTGAATAAAAATTAATTGAAAAAAAAAGATATTGGAGGTAGGAAGATGTTGCTCTCTCATCTCTTGTTTAGCTGTATGGCAAAAGGGACTTCTCCTCTTTGAGTGGGTCTTGATTTGAACCCTTGTCCCAGAAGGGCTATGAGTGTCTTGCTTAGGCACACTGTAGGTATTTATCTGTCATTTTTATGCTGTGTGTTTTCTCCCATCTTCTCCCTGGCTGAGCACACATAAGATACAGTGGTAGTTCAACCAGCATAGTGGCAGCATATCTCTGGTCCTGGCATAATGTGAGTATTGGCTTCCTTTGCCCAAGATCTAGATGCTCATAATGAAATGCTCTTTCACAAGACTGTGGATGGTAATTCTTTGATTCTCAGTGGTGGCTTCCTGCTTGTGGAATGCTTTCCCCAGGGAAGCATGCCTGACACCATTGTTATCTATTTTTAGGTCCCAGGCAAAAACCTTCCTTTTTACTCGGCTTTCAGCCCTTAACTTGAAATGTTTCAGGTACTGGTGGTCTCTTTTAGTGCGGCAGGTTTTGCAAGACCTGTCTTTTATTTGTACAGCTGTGTTTTTAAGGTTTGGTTGTTTGTTATACTTGCTTTTAGTGTTTTTTGTCATTGTAAGTCACTTTGTGTTGCTTTTTTTGCAAGACAAAAAAAAATCTGCATCAAGGTCTTCTGCTTACTGATCATCCTTTCATATTAATCTGCATTCTTCACTTAACACTCTTTTCATTGGTTTGATCTTAAATTAGTAAAGGAAGTTGTGAACAAACATTAACTTTCCCAAATGCTTTCCCCATCCCTACTTCATCTATTATTCTAGGCCTTTCTTATTTATTGATGGTGTTTAACTCTGTGAATGCTGAAATTAATCATACTGATACATCACAGATGTTCTTCTACCAATTTAGTCATATATGTCCATTCATCTCCCAGAAAGGCAGCTCACAATGGCTGAAACATTTATCACATCTAAGAAGTTAGCAGAAATCCAGTTAATATGCAGTTCTTCAAACTTTACTCATGCGCTAGTGAAGGGGAGGTGTGGTTTTTTTGCTACAGATACAAAAATGGTAATTTGAAGCATTCTCACTACTCTAACAAGGTGCTGGCATTTCTGACATGTAATATACACTTGTGTTATCTGAATGGAAAGCTGTAACCTACAAACATAAGATGTCAAGATTTCCAGGGTGGTGGACAAGATAGGCAATGTGGCGGTTGTACAGAACAGAAGGATACAGCATGGAGCACAGGAGCCATTGTGAGTGATGCAGTTAAATGTATGCCTTAGCAGCACCCACAACTGTTCCTTCCAATAAGACAAATCAAATCCAATAATTCTAGAAGGTGGAGAAGACAAAAATTTGAATCATCTTCCCTGCAGTGCCTGTTTTTTTCAAGATTAAATACAGAGGTAATTGGCCTTCTCTCCCAGTAGTTATTGGAAAAGACAGATTTAATATTCCTCAGAGCTGTCCAACTGAATTTTATGTCCAAAGTAAAATCAGTAGAAAATCCAAGCTCTTTTCCATTTTTATGGATTCATAGGGCTCAGAGGGACAGTAAGGTAATCCAACCCTGTCTTCCACTCTAAGGTATTGGAACCAGTCATGTCAGGCCTCCTCTCCCCTTGATGATCAGCCAGCAGGATCTGAACCACCACATGCCACAAGCAGAGGGGAAGAGGAATTAAGTGGCTTATGCCAAAGTGAAAAACAGTTGGTTAAATGGGCGCTGTTGCTTCATGATTACCCATGTAATATATTCTGTCTCAGATTCTTTAACTGTCAAACATAAAGCCAATGAAAGTTCAAACATGAGTCACACACTGTAACGATTACAATTATTGATAACTGAAGAGACAATGTGTACAGTGATTAGAGCACTAGAATAAGACCAGGGAAGACCCAAGTTCAAATCCTGTGGGTCCTCTTAGGCTAACATGCCTCATACAACTTTTGTCATGAAAAAAGGGGCTATAAGAACTTATGTGCAGCTTAATTTTATGCATGTTTAATTGAAGAAAGTCATTTATTTTAATGGAACTTGCTTCCAATTAACTTTCGTAGGAATCGGCATGTTATGTCTTGTAGAAAAAACAACAAATAATCCTGTAGCACTTAAAGACTATTGTATTTATTAAGACATAAGACTTGGTGGGTTGGACTCCATAAGAATACTGTTGTTGTTAACCACCCCCACATGCAGAAATTCCATAGGTGGAACATTCCCTTGTGTAGATATGATGTGACCATTAAAACTTTTATCTATCAAACTTTTCACTGTGTGTTTATTAAACCAAAGAAGCTCTGCCAGCAACCTTAGTCTTTGTCTCCCTCCAGTTCTGCTCCTGATCTTGGGCTTCTTTTAAAGATATAGCAACAAGACCAATGAGAAGATGGCATCACTAAACTCTTGCAATCATGGTGATGAAGTGTGGGATTTGCGTGATTACAATGACAACATTTTTGTGATTTGCACTAAAGTCATTTTTTATTATTTTTTTAAAAAGAGCTGAAGAATCTGCTGAAAACTATAAATTTTTAACTATTCACTGAATTTCAAATTATCCTTTCGATGCTCAAACTTCTGAAATGTATTACATCACATGCTTCTTACAGAGGCAGTTTCCCTTTGTTTGGCATAAACAGGATTTGTCTTCTTGAAGCAGCATGTAAAATGATAATTCTTTATTAGCAATTCCAGCACAGCAGTCATGTAAAGTAGGATATGAAAGACAGTCATCTCCCCATGTATAAGAATACATTGTACTATTCCAGGATCTATTTTTGATCATGAATTCATTTGTTTTATTTAAATAGTTCTCACTGAAGGAAGCATACTGCTTCCAGGCTTGTTGTGCAACAGCTATCAAAGAAGTGCTGGCTTGAAAGGCAAGCTTCATTTATGAAATGAAAGATGGATTCAGAAATGGCACCGGATTCTGGTGGTTTCTTCCTCAGTTCTCCCCACTTTTTTTTTTAAGAAAACAAAGTGGCTAAAACATACCTCTGGGGCTTCAAAATACATGATAGTCCACATTTATTTTAATATAAACTAATTTTCAGTACACATAAATCAATATAATGCATCCTTGATCCTGAATCGGAGTGGCACAGGATTCAAATACTACCCTCAGTGCCTCTCTAATTGGCCCTCAGTACTGTCCTCAGGCCACATCCCTGACAGTCCCTGTTCTGGTCCTCCTTGAGAGCTTTTGTCTGGCTAGAATGTGTTCTTGAACTGTGATAATGCCTCTTGCTTGTGTGGATGGATGGGAGTGTGTGGGTGTACATGCGTGGGTATAGGTAGATAGAAGCCTCTGGAATGCAGCCTACTGTACAAAGGGAAGAGTTACATCCATTGACCCACACAATTTTCCCTTTGGCCCTGCCCATCGCTGGCATGCGGCCCACAGAAGTTGTCTATGATGGAATGTGATTCTTGAGCTGTAAGAGATGCCCTATCACATCCTAAATGAACCTGTGGGATGTGGTGTTTAGACTAAAAGGTTGTGATTTAATGCTGTCATAGAACCTGCCAGTATAACAGTAAAGCTGAAACTATAGGCCCATTCCAGAGCCTTCAAGAGATCTTTTGAGCAGGCTTCATGAATTGGGTTCTGATGCCATGGACTGGACCCTCCATTGTACCATATCCCAAAGGTCATTTCCTCCTCTTTCAGTAATTCTTTTTAATGGGAAATCAATGCTTGAAAACTGAAGTGACAGGTGAACTAATACATTAGTTGTTTCCTTGAGCTTCTTCATAATTGAAGTCTGGAGATGCACATTAGCTTTTTTTTTAATTAAAAATTTTTAAAAAATTAATTAAATTAAAGAATTAAAAGTAGAAATGGGCAGATCAATCTGTTTCTGGTCAGTTTGACCTATGTTCACCCATGAAACCATCCATACCATTTCCATATTAATATGTGATTTGGTGGGGGGGAGGATCCACATGAGAATATGCATTAAAATATTGCTTAAGTATGTATTATTTAAAAGAATGTTATCAAAATATGTATTTAAAAACATATTTGTATACTTTTTTTGAGCTGAGAACTGCAAAAGCCAATGGATAGCTAAATTCTAGTAATGTAGGAAGCTGCCTTATATGGAGTCAGACCATTAATCTATCTCACTCAGTATTGTCTACACTGACTAGGAGGAACTCTCCAGAGTTTCAGATGGAGGACATTTCCAGCCCTATTTGGAGATGCCATGGACTGAACCATGAATCTTCTGCATGTGAAGCAGGTGCTCTATCACTGAGTTATGGCTCTTTTGATTTGCACTTTAGTTGGGAAGATGCAGAACTGGTCAGTTTACTACTGCCCACAGTAGAGATGGAGGTCAAATTAAATTTTGTTTGCATTTTAATAAGAAACTATCTAATTGGTTTTTCTCAAACCAATATGCAAACAGAAACACACCTGTCCTTAAAAATTCACATCTCCAAATTTTGCAGTGCAGTTCTGTAACCAATTAATATGTACAAAATGTATATATTAAGGGGAAATGTACTTAAAATGCATATATTAATGAAAGTATACAAAAGCACATAGGGGAAATTGCTTGCAAAAATGTGTATTTTCATTAAAACTGCAGACAAATATGTGTTTTAAGTTCCTAAAATGCTGATGAATTTTCAAGATTTTGTTTTTGTTTTTTAAAATGCAAATTGCTGTGGAAATGTGGTAAAGTGAATTTAGGATAGGAAAAATGAGAAAGAGAGAACTAGCATATGGTGTACATTTCTTTTGCCCCATAGTCTGCTCTAGTCAAACAGGATTTGACTGGTTTTGAAACAATACAAAATTTGCAAACTTGTTTCCCAAAACATGTTTACAAGAAGCCAAGTGGGATGAACATACTTGCACTGCAAGCAGCGATCCCTCATTCAAAACTCCTTCGTCCTCTTTGGGGAAAAAATCATTTCAAATCTAAGACTGTCTTCCACATATTGGTATTGCTTCCTCTGAATCTTAAAGATAGCAATCTTCAGCAATTTAAGTACCAGATTTATAAGGAAAGGATAAAGCAATCTGAATTTAATCAAAATAAAGAACTTAAGGGCTTTCATGTTTGCTTAATTCATCTAAAATGAAATTTCATGTGAAAAACTCATTATGTGAAGCTGATGTTACATTTATACATCTGTGCTGAAGAATGTAGAGATGTATCCACAGAAATTAGTTTTTTTTCCTGCTTGCAATAGGGTAGTTGTGCTTCTGACAATTGCTCTACAGTGACTTGAAAATGCAGATATGCCATTTGAAAGATGATAGAAGGAGCCTTCTCTAAATGGTTTAAATGTGTGTAAAGCTTATGTCTCAATTGTACCTGCCCTCCCAGTTAATTAGCTTTTCCTGCCCCTGGGCCTGCTAAATGTCTACATTACAGATGTAACATTTTCATAGGGCATATATGTCTAAAGTTCAAAGTAGGTTAACAATGGCTTGGACAGATGTTAAACACAAAGTCTGGAGAACAAGTATCCAAGATGGAACAGCCAAATACTGAAACCCTTCCACTGCATCAGACGATGCAAAGAAACAGAAAAACATGCCAATGGTCTTTAGGTAACTGAAGAAAAACTTGCCTAATACTCCTATGTGCTCATAAATTTTCCAAGCTCTAATTTAAAACCAGGTGGATATTTTCTGGCCTAGGAAGGTGTTTGTGAAAGGACCAGATTGGTAATATCGCCTTTTGTGATGCTTACCCCAATTCCATCCCCCCAATTTCACCCCCTGCAAACTAAGATCCAAACTTTATTTGTACAGTCCCTGGAACAAAATACAAGAGGAGATGTAAAAATCACATTTTTTTCCAATGTTTGAAGAGGAGGACAATATCCGGAACATACTGCCCAATGACCTGCTTAGCTGTTTTCCCAATCACAAGTTTTGAAGGGAGAAAAGGTTGGAACACGCTTTTGACTTGTTCTGCAGATCCCTACACACAAATCCTGAAAAGTGTAACACATCCAACTGCAAACAGCTGTTTGTTCATAAAACATGCATGGAAAAACTGCAGTTATCTAGAGCACACTGACAAATACTTACCTTTTTAAATGACATTGTGTCTCTTGCATGCTTCCTCTTGTTCTTCCTTTCTGCTTGTATATCCCTTGCTGTCCTCATTGCTGCTTGTGATTTTGTTCACATGGTGCAAACTTTTCCTAAAGCCATGACCCATCATTTTGTTTTCTACTTCTTTCCCATGTAAGTGTCAGAGTTCCTTTGCTACATTAGCTCTCAAACTGTTAAGCAAACTGTTAAACACTAACAAATGCCTCTAAAGAATGTGATACATTGCCACAAAAAGTTTGTACCGCATAAAGATGCTATGCAAAATAAAGATGAAATATCAAAGGTTTCCTTTTACTATAAGAACATTTCCATCTGTCACAGAGAACAAAATATAATTTAAGAGATTTTTCTCAGTTTCACTGTAGTAGCGTAGGAGTTTCATTATTTATTCAGGTGACCACACCAGTTCAAAGAGAGTAGCAATATTTTTTTTATTATTGAATTTTTCTTGCTAAATGAAGCCCATGAAGCTGTTGACTACTATTTCCATACTCTCCTTTGTTAGATGTTTTGAAGTAGGGAGCAGATGGCCCCCTATCAGGGATGCTGCAGTAGTAAGTTCTCTGCACTGGCATGGGATGGGCTAGATTACCTTTGAGAACCCTTCCAACTCTATGAGAAACTGAGTCAGAGTTATATTACTTTGCTCAAGGCTAAGCCCAGAGCAAAACTGGACTCTGATCCTGGGCTTCAATTCATTTATTTTAATGCTGAACAGTACCTGACTTCAAGTCTCTTAACACATTTTGCTGAGCTATGAACTTCTTAGCATGGCAAGAACCTACTTGAGAGGATACAAGATTCAACCAGAAATTGTTTCCAGTAAAATTTCTCTTCTTTTCAATTTAGTGACTCTGAGACAGGGATAACAGGCAGAAGCTTTTAGCTAATGCAAGGGAAAGGGACTGTCATTTAGTGCCCATGAGCTGTTGTCCAGATTGTCACACTATCTGTATGCCAAAAGTATGGCAAAAAAGATACTCTGTGGGGTGTTTGAAGAAAAACCCTACAAAGCAGTAGTCTAAAAGAAAAGCTACATGCATTTTATGAGACATGCTTATACAGTCTATGATAACATATCCAACTTCTATTTTCAATTAAGATATGGATGGTGCAATCCTATGGACCCCAGGAAAGTAGCTATGGGATTGCAGCCTAAATAGTTTCCTTAAAAATAGTAACTGGCATATTTGAGAAGACCATGACTTACGCTGTTCTCTTTTGATGTGGAAAAGCCAATCTGATACAATTCTACTATATTAGTATCTTGGTGTGAATCACAGAAAGTGGAAAAGTGGAAGTGACCTCAAAGGTCATCAAGTGTAATCTCTCAGAGTCTTCTTGCAGTCTAGACATTATATTTGTTGATGCAATCTACAACTGCATTAGCCTTTTTAAACACCACAGCACACCATTGAGTGATGTTTAGTTGTAGTCTACTATAATAGTGTTTTATTCAATTAAGTCCTCATCAGAGTAGACTCACTGAAATTAATTAACCTAAATTAGTAATTTCTATTAACTTCATGTCTACTCCGAACAGGACTAGCATTGAATACTAGCATCTAATAACTTCAATAGGTCTACTCTGAATAGGACTAGCATTGAATACCCCAGTTCTTTTTCACAAGTCAAGCCAGTTGTCACCCACCTGATTCTTCCTACCTAAATGTAGACCTTCACGATACATCTGAATGCTCCCAGACAGTGGTGGCTGGTGCCCATTCCAATTATCCTCCCGGGTGAGTTCTATAAGGGTAATATTGAGACTAAGAAGGAGGAAGATGACAAGCAGTTCCACCCACCTGGACTGGGTGCAACTAAGAAGGCCGGCAGTTTGGGGATAGCTTATGGCAGACTGAGGTTGGTGGGGCAATGCCCCATTCACCCACATGGGTCAGCCCCTGTTGCTTCCAGGTGTGATGTAATCACATACAATTACTAGGCCCCCCAAATGGGGATGCAGATCCCCAACTATACTTAACCCCAATCAGCCAATTGTGTTTATATGAACATTGTAGTGCACCTGTATTGGCATCAGCTGTGTGAGCAGAAGTGTTTTCCTGGATGTGAAATGTCCACCCATTCTTCATGTATGACAATAATACTTTTGTTTGCCTGTCAGTAGGCTGACAGTGTCAAAAGAGTTCCATGGATTCTAGAAATCCAAACAACAAAATCCTAGAAATGCACAGTCTACACAAACACAGAAATGTATTTTTTTTTTTACCACTTCAGTGCTTTTAACAGATGCAATATCATACACTGAAAGATGCAGTTTTGGATACTCTTTCCATTTTGCTGTGACCACAATGTTCCCTAAGTACTTACGCATTCTGACTCTTAGAGACCACACAAGCAGAATTACTAGCCTCCTAATCAATGTAAAGCTCTTGGAGCCACAGAGAGGCCACAGCCTATTACTCTTCATTGGTGCAATAGAGCTTTCAAAGAGAACCGCAGGAAATCTTATAATCAGAATGGATGGGCAAGCCAAGAAAAGCTTTGATCAAATTGGTTTGGGCCAGAAAAATCCACTGTAATTTTGAGCTTGTTCAGACAGTAGCACATATGCCATCTGCCACCCCACAAGCCAAAAGTAAAATGCAGTTTGGCTTTGGGGCACATGTATTAAATGAAAGAGTTATGAGAGTAGGCTAGGAGAAGAGAAAGGAGCTTAGGGCATGTTAAAACCTCACATCTGCTCATGCTCGGAGTGTGCCTCAAGCTTGGGATGACAGGCAGGGATGGATAAATCACACCCTAACAGTCCTGTCACTTGTAGTTTGTCCCAGAAGCATCCTGTACCGGCTGCTCTTACAGCTTATTCGCATGTTATGAAACAACCTTATATTTGAGTGAATAGCAGCTCACACAATTGTATCCAGAGGGTCCAGCAGAAAAATCCAGGTATATTTAGAATTGGCTGATATTTCTATTTCCAGTACAGTTGTGTTTTAACTCCTTCTTACAGGTTCTGAGTGAAAGATCTTACCCTCTCTTTTCTGCTGTGTTGTGGTAACTAGTTCTCTCAAACATTAGGACTATGCAAAGCAGCCTTTCCCAACCTCAGGCTCAAGTGGGGCTGATGGAAGGTTTGTCCAAACTACCTGCAGTTGGGGGAGATTTGATTCAATTCACATTCAAAGCTGAATCTATCAAATCTGCACCTTCTGAAACAATGTGAGAACCAAAACACAAGCATCCTTCAATATTTGCACTTACCCAATTTTTACAATGAGGTTCTCTAACCAACCAAAGTACACATATTAGAAGAAAGTGTGCATAAAAATGCATATGTTAGTAAAAATAACATACAAAAATATGTACTAAGAGAAATGGCTTGCAAAATGTGTACATTAGTCAAAATTGCATACAAAATACGTTTCTTAGGAAAAATTCACACTAAAACACTGAATTTTCATGAGGATTTTTTTTAAAAAAAACAACCTCACAAATTGTTGCAGAAATATGAAGAACTGAATTTGACTGGGAAAAGATAGGTTTGAAGTATGGGACAAAGTTTCAAGTTGCCACATCCTAGCTTTCTTGCATTTCCCCAAATGTGTTAATTTTGTCAGTTTACCACGTGGGAATCAAACCACTCTCTCTTATTCATGTATGCACTACTTCCCCTCTTATAGGCCTAAAAACTCATAATCTCCAACTCCATTCACACCAAATGCAGAAATACTCCAGATCCCTACATTCTCTCAAATGCACAGGGCTCTAAGTTGCATGGGAACCCTACACAAGTACAAGAGGGTCCCACTTCAGACCTCTTCCCCTCAACACAAAGATGTTTCAGCGCTCTAAATCACATGATGTGCCTACTAATTGGGCCCCAAATATCTGCAAGACTGCTTCCTTCCTTACAGACCCTCTTGGGAGTTAAGATCAGCAGAGAGGCCCTCCAAGGAAGGGGTGAAAATAAATAACCATGAAAAAAATAATTAAATGCTGGTAAGAGGCTTGGCAGGAGCAGCTTGCTACTTCACTTGTTGCATTCTGTGGACCATGCACTGATTCAGCCGTACTGATCATCTGTTCCATGACTAGAGCAGACTTTTTGTTTGTTTGTTGGAGGTTTGTTTGGTGGAGATCCAGGAGAGGAAATTCTCTGTGGTAGCCCCTCAGCTGTGGAACTTCCTCCCCACAGAAAGGTGTTTGGCACCTTCATTATATAGTTTTCACAGTGTGCTGAAGAGGCAGCTTTTTACCATAGCTTTTAACACTTAAATATATATTTTCGGACCCATTCTATTCTTGTAACCGTAATTTGTTTTAAACTGTTTTTAATATCATACTTCATTATTGCTGCAACCCACCCTGGAACTGTATGGTGAAGGGCAGGAAAAAAAATGGAAGAAAAAGTAGTAGCAGTCGTCATCATCATCAAGTACAACAGGTTCCCCACTTCAGACCTTCTCCAGTGCATGGAAAGCAAGAGAGAGCAGCAAGGAGAATGATTTAGGTGAGGCCAGGAAACATAACTCTGCTCTCTCCCTCACCCAGTTGTATACCCCAGAAGGATTTCAGTTGTCGTCTCAGTTGTAACACAACACTATGCATATCTGCTTAGATGTAAGTCCCCCAAATGAAACTTAGCCCCAGGTAATCATGCCTAGTTTGCAATCTAAATCCCTTATTCAGCTGTAAATGCTATTGGCCAGGCTTCCATTTGGTCTCCCTTCCCCCTTCTTTTCCCCTCCAATCACACATTCCCAGCTCCTTGTCATCTTCTCTTATCCATCTCTTTCCCTGAAATCCTGCCTCACCTTCCATAGTAGGTTAAATCTTTCATATAAATATGCAAGTCTTACAGTGGAGGATACATGGGCTAGATTGAAATACAGTAACAGCCACATGAATGTTACTGAACTGTATGAATTTATGGAACATGTCCAAAGATTAGACTTTATGTCAAAAATAGGTCCTTAAAAAAGACCTAGCATTTTCATCATATAAAACTTTATTATAAAGTAGTTATCCTGTCTTAAAGTCAGCCCAGTTACCTGTTCTTTTGTGGCGATATTAAATCCTTATGGATGTTTTTATTCATTTCCTTGAGC
This sequence comes from Rhineura floridana, assembly GCF_030035675.1. Classification (NCBI taxonomy): domain Eukaryota; kingdom Metazoa; phylum Chordata; class Lepidosauria; order Squamata; family Rhineuridae; genus Rhineura; species Rhineura floridana. Next base: position 66,847,314 of record NC_084481.1, read on the forward strand.
TTCCCTGAGGCTATTATGTGAATTTTTACACCTAGTTGTTGTTTTTCACCCTAGGTTTGACAATAATTGTTTCTAAAAGTGCATTAGCAAGGGCACTCTGTGGATGGAAACAAGACTGGGAACATAGATGCTCCTTCTGGATTGGGTCTTAGCTAGGGTGCTTTGATAGTGATAGTGAAACCTAGAGGAGAGTATGTGGTGGTTTTTCCTTTAATTTGAAATAGGTCACCATGAATTCCAGCCTTATGGAAAAGTTGGGAGTAAGCTGTGTACTGGCTCCTATATACAAGATGAATCCTCACGTTTCCACCACGGCTGGTTCCAGCTTTGTGAGGGCCCTTGGCATATCACCTACCACCATACCCATTGCAACAGGTACTGGATGGACTGGGTCCTTTCTCATCCTCTCAGCTTTGTCCTATAAATGTCCACTATTAGTGGATAGGTAGGTGTGCAAGATTCCACTATAGAATTTTAGCACCAGTAGTGTATTTGCCTCTGTGGTATGCATGGAATAGCACTGGGGAAGTTAATTATTGTGCAATTCTGTTAATTTTTAAAAAGTGTGTGCACAGGCACACATAGGTGTGCCATCTCATGTGCATGCCAAGAAAGAAGAAACTTTGCCGCTGGTGAAAGAGAGGAGGGATGATCAAGATGAAGCCTGGCTACATCATGTCATGCTCTGCCCACTGTGTGGACAGGATAAGGTGAAATGCAAGCTGAGAAAAGGACCACAATCCATGCTGCAGTGTGAAAAATAGATTGCAATTCTGCACGCAGCAAAAAATTGAGAAACAATCAACGGATACTGCTAGAAGGTTCCCATCTGGAAGCACCCTGTGTATCTGAACATGGTATAATGAACATAATTCATCTTTTCCTATTTAACAATAAATATAATGAAAACAAATAACACTTAGAGGCTTATTAATATACAATGACTTCTAGAGTATGTGGATCACAGTCAGGAGAAAGAATAAAAGCTCTTATAAAATCACAGCTGTGTACTTTTGATGGGCTATGTGTACATAAATCAAAGCTTTTCTATTTTATGATACTATTAAAATCTCTAGGGTAAAATATGGTATAAAAAAATCCCAATGCTTTTGCTTAAGATCCTGTGGATTTTATGATAGATCAATGATGCTAACTTGAAGTAAATGGCATATAACTTCAAATGCCCCATATATTTTAAAAATCATTTCATAAATGTTTGTCCCCCTTAAATAAATAAATCTTGATTTAGAAGACTCCTAATAGTCTTTTAAAAGAAAACAGAAAACAACACAATGTGCTCACAATCTCATAGCATATGATGCAATAATATAAAGAGGAAAGGGAATTAAGCTTCCTAGATTATTTATTTATTAGATTTATATCCCACCCTTTCTCCCAATAGGAGCCCAGTAGGATCAGCTCTGAGAGAATGAAGGTAAACAGCGATGACCCTGTGGAACGATCTCAATACACTGGCTGCAGAAATCTTGTTGACAGTAAACAGGACAGTGTCTGGAGACAAGACCACAAAGAAAACCTATATTCCCTTGAGTTCCACAGAATATAAATAAACTTATCTACTATATTTATTGGAAAGTTTGTTTGCTATGCATTTGGACACCTCTTAAGATATTGTAGCCAAATTTTGCTTGATGGTTTCTGATACCAAGGAAGAGGTTTTCCAATTCAACAATTGAAGTATTCTCTTTCTCTACATTTCCAAGCTGGGAAGGCTGCACCTATTGAATTCCTGTTAGTTAAAGAACTGTTAGAACAGGAATGGAGACCCTGTTGTTGGACTCCAATACCCATCAGCCCCATCTGACATTGCCAATGATCAGGGCCAACGGGAGTTGTATCCCAGAAACATTTGGAGAGCCACAGGCTCCCCATCCATGTGTTAAAGGAACCAAGCCTCCATTTCTGTTCCTTTTCTTTTACACTATACATACTGTTGTGCACTACCCTAATCTCCAAGCGGTGTGAGACTTCCAGGGGGTCTCTGCACTTACCCAGACTTTAATTCCTTTGGAAAGATGGTTAGTGAAGACTATGGTCTCTTATAGGATATATGGTTTATTTCCACACATTCACAGCCTGAGCATAAGCTGGAGGGATTCTCAGAATTAACAGTCCAATAGATCTTGCTTTTCCATCAGGCTTGTAGAGAGGCACCTCAAAGCCATGTTACAGAAAGCAGGGCTCTCTGTCCTCCTAATTCCCAACTTCTCCACGCCAAGATGAGACTAAAACCCACAAGCCTCTCCTTGGCTCCAGGATGGGGGGAGGAGGAGCTCTTCCCTGAAAATAATTCCAATAGCCGCAGGATCTCTCTTGGCCACATCCCTTTAGATGTGCAGATTGCCCATTCAGTAAATCCATTAACTCACAGGCTGACCTGGCTAAGTTTAACAAAAGAAACTAGTCTGTTCAGTGGAGCAAGTTTTTTCCAATGCAGATGCCACTTCCAGATTCAAGGTTACAAGCTTGAAGGGGACCCAAAGAAATTATCTGAACCCCCAATCCCCAAACAATACCTATAGATGGCAAAGCTGAAGCCCAGAATAAGCATTCAAATTAAATAGCATACTAGAGTGGTATATATGTTTGGTGAGTATGTTCTCTAGTGGGTCAAGTTTCTTCTTCTAGGTTAAAGTTTTCTGAGGCTGCTGTTCATCTAAAAGCCTCTCTTAGGCTGTGAGCACTCTAGTAGCTTCAAAAGCAGCCAGAACAGTTTTGCTGGCTGTGTTTTGAAGAGACTCTGCCCTCTGTTGGACACTGCTGACTTCAGTCCTTTCAGGACCGCCCACACTTTGCCAATCACTGTCTCTGCCTGAGCCTACAACAAAGCATTTCTGTTAGCCACACCTGGAAGACAAACTGGTTGATCTACCAATCAGTTCTGAAATCTGCCTGAAGTTGAGTTTAAAAATTCACTGGAACTGATCCAGCAAAGTTTTAAAGGTAAAAAGGGACAGAGTTTGACTAGCATCATTTGTCCCTGTTTTCAGAAAAGAGAGGTGGAGATGCACTGGAACTAGCACAACTGTAAGGGTGTCTCTACCCTTATTCTTGAGTGTTTTTGGAGATATTGAATTTCTAAGCACCTTTCAGTCTTGAGTAGTGATGGGAAGTAATGTGGTAGCACATATACATGGTACCATTAGGATATCAGCACCAACAGTACAAGGTGGAAGAGAATTCTTGGCAAGAGAAAAGAGGATCCTTGTTTTGTTTTGGGATTGGTTTTTTGCACTAAATGCTCATTGAGAAAGATTGAAACAAAGGAATCTTATACTGAGTCAGACCAATGGTCTTATTGTCCACACTGATTGACAGCAGCTCTCCAAGTGTTCAGATTAAGGTTTCTCCCAGTCCTTCCTGGAGATGCTGAGGACTCAACCTGGAACCTTCTGCGTGCAAAGCAGATGCTTTCCCACTGTCCTACAATCCTTCCCCTGTCATGAATATGAGTCATAAATACGGAGCTATTAATTCTGAATCAAGGTGAAGGGAGTTTTCCATCATGTTAGTGCAAACATCACCAGTTTTGCAAAATGATTGCTCTGCTACCTTTTAGGACCCTAATGTTCAGACTAGTAGCAATAGGCAAATTCCTCATCTGGCTTCCAGGCACTGGACATGCTTAATTAGTGTGCCTTTACCTAACAAAACGCCTTGGAGAGATGTGCTATCTGGAAGCATGCTAAGAGGGCTTTACTACATAGGTATAAGCAGGGGGACATAATTCATATGTTTTAATTATATTTTTATTGAGATTCTTTTTAATAGAAGGAATACACCCACCTCCACCCTTCCAACTACACTTGTTCCAATATATTTTTCAATTTCACATCCTAAACCTGGTCACAAAAGAAAATCCGATAAATGAGGAACAGAGTTGCAGGAACAGGGAGCAGTGGCTGAAAATAATTAGAAACTTGGCAACAGCAATGCCCCCCCTTCCCATTTTTTGCCAATATGTGCACTTTCATCTGCTTTGTGATCTGCAGCCAACTTATCCAAAGGTTTATTGGCCCTATAATAATAATAATAATAATAATAATAATAATAATAATAATAATAATAATAATAATAATAATAATAATTTAATTTTTAGGCTGCCTATCTGGCCGAAGCCACTCTATCTACCCCTGATCTCCACACTCCCCTTCTACAGTCATAGTATATCATCAACATATCAACACACACATTCAAGAACCTTTGGATTGCTCTTTCACCGTTCATTGATGGGTTGTTTTGTTTGTTAAGTGAAACATTGGGAAATGGAGTAGGTTCTCCTCTGAACCCCTACATCAAAGATGGGGAACCTGTGGCTAGATTTGAGCTCCCAGCAGCCTGAGCCAACAAAGCCAATGATAGACAATGAGAGGAGTTGAAGTCCAACAGCATCTAGAGGATCACAGGTCAACCAAACAGCTTCCTAGAATCATAGAACAGTGGAGCTGGAAGGGGCCTATAAGGCCATCAAGTCCAACTCCCTGCTCAATGCAGGAATCCATCTTCAAGCATACCCAAATGGGGGCTGTCCAGCTGCCTTTTGAATGCCTCCAATGTTGGAGAACCCACCACCTCCCTAGGTAATTGGTTCCATTGTCATACCACTCTAACAGTTAGGAAGTTTTCCCTGATGTTCAGCCGAAATCTGGCTTCCTGAAACCAGAGCTTGGAAAAGTTACTTTTTTGAACTACAACTCCCATCAGCCCAATCCATTGGCCATGCTGGCTGGGGCTGGTGGGAGTTGTGTAGTTAAAAAAAGTAACTTTTCCAAGCTCTGCCTGAAACTTAAGCTCATTACTCCTTGCACTGTGGGATGATAGAGAAGAGATCCTGGCCCTCCTGGCCCTCTGTGTGACAACCTTTCAAGTACTTGAAGTATGCTATCATATCTGCCCCCATCTTCTCTTCTCAAAGCCAAACATGCCCAGTTTTTTCAGTCTCTCCTCATAGAGCTTTCATTCCAATCTCCTGAGACAAACAGCCATAAAATATGGCTTCTCCTTGGGGAGATCTTCCACAGACACCCCTGTACCATATGTTACTCCTGCCACATTTGAAACACCTGAGGTTCATCGTTGAACTATACTTTAATCTGCTACCAAATAATGCTCTGGGTTAATTTCTTTTTCTTCTTCATAACTCATCTATCTTTTTCATTATCTGTGTGTTGTGGGCAGAGGGAACCAAGGTGGTGAACATAAGGTTAAAATGTCCAAAGAGGCTACTGGGGGGAGGATTTTATTTTCCTTCTGTTAACTTGTCAGACACAGTTCCAATTATTTGGGGGTGGGGCATATTTGATAATACCTATAACCAGTGCTTTTTTGGTATCTTGATAAAAGTGCTGTGGGTACCAGCACAAAATGGCTGCCAACGGCAGCAACAAAAGAGGTGGTGGTGAGTACCATCACAAAAAAACACTGCTCATAGCAGACTTGAAGAGACAAAGAAGATGATTGTATGATTAATGTTGAAATTTAAAGAACCATGATACAAGTCATTCCGTTTGATCAAAGGAATGTCAGCCTTGTGCATCTTGAACACAGTACTTGGTAAAACCATAAAAGCCCTGCTGGATCACACCAATGCCCTATTTAGCCCAGCATCCTGTTCTCCTGGAGGCCAACCACATGCCTAAGGAAGCCTGCAAGCTCCCTTATCAGATTATCTGCAGATCAGAAAAATCTGAATTTAGTGAAGGGAAACACAGGCTGCCAGCAGGATACGGAGGACACTGTGTGGAGGGAGTGACACTAGCACCTTCAAATTCACATTAAACTCCAGTCTCTTAATACTGGTCCTTGCTTTCTTTTTCAACTATGGGGAATTTAGTCATATGGCAAACAGATCTGTTCAAAGAGTGGGGGGTAAAAAATATCTATGCCATAAGCTCTTTGATCCTGGCCTCTATTTTTATCCCACTTTAGAACAACAAAAAAATGACTTTCCAAAACAGTTCATGGCAATTCAAATCTAATTCAGATTTTTTTTTACAAAAAATATACTATAAAAATGTTGTTGAAGCAATGGGGATTCACATCTGGATTGGGACCAGGCACAATAGACAGGTATGTGGCTATAGCTTCTCCTCCCAACAGGTGTACTACATACTGCACTGGTCTGCAGTCAAGAGGCTTATTTAAATGTTGGAATGCCAGCTTTTTACCATATGGGGCGCAAATGTAGGAGAGCAATGAAGTTTTGGGAGATGGTAAATAAGACTATCAATGAGATTTTCAGTTGCAATTGTCTTAGAGCCATCTATCGGTACCTCAAGAGCTGCCTCTCTCCACATGAACCAACCTGGACACTAGGGATGGGGTTCACTATCTGATTCCATTCCATTTTTTAAAATATCAGATGGGCTGCCAGTTCCTAAAAATGTAAAGGTGTCCCTGCACTTGTAGTGCAAGTCGTTTCCAACTTTCAGGGTGACGTCTTGCGATGTTTACTAGGCAGACCATATATATGGGGTGGGATTGCCAGTTCTGTCCCCAGCCTTTCTTTACCCCCCCCCCCCAGCATATGCCGGGTACTCATTTTACCGACCATGGATGGATGGAAGGCTGAGTGGACCTCGATCCCTTTTACCAGAGATTCGACTTCCTCCTTTTGTTGGAATCGAACTTCGGCTGTGAGCAGAGCTTCAGCTGCGTTACCGCCACTTACCACTCTGTGCTACAAATTGTGTTCCGCTAGGTATTGCGATTCCCAGTTCTCCCCTTTTTTGGTTATTTTTTCTGAAAAATTACATAATTTTCTCCATTATTCCTTATGCTGCTATATATTTATATAATGTATACAGCAGCAGCAGATTATAAAAAATAATTACATAAATAATTACGTAATTCTTGACAGAGATTTTTTTAAAAACGTATGGTATTGCCAACAGTCACGACCACATGCAAAGAGTGGGAGCCTGTTCAATGATGAGACAAACTTGCAGATTATCCCAGAATTCAATTTCAAATCCAATTTTGCAGGTATTCTACACCATCCCTACCAGACATTACATTCATCCTCTGAGTCCCTTCTTTGTTTGCCCTCTCTGAGGGAGGTGCGGAGGGTGGCAACACAAGAACGGGCCTTTTCTGCACTGGCTCTCCATTTGTGGAAGGCCTGGTGCCATCGCTGTCTGTTTTTAGGCACCAGGCCAAAACATTCTTATTTACCCAGGCTTATGGTTTTAATTGGGAGGGTAGTTAGATATGTTAGTGGCTTTTGTTGTCCTCATCTGTTGAGTGGGGTGGGTAGGACTTGTTCCTTTCAAATATATTGTCGGATGAGCATTTTAGTTTTTCTATGTATTGCCTTTGTTATCTGATTTTAATGTCTTTGCTATTCTATTTTATTGTGCAAGTCACTTTGATGCACTTAAGTGCAAAAATGTGACTAATATATAATATAAAGTTAACATAAATATACCTAATATACTGTTGCTATATGTACTAAAACAGCAAAAAATTACTTTTGTTAAACATTAGAAGTTAAATTTAAAACATAAAAAAGAAGAAGAGAGAATGATTAAATAAGATCTAGGAACAATTAGTATTTATTAAAAACTGTGTCCCAGAAATTGAAAGCTAATATACCATGAGACATTTCAAGCCTGAGAACCAGTAATCGTTTATATTTCAAATATATTTTTTTCTGTTTCTAGCTCCAATCTGTAACACATTTTGCTCTTTACTGGGATTTTATGTCCTTTTCTTATATTATCATTTTGTCACATTTATTCTAACAGATGTATATTTTATCTTATTTTTGTTTCGTTACCAAATCCTTCTCACACAAAATGTGTCACAGATTCACAAAGCTCTGTTTGAAGCTAGAATAGAAAAGAGGTGGTATATTATATACAAAAGAGATTTTCTTGCTGTTCCGGCTGGTTCCTATAGTTCTTGTCATCTTCTCCCTATGGGAAAACAATATGGTCACTCTGGTATACAGTTACCTGCTTTTCTGCCTGTTTTTGTTACAGTGTACTTCTTTGGCTAGAGCTGGGTGAGGATTCACAAGCTAAAGTCCCACCTGGCACCTCTTGTTCTAGATTCTGAACCTACTTACTGCTGTTGACTGACTGGTAAATGAGGAGCCAAGGGCACAAACGTATATTCTTCCAAATGCTGGATGCAGTGGAGGTAAAGACCTGGCCTGGTGCAATAGAAGATGAGTATGCAAATGAAAACTGGTGTTTGAAATAAATGTCTCTCACCTCCCTCCCTCCAAACTAACAATTCTTCCAATCTTCTTCAGCATTTCCTTCCAATCCTTTTCCTCCCATGCACTCTTCCTTTACTCGCTCCTTCCTCCTCATGTCTTCCTTCCTCAGCATTTTCTGCTGCTTATAACGCAGAATCATCCCCCCCTATAACTGAGTTTTCCAGCCCCACACTCCTTCACTAGGACCTGGGCTTCTTTCCAGACAACTGGCCTGCGCGGGGAGCCAATTTGCCTTGGCATCTCTCCTGGACTCATCGCAGCCTGTCTAGAAAAAAAAATTCCTGTGTGCCTATTGGCACATAGTCAAGAGAGATGGGACTAACCGGGCCTCCTTCAGCAGGAAGTTCCAAGTGGGAATTCCTTTCCATGTGGAAAATTAACTCACCACTCTGGGGATTCTTCTTACTCACAAGTTGGGATAAATTAAGAGGTGAGGGAAGCAGCATGTGAGGAACGTCGCAGGTTGGCCTTCAAGGCAGCTGAGCACTTCTTCACAGTCTCTGAGATCTGCATTTTGTACATGTGTGAGATCTTTGGGACTCTGGCAGCTGGCCCCTAAACAGATAGGGATGCTATGAAAGCTGAGAGTGAAGAACATAAGAGGAACTGAAGCACAAGGGTCCGGGGAGCAGGTGAAGGAAAGGTGCTGAGGCGAAAAGGCTAGAAGTGAGACACAGGAGGTTCTGTGGCTCATAAAAGAAGATTGGAGGTCAGTTGTGTGTGTGTTAGCACACGGTTCAAGGAAAGGAACAACTACACGTTGTTAATGAGGCTAGAAAGGCAACAAAACTGGAGCAATGGGAATAGTATGGAAACAAGGGGCAATGATGCCAGGAATGGGAGGAAAGGATGACATTTCACATGCATCTTTTTTAAATTATTATTATTAATATTATTATTATTATTTTAAGTACAGACCTTATCCCAGTCTGCATCTGTGTTGGAATTGCTTTTTAATATGCTTTTAATGTTTTTTTAAAGATGTTTTTAAAGCTTTTTTTTAAAAGCTTTTAAAGATGTTTTGTTTTAATATGTTTTGTTGTAATATAGTTTAAAGTCTGTTTTATGATGGTTTAGAGTGTTCTTAGTGTTGTTTGCTGTCCTGGGAGGAAGGGCGAGATATAAATCTATTTATTTATTTATTATACCCTTCTTTACCTGCCCTGGTCAGATAACTGCAAGCCTCTGGTTATTCTAAAATCTAAATTTCATTTTGATCCAATTAAATTAAGGCATATTAACCTGGCTTTTCTTGGGGAGGGGGCTTTTACCCAATATTTTACCCAAGAATCTTAAATATTTACCTTAGCCAACATCCTTGATAAGCCTGCAATTTTCTTGTATTCCTGTGATGCACAGCTGGACTATTTCTTCCCCTCTTTAATGAAAGTGTTTGGGACTGTGATGTCAAATACTAGATAGGCAATAACTTTGTTGATCATTTCTTTTTAATTTTCTGTATTCTTGTCCATACTATATATATATATATATAACCTTCATGATGACTAATTGGGGGAGAAAACAGTCTTTTTTGCCTGCACAGCTAGCAAGGAAAGCTTCAGGTTATTATTGTTCTTTTATTTTCATGGTTTGCCTTTGCAATGAGCTGCAACCACTTTTTGAGGCTCTTCACCACAGGTTATGTGATTGAGAAAAGTAGGAGTCTTGACTGAGAGGGGGCAGGATGGATAACGTAGAAACAATAAAGTAAAAAGTACTTTGGTTTTTTGTTTGTTTGATTTTTAAAAAAATAGCTAGGATTTTTTTCTGTGGGTGAATTGCAGAGGTGAAAGAGAGCCTGGGGCACAGATCCCACAAAGGGCTGCCCTGCATGATTAAGTTATAACTTAGCAAAGTGTGTCTTCATTCAGTGTTAGTTGATGCTGCAAAAACTGAAAATAGATAATTTACACTTTTTGCTCTAAATGAGGTATGAATTCCAGAACTTGCATACAATTTTGAATGCCACAAAAATGCTTTGCTGCACTTAAAAAAAAACCCACCTCAAAACAAGATCTGGACAGACAGCAAGTTAAAACCACCTTGTCACCACTGGGATTCTGCCTCAAGCAAACGATGAACTTAAAAATCACATAACATTTTTAAAAAAACATTCACAAACGTTATTTTAATTACATGGGGGAAACATCAAAAATAAACTCAGACATCATTTCTTTGGTTTAAATATTAAGCTATAGTGAAAAGGGATCCATAAAACGGTACCAGGCTGTGGTCTGAAGGCATATGAGGCCAGGGGTCTGGTCAGTGCCTGGATGAGAGACTGCGTGGGAACCATATGTAAGCCGCCTTGGGTTTCTATCATGAAAAGAAAGGCAGGGTATAAACATAATATATAAATATAAATAAATAAATGATACATTACTGATACTTCTGATTACTTTGAAAGCTCCTGAACTGTATGTCTGTCAGTGAATGTTCTGAATTAGGCTAAGAGATGCAAAGTCAAACAAGACTATATGAACCCAAATACATTTATATTCAGCTGATGGCTGCCTGATTTAGTGTGCATTTGCCCCCAAAGCACTAGAAATATTCTTTCTCTATATGCATGACTCTTATGCAATCCAGAAGAGTTTGTGAAGGTTCCAGTACAGACCATGAGATTAAATAACTTAGAAAACATTGTTTTGTAGATCCTGATTCTGGTTCACTATTTGTTGATATATATGATTAGAGGCAACGTACACAAATAAAAATAAGCATTTTATTCTTTTGGGGTAGTTCATGTATTTGTCTTTTAGGTAAAGAGGACTATAGACAGTAGGAGATGGCAATCTTTCAACACTTTAGAAAAATGAAGTGCTTTTGATTTCATAATTTTAGATAATCAAAGCTGAACTATCATCCATATTCTTCATTCTCACTAATGTGGATGCTAGATTCTGTCTAGAAAATGGCCATGTTTACTTAATATCACTAGGTTAGTAGGCCATTAATTTCAGATTGTGACTTCCGTCCTGGTGTTTGAGGGCTCTTTAGGATGACCTGTTAATTGAGAATTCATCCTGATTTGTTTGCATGAAGCTTACATGGAAATTGGACTATGTCCAGCCCTTACTGAGCATTCATACCAATTTGTTTGAGGAGCGTCTACTTTGTCCTATTAATCATTCATTCATTCAATGCATTTCGGTGCATTTTCCCATCCATTGTGCAAGGACAATGAAGTGCTTTAGTCCACTTTAATTGCACATCCCTAAATTTCTGGTATGCACTTGAATCCCTCCCATAAAATAGTGACAGTCTAGTGCCTTACTGTCCAGTCATACTCCCTAACTTGCAGTGAAACTGATCATCAGAGTACAGCTTGCTAGGGTGCTTTTAGGCGACCAGTTTATTGAGGATTCATCCCGATTTGTTTGCAGGAAGGGGAGTAGATTACTTTGGCTATGTAATGGGCATTCATTCTGATTTGTTTGCAAGAAGGTTAGACGATACTGCATCAAAGCAACTATTATCCCCTCACTTTCCAGTGCATTTCCTCACCCATCTGTATTGCAAAAAGGTCCAATATTATGGGAAAGCGGTTTCATTCCTATACTATAACAGTAGAGGAAGGTGGGTTTTATTTATTGTTTTAAATATTTCTTAAGCCACCTTTCATAGCAGAAGTCTTCTCAAGGCAGTTTTGCATAAAAGTTGAACAGAAAGCTACAATATTCTGTTTAAGTAAAATACAGTTGTTTAAAGCAGCAATGGAAATATATTTCACAATTCATCCCAATACTCTTATAAAACTAATTAAACTGCTGTAAAAAAAAACAATTAAAAAGCCAGCCGTGATATAACAATTAAAACTGTGAGAAATTCAACCCTGCATTTCAGCTAAAAGGAAATATAGAAACAGTGAAGTCACCTCCTGCTACAGATAACAGAACAAGATAAAAGAGTCCACATTTCCCCCGCAACTATGAAAGCACATCCTGGGACAATTAGAAGGGAGAAAATAAATAAATATGAAAGCACCTTCATGCTTCCTAAGTGATACTGTTGGTAGACATAGACTTCTAGTTCCTTCCGAGTTCCTCCTCCACACAAATTTTCAGCATAAGACAGTGTGGCTGCTTACTGGCAATATACTGCGAAGGTGACCATATGCTTTGTAATTAAAAGCATCTCTCTACTAAGTTTGGGATGGATAGACAGATAGGGGGGAAATGGTTGCCCAATGACAATATGGAACAGACATGCCTTTGCAGGGTCCTCAGGGAAGGAGGTTGTGCAAACATGCCAGGATCTCAAAGGAATGCTTCTGCTCATTGACAGAACTTGGCCTCTCTCCAAGGCTCCTGCCCGAGCTCATGCCTGTTCCATTTGTTCACTGCTGCTGCTTCTTGAGGGGAGCAATGCATAAAGAGCAGTTGGTTTACAAAGCACAACTTATTGGTGGGGGGAACAGTCACTTGTTTCATCTGCAGTGGGTACTACATATTAAGGTGAGCACTTGGCTACGCGTGAAAATTAATCTGGAAACCTGCTCAGACGGAAGCATGGAGAGAGTTGCCAACGCTGACATTCTGTAGCCTTGGGAAAGAAGCCAGCATTTTCCCCCTGAATCTGATTTAGTCCACTGGGCCGCCAGGATTTTGTTAAATGGATCTCATTCTCCATGCTTTTTGCCTGTGGGCAGGCTGACAGGATATCTGGCATTGTTTGTGAACAACCCTGATTGCAAATAATGGGAATTCAGCATGTGGAAGAATGCCGGAACAGAGTCCTCTTCCAATCTGGAACGTATCTGTGTGGTTTGATTAGTGGGGAAATAGAATTATTCATGGTTTGTGGGAAGGGAAGTTGGCATATTGATTTCCATCTTAAGCCTGTCCCATTTAGCATCTGAACTTGGGTTCTGTTGGCAATCTCTAATCAGAAGCCTTTTTCTTTCCCAGCAACAACAGAAGTGATGCTTATAGCAGGTTAACATATTGATAATGCACACAGCCACAGGCCGCAGTCCTATAAGCATTTACTTGATAGTAAGTCCAATGGAGCTTACTTCTGAGTAGACATGTACAGGATTGCACTGGAGATGAATCCGTATGGGATTTAAAATAATAGTTATTGATCTTTGCATCCCAAGTATTAATAAAAAAATCTGGGGCAAAGTACATTTAGAAAAGTCTGAAATGCACCACTGTAGGCTCTGATCAGAACAGGGCACTATGCAGAAAAAAGTAAACACACACTTGTGTACTCATAATCACTTTCTAGATCAGGAATGAGGAACCTCAAACCCATGCCAAATGCAGTTCTCCAGGACTCTGTCTGGCCTTCAGGACCACCCCTTACCGGCCCTGCTCTGCATCTTCCTTGAGTGTTTTTACCAGCTGGAATTTGCCCTTAACTTTGATAATGCTTCTTGCTTGCCAGGATAGAGAAGGTGTGTGAGCTCATGGCTGTGCCCATTTTTGCCTCTGGCCCTGCCTGCCCTTGGCATGTGGCCCCCAGAAGGTTGCCCAGAGGAAACTGTGGCCCTCAGGCTGCAAATGGCTTCACATTCCTGTCCAGATTAAACCCATTCAGATGAAAAGATCACTGAAATTACCTTTGTGAAATTAACATACAAAAGACGTTATATTAGGAGAAATTGCTTGCAGAAATGTGTACATGAGTCAAAACTGCATACAAAAATGTGTTCATTCAGAGAAATTCACACTGAAATCCTGAACAATTTTCAGGAGGATTTTTTTTAAAAAAAAATAGATTGAAAATTACTGCAGAAATGTGGAGAACTGACTTGAAGATTGAAAACATGTGAAATAGAGAGAATCAAAATTGACATATCCTTCCATCCCTATGTGGACGGCATCTGGTTGGAGGGGGGGAAACACACAGCTGCTTTCCCCCTCCATTGGAGATGCTCACAATAACCCATAAAAAAATTAAAAAATAAAAACTAAATCCAGCCAATATGCATAACAACTACGAACACTATGAACAGCATTACAAAAACTACAAAGAGCCCAAATAAACACATTTTTAGAGGGGTGTCTACAGGAGAGAAGAACTGGGGGAATTTATGAAAGGGGAAGTACCCTTTTTTGTGCTGATAAAAATACCCAGACTAGAAAGAGCTATTGAAAGAGAAAGGAGAAGGCAGACATTTCAATTTCTCCTTATTTATTTACTTATTAACTACATTTCTATGCATGCCATGAGTGAAGTTTTCTTGGTGGTGTACATTATATATCTATGTTTACAACAGCATTAAGGAAAGATTGCATGCTTAATAACTTGGATGAGATGCAGTAGATTTGGGTAGTGTTTGTTTTCAGTAAACCTATTTTTAAGGATTTCTTTGTTGTTATGTCCCTTCAAGTCGATTATGACTTATGGTGACCCTATGAATTATGTCTCCAAAGGATTTCTTAAAGGGAAATAAAATATGGAAATGAGAAAGTGGGGTATCAAGGAAAAGTATCTGAGTCTTTAGGAATTGCACAAAGGTGGTGTAATTCAGTGAACACTAAATATACTGGTTTAAAAGTAGGGCTAAGCCTCTTACAAATTCAAGCCATGCTTCAGAAAATATGGACATTGTACACTAAGGCTCCTGCCTTAACATGTGTGTTAGTGAGCAATAAAGATGTAAATGACACTGTATCTTTATATAGTATTCACTAATAGGCAAAAAACCTTGCGGTTTAAGAATGTACCTATAGCCCACAGATATTTCTACCAAACTTTAAAAAGCAGGGAAATTGGGCAGCTATAGTGAATGCACCAGGGGAGCAGGAGACCTGACTTCCTCTCTGAGATATTGGACTGCCTTACAAATTTGTCAGAATGCAAACACAATTTGGGTTGGTCATTCACAGTCCAATCCACTTGCTATGTAGCCTGTAAGAAATTGGTAATGTGCTTCTGAGCATATGGTGAGTGGTGGCAACACCTGCAATCAGCCCAAATAATAGAAAGAAGACATGTGCTGTGCTGATCTTGTTTTAGCAGGGAGGAAGCAACATTATTAAGACAGTTGATATAGTTCAGATGGTGGACTTCCGGGAAGGGTGACTTAGCCTGTGCCTGCTTTTGAGACGGGCTCCTGCCTCAAAAGAAGCTTATTCAGATATATCAGTCAGTTTTTTCTTTTTTTTTTGACTGATTAAACTTCTCCCGGGTAGGGAGAAACGAAGAGATTAACCTCAAAGCCTATTTTTGTTGGGAAGACCAGATCTCATTAATTTATGGGACGAGGTCCAGCCGACGAAGGTGCGACGGATTTTCAACAGCAAGCTCTATCTGTTAAAGCGAACGTTCATCTTATCTTCTAAGAGAGAACGCACTAACAGGCAAGCACCCTTCTTTCTATATTTTTCTTTTACTTGACTTAAATTGTTGCTGTTTAAAAGAGATTTGCCAGATTGATCGGTTTTTGACATCTCACTGGGGAGCCGTAACTTCTCTCTGCTACGCACTAATTAATAGCTTATCTCTGTTTTTGTTGCAAAAAGCTGTCCTGGATTTGCATTCTAAAGATATACACAGAAGAGGGATTTCTATTCCAGATTTTTATTTTGAAAAATATTATACTGTTTTGAGACTACTCTCTTTTTGGTCTATTTTATTTTGACGAATCTGTTTCTTGACGATTGCCATTAATTGTTTCGATCCTGGGAACTGCATTTTGTTTACTTAACTATTAGAGAGATAAGGCTGTCTGCTCTGTTTATACTGTGATGTCACCAAGTTTGGAGTATTAACCCAATTGTTGCTGAAATAAGAAGTGGTTTTCCTATATTTTTCTTTTAAAATGGCAATTAAGAAAGTGGCTGAGAATCTGGAAATAACTATGTTTCAGAAAATAATGGATGAGATTGAGATAATGAAAATTGAATTGAGTAAAATGAAGCAGGAGATTAAAGATATAAGGGTCCCTGTGAGAGAGGTGACCCTGGAAGGGGTCCCTGTGAGAGAGGAGACCCCGGAGATTGGAACAGGGGTCCCTGTGAGAGAGGAGACCCTGGAGACTGGAATAGGGGTCCCTGTGAGAGAGGAGATCCCGGAGATTGGAACAAACGTGGAACAGGAACAAGATTTGGAGTCTATGGACTTTAGAAATAAAATCTATTGTTTGGAACTCAATGTTATCTCTGAAGAAATTAATGAAGATTCTAGAGATAAAGTTATCAATGGCATGGACTATCTTCTGGACTGGAATGATGTGATGGAGCCCAATATAGAGAAAATCTATGGACTTAACTGCAGCCATGTGACAATGGAAAAACTTTTAAGAGATGACCCAGTGTATTTTGAAAAAAAGAACAGAGATATGATTTTACAGCAGTATTTCAGCAACCTATTCAGAATGGATGGCAAGAAAATATTTGGGATAGAGGTAATTCCCATCAGACTCTTACTATATGACTATGGCTTTGACAGCAAGATTATTATGGAATACTGATAATGGAAGATTGGATATTGAAATTACTGGACTTAACAAGACTACTGAAGATGGAAGATGGAAAATGGAATTACTAGAGATAATAGAACAATGGCTACTGAAATTACTGAACCTAACAGATTCTGATGTGATGGATTAATTGAAATGTTTATTTTGACTATGGTTATGACAATAAGATTATCATAATTAGTAATGAGATGGATTAATCGATATGCTTATCTGGAAAAAAAAAATTGATAGATATATTTCTTAAAGAATTGAAACCTCTCTTTGACTTTTTGTGGAAAGAATAAAGTAATGTTTATGAGATTTGATGATTAAGTAAGATAACTACTGGAGGAAAGTGATTTTATAATATGACTTAAGAGACAGGATTGTTATATATTATAGACTTATAACTGATTTGATCTTTGACAAATGGGAAGTCAATATTTTACTCTTTATTTTTTATTTTTGTTTTTTTTTTTTTTTTTCTTTTTTTCTTTTTGTTTAACTATTTTTGATTATGTTTTTTGTCTTTGAATGTTTTATGATTTTGTCTTGTATGTTTTATGAAAATCTGAATAAAAATTATTGAAAAAAAAAAAAAAAAAAAGATATAGTTCAGATGGTCACTTTAAATATGTCTGATTTCCTTTGCAATTTTAGTGAAGTTTCCTATAGGAAATCATTTTCTTTTGTTTCTATTTCTGTGAATATGTGAGGTAGAGCAAAATTTGCACTAAAAAATCTCCAAACATACTTGTGGAATAATGGCACTGACTTCTGCAGAATAGTCTCCAGTACACCTCAGCAGTGTCTCAATTTGCACAAGATAAAACAGTGGGAGGTGAAATACATTCTAGCAAAATTCTATGTGTGTTCTATGTTTTTAATTGACCGTGCCCACCTTGCCTTAAATGAAGTGGTTTAAAGATAGGAGGCTGAAAACATGCATCCTCTTTTTCCCCACAGCTAAGAGTCATTGCTGAAGTAGCAACATATCGTAAACAGTCTGATTTTACATCAAACTGCAGTTTCAGATTCAACTGTTAATGCACCCAAAATAGAAATAGAACATAACCTTCCATTTGAAACACAAAAAATGATGTCTTCACCACTGTATGACATTGACCAATAAAAAGGCTTTGAAATTAATAAAATAAATTTGACACAGATTTCTAAGATGAATGGGGGAAATAAAATTTTCTAGTTTAGATTCTCTGTAGAAACATTAGTAACACGGGAAAGAAGCAAAGTAAGAAGAACACCAACAAACATACACAAATATAATTCTCTATCTTTGGAGATGGCAGGTGTTGCCACCACTCACCATATTTCCCTGCTTTTTAATCCTGGAGGTAAGAAATGGGATCCTGTCCAAGTTTGCTGAGAATGGATTGATCATTTCCATGTTTATTGAGTTCAGTGGGATTTATTCCCCTGCAGTCATGCTTAGGATAGGTGAAACTGACCACAGGGAATGAGGGGAGGAAACACAGAGGGGAGGACTGGGATGGGAGCAGGCAGGACGGGGAGGGGAGAAGGGCAGGTTTGATCATTTGCATGTTTATTGAATTCAGTGCGATTTACTCCCATGCAATCATGCTTAGGATAGGTAAAACTGACCCAGGGGAGGAAGGGAGGTCTGGAGTGGGCAGGGGAGGAGGAAGAAGGAAGAGGGGAGGGGAAGGAGGGAAAAAAGCAGGTCTGATCATTTGCATGATTCAGTTCAATGGGATTTACTCCTATGCAATCATGGTTAGGATAGGAAAAACTGACCATGGGGGGGAGGAGGGGGAGGGGGAAGGACCGTATTGGAGGGGGCAAAGGAAGAGGGAAGGGAGGGCAGGTTTGATCATTTTCAGGCTTATAGAGTTCAATGGTATTTACTTCCATGAAATCATGCTTAAGATAGGTAAAACTGACCATGGGGAGGAGGAAGGGGAGGGGGAGGAGGGGATTGGAAGGGCTTGGGGATGGGGAGGGAGGGGCAAAGGAAGGGGAGGGAAGAGGCAAGAGGGAGGGAAGAGGAGGGAGGAGAAGGGAGGGTGGGTTTGATTGTTTGCATACTTTTTGAGTTCCATGAGATTTATTTCTGTGCAATCATGTTTGAAAATGGAAATGGGCTGCCTTCAAGTCAATCCTGACTTATGTTGACCCTATGAATAGGGTTTTCATGGTAAACGGTATTCAGAGGTGGTTTTACCATTGCCTTCCTCTGAGGCTGAGAGGCAGTGACTGGCCCAAGGTCACCCAGTGAGCTTCATGGCTGTGTGGGGATTCGAACCCTGGTCTCCCAGGTCATAGTTCAACACTGACCTGGGGGAGGAGCGGGGAGGGAAGGGGGAGGAGATTGGGTGGGTGGGTACTGGGCAGAAGGGAAGCCCCTTTCCTTTATTTATTTATTTATTATTTGATGTATATCCCGCCCTTCCTCCCAGCAGGAGCCCAGAGCGGCAAACAGAAATGATAAAAACACTTTAAAACATCATAAAAAGACCTTAACATACATTAAAACAAAAAGCTTTAAAAACATCTTTTTTTAAAAAAAAGGTTAAAAACATTATTAAAGAAAACATTAAAAGCAATTCTAACACAGACGCAGACTGGGATAGGTCTCAACTTAAAAGGCTTGTAAAAGAGGAAAAGTCTTTAAAGGCACCAAAAAGATAGCAGAGAGCAAAAGGAAAACATTGTGAACAGTATCATTGTTTTCAGGGTTTCCCCCACCTTTTTATTCTACAGCAGGCACATGTAGCCTCCCACCCAAATTTAAACCAAAGCTGTCCCTGCCACATCCACACCAGGCCTTTATTTCACTTTGGACAGTCATGGCTCTTCTCTCAAAGAATCTTGGGAAGTGTAGTTAGTGAAGGGTGCTGAGAGTTGCTAGGAGATGCCCTGTTCCCCTCACAGACCTTCAGTCAGAGTGGCTGACTGTTAAATCAGTCTGGCCACTGGAGCTCTCTCAGTGGAATAGGAATCTCCTCTCAGCACCCTTCACAAACTACACTTTCCAGGATTCTCTGAGGGAAGCCATGACTGTCTCAAGTGAAATCAAGTCTGGTGTGGGTGTTGCCCCCTGATTAGCATAGCCCAGCAGCTGTGAGGCTTTTAGAACACTGACAGTTGGTTCTTACTGAGCATGCCCCACGTTATCATAGGCTTCCAGCCAAAATTTCTTAAATTAATTCAAAATCAGCCAGGCATTTTTTTTAACTTTTAAATGATTTTTAATGAATTTTAACAGATTATGAGAACTCTGACAGCAAAAAGTCGAAAAGGGCTCTGAGGTTTTTTCCTCTCTTTTTAGACTTTGAACTCTCGATTCTCTCTGACTGTTTTGTGTATCGCCATGAAAATTGTCAGGGTTCTTAAGCAAGCGTTTCTGAGTCCAGTACTATATGTTTTGTAAGGTTTTGTTTTGAAATGAGCTTATGGGCAGCATCAGAATGGCATGGTGGTATTTTTAATTTAACATTGCGGAATGCAGAAAAACCACGCTGGCTATAGTATACAGCCACTCTCATGGCTGTATAATACATACAAGTTAAGGCAGGCACCTTTAATGCAACTTGCAACTTTAATGAGTGAATTTGTGGGTCTTAACTACACTTTTTAAAAGTCCTACAATCAATCAAACATGCTCACACATGAGTATTAGAAGGGTGGGTGTATACACATCTATGTAAATAAAGAAATAAAGTCATATTTATTTAAGAAATGTGTACTCCTTTTTTCACTATATGTTTCAAAGTGGCTTACAGCAAGGAGTAAAACATGCAATATACAGAATTTAAAACCTGTTAAAACATCAGAAAGTAGAAAAACATTAGGACAACATTCATAGTGCAATGGCCTCCATCTGGTTAAAACTGTCAGAAACTTAACAAGCGCCATGCATGTCTGCCTGCTTGCTTGATTTCTAGTGGGAGGGAGGCATGTCTCCTGATTGACATAAGTGCATGGAGAACCGCTAGTGATCTATGATCAGCTTGGGGCATTCAGGTTAGAGCAATCCTTAAGGTATCCTGGGCCCAAGATGTTCAGGGCTTCATACACCAGTACATTTCCATGGCAGTGACACCATGTAAACAGAGGGGCAAGAGTTTTCACACTGTATTTATTTATTTATTATTGGGGGGGGGGAATTATCCTAGTAATGGGATTCCCAGAGTACTTAACAATTATCATAAAAACCAGTCACTGAAAAGAAACAATATAAAATGATTTAAACATGCAACAGGCTGTTTAAGTACCACCCCATCACTGTCTCTCCAGACTGTGGTGTTCAGATGATGAATTCTTGCACCATGTTTGGCACTGTGCATTGTAAGTGTTCAAAGAAGAGGAGTAGAGATATGTCTTTTGCTCTGGGACATCCCAGCAGAGCACACTAAGCCAGATGTTGGACTTTTCAGCCCACACTGGTTGCTGTCACTGATGTTGGCAGTTGTGAGACTAAAGAGTACATCAGGATTTCAGATGGAAGTAATGAAATGGTGTGCCTGGTTCCTGATATTAGAGCCGTATGGGTAAGCCCTAATAGTCAAAGGCAATGGTGTAAACAAGCCCTGAAGGAGCAATACACAAAGCACTTACTGTAAATGAGATTACTCTTTCAAAGCCTCATAGGTTTCATTGCATCCCCCATGAAGCTTCTCCAAAGTAAGCAGTGTGTAAATTGCATCCCAAGCCTTTTGTCATCACATGTTGCCTCTAAGCTGCTATCAGTCAGGGTGTTACATGCAATGGCAAAGCAACAGAAAACATTGTGTGGCATCTCTCTCTCTCTCTCTCTCTCACACACACACACACACACAGAGAGAGAGAGAGAGAGAGAGCTTTCTTTTCCTTATAGTGAAACTGTAAGCATTTTTAACCACACATTGAAAGATGCCTGTTATTGGCAAGATTAGAATTTCTTCACAAATCCAATCTGGGCCGGGGGCTGCCAGCTTGCCTTCCCTAGTCTACAGTCAGACAAATAAGGAAATCAAATAGAACAGGGAAATGTTTGCTTAAGGCTGCAATCCTAGGCAAGCTTTGCCTGAAAGCAAGCCTCATTGAACAGACACAGTGGGTGTGCGATCTCCTTCAGATTATACATGCGCAGCACGGCACTCCATGGTATACATGCTTTTTGTTCTTGTTGCGGATTCTTGTCTTTCTGTTAATAAAACAAGCTTGTTTCATTAACTAAAGTTGGAGATGTTGCCTTCTTCCCAAACCATTAAGAGCCTGCAACTAGGTCCTATCTCTTTCTTCTCTTGAGGTCAATTATATACCATAGAAAGAAGAAGGAGATACATTATCTCTCTCCCCTCTCGCTTTTGTGCACTACACAGTGCCAGACTATTGTTGGGGGTGGGGGAGCAGATATCTCTTCTTTATATGACAAGCCAATTGCTGAGCATTATGTGCTGAGTTCTTAGTAGACAAGGCACTTCCAGGATAAAATCTTTAGCATCCGCCAGGACTTAGACTCCAGTGTTATAAGCGGGGTATCCAGAGCACAGCCTTGTCCTGATTTCTTGGATGAGTTTCAGTTGGTACAGCTTGAGGACATTGACAAGGTGCTTGGATAGGTTCGTGCAACCACTTCTGTGCTAGATCCTTGCCCTTCTTGGCTAATAAAAGCTAGCAGGGATGGAACAGCTGGCTGGGCTAAGGAAATGATTAATGCCTCCCTGCGAGAGGGGATGGTCCCTGGCTGCCTGAAAGAGGCAGTAGTGAGACAATTCCTGAAGAGGCCCTCCCTGGACCCAGAAAATCTTAATAACTATAGGCTGGTAGCAAATGTTCCATTCCTGGGCAAGGTCCTTGAACGAGTGGTGGCAGGCCAGCTCCAGACCCTCTTGGATGAGACCGATTATCTGGATCCATTTCAGTTGGGTTTCAGGCCTGGTTTTGGCACAGAAACAGCCTTAGTTGCCCTGGATGATGACCTCTGTCAGGAGAGAGACAGGGGGAGTGTGACTCTGTTGATTCTCCTTGATCTCTCAGTGGCTTTCGATACCATCAACCATGGTATCCTTCTGGGAAGACTGGCTGAGTTGGGAGTGGGAGGGACTGCATGGTGGTGGTTCCTCTCCTAGTTGGCAGGTCGGCTCCAGAAGGTGGTGCTTGGGGAACATTGCTCAACACCCTGGACTCTCCAGTATGGGGTTCCACAGGGATCAGTTCTGTCCCCCATGCTCTTCAACATCTACATGAAACCATTGGGTGCCGTCATCCAGAGCTTTGGAATGCGTTGCCATCAGTATGCTGATGACACGCAGCTCTATTTCTCCTTTTCATCTTCTTCAGGTGAGGCTGTCCATGTGCTGAACCAGTGCCTGGCTGCGACAATGGACTAGATGAGGGCTAATAAACTGAGGCTCAATCCAGACAAGACTGAGATGCTGCTAGTGGGTGGTTCTTCTGACCGGATGGTGGATGTCCAACCTGTCCTGGATGGGGTTGCACTCCCCCTGAAGGAGCAGGCTCGTAGCTTGGGGGTTCTCCTAGAACCATCTCTGTCACTTGAGGCTCAGGTAGCCTTGGTGCCACGGAGTGCCTTCTACCAACCTTGGTTGGTGGCCCAGCTATGCCCCTATTTGGACAGGGATAACCTGGCTTTAGTGATCCATGCTCTGTTCACCTCCAAGTTAGATTACTGCAATGCGCTCTACATGGAGCTGCCTTTGAAGACAGTTCAGAAACTGCAGCTTGTGCAAAGTGCAGCGGCCAGATTGGTAACAGGGGCCAGACAATGTTGAGCCCCAGCTTTCCCAGGGGGATCAGAGAGGGGAGTCAACCGAGCCCCAGCCTCCTCAGATAGAGCAGGGGGAGGAATCAGAGATAGATGAGACTTTCAAGGACAATGAGGGAAGGGGATTAGTTGACAGCCTGCCAGTTCCCACTGACAGTTCTGCCACTGAAACAGACTTCACTCCACCTACAGACGCCCCAACGGAGCTGTTGGGGGATGACCGTGCGGGCACGCCAGCTCCAACCCCCCAGGATTCCCCACCTGGCACTTCAAAAGCTTTCCAACCTCCTGAGGCATCTATCGAGCCTGTACTGTCAGATGAGCCGGCGGAGGCTCGCCCCCCTTCGCCCTGCACCAGACGCCGTGAGAAAGTGGGACTTCAAAGGAGTCAGAGATTGCGGGCAAAGACCTTCCCTACTTAAGGTGGCGCCCCCCTGACCCGGTTGCTGAATCAACTTTCTTCACATGCTGCAGAGTAAGCCTAGGTAGCTTAGTTAGGGACTGTAGTGAGTTAGCATAGCTAAGTCTATGAAACGCATTGCCTTTGATGTTATTCTAATAAAACAGGAATTAATTTCAGTCTCGCCTCCATTTTGTGACTCGCACTCTGGACAGGACAGACGGTTCAAAAATATAAAACTGATTCTGGCCCACTTGCATTGGCTGCCTGTATGTTTCCGAACTCGATTCAAGGTGCTGGTTTTAACCTATAAAGCCTTACATGGCTTAGGACCACAATACCTGATGGAACACCTCTCCCGACACAAACCAACCTGTACACTACGCTCCACATCCAAGGCCCTCTTCCGGGTGCCTACTCGGAAGGAAGCTGGGAGGATGGCATCAAAGGAGAGGGCCTTCTCAGTGGTGGCCCCAAATTATGGAATGATCTCCCTGACAAGGTGTGCCTAGTGCCAACACTGTTCTTTTTGGCACCAGGTCAAGACTTTCCTCTTCTCCCATGCATTTTAGCATGTGTTTTTAAATTGCTTTTTAAAAATGTGTTTTTAAATTTGTATATTTGTTTTTAATTGTTGTAAACCACCCAGAGAGCTTCGGCTATGGGGCGGTATACAAATGCAATAAATAAATAAATAAGACACACTTTTAATTGACAGAGCAGCTCTGTGTGATGTGGTTGTTGCCTCACCCTGCAACCTCACATGTATGAAGTACATTTTGACTGACTGCCTTAGGGTATTGCTACAGAATGGAGGCAATAGGAATTTTCATTGATTCTGTTCATTCTACACCTTATCATTTAGAAGCACCTTTGTAGTGTAAGGACAAGATCAATTATCCAGTTCCTTTCTGCCCTCACTTTCCATCTACCTTAAAGTAATTATGTGCCCACCTCAGGAGTTGGCTCTATCACACCTTAAGAGATGCCACCACTATACACTTAGGTCTTTGATTTAAAAGAACTGAGCTATATACTTCATTGTAAGTGAAGAGGGTTATCATACTTGTACTCATTGATCTCACTTTGTCTGGAAATGGCGTTGACTTACAAAGATTGAGTTATAGGCTTCCCTTTATATTGTACAAGTATAGTGCTTCCTTTTGGAGAGGAGCAAATATGTCCTTCCCAGAAAGATACAACATACTTTGTGATGGGTGAAAAACAGCAAATTACATTTTAACATATTTTGAGCGAACAGAGAAAAGTAAACAAATTCTGCACCAGATAGGAAGCTTAATAGCTAGTTTGGCTTTATGTGCAGTGAATGGTTGTTCAGAAAGCTGTTGGTGTAAGAACAGAATATTGAAGCTGTTCCCAATAGGGTGAAATCAACCTCATTCATACCCCTGAACTTGTTTAAAAAATGCATGTGTCATATATGTTTACAGTGTTGAAGGCCAGAAAGAAAAGAAAAGAAAAGAAAAAGCAAGCAGGGTTACATATAAGATATACTGGATGAGGCAGTAAGATCCTCATTGATCTTGAGGTCATAACTAAAATTCCAAATTCACAGAACTGCTATATTCAGTACCCAGATTTTTTTTAAATAGTTCAGGGATGAGGAACCCTAGGCCTGGGATCTGAATATGACCCTCAAGGCCTCTGTGGCTGGCCCTCAAGACTCTTTCAAAGCTACACGTCTTCCCCAACCACACCTCTTATTCCCAGGCCACATTTCTCACTGCTTTGCTTTGCACCCTCCTTGAGTGATTTGGCCTGGCTAGAATGTGCCCTGACAATGCTTCTTGCTTGCCTGAATGGACAACAGAGGGGGATATGTGGATGAGGGAGAGAGTAGAAACAAGTGTATTGTACAAAGGTAACATTAACATTTGCTGCTCTACCCACTTTTGCTTCTGGACCTGTCCACCACTGGCATGTGGTCCCCAGAAAGTTGCCTGGAGAGGGATGTGGCCCTTGGGCAGGGCCAGCGCCTGGCAGGACTGGGCCCTTGGGCAACAGCCTGCCCTGGCTCCGCAGCACCTGCCCACATGCCCCACCTACGTCTCTCATTGCATCACATTAACCGTTTGCACACTACACATGCATGCATGCTATCAACCAAGATGGCAGTGGCAGCAGCTTCCTTCAGGGGGCTGATATTCCCACCACCATCTTAGTTGATGGCAGCAGGGGCAGCAGCCCCTTAGGGTAGCCTCTGCCACCATCTTGGTTGATGGCAGGCATGAACACACAGTATTCTCAGCAACAGGAGGAGGTGGGGTGTGCACATGGGCTTATTGAAGCCCGCATGGTCTGTGTGAGAATGCCAGGGAGCTCCCTTTCTGCGATCTGCAGCAGTGTTGGGAGTCAATGCTGCCGCAGATTGCAGAATGTGAGTGCTACCCTCCCAAAGTAAGGAGGGGCCCTTCAGGGGTCAGCCAGGGCCTGGTCTGGCCGCCCTCTGGCTCTGGCACTGGCCCTGCCCTTGGGCTGAATAAGTGAACTAGCTGTTCTTAACTCTTTAATGGCATTTTCTAAACTTTTAAGAGATGGTTGTACAACAGTGGTGGACTCATTCACACAGTGCACATGAGCATACAGCTTTCATTCATTTCAATTACTTCAAAAGTCTTCACCATCCCTAGTGTGTGTGTGAGAGAGAGAAAAGGAGACAAGGAAGAATGGAAAGGAGAATTAGACTGAACATGTATAATTTGACCTGTCTGGGACTTGGCCCACATCACTTTCTTCAAATATCTGTGCAGACTCTTCTTTTGTGGGAAGTCGTTGTCTAGGTTAAGTTAGACAGAACATACTCTACCCCCTGGGCTCCACCACCATACTAATCCACTTGCTGAATATCATGCTTTATGCTAATCTAAGTCTTATATTAAAAATATATTAAAAAATCAGCAATGTAGCAGCGCCAAAGGTCAGTATTCATTTGGCCTTCATCCTCACATTTTCCTGGAACCACTTTTCTTAAAGCCACACTAGGGTAATGCTTTGATTAGAGCTATTGAAAATGTCACAAAATAGTGAGTGAGCTTTTGAGTTCTCAAAAACCTCATCAGGCTTGATGTTGAAGGCACAACATCTGCCTTCAATTGGTCCTAATCAAGGTATTACCCAACAGGATTTTGACATCTTTTGTATGCAGCAAACATGGCTTTCTCTGCTTTTCATGTGCCTTACTTCTCACTGTGTCTTCCTTTCCCTGCAGCCAACAATTCCCACCCTCTTCAGGCCTCCATCTGCTAAAGAGAGTAGCCAAGAAATAGTCAATGTTGACATTTTAATATGTCTGTCAGACTTCTTAGTTAACGTTCTGAAATAGATTGGGAACAGGGTGGGGAGTTTACTCCTCAGCTGTTTGAGACTGACACTCCTGCATTTTCTTCACTCCAAATGTTGGGTGTAAAATCCTGAAAGTTGTCCCAAACTAGAAAGAGATTTAAAACATGATATATGTAAATGTTGCAGTGGGCTCCTGTTGCTCTTGTTCACTATCACTTTGCTGAGAATATGACTACCTTTCCAGGAGGTAAAAGGCTGAGATGCAAGGAAAGTGATTAATTAGGGTTGCCAGGTCAGAAGTATCCCAAAGCCTGAGATTGGGGGCAAGTCATAATGATGTCATGGGGATGGGCCATACTGATGTCACAGGGGAGGACCCAAGTGATGCCATTAGATTGATACATTAAGCATCAACCATAGTTGCTTGGAGCATACAATTCAAACAAAAACATTTCTCTGATTGGAAATTAAGATAGAAATCTTAGCTGAAACACAGAGCCTGGGTAAGGAACATTTAATCTAGCCTACTTGAATCTGGCAAGAAGGATTTAAGTGCCCTCAGACCAGACCAGCCACCAAAAGGCCACTGTAGGAAGAAAGTAGCCTAGGGTTGTAGAGATGTTAGATGGAAGCACTTAGGAGTAAATATGGATGCCCCTGAAGGCTGCAATTCTAAACACACTTACTAAGCCCCATAGAAATCAACAGGACTTACTTCTGAGTTAGATATAGTTTGGATTGTGCTGTTGGTAAAGCTTGACTAGGGATCCTCTGCAAAGGTATCCATATCCAAGCAGGGTTGGCAACCCCCTGCCTACAGTGCCCTGCCCATACCTTTCAACATGTTGTTAACAGCTTAATATGGGGTTTTTTTAATAATATGTATTTAACCCTTTTTTAAAAGATGTTTTTAAAGCTTTTAAAAAATGTTTTAACATTGTTTTGTTTTAATGTATTTTGGTTTGTTTTTATTATGTTTTAAAGTGTTTTTAGTGTTTCTGTTTGCTGCCCTGGGCTCCTGCTGGGAGGAAGGGCGGGATATAAATCAAATAATAAATAAATAAATAAACATGGATGCTCCACACTTCTTCACAGATTGGACCCTTCTCTTTCAAAAGAGGTCTGAGAAATGAATAATAAGATTCTCTACCCTTTTCTGTCCAGCTTGTGAGCTACTATAAACTCACTTTGACAGCCAATCCAATTCCAGTGAGTAATAATTGACAGAGAGAAAACACAATGCTTTGATCTACCTTCACAGACAGCAGCTTGGGAACAACAACAATTGCAGCCACACTACCCAGTATGTGAATTCTCTTTTGCCACTATTGGGCAAGAAACAAACCGTCATGCAACCAACAAGGTGCATCATCAGTGGGTTTAAGGGGGTTGAGCTGAGCACATGGAACCACTGTTGCTTCTGTTGATGCAAGGGAATCAAGTTAAAGGTAAATGAAATGCAAACAGAAAAATAAAAATAAAAGACAGTGATGATTTCCTAAATGCAATACTATACCAATCACCACAAAATTCCTATGAGAAAGACAGCATCCCACAACCACTCAGGATTCATAACCAAAACCAACACTAAAAAAAATCCTGGCAGCCAGTCAGCCAAGATCACAGAAATCCCCATGCAGCAGAACCTGACCCAGGGGCTGACATTAGTGCAGAATGCTGTGGCATGATTGCTGACAAGAGTGAGACCCTATCAGCACATATTACCTCTGCTCCAAAATCTGCACTGGTTGCCAATTTGCTACCAGGCCAAGTTCAAGGTGTGCTTTCCATGTTACAAGTACCACAGAACATAGAGTTCAGCTCTTGTAGGAAATCAGAAATCAGGCCCAGCCTCCAAGAGGTCTTCTGTATCTTTAAAAGCTGTGCAGAGGGGAGGGAGAATTCCACCTTGTGGTTTTTCCCATTACAGGGTTGCAAGAACACCTGCACTTGGTTGACTTTCTCTTCTCTTAAAGATACAGAATCATTCTCAGGCCCTGAACCTGGCAACCTTACTCCACCCTCATCTTGCTCTCCAACTCCTCCCTCATTGCCTCCTAAACACCCACAGACCATGAGGGAAGAGCGACACTGTGCAGAAGCCCAGTCTAAGGCACATGATTTTCATCCATAATTCAGAGGAACAGAAGACTTCTTCTGTTCCCTCACCATAGTAATGCCCAAAAGAAATGCTGGAAACATTACAATTACTCCTCAAAAGTAATAAAATTACTCCTCGTTCTATTACAATCAAAATGTAAAGAAATTACCCACTTGTTCCTCAGAAAAGTAATATATTATAAGTAATTTGTTTGTTTTTTAATAATCACTTCCAAGCTCTGTGGAAACCTACACAGGGTGGGAGAAAATGCTTAGACCTCAGTATTTAACAGCACTAATACAGAAAGATGTGCATTCAGGCAAAAGACAACTCCAAGACAACTCTTTTGAGTAAGGGATATACAAAAATTAAGAATGGGGTGGAGGATACAGATGAACAGCACAGAACCACAGGCATTGGCTCACACTGTGTAGCACACAAACTACATCACAAAAACAAAGTCAACTTTTTTTAAAAAAAGAGTTCTACATACTCCATACATCTTCAGTTGAAATACTTAGTAGTAGTACCTAGTATGTGGCAGCTGTAAAAAAGGTCAACTCCATGTTAGGGATTATTAGGAAAGGAACTGGGTGGGGGGAACCTGCTAGTATAATAATGCATTACACAAATCTATGGTGTGATTGTACTTGGAGTACTGTGTACAGTTCTGGTCACCACACCTCAAAAAGGATTATAAGGCTATCAGGGGCTACTTGTCATGATAGCTGTGTACTATCTCCAGTTCCAAAGGTAGCGTGCATCTGAATCCCATTTGCTGGGGAGCACAAATGTAGAGAGTGCTGCAGTGCTCATGATTTCCTTTTATGCTTACCTTAGGCATCTGGCTGGTCCTGAGAGAACAGGACACTGGGTTAGATGAGCCCTTGATCTGATTCAGCAGGACTCTTCTTAAGCATATGGAGAGCTCTTGCTTGTTGATTTAACTTGTTTCTTTGCATTTCTGGTTGGTCACAAGCAAATGGACTGGAGAAGTTAGGCAAATGGGACAGACAACTAAGAGCATTTCTTTCTGAATGTAGTGAATCCTTATCTCCTCTTGAGAAATAGAGAATAACCTCATATGGTACTAGGAGCTTCCAGTGCATCTGTTAAGATTGCCCAAAAGAGGTGCTTTGTTTGTTGGAGGGTGTGCAGTCATTGTGTGTGAATGTGGGTGGTCTAGGGCATGGCTGACAGTTGATTTGTTAAACCCAGCTGAGATGGAGAGCCGCCCCTAGGCTGTGGAACTCCCTTCCGAGTGAGGTGCGATTAGCTCCCTCCTTGCCGTCTTTCCGGCGACAAGTAAAGACTGTTTTATTTCAACAGGCATTTGGGATAGAGAACGACCAGGATTAAGTGTCATAGGTTTGGTGATTACATTATATGATTTTATTATTTTAAATTGTCCGCTGTTTTTAACCTATATTTTATGGTTTTAATTTTTCTCATAGTTTAATTCTTTTTTAATAATATACTCTGTATGTTTTAATGGTGTTGTTTTTAGTTGTAAGCCGCTCTGAGTCCTATTGGAAAAAGGGCGGGGTAGAAATAAAGTTTATTATTATTATTATTATATTATTATTATTTTTCCTTTGACAGTGAAGAGAGTTCTTCGGAAAGCTGAGAACTCCTATTCCCCAAGTGCATTTTTGAGGTCAGTATGTGGCTGACTTCTCTTTATGACAATTAATCTAGATAGAAGGTTTCTCTCTTCTTGAAACTCAGTGACTTTGACCCTGAGTGTTGTCTGTGCAGCTCCGCTTACCTGAGCGAAGCTGGGGAGCGGCAGCGTAAATTGCGGCCGTGGACGAAGCCGCAGAAGCCATCTTCAGGAAGGGCAGCGTCACGCGTCGCACTGAGATGACGCGCAACGTGCCATACGGAGGGGGCGGAGACAAGGGCTTATTTAAGCCCACGCTGCCCCCTCCGTCTTCCTCTTGGCTCGCGACGGCAGGAAGGAGACGGAGCCAAGACGAGCGGTGAGGGACTTTCGGCGGTGGCCATTTTCTTGGCCGCATGGTCAGCGCCATTTTAGGCGCTGACTCTTGATTGCGTCGGGGCCTAGCGAGGCCCTATCCGGCTGCTAGCGGCAGTGGAAGGAGCGGGGCTGAGCCAGGTAGCGGCAGTAGAAGCCGGGCCGCGGCTTTTGACAGCCCCCCCGCGGCTGCTTGATCAACCGGAGGTGGCACTGCGGCCTTAGAGGCCGTTCTCCCGGCGGCAGTGGAGCCCCGCACATTGCAGTCGGCTGCATAGAGGAAGCACGAGGCGGCAGCAGGGCAAGCGCCCAGGCTGTTGGTGGTTGTGGGTGCTGCCTAACGGACTGCAGCAGGTGGCCTGTATATAGGGTTAAACCTTACAGGCTGCCTGCTTGCCTCCCCCCCCACACACTAGTTGCATAATCACTACACTACACGAGCTTGGCTTGAAGGGAGCATGCTTGCCACACTTAGTCCAGTCTGTCAATTGCGACATAGTGGGTGGGATTGCTTATACAATGCCATCCTGAAAAGGCATTGGTGGCCCAAAAGGGAAGGGGAGGGCTAACAGGCCACCGCCCAAGCGCACCCTCCCAGTAGCTGTGTCGTCAGATGACGAGGAGGTGCCACCTTGGGCAGCTATTATGGCACGGTTGGACATGCTTGAGAAGCAGCGGGTAGGCTTACCCGAACAAAGCAATGTTCAGCCAGCCATGATAGCGGGGGTGTCTTTGATGACAGGAACTGCACCAGTGCCTACAGTCAGGCCTAGGTCCAGCAGGGTCAGGGGGCGGGGCAAACGCTCAGTTAGTCAACCAGCAGGTAATCAAGTTAACATCGCTGCATTGATCTTGGCCCGATTAGATGCATTGGAGGCTGGGCCCAGTCACGTTTCCATGACAGGGCCGGGAGCAATCGACCCCCCAGTACCGTCAGAACCAGCTGCTGCCACGTCACAATCTGCTGGTGTCCCACAGTCCCGTGATGACAACGGCCAGCCTCGTGACGCTCCTCGGCTGGGGATTGGGACAGGTGAGTCACCTACACTGGCGCAAACAACAGGTGGGTCAACACAGGGGTGGCCACAGTGGGGGCAGTGGGCCTTGGGGCACGCTGGTCAGCATCATACCTGTTAGCGCTATAGCACAAGTCAGGCGAGGGATGGCTGATACCATAGGCGGACAGCCAACGCCTTTACATGGGGCTTGCCACCAAGTTTGGCAGCACACTGGGGGTGAAACATCAGCTGTGGCTGCCCCCTCCAGTATGGGGGCTGTGCAGCCTCCTAATCCTGTTCTGGGCCTGCAGGCTGCCAGCTCGGCTTCTACAGCGATTATGGACCCGCTAGGTTCAATTTCTGCAGGGGTATTCCTTTTGGTGCAACATCCTGTTCCTTGGGTTTCCACATGCTCCCAGCGACCAAAGAGAGGATTTGGCGGGGGGAATATGTGGACCTGTTTACACTGCTTTACCGGGAACAACCCAAGAGAGTTAGGGACAAGAATAGTGAGGTGGAGCCTGAACGGCCCAGACGTAAGAAGGTGGAGCGAACATGGAACAATTGGTTGCCAGCTTACCTCATTTATGCAGGAGTAGTGATGGAAAAGCTGCCACTAATGGGCCCCCTCCTGATTACGTATCTGGACATTGTATACCGGGCCTATATTGAGTTTTCCGGACTGGCTTGGCTGTCTTACGTCGAGGCCTTCCGTATGCGGGTGGCCTTCGATAAGACACTCCCCTGGGATAAAAAGGAACCTGAGCTGTGGCTACAGTTCATGACGGCAGCCCGTGCCTTGACTGGAGATAGGGCGGATAGTGGACACATCCTCAGAAGGCAGTCGGCTGCTAACCTGCCCCGCAGCAATGCGGGGCAGGGGGTTCAACAGCGGCTTTTCTGCTGGGAATTTAATTCCCGTGGATCCTGCAACCGCAACCCGTGCTGTTTTTGGCACGAATGCTCTATATGCGGGGCAGCACACTCATGTTCAACCTGCCCAGGGGGCAGGCCATTTCGGGGAGGGGGTAGGGACTATCAAGGAGGCTGGAAGCAGCCCCCTGTGGGAGGTAATCAAGGAAAAGGGCCCCTCCCCAGTTAAACTGGACGTGTTAAAAAACCTCCTGGACAGTTATCCCAACCAGGGGATCGCACGTTTTTTGTTAGATGGTTTTTCTTTAGGCTTCCGGATTCCCTATACTGGCCCACAACTAGCAATTAGGTCTCGCAATCTTAGATCCACAGTAGGAAATGAGGGCTTAGTGCAGCAGAAAATAGATAAAGAAGTGCAGGCTGGGCGAGTTCTCGGCCCATTCCAGTCTCCCCCTATCCCTAACCTTAGGGTGTCTCCTTTGGGCATTGTTCCCAAGAAGACAGTTGGGGACTTTAGGCTCATTCATCATTTGTCCTACCCGCAGGGGATGTCAGTTAATGACTTTATTCCGGATAATTTGTGTTCTGTTCATTACACATCCCTGGACACTGCAGCGTGCATGGTGCGTTCCTGTGGTAAAGGGGCTTTCATGGGTAAGTGTGATATCAAGTCCGCCTTTCGTCTCCTGGCAGTTCACCCAGCAGATTTTGAGCTACTGGGCTTCTCCTTTTCGGGTCAATTCTATATGGATAGGACCCTGCCCATGGGGTGCTAAATTTCTTGCACTGTTTTTGAGCGCTTCAGCTCCTTCCTGGAGTGGGCTGTCAGGAGACGGGGGGCTTGCACACGGTTGTACATTATCTGGATGACTTTCTGTTTGCAGGTAGGGCAAACACGACTGAATGCCAACATTTAATGTCCCAATTTAGTGAGCTAGCAGAAGATTTGGGTGTACCTCTGGCTTTGGAGAAGACAGAAGGCCCCACCCAGGTCCTAACATTTCTAGGTATCGAAATTGACGCAGTGGCCAAGTGCTGCCAGCTGCCTAGGGATAAGATCACTACTTTGCGCATTAAGATCTGGGAGGTAACTGGGGCCAAGAAGGTCTTTCTTCTCACGCTCCAAGAGCTGGCGGGACACCTGAACTTTGCCTGCAGGGTCATTGCACCAGGGCAAGCATTTTTGTGGTGCATCTATGATGCTATGGCAGGGCTTTCTCAGCCCCGACATAGATTCAGGGTTACTGCAGCCCTACGAGCTGACCTTGCCATGTGGTCCTCATTTTTGCAGGACTACAATGGGGTCTCCTTTTGGAGACAGCAGCGGCTCCTGGAAGCAGAGATGCAAGTTTGTTCTGACGCTTCAGGGTCTTATGGTTTTGGAGTGATATTTGGGTCTTCCTGGTGTAATGGACAATGGCCTCAGGATTGGATTCAGGACGGACTGGACAAGGACCTGACCTTCCTTGAATTCTTTCCCATTGTACTTGCAGTGCATTTATGGGCAGAGAGGCATCAGAACTCTATTGTTCATTTTTGGTGCGACAATGAGGCCACAGTCCATGTTATCAATTCACTTACATCCAGGAACACCAGGGTTATGGGCCTAGTCCGGACTTTTGTTCTCCAGTGCCTGCGTTTTAATGTTCTTTTTCAGGCACGGCATGTTCCTGGCATTGACAACAGTGTTGCTGATGCTCTGTCACGGAACCAGATGGACCGTTTCCGCCAGCTGGCGCAGATGGCCAGGGCTCAGCCGGATGCCGTGCCCCCTGCAATTTGGGAGATTGGAGAGCGGAGTCGGAGAGGGCCATAAGCCTATCCATTGCCCCCAGCACGCTTGCCAGCTATCAAAGAGCAGATAGGGCAATTGAGGACTTTTGGGCCAGCAAGGGATACATGCCCCAGTGGCCCATTCCGGTGAGTCATCTGCTAGAATTTCTGGTGGATGGCAGGATGCAGGGCCTGTCTGTCCGAGCCTTACAAGGTAAGATGGCCGGACTTTCTAGCTAAGGCACGGGGTTTTCAGGACCATTGCACAGATTTTAGGGTCTGGCACATGTTAGCTGGATGGGCTAGGGAGCACCCGGCTGCTCCTGATCACTGCCGTCCTATGTCTCCAGAACTTTTAACGCATCTTATGAGCCACTGGTCAGTGGTGTGCTCTTCCAACCACGAGATACATCTATTTCGAGCAGTGTCTCTTACATTATTTTGGGGGGCATTTCGAATTGGAGAAGTAGTGGCTGGGTCTAAGTTGGACCAGTCACAGCGCGCCCTCTTAATTACAGATATCAGCATGAAAGCAGGCAGCGCTTACCTTACGTTACGTAGGTCCAAAACTGACCAGAAGGGTAAGGGACGGTCCATTATTTTAGATTCCTCCCCCTTGCCACATATTTGCCCAGTGCTGGCCCTGCAAACCTTTATAACAACCAGAGGAGAGAGGAGTGGATATTTATTTGTTCACAAGAATGGCGAGCCTCTCACTAAATATCAATTCTGGGCACTTACTAAGAAGGCCCTATGCGGACTGGGAGTAGACCCATCAGGTTTTGGGACCCACTCTTAGAATTGGAGCTGCTTCCACAGCAGCTGGACTGGGTTTCCCACAGGCCAGGCTGCAGGCTATTGGAAGGTGGACTTCTGGGGCCTATAGGAGTTATGTCCACCCCATGAGCGGGCTTGGTAATACAGAAGCCTAATAGTGTTGTCTTGTTTTGGCAGGTTGCTGGAGGGGGACGGAGCGGATGCGCATCCTTATCTGCGGCC
The DNA here is from genome assembly GCF_030035675.1 of Rhineura floridana. Classification (NCBI taxonomy): domain Eukaryota; kingdom Metazoa; phylum Chordata; class Lepidosauria; order Squamata; family Rhineuridae; genus Rhineura; species Rhineura floridana. Next base: position 66,883,145 of record NC_084481.1, read on the forward strand.
ACAGCATGATTTTCTGGGTGGGCCACAGGGCCGCATCATCTTGGATGGGCACACAGCTGGGGCTTGGCCAGCGGGCTACCGTGCAATGGCTTGGCCGGCGAGGGATGCGCTGGGATGGGCTCCTGCCCGCCCTGTTCCGGCAAGGGTTAGTGTGTGAGGTTCCGCACATTTTGGTCGTTCACCTGGGTGGTAATGACCTGGGTTTACTCAAGGGCATGGCCCTTACTGTTCAGGCATGTAGCGACATGCGAGTTATAAGGCAGCATTGGCCTTCAGTTTGTCTGCTTTGGTCAGACATACTGCCACGCAGGGAATGGCGTGGAGTTTGGAACCCCAGGGGGATAGACTGGGCATGTAAGAGAGTCAACCGACAGATTCGGTAGGCGCTTCTTGGGGATGGTGGGCTGCCCATTCCACATCCGCTCATACAGCATTCTAGGGTTGAACTTTATAGGGCCGATGGCGTTCACCTGTCGGACACAGGGAACGACATATTTTTACAAGACCTGCAGAGGAGTCTGCTGGAAGTTCTTCTACGCAGTGGGGAAAAGGGGACTAAATAGAGATTTGTCCCCTTTTGTGGCGGTAAAGTGCAGGAGGGGAAATAGGTAACGACAGCTAGGTGGCCCCCTTAGGCACCTTTGGAGGTGATTGGTGGTTCTGGAGGCCTGTCTCTCAGGGTTTTACGGCCTGAGGACAGGATATGGGCTGCTTTTGGGGCCAACTTACCTCATCCACCCAAGGGTTCTACGGCCCCGGGGGGTTGGTGATGTGGGAAGGCCTCCCTACTCACCTACAAGGTGTAGCCGGGCAGGGGGTAAGCAGAAGGGGCTTGCCCTTAGCCACAGCAGGGGCTGGTCGCCCGAGACCTGTAGGGCAAGCTGCTTGCCTATAGTTAGTTCCCGCAGTTAGGTTTCACCTCTGCAGGTCGCTTTTAAAGTTTTTTGTTTGTAATTTAATAAAGTGGCCCTTTATTCAACCATAGCTGCTGTTGTCTGCGTATTATTTCACCCATCGACCGCAATGCTGTATCTTTAAATAGCTTCAATAGCATGCCGAGACCACTCTCACTGGAGCCCCTCGGGATTTCCTGGAAACCGTGGCTTCCTGGGAACTGCACCTTAGTAATATTGGGCCCACCCATGTAGCCGGTCATACTCTTGACCTTGTGTTTGTCCTGGGAGAGGAGAGAAGTGGTCTGAAGTTGGGAGTGGTTTATTCCATCCCTGTGTCATGGTCAGATCACTACCTGGTAAACATGAACTTCTCGATACCATGCCTCCTCCGCAGGGGTGAAGGACCTATTAGAATGGTCCGCCCCAGGCGCCTGATGGATCTGGATGGATTCCTGACTGCGCTAGGGGAATTGGAACCTGCTGAAGGCCGCCCGGTCGAAACCCTGGTGAAGGAGTGGAATGATGGGATCACCAGGGCATTAGACCGGGTGGCTCCGAAACGTCCTCTCCCCCTGAATAGAACTCAGCTAGCACCATGGTATACACCACAGTTGCGTAGTCTGAGACAGGAGGTGAGACGACTAGAATGCCGGTGGCGGAAATCCCGCTCCTAAGATGTCTGCACACAGGTTAGAGCAGCAGTAGCTGCCTACCAGGTGGCAATAAAGGCAGGAAAGAAGGCTTTCTTTGCTGCCTCTATTGCGTCTGCAGAATGCTGTCCCAGGAGGCTGTTCCAGGTGGTCCGAAGCCTGGTCGGTCCAGTTGCTCAGGAACCCTTGGAACAGTCAAAGGCCTCCTGTGACATATTAGCAAAGCACTTCGTTGATAAAATCGAACCCTTGCGGAGCTCGATTCCGTGCGCCATGGATTCAGTGAATGAACCAGAGTTGGCCAGTTGCATGCCGGTAAGTTGGGATCGGTTTCGGCTTCTCCCTTCTGAGGATGTGGACAAGGTGCTTACAACTGTGAAGCCTACCACTTGTCTAACTGATCCTTGCCCATCGTGGCTCCTTATGAGCTGCAGAGAGAAATTGGGCGAGGGGATTAAAGCGGTGGTAAACGCATCCTTGAAAGAGGGTGTAATGCCATCAGCCTTCAAGGAGGCAATTGTAAAGCCCATCCTGAAGAAGCCTTCCTTGGATCCCCAAGTTTTCAATAACTTCCGCCCAATTTCGAATCTACCATTTTTGGGCAAGGTCATTGAGCGAGTGGTGGCCAACCAGTTGTCAGCACACTTGGATGAAACGGATTACTTGGATCCATACCAATTGGGTTTCAGGACTGGTCACGGAACTGAAACAGCCTTGGTCGCTCTGGTAGATGATTTGAGGAGGGCATTAGATAGGGGAGAATTCTCCTTTCTTGTCCTCCTCGATCTCTCAGCGGCTTTTGATACTGTCGACCACAGTATCCTTTTACATCGCCTGGAGGGATTGGGAATTGGAGGTACTGTATTACAGTGGTTCCATTCCTTTCTCTCTGATAGGTATCAACAAGTAGCATTGGGGGAGGAGGTTTCAGACCCTTGGCCTCTCAACTGTGGTGTGCCACAGGGCTCTATCCTCTCTCCCATGCTGTTTAACATTTATATGAAGCCGCTAGGGACAATCATTAGGAGATTTGGGCTGCAGTGTCACCAATATGCAGATGACACTCAGCTCTATCTCTCGTTTAAATCTTCACCAGAGTCGGCTGTGGAGACCTTGTCCAAGTGCCTGGAATCCGTGAGTGGATGGATGGGAAGGAACAAGCTGAAGCTGAACCCCGATAAGACCGAGGTGCTGCTTGTGGGAGACAAAGGAAGGTTGGGAGATGTTGACTTGAAGTTCAGTGGGGTGAGTTTACCCCTGAAGGACCAGGTCCGCAGCCTTGGGGTTGTACTTGATTCCAGGCTGTCCATGGAGGCTCAGATTTCGGCAGTGAGCCAGGCAGCCTGGTATCAACTACACCTCATACAAAGGCTGCAACCCTACCTTCCTGTTCATCAGCTCCCACTGGTAGTACACGCCCTGGTCACCTCTCGTTTGGATTACTGTAATGCGTTCTACGTGGGGTTACCCTTGAAAACTGTCCGGAAATTACAACTTATACAAAATGCGGCGGCTCGACTACTTATGAACAGTCGCCGCCGGGATCACATCACACCAGTGTTGTTTGATCTACACTGGCTTCCAGTTGTTTTCCGGGCCCAATTCAAGGTGTTGGTATTAACCTTTAAATCCCTATACGGTCTCGGCCCAGTTTATCTTACGGAGCGCCTTCAACGCCACCAATTATACCGCCCGACAAGATCAGCCACACAGGGCCTTCTCTCAATCCCACCGACAAAAACAGCTAGATTGGCGGGTACTAGAAAGAGGGCATTCTCAGTGGCAGCCCCCACCCTCTGGAACTCCCTCCCACAAGATCTCCGGCATGCCTCTTCCCTAAATACATTTCGTACAGCCTTAAAGACCTGGCTCTTTCAACAGGCCTTCGGGGTTTCCGGGGAGGGTTAATTACTAAGATTGGAATGCCTCCTACCCTGTTTTAATATTATTGTCTGCTGCTGTATTGTTCTTATATTGTTTTTATATTGTATCATTGTATTGTATTTTATCATATTATGTTTTAACTGTTGTACGTCGCCTAGAGTGGCCATTGGCCAGATAGGCGACACAGAAATTAAATTTATTATTATTATTATTATTTATTATTCAAGCTTATTTCCTCCCTCTGAATCAGAACCAGGCAGGTTGTTGTGCTGTGATGATAGCAGACACAAATGTTGAATGTAAATTTGTCCTAACAGGTTCATTTTTACTGTCATATTGAATATTCTCTGCCATCACTATCCTTATCGTAACATTGACAACTTCACATGACTTGTCAGGAAATCTACAATCTGGAATTATTTCCTTCATCTTGAAAACATTGATAGAGAGTAGACGTGCAATCTATGGGGAGTGTCTTTGTCAGGGTGAGGAGAAATGGATATGTTTGAACAAGTATTGGGGTTCTAGAAGAGCCTGGACTACTGTCTTTTCTTTTCACATTGCTATCAATCTTTTCCTTTCCTTTCCTTTATATTAGCTAAGCTAAAAATAACTTTTACATAATCTGAATTTTTGAACTGCATATTTTTATTTCTATTTCTGGGAACTGCACAAGCCCCCCTTTCTTGAGACTGAAAATGTTGTGTTTGCCTGTACATTTTAAAAGGATGTTCAGCAGCAAGCAGCTGCTTTCCAGTTGAGGATGTGGCTGAATGTCTGTGAATCATCTCTGTATTCAGCATTGTTCTAGTTGGTACAGAACAGCCACGTGTTATCTGTGGAAAGATACTTTTTAAACCACATCTTAGGGCATATCTATACTGCTTGTTTTCTGAAGGTCAGTGTTATGTACCTTTTGGCCTGCCTCGTCTACATCTGACTACATCATTTGCACTGACAGCTTATAGAAATTGGTTGAGCCACAATTAGGGATGGAGGAGAAATTTCATTCGGTTTGCATATGAAGCCAAATTTATGAAATTCACACTTTCTGAAAGAATGTGAGAGCCGAAATCATGCTTTGAAACTTGCACTTATCCAAATGTTGTGATGCAGTTCTCCAACTAAACAATGTTTACAAAAATGCATATATTAGCAGAAAGTGTGCATAAAATTGATTTTAATAAAGGAACTAACTAACATACAAAACTTCATTATGTTCAGAGAAATTGCTTGCAAAAATGTGTACATTAGTCAAAACTGCACACAAAAATGTATTTAGTAGGAGAAATTAGCACTAACATACTGAAGAATTTTCATGATGGTTTTTTAAATAAAAGATTGCTGCAGAATCAAATTTAAGATTGGAAAAAATGAGAAACATAGAACCAAAACTGACGGATCTTTCTATCCCTTGCATGATAGAGTCTTATGTTAACTCACCAAATTGTACAGAGTTCAATAATGGGCAAGTCTCCCCAACAGCTTACTGCAGACACCCTATCATTCCAACATTGGATAATGTACTCTCTTCCTAAACAAAGGGTGTCCCCCCCACACACACACACTTTATTTCTTTATTTCTTGCATAAAATGAGGTGCCAATCACCTCCTGATGTTTAGAACAGTATGAAGCTTAAATATCATTGCTGACCAATCAGACTTGGAAAATTTACATGTGAGTAGTGTTGGTGAGTAGTAGTTGGATCTTTAGCATGAAAATAAACCCTGTTGTACTTAAGCGGAAATACTCTTAGACTCTAGCACAAGTCCGCCTCTCTACCTTTAATGTGCATTAAGTTTATGTTCCTGCATAGTAAATGTAATTGGCAGCAATTAGTAAAGAGAAAAGAGGTAAAACAAAAGATGTTGGAGAAAAAAATATGTGTGACCCAGCAATTTTTTCACATAATATCCTGCTAATACTCACTTCTGCAAAGGGCGTGGTTGGCACTACCTCCTGTGAACTTTTTCTGCTCCATTTCCTGGGTGTCTTGTGCAGTTATTGTGCATTCAGGATTGAAGTCTGCATGTTGCTCAATTATGTGGATGTTTGCTCATTCTTTGCCAACAGCAGCTTCAGGAAGAGGGAGCATTTATCTCTTTTCCTGCAAGTTTTTTTTTTAAATCAAAATCATGCCCAAGGTTTTCCTTGTTTTTTTTTTTTTATATAATTTTTATTCAAATTTTTCCAAAAACAAACAAAACAAAGTAAGAAAAAACATAACAATATTACAACAAAAAATGAAAATAAAATGGTTGACTTCCGATTTGTCACAGATCAGCTATAAGTATATAATATACATCAAACCTGTCCCTTAATATGTACATACAGAATCCCTTTTCTCCATAAGCTGTCTTAATTAATCATCAAATCCCAGTATCATCATTTTATTTTGCCCACTTTACCATGCACTCTTTTACTTGTTCTTCCTCCATATCCATTTTCAATAAAAGTTTATACATTTTTGCAATTATGTTTTCATCATTTGTACACAAACCTATTTCAAAATCAGATTTATTTATTTCAAACCCATACATTTTCTTGTCCATTTTATATCTTTCTAACAATTGTAAATAGGCAAACCAATGAAAACTATATCCTTCCTTTATCAATTGTTCTCTCTCTTTCATTATGTGTTCTCCATGTACATTTTCTAATAGTTCTTGATAAGTTAACCATTTCTCTTTTCCAGACATTTCTCTTCTATAAAACGCTTCTTGACTTGAGACACATAATGGTATTTTCGAATAAAACCTTGGTTTGTATCTATTCCATATTTTCAACAGAGGACGTCTTATAAAATGATTATTAAAGTCTACATTTACTTTTACTTTGTCATACCATAGATATCCATGCCATCCCCACTTCAAATTGTGGCCCTCCAAATCCAATAGTCTTTTATTCCTCAATAAGATCCATTCCTTTATCCAGACTAAACAGCAGGCAGCAAAATAAAGTCTCAAATTTGGTAATCCCAGTCCTCCTCTTTCTTTAGCGTCTTGAAGTAATTTAAATTTAACTCTTGGTTTTTTTCCTTGCCATACAAATTTAGAAATATCTTTTTGCCATTGTTTAAAAGGTAAATCAGAGGATATTACAGGTATTGTTTGAAACAAAAACATCATTCTCGGTAATACATTCATTTTTATCACAGATATTCTACCCATTAATGACAGTTGTAGTTTATCCCATCTTAGCAAATCTTTCTTAATCTCTGTCCATAATTTTTCGTAATTATTGTGAAACAACTTTGAGTTTTTATTTGTCATGATGATGCCTAGATATTTCAACTTTTTTTCTATTGTAAAATCTGTCTTGTCCATTAACTCTTTCTGTTCCCTTAAAGTTAAATTTTTCACCAACATCTTTGTTTTTTGATTGTTGATCTTAAATCCTGCTAAAGGTCCAAATTCTTTTAATTTGTCCATCAGTATATGAATTCCTTCCAAAGGGTTTTCTAGTACAATTATCAAATCATCAGCAAATGCTCTCAATTTATATTCTTCTTTTTTTATTTTTAATCCCGAAATCCTTTTATCTTGCCTTATATCTCTAAGCAGCACTTCTAAAACCAGAATAAATAAAAGGGGAGATAATGGACATCCCTGTCTTGTACCCTTTTGTATTTCACATGAATCCGTTAAGTCTCCATTAACAATTATCTGGGCCTTCTGTGATGTATAAATCGATCTGATCCATTTTATAAAGTTGTCTCCAAAATCCATTTCCTCCTAAACCTGGAACATAAATTTCCAATTCAAATTATCAAATGCTTTTTCAGCATCTAAAAAAATCAGAGCTGCTTGTTTATCATTTCGTTGTTCTAAATATTCCAACACATTCAAAACATTCCTGACGTTGTCACGTAATTGTCTTTTAGGTAAAAACCCTGATTGATCTTCCTGAATAAATTGTTGCAATATTATTTTCAATCTTTCAGCCAAAATCATTGTAAAAATTTTATAGTCATTGTTCAGTAGAGATATTGGCCGATAATTTTTTGTTTTAGTTAAATCTTGGTCCTCTTTAGGTATTAATGTTATATTAGCATTTTTCCAACTATCCGGTATCTTTCCCTCTTGCAAAATAGAATTCATTGTAGACTGTAAAGGTAGCAGGAGTTCTTCCTCCAAACATTTATAATACATTGCAGATAGCCCATCTGGTCCTGGTGCCTTTCCTAATTTAATTTTATTTATAGCTTCAGATATCTCTCTTGACGTAATAGGGCCATTAATAACTTGTCTCTGAAAATCTGTAATTTTAGGCAAATTCTGTTTAAATAAATACTCTTCTATTTTTTCAGATGGAATTTCTTGACACTTATACAATGTTGAGTAATATTGATGAAAAATCTTTTTGATTTTTACATTGTCTGTCAGCGTCTCATCTCCTTCTTGTATCTTTAAAATAATATTTTTTTGACGTTCTTTTCTTAATTTATATGCTAACCATTTCCCAGGTTTATTTGCAAATTCAAAAGTCCTTTGTTTAGCAAAATTTAATTTCCTTTCAATTTCTCTAACTGTCAACATTGATACTTGCTTCTGTAACATTTTAATTTGATTTACAATAGAAACTTTAGCTGGATTCTTTTTCAATTCTTCCTCTTTTTGTTTTATTTCTTCCAAAATTAATTGCATTTTCTGTTGTTTCTTTTTTTTTAATTCAGAATTACATTTAATAAAGTATCCCCTCATAAATGCCTTACTTGTATCCCAAACAATATTTTCACTTGTTCCTTTATGTAAATTATATTCAAAGAACTCCTTTAATTTCTTCTTACATTCTTGTACTACTTTATCATTCTGTAATAAAGATTCATTTAGTCTCCATCTAAATCCAAGATTTTTTTTTTTTAAAGTTAATATCACAGGATTATGGTCCGAAAAAGTTTTTGGTAATATATCCATTTTAAAAATATCCTTCGCTAAAATTTTTGACATCCAAATCATATCAATCCTCGAAAATGTTTTATGTCTTTCTGAAAAATAAGTAAATTCCTTTGCATTATCATTTATATATCTCCAGGTATCCACCAATTCTAGATGTTCCATGAGTTCAAAACAAATCTTCGGTAATTTACCTTGTGTCTCTTTGATATTTTTTTCAGAAAGCCTATCAATTTTTGGTGAGATTACCCCATTCCAGTCACCCATGACACACCAATGCTCATATGAAAACTCTGACAATTTTTCCATAAGTCCTGTATAAAACCTTGTTTTATCTTCATTGGGGGCATAAATACCCACTATCAAAATGTTTGTACCTTGTAAAGTAATTTCAACCCCCACAAATCTACCACTATCGTCCAATAATACCAATTTAGGAAGCAATTGTGGGTTAATATAGAGAACAACTCCATTTTTTTTTTTTGGTCCAGCTGAAATAAATTCTTCACCCAAATTTTTACAAATCAAATATTTAGAATCTTTCTTCTGAATATGAGTTTCTTGTAGACAAATTATATCCAATTTTAATTTTTTCAAATAATGAAACACTTTCTTTCTCTTCTGCGCCGTGTTGGCTCCATTTATATTCCAAGTTAGGTATTTGTAATCCATCGTTAAGCGTGTATTTTAAAATTTGCCTGATGCTCCTTTTGATCCATCATCTTCCTTCCCCTCCTCTGCGTATCCTTGTTGACTTTGTTTCCCAGGAACTGTATCCATATCTTTGAGTTTATCTTCTTCCATATCTTTTGAAGCTTTTCTCAAGAAGTCCCTTGCTTTTTGAACCGTATTCAATCTATATTTCTGTTGTCTGAATGTAAAAATCACTCCTTCTGGAACGTCCCACCTAAATTGAATTTTGCATTGCTTAAGTTTTTCTGTAAGGAAAGCATATTCTTTTCTCTTACGTAAAAGTCTAATAGGAATTTCCTTCATCACCAGTATTTCCTTACCATCAATTTTAAAGGTATATTTAAAGTGTTGCTGTAAAACCATATCTCTGGTCGTTTTCTTTACGAAGTGAACAAGCACATCTCTTGGAATTTTTTTCATTGTTGCATATCTGGAGTTAATTCTATAAACTTTGTCTATTTCAAATTCCATCCTATCTTCATTCAAGTCCAGAAATTTTACTAAAGCATTAACAATTTTGTCTCTAATGTCTTCACCTGTTTCCTCTGGGATTGCACGGAATCTCAAACAATGCTCTTTATTTCTCATTTCAGTCATAGCTAAATAGTCCAAATTTTTTTCTAATTCCAGATTTAGTATATCTGTTCTATTCTCCAAGGTTTGTACCTTTTCTTTAGTATTTTTTGCATCCTCCTTTATTTGCCCAATTGTCCCTTTAATCTCATCCACTTGTGTTTTAATATAGTCTCTTATATCTGTCAATTCAGTTTTCATTTCATTCATTTCCTGTTTCATAGCATTGATCCCTTCCATTATTTTTTTAAACATTTCTGGGGGTATATCCTCTTCCTGTGTATCAATAGAACCTCTTCGCCCCTTGGTTGTTTTTTTAGTTGCCATTTTCAAAAAGAAGCCTTTAATTTCTAATATTAATCACTATTTCAGAACTTAGAGGCAATCTATTTCTTTTCTTTTTTCTCTCCACCGAAAAAAGAGTTAATATTCCAGGCCTATTATTGAAATCCAGCCAGCAGTTCTTATCTGCATCCAAGAATGCAAAACAATTCTGTTGCCAAGACTAAACAGTTATTAGCATATACGAGCAGCGGATTTATCCAAAAAGAAATAGTCCAAAGAGAAAATTAGTCCAAAATATAATAATTGCCTCTCATCCGTTTTTAAACTTTATAACTCCATATTCAAGCCAGCTTTTTGTCGTAAAAAAAGTATATAAGTTGTTTATATTTTCTTTCTTCCTTAATTATATTTAAAAGAGAAAAGGTATGACTCACCCAGGTTTCTCAGTTGCTGATTCATAAACAAATCCCTTTTATTGCAGTAATGTAAGCCGAATGATAAGATTTAGGTAGAAGTGGGCTCGCTGGTTAAGAACGTTTTAAAAAGAAAAAACGCTTCGCTTTATCCCAGTGCAGCTTGCGTGGAATTCCAGACTCCGTCTTCAGCCGATCGGCTTGCCTTCTTATCTCAGGAATTTCCTGATCAATTCCAGCCGCCGACAGCTCAACGAAGTCTTGTGGGAGATCTGATCGGTTCTCCTATACCTTGGAGAACATTTGAGCCAGTCCAAGATTCCTCTTGGCTGGCTTTTAACCTGGAAAAAGCTTCCTCTGAGGCAGAGCTCCCTCAGAGACAACCACCAGCCAGCACCACTTCCCGGAAGTCTTCCCCAAGGTTTTCCTTGTGTACCACGTTAGGATGCAAACATTTTGTGTGACAGTTGTGGGATGAGTCACCATTATGCCTTCTCCCTTGCTATTGCCTCCCCCTTTGTTCATAACTCTGTTTGTCTATTCTTTCATTTTAAGAATAAAGATAGGAAACATGAAAGAGTTGCAAAACTATATCAACAACAAAGTGAAGAAAACACATGAGATATATTGGCAACTGGACTCCTTTATGATCCTGTCCCCAAGGTTCTTCCAGTTTCTCTTTATCAGTACACTACTTAAGTCTTATTGGAAGGTGGATGGGTGCAATTGAGCTGTGGGGGAGAATCAATATTTATTATTATTATTAATTACAGGAGCCCAGAGTCCAAATACATTTTTTTTTAAAAGCATTAAAAAAAAACCATTTTCTTAGCCACTCATTTCAGTGTTGCCAGGAACAGTATCTTTCAGCCATCAAACAGGAATGTTTTTGTTTTTTTTTTTGTTTTTTTTATATAGTTTTTATTCAAATTTTTCCAAAAAACAAACAAAACCAAGTAAGAAAAAACATAACAATACTACAACAAAAAATAAAAATAAAATGGTTGACTTCCGATTTGTCACAGATCAGCTATAAGTATATAATATACATCAAACCTGTCCCTTAATATGTACATACAGAATCCCTTTTCTCCATAAGCTGTCTTAATTAATCATCAAATCCCAGTATCATCATTTTATTTTGATCTTTCGACAAAAAGTCTAAGAGAGGCTTCCAATCCTTAAGGAATGTATCTGTCGATTTTTCTCTAAGTAAACACGTCAATTTATCCATTTCTACTAATGTTTTTGAATTCCTCCTGAAAGTCAGTAATGAGGGAGACAAATGCACCTCACCAGGGAGAGCATTCACAAATGGGGAACTGCCACTGAAGAGACCCTGTCATGGGTCAATGTCAACTGGGCAACCCCCAGTGGCAGCACCACCACCGACACATCCCCTATCATAGGGTTTGAGATGGTTGACACTGGGGAAAGCACTCTTTTAGGTGCTTGGGTCCTAAGCCATTTAGGACTTTATATGCTAGCACTAATACCCAGAGCTTGGAAGATTACTTTTAAAAAGTAATAAATTAGAATTATTGTTACATGGCCCCCAAAAGGAATAAATCATCATTACAATTACAATTACTCTGAAAGGAACTAATTACTTTACCATTATTCAAAAGTAATCACTACAATTACACTTAAGTTACTTTTTTAAAAAATGGAGTGCCTACAAGGTGCTGGCCTTGGCTGCTGCACATCTAGGTAGCCTAAAGCAACATTAAAAAATGAACACATACACACAGAGGGTAGTTGAATACATTTTTTATCCATAAGATTAATAGAATGGTGTAACAGAGTCTCACATGCACCCCCCACGCCCACTCCAGCAATGGTGATACCCCAACACACATATACTTTTTCACTCGAAATCAAATTTTACACTTGAAATGTTGCTTTTACAATACATTCCTGTTATGACTCATCTTTGCTCAAAGAGCACATCAGACAAGGAATGTCTTTCTACAGTCATTATGTTGCCACCAGTACTGAGGAGGCATTCTATTGTGGCGCTTGAAGGAATGTCTGTGTTGTGCTGCAAAAAACACAGCAGCACGCCTTTCAACTAAAACACATTTTGATCAATATGGCAATCCCCTATCAAAGAAAAATGCAAACTTTAGTACTTTACTAGTTGCCTTTGTATTTTTTTTTTGTCAACAGTATAACTTAGAGGTAACTTAATTCTGTACATAGTCACTTAGGAGTAACTCCCACTGAACTCATTGGGTAGACGTTCATGCAGGATTGAACTGTCAGAGGTAGAATTTAAGAGACATAACATTAGTAAACAGAAAATGCACATATCAGAAGTAATCCACAGGAATAAATGTTATTCCTTCTCCTGTAATAAAAAATGTAGCCTTGCACAACATATAGTTAAAGTATGGAATTTGCTACCACAAGAAGCAAACACTGAAGTTGGTTCCAAGTTCCCAGTTCCTTATTTGCTTGAAAGTTCAAAACACTAAAAAAGAAGAAAAGTTCACAGCTACAGCAACTCCAAAGGAAAGTTAACATGTCTCTGAACCCCCAAATATATGTCACAGTACCCCATATATAATGCTGTGATCTGGGGACTCTCCCTGTCCAGAACAATAAATGTATTCAATCAAAATTATCATGCTTCTGAAATGCTCATAAATGCATAATGATGTCATAAAATCATAAAAAATAAGTAACTGGGGGTGCCCACCCCAAAATCTACTCTGGGCCAGGAGAAATCATACACCCCAAGAAAGGGGAGGGTGTCTTCTACGAGATGCCATTGCTTCCTGTCTGACCCAGAGCTTCTGCTGTGCGCAGGCCATGGATAAGGGCATCTGTACACAACCAAAATGGACAAACAATATGTTTTTAACCCTTTTTTTAAAGATGTTTTTAAAGTTGTTTTGTTTTAATGTATTTTAAGGTCTGTTTTTATGATGTTTTGATGTGTTTTTAGCACTTTTGTTTGCCGCCCTGGGCTCCTGCTGGGAGGAAGGGCGGGATATAAATCAAATAATAAAACAAAATAAATAAATAAATAAATAAAAAGATACAGAAAAAATAAGTACCTGGGAATGCCCACTCCTCAATCTGCTCTGGGCCAGGACAAATCATACACCCCAGGAAAGGGTCGGGTGTCCTCTATGAGATGCCAGTGCTTCCCACCTAAGCATCTGCTGGGTGTAGGGCATGAATAACAGCATCTATGCACAACCAAAATGGACAAAAGGATGTGAAAAAAAGTAACTTGGCGTGCCAACCCCACATTCTGATCTGGGCAAGGACAAACCATACACCCCAGCAAAGGGGAGGGTGTCCTCTATGAGATGCCAGTGCGTCTCACCTGGCCCAGAGCATCTGCTGGGCGCAAGGCATGGATAATGGCATGTATTCACAACCAAAAAGGACAAAAACATGCAAAAATAAAATAAGTAACTGCAGTTGCCCACCCCACAATCTGCTGTGGGCCAGAACAAATCATACACCCCAGGACAGGGGAGGGTGCCCGCTATGAGATGCAAGTGCATCCCATCTGGCCCAGAGCTTTTGCTGGGCACAGGGCATAGATTAGGGCATCTACACAACCAAAATGGACAAAAACTGAGCACAGCACACGGATGAGGGCATCAACCAAAATAGATGAAAACATGCAACAAAGGAAGTAACTGCAGGTGCCCACCCCAAACTCTGCTTTGGTCCAGGGCAACTCATACACCCCAGGAAAGGGGAGGGTGCCCTATATGAGATGCCAGTGCTTCTGTTCTGGCTCATAGCTTCTGCTGGGTGCAGGGCATGAATAATGGCATCTATGCACAACTAAAATAGACAAAAATACGCAGAAAAAAAGTAACTGAGGGTGCCCACTCCAGAATCTGCACTGGGCCAGGAGAAATCATTCATCCCAGGAAGTGGGAGGGTGTTCTCTACAAGATGCCAGTACTTCTCACTACTTCCCACCTGGCCCATAGTTTCTGCTCGGTGCAGGGCACTCATAAAGGCATCTGTGCAGAACTAAAATAATGAAGAGTAAGTAGAGAAAAATATGTAATTTGGGGTGACCATTCCAAAATCTGCTGTGGGCCATGAAACATCATTCACCTGAGAAAAGGCGAAAGTGTCTTCAACGAGATGCCACTGCATGCTGCCTGGCATGGATTTTCTGGTGGAAACACAAAATGAATATGTGCATTTATGCACAGCAAGCAATGTAGAACATATATAAGGAACTGTAGATTCCCACCCCAAAACATGCTTTGGGAACTACAAGTCATACATCCATGCATGCGGGAGAGAGTTCCCACCCAGTTCAAAGCTTCTTTTGTATGTATGGAACACATAGGGGCATATATGTATTAGAAAAACAGTGAATTTGTAGAGGAAAGAAAATAAGAAACTGAGGTGCCCATCCTAAAAGATGATTTGAGGCACCACAAATAATACCTCCATGCACCTGGAAGAGTGTGTTCTATGGGATGGCATCCATGCATACTTTAGAGTGTCATCTATTAAATTACATCTTCTTCAAGAAATCGTTGTTTGTTAACCCTGCCATGAGTCCTTCTGTCACCAATATAAATGGCTTTTAAAAATAATAATAATTGATCTATACCAAGGTACATAACAGGGAAGACCAATACAAAAATTAAACTTTAAAATAATCCACATAGATCGTAAGCACTGGCTGTAAGCACTGGAGTATCATAGAGAACACCCTATCATTTTCTGGGGTGTTTGATTTGTCTTGGCCCAGAGCAGATTTTCTGGTGAACACCCGCAGATACTTTTTTTCCTTCACTTTTTGTCTCTTTTGGTTGTGCATAGATGCCCTCATCCATGCCCTGCAACCAGCAGACACTCTGGGCCAGATGGGAAGCAATGGCATCTTGTAGAAGACATCCTCCACTTTCCTGGGGTGTATGATTTGTCCTGGCCCAGAGGAGATTTTGGGGTGGGTACCCCCAGTTATTTATTTGTTTATGCATGCTTTTGTCTATTTTGCTTGTGCATGGATGCCCTCATCCATGCCCTGCAACCAGCAGACACTCTGGGCCAGATGGGAAGCAATGGCATTTCAACGAGAACACCCTTCCCTTTCCTGGGGTGAATTATTTCTCCTAGCACAGGGCAGAGTTTGGGGTGGGCACTTATTTTTTTCCTGCATGCTTTTGTCTTTTTTAGTTGTGCATAGATGCCCTTATCTATGCCCTGCAGCCAGCAGAAGCTCTGGGCCATGTGGGAAGCACTGACATTTCACAGAGGAAACCCTCCCGTTTCCTGGAGTGTATGTTTTGCCTTGGCCCAGAGCAGATTTTGGGGTGGGCACCCCCAGTTACTTATTTTTTTTCTGCATGTTTTTGTCTAGTTTGGTTGTGCATAGATGCCCTCATTCATGCCCTGCATGCAGCAAAAGCCCTGGGCCAGGCAGGATGCATGGGCATCTCGTAGAAGACACCCTCCCCTTTCCTGGAGTGTATGATTTGTCCTGGCCCAGAGTAGATTGTGGGGTAGGCACCCTCAGTTACTTATTTTTTTCTGCATCTTTTTGTCTATTTTGGTTGTTCATAGATGCCTAGGAAAGGGGAGGGTGTCCTCATTGAAATGCCATTGCTTCCTGTCTGGCCCAGAGTGTCTGCTGGGTGCAGGGCATGGATGAGGACATCTATGCACAAGCAAAACAGACAAAAACATGCATAAACAAATAAATAACTGGGGATGCCCACTCCTCAATCTGCTCTGGGCCAGGACAAATCATACACCCCAGGAAAGGGTAGGGTGTCCTCTACGAGATGCCAGTGCTTCCCACCTAAGCATCTGCTGGGTGTAGGGCATGAATAACAGCATCTATGCACAATCAAAATGGACAAAAGGATGTGGAAAAAAGGAAATTGGGATGCTAGATGGGATGCACTGGTATCTCATAGATAACATCCTTCCCCTTCCAGGAGTGTATGATTTGTCCTGGCCGAGAACAGATTGTGTGGTGGGCACCCCCAGTTACTTATTTTTTATGATTTTATGACATCATTATGCATTTATGAACAGTTCAGAATCCTGGTTATTTTGATGCAATAAATTTATTGTTATGCTTGATGGGGAGAGTCTCCAGATCATGGAGATATATGATATGGGGTACCCCAACATATATTCTGGGGTTCAGTGACATGTTAACTTTGGCATGGAGTGGCTACAGCTGTGAACTTTTCTTCTTTTTTTAGTGTTTTTAACTTTTAAGCAAATAAGGAACTGGGAACTAGGAACCAACTTCAGCGTCTTAAGAAACAGTGATGGGCATCAACTTGGATGACTTTAAAAGAGCATTAGATAAATTCATGGAAGATAAAGCTATCAGCGGCACCTAGCAATAACGGCTATGTTCTACTTCCACTGTTAGAGACAGTATGCTTCTGAATATCAGTTGCTGGAACTACAAGTGAGGAGAGTGCTGCTTGTGCACTCTAGTCCTGTTTGTGGGCTTCCCTGTAGGGCATCTGATTGGCTGCTGTGAGAACAGGATGCTGGACTAGATGGGCCAGTGGTTGGATCCAGCAGGCTCTTCTTATGTTCTTGTATGTATTGCAACAAACAACAAAAGTTACTTGTGGGGCCTTACAAATCAGGGATAGCCAACATGGTGGCCTCCAGGTGTTGTAGGACTACAATTTCCATCAACCCTGGTCATTGGTTATGTTGTCTGAGACTGATGGGAGTTGTAGTCACAAACATCTGGAGAGCACTATGTTGACAAACCAATTAGATTAACTACTCCCTTCCCACCTACCGACCTGTTTCAAACATGTCCAGAAAAGTATGTCTCTTAAATTCTACATCTGATTGTGTGGTCCTTTGAGAGGTAAAAATTAATCTGCAATCCTTTATATTTATCCATTTAACTCAATGAGACTTAATTCAGAAGAGGCATATATAGGACTGGACTCCACCAGAATACATTTCAACATTTCAGGGCCTATACTTTATTAATGTTATACCAACTACAGCTACCAGCTGCTGCTTATGTACATATATTGTCTCAGCCAAAGCTACCTCACAGGGTTCTTGCAAAGATAAATGGGGGAGGAAATGGCAGTGGTCATGGCATTCACAAATCAAAAGGGGAAGGGGGCACATACAAGTAATAAGATGTCTGACAGACAGAATGTTAACAGATGAAGCTTTCCCCATAATTGTATTTCCATAGTAGAAATGGCTTACCCCATTTAATTTCTACATGCCCCACAGCTGTTAAATGCACAAAAGCCCTGATCTCCCACAATGCCAACCTAAACCATACAAAGAACTCAAGTTAAAAAAAAGTAACAGAGTTTGGGCAATTTTTTTTAAAAAAAGAACATCTATACACTGTATGAAATACGACATTCTCAGGAAAAAAGATGTGATGAGACAGTAGACATAAAAAAAACAGCCTTGACAAACAGCAACAAAAATACCCTGAGCATGAGCATTTTCACATTTTAAATTTTTACTCATCATTGTTTTTGCTTATTTACTGCCTTGGGCCAGACCCTACTTTTCATGGCATGGCTGTTGTGAAGTTCTAGGGTTGCCAGGTTCAGGGCCAGAGACTGATCCTGTATCTTTAGGAGAAGAGAAAATCAGCCAAGTGCAGGTGTTCTTGCAACACTGTAATGGGAAAAACCACAAGGTGGAATTCTCCCTCCCCCCTGCACAACTTTGAAAGATACAGAAGCCCTCTGCAACCAAGAGTGATGCATCTTTGTACAGCTTGCTGCTGAAACTTTTGCCTGCCCTTTGCTCACCCCAAAGCAGCTGTGAGGAGGCTTTTGGCTCTGCTCCTTGCTCTCTCAGCAGCCCTGCTACTTCTGTGTGGCTAGTGAGCGGCGGTAGATAGCTAGCAGTGGTGGTCTCTCATCTCTCTTCTGGTAAGAGAGGGGAGGGGTGGGAGATAGAGGCCATCGCTCAAGAGCTTTGCACACCAAATCACATGCAACCTCACAAACCTTCTCTCTCTCAGCCAGCAAGCATAGTCTCTCTCACTCAACTAGACCCTGCCCTGCCACAAAGCAAACATTTTATCCTGGGGTGCAAAAAAGTTAAAACACTGCAAATGCAGCAAAGCAGCCAGGGTGGGCTACTCCCTCACAGCAAGTGCAAACGCAGTATATATACACACACACATTGTCATTTCTCACCTCCACAGTTCTTCATGTCCATTCTGCTGCTGCCTCCTTGCCCTCCTTTCTCCCTCCACTCCATTCTTCTCCACCATTTTTTAACAATTGTTTTCTCCATCCCACTCCCATCTCACTCTCCACCTCCTCCCTCATGGCCTCCTAAACACCCACAGAAGCGTGCAGAAGCACATGATTTTCATCCACGAATCAGAGGAGCAGAAGACTTCCCCTGCTCCCTCCCCAATAATGCCCCAAAGTAACACTGGAAACATTACAATTACAGCTTAAAAGTAACAAAAATACTCCTTTTATTACAATTGAAATGTAAAGAAATTACCCACTTGATCCTAAAAAAAGTAATAAATTACATGTAATTTGTTTTTCCTAACGAATTACTTCCAAGATCTGCTAACACCTTGAATTAGGCCCAGTAGGTCACTGGCAGCCAGTGCAGTGCTTTGAGGACCGGTGACACATGGTCCCATCAAGCTGCCTTACTTCAACCTAGCAGCACATTCTGCACTAGTTGATAAATTAAATACTAAAACAGTCTGATAAGATATTTCAGACTAGGGAAGTGTATGTGTAGCAGCTCTAAGCAAATTCTGGAAGAAAAAGGCAAAAACACAGAAACTGCTATGTAAAATATGTGTCCATTTGTGTAGGCCTAAGGATCTTTGTGGGACATCCTAAGTTTTTATAAACCGACAGATATGCATTTGGAAAACAAGTGTACTTTATTTTTGTTTGTAATTTTTATAATATTATTGTTCAAGGAAAAAATTGCAATAGACTATTTTTTTTATAAAACCCCCACAATGTTTACTTATTCAGATGTAAATTCCACAGAGTTCAATGCTCATTCCCAAACATATATGAGATTATAGCCAACCCAAATTCATCCTTCCCCAAAACAATATACAGGCTTTTAAAATTCCCACTGCAGGAAACACAATCTACATATTGACTGCCCACAAGGAAAGGAGATGGAGGGGGGCTTGACAGGATTTTCTGCAATTCTCTATTTGTTTCGGATGTAATAATCATATCTTCCACGTTAAAACCAGCAGTCTTTTTGTATTGTGGCGTTCAAGCAATAATTTGAGAGGTATCCTATAGGGGTCACTCAAGTACCACAAACAGAACTGTATTTCTTCTAGCAGTGTCAGATCATGTTTCTGTAGAATGGGGCAGACCCTTGTGCACACTTTCCCATTGCCTTTTATAAAGAGAACAAAAGTGAGTAAAACAAATTAAAACAAAGCAGTGTTTTAAAAGGTGGATTTAAATTACTTTCAGAGTCTTGATTATACTAAAAGCAGTACAGAATAGAGAGATCAGTTTACCATGCTTTTTAAAAATAATAAATAAATGCAGAACTAGGTTTCTAATCAGATATACTTACTGGTAAAAGGTCATTATTACTCTTGGGCTAAGAATTACTAGGACATTTTGGATTGCAGAAAGGCACCATCATCTTTATGCAGCATTTTAACTTAAGAGTTGACATAATTATCTATGGAGGATTTTTGCTTCTTTCTGGTTTAACCTGGTCAGGGAAGAAAGATTGTGTCCACTGTGTCCTATTGCCACAACGATAATTCGGATTGCCTTCATTGAATTTTAAAAAGCCTTGTACCAGATGTTTCTTTATTTGGATGATTCTATGATTAATATGCTTTATCTCCTAAACAAAATAAAATCCCCACTGCCTTGCGCCTGGCTGCCAGTGCATACATGTTTCTTCTGTAAGTGTACATTCACCTAAGTAGCAGAAAGAAGGTTGTTTTAAAAGCACCTTTTGCAACAGTGTATTATATATTCTTGTGTACTCATTTGGATACAGCTTGCATAAAATGAAAAGCACTTGATGAGCAGCACTTGATGCTATTAATCTGCCCTAAAGTAGAAGGGATTTTGAATTTTACAAAATGTTACAGGCACAGAAGGGACAACTTTGGGCCTAATTATCAAAAAAGGTAGGAGGTTATGATATCAACACTGAATCCCACCACCCAGAAGGCTAAATCCATATCTGAAAAACAAATTGTATTCTCCCCCCCCCATATGTAGGTAGGTAGGTATTAAAGGAAATTAGTATGTCATTTATAGAACTAATACATATGGCAAGGGCTTCCTGTTCAAAACATACATGCAATAACTAGGTTTGTAAAAAGCATCCAATCTATGCATGTTTGTTCTTTTCAGAGAAGAAAGCCAGTTTCAAAAGTTTCAAAAACTTGAATATGTTTTTATTTGTCAAGATGGGGATAGGTACTGTTGGACACTGGAATTTTGACTGTTATTTTAATTATTGTATACTAGATACTATTTTATTTTATGCCGTTAACCACCCTGGGCACACTGAAGGGAGAAAGGGCAAGATATAAATTAATAAATGCATAAATGAATATTTACACCCCCTTTTTAAAAAAAAAAATTACCAGGACCTTGCATGACCAGGGTTGCATTATGAACTTTTGCTTCATCCTTTATGTTTACAGTGTTAAATAGAAAGCCACATCTTAGAATCATCGAATAGTAGAGTTGGAAGGGGCCTATAAGGCCATCAAGTCCAACCCCCTGCTCAATGCAGGAATCCAAATCAAAGCATTCCTGACAGATGGCTGTCCAGCTGCCCCTTGAACGCCTCCAGTGTTGGAGAGCCCACTACCCCTCCTGGTAATTGGTTCCATTGTTGTATGGCTCTAACAGTTAGGAAGTTTTTCTTGATGTCCAGTCAAAATCTGGCTTCCTGCAACTTGAGCCCATTATTCCGTGTCCTGCACTCTGGGACGATCGAGAAGAGATCCCGGCCCTCTACTGTGGGACAACCTTTCATGTATTTGAAGAGTGCTATCATATCTCCCCTCACTCTTCTCTCCTCCAGGCTAAACATGCCCAGTTCTTTCAGTCTCTCCTCATACGGCTTTGTTTCCAGCCCCTTGATCATCTTTGTTGCCCTCCTCTGAACCCGTTCCAGTTTCTCTACATCCTTCTTGAAGTGCGGTGGCCAGACTGGATGCAATATTCAAGATGAGGCCTAACCAGTGCTGAATAGAGGGGAACTAGTACTTCACACGAACTACAAGTTAGATGGGTTGAGAATTCTTCCTTCTTCTTCTTCTTCAAAATAATTAGAAACAACCTCAAATCACAAAATAGTTGATAATTCAATATCATTATCAGCATTGGAAAGTTGCTGGACAAGATGATCAAATACAAAAATGGAAAGAAAAGGAATTCTGTATTTGTGTGTGTGTGTTTTAAAAAAATGAATTTTGGCAGTTGAGCTTCTTGCCTGCATAATAAGATGCTAAACCCTCTTCTTCCATACAACTATGTATTTTGACTCCTGATCAGAATGAAATCCCCACTGCTAGAATATATACATTTGTTCTCTAAGTGTGCCTTTACCTACCTAGCAGAAGAGGGTTGTTCATACTACCCTGCCTTGCCTTGCGTGTACTACTGGTCCGGTTCAGAATATGATTTTTCTCCTTATCAAAATAATCCTATGAGATAGACATGGTCAAGCTCTTCAGTTTTTTTTTTAAAAAAAGAGAGACAGCCAAGAAAGTAAAACTCTTATCAGGCAGATGAAAAATATGTAATAATTTGGTTATATTATGAAAAAACGTTGTTTGTGAGATACATATCTTGCTATGAAAGCGATCTTTTAAATAGTTAACCAATTGCTTGCTAAGTGCTTCTTATACACAACACATACATAAACCCGTCGTGTAACTTTTGCCAATGACATTTTTACTGTCACTTTGGTCTGTAGGACAACTTCATTTAGGGCTCTCCTGTGTTCAACGGTTCACAGTTGTTGTTTTTCTTATCCTTGGGTTTCCAAGAGTGCCTTCCCTGGTATCAACCATCTCAAATCCTGTGACTAGTAGGCAAGGCCTTGTTAGTCAGCCATCACCGAGGACTGCCCAGTTGGTGCTGATCGGTGACAAATCCTTTTCAGTGGTGGCTCCCTGTTTGTGGAATGCCTTCCACAGTGAGGTGTGTCTGTCTCCATCACTATTGACTTTCAGGAGGAATTTGAAAATGTTCCTGTTTACCCAGGCATCTAATGGCTGAAGGGAACTGTTACTGGCAATCTGAACATCACTTATGAAAGAATGTTTTTAACTGTGACTGTACTTTAGAATGTTTTTAATTGTAACTGTGATTTAGAATGTTTCTGTAACTGTGTTTAGGAATGTTTTTAACTGTTTTTAGAATGCTTTTCTTTTTCTTGTTGTTCAATTGTTTTTGTTGATATGTTTGCCACCCTAGTCTCCTTCAGAAGGAAGGGTGTGACAGAAATTCTATTTATTATCATCATCATCATCATCATCATTATAATTATCATCATTATCATCAACAAAAATAGTAATAATAATAATGAAAACACTGTTTCACAACAAACCCTCCAAGAACTCAGACTTTTTGCAATAAGGAAAGTGACAAGAAAATGCATTAGAAAGTGTGGGATAACATTTGCTTGATCAATATCTTCTAAGCTCCCCACAAACAAATCAGAATTAATGCTCAATAAACACCCAGCATCATCTAGCCTCCCCACAAATTTTGTCTAAACAAATCAGTATGTTCAATAAATGGGTCAACTGGAAGTAGCCACTGACTGTCATTCTGGATTGACTGCTCATAAGTAATTCAAAGGGTCTCCTTGTCCTTCCCAATTTTCTCCTACATTGTTTATGGCATTCTTTCAGCCATAAAAGTAGGTCATTGGGACATTGATGGAAGGCTACACAGACTAGGGGAAACAAACTGAAAGTCAACCAGAGTAACTACAAACAATTTGCATTTTGTTCAAAAGCAACATATCAAAAGCCCTTTGTCTACGAAACTATCAGCCTAAAAAGCCAAGAGGGAAAACTAACATCTGGGAAAGGAACAAACTGAAATGATAAGTATTGCCTTATGTGTTCCTTAGTCCATTTCTCTGCTACCAAAGTGAGGCACGCTCCATCTTAGATGAAGCTCCCTATGGGTTGTATGCCCATTTATCTATATCCCTAAAAAGTAGGCTATATTGCTGGGTACAGCTGAGTTCCTAATTCACACCAACTGGAGTATGATTACAAAGCAAACTTTTTGTGCTTTCAGCAGATGTCAGGATCAGCTGATACAGTCCTTGCTGCTTGGAACCACATCTAATAAAATGGGTATTTGCTTAAAAAAATAGGTCATCTTTAATCTCACATCTATTAGACAGGTAGAAGGTCAGCAATGGACCACTGCTATTTCAGGTAAATGGAGGAGGAGATAAAGGAAATAGGCTCGTTTGCCCAACTCAGCTATACATTCTTTCTGCAGTTTTATTTCTGTCTTTCTCTCTCCTAGATTCAGTTGTCACTTCTTTCTGTGTCTTCTGAGGTAATTTATAACATCATCCCAGTGGTGGAAGCTGTGAAAAAGGTGAATTCCATACTAGGGATCATTAGGAAAGAGACTGAAAATAAAACTGTCAGTATCACTAGAAGCTAAAATGATGAAACTGAGGTCATACTTTGGACACATAATGCGAAGACATGATTCATTAGAAAAGATAATAATGCTGGGAAAAACAGAAGGGAGTAGAAAAAGAGGAAGGCCAAACAAGAGATGCATTGATTCCATAAAGGAAACCACAGACCTGACCTTACAAGATCTGAGCAGGGTGGTTCATGACAGATGCTCTTGGAGGTCACTGATTCATAGGGTCGCCATAAGTCGTAGTCGACTTGAAGGCACATAACAACAACATCTTAATGCCTTAATACAAATCTGTGGTGTGGCCACACTTGGAATACTGTGTACAGTTCCAGAGCTGCAAAAGTGCAGAAAAGAATAAACAAAATTATATGGGGGGATGGAACAAGTCCCCTATGAGAAAAAGTTAGAACATTTGGGACTCTTTAGTTTAGAAAAAGGGTGATTAATATTAGATATGACAAGAGGTTTATAAAAGTCTACATGGTGCAGAAAAAGGGTTTTGTGTGTGTGTGTGTGTGTGTGTGTGTGTGTGTGTGTGTGTCCCTCTCTCAACACTTGATCCTGGATTCATCAAATGAAGCTGATGGGAGGAGATTCAGGGCAGACATTACGAAGAATTTCACACACAGCATGTCGTTTAATATGACATTTGCTACCACATGGTGTGGTGACAGCCTCCAAAAGAGGATTAAATAGACTTCCGGGAAGGGTGACTTAGCCTGTGCCTGCTTTTGAGACGGGCTCCTGCCTCAAAAGAAGCTTATTCAGATATATCAGTCAGTTTTTTCTTTTTTTTTGACTGATTAAACTTCTCCCGGGTAGGGAGAAACGAAGAGATTAACCTCAAAGCCTATTTTTGTTGGGACGACCAGATCTCATTAATTTATGGGACGAGGTCCAGCCGACGAAGGTGGGACGGATTTTCAACAGCAAGCTCTATCTGATAAAGCGAACGTTCACCTTATCTTCTAAGAGAGAACGCACTAACAGGCAAGCACCCTTCTTTCTATATTTTTCTTTTACTTGACTTAAATTGTTGCTGTTTAAAAGAGATTTGCCAGATTGATCGGTTTTTGACATCTCACTGGGGAGCCATAACTTCTCTCTGCTACGCACTAATTAATAGCTTATCTCTGTTTTTGTTGCAAAAAGCTGTCCTGGATTTGCATTCTAAAGATATACACAGAAGAGGGATTTCTATTCCAGATTTTTATTTTGAAGAATATTATATTGTCTGAGACTACTCTCTTTTTGGTCTATTTTATTTTGACGAATCTGTTTTCTGACGACTGCCATTAATTGTTTCGATCCTGGGAACTGCATTTTGTTTACTTAACTATGGAGAGATAAGGCTGTCTGCTCTGTTTATACTGTGATGTCACCAAGTTTGGAGTATTAACCCAATTGTTGCTGAAATAAGAAGTGGTTTTCCTATATTTTTCTTTTAAAATGGCAATTAAGAAAGTGGCTGAGAATCTGGAAATAACTATGTTTCAGAAAATAATGGATGAGATTGAGATAACGAAACAAAACCTGCGACAGGGTTGTAAGGAGCTGAAAATTGAATTGAGTAAAATGACGCAGGAGATTAAAGATATAGGGGTCCCTGTGAGAGAGGTGACCCTGGAAGGGGTCCCTGTGAGAGAGGAGACCCCGGAGATTGGAACAAACGTGGAACAGGAAAAAGATTTGGAGTCTATGGACTTTAGAAATAAAATCTATTGTTTGGAACTCAATGTTATCTCTGAAGAAATTAATGAAGATTCTAGAGATAAAGTTATCAATGGCATGGATAATCTTCTGGACTGGAATGATGTGATGGAGCCCAATATAGAGAAAATCTATGGAATTAACTGCAGCCATGTGACAATGGAAAAACTTTTAAGAGATGACCCAGTGTAACCTCAATACTTGATTGCTGTAATGTGTTTTATGTGGGGCTCCCTCACCTATAATAGTTGGAGTTTCTAAAAAAATTTCAAGGGCAGCCCTATGTAAAGCATGTTAGAGTAGTCTAAACTGGAGATCATTAGGGTATGAGTGACCATATCAAGGTCTTGTCAGGAAGTCACAGTTGACAAACTAGCCAATGCACCCCTCAGTATCAACACTGTACATCTAGAAGAGTGCTAGGAGAAGGGGTAGAACAAACAATGAATCTGATGTAAACCCAAGTCAGACGGTCCACTTTCTACCAGTAGTTCTGTTTTGTCTGGATTAAGTTTCAGCGTGTTCAATCTCATCTAGTCCTTCACAGCTGCCAAATAGCAATTCAGCTTTTCAACTTCCTCCATAGGATCAGATAGAAATGAGAGAAAGCACTGGGTGTCATCCCCAGCATTGTGTTTCCCCAACACACTGACTCATGTTTGTGTGCACGTGTGTGTGTTGGTCCATGCAATTACAACTGCATGGAGAGAGCCAGAAAAGGGCTAAACTGTTCCTAGTCCCTGGGAACTAGTGTCACTTTATGCATTCCGGAGAACAAAAAGGATTTTCTTTTATATTTTTGGGGTCTGTAAGTCCTGTCAGCAGCACTGGCTCCCACTGTTCCTAGGATCTCATTTTTATATTTGATTTATTGAATTTATGTGTCACCTGTACAACAACATCTAGGTGACTTTCAATGAAACAAAACATGCAGTATCCCAGTACATTTTTTTAGAAAAATGCATAAATTAAACATTGAAAAACAACAACACCCTTTTTTGTGCACTCATCTGGAAAAAACACCAAACCCCCATCCAAAGTTGTAGCAACTCCAATAAACAATGAGTAGCCACTGACTAAGGGGGAAAATGTTAACATACTAAAAAAAAGTTAATATAGCTAAAAAGCCTTTTGCCTGCCACTGGAAAGATTATAAAGTGGGAGCCAAGCAAGCTTCCCTACAGAGAGCATTCTGCAGGCAAGGGGCCATCACCGAGAAGGCTCTCTCTCTTGCTGCCACCCTCCAAATTTCTGCAGCAGGGGGCACTCTGAGGAGGAGCTCCATAGATGCCCTCAAGATGTGGGTATGTACATATAGGAAGATGCACACCTTCAGGTAATGCAGTCCCAAACCTTGTAGAGCTTTATAGGTTAAAACCAGCACCTGGAAATTCATGGCAAACTAATGCAACCACATACATGATGTCAACCATCATCATCATCATCAAATTTTATTGTACTAGCCATTGGCCCTGACAACATTAAAATACACTCTAATATATACAATAAAAGTGGATAATACTATAATAAAATTAAAATATAAGATTATATAAAACTTTTAATGCAATACAGTAAAACCCAATTTGAGCTAGGATTAACTAAGTACACTCTAAAACCTCTCAGACATGGGATGTCAACCAGTAGAATTAGTGTCAAACAAATTGTTATCCATATGTGTGTTGTATGCATTTAATTTCCTTTGCTCCTCTTCCATTTCCTCCAGTACAAGCTTTGCCATTTCACACTTTCCATAACATTTCCTTCCAGTTCAAAACTTTTGACACATTCAAAGTCCAAGCCTGTACATGTCTATTCAGAAGTAAGCCCCACTGAATTCAGTGGGACTTACTCCAAGGTAATTTGGCATAGAATTTTATGCCTCAGACACCTTTCATACTTCTATACATACAAGTTAGCATAAAACCTGAAATGAGGAAACATAATAAGATCAAGAGAGAGAGATTTCATCCTGCTGTGATGATCCAATATTATTATTTTTACATTCTGTACGTATACTTTTTATAACCTTTTATACATGACTTTTCTCCCTGACTTTTTAGATCTACTGATTCTAATATCCTCCCAGGTATCTATGTGTGGTTTAACAGTCTGCTTCTAGTTACATAGCATCTACCTTTTAGCAACCAGTGCTGCTGGTCTAATTCAAGCTTGGTTATGTTTCTTTATATTCTGAAATATATACTCTTCATAGCACTTAGACCATTTCCTACAAGATAATACATTTACCAGATTAATATCTTTATATTGCTCCAGCCTGTTCTTGAGTGGGATGAGCCCAGCTGCCACACACACACACACCTTTCTTATCTTGTATGAAGGAAATCTCCTAACTTTCAAGCCAATAGGATACTTACAAAAGCAACCACATATGTGTTTTTGTTCCCTGTAATAATGTTTTTTAAAAAAACACCCTCCAATAAGGATGAGTTCAAACTAACTTCTGAAGTTTACACTGATATGCTTTCTGTGCACTATTGACTTCCTACTCATACTGGTATGTGTATTGAAGACAACACTTCAAAAATCCACTTCTAAATGCAGACTTGATTTAAAGAAACTATTAGCTCATAAATGTGTGCTGGAACGTGAAGATCAGCCTTGTTTTGTCTGCTTGGTTCTCTATTACTAGAGAAACATCCTAGCTGTGCTAAGTGGGGAAAAGTTCTGCCTCTCCAACAGACCTCTCTTTCTCTTTCCTTATTGACAGGAAAGTCATGTGCACTATTCTGTTGGCTCTTTAGAAGCATTTTGTATACCAGGTCATAATGGAGACTGTTGATGTTCCTACGCTATACTTCTCACTCCTCCTGGTGCCACTTACATACTTGTGTATGGTATAACTGAGGAATAAAACAGTACATCATTCAGGCAGATGATTTTTAACTGAAAAGCAGCCTTGGGATGTACCATATCTTGAGCAACCAGTGGAGGGGAAAGTGTTGCTTAATCTTTCCCTTCCAGCTCTTTTCCCCACTCTAAATTCAGTGCAGCTGCTTTTCCTCATAGAGGGGGAAAGACTGGGGTGTGAGGAGAGTAGCCAGGAATTTTTCTGAGTAGAAAATAGCCAGTAAGGAAAGAGCTGAGCAAGAAGCAACAGGGAGTTGCTTATGAGAAGAAGCTTGCTCAGAGTGTTTAAAAGATGGTCCTGCAAAGATACAAAAACCGATATAGTATTGGGAATGATGCTGGAGCAGGTGACAGACAAACTTCTATAGCTCATAGCTCATAGTATTGGGTATATAAACCTATACATATAATAAAAATGTAAGGATGTCATCATACTGCAATTTGTTTAGCCATGATGAGAGGCAGTGGATAAGTGGCCCAGACAAGCCACAGAGGGACAGGCAGCAGCAGCTGCTGCTACCCTGCCGTGTTGGCTTCTCTGCCTGCCAGCTCTGGGACCTTTACTCCCAGGCCCCAGATGCCCAGGCTGGCTAGCACTGCTACTGGCCATCTTCTTCCTCCCTGGATGGCCTGGAGATCCACTGCTACTTCTGTCCCTGCATCCCAGGTGTCTGATTAGGATGCAGGAGGAGCAGTACAGTCATAAGGAAGGTGGTCAGAAGTGGGTCTTGTAGGTCCATTGCTGCTTCCACCACATCCCAGAGGGCACACGAGTCAGCAGTATACAGGGTAAGGGATCATACCTCGGGAATGGCAACTGGGCCTGAAGTGACATGCCCAGAGTCCCTAGGCCATTCTTCAGCCTCCTACCCTGGCCTGATCCCTGTGCTGACTAACTGCAAGGCTAGGATGTAACAACCAAAGTGAGCCAAGGAAAACCAGGCCTCTTGCTGTCTGCCACCATCTCATGCAGGCCAGCTTTTCATCCTGCCCAGCTGCTGCCCAATCCAAGGGAAATGGGAGGAGGTGTGAGGGGTGGCAGGGGAGGTAGGGATGGCAAGTGAGCTGGGGCATGGCCCCTAGTAATAGTATATTTCATAATTTCATAGAAACATATTTAAGATGAGTCACTTTTTAGCATTAAAGTCTTATTATTTGTATCACAGTCAGAGGCTACAAAGCTTATATAAAACTTTGGACCTATGACTTCAACAAATTTGTATTTATTAGATCTGGGAATAACAGGTTGTTTTCTATGTTGGGAATGATACAGTCTTTAGTGAAACTTTAGGAGATCTTTAGAAGCTTACACAGCTCCCCAGCGTCCTTGTGATTTGTGTTTTGAACAATTCCTTGGAGGATAGTAGCCAGATTACCCTGGGACTTGTACATGGTAACACCTACTCATAAGTATGAACATTTTGGAATGTTGCAATAAAGGTGTCACATTTTTCTTTCATCCAGCCATTTCTTAAAAGCTCAAGGGAACATCACTTTCAGAACTTGCAAAGTTTTTTTTTGGACTTTTGGTCATTCAGCCAGCTAGAATAATAAACGCATTAACCCCAGGAGCAAAAATATTTAAAGTGCTTCCCTGTTGCTCATGGATTGTTATCTCTTAAACTATTGTATGTATCCTCAAAAATGTCTAGGTGGTGGTTGTCAAATGACTGTCACCCATCCTGCTGAATTCCCAACGTTCAAAAATAGATTAGTTATTTTAGATTTAAAAAATTAAAAAATAAAAAAGAGTGAAACAAATGGGTGGTGTGACTTTATCCTTAAGTACTGCCAGTTATTTCACTTCATGCAAATTCCAGCTAAGTCCTGAAGAAGTTTGTCTGCAGCTGTTGCTGATGCACATTAACAGCTCATCTTAACACATTTTAATGAGTTTTATGTCTAGTTTATGCCATCAGCAAATCCTACGGCAAAGGTTTTTCTGGATTGTATCACTTCAGATGTGAGATTGCACAGAAGGAAGGCAGTATCTAGACTTCCTAGTGTGCTAATTCTGTGGGTCCAACACTGTTGTTAATGAGGGTGAGGGAGCATTAAAAACAGCTGCAACAATAACATAACTCTGCATCCAAAGTCCAAGAAAACCTTCATGTATTGTTCATGCTTTTTTCCTATATGGAAGTGCTTTCCCTGTTTTCAATATGTGACATAGCTTTCATTTCAGCTGTTTGCAGGCTGAGAGCTTTATAAGCGTTTTCTGAAAAACGATTTTGCATGCAGTTGTCATTCTGGGATGGGTCCTTTAAACAGAATATACACTAAGTGAAATCTTAGAGCTCAAGCGAAGTTCCTTCTCTTATTTTTTTCCCCCACTGCTGTTCTTTTTCTCCTCATTATGTGTCAGCCACTGCCTAGCAATATTTGGAAGGATGGGGCAGGACACAGAGCTGTTTCCAGAAATGCTGCCAATATCATTCCATAGCAACTTGGATTCACAGGCCAACTTCTCATTGTCTGAAGAGGCATACATCATCCCTTTGACACAGTCCAGTAACTTTGATATGTACAACCACTGTCCTTTCTCTCAATGTGTGACCTGACAGGTAGCAGGTAAATCACTGGTCAACAGCATAACACAGCCAGTAACACAAAATGATACACAACAAAACTGATTTCTCAATAAGTTAATCAAAACAATTCCATAATTGCCAATGTAAAATTAACTCTGGGTGATAATTAATATTCTTGCAAAGCTTTAAACTAGTTGAGTTAGAATGATTGGTTCAGCTTTGTTAATTTATCTCAATAAGAGATTTCATAATATTCTATAGCTTTGATGAATTCATTTATTTAACTTGTCAGTATTAATAGCACCAGTTAGGATAAAGATGTTATGATGCATTGTAGGAACAAACTGGTCTTGAACAGCATTTTTATCTTTAATTTCTCTGTTCTTCATTAGTTCTCTTCATTAATTTTCTATTTAATTATCATCTTTTGTTAGAAGGCTAGAGAAAGCACTTCTTGTCATTGATAGTTTCCCTAACCTTTTAGATGGATACTGTCTATCTAGGAGATCTCATTACCATTGCTCACAGGAAAGAGGTGGAAAAATTCAGATTGTAGCACCCTTTGATAAAGTCTCATTTTTATTTTTTAAACTGTTGCTAAACTTTGTGCCACATATGTGGCACATGGTCTGGTTGGGCACTGGCCCAAGGAGCCAGGATTTCACACAGGGTCCAGGGGGCCCTCCCAGGATAAGCACAGGCTAGTAGTAGGCAGCCCCACAGCAACAAATTCTGTCCTGCTCAGCTGCTGTGCAAAGATAAGTGGCAGGCCAGTTGCTAAGGAGCTGCCCCAGTGTGTCCTGAGTTTCAGGCATGGGAGGAGGGGCAGGGCTTATGGGCCTGTAGCAGCAGAAGCAAGGCAATGCTGAGGGGAGGAATGTCTACTCAGAAGTAATCCCTGTTGAATTAAGAAGGGCTTCCTCCCAGGTAAATGTAGTTAGAATTGCAGCCTAAGGGTGCAGTCCAATACATGTCTACTCTGAAGTAAGCTCCATTGGGTTTAATGAGGCTTACTTCCAGGTAAGTGTGTATTGGATTGCAGCCTAAGGGTGAGATGCAGAGCTTGGAAGGAAGGAAAGATGGCTTTCCTAGTTTTCTTAGGCTGCAAGCCAATAATGTCTACTCAGAAGTAAGCTCCATTGGATTCAGTGGGACTTATTCCCAGGTAACTGTACATTGGATTGCAGCCTTAATTACATAATAATTATTGCTTCCCCACCCTCTCGTTCCCTTCACCCCATCTGATAGTGGCTGTGTGTGTGTAAGACCTTTCCTCTCCTTTTTACAGACAAGCTTCCATTGTTCAGGTCTGTTCTGGGACTTTTGTATATGAATTCTTTCTCTTCCCCACCTCCCCACCATCCCAGTTGTAGCTGGGAAGCTCTTATTATTATTTTCATTTATATCCTGCTTTTTATATAAGGAGCTGAAAGATGGTACTTCCCCTCCCCATTTTATCCTCTCAACATCCCTGTGAGGTAGGTTAGACCTACAGACAGTTACAGGCCCAAGCCAGTAAGCTTCATGGCTGAACAGATCTGGTGGGAGGTCCTAGTTATCATTTGTCTCTTTAACTTGGAAACATGTACATTTGTAATGCCTGATGGTAACATGGTACGTTCAGAGACTAATAGTTTGTCCCTAGAAAGGCCCCTTTTTTCAGTCCTTCATACAAAGTCCTATATTAGTATACTAATAGCATTAAATCTTTATCAGTGCTGTGTGTTTATTCTGTGCTATGTGTAAATGTCTTATTAGACATTTTTATGAGGGTTTCTGATGTTGGAGTATTATGTTGCATCTGTGTTTATATGGGTCTTCAGTATCTGAAAGTTTTATTTTCTCTGCATGTAAGCCCTGTGATGTGGAAGTATCCTTTAGTGTCATTTTTGTACACTATACACACTTCTTAACATATAAGTAAATTGTAGCTAAATTTTGTGAATGCCTTTTTTTGAGAAATGGAATTTTAACTCTTAGCCTTTCATCTACTGTCCTTGGCGTGCCTTGGTGCTCTGATACAATAGTGCCACGTGGCAATAAGGGGTTCTAAGATTAATTCTAGAATGCCTCCTGATAGCACAGTTAAGTATGTTGTGAGTGCAGGGAAAGGGCCTTGCATACATCTGCCTTGCATGCAGAGTGTCCCTCAAGTTCAGTCCCCATTGACATCTCCAGGTAGGAGAGGTGCTATCGGGGACTGAACCCAAGAGACCTTTGGGGAGAGACTCTGGAGAGCTGCTGCCAGTCAGTGTAGACAGTACTGGGCTAGATGGACCAATGGTCTGACCAGTATAAGGTCACTTTCTATGCGAGAGGAAAATCCTGATAGGGAACTGAAATGTTTATCCATCATTATTAAATATGGTTTTCTTGAGAATCACTTTTCTTGTTTGTTGCAAAACACCACTTTGACTTACCTTACATTCATCCAGGTGTTTGAAAAATTTCAAAATAAAACTCAATTGTCGTGTTGTGCAATCCTGTACATGCTGGACACAAAAGTAACCTGCATTGAGTTCGATGGGACTTATCAGGTAAGTTGATACCAGATTTCTGCCTAAGCTTATATGCATGCAAAAGAGTGAACCATGTACAAAGTTGGGGTTTTCCTTTGATGTGCCTTTTCTTTGCAGCAAGTTGCACAACTGATAAGGCAAACTGCACTTTGGTTTTATTTCTTAAAATCTACAGTTTTAATTTTACTTTTTAGTTTCAATGTTTTTCAAAAATAAAGTTAGCTTTCTTTTTTAAATGTGGCCTGAACCTTAAATAAACCTCTGGTTCTTCAGCATTTTTCTATTTCTGAAAGTATGCTGAGGATGTTTGGCTGTCTATGGCCCACAGTTACCAATGGTTATGATTTTTTCCTAATTGATACATATCAACAGTACTTAAGTATGTAATTTGATTTATCATCATCATCATCATTAAGATTTATATCCGCTCTTCTTCCCAGTAGGAGCCCAGGGCAGCATTATCATTAATACAGGATATGTTCTCACATTCTAGTAGAACCACCTTAATTCACATAAAGTTACATTTTTAAGTACAATGTATGAACAATCAAAGATACCCATGTTTGCCAGGCACATCAGGCAATTTAAAGGGTTTAGGTGCTGATTTATAGATGGTTAAAAAGAGTAAAATGGACATTATTCAAACATATTTGCACTTCTTATCTATATTATTAATGTCCTTTCGTTTTATTACATAGATGTGACTTCATAGTGAATAATGTTTAATGGAAATGAAATTGAGGGGGGAAATGATTTAATAAAGGTCAACTTTTATTTGTTTGATGGCCTATATATTAAAACCAAGCTTCTATGATAATTACCCTCTCTTTATGACACTATTTTAACCAGGCTTCATTTATGGATGGTTGTTTCATGAATGATTACTTACACAAATTGTGTTTTTATTTATAATTCCTAAAGCGCATTGTGTATTGACACCTTACTTTCTGTAAATACTCCATTGACTTTTTAAAGCTTTTTTCTTAATGAATTTTTATATTATATATTAATATATTTATATATTTATATATTAATACATTTTGATGTATGTGTAATATAGAAAGCAAGATCAGTGGGTTCTTCAAAGACTCTTTTATTAGTCAATGTTAAAAATTGGGTTATTATCATTGTAGTAATAATACCCAGGGAAAAACAAAAACGGGGGGGGAAGAGTAATAAGGTTTTAGATGTTTGGAAATATGTTTTAGTAGAAGCAGTTCTGCACTACAGATTGATTTGTTACAGCCAATTTGCCAATAAGCAAATTGCATATTCCTCATGCTGCAGCCATCTCTTGTATGTGGCCTTGATAATCCTTCTCTATCCTTGCAGCATGGACCATAATTCTGGTGATGTATGTTATCTGTAAAAAGATTAGCACACTGGAGGAATCTGCATTAAACCCCCCCTCAATAGAAAAACAAAATTACTGAATCAATTCAGTTTTGTGTTTTAGGTTCAAATATATCCCAAGAAAGCCATAAACATAAAATGCTTGGGTGATAAAATTAAGCATGACATCATTTGCAAGTTTAAAAAAAGTCTTATTGAGAAATTTTGCATTTTCAGTAAACAATACTGTATTGAAGCAAGGAACTCATCCGGGTCAGTAATATCCCACAATGTACATAACACCTACAAGAACAGTATTTGGGGTCTAATTGACCCCATAGTTATTTAAAACATAAAACAATTAACATATGTATAATATAATTACAGCAGTTACAGAAGTATAAGAGTGCAATAATAATGACCTGTGAATTGCATATCATAGAACTTGAACCCATAGCACATGATATCCAAGCAGCATAAGAACAATCACCAAATTAACAACAGCATGAGTTGGACAGACAAAATGGTTACATGAAACACATTACTGCTGTGATTTCCTGTCATCGCCAACAGAGAGGACATAAGAAGAGCCTGTGTGATCAGGCAAATGGGATCAGCCAGATGACTATGGGAAATCCTAAAGCAGGGCCTAAGTGCAACAGCACTCTCCCCACTTTTGATTTACAGCTGCCCTCTTCTCTGGGTGTCAATAGCAGGTCCTACCAATTTCGAAGCTGTGTCTCACAGGGTTGCCAGGTCAGAAGCATCTGAAACCCTGAGATTTTGGGGGCAGGTCCAAGTGATGTCATGGGGCAGGTCCAAGTGATGTTACAGGGTGGGTCCAAATGATGTCATTAAGCATGACACATTAAGCATCAACCACAGTTGCTTGGCGCATACAATTCATACAAAAACATTTATCTGATTGGAAATTAAGATAGAAATCTTAGCTAAAAGATGGAAACTGGGTAGGGAATATTTAATCTAGCCAATTCGCTTCTGGCAGAAAGGGTTCAAGTGCCCTCAGGCTAGGCCAGGCCAGTCACCAGAAGGCCATTGTAGAAAGAAAGGAGCCTAGTGTTTTGGAGATGTTAGATGGGAGCACTCAGGAGTATAGATGGATGCCCCCGAAGAGCTGCAATTCTAAACGCACTTACTAAGGGACTAAGCCCCATAGAACTCAACAGGACTTACTTCTCAGTAGATATGGTTTAGATTGTGTTGTTGGTAAAGCCTGACAAGGGATCCTCTGCAAAGATATCCATATTCAAGTAGGGTTGGCAACCCCCTGCCTGGAATGCCCTGCCCCTACCTTTTAACATCCAAATTTTGTTACAGATTTGACCCTTCACTTCAGAAAGAGGTCTGAGTAACGAGTAAGAAGATTCTCTACCCTTTTCTGTCTCGCCTGTGGGCTGCTATAAACTCACTTTATCAGCTAACCCAATTCAAGTGAATATAAGTGACAGAGAGAAAGCACACTTGATTTGGTCTACCTTCATAGGAAGCAGCTTGGGAACAACAATTGCAGCCACGCTGCCCAGTATGTGAATTCTCTTTTACCACTATTGCACAAGAAACAAACAACAAGGTGCATCATCAGTGGGTTTAAGAAGGTTGAACGGAGGGCATGGAACCACTGTTGTTGCTGCTATGGATGAAAGGGAGTGAGGATAAAGGTAAATGAAATGCAAACAGAAAAAGAAAAACAAAAGACAGTGATGATTTCTTAAATGCAATACCATACCAACCACAACAAGATTCCTATGAGTAAGGCAGAAAACTAAGCATCTCACAACCAGTCAGGATTCCTACCAAAAACCAAAAATATGAACAATGAAGAAATATTTCTAAAAGCATGAGTATCAAATATATTTATTATTTATACAAACTGTAAATATATTTATAGTGCAATCCTACGTTTATTTATTCAGAAGCAAGTCCCAATGTATCCAGTGGGGCTTACTCAAACAGGAACAGAACTGCAAACTCAAGTGATAAGCAACTTCATTCACACAACCCAAAATTCAGAATCATGCCACTTTAAGCTGTTTTGCAACTGTTCATACTTGTTTTTATGGTTATTGGATTTTAAAGAGATTTATTCTTATTGTGAGCTGCCTTAGTTTCCAGACTGTAACCCTACCTCACAGGGTTTTTGGAAAATTCCCATACACACACACACACACACACACTCTGGAGATATAAAAATACATACACCCCATATAATCGGCTATTGTCAAAACCAGTTGATCATTGCAGAACATTTTAAAAAATAAAATCAGTATTAGTTTCCTACATAATAAAAACAGTGTTACCTAAGTAAGCCCTGTCCAAGTGCTTTAAAAATAGGATTGGAGGGGAAGAGAAAGATATACAACACAAACACAGTTCTTTCCAATGTTCACTCAAAAGTCCCATCAATTTACAGAACAATCCTAACCATGTCTACTCAAAAGGAAGTCCTACTGAATTCAATGGGGTTTACTCTGGGTATGTTTACTCTGGAAAAGCAAGTACTGCATTAAAGCTTCAATTTGGGAAGTTTGCAAAACACTACCCTCTTCAAAATTTAAACTTGTCTGACTCCTACACACAAGAGAGAAAAAGACTGAAAGCTTACTTATTCAATCTGTGAGATATTCAGAAAAGCAGGAAAAAGCACATTTTCTGAGCCTTGGGCAAGTCACTGCCTCTCAGCCTCAAAGGGAGGCAATGATTACCGCATACCATGAAAACGCTGTTCATAGGGTCGCCATAAGTCGGAATCAACTTGAAGGCAGACAATTCAATTTGACTCTACATTTTTGGCTCTGTAATTCCTTATCAATCACAACTCTGATTTTTTATTGACTAAAAACCTGAAAGGGCAGGGATTAGAGCAGAACTTAGAGCAACTAAGAAGTTGTGGGGGGCTGACGTTTTGGTGTATATCTACCAGACCACCTAGAAACTTAATTTTTTAAAAAAATGAAAGTTGAAAGTCCAGAGATTAAGGTGAGTCACCCGGAGACCTGGAGGGGACCCCCAAAAAGCAGAGTCTCCGGCTGAAAAATGGAGGTCTGGTAACCGTAGTGTCTCTACTAGGCAGTCACATCTATTAAGATGTTCACAGCATCATGGGCTGTTGAGCTTACAACAATCATGTGATGATGCATTTGAAAATGCATGTGGACACCTTGAAAATACAGTCAAATGTAGCCCAATCATCAGTTACAGAACCGGGGCTTATCTGGCTCCAGAGTATCCCATTTGGTAACCGATTCAGGTCCAAACAGAGACCAGAACACTAATGCAGATTTAGAATTCACTAACAGGCAAAAAACCTTGCGGTTTAAGAACGTACCTATAGCCCACAGATATTTCTATCAAACTTTAAAAAGCACCTGGGAAGCAGGAGACCTGACCTCCGCTCTGAGATATTGGACTGCCCTACAAATTTGTCAGAATGCAAACACAATTTGGGTTGGTCTTTCACAGTCCAATCCACTTGCTGTGTAGCTTGCAAGAATTTGGTAACATGTGCCTCTGAGCATATGGTGAATGGTGGCAACACCTGCAGTGAGCCCAAATAATAGAAAGAAGACGTGCTGTGCTGAACTTGTTTTAGCAGGGAGGAAGCAACATTATTAAGACAGTTGATATAGTTCAGAGGGTCACTTTAAATATGTCTGATTTACTTTGCAATTTTAGTGAAGTTTCCTATAGATCAGGCCTGGTTAGTACTTGGATGGGAGACCACCAGGGAATACCAGGTGCTATAGGCTGAGAGAAAGGCAATGGTAAACTACCTCTGAATAGCTCTTACCATGAAAACCCTATGAATATATTCAAAAGATTCATAGGGTTGCCATAAGTCGTAATCGACTTGCAGGCATATAACAACAACATAAGCATAGGTTTGTACTAGCACCACTCTTAGTCTTTTTATAATAAGAATGCTATCAGCCTTGGATTTGTTGTCTGAAAAAAGGAAAATTACTGCCCTTTCTTTCCTTAGTATTTAACTGTCGAATCTTTTTTGAAAAGCAAAAGTGCTGCTATTGACATATCTAGATAGCTAGTCAAGGAATTCCAGGGTGATTTCTGGACTGTTTTTTCCTCCAGCATGAGAACAAAAGACAGGTTTTCCTTAATAATTCCCTGGCTAGTGGCATATTGGTGAAAAAGTTATCAGTTGTTACAGCTTGTCAAGAACCTTGTGAATGTGTAGTTAGTTTCTCAGTTATATTCTGGTCTTAATTTTGAGCTGCTAGAACATCGTCTGAAAAAACTTTTTTTCATTTTGGAATCACAAAACAGCTACAGTTCTAAGCCATACTTTGAGGATTTGGATGATATACTGCCTTATTGGGCATCTTCCACTGAATGGCAGACATTGTCCATCAGATGCAATGTTCTCAAATGGCACAAAGCACCATGAAATAGCATTGCAATTGGGGTCAAAATGACCCAAAAACCATGATGGGGGGAAGAAAACAGTTTTGGTGGGTAAAGAAAAAATGTTTTAAAAATTCACGCTTGTAAAGAGGCTTCGTAAATTTCTCATCCCCTAATACCATTTAAAGTGATGCTAAGAAAAGGGAGTAATTTGCATATTATGCAAATATTATCCTTCCACACTCTTACAATCATTTCTCACATGAACAGATTCAGATCTAAGTATCTACAGACATGAAGGGTAACTGAAATATTAAACAGGATGTTTATAAGGTCACTGATGTGCATAGTTTTCTCGGTTATCTCAGTTATTCCAAAAGTAGTAAGTTAACCACAAAAGTTGTAAGAATAAAAACATAGAATTTTCACTAGATGTTAGAGTGGGGCCCCTGAGACACCACATGGCAATTAAAAAGTCATCATCTACATTTATTTGTACGTATATCTCTTGCATGCCAAAATGGCTTTTACGTGCTTTTTGAGCATCCATCTTGCAAGCAGGAGGCCCAGGTTCAATCCCTGTCATCTCCAGGTAGGGCTGGGAGAGCTGCTGTCAGTCTGTGTAGACAATACTGAGCTAGATGGATACTTGGTATAAGATAAATACTTGGTATAAGGCAACTTTTTACAAACATAAAATACAAAATTCATACATAATTAAATCACACAGTAAAACAATTCATCAAAAACATTAAAAGCCCCCGTATTTAAAAAATACACTAAAACACTAAATACACTAAAAGCATAACTTTTGAAACAGTTAAAAGAGCTGTTAAAACAGCTGGATCGGGAAGTTCAAGTTCAGAGGAATGCTTGCCTAAACAGGTGTATCTTCAAGAGCTAGCAGAATGTCAATAGGGATTGGGCTTCTCATATTTCAGAAGGGAGGGCATTCCACAACACTGGTCCCACCAGTGAAAAAAACCATCTCTGTGTTACCACAAGCAGATAATCATGTTGTGGCGAAATTAGCCAGGTTCCATTTGCTGATCTTAATGCCATTACCGGGCAGTAGCGGAGAAAACAGTTTTTCAGGTAATAATAATTAAGGAATATCTGGATAATGAAATTGTGGAAGACTAATCCAAAGGTTTAATAAAAATTATTTTTGCTCCAGTGGTGCAATCAATTGTACCCTTGCAACACAGGGTACACAAAATGTAAAATGGCATTGGGCTATATTTATATAAGATACATTTTAAAGTAACATTTAGCTTGCTTGTTACTGCATGTAGCTAAGGCTCCCAATCTATATTCATGTACCTGTAGACATACCTAGGTATGCATAGGATGTATTTAACAGTAAGTTAGGTGTGATATGAGCTTCTTAAGTCATTCTTCTTGCTAGTATATCACACATGTTACTCCTATCAGAAAGGAAGAGGTTGTGTCTCCTATTTCTATGGCATTTTTTTGGCCCTTATTTGTCAATACCTCTTACATGTGCAGAATTATACTCTCCTAATACACTATTTGCATAAGTCTCCTAACTCCTGACCTAAAGGGTTGGAATCCAACAAAACTGTCCCATTTGTGCAAAAACCTCCCCTTGGGCAACAGAATGTGCCCTCTGTCTCACCTGCACCCACATGCCCCCCCCAAATCTTTTCTGAGGTTTCCCTCAACCCTCTCAAGCAGATTTGGGAGAGGGAGCAAGGGCCACACAGGAAGAGAAAGTTCCTTTGCACAAATCAAAGTCCTTGCATGAACATGGCCTCATTGAATACAACCCATACCTCTTAATCAGTTTAGGATGCTTGAGACTTCTTTATAAAATAAAAATGAAAAGAGGGTGTTTTCTTCAGTACTACTGTGGCCTTAGTTGAGCTAACTGGAACTTCCCCCCAGTTTCAAATTTACCATTCTTGGGCAAGGCGATTGAGCGGGTGGTGGCAAAGCAATTGCAAGCGCACTTGGAGGAAGCAGATTATCTGGACCCATCTCAATCGGGCTTCAGGCCTGGATATGGGACTGAAACAGCCTTGGTTGCCTTGGTGGATGATATGAGGAGGGCATGGGATAGAGGCGAATGCACCTTCCTTGTCCTCCTTGATCTCTCAGCGGCTTTTGATACCGTTGACCATGCTATCCTCTTGGACCGCCTACAGAGGTTAGGCGTAGGGGGCACTGTATTGCAGTGGTTCCACTCCTTCCTCTCTGGTAGGTACCAAAGAGTAGCATTGGAGGAGGTGTCGGATCCTTGGCCTCTCACTTGTGGGGTGCCACAGGGTTCCATCCTCTCTCCAATGCTGTTTAACATCTATATAAAGCCGCTGGGGGCAATCATGAGGAGTTTTGGGCTGTGGTGTCATCAATATGCGGATGACACGCAGCTCTATCTCTCATTTAAATCTTCACCAAGGTTGGCTGTAGGAACCCTGTCCAAGTGCCTGAAGTCGGTGAGTGGCTGGATGGGAAGGAATAAGCTGAAGCTGAATCCAGACAAAACCAAGGTACTGTGTGTGGGAGACAAGGGAGGGTTAGGGGATATTGACCTGGTGCTCAATGGGGTACATTTGCCCCTGAAAGACCAGGTCCACAGCCTGGGGGTCATCCTTGATTCCCAGCTGTCCATGGAGGCTCAGGTTTCGGCTGTGAGCCGGGCGGCGCTGTATCAACTCCATCTGATACGGAGGCTGCGCCCCTACCTTCCCAACTATCTGTTCCCACCAGTAGTACATGCCCTGGTCACCTCTCACCTAGACTACTGTAATGCGCTCTATGTGGGGTTACCCTTGAAAATGGTCCGGAAGTTGCAACTGGTACAGAACGCAGCGGCTCATCTGATTAAAGGCAGCAGCCGGCAGGATCACATCACCCCAGTGCTAAAAGAGTTGCACTGGTTACCGGTTGCTTACTGAGCCCAATTCAAGGTGTTGGTTCTGACCTTTAAATCCCTATACGGTTTCGGACCAGTCTATCTAAAGGAGCGCCTCCAGCATCGTCAGGGATGCCGCTCAACAAGATCAGCCTCAGAAGACCTTCTCTCGATCCCACCGGTTAAAACAGCCAGACTGGTGAGGACCAGACAGAGGGCCTTCTCAGTAGTGGCCCCCACCCTGTGGAATTCTCTCCCAAATGATCTCTGCCATGCCCCTTCAATGATGAGCTTCCGCCGGACTTTAAAGACCTGGTTTTTCAGACAAGCCTTTGGATTGGGTTAAGTTTTTACTGTCGGTTTTTTATATTTTAATATTGTAATGTGTAATGTATTTTACTTGTACGTCGCCCAGAGTGGCTAGACAACCAGCCAGATGGGCGACTAATAAATATAATATAATAATAATAATAGCCTAACTCAGAAGTAGAGATGAAGAAGTAGAGATGAGAACTAACAAACTGAGACTCAATCCTGACAAGACTGAGATGCTGTTGGTGGATGGTTTCTCTGATCGGATGGTGGATATATACCCTGTCCTGGATGGGGTTACACTCCCCCTAAAGGAACAGGTGCGTAGTCTGGGAGTCATCTTAGACTCTTCCCTCACACTTGAGGCTCATGTAGCCTCGGTGGCCCGGAATGCGTTCTACCAACTTCGGTTGGTAGCCGAGCTACGTCCCTATCTGAGTAAGGAGGACCTCACATCAGTGGTACATGCTATGGTAACCTCGCGTCTGGACTACTGCAATGCGCTTTACGTAGGGCTACCTTTGAAGACGATTTGGAAGCTACAGCTAGTGCAAAATGCAGCGGCCAGACTGCTAACAAGAACTAA
Source organism: Rhineura floridana (assembly GCF_030035675.1). Taxonomy (NCBI): domain Eukaryota; kingdom Metazoa; phylum Chordata; class Lepidosauria; order Squamata; family Rhineuridae; genus Rhineura; species Rhineura floridana. The sequence goes on from NC_084481.1 coordinate 66,926,191, forward strand.
GCGGTCTGAGCATATAACACCTGTGCTAGCCCGTTTGCACTGGCTTCCAATATGCTTCCGGGCCAGATTCAAAGTGTTGGTACTTACCTATAAAGCCTTATACGGCGTGGGACCACGATATCTGTCGGAATGCCTCCCCCGATATGAACCGGCCCGTACACTACGGTCTACTACGAAGGCCCTCCTCCGGGTTCCGACTCATAGGGAAGCCCGGAGAGTGGTGACAAGATCTAGGGCCTTCTCAGTGGTGGCCCCCGAACTATGGAATGGTCTCCCCGAGGAGGTGCGCCTGGCACCGACACTATCATCTTTTCGGCGCCAGGTTAAAACCTTTCTCTTCTCTGAGGCATTTTAATTCCTGTTAATTCTAAATTATTATATTTTGATTTTAGACTGTACAGTTTTTGTACAGTTTTGTATTGTGATATACTGTATTGTGATATTTTTATTGTATTTTTAATGTTCACCGCCCAGAGAGCTGTTGCTAGTCGGGCGGTATATAAGCTTAATTAATTAATTAAATAAATAAATAAAGTAGCTGGGTGAATGAGTGTGTATTCAAGTCAATGGAACTGGGGAGTAGAGTGTCTCTGTCATAATTGTGCATCATTATATTTCATGATGACAGCCAGTGTGGTGTAGCGGTTAAGGTGCTGGGAGACCAGGGTTCGAATCCCCACACAGCCATGAAGCTCACTGGGTGACCTTGGACCAGTCACTGCCTCTCAGCCTCAAAGGAAGGCAATGGTAAACCCCCTCTGAATATCACTTACCATGAACACCGTATTCATAGGGTCGCCATAAGTTGGAATCGACTTGGAGGCAGTACATTTACATTTTATATTTCATGATATCCAAGGTTTATCATTAAAACAAAAGAAATGGCAGTCTTGACTATATTTTAATCTCAAGGTGGTGTACAATGATACCATAAAATACAAAGCAAATATAATCAAAATCATTAAAATAAATGATCAGGCAGACAGTAAAAAATATCCCATAATGACTGGCATCAGCAGGCAGCAACAGCCAGGGTAAAAAGAAAAAGTTTTCAGCATGTGCTGAAATTGTGTCACTGTTGCACCACTGGGGGAGGAAAACCTTTCCAGAGAGTGGGTGCCACCACAGTAAAGGCTCTCTTCCCTGTTGTCTAAAGGCTGTGGCACAACAAGGAGGGCCTCTGTAGATGTTCTTAGTAACCAGTCAGGTTGGTCTGGCTTTCTCTCAGACAATCTGGTCCCAAGTTGTTCAGGGCCTTGTAGGTTAATACCAACACCTTAAACAAATCAGCAGCCAGTGGTGCTGCATGTCATGGCTAGGCACATCACTCAGTTAACTAAACTGCTGCATTCTGTGCTTGCTGCAGGTTCCAAACTAATGTTAAGGGCAGCCCCATATAGAGGCATTTCAATAAGCGACTCTCAAGGTCACCAGTGTGTGGGACACTGTAGCAAGTTGCCTCTTGCTACATAAACCATACTGAAGAATATGTATGATTCGGCCTCTTATATAAAACATCTTAAATTATACTGCAGCAGTAACTCACCTGCTGGGAGGTCAGAGAAGCATCTCTCCACCACCACATCATCTGCAACTGTTACTGCCTCAAGCCTGAATATGTGATCTTGTAACTTATTGCTATGTAGAGCCCTTCAGAGGCACAATGTATGTGGCAAAATGCACCAAACTTCCAGCTCCCAAGTCAGAGTAGCCCCCAAAATGCACGATTAGGTCATTCCTGCTATAAATGTTTGACCACAGTCCAAACTGCCTAACTCCCATTTCAACTCCCATTGAGTTAAGTAGCAAAATTAGGCATGCATTTAAAGCAATCACATTGAAATCAATGGGATTGTGGCTAGTCTGCTAACCTAGACTGGGTTGTGTTTACAGCATAGCTCCAGGATGGTCTGTGGCTTTGCTAAGGACTGAAGTACTGCACACACACACCCAGCATGGCTGGATGATTCTACTCTATTGTCAACTGCCCCCCTTGCAAACACAGCAATGGTGGTATAACACTGTACTGAAAAAGGTTTTGCTTAAAGCATAATGGGAATGCTTAAGAGGCATAATGGGACTGGAATAGGCCTGGTCTGGGAACACACTATGAAGCATTCTAAAGGCATGTCACATGCTGCAGAGCCACCTACTTCAGCACTACTTATTTTCAGTACCTACCTGATGTTACTAACCTGCTTTGATGGGATTGCAACTGATATGGAATATAGGGCTTATCCACATGGGAGCATTTCTTTGTAGCAAATACACTGCTTTTACTGTCCTAATAAATTTGCAAGGTTCACACTTTCTGCTCAATGTAGCTTCTAATCTGTTGTTTTTCATTCACACAAGTAGGCATACCTCTGGAAAGGATTAGTGTCACTGTTTCCTTGTGGCCCTGCCCTCTAATTTTACATTTTTTACTCCCTCCGGTTGCTCAGTTGCTGGGCATGTGCAAATATTTTTGACCTGCGCAGTATTTCCACTCCCTTCTGCCCCCACCACTTCCTGAAGTTTGGCGGTTGAAAAGAAGATAACTCACAGGGACCTTCTTTCTCTGCTGCGCCTTGCTTTTTCTGAGTTAATTTTTCCATGCTGGAAGAACAAATCAATATAATATCAATATTTTAAATAAAATATCAATATTTGAGAAAATATCAATATGTTTGAGGTGACTTTTTTTTAAAAAAAAAACCACTTTAGATTTTTTAGGGAAAAAAATTGGAAACCAGGTGTGGAGAGGTTACTTCAAAATTCTCTATGGAAATATAAAGAATATGAGAAAGAATGACAAAATTCAATGGCAATTCCCATCGCTAGTTACAAGGAGTGAAGGAAGTTTACTCAGGAAGAAAGGGAGGGAAAAATGGAGGGCTGCAGCAAACTGTAAAGGGGAGAGGACAGAGCAGTTGCAAGTTGCTGGATAAACCACTGGAAACAAAATGGAATTTGTGGGAGAGTTAAAAAAGGTAAAGGTGTCCCCGCACTTTTAGTGCGAGTTGTTTCCGACTCTTAGGGTGACGTCTTGCGACGTTTACTAGGCAGATCGTATATATGGGGTGGGATTGCCAGTTCCTTCCCCGGTCTTTCCTTACCCCCCACCCCAGCATATGCCGGGTACTCATTTTACCGACCACGGATGGATGGAAGGCTGAGTGGACCTCGACCCCTTTTACCAGAGATTCAACTTCCTCCTTCCGTTGGAATCGAACTCCTGCCATGAGCAGAGCTTCAGCTGTGTTACTGGAGAAAGGGGGAGTAGTTGAAAGTGACGATTCACCCGCCCATTAAAAACCAATGGAGCAAACCATCTGCAAAGACGTGTGGAGTGGATTGGAGCCGTATTGTTCTAAACTTTTTGTATTATCAGCAGATTGGTTTAGTACAGATTTACAGGGGGGAAACTGCATGATAGCATCTCTTTGCCAGTGACATCATGTGAACCATGAGAATTAAAAAGTGTGAGTAGCACCAAACACACACCAAACCACTGTGTAGATGAGACCATTGTGTGCTAGATATGCTTCAGTTGACTTACGGCTTCACACAGTTTAGGGTTGCCGGACTCATGGCCTGAGAATGATTCTGTATGTTTAAGAGAAGAGAAAATTCAGCCAAGTGCAGGTTTTCTTGCAACACTGTAATGGGTAGAACCACAAGGTGAAATTCTCCCTTCCCCTGCACAACTTTTAAAGATGGTCTTCTGTATCTTTAAAAGTTGTGCAGAGGGAAGAGAGAATTTCACCTTGTGGTTTTTCCCATTACAGTGTTGCAAGAAAACCTGCACTTGGCTGAATTTTCTCTTCTCTGAATAAGATACAGAATCATTCTCAGGCCTTGATCCTGGCACCCTAACACAGCTATGGTAACTGCATGTAAAGCAATGCTTACCAAAGGAGTAAGAACCAGTTAATATTCCTATGAACAGTTATATTAGAGCAGGGGTAAGCAGAAGCTAGATGAGGATCTGCAGGTAATAGATTTGGGTGATTTGCAGCAGATCAGCAAGGATGCCTGATTCCCACTTGTTTAACAGCAACAACTAAAGAGTCTCCCCTCCCTGCCCCAAAAAAATAGGTTGCTGAAAAATAACGTTGAGGCGAAAGCAGGAGTGCATTTTGGGGTGACAGTATCCAGCTGGGATACTCTTCTTGCTTTTACAACAGGGCCTGTGAACTTGGTTTTAGTAGGGATTACAAATTCCTGGGCTGAACACGTCCTCAGAGGCACCCTAGCTTCTTAGCTTCTATCCGCAGGGGCCGGCCGCTCATTTACACGTGGCACCGTTTGGCGGACCTAAGGGTTGTAGTAGTTCCTACAAGGCTGCCCTCTGCCCTCCCCCGTATTAGAGAGCTTCTAACTTTTTAAAGTGCAGTTTGAAGCCACTGTCTACTTGTCCTGCAGCACCGAAGAGGTAATACATCCTCGTTAAGCTGCTTTTCTCTGGTCACTTCTTTTCGGCCTGTCAAGCATATCTGGAGTTTTGGCCCCTCCGAGGTAAGAAACCTCTTCTGCTGAGTCACTCAGCGGGTCCAAAGCCTACCTGTCAATTTGCAATGAAAATGGCTATCCTGCAATGAATGCAGAAACGCTGCATCCCTCTTTTCCCGGATCCTTTCCAGTTTACAAATTCTCCACCGAACAGAACGAGCTGCCTTTGCTCCCGTTTACACCCTAGCTCTACATCCTCTCCCGCAAATCTCCTTCCTGCTTCCGTGTGGGCTTCTACGGCTGGGACTAGACGGTTCGCTACTATCCCCAGGAAGGAACCAGCAAGCAACCGGATCTCTCCAACTAGATATCTTCTCCCCAACCCAGATCCCCAGCTGGGATCTACGGACGGCTGACGAGCGCTTTTCCTCCTCCTCTGTGTCACACAGGACTCCCTGGCTCTGATTTGTAGGGCTTTCCATTCACAGCGTTTTTTTGTTGTGTTAAATGTCTCTTCCTAAGTAATAGATATGATTTATGCGGACACCCAAGCTGGAGGATGGCGGCTTCCGTGATTAATCAGTGAAATTCCCATCCTCTGGCATCTCTCTCTCCCTCTCTCTCTCTGACTGCCCCTCTTGCGTGATGTAAGATCAGACGTACTCTGCATTGAGAAGTCGAGACACACAAGCTGCTCTCACACACATCCACCTCGTAATCCTGCTGAACGCAGGGGAGCAGGCAGGCGGGCGGGCAGCCTGGGCTCCTGGAGCAGAATTTCCCCGTGGCATTTGCAAAGCACGCTGCTCTCTTGCATGCCAGCGGGCCAGCCACCTTCCTCGTCGCTGCTGCTGCTGAGTGACTTTTTTTTTTTTAAAGGAAAGGTGCAGCCGAGGAACGGCGGCGTCTTAAAGAGGGCGAAGGCAAAGACGACGAGGGAGCTTGGAGCAGAGGAGGAGGAAGACGCGCCGCTCCGCCGACCATGCCCGAGTTTCTTCTTTTCGCCGTCCTAACCGTCTCGGGATTATTTCCTATTGCTAAGGTTCTGGCAGTGGGAGCTGGCGGAGGTAAGGTGTTTTACTTGGATAGCTCAGTTTCTCTTCTGTGTCTCCCCCCTCCCTCCTTTTTTTAGGGGGGGGGCAGCTATGTCTTTGGAGAAAGTGGCTCAAACTTGCTGAGAACTCCTGCAGTCCAGCTGTCCCTGGGAGAACCTTGCGCTGAACTCGCTCTGCTTCTGCTTCCAAAAAATCCCGATGGGCTGGGATCGAGATGGGGGGGGAGAGAGAGAGGTTTGCTTGTTTGCATGCATGCACTCCTCGAGCAAAATCTTTCTCTAGCCAGAAGCGTTGACTTGGCTGCGTCTCTGCAGATGGTGCGGTTGGATTTCAGTGGTGGGGGCTAGTTGAGCTTCGCTCGGCTGGTGTCTTTCTCCTTCTCTACTAGAGCCCCATGGAAAATCCGTTTAGATGACAACTCTCTGGCTTCCAGGCTTCCCTTAGCTTTTATATTATTATTATTATTATTATTATTCGCTCTCTCCAAAACTCCCTGCAAGAGGCGACCTGGGATGCTGGCATTCTCTCTCCCGCTCCTCCAGCGCTGCTTCCCCGCCAGTAAATTAGCTCTTGAGCTGCTCCTCTGCGCAGGGGGACGACAGTAGGTCATAAACTTATTTCCCTGGCTTTTGCTAAGGTTCATGAAGCCTTGCAACCGCCGGGGGTTCCTCCTGTGCTATTCTCAAAAATCCGTATGCAGGCGAGACTTTCTCGCTGTTGTCCTTTCTCAGTCGGAGATACTAATAGTAATAGCAGGCTAATTTAACAGCCTGATCTGGAGTTAACGTAGTTATGTGGAAGGAAGGTCCGTGTCGCTTCCAACCGCCCAGCATTGCAAGGTTTAATATCACTATAATACATTCAAGCAGGGATTTTTGAATGAGGAGGTTGGGAAACTGCCTTCCACTGTTATCCTCTTCGTGATAGTTTAGTAACACCAAGATCCTGAGGAGTTAATTTGGCAATCCCAGTGGATTACAGTGGGATTTATTTCCAAGTCTATTTAGGATTGCAGCTTTCAATGGGACAGGAAACATGTTTTGGATAGCCATCTTGCACCTAGATTATTTGCACATTTACTTGGGAGTTGTGCCATTGTTTTCTGTGGAATTTGCTCTGAAGAAAATGGTTGTGTTTTTTTAAAATAAAATAAAATGGGACATGACACATGACATTTCAGAAGATGTCAGAAGACAGCCCCATTAAGGTGGATCATGCTGCAATCCTAATCCCACTTGTTTAGGAGTAAACCCCATTGAATTCAATAGAACTTGAATAGTAGTAGACATGGTTAGGATTGCATAAACGCTTGGGAGTGTGTATTGCTGAAATCATCTAAACCTGCTGTGGAACCAATCTGTTTAGGTTCTGTTTTACACATACAAATGCACACATAAAAATTAAGCCTAGGTTAGGTAAACTTTCTATCAAGAGTATATACTGTTTTGATACTTGGTAAATTGTTATCAAATACTGTGGCATTCAGTGAAATGTCCAGAATAATCCATGTCTGCTGATCAGCAAAGGGTTAACAGAGCATGCTATGAAAACTCAAGGAGTATTCTAAAATTATTATGAGTGGAAGGACCTACACAAATGCTGTAGGCTGAAATCCTAGTCTCCCTTACTGCTGTGAATAAGCCCCACTGTACTTGGTGAGACTTGCTTCTTAGTAGCTGTGCTATAGAATTGTGCTGTTAAATGGAACTGTGCTCCCCAGGTAAATGAGGAGAAAGTGATGGATGTGTTTATATGACAGCCATTACCTATTGGTCTAAAATTATGGCTTTACAGTCAGGCAAAAAGAAAAGGCAATAACAGTGAGCGATGCATTTCTCTGATATTCTCAGAACCTGACATTGCAAATCTATCCAATACTAATTGAAGGTTTAGTGAAAGTACAAGTTGTTCAGCAGCATAACTTTGCAACTATTGGCTAGTTATTGCTTTCAAAGTAAACTCTAAATTCGCTCCTTTTTATCAGTTTTCACTAAGTAGTTTAGTGTCCATGCAGGGCTAAATCAAACTATCCAATAATACATAATACAACAAGGTTTGTTTGTTTTTTGGTATTCAGCATTAGGATGCTTACTTATCTTATGCATGCCTACTCAGAGGTACCTCCTATTGAGTTTAATGGGGCTGACTCACAGGGAATTGGGCACAGGGTTGCTGCTTAGATAGCCTTCTGGTACTCTACTAAGTGTGCAAACATCTCAGTTGTAAATATATTTCCTTGAAGGTAAGGCCCGTTTATATCGATGATAATTACCAAATAAATATATTTGGAACCAGATTCTATTGGCAGTAATAGAAAGTAGATGTTTGTTGGAAGCAGATTATTTCAATCTTATTACCTAATCAACAAACCAGATTTCAGTTGATTTGTTATACCCTTTCTTTATATTCATTACTTGAAGCATCTATGGTTTGTTAATTTGAAATGAGGGTTTTTTTTAAGGCTACTGCTTTTTTTTCTGAAAGGGGTCTTGTTACTTTAAAAGCAGTATAGTAGGCAGAAATTCATAGGTGAGGGTATGCCTTTCACTGCCTCTCTATGCCAGAAAGTTTATATGCTGCATTTCTGCCCACCATGCTGCATTTGAAAGACCAGAAGTTCTGAAAAGTGGCAATACTGTAGTAAACATGTTTAAGATCAGCTTACTCATAGGTCCTGTTTGTTTTGATGTCTTCCTGTTTTCCTTTTGATTCATTAACCACTGAAGCCAAAGACTGAAGATTAAAAGTTTAAGAGGTAACTGATGTCCCAGTAACTGGCTTGAGGTTCATTTGCGCTAATGAAGGAAGGCAATTGTTTTATTATTTCTTGGACAAAGAGGATAAACTACGTTCATTTCCAGGTGAACTTTATTTGTTTTATTTATTTTAGTTATATGCCTAATAATAATAAAAAGGACAAGTAAGATTCCTTCATTTTGTTGTAGTGGCTGGCTTGATATATACATGATTTATATTTTCTTCTTCATAGTTCAAAAACTCAAGAAGGTTAGTGGCCAGCATGATTCAAATGATATATCTTGTTTCAGAATGGATACAAAGAAAATCCCATTGATTTGGATAGTTTCCTAAACTGTGCAAGCCTCAAAGCAAGCAAGAAATGAGAAAGCATTGAATATTGTGATATCTGGTTTACAAAGAATTAGACTACCATTCAAAATGTAATTGTATAGGAAATTGAATTTACATTGTAAAATCTTTTTTTTCGCTCTGCAGACCAGATATCAAATTGTTTATTGCCTGTTTAAAACTCATTTGAACAAGTACAAATGGTTTTAGATATGCTATTTTGGTCCCTTGTTTCTGCTGTAATTGAACTACCAAGCCTGTTAGGTCAATTTCCCAGCTGGCTATCAAAAATTAAATAGGTGTTAAATAGGGGGGGGGAAGCATTGAATGGCTGACTGTCCAAAGGAAAAAGAAAAGTAACACTCTGGCCTTCAAATATGTCTGCAATTGAAAAGTACTAGATAGAAAGGAAGGAAAAACAGGTAAGTAACACACCATCTCCAAAGTCTAAAACCTGAAAGTTATGTATGGTTCCTGTCAGATCAGTGAATGGTATCTCATCCTTAGACAGCTTATCCTGAGAGAACTTTGGCTCCCAATTCATCTTTTTTCTAGTGTGCATTCAAAAATTTCTCAAGCTTTGCTTTAAAGTCTCACTGGATTTCAGCTACTATAGGTTGGAACCATTAATACATACACATGGAATATAAGTGCTTTTGCAAACCTTCTGTATAAACTAACATGAAAGTCCATACTCATTGTGTGGGAGATTAGTGGATACCAGGTTTTTTTTTTTACAAATTTAAGCTTAGCTTTGGTATGTTATTTTTGTGTTCGTCAGTTATTTTATAATGATTTAGTGCTGTTCGATAAGTACTATGTCACTTTAAGTTACAATCAATTTAGTCCAAAAAAAGACAACGTTCCTGTAAATTTTATCCACCAAATCAGATTCACTTAGAATCAACTAGCTCATCATATCACTATGCCATGTCAGATCAAGGAGAAGTACAGTGCAAATTAAGAATTCAGACATTGTATTTAAATGCATCATATGTTCTCAGCCTAAAAGTGATTCAGAACATAGGAGTGCCTGATGTGACATTTCTTTGTCATCTAACATTTTATATGCATTGCAAAAAACATTTGAATGTTTTTTTTCACTGTAAGAAGTTGTAATTTTAACATCAGTTCTTTATGGCAGGTTGCAGCATACCCAAACAAAAACACAATAAGCTACAGTTAGGAATGGATTTGTGGTGGTAATAATGGGAAGGGATGGCTACATTAAGAAGGCTTGGGGAAAAAATAAAAAAGATTCGGGAAACGGAAGATACTAATCTCATTCTTTTCTATGAGAACTAAGATTGACTTGTAATTTGGAAGCAAAAAAAAATTTTTAGTCAGAATTTCTTAATGAAAATTTCTCTTTCTATGTTACATACTTAGCAGCTATAGCATAGCACCTGATCACATCTCATCATTAATAACTTGATGATCACTGAAACTGGGTAACAGACATATCTGAGATAACGAGTTGTCATTGCCTCACAAGGTAGTATTCTTACATTGGCACTGCTCTTGGAGGTCGCTGATTCATAGCGTCGCCATAAGTCGTAGTCGACTTGGAGGCACATAACAACAAATTTGTAGGGGTGACACAGTCAGAGAAATTATTTGTTGATTAAAGCAATCACCCTATATACAATGTAGAAGTTATGTAACTAAGGTTTTCTCTAAAAAATTGCAGAATATTAACAGAGGTTTCTTTCTAGCTGAGAGTTGGAGAGATTTTCAGATATGGACATTCTTCATTTTAGGAATGGCACTTTCACTTCAAAATCCTATCAACCACTATGTTGATATCATGGCAGAAAGGCTTGGATGTAGACATTGCTGAGCTGGCACAACAGAGCAACCTGTCGCATTGTTTTGTCAGCTAACATGGGTCTCAGACCTTCCATTGATACCACATTCACTGCAATGAAATGGGTCCTCAGCCCAGCCGGGCACTGCTGTGCTACTCAAAGGGCTCTGCTATGCTCTAATGAGAGGAGACTAGAGACTCTTATTTGGATGGGTTCTGAAGGTATTCAAAATGGTAACCAAACATCTATGATGAAAATTTGAAAAGTGTTCATGAAAAGGCCATGGCTTGTCAACTTTTACCTAACCTTTTCACTATTACTGTACTACTGCGTGCCATATTTATTTACTTAACATTTTTCAAATGGTGAACAATAAAATTGACAAATATATTTTAAAAGGGTCTGGAGTATGTGTATGTGTATGTGTGTATGTATGGGAGGAGGCAGTCCTTCAGGTAAGCTTTTGAAGATGCTTAGGGCTTTTAAGGTTAAAACCAACATGCTGGTATCATGCAATTACAGACTCCTCAAGATTATTGGTATACAGTAGGGCCCCGCTTACCGGCGCTTCGCTTTCCGGCATTCCGCTAATGCAGTGGCTTTCAATTAGGGGAAATCCCCCGTTTTAAAGCTGCTTTTGCACCATTTTCACATCATTTTCGCGCGATGCGCCCCATTATCCTCAATGGGTTCTGCTTTATGGCGATTTTCGCTTTATGGCGGCAGTCTGGAACGGAACCTGCTGTATAAACGGGGCCTGCCTGTATCAGATATTTTGAGTGCCTTTGCCCAACATTTCAGAAATAAATGCAGTTTCCAGTGAAGTCTGTTAGCTTTTAATGCAATCAGATATGTTGCTACTAGAATTATTGCATTCAACTCAGAAATGACTCTTTATGGTTGGTGGCTGACTGTTGTTCTTTGACAACGGGTTGTATAGCTTTCTAACTGGGAACAATTAATTTGGTTGTTTCTGGTGTTACCTTCAGTATAATCTGTTCAAATCAAACCATCTCTCCTGCAAGCAGCATCCTCATACTTGTGAGAGGCATTACACTGTCAGACATAACACACTGTACAGTGAAACAGACAGATGTTATACCAGCAAGATGTCTTTGCCACATAACTCAAGCCTTTTCACACAATTATTTCTTTTTCTTATGAAGCTAGTTTGGAATTCAGCTAAGGAAAGCACCATGAATAAACAGTATGAAAATGATTTCCTAGACTCCTACAAACAGTCAAAAGTCACTTTTGAACACATACATCTAAGAGGGATGTTGCCTTGTGCCTTTAGTTGTATGCAGGTAAATACTGGAACAGTTTTAAAACACACTTGCTATGTTTTAACAGATGGGTGAAGTATACCAAATTTGGGCTTACTCTGTGCCAATGAAATAAAGAGAGAGACTTAACATAGCTATTTTTCTTTTAATTCTTGTTTGTGAACTCGTTTTTATTCTCCTCCCAAAGTCTATCAGCGAATGATCTTGATTAATGTGTTTTTAGGCTGGGCTCCAATCTCATTATTAATATTTGGGTGTTAGAAGCAGACCATTCAAAAACCAGCTGTACTGTGCTCTGCCACATGGAACTTCTACTTGTCAATCTGACAGAAAGTATTCTCAGTGGTTGTAAGATGGGCAAATTCAAATAAAGCTGTTTCAGTGCTTCAATATTGAGTTGTCTGTTCGCATACTTACAAATCTCCCTATTGCTTTATTAATATGAATAAATGCAGTCACAGGAGCAAGATGCACAAGATCTTGATGATATTACCCCATTGTTGTGAATTTCTACAGAAGATTACATATAGGGATAAGTGCATCGCCACCAATTCCATTCCACTACTGTTGACACGTGCAATTCACCCCCCTCCTCCCTGGAGAATTCTTAAAATTAATTATTGGCTTGGTATAAATACAGTTTGCTACACCTCCCAGTTCCTTCACATCTTTTTATCCTGTGCAGCTTACTGACACACACAAACTAATGTGCATATTTGTGAAAAGTATCTCAAAAACGGTAGATCACATTAAATGTCTTTTGCTGTATTTTATTATTGTGTACAATTAAAATATATTATTTATTACATTTCTATCCCATTCTTCCTCTAAGAAACTCAAGGTGCCATGCATGGATCCCCCCTGCCTTTTATCCACCAACCCTGTGAGATAGGTTTGGCTGAGAGAGATTCATCTAGTGAATGTCATGACGGAGTGGGGATTTGAACCTGGGCCCACCCAGTCATTGTCTGATTTCTAAACCACAAGCACAAGTACTTGTATATGTTGGTAAGCTGGATGGGAAAAGAATATGTGAATAAACAGAAGAAATGTGTCTTTATACCATTTTCTACAGCGTTCAGTCTGAAGGTCCGGAGCACATTGGTACCACTTTGCAAACAAGACCCAGTGATATGAAGTCCCAGAATCCTGCAAAAATTCAGATGTGAAGAATTTTAAAAACATCACTAGTTTTAATGCACTACTTGGAATACATGTTATTGGGGGGAAGGGAGGGAGAGTACATCTTGGTGTGGCTGATGACAGCCAAATATATATGAATTAGAAAATATTCCATTTTACTTGTGTTAAATTTATTCTCCTCCATAGTTTAAGGGCTAGATCAACTTTAAAAATAAATAAAATGCAGTCCTAAACACTGGGGAGTAAGCTGTACTGAATACAGTGAGACTTGCTTCTGAGTAAACATGCATAGGAAATGTGTTCCTCATAAGTAAATAATAGCATCCCAGACCACTCTCAAATTTCTCTCTTAACTCTTAAAAACACAACCTAATCCAGTGATTGGGAACCTGTGGACATCCAGATGACCCCCAACTCTCATTAGTCCAACCAGCATGATCAGTGGTCAGGGATTGATGGGAGTTGTACTCTAAATGAAATCTAGAGGGCAACAGGTTCCCTTCACTGTTCTAATATGCCTACCTCTTCCTATCCATAATTAGATCCTATTTCCAGACTTCATTATTAGAGCTGGTTACATAGAGTTTGTACAGCTGTTACCCTATATGCAGCATCTCCAACAGCCATCATTAAGTTGTCTGCCACTTGCATGAATATGAAGGTGCACTGGCTCTTAATTTTGTGGTGAGGACAATGAGTCCACCTAAAGCAGAAGTTACCAACATGGCTCCTGTGGGCACCATGGCCTTATGGTGTCCCCGCGATGCCCATGAGAGCTTTTAACCCTCCTCCCCATGGTCATGAAGTGCTGAGGTTTTGTCCCATGAAAAGTACATAGAGCTGAAGGAGGAAGTTGGAAGTGCGATACTTTCTCATTTCCTCTTTCACTTTTATGTTCTTTTCAAGGCTCATACTAATTCTTCTACTCAGATACCTTGGAAAAGTGAAGTGTGTGTGCACATTAGAGATGGAATCCTTCCTTTTTTGCATTTTGTTTTTCAGTGTGGCCCCCTAGTGATCATTAACGATCCAATTCCTTTTTCTTCCAATATCTTTTCATTTTGCCTATTTGCTCTTATTATTTATTTGCTTTGCAGAGAAGTATCAATATTATAATCACTATTCACGAGTCTCCACTGGTATTAATCTTTATTCTGAACTCTGTAATTATTGCCTGTTTACATTCCTTTTCAAGTGCACTGCAGAGCAGATTAAGGCAGATAATCAAGTCAATGTCTTCCCTGCTGTTGCTTAACAATCAGCACCTCATTCCCCCCTGCTGCTTTCTATTCTCAGTTACAATGAACACTTCATTGACATCAGTGAAAGGGAACACTCATTTGAAGAGGTCACATAGAAAGTAAATAGATAAAAGTACCACTCACATTATTGATGATTTCAAAGCGAATTTTTAAAAAATGAATCAAAAAAAGAATTAATTGGAAATCAGACACAGAGCTGCTTCTTCAAAATTCTCTCTGAAAAGATAGAGAATATAAAAAATAATAATTAATCCAATGGCAAATCCAATTATTGCAGAAATGGAGCCCATTGCCAGTGCATGTGCACTCTTTCTCTCTTTGACTGCAGAGAAGGGGCTGATTCAGGGGAGAGAAGAGATCAGAGGGGGTGGTGCCCACAGCACTTACTCAAAAATCCAAATGTGCCCAGGGGCTTGAAAAGAGTGGCAATTCATAACTAGAGGCTGGATGCTACCAAGCAGAAACTGAAGAATGAAACCTCAAAACATTGTTAAAATAAACATAAAAACATATACTGTATCTAACCTTATTTTAACACAATGTGTCCTTGGATTTTGTATTTGATGAGTAAAATGAATGGAGAGGCCTTTTTTATTTTCCATCCTTTATTAAAATAATGGTCCTTGAAATAAGAGGACAAAAATGTTTTACTGAGGCAGAGTGTGCAGTACAAATTATTCTCTCCCACGCTCAGTTCTTGTATAATTATGACTAACTCTCTGCTACACTTTAAAGGAACAGTTCTGCCAAAAGTTATAAATCTGCATAGGTTTAATACTAACTCCTGTGAGTGTTCCTCCTATAATTATGAGGACTACGTACTGATCTAATGTTCAGAACTTACACAGGAGCCTTAATTAGCATTCCCTTTTTAACCTCAAATGACACAGTATTCTGTTCATAATATTTTGTTTATCTTTCCAAATAATGTTAAAACAAAACTCCCACTATCTTCATTTATTTGTACTATATGTACCTGACATTGAGTTAGAAACCTGTTGTTCTTTGAAAGGGATTTTTAATTTGTTAATGAATGCAAAATTCTAAAGTTTATCATTAACGGACCTTGAAAACCTAACAGGGAAAGCCCAAAGGATGTATATAAAAAAATGACACAAACTTGGTGTGCCTGTATTTGGACAGTAATGCTATTAATTTATTTATTTATTTAAAATATTTCTGTCCCGCCCTTCTACCCTATAATAGGGCACTCAGGGTGGCTTACAAAAATAAAATCAAACATGTACATAATAAAATTGTAAACAGTAAAATCACAGAAACATTAAAATAAATTAAAATACATAAAATACAATTTATATATACAGTATATATATATATACACACACACATACATATATATATATATATATATATATATAGGGAGTGGTACTAAAGGGACTACAAAGGTAAAATTTAATGTAGAAGGCATAAAATCAGTGTCAGGCTCTACCTTCAGTCCCTCCCAAAGGCTCTCCGGAACAAGATTGTATTCAGAAGTCTCTGGAAAGCCAACAGGGAGGGAGCAGAGCAAACTTCTTGGGGTAGAGTATTCCAAAGCTTGGGGGCCACAGCTGAAAAAGCTCTCTCCTGCGTGGCTGTCAATCTAACATCTTTCACTCCAGGCACGCAGAGGAGACCAGAGGCAGATGATCTTAAATCCCAGGCAGGTACATATGGGCGTAAGCGGTCCCTCAGGTACATTGGTCCATGGCCATTTAGGGCTTTAAAGGTCAGAACCAGCACTTTGAATTGGGCCAGGAAACTAATTGGGAGCCAGTGGAGTCGATAAAGCACAGGGGTAATATGCTTCCTGTGCCTTGCTCCAGTTAATGTTCTGGCTGCTGCATTTTGAACCAACTGCAATTTCCGAACCGTTTCCAAAGGCAGACCCACATAGAGTGTGTTACAGTAATCAAGCCTCGATGTCACCAATGCATGTGTCACTGTGGCCAAGTCAACTGCCTCCAGGAACGGACGGAGCTGGTAGACCATTCTGAGTTGGCCAAAAGCACTCCTGGCTACCGCAGCCACCTGATATTCAAGCAGCAGGGCAGGATCCAGAAGGACTCCCAAACTGTGGACCTGCTCCTTCAATGGGAGTACAACCCAATCCAGAATAGGTTGCAACCCTGTCCCTGATGCAGTTTTTTCCATGGCCAGCTTGACCAACTATAGTACAGTTAGTTGTAAACAAGTAGCCAAAGTTAGCAGAAGCCATTTTTATGCCCCAAGTGGAATTTGAATGCCCTCCCTCTAATAGTATTCCAAGTCAAGTTAGATCCACACAGATACATGTGAGGCACCTCCAACATCATGGCTCCTTCTGAGACATCATTCACCACTAAGCAGCCAGGCCAAGAGGCAAGCTCACCAAATACATGATCAAAACTCTGAGGCATTCTGGAGCCTTCTATAATCTGTTCTGTATGTATATCACTTAGTTTAAATTTAAAAATAAAGTTAATTTCCTGAATATTGTTTTCTGTTACCCCTAACACAAGCAAATGGCTAAGTTCTGAGAACCTAACAAAAGTATAGGTGTAAATATTGAGCCCCCATGATAATAGCAAGGGCCTGGGCCCACCCTTTTAAAACAACTAGGCAGGTTAGACCTACCAGCCCCCCTCATGACTTCCACCCCTCCCCTGTCTAGGACCAACACTTTGGTCTTGCTCCACCTCAAATGCACCTTTCATGATAACACCTGAAGGAGGTGGCTTTACCCTGTTGCATAATCCCTATATTGTTGAAGAGGGTGAGATACATGTGACCATAGAATGCTCTGTTGTCCCTGAGCCCTCAGAGAATTAAAGGCTTTTAAGAGCTAGAGGGATGGTCCACTGGCTGTTCCTTCAGATAATCAAGGTAAAGGACAAGGGATGCAACACCCTCTTTTGTTTCAAACATCTGCAGAGGAGAGAGGAGAGACCTTTTATCGACTGTCTTTGGACACAATGAAAACAAGTATAATTCAAGAAAAGGTTTGCCACAGAAGTGTGCGTTTGGTTTTCCTGGCTTCTTGGAGCTTTATTTGCCCTTGGTGTGCTCTCCTCTCCACCCCATCATCCTCAAGCCACTGTGAAAGTGGAGCTCCTTCTTGTTATCGTTTGTATGTTTGTAAGTGTCTGGTTTTTACCTAGGTTGCATTTGCACCATTCATTTAAAGAGCTATTACTCTACTTTCAACAGTCATGGCTTCCCCCAAAGAATCCTGGGAAGTGTAGTTTGTTAAGGGTGCTGAGAGCTGTTAGGAGACCCCTGTTGAGAGCTACAATTCTCAGAGTTCCCTGGGAAGAGGGATTGATTGTTAAACCGCTGTGGGAACAGTAGCCCTGTGAGGGGAATAGGGGTCTCCTAACAACTCTCAAGCACTTTGATCAAACTATACTTCCCAGGATTCTTTGGAGGAAATGACTGCTTAAAGTAGAATAATAGCGCTTTAAATGTATGGTGTGAATACACCCCTAAATACCTCATTAGGAAATCTTGCTGCGTTTACTTCTGTCTTCAAGCCTTTTAATTCTGCCAGCATCCTACAACCACACAAAAATATTCTGTTAACACCGGCCAGAGCTAATGTAGTCAGTGAGAGTTATGGGGACCTATGCATTTAAAGACATTTAAATCCAGACAAGACTGAGATGCTGTTGGTGGACGGGTTCTCTGATCGGATGGTGGATATATACCCTGTCCTGGATGGGGTTACACTCCCCCTAAAGGACCGGGTTCATAGTCTGGGAGTCTTTTTAGACTCTTCCCTGTCACTTGAGGCTCAAGTAGCCTCGGTGGTTAGGAATGCGTTTTACCAACTTCGGTTGGTAGCCCAGCTACGTCCCTATTTGAGTAAAGAGGACCTTACATCAGTGGTACATGCTCTGGTAACCTCACATTTGGATTACTGTAATGCGCTTTACGTAGGGCTACCTTTGAAGACAGTTCGGAAGCTACAACTAGTGCAAAATGCGGCGGCCAGATTGCTGACAAGGACCAAGCGGTCCGAGCATATAACACCTGTTCTGGCCAGCTTGCACTGGTTGCCAATATGTTTCCGGGCTAGATTCAAAGTGTTGGTATTAACCTATAAAGCCTTATACGGTGCGGGACCACGATACCTTGCGGAACGCCTCTTCCGATATGAACCGGCCCGTACACTATGTTCTGCTACGAAGGCCCTCTTCCGGGTTCCAACTCACAGGGAGGCCCGGAGGGTGATGACAAGATCTAGGGCCTTCTCAGTGGTGGCCCCCGAACTATGGAACAGTCTCCCCAAGGAAGTACGCCTGGCGCCGACTCTGCTCTCCTTCCGGCGCCAGGTCAAAACCTTCCTATTCTCTGAAGCATTTTAAGTTACACTGATTTACTTTTTAAAATGTTTATTGTATTGGATTGATGATTGTATTTTAGTATTATTTTGTTATTCATTGTATTTTTATGCTATTTTATGTTCACCGCCCAGAGAGCTATTGCTAGTCGGGCGGTATATAAATTTAATAAATAAATAAATAAATAAATAAATAAATAAATAAATAAATAAATAAATAAATAAATAAATAAATAAGAGCTGAAGAGGAGGCAGAATTTCACCAGGTATAGCTTTGCCTTTCAGAGTGCTGCAATGCAGGGAGAAGCTCTACCTTTCCTCCTTTCTGTGAAACTCTTAAAGGCAGAGGCACACTCATGGTATTGGTACTTGGCCACTGTACATATATAACTGTAAATCTGTCAAACACTACTTAATAGATTTTATATTTTTTCTGTTAAATGTTAGTAGCCAAACACTGAACCAGAATTCAATACCATAAAAATTTAATTGAACATTTTTTTCAATAGGTTGTGTTGTAAATGAAGAAGCTGTTATACGAGAAAAAAGCACAAAGCACTGCTCAGGCCTAGAGGCATAAGGTCATTATTTAAACATATAATTGGATTCTTCAATATAATTGTGTGCAGGAAGAAGCTCTTCAGCTGTTCTTAGACTGTAGATACATATTAGCATAATGTTATATGGGTCTAATGGCAGCTTTTAAATAAACATCTGATTTGGGCACTTTTTTAAAAAAAGAAAAGTCACTTCATATTTATCCACTTCCCTAGGGGAAATGTAATTGTCAAAATGTGGATGAATTTTTGGCCTGATGAAATTTTATATTGTTTTACAAATAAAAATATAAATATGCATACAGTGTATGTCCTTTCCCCACTCCACCATGACACACTCTGATTCTAAGGATCCTTGGAATTCAACTTGTTCAGTACTTCCACAGATTCCTTTGGATAGAGGTTTCAGATTTTTGTGGAATTGTGCATAAATCAATTCATCTGTAAGATTTTCCATATGAATGGCATACTTGGCATGGTTTGGATGCTTCACAGTTCTCCAAGTGAATTTATTTATTTATTATTTGATTTATATCCCACCCTTCCTCCCAGTAGGAGAATTGGCTTCCTAGGTTCAATGCCTGCTGACTTCAATGGTATAGGTGGAAGTTTGGCTGTTCTGCCTTTTCAGGATGAAGGATCATCTCTAAAAGTGAGAGCTTTGTATGGGTCCACAAGACAGGGAACCCATTTTAAGTGTTTGTGGTATTTTGTTTATTTATTTATATAACAAAATTTATATACCACTTGATTGTAAAAACCTTTAAACGGTTTACAAAAGACTAAGTAGGGTGAAAGATTTACTAAAAGGGTCAAAGAACTGCTCTTAGCTATATTCAAGATTGCAAAAAAGCATTGTGTAGTAGAGGATTAATTGGGGTTGTTTTTATATACTTGAATTGTGATCTTCTTTCCACAAACAGTTCTGCTCAGTGGCTACAACTAGTTCAATCGCTACTAACCATGATGGCTATGCTCTATTTCCACTGTGCTGGGAATCACAAGTGGGGAGAGTGCTGTGGCACTCAGGTCCTATTTTCTGACTTCCCATAGACATCTGGTTGGACACAGTGAGACTAGATGGTCCCTTGGCCTAATCCAGCAGGCTCTTGTTATGTTCTTATGTTCAGTGGATGCTCCTGCTAACAGAAAAGGTGGAGGATCTTTCATAATTTGTCTCTTAGCCCCTTGCCCTATGTCCCTGACAACCTGCTCTATAGAGCTGGAGAAGGGTGGCAGAGGGAATTAGCAAAAGCTAACCCCTACTCCCTGTTCCACCAGCAAGATCCTCCACTGGATCACAAGCCCTTCCATGAATGGAAGATGCCTTTCCCTCCACAGAAGGAAACTCAGTGTCTACATCACATACTACATGAAAGCCATCAATATAAATGTTCCTCAGGATATATAAATTTAGCATAAACAGACATTTAGTAGCAAACCTAAACAAGTTGAGAAAGACATTAAAAAATAATTCATACCATACCATATTTAGACCCTTTCAACCACATCTTCCAATTGTATTTGAAGCATGGATGATTTCCCTATTCGAAAATGGAAGTTTATGATATGTTGAACATATCATTACAAAACGTAATAAAAATATAGTAGATTAGCAAGATTGCTGCATGATTATTATTTTTTTGAAAAAATCACTTCATGAAGAGAAGAACATTTCGGGTTACATGGATTCCTCCTTAAAGCTCCATTTCACACTTAGGGAACTAAGACTCCACAATTGTAGCTTTATCCGAAAGTGTATGACTGATCTGAAACTTAAACCCTGTTTCTCATGCCGTTCACTGGATCAGAACTCAAGCTTATGTGATGCAAAAAAGTTAATGGTCAAAATGTATGAAGCTTAAACCTTAGTGATCACTACATATTTTGTATTATTTTTACATGAGAATCGCCACTTTAGACATCTTTTTTTAGTTCAATAGTTTGCTCCTGCACATTTGTCTATAATGCTTTGCCAAGCTTATTTTAGACCTGTCTCCCATTAAATAGCATTTTCTTCATGAATCAAAAAGCCTGGTGATGTCTCTGTCACCAAGTAACGCATTTAATAAGCATATGTGCCACTTTGGGGAAGGGAAAAATATGTTTGGTCAGCCTTTGTGCTGGTCTTATTTAGATAAAACTATGCTACAACTCTTTGATAAAAAAGGATAAATGTATCTTAATATATATTTTCTGAAACGTTACCGCTACTGTGGTATTGCATTGTCCCGTAACGTTTTCTTGTTGCCAGCAGGATGTCCCTAAATAACTTTTCACATTATGCTTCATCTTGAATGACTTGATGTTCTTACAGAACCGCTTACTGTTGAGATACAGCTTCACTTCAGAAATCAGAACATACATACTTTTTCCCCTTCTTCTGTTAAGATGAAACGCTAAGGACTTTCTCTTGTCTTATTCTTGTTATCAATAGGACATTTTCTCATAACTTTCTGTACATGGCAATGTCTTGAATGACTTTATCCTTCAAGTTGAGCAGTGCAGGTGCTATTGAAATAAAACAGAACTTTTAGAAATATGTATAATCCCATAAGGATTTCACCACCACTGAGGGTTATTTTTTTAACCTAATAGCAATTCAGAAGTCCTCCTTGAAATGAACAAAGACAACATAAGGATTGGTAGAACTCTAGTGTTGTTCCTTTGAAAAACCTTGAGATGTATATTGGAGAAGATAAGAAAAATGTCTGTATGTGTGGGTGGATGTGCACACACTCAAAGGGACACAGAAGAAAAATAATGCATAATGTTAAAGCACATCTCAAAGCTGTTAATGCACAGAATACTCTTAAGAAGACAATAAATTTCATTGTCCCAAACAAGAGTTCTTATGCACTTTTTTTAAAAAGATAACATTAGGGTTAGATCCAATGGTACTCTTCCACCCGTGGAAGCTATCTTTTGCTTACTGAACAGCTGTTTTATACTTTGCATCAAAGTGCTGCACAGGAAAAGTGAAACTAAATCCAGTTGTGTTCTTCCACTTTTACCAGAGCTTGTATATCTTCTTACATAACCAGAAGCATGAGAACTGCTATAGAATCTACCTATTATAGCACTGCATGGAATCATGTGCAACCTTTTGCAGAACAGCACTAGCAGCTGTTTTCCTTCTGCCCATGCTTCTTTGGATCTAACCTATAATTATGTCCAACAGCATTTTAGTATTTTTCTGTCTAGAGACTAATATTAGCTCCAGTGACACCCTAGAGTTCAAGATGGTAAGATAGTGGCATTTTGGCCTCTGCTATTGCTTCTGTTCATATGTTTTGCAATATTTCAATACCACTTTATCCAGAGATGACAATGGTACAAAAGATGTGTGTACACTATAGCAAATTGTGCCTCCATCATACCACATCCAGCTCTCTTAAAATTGTCTCCAGCCTTTATGTTTATGCCATATATGACATTACCAGTCAACCCTGAATGCTTGATTTTAACTTTAACTTGTTGGGGGGGGAGGATTTTTTTTTAACTACTTTAATGTTAACACAGCCTTGAAGCCTTGACTTAAAATATCAGCAGCATTAAATTACTACTGTATTTACCCTATTGCATAGTAGACTTATTACAGCAGTTACATCAGTAACCAAAGATCTACAGCTGTAAGCTTCAATTGCATGCATGTTTACTGGGGAGCAAATCACACTGAAATCAGTGATACTTTAATGATAACTTCCTTCTGAGTAGACATAGAACTGGGATGCATGTTTTCTAATGCAATTTATTTTTCCATTATGAGAGTTACCAAGTAACTGTTTAGCTAAAGGGTCATGTTGATGAACAATTGTTAAATATTAAACTGTGCACATTTCTGGCAAGCTGAAGGGTCACATGTGGCATTTCCTTCCCTGGCCTCCTAACTGTAGCTAGCTCTATGGTTGCCAAAATAACTTTATGACCAAGCATAGCTTTTTGCCATTTTGTCCACATAATAATCTGTGTGGACAGATTTCTGTGATCTAGGAGAGTGGTATAGTACTTCTCTGATGAACATATCTGAACATGTCTGTTGTCATGCCATTGTGGTGTTCTGGGTCAATATGTGATGTTAATAATGCACAAGATATTTTATTTGCATTGTAGCTGATCCTGAATATTTAGTAGCTGCTGACAGTAGTGATAGAATGAACAAACCACCATGGATTAAGTCAGGAATAGCCAACATCGTGCCTTCCGGGTATTTATTTCATTCCATGCATTAATCACTTCCAATAAAATATGTCAAAGCAATTTTAACAATAAAAATATTAACAGTAAAAAAACAATTATAATGTTGCAGACTGTGATGTTGTGGACTACGATTCCTATCATCCTTGACTATTGGCTATGCTAGCTGGGGCTGATGAGAGTTGTCCAAACATCTGAAGGGTCCCATGTCGGATTAAGTTATAGGATAGGAACAAAACTGTCTTAATTCATTCTCATATAGGTTTGTCCTGTGCCATAAGCAGATTTACGCTCAGATTGCTTTGGAACCAAAGGATATTTTTTCTTCAACTAATATTATTAATACTATTAATAAATATTATTTTCGTCTCACTTTCGAGCAGTTCTGGACTGCTGCACACAATCTATGTCAAAATAGAAGATGTAAGTATTGTGTGCAGAGCAAAATGGCAGTGGAGGGGATCTGGTTGTGTAGAACTAAACTGCAGAAAAAAATTGTTCCCTGTACATAATTATTTTTGAGGAAACCAAGGAGGCTGTCTCCCAGTATTGCACTTCTTGATGGTGGGTAGGGAACAGAGGGTTGTATCCAGTGCTGGTCATACTCAGAAAAGACCTATTGAAATTATTGGATCTAAGTTAGTCATATTTATTAAGTTCAATGCGTATACTCTGAGGAAGGCTAACATTGGATACAACCCAGACTATTTTGATCAGAAGACAAAATAATACCAGCCACAGCACACTTAGAGTACACTGTGTGTCTGTTCAAGCTATAGCATTTGAAAGAGCTGTTGCTTGAGTATACGCGATATTGTAGGCTTGCCTCTGTAGGTTATATCCACTGTGAGGATTTCTATGCAGCATTGCTCAGATATTTTTACACTACAATTTAGGATTTGTTCCAACATACCAAAATTTGGCAATTGAGTTTTGGCTCTATATAGTTTCATTATTTTTATGTAGTTGTCAACTAGTAAACATGCTATATAAAATACATTGAGTCATGAATATCATTTTAATCTGCAAAGCTGTTTTTATTGTCATTTTGAACATGCGTGGAAATGGACAAATGCTGAAATGGCTTTGAAAATGATCGTTCAACAGGTGTGAAAGAGCATAAACCTCCTTACTTGATTCATCATTCACATCAGCTTGGATCTAGTACTGGCGATGTAATATTTTTGCAACTTTTTCAGTGTGTAACTTTAACAACTTAAAATGAATTCTCGTATAAAGCTACCAGTAACTTGAGCTGTGAAATTAATGAAATTTAACTGTGTGGCTTTCAATTTCAGAATTCTTCAATTTTTTTAAAAAAAACATGTAGAAAAGGGTAAAGCAAATTGTCTGGATCTATAAATATTTGGTAAACATGTGATGTTTGACCTTCTGAAGTTATTTGTAATAGAATTTAGTATATTCTAAATTAGTTTCTTTCAACAATTCAACTTTTAATTCTGAGATTCATATTTCTAATTTTTAGATCATATTTCAGTATCAAAATCCAAATGGTAAAATCTGAAATACGTCAAATTGCAACATTTAATTTTGGATTTATATTTAATTGATGTGATTAATCACTTAACAGTAGAATCAACAAATGGCAGATTTACTGCCAAGTGGTGTCCCTTTGGTATATAAAACAAAATGCAAAAAGCAGTGAGCATCCAAAATGACCACTCAAAAAGAGAAAGTTGAAATCTCAAGATCCTGCAAAGGAATTTTTTTCTAGACAAAAAGCCCAATAAGTTTCAGCCTATAGCTATTTTAGACTTTCGGGGTCAAATTTAAATGTAAAAGCAGTCTGCAAACATCTCTGATAGTACAATCACTTTTTAACCTTTTTCAACATTAGTGAAGCTAACTAACATTCCCGCTGCCTGGCATGGGATTAAATTGGACAGTCCTTGCCATATAAAACTTCATTTGCTCATCAATGGATGCTGGGCATTATATTTAAGGGAATATATAAGAATCTATTTGTTTCTCTTTCACACGCTTGATAATGTGCATTTGACTCTTATCCACAGATGATTCCAGGTATCCTAGAAAATATTGAGCAAGAAGAATAAGACATAGATCACATCCACACTGCCACTCGCAGTCCTTGATAAATGTTAAAGCATTCAAATCAGTTTATTTTGAAAGCAGCAAGTGGGATGTACACTCACGGATCTCATTAGCCAGTAACAAGATGTTTGCACACATTTTCTGTCAAGTACCACTTAAAATATTTACTCTCTAAAAAACAAAAAGTCCATCAGGGCTCATATGATTCAGACGGTCAGGACTTCTGCCATATCTTGACAAAATGTTCTGCTGAAATCTCTTCAGTGCCCACTTTATATTGCAAACCTTCCAATCGTCAAAGAGCACCATCTGTATCTCTGATTAAAAATATGTTGTAGCTTGTCATAAAATCCATTAATGGGTTAGGACTATGGTAAATACTAGTATATAAAAACTCTGGATTGAGCTTCTGGTCCGTTTGGTTAGGAGAGGGGTCACCAGTAGGAGCAACCCACTTAGACTTGATCTAATAATGGCAAATTGTGTATGTGAGTGTTGTTGTTTTTTCAAGTCCATGACCATCTGTTCCAAACTCAATCAGATTACATTGGAAACCATTGTGTTGGTGGCTAAATCCCCTTAAGATTTTGCAGACACCTCCAGATAAATATGCAGTCAAGGTATGCATATTTCCCAAGGCCACCTGGAGATTGTGCATACTGGCATTATTCAGAGGGTGCAATTCAGGGTGGCTGAAAGAACTCAGAAAAAATGACAACCTACACCCATTGGCCCAGTCAGAGCCAGATTGAGCCCATATATGTTTGCCTGCAAGCAAGTCCCACTGTGTAGCATTGAGGCCACTCCCACATGGGAGAATTGTGCAGTCCAACTCTCAGCTCAGTTGGATTCCATTATAGGTAGATACAATACTAAACAGTATGGTCTCTCTGCAAGCATTGCTCTCAAAGCGAATATGGAAGTGCAGTTAACTTTGAATTCAGAAATGTAAGTGACAGGAAATCCATCCATCCTTTTTCCTGTTCAGTAGTTGATAGATGCACCGATGGCCTTACAGCCCCTTCCAACTCTGCTAATCTATGATGCTATATTACCACTATGTGTATGTTGCAGAGGGGGGAATCTGACCTTCATTTCTGATATCAGTTTGTCCAACTGTCTTTTAGCCACTGGTGATTTCCGACCATTGCCTCACTCCCATATTTAACAAATCTGTAGTGTCCAGAATTTTGTCCCTGAGAATGTATTTATAAACTGTAATCAAACCACATCTTGAAGTTCTTCACAATTTCCTTTAAAAATTGATCTTATACAATTTGTGACTGCAGCTCTGAATTATCCAAAGTCCCCCTCTTAAACTACAAATCAATGGGAAAGTCACAATTGTACCATAAATGATACACAGATAGGAAAGTTGAATAAGTAGCGCAGAAGTGGGTTTATATACTATATATTTATATGTATATTCAAGGAAAACATAAGAATCCCTGAGGTTAGGCAATGTGATACAATCTTGTCTTTCTTAATCTTTTTTTCCCCTTACAGCCAGTGTGAGCCATTTCGCATTTATCTTTGACTATATCCATAGTTTCTGAACAAACCTTTCTCTGGATGAATTTCATCTCACTACGTCTTCAAATCAGAGGTGACAGCAAGAGCAACTAACTCATCTGGGTCAAGAAGACCTTTTGAAAGGACATTGTTATATTTATGGAAGCAAAAATTTAAAAAATAAGATTTTTTTCCTCTCACAGCAAAATAACACAAATATGTCTTGTGATAAATATGGGAAATTTTATGTAATATGAAGAATAGCAAGAACAAAGAAAGGCCCTGCTGGATCAGATCATAGGCCCATATAGTCAAACATCCTGTTCTCACCATGGCCAACCACATGCCTGTGGGAAGCTTGTAAGCAGGACATGAGGGCAACAGCACTGTCCCCACTTGTGTTTCCTAGCAATTTGTGTTCAGACAATGCCTCCAATACTGGAGGTAAAACAAAGTCACCATGGTTAGCCCTGGTAGCCTTATCCTCCATGAATTTGTGTAAACCCCTTTACACCCAGGAGACACAAGCGGGGATTTGAACTCACAGACTCTGGAGTACCAGCCAGGGTCTCCTCCCCATTGTGCTATACCAGCTGTCAATGAAATTAAAGGGTGAGAATAATAATAATAATAAACCTTGGCATTTAAAAATCATTAGATCTCTAGTAGGTCATTTGGTATTATGAATGATAGTAAAAAGGGTATACATGACTGTCCTCATACATCTACCCAATGCATGACAGGTCACAGGGGCATGCCAGCTAGCCCCACACCCTTTCAATATAGTAGGGGGCTATGTTGGCCACATACAGTAAGAACAAACCTTAGGCACATGCAGATCCTTCATGCCAGAGGAGATCTTAGACCTGTCAGGATTCCCCCTCATATAGAGGAGCTCTGTGTCTGTACGTTGGTATGCATGTATGTTAGAAGTGATCACTTGCTACTCTTCCTTACTCTTTAATATATAATTTATTTAAAATAGTCATATTTATAAGTTGTCCTTCAGTTAAAAACAACATTTCAGGATGGTGAGAATCTTTAAAGTGATTTTGTGAGCCAACTTTAAATATAAGTTACAATGGCTTATGCTTAATGATCCATAATATTAAACTAAGTATCATATATTATACATAAAAGAAGCATAATATATTGCAGGGATGGCTAACCTCTGGCCCTCCAGATGTAGTTGGATTCTAACTCTTAACCTCTTGTCAGCATGGCCAATGGTCAGGGGAGACAGGAGTTCTACATCCCTGTTACATTGAAGGTAAAGAGTACCAATTATATTGCTGGAGTATACCCCTCCAAATGTTCCCAAGGATGCTTTGTTGTTGTTGCTGCTGCTGCATATGTTAGTCCAAAGGTGTAAAATGGAAATGTTATGCTATTCATATGTTGTTATTTCTTCCTGTAAATGGAACTCTGCACATGTAGGAAGGTATGGCATAAGAGGGTAGATTCTTCTAGTAAATCCAAACTCCACTAGTATTTATTACAACTGGGCAAAAATATATGGCCCCATATACACCAGGGATAGAACTGTCAATTCCAATTCTCTCAATTTTTGCAATCTTAAATTCAGTTCTACAGCAATTTGCATTTTTTTGGGGGGGGGGAAACCCTCATGAAAATTCTTCAGCATTTTAGTGTGAATTTCTCCTACTAAAACATTTTTGTGGGCAGTTTTAACTAATGTACACATTTTTGCAAGCATTTTCTCTGAATATAATGCAATTTTGTTTGTTATTTTCCCTAATATAGTCATTTTTATGCACACTTTCCCCTCTTATATGCATTTTGTAAACTTTTTGTGGGAGAACTGCATCATAAAATTCAGATAAGTGCACATTTTGAAGAATGGCTGTGTTTCAGCTCTCATGTTATTTCAGAAAGTACAAATTTGATAAATTTGGCTTTGAATGTGAATGAATTGAATTTATCTCCCATGCCTAATCTGCACTATACATTTAAAGCAATACTTTGAACAGTCATGGCTTTCCCCAGAGAATCCAGAGGTCTCTGGGAAGAGGGTTTGATTGTTAAAACACTCTGAGAATTGTAGCTCTGGGAAGCTATCCTAACAGCTCTTAGCACCCTTTACAAACTACATTTCCCAAGATTCTTTGGGGGAAGCCATGACTATTTAAAGTGGTATAATATTGCTTTAAGTGTATAGTGCAAATGGGGCCTATGTCTGGTATTAAGAATGGCATATAGGTTCACTCTACATACTACTGTAACTAACAAACAAAAAAACCACCTGCAAGGAAAAGCTTTTGGCTTGTTTCTGTAGGACGTTTTCTTTAGGCTTGTATTTTTAAGCCATTTTAGTAGCTAGGGTAACGTATTGGCACAAAATGAGAGCCACAAAACTACTTATCTGCCAGGCCAGCTACTTTGCTCTCATTGATAGAGCTGTAGTAGCCATATGTGCAGGCCACTTAAAATCCTGATCCCTAAGTCCAATAAGAGCCACTGAGATGATAATTGTAGTCTTTAAGAGGGGGAGTGAAAGAGATTAATCCTTTTCAATGCTGCATTATTCACAGATGGATTGATAGGAAGGTGGAATATCCTTGTAAGAGGGACTCCAGCGAAGTGGTTTGAAGGAAAAGAAATCAATCTAAAACTATCAAATTAATTTTATTGCACTCTTTAACAATGATTAGAGCTATTTCAGTCACTCTCATCAAGATTCCATCTGTAGTTGTAGAGTTGAAAGGTTAATTACTCATTTACTAAGCCATGCAGTTTTCTTTCATTTTTCATTTACAATTATCTCCACTTGTTATAAACCCTAAAGCAACTTCCAATGTATTGTACTCATGCATTATGTCTGTCAATTAAAGTTATTAAATCATAGATTTTAAATAATGAAATCCAAATAAACGTTAATATACTTCAGTCAATGAATGCCCACTGTTGAGCATTATGAATGTGACCAATCTGATTGCAATGGCAGCTGAGCCCTCCCTTGGCTAACTTTGCAAGGCAGCAGATGTTCTTTTGGGGAGATCTAGATACTCAGTTTGTATCCTACATTGGCTGCATTTCTGACTTGGGGAAGAAAAAAGTTCTTCAGATGTTGAATACAGAAATGAAATTCTCTACTGTAGCAGCGGTTGCAGAATATTTTGCAGGAGTTATTTGTAGTAGTAAAGAACTGACAGTATACAATGAATGGTTATGAAGTTAGTAACTTGGGGAGTTACTAACAAGTACTACAGCTGCCCTTGTGATTATTTCTGCAGTTGGCTGGCAGTGCCTAGTAACACCCAAAAACTCATGCAGGGATCAAGTTGCAGGCTGTGTATGGCAGGGGGGCTACCCTTTTTTTTGCTAAGGCCCACATTGCCCCATTATAACCTCTCTGGGAGCTACATGCCGGTAGTGGGCATGCCCAAAAAGTATGTCAGTATACTTATCACATTGTACATAGATGACAGGCACAGAGCCCTCATGTTCCTCAACTGATTCATGCAGACACACACGGAGAAAGACCTTTCTAGCCCAGCACCACAGTGTTACCTGATGCAGATGTCACCACCAGACAAAATGGTTTGGGGAGGGGAGAGTGGATCCCACCTGTGGTTCATCACCCTTTATCTCTACACAATGCATATCCTTCCTCTACAAGAGGTCTTCAGAAGTTACTAACAATGATTGCCAGCCAACTGTGGAAATTATTTCACAGAATGATGGATTATGCTTGTTAATAAAATCTGAAAAACCTGTGCAGAGGGTGCACCAGGATATGAACAGTATAAGAGTGCTTTCACAAAAGATTTTGGATATCCTTTATCTCCATGGTGGTATCACGCTAATCCATATTATCCTTGAGCTAGTATTGTTTGGGGGGGGGTGTCAGAAAAGCCTCCAGTCCAAGAAGAGAGCCAAGATGCTGATTTTCTATGCTAGATTTGTCCATCAGTGATGAATAATACACTTATTATATAGACCCATTTACTAGACCTTTTAATTTACATAGCTACATTTCCAGGGACTATTAAATGTGGCAGCCTCCTGTATTGCATTCTGTATCAATCATATTCAAAATTTCAAGAACTCCAATTAATAAATACAATAAATAACAAATAACACATGGGAGAATAAAGTGTGGAGGGGGCTACATGCTCCAGCCCAACCCCAATGTCCCCATCCTTACCAGTTTGACCTCCAACCTTTGCACATTCAGCTTGAATGTGCTTAGAATCTTCCTTTCAGTTCTTGATCATAGAAAGGATTCCAAATTCGTTCAGCCACATGAATGAAGAACTCCTTTGAGACCTTCTTGGTTAACATGTGAAGGTTAGGGGTAGAGCTGTGAAGGACATCAGGGTCAGGGCTGGCATGCATGGCTCCATGTCCCCCACATGCATTCTTTGACCACTTAAGGCATGTTCAGGCATACTCTGAACAAGCAAGAGTTCAAAGTGTGGGCAGGGGTGTGCAGAAGCTCCAGCTTAATGTCTTTGTGCATGCCATGCTCCCCTCCCCACTCCTTATCCTCCCTGTGTTGCATTGGGAAGGTGTGCAAGAAACTTCTATTCACTTGAACATGAATAGACTCTGCATAATCAGTGACTGAGGGTGGGTGGGGCACATGCAAGGACATTGGGAGCATGTCTTGCATATACAGCCCACATCCACACATTTAGTCTACATGTTCAGGAAAATGCCTGAACACACCCCTTCAAACTCATTTTTTGCAATTATAGATACTTCTTTGCTACACTCTGGAGATGTTAAAAAAAAGAAGAAGAACAGGATGCTCCACAATCTACAAAGCATCCAAAGTTACCCCAGCTATGGCAGAATAGCTGCCCAAGCTCAGACTTCGCTTTTGTTTATTTATTAGTTGCTTTTTCCCCAAAATAATACTCAAAGTGACTTACAAAAAATATCTCAAAAACATATACAGTATAAAGATACCAGTACAAAAGCATACCAAATAAAACTCAATACAATAAATAGAACAATACAATAAAAATCACAACTCAAATATAGGTTTTCTGCTACCCCCCTCCTGTCCCCAAAACTCACTACTGAAGTGAACATGTCAGAATTCTGACCAAGCATGCACACTTGAAGGAAACCTTGAGAGTTCAATATGCTCAAGGTTTGAAAAATAATGAAAGTTTAAGATAATGAAAGATAATAAAGATAACGAAACCACTGGCTAGGTTTGTTAGACAAAGCAACAATCCAAGTAAGCCAAGTATTATCTTATGTAGATCAAACACTAGAATTCAGAAGTTCAAGGAACTGTGTGATGACAATCCTTGGTTAGGTTAGGTTTTATATTGCTGATTAATACAGCAGAACGTGGAGCTACATTTCATTTATTCTCATAATTTATATTAGCAGGCTCTCTTTCACATAAGTCTGCTGTACTTTGACTTTTTACTGCATTAAGTGTTATTATAAATGACATTCTAACATTCTGAGCGCAGGTTAACTTTCCCAAATGTAATGTTCTAATGAAGTTGTCACCATAGCAACTTTGCTTCAAATGACACATGCACAACTTTTTAAACTCAGGTATATCTTTCCAAAATGTAATAACTACTGAAAGTTGCAAACTTCCATGTTTGTTCCCCCCATCTTGTTTCCATTTTTTCAGTATTCTTTGATCTATTCTTTGATACATTTCCACAAAAAGGCGGCAGCAGCAGCAGGAACCTAAGAGGAAAAAGAAAGTGTCAAATGCAAAAAGCGCCAAACTCAAACTGGGTCTGCCAAGAAAGATTCTTTCTTTGCAGTCATGGCTTGTACTTTCAGTCACCTGATATCATATGGCATCAGGTGATTGAGAGGTGACTGGCCAATCTGCCTAAAATGCCCTTATAGGTTTGACCACTTCTGGATCTCACCCACCAACTGATCCAGCTCCTTTTCCCTGATATAAACCACTTTGAGAACATTGGCAGAAAGGTGGCATATTAGTGTAGTAAGTCACCAAACAAATGCAAATGTTTGGTTTTTGTGGTTTCTTCCAAGATTGCTGCATACCAAGAGTTACAGTGTTGGTTCTTAAAGGCTGGAACTATTTTCTAACTGGAAAGCAAATAATATATTTATAACACTTTCTATTTGAATCTGTGGGCTTTCACAATCTCATATATTTTGGGCATGATGTTAAAAAGTATTTTGGTATTATCTTCTCAGGGTAAAGAAAGACTGCAAGCCAAAAAAAGGAGAAAGGATATGTGATTTATCCCCATAGCAAAGTCTGTTAAACCAATAAGTACCAATAGCATGATAATATGGTACTTTATATTATTTACATTTTAGACATTGTCCTCCTGCACATTTAGATTAAAGCAGAGAATAGGCAGTGTCTGTTACAAGGTTTCTATATGCAGCTCCATCCATCTTTTTTATGCATTATGTTTGTACAATTATCAGATGTGTGATATCAAATTATTATGAGTTAGGATGCTCAAAATCCTAAATCTTATCATTTTTTGCAGAGCAGAAAAGGACATTTACTGTAAAAAGATATATTTATCTGTATCTGTGTCGGTTTTAATTGGAATGTTCCTAACATTAGTTAAACCATCTTTAATTAAAATGTTAATTCCTAATCCAGATTTTGCATACAAAGACCAGACTGTGAATGTGAAACAGTTCAAGGCAGAATACCTTTGAAATCTTTTTGGCGCCTTTTGAAGACTTTCTTCTTTCAACAAGCCTTTTAAGTTGAGACCTATCCCAGTCTGCGTCTGTGTTGGAATTGCTTTTTAATAAGTTTTTTTAAAAAAACAATGTTTTTTAACCCTTTTTTAAAGATGTTTTAAAAGCTTTTAAAAAAATGTTTTTAAAGTTGTTTTGTTTTGGTGTATTTTAGGGTCTGTTTTTATGATGTTTTGGTGTGTTTTTAGCGCTTCTGTTTGCCGCCCTGGGCTCCTGCTGGGAGGAAGGGCAGGATATAAATCAAATAATAAATAAATAAATATAGCAACATTAGCCACTATCTTAGTAAATAGGGTGCCTCACGTGTGGCTACACCAGGCAGGAAAGTGGAGGAAAGACATGCCAGGTCAATTTTGCAGCATCCCAGGGTGATCCCTGAAGTATGCAGGAAAACCATGGCATTTTAAAAACAACAAACAAAGTCTTCCCCCCTAAAAAAAGGAGATGACAAAGAAGAGAAAAATGGGGTATGGGGATCCACAGAAATATTCCAGGGTAAGGTGAGGAGCAAAATATCTCATATGTAACTAGCATTAGAAAACAGGTCTACCATTTCTGATAAATGGGATGACTGAGTGCCAACAAGGGCTGGGTACTAGGTCTGTTGAGCTGAGTAGACCTGGCCTCTGAGAAAGAAAGCGGTCTGCCCATCCATTGTTTCTCAGTGGGTATGCCTGACGTCTGGGCAACATTTTTACACCTGCAACCAGTTCTTTCCCTGGTTCCTTTTCATTCAGGTTCTACAAGGGCTAGTAACTTCCTTTAAAAAAAAAGTGGGGAATCTGAGGATTATGGGTCATCTGGGGAGAACAACTACCCCCTCTTGTGATGCCTTTGTACTGAGGGCTGCACATGTGTCTTCCATGTTGCCACAAATGTGCATGGCAGAGATCAGCATGCACATATAAACCTTTAGCTAAAAGGGACTAGAATCATAGAATAGTAGAGTTAGAAGGGACCTATGCCATCAAGTCCAACCCCCTGCTCAATGCAGGAATCCAAATCAAAGCATTCCCGACAGATGGCTGTCCAGCTGCCTCTTGAATGCCTCCAGTGTGGGAGAGCCCACTACCTCTCTAAGTAATTGGTTTCATTGTCGTATGGCTCTAACAGTTACGAAGTTTTTCCTGATGTTCAGTTGAAATCTGGCTTCCTGCAACTTGAGCCCATTATTCCATGTCCTGCACTCTGGGATGATGGAGAAGAGATCCTGGCCCTCCTCTATGTGACAACCTTTCATGTACTTGAAGAGTGCTATCATATCTGCTCTCAGTGACTAGCCTGGTAGTACTTATCCCTGGAGTCAGATCCTTTGAGGATGTGAGGAGACTTTCCCCTCTCATTTGAAAAGAGGGGGGGTGTTGGCACCGTGTGTTGCTAAGGCTAAGGGAACACAGTAAACAATAGCCTTGGCCAATATGGAAGCTCTGAATCCAGCTGATCTTGATAGCTATGCTGACACCTGGAAGAGATTCCTTTGCAGGCATCAGCACAGCTACCAAGGCATACCAGCTGTCTGGGTTCTTTTCCCTGGCAGACCAATGCAGCTACCAGAAGACCAGAATCTGCAAGTTAGCAGCCCCTTCTAGATTCTCCTGGGGACAGGAAGAGGTCTTAGGAGTTTTGTCCTTATGTGCACATTCTCCAGTTCCAACTTTCTGTTGAGCTCTAGTCTGCACAGGCAAGGCAGAATTAGCTTGCTGCACAGGACACAGAGGTTTACAGCCAAAACAGTTCCAGTAAGGCAGCAAACAGGAATGAAGAACTCCGACACAGTCCAGCTTCGTGCCAGTAACAGAAATCTTTATCAACGTGCAGTTTAACAAATACAAATACATTCACCAACATTACATGCTCCTACTATCCCCCCACACAGCCTGGCTCTCTAGGCTTCTAATTTATAGCCAGTAGATTAGATCAGTTGCAGCTGTGTGTCCTTGACTAATTGCATAGCTTTTAACCCATTCCCAACATGGGGAATGACTCAGCTTAAACATGAGCCAACAGCCCCCACCTCATTCCACATGTTGGGTGTTGCTCCGCAATTCCTGTTTTACATTTTACATATTTTACATTATACATTTAGTTTTAGAACACATACTTAATACAGTTGTATACATACAGTCTCAGTTCCATTTGAGTTACATTTTCATATTTGATATTCATTTAATTATTCATTCATTAAACATTAACGTCAGTTTATTACATGTCTTGGTCAGCATTTATGTTATGTAACTTATCTCGCCAATCTCTACCCCCATCCAGCATTGCAAACCATTCTTGAAAATCCTGCTCGGTCCAGTCATCTTCCCCATTCTGACACTTTGCTGGTGTTTTGTGTTCCTGTTTTACTTTTACAGTCGTCACTTTAAATCTCTCTGGAGGATGCCCCAGATTAGCTCTTTTTGATCTCCTTGGTATGGGTGTAGGTTCAGCTATTGGTACTTCTGGACTTTGTTTGTGCTATGTTTTGTTCTATCTCTTCAACATTCTGACATTCATTTGTTCTTTCCTCTGCCTCTTGTTTAATTGCAGTTTCTGCAATTTCTACAATTCCCCCTCCCCTCTCTTCCTGGGGATCAGGTTTAATGTTTATTTCCTGTTGCTCATTTTGTGTGCTATCTATGTGTATTTCTACATGTTGAATGCTGTCCTGTGTCTCATCTTGTGTGCTATCTATGTGTATTTCTCCATGATGAGTACTGTCTTCCCAGTCTTGCTCCTGCGTTTTTACACTTTTACACACAAGTAAACGTTTTTCTTTCATTAACCAGACTCTGTGATATGCCCCCTCAAAGCCAAGATAGTAACCCTTTAACGCTCTCGGACCTTGTTTGCCTTTACGTTGAGGTTTGGGAATATGTGCCCAACATATTGCTCCAAATTTCTTTACATGATTTAGATAAGGCTTTCTGTTAAACATCTTTTCATAAGGTGTACAATCCACAGTACTTTTATATACCCTGTTCAACAGAAAATTAGCATAAATTGCACATTCACCCCAGAAATCCCTGGTCAGTTTAGAGTCTGCTAACATTGCTCTCACAGTGTCCTGTAAAAATCTATAATATCTCTCTGCAACACCGTCCTGATGTGGCGCAAAAGGAGCTGTTAATTCGTGTTTTATTCCTTTTCTGTACAGATATTTTTGCAAAGTTGAGAGAAATTCCCCTCCTCTATCCGACCTGAGTGTAGCTATCCTGGTTTTGAATCTCGCCTCTACCCATTCCACAAAATGCTGTAACTTCCCAGCGGCTTGTGCTTTGTTATTCAATAGGTAAACAAAAGTGTATCTTGAATAGTCTTCGACCAACACAAAATAAAATTTTGCATTTCCTTTTGACTGTTTAAAGGGACCGGCCAGATCCATGTGGATTAACTGAAATGGCCTTTGCGTGCTAATTAGCCTTTCTTTGTGTATGGGAGCTGCAGTTGATTTCCATTCACTGCAAACATCACAGTCCTCATACTGCTTACAAGGTTTAAACTGTAAGTCTGCACTATGATTCATTGTTTTTAGTAGAGTAGCATAACTTACATGTCCCAATCTTCTATGATACAAATGTATACATTTTTCATGCTTTTGTTTGTTTCTTACTGTGTTTACACATTGTGGGGCTTCATCATTTACTATGAACAAGGCTTCTTTGAACTTTCCTATCACACAAATCTTATTCCCTTTAGCTATTGTGCATTTCCCTTTGTCAAAGTTAACAACATAATTCATAGCATTTAACTTGGCTACTGACATATTTCTGTCCATACTGGGAACATAAAGCACATTTGTAACTAGCGTTTTTAAACATTTTAAATATATTACTCCTACCCTTTTACTTCGCGACAGCTTCCATCCGCCAAATAAACATTCTGGTTCTTTGTTGGGGTCAGGATTTTAGACTGTTTTTCATTATTTACTAGAAAATGACTTGCTCCCGAGTCGACAGCCCAGGATGTGTTATTTAGTTCATTGTCCTTGTCTTTAGTGCCAACGACATGCACTTTAAACGGGTCTTTCTCGCTTTGTTGCAATCTTCTTTTCGTCTCTGCCTGGCATTGACTGCGTAGATGAGTTGTGGAGCCGCATCTGTAGCAACGTTTCACTCCAAACACCATCGGTCCTTGCGCATTCCGCTCCGGGTTTTCTTTGTTGCTCTGTTTACTTTTCTCTTGTCGGCGTTCTGCTTCTTGAAGTAGTTTGTTTGTGATGTACGTCATACTGAGGTCCGTGTCCGGAAGACTTTCTAACGCACTTATCACTCCTTCCCAGGAATCATTTAGAGTAGACAGCGTTATATATGCCATCTGTTCCTGTGTATGCTGCATGTCCATTTCGTGCAGGTCAGCAAACAAACGTTGTAAGTTCTGTAAATGCCTCTGCATGGACTCTCCCTCTTTGTAACGGGTCTGGTACAGTCTTTTAGCAAGTAAAACTTTAGAGCCTGCAGTTTTTCTCACTTGTACAGCACGTAAAACATTCCAAACTTCCTTTGCTGTGTTTAAGCCTCTGATATGTATTAACTGTTCATTCTCCAGAGCTAGGATAAGCAGAGCTTTAGCTTTCTCTGCTGCTCTTATCCACTCTGCCAGTGGGGCTGCTGGGGGGTCTTCTGCAACAGTGTGCCAGACGCCCTCCTTCACCAGCAGCATTTCAGTCTTTACCTTCCAGTAGGAGTAGTTGGTGCTCCCCAGCCTCTCCAAGGGATAAGACGCGCTTCCAAACACTGCCATCCTTTTCACCCTTCTTGGCTGTTCAGTTCTTTTGCACTTTCTAATTCTCTGCCTGTTGCACAACCTCACAGGATCATTGTGTCAGCTGCAATGACTGGGCCCATAACCCTTTGTTGAGCTCTAGTCTGCACAGGCAAGGCAGAATTAGCTTGCTGCACAGGACACAGAGGTTTACAGCCAAAACAGTTCCAGTAAGGCAGCAAACAGGAATGAAGAACTCCAACACAGTCCAGCTTCATGCCAGTAACAGAAATCTTTATCAACGTGCAGTTTAACAAATACAAATACATTCACCAACATTACATGCTCCTACTACCCCCCCCCCCCCCGCCTGGCTCTCTAGGCTTCTAATTTATAGCCAGTAGATTAGATCAGTTGCAGCTGTGTGTCCTTGACTAATTGCATAGCTTTTAACCCATTCCCAACATGAGGAATGACTCAGCTTAAACATGAGCCAACACTTTCTCCCATATAATCTCACCACAATGAATGGGATGCGTAGCCAAATGTGCACTGGTGGCAAATTTTCAGATAGGCTGTTGGAGATTCAGGTAGGATATCCTACAAGGACATGTTAACTTTATGATTTAGACTGATTCCTTTTCAGTTGGTCTCAAATATACTCACAATGTCTCTGTTAATGCAGCACTAAGCAAAAATTAAGACTAATGTGGGAACAGTCTACTTAAATCCAATACTGTGGCAGTGGCATAAACAGGCTTTTCTTTGAATCCAGAGTGCTTTTACATTAAGTAAATTGCACTCAAGTGCACACCTTAATGTGGTGAGGGCATTTGAGAGTGTTGAAGAAGCTGAAAGCAATGCCGTCAGGAGTCTAGACCAAGAGGCTTGACTCTTAGCAGGGGCGCCCAAGGCGAAATGGTCAAAGCTGAGACACCAGACTAAGATGCATCCAAACTCAGAGGAAGGCAATGGTGAACCACCTCTGAATACCTCTTACCATGAAAACCCAATGAACAGAGTATGTTGTTGGAGGTCACTGATTCATAGGGTCACCATAAGTCATAATCGACTTGAAGGCACATAACAAATTAAGCAAAATGTGCTGATTTTCTTAATATCCCTTTAAATTAGTACTGCCTTGTCTGGTACTGGTACAGTTTGTCATTGTGAAACTATTTTTTTTAAAAAGTGCCTTTGATGAAATGTTAAAGATGGCACTTTTAAAGCATATTTTTCACAATGCACAACTCATTTGGAATAATCCACATACTGTTTAATGCATAAACATAATGCATTACTTTGAAGAGAGAAACAGATTTTGGTATTTAGCAGCAACATTTGCTTTTTTCTCCAACCTAAAATATGCCAACTGTGCCAATCTGATTTGCTTATGCAGTAAGAACAAAAGTTGAATGTCAGGAAGACTGAGGGGAGCTATGAGAGCACTCTTCAAGTACTTGAAAGGTTGCCACACAGAGGAGGGCCAGGATCTCTTCTCGATCGTCCCAGAGTGCAGGACACGGAATAATGGGCTGAAGTTGCAGGAAGTCAGATTTCAGCTGAACATCTGGAAAAACTTCCTAACAGTTAGAGTGGTACAACAATGGAACCAATTACCTAGGGAGGTGGTGGGCTCTCAAACACTGGAGGCCTTCAAGAGGCAGCTGGACAGTCACCTGTCAGGTAAGCTTTAATTTGGATTCCTGCATTGAGCAGGGGTTTGGACTCGATGACCTTATAGGCACCTTCCAACTCTATGATTCTATGTATTCAAATGGGAAACTCATCTGGCAGTCTGTGTGGCTGATAGAGAAAAGCCAGAGAGTGCAGCTGAAGCTAACACAAGTTCCTGGTTCACAGGAAGGCTTGATCCATGCGCTTCTTGCTCCTTTCAAGTAGCCTTACAAGCAGCTCGCTGGGCATTTCAGTGATGGCCATGAAGTTCCTAACTAGCTCACTGTCTTCTCTGCTTCTATGGCCCTGGTGGGGGAAGGGAGGGAAAGAGAGAGGTCATACAATCCAACAATGGCCACTTCCGCATCACCAAAAAAGAGGAAATGCGTTAGGGAAAGAGAGGACAAAGATATGCATTAAATGTGCATATGCTATTTATATGCACAGATGGCATTTCAGAAATAATGACAATACGTATAAATATATTACATCTCATCATAGTGAAAAAGACTGTCACTAGGTGACCTGTGCCTGCTCTGTCTGCTTTCCAGGTGCTAACTGTTGATGGGCAACTTCAAGGCCCCTTTTGTTCTCTCTTCTTAAGCTTCTTTATACTTAAACCGGACTTAGACTGGATAGTCCTGCAAATAGAGGACCCCTTCAGAGAACACTTTTAACAGCCTGAGGACTGCCCTCTTTTAAGTAGGGCACATGGCCACTTTACACAATCCTCATGAGGTAGAAAGAAATGGAGTGTTTGTCACAGAACATTGGGATACCTGACTAAAGTAATGCAATTTTATGGGGATCGATGACTGGCAAATTGTGGGGGAATGGTTTCATGAATGCACCTTTGGCATCTAAATGCTGTCACTGGGTTAAGTATGGTGTCTACTTCAATTTGCATTGTGGCCTCGGTTATAGAAATCTACAGTTAAATCTGCTATTGTGTCAATTTTGTCTGTAAGGGAATGGTGTGATTGATGAGTTTCCAAATTAGCAAGAGTGTAGAAACTAATATAGATGTAAAACTGATCTTTGCAAGATATTCTCAAAGTCATTATTCACTGAATAAAATTGTAAATGAAGGAATTATATAACCATCAGGTTCTCTAGGCAAATAAAATTTTCCTCTTTGTTTGCCTTCAGGAAGTGAATGTATCTTGTTCCTTACAATTGATTGACCTGTGGGTCTCCAAGCAATTTTCAGACAGGGGATATATAATGATGTGATAAAGGTGGGGAAAGGAACCTTCTCCAGCAGATGGAAAGTAGGACAAATCAAGTTTCTTGTCTAAAATACCTCTGGCTTAATCTCCATGTTCACACAGCAACTCACTAACTTCTCTTCTGAGTTTCAAAGGTAGCCATCTTATAAGTAAGCTTAGCAAGTGGGAGGGCCAGCTGAAAATGAAAGGAAGTTCCTTGTCCAAGGTATCAGTGACTCACTATTAATTTCTAGTCACCCACCCACCAACTCACCCATCCCCCACACACAATGGAATTGGTTGCTGCCTGACTGTAAGGCTGGCAGAGCAAGAGTGACAGAACCTTAGTTGCTAAATTTGCATTTTGCTGCCGAAGCAGAGTTGAGAAGGGTTGGGAAGACTTAAGTCTTGTTAGATCTAATTTGTTTTTATTAGAACGCCAAAATCTACCAACCAGAGGCTAACACAAAAGACACATAGGTGCTTCCAGGCCAACAGTTTATTGAGCATTCATACTGATTAGCTGACAAGGGAGATTAGATGTTGCATCAAAGCAAGTGCTATCCCATGCTTTCCAGTGCATTTTCCCATCACTTTCCTTATCATAGAAAGACTTATCTTTTGCGAGAAGTGGGTTTGTCGCAGCAGGCCTCCCAATCAACTGTAATTGGGCAATCTGAATTGAATCCTGCTTGAAAATAGCAATAGTGGAAGTGCCAATAGAAAGAATTTAAAAAGTGAATCTGAGTGTCTTCTGAGGCTAGCAATTTGTTTTCAGTGTCCAAAAACCCTTGTCGATCTACTGCAGATCACTCAGAGGCCTACCAGTACATTCCAATCTATCGTCTGCCCACCTCTGGACTAGCGAACAGGCTCTGAGTCAAGTGTTGCTTTACCTGCTAAGAGAGTAATAGATTTATGACACATGCAGAGTTATTCAGAGCCTGTTGATCAGCACGAATGACTCATAAGCAATTCCCTTTGACATAATATTTTCAGTTTCACTCTGAAACCCCTTGTTCATTTACAAGTATCTGTTGATTTGGTAATGATAATTTTTCATGATAACCTTATTACGCTGGAATTTTTGTTTACTCATGGTCCCTGACCAGCAGCGACATTACTGCAAAGAGTAACCAATTACACAATATAGATTAAAGTCATCAAACCAAATTCCTTGCTGGTTTTTATATCCCAAGCAGGGAATATAAATGCTGCGTATGTGATATGAATATAAGTAATATGTGACTGGTAGTGTTGTTACAAGGTCTAAAAAAGTAAACTATTTGCTTTTAGAAGAATTTTTTTATGAAGCTGAAGCTGGAATTTCAAAAAATTTAAGCATACAGTTCTCCGTGTAATATGTGCTATACATAATAATAATGCATAATCTTCTTTCCATTTTTCGCTGTGACCTTTAAAAAATCTTATTTGTTCCAACTACTCTTCTTACAATTTGTGTCCTCTGCAGGGCCGGCTCTAGGCATGCAGGGGCCCTTGGGCATCAGCTTGCTCTGGGCCCCGGTGGGCGTGCGTGCACATGTGCGCCCCCACACCCCCCTACCTGTCTCCTCTCTTTTACCATTGCCATTAACCAAGATGGCAGCTGCGGTTTCCCTAAGGGGATGAAGCCTCCGCCGCCATCTTTGTTGATGGCACACGTGTGTGCTACGTGAGCACATCTCTGCCGTCAACTAAGATGGCGGCAGGGGCTTCAGTATGTTAGGGAAACTGCGGCCGCCATCTTCATTAAGGGCAATACTAAAAGGCAGGAGACAGGTAGGTGGGATGAGGGAATGGTGGGCAGGAGGGGGCAGGAGGAAGCAGGAGGAAGCTCCTGCCCTGCGATCCATGGCTGGTGCCACAGATCGTGGAAGGGGAGTGGAGAGGCCACTGAGGGGGCCTCTGTAGCTCCAGCGGCCCTTGGGCCAGTGCCCCACCTGTCCGCCCTTTAGAACCAGCCTTGGTCCTCTGCACAATTTGCTTTTTTAAATTCCTTTTTGGCATTATCTTTTCTGAAGAGAGCGCATTTTCAGTGTTTGAACCTGAACAAACTTAGCCATGGTTTATTGATATAAGCCAACTTCAACCAAACTATAGTTAATAATCCTGACCTGTTTCAGTTAATAATTGTTAACACTAACTATAATTCCCAGTTCTGTCATATTGACCTGATTTGCATGACACAGCAAGCCAAACTATGGCTTACCAGGACCATGCAAATATACAGAAGAGACTATATGAGGAAGGTAAACACATGGGCCAAGGCTTGTGCACATATCTCTATATGTCTCTCAAGTTCAAGGTTCTAGTTTTGGTCTACAAAGCCCTATACAGCTTGGGACCAGGATACCTGAAAGACTGTCTTATCCCTTGTATACCCAGTCGATCACTGTGCTCTGCAGGTGAGGGCCTCCTGCTGATACCATCTTATCAGGAGGTCCGTTCTGCACAACATAGGAAACAGAACTTTATTGTGGTGGCACCTACCCTGTGGAATTCCCTCCCCTTAAATATTAGATAGGTGCCATCTCTGTTATCTTTTTGGCACCTATTGTAGACTTTCCTCTTTCAACAAGCCTTTTAAGTTGAGACCTATCCCAGTCTGTGTCTGTGTTGGAATTGCTTGTTAATATGTTCTTAAACCTTTTAAAAAATGTTTTTAATCTTAGATGTTTTGAAAGCTTTTTTTAAGTAATGTTTTTGAAGATGGGCTCTCTGACACTGGAGGCATTCAAGAGGCAGCTGGACAGCCATCTGTCGGGAATGTTTTGATTTGGATTCCTGCATTGCGCAGAGGGTTGCACTTGATGGCCTTATAGGCCCCTTCCAACTCTACTATGCTATGATTCTATGTTTTGTTTTAATGTGTTTTAAAGTTTGTTTTGATATGTTTTAATGTTTTGAGTGCTTTTGTTTGCTGCCCTGGGCTCCTGCTGGGAGGAAGGGTGGGATATAAATGATGATGATGATGATGATGATGATGATGATGATGATATATGGTGACAATTTGTATGAACTCAGCCCATCATGAATAAACAATACAGAAGCTTCTTGATAATGAAGAAGGGTGAGGCTGGACAAGAGCTGTAAGTACAATTTAGGTCTGCTATTTTAATTGTTTCCACTGGATTGCAGAAAAGGGATGCCTCAGCAGTGCTCAGGTTCCTAGTAAGGAAGCAACCAGTGGTTCAGTTCAGACACAAGAATTCAGTGGTCCCATCCAGACAATCAGAAACTGCAGTTTGCCCTTACATTAGGAAAATAAATTGCTTTACTTTTTTGGTATTAATTTCAAGTTTATATGGTAATTATGCTTCATTAAACAATATTGGATTTTCACTTCAGCTTCTCAGTGTTCCATCAATAGTGTGCAGAATATGTTTATAACCAATTGAAATGGACTGACAGACAGATAATATGTACAGGAATAATTCACTGAAATTGATACGATACCTAGAGGACAAAAGTCATATAAAAAAGAATGGCATGAAATGAGTATTACAACTTGGAATAATTTGAGCCTTTGTTCATGTGTTTCTTAAATGACACATACTGTAGTGGCCTGCTATCAGCACCTCAACCCTATTAATCCATCCCTGGTGGTGCAGATGTGTAAGAATATATGCTGCCACAGCTACAAATATATTGCATGCCCGTCAAGTAAAGCTCTCCTTTAGGCTAATACTTGTAACTAAGACCATCACAATTTAAGAATCAGTGGGCACCATGTAAGGGGGGATTTTGTATGTAACATAAAAGAGTGAAAGTGTTCCACTATTTTATGTCCTATTCTTTGTTATAAAATTGTTATTTTTAATTGGCTGTAGTAACCAGAAATGTT
Source organism: Rhineura floridana (assembly GCF_030035675.1). Lineage (NCBI taxonomy): Eukaryota > Metazoa > Chordata > Lepidosauria > Squamata > Rhineuridae > Rhineura > Rhineura floridana. The sequence goes on from NC_084481.1 coordinate 66,971,043, forward strand.
AAATTTCACAAGAGGGTAGAAAGTTCCATTTAGTAGTAGCTAAGGGAGAAATCACATTTATTTATTTATTTATTGCATTTGTATACTGCCCCATAGCTGAAGCTCTCTGGGCGCTTTACAACAATTAAAAACATGAAAAACAAATATACAAATTTAAAAACACATTTTTAAAAAGCGATTTAAAAACACATGCTAAAGACCAAAAGGGAGGGAACAGACCATAGGTTTGTGAGGGGGGCTGAAATGATGTATAAACAGAGGGGGAGGGACAGAGGAAGAGAGGGAGAGCGCTGAAATTTCAGAGCAGAAGTTCCCAGACTGTTGTCCATGAGCTTCATACTGGTGGTCTGCAGTGTGTTTCTGAAGAGCAGCAGAGGATTATGATGTGTATCAGGCAATCCCCTTCTGTCCCTTCCCCAACTGCCTAGCAAGAGGGGATGCTGGCTTATGCTGCAGAGTCCCCAGAAACAAGTCTTCCCATTTACTTTTTGTTTGCTATCTTGCTTTCCTACCACCTCATCATTGCTCTTGAAACTTCCCCATCACTGCCCAAACCTATGCATGTGTACTCAGTAGTAAATCCCACTATATTCAATTAGGCTTACTCTTGAGTAATATAGGATTGCAGCCACAATCTTTGGGAGTTCACCTGCTAAGTTTCTGTTTGTTATGTACCCATTATGTTGGCTTTTAGCTTTCCCTCAAGGTTCTCCCCCCAATTTATCCTTCTAACCGCTCAGTGAGGTAAGTTAGGCTGAGAGAGAGAATGACTGGCCTAAGGTCACTTAGTAGGGTTGTCAGATGTGAAGCTTTAATCCAATACTTCCTTTTCTGGGAGTAAAGCTGCAATGCTAATCCCACATTGAATTCAATAGGACTTACTTTTGAGTAGACATGGTTAGGATTGTGCTGTAAATTTATGGGACTTTTGAGTGAACATAGCAAAGGATTGTGTTTTTGTTGTAAATCTTTCTGCCCCCCTCCAATTCTACATTTTTAAAGCAATTAGGCAGAATTTCATAGATATCACTGCTTTTTAGGGTTTCCAGGCCCCCAAGAGGTCTTCTGTATCTTTAAAAGTTGTGCAGGGGGAAGGGAGAATTCTACCTTGTGGTTTTTCCCATGACAGTGTTGCAAGAACACCTGCACTTGGCTGACTTTCTCTTCTCCTAAAGATACAGGATCAGTCTCAGGTCCTGAACCTGGCAACCCTACGTGCTTTTATTATGCAGGAAACTAATACTGATTGGGGAAAAAAAGTTCTGCAATGACCAACTCATTTTGACAATAAACTATTATATGGGGACTATGCATTTTTACATCTGTGTGGACTTGCTTTTTGAGTAGACATGGTTAGGATTGTGCCGTAACTCAATCAGATAATTCAGTGAACATAGCAAAGGATTGTGTTTGTGTTTTAAATCTTTCTCTCCCCCTTCAATCCTATTTTAATGCAATTAGGAAGTGTTTACATAGGTATCACTGCTTTTATTATGTAGGAAGCTAATACTGATTTATTTTTTAAAAAAATGCAACGACCAACTGGTTGTAACAGTAAACTGTTATATGGGGTGTATGTATTTTACATCACCAGTGTGTGTGTACATGGAGTCTTCCCAACAACCCTGTGAGGTAGGATTGCTGACTAGAAACCAAGGCAGCTCACAGCAAGAAATAAATCTCTTTAAAATCCAATAACCATAAAAACAAGTATAAACAGTTGCAAAACAGTTTAAAGTAACATGATTCTGAATTTTGGGTTGGGTGAGTGTTCCTTATCACTTGAGGCTGCAGTTCTATGCACACTTCCCTGCTTGAGTAAGCCCCATTGAATACATTGGGACATGCTTCTGAGTAAACAAACACAGGATTCCACTACAGAAATCTTTATAGGTTGTGTAAATAATAAACTTCTTTGACAGTCATGTTTATCTAAATATTTCTTCATTTAAAGCACATGACTTCCCTTAAAGAATCATGGGAAGTGTAGTTTCCCCCTCACAGTTATAGTCCCCACCACCCTTAACAAACTACAGTCCCCATGATTCTGTGGTGTGATTCATGTCCTTCAAATGTGTGTTGAATGTGCTTTAAATGAATAGTGTGGGTCTGCCCTAGGTATGATATGAATTCATTAGTGAATCGAAAAGAACAATTTTAAAAGATACTTTTTTAAACAGGGGAAGGGCTGTAGCTCAGTGGTAGGGCATATGATTTGCATGCAAAGGTCCAAAATTCAATTTCTGGAAAAGACTATTGCCGGGAATCCTGGAGAGTCAATGCTAGTCCATGTCATCAGTACTGAGCTAGATGGTATCAAATGGCCTGAGTTGGTATAAGGCAGATTCCTTTGTGCCTAAACGTAGAAAGAGATGCAAGGGCCACAGTGACTCCAACATTTATTTATCTATTTTATTTACAACATTTATATACCGTTTTATTGTAAAAAACCTAAAGGGAGTTTACAGAAAGAATTAAAACAATAAAATTATTGGCAAAAACAGTTACATACATGTATTTAAAAACATTCAAAATAATAAAACCAACAATGTGTTAAAAACAGATAAAAAAACACAATAGCTTCTACATGCCAGGAGAGGCTTGTATAATGTTTTTAGCAGGTGCTGAAAACAGTACAATGAAGGTGCCTGCCTAATGTCAGTAGGCAGGGAGTTCCAAAGCATAGGTGCTGCCACACTAAAGGACTGATTTCTTACAAGAGCAGAACTCTATGTTCTGTGGTACTCGTAACATGGAAAACACACCTTGAACTTGGCCTGGTAGCAAATCAGCAACCAGTGCAGATTTCAGAGCAGAGGTATTATGTGCTGATAGGGTCTCACTCTTGTCAGCAATCGTGCCACAGCATTCTGCACTAATTTCAGCCCCTGGATCAGGTTGTGGTGCATGGGGATTTCTGTGATCTTGGCTGACTGGCTGCCAGGATTTTTTTTAGTTTTGGTTTTCGGTTAGGAATCCTGACTGGTTGTGGGATGCTGAGTTTTCTGCCTTACTCAGAGGGATTTTGTGGTGGCTGGTATGGTATTGTATTTAGGAAATCATCACTGCCTTTTATTTTTATTTTTCTGTTTGCATTTCATTTACCTTTAACCTCACTCCCTTACATCCATAAAAGAAACCACAGTGGTTCCATGCACTCAGCTCAACCGCCTTAAACCCACTGATGATTCACCTTGTTGGTTGCATGATGATTTGTTTCTTGCCCAATAGTGGCAAAAAAGAATTCACATACTGGGAAGTGTGGCTGCAATTGTTGTTATTCCCAAGCTGCTGCCTGTGTTAATTATTACTCACTGGAATTGGATTGGCTGTCAAAGTGAGTTTATAGCAGCCCACAAGATAGACAGAAAAGGGTAGAGAATCTTCTTACTCTTATTCATTGTAATGGGAAAAACCACAAGGTGAAATTCTCCCTTCCCCCTGCACAACTTTAAAGATAAAGAAGACCTCTTGGTTGCCAGGCCCAGCCTCCAAGAGGTCTTGTGTATCTTTAAAAGTTGTGCAGGGGGAAGAGAGAATTCCACCTTGTAGTTTTTCCCATTACTGTGTTGTAAGAACACCTGCACTTGGCTGACTTTCTCTTCTCCTAAAGATACAGGATCAGTCTCAGGCCCTGAACCTGGCAACCCTGTTCCGAAGTGACGGGTCAAATCTGTAAAGAAGTTTGGAGCAGCCATGGTGAAAGGTACTGGTAGGGCATTGCAGGCAGAGGGTTGCCAACCCTGTTTGGATATGAATATGTTTGCAGAGGATCCCTAGTCAAGCTTTACCAACAGCCCTGTCCAAACCATATCTACTCAGAAGTAAGTCCTATTGAATTCTATGGGGCTTAGCAAGTGTGTTTAGAATTGCAGCCTTCAGGGGCATCCATCTTTACTCCTGAGTCCTGCTATCTAACATCTTCACAACAGTAGGCTCCTTTCTTCCTACAATGGCCTTCTGGTGACTGGCCTGGCCTGAGGGTATTTAAACCCTTCTTGCCAGAAGCAAGTAGGCTAGATTAAATGTTAAAAGCTGGTAGGATGGGGTGGTGGAGAAAAGGGGAAAGTTTCCCTTCACCTTGGAGCAGTAGGCTCCTTTTCTTCTCAACAGCCTGGATATAAGGAGGGATAAAACCAGTGAATATTTCCAGACTGTGAACCATGATGCTTACTTACAAGTAGGCATCATAGTCAAGGTGCACAGGATCAAATTTGTAATGCTGCAGTCCAATGCACATCTACCATTGATCTTGGTGGGGCTTACTTCTGAGTAAATGTGCATGAGATAATCTGCATAATGAGGTTGGGGGAGAAAAAAAGACAAAATTGTGATTAGGTTTGGGAGGGAAAGGGAAGAAAAACAATTAAGTGGACCTCCTAGACCCTCAGCAGTTTTCAAGTGGTCCATAGGGGAAAAAAGTCTGGGAACCACTGCTCTAGAGAGAACAGAAGCACAAGTAAGTGGAAAAACTGTGGAAGTTAGAGAGCATGGTTAGAGCTCTGTAGAAAAAATATGCCAGAGGAGAAGGCTACAAATGAAACAAGAAATGGCACTCTGAGAAAGCTGAAAATGGAATTACTGTTGCATTGGTTAGGGAAACAGTCTAGCCTGGGTTTAGCTGGATATGTTTTCCCCTGGCATTTTGATTTGTTCTTTAGGGACTGTTCAAGCTGTTTTTAAAGTGTGATTCAAAATAATATCTATTAAAAAATTGCTGTTATGCTGCAAAACCTTTATATAAAAACTGAGTTTGCCTGGATTTAGACATGTTTAAGGTTTTGTTATTCAGCCCAGGTCCAACTGCCTTACCACTCTACCTTGTATAGAGAGTTGGTTGTGCTGTTGTTGTTTTAAAAAAGAGCATCTGCACCATTCTTCATTTATTAAGTGGCACCATAATCCTAAGAAAGCAGTGCTTATTTTTCATAAATGCAACGTTATACCTGTTTCTAATGTGCAAAATGCTGGACTGTAGGGCTTTGGCCTGAACCAGCAGGGCTCTTACCATGTGCTTATGTCGTTAAAATAAACTAATCCGATTACACAAAGCTGTAGCATCTGTACAACCAAAAATGTTTCCTTTCGGCGCTATATGCTGTCCACATGGCTTCACATTTTTTTATCAAATTCCTACCATGAGCTGTACTGTGTAGCAAGTACACTAACAATATTTCTTTAATAAACTGGGTTTCAAGTTACTCCAGCAATTCTCATTTGGCTTCAGTAAAAATGTATTGGTTTTGAGGGGGCATTTATTGGTTTAAATAATAACATACTGTCTTGGATGTAGCTTTATTGTTCTGAGTTAAAATACATTGATTTTGGCTGAGATATTTTGGCTGCAGGGGAGATGTGTTGGTTCTAGTAGAAGTATGTTGGATGTAATGGTAGTTTCACTATTGTTAAAACGAATATTAGGGGGGAAAACACCTTATTTAAAGATATTAAATAGATGCTAATCAGCGTGACAGAAATGTCATTATCATTCTAAGATATGAGCCAGATTTCTAAACTTGTATTAAAAACTGAAGATGTAGTTGTCAATTGCTACCCTGTTAGTACAGTGCTGTTCTACATGCAGATAGAGTGAGGGTTTCTCTTTACAGAAGGGAATTTCTCTATACTGTGCTGCATTTAACGTATCCTGTAAACCCCTTGGTCAGAGATTTTGCTCTGAAAAACACCATGTACATTGCTTGCACTAAATAAATAAATAAATAACTTCCCCTTCAGGTTTGGCAGGAAATCTGGTGTGGGTGTCTGCGTGCACACAAACACATACACCAAGCCTTCAGGTTTCCCAGTTTGGATCTATTTTGCCAAATATGGACTGAACTTAGGAAGCTGCCTTTTACTGAGTCACTCCATCTAGCTTAGTACAGTATAGTCTATGCTGACTGCCAGAGGATTCAGTTTGCATTTCAAGCCGAATCTATCTAATTCGTAGTTTCCAAATCAGTATGAGAATTAAAACACAGCCATCCTTCAAAAACCCGACCTATTCAAATTTTGTGATGTAGTGACCAACCAAACAATATTTACAAAACTGCATATTATAGGGGAAAGTGTGCATAAAAATGAATATATGAGTAAAAATAACATGCAAAAAGACATGATATGATGAGAAAATGCTTGCAAAAATGTGTACATAGTCAAAATTTCCTACAAAAATGTGTTTATTATAAGAAATTCTTACTAAAATGCTGGAGAATTTTCATGAGGATTTTTTTTTAAAAAAGATGCAAATTACCGCAGTAATGTGGAGAACTGAATTTAAGACTGGAAAAATGAGAGAGTGAGAGAACCAAAATTGACTGATCTTTCCATACCTACTTTCTACATGCAAAGCATGTGCTGTAACACTGAGCTGCAACCCCTTCACTGAGATAACAGTCTCAGACAAGGTAGGAGTCAAACCCACAATCTTCTGAACAGGGTAGAGATGTGTTATCAGTTATGCCCATTTAATTATGCCTACACTATGGATTTTTTGACATAGGGGAAAGCATTGAAACAGACCATCCTCTTCCTGCTTTCAAAAGTGGTACTATGGTAGGGAAGAACAGATATGATGCATGTTTTACAAATATCTACGTAAGCCTGCTTTGTTACCCAAGTGTGAAAAAACCAAACACTGACTGCAACATGAACCATGTATGACTATACCTCTTTCAAATCAAGAGTCCCTTTTGATTCTATGAAAAATCAAAATTTGGATTTACCCCTTCCCTCTTTTTTCCCAGGGATACAGAAAGAAATGATTAAATAATGATGTTAAATTGCATTTTCAAGGTGACAAATGTATGTGTGTGGATTACTACTTGTCATCAGCAGAGTTAGCATTGGGTAACTCTCGTGGAATTAATGTTCATCATATGAGAGAAAATTCTGCATTTTGAAACCACTGATGGATATCCTTGCCAAAAAAAATCACTAGTATATACTCATTATGTAAATTCTGGAGCCTTGGTACTTATTGTTCTGAATTAATCCAGTCCATATACTTCACAAAGAGCATGTAACCAGGTTGTCACATTCTTTGAACAGACCCATTTGATTGTGGTCCTCCTAATTTTAAGAAACATGCAAAAAGATATCTATTTCTTTCCAGACTGTTCCTTTAAGGTTCCACCAATTTTATAGTGAAATTTCTTGAGACGGGATGGAGATCAAAACGTTGTTTCAAAGTACAAACTATAATCAAAACAAAGACAGTTCTTTACGCTTGTCTGAATTTTGGAAGATGGCCAATCAAAGACAGTGAAAGTAGGTTGGGTCAACAACTGGTACCTCTGAACTGGAAATCTGTGTGGCTTAGCAGAAAATAAGAAAATATAAGACTAGTATGAACCCACCTCAAATAGCCCACCTCAAATAATGATGTAGTGTTAAGAATTTGAGAGAGCCAATGTGGTGTAGTGTTTAAGGTGTTGGACCACGACCTGGGAGACCCCCAGGTTCGAATCCCCACACAGCCATGAAGCTCACTCAGTGACCTTGGGCCAGTCACTGCCTCTTAGCTTCAGAGGGAGGCAATGGTAAACACCCTCTGAATATCGCTTACCATGAAAACCCTATTCATAGAGTTGCCATAACTCAGAATCGACTTCAAGGCAGTCCATTTCCATTTTTTAAGAATTTGAGAAACTGAGGAATGCTCCATGTTTAATGGTTACCTGATATCACAGTACAGCAACTCTCAATAAAGTCACATTTGCTTCATTACTCTTACACTGAAGAATATGAGTAGTTTTCCTAGGAAATTGTTTCATAAAACATATGGTTTAGCTTTGCCTGCAAACATTCATTAGAAGGGAATATGTATTATGCTAAAGAAAATATCAGACACTGTTTAGTATACAGACAGGATATAATATGGCCAACACTGATCAAAAGATTGCAGTCTTTTATTTCTGCTATCAAAGATTGGGATTAAATTTATTCTCAGAGATTGTTGCTTAGTAACAGTTGCTAAATGTTCACTTTCTGTGGGCATGTAGTCTCAAATACCATGTTATTTGTCTGCTGAATGAAATTGTCCCATACTGCTCAGTTCTCCTGTTTACCAGAATGTGTACATAACACTCTGACAGACAAGAAAAAATCCTGGAGAGGTGGGACCTTTCATAGACCTACGGCATCCTGCTTAAAATATATTTGGCAAAGCATAATACCATTGTTAGCAGATGTAATACACTGAAATGGCAGACTCTGAGGCCAGCCCACACTATAAAGTTGGCTCATTGGATAATGATGATTACTTGACAATTTGGCTCTGTTTTTAAAATATGTTCTGCTCTGCGTGTAGTTTTTAAAAATCTGGACATGGGCCCTCTGTGTGGTGGAGTGATCTAGCAGGAACTGCCAAACCTTTTATTTAAAAGTCTGGTTGATTTCAGCCTGATCTACCCATGCAGCAGAATGAGGTGGTGCCATAGGCTGAATCACTTCTGACTGCAAGTTAGTGATCACATTGTTAATGCTCCTGTAAATTAATAGGAAGGAAAAACCTTATTCTGGATATTTTCTGTTTTGATAATGGGTGAGTAAGCAATCAGAAGTATATCCCACCTGCAGCTTAAAGCAGGTATTTAGTAAATTCTACTACTTTAATATATATCCCACTTCCAAAGAAAGGGGATCCCAGAGAATGCAGTAATTACCGAACTATTGCCTTAATATCCCATGCAAGTAAAGTAATGCTCAAGATTCTGCAACAAAGGCTCTTACCATATATGGAGCGAGAAATGCCAGATGTCCAAGCTGGATTTAGAAAGGGAAGAGGCACCAGAGATCATATCGCAAACATACGTTGGATAATGGAACGGAGCAAGGAATTTCAGAAGAAAATCACCCTGTGCTTTATGGATTACAGCAAAGCCTTTGACTGTGTAGATCATGAAAAACTATGGAATGCTTTAAAAGAAATGGGGGTGCCACAGCATCTGATTGTACTGATGCACAACCTATACTCTGGACAAGAGGCTACTGTAAGGATAGAACATGGAGAAACTGATTGGTTCCCCATTGGAAAGGGTGTGAGACAGGGGTGTAGTTTATCACCCTATTTGTTTAATCTGTACGCAGAACATATCATACAGAAAGCGGGATTGGACCAAGATGAAGGAGGTGTGAAAATTGGAGGGAGAAACATCAATAATTTAAGATATGCAGACGATACCATACTCTTAGCAGAAACCAGTAATGATTTGAAAGGAATGCTAATGAAAGTTAAAGAGGAAAGCACAAAAGCAGGACTACAGCTGAACGTCAAAAAGACGAAAGTAATGACAACAGAAGATTTATGTAACTTTACAGTTGACAATGAGGACATTGAACTTGTCAAGGATTATCAATACCTCGGCACAGTCCTTAACCAAACTGGAGACAATAGTCAAGAAATCAGAAAAAGGCTAGGGCTGGGTAGGGCAGCTGTGAGAGAACTAGAAAAGGTCCTCAAATGCCAAGATGTATCACTGAACACCAAAGTCAGGATCATTCAGACCATGGTATTCCCGATCTCTATGTATGGATGTGAAAGTTGGACAGTGAAAAAGGCGGATAAGAGAAAAATCAACTAATTTGAAATGTGGTGTTGGAGGAGAGCTTTGTGGATACCATGGACTGCAAAAAAGACAAATAATTGGGTGTTAGAACAAATTAAACCAGAACTGTCACTAGGCGCTAAAATGATGCAACTGAGGTTATCATACTTTGGACACATCATGAGAAGACATGATTCACGAGAAAATACAATAATGCTGGGAAAAACAGCAGGGAGTAGAAAAGGAGGAAGGCCAAACAAGAGATGGATTGATTCCATAAAGGAAGCCACAGACCTGAACTTACAAGATCTGAGCAGCGTGGTTCATGACAGATGCTCTTGGAGGTTGCTGATTCATAGGGTCGCCATGAGTCGTAATCGACTTGAAGGCACATAACAACAACAACAATACTTCATTGTAGAACCAGCCGTTAACCTATTGACTTCTGCTGGACTAATGCCTCTTCAGCCCATTGTTGTACTGAGCAAGTACAGTACATCATAGAATTCAGCAATAGTGTCTAAACAATAGCAAAGGGAAAATCAATTGTTTGGCTTTACATAGAAACTATTGTTTTTGCCAGGGATGGGAAGGGAACAGGAAGAGAAATTGAGCAGGACTAGAGTCAGCATGGGCGAAAGGACATCAGAGGGGCTCTAGATCCTCTATTCCAGGGATAGGAAACCTGTGGCCCTCTACATGTTATTGGGCTACAACTCCATATTCCCTGACCATTGGTCATACTGGCTGGAGCTGATGACAGTTGGAATCCCCTGCTCTACTCCAACTTAAAAAACAGCAACAACCAGTTAAGTAAAATTCTCTCTCCCGGTATGTCTGCCCTGCTTGTCAAATATAGAGCACTCCTTCATCTGCATTTAAATAACTCTCTTAGGATCAGGAAGACTACAGGCTGATTGTGTGGTGGGGGATCAGGCGGCTTATTGTTTAGCTGTGTCTTGAATCTAGTCTGTTTGTATGGGTGTAAGTCCCAAAGGGGCCATAGCATGTTTTACATGCAGAAAGTCCCAACTTCAATCTTGAGGAGGGTATGCTTGCGGGCTAGGAAGGATAGAATCATAGAATAGTAGAGTTGGAAGGGGCCTATAAGGCCATCAAGTCCAACCCCCTGCGCAATGCAGGAATCTAAATCAAAGCATTCCTAACAGATTGCTGTCCAGCTGCCTCTTGAATGTCTCCAGTGTCAGAGAGCCCACTACCTCTCTAGGTAATTGATCTCACCTTAGATTTTGGAAAGCTGCTTCTAGTTAGAATAGAAAATGCTAGGCTAGACGGGCCCAATGCTTTGACTCAAACTCCCCTTCAGACATCATTTTTATTGCACATTATTGATGATTGTCACAGGGTGCTATTGGGGTAGTTATATGCGACCCCACTTTCAATACTCTTCATGCATGCAAATATCATACCGCATTGTTTCCAATCAGTGTATTTCCTGTAACTTCCTGTGGAAATTTCATAACTTTTTATATCACAAATGGTCTAGTTTATGTTTGCTCCATTTCTACTACATTATAAACCTTTTCAGACAGCATTGTGGTAGCATGGGGGAAGCAATGAAGAACAAACTAAAGCAGAATAAATCCACCACTGATACAATGCTATTGTGTCAAGAACTTCTTGCCGAACACACTCACAATAAAGCACCAGTCTGGAGGGGCCCTCAGTAAATTGTAATATCATCAGTTCATAAATGGAAGTTAGACCCATAATAATGTCCCCAATGCAACTATGCACATGCAAAGCCCTATCAAATAAGCTACAATAGTACTGGTCAGCTGTTTTGTCCAGTAAACACCAGATCTGAAAAATGGCCGCATACTAGATGGAGCTACTTTCACAGACAACTGGCTGCTGTATAGAGTTGTTAGCCCACTAGCATCTGTCTGCACACAAAATAAGTGCCTGGGAGCCTGCTTTCATGTGAATATGGCATAGCTGATTTAGGACAACACTGTTCAGAATCAGGGGTTAATGGGTTAAATTCTGAATTTCCATTGCATTTTTGCTTTTTTAAAAAGTAATAATTGATTCTTTTCATAATTTGAAATAAGAGGCACTTATACTGCAGTTCTCTGGTGCAATGGGATAACACACAGCCCTTAAAAAGAAGGAGTATGTCTTGAAACGATAACTGATCAGCTTATCCTACTATGAATTATCTGGATAAAGGTATCTCAAGGCTACTTGTCATTTCTGTAATTCATCCTTAGAAAATAAAAGTGCCTGTACTCACATAGAAAAGTTATTAACTTCTTTGGGGATTGTACACAATGCATCACAGGCCAAGAGATGCCTATATTTATTTAACTTCAACTTACATTTAGGTTCTCACCAGTGCAGTTCATAAGCAATTAAATGATTTATACTAATAAATACAATCCTCCAACAGTACCGTTTATTGCACATCAAGTGCAAACCGACATATTTCACTCATTAATCAATTTGTCGTAATGAACCCCATCTTTCATATACAAACTTACCAAATGGAAATGCCATAACCTACTTTACTCATAAAACATCATAGCAACAAAGAAATGGACCTTTCATGCAAATATATTTTATGTGAAAAATGTGAGTTGAAGATTAAATTTATATGTGAATTCATATTACCCATAGAAAACAATGAATATTTTAGAACCTGTTCTAATCCTTTGTACTTCAGAAACAATGAAACTACATCCAAAAAGTTTCTGTTTTACAAGCAAGCTAAAAAGCTATCCACATTTTTAATTAAAAGTTTTACCTTAGTTCTTCAAAGGTCATTTTAGCCAAGGGGAGATAAAGTCCCTGTTACAGGAATACATGTAACTTCTATTCTAATTGAGGTTATTTGCTGGCTACAGCAGAATAATTCGTTTTGCTGCTAAAGCGGGGGCAGAAAGGGTGGAATCTGAAATGTGGTATTGGCAGCTGATTTTCCACACCATTTCTGTTTGGTTTCCCCTACAGGCTCCAAAAGTTTAACAGTATCTTAAAAGGGTGGTATAATCTAACTTTTAATTTGTTTGGAATTTAAGTTCACATCAAAACAGTCAAAGCAATTCACTGACTGTTTTGCCTATTAGGGCTTCTCCAGATGCTTAGTTCAAAGCCTGCATTTGCAGAATACTCCACGTCCTGATGCAAAGCCAAGAGAGCAAGGAGATGTGTTCTAGTAAGCTGTACTCAGAGTAGACCCATTGAAATTAATGGGCCCATGTTACTCATGCAAGTTAATTTCAGTCGGTCTACTGGTGAGTATGGATCCAACCCAATATCTATACAACATGTAATAGACGGGAAGCAGCTTTGCTGCAGTGCCACTCACTGTGTTGAGTGTTTCCTCACTTCTTTAGTGACTCAATACTGGGTTGCTGTGTGGGAAAGGGCTCACCTATAGACATCCACAGGAACTGATATGAACTACTTTTGAGACAAAGTCTCAAGGGAAAATGATGATGATGATGGCTTTGATTTCTGAATTGCTTCTATTTCACCATACCATAAAATATATATAAAACAATTGCATATGGAAAAACAATTACAACAAGTGCATATATAAAAATGATTAGCACTGGAAGTGAATCACAACAAGCCCCAGGCTTATGAACTCTTCTCTTCTCCTCCCCTGTATTTGCTTCCTGGTTTAAACTAACTAGAGTTTCTCAGTGATTGCATCTAAACTGGGAACTGTGGTTGATTTAAACCAGGGGTGGGGAACCTCCAGTCTCTGAGCCAATCATGCCCCCAGGGGGGGTCTAATTTGGCCCGTGAAGCCATTTCCCCCAAACCACGCCCACCAGCTGACATCACTAAATGTTGTCAACTAATGAGTGGGAGAACAGGGTTTAATCCTGTCTTGGCTGTGTGATCTTGTTCCCAATAGGATTTAATACCCATTCATCAGTCGAACAGGGATTAAACCCTTGTGCAAGAGTGCCCTTTGGAAGCAGCTCACACCTGTAAGCAACTTCAAATAAGCTTTTGCAAAGGCTGGAAGACAGTCTTTTCCAAAACTCCCCAAGCTTCCTTTTTAATTCTCAGCAATTGGGGACTTAAAGGTGAGGAGGGAGACTTTGAAGAGGCTTTGCAAGTCTCTCCCCTTTCCCTTTAAGTCTCTGATCTCGGAGGCTTAAAGAAAACCTCAGGAATTTTGGCACCTGCCAAGTTTGGCCCCTGTTGGCCCTGGCCTGTTGAGCCAAAAAGATTCCCCACCCCTTGTTGAAATAATGGCTTGCTGAAACAAGTAAGGATCAGAAACTATGGTTTGATCCTGGTTTATTTCAGTCAACTGTTGTTGAAACTAATGACACGTTGTCATTCTTGGACCTAGTGACAAATTGCAGTTAGTTTAAAAACAGAAGCAGACTTCTCCTTGCAGTTAGAGATAGAGAAGGGAGGGGCAGTCTGTGAGCTAGATAGAGCCTTATCCAACCTTATTTCTGTATTGCCAAATTATGGTTTAACAATGCATCCACACCAGGCCAAAAAAATTCCTTGCATTTTCACCTCAAGTCTGTCTAAATTTTCTTTTTTTTTTTTTCAATAATTTTTATTCAAATTTTCATAAAACATACAAGACGAAATCATAAAACATTCAAAGACAAAAAACAAAATCAAAAATAGTTAAACAAAAATAAAAAAGAAAAAAAAAACAAAAAAAAAAAATAAAGAGTAAAATATTGACTTCCCATTTGTCAAAGATCAAATCAGTTATAAGTCTATAATATATAACAATCCTGTCTCTTAAGTCATATTATAAAATCACTTTCCTCCAGTAGTTATCTTACTTAATCATCAAATCTCATAAACATTACTTTATTCTTTCCACAAAAAGTCAAAGAGAGGTTTCAATTCTTTAAGAAATATATCTATCAATTTTTTTCCAGATAAGCATATCGATTAATCCATCTCATTACTAATTATGATAATCTTATTGTCATAACCATAGTCAAAATAAACATTTCAATTAATCCATCACATCAGAATCTGTTAGGTTCAGTAATTTCAGTAGCCATTGTTCTATTATCCCTATTAGTTCCATTTTCCATCTTCCATCTTCAGTAGTCTTGTTAAGTCCAGTAATTTCAGTATCCAATCTTCCATTATCAGTATTCCATAATAATCTTGCTGTCAAAACCATAGTCATATAGTAAGAGTCTGATGGGAATTACCTCTATCCCAAATATTTTCTTGCCATCCATTCTGAATAGGTTGCTGAAATACTGCTGTAAAATCATATCTCTGTTCTTTTTTTCAAAATACACTGGGTCATCTCTTGAAAGTTTTTCCATTGTCACATGGCTGCAGTTAATTCCATAGATTTTCTCTATATTGGGCTCCATCACATCAATCCAGTCCAGAAGATTATCCATGCCGTTGATAACTTTATCTCTAGAATCTTCATTAATTTCTTCAGAGATAACATTGAGTTCCAAACAATAGATTTTATTTCTAAAGTCCATAGACTCCAAATCTTGTTCCTGTTCCACGTTTGTTCCAATCTCCGGGATCTCCTCTCTCACAGGGACCCCTGTTCCAGTCTCCAGGGTCTCCTCTCTCACAGGGACCCCTGTTCCAGTCTCCAGGGTCTCCTCTCTCACAAGGACCCCTATGTCTTTAATCTCCTGTGTCTCCAAACAATAGATTTTGTTTCTAAAGTCCATAGACTCCAAATCTTTTTCCTGTTCCACGTTTGTTCCAATCTCCGGGGTCTCCTCTCTCACAGGGACCCCTTCCAGGGTCACCTCTCTCACAGGGACCCCTATATCTTTAATCTCCTGCTTCATTTTACTCAATTCAATTTTCAGCTCCTTACAACCCTGTCGCAGGTTTTGTTTCGTTATCTCAATCTCATCCATTATTTTCTGAAACATAGTTATTTCCAGATTCTCAGCCACTTTCTTAATTGCCATTTTAAAAGAAAAATATAGGAAAACCACTTCTTATTTCAGCAACAATTGGGTTAATACTCCAAACTTGGTGACATCACAGTATAAACAGAGCAGACAGCCTTATCTCTCCATGCTTAAGTAAACAAAATGCAGTTCCCAGGATCGAAACAATTAATGGCGGTCG
Organism: Rhineura floridana; assembly: GCF_030035675.1. NCBI lineage: Eukaryota > Metazoa > Chordata > Lepidosauria > Squamata > Rhineuridae > Rhineura > Rhineura floridana. The sequence continues at coordinate 66,986,672 of NC_084481.1, forward strand.
TCAGGAAACAGATTCGTCAAAATAAAATAGACCAAAAAGAGAGTAGTCTCAGACAATATAATATTCTTCAAAATAAAAATCTGGAATAGAAATCCCTCTTCTGTGTATATCTTTAGAATGCAAATCCAGGACAGCTTTTTGCAACAAAAACAGAGATAAGCTATTAATTAGTGAGTAGCAGAGAGAAGTTATGGCTCCCCAGTGAGATGTCAAAAACCGATCAATCTGGCAAATCTCTTTTAAACAGCAACAATTTAAGTCAAGTAAAAGAAAAATATAGAAAGAAGGGTGCTTGCCTGTTAGTGCGTTCTCTCTTAGAAGATAAGATGAACGTTCGCTTTATCAGATAGAGCTTGTTGTTGAAAATCCGTCCCACCTTCGTCGGCTGGACCTCGTCCCATAAATTAATGAGATCTGGTCGTCCCAACAAAAATAGGCTTTGAGGTTAATCTCTTCGTTTCTCCCTACCCGGGAGAAGTTTAATCAGTCAAAAAAAAAAAAATCTGACTGATATATCTGAATAAGCTTCTTTTGAGGCAGGAGCCCGTCTCAAAAGCAGGCACAGGCTAAGTCACCCTTCCCGGAAGTCTCCAAGTCTGTCTAAATTTTCAAAGCAAAATCTGATGTCTCAAGAAGACAGTGAGATGGTCAAAAACCTGCTTCTTGGGAATAGTTCGACTCCAGAGTGACTCCCCCCTCCCCAGCAGCTGTCAGGATGCTAGTATTATGATCATAACATAACATGGTCATGGATGAGAGATCTGTTTCTTGTCAATAGTAATTAGGAACCATATCATTTGCAGAGGGAGCAGAAGGATTAACATATTTGGGATTTAGAAGGATTAACAGAGGAAAGAGTGGTAGGGACAGGAAAAGGTGTAGAGTGCAAGAGTAAGTGAAAAAGCTAACCTTTCCCATATCATGCCTAAAGGCAATTGCTCCCCTCTATTATGATATAAACCAGGTATGATGTAAACTATTAAAACAGCTTAATAGCCAAAGTAGATAATCATATTAAAATAAATAAGCAAAACAATTCCTGTTAAAAAGCTCACAAGGTCCCACTAGACCGCTGTCAGCAGTCAGCATACTCAGGGACTCCCTAGGCTCCATGCTCCCACAGGGCCCCACCATTGCTCAAAACCAGCAGCATTGGCTCTTCCTCCCTGTTGCTACCCTCCTAGCTTCTAACAGAGAATTTTATTTTGCTCTCAAGCCTAGCAAAACATATAGGTCAGAATGAGAATTGGCTGGGGTTTGGTCTAAGCCAGGGTTTTACAGTATCATGACATAGCAAGGATCAAAATAGCTCTTTTAAAAAATCGAGGAGAAAAAGGGAGAGTGTGCTCTTTTTTCCTAATGCATTTATTATATATCTTTCAGGGGGGAGAATGTTATATTTATTCTTGAAACTTGGAAAGAAACCACTCAGAAAACCTTGATAGCAGGAAACCGCAGGAGGGAAGGGTGCTCTTGTGTTCAGGTCATAGGAATGTGGTTGGCCACTGTGAGGATGACGGACTAGATGGGCCACTGGCCTGATTCAGTAGGTCCCTTCCTATGTTCTTATCCATTCACTTGCATGCCCAGCCTACCTTTTAGAGTGGTGGAGGGTGAACAAGCAGTGGCAAAGAGGAAGAGGAGCAACTGCCACCACTGCTACATGCTCACTTGCCTTCCAAACAATGTGGCTGCTACCCGTCTTCCTTGCTGCTGTTTGATCCTACATTCCTTCTCACATTGTTGGATAGCGGATAAGTGAGCAAATGACAGAAGGGAGGAGGTGCAGGCCAGTAGGAACACATGGCATCGAGGAAGAGGGGCACTCTTCATATTTTAAGACATCCACCAAGGATGTCTTATCCAAGGATACTCCTCCCCCCAGGGGGAAATTGTTTGATGTCATTGAAATCTCAAAGTATTTATTTTAGTTATTTAAAAGAATTATAAGCAGCTTGCTGGAAAAAAAATCCAAGCAGTATACAAGATAAATTATACATAAAACATGAGTAAAGTACAAAACCAGTTAAAAACAAATATGCATAAAATTATCATTAAAAACAAAGATAAAATCCATTTAAAACAAATGTGACTAGATCTTGTGCCAGGAAAGTAGTGCTAAATGCCCTCTGTTAAGGCAAAACTGTTAACTCTCAGCAGGCAAAGTATGTGTACAGTTGGCTTGGCTCTTGGCTAAAATGTAAAGTACTATATTATAGAAGGGTAATTAATCAGAATGAGGGAGACACAAACAGTAGATTCACAAGGGCAATCAAGAGCAATCAAGATAATATAAAGCCGGGGAAACAGCCAGTTGTCTTGATTTCAGTGAGATTTGCACTCTCTTGCTAATCTTGCTAATTGAGATTATGTGGTTTAGCTGCCTACAGAACAATTGCTAGCTGCTTTATACATCACTAGTCATTTCTGATGAAGAACATGTGACCATTTAAACATTCATGCACTGTATTGATTTGGATATTAGAAACAAGAAGAATTTTAAAAAAAGATCTTCAACAACAAAACTGAGGGACAATGAGAGTGAGCATGCATAATATACACAGGGGATACAGACAACTGTGTTAACACACATCTACACCCAATGTGTGGTTAATTTAAAAATGCAGGATGGTGTAGAGGAGGTGTGAGGAACCTTTGGCCCTCCAGATGTTGCTAAACCACAACTCATTAGCCCAGCAAGCATGGCCAGTCACTAGGAATATTGGGGGTTGTTGTTCAGCAACATCTGAAGGGTCACATGTTTTCCAACACCTGATGTAGAAAATCAGCTTTACTATGATGAAAACAACCAAAAGCCGTGTTGCACAAAGTCTTCATGTATCTGATGAAGTGGACTACAGTCAAAGAATGTGAATCCAGAATGGATTCTGCAATCCACTCTGAGTATGTGAAGGGAGGCACAGCACCATTCTGAAAACCCTGGTGCAACAGGCGATGATGATGCCATACTCTAATCACAGTGTGATCTTTGGGTAGGCAAGATCAATCCTAGCAGGGGTAAATTTTGATTTGTTTGTTTGTTTTTATTGCAGTACATATAATCTACATGAATAATTAATAAATATACTCCTAGCCTGTGCTAGGTCTTAACTCATATGCCCAAAGGTTTCTGATATAGTTAGTGTAGTTCAGACTTGGGCCTGGGGGACATTTTGCTCAGATACGATATGGACCAGAATTGCCAGAAAAATTAAATTCCAGGGCACAGTGAATAGAAGTAAGGATGGGAAAACATTTTAAGAATATGAGAGGCCAGGGCTGAATATTCTTTTGAGGCTTCCTTCTTTCTCTCTGTCCTATGTGTCAATGCCATCTCCTTCCAGCAAGGGGAAAATAAATAAATGTGTACAGTATATAATCCTTTCAAATATCATCTATATTTGTTATTCTAAGCAGTATGTTAACATTTTATGTCTCAGTCTACCTGAAGAGATCCGCCTGGCGCCTACAGTACTTTCCTTTAGGCGCCAGGTTAAGACCTGGCTATGCTCCCAGGCATTTTAACGTTTTAATGTTTATGTTTAATGTTTTAGCTTAAATTTGCTGATACTCGTTATAGATTTTATTGTAACATTGTATTTTAATCTTGTTGTACACCACCCAGAGAGCTACTAGCTATGGGCGGTTTATAAATGAAATGAAATAAAAATAAATAATAATAAAAACTAAAAGACAAAAAAAAACCCCACCTGTATTGGATTCCCTTGCAATGTATTTCGCTCCTCCACTTTATCTGCAGATTTTTTTTCTCATGTTTTACCAACTAATATAAACATCAAATACAATGTTAAGCTATGTTGATGTAGTCCCTCCATGTGTGAGACCCTTCCATGTGTGGTGTCCTGGACAATTGCTTCCTCTGCCAAAAATGTAGGTACTTTCATATAAAGAGACAGTCTGCATAAAAGTGGTTCAGCAAAACAAAATAACATAGGTATTTTCCTACAAAGCTCCAGAAGCGTGTCTGCCTGTTATTTTCAGAGACATCTAGATTAATCTAGTTTGAAATAAGCCAATAGAAGCTTCCTGCCTCAGGTGAATAGCAGCATTGGTTAGGGATGGAAGGATATGTCAATTTCAGTTCTCTTCATGTCTCTTGTCTTAGGCTATAAATACACTAGTTGTCAGATCAAAGTGTTTCCATTAGATGCACATGAAGGGGGAACAGGTTGATTTGCTGATCAGTTGCAAAATCTCTTTGAAGCTGATTTTAAAAACAACAACAACTCAAGCTGCTCCCACCAGGTTTTACAGTAAGAAAGGGCGGGGTTTGTCTAGCATCATGTGTCCCCATTTTCAGAAGAAAGAGGTGGAGACGCACTGGAACCAACAGAACAGTGAGTGTGTTCCTACTCTTAAATTCAGTTCTTCACATTCTGCAGTAATTTGCAATTTTTAAAAGAAACTCTTTATGAAAATTCTTCAGCATTTTAATGCAAATCTCTCCTAATAAACACATTTTATGCAGTTTTGACTAATGTACACATTTTGCAAGCAGTGTCTCATAATACAATGCATTTTTACATGTTATTTTCATTCATATATTCATTTGTATGCACATTTTTGCACATAGCTGCTCAGCTCCAAGTTTTCCTGGATGAATCAGACTAGACTCTTTTCAATCAGGCTTCAGGCCTGGTCATGGGACAGAGACTGCCTTGGTCACCCTGCTTGCTGACCTACGCCGGGCATCAGACAGGGGGAGTGCATCCCTGTTGGTGCTGCTGGACCTCTTGGCGGCGTTCGATACAATCAACCATGCTATCCTTCTGGGCTGTCTAGCTTGGATGGGATTGGGAGGCACTGTTTTACAGTGGCTCCGGTCCTACCTGATGGACAGGACCCAGAAATGTTGGATTGTGTCTGCGTTGTTGTGTGAAACAGCATACATTACGTTGTAGTTAAGTTGCTCAAGAAACATCCTCAGAGCGGGACTTCCGGGAAGGGTGACTTCGCTTGTGCCTGCTTTTGGGACGGGCTCCCGCCTCAAAAGAAGCTTATTCAGATATAAATCAGTCAGAACATTTTTTTTTTTGACTGATGAAATTTCTCCCGGGCAGGGAGAAACGTAGAGATCAACCTCAAAAGCCTGTTTTTGTTGAGAGGACTGGATTTCATTAATTTATGAGATAAGGTCCAGCCAACAATGCCGGATGGACTTCCAAACAAGCTCTATCTGTTTAAGCGATACGTTTATCTTTTCTTTAAAGAGAGAACGGACTAACAGGCAAGCACCCTTCTTTCTATTATTTTTTTTACTTGGTTTAAATTGTTGCAGCCAAAGGAGATTTGTCAGATTGATCGGCTTTGGACAACTTCTGGGTGAGCTATAACTCTTCTCTGTTATTCACGAAATTAACAGCTTATCTCTGTTTCTGTCGCAAAAAGCTGTCCTGGAAGTGCATTCTAAAGATATAAACAGAAGAGGGATTTCTATTCTTGATTTCTATTCCGAGGAATATTATATTGTCTGGGACTATTCTCTTTTTGGTCTATTTTATTTTGACGAATCTGCTTCTTCACGACGCCACTAGCTGTTTTGATGCTGGGAACTAAATTTGTTTTGCATTCTTGAACATAGAGAGATAAGGCAGGCTGCTCTGTTTATACTGTGATGTCATCAAGCCTGGAATATTAACCCAATTGTTGCTGAAATAAGAAGTGGTTCTTCTTTATTTTTGTTTTGCTTTGTTTTCGTGGTTTTAAAAATGGCAATCAAGAAAGTGGCTGAGAATCTGGAAGTAACTATGTTTCAGAAAATAATGGATGAGATTGAGATAACGAAACAAACCCTGCGACAGGGTAGTAAGGAGCTGAAAATTGAACTGAGCAAAATGACGCAGGAGCTTAAAGAAATAGGGGATCCTGTGAGAGAGGAGAATGAGATCAGAGATGAGAAAAGAAAAAATAAAGGGAAGATACAAGCCCTGGAGATTGGAACAAATGTGGAATTGGAAAAAGATCTGGAGTTTATGGATTTTAGAAATAAAATCTACTGTTTGGAATTTAACGTTATCTCTGAAGAAATTAATGAAGATATTAGAGATAAAGTTATCAATGGCTTGGATAATCTTTTGGACTGGAATGATGTGATGGAGTTTGATATAGAGAAAATCTATGGAATTAACTGCAGCCATGTGACAATGGAAAAACTCTCAAGAAATGAGCCAGTGCATTTTGTAAAAAAGAAGAACAGAGATATGACTTTACAACAGTATTTCAGCAACTTATTCAGAATGGATGGCAAGAAAATATTTGGGATAGAGGAAATTCCCATCAGACTCTTATTATATGACTATGGCTACGACAGCAAGATTATTATGGAATACTGATAATGGAAGATTGGACACTGAAATTACTGGACTTAACAGGACTATTGAAGATGGAAGATGGAACTAATAGGGATAATGGAATAATGGCTATTGAAATTATTGAACCTAACAGATTTTGAAGAGATGGATTAATCGAAATGTTTATTTGGACTATGGTTATGACAATAAGATTATTATAATTATTAACGAGATGGATTAATTGACATGTTTATTTGGAGAAAAATTGATAGATATATTTCTTAAAGAATTGAAACCTCTCTTTGACTTTTTGTGGAAAGAATAAAGTAATGTTTATGAGATTTGATGATTAATTAAGATAACTACTGGAGGAAAGTGATTTTATAATATGATTTAAGAGACAGGATTGTTATATATTGTAGACCTATAACTGATTTGATCTGTGACAAATGGGAAGTCAATATTTTATTTTTTTGTTTAATTATTTTTGTTTTGTTTTGTTTTGTCTTTGAATGTTTTATGATTTTGTTTTGTATGTTTTATGAAAATTTGAATAAAAATTATTGTAAAAAAAAAAAAAGAAACATCCTCAGAGCATGTTAAGAGTCTTTATTAAGACATTAGGGCCAACAGGCTTAAGAGTAAATACATGTAGAGATTCTTCAGTCACCCCCCCTTCTGGTACATCTCCATAGATGAACATAAAAGACAGCCTGTCAGCTCAGAGGCATAATTCAGAAGAGCACAACACATAGTCTCTGTTAGAACTTTCCCAGTCGTTATCAGATGGCTACCATAGCAACGACCCTGGCAGTCCGTTCCCAGACAGATCATAGACATAACTCCCCCTTAACCACAGTTACGTCTTCACACTTGCAGGCTTCATGGAAAACTACTAGAGACAGTAATGCCAACTGGTCACCAGCCCAACAAGAAAGTGGTGCTGGAAGACTACTGCTCGACCCCCTGGCCATTGGCCTACAGAGTACCGCAGGGTTCCATTCTGTCTCCCAAGCTCTTTAACATTCATATGAAACTGCTGGGAGAGGTCATCCAGAGATTTGGAGTACAATGTCATCAATTGATTGTAGGGAGGAAGTGCTCATCCTAAACTGGTGCCTGGAGGCTGTGAAGGGCTGGATGTGGGCTAACAAACTGAAACTTAATCCAGACAAGGCGGAAGTGTTGCTGGTCAAGGGGAAACTGCGCCAGGGATAAGGTTGCAACCTATTCTGGATGAGGTTGCACTCCCTTTGAAGGAGCAGCTCCGCAGTTTGAGAGTCCTTCTGGATCCTGCCCTGCTGCTTGAACATCAGGTGGCTGCGGTAGCCAGGAGTGCTTTTGGCTAACTCAGACTGGTCTACCAGATGCGTCCATTCCTGGAAGCAGTTGACTTGGCCACAGTGACACATGCATTGGTGACATTGAGGCTTGATTATTGTAATGCATTCTATGTGGGGCTGCCTTTGAAAATGGTTCAGAAATTACAGTTGGTTCAAAATGCAGCAGCCAGAGTGTTAACTGGAGCATAGCCCAGGAAGCATATCACCCCTGTGCTTCATCGACCCCACTAGCTCCCAATTTGTTTCCAGGCCCAATTCAAAGTGCTGGTTGTGATACCTGAAAGACCATCTTATCCCTTATATACCCAGTCAATCAGTTATATACCCAGTCAATCCACTACCCTGTGGAATTCCCTCCCCTTAAATATTAGGCAGGTGCCATCTCTGTTATCTTTTCGGCACCTACTGAAGACCTTCCTCTTTCAACAAGCCTTTTATCCCAGTCTGCTTCTGTGTTGCAATTGCTTTTTAATATGCTTTAAACTTTTTTTTAATCTTCAAAGCTTTTAAAAATGTTTTTAAAGTTGTTTTGTTTTAATGTATTTTAATGTCTGCTTTTATGATGTTTTAAAGTGTTTTTAGTGCTTTTGTTTGTCGCCCTGGGCTCCTGCTGGGAGGAAGGGCGGGATATAAATAAAATAATAAATAAATATATAAATCAATTGTGATTCATCACAATTATGTTCATATATATTTTTAGGTGATTAACGGAATCCTTATAGGGATCCAGAGCAAGCTTGAGTGAAGTTCTGTTTGTTGCTTTCAAAACCGTCTGATATAAAATCCACAAAGCCAACAATCCTAGTCGCCCAATTGTCTCAGGTAACAACACAGCTACTGAAAGGATTTCTCTGTACATTGACTTAAATTTACAAAACTTGGTGCAAAACCTCCCATTGTATATCAAAGACACCAAGGACTTCTTGCTTAAAATTGAGTCTTTAAACAAGCAGTATCAATTCCACAACAATATTATACTAGCTACTTTAGATGTCACATCTCTTTACACCAATATACCACATAATGATGGGATTCAGGCTTTAAATGAGTTCCTTAACACCAGAGGTATGAACAGTCCTCCAACAGAGGTTCTCACAACTTTAGCTACGCTAGTCCTGACTTTACATTCAATGGAGCACTTACAACTTTACATTCAATGGAGAACACTACCTGCAACTACAAGGCACAGCTATGGGGACTCGCATGGCTCCATCATATGCAAATCTCTTTATGGGTAAACTGGAACAGGAGATCCTTAAAATGGCCATCAACAAACCACTTATATGGTGGCGATACATTGACGACATCTTTATGGTCTGGACGAATGGTAAAGAGAGTTTGGAACAATTTTAAAATTACATCAACTCCATCCCTCTATTAAGTTTACATTTAATAGTACAAATGACAATCCGCACATCCCTTTTCTGGATGTCCTTCTTACCATTGAAAACAACAAAATAGCCACTGATGCCCACACCTATTTAAACTGGAAATCCTGCCATCCTAGGCATATAAAGAAGAACATTGTGTATAGCTTAGCTCTGAGAATCAAACTCATTTGCAACACTGAAGATAAATACCAGAGAAGGATCAGTGAACTTAAAGACACCTTCTTCGAAGAGGATACTCTCCACATATTATGAATTGCACCATCCACCGAGCCCCCATTCTGTCCAGAGAAAACCTCCTCCATCATACTGAGGTGTCAAAGAGCAAACAGCAACGGATTCCATTTGTGGTAGATTTCCATCCAGCATCTCCTAACTATCACCAAGCAATCAAGGAGAGCTACCCATTGCTGGCAAACTCTGAACATCTTACCAGAGCCATCAGCAAGCCTCCTGTTATAGCATTTCGCCAACCTCCTAATTTGCGCAGACTGTTGGTGAGAGCTGTGCTTAAGCCACCTATCACCAATCCAGGGTCTCACTGTATCACCTGTGTGTACCTCAGGGAGACAGCCACTTTTACAAGCACTAGGACAGGCAGGACATATTACATCAAACAGAACATCACCTGCAGGTCCTGCAATATAGTTTACATCATCGAGTGCAAAAGACCAGGATGTCATATCCAATATGTAGGAAAGACCACAACTGACCTACGCATGCGCTTCAGGAAACACAAGTCGGCAATTTTGACAAAAAAAGTGGAGCAACCAGTTGCAAAGCATTTTAACATCGAGGGTCACAGCCTGTTGGACTTTTCCATTACAGCGATAGAGATGCCAGCAGATCCAGCAGCATTGACCAAAAGGGAGAACTTTTGGATTTACTCTCTGGACAGATTGGCACCACATGGCCTGAACCTGGAGGACAGTACCACCACTACTTAGCTTCTGCAAATGAAGCCCCTCTGAGCATTCCATCCTCAAAGCTCTATAACTGCCACCTTGGTAACAGCATTTGTATGTTGGCAACTGATGAAGGCGGAAGCCGAAACGTTTTGGTAATACAATAAAAACCTTTGTTTTGTTAATCACAATTACATGCATATATTTTTAGGTGATTAATGGAATCCTTATAGGGATCCAGAGCAAGCTTGAGTGAAGTTCTGTTTGTTGCTTTCAAAACTGTCTTATATATATATGTATGTATGTATGTATATATATATATATATATGTATGTATGTATGTATATATATATATATATATATTATGTATTTTAATTTATTTTAATGTTTTTGTGATCTTTATTGTGTACAATTTTATTATGTATGTGTTTGTTTTTATTGTAAGCTGCCCTGAGTGCCCTATTATAGGGTAGAAAGGTGGGATAGAAATATTTTAAATAAATAAATAAGATTTTCCCCTAGCAAGAATTTTGTTGGGACCCTTGCATGAGAGGAAAGAATTGACCCCCCTCTACTTGTTCTCTGGACCCTGTTGGGATTGGGAGCCCCATTTGCAGCTGCTATCTAAAACAAAGACAGAAGCAAATGCAAAAACACACTTAAGGTAATGTAGCCCTAACTCTGTGCAGCCAAGGTCTAGTTGAAACACAAGAAGGACCGAGGAGGTAGTTAATACAGCATCTGTTTGGCAAATATATTTGGCTTTGGTCAATCAGTTATGGTCAACCCAACTTCAATACTTTTCTAATCCTAGGTTCTTCTTAAGTGAATATCCATTGTCACACCCATAAAAATGTTCATAAAGTGATACACCACATTGTGATTTGTAACTAAGGGCCTATGCTCCTTCTGTTTATGTTTTGTGGGTTAGAATTCAGCTTCCCCTCACTCCCACAGTAATAAAACCAATGTCAATTTGAATCCATGAAATCAGATTGCAGTGCTAGATCATAGTTTTGCATGTTCTGCTGTCCCAGTTTGCACATCCTCACGTTAAATCATAGTGTTAAAAATAAACCATGGTTTAATGTGAATGCACAGAGTGCTGGTGCACGCTGCTCAAAAGTTCTTGTTGTGCTCCATCCACAGTCTTGCTGTTGCCACGCCACTAGGAAACAAGTCAGAGTTTGGCTTGTTGTGACAACTGAACCCAGACTCAGTTTGTTTCTCTTCAAACAAACCATGTTCAGTAAGCCAAGAACAAGCCTCTGCTACCAGCATGCACAAACATGCTGTGCTTCACGTTGACCATAGTTTAATTTTAACTGTTATTTGACATGACATGCGAACCAGACATCTGTACAGAGGATTGAGCCTATTTGGATCCCATTCTTTTTGTATTTGTAACTAAATGCACTGCAAGCATGTGCGACGTAACTTTAAATTTAACAAAATTGTATTTTCTAGATCCACCTTGCTGTTTGCCCTCTTCACTCAAATAATTTTCAAAGGTGCCGCTAAAGCACTTGGAATTCACTTGAGATCGAGAGGCCTATGTTAATCAAGTGGAAGCCATTTTTCTGTAACTCAGTTAAGTAAAAAAAAATCCTTTCACTTCTACAATTCACATATCTTCAGCAGGCACCATTATCAGTTTAAAATCTGAAGAAACAATAGGAGGGAAAATTACCATGCTACATTGAGGGGCCAATGAACGGTTGCTGAATAATGAGGAGGAGAGGACCATTAAGGAGTACAATTAAGGAGGCTAGAGTACTCGTGGAATGTATGCTAATTACTGGTAGAAAGCAAGGGTTTTAAAGTATTGGGCTGCTTTCACACTGCACTTTATTCCATTATTCCAACAATTTCTTACCTGGTAATTTGCGCATTATATTTGACCTTTCACACAACGTAAAAGCTAGTTCCAGAAATCTAATGGAATACAATGGAAGTTTTGCACTAATTTTCGTGATAAATAATACCAGAAATAATCTGTTAGCAAGCATGGGAACCCAGAAGATCATGGATTTGCACTAGGTAAAGCCGCTCACATGACAGGCATCCCAGCACGCAATGCATACCTGCCCTTTAGGTGTGCAACAATTTTTTTGCCTGATTAAATTGTACCGGTATTCCAGCGTAAGCACAGGTGGTAGCATTCCCCTCCTCCTTTTCCCACACGCACCCCTGTGTGAAGGCACTAACTCAAGCAGCAAACTTCTGGGGGAACTACAGTGCACATGTGCATAACGAATGAGGGATGAAAACAAGGCGCTGTTCATTGTAGCGGTGTGAAAGATAGCTGCACTAAATGCCAGTATATTGGCCGAAAAAGCCATGGTTCCTTAACGCAACGGGCACTGCAGTGTAAAAGGAATTTTAGAAATCAGGACAGAAGCGCTGCCATTTTAATCCTTTAAACTCATGCAATCAGCCCCATATGTGAATGCAACCTTGAACTTAAAAATGCTGAATTCCAATTGAGAAAAAAAGCATTTCATATTGGCATATCTGTCTCTCCAGCTCTTCTGTCATTCTATATGGCTGCAGTAGCAGGAGATATGGGAAGCAGAGCCTGCTCCATTGATTCTGCTGAGAGACCAGCTCCATTTGGCTCCACTGGAACCATCCAAGCTGGAAGCATTATAAGAATTTTGTAACTTTATATAAGAAATTGGTGCCCTGAGTTTGCTTGTTTTCCTCTATCCCTTTTCTTTTCTTTTCATGTCATGTCTTTTCGACTAGGCCTGTGGACAGAGGCTTTCTTGTGTTACTGAACTAATGCAACTTGTTCCAGAAGCTTTCTGGGCTGAAGAGCAGGCTAAAAATGCTTTAAATAAACAATAGTAATACAAAAACCAAAGGCATGAAAATCAAGATTGTGGAACTCCAGATGGCAGAACACAGTTCAGTGCTGGGGTATTTGCAATTTTTACAGTGTAATATTGTGTCAGGTTTGTGGATTAGAATGGTAGTGCTTCTCTCCCAATTTCTAAAATTCCTTTCACAGTGGAGTACCTGTTGGTATTTTTTCAGCCAATATACTGGCATTTCACAGCTTGGAAACTGATTATTTCTGGAATAATTTATCACAGAAATAAGTGCTAAACTTACACTATAACTCACTAGATTTCCACTAGATTTTGCTTCCCTGGGCTCCTTCCAGGAGGAAGGACAGGATATATAATAAATGAATGAATGAATAAATAATAGATTTCCATACACATGAAAGATCAAATAAAATGTGCACATTGCCAGGTAAGAAATAATTGGAATAAAGTAATAAAGTGCATTGTGAAAGCAGCCTTGGTTAGGATTATAGTATAACTGTTTGAAAATGGAGGCTGGCAGTATGCTATGTAAGTGTGAATGAACTAGTGCTATAACTGCTGCTGATATCATGACATCCAATGGGCCTGTGAGCATAAGTATTCAGGTAATTCTGGGCTGGTCTACAAGTTCAGAAAAATGGTAGAGTCCTTAATGAAATACATCATTTTAGAATTCAGACTGAGGATCACTTTTTTACGCCACTACATAAGATCTCCCGTTCATATGGAAAAGTAACACACTGGAGTGAGCAATTTCTTTCTGATTTATGTTTCTACATGCAGGTACAGCTCCTGTTTTTGTGTGTGTGTGTTTAACATTGATTGAATATTTTTTTAAAATGTGGTTGCCTGCTTGAAAGGGAAAAGTCAAAATTCTATCATGTGATTTTATCAACTATGAGCATGGCTGTCTTTGGAATTTGGGTAGAGTACCATAGGTGTAGTGTGAGCAGACCACAAAAAACAGATAGAGCCTCTCTATTTTCTGCCTTACACATTATTCTTTTAAACTTTCCTCAGACCAAAATAACCCTTATATTCTAGACTAGAGGCATGGCCCACTCTGAAACTGTTCCAATTCCAATATATGAATGAAGCCACTGGCCCAGCATTTTAACAATCACTAACATTGTCTACAAAATGACTCCTCTTGGCTTTACCTATTAAACCTAAAAGGTTTTCATAAAATGACCAAATGTGACCATGTATTGTCTTAACTCTCTAATGCCTATTTTGGTTCAAAGCACAGGGAAAGCAGAAAATATATGTTTATGACTGCTTCATGATTGGCACACCTAACACTTATAGCTTGCCAAGTGCCAAGGTTGGATCTGAGTTGAGTGATTTTCATGAAAGGATCTAGTTTTTAAATCCATATCAGAAATAATGGCAGCTGCTGGATGCTGGACATGGTTGAAATGAGTGAATTCCCTCTGTGCAGACTGCCAGATGTGTGCCCTCGCAAAGCATAATTACACAGTGAATGAATCATAATCTGTATGCTACTTGATTAAACCATCTTTTTTTAAATAATGGATTCTTATACCTGCTTCGTCTATCACACAATTAATTTTAATATCTTACATAAATACATGCTCTATCTGCATATAAATTACTTTGGAGAGCTATTATGTTGTATAGACCATATAATATATATATCACATTGTCAGAGTGTAGGTATTTATATAATAGAGTGCAGCAACTTATTTATACCATTAATATCTTTCATAGTTACTTCAGTATTATCCACCTCATTGCTTCACACTGTGCTGACTTGAGATTTGGCTTTTGAAACCCTATATTTCCTTTGGTGTTGACACATTACTTGTTGTTTCTCATCCTTATACCCATTCCTGCCTTCCATGACTCAGCAGCATAGCCATTATTCACCATCATTCTCTACCAGCTGGCCACAAACCCAAGAAATTGTTATTTTCTTATGTGTGAGTCCCCCAGGCTCAATATTAGCAAGTTAACCCAAACGCATTAATTTAAACACAATTGGATTCCAGTTTCTTAGATGTTCTAGATTGGCCTTTGTGGCAAAAATAGAATGATGGACAAACTAGCCTTTCCCCCCCTAATCTACTGTTATGATTAGACTTGAACCCAGATTAAGCTTGTTTAGGTCCACTGCCATTCCAGACTAAGGCCTAATTATATCATCCAGAGCATATTTGTCCAGCAACTACACTCCTCATATGGGGCACTGTTATGAGCACCCCATGTCCCAGAGGGAAGGGCCACTGAGTATGCACTAGGGACCAGGCTTTTAGTGTTGCACCACCAGCTCTCTGAAATTAGACAAATACCAAGATGTTTGACATTGAGGGGGCTACTGAAAACATTTTTGGTTAAGAAGGCTTCCCCTAAATTGTGACCCAGTCTTTTTATGGAATAATAATTATTCAGTTGTAGGTTTTATTGATTTATTGCTTTTGGTTTACTGGGCTTGCAATCTTTCATATTTTATCTTTTTTTAAAAAGCATTCGCTTATGAAGCAGTTTATAAGTCTGCAAATAAATGAAAACCAGAAAGCCTCACCACAGCCTCCTTTAGCATTTTGGCAACATCCTGGAGCAAGAATATAAGGATTCAGTCCCCGCAATCACTAAGGATCCTTACTGCATGGTAAAATCAGGATTTGTTGGTGTTGATGGCAGCTTCTCTACTGTGCCAAATAGCAGCTTTGGGGGGAAAGAGGAATGGATTTTCATCAGTAGTATAGTGTGGGATGAAAGATTTTTAAGGCTTTGCTGGTTTGACTAGGATTTTATAATGACTGTTTTTAAGGGGGATGGTTTTAATTATGTGACTTGTTTTTATAATTTGTTTATTGTCATTTAGTTTTAGAATTTAAATATTTATGGAAACTACCTTATGAGCATAGGTATCCTAAAAGGCAGATTATATATATATATATAAATATAACCCCTCTCCTTACACTACTCTCCCCCCCCATGGTTGCTGCAAAAAATGACGCTCCGCTCACCGCGCAGCTGACGAGCGGGGCATGATTGCAGGTGGGGGTGAAGATGCTGCCTCCATCTTGTAATGGGGCAATGTTGCGCGTCGCGCCTGTGACGTGAGCGCGATGCGCAGCGGGCAGGTTTTTTGCCTGCTCCACACTATAGGACGGGGAGGGAATCTGGTTGGGGGCGTTGTTTTCAATAGGCAGATTTGGCTTATCTGGCTAATTGAAGGATTCGAAAGGTCATGCCTCACAGGACAATGTATTTAGCACTGGTGCGGGAAGGTGCGGGAAGGGAAATAGGTAAGGACAGCTAGGTGGCCCCCTTAGGCACCTTTGGAGGTGATTGGCGGTTCCGGAGGCCTATCTCTCAGGGCTTTACGGCTCGAGGGCAGGATATGGGCTGCTTCTGGGGCCAACTTATCCTCATCTATCCAGGGGTCATAGGGCCCCGGGTGGGGATGATGTGGGAAGACCCCCCTACTCACCTGCAAGGTGTGGCTGGGATAAAGGTTAAGCAGATGGGCTTGCCCGTGCCCCAGCAGGGGCTGGTCGCCCGAGAGCTGTGTATGGGAGCTGTTTCTATGGCAACAGGTTTTTGGTTTCCCCCCGGCACTGGTACAGGACGTGGGACTGTGGTCCTCTGATGCATAGAATGGCTATATTCCCCCCTTTTTGGAGGGCGGGGGAATGCGGCGGCCTCACAACGAGCACTGTAGGGGCTGGGGTATGACCCCTTATAGTTGGAACCATCTCGAATTGGAGCTGCTTTTACGGTGGCAGGTTTTGGTTCCCCCCTAGGCACTGGTACAGGACATGGGACTTCGGTCCTCTGATGCGTATAAGAGCTATATTCCCCCCCCTTTTAGAGGGCAAAGGAATGTAATGGCTTCACAATCTTCACGGTTTTGACAGGTTGCTGGATGGGGGATAGAGCAGACGCACATCCTAACATGCGGCCACAGCATGGTCTTCCGGGCACTCTGGAGGGCAGCGAAGTCGAGCATGGGGTCGCAGTTGGGCCTCAATAGAGGGGCTGTTGTACAGTGGCTTGACCGGCAAGGAATGCGTTGGGAGTGGTTCCTACCCGCTCTGTTCCAGCAAGGTGTGGTGTGGATATTTCCGCAGGCGATGGTCATCCACCTCGGTAGTGATGAACACGGCATGAAGCAGGGCAAGGCCCTCAGTGTACAGGCATGTAAGGACATGCAAGCGATAAGGCAGCGTTGGCCTTTGGTGTGTCTGATGTGGTCAGACATGGCGTGGCATATGGGGTCCAGCTGGAATTGATCACGCATGGAAGGTCAACTGATGAATTCAGTTGGCTCTGCTTGGGTATGGGGGGGTCAGCCATTCCGCATCCCCGCATTCAGCACTGGAAGGGTGAACTATACAGGGCCGATGGCATTCACCTGTCTCATACAGGTAACGACTTATTTTGGGCGACCTGCAGGGGTGTCTGCGAGAGGTGTTTCTTGGCAGTGGGGTAAAGGGGGACTAAGTAGAGATTTGTCCCCCTTTTGTGGCGGGAAGGTGCGGGAAGGGAAATAGGTAAGGACAGCTAGGTGGCCCCCTTAGGCACCTTTGGAGGTGATTGGCAGTTCCGGAGGCCTGTCTCTCAGGGCTTTATGGCTCGAGGGCAGAATATGGGCTGCTTCTGGGGCCAACTTATCCTCATCTACCCAGGGGTCATACGGCCCCAGGTGGGGATGATGTGGGAAGGCCCCCTACTCACCTGCAAGGTGTGGCCGGGGTAAAGGGTAAGCAGATGGGCTTGCCCTTGCCCCAGCAGGGGCTGGTCGCCCGAGACCTGTGTGGCAAGCTACTTGCTTATAGACAGTTCCTGCACCTAGGTTTCCCTCTGCAGGTCACTTTAAATTGGGTTTTGTTTACTATAATTTAAATAAAGTGGCCCTTGTTCAACCCAAGCTGACGTCTCTGTGTTTTATTTCACCCCTCAACTGCAAATGATGCTCCGCTCGCCACGCAGCTGATTGCAGGTGGGGGTGAAGACGCTGCCTCCATCTTGTAATGGGGCAAAGTCGCGCGTCGCGCCTGTGATGTGAGTGCCACGTGCAGCGTAAGGGGCGGGGACGGTAGGACTATTTAAGTCCAGCCGCCCCTCCTACCTTCCTCTTCTGCTGCGCGACGCCCACCCCGCCCTCCCTTTTTTATGGTGTGCCTATGGGGTCGCTTCGGGGCCAAGTAGGAATTTTATCCTGCCCACCCTCGTTGGCGGGCAGGTTTTTTGCCTGCTCCACACTATAGGATGGGGAGGGAATCTGGTTAGGGGGCGTTGTTTTCAATAGGCAGATTTGGCTTATCTGGCTAATTGAAGGATTCGAAAGGTCATGCCTCACAGGACAATGTATTTAGCACTGGTGCGGGAAGGTGCGGGAAGGGAAATAGGTAAGGACAGCTAGGTGGCCCCCTTAGGCACCTTTGGAGGTGATTGGCAGTTCCGGAGGCCTATCTCTCAGGGCGTTACGGCTCGAGGGCAGAATATGGGCTGCTTCTGGGGCCAACTTATCCTCATCTACCCAGGGGTCATACGGCCCCAGGTGGGGATGATGTGGGAAGGCCCCCCTACTCACCTGCAAGGTGTGGCTGGGGTAAAGGATAAGCAGATGGGCTTGCCCTTGCCCCAGCAGTGGCTGGTTGGCCGAGAGCTGTGTGGCAAGCTACTTGCATATAGACAGTTCCTGCACCTAGGTTTCCCTCTGCAGGTCACTTTAAATTGGTTTTGTTTACTATAATTTAAATAAAGTGGCCCTTGTTCAACCCAAGCTGACGTTGTCATGAACCTGTAATGTTCATGAGGTATTAAAAATTTAATAGCAATACTTTGGCGCCAGCAAGGGACTCTGGGAGATGGTTACAGTTAGAAAAGACAAGCCTTTGCCAATTTGCAATTCTGAGTTTCACTTCCCAGCTGAAGACGGTTAGAGAAGCCTTAACAAGCTGCACCTGTTTATCTTTGCTGATTAGCAAGTGTCTGGTACCCAAGGTCATCCTTGGCCTGTATAGTTGGAAAACACAGTTGGGAGGGGGGCCCGCAAGGCGCGAAAATGTGAGAAACATTGAGAAGAACGTTACGTCAGCCAATTCCTGATTGGTCAATTAATTTTGGACCGTTAGGATCCTTTTCCTTTAAGTATAGGGCTAGAGACCCATAGCCTTTGTTCTCTGTTCTCTGCCTATGCTGACTGGCACCAGAGTTCCAAACCTTTCTGCCTTATGGTTCCAGGGGTTGCTTATTGGAAGGCAACCTATGTCTGGTTCCATTGTTTTATGTTGAACATCCATCTCTCTGGGGAGAGATGCCACTGCAACCAACTACCTCGTGTGTAAGTAGTTAGGTGAGTTATTTTCTTGTTGTGTGTATGAATTCTCTTGTAAGAACCTAAACCCCTGTTGGGTGAATGGTCTTAAAGGATTACTTGCTGTTATATGTTATGTGCACTTATATATCTTAATAAAGCTACTTCTATTTAACCTGGTGTGTTCATTGAGAGAAAGGGTGGTTTTGGATTCAGTACCTTGACCCATCTCAGTCATTAACTACCAGAGAGGGCTAAGAAGTTAAAGGCTTGGATTGTAAGTGTTAAACCAGAGGTGCCTGGCAAGGAGTGTAACTGTGACTCTTGCCTTTTAGGACCTTGGTTTTATATATCTTCTGTGCTCAGAGATCCCCTGGCTCTGAGTGGACCAGTATACAGGGGTGGTGGCAGCCTACCTTCTACCTTGCAGGGTTGTTGTGAGCGTACACAGCCTTGGCAAGGGTGAAGTAGTAACTTTTGGTTCCAGCCTCATTTCCCTAAGGGTGGGGGTCTGAGTCTGATGCATGAACCCAGTACCTTGATGGTCCGGAGGTCATGACATGGCTGGCAGCGGTGAGGATCGAAGCCATTCCTGCTCTTAAGTGAACACGCTGTGTGAGATAAGTGCATTGCAGCAAGTTGTAAATTTGAAAGAGACTTCTGACACAACCGTTTGTTACTTTGGGTAGTAAGGTCAGTGCAGAATGTCGCAAAAGATAAAAACCAGATCTCAAAAGAACGGAGCCGAGGATGTGCACCTGGCAGACAATGCGTTGCCTAGTCAGCTTGTTCAGCTGGAGGAAGGCGCTGCTGCTCTGTCGTTTATACCTCAGCCTTCTGCGGATGACAAGGAGATCGTGTTTAAGCAAACTGAGGAAAGTGAGGAGGAAAGTGAAGATGAGGAGGAGGAAGATTCTGATGGGGAAGAGCTGCCTAGAAGTATGCAGCGTTACCTAGCCAAGCAAATGAAGCTGTTGTCCCTACAGTTCATGGCTATGAAGGAGGATCGCCGGAGTAGGGAAAGTTTTGCTCGTGAGCTGCAACAACCGCGAGGAGGAAGACCAGACCTCCATAAAAAATCTTTTCCGACCTTTCGTGAGATAGATGACATCTTTACCTTTTTTCAAGTTTTTGCTCACTCTTGTAGAGACCAAGGTGTGCTTAAAAAGTACTGGATGAGTGCTTTACGCATTAATGCTGAAGGCGAATTGAGAGAATTGTTGAACTCTCTGCCAGCGGAGTATGCAGATAATTTTGACTACTTCTATGCTCTAGCTAGATCCCACTTTGCTTTAACAGCAGAGGACTGTTTTCGCCGTTTAGAGGCAGACCAAAAAAAGGCTCGTGAGAGCTTCTCAGCTTTTTCTGCGCAGATGGGCAGGAATGTGGAACGCTGGGCGGACACGGCTGAGGCTGCAACTCGAGGTGAGGTTTTAGACCTGTTTGCTAAGGAACTGTTTTACAGACGTCTCCCTCAAGACCTGATGGCTCTGGTTAAGAGACCAGCAGCCCCGTTCGCTGGCTGAAGCAGGCGTGCTAGCAGATCATATGTTTAAAAACAGAGCTGGAGAAAACCTGAGAACGTTCCTGTGAAACCGCCCGGGCGAGAGATTCCAAGTATGCAGAAACCATGGCAACCGCCGAGAAAGTGAAGGGAGGGCAGAGCTACTCCAAAGTAACTTCCCCTCTGACAGAGTCGGGATTACAAAAGAAGTCCCTTGTAGAAATAACTTGCTTTAAATGTGGAAAAATCGGCCATAAGGCTAATTCCTGTTCTGAAATCTTGCCTAAGCCCAATCCTGTTGGGAGGAAGAATCCAAGGGTTGCACCAGTTGTGCGTGTAAGAGACTTAGAGTCACCTGGAGCGGAACCCTCTGAACTTTCTCCTTGGTCATCAGTAGGGGGGAATGACGAAGCAGAATCGGATTTTGTGCTCTCTGCCCCAGACTCCCAAGACTGCCCTGCAACTCCTTGTGGATCTGCAGTCAGAGCCCTGCCGGTGAGTGTTGTACAAACTGTGTCAGGGAACAGAGAGGGAGGAGTAAGGAACAGCTTGTTTCCAGAGAAAGACTCCCCAGGACCCCTTTCATCGGAATGTAAAGAATGGGTCCAAACGCAGTTTTCCGAACCCATATATGTTAATTGTATTAAGGTAATGGGGAGAGTAGATTCGGGATCTGAAATTACCAGTATTGCGGAGTGGCTGGTCAAGCCGGAGCAATATGTTCCAGAGTTACAAGTGGCTGTCACAGCATATGGACAGCAGACAGTGCAAGTGCCCGTAACCGACGTGGTGCTTTCATACTGAGGCTGGAGTTATAGAGTTATAGTTCATTTGGATGACCATTTATGAGATGTTTTAATAGGAGTTGACCTGTTGTTCCTAAGTCATCAAGAGACTGTACGTGGAGCTGAGATAAACGTTCTTACCAGGTCTCAAACTTTGTTACAACCTATAGAAGACTTTGTGGAGAAATGGCCTCTGGATGGCGAGGAAGAGAGAGCTGCAGAGGGGAGAGCTGTGAGCCTGCCCGAACAACAGGGAAAAAACTCCTTGCAACCCAGTGTGGGGGAGACAGAGGAATGTAAATTACCAGCAGCCAGCTCTCAAGCCTTTAAGGCAGCTTTATTGAAGGATGAGAGTTTGCAAAACTGCAGGGAAGAGGCTGGGAGAAGCCCTCCTGCCTTATCAGAGACTGTGAAAGTGAGATTCTATTGGGACAAAGGCTTGCTTTATCGAGAACATGTTCCTGGGGGGAATTTCACGGACTGGCAGCCAGTCAGGCAACTAGTCGTGCCAAAACCTTTTCGCCTGGATGTATTGCGGCTGGCCCATGATGTTGTGACTGCAGGGCACCTAGGTGTGAAACGGACTTTGTTTTCTGTTACCCAACATTTTTATTGGCCCTTAGTGGCTAAGACTGTCAAAGAATATGTAAAATCCTGTGATATTTGTCAACAACTTGGATATGCGCGTGATCACCCCAAGGCACCCTTACAAGTGTCCCAGATTGTGGCAGAACCCTTTGCTCAAGTGGCTGTGGACGTGATTGGCCCTTTCAATCCGACTAAGACTGGGAGAAGATTTATTTTGACCGTAATTGACTTTGCCACGAGATTTGCTGAAGCTATTCCTTTGAGTTCCATCACTGCCCCAGTCATTGCTAAAACTTTGTTAGAGTTATTCTCCCATTGGGGGTTCCCCAAGACTATTTTGTCAGACCGAGGGCCGAGTTTTGTGGCCAAGTTAACTAAGAAACTCTGGGAACTTGCTAGCATGGAACACCACATCACGACTGCTGGGCACCATTCCTCGAATGGGTTATGTGAGAGAATGAACGCCACCATTAATCGAATGTTAAGGGCGTATGTGTTATAACATCCTAAAGATTGGGATGTAGCTTTACCTTTCCTGATGTTTGCTTATAGGGCTACTCCCTCTGCCAGCTTGGGCTATAGCCCCAACCAGTTAGTTTTTGGAAGGGATCTGGTGGGACCTTTGTCATTGCTCAAGAATGAGTGGAAAGGGAGGTTGGAAGCTATGCCTGTGTCGGTAGTAACTTACCTACACAATTTACAGAATATTCTAAAAGATGTTTTGGCTGTCGCTCATGAGAATTTGGGGGAGGCTCAACAACAGCAGAAGGCCCATTATGATGCTCAAGCTAAAGAGAGACAATTTGTTGAGGGGTCAGAAGTTTTGGTACAGACTTCCGGGAAGGGTGACTTAGCCTGTGCCTGCTTTTGAGACGGGCTCCTGCCTCAAAAGAAGCTTATTCAGATATATCAGTCAGGTTTTTTTTTTTTTTTTTGACTGATTAAACTTCTCCCGGGTAGGGAGAAACGAAGAGATTAACCTCAAAGCCTATTTTTGTTGGGACGACCAGATCTCATTAATTTATGGGACGAGGTCCAGCCGACGAAGGTGGGACGGATTTTCAACAACAAGCTCTATCTGATAAAGCGAACGTTCATCTTATCTTCTAAGAGAGAACGCACTAACAGGCAAGCACCCTTCTTTCTATATTTTTCTTTTACTTGACTTAAATTGTTGCTGTTTAAAAGAGATTTGCCAGATTGATCGGTTTTTGACATCTCACTGGGGAGCCATAACTTCTCTCTGCTACTCACTAATTAATAGCTTATCTCTGTTTTTGTTGCAAAAAGCTGTCCTGGATTTGCATTCTAAAGATATACACAGAAGAGGGATTTCTATTCCAGATTTTTATTTTGAAGAATATTATATTGTCTGAGACTACTCTCTTTTTGGTCTATTTTATTTTGACGAATCTGTTTCCTGACGACCGCCATTAATTGTTTCGATCCTGGGAACTGCATTTTGTTTACTTAAGCATGGAGAGATAAGGCTGTCTGCTCTGTTTATACTGTGATGTCACCAAGTTTGGAGTATTAACCCAATTGTTGCTGAAATAAGAAGTGGTTTTCCTATATTTTTCTTTTAAAATGGCAATTAAGAAAGTGGCTGAGAATCTGGAAATAACTATGTTTCAGAAAATAATGGATGAGATTGAGATAACGAAACAAAACCTGCGACAGGGTTGTAAGGAGCTGAAAATTGAATTGAGTAAAATGAAGCAGGAGATTAAAGATATAGGGGTCCCTGTGAGAGAGGTGACCCTGGAAGGGGTCCCTGTGAGAGAGGAGACCCCGGAGATTGGAACAAACGTGGAACAGGAAAAAGATTTGGAGTCTATGGACTTTAGAAACAAAATCTATTGTTTGGAGACACAGGAGATTAAAGACATAGGGGTCCTTGTGAGAGAGGAGACCCTGGAGACTGGAACAGGGGTCCCTGTGAGAGAGGAGATCCCGGAGATTGGAACAAACGTGGAACAGGAACAAGATTTGGAGTCTATGGACTTTAGAAATAAAATCTATTGTTTGGAACTCAATGTTATCTCTGAAGAAATTAATGAAGATTCTAGAGATAAAGTTATCAATGGCATGGATAATCTTCTGGACTGGAATGATGTGATGGAGCCCAATATAGAGAAAATCTATGGAATTAACTGCAGCCATGTGACAATGGAAAAACTTTTAAGAGATGACCCAGTGTATTTTGAAAAAAAGAACAGAGATATGATTTTACAGCAGTATTTCAGCAACCTATTCAGAATGGATGGCAAGAAAATATTTGGGATAGAGGTAATTCCCATCAGACTCTTACTATATGACTATGGCTTTGACAGCAAGATTATTATGGAATACTGATAATGGAAGATTGGATATTGAAATTACTGGACTTAACAAGACTACTGAAGATGGAAGATGGAAAATGGAACTAATAGGGATAATAGAACAATGGCTACTGAAATTACTGAACCTAACAGATTCTGATGTGATGGATTAATTGAAATGTTTATTTTGACTATGGTTATGACAATAAGATTATCATAATTAGTAATGAGATGGATTAATCGATATGCTTATCTGGAAAAAAAAATTGATAGATATATTTCTTAAAGAATTGAAACCTCTCTTTGACTTTTTGTGGAAAGAATAAAGTAATGTTTATGAGATTTGATGATTAAGTAAGATAACTACTGGAGGAAAGTGATTTTATAATATGACTTAAGAGACAGGATTGTTATATATTATAGACTTATAACTGATTTGATCTTTGACAAATGGGAAGTCAATATTTTACTCTTTATTTTTTATTTTTGTTTTTTTTTCTTTTTTTTTTTTGTTTAACTATTTTTGATTTTGTTTTTTGTCTTTGAATGTTTTATGATTTCGTCTTGTATGTTTTATGAAAATCTGAATAAAAATTATTGAAAAAAAAAAAAAGAAGTTTTGGTACTAAAGGCCCAAGTGGACAATAAGTTATCAGTGGCCTGGGAAGGCCCGTTTATTGTCAAGGCCCAGTTGAGTGACACCAATTATTTGCTAGCTGACCCTAAATCCCATAAGAAACCTAAAGTATACCATGTGAATATGATGAAGCAATATTTTTCTAGGAAACCTGGTTTTGACTTGCACTCATACCCTTTTCTTGGGTATTTTTAGGGGTCCCTTAATTTTCTTGGTGTTATTTTGTAACCTTGTTGTATCTTTGAAATATATTTAGAAAGGCATAAGTCAAGAAGTAGCTCACTTGCTTAAAATGTTATTAACCTTTTTTTTATTATTATGTGTATATAGTGCAATGTCGATATATTGATGTAATTTTTTGATTGTTCCCTTATCCCTGGTTGCTGTGGCGATGACGTAGAACTATCCAGAGTTCTGACATCATCTTCCCGAAAAAGGGGCGTGTCATGAACCTGTAATGTTCATGAGGTATTAAAAATTTAATAGCAATACTTTGGCGCCAGCGAGGGACTCTGGGAGATGGTTACAGTTAGAAAAGACAAGCCTTTGCCAATTTGCAAGTCTGAGTTTCACTTCCCAGCTGAAGATGGTTAGAGAAGCCTTAACAAGCTGCACCTGTTTATCTTTGCTGATTAGCAAGTGCCTGGTACCCAAGGTCATCCTTGGCCTGTATAGTTGGAAAACACAGTTGGGAGGGGGGCCCGCAAGGCGCGAAAATGTGAGAAACATTGAGAAGAACGTTACGTCAGCCAATTCCTGATTGGTCAATTAATTTTGGACCGTTAGGATCCTTTTCCTTTAAGTATAGGGCTAGAGACCCATAGCCTTTGTTCTCTGTTCTCTGCCTATGCTGACTGGCACCAGAGTTCCAAACCTTTCTGCCTTATGGTTCCAGGGGTTGCTTATTGGAAGGCAACCTATGTCTGGTTCCATTGTTTTATGTTGAACATCCATCTCTCTGGGGAGAGATGCCACTGCAACCAACTACCTCGTGTGTAAGTAGTTAGGTGAGTTAGTTTGTTATTTTCTTGTTGTGTGTATGAATTCTCTTGTAAGAACCTAAACCCCTGTTGGGTAAAGGATTACTTGCTGTTATATGTTATGTGCACTTATATATCTTAATAAAGCTACTTCTATTTAACCTGGTGTGTTCATTGAGAGAAAGGGTGGTTCTGGATTCAGTACCTTGACCCATCTCAGTCATTAACTACCAAAGAGGGCTAAGAAGTTAAAGGCTTGGATTTTAAGTGTTAAACCAGAGGTGCCTGGCAAGGAGTGTAACTGTGACTCTTGCCTTTTAGGACCTTGGTTTTATATATCTTCTGGGCTCAGAGATCCCCTGGCTCTGAGTGGACCAGTATACAGGGGTGGTGGCAGCCTACCTTCTACCTTGCAGGGTTGTTGTGAGTGTACACAGCCTTGGCAAGGGTGAAGTAGTAACTTTTGGTTCCAGCCTCATTTCCCTAAGGGTGGGGGTCTGAGTCTGATGCATGAACCCAGTATCTTGGTGGTCCGGGGGTCATGACAGACGTCTCTGTGTTTTATTTCACCCCTCAACTGCAAACACATACAAACAACATATTTAATGTAACGTATGTAATTTGGCCACCAGTAGTCAAAGAACCAGAGGAAGTGACAAAACAGGAGAAATGAGAATGGTCACTAACGTCCTTTAAGCAGTTGAGTTTCACAAGGAAGTTTTCACAGGGCAGAGAGAGGCAATAATACAGTGTTTGCTCATCAATTCTGGTGCTTGTTTCCAAACAGTAATAAGCTTAGTTTGTGGCAAACCCCAAGTATCTGACTAGAACTTGATTAGTGCCATCATGCTAGTTTTTTTGTGGGCTGTCTTGAATGTGCATGTAAAAATGTTGCTGGAACTGTTTCCATAGGAACAGATATGGACAGCTCTTCTCTTATGACTTATTCATCCTGTTGATTGCATCATTTATTATTCTGACCTTACTTTGTTATAAAATGCCATATGAAGCATCTAGCAAGGGATGATTACACTAATGGTCCTTGAAATATCTAGAACTCAAATGTTAAACTTAATAGCTTCAAATAACATGCATTCCATCTGAAGCCCCTGTCTCTGGTTCTCATTCAGCCCCTTTTGGGCAGCATCAAAGTTTGATTTGGTTGCTCCCTTGCTCTAAGAGAAGCGTTTCTCCACATTCAGATGCACCATGTGTCATAATGGTCTTGAAATCCATCAAAAGCAAAAATAAAAATGAGGAAAGTTAACTTTTAGTAGTCTCCTTTTATGTATTTCCGACATGTAAAAGCACTCAATAACTCAATTAAGGGCACCATAGTCTGACCCCTCAAGATGACATTTATTATTGATAAATCATAAAAGTGGGAAAGATGAGTTTCTTCCATTCAGTATGCTTACGAACGGTGATAACCTCTGCTGTAGACTAAATTACAGCAACTCACGTGACCTTGCAGTATCTTATTGAGATATTGTTTAATGCTGGTCTAGGGAACCCTTTTTAGCCCGAGAGCCACATTCCCTCCTGGCCAATGTTCCAAGGGCCCCCCTTCTAGTGGTGGGTAGGACCAGAGGCAAAAGTGGGTGGAGCAATGAACATAAATTGTACCGTTGTACGGTAGTCTAGTTTCTACAGACACTCACAGAACTCCACTCTATCTTCCATCAAGATGAGCAAGATACATTATCAATGTTCAATGATACACATGGAGTGTGAAGCAGGGACAGTGAGGAGCATGGCCTGGGAAGAGTTCCAAGGGCCATACAGAGAGGCCTGACAGGCTGTATTCAGGCCACGGGCTTGATGTTCCCCACCCCTCATGTAGACAATTGCAGTCTTTGTTGGTTGATTAATCAACTTTTCATTGCAAATTAAAATCCCCATTCCTCAAATAATTGTAGAGGTGAGAGTAGAAGCAAGGTTCAAGACCTCTGAAGGGCATGTAGCCATACAGAGTGCACAGATATGTTTGCTTCCTGCTTCTCATTCCCAAATGAACAGTGGGACTTATTTCTGTGCATGAACGTATAGGTTTGTGCTGAACATTGGTTTAACCTTTTGCTATGAAAAAGTAGCAAAGAATAGAAATAAACATAGACATAATCTGGGTTTGGAAGTTAGAGTCAAGAGTGCAAAGTGACAGGAAACATATGATCCAACGTAATTTATAAGCAAATTGCTAAAGCCTGGAAATATGCCATAGAATTTTACTGCTGATCTCCTGGAGGTATAGTAAATTAAGTATTGAAGTGGCTGACAGTAGACCTTGCATTTAGGACTTCAGCTTGTCTTTCATCCCATACCAGAAGAATGCATCTAGAGATCAAAGGTACCATGTAATCATTAAATTACAACTTTATCTCTTTCAAAGAGTAGTTCTAGTATCTCATTGCTTGTTCATAATGGTGACTATCTAAATCTGTTTTTTTTTTTAAAGTACAAAGAATTTATGGTGCTCTTTCCAACACTTGGAATATAAACCCCCTAAGAAACAGCACATTATGGCATGCTTTTAAGGTTACACTTACAAATCTTTAGTAGCATTTCTTGAACTTTTGACTGTAAGGGGTTTTAGCACTTTTTAAAAAGCTCAGACATCCAATATGAAATCACTGCTCAGTCTTAGCTGTATTTATGTTGTGCATCTTGGGAGAAGAGCAGATAGGTTTTAAACCAGGATGCTCCACTCTTGATCACTGTTTGGTATTGGCCCACTTAGCGCATAAACATTCTAAACCACGAGGAGGCAAACTTTTTACAGCCTTTATAGACCTGAAATCTGCTTTCGATTCCATCTCTCGTGACCGTTTGTGGAGCAAATTAGAACTGCTGTTATAGAGAAAAGGCTATTGTTCCTGATTCGCTTACTATATCACAATACTTCTATCCAGGTACGATGTAGCTATTGAGGCCACCTCTCAAGGGAGATCCACTCCTCACTAGGTGTTAGGCAAGGGTGTGTTCTCGCCCCCACCCTATTTAACCTATATTTGGCTGACCTTCCTCCTGGTCTGGGAATGTTACAATCCCGCCCACCCAAGCTTGGGCTTACAAAAGTGTTCATTTTGCTTTACGCAGATGATGCGGTCCTAATTTCCCAAATCCAGCTGGGTCTTAAGAGACTACTCCATGGTTTTGTGGAATATTGCGAAGGTAATTACCTTACATTTAACCACTCTAAATCTAAAGTAATAGTGTTTTCCAGGAGAAAGGTCAGGTTCCTTTGGTTCATGGGGTCCGCCAGAATCGATCAGGTTCTTATAAGTACCTGGGTATTTGGTTTCATGAAACAATCAGCTGGAGAACCCAAGCCAAATATGTCAAGGCCAAAGCTGAGAAAAATTTGGGTGCAATGACCCACTTCTTTTTCACAAAGGGCGGGAAATTTGTCCTAGCAGCAGTACGTGTTTTAAGAACTAAAATAGTCCCGATGATACTCTGTGGGGCCCCAATTTGGTATCCCTACAAAGGATCACTTGAAGGAATTCTTCCCTTCTTTCTTAGATCTATTTTTGGTGTCCCAAGATGTGTCTCTGGAGCTATTCTTAACTTGGAGGCTGGCCTTAACTCTTTAAATTGCTTAGCTTGGACTTATGCCATTCAATTCTGGCTACACTGCTGTCTTATGTTCACTCAAGACTCACTTACCTCTCAGGTATTGAGAGACCCTATTAACCCATCTTGGACCAAGGTGGTGCTGGATAAAATTGTCTCGGTAGGCCTTTCTTCCTCTGACTTGCTCTCTATGGAACTTGGTGGGGCCAAGGCGATTGTCAAACAGCGGCTAGTTGATATTGACAACCAAGAGCTTCTTGCAGCTGCTTCGGGCCCCTGCTCCCCTCGTTCACTGGGTCTAACAGGTTTCCCTTGTAAAGACAGGATGCGCTATTTAAGCTGGTTATCTGTACCCAAGTACAGGAGGGCATTCTCTTTGGCCCGATTCAATGCCCTACCCTCTAAACTTTTGGAGGGCAGATATGATAAAACCCCGAGGAATACTCCTCCTGTGATAAGGCTGAAGTGGAGTCATTCTTACATGTCCTGTTTAACTGTAGATATTATGATGGGGCCAGAAAAGATCTTTTATACCCCATTTGGCAATCCCTCCCAGGTCGTTCCCTGGAGGCTCTTTTGCCTGTTCTCTTAGAGGGTTCTGATAAAGCAATTACTGTTCAAGTAGCCAAATTCTTGAACTTGACCATAGTGAACAGACCCTGTATGATTGTGTATTGCATTTAATCTATCATATTGCTTGATGTCTGCCATAGCTCTGTTACCAAGTAGTCTTATGTAAATATTGTATATTGTATTGTGGTCGGTCGACTGCAAAAATTAAATTAAATAAATAAACTTACAAAAGGGGCAGCAATCTGCCAATACAAGTGGAAGTTCTTAAAATCAAGACTGAAATTTAATGCTTTAGTCAACTTTCCCTAGCATACAGTGCATAAAAGGCTTCTTGAGATCGTATTAAATGTCAAATATCATTTCCTGTTTAACTGCTCTGCCTGTAAAGCTCTATTTTAAGACATATGTTTTATTTATTAATTTTATTAATATAATTGTGATTATTGACTTTGTATGAAAGTCATTTAATGTCTTAATGTTTTGTATTTAATTCTTGTCTGCAATGGTCTTTGGACTAAGCAATAAAGATTGTTTATATTTATGTTGTGAAATGACTGAACGCATTATGCTGGTTCTTTGGTTTTGGTTCATATTTTCAGCATGTTATCCTGAAACTAATAATTTCCTGCACATTGAAATGCCAGGGAGAAGTCCAGGCATTCTATATGGAGGAAAGTGTCTGTAAGAAGGAACATTTACCATGTGTGTTCCAATTTTCTCCTCATGATAACTGAGGAAGGGGAGGGGCTCAGAGGTGTAGTGATATAAGTGCAAAATACTAATATGCAATCTACCACAACCTAAATCCAACAGGTAATCTTAATTTGTATTTGGGTTTATTTATATATTTATTTATTTGACATTAATCACTCTTCCTTCCTTCCTTCCTTCCCTCCTTCCTTTCTGTATGTATGTATGTATGTATGTATGTATGTATGTATTTTATTTATATCCCACCTTTCCTCCAAGGAGCTCAAGGTGGCATACATGGTTCTCCTCCCTCTCAATTTTATCCTCACAACAACTCTGTGAGGTAGGTTAGGCTGAAAGACTGACTAGCCCAAGGTCGCCCAGCAAGCTTCATGACTGAGTGGGAATTTGAACCCTGGGCTCCCAGGTTCTAGTCTGACACTCTAATCACACTGGCTTTTAAAAAAAAAAGCACACTGTCTTTTGTTACCAAAAGGTGTCTAAGCAATGTACATTTAAAGCAAGGGGCAAAAGGTCTTTACCTGGTGCCTACAAGATGCCAGTGTAGGTGCCAGGTTGATAGATTGTGGATGAATTCTACAAGGATACATTTAACATTAGAATCTATGTGTTGGAGAATTCAATGCACACCTGTTTTTTTCCACAAGCATTTCCACAAGGATATGTTGCTCATATGTTTCCAGTTAATGTTCAGGACTTCAGGGAAGATCTGTATGATCGCAGGTCAGATACGTGAAGGTTTCCCATAGTCAACAAATTTATGAGAAACTCTACCAGTCCTTTCAGTTTCTATGTCAGATTCTGAGCTCCATATGTTGGATGAACAGAGAAGTGATTTTTTCCTCACAGACAACCATGGTAGAAAAGGTTGTAATATCATGAGCCACAATTGACATCTAAGGTATTCAAGAAAGACAAACAGAGAGGAAAAAAACATTGAACGATCAATGAACCTGAGATATAAAGCTTTTTTGTGTGTGATTTAACTCAGCATAGGGTATCATGGGCTTTTAAATAAATTGATCTTAAAGGAATTCCACTTGAAGCACAATATCATTCACCTCTCCATATAATTACATTGTTTAAAAGTTCAGGGAATATCAGCACTCCGTACTTTGGCTTTTAAGCAGACACATATTTTAGCAATGGAATTAGTGACTTTACATTCATTTATTTTAAAGACTGTGACCTATCTTTAGCTAAGACTCATCTTGAAAGACCCCCAGCCTAGTGTTCAGGCTGCTGAAAATGATTGGGGCAGATTTCTGAGAACTAGCAGGGAGTTTAAGAAAATGTGTATTTCAGGTACAATTGTTCCCTGTAGGGAGGACTTTTGCAAAATGCTTTCTGCTGAATCTCACTATTGGCAAAATATACTTTTTTAAAAAAAAACAACAACTTTCAAATGCTTGCCACTGTTTACCTCATCTCTCCTAAAGGAAATAATTAGAGCATGTTGATAAAACACTTGTGTCTCCTCATCAGCATTCAAAGGAGCACTGCAGAGAATGGGACTACATTTAGCTCTGGGAGTACTAATTATAGTAATAAAACCATAGGCGTGATTACAATAAAAACTGAGACTGTTATTTTATATCCAGAATGAAGACAGCTAGCTGCCACACCTGCATGTATATTATGGGAACATGTAGCTTACCTCAAATGAACAAACGGTACCTATGGGTTAGTCATTAGAAAAGCACAATCCTGCACAAATTTAGATTGCAGCTCGCATTGGATGAGGGGAGGGGGAGATACTAGCTGTGGGACACATTTTTCAGAAGTAAGTCCCTTCTTACTTCTACTTAATGCTCAATGAGGCCTACTCACAAGTAAGTGTAGGGTTGCCTTGTGGTGCAATCCCTATGCATATTTACTCAGAAATATTAGACTTATTCAAAGGCTATTAGCCACCATGCCTACGCTCTGCGTCTGCAGTGGGAGGCACTATGCTTTCAAACACCATTTCCTGGAAACCGCAGGAGGAGAAAGTCCTCTTGCACTCAGGCCCTGCTTGTGAGCTTCCCACAGGCCACTGTGAGAACAGGATGCTGGACTAGATGGGCCATTGGCCTAATCCAGCAGGTTCTTCTTATATTCTTACTCCCACATAAATGTGTAGACCGCGGTGGTGAATCTTTTTTAGCCTGAGGGCCGCATTCCCTTCTGGGCAAATGTCTCAGAGCCACATGCCAATGGTGGGTGGAGCCAGAGGCAAAAGTGGGCAGAGCAATAATTGTGCATTTCATCTTTGTACAGTAGGCTAGTTTCTACACACAGTAACACATCCCTCTCTTTCCTCCATCCAGATAAGCAAGAGTCATGATGAGAGTTCAAGGACACATTGCACCAAGGAAAAACAAATAGGAGTGTGAAGTGAGACCGGTGAAGGGTGTGGCCTAAGGAGAGACAGTCGGGCATGGGAAGAGTTCCAAGGGCCATATATAGAGGCCTGGAGGGCCACAGGCCCAATGTTCTCCCCCTCCTGGTGTAGACAACTGCAGCCCTTGTTGGTAGATTAATCACTGCAGATTAAAATCCCCATTCCTCGATTAACTGTAGGGATAAGAGAATAAGCAAGGCTCAAGACTTTTGAAGGGCAAGTAGCCACACAGAACACACAGATGTGCTAGTTCCCTCCTTCTCATGCCAAATCTAATGAATAAAGAAATGGCTTTCCCTTTAGCTTGTATCTACAGAGAGGAGATATGTTCCCGTTCAGGATAAATTTACTGTGGCTTTCCTTTGACATACAGAATTGCAGCCACTGAGGCTACCAGCACTCAGCTGAAAGCAGTGTCAATACATCTGTTAAGGTTGGGTTTTCCACACTATTGATGAAATTGCTAAAATTCTGTGCTTTTATAGTCTCTTTCAGACAAAAAAATGCTGATTTGCAAAAAGCAGATTACTTCAGCATAAATGATGAAATCTGGGCAGCTGTGCTATCAAGGTTAAAAATTTGTTCTAGCCACAGACGTTTCACACAAACTCTCCTGCTACATCCAACAGCACTCATGCATTTTCTGTTTTAAGCACTAACAGCTGGATCCCATGAAATATGAAACTTTTAGAGAGCTTCTTTTCCCCAAAATGACTGCATCATTTGCAGTCTCCCAGTTTTTGCAAGAAAGAACCCAGGTGCCTTGGGAGTAGACCAGGCAGCTGGGTTCTTTCTTGCAAAAGCTGGGAGATAAATATTACTGAGAAATGACTGAGATATTCGGGATTGGTGTCTCTTTTGTTGGATGGTAAAAAGTTGTTCTTTCTACTTTTGAAAGGAAATTTGTCCCTTGTCTGAACATTTTGTTGCATCCTTAGTTACCATCATGTTTGGACCACCTCTTCTGATAGACTTGTTTATGAACATACGAAACTACCTTTATAGTGCATCAGACCATCTAGCCAAATACTGTCTGCTCTATCTTACTGCCACTGTCCGACGTTTCATGCGTAGGTCATTCCCAGTGCTGCTGAACACCTTTTCAGATGTTCAGATAGAGATGCCAGGGACTGAACCCGGGACTTTTGACATAGAAAGCATTTATTTTACCACTGAGATGCAGTCCTGAAGCCCTCCTTTTTCATTGACCTTCAGAATTTACTTTTTCTATTTAGATGTGTTCATTTAGCCTCAGAGAAGCCACAAGATGTGAAAATACTTGTTTTTCCCTTTGTCAGATTTTCCTGTCCTATCAGACAAAACATGTA
The DNA here is from genome assembly GCF_030035675.1 of Rhineura floridana. Lineage (NCBI taxonomy): Eukaryota > Metazoa > Chordata > Lepidosauria > Squamata > Rhineuridae > Rhineura > Rhineura floridana. The sequence goes on from NC_084481.1 coordinate 67,021,127, forward strand.
ACTATCTGCATATCAAGAATATGACTTAGCAGATGCCAGATCATAAAAAATTGGTGGTTTTGTTTTAAAGCAAAGCTCACATTTTTATTACCCCCAAACAAGCCAACAAACCAATCCAGACAGCATTTTATGATTTGCCTAAGCTATTATTGTTTTGTTTTTACTTTAGGGTGATTATGGGGTATGGCACCTGGTATCATAATTAAAAGTACTTGGCCAGCTATGATTTATAGGACTGAATTACCAATATATCCTTTAGTTTATGTTCCATGAACAGCAGCTAGAGGGCTCTATTTAGTTTAAAATTTGACCCATTATGTTTTTCACTGCAAAATCTCTGTTGGATTTTGCAGATTGACTCATTGTTTCTAATTTAGATTCAGAAGACAAGATAATTTTGTTACTTCTCCCACAGGGCCTGATTCTTTCCACAATTAACCTCAAGCAAATCTGGTGTGTAAATCAGGAGCAACACAACTGAAGACATAGGAATTGCATCAGTAAGCATCAGCACAAGACAACGGAATAGGATTGACTTCCTCTCCCATGGCCATCTCTCATTTGCATCAGCTAATTTATTGGAATATGTGTATAATATACAGAACTGGGTTACAGGCACTCAGATGGGCAGCCAAATCCCCAAACAAAATAACCTGCAGACTAAGGGGTTGCTGATTGAAAGCAGAGATAAGAAACCTCAGGCCCTCTATCTGGCCCTCGAGATTCACCAATGACCTCACAATCACTGCCCCATGCCCTCTTTTGCCTGGCTGGAATTTGTTCTTGAACTCTGATAACAGCTCTTGCTTACTTGGTTGGAGGATGGAGAGTCGGGTGGGTGGGTGGGTGTAGAAAGATCTGACTTCTGTGGGGCTGCAATGTAGCCTTCTATACAAAGGCAAGAGTTGCATCTGTTGGCCCTCCCACTTTGTTCCCTAGCCATGCCCACTACTAGCATTATTCATTTATTAATATCTGTACTGCAAACTCATATCTAAGTGGTGTACAAGATCTCAATTAAAGCCAAAACAACATAATTAAAAATGAAAGCAAATACTTTGAAGAAATCAGAAGTGTGTGATAAAAAGGTTATTAAAAACAGTAAATATTTTCATAAGTATTTATTTATTTTATTTATTTATTATTCGATTTCTATCCTCCCAGGAGGAGCCCAGGGTGGCAAGTAGGCTTGCTGAAATAACCAGATCTTATGTTGGCACCCAAAACTGATTACATACCGTGCCAGCTTAATTTCATTGAGAAGAGAGTAACAAAACCTTGGTGCTACCACACTAAATGAGGGTGCTGTGGGTGGGTAGTTCCCATGTCTGGGAATTAGGTGTCCCTGAAGGAACAGGTTCATAGACTGGGAGTATTCCTGGATTCCAACGTGTCACTGGAGTCTCAAGCGGCTTTTGTGGCTAGGAGTGCTTATGCCCAGCTTAGGCTGGTTTGCCAGGTATAGCTGTTCCTGGACTGGGATAGCCTGGCCTCAGGTGTCTATGCTCTAGTGACCTCCCACTTGGACAATTGTAATGTGCTGTATGTGGGGCTGTCCTTCAGATGGTTGAGAGGGTGCAGCTAATGCAGAATGCAGGAGCTAGGTTGGCAGCTCAATGGAACCATGTGTCACTGGTCCTGAAAGCTCAACACTGGCTGCCAGTGAGCTACCAAACACAATTTAAGGTGTTAGTACTAGTGTACAAAGACATACATGGGTTGAGACTCAAGTACCTAAAGGTGAGACTTCCCCAATATCAACCATCTGCACTGTACAATCAGTAGGTGAGGCCCTGTAGGTGATGCCACCTCAGGGTTCCGCCCAACTGGCATGGACCCATGATAGGGCCTTCTCAGTGCTGGTTCCCCATTTGTTGAATGCCCTCCCTGGTGAGGTGAGGCTTTCTCCTTTGTTACTGATTTTCAGAAGACATTTGAAAACATTCCTATTTCCCCAGGTTGTATTGATTTTATGGCAGGCTAAGGCTGGTATAAAAATGAGTGCAACAGAGAGAAAAAATTACTCAAAAGTCTGTTTAGTATACCTCACCTTATCTGTTAATTCTGAACTGTCACTGCACCTTTAGTTAGAAATGTCACACAAAGGAAAGGGAAAATGCAAGGTTATTACAACAGCATTTCTTTTTCTATTTCATTCTAAATCCAATGTGTTTTCAGTTGCATAGAGTCTAGGGACCTACAAGATAGTTTAAAAAATACATTATTATCTACTAATAATTTTTGTAATTGCTGTATGGTATTCATTCTGTATATTTCTAATGCAAAATATCAGCCTTGGTTGCCCTGATGGATGACCTTTATCGGGAGAAGCACAGGTAGAGTGCGACGCTGTTATTCTTACTTGATCTCTCAGCGGCTTTTGATACCATTGACCATGGTATCCTTCTGGGCTGACTTGGTGAGATGGGAATTGGAGGCACTGTTTTACAGTGGTTCCAATCCTATCTCCAAGGTTGCTCTCAGATAATAGCATTGGGTGACTGTCTTTCAGCCCCCTGGCAGTTGTGCTGTGGGGTGCCTCAGGGTATCATCTTGTCCCCCATGCTGTTTAACATCTATATGAAGCCCTTGGGAGTGGTCATCAGGAGATTTGGGGCAAGATGTCAGCAGTATGCTGACAATACCCAGCCCTATTTCTCCATAACATATGAATCGGGAGAGGCCGTGCAAGCCCTGGACCTGTGCCTGGACTTGGTGGTGGGCTGGATGAGGACCAGTAAACTGAGTCTGAATCCTAGTATGATGGAGACACTGTGGGTTGGTGGCTCCCGAGTTCAGATTGGTTAGTTGCCTGCTTTGGATGGGGTCGTACTCCCTCTGAAAGAGCAGGTTCATAGTCTGGGGGTGCTCCTGGATCCATCTTTGTCGCTAGAGGCCCAGGTGACCTCCGTGGCTAGGAGTGCCTTTTACCAGCTTTGGCTGATAAGACAGCTGCGGATGTTTCTGGATTGGGATAGCCTGACCACTGTTGTCAATGCACTGGTAACCTCCAGGCTGGATTACTGTAATATGCTCTATGTGGGGCTTCCCTTGAGGTTGGTCTGGAAGTTACATCTGGTGCAAAATGTAGCAGTGAGACTGCTCACTGGGGCAGGGTATTACCAACATGTCACCCCACTGCTGAAAGAATTGCACTGGCTGCCCATTTGCTACTGTGCCAAGTTCAAGTTTCTAGTCCTGTTGTACAAAGCCCTATACAGCTTGGGACCAGGATACCTGAAAGACCGTCTTACCCCTTATATACCCAGTTGATCCCTATACTCTGCAGGTAAGGGCTTCCTGCAGATACCGTCTTATCGGAGGTCCATTCTGCATAACATAAGAAACGGACCTTTAGTGTGGTGGCACCTACCCTGTGGAATTCCCTCCACTTAAATATTAGGCAGATGCCATCTCTGTTATCTTTTTGGCACCTATTGAAGGCTTTCCTCTTTCAACAAGCCTTTTAAGTTAAGACCTATCCCAGTCAGCATCTGTATTGCAATTGCTTTTAATATGTTTTTTTAAAACAGTTTTTTCTAAACAATATGTTTTTAACCCTTTTTATTTAAGATGTTTTTAAAGTTTTTTTAAAGAATGTTTTTAAAGTTATTTTGTTTTAATGTATTTTAAGGTCTGTTTTTATGATGTTTTTAAAGTGTTTTTACTGCTTTTGCTTGCCACCCTGGGCTCCTGTTGGGATGAAGGGCGGGATATAAATTAAATAATAAATAAATAAATAATAAAAATATTCCTGCTTTGGTTGATAGCTATAAACCCAGTAATGTTTGTTTGGATTTTTAATCCCTGGGACCCTCAGTTTTGATAAACAGATTTTCTTTAAAAAAAAAACAGTTAGTGTAAGTATTAGCATAACAAAGCATGAACTTATGGATCAAAGAGGAAATTTGACAGAAATGTAATAGCTGCTTCCAATAACTAATGGCAATGATGACTTTGTTGCTACTTATTTATGTATCCATTCATTCACTGACTACTTTTATATGCTTCATTTCCTTCAAGCAGCTCAAGCCAGAATACAAGTTCTCTGTCCTCTCCTCCATTTTATACACCTAACAACCCTGTGTGGGTAGGTAGGCTGCATGCAATTGGCCTAAGAAGAATGCTGTTGTGATCATGTCCTGGCTGTGGGTTTCTCATAGGTATCTGGTTGACCCTTTTATCATGTCTTGCCCTGGTCCATAATTTGTAAAATGCTCTGTAAGTCATTTTAGCAAGGCCATTGCTTAAATCACCCAAGTGAAAACACTGTGGGAAAGATAGTATTCCCCCCCCTTTCATAATAGATTGTCTGTTATAGATTTATAAAATCTTAGATTTGGAAGACACTTATCATGAACATATAATCTAGTTCCATGTGCTGAAGATACCAAATACCTAAATCTTTTCTGACAAATTACTTTTTCTTGAAATCCCCTCTAATTACTTAACAGAACTACTCCAGGAACGTTTTTTCCTACTGATAAACTGCTCTTGCAGTCAGGTGATTTTGTCGAATGTTGTGTCTATTATTTATTGATGTATTAATTTCACTTACACCCATCTCTTTTTCCAAAACCCTCAGAGTAGTTTAAGTCTTCTCTTTAGGACGAACTTCACTGTCAGTCTTCAGACCATTCTTTGGACAATCTGAATTATTTTTTCCTCTCATTTAAATTCCCAAACCTTAGAAAGTCAGCTGCACCAGACTTAGCTGCACCAAAGTCTGGCTGAAACAAATGGGCACCCATTATTGATTATTTGTGACTAATACCCCATTGATGTTTTAAGATCCTAAGCAGGTGGAATCAGAAGCACATCCCCCTGAGTTCAACATGATTTACTTCTACGTAAATCTCCAAGTAAAGCTTCGGATGGCTGTCTTGAGTATAACTAACTTTCTCCCGATCAGGTTCATTGAATATTGGTTGCTGGGGAGCAACAGCAGAAAAGAGCTATGTTAAGTTCTTATTAAATAATAGGATTAGGTTACTCATTTTTGTAGGCCCACAAGCAGAAGCTGTTTATTATTGAACAACTGTATACAAAAATAAAAGTAACCACAAGAACAAACTTAGTTCCAACCCATAATAACTGGAGGCAATGTTTTAACTCTACCATCACCCATTATTACAAGCTATTTCCACCAAACCTTATGGGCTTCCTGCGGGCATTAGGTTGGGCTACTGTAAGAAACAGGAAGCTGGACTAGATGCATCTCTGGTCTAATCCAGAAAGCAAGTCTTCTTACCTTCTTAAATCCTAGGGCAGAGCTGAAACTTTTCAGCACAAGCTTAATTTTTCATGCCCATTCATGATGTTCACAGCCTTGACTGTCTGCTTCTTGGCACCATTTTTGTTTTGTTTTAAAATTAGCCTTTTTCCTGGAAACACTGGCATTTCCACAGTCAATCAAATTTGTATACGGATGGCAAACTACATTTTGAAAAAGGGCAATGCTATTAAGGAAGCATTTCCCTCATTCTGAATTAGGTTCATTTGGTCTTGGTGACATTATATAGCCAGAGCTGATTGGCTATGTGACAGCATCAGTTTTGCTCAGAAACAGAAGGTGATTTGAATTGTGGAGGGGGAGGGAAATGGTGCCAAAGCTTAAGTTGATGGGATTCCAAAGGGGGTCACAGTGGAGTGTTGCTGCCACCACCTGAATGCCAAACACAGAGGAGGAGGTATAAGCTCTGGAATAGCAAATATCCCCTCAAAATTCCAAATAGGAGCAGAGCAGCAGTGTAGTCATTCAGGGTTGTGGGGGTTGTAGACCTGTACTTTTTGGGGGAACAGGGTCCCAGCCAGGTCCCTATGTATGAGCCAATCAGCACAAAAATGGAGTGCATTAGCCACTGAGAAGAGTCCTAGTCCTTTTGTGCTGATTGGAGCTATTCAGAGAGAAAGGAAGTGAATCAACCACTGAGAAGACTCTTCTCAGTAGCTAACATGCAGCCTCCACTTTTATCTGATTGTCTCTTAGGGACATCTGTTGTAGGGGAATGTGGATTTGCAAGATGACAGAGACAGCAATGGAGATGCAGGAAAGTGGAAAGGGTGTGTGGCTGTGACGGGGACGTTGTGTGACTATTATGAAGGGATTCTGCACTTCTGAATTTGCCTCTACATTACTGGAGCAGAGCTTTACAAAGGGACTGAGGGTGGAGATGGGGAAGAGATTGAAACATTTGGGAAAAGCCCCTTCCCATCTTGGCCCATATTTGAAAATGACCACTACTATATGCCCTCCTTCTAATCTTTCTCCAGTTCCTTCAGACTTCCTTTTCATAAGTCCTTTTTAAGACCTTTTATCATCTCTGTAGTCCTAAATATCCTGTTTAATATCCATTATATGTGTTGTGGTTTTATGCTATTTTTAACTCCAGATTTCCTTCTGGTTTGTTTAATATAAATAGATAGACAGACAGACAGACAGACAGATAATAGTGCTTCTCTGGTAAAAATGGAGATGCTGATATTCATATATTATAAAAATGTTCTGTGTACCAGTACAAAATGGCTGCCATGAAGGTGATGGAACTCCGTACTGGTAAGTTTATTTACATATAACAATGGTGCTTGTAACTGTCTGAGGGTTTTTTAAATATAAATTTTATATGACTAATGATTCCAAGAAATCGGGGGGTGGGGGTGGAGACATTATTTATCTTTGTCAAAAGGCTATCCTGTGCTTTATAAATATTTCTTATGTCAAGGTTTAATATTTTGCTGTTCAAGCCAGTGTGTAAATGGAATAGATTTACGATAATACAAACTCTTTTTTCAAAAAGGGTGGGAGGGGTGTAACAATAATCAATTTTTCTTTTTTTAAAAAGAAAATCAATCATACAAGATGTAGTTAATTTGTAATGTCAGTGTCTAGCTAAATAATTCAAAGGTAGCATTCTGAGGACTTTATGTTAATTTTAAAGCATATCTTGGAACAAAGTTGTTCTTTACTTTGGCTTTTTCTATGGTCAGTACAATCTGTGAGATTTCACTGTGGGCTTTGCACAAGTCTTATTTGGGGCTGAAACAAACATTGGGACCCATGATTTCTCAGTTAATAGTTATTCAACAGCTGTATAATAGCTATTTCCAATAGCAATTAAAATGGAAGATGGTTAATTTATTATTTATTTAACACGATTTATACATCACTTAATTAAAAAAAACTGCCAACAACTTCTAAGCAGTTTACATAAAACAATAGCATCAACAGAGTTTAAAAACAGGAAGACATAATAAAATAATCAAAATATAGATAAAATCAACAGTTGAAAAACATAATAAAATTACATGTCTGGGTAGGCTTGCCTAAATAGAAAAAAATGTTTTTAGTAGGCATCAGAAACAATACAATGAAGGCATCTGACTAATGTTAATAGGCAGGAAGTTCCAGAGACTGGGTGCTGCCACACACCAAAATGGGTTCTTTGCAAGTGTGGAACAAACATTGTATGACACTTGGAAATGTGCCAGTGCCACAGTTTTCTCTCCAAACTGAACACAAGGGCTCTCCCCACCTTCCAATATGACCAAGCTGTTTACAATTTACTTTCCTGTGACTTAGATACACTACCCCATAGCTCACTCCTGCCAGGTATGTGGGCTGCTCTTGATAGAATAACAGAAAAACAGTAGCTGCAGGGGAGGATTCTGCTTTATTTCTGTAAGATTTTGATCTGCAACCTGCTCCTTGCAAGGACAATAGGATTATGTCTACTGATAATTAGATTTAAAAATACATCATGTATTATTCACAAGGGACACCAGTTAAAAATGGCAAAGGACCATGCTGTTGCATTTTACTGGGCTATGAAACTTAAGCTGGTTACCTTGGTATAGGACCCATTTAAGTCAATGGGGCTCCTATCCAAGCAGTTGCATTTGGGTGCTTCGGTACAAGTTTGTGTGCTAATAGTCCACTTGAGATCTGCGGCAATTTCAGCAATTTTAATCACTTTCCAATGACTCTAGTGCCTTGGATGCTAGGAAATATACTTGAAAATCATGTAAAAGGCAATGACAGATAATTTACAGGTTATGTGTGTTATTTGCCTTCTCCATATCTCGTAGTGGGGAAGCTTTGGTTCTGTACACCAGAGAAACTTGCAGATTGTTTGCAGAAGCAAACAAAAAGGAATGTCAGTGGGAGAGTTCTGGACTTTGGGTAGGCATCCCTGAGATCTTGACACAAACCATGCTTATAAAACAGTATGATTTTAAAAGTTGTCATTACTCACCCTGAGCCTTTAGGATAGAGCAGGGGGAAAATGAACAGAGTATTTTTTTTTAATGAATATAAAAATTCCTCCAGTGTTCTAGCAGCAAACCTGGCAAATACAGAGACAGCATCTATGTTTTCCCTTGAGTGTTTGTGGAAGCTTCTGAAATGTCACAGGATTACTATCCTAACTGACAGAATTTCCTAAAGTGATCACTTGGGAAAACTAAACCTAGAGCAGACACTTTAAGTAATATAGGAACTCAAGTGTTATTGAACACAGTGGTTTGACCTCTCTTTTGGGCTAAAAGCAAAGTCGCTATCTTTCCATGGCCCTTTGTATGATAAATGCAGAGGTTTTAGAGCAATCCAATCTGCACATTTTTCAACATTTGGGCAGGAAGGTTAAAGAAAACAATGATGATTTTGCAATCTGTAGAATGTGGTCTGCATCTGTGAAATGTCTTTTTTGATGCAGCACCAGAGCAAAGTTAGACTTAATTATGACAAAAGGAAGGGCTACCAGCCCTTTAAATGTATTTCCTATGATTAACCTATTTCATACTTGGAGGAACATATTCATTTCCTGTGTTTTACCAGCTCTGTTGTGCATGATGGCTATACATTTTTCCATAATCCTCATATTCTTGATACTTTAAAAAAATCATTCAGCCAAAGAACTGATATTATTATCTTGAGTATGTGGCTGATCAATATTTATAAGCACTACTAATGATGAAGGTTAGAATGGGCAAAATGCTCTTGCTTTTCACCTCTGCATCCATTGTTGGAATAGATACTTCATAGGGCTTTTTCCAAGAGGCATGCAATAGAGCAGGCTGTGCTCTTACAAAAGCAGTAAACTTTTCCCTCATTGGTGTCCATCTGTCTTTCAATATGTTTGGGCCATGCACAATCCTAACAATGGATTTTGAGCAGCTTTCAGGTGAGCTGGTGGTACGCTGCATTCAAAGTTGTGGCTGAAAGTAACAGGACATATTTTTGAATGGTAGAAATACTGCAACAATTATTTTTTTTAACTGGGGACTACTTTATTTCTAGATTCACTCTGAGCTTGAAATCTTTGTACAATGCAAATAAGAATGTCAGAGGCTGAATTAAAATGAGAGCACTTGCTAAGTAAATGTGTGTTATTGTTGTTGTTGTAGATATGGATAGCATGCGCGCCAGACCCAGGTTTGAGGCCCGCCTGGGCAAAATGCCTTCTCATGCAAGGATGGGGAAGTTGTAGCTTGTGGTAGCAGGATTGTTACTCTTGGAAAGTTAGCAATTGTGAACCTTATCTGCCTTTGAGAGCTGATTCTGTTTCTACAAAATAGTAATACGATTTTTAACCAATGTGATCATCTCATAAAATAATAGAAGTGGGACAATTCATGATCACATTGCTTAAAAATTGTATTATTGTGTTATAAAAAACAGGGTCAGTTCCCAAAGGTGATAAAGTTAACATTGCCAGGTGCAACACATATCTTTACGTCTAAGTCAAAAGTCTTTTGAAGAACTTATTTGGCTTGAAATTGAGGTTAGGACTTGGGAAGAGGATTAGTGTTCAGGATGTTTTCATCATCCCAGCTCACGTCTTCTTGCTTCTGGCTCCATGCAGAATCTAGTGGGCTGATTATTAGGATTATTATATATTTACAATAGGTGTGGGGAACTTTTGGCCCTCCATATGATGCTGAAGAACAACTCCCATCATCCCTGGCCATTGGCCATGCTTGCTGAGGCTGATGGAAATTGCAGTTCAGCAACATCTAGAGGGCCAAAGGTTCTCCACCCCTTATCTACATGCATTCATGTTCCATGCCCATACAGAATGCTGTGTGATTTTTAGTCCTAACTCTGCCTTTAGACAGGACTTGTAATTTAGAAAAATTCTTTAGAACTTAACCTTGCTCAACACATTTTATCTTTTGTTGAAAACAATGCTTGAGCTGCTAAATGGATCAATGAAAATTGATTTTTGCATAGTAAGCAGCAGAAAACAATTGTCTAAAGGGGAATATAGTGTTAGATTAGCAGCAGAAGAATAGTATATGTTTTTATCAATAATTGGTGATTTAATTCTCTTTATTGTTTTTATCTAAAATAAGGGGTTTAATTCTACTTCAATAAAATAGTTTGCTATATTTTCAGAATCTAGTTTTGTATTGATGGGAAAGTATATATAACAGAGCATGAGCAGCTAGCGAGCAGGGTGGGGGTAGGAGATGAACTCTCATAGTTCCCATTTTAAGTATCCACACACCTGCCTCTCCTTGCTGCAACCTCTGTTACATCCCACTTGCCCACCATGTCTCCTTTAGTCAGACTTGACTACGGTAACACATGCCTTAGTTACATCCCGATTAGACTACTGTAACGCGCTCTACATAGGGCTGCCCTTGAAGACTGCTCGGAAACTTAAATTGGTACAAAGAGTGGCAGCCAGAATGTTAACTGGAGCTGGGTTCAAAGAACATACTACTCCTTTGCTATACCAGCTCCACTGGCTCCCAATCTGTTTCCGGGCACAATTCAAAGTGCTGGTTTTGACCTATAAAGCCTTATACGGCTTAGGTCCAGGCTATCTGTTAGACTGTGTCTCCCTCTATGAACCTGTCCGGATTTTAAGATCATCCGGTGAGGCCCTCCTTACTATTCCATTTTTCTCGCAAGTTCTTCTTGCTGAGACACAGAATAGGGCCTTTTCGATGGCTGCCCCTAGATTGTGGAATTCCCTCCCTAGCGAGGTTCGGTTGGCTTCCTCACTATCATCCTTTCGCGCCCAGGTGAAGACTGTTTTATTTAGGCTGGCTTTTAACTGAAAATGTTATAGTTTTAATCTATTTTGATTTAATCTATTTTTAATTGTTTTTAACATGTATATTGGTTGTTCTGATTGTTTATTGTTTTAATTGTGAGCCGCCCTGAGTTCCTCGGAAGAAGGGCGGGGTATAAGTATTTTAAATAAATAAATAAATAAATGTGCTAGAATTCCACCCAATTCAGATTTGGTACCAAATGTTCCATTATTTCACTTATTTGTTATCGTAGCAGATTGGATTTTTATGTAGTTATTTTCCACGCCTATTTTCAGAAACAGATTTTTTAAAATAAAAAATCAGCGGAAATATTGATATTAATATTGATATTTCCTTCAATTTATCAATATTTCTATTGACATGTCCTTTCAAAATATTGATTTTAGTAACAATACTTTTCCAAGGGGAAAAAACAGACAGGTAAAAACAGCAGCTTGCGGACAAAGAACGAACTTGAATCAATACCAGTCTGTTAGGTTGGTGAAATGCTTTCAAATCAGTGCTGGCCAACAGATCCCATCCCAAGTCTCCTTAAAAGCTGGGAGAGACAACTTCCACAGCTAAGCCCATGCTGCTCCATCCATCTGGGGATCCATTAGCGCAGAATGATGACTCTGTCCTCTGGATTTGCAGGGCTGTTGGCTTTCTAGTGGAGGGGAGCAATGAAGACAGAAGAAAGACCAAGAGGCAGTATGAGAAGGACAGTTAACAACATTAGGCAAAGCCTCAATTAAAATCATAAGCAGTGGGTGTGCAGTCAGGTCCCAGTACCAGGAAAATATATGATGCTGACTCTGTTTCCAGCACTTGTGGGAAAACTATAAACATGGAAGAGAGTAACATTTGAACAACTGATCATGTTGTTATAGTCGATTAAGCATCTACTATATCTATTTTATATAGTAGATTTGGTTGGTTGCTCCTGGGTTATGACGATGGTATAATGATGATTAACCAATACTGTGACTTTACTGAGTTTCCTGCTGTGTACATTGCAGGTTGCCATCAGCTTGAGTTGGAGTGAGATATAAATATAAATAATTGTTGCATTTATTTTTGTTTGAATTTAATTTTACCTTATTTTCATATGCCACCAATTCTTAGGCCATTGATTGCTTTAGTAGAAGATACCTGTTCCCATCAAATGGGACACTTTCACATATGCATCTCTGCCTTTTCATCCTTTATATATGTCCAATTTGGGCATGGTATGCAGCAGAATAGTTGAAGTCCCCAAACTTTGGAATGCTTTGCCAAAGGAAGAGTTGCCTGAACCTGTCTTGTCTCATTAGTAAAACCCTTTTATATCAAAAGGTATTTTTAGGAGTTACTTGTTTGCAATATCTGTCCACGGCTTACCAACTGCTGTGATTCTCAAAGTGGCTAATTGAACTGATGTCCCTATTACAGTGCTTGCCCAGATATTTATAGTTGTATCTATAGATGTGGACTCTTGTTATGTAGGGATTGCTTTTAGATTTTAAAGCTTCTTTTTGTTTATGCTGCAAGTCATATTGGGCATTTACTAAGAGAACGCAACAGAAACATTTTATACATTAGTTGAAAACAAAGTATCATCTCACTGACACTATGTTTCTGTGGAAGCAACGCAGCCATAACAACTTTCATCACAAGTTGTTGAAAGGCAATAGGAAGCCTCCTACTCTTCAAAGAGAGGTCCCAAATCTGCTCAGGTCAATCTTTCAGGTTATATTGATGTAAATATGCAACCCTATACATGTAAGCGTGCATATAGATTGCAGCCTAAATTTTTCACATTAGAATATAAAAGTGCTTATCCTTGCCTTGGATTGTGCCCCTGAGTTCTTAGATACAAGTAAGACGCATGCATCATGACCACATTTCTTATGTTGTTAAAATTTAAATTTCTTCCTAATTTTTTTTAAAAGAAGTATGAATCATTGAAAATAAAGGATGTGACTCAAATAGAATTTTTATTTGTGAAGCTGTAAGCATCTTTATCTTTAAGATTGTACAGTCAGTACTAGTGGGGAGGGTTGATCATACACTGATCTTATCAAGGGGAATAAGATGTTGAATCTGGCATTGCAAGTAACATTCATTGATGAGTAGCTAACCATAGAACTAAGGAGCTGGCGAGAGATTTGCATGAGCTGTAGTAAAACGGAGGCATAGGGACAATCGCAGTGCATTGGCAAGAGCTCAGCAGTCTCAACATAATGTATTTAACTGTCGAGACAATATGGAATGGAAGGGTGTTTATCATATTTTTAAAGGAGCCGTCATGACTTGGAGACAGCAGAATGTAGTGAAACAGAATGGAATTGTTGACGCTGAAAGCTGTGCCAGGCAGACAGTTACATTCCCTTGGGAGGCTGGGGGTGGGGAAGAGAGAGAGAAGAGAAAAAGCAACATTAAAAACATTAACAGGGCAATAAGTTGGGGTAGTTTCCCTGGTATATCTGAAGTCATAGAATCATGGAGTTGGAAGGGGGCTATAAGACCATTGAGATGTCTCTGGGACATCCTAGAGAAAATGCAAGGAAGCTTTTTCCTTTTAGGAATTCAGATGGATCCCTGCCTGATCTTTAACCTTACTGCTGGTACAGTGAGCTCAGCCTATGCGAAGAACAGTCAGGACTTATTCTTGTTAGATTTTATCCCGTCAGTGCTCAGCAACTGGATTATTTTATTACAGAAGAGGGTTTCTGAGCTCGTAAGAGTCAGGGTCCTGGGCTAAATAAGGAGGAATCCAAAGGCACTCTAACATGAGTGAAATGCACTTTTTGGAAGTGCAGGGGATGCAGTAGGGAGGAATGGGTGATAGGAGTTGTAGTCCACAACATCTGGAGGGCACCATGTTTGGTAGCCCTCTCCTAGCCTAAGAAAGAAAGGGAGGAACATTTAAAGGCTGGGTTGTACTTAATCCACCATGCCCAAATAAAACCCACTTGCCTTACAGTGAGTCCACGTGTTTCAGATTGTGGCGCTATAAACTTGGCAGTGCTGGTTGGTGTCCATTGGGATTGGTAGGACAAAAGTTAGAGAACCCAGCAGTAGGCAGAGCCTGAGCCAATGACAGGCAGATAAATCAATCCTAGTTTTGTCCCTGTCCTCCTCCTGACAGGCAGTGCCAGCCCCTGGACTGGTTGTAAGTAGAGTGTCAGGCAGTTGGGGGCTGGATGAGGGCAGACTAAGGTTGGTAGGCCAGTGCCCCATTAGTCTTAATGGACCAGCCTCCAATGAACCTTGGTAAGGAAACCACAGAGGATTGAAAACAAGGTTGTGAACATGCCCAAGTGCTGTGGTCACTGGCTAATCAACTAGTGCTAGGAGTGTGGGAATCTGTCGATTTGCTGTCTCTTGATTTCTTATTTTTACAATTCTAAGTTCCATTTTCCACATTTCCACGTTTGCAATTTTTTTAAAAAAAGTCATCATGAAAATGTCATCAGCATTTTAGTGTGAATTTCTCCTAATATACATATGTTTGCAATTTTGCATAATATAAACTTCTTTTGCAAATCAGTTTTCCCTGATGGGTTGTATTCAACGTAGTGCTAAGGTGAACATTCCTTTAGTACAAGGATTTCTGATTGCACAGTAGAAAGTTCTCCCCTGTCCTCCCTCCAATTTGATGTGGGAGTTACTCCAACCCTCCAGAGCAGATGTGGGTATGTGTGGGGCATGTGCAGGGGAGAAGAGAGAGAAAATCCCACTGCGCTAATGCTGATACTTGCACTAGCACAACTATTTAGTTGAATACCACCCCATGAATTTCTGTATGCTATTTTAATGAATACATGCATATGCAGACTTTAGTATATGCATTTTTGTACGTAGGAGGAGGACTGCATTGCAAAATTCAAAGAAACGCTAATTTGAAAGGATGGCTGTGCTTCTGTTTGCATATTATTTTGGAAAGTGCAAATTATGTAGACTCGCCTTTAAATGTGCACTGAATTTCTTCCCCATCCCTACCCAGTGCTCACTCTCCTGTATCTTTCTGAACTGACATATACTATTTATTCATCAGTTTTCAATGCCTTGTTAAACTCCTTGCACACTTTCAAACATTAAGCCACAACGTAAAAAATTTACCCTCTTTTTAAGCAGTCATTAACTCCCTACTGGCAGAAGCATGTGGTCACTTCTTTAATTGCTTATTTGTTTACATAGAAAATCAATTGGCATGTTCCCTCTGGATTTCTTACCTTTTTGTCTTCTAAGACTTCTCAGCAGCAAAAGTATTGATACAGACAGCTCTCGGCATCCATGAATTCCCATATACTGAGGGAGGGGGGAGTCTCCAGGTTCCTGGAGAAAGTGCCAAGCTAATCAGTCAACACAGAGGAAGTACACATGGAATTTCAGGTGCAGAATCCAGGCTGCATCAATGCTGCTTAAGCTGTCCCTTAAGTCTAGAATTCATCAGCAGCAGCAGCCATTTGGAAGTTAGAGGGAAAGGTGAGTGCTGAGGGAAGATAGTAACACTGATTCCTTTCCGCATAGTACCTGATGGATAAGACTGACTCCATTTCTGCTGTGTCTGGTGAATAGATACTTAGACTTGTCTTTCTTAAGTGGTAACATTATTTCCCCTTTGCCTGAAACCAAGCTTGCTCAGGAAAGCAAACTGGGGAGAAATGTATTCCAACCTCCAACTTATTCAGGGCTCTGAATTTCTGAAATAACAGCATCATGGAGCTTAACACAGGTTACAGCAAGTGTTGCCTCATCTCCAAAAGGATATTGTAGAGCCTGTGAGAAAAGGCTGTTTGGGACTAGTTTAGAAAATAAAATTTAGAAAAAGTGAAATGGGAAGGGGGCAGACATGATAGAGGTTATAATAGTATGCAAAGAGTGGGAAAAATTATGAGAGATAAAGTTATCTCCCTTCTCTCATAATATTAGAACTTGGGGTGGGTCCAATTAAAGTGGTTGGCAGGACACTCAGGGCAGACAGAACGTACTCATTAATACAGAGCCTTTTCAGTAGTGGCTCCACAATTGTGGAACACTTTCCCCAGGAAAACTCACCTGGTGCCAACACGATCAGCCTTTAGGTGCTAGGCAAAAACAATGCTGTTTTACCCAGACTTTTGGATCTTAATTTTAATATGGTATGTATCTGGCCTGTTTGGATGTTCATTTTTTAGTAGTGTGGGGCTGGATTTTTTCCTTTTTATTCTTGTTGATGGATGAATACTTTTAATATTCATGTTTCATTCTGGTTTGGGGATTTTAAATATTTGCTAAGTTCTATATTTTGATAGTTTGTAAGTCACTTTGAGAAGTTTTATAAAAGTCAGTGAACAAATAATAATAATAGTAATAATAATAATACTTAAACAGTGGAATTTGCTACCACACAACATGATGACAATCCTAGCTTAGATAGCTTGAAAGTGCAGTAGACAAATATTCAAGGAGGATAAGTCTATCAATGGCTACTAGTCATAATGGCTGTATGCCATCCCCAGGAAAGCAAGAGTGAGAAATGTGAATGCCTTCAAGCCCTGCTGGTGGACTTCCAAGAGGCATCTGACCAGCCTCTGTTGGAAAAAGGAGACTGGATGAGGCCTGATCCAGCAGGGTTCTTCTTCTGCTCTTATGTTCACAGCCTTCTTTGCCTCTGTTTTTCACACTCTGACATGCTACTGTTGCTTCCACTATTGGACTTATAATGCAGGGAAGAACTTGACCGCTGCCAAATTTATTTGACTTTTTCCCTGATGAAGACCTGTTTGTTTTTCTTGCCCCTAAGAGTATATATAGTATATATCCTACTGTTGTCTTCACAAACACCAAGGTGTAGAATATTCTTCATTAGAAACTATTTTGCATATCTAAATGTAGCTTTTGCACTTTTTCTTATTGGCAAATGGGTGGAGTTCACCCATTTAATCCAGTTTGTATATATTTTTTTAAATCCCAGGTTAGATGCTTAATACTTTTTATATTATTGGTGTTACGTTATTAGACACCTGTACCTTACTAAAACCAGAGTGCTTGGTTGGTCTTTGGTATTATAAAGATGCCTAACAGTTTTAAATATGATGTGAAACATGAGTTGGAGGCACAAGAAACATATTGCAGAAAACTGCAGCTGTCTGGAACCTGCAAAATATAATGATATAATACTGTGCTATAACTTAGATAAAACAAGCCACAATTGTACCATTTTCATAATCACAATTAGAGTAGTTTATAAGTTTATTCATGAGTTTATGAGTAAAGGTGTGATCCTAGACATGCTTACTAGGGAGTAAGATCCATTGAACTTAGCAGGTTTAGAGGATGCTACTAAATGCATAGGAGCACCACTGTTTCGGAGCATTCTCATGAGTAAAGTGGAGATTTTAATCTGCCTTAGTGACCATAACAGCATTTTGTAAGCATTTTGTATGTAGATTGGGTAGTGTTCTTGATTGGGACTTTTGGGGCTCCTCCAGATGACCTATTTATTCAGCATTCATCCTGATTTGCTTGCACAAAGTTTAGATGGATGTTAGATTATTCTGGACTTTATTGAACATTTGTTCTGACTGGTTTACAAGGCAGTTACATGGCAATGAGCATTCATCTTGCATTCACCCTGATTTGCCTGTGGGCTGTTTATATTCATCCTCCTATTAATCATGCATTCACCCCACTCTTTTTCAGTGCACTTCCCTGTCCCTTTCCAAACGGCAAAAAAGCAGAGCTTGTAATTCATTACTTTTTTGAGGAACAAGTGGGTAATTACTTTACATTTTGATGGTAATAGAATTAGGAGTAATTTTATTACTTTTGTGGAGTAATTGTAATGTTTCCAGCATTACTTTTCGACATTACTTGGGGGGGAAAGCAGGGGAAGTATTCTGCTCCTCTGATTTGTGAATGGAAATCATATGTCTCAAACCGTGCAAGGGTAGAACAAGAGCCCTGTTCCAAAAGATTAGAGAAATTAAAGGGAAATTTAAACCAAGAGTAGGGATGTTGAATAATCAACAGGGAAACACACTGACTGACCGCGATGAAATAAAAGGAAGATGGAAGCAATACACTGAAGAACTCTATAAAAGAGATGCCAGGATGACAGATTCATTCACAGAGGAACCGTATGATGAAGAACCAGAAATTTTAGACTGCAAGGTGAAAGCTGCTCTTAAAATACTTGGAAGAAACAAATCACCAGGAATAGATGGCATACCAATAGAGCTGCTACAAGCTACTGAGACTGAATCTGTCCAAATCTGGACAAAAATCTGTCAAGAAATATGGAAAACTAAACAATGGCCCACAGACTGGAAGTGTTCAATATACATCCCAATTCCAAAGAGTGGGGATCCCAGACAATGCAGTAATTATCGAACTATTGCCTTAATATCCCATGCAAGTAAAGTAATGCTCAAGATTCTACAACAAAGGCTCTTACCATATATGGAGCGAGAAATGCCAGACATCCAAGCTGGATTTAGAAAGGGAAGAGGCACCAGAGATCATATCACAAGCATACGTTGGATAATGGAACAGAGCAAGGAATTTCAGAAGAAAATCACCCTGTGCTTTATAGATTAGAGCAAAGCCTTTGACTGTGTAGATCATGAAAATCTATGGAATGCTTTACAAGAAATGGGGGTGCCACAGCATCTGATTGTCCTGATGCGCAACCTATACTCTGCACGAGAGGCTACTGTAAGGACAGAATATGGAGAAACCGACTGTTTCCCCATCGGAAAGGGTGTGAGAGAGGGGTGTATTTTATCACCCTATTTATTTAATCTATATGCAGAACATATCATACGGAAAGCAGGACCAAGATGGAGGTGTGAAAATTGGAGGGAGAAATACCAATAATTGAAGATATGCAGACGATACCATACTACTAGCAGAAACCAGTAATGATTTTAAATGAATGCTGAGGAAAGTTAAAGAGAAAAGCACAAAAGCAGGACTACAGCTGAACATCAAAAAGACTAAAGTAATGACAACAGAAGATTTATGTAACTTTAAAGTTGACAGTGAGGACATTGAACTTGTCAAGGATTATTAATACATTGGCACAGTCATTAACCAAAATGGAGACAATAGTCAAGAAATCAGAAGAAGGCTAGGACTGGGGAGGGCAGCTGTGAGAGAATTAGAAAAGGTCCTCAAATGCCAAGATGTATCACTGAACACTAAAGTCAGGATCATTCAGACCATGGTATTTCCGATCTCTATGTATGGATGTGAAAGTTGGACAGTGAAAAAAGTGGATAAGAGAAAAATCAACTCATTTGAAATGTGGTGTTGGAGGAGAGCTTTGCAGATACCATGGACTGCGAAAAAGACAAATAATTGGGTGTTAGAACAAATTAAACCAGAACTATCACTAGAAGCTAAAATGATGAAACTGAGGTTATCATACTTTGGACACATAATGAGAAAACATGATTCATTAGAAAAGATAACAATGCTGGGGAAAACAGAAGAGTAGAAAAAGAGGAAGGCCAAACAAGAGATGGATTGATTCCATAAAGGAAGCCACAGACCTGAACTTAGAAGATCTGGACAGGGTGGTTCATGACAGATGCTCTTGGAGGTCGCTGATTCATAAGGTTGCCATAAGTTCTAGTCGACTTGGAGGCACATAACAACAAGAACAAACTGGGCTTCTGTGCAGTGTCACTCTTCCCTCGTGCTCTGTGGGTGTTTAGGAGGCGATGAGGGAGGAGGTGGAGAGTGGAGAAAACAATTGTTTAAAAAAATGGACTCTGAATGAGAAGAATGGAGTGGAGGGAGAAAGGAGCCAGAGGGAAAAAACATGGGTAAAGGAGGAGAAGGAGGCAGCAGCAGAATGGAGATAAAGAACTGTGGAGGTGAAAGATAACTCTCTGTGTGTGTGTGTGAGTGTGTGTGTGTGTGGCCGGTTCTAAAGGGTGGCCAGGTGGGGCACTAGCCCAATGGCCCCTGGAGCTACAGGGGGGCCCTCAGCTGCCCCTCTGCTCCCCTTCCGCGATCCGCCCCCCCACTTCCCCCCACCTACCTGTCTGCTGTCTTTTACCATTGCCCTTAACAAAGATGGCGGCTGCAGTTTCCCTAAGGTACTGAAGCCCCTGCTGCCATCTTAGTTGATGGTAGAGATGCGTGCGCATAGCACGCACGCATGCCATCAACAAAGATAGTGGCGGAGGCATCATCCCCTTAGGGAATCCGCGGCCACCATCTTCGCTAAGGGCAATGGTAAAAGACAGCAGACAGGTAGGTGGGGCGGGTGTGGGGTGTGTGGGAATGTGCATGCGTGCGTGCGCATGCACACACATACACACCGGGGCCCAAGGCAAGCTGATGTCCAAGGGCCCCGGCATTCCTGGAGCTGGCCGTGTGTGTGTGTTGTGTGTGTGTGTGAATACTGTGTTTGCACTTGGCACACAAAGTGGCCTCCACCATCCTCTCTGGCTACTGTGCTGCATTTGCAGTATTTTAACTTTTTTGCATCTCAGGGGAAAACGTTTGCCTGGCTGAGTGGCCCTTAGTTGGTGGCAGGGCAGAGTCTGGGAGGTGGTTAAGTGAGAGAGATTATGCTGGCTGGCTGAGTGGGGGGGGTTGCACTTGGTTTGACATGCAAAGATCTGAGCTGTGGCCTCTGCCTCCCTCCCCACCTCTCTTACCAGCGGAGAAACCACCATTGCTATCTTATGGATAAAAAGAATTATTCTACTACCTCTGTATGTGTGTGTTTATTTTTAATGTTGTTTTGGGCTACTTAGATGCGCAGCAGCCAAGGCCAACACCTTGTAGGCATTTGTCTTTTTAAAAAAGTAACTGAAATGTAATTGTAGTGATTACTTTTGAGAAAAAGTAAAGTAATCATTACTTTCAGAGCGATTGTAATTGTACGGTAATTACTACTTTTTTGGTCCATGTAATTGTAACTGTAATTTATTACTTTTTAAAAGTAATCTTACAAGCTCTGCAAAAAAGTCAATAGTTTTGTTTTGTTTTAAAGTGGACTTGTTGCTCTAGGGTGACAGAGCTCTTTAATCTACTTTAATTGCACAAACCTAAATGTGCAGCATGCGGCTGAATCCTCCCCATAAAATAATGACAATCTAGAGGCATCCTTGGTCTGCACTTCAAAAACCGCCACTTTCTACACACACACACACACACACATACACACACACACACACACACACACACACACATGCCTCAGTGGTACTGATATCAATTCCCAAGCTAATTTGACAAGGCATGCAATGGCAAGGTGGGCCTATAACAAGCCCAAACAAATGAAAACCGAGATATCTGAGCTAACAAGAATGTTGCTGTTTCTGGGGCATGTGCAGGGGTGGCTGGGTTGGATGAATTACAGGCAACTAGAACTGTACCACTCAGTGACAGGCTCACTTTGGCAAAATACACCTGAGACAGCAAGGCAACAGCAACTGCCTATTGTACTTCCAGCTGGAAACATTGACTCAAAAGTAATTTCCAACTGCTTTGTTCCTTTCCTTAAACAATTACTTCTGATAACTCTTTGCTGCTTTTTAGCAGATTTGAGAGTCCATAATCACTTGATGGCAAGCTAAGGTGCTGTTTGAATGTGATATTTTGATAGCTTCTTTATTCCCTCATTGGGAATTTCCATTGTTATTTTCTGCCTCTCTGGGCAAGAACTGGGAAAACACATTTGTTTTATGCAGCTGCTTTGACAGCTGTCATTGCACTGCACTGTATATTATTTTTAATAACTTTTTGCGACCTACTAGGAAAGAGATAGAGAGAGAATGGATAGGTGATTGGAAGCATTTTGAGGTGACAAATGATGATTGATTTCTATAAATATTTGCATTGGGGTTAGAAAATAAAAAGATTTAATGTGAAATATTTTTATTTCTAAACCAAACCAAACCCTGGGGTAGTAATTTCACAGCCCGTTAGCATGTCCTGTTTGTGCTTGCTCAAAGGGGAGGGGGTAGGGAAAGGGGGAGGAATTTGTCCCCATAGAACTCACATTGGTCTCCGCATTGTGAGTTAATGAACTGAAACAGTGACATTCAGCAAACAAGTTTAAGGCAGATATGAAATGGAGAGCAAATATTCCTAGTGGACTGTGTAGGTTTATGCTATCAGAACCTCAGATTGCCTCGGTCAATCATGAGCCCGTAGAGATGAAACTGGTGCCAGCCAAGTGTAAGTCAGGCTCATTGACTTTTATTGTGCTGTGCCTCTTATCCTCAGCAACAATCTAGTGTAGCAATGACCTGCCTTTACATTCTAGTTCAGGTTATCAAAGGGAGACATTTGCCATATGAGAGGAACAAATGCACTTGTCATTGATAGACACTGGCAGCAGCAGGCCCTTCAGCCCCAGGCCAAACGGGAACATGCCTACAGGGGCTCACTTGCTGATGCAGGGCACAAGCTGCAGTCCTGTTTGCTACAGCTGGTGGCAAGAAAAGGGGCTCAGTGAACCATCTGAGCTCCCAAGATCAAGAGATTCCTGCAGGGAATACACTTTTGCTGCTTCAGGGCGTCCTCCAGAAGACCTGTTGATCCATTCTGATTTGTTTGCTCAAAGCATATGCAGAGGTTAGACAATGTGCAGTCTTCATTGAGAATCAGTTCTGATTTGTTTGCCAGCTGGTTTCTACAGCAATGAGCATCCATCCTGAAACATCCTGATTTGCTTGCACGGTGATCATATGCCTTTCCATTAATCATTCCTTCCTTCTACACTTTTCATTGCATTTCACTGTCACCTTCCTGAATGCAAAAATTTTGTTTTATAAAGTGGATGTGTTGCACCAGGGTGACTGAGCACTTTAATTCTGCAAACCTGTATTTCTCTGTTAAGTGTTTGAATTCCTTCTGCAAAATACTGACAACCTGGAGGTGATCTCAGATCTCTTCAGTTAAACGTATAGGCAGAGTCTGAAGGGGCTAGGCCTAGCAACATGCATTCCTCCTCCTGCTGGAATGATTTGCTTTCGACAAGTACCACAATACCCACAGCCAACAGAGAGTTTGCATGTGTGGGGGAGGGAAGAGAGGCTTGCCCAAGCTAGGTATGCCATAGGAACTGTGCTGCCAGTCATAGGCCTTTCACCTTTTACACCTCCTCCCTTTCTCATGGAGTCATTGGGTCAGGAAAAGACATGAAAGGTTAGTTGGCATGCTCAGCATTCCACTTTGTGCTTCACTTCCACAAAGATTTGGAGCTTTTTTGCATGTTATAATAGGCAGCAGAAAAGCAAATGAAGAAGTGACTCTAGGCATTTTGCTCATTAGAAAGTGGGAGCTGTGTGTACTTTAATGGCTGGCATTTGGAGCCTGCTCATCTTCACCAGAGTGGAAATCTGTGAAGTCCTTTTCAGATGAGACAACATGAAAGTTTCTTTTTCACAAAATGAAAGCATAGTCGCTTATGCAGTCTCTTTTCCTGCCTCATGTTTGCTTTCATGGCTTTTTTTTTTTTTAAATTAAAGATAAAATATTTTTGCCTCCATCAAATAATTCTCCAGTTTGATCCAGGAGCTCCAATTTGCACATGGAGACTCAGTGTAGCAGAAGGATCAACACTAAGCATGAAAAGGGATGCCTGCATTTGTGAAGTTTTCTCTTCTACTGAAATACCCAAACGAACCTACTCAAAGAGGAGCTTCACGTGGTCATCAGAATACACAATGTGGCTACAAACTAGAGCCTCAAACATGCGGGGGGCTCCTATTTCTGGCGGCAGCAGACAGAGCTGAATTTTCTAATCTCTTTTGAGTTTTTTCACTTTCAATAGACAGCAGCGGGGACACCATACTTATATGCATAAAGTTGCTTGACAGGATCATGACCTTTTATGTGTAATGGTATTAGTCAGACTCATTATTCATGTTGTGCTCTGCAGGCATATCTACTATGCAAACAAATGAGCTTATTTCCTTAGCTTTTCTGAAGGAACCTGTGGTACTGATAACTCTATTCCGGACTCCCAGCCCTCTCCCTGTGACAGCATGTGCGGAAAGTTGTTGGGATACATGCATTTGGATCTCAACCGATCCCAAGAGTGTTGCAAAGATGTACATAGTAGATGGTTGCTTTTAATATATGAGCAAGGGGGAAAATACTGTTATAGTGCCAGAACATGGGCTGAGGGCAATGCAGTGGATGAAGCTAAGCAGATCAAGGTGTAGAAAGGACCTGGATGGGAGACTGTCAAGGAACCCTAAGCTCGTATCCAATGGAGCGCTAAATAACTAGTTCCATTAGTGCAAGATTTAGGAGAGTGCAACAGAATTCCCCCTCCCCTCCACCTGCACCTCTTCTAAATGTATTCTGGGTTTCCCGCCAACCCTCTGGAGCAGCTTTGAGGAGGGCACATGGGGGGAGGAAAGGGGGGAGTTCCATTGCACAAGCATAAATCCTTGCATTAACAGAACAAGTCCATTGGCTATATACCCCCCATGAATGTTGTTTTGCAATCAGTGGTGGCTGTTGCCCATTGGGAAGGCACAAAGCCCAACATAGGGGGAGCCGGAGCCACTGGCAGGCAGAGCCAACAAATTCTAGTTTTGTCCCCATAGTCCCCTCTGCTGAGTTCTAAAAGGACAACCAAAAAGGAGGAAGCTGACAGGCTAAAAATGTTAGCTCCCTGGAGTGGCTAAAAGTAGGAAGGCAGGCAGGGTGGGGGCTTACTGAGGGCAGACTGAGGTTAGTGGGGCCAGGCCCTCCCTTAGCATGTGTGGGGCCTGGGGCAAAAGCATAGTTGGGGGGCTCCCACATTCTTTTTCTCTATATATATCCTTTCCTCCAGGCAGCGGTGGAGGCTTTGTATTTCGGCTGCTAGGAGCTTGCGCTCCCTTTTTTGCAGCCTTTGTTGGCGGCAGGAACGGCTTTGTATTT
Organism: Rhineura floridana; assembly: GCF_030035675.1. Classification (NCBI taxonomy): domain Eukaryota; kingdom Metazoa; phylum Chordata; class Lepidosauria; order Squamata; family Rhineuridae; genus Rhineura; species Rhineura floridana. The sequence goes on from NC_084481.1 coordinate 67,046,036, forward strand.
TTCGGCTGCGGCTCCTTTTTTTGTTGTAGACTCACTTAGCGTTTCTTGCTGCGAGGTTTTCTCCTTCCCAGCTTGCTACCGTGGCCGTCAGGAGACCGCCGGTGTACCTCTTTCTCCCGGCTCTTTTCTACGCTCCCCTCAGCTCACTACTGCGGCCGTGAGGAAGACGCGGCTGCTGCTTTTATATGCAGTTCGCCAAGTGCGGGGCCCCCCAAAGTGCGGGGCCCGGGGCAACTGCCCCGCTTCCCGGTGCCTAGGGGCCGCTCTGAGTGGGGCAATGCTCTGTTTGCCTTAATGAACCAGCCACCACTGTTTGCAATGGAAGAAAAGTACCCATGTATGTATTTATTTAATGTAATTTGTCTACTGCTTAATCGTAAAAACCTCTATGGGGTTTGCATAAAATAAAATGTGAAATTTATCAGTCGAAATGGGAATTAAAACAAGTGAGCCTGTTTTATTTTATTTTATTACAAAATATAAATAAAACCAGCAGTTTAAAAATACATACATTATAAAATAAAAGTGCATATTTAAATACATGCCATTTTTATATATCTGGGTAGGCATATATAAACAGAAACATTTTTAGCTGTACAGCAAAGATGCCCACCTAATGTCCCCATCCTTCTATAGCCCACTGCACCCATCATATGCCATTCCAGAGGGTTCATCAGCCCTCAGGAGCAGCTTTTCAGGGGTCCGCAATGGCGGAAAGAACCAGGAAAACCCCAATGTGTGAGCAGAGATCCACTCATCTATCTCTGGACCCAACCCTATGCTTTTATTCTATGTGAAATATAAGTGAAGTTTTGTAGGTTTTCCTTAGGGGCTTGGGGGAGTCAACGGTTACTTCTTCTTTGTTTGTTTTTAATATTGTTTTATTATGTTCATAATATTGAAAAGTTGGTTTTGCTTGCTGTTATATTTGTACTGCTTTATTATTTTTTGCTATTAGCAAATTGTTTTTGCAATTATTTTTGAGATGTATTTCTGTTCACCTAGTAAGTAGCCTTGAGCACAATTTTTGTGGAAAGGCGGCATACAAATAAAATGAATGAATGAATGAATTAGTAAGTTGCCATTTGTAATGTTTCTTCTCTGAGAACACTGTTGAATTCAAATGAGTTCAGGGTGATGTCTTGAATTTCCATATCTTACCCACTGAAATGGATGGGAACTATGCAGTATAAGCCTGGTGAGAGCATCTCAATGGAGCTTGCATAGAAGAACTTCCAGGTGGATTGTACCACATGAGTTTATAAATATCTGATTTGATTCACCACATTATGTAACATGGAGTATCCTTAGCATCAGCTGAGTTGATTGATTGATTGATTGATTGATTACATTTATATACCGCCCCATAGCCGAAGCTCTCTGGGGTTCAATAACATTTCAAGAGCTGCTGATTTGTTATGATAATATAGGCATCCTAATTACATAGGAAGCACTCACTGATCATGAAAAGCACTTATTTCAAATTTAAAGAGATATTTTGTCAAATGCAGTGCCACAAACAAATGTATACATTAGAATGTTGAATACCTCAAATGCCTCTCAGAAAAGACATGTACCTGTTGCCTGTTTCTTGTCTTATGCTGTGTTTTTAGCAACCCGCTGATCTGCCTATTAGTCATAGTTTCATAGTTTGTTTACTTTTGCCCAGTGATCATCATCACCCATTTCCAAATGTCACTACCGTCAATCAAGACTTAGGAGCATCTGGATATGCAGTCATAATGTATGCAGTAGCAGAAACAGTACTGATCTTCATTTTTTTCTTGCTTATTTGACAGGCAAGCAGGCAGGAATGGCTGTTGACAAAATGGTGAGATTTGCCAAGTGCATAATGTCTTAAAACTGCACTTTAAATCTGCACATTGACTGTTGATATTTCAGTCATTGGTACTATCCACATTATAAAATTAAAATTGCACTTTAGGATGAACATCCTAAGATCCAGCCTAAGTTTTTGCTGTTTGCCCCTCTACACAAGAGCTGGGAATATGTGAAAGAAAAATGTGAATGCTAAATGTTCACTGACAGTGTTTCAGTGATACAGACATAGACACAGAATTATGTAAAAAGTGGAAACAATCTTTTTTCCTACAGACGAAATGTAGATGGCTTTATCTGTCTCCCTTCGGTCATCCAAGCTCATTTCTTGCTCAGTGTCACTTGGCTTCCAACTTCTTTTTCTGAAGCTTATTAGTATGTTGTATTTGTGATAGGAGAAATGAGTAGAAAAGGTGCTATAATAGCAGGAGTCTAAGCTCAGCACTATCTGTGCAGGTGGCCTGAACCTTCAATAGCGCTCACAAGATTTCTACAGAAATACCTTTCTTTTACGAGATGCTTTTAAAATGATAATGTTACTTTTATTTTTTCAGTGCCTTTAATTTACATTTATGTGCTTTCCACTGTAATTTTCACTTAAGTGGAAACATAGGTTAAGGTGCATACATGTCAATATGCCCAATTTACACAGCAATGTTTTCCAGAACCCCCAATTTGTTGTTGACAATGGAAACTGGAAAGAAAATTTGGCAATTATCTCTGTGAACCATTAAAGGCCTGTCTTACTGGTGTCTCCATTGTGACTACTCCGGCTCCTGTTGTCTAAAAAAGTGTTGAAGGTAATGCTAAAGCAAGCTGTGTTTTCTCTTTCTTTGTCATATAAAATTTCAACAATTTCAATGGAAGTACTAAGCTTTAATGGATTAAGCAAAGACAGCATTGTGCATATTCTCTCTCTCTGCCTTTCTGTTATACTGCACACAGAATTCAGAAACAGAACATGACAAAACCCTGAGAAAATGGACCACCTTCAAGTCGATCCCGACTTATGGCGACCCTATGAATAGGGTTGTCATGGTAAGCGGTATTCAGAGGTGGTTTACCATTGCCTTCCTCTGAGGGTGAGAGGCAGTGACTGGCCCAAGGTCACCCAGTGGCTTCATGGCTGTGTGGGGATTCAACCCTGGTGTCACAGGTCATAGTCCAACACTCTAACCACTACACCACACTGAGAACATCATTATTTAAGTAGCTAGTTTTTCTTTTAATTTTTTTGTGCATTTCAAAACAAAAAACAGGAAACTAGACCTCAAGGCCAAGACCATCTCTACGTCCCCCCATCATGTGTCTTCAGGAAAGACCTCTTCTACATCAGTGCCTTCCACCCCCACCCCCTGTGGACTTACCTATTGATGGTGGGCAGCAGCAGTGCTGCAATCTGTACCCATTACTTGTGAGGTACTCACCAATTTAATAACTCACAGCACTGGTTGCTAGTGCCCATTGGGATTGGTAGTATGGAAGGCAGGAAGCCCAACAGTAGTTGGAGCAGGACCCACTGACAGGCAGAGCCAACTCATTCTAGTTTTGGCCCCATCCTCCTCCCTGCTGAGTTCTGCAAAGGCTATACTGAGACAAAGGAGACAGAGGAGGAAACCGAGAGCCAGGCGCCCCTGGATAGGATGTAAGTAAGAAGTGGGGGCTGGCTGGGGGCAGACTGAGATTGGTGGAGTAACACCCCATTTGCTCTAATGGACTAGCCTCCACTGACTCACAGGGCCTCTGCTGTAACATTGTTCTGGGACATTGTACAAAATTTAAATGGTAGCCCCATGTGATGCTACGTAAGATGCATGAAAGATAAAGCTGTCAGGGTGGCTACATGAAAATATCAGGCTCTGGTGTTGCCTCTGCTCAAGATTAAGGATTGAAGGAAACACTGTTCTGCCTGCCACCTTTCACCCCATCTTCCTTTCCCATTCCAGCAGCTGTATAGATATGAAAGAAGTGTGCTCAGATACCAAAAATGAGGACAGCTATATGCTCATATACCTGCGGGAAATATGTAAGATATTTGTTAATACCATGGCAAATTGGGGTGTATAAATTGTCGAGTTATTTCATATTCTGCAAATTACAGAATGCTTAAATAACACAAATGCAAAGATCAAAAAAGTAGGTTTGGTTTCAGCTTTGTCCCATATTCTGATTGCTACAAAATGTCATTGCCACCAAAAGTCACTTTTATGTGTCAGGGTTCCATAGAGTTGCAGGTTTTACTGGGTTGCCTGGACAGCATGGAAAGCTTCAACTTCTAAATTGTTCAGAGTCATAACATAAGTTATAGATTTTAGTTTGGATAATATTTGTGCTGCTTCTATTTGTCTCTGAAGATGGTACATAGATGAAGGCAGCCTCTCTTCATAATCACATCAAATGTCTCCATCTACCTAGACATCTATATTGAAACATGAGATGGCAGCGCTGGTATTGAATGCATACAGCACCATAACCCTGAGACTTCATTCAAGCACTAAGTGCAAGATGTGTGTGTGCTCTTCTACTGAACTACAACACCTCATTGAGTTCCAGTTATTTCCATGTAGCATATAGGAAGTTGGAAAAAGAACATTTTTTAAAAAAACAAGTCAGAAACTTTTTTTCAGAGAAAATTTAACTCAACCCTAGTACAATGCAAAGCTGGACAAGTATAGCGGAGCTATCTCACTTGCTGTTGTCAAACTTCCCAGCATCGCTCACTATGAAACTAAAAAAATAAAGGCATGGGACAATGCCACTGATGCACAGCATCCTGAATCATTCTAAGATATCTTAGGCTTTGATCTTATGCACACCTCCTCGGGAATAAGCTTCACTGAATACACTGGGTAAAATGTGTAGAATTGTGCTGTTATGATGCCTCATAAGATGCTCCATGCAGGGTCTGAACAAATCCTGAACAAACCATGCAGGATCTTGGTGCAGGAGTACTGATAGCTGCCCTTGGCCTTTCCACCTGATCTTGTAGTTGTCTTTGCCATATCAATGACTAGGGCAGTTGTATCTCTTGTCATTATGAGGTGTACAAAAGTAACTGCAGAGAATACACTATTTTTTGTTGTTGTTGCTTTCTTTCCCCTCCCCTCTAGTTAGTCTTGAAGCTGTTAAGAAGCAGGCCTTTGAACCTTGCGGTTGTAAACTTTTTCTCCCCTTCTTTCTTTCTAACATGAGGCCCCTCGTAATGTGAGGCCTTTAGCTGTAGCTTGTTTAGCTGGTACGTAAATCCGGCCCTGCCTGTTAATAGGGCTGGAACATTCGGCAACCAAGGAGAAACACACACATGCACGCACGTACACACATAAACAGCAGATGACTAAATGTCTTGCTTGCAAGCCACACAATATGCATAGCTTTACTGTAGAACACTTGCTGGAGTCTACGGTACTACTCAGATCAATGATTTATGGATTGCAGGCACTGCGGTTTGTTAAACGCAGAGAGATGGCAAGATTGCCCCTCCCCCTTTTCTGTATAAAAAATGGTTCAATAACAGCCCAACCTTAAGAGTTGCTGTTTCAGCACATGGGAAAGTAGGATGGTGCACTACTGATTGCTGCAGCAGAACAAGCCATTATGCTATCCTGGCACTGCAGGCAGGATGCACCAGTGCAAATGCATAAGGCTTTGGTCCTGTGCTGGCCTAGCAAGCAGTCTGAAGGTTCTCACTAAATCTGGGTGCAATCATATTGGTTTTTTCATAGCCAAAAGAGTGTGCTGTGCATTTCAACTTAACTCACATCTGGCACTTGAAGAAATGAATAAATCTTCAGGTTCTTTTGCTCGAATGCGGTTAAGTCAGCTCATGCTCTTTTTCTGGGAATTGCACAAGGAGTTCCTGCAAATAAACAGAAGTGACATTGCTGTCACAAACTTAATCCAAGTCCTGCAATTAATTATTTCTCTTTGCTGGTATTCAAGTGACTGCTCAGTTTGTTCAGGCTATTTTTCCAAATATCCACTGCCTGCCATGAGATGGATAAAATATTTTGCAGCTGCGTTAAGGGTGGCATAGTCACTTATTCCCTGGAAAAGATAGATTTCAAATCCAATAGTTTACAAGTGGTCTTTTAGATGAATTTTTGAAGAGGACATGGAGTGAGATTGTGTGTCAAGTGAATTGTCACCAAGTGGGAAGAGTTTGAAAAGATAATTTGAGATCTACAGCAGTTAATTCTCAGGGGGCAGGAATAGTAATGGTGAACAACACTGGAGAGAGAGAGAAAGAACATTTCTAGAAAAAGATGCTATAAAGGATGTGGGAGGCTAATGTTGAGCTATATAAGCTTTAGAAGAAACCATGGAGAAGAGGTGAAGAGAAAAATATGACTGAATGAGGGGCAACTCCCAGTCACAATATTTCAAAACAAAGTGCTTTGGTTGGGGGAAAAAAACAAATATATTTGTCACCTCAGGATTGCAAAATATACAACTGTTATTTAGTTTACCACCTTTATTTGTGGGAAAAGGCATAATCAAAGAAGCGCTAGGAGACGTTGATAGCTTTCATGCACATTCCATACTGATTGTACAATGACAGGAAACCAACTTCGCCTAGTGTGCTAGATTTAGACCATAGTGACCCAAATCCCTGCTCAGCCATGGGTGTTTTGGGGCTGTAAAGCTAATCCACTTTACAGTGATGTTGAAATGCAGTGGGGTCAGTGTCTTGAGCTTTTGGGAAAGAGTGTGGGAAATAAATTATTAATAATATAATATTGTTGAACTTTAAAACACACACACACAAACAACCCTTACTGGTTTCTAGGACATTATTACTACTAGGATTGGGGAACCTGTGGCCGTCCAGATGTTGTTGGACTCCAATTCCCATCTAGTTCATCATCTTGTTCTTACAGTGGCTAGCCAGATGCCTATAGGAACTCCACAAGCAAGACCTACTTGTGATTCCCAGCATCCAACAGTGGATTTAGAACATAGCCATCATGGCTAGTAGCCACTGATAGCCTTATCCTCCATGAACTTGTCTAAACATCTTTTAAAGACAGCCAAATTGGTGGCTATCACCACATATTGTGGTAGTGAATTCCTGCACCTTGGTTCTAGTATTATATGAGGAGGAAAATGCCTCTGTCTCTACTGTCTCCACACCTTGCATAATTTTATACACTTCTAAGTGTATAAGACCTCCTTTTCTAAGCTAAAAAGCCCCAAATGTTGCACCACACCTTCACAGGGGAGTTGTTCCAATCCCTGATCATTTTGAACCTTTCTGAACTTTTTCAAATCTGGGGTTCAGGGACTAGAACTGAACACAGTATTCCAGGTGCAGTAGTGCTATATATTTGTATAATGAGTTGCCCTGCTCCGCTCGCCTGAGCGCAGCCTGGGAGGACAGGACGTATTTGCGGCTGGGGGGGTTGAAGCCCTGTTCACCATGTTGGGGGAAGGGAAGAAGTCACATGTTGTGCACTGAGTGCATGCACGGCGGGGCATCAGGGGTTATTTAAACTTGTGCTGCCCCCTAATCCTCCTCTTGGCACATGATGCACACCCCACACTCCCACTGCTATAGTGCATTCTGGGTCGCTTCGGGGCCAAGTAGGATTTTTTATCTTGCCCACCCTTGTTGGCAGGTAGTTTTTTTTCTACTTCACACTGTGGTGGTGGGATGGAATGTGGTTGGGGCGTTGTGTTTAATAGGTGATTTTGGCTAATTTGGCTAATTCAACAAGGTTAAGGTTAATTCCCTGAGTTGGGTTTAGGTTGCCTGGTCACTTGTGTGGCACAGTGCAGGAAGGGAAGTAGGTAAGGACAGCTAGGTGCCCCCCTTAGGCACCTTTGGGGGTGATTGGCAGTTCCAGAGGTCTGTCTCTCAGGGCTTTATGACCTGAGGGCAGGATATGGACTGTTTCTGGGGTCTGCTTACTTCATCCACCCGATGTTGTAGGGCCCCAGGGGGTGATGACGTGGGAAGGCCCTCCTGCTTACCTACAGGTGTGGCAGGGGTAAGGGGTAAGCAGAATGGCTTGCCCTTGCCCCAGTAGGGGCTGGTCGCCCAATAGCTGTATTGCAGTGGCTTACTTATAGACAGTTCCCGCACCTCTGTTTTTCCTCTGCAGGTTAGTTTGTTTGTTTATAGTTTAATAAAGTGGCCCTTTGGTCAACCCAGCTTGCTGTGTCTATGTATTATTTCAACCGTCGACTGCAAAATGATATGATATTTTCAGTTTTATTTTCAGTTCCTTTGATAATGACTGTCAACATGAAAATCATATTTTCTACAGCTGCTGCACACTGGGACATTTTCTACTGAGCTATCCACCACAACTCCAAAATCTCTTCCCTGGTCAGTCACCACCAGTTAAGACCCCATAAACATATTATGTGAAATTAGGATTTTTTGCCCCAATGTGCATCACTTTTCAGAGAGTAATTTGTATTTCTCATCTTTAAAGCATACAGCTGAACTGGACATGCATTTGGGTTCAGGTAAGATTTGTGTTCAGTTGTATTTACCCCAGTCATTGTCAGGTTCTACCACCTACACATGCCAGACGCAAACTCACACACTTTGTGTAGTTTGTCATGTGAAGTACTTATTTTGTATTCAACAATCTTGCAAGCTGCCTGCCAAGCAGATCATAGCTCTAACTGGAGCTGGCACTAAAGACAGATGAAGTGTGGGTGGAAGACAGAACATTGTTGATGGGCTGGGAGATAGAAAAAGTGAAGACTGACAATGGTTATCAGGAAATTTCTAAGAGGATAAAGCAGAGGCTGAGAGTGGATCTGGCTTGTGGCTTCAGTGTGGCAGCAAAATAGGCCAGAAGCATATATTAAAATCAGTTATCTGTGCCTCAAGTAGCTTTCACCAAGTTATGAATGAATAGGAATGTCTCAAAGATGTTTTAAAGATTACAACATATTTGAATGGACATTTATTTTTAATAATGACATTCTTTTTTTATAATTATAATAATATATATTTTTTCTCCTCTGTTACAGTTCAGGTACATTAGCTAAGACAAAATTAAGATCCAGGTCCAATTTTGGTTAAGTTATAATTTCCTTTGCAAACTGTCAGTTCCATGCTGTTTTTATTAAATCTAAAACAACTTGAGAAATTGTGACTATCTTCCTAAGCAACTACAAAGAGTACAAGAAACCAAACTGTGTTTATTGTACCCTCAGTATGAAAATCACTTTGTGAAAATTTCTGTTTTATGGAACAAATGGCTATTTTAGGTGCAAAATGGGTTTGCTTTACAGTAATTCTTTGTTCACTACATCTTAACAAGGACAAATATCCTACAATAAAAATGAAAAGTCATATAATGGAGAACATTGAATTGTAAAATACAACCTGAAAAAGTTTTCCATTTGTATTGTATTTGAGGAACTTTTTGAGTTGGTTTTACTTGAACTTTCTTAGAGATAAAATGGAAAATAATACTTGTATTCTCTAGGCTGGGATTCTAACCATCCTGTATGATGCTGTCAGTTCTCAAATGATGTGTTCTAGAATAGGGTAGGCAACATGGTGCACTTCAGATATCATTGGGCTACAACTCCCATCGTCCCTGTCCATTGGATGTGCTAGCTTGGGCTGATGGGAGTTGTAGTCTAATAACATCTGTAGGGCACCATGTTGGCTAGACTTGTTGTAGAATATTGCATATAAACTAACATTAAATGAAAGTTCATGTTACTCCCTATACAGCTCACCATCATAATTCCTGTATATATCTATTTAACCCTAACAAAGGCATTGAGCATGCATTATTTGGGGAAATATAGAAATCTATTGAAAGGTCTTCCTAGCTGAGCATAGTGAGCATATTTTATCAAATGAAACTCTATTGCAATTAATGCAGTTAGGAACATGGGAGGCTGCTTTATACTGTGTCAGAACATTGATCCATAAACTTCAGTATTGTCTACAATGACTGGCAGTGGCTAGTCCCAGGGCTAGTTGGAGATGCTGGGGGCTGAATATGGGACCTTCTGTATGCAAAACAATGAACTATGGCAGGTTGCTTGGACTTGAAGCAGTTAGGTGTGGCCCCATATATGCACAGTCTTGCAAAAGTGTGTGGAATATATGTTCCACCGGCTACAGCAAAGAAGCAACTGTCATTTTGCTGTACACACCACATACATAACAAAAGGTGTCTTCTGGTATCTGAATCATCTCCAACTAATCTCTAGCTGTCTTATTTCCAGTTTCATTAGAAGAACAGCTACTAACTTGGGAGGGACTGGCCTATATCTTTATTTTTATGGACACTGTTATAGAATGATTGATTGTATAGAATAGTTCCTAATAGCGGTATTTTAAGTGTATTCAATAGTGCTTTGCACTTGCACAAAGTGCATTTCATCACAAAAAGCAGGACATCCCATTTTTGCCAATCTAACTACCTACTGCAGTTCAAGGTGTCATATCTATACTGTTCTGGAGGGTTTTTCAACCCTCAGGAGTAACTGCAAGTAGGCACAAGGGACTGCGGTGGGAGGGGGGAGGATCATCGAGGCTTAGGGTTTTCTGCTGGTGCAAAGCCACCATTGAACACAAATCTAAGAATGTTTATGAGCTACCATCTCACAATTTGCAACTCATTGCTTCCCTATACTGTTGTCATGGCTGCTACCACTGCAAATGTACTGTATTACCTTTATCCCGAACCCTGTGTGTTTTCAATTCATACACAAGGAGCTCTTGTGAGGAGGCTTCTCTACAAAGGAACATACCCACGCACATCGAGAAATGAGCATGTAGATCTGTTTTATCCTATAAAATAAATATGGACAGGCATTGAATAGGGGAGTGCTCCTCTATATGCCATCTATGTATGTCTGATATATTACCTTTAAAGAAAATGTCCAAGGGAGTGAACTATAAGATGCCGTAAGAAATTGCTCTGTGGCCAGGGTGGGGCAATTGGGTGTTCCTTCCCTAGAGCTGTGCTTCCCCATCCCCCATTTTTTAAAAAAATTGTCTTTTTAATTTGCGACATGAAAGAGAATGACAACCTTCATTTAAAGAATGGTGGCTTGATTTAAGAACAGGAACAACTTAAGAATAGGACCCTCTGAAAAATTCAATCAATAAGGCAGGAAGAGGGCACAGCAAAAGCCTAATCAGGAAGACTCTCCAAAAGTTTGCTTACTCAAGACTTTCCCTGACTGATTTTTCATGATCACAATCACCCTATAATTACTTAAGTGATCCTGAAAAAATAGCCTATATAGTAACATGACCCTTGAAGAGTTAAATATGAGAACTTTATATTATCGGCTACAGTTAGACTCCACCCCTTAGATTTTGCTTTGTTTTGCGTTTCAGTTTCAGTGGTCCTCTTTATTGAGCCAACATTAAGAAGCGTGATTCTTTGCCTGCAGTAAGAAATAAGCCTTTGTTTATTCTGCCATTATTATGATGAATAAAGCAGGATTGGATGCTTATTGCTAAAGGGTGAGATAAAAAGACATCTTTAAATGAAAAAAGTTACCCTTTACTCTTTAAAGCACGTACTATACTCACAATCATAGTGGCTATTTTTTCTTCTTTTTCTGAAGTACTTGTTGGCAGAGGATGAAAACAGCCATAGGGGAACAGAAACAGTGTTGGTGGAACCTAAATCTGGTGGGGTGCTTCTGAGGTCACGTGGGCAGAGCCCATGAGATCATGCAGGCAAAGCCATGAGGTCATGTAGGCAGAACTTATGAGGTTACATAGGCAGAGCCTATGAGGATTAAGTGGACACTTAAACAGTACAGTTCTACAAATACTTATTTATTATTTATTTATTTCTAAAAATGTTATCCCTCCCTTCCTCTCAGAAAGAGCCCAAGGTGACAAACAGAACACGAAAAGCACTCTAAATCTTAAAAACAGACTTGAAAATATATTAAAACAAAACATCTTTAAAAACATCTTTTTTTTAAAAAAAGCTTTAAACGCATCTTAAAAAGACATTCCAAGACAGACGCAGATTGGGGCAAGGTCTGTACTTAAAACACTTTTTGAAAGAAGGTCTTCAGCAGGCGCTGAAAAGATAACAGAGATTGCACCTGTCTACTATTTGAAAAAATGGACTGCCTTCAAGTCGATCCTGACTTATGGCAACCCTGTGAATAGGGTGTTCATGGTAAGCAGTATTCAGAGGGGGTTTACCATTGCCTTCCTCTGAGGCTGAGAGGCAGTGACTGGTCCAAGGTCACCCAGTGAGCTTTATGGCTGTGTGGGGATTCGAACCCTGGTCTCCCATGTTGTAGTCCAGCACCTTAACCTATTTAAGGGGAGGGAATTACGAAATGTTGGTGCCACAACACTAAAGATCCTATGTTGTGCAGAATGGACGTCCTGATAAGATGCTATCTGCAGGGGCCTTCACCTGCAGATCGCAGTGATCAACTACCTATATAAGAGATCTTTCAGGTATCCTCTCCCAAGCGGTATAGGGCTTTGTACACCAACACCAGAACCTTGAACATGGTCAAACAGCTGATGGGCAGCCAGTGCAATTCTTTCAGCACCAGGGTGACATATTGGCGATACCCTCCCCCACCCTGCAGTCTCACCACAGCAGTTTGCACCAGCTGCAGCTTCCGGACCAACCTCAAGGGCAGTCAAACATATAACGCATTATAATAATCGAGCCTGGAGGTAAGTTGGACAGCATGCCCATGGTCAGGCTATTCTGGTCCAGAAACGGCCACAGCTGTCATAGCAGCTGAAGCTTGTAAAAGGCATTCCTAGCCACTGAGGTCACATGGGCCTCTAGTGACAAAGATGGATCCAAGAGCACCCCCTGACTATGAACATACTCTTTCAGAGGGAGTACGACCCCATCAAAGAAGGCAACTGACCAATTATCCCAACCAACCAACCCACAGTGCCTCTCCCCTGCTAGGATTCAGATTCAGTTTATTGGCTCTCATCCAGCCCACCACTTAATCCAGGCACTGGTCCAGGGCTTGCGCGGCTTCTCCCAATTCAGATGTTACAGAGAAATAGAGCTGGGTATCATCAGTGTACTGCTGACATCTTGCCTCAAATCTCCTGATGACCACTCCCAAGGGCTTCATACAGATGTTAAACAGCATTGGGAACAAGATGGTGCCCTGCATCACCCCACAGCACAACTGCCAGGGGCCCCAAAGACAATCACCAGTGCTATTATCTGAAAGCGACCCTGGAGATAGGATTGGAGCCACTGTAAAACAGCACCTCCGATATTCATCTCACCAAATCAGCTCAGGAGGATATTATGGTCAATGGTACCAAAAGCCACAGAGAGATCAAGAAATAATAACAGGGTCGTCCTCCCCTGTCTTTCTCCCAATAAAGGTCATCCATCAGGGCGACCAAGGCCAATTCAGTCTCATAACCAGGCCTGAACCCAGATTGGAATGGGTTAATCTGTTTCATCCAAGATACTTACAATTGCTGCACCACAACCCTTTCAATCGGCTTCCCTAAAAGTGCTACCAAGCAGTAGTTGTCACAAACCAATAGGTCCAGGGTGAACTTTTTAAGGAGCAGTTGGATCACCACCTTTTTCAGGGTGGCTGGGACCACTCCCTCCTGCAAAGACACACTGACCATACCTTGGGTCCACTCAGTCATACCCCCTTGGCAAGCTTTAATAAGCCAAGAAGGACAATGGTCGAGAGGACATGTTGCTGGTCGCATTGTCACAAGCATCTTGTCCACATCATCAGGCCACATCCAGTTACCACCTAAAAGCATTTTACTTTGGTTCAGAAGCAGTCCTTGTGGTCACAGCTGAAATCATTGCTGGTTCTCCACTCCACACGCAACCTCATGTTTACCATTGGAAGTCAGCTATGTTTTGCTGGTGCTGATAGTGGAAATACAGCTGTTAAAAGGCACAAGAATCCTTCTTTCCTCAATGCCAATCCTAAACCATATACAAGAGATGCTTCCTCCCTTTATGTTTGTGGATCCTCTTTATTTCATAAGAAATGGTTTTCCATAGGCACCAGTTGTGTGTTTGTGTGTGTTTAAGCTCCTTTTGTTGTCTTACAGTGTCTTTTTGCTTCTAATTGTGTGAATAAGCAGCCAAATGGAAAAGGGAATAGAAAACGTGGCTGAAGAAAAAGCCTGGCAAAAGCTTTTTTTAAAAAAAATGCTGTTCCCTTTTGGCCTTTTCCAATTTCTGAACAACTTCAAATTCCCTGCTTCAGATTTGATTTTGGATCCCTATCCCAAGAGGTTTCTGGTCCTCTCAAGGCACTTGGAGAAAAGACAGGAAGAACATTGCTTAGATTTGTAATTAATATAGTATAGCCTTAATTATCCAAAGTGTTTGGGATATTCCACCACCCCCACCAGGAAAATAATAAATGGTGGAAATGTTTGGAAGTTTTGGGATAGGAAGTAATTTATGATTCCGAAGAGTTTGGCTACATCTAATCTGAACTTAGACTTTGCATGTTAAGGCTTGTATTGACTTCTGTGCAAAGTGACAATGGTGAAGTGTGTGGGAAAGTGATTTAAAATATTTTATCACTGATTATGATTGTCTAGTCTTATTGAGACTAGTTAGCAATTCTTATCTTAGTGAGCAATTCTGGAAACTTTTTTAGGCTGAAGAGTGGAATAAAATGCTTTTTTTGGTCAGTTGTATAGTTGGTTTTCCCAATGTATACAGCCCAGGATGAGGCCTTTTCTGGGTTTCTGGACCAAAAAAATCAACCCAGCAGCCAGTATTTATTTATATATTACATTTATATACCGCCCCATAGCCGAAGCTCTCTTGCCTTGCCTGGAGGTGGCTCTTATGAAGGGGTACTCTCTTCCCCTCCCTCTGGCAGTTGTTCTCTTCCTTGTTAGCCCCAACTGGCTTCAGTTGACATCAAAGGCAGTCTGCAGGTCAGGTTCATGCTGGGAGTAACAGCTGACACCAGAGGAAGCCTGTAGGTGGGGTTTTGCAGGAGGCCACTGCAGCAAGGCGTAATTTCTGTTGGTTCTCTCGTTCACCTTTCGTCCATTTTTAAGTATTGGCATTCATACTAAATTTTCTGTAAGCTTGACCTTTACATACCCCATTATGTAAGTTAACATACTCTCTCCATGAAGGAGGAGTGAGAGGGAAGGCCACTGCCTTTCCCTTTCCCTTCCCCTGGCCTGGCCCTCACGTCCTCTCCACCAGGAAGGGGGGGAATTGGCTGGCTCTAAGCATCTCCCAACTAACAAGGAAGGCTGATTACAGGGATGGCCGGACTAGGAATGTAAAGTTCTGTCTTTTGGTTTTCTCAGTTTCTCTTTTTTCCAATCTTAAATTCAGTTGTCCATATTTCTGCAGTAATTTGTGATTTTTTTAAAAAAATCATGAAAATTCTCCAGTATTTCTCCTAATAAACACATTTTTGTAGGCAGTTTTGACTAATGTACACAAGCAAGCAGTTTCTCATCATATAATGCATTTTATATGTTAATTTCATTCCTATAGTTACTTTTATTCACACTTTTACCTAACATGTGTAAACACTGCTTCATTGACAAACTGCATTGCAAATATGAATAAGTGTGAATTTCGAAGGATGGCTGTGTTTTGGTTCCCATATTGTTTCAGAAAGTGCAGATTTGATAGAATTAAATGCAATCTCTAATCAAATTTCTCACCCATCCCTAGGCTGGTCCAGTATACTGTATGTATTCAAAATGTCAGGAGTGGTGATGCCTTTAAGCAGAATCAAGAAAAGAAAAAGAGAAAACCCCAATTTGGAGTTTGGAAACCCCCCAAAATCCACCTTCCTTCATGTACAGAATATATATAGCTTCATACAGCAAGCTATAAAATTAAGAAGAGTGTGATGTTTAATACCCACAAAGTCATTTTTCCAGTGCTTCCCCCTTCACCATAATTAATAATCTTCAGCTCCATCCCTCAATGGTTTCTTTAGTTCCTGACCTTCTCTCTTGCTGGAGCTCTTTCCTAAATACTCGGCAAAGTTTCTGTTTTTTAAATGTCACAAAATATCAACTAAGTACCAAAGACAAGAAGCAAGTCAATAAATGTTTGTATTCTGTCCTTGATGCTCGTTTGTATTGCGATTTATAAGGGAAGGGGGTTGAAATTAACCCAGGATTTAATTTTAACCTTAAATAAAAGCGGCAAAAAGAATAAAGCCTGGGGGAACCCATCAGTTGGAAGTATTGATTATCTCACAGTGCAATTTACTAAAAAATAAAATAAAAAATAAAAATAAAGCAGAAAATGCCTTCCAACTATTTAGGAGAAAGCTCTCTCTCTCTTATGGTGGAGAGAGCTATAATTAAAAAGCTATCAACAGTATGGGATTGTCAAAAGTACTTTGTCACCTGAAGCACATTCCTTGTAATTATCTTTTAGACTTTAAGCTAGATCACCATTAACCTATGAAGAAAAAGGGTTACTATGCTTTCTGGTGTGAGAAATTGTATCATCATGTAAATTAAACCCCGTTAGGCAGTCAAATTGGATTTGGGAAAATGATTGAGTATTAAATCTAGTCATGTATACTGTCAAACAGCAGAAAGTATGAGATGCAAAAAAAAAAAAAAACAAGCAAAACCAGGCTTAGGAAAGTTTACATTTCTTCATATAGCATTTGATTATCAGAATTTTCTTACATTTTAACTTCTATAGCCAAAGGCACATTTATAGAGTTTTGGTTTGCATTAATTCAGGAATTTTTTTTCAAATAATACAAAATGGGTTGACCCCATGGCAGATAGCTATAATATCAGTATAGCCATTCAACATTACAAAGCTCCTGTCAAATAATTATCTTGGTGAATAGGCAAGTATTCCAACAACCAATGCCAAAAAAATAAAGGTATCAAGATGTTCTATTGTTTAAAAAAACTTGATGCTGTCCATTTCACTTTGTTCTGACCTCAAACTACTTGCTTTGTTGTTCTCCCATTTGTTTTAAAGGACATCTTTCAGGTCGACTCCATGCATTACATAGAACAAGTGGTTTTCCAGATGCTGGTAAACTACAACTCCCATCTACCCTGATCATTGGCCATGCTTGCTACGATTGATGGGAGTTGTAGTCCAGCAACATCTGGAGAGCCAAAGGCTCCACGCTCCTGACATGGAAGCTAATCTAGCTTTGCCACTGAGTGTTCACTCGAGAGGGACTTGTAGCCATTACTGGTTCTCTGAAAAGTGTAAATGTGAGATACCCATTTACATCATTCACATGTATTTTAGCTATACACGTCAAAGAAGTAAAGTGGCCTTTAGGAGTTGGACTGAAGTTCTAGTGTTACTTTTGTGATATCAAAATAGTTACATACATCCCCTGAAGAGACATTCATGTGCTGTGTATGCATCTGAAGCTTCTGTATCTCATTATGATGGTGATGCATAGATGTCTCCTTTGACTATTATGTAAGACACACAAAAACAGGAACTGTCACTCATGCTTTTTTTCTTCCCACATATTGTTGTGCACAAAGTGGGTCTTACAAAGGAATAATATTCAGTCATATCAGTATCATCAACAGGATCTTATAATAGGGACAGAACAAAACATTTCCTCGTGTGTTACCAGTGCAAAGGAGCAACACAGATTCGAAATGGGCACGGGTCATGCATTTAGCCCTGTCCCCAAGGTAACAGTTTCTTCTGATGTGGGTAGCCTTTCCTATCTATGTAGGCTCCCAACATGATTTAGAAGCCTGGAAGTCCTCACCAGTGGCTTGATTGATTATTTATTTATTTGTTTGTTTGTTAAAGTATTTTTAAGCCACCCTTTTCATAGAAGTACATCAAGGCAGCTTACAACATTGAGAGACCATCTGCTCAGTAACAACATCTGCTGAGAACCACTAGGCAAAAGTGATGATACTGAACTCAGAGCCACTTAGGAACTTCTCACCACACAGAGACATAAGTGGCCCTGCCGAAGATTGGTGGGCTGCAACTGGTGGACCACCCTGGCAGGAGTGACCTGGAAAGAGACAACTCAGAAAGGGTTTCCCCTTGGGATGCCTAAATGGCCTTGGACCATGACTTGGTTGGTTTGCAGCTTGTGCAAAATGTAGCAGCTAGGATGCTCAATGAAGCATCACACTATGCACACATTACACCAATATTGTTAGAGCAGGCCCTTCTCATCATGCGATGCCTAGTGGAGATGCATCTTATGGTGACTTGAATGAGGGTCTCCTCTGTTGTAGCCCCCACATTGTGGAATGACTTCCCCTTAGAGATATGTTGGGCTCCTCAGTCCAGGTATTCTATCAGTTGGTTAAAAAAAAAATCAGTTCATGCAGACATTCTTGGGCACTGATCCTTAATACTTCAATGAACTCTCAATATTCTGGTTTATGTCTTATTGATACTTGATTGTACTGATCTTATTTTGTAAACCACCTTGTTATTTTTCACAATGGAAGGCAGTCTATAAATAATTTTATATAAATGAAAAGTATATAAATGAAAAGTATAAAGAAAAAGTGCCTGAGCGATAAATGCTAAACAATAAATCACGAAGGCCAACAGAAACACCTCTTCAAAATTCCAACCTGTGTGTGACATTAAATTCCCTCTGTGGTATATGCAGCATTGAGAATTGTGAAGGCTCTGTTCCATCCCCACAGAAATCCACCACTACTGTAAACATGATGTACTTGTGTTGAACAAGACTCTTGTCTGACAGGACACTGGGGCATTTAGCGTGAAAATCTTTTTGTCTCTTGCTAACAGGACTTGTAGAGCAGCGAGTTTTATCATTCTATCATTCTGAAGCAGTTTGTGTAATTTTTTTCCTCAGCAATTAGTAGAATGAGATCAGGTCTTTTGTAAATTTATGGCAGTAACATGCAGTTCATTTTTAAAATGCATCCTTTTCTTTGGTGGTGTTAGTGGATACATACATAATTTGCCAGCATTTTAGCAGCCTTCCCAAGGTTCCTTCGCCTCCCCCCTTTTTGTTGTGTTCTTGAAGGAAACTGTTTTTCTGCCACATTAGTGCATGTTGATTGTGGCCTGTGGCCGGCAGAGAGAGTCCTTGCTTTTAATTTGTGGAAAAGGGATAATTGAGGTAGTGTGTGCAATAAAGGAGAGGATGCATCAGTTCCATATAAACCTTTCATAAGCCTTAAAATGCGGAGCAAGGCACATTGATGTGCATTTCAAAAGGATACAATTAATTTCTACATGAAAGGGAAGGATTTTTAGTATACTATTAGCCCCTTTAACAAGTGACTAGACAAAAAGCCAATCATTTATAACCTTGCCAGGAGTATGACAAAAGTGCTTGTTGCAAAATTCTTTAATGTATCAACTTTCCATAAAATGATTCTATTAACCCTTGGTTATTGCTTTTGCAATTAGGAGGACTGTATTGCCTTGGCAATAAAATGTTTGCTGGGTTCATAATAATTCTGGAGAAAATAAGAGCTCCTTCTTAAAATGGAGGGCAAAGGCATTAATGTTAATTGTACAGATTAGAAAGTGCATTTGCTGTTGTGATGTATTTTCTGAATATTGATGTTTTCTGAATATGCATTTTGTAAACCATGCAGTTGTGTTTAGACGTGTCATAAAGACAATGGGTGGGTGGGTGGAACTACCATTCTAATTTCTTCAGTTTCTTCTTTGTAGACTGTGAAAGAAAAGTAGTCCCTAATATTGAGGCAAAGCATCTGTAAAAGTGTCAAAGAAAGTAAAATTAGTAAAATATCTCACGGTCTTTTGGGGGAGTGAGGGAGTTTGTGGCAAGGCATGTTTTAAGTATTAGCTGTCTGTTCAAATGAACACCCAGTGCTAGCTTTTGGACACCCAGTGGACACAAATGGGCACATAAAATTTAATCAGTGAACCAAGAACACAAATTCAGATTGGAAGTCACTGAAACACTGACGTTAATGAAATTGAATAGAAACAGTAGAATATAGGGTCACATTACACAATAATTCTTAGAATTCTTACAAACCACCAGTCTTTCTGGAAAAAAAACTTAACAAGATCTCTCTCCCTGTACACTGTGATGTCTGCTTCCCTTTATATTCGTTCTTCTTTTTGTCAGAATTCTGCTGTAGCAGGGTGTGGATCATTAGCAGCAGTTTTTAATTTTAATTTGCTTTTCCATTCATGTATTCACTGGTCAGTGGGCACATAGGTTAGTCAGAATTTTGAAAGGTTAGTAACCTGTGTAAATGCATTTCCAAGGCTGTATTATACAGCCATGAGAGTGGCTGTATACTATAGTCAGCATGGATTTTTCACATTCTGCAATGTTAAATTGAAAATACCCCCCATGCCATTCTGATCCTTCCCATAAGCTCATTTCAAAACAAAACCTTACAAAACTTATAGTCCTGAACTCAGAAACACTTGCTTAACAACCCCCAAATTTTCATGGTGATACACAAAGCAGTCAGAGAGAATACAGAGTTCAAAGTCTAAAAAGAGAGAGAGAAAAACCTGACCCCTTTTGGACTTTTTCCCCTGAGAGTTCTCATAATCTGTTGAAATTCATTAAAAATCAGCCATGTTCACAGAGTACCTGTAATCCTAATACTGACCTTGCCCCATACTCTGACCTTCATCTTCTGCAGTTTAAAAGTTAAAAAAAAAAAAGCCTGGCTGATTTTTCATTAATTTAAGAAATTTTGGCTTGAACTGAATGATAGTGTCAGGCATGCTCAATAAGAACCAACTGTCGGTGTTCTAAAAGCCAGATTCACAGCTGCTGGGCTTGCCTAATCAGGCGGCCACATCCACGCTAGCCATTTATTTTACTTTAGACTGTCATGGCTTTCCCCAAAGAATCCTGGGAAGTGTAGTTTGTGAAGGGGGCTCCTATTCCCCTGACGGAGCTCCAGTGGCCAGAGTGGTTTAGCCACTCTGACTGAAGCTGTGTGAGGGCAACAGGGCATCTCCTAGCAACTCTCAGCACCCTTCACTAACTACGCTTCCCAGGATTCTTTGGGAGAACCGATGACTGCCTAAAGTGAAATAAAAGTCTGGTGTGGATGTGGCCAGCAACAGCTTTGGTTTAAATTTGGGTGGGAGGCTACATGTGCCTGTTATAGAACAAAAAGGTGGGAGAAAGCCTGACAATGAATGATAGTATTCACAATATTTTCCTTTTGGAAAGGAATGGGGCTTCTCCTCTGCCCACCCACCCAATCTCCTCCCCTACCCCTCTGGTCCCCTCCTCAGTTTAACCTATCCTAAGCATGATTGCACAGGAGTAAATCCCACTGAACTAAAGAAGCATGCAAATAATCAAACCTGCCTTCCCCTCCTCCTCCCTCCTATCCCCTCCCTCTTGCCCCTTCCCTCTCCCTTCCTTCACCCCTCCCCCATCCCCTTCCAATCCCCTCCTCCTCCCCCTCTCCTCCGCCCTCCCCCTTCCCCTCCTCCTCCTCCATGGTCAGTTTTACCTATCCTAGGACTATGACCTGGGAGACCATGGTTCAAATCTCCACACAGCCATGAAGCTCTCTGGGTGACCTTGGGCCAGTCACTGACTCTCAGCCTCAGAGGAAGGTAATGGTAAACCACCTCTGAATACCGCTTACCATTATTCATAGGGTCGTCATAAGTCGGAAGCAACTTGAAGGCAGTCCATTTCTTTTTCAAGCATGATTGCAAGGGAGTAAATCCCATTGAACTCAATAAGTATGCAATTGATCAAACCTGCCCTCCCCTCATGTTCCCTCCCATCACCTCCCTTTTGCCCCTTCCCTCCCCCTTCCTTCACCCCTCCCCTCCCCTTCCAATCTCCTCCTCCCTCCCTCTCCTTCTGCTCCCCTCTCCCCTTCTTCCTTCCCTTTACTCTCCTCTCCCCCATGTTCAGTTTTGCCTATCCTAGCCATGATTGCACAGAAGTAAATCCCATTTTACTCAAGAAGCATGCAAATGATCAGACCTGCCTTTCCCCTCCTTCCCCTCTCTTCTCCCTTCCTTCTTCCTCTCCTCCTCTTCCTTCCTTCTCCTCCCCTGTCCACTTCAGGCTTCCTTCCCCATGGTCAGTTTCACCTATCCTAAGTGTGATTGCAAGGGAGTAAATCCCGCTGGACTCAATAAGCAAGCAAATCATCAATCCATTCTCAGCAAACTTGCACAGGATCCTATTCCTTACCTCCCAGAGTAAAAAGCAGGGGAAGTTACTAACCGGCAAAAAAACCTACAGAATGTATCTATAGCCAACAGATATTTGTATCAAACTTTAAAAAGCAGGGAAATTGGGCAGCTATAGTGAACACACCAGGGGTGCAGGAGACCTGACCTCCTCTCTGAATGAATGAATGAATGTTTATTACAGTACATAGATCAGCAAGAAAAAATATAAGATAAAAAATCATAAAAAATAGAATAAACTTTAACAATTGAAACAATTAAGCCAAGGATACTGCTGGAGATAAATTCATGTTGAAATCAGTACTATATTAGTGCTCTGTGATCAAGATCCTTCTGCAGCGTATGGCAGCTGTGCAGAAGCTTGCCACCTTGGCGGTCACTTGAGAGGCGGAGTATGATAAAAGAAATTGCACATAAAAGGCCTCATCCCTGCCAGGTATACTTTGAAGGATAGGGGTAATTAGGGCAGAACGTAAATCACGATAGAAAGTACAATGGAGAAGAACATCGTCCACTGTCTCGATTGCCCCTTCACCGCAAGAACAGAGCCGCTCCTTGACTGGAATTTTTTTAAACTTTTCCTCCAGGTAAGCCGAAGGTAAAATGTTGAATCTGGCCCGAGTAAAAGCTGTCCTAAATTTTCGTATTGTCAAGGTGGTTAAATAACAGGCAGCGCTGAATGGTCTTGAATTAAACCTGAGATAAGAGTAAGGTGCAGCTTGCGTTATGTGATTTTGAAAGTTGGTATCCAAGAGTTGTTGGAGTATTAGAGCATTTGCTTTGGGATGTTCTGAAGTAGAGATTGACGTGATAGAAAAGCCTAAACTGAGCGATTTCTCTTTCAAAGACCGTTTCCAATTGGACTGGAAAGAATCAGTCAGTATAAGTGAGGTCAGGCCGACTGGAGCAAAGAACATTTTTAGCCAAAATGTTATCTTGCTCATCCAAAAACGTGTTTCTATCTTAGGGGCCCCAACTTCTAAGTGCAGAATGGAGTTAGGAACACCGAGAAGGGAGCATAAGAATCGAGTTTGAACCGACTCAAAAGGAGCATAGGTGGGATAAGTGCAAACTTGCGATCCATAAAGCATCTGAGGGATGACTTTAGCTGCAAAGATGCGAATTGCTGAGGGCACATGTTGGCCACCTTTAGAGTAAAAAAAGGAAAGAAGGGCTGTCGAGCTTCTTTGGGTGTTTGAAATGGCTCTCCTTGCTTGATGGCGCCACGTGCCAGAGGAGTGTAACATTAGCCCAAGATATCTAAAGGTGGACACCTGCTCTATTTGATGGCCATTAATCTGCCAGCGATGGATGGTCCTTTTCTTTGAAAAAACTAGTATCTTCGATTTGGCATAGTTAATTGACAAGAGCTCCTTCTCGCAAAAAGAAGCAAGCGCACTTAACAGACGTCTTAGCCCGGGGCATGTTAACAATAGCAGGACTGCGTCGTCAGCATACATAAGGATGGAAAGAGGCCTTTCAGACAGTCTTGGCTGATGGAAGCAGTACGGAGTAAGGTTGTCGATCAAGGAATTGATGTATAAAATAAACAGGGTAGGAGGTAGAATACACCCTTGTTTGAGTCCCTTGAGGGTAGAGATGGGCCTGGATAGCTGGCCGGCACTATTGCATCTGACACACACGTAGGTGTTGTCATATAAAGAGCGTATGAGTAACAAAAGGCACCTGTCAATATTCATGGACTCCAGTTTTGCCCAGAGCCTGTCTGTAGGAACCAGGTCGAATGCAGATTTGAAATCAATAAAGTCCAAGTATAAAGCACTCCCGGACTTGGTTGTATATTTTTCTGCCAAGTGTCGGAGGACTAAGCAATGATCTATGGTGGAGCGATCTGCTCTAAAGCCAGCCTGTTCTTCAACTAGGATATGGTATTGGACTATCCAGTCTTGTAGTTTCTCAATAAGATGACGAGCATACAGCTTGCTGACTATATTGAGGAGGCTAATTGGTCTATAATTGGAAGGATCATTTTGGGAGCCTTTTTTGTAGATTGGTATTATTATGGCAACTCCCCAGTCCTCCGGGATACAGGCCGATCTGTCTATGGTGGTGAATAGGGCAGCCAATAATGGAGCCCACCACTCCGGGAAGACTTTAAATACCTCGGCGGGGATGTTGTCAGGGCCCGGGGCTTTGCCTAGTTTCAGACTGTGTATAAGGGAAAAGATTTCCTTGGCAGTTACTGGTGGCCATTCAGGGTATTCATGTAAGTCGATCACAGGCAGTTGACAGCAAGATTGCTCGCAGGCATAAATCTCACCTCTCTGAGATATTGTACTGCCCTACATTGCAAACACAATTTGGGTTGGTCTTTCACAGTCCAATCCACTTCCTGTGTAGCTTGGAAGAATTTGGTAACGTGCCCAGTTCTTTCAGTCTCTCCTCATAGGGCTTTGTTTCCAGTCCCCTGACTGATCATCATTGTTGCTCTCCTCTGAACCTGTGATTATTTATTTATTTTGTCATTCTAGACTAAGTGTAATTTCATGCCTGTCCACTGTTACCAGTTTTCACTACTCTGTATTGGTCTGTTTTGACAATCCCAGAAATCAAAAGGCTAAAGACACAGTCCAACAGGCAATTAAATGCATTTCATCTGAACTGTGGTCACTGAAAGCTGTGTGACCTAAAAGGGTTGCTGATATATTCCAGCATAGCCAATGGTAAGCAAGATGCACACCAACAACTCAGCAAGAGACTTTTCCCCCCTGTTCTTCGCTCATTTCATTTCCTGCTTTTTCAGATTTTTATTTGCCACAGCCTTCTGTGCCATTTTTAGGTGTTCAAGGGCAAATGAATAGAAAAGGTTTGTTGCTTTGTTATTGGCATTGTTATTAAGAGTATTAAGTATCAGCATCTCTTTCTGAATACATCTGTTTAACATGCCCTTGAAGAAGCCTGAACAGAAATTGAAATGAAAGAAGAATTTCAAGTGAGGGCACAGTATTGTGAGACTGTTTAAAAGTTTTAAAAACCAATAAATGATGGCATACTTTACCAGCCTAACTTAATAAACACTTCGGAAATGCATGTCAAGCACAGTTCACTTTCGTGATAGCATGATTAAAGTCTGACAGTAATAAACTAGCTGTTATAAAGACATAAGGCAGTACGAGTCAACGGTTCTATATGAACAGAGCACATGGAGAGCTTGTTCAACCAATAACCCATTTCAGACGTTCTGCTTGTTTGTAAAACCCACACGGAAGTGGAAAGGAGTACATTGAGCTCTTTTCTGTTTTGCCATCACACTCAAGTCTTTTTGAGAGGGAGCCTCCTGTATTTATGGAGGTTCCCCATATGATTTAGAATCTTGATCAGGAGAGAGGAACAGGGGAAGGCAAAATTCCTGTGGCCCAGACCTCTGGCCTCTGGGGGCCTGGACTGTGAAAAAATAAGCAATACATTACAAAATAAATGTTGGTACCTCCACAAACAAGAGTGCGGCTGTAATGTCTGTTGCTAAATCTCAGTACATGCAAGTCTTCTATAAGCTCCAGCATATGTTAATATGATTCAGACATGGCAAAGCACTACACCTTGAAATCAGAGCTACTAACAGCATAAACACGGATACAAAGTACATGTCTCAAACAATAATGAATATACGTATGTAAAAAAAGCCTAAGTCGCTTAAAAACTTGCTTTAAATAAAGTAGTAACATTTGGTTTGGAGGAGGATTTGGGGGGCAATCATATGCATCTTGCCCCGGGCCCAGTGCCAGCTCTCAGCAGCCCTGTCTTCCAAGGGTCTGAACTGTGCAGGGAGCCTCCAAAGAGTAGGATACAGGAGGATCTCTACTCCAGAAGTTTGCTATCCTACTTGTGGAGGGCAGTGGAAATAGTAACCACAGAGGGGATGGAGCTTAGTGCACTTATCCTCACTTGCATTTTGGTTTTACTTTTGAGAAGAATGTTTGAAAGGAGCATAATATTCTTTTTTGTGATCACTTACATCATGTTCATGGTGAGGAGCAAGAACATTCTTCCCCCCCCAAAAAAAAAACACAGAGAGAGCAAGAGCTATTATGCCTTTCCAATCTCTGCAGCTGCTAGATATCATGTGGGGATAATGTTTGAATATGACTTATGCAAATCCAGTGTGCACAGACCCCAACATCCCAGATAAAATTGGGCAATTGACTACATAATCTGGACCTATGCACAATGGATTTTGTATGCATAGGCCACATTTGAAAGATTACACTCACACAATGCTCCCCCTCATATTGGGGAGTAATTGGTGAGAGTGCTGTCCATTTTGGTCCATGGATACTTTTGAGTGTTGTTAACAAAAGAGGAATACAGTAATATTAAGTGTGAGGCTCTTCAAGTGTTTTGAATTCATAGAGCTACTGTGGTTGCCAAAAGGATCATCTTACAATGTTGATAGTCTTACAATGTTGATAGTCTTCTCAACCTCTGGGTGAGTGATATGCTGGGTCTTCTTGCTAAGGAGGTGGGGAAAGACATTTACAGTGAGTGCAGAGCAGTGGCAAGGTCCCACTTGTTCTCTTAATTTTTTTTCAGTATGTTTTCCTGGTTTTTATTGTTCTTCACTTCCCCTTTACTTCTCTCCTGTGCCTCACTTCATCTTCCACATTCAGCCATTCCTTATTCCATATGACATATTATATTGGAGTGCTTGTTCTGATAGCCTGCTGTCTTTTTAATATCACCCTCTCTGTTGGGTGTGGAAAGGGGTAGGCAAGTTAAATGTGTCATCTGATTTATTTTCTTTTTTTAATATGATTAATACAATTTTAATAATAAAAAGAGTGGGGCTTGAATAAGGCTATATTTATGATACCTGTTTCCTAATACACAAACGCACACACACAGATCTGACTCAGAGATGTAAGTTTATCCGCACATGTAGGGGGGGTTTACTGACTTTTTGAGCTATAGTTTATGATGTACCGCACTGTATTGGCATTGGGACCAACCTAATTACCTGGTGTAGTGTCTGCTTAGCATTTTTGGATATCAGATTAATTTTTTACATCATTTATTCATCAGAGAAGGAAGAGGAAAGAAAATGGCGTTTTTGAAGCCTTGAAGCACCAGAGACAGCTTGAAGTCAGGATGTCGGTGGCTCTGAAACATTGCTTTAGTGCCCATTTTATAGAGAAAATTTTGCAGCAAGATGTGAAACAGTAGCAGGCCTGTGCAACCTGGACTGAAGTCAAGTGCTGAAGGTACTTCAGTGCTAGCAATCCCTGTACTATCCCTGATGGTCTCTTGCAATCACACTGAGATATGGCTAATGGCTACAGGTAAGTAAACTGGGAAACTTGCAGTCACTTAGGGGGTGGTACACGTCTTTACCTAGGCTTCTGTGGCTGGCAGACGATGATGATGATGAACATTCATTATCCATGCTTCACCCAAATATCCAAGGGTGGGTTAGAACAATTTAAAAACACTGCATTAAAAATAATTAAAAACAACCTGAATTCCAAAATAAGATGGGTCCTAAAAATATAAGTCTTGGGTGTCAAAGGCCAGAGTAAAGAGGTGCATCTTCAGAATTTGCCTAAAACAGTACAGCAAAGTTGCCAGACGCACCTCAGTGGGTAGGTAGTTGCACAACTTAGCGGCCACTGCAGAGAATTAATAGTAGGCCTCAAAAGGTTCAGCAGCATATTAGCCCCCTCTCTTCCAGGGCTTTTCCAAGTTGCTAATAAGGATCTTCTGCTTCAACTCTGAGAGTTCCATATGGTTTTTCACCAGACCTGCTCAGAAGTTGTAGTCCTCTCTCTGTTTCTGTCTCTGTTCAGCCTCCTTTTCCAACATCTCCTGACCTTCTCTTTCTGGAAGTACAGTTCTCTTTTCCAGGTCACAGAAACAGGTCACAGCATGGGCAGTTGGAACATCTGGTCCCTAAACTCCACAGTCCCATTGCAAATTAATATCTTTAGTTCAGACCAGCCTTTCCCAACTAGTGGGCCGCCAGATGTTGTTGGACTACAATTCCCATCTTTCCTGACCATTGGCAATGCTGTCTGAGGCTGATGGGAGTTGTGGTCCAGCAACACCTGGTGGCCCACTAGTTGGGAAAGGCTGGTTTGGACTTTGTTTGTACTGACAGAATCTCTGCCCGTGATCTTCATTTCTCTGCTGCCTGATGAGCTCCTGCTGCTTTAAATGACTCTTCCAATTTGTGTGCTTTAATCCAGGAACATCCTTTGAGAACATCTATCTGGTGTTTTCTTAGTTCATCCAAATCCTCCTGAAAACCTACTTTTTCCATGTAGTCATTAGCTTAACCATTTCTTCCTCATCTCTGACAGAAACAAAGGCTAGGAACATAGGAGGCTGCCTTATACAGAGTCAGACTACTGTTGCCAGGTCTCCACTTTTCGCCTGGAGACTGCAGATTTTTTGGGTCCTCTCCTGGTCGCTGGGTGAGTCACCTCAATCTACGGACTCTCAGCTTTCATTGAAAAAAAAAGTTTCACATACCAGGAGTAAAGCCCATTGAATTCAATAGGACTTGCTTTTTGAGTAGACATGGTTAGGATTGTGCCGTAACTCAATCAGATAATTCAGTGAACATAGCAAAGGATTGTGTTTGTGTTTTAAATCTTTCTCTCCCCCTTCAATCCTATTTTAATGCAATTAGGAAGTGTTTACATAGGTATCACTGCTTTTATTATGTAGGAAGCTAATACTGATTTATTTTTTTAAAAAATGCAACGACCAACTGGTTGTAACAGTAAACTGTTATATGGGGTGTATGTATTTTACATCACCAGTGTGTGTGTACATGGAGTCTTTCCAACATCCCTGTGAAGTAGGGTTGCCGACTGGAAACCAAGGCAGCTCACAACAAGAAATAAATCCCTTTAAAATCCAATAACCATAAAAACAAGCTGAAAACAGTTGAAAACAGCTTAAAGTGGTGTGATTTTAAATTTTGGGTTGGGTGAGTGAAATTCCTTATCACTTGAGGTTGCAGTTCTGTGCATACTTCCCTGTATGAGTAAGCCCCATCAAATACAATGGGACTTGCTTCTGAGTAAACATGCAAAGGATTGCACTATAAATATCTTTACAGTCAATAAACATCTTTGACAGTCATGTTAATATAAATATTTCTTCATACTATGTCCCAGTAAGTATCTGATTTCACACTATGGTTGTACATTATTATTTCCTCTACATTTTAACTGTGCCCTTCTTGCATGGGGTAGTCATGGTTCCCTGCTATTGTTTTGACTCTGAGGGGATGCTAAGAGATGGTGAGTAGCCTATGGTCACCCAGTAAGCTTTACAGCTCATTTCCATTTTTAAAAATTAATTAAAATGATTTACATGCAGGCAAAGTTGATGAAGTAGATCCACACAAGACATTTAAAGCACATCAAACTCACATTTAAAGGGCATGACTTCTCCCAAAGAATCTTGGGAAGTGTAATTTCCTCCTCACAGTTATAGTTCCCATCACCCTTAACAAATTACAGTTCCCATGATTCTGTGGTGGGATTCATGTGCTTCAAATGTGTGTTGAATGTGTTTGAAGTGAATGGTGCAGATCTGCCCTAGGTATACTGTGCGTTCATTAGTGAACTCAAAAGAACCATTTAAATAGCGGAAGGGCTATAGCTCAGTGGCAGGGCATATGCTTTGCATGGAAAGATCCAAAATTCAATATCTGGAAAAGACTATTGTCTGGAATCATTGAGAACCGATACTCATCCATGTCATCAGTACTGAGCTAGATGGTACCAAATGGCCTGAGTGGTATAAGGCAGATTCCTTTGTTCCTAAAAGTGGAAAGAGACCCAAGGGCCGCAGTGACTCCAAAATTTATGTATTTTATTTACAACATCTATATACTGCTTTATTGTAAAAAAATCTCAAAGAGGTTTACAGAAGCAATTAAAACAATAAAATTATTGGCAAAACCAGTTAGAAGACAGGTATTTTTTAAAAATTCAAAATGTGCACCAACAATAAAACCAACAATAAGGTAAAAACAGATAAAAACCATAATAGGATTGTGACATTAGGCAGGCAACTTCATTCTACATGCCTGGGTAGGCTTGCCTAAGCAAAAGTGTTTTTAGCAGGTGACAAAAAGAGTACAATGAAGGTGCCTGCCTAATGTCAATAGGCAGGGAGTTCCAAAGCATAGGTGCTGCCACAAAGGGTCAATTTCTTACAAGAGCAAAACCCTTAACATGGAAAGCATACCTTGAACTTCGTCTAGGAACAAATCAGCAACCAGTACAGATTTCAGAGCAGAGATATTATGTGCTGATAGGGTCTCACTCATGTCAGCAATTGTGCCACAGCGTTCTGCATTAACTGCAGCCCGTGTCAGGTTGTATACATGGGGATTTCTGTGACTTGGCTGACTGGCTGCCAGGAATTGTTTCATTTTGGTTAAGAACCGTGACTGGTTGTGGGATGCTGAGTTTTCTGCCTTAATCGTAGGAATCTTATTGTGGTTGGTATGGTATTGCATTTAGGAAATCATCACTATCTTTTTTTCTTTTTCTATTTGCATTTCATTTACCTCTGACCTCATTCCCTTACATCCATAGAAGCAACAGTGATTCCATGTGCTCAATTCAACCTCCATAAGCCCACTGATGATACATGTTGTTTGCATGATGGTTTGTTTCATGCCCAATAGTGGTAAAAGAGAATTCACATACTGGAAAGTGTGGCTTCAATTGCAGTTTTTCCCATGCTACTGCCTGTGTTAATTATTACTCACTGGAATTGGGTTGGCTGTCAAAATGAGTTTATAGAAGCCCATAGGGTAGGCAAGAAAGGTTAGATAATTTTCTTAACTCTTACCCATTTCTTAAACCCCTCTCTGCAGTGAAGGGTCAAGTTTGTAAAGAAGTTTGGAGTTGCCACGTTAAAAGACGGGCAGGGCATTCCAGGCAGGGGGTTGCCAACCCTGTTTGGATATGGATATCTTTTCAGAGGATCCCTAGTCAAGCCTTACCAACAGCATAATCCTAACCACATTTACTCAGAAGTAAGTCCTGTTGAGTTCTATGGGGCTTAGTCTCTTAGTAAGTGTGTTTAGAATTGCAGCTTTCAGGGGCATCCATCTTTATTCCTGAGTGCTCCTATCTAACATCTCCACAGCACTAGGCTCCCTTCTTCCTACATTGGCCTTCTAGTGACTGGCCTGGCCTGAGGGCACTTAAGCCCTTCTTGCCAGAAGCAAGTAGGCAACATTAAATGTTCCCTATCCAGGTTCTCTAAGCAGGTGAGAAGGAATGATCCCATCACTTCAGCTGGATCTGGGAACACCCTCAATGAGCTAAGATTTCTATCTTAATTTCCATTCGGATAAATTTTTTTTGTTTGAGTGGTATGGTCCAAGCAACTGTGGTTAATGCTTAATGTATCATCCTTAATGACATCACTCGGCCCCACCCATGACATCACACGGACCCGCCCCTGAAATCTCATGGTTTGGAATGCTTCTGACCTAGCAACTCTAAGTCAGACCCATTGGTCCACCCAGCTCAGTTTTGTCTACGCTGATTGGCAGTGGCTCTCCAGGGTTACAGGCAGGAGTCTTTCCCTGCCTGGAGATGCTGGGGACTGAACTGGGGACCTCTTGCATGAAAGGCAGATGGTCTACCACTGAGATACCACATTTATGTATATACTTCCTTGTTATCCTTGTTTCTACCTTTCTTTCTCTTCCCAACCCACTCTCTTCTTTCTCTTTCCATTGTGGTTTAGACTGCAAGCTCTTTATGCAATATGTCTTTCTTTTTTACTTATATGACAGTGTGAAGTGTCATTTGATGGTGCTACAAAATAAGGGGGATGGGAATCCAAAGCTTCCATTGAGATCAGTTTCAATTTGGAATGTTTCTATCCTAGTAAACAACTTGAGAATTCTAATCCTCCCATAGACAGCTGTAGAGGATTAAGATATTTGGGTTTGGGTTTTCAATCCCTGATCTTGGTTGGATTTAACAGGTGGATCTAGAAGTGTAAAGTTCTGAATTCTGTTATCAGTTTCTCATCTCCTCAGCTAACTCACCAACAAGGCCAGAGTTTGTGCACAACTGTACCACTGTAAATCAGGAATAACTAATTGTGATCCTTCCATTATCGACTGAAATTCTAAGTCTCAGTGACAGTATCCATCTCTCTACTAGGGATTCTTGTAGATATGTTTGACATTGCCAAGTTCTGCCTTTATACCTGTCGAACTAAGGTTCAGGAGAAAAAAAAACTGATGATTAAGGTATTTTAAGCTGAAGGTTTTTTTTTTTAAAAAAAGGTGTCCAGCCAAAACAGGTTGTGCACTGACAGCTGGTGAAATGCTCTTAAGTGTTGACATCTGCCTATTAAAAATTTTCCCATATGTGACATCTCCTCCACCTCCCCGTTCTCCTGGGTTTCAAGATTATGTAAGACTTTCCACAGAGATGTAATCTTGTATCTGCTTACATTAAAAAGGATGCATTGCATTTAAAAGATGAGAGGTAATGGGAACACAATTCAGGAATATTAAATAGTTGCCTTTTTAGCCCAAGGAGATTTTTTCCCCCAGGAGATTTCCACCCCGTGCTGTAAATGACTTCAGTTGTTATTTCATATTAAGATAGTTGTAATTGTATATAGCAATCTAAACTTGAAAATCCTGACAAGACCTCAATAGCTTCCATAAATCTATCGCACTGCACTAGGTAGAATGTAAATTGACAGAGCCATGCCAAGCACTGAAATAAAAGCGCTAACAGCATTTATCCTTATAGACTAATAGCTGCAAATGATTTTATGAATCATTAGTCCAGATACAATAGTCCTACCTATTTTTGAAATCATTTGTAGATTAATTCTTTTTCATCTGTGATGTGATGTTAATGGGTTTCTGGCAAGCGAGGAGGCTCTACCAGTGAACACAACACAGTTTTGTGACAGACAAATGTTTTAAGTACTATAACAACTGATTAATCGTCCTGATTCAGTGAGCTGTTCTTTATAATAAGAAAAGGGCCCTGATCCTATATAAAGAAGTTAGACATGCTTAAACACATTGAAATTAATACTGGACTTAAATGCTGGATTGTGGCTGTGATCTCTTGAGACTTAACATCCACAGAACAGATCTCTCTCTGTCTCTCTTTTTGAGACCGTATGTTGCCATATGAACAGCAATGCGTCAGTGGTAGTGTTAATGTGGAAATAAAATGACTGAGTTTTTTTATGCCTACAAAACACTTCAAACACTTGGTGATTATTGATGCTTGTTTTTTCCAGATTGTTATAAAAAAGGATTTAAAAAAACCCACCTCCTACCCACCACAAGTCATATATTTTAAAGTTCATTCATTCATTCGTTCATTCAAGGTCCTTCAGTCTGGAGTTCAGGGCGGCTAATAGCCCAAGAGATAAACAATTTTATAAAATAATAAATAATTTAAACTGCAAAGTCAAAACAGCAACAATTCAGCAACAAATAATATTGGTAAAGCTGCACCTAAAAATAGTTTACTCCATTATACAAATGCCTGGCTAATTTAAAAATATCTACAGCCTGCTTATAAAAACAGCGTCCCTTCTCTCCTCCCCACCATCTCCCACTGCTGAGACACATATTGTCTTAAGCTAAGAGCTGGTATTTCAGAGTGCAGTAGTTCATAAATCCTGCATTAATTTAACTAATCAGCAATAGTAGAGCAATAAAAATACAAATACAGCAGAATAATCAACTAATAATGGGAAACAAAAATAAATATTGTAACTTCCCATCTTCTCTCTCTTAGTAACAGCAGAAATATCAGGATACAGCAGTTTAAAATAAACATTTTAATGAACCTATGGCCTGCTAAAGAAGTTGCTGATAGGATCTGGCACACTGATAACTGCTGAGTGCAAGGGGAAAGTTTGTCCTTTGTGCCATGCGGCACCACTGCTTGCATCATTTCCTGTCATTACCACTTAATCTAATTGGCTTTGCTGGCCCATGTGATATGATGATATCACAATACTGTTTCTGAAGTGATTAAGTCATAAATAAACAATAAATAAACAGTGTTCTTGGGCATTTGTCTGTGCATGTGACTCATCAAAATGTGGCTAGAGGCAGGGATGCACATGCAAACCCCACCCACAAGGTCCTCACATTTATCACCCCCACCCAGTCTCTGCCCTTCCCCATGTTGTGCAGGGGAGGCCTACAGTGGTTTAAATATGTCTTCACTTGAATGTGTGCAGAACCCTTTGTGTGATCAAAGATCCTGAAAAAGCAGGGTCCCTGATGGCGTAAGGTGTTCTACTTTCATTCAGGCAGATCTGAGTAAATCCCCTGCAGGCCTTCTCAGCTTGGGGACTGAATGTGCAGGGTGATGCACATGGGAATTTAGGGGTGGAGACTTACATGCACATTTATTTATTTATTTATTACATTTATATATCGTCCCATAGCCAAAGCTCTCTGGGCAGTTCACAGCAATTAAAAACAATAAAAACAAATATACAAAATTTAAAACACAAAAAACAATTTAAAAACACAATTTAAAAAAAATTAAAAACAATTTTAAAACTTATACTAAAATGCCTGGGAGAAGAGGAAAGTCTTGACCTGGTGCCGAAAAGATAACAGTGTTGGCGCCAGGCACACCTCTTCAGGAAGTTTATTCCATAATTTGGGGGCCACCACTGAGAAGGCCCTCTCCCTTGTTGCCAGACTCCCAGCTTCCCTCAGAGTAGGCACCCGGAGGAGGGCCTTTGATGTTGAGTGTAGTGTACGGGTGGGTTCATGTCGGGAGAGGCATTCCATCAGGTATTGTGGTCCCAAGCCATGTAAGGCTTTATAGGTCAAAACCAGCACCTTGAATTGAGCTCAGAAACATACAGGCAGCCAATGCTAGCGGGCCAGGATCGGTTTTATGTGTTCAAACCGGCTGGTCCCTGTTACCAATCTGGCCACTGCATTTTGCACAAGCTGCAGCTTCCAAACCATCTTGAAAGGGAGCCCCACATAGAGTGCATTGCAGTAATCTAGCTTGAAGGTTACCAGAGCATGGACAACTGAAGCCAGGTTATCCCTGTCCAGATAAGGATGTAGTTGGGCAACCAACCAAAGTTGGTAGAAGGCACTCTGTGCCACCAAGGCTAGCTGAGCCTCAAGTGACAGAGATGGTCCTAGGAGAACCCCCAAGCTAAAAACCTGCTCCTCCAGGGGGAGTGCAACCGCATCCAGGACAGGTTGGACATCCACCATCCAGTCAGAAGAACCACCCACTAGCAGCATCTCAGTCTTGTCTGGATTGAGCCTCAGTTTATTAGCCCTCATCCAGTCCATTGTCACAGCCAGGCACTGGTTCAGCACATTGACAGCCTCATCTGAAGAAGATGAAAAGGAGAAATAGAGCTGCGTGTCATCAGCATACTGATGGCAATGCACTCCAAAGCTCCGGATGACTGCACCCAACGTTTTCATGTAGATGTTGAACAGCATGACCCGCCAAGAAGGAGCGAAACTACTGCCATGCAGTCCATCCCACTCCCAACTCAGCCAGTCTTCCCAGAAGGATACCATGCTCAATGGTATCGAAAGCCGCTGAGAGCTCAAGGAGAATCAACAGAGTCACACTCCACCTGTCTCTCTCCCTACAGAGGTCATCATACCGGGAGACCAAGGCTGTTTCCATGCCAAAACCAGGCCTGAAACCCGACTGAAATGGATCCAGATAATCGGTCTCATCCAAGAGGGTCTGGAGCTAGCCTGCCACCACTTGTTCAAGGACCTTGCCCAGGAATGGAACATTTGCTACCGGCCTATAGTTATTAAGATTTTCTGGGTCCAAGGAGGGTCTCTTCAGGAGTGGTCTCACTACCGCCTCTTTCAGGCAGCCAGGGAGCACCCCCTCTCGCAGAGAGGCATTAATCACTCCCCTGGCCCAGCTGGCTGTTCCATCCCTCCTAGCTTTTATTAGCCAAGAAGGGCAAGGATCCAGCACAGAAGTGGTTCTACGAACCTGTCCAAGCACCTTGTCAACGTCCTCAAGCTGTACCAACTGAAACTCATCCAAGAAATCGGGACAAGGCTGTGCTTTGGATACCCCGCTTGATTCACCTGCTATAACACTGGAGTCTAAGTCCTGGCAGATGCTAAAGATTTTATCCTGGAAATGCCTAGCAAATTCATTACAGCAGGCCTCAGATGGTTCTACCATGTCCTTGGGGCCAGGGTGTATTAGCCCCCAGACAATTCTGAAGAGCTCTGCTGGGCGGAGCACATCCTTGTACCCTTCTACACTTTGAGCTTTCACAGGTTCAGGCAAATGCTTGAATATGCCTTTTGTTTATGAGTATTCATGACTATCACTTCAGAGGTAGTATTGTTATGTCATCACACTACCTAGCTTGCCACAGTTAATTAAATTAAATGGCAGTGGGGAAAACAAGCCATGGAGAGATGGCAAAGAAGCAAAATAGCACTAACTAGCATTGCTTTCGATCCATGTATACTGAGTTCAGGCGGATGCCTGCATATACCTAGGCTGCTTTCACACTGCACTTTATTTCATTATTCAAACAATTTCTTACTTGGTAATTTGCACATTTTATTTAATCTTTCATATGACGTAAATGCTGGTTCCGGAAATCTAGTGGAATATAGTGAAAATTTAGTGCTCATTTCCATGATAAATGATTCCAGAAATAACCCTTTTGCAAGCTTGGGAACCCAGAAAATTGTGGGAGTATTGTGCTAGCTGAAGAAGCTCATGTGTCAGCCATCCTGGTATGCAATGCATTCCCACCCTTTAGGTGTGCATCATTTTTTTTCCTGACAAAAATTGTACCAGTATTCTGGCATAGGCATGGGTAGCATTTTCTCCTTCCTCCTTTTCACACACACCCTGTGTCCAGACACTAACTTATGCAGATAATTATGGGGGAGCTATAGTGCACATGGGTATAACAGGTGAGGGATGAAAAAAAGTTGTTATTCATTGCAGCAGTGTGAAAAACATTTGAGCAAAATGCCAGTATATCAGCCAAAAAGCCATGGTTCCTTAACACAACAGGTACTGCAGTGTGACAGGAATTTTAGAAATCAGGACAGAAGCCCTATCATTTTAATCCTCAAAACTGACACAATAAGCCCCATGTGTGAAAGCAGCCCTAATATTATATCTCATATTGCATAGTGAACTGGATTAAACAGCACTGTAGAAAAATGACACCAAGGAGAATGATGGCAAAGAAGATGGAAAATGGTACCAGTAGGGGAATAAAATATCAAACAATATGAAAGTGTAATTTCGTCTCTTGTGCAGCTGAGTAGAATATGCTAATTTCCAAAGTGAATCTAAAAATCATTGGCATTTTTATTTACATTAAGTTCTAAAATATTTCCTTTTCTATATTATGATAGTCCCTTGATTTGTTGGTTTTACGTTTGCAATAGCAAATTAAAACCAAATTATGAATAAAAATCAAATCAATATTTTCTGGGAAAATCAGAAATAGGGAATGAAAAATGAATAAAAATGATTTTTTGACAAATTTCTCCTTTAGAACCATGCCATGTTTTCTATTCATCCCCATGCACCAAAGAAGCTAATCTGTATGGATGTTTTGCATTTGTTGTTGTTTTTGAGGAGGTCCTCAAAATGGTAGCTGCTAATATCAGATTTTATATGAGAAGTTATTTTGCACTGTGTTAGTGATAAACCATCACATGCTGAGCACATTTCACTTTAAAAATGCTTCAGGCATTCTTTAGATATCTGGTAGTTATTAGAAACCTTTGCTAGATATTTTTGCAATAATTTATTGGATTCAAGCTAGATGACCAAGAAAGGGAATTGATTTATAAAGTTGAGTACAGGTAGAGGAAAAGAAAGCACCTAGACCTTTGAGTTATTGTGACCATTTGTCTGTAGATTTGGCTATTAGTCTTTTGTTTTGTAAATCCTTTTCCCCAATTGCTTTTTTTGGGGTGGGGTGGGGGATGTTTCAAATCTCTTGGAATGCAGTGCTGCTTGTGAATACGATCTTCTAGGCTGGCTAGTGCATTGACATACTTGAGGAAGTTCTACGCTTAGCGGACAGAATCTTCATTAAAACTGACAAATCATCAGGCCTGGATGATTTGTCAAAGGTGAAATTGCTGGTCTTCTAACACAAGTATGTAACGTGCCCCTCAGATCTGGTTCCATACTCAAGGAATGGAAAGTGGCCGATGTAACACCAATTTGTAAAAAGGGATCCAAGGAGGATCTTGCAAATTACAGGCTGGTTAGCTTAACGTCTTTCCCAGAAACACTGGTGGAAACCATTGTGAAAGATAAAATAACCAAGCATATAGAAAAGCAAGCCTTACTGAATCGGAACCAGCATCGCGTCTGCAAGAGTAAGTCTTGTCTCACTAATCTATTTGAGTTCTTTGAGAGTGTCAATACGCTTACAGATAGACGTTATTCAGTTGACACAGTGTACTTGGATTTTCAAAAAGCTTTCAACAAGGTGCCTCACCAAAGACTCCTGAGTAAGCTTGGTAGTCATGAAATATAAGGAAAGGTCCTATTGTGGATCAGGAACTGGTTAAGTAACAAGAAGCATTGGAGGGATGTAGAAAGTGGGGTCCCCCAGGGATCGGTATTGGGGTCTGTGCCTTTTAACTTCTTCATAAATGATCTAGAGTTAGCGGTGAGCAGTGAGGTGACCAAGTTTGCTGATGATACTAAATTGTTCAGTATCATTAAACCAAGAAGCGATTGTGAAGACTCCAAAAGGACCTCTCCAAACTGAGTGAATGAGCAGTAAAATGGCAAATGCAATTCAATATGAACAAATGTAAAGTGTTGAATGTTGGGGCAAAAAACCTTAATTTCACATATACACTCATGGGGTCTGAATTGGTAGTGACTGATCAGGAGACCTTGGGTTCATAATGGATAGCTCATTGAAGACATCAATTCAGTGTGTGGCAGCTGTGAAAAAAGCAAATTCCTTGCTAGGGATCATTAGGAAAGGAACTGAAAATAAAACTGCTGATATCAGAATGCCGTTGTACAAATCCATGGTGTGACTGCATGTGGACTACTGTGTATAGTTCTGGTCGCCTTATCTCAAAAAAAGGTGTTGTAGAGCTGGAAAAGGTTCAGAATAGGGCAACCAGAATGATCAAGTGGATGGAGTGATATTCCTCTGAGGAAAGGTTGTGGTATTTGGGGCTTTTTAGTTTAAAGAAAAGGTGAATAAGAGATGACATGATAGAAGTATATAAAAATGTTTTTCTCCCTCTCTTATAACACTAGAACTCATGGACATCCAAT
The DNA here is from genome assembly GCF_030035675.1 of Rhineura floridana. Taxonomy (NCBI): domain Eukaryota; kingdom Metazoa; phylum Chordata; class Lepidosauria; order Squamata; family Rhineuridae; genus Rhineura; species Rhineura floridana. The sequence continues at coordinate 67,085,283 of NC_084481.1, forward strand.
GAAGCTGAATGTTGGAAGATTCATGGCAGACAAAAGAAAGTACTTCACACAGCACACAGTTAAATTAAGGTATTCACTTCCACAAGAGGTAGTGATGGCCACCAACGTGAATGGCTTTAAAAGAGGATTAGAAAAATTCATAGAACATAAGGCTATCAATGGCTACTAGCTATGATGGCTATACTGTCCATTCATAATCGGAGACAGTATGCTTCCAAATCCTAGTTTCTGGAAACCACAGGAGGGGAGAGTGCTGTTGCACTCAGGTCCTGCTTGCGGGCTTCCCACAGACATCTAGTTGGCCACTGTGAGAACGGGAAGCTGGATTAGATGGGCTAGTGGCCTGATCCAGCAGGCTCTTCTTATTTTATTATGTTCTTATAGGGAATTGATAGTGGGGATTTGGGGACTTCAAGTCCTCAAGCACCATTTGCTAATCAATGAATTCAAATTTATTGCTTAAAGTTATCACAATGTAGACTAAAATGGGGGATAAATAATCACAATATAAATCAATAAAATGAGGAATAAATACAATACAACAAATATGATGTAAACTAAAACAGAATTACACAAAATCAGTAACAATGACTTAAATGAAATCTGGAAGTCAACCATTCAGATGGCATAGTTAACCATTCAGCTCAGCCAGCTACCTGACCATTGGCCATACTGGTTGAGGTTGATGGAACAGTAGCCCAACAGCACCTGGAGGGCTATAGGTTCCCTATTGGAGGAACTGCCTGATCTTAGTATATGAAAAATGAAAAATGAACTGCCTTCAAGTCGATCCCGACTTATGTCAACCCTATGAATAGGGTTTTCATGGTAAGTGGTATTCAGAGGGGATTTACCATTGCCTTCCTCTGAGGCTGAGAGGCAGTGACTGGCCCAAGGTCACCCAGTGAGCTTCATGACTGTGTGGGGATTCAAACCCTGGTCTCCCAGGTCGTAGCCCAACACTCAAACCACTACACCACACTGGCTCTCATCTTAGTGTATATGCATTAATATAAGATTTTGCCTATTAATATTTGTATGACTTTAAATTTTGTTATGTTTTGTAATTAGTGAATTAGATTAAAATGTTTCTATATTTTCTCTTGTAAACTTCTCTAATGTGTGCTGGTTTGAGGGTGGTTTGCCATGGGAAAGTGTCAGACAAATAAATGGAACATGATAAATATAGTAAGTCCCTGCTCTTCACAACATCACCACTGTGGACTGATCTTTAGGGAGAAATATGTCAATTCTGACTCCTCATTCCTTTCCCTTTACTCCTTCCTCCTTTACCACCATGTGCCAATGTAATAATGGGCTCCTGCTGGGAGGAATGGTGGGATATAAACAAACAAACAAAACTTGCCCAGTGGGTTAAGACTACAGCCTTTTTTAATCTAAAGAGATAGATGGGCAATAAATAGAAATTTTAATACAGTAACTTATGGAAATGATGACGCAATCATAGGGTCTCATCATATTGAGATGTGATTATGAAGATGATGGTGGAGCCACTGTACTCCTGTGCTGAGTATGGTAATTCTGCAAACTTTAGAAAGCGTAGAAGAGAGCTTTGTTGCTTTGAAAGAGCATATTGACTGAGTGACTGAGCTTAAGCACAGTTACCATTATATAAAATTACAGTCTTTCTTGGTCGAAAATGTTCTGTTATTAAATGGATTTTGAATTGGGTGTTTAGGAGACAGGCAGCCAATTTACTATAGCAGTTGCATTTTGATTATTACTGCTGCCTTATTCTTAATTATTTTAGAGGAAAGGGCAGAAAGCCAAAGAAAAGCGAGTGCATTTGCTTACTTTTAAAATATTACAGAGACACCAAGCCAAATTAACTATTGAAATTTGGTTGATATATTTGAAGATATTATATAAATCCAAAATTCTTGTTTCTGCTTTTTAGGATTTTGATATCCTACCCACCTAACAATTCCCAATTACCTGCAATATCTTTTCATACTCTTCACAACAACATGGGCAGACTTTATAAACATATAATTGTACCTTGTACATTAAGAATAGTTGTTTATGTTGGGCTTTTATCCATTGGCTCTTATGAAAGTAATAACCTGGCATCAGAAAATCACATACTGTAGCTGAAGTAAATATTCTAAGCAAATTGCAAATTAACATTCATATTGACTTTGGTTGAGGATTTTAGCTTTATATTAGCCTTATATTAGTCTGGGCTAATACTGCATGTCAGTGATGAACAAAATACTTCTACCAGGAATTTCTTCTGAAATTATCATCTCTAACCTATTGCCAACATTGGCTGTTCTTTGATTAGGGCTTTTGTTTTACATTCTGTATGCCAAGAAAATAATCCAGAGGATCACAACTGACACTTGTGGCATATTCTATGAAAGAATATTTAACCTCACTGTCACAGCTCTGCGTTACAAAACTGCTTAGGACTGTTCTATTAAGGAAAGTCAGCTCTAAGACTCTAAAGCTCACTTGATTGAAATTCACCTTCACACCAAAAATACATAAATAAAAATGAGAATACCTCTTCATTCAGACCTTTGGGCCTTCTTAAGGATGTTGCCAACTAGGTTCAAGTAAATTTCATTTGTAGAATGGACTCTATAGAATGGTTTTCTTGCTGCTGTTTTAAAGCTGAATATGTTTTTATGGTTTTATTTTGCTCTGCTACGTAGTGGGCAGTGTAACTGGTGAACTGCTCTGAGATTTTAAATAATTAATAGCACATAGAAATTAAATAAATATCTGGGAGTTGTTCAAGACTTAATTCTTCTGTTTGCTGGTTTTCTATGCAAGGCGTGTGTGTGTGTGGTGTGTATGTGTGTGTGTGTGTGTACCCATGTGTGTGCGCGCACACACACATATAAAGAAAAGCATTTAGTCATATGGATCCCACCTGCAGTCTAAAGTAGTACAGCCGATACACAGATTTACGTCCTCAACGGGAACTAGGCCAGAGTTCCTCTCTCTTGTCTTTGCATGTGAAAACTAGTAATGAACTTCTTTTTGTGATCGGAAACAGAAAGCCAATGGTTTCTATAATTAACATTTCCCCTGTATGATATCTCTTTGGTCTTGAATAGCACAGCAGAAACCTGGTCTCTTGTATTCTTGAAGGCTGGTTCAAGCATTAATCTCTTAATAAACTTCCACATATACAGAATCCCCTCTGCACCTGCACTGCATCTGGTTCCAAAAGGCAGCACAAGAACCTGTAGCTCGAAAAAACCTTTCCAGCCCATAGCATCACTTTGCCTAACGCACCCTGTGCTGTTGCCAATGTTGACTACTCACTCCCGAAGCTGCCTCTGTTTTTCCTTGACAGAGAGAACAAGGAGATCACTATGCACTGTTTTCTTTATGGAAGTGGCTGCTCTTCCTACTGTTGAAAGGCCAAGAACAGGGAAAAGCTAAGGATGGATGGCTTGGTCTGTTTCTGTTCCATTAAAATTGTGCATATGTTCATCAGTCCATTTTGTCCCATTTCTGCATTACTCTGTGATTAAGAATCAACAACACAATCTATACATAATTGTATATTTAGGTAGCATGTAAAGATTTTTTCCTCAATGTATGCATTAACATGTTATCCTAAAATATGCCATTTTTTTTACACATTTTGGTGTATTTTTTTGAGGGAAGAACTGTTATCACAAAATGTGGATGAGTGCAAAAACTGAAAGATAATTATGTTCTGATCCACGTATCAGTGCAAATTAGGTAGCTTTGCTTAAAATGCAGACCAAGCAAAATTCTCATCCACCTCTAGGGAAATCAGCAAAATTACAGTCTTTTGAGAAAAACTTTTCCAGTTATTTTGTCTCACTCTCTGTTCCACCATTTTCTTTGATGGCTTGACAGTCTTTTTTTGCTGATTCCAGTTTTGGCTACAGTTGATCTTGGGCTGTCCTTTGGGTAGAATAGACACCTTTGCCCAAGCCTGAGGCCAGAGCCTAACACTGTGTCCTCATCCTCAACAACTATGCTCATTTTGTGGATTTTTAATTTTATTTTTACAGTCTCATTGATATTATTAGAGAATACATTTTTAAAAGATTATTGTAAAATCATTAATGGTTTCATACACTTTTACACTTCTTAATGTGTTTCTTTCTCACAGTTAAATGCAAATGCAAGTTGTGACAAACAGAAACACCTCACCAAAACCAGTGTTCCATGAAATGGAGTATTAATGTTTTTAAAAACTTGCTAATTAAATTCCAAAATGTATCTTCAAATAATTCAAATACATGGAAAAATGCCTGAAGGATCCAAATATGACAATAGCTCAGAATGATTTCACAAAGAAGGAAATCGGAAGTTATTGTTTTCCAGTTATAGGCAAAATAAGTTTAACATTGTTGGGTCACAAATTGTGCAGAACAATATGATGTCCATTCTTGGACAACATTTGAATATTTGCTGAGGAAAACAAAACTTAGCAATAGGACCACTTCTTGTTAACATCTCTTCTTTGCTAAAGCTAAATCAAAGTCTGTCAGAACTTGGTATTTCTAATAGTCTAAAACTGGGGAGAAGCCAATGAGATTTTATGCATATGTACGCTAGATTGTGACTTCAGTTTTTCCAGGATATATTTATTTTCCGTGTGTCAGTTCAAATGCCATGTTCCTAAAAAGGGTTAAATGGGTGTTATTTCAATAACTGCACCTTACTAAAAATCTCCAGAAAGTATCACTACCAACAGAGCTCCATTTGTTAAAGGGGTCTCAAAATCTGAGAAGTATAAATTTGCACTTTCAGCATGTTGGGTAATAATGGTCTTCAAGACTCACAGTATTTCTATATGCAGTATCTGGATGGATAGAGCTGTATTGGTAGATAGTGTAGATCCACCAGACATTTGTCCCCCATGGAGGAAAACAATGCAACCCCAGGGACAAAATGCCACTGACAGTATGTCTCCACATCTTTGAAGAAGTTTTCATTCAGCATGCTCCTAGGGATCTCTCTACTCTAAGCTCAGCTAGTTAGTCATTGCATGGTCAAAACTTTTGCTCTGTGGTGCAGTATAATTTGTGAAAATGGCACTGACTTCTTAAAATCCGTGACCCCGCTCCCCAGAGTGTATAATTTGTCGAGCAAGTACAGTTCTCTAGAAAACAGAGGTCATAGTGGGAATGCTGGCAACTCATAGCAGCTGTCAGTTATAAAAAGTCCCTGAACAAAGAAACTGCAGGAAAAAGAAAGTTTGAGATGGTGTGTACTTTTTCTTTTGTCAGGGAAGTCTCAACCTAATAAAGGTTCCTGTATTTTTAAACAGTGTTCTTTCACTTGACATTTCTGCAAGACAGCATTTTTTTAAAAAAAAAAGAAATTAGAGGGAATGTAAATCGCTAACATACATGTTTCTCTGAGGTTAATTAACTGCCATTAATTGTGAGATATTGTAGCAACGAATGACAACTTTGTGTGTAACAAGGAAAGAAAAGAGGAAGACAGAAAAATAGCTTTACACTGTTTCATGTTATTTCTCCCTCTCGTGCATTCAGTTTGCACACTTGGATCAGACAATTTCCAGTGCATCATGACAATAGGAGATGCTCACTGGAAGTTCAGTGTGTCCAACAAAAGAAGTCCTGTTACTAAAAGTGACCTCAGCAAATTAGAAGTCAAGTAGAGAGAAAATCTTAGTATCCTGGATATAGTTTTTATTCAGAAAGACCCAAATAATGCCCTCTGGGACTGATAGGGCAAAAGGCAAGGAGACCAATGGGTGCTGGTCAATTAGGGTGACTGGGGCACTCCCCCACCAGCTTCAGTTTGTTCTCACCTAGCCCTCACCTGTCTGCCGTCATACTGACAACCAGTCCAGAGGGTGGCACTGTGAGCTTCCTTCTCCTTAGGTTGCATGTTGCCCTTGTAGAACTTAGCAGGAAGGAGGACAGGAACAAAACTAGAATTTTTTTAGCTCTGCCTGTCATAGACTCTGGCTCCACCTACTGTTGGGCTCCCTGCTTTCCATCCTACCAGTCCCAATGGGCACCAGTCACCAGTGAGGAGGACTAATAAAGACCAAAGAACTCAAATATAAGTTTTCTTTTCAGATTCAGTTATTATTCACCAAATAGTTAATGATCCTATAACTTAACATAAATTGGTGGAAAAGGGAAGAGACATATTTTTTGTAGATGTAGTAACTACTGACTGACCTGGCTGAAGTACAAAAGGCATTCAGATGATATTCTAGGGATAGGATTTCAGTCACTTGTCTCCCCTTGTCAGCCATCCTACCTATCAACTTCTTGGCTTTCCTCTGCACTTGGATTTCTTTCTTTCTTTCTTTTGGCAGTTTGATCCTAAAGAAAAGTAGCACAAAACCAAATGTGACACTCACCTTTCCTCTCAGGGTTGTGCATTCAAGCATCTTTGATGAAACTCCTTATGGTGCCTCCCTTTTCATGTCCATGTTTCAGAATAACTTCAGCCGATCTGGAGTCTAAAGAGGGTTCCTTTGACCAGGAGGGCCCTGATCAACTATATGTCAGTTTTGACATTCAAAATAATTAAAAGGAAATATCATAGGCCTGTCCTAGTATTTATGCGGGGAAGGATCTTCAGAAAGGAAATGAAAACATATATAGATAATGTTATCAGCATAATACTTGCTACAAAGAGAGAGAGAAAGAAAATTTGTCATATTGAAAGCGATTCTATGTTTTTCTTCCAAATTATTAAATTAAACTCTTGTTAAAAGTCAGATCAAATAAGTGATTATTGAGAAGTAATTTGGTGCCACCTTAGTCCTGTCCACAGGACTAAGGCCTTGGGACTTAGATTTCCCCCCATAATCCTTGTTTGTCAGTAACCAAGATTATGGGACAAATACTCTCATAAAGAGGGAAGATATGGTGCAAAGATTCCTGTTCTGATTTTAGTTTTACTGCACAATCCTATACACATCTATGTAAATAGATATAGGATTGCACCTTTAGCAGTGCACACTACAATATCAATATCTATGATTACCTGTGATTACAGTTTTGATGAGCAGAGGACCTGTTCAGGTACAAATACCACTATAATGCAATTGAGCATATTGAAGCAGTGCTCAAAATAATAATAATAATAATAATAATAATAATAATAATAATAATAATTATTAGTCGCCCATCTGGCTGGTTGTCCAGCCACTCTGGGCGACGTACAAGATAAAACAATACATTAAAATGTTAACATTTAAAACCATAACAATAAAAACCTAACCCACCCCAAAAGCCTGCCTGAAGAGCCAGGTCTTCAAGGCCCGGCGGAAGCTCATCATAGAAGGGGCATGGCGGAGATCATTTGGGAGAGAGTTCCACAGGGTGGGGGCCACTATTGAAAAAGCCCTCTCTCTAGTCCTCACCAGTCTAGCTGTTTTAACCGGTGGGATCGAGAGAAGGTCTTCTGAGGCTGATCTTGTTGAGCGGCATCCCTGACGATGCTGGAGGCGCTCCTTCAGATAGACTGGGCTAAAACTGTGTAGGGTTTTAAAGGTCAAAACCAACACCTTGAATTGGGCCCGGTGAACAACCGGTAGCCAGTGCAACTCCTTCAGCACTGGAGTGATGTGATCTTGCCAGCGGCTGTCTTTAATCAGACGAGCCGCCGCATTCTGTACCAGTTGCAGCTTCCGGACCGTTTTCAAGGGTAACCCCAAGTAGAGCGCGTTACAGTAATCTAGGCGAGAGGTGACCAGGGCATGTACTACTGGTGGGAGCAGATGGTTGGGAAGGTAGGGGCGCATCCTCCGTATCAGATGGAGTTGATACAGTGCCGCCCGGCTCACAGCCGAGACTTGAGCTTCCATGGTCAGCTGGGAGTCAAGAATGACCCCCAGGCTGCAGACCTGGTCTTTCAGGGGCAATCGTACCCCATTGAGCACCAGGTCCACATCCCCCAGCCTTCCCTTGTCTCCCACAAACAGTACCTCAGTTTTGTCAGGGTTCAGCTTCAGTTTATTCCTTCCCATCCAGCCACTCACCAACTCCAGGCACTTGGACAGGGTTTCTACAGCCAACCTCGGTGCAGATTTAAATGAGAGATAGAGCTGGGAGAGAATAGGAAGCGGGATGTTTTCATGTCAAACTAGACTAAATCAGTTATGTCCCCTGAAAAGAAGTGGGAGAATTTTTGGATATATCTGACAAGAAGAAGGATGGAATCCCATCCTCTGTAGGTATATGTTTGTATATACACTCTCTCAGTTTACATTTAGGGGGAGGGGCATACAATTGCTGTGTCCCAGTTTGCCTGCAAAAAATGGTTTAGCTTCTATAACAACAACAACAATATTTTTATTGCTTTTTTGTAAAACAAAATGAGGTGCTGGTACCTATACCTTGATAAAAGTGATGGCTACCAAAAAAAAGAGGTGCCGGTACTCTGTACCAGTAAGTACCATCACAAAAAACCCCACTTCTTCTTCATCATCATCATCATAATCGTCGCCATTATTCCCAAAAGGAACCCAGGATGGCAAACAAGTGGTAGAAACAATAAAAACACCTTAAAAACAAAACATCTTCAAAAATCTTTTAAAAAATTCCAATACAGATGGAGACTGAGATAATGAAGGCCCAATGCTCATAAAAGCACAGTATCTGTGTATATGAATATTTCTTGTATGCAGTTATGATGCATTTGGAATTTTAAAGTTGTTGTGTTATTTTTATAGCTAAAAGGGGTGTCTAGTGCAAAAAATGTTGTAAAACACATGCACACACAATCAAGTGAGTGAAGGGCACAATTAAATTATGTAATACCCTGACATACAGGAGGACTGGATGAGTAAGCCAATAAAGTTTATTCTTGGAAGGATTGTCGCCTTATTTAAAAAAAGGCTCTCTGGAGCTATCTCAAAGTCTCATTGCAAAAGTCATACCATTTATATATCCAAGATCAAGACAGTCAGCATTACATCCATATGGCAGGGGAATTGTACAGTTCAGTCTATCTCTTCCCCAGTGCCAATAATTTGGTGCCCACAGCAAGATACCAGATGTGTTGTGGCTTACTAGGCTGAGTAGGGGGCTAAGAGCTTGTGAATCTTAATCCCAACTGAGCTGGTGATTCACTATGAGATATAGGACAAGCCATTTTAATGAAGTGCTTAGAGACTTCAAGGTGGATACTTCAGAGAAGTACAACTTAACAAAACAATCTGTCCTCTGCCTCAGTCTGCCTCTTTGTAAACTAGAGGGAAGAACATCTCTTAGTCTTGAATGTCTCATTGTAAAATTTAATGAAATAAAATAAATTACATTGTTTCAGTAAGAAGAACAGCCAATTAGGGTTTAAACTAAGATTATTTTAGTAGGTTTTTGAAGTGCATTAGCATTACATATGCTAGTAATCCATTGATCCTTTGTTAAATGCACTACAATTCCTCATCATGCACATGTATCAAGTGTTGACTGTCTGCTTTCATCAAAAGACTGAAACTGCTCAACCAGACAATAAGGTACAACTTGGAAGTCTATTTACTGTCAACATCTTCCTAAGCAGATGGTGCTTCCACCACTTAGTGCAAGTGGAGGCAGTTTGTCCTACCCTCCATCTGGAAGAAGGCTTGTGGGGTGTCCTCTGGATGGGAGGGGAACTAAACTTCTTATCATGCTGCCAATAGGAGCTGGTCTCTCATAAACGTTCTCAAGCAGCATCAGGCAGCAACCCACCCACCCACCTACCCCTTGGACAATGTAGTAGGAGTCGGCTGAGTAGGGTTTTATTTTGTTTTTTACATCCCTGATTGGCCCCTTGGAATGCCTTTTTTGCCTACTCTGTACTGCTCTGATCTGGGGTGTGAGGTTAATTTGGCTTAATCGGCTGCTACTTTGTCTCAACTTAGAATTTTGGGTGACCTGGGAAGACATTTGGCTTTAAGGTAAGCACCCTGACACATCTTTTGGGAAGGCCACCTGATCAGTCCTGTCACATTTCTGGCCGGCTCAAGACAATTGCTTGGCCTGATGGTTTTGGGACCTGGGAGCCTGCCTTGCTGGACAGTGGGAACAAGGTGGGGAAACAAGCTGCTCCTCAGCTCACCTTGAGGTGGGTGGCAATGACAACTTCTCCCTGTTCTAAAGATAGGGTCTGGGTTTGAGCCAAGGTGGTGTTGCCCAGTCATTGAGAGCAAGGTTTTTTAGCATTCCCTTCTTTTCTGTCAAAATTCAGCCTGCATGTGTTTAGTTCCCTGCCTTTTGTTCTGTTAATAAAATTGTGACCATTAACTCCAGCTTTAATGTCAGTGAGTCTTTCATTCCAGGGTGCCGGGGGGGGGAGAAGCTATGAAAGCCTAGGCTTTCAAGCTGCTATGTCATCAGAGTAGCTAAGCCAATGGCAATAAGAGGAACCATGAAGCTAAGAATAGCCATGCTCTTCAAGGGTCATCTTAGGCTACTTAACAGGAAAAGACTGCAGTACAGGCTGATTAATTGCTGGAGTTTGGAACTGCTTGTATATATCTTGAACCTGCTTCTTTAGGGTGTTCATCCCTAACTGAAATAGTTCTAGAAAAATCTGAAGCAACATCAAAAATATGAAAAGGATGTATGACTAAAGTGATTCTTGCATTCAGTGCCTGACTTTAAAGCTGTAAACCTCTAACTACACCTTGACCTAAATCTTGAATTGCTTTTCCTTATCTCAATATTTGCAGGATGCAATCCTGGTGCAGTCAGTGTACTACTGAGCATGGTTAATAGTTCTCTTGATTGACTCAGTGCTAACATTTGTGTATGATCACCAAGGGAAATTTCTGTGAACTCATATAGTAATGAACAGTGGATGCTTTAGCAACTTTCTGCAAGCCAATAAGTCTCCTTGCTGAAGATTTAACACTTGCACATTCATGTCTCTAACATTACCCTTTCCCTCTTCTCCATGCCACCATGACATCTCTACATCTCTTTTTTCTATAATCAGAAACGAGCTGGAACTACAGCTATCTATGCAATGCTGCATATTGGAATTTCAGATACATCCACAATTTTGTCTGTTTGTTGCAGCGTTACTTCTAGCACATTAAATGAATGCCTCATGTTGTACTGTGTACAAGTATGGGTCACATTCACACGTGCCTGTAAAATGTTTGCTTTTTCATAGTACTCTTAAAAAGAAAATGCAAACAGTGGAATGCTATAAACCATCATAAACAAGAGCATACCCTCCCATGAAAATTCACTATGATGTTTTCAGGTCTAGAGTTTAAAGGTGTATTATAGAGAGAGATTAGAGCAAAACCTAGGGCTTATCCACATGGAAGCCTAACTTTGTAATAAAGAAGCTGCTTTTACCATCGCAATGGCTTTTCAAAGTCCACACTTCTTGTTCAATGGTAGCTTCCAATCCACTGTTTTCCTTTCACATAAGTAGGCATTTCTCTGGAAAGGTTTAGTATTGCTGTTTCCTTGTGGGCCCACCCCCAGTTTTACATGTTGACTCCCTCCAGAGTATTGATATTGCTAATGGAGAAGGGGAGGGCTTTTTTGTCAGTTCCATTGTTTCTTGTCAATTACACGCCTCTCCCAGCTGAAGCCTGGAGAGGGTTGGGGTGCAATTGACATGAAACTATATGAAACCGATTACAGGGAGGAGTGAGTGAAAGGCAAAGCAGGCAGTGGCTGATGCAACATTTGCAGATGGCAGAGAGAGGGGGAGCCAGCGACGGGGCATAAGAGAGCCTGCCCACTAAAAAAACATTAAAGCATTAAAGGAGAGCAGCAAAGCTGAGACGGTGTTTCCTTTCCTTTTCACATTATAATTGGATTGGGTTGACACGAATTTAAAGGGGGAAGCTGTGTTCTAGTTTCTGCTTGCCTGCAACGTCATGTGAACCATGCGAATTACAAAGGGATGCAAGTAGCACCACACACACACTAAATCGCCGTGTGGTTGAGCCCCTAATTATTTTGCTTGATGCAGATAATGTAGACAGCTTCAGGCAAAATGCGAAGCTTGATCCTCAAGTATCTGGGAAAAGGGGAGGGAGTATCATGAAGTCACCTCTAGCTGTCAGAATTTGTGCGAGTACCCTTGTTAAGGAAATAAGATAGATACACATTCTTAGCACCTTCTGTTTATAGTTAACTTCCTTTCCTTACTTTGAGCTTGTCTACACATTATTCAAGGTCACATATCACACACATCACTGTCTTCCTTGTTGCCAGTCAAATAACAGCCATCTCACTAACTCCCACTGCCTAGCATTCAGCACAATATCCAGGATCATGGGGTCAAACACTGCAGCTGTAGCTTCTGGGGTTGAAATAATATACTGGGTTCAAAAAAATGTACAAACTCTGCCCTGCATCCTTTTATGTACATTATTTCTTTTCACAAAATATGCTGGCTCCTTCCAAGTGGAAAAGGAAGAATCTCTGAAGGAAAAAGGGGGAGAAATCCTCCATATTCATAAATTAAATCTTGCTCATTCTGCCGCCTGGTCCAGCTGCAGCAATTCTTTGCAGCATGCCATCTCAGCTGGAAATTGGAATGGTTATAACATGGGTCCAGCTGCATTACCTGATGAAGGTGGTGTAGGCATTTGTCAACTAAACAAATTAACGAAGGGCCAATCTCTACATAAGATGTGTGGCCTGTAAAACATACTACGAAATAAATGACATAGTTGCATATATTTAACTGTTTTATTATCAAACAAGTAGCAAACAACTCTTAGTGCATAGTGCACACTAAATAAATGTGCCAGTGTTAATTTTAAAGCTCACATAATTAAATGGTGATAGCAGCAGCAGCAGCAATATGAGAAGTAATAATCAGCGGTGCACTAGACAATTTGAGACTCTGGCCTTAATGGTCTAATGGGAGGCCCCCTTCTTCTGATGTTAATGTGAATTTCTTTACTTACTACACAATGCAATAAACACCACAGTTGTGATCTGGGACCTTCTGGCTGATTCTGCTGAGTGGGTGACTTCTGCCCCAAAAGTCAAACCCAGCACCATAGGCAAAAATTATGTTCTTTTGTTAAGTTGCTAATGTACAAAATACCACACCAATTCAGACATGCAGAAATAGCTTATCATGTAGAATATCCTGGACAATCAGTCCAACCCTATGCAGGATTAGAAGCGGTAACACTGAGTAGCTACCAGGTATATATTCTCTATATAAGGAGAAATTATGAGTGATAAGCTCTAATTATCACAATTCTAATTATTCACATTTTTGTGGGTTTAGTCTAATGAAGTAATTGTGTGGGTGGAACAGAACTTTTCCTTCTCCTCCTTCTCACCCAGCTCCCCAAACCCTGCTAAATATGCTGTGGAGAGTCAGGAACCCCCAGAGCATTTGGGGAATGTAGGGACACACGGGGGAACAACAGGGAAAAGAAATTCCATTGTGCGAGTCAAATCCTTGGATACAACCCTAATTTTTCCGAATGTATTACATATTTTTCAGGTACCTGTATTAAGAGAATGGATGTCAATGGTACTTAGTATATTAATATATTATCGAACCATGCACATTGTCAGTATTTATTTATTTAAAATAATTTCATTCCTACACTTCCTCCCTAAGGAAAGGTATCACAGCAGTGTACACTAAAAACAGTAAAACAATATAAACTAGCAAACAACAAAACTCACAGCAGCCAAAATATCTGGGAAAGCTCAAAGATCTAATTAAAAACAAAAGTTTTAGTTGCCTTCCTAAATGCAAGCACTGAATGATCCATACAAATCTCCTAAGAAAATAAATTCAAGTGACAGATTGTTCTATGTTCACTCAGAAATAAGTTCTGTTTGGCAAAGGTCCCCTGCAGCTTTAATTAGAAGCTTCCTCCTTCTAGATTCTCTCAATTGCTCCTGTTTAGCATAGCCATAGCATTTCTAATTAATCCCCCTTAATAAATGCCCCCTAAGTAGATTTTTCTTGTTCCCTACAAGGAGGAAAATTTAATTAGCAATTTCCTCTTGTTTTTTAAAAATCTTTTTTAAAAAAGGTGAAGCAGTAGTATTTCTCAATAAAGAAAACAAAAAATCATGGTAAGAAACCAGTAATTAACTCTCTCTCATGCAATGACAGACTAATTAAAGGTCAGGTTCAAGGGAGAGTTCTACACCACACAGAACAGGAAAAGTTAGAAATGGAAGGCACAAAGACCGCTTATATATATATATATATATATAATCATAAATCAGATCTGGAAAAAACAGGATGGAGTACAACGAAGAAAAAAATAGAATGCAATGAATCAGACATTACATCATCTGGTTTCAAATGTGAGTGAATGAAATATGGCAATTCCAGACAAAATAGACTGTTAAGTCTATTAGACACCAATACAAATCTGCACCCAGTGAATGCTCCAGCCAAATATGTATTTATTGATACATTGTATTAAAAGCCTTTATAACCTGCCCTTTATCTCAGTGGATCCCTGTGTGAGGTATCAGATACTAAACCCATAAAATTACATTGAAACAGACACAAATAATAAAAAAACCCACTAACTTAACAATAAGAGCAGCTAAAATGACATAGGTGGCCACTTGCCACAACTAATCCTACATGAAAACACGGAAAATGCCTTTGATATCATTCAGCTTCCTGAATTTGAAGGTGCCGTGGTTTAGATGTAAAGAACAAATGTGGGCAGTACTGAAGAAGCAGTGGTCTCAACCTACAGAGCCCCAAGAACAATTTGTTTGTGCATAGAAAAAAAATGAAAAGTGAACATTTCATCTGCAGAGTCCCAAATAGAATTCCACCTATCTCTGATTTGTTACTGAATTTTCCATTAATTTGCTTATTCTCTATTGTTGCGGATCAGATTTCTATGCATTGATTTTCTGTGGCTATTTTATTAAAAAATCAGCCTCTGAAATATTAATAAGAATGATAATTTTATCAATATTTTCTTTAATTTATCGATACTTCCTTTTGAAATATTGATATTTCCTTTAAAAGTATTGACATTTCCTTTAATATTAATATCAATATTTTTTGTGAGGGGAAAAAACAGATAGATAAAAGCAGCAGCTGGCAGACAAAAAATGAACTCAAATCAATACTTGTCTGTAGGTAGATGGAATGCTTTCGCATTTCATCGGCCAATGGAGCCTATCTCTAGTATTATCACAAAATGTGGAACTTCCTTTACTTCTCTCTCAATCATTCCTCTACTTCTTTTTAAACGTTTTTAACATGATAAGAGGTTATGGAGTGAGTGCGAATCCTGTACTCCTCAGAGTATTTGGATGGAAACATTTGAAAATAGTCTTGTAGGTGTAACAACCGGACAGGTAGATGTGCGCAATGTGGCTTAACACAATAAACCATTTTAGGCTGACTTGGGAGGAACTGGTCTTTACCTTTCCCCCGATTTTAAAAGTGGAAGTCATATAAGAGGAAAAGACCATGAAATAACTCCCTTACAAGGTAATATAAAGTTTAAGACTGATACCTCTGGAAGATGTTTACTGTAGGCCTGTGTGATCTGATGGCCCTTCATTTGTCTTCAGAGAGGAAAATATAAACTTGGTAACTGTGTACCATAACTGTACCTTTACTATTTAATATAGTGGGCCATCATCACTGTATGCTGTGCTTTTACAGCACTAACCTCAAGAGCTTATGAGCTAAGACTGAAGCAGTAAAGAAATAACAAAGAGGACAAAAGAAAAACAGTGGAGTCAGTGGCATACAATATGATAAAAAATAAATGCACCAATTAGTTTTTTAACAATAGCAGGGTAAGAACAGTTTCAAGAAGTTTCAGGAAGCATTTTTCATTTTAGGTGGATGAGGAATGCCTAAAAGCCAAATATGCCGGGATTGCCTCTTCCTTTCACTGTCCTGCTGCATAGTCAGATTCAGATCAGACATTAAATTCTGGGTCCCTCACTGTTTGTATCTAATCTCCCAGTTCTGGAGAAGCTCTTGGACATGAATCTGACAGGTGGCTGGCCCTGAACTAAGCCTGAAGCTTGCCAGAGAGCCCCAAGGGGTTGCTTCAGCAGTAAGCTGGTTCAGACAGAGAACCTACGCCGGAACTTGAGACTCCTGGCTCTCAGCTAGACTTTGATTCAGGAAGACATCTACATGAGCTTCCCCCTCCTCCCTTGTGAGGCTAACTGTGCACATCAATGATTGTGCTGAAGCTTGTGCCTGGCTCACCATCTCCTCTGTTCATGAGGTCCGGGGGGTGATGTGGAGGTCCAAAATATAGCCAGAAGTGGAGGTAGCTGATATGGAGACCTCTGGCCTTGCAACTTGAAAGTCAGAGTCTGAAGGCTCCTTAGGAGCAGCAGATTCTTCAGGTTTGCTGGTACCAGTAGTGGCCACTGGGGCAGCACTCTGTTGCTTTCCCAGCTAACCAACACTGCAGGTCGCTGTTGCAGCACTCTGCAATGGAGCCAATCCAACGTTCCGGCCACCATGCACCATGTTGAGCTCTCCGCACCTCACACCACCTTTTCTCACTTTCAGTCAGCAGCAGTGTTGGGAAGCCAGGAGAATAACAGAGCCTTACCTGTGTCACTCCACAGCTAGTGGCTAGTAGTGCTACGGGGCACTGGTTCTGTTGTTCTTTTTCCTTTTCTGAGGAGATCTCAGTTTATTCCCCAGCCTCCAAACTAAGGAAAAGTTTTGGATGGTGAGAATTTTGGGGAAATGCTGAGGGTGAACTAAGTGGAAAGCCCAGACTCATTGTTCCATCAAATCTCTCACACTGTCCCATCCATTTAAAATGTTAATATTTCTTATCTTTTATCTGCATCCTGTTTAAAAATAATAATGTTACTTTTGCAGGTGCCTCTAACTTGTGCAATATGGAGAAACTTTAGAGCAGGTCGCCACTTACCTAGTTGCCTCTGGTACATAAGAATTGCATCTAGGTGACCACACAGAAACTTTAGACATTGGTCTTCCCAGGACACATGATACATCATCTTTGTTGAAGCTAAGCAGGTCTGGGTCTGGTCAGTGTATGGATGGAAAACTGTCTGTAAAAAACATGCTCGCCACCTTAAATTCAACCATGAAGGAAAAGGTGGGATATAAATATATAAACTGGCTCTTTCTTTTCATAATGTGGAGGTAAGCAGACTAGAATTTTTAAAAAGTAACATGTGGATTAGTAACTCCTGTGTACTTATTTGCAAGGCCATTTTATTGTAAGCTGCCTCCCAAATGTGTTAGATTCCATATATTATTTTGAAAGGTGTTACATTCTTATAATTTTATAAATGATCTAAGGCAGATGGTTTAAAGAAATGAAATTGGATATAAATCAATAGCAGCTTGCATAGTGAGAATTTTCTGACTCTGCCCACATTTTTCCCTCAACAAGCTTCCAAATAACTAGACACATTTCATTGTTTGTTTTTTAACAATTTCCCTCCACATTGAATATATTTAAATTTATTATAGACCTTTCATTCTTAGCTGAAATACTGCTCAGTGTTTTTGTTTAATCAGATGTGTAAATGTAGCCATCAGATTAGTATATTATCTGTATTTAGTCCCAAATAAAAATAGGCTTAGTTTTGTAATGATGATGGGTTCAATCAAATGTGTTCCACTTCATGTAGTTTCTACTTATTATCAATGGGTAGCTTAAGTCATAACTAGAGCTATCTTTAAGGGAAAGGCTGACAAATATTTTCAGGTTGAAATTTATTTGTTTTATTATTTTATTGATAAAATTTATTGACAGCTTTTCATTGAAAGGTCCCAAAATGGTTTCCAGTCATAATAAAACAATAAAGACATTTAAAAAGCATCCAAGTAAAATCTGATCAATACGATAAAGGGCATTCTGAACACTAGAGCAGAGGAATTAGATCTTCCAAAGGCCTGGGAGAAAAGAGAGGTTACTAACACGGGTGAAACATATAAAACACACGTCCGGAAACCTGATGGCCTGGAGACTGCATACCTCTGGAGTCCTCACTGTTTTTTCTGGGAACAATTTACACATCATGAAGCCTGCATGGCAAACTTCCTATTGTGAATTGGAGGTAATCTTGGGGCCTTTTTGTGTGATGTTTCCTACACACCCAGTTGTGCACTGCAGTTTATATACAGGCATGTGTGAGAGCTGAGCCACAGGAGGTAGAGCCGTGATGGGTGAGAACGAGGAGTGTCAACCTGGAAGAACCGGTAAAGATTATGATTGCTGAGGCAAAGTCTTCCTATCAGAGATGGGTCATCAGATACGGCTTGAAATAAGCAAAGCTTTTTCAAAAAGAAGAAGAAGAGGAGGAGGAGGAGGAGGAGGAGGAGGAAATAGCTTGTCTGATTTCCAGTCCAAAGTCAAACAACCACATCAAAAAATGGCTTTCTGGCCACATGAAGTATTTCCACCCAGAGTCTGTAGGTGCTTGCAGGCCTCCATAATCTGTGGTGCAAATGACAACTTTAAACAGGAGGGATAGTCACTTTTCTTAACCATTCACACATCTGCCATATATGAAGCAGCAACCATCAATTGCTTCAGATGTCTTGTAAAGGCATATCTTTTTGCCCAGGCTTCCCCTGACCTATAAGATTTGGCCCTGTTTTACATGTTCGAATCTTCCAAATGTTTGTTCTAGATTTCTGTTTTACTGGTTTTAGGTTTAGGTTATTTTTTTAATGATATTGTGTTCTTATATGGTATATCACCTAGAGATTTTTAATTATTAAGCAGTTAATATTTTATTTTTATTTGTTTATTTATTTATTACATTTATATCCTGCCTTTCTTTTCATGACAGAAACCCAAGGTGGCTTACATATGTTTCCCAGGTGGTCTCCCATCCAGGCACTGACCAGACCTGACCCTGCTTAACTTCAGCAGGGAGCTGGCCTCATGTGCCTTCAGACCATAGCCTGCTATAAATACAAATATAAATAATATAAATATAAATGATATAAATATAAATAAAGCTTATAAATAAATAAATACCATGCAAAACTGTCAAAGAAACCTAGATTTCTTTGCAGACGGATATCAGAGATGCTTGCAAGTATCCCCAGTTTTCAGCAGCAAAAGGCAGCCAGCCCAGGGAGGCCTGCAGAGTCCTGGCAGGGACTCCCCTAGACTGCATGGGTCTTGCTTTGCAACTATAGATCCTGGATGCCTGTAAACATCCAGAAGCTCTGCCTGAAGGAAGCCCATGAAGTCAAGGAGAGTAAAGAGTCCACAGCCTTAAAACCCCACTCTGCAGAGGACCACCTTGCCCCAATGGAATTTCCCCACAACCCCTACCAGGGATTTTCCTGAGTGCAGACTGCTTCTCTCCTATCTCATTTAATGGAGTGACATCACATGTAACATATGGGGCACCACAAGGCTGTCAGTATTTTGTAGGTGGGATTCAAGAGCATACCAAGAAATTTAGGTTTGCACAATTAAAGTGTCCTGTTGCCCTGGCACAACAAATCCACTTACAAAAAGTAATTGACTTTTTGTGGCTAGGAAAGTGATAAGGAAGTGAATTGAAAAGCATGAAATGAACAAATTATTAACAGGAAGTTTTATGAACACTGCACAAGAAGATCAGGATGAATGTAGGATGAATGCTCATTGTTGCATAACCTCCCCACAAACAAATCAGAAGAAATACTCAAGAATGCCCAGAAATAACCTAATCTCTGCATAAGCTTTGTGCAAACAATTGCGAGTGAAGGGGCGAAATAAGACAAGGACACATCAGCTTGGGTTGAACAAGGGTCACTTTATTAAACTATACAAAAACACCTTTTAAAGTGACCTGCAGAGGGAAACCTAGGTGCGGAACTATCTATAAGCAAGCATCTTGCCATACAGCTCACGGGCGACCAGCCCCTGCTTGGGACAAGGGCAAGCCCCATCTGCTTACCCCTTCCGCCAGCCACACCCAGTAGGTGAGTAGGGGCGCCTTCCCAGGTCACCACCCCCCAGGGCCGCACAACCCTCGGGTGGATGAGTTAAGTTGGCCCCAAAAGCAGCCCATATCCTGCCCTCAAGCCGCAAAGCTCTGACAGACAGGCCTCTGGAACCGCCAATCACCTCCAAATGTACCTAAGGGGACCACCAAGCTGTCCTTACCTATTTCCCTTTCTGCACCTTCCCACACCAGTGCCCCAATTATAAACTGCCCTCCTAGGGCAATTAAACTTCGACCATAACAAAATAGCCAAATTAGCCAAATTCACCTATTAATCACAACGCCCCCTAACCCGATTCCATCCCACTCTCACAGTGTGGAGTAGGCAAAAAACCTGCCCGCCAAACAAGGGTGGGCAGGGTAAAAATTCCTACTTGGTCCCGAAGCGACCATTGAAAACACTATAAGAGAGGGAAGGCAGGGTGGGAGTCACCCACTGAAAGAGGAGGTAGGAGGTGCAGCCTGGCCTTAAATAGGCCCATGGCTCCTCCCCTCCCTGCCGCACGTCACACACACATAACGCTGCGACACACGACGTTGTCCTTAACGAAGAGGGCCGCGGCAGCATCGCTCCCTCCTTGCAACTATGCCCCGCTTATCCATGCTGCGCAGGTAAGTGGGGCTTCATATCTGGAAGAATGCTCAATAAATAGGTCATCTGGAGGAGTCCTTTCAGAGAATGCATTTCAAGTGTGCATTGTTGTGATGGACATCTTCTGTTTGGAAGCACTGAAACACTCATGGGTGCTGAAAAAGGGAAGTTGGGCCTTTCCAAATCTTTAAAGAGTCGTGATTTAAAATAGAAGGACATAATGGGAAAATGACAGTAAGGTATGAGGTCAAAGACTGAACAAGAAGGATAGAACACATTGATCACGGAGAAAGCCAGAATGCTGATGTTCAGATCCAGAGCAAGGTGATATCTTGCACAAATTATGTTCATTTCTGTGTTGTCTTAGAGCCTGAGGATGGCCAGAAGCAATCTAGCAAAGTAGACTGTGGTCTGGGAGGGGATGCTAAATTATTATTATCTTTATTTATACCCCACCCTTTTTCCAAACTGGAACTCACAGCGGCTTCCAGATAAAAATAAGTACATATCATTAAGAACTTATAAAAATATAAAACATATAAACATATAAAATCAGCATTAAAACAGGATTAAACTATTAATTAGATATACACTTAAAATACTGCAACCCAGTTTAGGAGTGTACAAGTAAAACAATAACATACAGCATCCTCTTCAGTCACTACCCTTAAAGCCTTCAGTTCCAAAGGCCTGCCGGAAGAAAAAAGTCTTTAGCTGTCAGCGGAAGGACTGCACGGAGGAGGCCATTCTTGCCTCCTTAGGGAGGGAGTTCCAGAGGGGCAGCCACCAAAAAGGCCCTATCTCGTGTCCCCACCAGTCGCACTTGTGAAGGTGTTGGGATCGTGAGAAGGGTCTCTCCTGAAGATCTCAGGGCCCGGGCAGGTTCATATAAGGAGATATGGTCTGACAAATAGCCTGGACCTAAGCCGTATAGGGCTTTATAGGTCATCACCAGCTCTTTGAATTGTGTCCGGAAACAGACTGGCAGCCGGTGGAGCTGGCTAAAGGTCTTGTGCAGATGGCCCTGTGGCCTAGACTAGACAGATGTTTGCAGGTTATGCATCAAAGTACATGCCTAAAAACCACAGTGTTCTAAGTTAAATTAGTGCCATGACTTGATGTTCTGGTAAAACCACTGCTGCATAAAATGAACAAAAATAGAAACATTTTCTGCAGAAATAGTGTGATTCTGGTAACAATATCACACAGTTTAGCAGAAAACCTAGGACACTGAAGAGATATTGACATTTTCTTTTACATTTAGGAGTGAATGTTTCAGAATCCACTCAAGGCATGTAGGCAATAGCCTGCATGTCCATTCATCATGGTACAACTGCTCTGTATTGCAGGCTTCAAAATTATGGTGGTCACTATTGGAAGGCTTATTTATAGATCCTCAAACTTAAAATGGTTCATAGGACTTAGCTGTTGGAGGAAAGGGAGCTGACAAACTGGTGTAAGGGAAATAAAACTAGTCTATCACTATAATTTTTGACAAAGTGCATCTCAAAAGGTGTATTTATTTATTTATTAAAGGTTTTATAAACTACACTTTTCATAGAATTACATCAACGCAGCTTACAACATACAGAGACCAAATAAAATTTTAAAACCAATAAGGACATCATTAAAAAAAATAATAAAAGCATCAATAAATACTGCATTGGTTTGTGAAAAAAATCATGTTAAAATACATGTCTAAATCCAGCAATAATGTTTAAACCAAAAATGTTTTTAAAATGATTTAACTGAAGTACCAATTCAAACATGATTTAAAAGCAGCACAAATTTAAAAATGCACTAGGATCCAGAGGGAGGAAAAATTTCCTGCTGAAATAAAATTGTTTTCAAAGTTCACTTATATGCATGCAACAAGGGAGCCAGACTTATCTCCTGGGAATAGGCTTGGCACCAGTGGGTGGCCACATTAGGAACTGGCTGTGGGCCCCTGCTACTGAGAGGGGCCCCTGTTGCTGGGGCTGGGCACTTGTAGTTCCCACTCTGCAATCCACACTATCATTGGGTCATGGAGCGTGCACCCCGTGACCTGATGCTAGTGCAGATTGCAAAGCGACAGCAACCATCCCAGGCAACATCCCCACTGCAGTTGGTGCAGGCTGGCCACACAACTTCCTGCAGCACCATGTCAGTGTACTGTGTGTGCATGCTTTCCATCATCCAAGATGGTGATGGGGGTGTCAGCATGCCCCCCTCCATCTTAAGTGATGGCACACGTTCATGCACTGTACTAATCCACTGACACCTTTGAGGGTCCCTGCAGTCTGGTGCCAGCCCTAAAGTCTGGATACGACTACAAGGCCTCTATCCTTAATTCCTGCTCGCTGGATATATAGATGGGCTGCAAGCATAGAACAAAGTTCCCAGGCAAGGTTTATATGAGGAGAGGCAATTCCTAAGATACTCTGCTCCCAGGCCATTTATGGCTTTACAAGTCAGCCAATACCTTGTATCAAGCCTAGAAATATACTAGCAACCAGAGAAGTTGACAAGGGATTGGTATAATATGTGCTGATTGGCTGACAGAACCTTTGGAGCCACATTCTGGACAATTTGAAGTTTTCAGACTGTCTTTAAGAGCATTCCCACATAAAGGACATTGCCCCACTCTGCCTCATAATTGGAGCTGTGGGAGGCTAAGAACAGTCCTTCAAACCATGCAAGCATACACAATCATAAAACAACAATTTAAAAACAATAAAACAAAATAATAAAACAATTGAAATTACAACATATTCAGCATACAATATACTCTCTCAGCAGCAGTGTGCAATTACCCACCAAATGCTTAGTGAAATTAAAAAAAATTAAGGTGGTGCCTAAATGCCACCAATGTGGGGGCAATCTAACCTCAGGCTATGCTGGTTCACCCAGGGCTCAGCCAGCAGAATTTGTGCCAGTGTAAGTCCCAGAAAAGGATCATTTGGGGGTGGGGGCAGGTATGGGATGGGGCAAGAAGAGACTTACACCTATTCCAAACCACTCTCAGCTCAGTCACATGACCTGGCAGAATGTCTGCCAGCAAAAAGAAGCCATGTAAGGCTTTAAAAGTCAAAAACAGCATTTTGAATTGGGTTCTGAAGTGCATTGGCAGCCAGTGCAGCCATACCTGATTTGGCAGAGCTTGGAAGATTACTTTTAAAAAGTAATAAATTACAGTACAATTACATGACCCCCAAAAGTAGTAATTACGTTACAATTACAATTGCTCTGAAAGTAACTGATTGCTTTACTTTTCCTCCAAAGTAATCACTACAGTTACATTTCAGTTACTTTAAAAAAAACACCTACAAGGTGCTGGTCTTGGCTGCTGCATATCTAAGTAGCCTAAAACAACATTAAAAATAAACTAACACGAGGTAGTAGAATAATTATTTTTATTCATAAGATAGCAGTGGTGGTCTCTCCACTGGTAGGAGTGGTGGGGAGGGAGGCTGAGGCCACTACTCAGATCTTTGCACACCAAACCAAGTGCAACCCCCCACCTACCCACTCAGCCAGCCAGCATAATTTCTCTCACTTAACCACCTCCCAGGCCCTGCCCTGCCACCAACTAAGGGACACTCACTCAAGCATTTTCCCCTGGGATGCAAAAAAGTTAAAATACTACAAATGCAGCACAGTAGCCAGAGAGGGTGGTGGAGGCCACTTTGTGTGCCAAGTGCAAACACAGTATTCTCTCTCTCTCTCTCTCTCTCTCTCTCTCTCTCTCTCTCACACACACACACACAC
Organism: Rhineura floridana; assembly: GCF_030035675.1. Taxonomy (NCBI): domain Eukaryota; kingdom Metazoa; phylum Chordata; class Lepidosauria; order Squamata; family Rhineuridae; genus Rhineura; species Rhineura floridana. Next base: position 67,109,514 of record NC_084481.1, read on the forward strand.
ACACACACACACACACACACACACACACACACACACACACACATCATCTTTCACCTCCACAGTTCTTTATCCCTCCTTCTCCTTTATCCATGTTCTTGACCTCCAGATCCTTTTCCCCTCCACTCCATTCTTCACCACCACTATCCATTTTTTAAAATAATTGTTTTCTCCACTCCACCCCGTCTCACTCTCCGCCTCCTCCCTCGTCGCCTCCTGCCCATCCACAGAGCATGAGGAAAGAGCGACACTGCACAGAAGCCCAGTTTGAGGCACATGATATTCATCCACAAATCAGAGGAGCCGAAGACTTCCCCTGCTCCCCCCCAAGTAATGCCCAAAAGTAATTCTGGAAATGTTACAATTACTCCACAAACGTAGTAAAATTACTCCTAGTTCTATTACAATCAAAATGTAAAGGAATTACCCACTCGTTACTCAAAAAAGTAATGAATTACAAGTAATTCGTTACTTGTAACAAGGTACTTCCAAGCTCTGTGATTTGGTATGATACGTTTAGACTGTTTTGTGCACATTAATGATTTTGCACTAACTGCTACTGAATTCTGCACTAACTGGAGCTTCCAAACTGTCTTCAAAGACAGCTCCACATATAACAGATTGCCTTAACTCATGTGGCAGGTCACACTCTGGACCTGATTTTTGTTACGGGACATGATGATAGTGATCTGTGTATAGGGAGCCTTACATCAGCTCCTTTGTCATGGACAGATCACTGCTTGTTGAGGTTTAGACTCACAACAACTTTCCCCCTCTGCAAGGGTGGGGGACCTATTAAGATGGTCCGCCCCCAGAGGCTGCTGGATCCTGATGGTTTTCAAAAAGCTCTGGGGAGTTTTCCGACTGATAAGGCTGGCGCTCATGTCGACACCCTGGTCGATCTGTGGAATGCGGAAATGACCTGGGCAGCTGACATGATCGCTCCTGTGCGCCCTCTCCATTGTAGAGCTCATACAGCTCCATGGTATACTCCGGAGCTGAGGGCGATGAAACAATATAGGAGACGGCTTGAGTGCAGATGGAGATGGACTCCTGACGAATGCAACTTTGCACTGGTGAGTGCTTATAATAAGACGTATTTTGGGGCGGGGCGGGCAGCAAAGAAACAACATATCACTGCTTCTATTCAATCCTCTATCTCCCGTCCGGCGAAGCTGTTTCAAACTGTCAGAGGGCTCTTACATTCTGGCCCTAAGGACATGATGGAATCTTCTAAAGCTCGATGTGACGAATTTGCCAAGCACTTCCAGAATAAAATCTCTTGCATTCGTCAGGACTTAGACTCCAATGTTATAGCAGTGGAATCAAATGAGGTCTCCGGAGCACAGTCTGGTCATATTTTGTTGGATGAGTTTCAATTGGTGCAGCTTGAGGATGTGGACAAGGTGCTTGGACAGGTGCGTGCAACCACTTCTGTGTTAGATCCTTGCCCCTCTTGGCTAATAAAAGCTAGCAGGGATGGCACTGCCGGCTGGGCCAGGGAAGTGATTAATGCCTCACTATGTGAGGGAGTGGTCCCGCACGGCCTTAAGGCGGCGGTGGTGAGACCGCTTTTGAAGAAATCTTCCCTGGACCCAGATAATTTGAATAACTATAGGCCGGTAGCAAATGTGCCATTCCTGGGCAAGGTTCTGGAGAGGGTGGTTGCATCCCAGCTCCAGGCACTCTTGGATGAGACCGATTATCTGGATCCATTTCAATCGGGTTTCAGGCCCGGTTTTGGTACAGAGACAGCCTTGGTCGCCCTGTATGATGACCTTTGTCGGGAGAAAGACAGAGGGAGTGTAACTCTGTTGATTCTCCTTGATCTCTCAGTGGCTTTTGATACCATCGACCATGGTATCCTTCTGGGGAGGCTTGCGGATTTGGGAGTTGGAGGTACTGCCTGGCAGTGGTTCCGCTTCTATCTGGCAGGTCGTCTCCAGAAAGTAGTGCTTGGGGAGCATTACTCGACACCCTGGGTGCTCCAATATGGAGTCCTGCAGGGATCAGTTCTATCCCCCATTCTCTTTAACATCTATATGAAGCCACTGGGTGCTGTCATCAGGAGTTTTGGAGTGCATTCTCATCAGTACGCTGATGATACACAGCTCTACTTCTCCTTTTCATCTTCTTCAGGTGAGGCTGTCAAGGTCCTAAACCGATGCTTGGCCGCGATAATGGACTGGATGAGAGCGAACAAATTGAAGCTCAATCCAGACAAGACTGAGATGCTGTTAGTAAATGGATCCCCTGACCAGTTGGATGTTCAACCTGTTCTGGATGAGGTTACACTCCCCCTGAAGGAGCAGGTGCGCAGCTTGGGAGTCCTTCTGGACCCATCCTTGTCACTTGAGGCGCAGGTGGCCTCGGTGGCACGGAGTGCTTTTTACCAACTTAGGCTGGTAGCCCAGCTACGCCCGTATCTGGACAGGGAACATCTTGCTTCAGTTGTCCATGCTCTGGTAACCTCAAGATTGGACTACTGCAATGCACTATACGTGGGGCTGCCCTTGAAGACGGTTCGGAAACTGCAGCTTGTGCAGAATGCAGCGGCCAGATTAATAACCGGGACCAAGCAGTCGGAACATGTGACACCGATTCTGGCCCGCTTGCACTGGCTGCCCATATGTTTCCAGGCCCGATTCAAGGTGCTGGTTTTAACCTATAAAGCCTTACACAGCACGGGCCCACAATACCTGATGGAACGTCTCTCCCGATACGAACCTACCCGTACACTGCGCTCAACATCGAAGGCCCTCCTCCAGGTGCCTACTCAGAAAGACGCCCGGAAGGCGACTACAAGAAAGAGGGCCTTCTCGGTAGCGGCCCCCGAATTATGGAACACCCTTCCTGATGAGGTACGCCTGGCGCCTACTTTACTATCTTTTCGGCGCCAGGTGAAAACCTTCCTCTTTGCCCAGGCATTTTAATATTTTTAGTATTTTAGTATTTGTATTTAATGTTTGTAAAGATAGTTTATATGTTTCATCTTTTTTTTTCTCTAATTACTTTTGATTTGTATTTAATATGGGTTTATTATGTTATCTCACTTTTGTTGTATGTTAAATTGTTGATTTGATGATCAGGTGGTTTTTAAATTGAATGTAAATTTATATTTTTTATCCAATGTACACCGCCCAGAGAGCCTTGCTATGGGCGGTATAAAAATTGAATTAAATAAATAAATAAATAAATTAAATTAATTTGCCTTAACCTGTCCTGGTGCTACTGAGTGGCCAGGTGTGGCACTGCCTGGGGGCCCAGGAGCACACAGGGGCCTGTCACCTGCCTGAGCCTAACCCTGCCATGACTTCTGTTTCTTCTCCTTTCTCTGTTGCCTCCTTATTTCCCCTGAGAGCCAGCTCAACCTCTCCCTCTTCTGTACCCTGATGCCCAGCCTCCCCTGCATTTGTTTGCTCACTTGCCCACTCAGCCAGGTTGACAAAACTCATGACAGTGTAGGGTTGCTAGGTTCCTGGCCTGAGACTGATCCTGTATCTTTAGGAGAAGAGAAAGTCAGCCAAGTGCAGGTGTTCTTGCAACACTATAATGAGAAAAACCACAAGGTGGAATTCTCCCTTCCCCCTGCACAACTTTTAAAGTTACAGAAGACCTCTTACAGTGTTGCAAGAACACCTGCACTTGGCTGACTTTATCTTCTCCTAAAGATACAGGAACAGTCTCAGGACAGGAACCTGGGAACCCTATGACAGTGCCATTCCATAGATGGCCCAGTTCCTTGAGGGAGGGGCTCCGTGACTAGCTTGGCAGCAACCGTCCTCAGCGTCATCCTTGCTGCCAGGGCATGGCATGGCAGTTTCTGTTTCTCCCCTCCTTCCCAATACCCCAGATCCGCAGCGATTTGTGTACACACTTGTATTCTACCACCTCCTTCCATTTGTCCTCAGGGGAAAGGCTTTTTTTTCCTTCTGTTTTTGGCCCATGTAGTAGAAAACCTTTTCTTTTTTCTTTGCCCTCTGCTCTTCTCCCATATACATAATTTTATGTGCACTCCCCTTAATGTAAAGTCCAGCTTGTTTGTTCTCCCTTTACCCAGCCACCCCCCAGGTTAAGAGTGTGGATTTGGTGTCAGTTGCTGCAGCTGTACAGCCTGAGCAGGTTTACTCAGGGAGTAATGCTTCTTGGGAGTAAAGCTTTGTGATGGGGCTTTCCTTTTTCCTATTTTTAAAACTCCCAGTTTAAAGCACATGTGTAAGGGTTGAATGGCTGTCCCTTACAGTCCAATTCTCTGAGCAGGTTCACTGGGAAGTGAATTTCACCAATATTCAGTTATGATGCTTACTCCCAAATGTACCCTGGTAGAGTCGTGGCTACTCCACAGCCTAATCCTTCATAGTTTTTCTTTGGGAGTAAGACTCCTGGTTCAAACATGGGGCTTTACTAGTAGCTAAATGTGTGCTTAGGATTGCATGGGTTTACTCAAGCATAGTCTCACTGACAGCATAGGCTTATTGCAGCTTTTCAACTAGAGCCTTTGTTTATTCAGAAGTAAGAGTGCAATCCAATTTCCATTTACCTGAGAGTAGGCATCTTTGAATTCTGTAGGACTTACTTCTGAGTAGATGCACTTAGTAATGCTTGCTTGCACACTGACTAGCCTGTCTGTCTGCTCACTCACTCAGTAGGGCTACAATCCAATATACACTTTCCTGGGAGTAAGTCGCACTGAATCCAATGGAACTTACTTCTGAGTATATATGTATTGGATTGCAGCCTAGGTCACTTACCTTCCCACAGTCTGCCCACAATGCTTGCTTAGAAGGAACAGCCATTCAATTAAATTGGACTCCAAATTATAGAATCATAGAATAGTAGAGTTGGAAGGGGCCTATCAGGCCATCAAGTCCAACCTCCTGCTCAATGCAACAATTAAGTGTGTTTAGGACAGCAGCAAACTGCTGCCTATGTTAAGTTCTGATGGTATTGGAACTTTTTCAAATTTATTTTCTGTACATTATATTAGGCAAGTTGACACAAGGAGAGAGCAGATAGACAGGTGGTTGTGAGAGAGGAAAAGAAAGGCTTCCATACAAGGTGATTAAAAAAAAGAAAACAATGCAGGAAAGGGAGAGGAGAGTCCATTCCCCAGTTAAGGAGAATCTTAGTTAACCTTAAATTAATAAGTGGATCCTATGTCTACTCAGAAGTAAGGTCAATTTGTTTTCATGTTAGTGTGCACAGAACTGCAACTTTAGAATTGTAAAATGGAAAGATTTTGTAAACTGAAAGAAAAAATATTTCTTGTTTTGAAACTACAACTATAAGTTACTTCAGCGTAGGAAAATCTGGGGAGTTTCTTCAAACTTCATCCAGCGCAGAGCAACTGTTCTGAGGGTGATGAATCTTCCCAGATTGCCTGTTCATTTTTATTTCAGGCAAGTTGACATTAGGAGGGGGCAAGATCCATAGAGAGGTGTATAAAATGACAGAGAAGATGACACACAGTGGAAGAAAGTGAGCAAAATGAAAAGAAGGTGAGAAGGAGTAAAAAAAAGGCAATACCAGCAGCTGAAAGGAAGTAGAAGGTGAGGGAGAAAAGAAAGGATACAAATATTTGAGGATATGGAAGAAGGCATGAGCAGAGGGGAAAAGATAAGTGGTGGGGCCAAGAGAGAGGAAGAATATGGTTTGAGGAGCAAAGGAAGGAGACAAGGGGCCCACTGGTATCTGTGCCCAAGTCAGTCCTGTTTAGGGTTGCCAGGTTCAATCCCTTAGACTGATCCTGTATCTTTAGGGGAAAATAAAGTCAGCCAAGTGCAGGTGTTCTTGCAATCCTGTAATGGGAAAAACCACAAGGTGGAATTCTCCCTCCCTCCCCCCTGCACAACTTTTAAAGATACAAAAGACCTCTTGGAGGCCAGGCTGGGCAACTAAGAGGTCTTCTGTTTCTTTAAAAGTTGTGCAGGGAGAATTCTACCTTGTGGTTTTTCCCATTACAGGGCTGCAAGAACACCTGCACTTGGCTGACTTTCTCTTCTCCTAAAGATACAGGATCAGTCTCAGGGATTGAACCTGGCACCCCTAGTCCTGTTAGAGGTTGCCAACATGTAAGACATTTGAAACTAACCTATCCCTATGCAGATAAAATTCACTAATAGGCAAAAAAAATAACCCTTCTGGTTTAAGAACATACCTATAGCCAACAGATATTTCTATCAAAATTAAAAAGAGGGGACATTGGGCAGCTATAGCAAAAGCACTAGGGAAGCAGGAGACCTGATCTCCTCTCTGGGATATTGCACTGCCCTACAAATTACAAGACCCTCCATGGCGCAGAGTGGTAAGCAGCGGTAACCGACGCTCTGCTCATGGCCAGAGTTTGATTCCAACAGAAGGAGGAAGTTGAATCTCCGGTAAAAGGGGTTGAGGTCCACTCAGCCTTCCATCCATCCGTGGTTGGTAAAACGAGTACCCGGCATATGCTGGGGGGTAAAGAAAGGCCGGGGAAGGAACTGGCAATCCCACTCCATATATATACGGTCGCAAGACATCACCCTAAGAGTCAGAAACAACTCGCACTATAAGTGCGGGGACACCTTTACCTTTACAAATGTGTAAAAATGCAAAAACAATTTGGGTTGGTCTTGAAAAGTCCAATCCTCTTCCTCTGTAGCTTGGAAGAATTTGGTAATGTGCATTTGGTAACATGTAGGGGAAGGGGGGCAGGGGGCAGGAGGGAAGGGCAGATTTGATCATTTGCATGCTTATTGAGTTCAATGGGATTAACTCTTGTGCGATCATGCTTAAGATAGATGAAACTGACCTGAGGGAGGGGGAGGAGGAGGAGGAATAAGGGGGAGGGGAGATGGGGTAGGTGGGCAGAAGGAAAACCTTTCTTTTCCAAAAAGAAAACATTGTTAACAGTATCATTACTTACAAGAGTTTCCCCCAGCTTTTTATTCTACAGCAGACACATGTAGTCTCCCACCTAAATTTAAACTAAAGCTGTCCCTGGCCACATCCACACCAGACATTTATTCTACTTTAAACTGTCATGGCCCAGTTGCCAGGCCCAGCCTCCAAGAGGTCTTCTGTAACTTTAAAAGTTGTGCAGGTAGAAGGGAGAATTCCACCTTGTGGTTTTTCCCATTACAGTGTTGCAAGAACACCTGCACTTGGCTGACTTTCTCTTCTCCTAAAGATACAGGATCAGTCTCAGGCCCTGAACCTGGCAACCCTAGTGCTGAGAGTTGCTAGGAGGCACCCTATTCTCCTCACAGACCTACAATCCCCAGAATTATCTGGAAAGAGGGGCTGGCTGTCAGACCACTCTGGCCACTGGAGCTCTGTTAGGGGAATAGGAGTCTCCTATCTACTCTCAGGACCCTTCACAACCTACACTTCCCAGGATTCTTTGGAGGAAACCATGACTGTTTAAAGTGGAATAAATATCTGACATGGGTGTGGCCCCCTGATTAGCCAAACAAGACAGCAGTTAGTCTAGCTTTTAGAACACTGACAGTTGGTTCTTTCTCAGCATGTCTGTACTATCATGGACTCCAATGTTAATTTTCTTAAATTAATTAAAAATCAGCCACACATTTTTTAAACTTTTAAACTACAGAATATTAAGTTCAGAGTATTCTATGAACATGGGTGATTTTTAATTAATTTCAACAGATTATGAGACCACTGACAATGGTCCAACAGGGGTCTGTATTATTTTATTCTTTTTTTAAACTTTGAATTCTGGATTCTTGCTGAGTGTTTTGTGTATTGCCATGAAAACTTAGAAGGTTGTTAAGCAAGCATTTCTGAGTTCAGGACTATAGATTTTGAAATGAGCTTATGGGAAGCAGCAGAATGGCATGGGGGGTATTTTCAATTTAACATGGCAGAATGCAAAAAAATCCATGTTGGCCATTGTATACTCTTGTGGCTGTATAATTGCATTACGAAAGCCGCTTGTGTCTGGAATGACAGTATTTATTATTATTATTTTACTAATGATATTAGTCGCTTTTTCCCAAAATGAAACTCAAAGCGACTTACAAAAACCCCCTCAAAAACATATACAGAATAAAGATAACAGCACAAAAGCATAAGAAGCAAAACTCAATACAATAAATAGAACAATACGATAAAAATCGCAACAGTAGTGAAGTAGTGAGTTCAGGAGTACCCCCAAGCTGCATACCAAGGTTCCACACCTTCACGGTGTCAAATAAGGAACTACTCACCTCCAGTGGCTCTGTCTTAACTGGATTGAACTTCAGTTGATTGGCTGTCATATGGTCCATTGCCATGGTGAGACACCATCTCAGCTGTGGAATTTGTGAAAATATATCTAATTTTTTTCAAAGGACATTGCCTGAGAATATAACACTATATTAATTTCCTTGTAATGTGAGGTTTATCAGACCTAGTTAATGGGAAATGTAGATTAGTATAGGGCCCTCTGCTGCTTCTAGATAGCAGAATAATCTTGGAAGCGCTGCCCAACTGTGAGATGCTCAGAATTAAAAGTCACCGAGAGCTAATCAGGTGTTCACTATTAAGGGTGCTAAACAGCTGATTAGTAGTGACAACATTAAACAAGTGATTAGGCCCAAAATTGTTACTTAATTGGCTGTCTATGCTGTCCAGGTTTTTTTTTAATCCATCAACAGAGCTGATTAACAGTAAATATCAGCTGAGCTAAGAACTGGGCTATGAGGCAGTTTGAATTTATGTTATATATGTATGTTACAATGAATTTTGACATTGATGCGAATGCTAAGAATCCAAGATGAATCAGATATATATTCCCTACAAACTTTTCAGATGTATACCAGTTAATATTGACTACATTTACTTCCATTCCAGTATGGAATGAAGGATTTGGGATGCTGTGGCATTGTTTTCTGTGTTCTAATGCATGGGTGTGCACTGGGAGCAGTTCCTCACCCTTGGGATTACACTGACTCTGTGGGGGGGGCAGCAAGTGGGTGCCAACATCAGCAATTGGTGGATGCTGGGGGGATGTCTGCCATTTTTACACCATTTTTGGATTTCCTGGATTGTCTGTTTTCTCTTCCATTCTGGGCTGAGGACATATATAGGATATGGTGGCTGTTCTGCCAGTACAGCAACAGTGTCTCTTCTCCTTCTCCCCCACCCCAAGCCATAACTGGAGGGTAGGATTGCTTTGTAAACTTACTCAAGATTCCTTTTAGTAAGATTCCCATTAAAAAGATTTAAATTTCAGCATGTCATCAGAATACTAGCAACATTTTTACATTTAATAAAAATAGGCCAGGCAGTATATTCTATTTGTTCCTGTCTACGTTTAATTTTAAATTACATGTCTGCTTAGTGCAATTTCTCTTATTTTGCTCAAAATATAGTCCTTTCAGGGATCTTTGCATTTAAAAATATCCATTGACTGAAATAAGGAAAATGTGTGTGTTTTTAGCAATTTTTGTGGATGGTAAGGATGAGCCCTAAAACTTGCAGGCTACACATATAAATACTTCCACTTCCTATTCTGTTTTCCCCACCAAAGAGTTAATTGACAGGTTTCCATCTTTTAATCTTTTCAACTCCCCCCCCCAAAAAACATGCAGACATACAATCTTAAGTAACTTCAGAGTAGATTCTCAGCGACCTCACACTATAAGTAAGATCCAGATGGGCCTGCATTCACATGTAAACTGTTTCTTCTTAGACATTTGGAGAATGTGACTGAATTTTCTTCTGGCAGTAGCGTAGCCTCTCACACCTTGCATAGGCTAAGCCTCTGGGAGACTCTGACCTTTGGGGAGGTTTTCACCACAAGAATTGAAAAAACATGAAATACACATACCACTTTAGATCCAGGCCAACATATGCTAGAGAGAGGGATGGATGAATCTGCCAATTTTGGCTTCCCTAGTTTCTAATTTTTCCAGTCATCACTACACTACACTTCTGCATCACTGCGCTCATTTCTACAAATAACTGGCCGTTACCAACATTTCCTGCACGAACAGCGTCTCTGCATTTGTCGAACTGGAAAAGTGGAAGACCTTCCTCACTATCTTTTTGAATGCCCGATATATATGCATCCCAGAACTAAGTTTCTTGATATATTAATTAATCACTCAGGTCCCGGCATGGACGATCAGTTTATTGCTTTTCTCTTAGCAGATAATGATTATTGGATCTCATACCAGGTGGCACACTATGCCATCGCGGCACATAATCTGAGGGCTAAATTTCTAAACACACATCCACTTAAGTAGCATAGGTACTTTAAAAGTGATTAAAAGGCATTTGAATGCTACCCCAGTGTTCCGCAGTTATAGGGGTCCGCCACTCTTACACAGGAATGGATTTTATATTAAAATTTTACTGCTAAAATTTCTGCAACAAGTATAAATTTTATATTTTTATCTGTGAACCATAATAGATGTTCCTTAGTATTTTAACATTTGATTTTGTATGTATGTATGTTGCGATGGCCTAAGGCTGGCAATAAAGATGATGTTGAGATGAGACACATTTTTGTGAGCAGTGTTGGTAGTATAATTCCTCACTGTATGTTATTGCCATAAATATATGCATTTTTATGCACACTTTCCCCTGATATGCACATTATTCTACATATTTCTTCATTGGAGAACTGCATTGCAAAATTCAAAGAAGCATGAATTTTGAAGGAAAGTTGCATTTCTATTCACATGTTTTCAGAAGTGTGAATTAGGTAGATTCATGTTATAATGCAAATTGAATCAAATTTCTCCCCCATCCTTAGCTAGGAGTAAACGAAAGAACAGATGGTTGAAAATCTCACCTTATGACTGAAAATGGAAGCCACAAAGTTTCAAACTAGATATTGCATATACCCTACTTAAAATTATACAGCTGCACAAATCTGACTTTCAGAGGATTATTTCAGAATGCCTTAACAGATTCAGTAAGCCATCATCCTGAATGTGATGCCTGTCAATCAGATGCTTTCCTTGTGTCAGTCAGCTGTGTAAAGCATCTTTAAAACAATGGAAGGGAGGAGAAGTAATGTTAAAATATGATTGCTTTCTGACTGCTTTCTAATGTTTTGTCTTGCATAAGATTAAAAAAGGTGGATAACAATGGTAAGTTCAACAGCAAAAATAAACCAACAAACAGCAACAACAAAAACTAGGCCAGCAAAACCTATGATCTTCCTTTTTCATACAGATCAATATGCCTTGAACTCACATTCCATATATAAATAGATTCGATGGTCCAGATGCCCTTTGTACTGAACAGATGGACATTCAGGTGAAGCATGCAAGCAGCAAACCTTAAGAGTTCTAAATAGGCCAACAGGCTCTGGGCTTTTATCAATAATTGCACCCTTAGGACATGGCAAGGGGAAAAACACCTCCACATTTCCTTCAACAAGTATGGTGAACATAAATTGCTATGGAGAGCACTGAAGTGCCAGAGGACAAACTATGACACATTCACAGCTTCCTTTGTATGAGACCTGCAGCAGTTCCTTTTATAAGTCAGATCCAATCAATAATATTAGCAATAAAAAGTACAGTAAATATATGCCACACTCTACCAGTTTGATTAAGTCTCATAAGTGAGCATATGTGGGGACGAATGGCATATGATGCCGTGTTCCAGCACATTATCTCATATATCATATTCTAACACGAAGCGATTAAATCTAATATATCACATGAAAAAAGAAAGAAAAAAGAAATGAAACTGAATATGAAGTACTGTGAATTATTGTCAGTCTGTACACTCTTAAAAATTGGAGATTTGAATTAGTTTTCAATTCAGATTGTATCTGCAGATGAGCCCAGAAAGGCAGCAATGTCAAATAACCAGATAATAGTAACTCTGACTTCTTCAGCTACTATGATCTGAACTAGCCAAAATGAAATTCATTATTGGGGGGGGGGTATCTTGCTGTTGAGTTGAGGCATTCAATACAGAAGAGACTACAAATCTGACCAATTTAGAATCATGCCAGAATGGTACTTAGTGTCAGATTCTGTAACTTCAGATGCAGGAATGACAAGATGTAATATGTTTCTTAGATTGGAGGTAGGAGACATAGCCTAAAAATTATACCAGACTTGGCAAGTCACGCTCAGTGTCATTGTAGCTAAAATGGATCCATATAAAATGAATCTCCAAGTTTAACTTCAGCTTAAAAACTGTTGTCAGAGCTGGAGGTGAGGCGGAAAGTGGCATATTCCATACTGGGTGAGTAATCAAATATTCAGGGATGTATGGTCTGAGAGTTCAGTTTGTGTCTGAACAATAATTTAGTCAGAATTAGGAACTAGGCCACATCCAGGAGCTTTATGGAACCAAATGGGAAGTGATTGGCCCTTTATGTCAACTTGTCTAATTCTGAAATATCCTCTGACCACCCTCAATGAAGTGCAACAAAGAGTAGTAACTAAGTCCTCTGACACGCTACCACAGTGGCACAGATATAATGCTCCTTGGTCTCAATGCCAACAAGCCCCTGGCTTGAGACCCCAGTACAATACAGCTTCCATGGAACAAATGGGCCACATGGGTCCCTAATGTGAATAGGAATGGTGCATAAGTAGAGACATACACACGCCATTGTTCTCTTCAGTATCAGGGAATGCAATCAAAATGTACATATAATGCATTTCCAAATGTGGAACTGAATGGAGCAGCCTCTGTTCATGCAGATTCTTAGTATGCGGGTATGAGTTGTTAGACACAGGTGAACATTAAAGGAAGTATAACATGTGTGCAGACATCTGAGTAGGGCTTGAGGACTTTGATTTCTGCAAACTGCGGTATAAACTAGAGCTGTGTGCCTCTTGAAAATCTCCAGCTTATTTGCAGGTAAAGAAATTGAGGGAACCATTTCATTTAATTTCTCCTGGGTGTATAAATTCTCTAACAATTACTTCAGGAGGATCTCACCATTAGCAGTGGCAGTAGTACAGCTTCTTTTTTCCTATGTCTTGTTGTCATTGCTGTTGCCACTCCAAATGGCAGCAGCAGCGACTGTTTTGGCAGTCTGGGTACCATTTTTCAACTCTCATTCTAGGGCAGTGTGCGTGGGGGGGGAGGAAAGGTGACTGTCACCAAAATTAGTGGTGAATATTTGGAGAAAATTCTACAAATCATTTTTTTAAAAAAAATCTACAAAACAACCTTTTTCTATGGGGTGAAACACGGAAATATCTTAAAACTTTTATTAGAAAAAATGTCTTCTGGTTAATTTTGGCTCAGCTCTAATACGAGGTATCCTGATCTGCACCTCCTTTATTCTACGGATTTTGCCTGTCACAGAAATTTGTGGTGCAGTTCTCAACTCCAAAAAAAAAAGTATCAGAATGCATTGTGAAATTTGTATTTTGAGATAAAATGTTTAGAAATACATATTTTGAAGAAAAAACATTTAGAAAGCAAATTTTGTGAGAAAATGCATTCAAAAACAGGTATTTAAATTCAATTTTTCATGCAGATTTTTTTAAAATGTAGAATAGACACAACAGGTTTCAGAATGAACAGGTGCATAAGTGACAGAAACTGGAAATCCACCCAACCATCTATCTCTAGTGAAGGGTTTGTGGAATCATATGTGGTGATTCCATTCTTGTGACTGGTGATTTCTTTAACAATCTGTAGAAAGAACAGAGAGAAATGTACATGTCAGCATTCATAAGAACTCCACCAACAGCCACCTTTTGGATTTTTAAATTGCTTGGTGTTCAAATGTTCACTGGCAGGCAGCAAATGAAGCTGTGAGGGATAATACGTTTATGCTACGTAGTCATATTTATTAGGATGATTATCAATATATGTAATTTCAAAACTGTTTTGGAAAACTTAAACTGGCAATTTGAACCCTTGGTATTTAAATAGACAAGTTCAATGCCTGTTAGAGATTTGTTCAGCTAAAGCTAAAATATTATATTTGTTTCTGATGTATATGTTGGCTTTGCAACAGCCTCTAGCTAAACCAATTTATGAAATGACTACTGACAAAATATTGGAGTTTGATCCAGGCTTTCACTAATACCAACTTTTATTAAAAATGCAAGCTGAATTTTCCACACCATGTATTATGAAAGGCATATACGTAGAATGTTAAACAAAGCCCTGTTGGGATCCCAAAGGAAGAATTAGAATTCTTAGTGTAAGAGTGCTCTTCCCCTCTGCCCCCTCCCTTCTGCCCACTGGAGCTTGTAAACAAATATGGGAGGGAAAATATGCAAATGAGGCAGCAAAAAGGTACAAAAATAAGTAGTTTTCTTGGTTGCTTACCAGTATATGTGTTTTAATAGCATATTAAGAATTGCATATTCTGTTAAAGAGCACATTTGCCTTGGATCTCTACTGTAGTCAGCAGCGGCTTGTCAATTTAAGTTATCAAGTTATCCAGTAATAATCCTGTTGTTCACCCCCACTTTCATACACATTGAGAGGTTTGGGGGGCAGTGCTACCCACTTCTGATTTTCTTTGGATAAGAGAGCATGGGAAATTTAGGGGGTGATAGGCAAATGAGTTATAATCAAAGTAAAGCCATTGAGATCAATGAACATATGTATGTTGATTTCAGTGAGTCTGCTCTGAATGTTACACTGGATATCAACCATGGCAACTTGGCAAATAGATGCTTTATTTACAAACAGAACATAAATGGAGGCAATCAGCAGGCAATTTTATAAGGCCACAGATCCACTATTCCACATCCCCCAGAGGGAGGTCTTGTACTGTCAAGGCATCTTCACACCCTCCACCCATTCCAAAATACAAGTTGCTTTCTCTTGCTCTTTTACAAACTCACTTTTTGTAGGGAAGAAAAATTACCCACTGAAGTCAACCATGCCCATGGTTTTGACATGTTCTTTTGCTACTCACAGGATTCAGGGATAATGAATACATACATGGGATACCAGTAAACACTTTTTAGGGGAGCAAATCTGGATTAAGATGTTTCTAAAAGTCCAGCATACAATAAATATAAAATTAAAAATTCATCTTTATAAGAATACCTGCAGATTTTAATGTAATTGAAAGAAACTACTCTCTAATAGTATATTGTTCTCAAAAGCAGTTGCTTTCTGGCATTCACATGGTTTGTACATCACTGTTAGTCAAACCTTGGTTTAGTGCAAAGGCACAAACTGGCTCCAGGAGAGGAGCTCACAGCCATTTTGCTCCTCCCAGTCATTTTTTCAGCCATGCCATGCTGAACTGGGTATTGTAGTTAAGCTCTCTGCACACTAACCAAGAGTGTTACCAAGGTTTGTCTTTGGTTAGAGCTCATGCTAACTCTGGAGAGAGCTTACCCAATGAGTCCCAGTTTTGATGACATGCTAAGACAAACCTTGGCTTAGTTTGGCATGGCATTGTAGCAAAGTACTGGGGAGAGCAAAGCAGCTGTGAGATCTTCTCTGAGAGCCCACATGCTCCTTCTGCATTTGTGCTAAACCAAGTGTTGACAATGTGACGGGCGAAGTAGGCCACTGTAGTCTGAGATCACATTAGCAGGATATTCTCTTTAGCTACAGCGCAGAGTGTATTTCAGTAGTCTCAAATTCACTTTCCTGTGTTGGATTGTGGCTTTTATAACCAGGCTCAGACATTTTGGTAGTGACTCTCTTACTTACCCTGTTACTAGAAGATCAGCAAAGTGGCTCCATTTCAGTCTTTTGAAAATTGGTAAAGATCTAGCCTTGGTTGGCTAAACATGCTTTTTGTTCTGCTGTTGATACATTGCTTTAATATGGGTGTTATAACCATACTTTGTGTTCAGTTGTTGGGAGGAATCATACATACACACACACATACTAAATTATAACATTATTTTGAGGACAAAAAGTGGTAATTCCAATGTACGCACATATGTATGTATGAATGAATAAAACATAATTAATCCTCTTGCTTTCCAAAACATATAGTTCTGGGCCATAGATATCCTATCAAAATGCTCTTTTAGGCCACTGTAGAAATCACTGCCCTAAAATGCAATATACTAAATTAAAACATGTTAATCTTATCATGAGAGCCAGCGTGGTATAGTGGTTAAGGTGCTGGACTACGACCTGGGAGACCAGGGTTCGAATCCCCACACAGCCATGAAGCTCACTGGGTGACCTTGGGCTAGTCACTACCTCTCAGCCTCAGAGGAAGGCAATGGTAAACCTCCTCTGAATACGGCTTACCATGAAAACTCTATTCATAAGGTCACCATAAGTCGGAATCAACTTGAAGGCAGTCCACTTCCATTTCCAATCTTATCACAGATACTTCTATGACACATGTCAAAGCACTTGGTTTTTCAAGCATGAGCTCCCTTGAACTGAAGGAATCTTGCAAACCATAAGAGTGTGCGAACATCAGGGGTGTAGTCATCCAGGGTCTCGGGGGGTCTTAGATCCTTTACTTTTTTGGGAGCAGGGTTCAGGCAGGGTCCCTATGTCTCCAGTGTCCTATAAGTCAATCAGCATGAAAGTAGAGCGTCAGCCACTGAGAAAAATCTTTAACTTGCTTCCTTGTCCTTTCCTGCTGATTGGAGCCAGTCAGAGTGACAGGAGGTGAGTCAGCCACTGAGAAGACTGTTTTCAGTAGCTAACACTCTCCCTTTTCATGCTGATTGGCTCCTAGGGACTTCGGTTGATGTGGGAGAGGGTGGTGACAAGGATCTCAGTCTCAACCCAGCAGAAAAAGGGGGAAATGGGGGTAGAGGGTTTGGCTGTGACTATCAGGAAGTAACCCTGCACTTCTGAATGTGCCACTACATTACTGGCGAACACTATTCATAGAATGTTAATTCTTTATGAATAATAGTTCATCAGCCACCTATTTCCATCACGTTATGAACATTAACACATCAAAGCAGTTGTGATTTCTCATGACCTTTGCCAGATTTCTCTTTAAAGTTTTTTCAGTCTTTGATTACATTTTTTCCAGATGGTACAGCTTTCAATCAGATTTTTTTTAATCACCTTCTGCCTAAATTATTTCCTGAAATGTCAGTTTATGCTCTTTACATCTTAATCTACAGTGAACAGCATTTTATTCTAAATGGGTTCTTGGCGTTTGGGGTACTGTATTTTCCTTTTCCTCCAAAGTGTTTGTACAGTATTCTCCTAAAGCAGATTTTAACTGTGTGGCATTGTTGCCAGCATCCTCTTGTTGGTGCAAAGGGCTGTTTCCTCCAAAGCACACTTTCTTCTTCCTCTGTCAGCAGAAATGGAGCAACTCTTGTCGCTTTGCCACAATAATGTTTTAAATATTGCTTCCTTTCCTAAGAAGTTCTATAAAAGCTATAAGACAAAGCATCAGGTTCTATATGTGTGTGTGTGTGTGTGTGTGTGTGTCATTAACCTCACCACCACCACTACATTTATCTTGTCTGTTCGTGAATATTTTATATTAAAACACCTGTTTCCTCAATAAACTGTTCTAATCCCTGCATTATTAGTTTTACTCACTGTTTTCTCAGTCCTACTGAGGATGACTTTGGTAAAGATCCTCTGGCTGCTGTTCAGTACGCTTATCCCTCTAGTATTCTCATGATTATTCCATTCTCTCTATTCAGATGAGAATTAGGATTTATTCTTCCACTGCTCTGGAACATTCTCACCCTTTCAAATATCCCTGGAGATCTTTCCTAATTCAGTTACTATTACTCTACAGCTCTAGCTGTGTGACAGCTCTGCAAAAGCTACTTAGCAAATAAGTGAGCGAACTTTACTTAAAAAAAATATGGTCAGAGTCCCCAAGCTTTTATGTCTTGACATATAAGTGCCACATATCATTATGTTACAGTCTCTAGTGCTTTCCCTTGTTCCTTTCCCTTGCACTAAATTATCAGTGCTACTTTGGTTTTTTATGCATAGATTGATTTTTTTTAATGAAAATTATTTTGCCACCTCTACTGTGTTTTTTAAAAATGAAACAGTCATTAGCACCTCTTCCTTTAATGTTGCCTAAATATCCAGAGTTCAGTGATGCTACCAGTTATAGCAGTATAAGCTTGTATAATGTGAAAATCACTTTGCCAAAAATAAATAGCAGGGACAGGCACATGTAATAGCTGCAATTAATTTCTACTCTGAAGGTGTAGAAGCTGTAAGGGGAAGGGTGCTATAACTATTTTGGTCCTACATCCTAAGGAAGACTGTAGTAAGTGGAGGGTTTCTGCATAAGGAGGAAACCCTGCACTTAGCTGCAAAGATTTCATAGCTCTTTGAAAACGATGCTAGGACCAGACTTATTTCGAGAGTGTGGTCTGGGCTACAGGCCAAGTGCTGACTTTCACTGGATGAGAGGGCTGCCATTTGACATTACTGAGTAAGACTGCTTTGTGACATTTGAAGTGCACCTCTACTTGTCTTACATTTACTCTCTGTGACCCTCAATGGCTTTTGTATTTCAAAAAGGGGAGTGGTCACACACAAAACGGAGACATTTGAATACCCTTGTTTTTGAACCTGACAGCTTAGTAAGTGCCAGCTGTACTAACAGTTTAAGAGCTAGGAATGCCACGGTATCCCAGGCCCTACTTAGATACAAAAACTAGCCATGAAACTTTTGAGAGTTTGCAGTGTGTGTGTGTGACGTCCTTGCCCTGGCATCACCTGTGACGCTCTCACTCGTGGCTACCAGCAGTCAGGATTCTCGTGTTTATTTTTACCTCTCTCCGCTCTAGCACAGATCTCAAAAGATCCCCCTGCTAGGCCACACTACCCAACACTCTGTGTATCCAGTATAGCCTCTAGACTGTGCCTTAGTCTCTTCCTGGCTATTTTGATACCTTGTGTCTGTGTGTTTAGGTAATTCCCACCCACCCCTGAAGCCTCTTGCCTATGAAGCTCACAGCTCTGGGTTGCTCTGTGGTACTGAATGCTGATACAATATCTCCTCTTTTACCGCTGCCACCATTAGATACAATTTCTTCTTCAGCCTTGGTGACTCTGCTTTCCCCCCTGGTCTGTGCACCCCCAGCTAAGGAATCAGGCTTTAAGTAAACCAAGAAAATATTTATTGATAACACTAGAAATAACAAGATTACTTATATAGTTCATTGACAAGTGTATGGTTTCATATATGTTTCTCTTATGTTCTTAGTTCTTAATATATGCCTCAGAACTCCTAATCCAATCTCTCAACAGCCACCTTCTCTCTACAACAACCTTCAACACCCACCACCTTCAACCAACCCACCGTTTAACACCCACCACGACTCAACTGTCATCCTCTCATTTATACCTTCAGCCATTCAAACACACAGCCAATCATCATCCAGCATTCTACAGCCCATGTACTCCCCCTTCTCATTGACTCCACTTACCATATTTCCTATAATAAACCTGCACTTACCATATTTACATTAACATACAGGAACATCACAGTGTGCGCGTGTAGCTCAGTGACAGAGCACTTGCTTTGCTCGCAGAAAGTCCCAGGTTTAATCTCTCCAAGCAGGGGAGGAAAATACTCATTTGAAACCCTAGAGAATCACTGCCAATCATTATAGACAGTAATGAGCTAGATGGACAAATGATCTGACCTAGTATAAGGCAATCTCATATGTTTATTCACATTTATGTTGGCTGACAAGCTCCCCACCACCACCACCACCCTGCCTCAACCTTAAGTCCAGAGAGGTCTGTGCACTGTCAAAGTGATACTGAAAAGGAGCTTATCAACTTTGCCACTCTTTTTGTGGACTTTGCAGTGGGGACTAGATAATGACCAACATCTTTGCTTAACCTTGGAGGGTTGTGGGCAAAGCCTGAAAAGAACATGGTTTTTCTTCTACATCGGCAGCAAGTTTGGAGGGGTTTCTTCACTGTATTTAATATTTATTTACAGTGTGTATACCCCCACCCTTCCTCCAAAGAGCTCAAGGTGGTGTACATGTTTCTTCCCCTCTTGGTTTTATCCTCACAACAACCCTGTGAGGTAGGTTAGGCTGAAAGAGAGTCACCCAGTGAGTGCCATGGCTAAGTGGGGATTTGAATATGGGGGCCCCAGTCATAGGCTAACTTCTAAACCACAAGCACAAGTGCTTGTGTGTGTTGGTAAACTGGATGGGGAAAGAATATGTGAATAAACAAGAAATGTGTATATGTATAATTTTCATCAAAGGAGCTTCATGTCTGATTAGGGGTCCTAGTCCAACGCTCTAACGCTTTGCTACACTGGCTAACCACACTTTGGTGTTTGTGTAGGTATGTGTGTGTAAGGTTGCTTCCAGATGACCTGAGCGTTCATCCTGATTTGTTTGCACAAAGTTTGCAGAGAGTTTAGACAACCTTAGCTATTTGTAGAGCATTCATTCGGATTTGTTTGCAGAGAGTTTATACGATGTTGCATCAAGCAATCATTATCCTTCACTCGCCAGCACATTTTCCCTTCTCTTTGCTTATTGCAAAAAAGGCCAGTTTTGGGGGGAAGCAGGTTTTTTATGCAAATGGGCCAAATCAACATTCATTGTACAACCTGGATTTGCTGGTATGTGATTGAATCCCACACCAAAATAGCAACAGTCTGGAAAGTGCCTCTAGTGACAAGGGATTTTAAAACCATTGTCCATTTCACATCTACAGCGAAGGGATTCTACAGAGTTGCAGCAGAGATTAGGAGAGGGGAGCTTTTCAGTTTCATTGCTATTCAATGCTGCTTTTATGCTGGTGACCGCATAATGCAAAATTAGTGCTGAACATCCATGACTGCCAGCCAGATGCCCAAACCATTGTGCAAGCAAGCAGGGATTATTTGTTTATCTAGCTTTAAACAGCTTTTGGGGGGAGGGGGGAGAACCCACATACACAGATGCACACACACATACATATACATAGAGGTTGTTTGGGGAAATCCAAGACATCTAAACCATGGATATCTGACCGTAGATATGGTGGACCAGTTTTCTACTCTTTAGAAATAAAGGAACAAGGTTTGTATAACCTTATTTAAAATGTTTTGCATTCTTGCTGTGCATGTGATGATTCATGGAGATTGCACTATCATCTGTCATCAAAGATGTATTTGCTGTAAGTATTTTTATGCCACTCTTCAATCATTTTTCCAGGGAGGTTCACCAAAAGAATAAAACAATTAAAAAGTAAATGGGAAAAATATAACAGGCACAGAATCAGAAAAAGCAGCACAAAACAAGTTAGAAGGATTCAAATTGTGTCTTAAAAGTTCAGGAGAATAAATCTGCCTTTGCAAAGGTGCCAAAAGGACAATAATGTAGGCACCAGGGAAAGGGGAGGAGGTGGTGGTGGGAGGGCAAAAACTGCCTTCCAAGCAACTACTCAGTGATGTGGTAGGAAAGACAATAAGGGAGAGAGGCGAGAGTAGGAAAGATAATATTTTATGCATCATATTTATTGAAACATTGCAGGAGGAAAAGCAAAGCAAAAGAGATTTCAGGGGTAAGAGGTGAAACAGGCAGAAAATGTGGAGTCAGTCTGTGTGAGAGTGACATTCACACATTTATTCCAGTATTACTCCACTTTAAATAGTCATGGCTTCCCCCAAAGAATCCTGGGAAGTGTAGTTTGTGAAGGGTGCTGAGAGTTCTTAGGAGTCCCCTTATTCCCACGCAGAGCTACAATTCCCAGAGTTTTCTGGAAAGAGGGATGGACTGTTCAAGCACTCTGAGAATTGTAGTTTTGTGAGAATATTGGGCCTCACAGCACCCTTCACAAGCTACACTTCCCAAGATTTTTTAGGGGAAGCCATAACTGTTTAAAGTGGAATAGTAGTGAAACAAACATATGGTGTGAATGTGGCTTTGAGAAGAAAAAAAGGAGCAGTAAACTTTTGACTGGCAGAGGTTGAACTGATATTATCCTGCTTGGGTTTTTTCCATCCTGAAACTCCAGATCTGAGTTCATATCAAACCAATGCTGATATGAAAAATCCACAAGTTTTTTTACTTAATAATAAAATAAACTTGTTTCTTTGTAAGTACAAAATTACTGTCACATGATTTGTCTCTCTAGAACTGAAATGGAAGAAAATGAAATCTTTGATCCATTTATCCATCCTTCTTTTCCTCCCGTTTGATCTGTTTTCAGTGGCTTTCTCTCTGTAGTACAAGGAATCTGGGGAGAGAGACTGGCAGCTTTGGGGGCAGGAAGCCACAGTGTGTGTTTGTAGGTTTGGGTGAAAGAGTGAGTGAGTGAGTAAGAAAGAATGAATGAAGAGAGGGGAGAGAGAAAGGCAGAAAAGGGGTATCCCAAGCTTTACTTATCTATTTATTTATTAAATTTATATCCTGCCCTTCCTCCTGAGGGACTCCATTTACAACAAAAGATTTTAACAACAGCAAAAAAAAAAACACTTAGAAGTTTTTTACACTCAAGCGGTGTATAAATTTTGTTAAATAAAATAAAAAAGCACTCTGAAAACAGTTAAAACATTTAAAAAACAGTTGCAGATAGGTAATTCTTCCATCTAGTGATCTCCAGTTTGCCAGAAACAGCCTCCTTTAGCCATCAAATGCATGGGCAAACAGAAATGTTTTCAAATTCCTCCTAAAAGTCAATAATGATGGAGGCAGACTCACCCACCAGGGAGGGCATTCCACAAATGGAGAGCACCACTGAAAAGACCGTGTCACGGGTCATCACCAACCAGGCAGATGTTGGTGTCTCAACTGCTGATGTAAGTTCTGAAAGGGTTGATACGAGGGAAGGCATTCTTTTAGGTACTTGGGTCCTAAGACGTTGGTATGTGGTCTTCCAGCCCCTTTTCCCCAAGGGAATGCAGCCCATTGTCCCCCAAAGGTTGCCCATTCATGATTTAAGGTTTAGGTCCTAAGTCAGGAATGGCTTTAAACATCAAAACTTTTGGGGGCTGCTAACAGACTGAGAAGAACCAGTACAGTTGACATAGCCCAGGCATAATGCGGTCATAATGTCCACTCCTAGTTGGTAATGTAACAGTAAACTGCATCCTGTGCTGCACTTTCTGATCAGTCTTCAAATGAAACCCTCCATATACTGCATTACAGAAGACTAATCTGGAGGTTATCAGAGCATGGATAGCTTATGCTAGGCTATCTCTGCTCAGGTAGGGTAAAACCTAGAATATCAGCTTAAGCTGGTAAAGGGCGCTTCATGCCCCAAATCAGTTTGTGCTTTTAGTGACAAAGATGGATCAAGGAGCATCTCCAAACTGCAAACCTACAGTATTTCTTCAGGAAGAGGACAACCCCATCCAGCACAGAATGAACACCACTGCTTTGGGCAAATTAATCATTCATCAAAAGGATCTCCATCTTGTCTTCAGTGTGATGGCAATCATCCAGTCTTTTGCTATGGCCAGACACTGATTTTTCACTTCCACTGCTTCAGCTGAATTTGATGGAAAGCAGAAATAGAACTAGGTACCATCTCCATATTAACCCCAACCCCAAACTTCTGGATGGTTTAATGTCAAGAGCCATTGCATAAACATCTGGTAGTCAAGCAGTAGCCCCCTTGTTCTGTTCCAGGGTGGGGGTCTCAGCTGGATGGTGTTCTAGCCTGATCACGTTTGCCCCATTTGCTAGGCATAAGTTAGAGTTCCAGTAAGGCAAGCAAGTCTAAATTCAGCTTTGGATCAAGCAACATTTGATAAGGTAAGGTCAAGTGAGACAGAGGATAGGTTCTGAGAGAATGTCTGCCAGGCTTGAGCATTGCTTGTTTTTCAGCAGACAGTATATGTATTCTACTGAGATAGATAGATAGATAGATAGATAGATAGATAGATAGATAGATAGATAGATAGATAGATAGATAGATAGATAGATAGATAGATAGATAGATAGATAGATAGATAGATAATTGTGGGGGGTTTTCTTTTTTGATGCGGCTGTTTTGTTTTCTACAGTCATACAATTTTTACATTGTTTTATACTATTTCTTAGAATCTGTTTGTAAGCCACTGAGGGACTCCTGGGGGCCAACGGTCAGGTTATAAAGAGCTGTGATTAAATAATAATGATGATGATGATGAATAATGAAGTTTTTAATAACCCTGGGCAATCATTTGCTTTCAGGCTCATAGTTGTTCCTTTTTTCTGTAATGATAAAGTGGGATAAGCTCCTGTATGCTACTCATGAGCTCCTTGCAGGTAGGCTGAATACAAATGTAATAAAATGTATTCAAGGAGATAGCTTTAACTAGCTGAAGAATGAACACCTGTTATCTACCATATATTGTATGAAACCGGGAAAGAATATGTTCCTACATCAACTCTGAAGCTTTAAACCAAAGGATTACTAGGGAGAAACATGGGATCTATAAGACCCCATGTTTTAAAGATGTTTTTAAAGATGTTTTGTTTTAATGTATTTTAAAGTCTGTTTAAAAACACTAAAGTGTTTTTAGTGCTTTTGTTTGCCGCCCTGGGCTCCTGCTGGGAGGAAGGGCAGGATATAAATCAAATAATAAACAAATAAGCCATTTTTTAATATAGTATTTAGCTTGTGACTCATCAATTGAGAAAAAACATTGAAGTATAAAAGCAGAAATGATAATGCACTAAAGGGACATTTTGCATATTCATAATTAAGACTGCTAAACACATTTGTCATGGTCAAAATATTTGTTGTGTGAAAAACAGACAAACGTGAGGAGGTTTTCTGGATGTGTATGATGCTCTTAGATCATTTGCAAAAGCCAGAATGGCTGTAGATTGTACTAATGTATTCCTGGTGTAAAATAATAGCACACATTTAGAGGTGCATTATGTAGAGAACAGCCAATACACGCCGTACTGATTACAAAGGCCATGCCTAAGTAGGCTTCTTACTGATTTATGACCAGCGCATTATACTTGAGTGACAGAATAGGCATACTAGCTTTGCATTGCCATAATAAGCAGTGACATTTTATATACACAAGCACCTCACAGATGAGGGTGACAGGCAAACATACAGATACAAACCTTCTCTGTGACAGTTGACCTGTGGTTATTGCTCTTCCCTCATAGTAAATTATCCTTACCATGAATGGGAGAGCATTCTACATTCTGCCTTCTTAGGAACATAGGAAGCTGTCTTATCAGACCATTGGCTCATCGAGCTTAGTACTACCTACACTAATTGGCAGTGGCTCCACTGGGTTTCAGAGAGGGGACATTCCTAGCCTTAACTGGAGAAGCCAGGGATTTAGTCTGGGACCTTCTGCTTTCTTGGGTTGTGGATCACTCCCACTCCTGTTTAAAATAAATGTCTTGCACAACAAACATGGCTCTGCCATGCAGTAGAGTGAAGCAACCTGCTTCAGGTGGCATTGTGTTAGGGAGGGTAGTGGCAGCACTGTATGGGGGTCAACAGTTCACCAAGACTTGTTAAAGTGATGGCCCTAGCAGGGCTTTGCTTCAGGCAGCAAAATGTCTTGGGTTAGCATTGCTGCAGCAGCAAAGGGAACAGGAACAGACTGCTTTTAGACTCTTTGGCCACTTAATAAGCACCATTTGGCACTCACACTACAGAGCTTGCCTGTTCAAATGTCACAAAGAAATAGGGAAAAAGCATACAGCATCTCCATCTGGTTTTGGTGGCAGTTTATCAATGAATTACCAATATCAAATCTCCCCAACCTATAAATAACTAAGCAAGCTTGTGTGCCTACAAGCCCAGTTTAAAAAGAGTCAGGAAAGTTGTTAGGATAGTATACAGATGATTTATTCAGCCTTTCCTACAACTTCTAGATTGTCAGCTCTTGTGGTCCCCATGATTGGCTACGGCAGAGGCTTTGATAGATGCTGCACGGAGGTTTGTGTGATGTGTTCATGATTTCCTCAATGCCAGGATGGCATTTCCTCAATGCCAATGAACTTCATCTTGCAGTAGACTGGGGAAGCACTGGGCTTGCCTAAACATAAATTGAGAACATTTGACTTTGTCTAACTGGTAATTCTGAAGGTGATCAAGGAGAATGTTTCCTGGAACCACTAGTAATATTTCAACTCAAATGTCACTATTTATATGGCAACTAAATGCTCTTTCACACTATGGCATATTTTTTCTACTAAAATCAGCAATCAGATGTATGACACAAAGAACATATAGTACAATCCTATGCATGTTTACTCAGAAGTAAGTCTCACTGTATTCCATAGAACTTACTTCCAGGTAAGTGTACATAGGATTGCAGATTAATAATATAGAATACAGATATTGAAGCATTTTGACAGATTGGAAGTTTATTAATTGGTCTTACTCTGATCTATCTATCTATCTATCTATCTATCTATCTATCTATCTATCTATCTATCTATCTATCTATCTATCTATCTATCTATCTATCAAGAACCAGTGTTAGGTGCAGAGGATTGTCTTTTAGTATTAAACAGGGAACATAGTTTATATGGTATCTGGTTGCTTAGTGCTTTAGCAATATGAATCAGCTGATTAGCATGAAACATACAGATCTTGAAAATTCAAAAGCAGCACAGATTGCAATGTTTTCACAGGTTCAGATAGCTTTCCCTCTCCCAGCAACTGTATGCTATTTACATATTTTAACTCACAGTATATGTGAGAGATTGCTTCAATACTGTTGCTCAGAATACTCTCGGTCCCTTATTGTTGGTTGTGGTAGGAGATAATTCTGATAAATTTTTTTTAGTTATTTTGTTTAAAGTTAAGCTGTTGTCTCAGATATCTCAGAGCAGACTTCTGGCATTGGAGTCTTTACTGAGGCTGTGATTCTCACAAAAAGCCATGGGTTATTAACATCCAAAGGAATTGCACCCGTATAAAATAAGAGCAGACTGTGTTCTTCACATTAATTTCCAAGTGACACTATGATGATTAATTATTCCACAGCCTTTCATATATCTTGGACTTGGATGTATTTGCAACATTTCCACTGAAACCGATTAGAAGCTTTTCAAGGCATCTGAAGCCATGTTCCTCTGTTGACGTATTGCAATATTAGCAAGTTATTCATTTTAGTGTATAACACAGGATTACAGACTCTTAGGTCATCTGGCTCCATGTTTTTATTTGTAATTGGATGAGCCTAGGCACAATATGCTATGAAGTGCATGGAAGGATTTGAAGTAGCCTATGAACACATTATGCATTAAGCAAACTTAGAGTTCTAGTGGCACTGGATATGGGTCAAGAAAAGAGCCAATGGGTTTGATACCAATACACTTCCTGAAATGGTGCTCCACTACAGAAGATGAGCACAAACATACCCCCACCCCAGATTTCACAGATGAAAGTAGGAGTGTGCTTATGTATTTATAAACCTTCATTATTACACCAAGGATAATTGCCTTCTGAATGCTCTATACATTTAATTTATTTATCAAAATATTTCTAATCCACCCTATATCAATTGTTCTCAGGGCAGGATACAATCAGTAAAAAAAATCACCTATAAAATCATAAAATCACTAAACAATGATCCACAAATAATCATTATCAGTATGGAAACATACATAATCAGCCGTAATAATCCACACAATCACTGTGCTGCAAACAGCATAGGACAAAGACTTGGACAAATAACCAGGTATTATCTTGGCACTGAAATAAAGCCAGGCTCAGAACTAGCCAGGCCTCTGGGTGGAGGGCATTTCATATGTGGTCCACCATAGCCGGAAAGAACTCCTGCTTGTTTTGAACTTGTTTTGAACATTTTTGAGCAGATATGTGGTAGTAATTTTGTTTTGATGGTCTTATGTTACTTACTGTGCAAAATTGACTTTGCTAGCTCCAGTGTGTGAAAGGACATGGTCCATATATGCCCATTTACATGCACTGTGAATAATGATGCATATACAGCCCACACAGAGTCCATACAGAGGACTAACTGTCTTGAGATGAGTTCTTTTCTATGTCTGTTTTTAAATGGATAAAATGAAATCCATGCTGTAAAAACATTAGAAAATTGGTTTCATGAATTAACTCTTAGTTTAACTTCTGTTTTATTTACTGTTTTATTTATATACTGGACAATCCATGTATAAATGAAGGACTTATTATAAGGCACAATTCATATGAGATAAATACTAATTGGTTTTCCCAGATGGCAATTACTAAGATTGTTTTCAGTTGTTTTAGTCAAGGTGAAGGGGGGAATAAAGGAAGAACCCCATAGCTCAGTGGCAAAGCATGTCCATTCCTCATGTAAAGGATCCAGGTTCATTTCTCAGCATCTCAAGTAGCAGGGCTGGAAAATACCCTTCCTGGAGACCCTTTCTGGAGCCACCACTGGACACAGTAGACAATGCTGTCCTAAATGGATTAATAGGCTGCCTTTGGCTACATTCAGACGGCAGTTTTTTCCGTTTTGCCACATTTCCTTGCCTGATAATTTCTGCATTTTTTTTTACCTTCCACATGATGTAAAAGTCACTTCTGCAAATCTAGCAGAATATAGTGGAAGTTTAGCATTCATTTCTGTGTTAATTGCTTCCAGAAAACAATCTGTGACGGAGTAAAGTGACAAAACTTGGGGCCATGTGCCAGTATACAGTTTTCCCCCATCGTTATCATGGGGGAACATGTGAGCATGTCCGGAAAGGGTGGGGGAGTAGCAATGTGTCCAATGACGTTCATTGTTGTGTCACGCTATGCCCACTGGTGTGAATGAAATCTCACGCGTCATGGAGGTATATCAATCAAGAAGCCACAGTTCCGTAATGTAACAGGTACTGCAGTGTGAAAGGAACGTTAGAAATCAGGACAGAAGTGCTGATTGTACCATTGTACCATTACAATCAGGTTTAATACAATAAACCTCATGTCTGAATGCAGTCTTGTTTATAGAAGGGAGACAGTCCAGGAATAGAGGAAATTATTCACACTACTCCATTCCTTCCCCCTCTTCTACAGGGGTGAAATGAAAGACCATGGATGCTTAGTGCTCTTCTTCCTCAAGAATGAGCAGGCTGAGTGCTAAGGAAAAGAGAAAAGGGAATTTGGCTCCTATTCTGCTTCAGACTCCTCTGTTCCTGTCTTCCCTGTCCTTCATGAAGGGTACTTAGCTCAGTATATAAAAAAGATGGGCTCTAAGATGGCTTCATTATCACAACCTTTGAGGAATTCTGTCATAAGTTCCTAGTTCATCTCATCTCCATAAGGATTAACTCCATAAGACATTCAATGTATTAAATGCACATATGTTTCTTTTCTCTTTATGCATGGTGCTCTTCATCATTCATACAAGTGCTCATTAGATAAAGGTATTCCCAGTAATTCAGAGAAGTACACCACGACACTCTAATGTATCTATGTTGTTGCTTTGTGGTCATGTGGTAAATAGTCCTGTATGTGTTAGCATGCAGGATGCATTCAGATCTGTGCTTACAAGCACGAAGCGGCTAGAGGCACAACATTTTTATTTATTTTATTTATTATTTTATTTATATCCCACCCTTCTTCCCAGCAGGAGCCCAGGGCAGCAAATAACCATCCAAGGCGGCAAATAACCGTAAATTAAATTTACAAATAACCACAGACCTTATCATGTTAAAATGCATGTCCAAATTCATCCAAAAACAACTGATTGATGTCATATCCTTTATGCATCTATATATTTGGGAATGAAAGCAGCAGCATCACAAAGTTTGCAGAAAGGCAACATCCTTGTCTAACCTCTGTGTACGTGTATGTGGGAAATATAAACTTTTCTTGGCTTATCAGGATATTTCAGCACATTTATTTTAGAAAAAGGATGTCTAAACAGATCAGTCATTCATCAGATGCCATGACTCAGGAATCTAAAAAAAAAATATGGCAGCATCTGAGTTTAAATCATCCAAATGCCCAAAGCAGCATAAGAAATTAGTTTCTTGTACTATTTTATGTTTTCATAGCTTGCAGCTAAATCATGTATTATGGTGAATCATTAGGTACTGACTTTTATATAGCTCTGCTTATAAAATCAATTTCTTAAAAGTTTAGTTTATAAGTTTAAGGCAACAAATGTGTCTAACCCAATACAGTGACTAGGTTTTTTACTTTCTTCTCAAGTTTGCCATTTCCTTGTCAGGACTACCCCAAATCTCTAATTATGAAAAACTGTACTAAATCATTTCAGTGTATTAGCTTTAGATGAAAATGTGGACTTTGGGATTATAGGTACTGGCTTCTTTGGTTTTGCACAGTTTTGCTAATCTTCTCCAGCAATCTATAGAGTCATTTCCATAGTCCGATGCATTGTTCATTTATTTTATTCAAAGTATTTTCAACCTGTCCTTCAGCCAAAAAAAGCTCCCAGAATGGTTTAGAAAAATCAGAAATAAGATAGCCCTTGGGCTTACAGTCTAAAAGATACAACATGAAAGGAAAATGTATTGGGAGGGGAGAGAGGAAAACAAACTCGATCACTAGTTCTTAGTTACAAAGTTCAACTGATAGTAATTCAGGAGGTCATAGAGCTGGATCAAAGTACAATGAACTTCCTCTCCTTCTGTGGCCTCAGTGATGTCATTTGCTACTACGGACATCATATGATGTGAAAAATATAGTTCAGAGGCATGGGGGTTAATGTAAAGGTAAACATGATATAATAAATCTTTTTTCTTGCTAAACAATAGTATTTTAATAGAAGGCACACAATAGTATTTTAATAAAAAGCTCAATAAAACCGCTGTAGTGGTGATAAAAGTGAACGTTCCCAAGCTTTTGTTTTTGTTTTTGGTGTTGCATCCCTTTCTGTCCATTCTCAAAGAGAAACAAAAAATTAGACTTGAAATGTACACTGATTAGAGATGGCACATAAGAATGAACAAGTCTGCACTAGATTGCATGGCTTGCTAGCATTCAGAGTATTTTGCAGAGATGAACAGAAGATTGATTCATGGCCGTTTCTCTTTCTTTTATACTGAAAGAATCCTTTTTAATAAAAATAATTTATTTCCTCCTTCTCAAAGCTTTCAAGCGTGTGATCATGTTTGTGCAGGCATGTGTGTGAGAACAGCCACGCACGCACACACACACATTGGTGTTTGTATATACAAAATGGTCAGCACAGGGGAAGTGTTTTTGTTAATTTTCAATTCCTCACAAGCCTTTCTGTGTAGTAGAGCTTAATAGCCTTCTAAGAGAACTGAAGTCTTATTCTGCACTACTGTGAATTTAAATCCAGGTCAGAGAGAAGTTAAATAGCAAATGACACATTTACCATGCCACCCAGCTGCCTTCAGTAATACAGCAGGAATGCTTTTGGAGCAGAGATAGCATGCCAGTGTGAAGCTATATGCATTTAGTTTTGTTTTGAAGACAAATGCAAAGTGATGCTTATCACACTGAAATAGCTATTTAGTCTTCTTTTCCTTTTTGCAAACTCACCCCTGAAGTGTTATATCTGCAAAACACATCTGTGCATGGTGCAAGATCCTTAAAACGGCCACCCTTCAATTGCCCAAATCATAAAGCTATGTTCAAAGTCATCTCAGCCATTAGAGGAGTAAAGCAAACATGTCTGTGCCCAAGTAGACACTATATAATATTCTTATCCTTATGATATCAAAATGTGCCTCAATTTATTGCATTTTTAAAAGTTAGAGTTTTTCAGTTCTTCACAATGCATTTTTTCCTTCCATTGGATATGCATCAATATGTTCATGAAGAAGTGTTGCTAGTTGGAACTGGGCATTAGCCCAGCAACTCCCACACTTTCAAAGGCGTAAGACATACTTCATGGTTGACACGCGGAACTGGATGAAGAAGGCCAACCTGTAGCAGCTGATCCTCTTCCTCCTCATTGTGTTTGGAAGGATGTACCATGTGGATGAACTCCAGCCGTCCCCTGTTTGCCAAGTCAGGTGAACATGAGGAAAAAGACCTCTCCTAACCTGAAACCCTGGAGAGCCATTATCAGGCAGAATAGACACTGCTAGGCTAGATGACCAAATAATCTGACTTAGTGGTATTAGGCAGCTTCCTGTATTCATGTGTGTGTGCATGCATGTGTGTGAGTTCTATAGCCATGAGATAGAAATGCAAAACAAATATTTGTATGATCAGTCCTACAGCTTTGTTTTTTGTTTTTAAAAAGAGAGATGAGGTTTCTGCACAGGTACATTTGGGACACACACACACACAGACAGACAGACAGACAGACAGACAGACACACGTCGTACATGTTTTCAAGAATAGAAATCACCTGCTTTCACCCTGAGATGAGGAACAGCACAGAAATAAGCCATTGCACTTCTGTAAATGTACTAACTTCTTTTCTATATGATTATATATACTTCTGTTGTTTTCAAGAGCTGGATGCTGAAGGCAAAGCAAACTTTGCTGCTTTTTTCAGTAGTATAGGTAAACTTTGACAGGTTTCCCCCCTTATCCCAGGGATTTGCTATGGAAATATATATAGTTTGGAAATATGTGATTCATTTCTCTTCAATTGATACTTTCCAAATAGTTTTATATGACACTGCTTTTCAAGCTCAGCCATTGAACTCTATTATCTGTGAAAGCTCTAGAACTGAACAGATTTACCATTGTCCTATTCATTTGTCCTTATTTTATTGTCCTCTTCTCTCTCCTTCCAGTCCTCTTGAATTCTAGTTTAACTAAGATAATTTAGAATCATAGAATCATATCACTATAGAATTGGGCCTATGAGGCCATGGAGTCCAACCCCCTGCTCAATGCAGGAACCAAATTAAAGCATAACTGTCAGGTAGCTGTCCAGCTGCCTCTTGAATGCCTCCTGTGTGGGAGAGCCCACCACCTCCCTAGGTGATTGGTTCCATTGTTGTACCAAAGTTTTTCCTGATGTTCAGTCAAAATCTGGCTTCCTGTAACTTGAGCCCATTATTCCTGTCCTGCACTCTGGGATGGTCCTAGCCCTCCTCTGTGTGACAACCTTTCAAGTACTTGAAGAGTGATATCATATCTCCCCTCAGTCTTCTCTTCCCAAGGCTAAACATGCCCAATTCTTTCAGTCTCTCCTCACAGGGCTTTGTTTCTAGTCTCCTGATCATCCTCTTTACCCTCCTCTGAAACCGTTCCAGTTTGTCTGCATCCTTCTTAAAGTGTGATGTCCAGAACTGGAAGCAGTACTCGGTGATGCTTAACCAGTGCTGAATAGAGGGGAACCATTACTTCATGCAATTTGGAAACTATGCTTCTGTTAATGCAGCCTAAAATAGCATTTGCCTTTTTTGTAGCCACATCACACTGTTGGCTCATATTCAGCTTGTGATCAACAACAATCCCAAGATCCTTCTCACTTGTAGTGTTGAGCCAAGTATCCCCCATCTTATAACTGTGCATTTGTTTTTTTTCCCTAGTGTAGAACTTTGTACTTATCCCTGTTAAATTTTATTCTGTTGTTTTCAGCCCAATGCTCCAGCCTATCAAGATCTCTTTGAATTTTGTTTCTGTCTTCCAAGGTATTAGCTATTCCTCCTAATTGTATATCATCTGCAGATCTGATAAGCATTCCTTGCTCCTCCTCATCCAACTCATTCATAAAAATGTTGAAGAGCACTGGGCCCAGGATGGAACCCTGCAGTATCTCACTTGTTTCCTGCCCCCAGTCTGAGAAGGAACCATTGATAAGCATTCTTTAAGTATGATGCTATAGCCAAATGTGGATCCACATGATAGTTGTTCTATCCAGCCCACATTTAGCTAGCTTGCTAGTCAGAATATCATGGGACACATTGTCAAAACCTTTGCTGAAGTTGGGATATATTATGTCCACAGCATTCCCACAGTCTACCAGGGAGGTTACCTGATCAAAAAATGAGGGAAGATTAGTCTGGCAGTATTTGTTCTTGATAAATCCATGTTGGCTTCTAGTAATCACTGCATTGTTTTCAAGGTGCTTTCAGACTAACATCTTTATTATTTATTTATTTATTTATTTATTTATTTATTTATGACATTTGTATACTGCCCCATAGCCGAAGCTCTCCGGGAGGTTTACAACAATTAAAAACATTAAAAACAAATATACAAATTTAAAAACACTTTAAAAAAATTAAAAACACATGCTAAAATGCTAATCTGCTTCAGAATTTTCCCAAGGATCAATGTCAGGCTGACTGGTTTGTAGTTCCCAGGTTCTTCCTTTTTGCCCTTTTTGAAGACAGAGACAACATTAGCTCTCATCCTGTCATCCAGCACTTCACCCATCCTCCACAATTTCACAAAGATAATAGACAGTGGTTCCAAGAGTTCTTCATCCAGTTCCTTGATTACTGTAGGATGCAGTTCATCAGGCCCCGGAGATTCGAACTTGTTCAAAGTGATTAGGTATTCCTTGACCTATCAATCTCAAGCTGCAATCCTCCCCCTTCAACTTCACATTTCTTAGGAGAGTCATAGGCCCTGTTTTGGAGAAGATTGAACCAAAGTAGGAATTGAGCACTTCTGCCTTTTCTTTGTCATCTGTTATCATTTTGCCATCCTCTTTGAGTACCTGTACCACCATTTCTTTTTCCGTCTTTTACTATGGATATACCTGAAGAAAGCTTTTTTGTTGTTTTTGGCATCTCTTGCTAATCTCGGCTCATTCTCAGTTTTAGCCTTCCTGACGCCAGCCCTGCAATTCCGTGCTACCTGTCTGTACTCTTCCCAGGTGACCTGGCCTTCTTTCCACTTCCTGTGTGTCCTTTTTGTTTTCAAGTTATCTCTAAGCTTTCTGTGAAGCCACATGGGCTTCTTCTAAAATCAGTTTCAAAATTGGAATGAAAAGAGTTTTACACAACTTTCACTTCATTTGCACATTTCTAATGTACATAGGCACACTGACAAAACATCACACAAAATGAATCTTGATGCACTCGTTTATTGCTGTCTTCCTTTTTTTTGCATTGCTTTATCAATGTGCACATGGGGGTGAGCAATGATTTTTTTTGTTATGGTAGTCACTGGTACAGAGTGCTGGCACCTCTTTTTTTACTGCCCGTGGCAATCATTTTGTGCTGGCAGCACACATGGCACTTTTATCAAAGCATGAGTATTGGCACATATTTTTTTCCAAAAAAGTACTGGGGGTAAGGCATGCAAGAACTGAAGGTACAGAAAGTTGAAGCCTAGTGTGCAGGCATGTTGTTCTGTAAAAAATATATATTAATTGGGGAAGGTTCATAGTTCAGTGGCAGAGCTCATACTGTGCATGTAGCAGGTCCCAAGGAAGAGCCTCGGCATCTCCAGGTAGGGCTGGGAAAGATTGCTTTTTAAAACTGGAGAACTGCTGTCGGTCAGTGTTAACAATACTGAACCTCTGGCCCTCCAGATTGCTAGTCTACAACTCCCAGAATCCCTGACTGTTGGCTATGCTGGCTGGGGCTGATAAGAACTGGAGTCCAACAACTGGAAGGCCAGAGGTTCCCCCTGTCTGACCTGTATGGACCTATGGTCTGACTTGGTATTTGGGATGCTTGAGGAAGTCTGTTTTTGTGCATACAAAAAACAACCTGATCTGTACCTCCCAGAGTAACATACAAATCAAAACAGAGTTATCCTTCAGGTTTCAAACTTCTTAAATGTTGTGATGCAATCGTCAGCTCAAAAAACATATCAAAATGTGTTTTTCAAAGCATATTTTAAGTACTCTTAGAAACATTCAAAAATAGGGTTTTAAATATGTATTTCAATGAGCATTTTTGTGTGGATTTTTTAAAAAAAAATCAAATTAATGTAGAAACAGGTCAGAATGGATTCATGAATAAATGTGACATTGACTGGAAACAGACTGATCTACCATCGCTACTTGGTATGCAAAACTGATCTGTAAGAAACTTTTAAAGAGAAACAATAGAGGATTCATGAAATGAGTTCCATTTTGGAACTTATACCAGATAATTCAGAACTTCAAAATCTATGCAGAATTCAGACAGAGAGAAAATCAAAACTATTCATACAATCCTCTCTGAACATCTTTACTATCTGTATTTAGAAGATTGAGGAAAGAGACATTCTTGTGCACGAACCATCAACACTTCATCAAAGAGGCAGTCTTGCAATTTTCACTAGAGCCTTTTGCAAAAGATTACTGAAGTTGTTAATGTAGGTTCTACCAGGATAAGAATTTGATTTCATATACGAAGATTAAAAAACAATCCTTTGTTAAGGCCCTTATTTATTCACAATTCTTTAATTTTTCTACACATTTTCAAGGATATATCCTAACATTATGTGTGAGAGTAAAAGGTTGGTTCAGGAACCTGGATTAAATTCATATTGCACTTCTGACGTATTTATTTTCTGCATATATAACCTCAGCCATTTTTATTGCAACTTATTATCAAATAAAAATGCTACCCGTATATTGTCTGGTTCAAGATCAAGCCAATTCAGTTTTGCTCTGTTTTCCCTCTTATCTTCACTATTAGGTTAATGGCATCTCTCTAAATTTTTCTCTACTTAGTGGCTTTTTTTCAGCCTCTTCTAAAGCACAGATATTTCTATGCTGGACTGAGTTACTATCACTGCAGTGCTGTTGTATGTCTGCAGTGAATTAAAGATAATGACCTAAACATTAAAATGGAAAGAAAATTAAAAACAAAACAAAACTGTCTGATCATGTTCTGCCATCTGTTGATTGCAATCTAAAATGTTCTTTAGAGGAACACATGTTTGTAGGCAGGAAACTAAATAAATTGCAACTTGGCCGTGACATCTTTTAGCTAAAAATGGCCATGTTTTGTAACAAATTGCTTATTTTATTTGCCATTCACATCTGTTATTTCTAATTAATATTTTCGCATTGAAGCTTTTTTCTTCCAAAAAAATGCACATTGGTATGAGGTTGTCTTAGTGGAAAAACTGATTGTTTGCATTTTAGTCCTGACAGAGACTGTAGTTCTGGGCCTGGTGATCAACTCATTTGAAATGTGGTGTTGGAGGAGAGTTTTGCGGATACCATAGACTGCGAAAAAGACAAATAATTGGGTGTTAGAACAAATTAAACCAGAACTATCACAAGAGGCTAAAATGATGAAACTGAGGTTATCATAGTTTGGACACATCATGAGAAGACATGATTCACTAGGAA
This sequence comes from Rhineura floridana, assembly GCF_030035675.1. Classification (NCBI taxonomy): domain Eukaryota; kingdom Metazoa; phylum Chordata; class Lepidosauria; order Squamata; family Rhineuridae; genus Rhineura; species Rhineura floridana. Next base: position 67,146,436 of record NC_084481.1, read on the forward strand.
AGTCAATAATGCTGGAAAAAATGAAGAGAGTAGAAAAAGAGGATGACCAAACAAGAGATGGATTGATTCCATAAAGGAAGCCACAGACCTGAACTTACAAGATCTGAACAGGGTAGTTTATAACAGATGCTATTGTAGGTTGCTGATTCATAGGGTCGCCATAAGTCGAAATCGACTTGAAGGCACATAACAGTAACGATATACATTCAACCCCATTGACTTCAATGACAATGAGAATGCATAGCTAGGCACAGTTTCCCAGCCCAAAGGCCCCTCTGGATTCTCGGAGTTCTTATCCATGGAGGCTGCCCCATTTGCTTTACTGTGGCCTACATGAAGGTATGCATTAGCAGGAAACTAATGTGACCATCAAAGTCCTTGTGGCTACAGCAAAATGATGAGTAAAAATACACTGAAGGATGGTGATTTGATGCAACAACAGATAAGGGTTACGGCAGTGAGATTGAACTTTTATGAATTTACAGAACAGGATGCTGTGAACATTGTACAGCAGTTTATAAAATTACTATTTCTTGTGATGTGAGGAAGAAGTGACAAAAACTCAGTGATAGGTTAATCTTTTCTTCTGTTGGCAGAAAATAATTCTAAGCAAATAGGAACCTTACAGGCTAGCTACCTTTGGGTGGATAGCAACTTGTATTGCCTTATTATAGGAAGCAACAAGTTAATTCAGCCAGCACAGTGAATTACATACTCTCTCTCTCTCTCTCTCTCTCTCTCTCTCTCTCTCTCCTAGGGCCAACTCCTAAACAGTGCCCTTTGCTACTGGAAACACCTGAGTGAATCATGCAAACACATTTCTTTCTAGAAGCAGTTTGGTGGGAGGGGAGAGATTATTATACCCCCTGCAATTTTTCTGTAGCATTAGGTTGTCAGTTTCATGACTAGACACCAGCCTTCCAGAACTCCCTAGTTTTCTGCCCTCAGTGATTACACATAGGAATTGAGCTCCAAGGATGCATGCAGACACTGAGCTTACTGATATATTTGCGTACATGTCGTGATGCTGTTTCAAAACTGATGTAATAAGAGTGAGGTGCAGTAATAAAGTGAAATAATATTTCTCTTGTTTATTGGTTAGAAAATAAGGAGAAACCTTGAGGTAGCTTTGAATAAAATCAGAATGGGGATTACATGATGAAAGATAAAGCTGTAAAGGGGACTTGCTGTGAACAATGTACTTAGTTTATTGGGAAACAGGGATAAACTCTGATTCCTGTGCAGTTTATTCACTCTGACACACACACACAAGTAGGCACACCCTAGTGGTCAGTGTTTATTTCTCATTTTGGGATCTTTCATCCTTGTGTAACCCTGTAATAAACTCAACATAGGAAGGAGATGATGTGATTATGTTGTCTCCGTTCCTGTTAAGGGAAAGATGTGAAGAAATCAATAAAAGGATGCTATTTCAAATTCCAGGCTCCAAATACTGAATATTTAACAAAATCTTTGGCCCTAACAAAGCGTTGCACTTCCTTGAAAACCTATCTTTGCAACTGCTTGATCAGTATCGACATTTCTGTCTCTTGACGATTCTCACAGGACCCATTCCCAAGCAAGTTGTTGTTGCTAGCTGCAGTTTAGCACTCAGCATAATAAAACAGCTGTAGTCCTGAAGTGTCTGTTACTATAGACCTTTGCTTATTTTTATTTCTTTTTACCCCTCCTTATCTCATTGTTCTTCCATCACTACAGCAGAGCAACCGTTTGACTTGCTAAGCAGTCACACACGCACCTCCCACCGGCTCAAAAGACAAAGTTGTAGTGCAGCCCGTTCTGCCCATAGCCACAGTACCTAATACCCTGCTGCTGAATTAAATATGATTAGGTGCAGGAAACTGAGTGCCAAAGAGTAAGATCTGGATCCACCAGGGGCACAGAAAACGCTAGTATTGCTGTACCAGTATTTAACCCTCGGGAAGGAAAAACGTTGATTGCCTGTTTGAGGCCAATTGAAGCCACAGCAGAAGCCTGATATGGTCTCAGGTTGAAAAGCAAATTGTTTTGTTTTTAGGTGGCTGGTGGGTGGGTTTTTTGTGAGTCTTTGTTTCCTTGTTGAACTAGTAGACAGAGATGATCAAATCAGCTCCTGGAGGCCTATAAAACTGGGTAAAATTGATAGGGGTGACTGAAAACGATCCCATATTTTTACAGAGCATTTTCTTTTTCTAAAGGGAGGGCCACTCCCAGTTCTGAGATTGAGAAGGTGGAGGAAACATTTCCCCACAGAACCAGCCCTAACATTAAGCAGAGTGAGGCAGCCACCTTGGTCAGCAGATGATTGGAGGTGGGCAGCAGCACTGTGGCGTTGGAGAACAATGCTGTGTGTATTGCATAGCTTGACTTTACGCTAGCTTGCTGTCCTTAAACATAGTGAAGGATGCTGTCCCGCTGCTAGGGTGGAAGCAAGCTTCAATTACTAGCTCAGCTTTTGTAGATGGACTGAGTGGAGGGTACCATTTTTTCCTTTGCCTCAGGCAGCAGAATGTCTGAGGCTGGCCATGCTTCCCCACCTGTACTTGTAATGAATGAGCTCTGTGAACCATTTCAAGGAGAATCCTGGACAGTCTAAAATGGCGTGGGCATGTCATTATCACAGCCCCTCCTCTGTGTTACATCTGTACTGTGAAAGTAGTGAGAAGAACACCATATTTCTTTGATGGCTGCCAGGTTTTGTGGAGCCATGGTTTGCCTCTACAATAATAAAAGCTTGTCATTTTACCCTGCCTTATGCCAGTCCGAAAGCACGGCTTTCCAGCAGGTGTTATACATGCCATGTGTATCTCTGCAAGCTTCATTAATGACCTGTGCATTATACACTATACCTGCTAGCTCAGCAGAAAGCCAAGCACTTTCTACAGCAGTCTTGTTGGATGGTTTTTCAAACATAGACTCCTAGATTGACCAGGGATTAGATTAAGACAATCGGCACATTTCAACAGAATGAAAAAATGCATCAAGCCCACTATCCCAATATTTCACCATGGTCCAGATAAAAAGTCCAGAATTATAAGATAAACTGAAAAGCAGCATTATGATCTACTGATATGCAGACCTTCTTACATTCTTAAAACTACCTCTGAGAGCTACAAGGAAACTATGTTGCAACAAAAGAAAAAGACATAGGTACGGTAACAATAACAAGATGCAAATTTTTCTTTCTAGTTTTCATGCGTGCGTGTGTGTGTGTGTGATTTGGATTGGAGCCGTACAATAACATTGTATTTGTTTTAGTATTACTCTTCCAAGGAACCAAGTTAACATTACTGGTATGTTTCTTGTCTGAACATTTAGTACACTTATAGTACACTTTCAAGACAGGTAATAGAAAATTGAGACAGGTAATAAGGTTGTGTTCAACCTTGAGGCCGCCTTGATCATAGCAAATATTTTGCAATGGGCTATTGAAAATATGTTGTGTGCCCAGTAGTATAGTGGCAAATTCAGAAGTGCAGGGTCTCTTCATGTTAGTCATAGCCATGCCCCCTTTCCCTTTTTTGCTGCAGAGTTAAGACTGAGATCCTTGTTTAATGCCTTCTCCCAGAATAGACACCCCTAGGGACCAATAAGTATTTTTTTTCTTTTTTCTTTTGGGTGCCATTGGTTTTAGCTATGGGTGGGTTCGGTTTCGTTTTATATTGTAGTTCTTGGGTTTTTATGTAGTTTGTATGTTGTATTTTACTTTATCTTGTACGCCGCCTAGAGTGGCCGCTTGTGCGGCCAGATAGGCGGCCTAGAAATAAAATTTATTTATTATTATTATTATAACTCACTCTCTTTAACTCCAATCAGCAGGAAAGTCAAGGAAGCAGTAGCTAGGACACTCCCCTTTCATGCTCATTGGCTCACAGGATGCTGGAGACACAGGGACCCTGCTCCCAAAAAAGTAAAGATCCCCCAAGACCCTGGATGACTCCCCACCGTGTATGTCATGATAAATTGACCTCTATTTATATAGGCAAGTGCACGTATAGATCATAAAATCAAGAACAAAGTTTTGCTAAATAGGAATATCATCATACTCGTTTTGTATTTCTCATTCTCTGTGGCCAAAACAGCAGTATTCACTATATCAAAAGATATATATTCTGGTGTGTTTTGTTCAGTGGCTGTATTACACCAGTGGTAATGTAAACCTAAGAATATAAATAAACTCATCTCTTCTTGAGTTTTCTCTTTATGTTTTTCTCCCCCAGGAAGCTAAAGAACTGGGAAGTTTTATTTTTTTGATTGATTGATCGAGAGAATAATTTGATTTTCAGGGCAGGGTGAGTGTGTTTTTTGTTATGACTGCTGAGAGAAATTACAGAAATATAGAGACATGAATACAGCTATGTCATCCTACTGCCATTTTGAAAAGTAGTTGTCTCCAGGATGAAGGAAAATCCTGAAAACTGTTTGATGTTTGGTTAACATCAATGGTATGAAGATAGACTTGTGATCAGGGAACACAGTACCTAATCTAGTCTTGAGTGCCTGGATTTAGGCTGCAATCCAAGGCACATTTACCTGGGGATAAGTCCCACTGAACCCAATGGAGCTTACTTCTGAGTAGATATGCATTGGATTGCAGCCTTCATTGATAATAATTAACCACCTTAACTAAATGGGGTGTGTGGAGAGCTAGTTTACAGAAGTATACATTGCAAGCATATTAAGGATACTTCAGTCACAAAATCAACATCTAGACTTAAAGTTAACATCCCTAATAGGATAAGATATTGCACAATGGTATTTTAAAAAATAGCAAATAAAAATATACTGCAAATGTTCCAGGAAAAATATGTACTTTAGATTATAGCCTCTGAAAATAATACTTAAGTACTGATTTTTTTAAAAAAAATGTAGCTTATAAGAACTGTAGCAGGGAAGTGGCAGGGGAGGCAGCAGGAAGGTATCGGTGTACTAAATTTGACTATTGGAGACTATTTGATTTCATTGGACATATTCATGGAAAAATAGCAAGCAAAACAATCTCATCCCTAGATTATGAGATTTCCTGTGGTTTTTGCTTCTGCTTGTTAGGTAAAACAACATCATAGTACAAAAAATCTAGATACATCTTATTGTTGCAAGAAAACCCTGTGGTCCATAGAGCAGCGCTTCAGACCACTAAGTGCACACCAAAATCCCACTTTACTAATGTGAGAGAGTTGTTTCAGATGACTGACTGAGGAATATTTTTCCCCTGGGTGAATGACTGTTTAAGGCTGCTTTTAGGATCCTTTTATTGTTCCATTCTCCTTCTGAGAAAGCTATAATACTGGCTATGACATTGAGGTAAAAAAGAAGAATAGTAAAAGAGCTGATTTTAATGTTATATTTTTGTATATGGTTGTAACCTGCTCTAGGACCTTATGGGTGGGTAACAAATCCTTTAAATAAATAAATAAATGTCCATTGCAACCATGACAGCTATTATCCTAATACTCTACAATGCTAGCCAGCAATCAGCAAACAGTTTCAGGAAGGAAGGTCTTCCTGATACAATGGAACACTGTTCCTTCAATTGCCTCCCGAGGCTTTAGTTCTTTCCTCAAGTCCACAGAGACATTCTGCTGTTCTGGAAAGCTTAGCTCCTTTGTCTACCAAAACAGGATGTCTTAGCCGGTGCCTGAAAGAGAGCCTCATGTATTGTCCTTCATATACATGTGCACATCTCTTATGTCATTCAGTGGAAAGGTAGCTTGGTGCTCATAAGGGATACACTGCGAAACTACTTCTCCATTGAGATACATTATGCAATCCTTGTGAAGGAGATATGCACGTATACACTCAGACTTGTATACCTGCAGAAAATATATGTGTCAAGGCTCAGCAATCCTCACTTAACTGTCACCTTTGCATTTCCACAGTGCTGCAGTTATTCTCTAAAATTTGCGATACTGATAGGAAACAGCACATTATGCTTTGGGCATCCTTTGCTGTAGCATTTAACTAACAAGCTAGATCAACATTCCTGATGCTGCTGGTGCAAAACAGGAAGTAAACAAAAAAAGTCATGTTAATTTCAAGCTCCATTAGACACAATCCGACCAAGTAGGAAAAGCCCAAAATGGCAGGAAAATTTTATTTGCAAGCTTCTGAAGAGGTGTTAAAAACCATGAAGAGGTTATTAATAAAATCAACATGAAATAATGCCTCTCTTTAAAGGACCATATCCCATAGTTAATTATGAATTATTATTTCTGCACCAAATATTGAATAATCATTCTGTGCATAAATGATTACAGACAAAATGTCAACAACACTTGTTTAATACAAGTCTGCAGAAAGAGAAACTTGAGTCATTTTGAAATTTGACAAAATAGGGAAAAGAAGAAAGCAATTGAGGGGAACCCACAGTGATTTGTAATGAATGGAATTCCACTTGTGCTGGAGGAAGGAGCAGGAAGACTGAAAAAGCTGCTTTGGAAGGTTGAGGAACCACCTGGAAGCTTGTGGGAAGTAGTGCTGGCAGCTGAAAAAGAAACCAGAGAAAACTCACCTCTCTTCCCTTCCTGCAGTGTGGAGCCTCTACTGGATCCCAGTTACCTCTATGAATGAAAGGAGGACTTGCATTCACAAAGAGACAAGTCTGGATGCAACCCAGTATTTTTATGCATCTCTTGCACATATTATATTGGGACTATATATAAAACCTTATTAATAATACATATGAGTGCATCAAATATCAAAGAACAAAAATATTACCAACATGGAAAATATATATTTCAAAGAAAACAGAGGCTAGAAATAATCTGTTTTTAAAATGATGTATGAAAATGGTAGGCTGTATTTCTCTCACTGTGCACAGAAAATATCAGGTCTTGGTCATAGCCTCTGTGACAACTCTGAGAAGTTCTGTGATAGGTTATTTCTTTTGCAAATATAGCCTACCACTTGTATTAAAGGGAGATCTGTGCACACAGGCAACCCAACTGAACTGATAGACAAGCCAGCAGTCCTGTGCCTGGGAAATCTTCCAGTTCTGGGCTCTTCCCCCTGGCAAGAGTTGCCTCTGGTGGGACACCAGCACCACCCTAGTGGCACAGAGCTCCCCTTTCTGCCTGTTGAACATATGGGTGGGTGGAAGTGGTACTTTTGCAGGGTGGGGAGGTGTGGGGCTGAGTCAGCACAGGACTCTACCTACCTACCCCCTCTCCCTCCCACTCTGTAAAGCCCTGTTGGGTGTGGGGTTGGTTACTTATGATTGCTCCCTCAATTAGCTTTAAATCAGTTCCATTTGCACGGGTCAAATTAATGAGTCATGAGTAACCCAGAAATCAACATAGTAGTACCATGGGAACTGGATGCTGTTGCACAGACTCATGGCAGCATGGAAAGATCCTGGGAGCCGTGAGAACTACATTTGTCATTATTTCCATTGTTTCTATTTTCCATATGGGTTACTGCAAGTGTTTGAAGCAGTATCTTTCTACGCCACTGGCCTAGGACTTGTCTCATCTCAGCATCCTCCCATGTTTTAGTAAATTAGAAGAATGGAGTGCATTGAAACACTATAAATGAGAACTAGCCTCAAGGTGGCCACTGAGCTTCATTATGTTCCCAGTAAGATAAATGCAGCCTATAGATTTTGCCAATTGGGAATGGATCCAATTTAACAACAGATTTTCCGTGTCTGGTAGCTGTCCTTCAGATTAGTCCATTTTGGAGAGATCTGTTCTGAACTGGCCTAAAGAATGCTACCCTTAGCTCCAAGGAGAAAAGCTAAACGAGATAAAAATAATAATTTCAGAAATCAGTCAAGATAGGCTGTCTCAAGCCTCTGGTTCAAATAGGGTTGCCATATTCCAGTTCCACAAATCTTGGCAGGCTAATTTGCATATTATGTGAATTATTTGCTAATTATGCAAATTAAGTATATTAATGGTTGCATTGCCCAGTTGTTTTGTTTTTCTGCCTAGTAATTACCACCCAAAACTGGGGGAGGTTGTGAAGAATCTTTTTCAAAAAAAACATTTTCAGCCCTAAATGCCTAGACTCTAGTTTCCAACACTATGGAATATTTATTTATTAAGAGGATTTATATCCTGCCCTTCCACTGTAAAAAACAGGGCAGCTTAGAAACATAATAAAAATAATAAAAATATACAATCAATATAAAAACATAATAAAACACAAAATAGGAACAAACATAAAACAAGTCAATCTAGCAGTATAAAAATCCAGCATAAAAAAGCCAACAAAGCACCAATTAAAAGCACTATTGTGACCGAGAGGTTGTCTGTACCAACAACTAGGAAATGTGGAATGAGTGCACCACTATCACTCGTAATGCAGATAGAAATCAAGATTTCAATATTATCAGTTCAGTCAATCATCTTATCTAAAGAGAGTAGTGTCTGAGCACATGAGAAGGGTCTTACACTGATTCTCACAAATCAGATCAGGGAGAGGGGAAACACAGCCTTCTGTGATATAGGCTGGAACTTGATGGAGACTTGAGTTCGTTTGTTTTTAATTCAGTGGATTCTAGAGACCTGACAAACTGTGCTAGCATTAGACAGGGCAGTCGTTCCATTCCTATTGTTCTTAAGGGCGGGAAAAACCATTCCTATTGGTCTTAAGGGGCAAAAAGTTATACCCCCTGAACTGAAATTATATATGTATAGATGTACATGTGTACATGTACAATGTGTTACTTTTTTGAACTACAACTCCCATCAGCTCCAGCCAGCATGGCCACTGGATTGGGCTGATGGGAGTTGTAGGTCAAAAAAGTAACTTTTCCAAGCTCTGGTATACATGTACACACACACACATATCCCTGGGGACGAAATGAAGTAGGGTGATCTTTGGTGAGGAGATGCCAGCCAGTCATTTTGAAGAAGGAAGTGTATTAAAAATCCTTTCTAGCCTTTTCTGAATTGCTGAACAGAGGCTGTGCCAGGCAACAGGGCGCAATGCAACTTTACTTGGCAGTAAGCACCAGTTAACAGGGTGGGGGCAAGGCCAAAAAAAGAAAATGCTAATACCTCAGCCGTTTCAACAGTGAGGTCTGCCTTTATAGCTTGTATTTATATTTATTTATTTATTTTTATACTTGTATACTGCCCCATAGCCGAAGCTCTCTAGGCGGTTTACAGTAACTAAAAACATATACAATTTAAAAATACATCTTTTAAAACACAATTTAAAACACAATTTCAAATTTTAAAACAATATAAAACACATGCTAAAATGCCTGGGAGAAAAGGAAAGTCTTGACCTGGTGCCGAAAAGATAACAGTGTTGGCGCCAGGCGCACCTCATCAGTGAAGTCATTCCATAATTTGGGGGCCACCACTGGGAAGGTCCTCTCCCTTGTTGCCAACCTCCGAGCTTCCCTTAGAGTAGGCACCCGGAGGAGGGCCTTTGATCCTGAACATAGTGTACGGGTGGGTTCATATCGGGAGAGGCGTTCCATCAGGTATTGTGGTCCCAAGCCATGTAAGGCTTTATAGGTCAAAACCAGCACCTTGAATCGAGCTTGGAAATATACAGGCAGCCAGTGCAAGTGGGCCAGAATCGGTTTTATATGTTTGGACCGTCTGGTCCCTGTTACCAATCTGGCCGCTGCATTTTGCACAAGCTGCAGTTTCCGAACCGTCTTCAAAGGCAGCCCCACGTAGAGTGCATTGCAGTAATCTAATTTAGAGGTTACCAGAGCATGGACAACTGAAGCCAGGTTATCCCTGTCCAGATAGGGATGTAGTTGGGCCACCAACCGAAGTTGGTAGAAGGCAATCCGCGCCACCAAGGCTACCTGAGCCTCAAGTGACAGAGATGGTTCTAGGAGAACCCCCAAGCTATGAACCTGCTCCTTCAGGGGGAGTGCAACCCCATCCAGGACAGTTGGACATCCACCATCTGGTCAGAAGAACCACTCACTAGCAGCATCTCAGTCTTGTCTGGATTGAGCCTCAGTTTATTAGCCCTCATCCAGTCCATTGTCGCAGCCAGGCACTGGTTCAGCACATAGACAGCCTCACCTGAAGAAGATGAAAAGGAGAAATAGAGCTGTGTGTCATCAGCATACTGATGGCAATGCACTCCAAAGCTCCGGATGACCACACCCAATGGTTTCATGTAGATGTTGAACAGCATGGGGGACAGAACTGACCCCTGTGGAACCCCATACTGGAGAGTCCAGGGTGCCGAGTAATGTTCCCCAAGCACCACCTTCTGGAGGCGACCTGCTAAGTAGGAGCGGAACCACTGCAATGTAGTACCTCCCACTCCCAACTCAGCCAGTCTCCCCAGAAGGATACCATGGTTGATGGTATCGAAAGCCGCTGAGAGATCAAGGAGAATCAACAGAGTCACACTCCCCCTGTCTCTCTCCTGACAAAGGTCATCATACAGGGCGACCAAGGCTGTTTCTGTGCCAAAACCAGGCCTGAAACCTGACTGAAATGGATCCAGATAATTGGTCTCATCCAATTGTGTCTGGAGCTGGCCCGCAACCACTCGTTCAAGGACCTTGCCCAGGAATGGAACATTTGCTGTTTGTCCAAGGCAGGGAGATTTTGGTGGGTTCAAACCCCTTTATTCCATCCTCCAGGATGGCAGGCAGACCTTCCCATTGCATTTATAATTTAAGACACATACCTTCAGACACAGAGGGAATTGATATGAAGGTTGTTTCTACTTGCTGATTCAACGAGAAAGTCTATGGATAAGGGGCAGAGCTGCAAGTGTTGATCAAGTGAGCACGTGCAGTTTCTGCATATGCAGTAGGCAGGCAGACAAAAATTCTTGATTTTCCCAGGACAGCTGTGGTGTCCCTCATTGGCTAAGATCAATGGGAGGCGGGAATAGACTGATTTCTTACAAAATGGGCAGATAACTGCCTCCACATTGTGCCTTCTATCTCTAGATCCCAAAGGGCTAGAGACTGGCTTTTTTAAAATAATGAAAGCTGGGAATCTGGGGCACCTAATGGGCTAAATGGGCACCATGGCTAAAATCTGGGTAAACCCATGCTAACTGGGCAATATGGCAACTTTCAGTTCAAATAATTATTTTAATTAACTCCCACATCAATTTTGAATGCAAAATTAGTTACAGCTCTGAAACAGGCATAAACAAAAATGATATAGATGTATACAATTACACTCTAATTGTTGAAACCTCAGGTCATAATGCCCAGAGGATGGTCTTGGCTCCGTGTACAAGCAATTTATAATACTGTGGTAACGGCAGTTGCTTCCATCTCTGTAAATGATCCTAGCTCTAAGGAGTTGTCAGATCGTGGCTCATGTCCCATGTGCCAGTTCTCTTCATTGGCAGTGCTTCCTAGAACAGAGCAGATGGGGATAGGGTTCACTAAAGAGGAATCTTGAAATAAGTAATTACATTGTGGAGGACTAGTTGCAGACGTTATTAGGCCAGGTGCCAGAAAAGCAGGTAAGGCAAAGAGCTTCACTTCCCTCCTGAAGCCAGGGGGTGAGGATTTAACCTTAAACCACTCAATCACACTTAGATCACACAGTTGTGTGGGGAAAGCATAACCATCTTTCATGAAAATAAAACAGATGTACGATCATTCTCTTGAGATATTCCTGCAAGTGGCAACTGTTGACATGGGATGTAGTATGAACCCATGACCCTACTAAAATCTATAAGACTTTTATCCACTCCAATAGATCTGTTAAACAAAGTTCTTTTAAATTTTGGTTAGATTTGAAAATGCGAAGAACATAATGTTTTAGGGTCTGCTAGACAAGAATGTTGCACAGCCTGAGGAAGAAAACCAGAACTCTTGGCCTGTGGCAGAGCCAATAGATGACCTGGAAGGCAGGCCAGCCAGCCATTGGGGATGACAACAAGAACCAGGATTAAGGAGAAGGAGAGTCCCTAAGGTATCCACAGGCAACTGATACAGGTTCAGAATTCAGAAGAAATAAGAAACCCAGATGCAAGATTTGCCAGACCAGACCACTGGATGCAGTCAACTTATTCCAATGGAGTCCTAGATTTGTGTGAAACCTAATAGCCTGACTCACATTCCTAGACTTCACTCTCTATAGCTGAATCGTGAGAATCTTTAAAGGCACCACCTTTGAGTCTGGAGCTTACTATTTTAATGCCTTTCCCTTACTTCCTGCCTCATGTGTTCTCTGTGCCAATGAGCAGGCATTGGGGAGTAGTTTGGGGAGGGAGCTCAGGTAGAGCTGTCATTAAGACTTTGGTTGGGGTACCCTGGTTTGGGGGCAGGGCTCAGGTTGCACACCACCTATCTCAGGATCAGGGACTGGATCTCATTCCATTGCTGGAGATTCAGTTAAGACAGACTCAACTGCTTCTCCCCCGCTATGTCTGAGTTGTTGCTGCTGCTTGGGACTAGGGCTGGATTGTCCTGTTCTAATATGACATTGAGAAGAGTGTCATGGAGCAGATTAGCACCACGGAAAGCAACAAGTGAGCAACTTGCTCCAATGAAGCCAAGAGGTTGTAGTCAGCTAAATCCTACTCAGAGTAGACCCATTGAACTAAATAACCCCAAGTTAGTATCTCTATTAACTTCAGTTGATAGGACAAGCATTGATACCACCCTGTGATTAGATTCCCAGGGCCTGCACATGTCTCCCAGGCTCCATCCTTCCTTGAGGAGTAGAAACCATTAGAGTGGCAGACACAGAGCCTAGCATCCCTCCTCCTCTCAAACAATTCCCTCCAGGCTTATTGCCTGCACTGATATATAGACTTGGGGATGTGTAGGGCCCTGGTATGGAGAGAGTGGTTCCTCGGGGGTGAGGGTTCTGAGAATATTGATTCCAGAGGGGCATTGGCTGAATGGGCAATGGCTCAGGCCCAGACATGAAGGCTGTTTTCAAGCACTTGTGCTGTGGGCCTGATGGATCTGGCTGGCCCCTTTTCACCTGAGTAGGAATCAGAGCTCAAGATGCTCCTCAGGGTAGTGGTTTAACAAGTTCCATGAGCATTCTTATAAGAAATAATTTAATTTTTCAGAACTAGATGTTTTCTATCTCCATAGAAAGGTGTCCTGTTCTCACCAGGCTCCTAAAGAAGCAAGAGACAGCAAAGCACAGATGGCCACACCAAAGCAATGTCCAGAACCAGTCCAAAGTCAGAGTCCGGAGTCTACAATAACAATAAAGGAATCAGGCACAAAGGAGGATCAGAGCAGTCTAGGTTCTGGAGCCAAGCAGTCTGTGGGCAATACAGGTGAGGGCAAGGCAAGAGGTAGGTCCAGAGTAGTCCAAGGTCAGGTGTGGCATCAAAAATCAATTCACAACCAGGTCAGGTACAGAACTGATGTATAGACATTGTTCCATCAGCTCTTCCAGTATCAAACTGGGTTTTTATGCTGGAGCTGCGAAACCACACCCTAAACCTCAGCTGATTTAATCACCTGCAGCCAGACCTTTACTCCTGAGGAGTCAAGGCTTGTAGCTGGACCAGGTCTCTATCTGGCATTTGAGACTATGCCTCTTCTTTGGGCTTGAGGTCATTCAGCCTCAATGTCAGAGGCCAAACTTGTCCCAGGTACTGACAGCCCATCCTGAGCCTGGTCATAGGATCCTGACTCCTCATCCTCAGATGGAGCCAGAGCAGGGTCCAAGACTGGAGCCTCCTAATCTTCCTCCGATGAGGATTCTCCTGGCTAGGATCTGACAAAAGGCAAGCCTGCATATTTAGCTACAAAAATGTTACTGCTCCCATTTTGTCTTCTATAACCAAATCTAGATAATTGTGTTCAACACATAAATTCTACCCTGATTCCCCCTACAGTCTAGTTTCAGTTTTAAAACAGTAAGATTTTATTAAGGGGCCATAGCAACATTGCACCAATTTGTGACAGCATATTGCATGCTGTATGCTGTACTTATCAACGTTTTAGATTGTGTTTCGTCTCATTAGCAGATGTTATGAGACCTAAAGGACAGCCCAATTAGTTTCTATGGATTGTTTTGCGGAAAAACTATTCCCTTAGCATCAAAAAGTTCACATAATCAACAATAGACGTGCAACTGAAATGCAGTTGCTGTTGAACCCCATGTGCATTGATATTTCTTTAAAAAATCAGAGCAACATATGCAACAATGTTTTTTTTAAAAAACAACAGATACATTTTTATTTATTTATTTATTTATTGAATTTTTATACCGCCCCACTAGCATAGCTCTCTGGGCGGTGTACAACCATTACAATAAATACAATAGAATCACACAGAACAATACAAAAAATATAAATGCAAATCCACAATCTAAAACTAATTAAAACATGTTTAAGAAAAGCTAAAATGCCTGATAAAATAGGAAGGTTTTGACTTGGCGCCAAAAGGATAACAATGTTGGAGCCAAGCGCACTTCTTCGGGAAGACTATTCCACAGTTCGGGGGCCACCACTGAGAAGGCCCTAGTTCTTGTTACCATCCTCTGAGCCCCTCTATGAGTCGGACCTCGGAGGAGGGCCTTCGATGTTGAGCGTAGTGTACGGGCAGGTTACATAATACATAATATGGATATACTTACTGTGTGAACACATTGGCAACTTGATCATCAAAGACATAGAGGTCAGGATCCAAAGAACCATGCAACTAGCTCCATACAGTCAAGGGAAAGCAGTGTCCCATGCCGTATGGTAAACCAATTTCAAGAAGTTTCAAAAGCAATTAAAGATATGGCATGAGGGGTTGCTGGTCAACGAACAAGAGCCTCCCACTGAGTATGCAAACATCTTTTAAGTGTGTCTGCATTAGTTCTTTGGATTCTGGCCATAAGACCATAGCCTCAGTCCAGAAATCCTTATGCACAGCAGTAGGCTGGGTTATACTGCTGGAAGCAATATTTTTCTCAGTCAAACATAGTGTTATTAAATCAGGCATTTGGCCAACTACCATTAGCTGATCACACTATGGCAGGGGTGTGGAATCGGTGGTCCTACAGATCTTCCTAGATTATGATTCCCATCTTCCCTGACTATTGGCCATGTTGGCTGGTACTGATGGGACACTTACAATATCTGGAAGGCCAGATATTGAATCAAACTCCCATTTACCCTAACAGTTATAGGTCAGACTATTCCAGTAAAGTCACATCTCACAGTGCTGACAATCTGCATTGTATCCAGGTGCGCCTCTCAGCCCCCTGCACTCTTTTCTGAATGTAAAGCTGATGATCAAGGGAGATTCCAAATTATACTTGCCTACTTCTACTACTCAATTTGGACATTATTTGGAAACTGCTATTCAAAGTAAACATTTTATTGAATGACTGATAAGTTTTCAAAGCACTTTAGGAGACCATTTGTTGCATATGATCACTTTCCATACTTCCAGACTTCACAACTAAATATGTATTTGTGCATGATCTAATTTATGTGAAAACAAATGTTGTGTTTTGCATAGTCAAAAATAGATTAACTAGCACACCGTTTAGTAAATTGTCAGCAGCATCTGTTGGAGACTGGTGAACAATATAGGACATACTTTGCCCAAATTGTCTATGTGTAAATGTGAATAAATTGTTGTGGAATGATCCAGTTCTTAAACATTTGCATCTTTCATAATTCACAGTTTGTTTTCTACCATGTCACCCACTTTGTTTCAATGTACATTGGAAAAGGAGAAAAGTAACAAATGCAAGAGTGAGTTAACTGTTAGGTATAGATGTGGGAACAGAAAATGGCAGGCATTTCAAGCAGTGTGTATGTGTGTGTGTGTGCCCATCTGCAATATGATCCAAAGCAAAGCAAAGACTCTACTTTATTAATATGCAATTGATGGCTGTACTAATGAGGAACTCACTGAAAACTTTGCTACTTGTGTGATAATTGCCCTATTAGCACTGCAACCATTAGATTCAGCATCTGAATGATTCACAAATCCACTTTTGCTAAAGTGATGGGGGCATGCATTTATTTGGTTTAGTTTAGTTTAGAGACTTTTTGAACAAGGCACCATTGTTTGGTAGGTAGGGTTCATAATGTAGATTTGATGGGAAATTGAAAATTGAGGGTTTAGGTGGGTCAGGAGGGGAAGCATGCCCCCATTTTTCTCACCATAGCAGTGATGGAAATATTTCATAGGTTGTGATGCTGGGCACACGTATTGGGAACTAAATTTGCTATTTCAGAGTAAAATTGTTGTTGATAATGATGATGGTAACAACTCATTTAAAGAAGCTCAAAATATTACCATAATAAAACATGTTTAAAGTGGCTAAACGTTTATATTTCTCACAGAATACCTGGGATCTACATGCAGGGATAAATGGTTGCCAGATACTGATCTATTGCCCATTTAGCCTAGAACTGTCATACTGATCTGGGGTCTCAAGGAACAATCTTTCAAAGCTCTGCTATGAGAACTTCTTTAGTAATGCTGATGTTTGAATCTGGGATTATGTGCTCTGTTCTTGCATTATAGCTCCTTCCTAAGATTAAGGGATTTTAGTTCAAAGTCCAGGAACCTATCAACTGGATCACTCTTGCTTTCAGGCATGCTAATTAATTATATATGCTAAAATATGCAAATTACTCACAGCATGCATCTCAGGATATTTTTCCAGTAGGTGCCTCCTTTATCAACAAAATGCCTGCTCTGGACCTACAGTATTCAGAATATACCACCACTGCCACAGTCCAAGGATATATACGCTGGTGCATAAATTTATTTATTCAGTGGCCCTGTGGATTTGATTACCAATAGATGTACCTAATGTACAGACAGACAGACAGACAGACAGACAGACAGACAGATAGATAGATAGATAGATAGATAGATAGATAGATAGATAGATAGATAGATAGATAGATAGATAGATAGATAGATAGATAGATAGATAGATAGATAGATAGATAGATAGATAGATACTATTTTATACTCAGTAATGTATGAACTTAAAATGAGGAACTTGCATGTTATTAACAATTTAGTTATCAGAGTCTAGAATCATTTTATGCTTTATTGGAATTTGGAACAACAAATATAAACACAAAAAATTATAGCCCAAGTGCTGAATTTAATTTACAGCACGAATTAGGCTGTAATCCTAATTCTCCCCCCAAGGAGTGTTGGAAGCAGCAGAGGCCCATCTCCATCAGCCTCCACTGACAGAGAGGTGTGCTGCTGATGGGGTGGAGGCCTGATTTCTACCAAAGCAGGCAGGAAAGTAACCCTGGTAGAAAGCTCAAAAACAAGGATGGGGGAGGGGAAACATAGCTCAGCCAGTTGAAGATTTGCTGGATCCAAAGCTGGTCCTGGACCTTGATTCAGGCCCCCTGCTGTTCTAGTGAGGCAACAGACCATCTCTTGCTCTTCAGATTTGGTGGTGGTGGTGCTGCTCCAGGCATCCTCCACCCCTTGTCAGGATTGCTCTGCTCCTCAATTAAAGATACATAATTTGTGTTTGATATCCACTGGATTCCTGAATGCCCTGGGGGATTTCACAGTAGAGCAGGTGACCCTGTTGAAGCCCTTGTCACACTGCAGAACACCAAGGTGCGTGGGCTCTTAACGTGGTTGCCCCTGAACACCCTCTTTGGCATTGTGGAGCCTGGTTTGTACCTTGGTACACCAGTGAACTAAGGGCAATGAAACAGGACAGACAATGGCTAGAGCGCAAGTGGCGCAACACATAGTGTAAGGCTGATCAGGCATGAGTAAAACATCATAACTGTCTACTGTGTGGCGGTGAGGGCGATGAAGAAGGCCCACTTCTCTGCCTCCATAGAGGGAGGATGGGCAAGATATAAATTTAATAAATAAATCATAATAAAATAAATATACTATTGCAGAATGACTTTGGGTTTCTGAACAAATGTTTGCATTGTCCATGCAGTACCATGTGGCTGTTTTGATACCTAAGGCATTTTACTAATTTTGGACTATTTTAAATTTATTATAAAGAAAACTTACATAAAAGTTTTTGTAATGGGCTAGAGCAGATACTGGCTTGAAATATGCATAAAATGTGCTGAAATCATTTATATTTGCTTATATTGCTTAGAATATACTTAAGATTTACTGAAATAGCTGCACACATAAGAGCCAAATAGTAAAGAAAATAGTAGTTTAAAACTCCCCCCCCCTTTTCCCCATCTTCTGACTAAAGATGTAATTTTCCTATGAAAGCAGCTGGAACATACACAAGGATAAGATGTCTGGGCAGTCAGCCAACACGTTCCAGCTCTTTTGAGAGGAAGCTCCTTATATAGCATGGCTGCTTCTAGGAGGCAGCTACTGCGACTTCTAGCAGGCAGCATGATTGATAAACTCATGGGAAGACACCTTCCCTTAGATAAGAAAGTGCATAAAAGGCCAGGTTAATAGCACTCAGGAACCTCTCAGCTCTGCTGGAGTGTAGGGTCAAAGAAAGCAGGAGAACCATCCATCTATTCCATCCATGACATCTGATGTATTTCCATGTACTTTATAACTTTGGCTCTGTAATATGACTTAGAGTTTAACTCAGTTCTTCATCTATTGTAACTTATTTTAACTAAGATGTGCCTTCAGAGTCTTTAACTTTGATGTTAAATGGATATCCAGCAACTTCTTTCATGCTGATATGTATTTCTATTTTTCTGTTTCTGCAGTGATGGCTAAGGCTACCTAGAATGCATTTTATCCATTGAAGTATGCAAGATATGAACAAATAACATATATTGTAAAGGCTGTTCTGCTGTCAGAAGTCTGACTCCCAAATAGAAAAGTTCTGGTACCTCTCAAGAGTTCTTGCGTGGGGTCTCCTCTATCTTCTGCCTGCACTAGATGACTGCTGTCGATAGCCTATGAGCTTAGGTGAACTAACATTTAACATACAAGGACTCTATGTAGATACGGAGGAAGGGAGAAAGCAAGAATTCTCTACCCTGTGCATTCACTGGCAAGTGAGATGGCCTTGCCGATATCAAAAGATTAATTATAGAATCAGTGTGTGAGCTGACAGTACTATTTTCCAAAATACAAAGTAGTGCATTGTCACAATTGCCTCTAAGTTATTTATTCAACACAACTTGTCACAGGGAAGGGGCCCCGGAGACTATTTGTACTCATCAGAAGCAGATGGCCTATCAAACAAGTTTTAGAGGTACATGCTTTGGCTGTATAACAAGGCTAAGGAATGAGGGGGGTTCAGGACTCCCACTGCACCTGTGGTTTTTCTCCCATTTAGACTGGCGTAAACAAGAATGAAGTTCCCTGAAGTCAAGAGTGACATCAGTGTAATGTTAGTAGAATCAGATATTGTATATTAAAAGCATGGGTGGAATCTTCTTGGAGTATTCCAAATGGTGGCCTTCTTCCTAGGGAGCTCTGAACATTAGATCCTGAACGTTAGAGAATATTTGGCACAACCCAACTTGAAAGAAGGGTTTTATAAAAGTTAAATCACTAAGAAACAGTGACAAAAAGCTGATTCACATATTCACTTGATCAGGGTGAGCGTGCATATGTAAACTAGCTATGAAATAAAGAGAGGGCAACTTGAAGTTTGGAGGGGGAAATGCGGCAAGATAGAAGAATGAATATAATAAATTGTAAGACTGGAGATAAGGGGGAGAATAAAAAACCTGAAAAGGCAGGGGGCAGAGTAGATAGAAGTTAGGAAATGAGAACAGAATTATGAATCGTGGCAAGATGGGCATCTGGAACATTGAGGGAAAACATCAGTGTACTGGTTGTTTATCTTTAAAACCATGGAAACAGTTCTATGTAAACATCATATCAATAGCAGCAGCAATATAAAATCAAACAGATTAGAGAAGGGGTGCATTGTATTAGGACTGAGAGCTGTTTTGGCCCCTCCAAGGCTTTTTCCTGTCCTTGGGAAAGATAAACATAATTCTGAGGAGCTATAATAAGAAAATATATAAAATCTGTGGAACTTGTTGAACTGTTCTTTTGTTCCGTTCCAAACTCCATTCTTCATCTGGCACCATGTAAGTTAATAACAGCAAATCCCAGTGCAATCTCCTTTGGGCCCAAGGTGTGTGCATGCAGCCCACTCTTAGGGAACATTTGCATCATCCTATATTTGAAATTGTAGGGTTGCATTCAGCGTAGCACTAAGGACACAGTTCCATCAGCACAAGCATTTCTGCTTACCCAGCAGAATGATGCCCCATCTCCTCCCCCATGCACTGTTCTGGGGGTCAAAACCCCCTTTGGAGCAGATCTGGGGAAGGTGCAGGAGGAGCTTGGGGTAGAAGGAGGAAGTGCTAACGGGAATCCTTGCACTGACTTACACTAGTACAAAAAGTTAGTTGAATACGGTTCTTAATTCTTGAAAACCATGTTCACTTTATCAATGCACCCAACTCCTTTTTCACTGAAAGCTCTTAATAACAATACACTTCTTTGTCTATACACAGATCTTTTTAAAAAAAGTTTTATACATAGCTTGGTGACCCTGATTTACTAACAGTGCCAGCAGATTTACTGTTCCACATTCTATTTAGCATATTTGGCCTTATCATATGCTCTGTGTATAAGTAATAAGCACAGGATCAATATGAATTATCATCTTCTTGAAACAGATATTAACCAATTAATCGTATTAAAGTTTCATGTTCCTGTAAAAAGAAAACATATCAAGAATATTTCTGGTCCCATGTAGGTCTCAGTTCAATAGAGCTGTTTGGTTTTTTTAAATTCCCACTTTAAATTATGTTGGATTTTAAACTTTGGTTATCTTTTATTGCTGCAGCCCAAGTGACATTGCACATTTTGCACAGTATTCCTTTTTCACTGATGGGTAATGAGCATGAAGTCTCGTGGCTCCTAGAATACAGTCTATTTAATCTAGTGCTTCTAAAGTGCATACAATCTTCCTAAAATGTTGCTGCCTCTAAAATACTTGAAGCCAATTCTAAATAATGTACTTGGGAGTTTTAGAATCATAGAATAATAGAATTGGAAGGGACCTATAAGGCCATCAAGTCCAACCCCCTGCTCAATGCAGGAATCCAAATCAAAGCATTCCCGACAGATGGCTGTCCAGCTGCCTCTTGAATGCCTCCAGTGTCGGAGAGCCCACTACCTCTCTAGGTAATTAGTTCCATTGTCTTTTGGCTCTTAGAGTTAGGAAGTTTTTCCTGATGTCCAGTCGAAATCTGGCTTCCTGCAACTTGAGCCCATTATTCCATGTCCTGCACTCTGGGACAATCAAGAAGAGATCTCAGCCCTCCTCTGTGTGACAACCTTTCATGTACTTGAAGAGTGCTATCATATCTGACCTCAGTCTTCTCTTTTCCAGGCTAAACATGCCCAGTTCTTTCAGTGTCTCCTCATAGGGCTTTGTTTCCAGTCCCCTGATCATCCTTGTTGCCCTCCTCTGAACCTGTTCCAGTTTGTCGGCATCCTTCTTGAAGTCCGGAGACCAGAACTGGATGCAGTATTCAAGATGAGGCCTAACCAGTGCTGAATAGCTTAAGGAAACACACACACAAATTCTGGTTCTAACCCATCCAAATGAGGACAGTCAGTCTTTATCTTCCCACATTTCTTCATGCTAATACTTTACTTAAATCAAATCACCCTGAAACTTGTTGATGCCGCCTCTCCATTCATTATAATATGAATGGCCTACAGGAACTCTGATTGATGTGCCAGCTTTTGGACATTTGTCTCTTAATGAAACTAGCAAATTTCCTCCAGCTTCATGCTGCTGCCACTGGAATAATGTCCAAATAATGTCCATCTCAGCATTTCAGCAGTTTTTGTACTTGGATACAGAACACATGCTAGCTGAATTACAGAGCAATCCAAGTGCTGGGAAGCTGGTGGAGGAGGGGCTGGCAGAGGAGGAGCTATCAGAAAGCTCCATGGGATCCTCCTCCTGCTCAGGAACTGCTGGCCTGGCTGAATGCTTGTTCTATTGGGAGCCATGCGCACGAGCAAGCTGGGAAGTGCCAGCTCTGACAAACAGGCCTTCCAGGGAGTAAGCACTCTCCATAGGCCTCAATGGGAATTTTTTTAAAAAATTGCGCTGGCCTTTTGCCCAGCGGAGTTTGGAGGGTGATCGGGACCTGTAGGAAGGATCTTGCGTAAGTTCCCCCCATGGCTCCTCCCTCACCATGCCTCCGGAATGCCTCATTATTGGCGCTTCCGCCAGCTTCCTCTGGCCTTTGTCCACTGGGCTGGCTGTCCCCAGTGGCGCTGGCAGGCTCCTGGCAGAACCACATCTCTGCCGCAGTGGAGGGCTGCTGCTGGCAGAGGCTAGCAGAGCCCAGTGAAGCCGGGAGCCTCCTGGCGCAGCCGACACTCCACAGCATCCAATTCATCCCAGCCCGGCGGAAAAAGGCACATGCTCAGAGATGGTTGGGGGTGGCTTCCCAATGCTATCCTGACTGCTCTTTTAAAGGCCCAAGTGCAGTAACCAAGTGCAGATTAAATTTAGAGCATGTTATATGTTCAAGTACGCATACAGCCACTTTTCCACATGCCAAATTCTACGTGAAGCTCCCACTCTGACTAATTTAGTTGTTTGAACTCAACCTTAATATATGTTGAATTGCAAAAGGAACTATTGTCATGTAATTACCTGGCTTGACCAAGTTTGGAGTCAATCATACCTAGGAAGGTTTTGTTCTGTTTTTGTTTTGTTTTATTTTTTGCTCATGACATACAATTGCAAGCAGAAACTTAAATATTACCCAATGGGTGATGGACAGGGCAGAGCTGGCTGTCTCTGTTCTACCTATTTATTTATTTATTTATTTATTAAATTTCTATACCGCCCCATAACCGAAGCTCTCTGGGTGGTTCACAACAGAAAAAAAAAACATTAATATACAATTAAAACCACATATATACTTATGAGGGCACCCTTTCTTAGAGGGGTCTTGCTGGAGCATACCCAAGTTTCATCTACTGCTAGACCTATCCTTCTAAATTTGTGTGTTTTCAAGCCATCTCAGCTCATTGCCATCTCTGTATCTTGTGGCAATTCCATAAATTAATGGTGCATTGTGTGTCCAAGTACTTTCTTGTTTTAAAAAAAACTTTTTATTTTTTACAGAAAAAGAAAGATATACATTGACTCCAGAAAAATATACTTTCTTTTGTCTGTTATTTGCTCTTTAGCACTACCAGCAACACGCATTTGCACCTATTTTTGTGACTTCAGTGTGCTGAAACAGAGGTGGAATGAGGTTTAAACGAAAAGCAAGAAAAGATGTGACAGAAAGAGAAAGAGGGAGCCCCCACCGATTTTACTCTTGCCCCACCCACTTTGGGATCCATCTCTGCCAAGTTTTGATCCTGGCCCCACCCATTGCTGATATGGAGTTCCCAACTGTTGATGTGTGTGCGTTGTTGCGTGAAACAGCATACGTTACATTGGAGTTAAGTTGAGCAAGAAACATCACAGAGGCATTAGATCAGGTTAAGAGTCTTTACTACAAGACATTATGGCTTAAGGCTTTAAGATTACATGTAGAGTTGCTCCCCCCCCCCAGGAGAGAAGTTCTCAGTTCAAAGACATGACACAGAAGACTCAGCTCAACACAGATAGCTGCTAGAACTCTCCCAGTCTATCTTGATGCTACCATGGCAACGGCCTTGGCTGTCCCAGACTGGGCAAAGACATAACTCCTTCTAGCTACAGATTTCCAGACTTGCAGACTTGATGGAAAAATAAACTCAGTGACAGTACAGTTCAATGGTCAACAATCTCCCCTTTTCCCCATCATGTCTGTAATTCATGACAACAATAACAATAATACATTTCTACAATACATCTTGCAATACAGTTTACATTTCAGTACAGTTCAGAACATCTCTGTACATTTAGCTAACACTTTATTCAATCAAACTTTGGCTGAACACAAGTCAGATATAACGTTTCAGGATCCATTTCAACCTGTTTGTGCATTCCAGGACTGGTCACCACCCCCACTGTGAATCTTTCAGGCGGTTTCCCTATGTTTGATCTTATAGAACGTCTTAAAGGCACTAGGGCTTCTGCTCTCTCTGCCCCCCCATTTGTGCTTGTGCTTGGCACAGCGTGCCCAGGATCCTCCATTTCCTCAGCCTTACGTTTCTTCGATCTTCGTTTCCCACAAATGAGCTCATTTAACGCATCTCTGAGTGGAATATGTGTGCCCTCCACCTTTATGTCTAGATTTGGCTTAAATGTTTGTGCTTGTGTGTCATCTGACCCTGTAAGAATGACTGTTTCCCTTTGATCCCAAGGCTTTTCTGAGACTTTAATGCTTCTGCTCAGAACTAATTGCTGTGTTTCTGGCAACCAAATTCTGAAATATGCATTCTGAAATCCCAAAACAAACCCTTGAAGTGCTCTGGGTGCAAGTTTGCCTCTTCTTTTTCCCTGTGAAATGTGGACCCAGCAACGTGCACTGAATTTTTGAATGTGTTGTATTTTCGGCTTTCTGCCAGTGATTTTCTCATAAGGAGACATTCCAAGTGCACTGTGTAATACCGTGTTGTGAATGTAATTCGCATAAAGAATTGCTTCTCCCGAGAAGGAGTTTCCTAAATTGCAATCCATTAGCATGGCTCTCATTGCTTCCTGAAGCACCCTGTTTTTTCTCTCTGCAGTTCCATTGGAAAACGGACTGTAAGGAGCAGTGAAATTCTGGTTTATTCCCTTACTCTCGAGGAAGTCACCCAATGCTTTGCTCGTGAATTCCCCCTCCCTGGTCTGAGTGTATCGCTTTCACAGTGACGCCATGTTGAGTTTCGATTCTCTTAATGAACAGCTTCAGCTTCTGCTCTGCTTCACTTTTCTGCTTAAGCAAATAAACATGAGTGTATCTCATAAAATCATCGACCACTACCATAAAAAATCTCGCACCTCCTCGTGAAGCATTTATTGGCCCTGATAAATCAACATGAACTAGCTGGTAGGGAGCTGTTGTGGTTCTTTCAGCCTCCCGGTTAATTGGTGCAATAGTCATTTTAGCTTTATGACAAGAATCACAATCCATTAACTGTCCACAGTCCTTCAAACGCATGTTTTCACTATGCATTGGGGTTTTCTTAATCGTGTCAAAATTTGCATGCCCCAGCCTTTGATGCCATTCATGGACGCAGCCCTGATGTACCTGTGCCTCAACATTTAACACAGCACACCCTGCTTGACTGCTCTTTATTACAAACTGTGGATCATTAAGGCTTCCCTGCAAACACACTTGATCTCCCCTCATTACAAAACATTGGTCTTTGTGAAACAAGACTGAAAAAAATCACAATTCACCAGTTTTCTCACAGACAACATGTTATGATGCAGTTCTGGTACAAACAAACAATCTGACAGTATTCCAAGCTTATTAAATCTCACCAGTCCTCGGGCTTCCACATTCTTCTGCGATCCATCCGCTAGTTGCACAAAGTCCTGCACGTCTTCTGAAGTGTAAAACAAACTCCTGTCTTTAATTAATATATGGCTTGCACCGCTGTCAATAATCCAGTCAACAGGTGCTAAAGTTTGTGGCTTCTGTTTACAAACAAAGTTCACACTTCCCTGCCTCAAGCCTCCTTCCCTGGAGTTACGCTTGACTGCACAGTCTCTTTGAAGATGCCCACGAGCCCCACAGGCATAACAAGATTTCAGCCGCTGCTGCTCCCGCTTGTTTTCCTGTCTGCAGCTGCTTTCTTCTTTCAGCTTGGCTCTTTGCTTTTCCTCAGCACTTTTCGCCTCTTGTCTCCGCTGCCATTCCTGGGACAGTTTTTCCTCAATAAACGCAACATTCAGACCTCCGTCAGGCATGGCTTCGAAAGCCATGACCATATTATTCCAAGTCCCATCGAGTGAAGCCAGGATCAGATAGGTCTTCTGAAGGTCAGAGTGTTCCATGCCTCGATCCTGCAACTCAGCAAATAGGCGCCTGAATTCCGTGAGATGCTCACTCATTTTGCACTCACCCATGAAGCGCATCTGGTACAGCTTCCTTGCCAAACACAATTTAGATCCCGTGGTCTGTTGCACATGTAGGGCCTCCAACACATCCCACATCTGTTTGGCGTTTGTAACATCTCTCACGTGTAACAGTTGAGAGTCTGATAGAGCCAGAAGTATAAAAGCTTGCGCCTTCTGATCTCTACGCGTCCAGGCCGCGGTCAGTACCGCCGGAGGGGGTCCATCTATAATGTCCCATAAATCCTCTTTTATCAGCAAAGCCCGCATCCTCGGCTTCCAGCTGGCATAATTCTTTTCCGTCAATCTTTCCATTGGCAAGCCTCCCCCAGACAGGTTTACAGCCATGTTGCTCACCTCTGTCTGGTACAATCGATCAAGCTGCCCTCTGGAACTCCGTCTGCTGTTCAGACCAGCCACTTACTCCTGAGTAACGCACTGTGGATCTGGGCCCATAACCGTGTTGATGTGTGTGTGTTGTTGCGTGAAACAGCATACGTTACATTGGAGTTAAGTTGAGCAAGAAACATCACAGAGGCATTAGATCAGGTTAAGAGTCTTTACTACAAGACATTATGGCTTAAGGCTTTAAGATTACATGTAGAGTTGCTCCCCCCCCCAGGAGAGAAGTTCTCAGTTCAAAGACATGACACAGAAGACTCAGCTCAACACAGATAGCTGCTAGAACTCTCCCAGTCTATCTTGATGCTACCATGGCAACGGCCTTGGCTGTCCGTTCCCAGACTGGGCAAAGACATAACTCCTTCTAGCTACAGATTTCCAGACTTGCAGACTTGATGGAAAAATAAACTCAGTGACAGTACAGTTCAATGGTCAACACCAACAGATTATCCTCAAGGAAAATCAGCACTTGGACAGGAAAAAAAAGGTTGCTCATGAATATCCCACAGGAATGACACCAGGAATCTGTGGGCAGAGGAGAATTCTTCCCTGTGCAAAGGAATATAGCTGCCTTTGAGTAGCATAGCACAGTAAGAGCAGCTACCCAATCAAGAAGCCCGTGTCTGCTCTGCAATGGCAATGGAGCTGGGTTGAGATTCCAGTACTGTACCTGTGAGGAACCACATTGCTTCCTTGTACTAGCAGCAGTAGCAACCAGTAAAGCAGTGCGGGTGGGGCGCCATAGCTCTCCTGGCTTCCTAGCATGCCGTCACATTGCCTCTGACAAAGAGGGTAAGGGTGAGGTGCTGAGAGTTCAGTGTGGTGCAGAATGTGGCGGCAGAAGCATTTGACTGGCTCTGCCCTACACTGCCCCATGCTCCCTGCGCCTTGTCTCCCCTCCCTCTTGGTCAGTGGCAGCAACCTGCTATGTCCGGAAGCTGGGAGAGCAATGTTGCTCCACTTGTGATGCTCCCTACTGACTAGCAGTAGTCTCCTTAGGCCTGCTTGGCTACTGTCTCATCACAGAAGTACACAGGCATCTAGCTAGGGATGGACTGAGCCAGCCTAATTCCATCTCATCCAGTGTTGTTGATGATCATAGGTCCATTTCATCCAGTTTTGGGAGCATGTTTTGACTGAACAGATGAACAAGTCTGCATTCAGACTGTACCCTTTTTGAACCACTTCTTACACAAAATATACATATGTAAAATGTGCACAATGCTTTTCAGTGCATTCATCCATAAAATGTGCAGATTTTTGTGTGTGTACTTTATGTAAAATACATATGTTTGTGTGCACTTGTTGCACACCAGAATTGTATTACAAAATTTGGAGAAGTGCATAATCTGACTGGGGGTTCCATTATGATTTGCAAGGAAGTTCTAGACTGGGTCAGTACCCTGCAAAACGCTGACCAGACAATTTCCTCTCCCATCCCTATGTCCAACCAATTAGACATTATTGAGTCCAGACAGTAACATCAACACAAAGTTAAACCTCAGAGATACTGGGTCTTGCAAGGTTGCAGTGTTAATATTCAGAATGCTTGAGGTAAATGAGGCTATAATAGTGGGTTCTTCAACATATCAACTTCCCAAAAGGGCTCATTAGCTGAGGACTGTAAGATTCTATGGCACAAAAATTATTGCAGTGATTATTTTCAGCCATGGGCAGCACGCTTCTGCATTTTGTGTGTGCCTCTGCTTCAAAACCCTCTAAGCAGTTTTCCCCGCCAATGCTTTTCCTGTTGGTGATGACCAACATATATTACAGAATTAAGATGACCTGCAGAAGTCAATATGTTGGTGCTGCAGGAAAATGATGCCATGATCAATAAACTTCCCTGTAATCTGGCTGTAAAAGTTAATTTAGTTAAAACTAGTACAGTGACTGTAACAGATTATTCCTTCACGTGTTTTGAGGATGGGCTGAGGAGGTAGATTTTTAACAAGCAGGAGACTGACAATCTTATTAGAGGAGTTATGTGTGAATCTTTCAGCTGCAGCAGCAGCAGCACAATGCTATTCCAAGGCAGCATTTGATGTCAAATACATTTCTGGTAGCTAATTCTAGGGTAAGAGCTGTGTGAGCACCGGAGCATGGAAAGGTTTGAAAGGAAGAGGTTAGGAGATAAGTAAGTAGTATTGTAGCACTGTTATTACAGCTATTTTTCTTTACTTCTGTGATATGCCTCTCTTTTATTAGAGATTGACTGTTGAACCAGAACCACCAATGCAACAGGATGAAACTGATTTTGCAAGGCAGAGAAATAGTTGTGATTAGTAGCCTGGTTTGTATTGACCTTTTTAAAAAATATACTCCTCTTTATAAATCCCTAAGCATTTGAAAGTCACCTATAGTCTCTCCATCAACTATGATTTTATCCAGTCTTCTTAAAAAGAAGGAAAGAAATTGTACTACAGCAAGAAAAAAATGCCTTTATTAATTGTACACTCTGAAGATCCTGGAGTTGTCAAATTTAAAGAAGTGTTCCCAGAATCCCAATCATGTGACTTCTGTACTGGCACTATGATGCTGAAGTGTCAGTTAATTAATCTTTGCTCTAATGCCTGCTTTAATCATACATTTAGGATTGCTTTGCTCGTAATGTGTATGGAATGGAATGTCGTTGCCAGAGCTAATGTAAGATAATTCTCCTTTTTCAAGAGTAATTACTTTTTATTGATAAATTTATAGACACTGTGCACTTGGCCTCCATACATCTCTGCTGCTCAGTTGTGCAAACAGATGGGACTCATGTGCAGTACGCTTCATTTCATTTACATGTTAAAATAGGATTCCTTTGAATGTTTACGGGCCTGTCAAACTCCCACTCCCTGGCCTGCATGTTAAGCATGTATTGCAGTTGCTAGGTGCTTACTAAACCTCTGTTTTGGCAACCCTGGGTGAGCTGGAAAAAATACATCAGAGGGTTTATCAAGAACCTGGCAGTATTAATACATAGTTGCTGTGTTGTGTGCAGCCTGCAGGCCATGAATCTCACAGGGCTACTTTAGAAATTAGAATATTGTATTGCTTTAATATCACAGTTGTGACCCCACAAGGTTGCTGTGCCTGGGCTGGGGGTTGCATTTGATGCTGGTAAGGCAATTAAAGACATCAGCTTGATAAAGCTAAACAAAATGTTTATTAAAAGACAGGGTTAGGAAACAGCAGATATTTACAGCTCTTGGTCACCATTCGACATCTGTTACGGTAGTGCCAGTCTCCTGCTGTGTCACCTTGACTGTGTGCTTTAGGCCTCTGAGCCACAGTCTGATGTCTCTCTGTGTGTCTTTTCTTAAGTGCTGTGCAGAGCTTTATACTCAAAGGATGACCAAGAAAGAGTAGCCAAGAAATGGTGCTGCCACATACAGCAAGTCCTTAATTGTGTACATGTGGCATTTTCAGGCCCCAGATCCAGACACAACAACCCATTCACCTGTTTGTTTATATATTCTCATCCTGTTGTTCCTACACTATGAAGCTGCCTGATGAAGCTGCCTGAACCTTCATAGCTTAGCCACCATTAAAGGATTGCAAGAAGCATTATTCTTTACAGACATATTTGCAATAGTAATGCTAGGACAAACCTAATGTATAATGGCTTGCCCAGGACCATGACACAGGCCTGTATATGCACCCCCATAAAGGCATGCTTATAATGAACCTTGCACTTATCATCTACCTTATGCTGGTAACCTTTTATATGGCATTACAGTGATCTCGCAGTATGGGTAAGCATCAGGAAATCTGAAGAGAACCTGAAGTATTTTCTCCTAGTCTTGTACAGTGGCAGGACTTTGCGACTGTAGTTTGGTTTTATTAACAGAGAGCCATGGCAGCAGGTGCCCAATAGAACTGGTGGGATGGAAGGCTGGGAGACCAACAGTAGGTGATGCAGGGCCAATGATAGGCAGAGCCAACTAATTCTAGTTTTGCCTCCATCCTCCACTCTGTTGTGTTCTTCAGGGGAAACATTGGGTCTAAGATGACAGTCAGTGCCACCCTCTGGAATGGTTGTACATAAGAAGGTTGGCAGAGGACAGACTGAGGTTGGTGGGGCAATGCCCCATTCACCCTAGTGGGACAGCCTCCCCTGCACAGAGTTTTTGAGTAAAATAAATAGACTTTGTGGGAGCAAGGTTCTCCCTTTGCATCCCTTCTACTTTGTTGCCTTTGCCTCCCTTGCCTTTCCAAGTTCATAAGATGTGAATCAGAACAGACGTTTTAGGATGTATCGCTTCTCCTTTAGAAATGTTACTATTCCTTCCTTCAAAGGTTTTTGGTTGTTTTGCTTCCAAGTTATTCTTGCCTTTCACATTAGCTGGAATTTGGTGCCCCCCTTAGTTATGAATGGAAGCCACCCCATGGAATTGCACTAGTTTTTATCAAAACTATTTTGGCTTCATCAAAATTCCCCAGATGTCTTTCCTGAGCCAGAATCCCTAGATTTGCTTTGAATTTCATTTTAGGTAAATTTTGGCGGAAATTCTCATTAATATCAGACATTTATTGTGCTCAAAGAACAAGGAAGGGATGTTGCTTAAGTATTCTGATTTTTGAGAGATTTCTGCCGCTGTGACCTTCAAAAGTAGGTTAGCACAGTCTAGGAGCCTTATATAATGGGAGGGCACAGCTGTAGCAATAGGTCAGCATGGTATAACCACAATTCTGCCCTGTTCCATCCCTCCTCAGTATTTTGCAGGATAAAAATTGGAGCTAATGCAAGATATAAGTACAGCATCTGCAGCCCTAGAAAACCTTTCTGGTCCTTTTGTGCTTCTTTTTAAAATTTAGTCTGCCTGGCAGCTGTGACATTTTGTCAGCATCGAGCAACAGCTGCCAAAGGTGAGAGATGACCCATTTAAACCCTTTGCATAATACAAAGAGAGCTAATTCTTCTTTTCTTGAGCTCTGGTGCTAATGCATGCCCTCCCATATGCAGATTTCAAGAAGTTCAGGAGGGATCACCAGCCTCTGGTTGGCTGCACTCTGATTCAGAGCTGTGAACATGAGCATGAAGAAAATGAAAGATGACCAGTCATGGAGAAAAATAAACTGCAAATGAGACTTAACATAATTTGCATCAGAAGTAACATTCTTCATGATTCAAGCAAAATTAACAAGCAATTCCACAGCAAGCAGCCCAAGAGTAACATTTTGGTATTAGAAAGTAAATCACCCAAGCATGGCCTTTGTCGCTTGATTGCTGCATCAGGTTCTCAAAACTCAAAAGATTCAATCTGTCCCAGTGGCTATACTCAGTTCACCCTAGACAAAACTGTATGTGCATTTTTAAAATGTCTGCCACTCAAAGTTTTCCTCTTATGTGTGATCCAAACAGTCAGGATAAGAAAATGTGATCTTTCACTCAGGAGTCTGAATATCTCTGGTTTCTCTTCCATAACAGAATGCACATTTCATTCTGTTCCAGAATGCTTATTTCATTCTGACTTTAGCCTGATCATCTGCATAATATCCACATAGATATTCTGTTTTCCCTTCCTAGACTTCTGTGAACTGAAAGTTGACATTGGGCAGAAAGTTTTAGTCTAGAAATACAAAAGGGGAAAAAATGACACTGGATTTATGTTTTGGAGCAAAGCAAACATTGTTCTGCATTCAGGTGTATTATGGAAAAGTACAAGAACTTAACCATCATATCCAAGGGGTAGTCAGCATAATGTCCTCCAGCTCTTGTTGGACTTCCATCAGACCTTGCAAGCATGAGTAATGGTCAGGATTGATGGGAGTTGGGAGTCCAACCATGCCTGGAAGGCACTGGTTGCCTTGCCATACTCAATGTAATGATGGTTGATCTACAAGATCAAGATTATATTTCCAGAAACAGGTTTAACAGGATCTAGTGATGAGAGATGGGCTGCCTCAGACTAGAAATACATCTTAGTAGTGATGGCAATCAACTATTTTACAACCTACTAAGGCTGCAATCCTATACGAACTCACCTGGAAGTAAGCCCTGTTGAACTCAGTGGTACTTTCTTCCGACAGGCATAGGATTGTTTTGTAAGTGTGACATTATTTGACTTCTTCACACAGGATTGCAATCCATAGCAAAATTCCCATTGGTTATTAATGGGGCAAAACTGCAACCCTCTACACATCAGTCTGCTTAAATTCTGTTTAAGTCAATTGAATTTAAACAGCATTACTGTGTGCAAGATTGCAGCCTTTACTGCTTATGATGTAATAAGAATCTAATGTGTCAGCTTTTCTCCCTGTAGATAAGAGACTGCTTGAATGCAAATAAAAGGCCCAACCTGTGGTAGCTGAGTTGTGAAGGAAATCTCAAATGACTAATCTACTGCATCAGAATTGCAAATATTACATGCAAAGGGATATTTCTTATTCTATCAACACCTCTGGCATTACTGACTTTTGAATCCCTCCCAGTCTCTGCTGGTGGTTTAAAGGTGCAATTTATTTTTATCATAGCCCAAAGCCTTCTATTGTAGGAATTGCTATGACAGAGCTAGTTTGGATGTGCTTAATTCAATGGCTCTGTGGGTAGTTGGATTGGATGAGCTTAGATGTTCCCTTTAAGATCTGCAATTTTGTGATTTATTGGCATAAACTACCTAGAACTTTCTTGCAGACAAATAATGACTTCAACATTCTGTTGTTTTTCTTAAAGGTATGCCATGTTTCAGGCAAATATTCCAGACTTTCTGGAAGGCTAACTGAGGGACATTTGGTTCTTGTTGCAGGCAGACAAACAGGAAACAATGCTTTAGTATTCTGTTTTTGTTTTTTTGTTTGGCTTTAAACAAGAAGAAACTATAAAATAACCAAAGGAGTCCATGTTTCCAAAGAAAGTAATAAATTCATACGTAAAAACATCTAGAAGCTTTGTTGCTTCTGTAAAATTTTCACAAGTCTGTGCTTATAAAAAGCTACAACACTTGGACATACTAAATGTCTGACAACCTGACACCTTCCCACCTTATACAGAGTTGCTTCTCTACATAACAGTTCCACAGTTGTGCATAGATTTTTTCATGGCTTACATATATTCCCAACCAACTGGCAATGTCTTATGTTCCTTTGCTTTTTTTAATGATAATTTTCTTTTTTAAATGATGATGATGATGATAATTATGCAAGCACTAGAATAAAAATATACCCCTGTGCAAGAATTATGCAGCATTGAGGAAACATATATATGGTAGATTATAACATGTATACTTTGTAGTGTGATCCTAAGTACAATTACCTGGACAGAAGCACAAATGAGTTCACTGAGACTTATGCCCAAGTAAATGTGCATAAGGTTGCAGTCTTGGTCATGCAAAATTAGGGATAAAAGTGATTTATCTGTAAATTGGACAAGTCACACAGGCCAGAGATTATGCATTCACACAGTTGGATTGGGGGAGAATGTTTGTAGTGATGGGTAGGAAAATAACAATGCTTGCATAATTGAATGTGTGTGTGTAATGTGATGTTCCTATATATTAGTGTATATATGGTAAGTGCTGGTTGTTTAGAGTATACATGGTAAGTAGTGAAAGAGGAGGGAGAGTGAATGGGCAATAGAATGCTTGATGATTGGCTGAATGTTTAAAATGGCTGACAGTATAAATGAAAGGATGACAGGTAAATCTGTGTGAATGTGAGGTGGTGAATTGTGGAATCTGGGGGGAGAAGAGAAAGAGTGGATTGCTTGGTGGGGTTTGAGAGAGTTGTTTGCCAGGAGAGAGTGAAGAAGGAGGGGGATGGAGTTCAGATTAGTATTGAGTAAAACCATATGCTTATGTGCCTTAAGAAGAAATCTTGTTAATCTTGTTAGCTTTGTTATCTGTAATAAATACTTAATTTGGTTTACCAAAGGCCTGATCCTTGGCTGGGGTTTCACAGACCAGAAGGGAGGGTAAGGTAATGACCAAGGCTGAAGGGGAACTGTAACAAATGGTGGCAGCAGTGAAGAGAATAACAATACCAGTATTCAGAGTCTCTGGGAATACTAGTATTGGGACGTTACTGGTGGTTGCCTAGCAGGGGGAATCTGTTGAGATCTGTGCTAGAGCGGGGAGAGAAATCATAAGAGAGAGCGGTCCGGACTGGTGGAGTCCCTGGTGGTGCCTAGAGACAGGCAGTAACCACGAGCAGGTAGGAACCTGACAGGGAGAGCCAGGGAAGGACGCATCTCATGTGGTGTCAGTAGCGGTGGGATACGAACAACAGAGAATCCAGATACGAACCAAAGAGAGTCCCAAAGACACGTGGTGACAAAGGAGACTACGTCACAGGTGTTGGCTGTAGCAGTGAGATACGAATACGAGACAATCCCTAATAGTTGTGTGGCAAACAGAAATAACAAAACAAGATTTCTTGTGAGAGTGACTGGCAAAGAGTGTGTGGCAAAGAGTGAGTGAACTCAAACACCATGGCTGAATACATAAAAATGAAAAGAGAGGAGCTGGTGGAGAAGTGCATAACATTCAATTTACCTCATGAGGGTAAAGGGGTAGATGAATTGAGGGTAGCACTTATAGGATTTGCAACTGCCCAGCAAAAACAACCTGTCAGAGAAGAGACCCCAGAAGGATATTTAAGCAATCCCGCTTATATAGAGTACTTGAGAGAGAAGTTGAGGATGGAAGGTGCAGAGAAGGAAAAACAGAGAGAGTTGGAAGCTGAGAGATTGAGGATGGAGGCTGAGGGAAAAGACAAGCAGAGGGAGTTGGAAGCTGAGAGATTGAGGATGGAGGCTGAGGAAAAAGATAAACAGCGGGAGTTGGAAGCTGAGAAATTGAGGATGGAAGGTGCAGAGAAGGAAAAACAGAGGGAGTTGGAAATTGAGAGAATGAGATTGGGGTTTGAGGAGAGGGAGAAGCAACGAGCATTGGATGCTGAATTACAAGTAGAAAAGTTAAAATTTGATAGAGAGAAATTTCACTCTGAGGAGACAAGGAAAGAGAGAGATGGAGCAAAAATAAAAATTACTCCAAAGGACTTTGCTGTCTATGAGCCTGGTCAAGATCCTCAAATTTACCTCAGCACCTTTGAAAAAGCAGCTCAGTTGTGGGGGCTACCTGAAGATAAATACGTGCAGTATTTATCAAACCTGATTAAAAGGGAATTGGCTGAGGTATACCAATATTTCCCCTCAGACAGGCCCGTCACCTATGCTGAATTCAAAGAAGCAGTGTTTAAAAGATTCAGACTGGGGCCTGATTATTTTAGAAAGCTTTTCAGAAATAGCCAGATACAGACAGGGAGGTCTTTTGTGGAACTGGGAGCAAAGTTGATGGATATATTTGGAAAGTGGATGAGTAGTGCCAAAGCTCAGTCAGTGGAAGAGGTGAAAAGCCTCATGATACTGGATCAATTATACCATCAGTTACCACCAGAAATAAGGCTCCTGGTCAAAGACCGTTCCCCTACATCTGTGCAGGAGGCCGCAGAGATGGCAGATCACTTCGCCTCCAATAGAACTGGCTGGGTGGGGAAAACATCAAGAGAGTTTAAACCCAGACCATATAGTGCTGGCAGAAGGGATGTGGTACCACAGCGAGTGAGTCCTCCATTAAAATCTGAAGGGCACAGGACACCCCAGAGTGAATCTGTGTACCCTAAAAGTGAGGAGAAATTATGCTACAAATGTGGTAGACCAGGGCACCTACGTTTTCAATGTGAGGTTGCCAACCCCAGTAGTAATCCTGCTCAGACAAGGG
This sequence comes from Rhineura floridana, assembly GCF_030035675.1. NCBI lineage: Eukaryota > Metazoa > Chordata > Lepidosauria > Squamata > Rhineuridae > Rhineura > Rhineura floridana. The sequence goes on from NC_084481.1 coordinate 67,182,398, forward strand.
CAGTGAAAACAGAGCCCAAGGCTTTAGAAACAGCGAAAAAGGTTCAGTTCTGCCAGATAAACTGGACACAAGTAACAGACCTTGATTCAAGTCTGAGAGAGGAAGTGAGTGTACAAGGGGCAAATTATTGGGCATTGCTTGACACTGGTGCCGCTCAGACGTTACTGAGGCCAGATTTAATAAAATCTGAAGAAATATTACCTCAGGAAACAGTGACTATCCAAGGAGTGAGGGGTCAACCAGAAAGTTTGCCTGTGGCCCTGGTGGAAATGACTTGGAGAGGCCGAGAGGGCCGATATAAAGTAGGCATTAATGCCCAGCAACAAGAACTAGTAATACTGGGAAGGGATGTAATGGGCGCCCAAGGAAAGATCTATGTAGTGACCAGACAGCAAATTGGCAGAGAAAAAGAAGCCATATTAAGGGGGGCTGAAACAAACAGGGTGGAATCTGTTAACCAGCCTCAGGTCACCATAGCAACCACTAGCAGGCCTGCTGAAGAAGACAAACTGTATCAAGTGGTCTCTGGGGAAGAAGCAGAGCAATTCAGGGAAGAGCTGCATAAAGATATCAGTTTGAAGCAGGTAAAGGAACAAGCTCTGACCCAACAGATTCCTTTCACTGACAAACTGAGGAATCAAATTGTGTGTGAGAATGGGATTTTATATAGACTGTGGATGCCTGCTGAGAGAAAGGATTAATGTGAACCAGTGAAGCAATTGATAGTACCTAGCAAATACAGAACCAGATTTAATGGAGTTTTGAAGGGCATGATAAGAAGCTATGTTCAAGATCACCCACAAGACTGGGATGAACGGTTGGGATGCTTCTTATTTGCATACAGAGAAGTCCCTCAGGAGTCAACAGGCTTCTCACCCTTTGAACTAATGTTTACTAGAAAAGTGAGGGGACCTTTGGAACTGCTAAAAAATTCATGGGAAGGAACTCTGGGAGAGTACAAAACTTCTGTAGTAGATTTTGTATTGGAATTCCGCAATAAATTAACATCAATAATGGAAGTAGTGAAAGAGAATTTGAGTCATGCACAGGAGAAGCAACGTTACTGGTATGACAGAACAGCCAGAGAACATGTGTATGATGTAGGAGATATGGTTATGGCGTTCATACCCAGGAAACATGACAAATTACAGGCTAACTGGGAAGGACCATATACCATCAGAGAAAGGCTTGACACAGTGACATATGTAATCACCACAGACCAATTAAACAAAAGCAAAGTGGTTCATGTAAATATGTTGAACCCTTACCATACCAGGGATGCACAGGTGTTGCAAGTTACCTTATTCCCTGAGGGAAGTGGGCCTGAAATTCCAGATTTGGTACAGGAAAGCAAAGACAAAGGAGGGGTAGATCAAGTGGAATGGTCAGAGGAGGTGAAGGAGGAAGTAAAAGAGGAGATTCTGAGAGTTTTGAAAACCTATAGGAATCTCTTTAGCAACAAACCTGGCCGAACCAGTATAGTTATACATTCCATTGATACTGGAGATCATGCCCCAATCAGATCTGTTCCGTACCGTGTGAATGGGAAAGTTTTGAATGAGATCAAAAAGGAGGTGGAAGAGATGCTGGAATTAGGAGTGATCAGGGAATCCATCAGTCCCTGGGCCTCAAGTATTGTCCTGGTTCCGAAAAAAGATGGAACGACAAGGTTTTGCATTGATTATCGGCTAATCAATAAAATTACTGTCCCAGATGCGTATCCTATGCCTAGGGTAGACACAATGTTAGAATTATTGGGGGCAGCAACCATTATCTCTACACTAGATCTCTGTAAAGGGTTTTGGCAAATGGAACTAGACGAGCAATCCAGAGCCAAAACTGCCTTCAGTACACCAGATGGGTTATATGAGTTTGTGACCTTACCCATGGGACTAAGGAACTCACCAACTTCATTTCAGAGGCTAATCAATACTGTGTTGTGAGGCATGTCAGATTTCGCAGTGGCCTATATCGATGAAGTGGCCATTTTTAGCAAGTCGGTGCCTGAGCATGTCCAACACCTGACAACAGTATTGGAGGCCTTAAGAAAAGCAGGCCTCACAATAAAAGCTAAGAAATGCCAGTTTGGACTAAAGGAAGTAATCTATTTAGGACATAAGGTGGGGAGTGGGAAAATCACCCCCTTATGGAGCAAGGTGGAGGCAATACAAGCGTGGCCGATCCCCTTAACCAAATAACAAGTAAGGGCATTTCTGGGTGTGGCTGGATTTTATAGGAAGTTTGTGAGAAATTTTGGGGAAATAGCAACCCCCTTGCATGAATTAACAAAGAAGAAGTGTTCTGAGCGTGTGGTATGGACGGATGAATGTCAGAAGGCTTTTGATCTACTGAAGCAAGCCTTGTGCCAAGGACCCATATTAATAGCACCAGACTATGAGAAACCATTCATCGTGGCTACAGATGCGTCGGACCTCGCGCTGGGAGTTGTCTTGCTACAGGAGAGAGAAGGCACTAGACATCCAGTGGCGTACCTGAGTCGCAAGCTGACGCCAAGGGAGAAAAACTATTCGTCGGTCCAGAAGGAGTGTCTAGCGGTCGTGTGGGGACTGAACAAGTTGCGCCCATACGTGTGGGGACGAAGATTCACAGTGACTACGGATCATCGGGCCTTGTTATGGTTGCAGACTATGAAAAACCATAACACTATGCTGCAGAGGTGGTCCTGGGCCCTACAGGACTATCAAGTGGACTTCCAGTTCATCAAAGGCAAGGACAATGTACTGGCCGATGGACTTTCCAGGCAAGTAGCTGGGACTGCAGTGACGTGACCAGACAGAGGAACAAAGAAAGACATTTTCCCCATAGAGACTTTTATTTGTTAACGCGACGTATAAATCCTGGAACAGGAATAATACTCTGCCGTTGTTTAAGGGGGGGGAAATGTGATGTTCCTATATATTAGTGTATATATGGTAAGTGCTGGTTGTTTAGAGTATACATGGTAAGTAGTGAAAGTGGAGGGGGAGTGAATGGGCAATAGAATGCTTGATGATTGGCTGAATGTTTAAAATGGCTGAATGTATAAATGAAAGGATGACAGGTAAATCTGTGTGAATGTGAGGTGGTGAATTGTGGAATCTGGGGGGAGAAGAGAAAGAGTGGATTGCTTGGTGGGCTTTAGAGAGTTGTTTACCAGGAGGGAGGTGGAGTTCGGATTAGTATTGAGTAAAACCATATGCTTATGTGCCTTAAGAAGAAATCTTGTTAATCTTGTTAGCTTTGTTATCTGTAATAAATACTTAATTTGGTTTACCAAAGGCCTGATCCTTGGCTGGGAGGGTAAGGTAATCACATGATGTGATGCGTCCTTCCCTGGCTCTCCCTGTCAGGTTCCTACCTGCGCGTGGTTACTGCCTGTCTCTAGGCACCACCAGGGACTCCACCAGTCCGGACCGCACTCTCTTATGGTTTACCTATCCGCTCTAGCACAGATCTCAACAGATCCCCCTGCTAGGCAACCACCAGTAACGTCCCAATACTAGTATTCCCAGAGACTCTGAATACTGGTATTGTTATTCTCTTCACCGCTGCCACCATTTGTTACAGTTCCCCTTCAGCCTTGGTCATTACCTTACCCTCCCTTCTGGTCTGTGAAACTCCAGCCAAGGATCAGGCCTTTGGTAAACCAAATTAAGTATTTATTAAAGATAACAAAGCTAACAAGATTAACAAGATTTCTTCTTAAGGCACATAAGCATATGGTTTTACTCAATACTAATCCGAACTCCACCCCCCTCCTTCTTCACTCTCTCCTGGCAAACAACTCTCTCAAACCCCACCAAGCAATCCACTCAGTTCTCTTCTCCCCCCCAGATTCCACTCTCACTCTTCCTTTTATACATTCAGCCATTTTAAAACACTCAGCCAATCATCTCGCATTCTACTGCCCATTCACTCCCCCTCTTTCACTCCACTTACCATGTATCTTCTAAAACAACAACACTTACCATATATACATTAATATAGGAACATCACAGTGTGTGTGTGTGTGTGTGTGTGAGAGAGAGAGAGAGAGAGAGAGAGAGAGAGAGAATGGATGGGTGAATGGTTGGATGCTTCGGCACTCACTCAGTTAAAAGGGTATCAAAATTGTTCAGATACTGAAACAGCAAAGAGAGAGATGAAATTTTGTACATGTCGTCCAAAACATGTCTGAATACTATAGTGGACTGGATGAGGACTGATAAACTGTGCTTGAATCCTGGGGAAATGGAAGCTCTTTGGGTTGGTGGTTCCCATGTCCAGGAGATAGACAGATTACCTGTTATGGATGGGGTCATGCTCCCTCTGAAGGACCAGGTCCGTAGCCTAGGCATACTCCTGGATTCATATTAGCCACTAGAGGCCCAAGTATCCTCTGTAGTTAGGAGTGCCTTTTACCAGCTTTGTCTGGTTTGTTAGCTACAGTGGCGTCACTAGGGGTGTGTGGGGGGTGCGGACTGCATCAGGTGACACCATCAGAGGGGGGTGATTCTCAGCTTTAATTTAAAAAAAAATTAAGTTTCTAGGTGGTCCGGTTCTCGAGATATACATAAAAACGTCAGCCGCCCCATTAAATCTTTTTTTAAACTACTGTATAGCACTTTGTAGCTTTAACCTCGCGCATTTAGGATTGCAGCCAATCAGTGAAGTGTTTGACCTGTGGCAGTGTCTAGTAAACCTCATTGCAAGGCCAGAAAATGGTGGTTTCCCCCCCATTTATCTGAAAATCTCATAAATTGGGTAAGTATATACATTTCAGTTTTTTCCCCTCTTGTGTGTAGGAGTCAGATCCTGGGCAGTGTTTTGAAAACCTTCCCAATACTTGCTTTTGTGGGGGTAAAAGCATTGCTAATCCCATATCTCCAGAGTAAATCCCATTTAATTCAATAGGATTTACTTTTGAGTAGACAAGGTTATGAATGTGCTGAAAATCAATGGGACTTTGGAGTGAATGTAAAAAAGAATTGTGTTTTTGTTGTGTTTCTGTCCCTCCCTCCTCCAGTCCTATTTTAAAGCAAGTAGGCAGGGCTTACTTAGGTATTACAGTTTTTATTCTGTAGGAAACGAATACTGATTTTTTAAAAACTAATACTGATTTTTCTGCAATGACCAACTGGTTTGACAATAAACTATTATCTGGGCTGTATGTATTTATACATCTGCAGTGTGTGTGTGTAGTCTTTCCAACAACCCTGTGAGGTAGGGTTGGAAACCAAGGCAGCTCACAACAAGAAATAAAGCCATTTAAAATCCAATAACCATAAAGCAAGAATAAACAGTTGGAAAACAGCCTAAAGAGGCATGATTCTGAATTTTGGGTTGGGTGAATGAACTTTATTTATTTATTATTTGATTTATATCCCGCCCTTCCTCCCAGTAGGAGCCCAGGACGGCAAACAAAAGCACTAAAAGCACTTTAAAACATTATAAAAACAGACTTTAAAATATATTAAAACATCTTTGAAAATATTTTTTAAAAGCTTTAAAAAAACATTTTTATAAAAAGAAAAAGAAAAGACTTAAAAACATATTAAAAAGCAATTCCAACACAGACTCAGACTGGGATAAGGTCTCAACTTAAAAGAACAAGTTGAAAGAACAAGTTCCGTATCACTTGAGGCTGTAGTTCTCTGCACACTTCCCAGTTTGAGTAAGCCCCATTGAATACATTGGGATTTGCTTCTGAGTAAACAAACATCAGATTGCACTATAAATATATTTAAAGATTGTGTAATTCATAAATATATTTGATAGTCATGTTTATATAAATATTTCTTCATACTGTGTCTCAATAAGTATCTGATTTCACACTATGGTTGTAGATGATTTTCCCCTCTACATTTTAAGTGTGCCCTTCTTCCTGGGGGTGGTCATGGTTCTCCATTGTTTTCATCCTCAGGGGAGGATAGGCTGAGAGATGGTGAGTAGCACATTTAAGGTCTCTTCACCTCCCCCCCTTTTTTATTTGTATTTATGTTATATTTCTCCAATATCTTCTCCTGGCTGTTTTTATGTATTTTAAATATTTTTAGATTAAATAAATAGGAAATCATAATTGTGAACCTCCCTAAAAGCAATTTACCTATCCTTATGTTTTGGCAAAGTGATGGTGTGAAGGCATGCTGGTAGAACAAGAGACCATGTTTGAGGCATGTTATAAGGTGTTTGAGGACTTTGTCACACGTTACTTTTTGAGACCTGTAGATTCATGTTGGAAAGAACACGTGAACATATTGAATGGTGGCTTGGGTGCTGTTTTTTCAGTCTACGCTGCATGCGTAGGGAAGGTGATACATCATCTGGCAGCTAGTTTCATAACATGAGAATGAAAAACATTTGGATCACCATTCACTTGTTTACTTTTCTCACTATTGAGACCACTTCATATATTACTTTTTCATACACACAAATTTAATCTTTGTATAGGAAAAAGTATTTTGTAAAATGTGAAGGACGGTGGCTGCCCAGTCAGTATAACCACTGTACAAGATCTACTCAGCCACTGTAATTACCTTTTTGTTTTGAGTGCCCTTTTGTCTGGGTCTTGGTTCAGGTGTGTATCCAACTTTGATGTGCTCATGGAAGGGGTGTGCAAGTAGTGCCCCCCCAAGTGTGGAGGCTTGGACAAACATTGTGTTATGGAAAACCAAAGTCTGCATGAAAGTACATATTTGGGAAAGCCATCAATGTAATCCTAAATACACTTAATACATAATATCGAACTTGCACATCACAAAATATATTACGGTCATGTCCATAAGCACCAGGAGGGTAGTCGCCCAGGGGATCTTAGTCCCTCTGCTTTTTTGGGAGCAGGGTCCCTATGTCTCCAAGCATCCTACAGTCAGCATGAAAAGGGAGTGTGTTAGTCACTGAGAATAGTCTTCTAATATGCTTCCTTGCCTTTTCTGCAGATTGGAGCCAATCAGAGTGAAAGGAGGTAAGTCAGCCACTGAGAAGACTCTTCTCAGTTGCTAACGCTCTCCACTTTCATGCTGATTGGCTCCTAGAGATGTTTGTTGTTGTGAGAGAATGCATTAACAAAGATCTCATTCTTAATCCAGGAGCAAAGAAGGGTGTACGTGGATGTAACTATCATGAAGGGACCCTGCAGCTCTGAATTTTCTACTAAACAACTGATAAATACCTATGTAACTTTGTGTCTGGACACTTATTATTAAGAATCACTTTCCATAATTGTAAGGAGGTGTGTCCACACGCATGCATCCCAGGCACCTAAATGAGGTGTGAGAGCAGCATAGGGACATAAGCAGATGTCTTAGACCAGGGGTTCCCAAACCTTTCTTCTACATAGACCACTTGAAAATTGCTGAGGGTCTAAAAGTATCTGAAGATTTACTATGGGCATATGCAAGATAATTAACTCCCATTAGTGATAAGAGCAAGAATTAGGGCTGTGCGTATGATATTGTAATTTAAAGGTGTAATTTTAATTTTGCTAGTTGTTTATGTCACTACTATTGCCATTACTTTCAGTGATATATGGGAATTACGATTTACGAGTAACAGTACAAAAAACATTACTAAGGATTCTGTATGGTCTGATATGGGAGGAGGTCCATGGGGGTGACACCATGAGTTACCGCACCAGGTGACACCAACCCTAGTGACGCCACTGGTTAGCTATGGCTATTCTTGGACAGGGATAGCCTGGCCACTATAGTCCATGTGCTGGTAACCTCGAGGCTGTATTACTGAAATGTGCTCTATGTGGGGCTGCGCTTGGCCCTGGTTTGGAAGCTCCAGCTGAAGCTCCTGCTGGTGCAAAATGCGGTGGCCGGAATGCTGATGGGAGCACATGGCCAACAATATGTGACACCACTTTTAAAACATCTGTACTGGCTGCCCATCCACTACTGAGCCAGGTTCAAGGTCCTTGTATTAATTTACAAAGCCCTGAACAACTTAGGTCCAGGGTATCTTATGGACTGCCTGAACCTTTATATCCTAGCACGATCACTGAGATAATCTGCAGGAGCAGCTCTGGTCATCCCCTGAGTTTGGCGAGGCTCATTTATCATTGACACGAAATCGACCCTTTAGTTTAATCGGTCCAGTTCTCTGGAATGCTCTGCCAACAGAGATTCAGCAGGCGCCTTCTGTTTTAACTTTTAAACGCCTGCTGAAAACCCTTCTCTTCCGCCAGGCTTATGCAGGCAATTAAGAAGATACTTTTGTCACAACAGTTGACTTTTGTTTTTATTGTTTTTATTCTATGGTTGTTTTTTTTTAACATGTTGTAAAATGCTTTGATGTTTTTAACGAAATAGTGATATACAAATATTTTAAATAAATAAATAAATAAGACACCCTGTTACTAGAACAATCACGATAATCAGGATAATTCTGTCTCTCTCACTAGCACTACAGAAGACGTTCAACCAAGTCACTCATCTCTCCAGAGGACTTATGGGGATTTCCCCTTCATATTCTTCATTCTTTGGACTGAAGCAAAGGGAGGATTTACAGTGCTAGTCAGGAATGCAACTGAAAAGATTGTGAGATCCATATTCACACACTTGAAAACAATGTTTGATTGAGGGAAGGGGTTTTTCAGTGGCATCCAAGACTAATCTATACTTTCAGAATAATAAGCTGTGCTTACTAGTGAATTTAAACCTGTTATAATTAAATTAAAAATTTAAACCTGAAATAAATGGTGACACCGTTGTATATACAGGAGCTTGATATGTACACCAGTGCTCTCAGGTGCACCAGCAACTTCAAGATGATGGTTATATTGTAAGGAGCAGTCATTAGAAAACATACACAAGATTTTTTCCTACACTTTCACAGCATATTATTATCATCATCATCATCATCATCATCATCATCATCACCTTCTTTATAGATCTGTGCATAAGACTACTTTTTTGATTGTTCACAATCAACAAACGCAAATAGTAAGCTCTTATAAACGCTTATTTCAGCTTGCATGTTACTAATCAATCCATATGGAATTATCAGAAGAGTGTTATTCAGTTGACAAATGACTATGTAAATTACAAATAACAATGCTTTATTTTATTTTGGTGAAGATCTATATAAGACAGTAGGTTTTTAAAATAATAAAAATAATTCTCTAAATAATCAGGCAATCATCTTTAAAGAATCAGATTTGTATTACCTTATTTCACAATTAGAAAAATACTGTAAAAATTTTTTATTTTTCTTTCCTTAATATATCTAAGCACTGTAGATTTATTACACATTCCCAATTGTGTAAAATATTTTTCAAAAAAAACTTCTCTGAGACAGCTTTGTGTGAACTCCCCTGTAGATTTGTAAAGAAAACTTGTCTTCCTATTTGATATGCTGAGTCTTAAGGTTTCAGGTGGACCTTAATCAAATTCACATTCTTCTAATGCCCCATTCTTGATCTGAACAATCAGCTCATAAAATTTCTCATTATGGTTTTTCTTAAGAAATAATAGCCTGTCTTCTTGAGAGCAAACACAATTTGAATGAATCAAATTATCTGCTGTTTCTCTTAATTTTATTCCCTCATTTGACATGATAGGTTGCATATGAGGAACAATTACAGCAGTGTCAAAATTTCAATTGAAAGGGTTAATCCATTAGAAAGAAGTCCTAGTTGTGGCTGGGGTGGGGGGACTCTGGAGGAAGTGCTCAACTGTTTACATAGTAGTTCCTTTTTCTGTGATCAAAATGAAGCTGAGCAGAACTACTGAACAATAAAAGTAAATTGTTACTTGTGCCTCACAAGCCCCAATTAAATAAACATTTTGCAGTAAACAACATTCTGGATTTTAATTAGGATAAAACTGCACACAAAAAAGTGTTTACTACTCATTTGTGTTTATTCTTTAGTTTTTTACCAGATCTTGTTACTTTCAAAATGTATTGTGTTTTTGTTTCTTTTAAACATAATTAATTTGGTCATTGAATTGTCAGATTCCAATATGCATCTTTCAAAAAGGGAGCATGAGTATGTGTACCTCTTTCTTGGGTCCTATGGGGCTCGTTGAAACGAATACTGCAAACACAATTACAATGTTTGTTTTATATATATATATTTAAACAATAACTGAAAGGAACATAACACCATGTATGCCAACAGAATATATCATATATCTTCTTAACATAATAATTCCCAAAGTCCAATGCATTCAGCAAGACATAAATGAAGAAGTTGCTTGCAGAAAGTCCAGTAGAGAAAATTCGGAAATTTCCAATTGTAAACTTCAAAGCCCTAAATAAAATATAATTTAAATTCAAATACATAAAGCCACAAAAGAATTAATTTACTCTTCCATCCCCTTTACACACATAATTGTAAAACCCCATTACCTAATTCAAGGTGACAAGGGCCTAGTCCTTACTCCCTGGCATTAACAGCTCCTTTTCTCTTCAGCTTCCTCACGGTTTGTACTCAACTCCTTAATACAATCCTTCCATAAGGTTTCTCCACCCACTGGACCAAACCAATATAACCCATAGGGGTTACATATGTACCATAAGAGAAATTACTGATAACTACCAAATGGTGTTTCCAAGCCTCACATTCAGTTATGGGTTCACCCGCAACTGCCAGATCAGCCTTTGACTGAGATCCCATTCCGTTGACTAAAGTTCCCTATTATAGCTTGGCATCAGTATTACCTTGCCGAGTGATAAAAGAGACTGTACCTTATATCAGGCATGGATGTGTGGTAAAGTGTATGGTAATAAACTGGTCATGCTCAATGATAACATCACGTCTGAAGAAATTGAACAAGTTATCAAAAACCTGAAGCTGGGAAAATCATCTGGTACTGATGGTTTTATTGGTCTTTTCTACAAGTCTTTCCATACCAAGTTGGTTCCTTTTTTACAATTACTTTTTAATGACATTATGGCAGGGGGTCCTATCCCAGGCACTTGGAAGTAGTTGTGTATCACAGTGATCCTTAAACCTAACAATAAAGAGATAGTGGAGTCATACCGGCCGAACTCTCATGTTAATATTGATGCAAAATTGTTTACAGCAACATTGACACACATATTGGCTAGTGTGGCCCCCTACTACCTTCACCCAGATCAAGTAGACTTTATAAGAGTGGATCCTATTTATCAACTGTTTAATGCAATTTATTATGGCAAATGTTCAAAGTGACCACTGGCAATCCTCTCTGTTTTGGTGTTTCTGGAGCTTTTTGTTTACAGTCCTTCTTACGATGAAATGTTTGTTTCCATGATACAGCTTTTGTACAAAAGCTCCCAGGAATGCATGAGAGTCAATGAGGAGGATTCCCAGTGGTTTAATACTGGAAGGGGCACTAAGCAGGGATGTCCTTTGTCACTTTTGCTTTTTGCCTCAGCAGTGGAACCACAGGATCCATTAAGGGACTATGTGTGAAGGGTAAAACTCACCTGTTAAAATGTCTTTGTAGATGATATAGCTGTGATAGTGATCAATTCAGAATAGGTGATCCCCAAACTGATATTATTGAAAAATATGGATGATTTATAAATCAACTTTGATAAGCTGGAAATGACGTGCTAGAATTTGGCCCCAACTTTACATTGATTCAACAATAGAGCCATCTAAAACTATGTCCTGCTGCCTTCAAGTATTTAGGGGTTATAATCCCTAAAAATTTGCATCAAACACAATCTGCCAGGCACATGAGAGGGAGCCTTTCCAACCGTGGCCCCCAGGCTTTGGAATACCCTACCCCAAGAAGACCACTCTGCTCCCTCCCTGACCATCAGGGAGACTTCTGAAAACTATCTTGTTCTGAAGAGTCTTTGGGAGGGATTGAAGGTAAAGCCTGAAACTGAATTTATTTTTTCCCCTTTCTACTTTTACCTCTTTAGGCCCCTTTTAATACCACCCCCCTTGAATTGTTAACTGTAGTTTATGTATTTGTATCTATTTTAATTTTTTGTGTATGTTTTTATTTACTGTGTATGAGGGCATTGTGAGGTAGAAGGTAGTGCCCCACTGCGAGGTAGAAGGGTGGGATAGAAATATTTTAAATAAATAAATAAAATCTCTGAATTATGTACCTCTAATCAAAAACATTTTTAAAAATTGCTTTCTGAGGGGAATTACCTTTAACATGGTTGGGTCGTGTGGCAACAGTTAAAATTATGATTCTTCCAAAGTTGCTTTTTCTGCTTTCCAACCATTCCAATTGATATACCATCACAGAAACTGAGGTAATGGCAAAATTTATTAGATTTATTCATCAGGGCAAAAAGCCTAGGCTTTGTTACACATCTCTATACAAGAATGTGACCCAGGGTGTGTGTGTGGATACCCAATTTAAAATTGTGTCATGATGCTGCCCATTTGAAAAATCTGCTGCCAATGATACACAATGATATGGGCTGTTCATAGATAACTATGGAATACCCCTCATGTTGAGTATCAAAAATCAGGACCCTTCCCTTCAGTAGGGGCCTGCTTTTCGGTGCCCCGCTTTTTGGCGTTCCGTTAATATGGTGCCAGCGGGGTGATCAGCTGGAGGGGGGGAACTTCTCCTCCTCGGGAGCAGTCAGACTTGCGCACTCCAGCTGATCGAGCTGGAGGAGGGGAAGATCAGCTGTAGCGGTTACAGCCAATCTTCTCCTCTTCTGACGCAATCAGACTCCCCGCTTGAGCTGATCATGCCGGAGGAGGAGAAGATCAGCTGTAGCTCGCTACAGCCGATCTTCTCCTCTTCTGGCGCAATCAGACTCCCCGCTTGAGCTGATCATGCCGGAGGAGGGGAAGATCAGCTGTAGCTCGCTACAGCCGATCTTCTCCTCTTCTGGCGCAATCAGACTCCCGCTCAAGCTGATTGTGCTGGAGGGGCTACAGCTGATCTTCTCTTCCTCAGGGGAAATCAGACTCGCGCACTCCAGCTGATCGTGCCCGAGGAGGGGAAGATCAGCTGTAGCTCACTACAGCCGATCTTCTCCTCTTCTGGCGCAATCAGACGCCTGCTCAAGCTGATCGCACCCGAGGAGGGGAAGATCTGATCTTCTCCTCCTCTGGTGCGATCAACGGGTTAGGTTCCAGACCCCCGTGCTACAGCTGATCTGCTTTCCAGCAGGGGTCTGGAACCTAACCTGCCGTATGAGTGGGGCCCCACTATATACTTGGATAACGCTTTTCTGTTGGAATATCTGGGTGTGTGGAAAAAATGTCTAATCTTTGAATCTTCTATCATGACTTTTTTCCACCACTAATTATTTTTTCATGAGGATAAACTCATACATTTTAAAGACTGGGAATCTAAAGGGTTTATACTCTCAGAGGTTATTTTTTTTTAATGCCTCCCCACTTACCTTGATGCAAATTCAGGATAAACTAGAACCATATTTTTTGTAGGTGGCTCTAGCTTCACTTGGTCTAGCATTTTATTTCTATTCCCTCTGATACAGCTCAGGGCACATAGTCTATAACCCCAGTGAAAAATATATTTTACAATTTTTTTTACAGAAAAGGGGTCATTATCACAATTATAAACATTATTATTGGATACAAGAACTGGAAATTTGGATAGCTTGTGGGAAATGGATATAAAGAGAATGACTCTGTTAAATGAGACAAGATTTGGGATAAATATTTGCTCCACTCTAGTTCAGCTAAATTACAGGAGAACTCATTTAAACCCATTCACAGATGGTGCCTAACTCCCCATGCTCTCAGCATAATCACCCACAACACCTCACCCATGTGTTGGAGAGGGTGTGGGGAGTTCAGTACATATTATCATATGTGGTGGACCTGTGCAGATTTTTTGGAAACAGGTCTTCCTTGAGGTTTGTTTAATTACAGGGCAACAAATCACTCCAGACCCTCTTGTGACACTTCTTTCCATTTTTCATGATGACAGTTTGACATTACACTCAAGGGAGTTGCTTGTCACTTTTTTTGTGGCAGCTTACAGTGTCATTGTGTGCCACTGGAAATAGGTTGACACCTATCTCATGGAAGAGTGCTCTCAACAGGTATGGAACTTAGTTTTTCAGTGACAGCTGAGGTGTGATCCCAAGGGAAACGACATGTTTCATGTTAAATGGTTTATGTTCATCAGTTGCCACAAAGGAGCATTACTGGAATCCTTCTTCATCTCATGACTCCTTGTGGAGGGATGTTTTTGGTTAATTCATATTGTATTTAAATAATGTTTACAGCTGTAAGGTACATTTGGTATTTCTTGTACTGGTTTTACTGTAATAATTTTTCCTTGATCCTCTATTTTTCCATGTGTGCCATTTTACATCGGGTGTGAAAATTGGTCACTTGCATGGGCTCTGAATCAATAGGTTCTATAAAAGTAGAATGAGAACCTTTGAAAGTATGTTTTGTCATTATGCTTTTAATCCTGCTCATGCATTGATTGAAAAGGGGATCTTAAAGGTTGGATGTGGAAGAAATTTGGTTCAGTTTGCATTTAAAGGCAGAGTTACTTAATTTGCAATTTCTGAAACAATACAGTTATCCTTTGAAATTTGCACTTCTCTGAACTTTGCAATTCAGGTCTTCAGTCAAGTAATGAATACAAAAATGCATTTATGAGGGTAAAATATTTGTTAAAATACAATTATTGGTGAAAATAAAATACAGAACAAATTGTAGGAAAAAAGGATTTTCAAGAATGCATATATTTGGGAAAATTGCATTAAAATGTATATATTAGGATACATTTGCTGATGAATGTTTATTAGAACTTTTAATTTTAAAAAACCAACCACAAAATGTGGAGATTGAAAAAAAAATGAGAAAGCGAGAGAACTCAACATTGACAGATTCACCCATGCCTCCTTAGAGCCAAATTAGATGTGTGCTTAATATGTAACAGGCAGCTATGTATCTTGTTTTCCTTAAAATTATGGGCATTGAAAAGCTCAATTCTCACTGCAAAAGCAGTGTGAAGCGACAGGACACTTACTGGCATGTGGTATCAAGGGAGTTTTTAAGGCTGCTACTTACACAGAGGTCTGGGCAGTATCTCCATTACAGTGGGAGTGAAAAAATAAAGCTTTGTAGTGAATATTGGGCTTTCCCACATCTGTAATTAGTTAAAGGAAAAATGAAATATATGGCTATATATTAAGCACACATCTAGTTTGGCCCTAAAATGTCATTGCTGGCCCATTATGGGATGAGGGGATAAGGCAATGTCTGTTGCCATGTTGCAGCATCTGCTGCCACGCTGCTGCATAGCACAATTCCTGAGAGACACAATCCAAAGGTACCATGGTTTAAGAGTCAATTTCGTTCATACATTTCTCAGCAGTGCCTGTGTTCCAGTTTGCAAGTGCCCACAGGGATATACACAGTTCTGATGGTATCCACACCAGTGCACCCCCTTGTGTTTATTGAAGGGTTATTATGCCACAATTACTATATTTCATTTGTTTATTTAGAGAATTTAGTATAGGGTCCAATATAAAAAAATACATAAAACCAATTTCAAAAAGCCAATAACATAGCAACTCATCTTTGCATGTAACAAATCAACAAGTCAGCGGAGGCCACAGCCAGTTTAGATAAAGGCCTGGGTGAATAGATTTGTTTTTAATTGGAGCAGAGAACCCATCAAGGTTGGCTCTGCACCAGTTGAACCTGTGAAGGGAGGGCATTCTTCAATATGGATGCCAGTACTGAGAATGGCCTCTCACAACTTGGTCTTAGTTATTTGCTGCTAAACTGCCTCCTTTGAATATACTGTTATTGTAGTGAGGTGATATGACAGTTCTTTCTGTAAGGACTGTTCCATATATTACTGTAGTCATTGATTGCTTTTAATAAGATTTTTTTTTAAAAAAAGTCTTTATGTTGTGTAATAGTGTGCTATTGTGTTATGGTATAATACATTACTTAAGCAGATCTGGGTGCTCAATGAGCAGATGAATGGTATGATGATAATGTGTGATCTTACTCCTCACAGAAGCTTTATTTTCCATTTTACCATGGTATTTGAGTTTTCTAATGCAATTTTCTAGCACAGTTCTCTTGAAATCAATCTACAAAGTGTTTGGTACTCTAACAGCACCATCTTTTATGCGTCTACTCAGAAGTAAGTCACATTAAAGTCAACTCTATGATAAATGAGTATAGGATCACAGGCTTTTAGTTCAAGGCAATCAAATTCAATACATCAAACCTCACTTTGCTACAGTTTTTAAAATCAGCATTTGCATCCTGTTCGTGTATCCAACCCATATCCCAAGGTAAATATATCTGCTTTTTCTGAATGAACTGCCTTGCTGGGACTCAATTTAGAATGAGCATATGCTTTGCTTACATGAAATGTGCATCTGTTTGTAAAAAAACAAAGAGAAAAATCTCTTTCTGTGTCCTACAAGAAAACAACTAATCCCAAAGGCAAATGCTGTATAAACATTAGAAAAAGAAAAAGGGGGAGGACCTGAGAGAATGTGACAATGTTCTGCTTTAATTTATAAGTCTGGAAATTTGTTAAAACAAAAAGAGAGAGGCTGGAGGGGGGCAGTGAACATTTGGGCAATTGGTTCCTTTAAAATTATCTCTCTACCTTGTTGTGGAGCATAATGAAAGATTACTCAAGAACTTCTGCCATATGACAATCTACTTTTGATATCTTTGAGACAGTTGTGCTTAGATGTGCATAGAAATGTAACATTTTTTAAAAAAATACTTTGATTAAAAGATGTTTTTCATTGTGCAACATCAAGGTTCAATTGGAAGTAAATTAGAACTCCTAGAATATTACATCTACTTTGTGATTCAAGGGCAACATCTTGCATATTTCATAAGAACTGGTAACATAAAATAATTTTTCTGATATTAATCAAGCAGTATGGTAGGAAACTTTTTAATATCTTGGTGATTCCTGATCAAACCACCAAAATGTATATTGAAAAAGTTCTTGCAATGAAGAAATAGTATGTGTGGTAACAGCATACCAGAAAGAAGTTACATGGCTGGATGACTACTCAGGTAAAAACAATTATTATCATTTTGAAGTCTGATTTATATAATCAGCTTGCTGTCACAGTTTACAGTGACTTAGGCTGCTTTCACACATGGGGCTAATAGCGCTAGTTTAATAGATTAAAAGGTAGCGCTTCTGTCCCGATTTCTAAAATCCCTTTCACACTGCAGTACCTGTTGCATTAAGGAACAGTACTTTTTCAGCCGATATAGCGGCATTTCACGCCACTGTCTTTCACACAGCTTGTTTTCGTCCCTAACCCATGCACACTGTTCCTCACTGTGTAGGAGGTCTAAGATCTTGTCCCATCGCCACACAAGCCCTCTCTCTTTAGGATCTGACTTTTTAAATTGTTTTAATTGTATCAAGATGGGTGTGTGTGGGAAATGCTGCTGCTATCTGTGCCGATGCGGGAATACTGGTACAACGTTTGTCAGGCAAAAAAAACACCTATGCGACTAAAGGGCGGGAACGCACTGCACGCTGGGAGGCCTGTTATGTGAGTGGCAGCAGCTAGCGAAACACTGCCATGATCTTCCGGGTTCCCAGCCTTGCTAATGGATTATCTCTGGTATCATTTATTGCGGAAATTAGCGCTACACTTGCACTACATTCCACCAGAATTCTGGAGCTACCCAGTACGTCGTGTGAAAGCTCAAATATAATGTGCAAATTACCAGGTAAGAAATAATCAGAATAATGGAATAAAGTGCAGTGTGAAAGCACCCTTAAATCTTGATTGTCTGAAGCCATTATCATGGACTCATCTTTCATGCTACAGTCTGCCCTGTCTTCCACTGTTAAGTAGCCAGCAAGCTAACACGAATAAGTTGGAAGTCATGAGAACCTAATCCTATTACTGATCCTCATTATTTCCCTGATTTGCCCTGGGCAGAATTTGCTGAGAAAAGACATGTGCATACCCTTTATATGTGTTTTGTGTTTTGTTTCTATTTCTGTTCTCAAATGTAAAAAGCTGAGAACAAGGCTTGAGATTATCAGACTTTTTTAAATTATAAGTTTTGGTTTTGAGTTTTGAACAACTTCTGTCTGTGCTCTCCACTCCTGGAGCTAGTCCAAAAGGAGATCCAATCTTCTTATGCCAGTGCTGGGGAACTATTCTTGTGTGCCATTAAGGCACCACAAGAGCGATGTTAGGGCCGCAGATGGAACACACAGGGACCATTGTCCCATTCTATGTGATGGCAGGATTGCTTCTTTCCACCTCAATGCAGGTTTGCACTAGGCAGAAGCTGCAGCAGGGGTGTTAATGAAGAACAGAGCTGTCCATTTCAGCCCTGCTTGCCTCACATAAGAGTCAAAGCCCTAGGCTGCTTTCCCACTGCAGTTTATTCTGTTATTCTGATTATTTGTTTCCTGGTAATTTGCGCATTGTATTTGATCTTTCACACGATGCACAAGCTAGCTCTGGAATTCTAGTGGAATGTAGTGGAAGTTTAGCACAAATTTCCATGAGAAATTATACCAGAAATAATCCTTTAGCAAGGCTGGGAATTCGGAAGATCGCAGGAGTTTTAGAGAGAGGCAGTGGGGAGAATTTGTGGCTGTTGTCCTATGGGGTCCCACAGTGTTTGATTCTATCTCCCATGATCTTCAAAATCTATATGAAACTGTTGGGAGATATCATCTGCAAATTTGAGCTGAAATGTCATCAACATGCAGATGACACTAATATCTACTTCACCTTACTATCTTCATCAGGTGAAGCTGTACAAGTGCTTGACCAGTGTCTTGAGGCAGTAAAGGGCCAATAAACTGGAACTTTATCCTGATAACATAGAGGTGCTATGGCTTGGTGGTTCTCGGGTCCAGGAAATAGGAAAGCTGTCTGTTCTAAATGGGGTTGCACTGTATCTAAGGGATCAGGTGCAGGGCCAGCACCAGACCGCAGCAGGCCATTGGGCACCAGACCGCAGGGGGCTCCTACCCCCATCTGTGCACTTGCTTAAATACACCTGGTTGCACCACCTTTTGTGTCACTACATCAGCACTTCAGCCTGCCATCACCCAAGAGGGGTGATGGCAGTCATGTGCGCATAGCACGCTGATGCGACACCTCAGGAGTTGTCACAACCAGGTGTATTTAAGCATGTGTCAGCCGTGTGTGCATGCAGAGATGGTGTTGCCTAGGAGAGTGGCAGTCCCGCTCCACGATCCATGCCACCATCCAGTCATGATTTGTGATTATACCCCATAACTCAATGCTAGCAGGAACTGTGGAGCAGGAGCTCCACCCTCTTAGCTGAAGGGGCCAATGGCTGCCCATTGGTGCCAGGCCTGATCATGTGCAAAGTCTAGAGGTACTCCTAGATTCTACTCAGTCACTTGAGGCCTACATGGCCTCAGTGACATGCAGTGCTGTTTTTCAGCTCTGGCTGGTTTGCTACCTATGGCTATTCTAGACAGAGATAGACTGTCCTTTGTTTCCATGTGCTAGTAAGCTCTCATTTGGACTATAATAATTCACTTTACATGGGGCTACCCCGGGAGACAGTTCAGAGATTGCAACTTGTACAAAATGTAGCAGCCAGAGTTTTGATGGGCCTTTCAACATGGAACCATGAAACGCTGGTTGATAAAGTTCTGCATTGGTTGCCTGTTCATCACTGAGACCAATTCTACATGTTAGTTCTGAATAGGGATGGGCTCTCCATTTTGGTGCCTGTTCGATTTTTGCTCCATCAAACTTCCTTCCAGTATCGCTTCATCAGGGATCAATGTTTCCTATTTGTTATAAATACCTATTTGTTTTTTCCCCACAAAAATATCGATGTTAATACTGATATTTTCAAAAGTATTAATTTTTTCATATAAAAATTAAAAATAGTTGATATTTTGAGGGATACATTGATATTTTGAGGGAAACATTGATATTGATATAAATATCAATAGGAAAATACTGATATTGATATCAATATTTTTAGGCTTTTTTTAAAAAAAACACAAACCAATTCAGCTGCAGAAAACCCCTAAGAAAAAAACCAATCCACAAGGACAAAAAGCGCAAATAAATAGGAAATCTGTTGTCAAATTTGAATTTTGTGAAATTCGAGCATGTCCCTAGTTCTGACATACACTGTCCTGAACAGATTTGGACCCAATTGCCTAAAAACCTGCTTCTTCCCATATTGCCCTGCCTCAGTACTGATATCTGTCGCCTCTTGGTAATACTGTAGCTGAATGAGGTCAGAGGATCTATGACTGACCAGAGGGCTTCCTTGACAATGGCACCCTGGTTGTGGAATTCCCTCACTGAGATTTGGCTGGTGTTAGCACTATCCATTTTTCAAAGTCAGTGGAAGACCTTTTTTTTCTGCCAGGCATTTTAAGCATAACACCTATATGGCCTGCACTTTAGCAAAGGAGGGTTATGTTTTGACTTTTTAAATTGTATTCCTTTTCTTTTGTTGTTTTATTGTATTTTAAATTGTTGTTACCCACCCTGAGATCATCTCTGAGAAATGGTGGAATATAAATCCTGGAAAAGAAATAAATAAAATGATAAAGGGCAAACTTAAACTGTAAGGCAGTTATGTTTTGGGGACTCCTCAGAAACTTTATCACTAACATGATTTAAACCTACATTACTGCGATCCACTAAATCTATAACCTGACCTACTGGAATCCCTTCCTTTGCTTTAACATGTTATTAGATAATATATGAATAAATTCATAAATAAATGGATACAGTTGAAAAAATAAAAAAGTTGCCTACACACATACCTTTGTCAGTAAAATCCAGTTTTCCATTGATTTCATTGGTCTTTCAAGCTAGTTGTTTGCATGTTGAATGCCAACATCCATTCCTATTAGTTCCTTATTGACCTGGATTGGTTTTCTATATAAACAAAAGCCCACGCTGGAAGATCAATTCCCCTTCCACATTATGCAAGCATGTCAAGCAACTGTCTCTCTGCCAAAGAGAGGAGAATGGCGTTGTGCTCAGGTCCTGTTTGCTGGCTTCCCATAGGCAGCTGGTTGGCCACTGTGAGAACAGGGTGCTGGACCACAAGGGTCACTGGTTCTTCTTAGAGAGGATTCAGTTAGAAGTCTGGATTAGAAAATAGCCTGCTGCCCTCAGTTGTGGTGGAAGCTTGTGTTGAAATAAGATCCAACTGCCAGTCTAGTAGGCTTCTGTATATGGAATGGGTAGGAGGAAACAGTGCCATTTTGTCCTTACTTTAAGGAGCAAAATGCCTTGGTCTGGCCTTATGTCAAAGGAAAAACCATTGGACTTAGATGGTCATGTGATATGACCCAGTATAGTAAACTTCATATATGCATAGGACACAAAGGTTATGTGTGTTGGGCAGCCTCATTTACTGGATGTAGGTTTAGGAGCAATCAAAAGGCACTGCTCCGTACTATTTAGGGAGCATTGCTCCCCATTGTCAGCATCTGCTTCCTGAGAAAACTGCTCCACTCTGCCTAAATATAGGGTTGAACCTGTGACTGAGGTTCACGCTGCAGCATATATGTTTGCTTTTTCCAGGGTATTGGGGTTCTAATAATCATATTCATCATGGTATTTAATGGCTCAAAGTTGAAATACATGACAAAGCAGCTCTGGCCTGTCATGAAGAGAGTAAAATCTCTTCCAGGTGGCAGCTTCCCATGCCTTTTATGGTACACATCTAGAAATACAAGAACTGTGCTGTGGGAAATCAGATGCCCTTTTCATCTGTTCTTGCCCAGGCAGGGTGCCTTCTCTAAGGAAACACAGTTATCTGAAATGTACTAGTCCCATTCTGGCCCCGCTCATAGCTGGATAGAACTAGGTTCAAGTAAGTATTCAAGAGGGGAAAACAAGTTCTTTCTTTAATAAAGTGGCCTCAATCAAGTTAGGTAAAGCCACCTTCAAACTGGTCAGTTTGAATCAGGACTTTCAACCTCTCTCACCCAGGACCTCAGCTCCTTTTAATCTCTTCTGTCTTCCCAGGGCTGGCACCAGACCACAGCGGGCCCTTGGATCACAGGGGGCTCCCAACCACACTTAAGTGTGCACTTAAATACACCCTGCCGTGCCATCGTTTGTGTTGACACATCAGTGCATTAGCCTGCCATCACCCAAGATGTCAGTGGGGGGGCATGTTTATTTATTTATTTATTTATTGTATTTGTATACCACCCCATAGCCGAAGCTCTCTGGGCAGTTCACAGCAACTAAAAACACCAAAAACAAATATGCAAATTTAAAACACATATTTTAAAAACAATTTAAAACACAATTTAAAAAATTCAAAACAATTTAAAACACATGCTAAAATGCCTGGGAGAAGAGGAAAGTCTTGACCTGGTGCCGAAAAGATAACAGTGATGGCACCAGGTGCATCTCATCAGGAAGATCATTCCATAATTTGGGGGCCACCACTGAGAAGGCCCTCTCCCTTGTTGCCAACCTCTGAGCTTCCCTCAGAGTAGGCACCCGGAGGAGGGCCTTAGATGTTGAATGTAGTGTACAGGTGGGTTTGTATTGGGAGAGGTGTTCCATCAGGTATTGTGGTCCCAAGCCGTGTATGGCTTTATAGGTCAAAGCCAGCACCTTGAATCGAGCTGAGAAGCATACAGGCAGCCAATGCAAGCGGGCCAGAATTGGTTTTATACGTTCAGACCGTCTGGTCCCTGTTACCAATCTGGCCGCTGCATTTTGCACAAGCTGCAGTTTCCGAACCTGTCTTCAAAGGCAGCCCCACGTAGAGTGCATTGCAGTAATCTAACTTGGAGGTTACCAGAGCATGGACAACTGAAGCCGGGTTATCCCTGTCCGGATAGGGGCACAGCTGGGCCACCAACTGAAGTTGGTAGAAGGCAATCCGTGCCACCGAGGCTACCTGAGCCTCAAGTGACAGAGATGGTTCTAGGAGAACCCCCAAGCTACGAATCTGCTCCTTCAGGGGGAGTGCAACCCCATCCAGGACAGGTTGGACATCCACCAACCGGTCAGAAGAACCACCCACTAGCAGCATCTCAGTCTTGTCTGGATTGAGCCTCAGTTTATTAGCCCTCATCCAGTCCATTGTCGCAGCCAGGCACCGGTTCAGCACATTGACAGCCTCACCTGAAGAAGATGAAAAGGAGAAATAGAGCTGCGTGTCATCAGCATACTGATGGCAATGCATTCCAAAGCTCCGGATGACCGAACCCAATGGTTTCATGTAGATGTTGAACAGCATGGGGGACAGAACTGACCCCTGTTGATGCACCCCCATGATAGCAGGCATGCGCGCACAGTGCACTAATGCAACACAGCAAAAGGTAGCACAACCGGGCATATTTGAGCACATGTTGGCAGCATGTGCATCCAATGATGGTGTTGCCTGGGAGAGTGGAGGTCCCACTCCACATCCATACTACTGTCTAGTCATGATTTGTGATCACACCCTGTGACCCAATGCTGGCAGAAATTGCCAGCTCTACCTGTGATGCGTCCTTCCCTGGCTCTCCCTGTCAGGTTCCTACCTGCTCGTGGTTACTGCCTGTCTCTAGGCACCACCAGGGACTCCACCAGTCCAGACCGCACTCTCTTATGGTTTACCTATCCGCTCTAGCACAGATCTCAACAGATCCCCCTGCTAGGCAACCACCAGTCACGTCCTAATACTAGTATTCCCAGAGACTCTGAATACTGGTATTGTTATTCTCTTCACCGCTGCCACCATTTGTTACAGTTTCCCTTCAGCCTTGGTCATTACCTTACCCTCCCTTCTGGTCTGTGAAACCCCAGCCAAGGATCAGGCCTTTGGTAAACCAAATTAAGTATTTATTTCAGATAACAAAGCTAACAAGATTAACAAGATTTCTTCTTAAGGCACATAAGCATATGGTTTTACTCAATACTAATCCGAACTCCACCTCCCTCCTGGCAAACAACTCTCTAAACCCCACCAAGCAACCCACTCAGTTCTCTTCTCCCCCCCAGATTCCACTCTCACTCTTCCTTTTATACATTCAGCCATTTTAAACACTCAGCCAATCATCTTGCATTCTACTGCCCATTCACTCCCCCTCTTTCACTCCACTTACCATGTATCTTCTAAACAACCAACACTTACCATATATACATTAATATAGGAACATCACATTCCCCCCCCCCTTAAACAACGGCAGAGTATTATTCCTGTTCCAGGATTTATACGTCGCGTTAACAAATAAAAGTCTCTATGGGGAAAATGTCTCTCTTTGTTCCTCTGTCTGGTCACGTCACTGCAGTCCCAGCCACTTGCCTGGAAAGTCCATCGGCCAGTACATTGTCCTTGCCTTTGATGAACTGGAAGTCCACTTGATAGTCCTGTAGGGCCCAGGACCACCTCTGCAGCATAGTGTTATGGTTTTTCATAGTCTGCAACCATAACAAGGCCCGATGATCCGTAGTCACTGTGAATCTTCGTCCCCACATGTATGGGCGCAACTTGTTCAGTCCCCACACGACCGCTAGGCACTCCTTCTGGACCGACGAATAGTTTTTCTCCCTCGGCGTCAGCTTGCGACTCAGGTACGCCACTGGATGTCTGGTGCCTTCTCTCTCCTGTAGCAAGACGACTCCCAGCGCCAGGTCCGACGCATCTGTAGCCACGATGAATGGTTTCTCATAGTCTGGTGCTATTAATATGGGTCCTTGGCACAAGGCTTGCTTCAGTAGATCAAAAGCCTTCTGACATTCATCCGTCCATACCACACGCTCAGAACACTTCTTCTTTGTTAATTCATGCAAGGGGGTTGCTATTTCCCCAAAATTTCTCACAAACTTCCTATAAAATCCAGCCACACCCAGAAATGCCCTTACTTGTTTTTTGGTTAAGGGGATCGGCCACGCTTGTATTGCCTCCACCTTGCTCCATAAGGGGGTGATTTTCCCACTCCCCACCTTATGTCCTAAATAGATTACTTCCTTTAGTCCAAACTGGCATTTCTTAGCTTTTATTGTGAGGCCTGCTTTTCTTAAGGCCTCCAATACTGTTGTCAGGTGTTGGACATGCTCAGGCACCGACTTGCTAAAAATGGCCACGTCATCGATATAGGCCACTGCGAAATCTGACATGCCTCGCAACACAGTATTGATTAGCCTCTGAAATGAACTTGGTGAGTTCCTTAGTCCCATGGGTAGGGTCACAAACTCATATAACCCATCTGGTGTACTGAAGGCAGTTTTGGCTCTGGATTGCTCGTCTAGTTCCATTTGCCAAAATCCTTTACAGAGGTCTAACGTAGAGATAATGATTGCTGCCCCCAATAACTCTAACATTGCGTCTACCCTAGGCATAGGATACGCATCTGGGACAGTAATTTTATTGATTAGCCGATAATCAATGCAAAACCTTGTCGTTCCATCTTTTTTCGGAACCAGGACAATACTTGAGGCCCAGGGACTGATGGATTCCCTGATCACTCCTAATTCCAGCATCTCTTCCACCTCCTTTTTGATCTCATTCAAAACTTTCCCATTCACACGGTACGGAACAGATCTGATTGGGGCATGATCTCCAGTATCAATGGAATGTATAACTATACTGGTTCGGCCAGGTTTGTTGCTAAAGAGATTCCTATAGGTTTTCAAAACTCTCAGAATCTCCTCTTTTACTTCCTCCTTCACCTCCTCTGACCATTCCACTTGATCTACCCCTCCTTTGTCTTTGCTTTCCTGTACCAAATCTGGAATTTCAGGCCCACTTCCCTCAGGGAATAAGGTAACTTGCAACACCTGTGCATCCCTGGTATGGTAAGGGTTCAACATATTTACATGAACCACTTTGCTTTTGTTTAATTGGTCTGTGGTAATTACATACATCACTGTGTTAACTCTTTCTCTGATGGTATATGGTCCTTCCCAGTTAGCCTGTAATTTGTCATGTTTCCTGGGTATGAACGCCATAACCATATCTCCCACATCATACACACGTTCCCTGGCTGTTCTGTCATACCAGTAACGTTGCTTCTCCTGTGCTTGACTCAAATTCTTTTCCACCACCTCCATCATTGATGTTAATTTATTGCGGAATTCCAATACAAAATCTACTACAGATGTTTTGTACTCTCCCAGGGTTCCTTCCCATGAATTTTTTAGTAGTTCCAAAGGTCCCCTCACTTTTCTAGTGAACATGAGTTCAAAGGGTGAGAAGCCTGTTGACTCCTGAGGGACTTCCCTGTATGCAAACAAGAAGCATCCCAACCGTTCATCCCAGTCTTGTGGGTGATCTTGAACATAGCTTCTGATCATGCCCTTCAAAACGCCATTGAATTTCTCTGTTAACCCATTAGTGGTGGGATGGTAAGTAGTGGTCTTTAGATGTTTTAGACCACAACATTTCCACATACATTGCATCACTTCTCCCATGAATACACTGCCTTGATCCGTCAGCACTTCATGAGGGAAACCCAGCCTCATAAAGATTTTTAATAAAGCCTCTGCCACTACAGGGGCTTCCACGGATCTTAGGGCTTCTGCGTCTGGGTACCTGGTGGCAAAATCCACCACCACCACTAGATATTTCTTGCCATGCCTTGTGGGTTTGGAAAAAGGGCCCACCAAATCTATTCCCACTCTATAAAAGGGTTGTCCAATTATAGGAAGGGGCTTTAAGGGTGCCTTAGTCTTTACTCCACTTTTTCCCACCTTTTGGCATATTCCACAAGATAGACAATGTTGTTTTACATCCTTGGAGATGTTTGGCCAATAATAGTGTGCAGCCAATCTCCTCTTGGTCTTTTTTATTCCCAGATGTCCTGCACATGGGACATCGTGGGCTACCTCTAGCAATCTGGTTCTGTATTTGCTAGGTACTATTAATTGCTTCACTGATTCACATTCATCCTTTCTCTCAGCAGGCATCCACAGTCTATATAAAATCCCATTCTCACACACAACTTGATTCCTCAGTTTGTCAGTGAAAGGAATCTGTTGGGTCAGAGCTTGTTCCTTTATCTGCTTCAAACTTATATCTTTTTGCAGCTCTTCCCTGAATTGATCTGCCTCATCATTATCAGAGACCACTTGATACAGTCTGTCTCCTTCAGCAGGCCTGTTAGTGGTTGCTATGGTGACCTGAGGCTGGTTAACAGATTCCACCCTGTTTGTTTCAGCCCCCCTTAATATGGCTTCTTTTTCTCTGCCAATTTGCTGTCTGGTCACTACATAGATCTTTCCTTGGGCGCCCATTACATCCCTTCCCAGTATTACTGGTTCTTGTTGCTGGGCATTAATGCCTACTTTATATCGGCCCTCTCGGCCTCTCCAAGTCATATCCACCAGGGCCACAGGCAAACTTTCTGGTTGACCCCTCACTCCTTGGATAGTCACAGTTTCCTGAGGTAATATTACCTCAGATTTTATTAAATCTGGCCTCAGTAATGTCTGAGCGGCACCAGTATCAAGCAATGCCCAATAATTTGCCCCTTGTACACTCACTTCCTCTCTCAGACTTGAATCAAGGTCTGTTACTTCTGTCCAGTTTATCTGGCAGAACTGAACCTTTTTAGTTGTTTCTAAAGCCTTGGGCTCTGTTTTCACTGCCCTTGTCTGAGCAGGATTACTAATGGGGTTGGCAACCTAACATTGAAAATGTAGGTGCCCCGGTCTACCACATTTGTAGCATAATTTCTCCTCACTTTTAGGGTACACAGATCCACTCTGGGGTGTCCTGTGCCCTTCAGATTTTACTGGAGGACTCACTCTCTGTGGTACCACATCCCTTCTGCCAGCGTTATATGGTCTGGGTTTAAAATCTCTTGATGTTTTCCCCACCCAGCCAGTTCTGTTGGAGGCGAAGTGATCCGCCATCTCTGCGGCCTCCTGCACCGATGTAGGGGAACGGTCTTTGACCAGGAGCCTTATTTCTGGTGGTAACTGATGGTATAATTGATCCAATATCATGAGGTTTTTCACCTCCTCCACAGACTGAGCTTTTGCACTTGTCAGCCATTTCCCAAATATGTCCATCAGTTTTGCCCCCAGCTCCACGAAAGACCTCCCTGTCTGTATCTGGCAGTTTCTGAAAAGCTTTCTAAAATGATCAGGCCCCAGTCTGAATCTTTTAAACACTGCTTCTTTGAATTTAGCATAGGTGATGGGCCTGTCTGAGGGGAAATATTGGTATACCTCAGCCAATTCCCCTTTAATCAGGTTTGATAAATACTGCATGTATTTATCTTCAGGTAGCCCCCACAACTGAGCTGCTTTTTCAAAGGTGCTGAGGTAAATTTGAGGATCTTGACCAGGCTCATAGACAGCAAAGTCCTTTGGAGTAATTTTTATTTTTGCTCCATCTCTCTCTTTCCTTGTCTCCTCAGAGTGAAATTTCTCTCTATCAAATTTTAACTTTTCTACTTGTAATTCAGCATCCAATGCTCGTTGCTTCTCCCTCTCCTCAAACCCCATTCTCATTCTCTCAGTTTCCAACTCCCTCTGCTTGTCTTTTTCCTCAGCCTCCATCCTCAATCTCTCAGCTTCCAACTCCCTCTGCTTGTCTTTTTCCTCAGCCTCCATCCTCAATCTCTCAGCTTCCAACTCTCTCTGTTTTTCCTTCTCTGCACCTTCCATCCTCCATCTCTCAGTTTCCATCTTCAACTTCTCTCTCAAGTACTCTATATAAGCGGGATTGCTTAAATATCCTTCTGGGGTCTCTTCCCTGACTGGTTGTTTTTGCTGGGCAGTAGCAAATCCTATAAGTGCTACCCTCAATTCATCTACCCCTTTACCCTCGTGAGGTAAATTGAATGTTATGCACTTCTCCACTAGCTCCTCTCTTTTCATTTTTATGTATTCAGCCATGGTGTTTGAGTTCACTCACTCTTTGCCACACACTCTTTGCAAGTCACTCTCACAAGTAATCTAGTTTTGTTATTTCTGTTTGCCACACAACTATTAGGGATTGTCTCGTATTCATATCTCACTGCTACAGCCAACACCTATGACGTAGTCTCCTTTGTCACCACGTGTCTTTGGGACTCTCTTTGGTTCGTATCTGGATTCTCTGTTGTTCGTATCCCACCGCTACTGCCACCACATGTGATGCGTCCTTCCCTGGCTCTCTCTGTCAGGTTCCTACCTGCTCGTGGTTACTGCCTGTCTCTAGGCACCACCAGGGACTCCACCAGTCCGGACCGCACTCTCTTATGGTTTACCTATCCGCTCTAGCACAGATCTCAACAGATCCCCCTGCTAGGCAACCACCAGTCACGTCCTAATACTAGTATCCCCAGAGACTCTGAATACTGGTATTGTTATTCTCTTCACCGCTGCCACCATTTGTTACAGTTTCCCTTCAGCCTTGGTCATTACCTTACCCTCCCTTCTGGTCTGTGAAGCCCCAGCCAAGGATCAGGCCTTTGGTAAACCAAATTAAGTATTTATTACAGATAACAAAGCTAACAAGATTAACAAGATTTCTTCTTAAGGCACATAAGCATATGGTTTTACTCAATACTAATCCGAACTCCACCTCCCTCCTGGCAAACAACTCTCTAAACCCCACCAAGCATCCCACTCAGTTCTCTTCTCCCCCCCAGATTCCACTCTCACTCTTCCTTTTATACTTTCAGCCATTTTAAACACTCAGCCAATCATCTCGCATTCTACTGCCCATTCACTCCCCCTCTTTCACTCCACTTACCATGTATCTTCTAAACAACCAACACTTACCATATATACATTAATATAGGAACATCACACTACCCTCCCAGCCACAGCGGCCCTTGGCCAGTGCCCGACCTGGCTGCCCACTAGTGCCAGGCCTGTGTTGCACAAGCTAAAATATATTTAACTGTACTTAAGTGTATACAGGTTTGGAGCTTATCTTCTGCTCAAAATGACATTGGCTACTGTTACTGCCGTTGTACAGACAGAGAACTGAGGTTGAATAATAGTGATATAGTGAAGGGCACCTAGTGAGCCTAGAACAAGGAAGGATTTGATTTCCTGAAACCAAGTTATTCATTCCATCATCTCCCTAAATTTTGCAATATTCTGAACTTTCCTTCCTCGACACAGGAAATTTACTGTGCCTCATCCAGTAATTCCCAGTGTTTGATATTCTCTCTCAGGAGAAGAGTATTTGGTCAAAGAGTGAGGTGCAACCTTTCACAGCTAGAGACCCTAACAATAACACTAGCTCTTAGCTACTAATAAAGGCTGTGTACACAGCTTGTATTAGGGAAGTTCCAAAAGATCAGATGATGTGTTCCAGCTTCCTCATCTCCTATAATGATATATCAGAATCAAAGAGATGCAATTTGCTGAAAATGAGCTTGGTACTAACAAGCCAACTGAAAATAATTTAGTAATAGCAGACTTTGGGGGGGAAATCCTTGTTTATTTTTGCCATGAAGGAATAGTTGTGATAAGTACTGACAGTCCAATAGGTCTACATTATGTTAGGCTTTTATGAGGGTAATGGTGAGCCAAAGGTAACAAGAGAGAACATCTAAGGCAAGATGTGTTTTGAACTAGCATGTCCTAATGACATAGATGTACTCCAGCTCTATCCCATTATTACTGTGACAGTCTTTGTATGTGGGTACCAAGGCACTGAGCAAACATAAACAAAATCGATTTACAAGCTCCAGAACTTGAGACCTTGTCTTTTGGAATAAAGGTCCCATAAAATCTATGTCTGTAGGTACCCATATAGAAGATGTATGCCTCTGGATACCAATTGCTGTGAATCATAAGTGGGAAGAGTGCTGTTGTGTTCGTGTCCTGCTTGTGGGCTTCCCAAAGGCTTCAGGCTGACCACTGTGGGAGGAAGGCCCTGAACTAAATCAGTAGATGTGATACTGATCTGGTCCAGCAAGGGTCTTTGTATGTGTGTTTTTCTCTTGTTTTTCCTAGAAACTGAGCAAATATTAGTCACTACTAGGCATAATATTTAGCAATATTGTGTTTATGTTCAAATAAAACCTGACAGGTGTCATCCTTTTCCCTCTCCCATTATATGATCCCAGCTGAAAGACACCTGTTCTTTGTACTCTCTTGCAATCTGTTACAAAGAGACTGTAAAAGGAGGAAATTGAACAGGTCTTTTGAAAGTTTTGGAACGTGAGATGCACTTGCAAGTAGAAGTGTGTGTAATTTTTTGCAGAATGACCTCCTTAAACTCAGACTTTTTTTTAAGAGGCTTTTTGGTGGAAAACAGAATTCTGTATTAACTCTACCTTTATCAGAGATCTCATCTATTGCTTTTGGGTTTCTCTGCCAGCTCTGTTAGATTCTGCCAACTGTTACAGAAACAAAAGTCCTTTCCAGTTCACTTCCTTCAAAAACAGTCTGCTGTTTAAATTCCTTCATAACCAGCTTTTAACACCTTCTAGTTCTATGAGGAGGGTCCAAAACTGTAAAAGGATGATTTCTGCCCTCCCTCTGATGCCTCCTGCAGGATTCTGAGGATTTGGTTGCTGAGTTGTGTGGCAACGGCTGGTTTTCAAGGAGTAGTGGCAGAGCTGGTTTCTGAAGGGTAGGGTCAGATCAGTTCACCTTAAGAAATCCAAGAATAAAATTGCTTCGCACATGTTAACAGATGAAAACTTTGCAACCATTGTTAAGGCAAAGGGAATGAAATAATTTTGCATCCTATTTTAAAACCACTAGATTATTAAAGCAGCACTAATGAAAAAACAATGAATTTCCCATCTTTTCCTCCTGATAGCCACCTTCATAATACGAAATGGAGCGGGGCTGAGGGTGGCAAGGTTGCTTTCCTTTTCTTGTTGAACAGCCTGAAGATAAAAGGAATTGCACCACTCATAGTACAACCCTCACACTGAGATGTGAAAGGGAAAGAAACCAGTGTTGTTGTTGTTTTTTACCTGTCTGAGTTGTCAAACCTTTAGTACAAAAATGTATTTTCAAGCATGTAAAAGATGTTGTGAAACAAATAACAGATGTTTTAAATCATGTTCCATTTCCCATATTTCTTACTGAGCAAGCTGCTTAAGATGAGCAGGTGCGATCAGCAAAATTGCCTGTTTTGTGACAGAGATGGCTACACTGTTGACCTTTTAAAGGAGCCGTCATGTTAATGCTTTGATATGTTATATTCATCTAAGTGACTGTTTTGTCACAAAAGTGGTCCCTACTGTTGCAGAAAGCTTGCACTAGTACGTTACCCAGCAATGTAAACCTGTGCTGCAAAACTGTGATAAGGAATAAAGGGACAAAAAAAGCCACAGCTCACTAAAATGAGCAAATCAGCTTCATAGAAAGTCTATGCCAGAATATGCCCCGGGGTCAAACTCAGAATTAGATCTTGTTTTCAGGGATTTATACTGGCATATCTCATTGCTCTGATCTTCCTTGTTGGAAAGAACGAAGCAAGGTTTTACATTTTCCTCAGAACTTGTTTTAAATTTTTAAATTGTGTTTTAAATTGTTTTTATAATATGTGTTTTAAATTGTATATTTGTTATGTTTTTGGTTGCTGTAAACTGCCCAGAGAGCTTCTGCTATGAGGCGGCATACAAGTGCAATAAATAAATAAATAAATAAATAAATAAATAAATAAATAAAACTTCACTTGCCATCACACCCACCTCTCTACAGTGTCATCCACTGACTGAGATTTGAGAGGCACTCTTAGCAAGACAGGACACAGGTTCTCACCAAAGGAGAGAGAAAGAGAGGGAGCTGCTGTTTTTGGGTCCTGTTTCACAGCATCTTGAATGATATTTGCAAGCAAGATGGCTTTCTCAGGTATCCTGCTGCTGTGCTTTCAATCCTGACCATATGAGTGAGAATGGCTGTAGGATATAAATCAAGTTATCAGTTCACCTTGCTAGAGAGCAGACTAAAATCAAATAATTTTTTGTCTAGTGACAGAAACTGAGCTTTACTTCAGTCTATAAAATGTCTGCACATTGTTTACACTAATAAAATAATAATCAATACCATACACTGTGGTTTAGAAATACATCAGACCATGGATTTTACCACTAAGAATTGTCTAGTTTATGTTTTTCTTTATTTAATACCTAAGTTTACCACTTGTCTGGAGTGTTTTAAAAACAATACAATTTCTGTTGTGCTCTGGTTTGATTTAACATATGGCTTTGGCCTTTCCTCCTAGTATTAATAAGCATTATAATTGCAACTCTCTGGACTCCGTTGCATGTATGACCATGACCCCTGTGCCATGTTACTCGTGAGCTTGACATTTACCAAAGTTCTGGCCTCATTAGCTGGGCAGACTTGGAGCTTCATTTTCAATACAGTTTAAACTGACTCCTGACATAGGCTCAATGTTGGGCACCCAATGCTGGCTGCCACTGAAGTGGTGTCACAGGAAAGTTTCAGAGGTTGTGAGGTTTCTAAGAGGAAAAATAAGGCCTTGGATATATTTTATAGGATTATCATTATATCCACATGGTTCAATAGACCAAACTGAGCAAAGGAATGGATCTGCTCCAAAAGGGCTCTAGTCTATGTTTCACACTCCAAACTAGGGTTGCCAGGTTCTTGGCCTGAGACTTATCCTGTATCTTTAGGAGAAGAGAAAGTCAGCCAAGTGCAGCTGTTCTTGCAACTCTGTAATGAGAAAAACCACAAGGTGGAATTCTCCCTTCCCTCTGCACAACTTTTAAAGATACAGAAGACCTTTTGGTTGCCAGGCCCAGCCTCCCAGATACTCTTCTGTATCTTTAAAAGTTGTGGAGGGGGGAGGGAGAATTCCACCTTGTGGTTTTTCCCATTACAGCGTTGCAAGAACACCGGCACTTGGCTGACTTTCTCTTCTCCTAAAGATACACGATCAGTCTCAGGCCATGGACCTGGCAACCGTACTCCAAACCCATGGCCCTGAATCAGAAGTAAGGGTTGTATCCAACTAAAACATACTCAGAGTAGACATTGAAATCAATGGACTTAAGTTAGCCATGTTCATTGATTTGAATGGGTTTATTATGAGTATGTTTTCACTGAATGCAACCCAAAAGCTAATTGTTCTAAGACCAGGGATGGGCAGTCTGTGAGGTCATATCTACACCATACATTTAAAGTACATGGTTTCCCCCAAATATTCCTGGGAACTGTAGTTTGTTAAGGGTGCTCTGGATTGTAGTTTGGTGAGGGGTAAACTACAGTTCCCCAGGTTCTTTGTGGGAAATAATGTGCTTTAAATTTATGGTGTGTATGCAGCCTGAAAATTAATTCTGTGACTGAATTATGTACGTTCATACTATGGAAGAGTCATTTTAGAGTTATTATCAGCTATATAGAAATGGGTGGAACCCTTCTGACTCCTTCTGTCCCGTCCCCCACTGAGCTAGAAGCTGCAAGTATACTTTGGCCATCTGCAGTGGTGATGCTGAAGCACTGCAGAGAGCAGGTTAGAAGCTTCCACCTTTGGCAAGCTACCATGGTGGCACAGAGAGTAAGGGTTCAGACTCCTGCTGCCTCCCATTAGTCAGAGATGCACGCATACATTTTCCATGCAAAGTGATCAAACATTTATTGCCTGGCATCTACATTTGATTTTCTAGTTCATCTGCAACAATATATTTTACCATGAAGCCTTTTGTTGTGTGTGTGTGTGTGTGTGTGTGTGTGTGTGTGTGTGTGTGTGTGTGTGTGTGTGTGTGTGTGAAAGAGAGAGAGAGAGAGATTTGGTGTGAGATATATATCACAATATATGTTCAGATATAACGCATATATTGCAGAGAATGATAATGAATTAGATAATGATATTTTTGCCCTCTTCCTTCCTGCCATATAGCAAGTTCTTCATGGCCACCCTGGAAGTTTGATTTTTCCAAACCAGTTGATGTATATGATTCTCTGGCAGGATAGCAGGTTGCACACAATAATGGCAAAATATATATGAGGATTCTGACAAATTGCACAGTACTAAATGACAAAATCAGTGTGTTTCTATAAAATCATTGTATGTGCCACATGTGGTTCAAGAGCAATGAATCTGCAATCTTTGCTGTTTCTTGCTGTGGATCTAGAGTACAAAAGATTATGTTATGATCTTAGCTGAGTGCGTGTGTACTGATGGCTTGTTAAGTTGTATAGTGCTGAGCATTTCATCTTTCATAAAGTGAGACTATTTTAATTGACTGTGAAGAGAAACATTTGCAATATCTTGGGTAGACTAACAACATATAAACCTCACAGACCCAAATTCTTCACAGTGAGTTGTGCTTCTAGAATGCTTTTATATATAAAAAAGGTTTTTGGGAGGACTGAATGGCTCAGGGGATTGGTAATGGGGTATGGAGTGGTTCATTTAAAGGTCACTGGTTCCATTCTGGCACAAGTTCAGTCCTAGAGACTGAACATCATTGCTTTCAAATGGTTGCTCAGTGGTTTATGTGAAATGAGTCAATTGTTTCAGTTCAGTTCCCCCTGCAAGTACCCACATCACATGAAAATGCCATCACTACTTTTAAGTGACCATCTCAACAGCTCATTGGCAATATATACAGACATGCTGCCCTTTATTTTAGTGAAAGCATGTGTTATTCCTGAACACTCTGTCTCTAAAACTATATACACAAAGACCACAACTTTGTACTTTGTAAGTACCACCACTTTTTTTCCAGACAGTAATGGGAATCCCAATTTCACCCAAAAGAAGGAATTGAAAAGGTGGGAAAATGCGCTAGTTTGGCCTTTTTAACTACCCTGATTGGGAAAGCATGAGACAGTAAACATTATGTCAAAGGGGTAACAGACAATGATGACACATTGCAACATTGTTGTTCTTGTTGTTCAGATAGTATACTCTTATGCCAGATGCAACAAACACTCACAGGATTTGTGTCCTGTTTTACAGTTCACAGACGTGGAGCTGAGGTCTCCTATGAGCTCGTAGCTCTCATGTTACATTTGTTTGCAGAAACAGACCACTAATACAAGCATATGTTTGTATGTGCATAATTTAGCTGGTGATGAATTGATAAAATCAACACTTTGTGATCTTAAGATGCTAAGGCTGCTTTCACACTGCACTTTATTCCGTTATTCTGATGATTTCTTACCTGGTAATGTGCGCATTATATTTGATCTTTCACATGATGCACAAGTTAGCCCCGGAATTCCAGTGGAATGTAGTGGAAGTTTAGCACTAATTTCTGTGATAAATGATACCAGAAATAATCTGTTAGCAAGGCTGGGAACCTGGAAGATTGCAGGAGTTTTTCACTAGCTGCAGCCACTCATGGTCCCGGGCTATGGTCTGAAGGCACGTAAGGCCAGCTCCCTGCTGAAGCTAAGCAGGGTCAGGTCTGGTCAGTGCCTAGATGGGAGACCGCCTGGGAACCATATGTAAGCTGCCTTGGGTTTCTATCATGAAAAGAAAGGCAGGGTATAAATGTAATAAATAAATAAAATAAATGTGACAGGCATCCCAGCATGCAGTGTGTTCCCGCCCTTTAGTTGTGCGGGATATATATATTTGCCTGACAAATATTGTACCGGTATTCTGGCATCAGCACAGATAGCAGCAGCATTTCCCCACACACACACCTGTCTTGATACAACTAAAACAATTTAAAAAGTCAGATCCTAAAGGGAGAGGACTTGCATGGTGATGGGACAAGATCTTAGACCTCCTACACAGCGGGGAACAGTGTGCATGGGTGAGGAACGAAAACAAACCGTGTGAAAGACAGTTGCATGAAATGCCGGTATATCGGCTGAAAAAACTGCTGTTCCTTAACGTAACAGGTACTTCAGTGTGAAAGGGATTTTAGAAATTGGGAAAGAAATGCTACCTTTTTAATCCATTAAACTAACACAATCAGCCCCATGTGTGAAAGCAGCGTAAGTTAGTATTAGATATTGCTTATATGGTCCCGGGGTATGATGTACTGTAAGATACATGAGACCACCACTTTGATAACGCTAAGGAGGCCTTGATCTGGTCAATGCCTAGATGTGTGGCTGCCATCTCGAGTCCAAAACAGAAGGAGGTAAGGTATAAATGTAAGGAAGTAATGTAATATAATGTATTTTAGATACTTTACATATTCAATTATCAACATGGCTTCGAATGTTGTAAGGGACCCAGGGGTGATGCGTCTAAGGATTTTGGATGTCACTTGCATAGTTGTTAACTGTGTTGGTAAAGCAGCTTACACAGGTGGAAGTTTTTGTATGATATTTGACCAGTGTGGGAACAACTGCAGGAGAAGGGAGGCAAAAGTGTTTTTCTACCAATATGTTGGTCTTATAAAGTCCTTCTTTATATTTCTATTGTCTATTTAAAGTTACTTTAGGAAAAAAACCCACTATTTAAATCCTTTGATGAACTGATTCAGCATTACAAAGTCAAGACTAAAAACACAAGTGTTTAAATCAAAATGTATTTTAAAATAAATTACTGATTGCCATTTCCTAAGCTGTGGAATTTCCTCCACTCAGAGGTGCATCTGGCAGCCTCATTGTATAGCTCTTGTCATATGTTGAAGGCACACCTTTTGTGCCCTGGTCTCCTCGATACCTGATATATATTAGGACCTACATTATTCTTTTGATTGTAAGTTGTTTTAAACTGTTTTAATATTGTGTTTTTGTATTGTTGTAACCCTCCCTGGGACCTTATGGTGAAGGGCAGGTAAGAAATCTAATAAATAAAGAATAATCAAATAAATCAAAGAGAGCTTTGGCTGTGGAGCAGTATATAAATATAATAAATAAATAATTTCCTTTCTGTCTGAGAGAAAATGTGAATGACATAAGTGCTCTGAAGTGGGCTATTGCTTTCCCTAGCTCTTTGAAAGTTGGCAGTATAATATTTAAGTGGACACTTCAAGTAAAGGATTGAGCTTTCACATAAAGGCCAGTTTTATATCAGTGTTAGTTTGTGGTGATTCAGTATTTGTGTCTGCAATGTGACTAGAAGGTTGATATAGAGTAATTACTTATTTTATTGAATCTTAGAGTTATTATTCCCTTAGTACAAACATTTGTAACTTGTCAGCTTTGGAGGAACATTCATCAAAGGAGGTATGAATGGGTCTTTGGTTTCCTTCTACCATGATGACATAACATGAAAATGGGTACTGTAGGGGGAAAATTCAATGTATATATATCATTTATATATACCTGTCTCTTCAGTATTTCCAGCATAGTATAGGATTAAACATGCTCACACAATTATCTCTGTTGCTAAATTCACCAAACTGGAAGCTGTTACAAATAATTCTACCAGAGTTACCACTCACACCAAGTCTTATTAGCCAGTTTCCCATGCATTCCTGTATTTGTGGGGCTTAAAGGGTTTGCGCATGAGCAGAGCAGGGGAGAACCAATTTTTGGAAAGTTTCTGTAGGCAATACTTATTACTGGCAACCAGGTGACTGGCTATTACAACCCAGATTTATATGTATGAAGAAATGATTGAATCTTTGCCTATAGCTAACATAGAGTTCCCAGTTTACAATTGCAGTTGCTAATGCAGGGTTTCCAATTGTGGGAAGGCTTCAATGGGCAAACATCTGAATACAGTTGGAAGCCCCCTTTTCACCTGTATTAAGACTGAAAGTGAAGTTGGTGGGGATGTGACATTGGGAAGTGGGGCCAGTAGGCAGGCCTCTACATACAGTATTTGCTTAACTCAGGGTCTTCTAATAACACCTGAATGAGGCTCTAGTGTAGTATAGTATATAGGATTAGGTCTGTATTAGGCCTAGGAAGAACCAGGTTGAAATCCTAACTCAGCCATGAACTTGTGGGGTGACTAGGATTCCAGTCTCTCTCTCCCTTAGCCTTATTACCTCATGCTTCTCAGAGGAACAGACAAATGTGGCTAATAAAAAAGTTATAAACTGGAAGAATGTAAATGTCTGAAGGTAAAAACTAAAAAGAAAAAAGGAGAGGAAAATCATTTAGACCTGGTAATTTAATCATGGGGAGAGTATCTGTTTTTCAACAGCAGGTTTTTATGTCAATGGAACAGAATAAAACACACAGAGCAATAATGCATTGATTTTCTTGTTATGTTAGTGAGAAGGTCAAGAGATAGAAGTTCTTGATCCCTATTGACACAAGTATTTGTAATTTGTTTTGTTGTTGACTTGTAATGTAGGTTATATAATAAATTGGCTTAAATAATGTACTGTTTTATCTATAGGGATGTCACATAAAATTTAGTTAAAACATCAGGATATCTCCATGATACAAATAAATGCTTTGGTTTGTTCAAGGAACACCAGGGTGTTGTGTTTTTTTAATGGTGCTGTTTAAAGGGGGGGGGGGACTTAAAGCCACTAACAGTTTACAAACTCATCCCATGTGGTTGTGTTTTGGTGGTGGTGGTGGTAATCCTGTCCCATGTCTTCTCTGAAACATTGTTTTTATATGGCTAAGGACTCATACAAGAGCTGCATGTCAAAAAGCAGATAGTTTATTTTATTATGTCTGTGCCTTGCTTTTCTTCCATCATGGAACCCAAGGTAGTGTAGATGTGGCTCTATCCACCCATCCAGGCACTGACCAGACCCAGAGCTGCTTAGCTTTAGCAAGGTGGTAACCTCATGTATCTTAGACCATACCTTGGGACTCATAAGCAGCTTTGTGATTTTATCTCCTAAATATGTGCAGAAATCCATTTGCGGCCTACTGCTGAAATAAGACACACACCATTCCTTGGGTTAAATCATGGGCCACTTTATTAAACAGAATCCAATTAGAATAATGAACCTGCAGAGGGGAAATTAAGTGCAGGAGCATCCTGATGAGCCAGGCAAAGCCTGCTTGCAGTTACAGGGCAAGCAAATCCTGTCTGAGTCAGGGCCTGCCCTGTGCCAGACCCCAGCTCAGACCACACCCTGAAGATGTGTAGGGGGTCCAACCCATGTCACCACCCCTCAGAGCCCTGAAACTGCGAGCGGATGAGGCACGTTGGCCCCAAAGGTGGTCTGTATTCTGTCCCAGGCCATATAGCCCTGAGCCACAGGCCTCCGGATCACCTGTCACCCCCAAAGGTGCCTAAAGGTGTCACCTAGCTGTCCCTCCCCTTTTAACCTTTTCCCGCACTTCTTTGCCCAAGTAACCATTGGCATATTAAAGCTAAACAGACCAATCAGCCTATAAGCCCCCAAAGGCACCCGTGCTAACTCTTGACCATTCCCTACTAACCACAGTGTGGAGTAGGCAAAAGAAACCTGCCAGCAAAATGAGGCAAGCAGGCCAAAAATTCCTAGTCGGCCCTGTAGCAACCAAATGAATCATACTGCAGCAGAGGGAGGGTCAGGCGGGTGCCGAGAAATGCAAAGGAGGGCGGGAAGCCAGCGGTGTGGGTTTAAATACCCTTAGCTGCCCTGCCCCTTTGCAGTGTGCCTCACTGGCACAATGGCACCCTGTGCACACACACACCGCAAGATGGTGGCTTAAGCTTCGGCCGTGGCCGCAAAACTCACCGTGCGGCCCAGGAAGTCCTGGGTGCAGAGCGGATTGCAGCCTACTGCCGAAATAAGACACAGACACCATTCCTTGGGTTAAATCATGGGCCAGTTTATTAAACAGAATCCAATTAGAATAATGAAACTGCAGAGGGGAAATTAACTGCGAGAGCATCCTGATGAACCAGGCAAAGCCTGCTTGCAGCTATAGGGCAACCAAACTCTGTCTGAGCCAGGGCCTGCCCTGTGCCAGACCCCAGCTCCGGCCACACCTTTAAGATGTGTAGGGGGTCCAACCGACATCACCGCCTCTCGGAGCCCTGAAACTCCGAGCTGATGAGGCACATTGGCCCCAAAGGTGGTCCGTATTCTGCCCCAGGCCATATAGCCCTGAGCCACAGGCCTCCGGACCACCTATCACCCCCAAAGGTGCCTAAAGGTGTCACCTAGCTGCCCTTCCCTTTTAACCTTTTCCTGTACTTCTTTGCCACCAAAGGGGAAGCAAGCCTCTGCTTAGTCTCCCTTTACCCCACACCCGATAAGAATCTCATTGTAGGCCCCTCTGCAGGTCCATCAAGAGGATATCATTGCCCACGTCTGTCAGATGCACACAATCTGGCCCAAACAATTCCAACCTATCATGTCTTATCTCTGGGTGGTGAATGACAGAACCCCAGAGTCCCTCAGAGTCTTCTGGATTTGCCTATTCACCTTTTTGCAGGTCCTGTCCATCCCCCGTGGGTCACCAGTGCAATTCCATTTCCTGCATGGCAGGATGTCAGACCACACCAAGTGGATGACAAGAAACTGGGGCACCACCTGCTCCACAGCCAGCTGAAACAATGTAGGGAGGAGCCCGTCCCAACGCATCCCATGGCGGCCAAGCCACTGCACTGAGGCCCATTGACTAAGCCCCAGCTGTGTACCAAAGCGAGACTTCACCACTCTGCGGCCTGCCCAGAAAACCATGCTGTGGCCACAGAGGAGGATGTGTACCTGCTCCGTTCTTTTCCAGCAGCCTGTCAAAACAACAACAACCAACATCAGGAGGAAGTGTAACAGCAGCTGGCCTTCTGCGTCTCCGCCAGTGGTCTAATATAAGTTTTGTATGCATCCAATATATAACCCAATATCCTCAACAACTGTTAATTCAAATGCATCTTGCCTCTGCCTTCAGGTCAGTGTAAATGTCATTTACTTCCTGTAGAATATTCAGGCAGTAAGGGAAAAAAAACATTTTTTCCAGAATGTCTAGGAAAGCACTTGCTCAATTACAGCCTTAAAGCAAAGTGCTGCTTTTTTATTTTTCCTAAGCTAAATTTGCCATCCAGCTATTGTGTAACTTGTGTGCTCCAATGTTTTTTTCCCCTTCTATGAATTCTGTCTTTAGAGAACTGTATGCTCAGCAACACTACAAAGTAAATTATCTTAACTTCAAAGAGCCTTTTTTACTTTGAAAAAAATATATTTCTGCCCTTTCATTTTTCTTACTATTTTGGCAACTGTGCTCTTTAGTAGGTAAATTGTGGGAAAGGGGGAGGTCATATCCACCCCAGACACATGTTGAATGCCAATCCACAGCTAATTAAGTAAAAAAAAATTGCTTCACTAAGAAAAGTTTTAG
The DNA here is from genome assembly GCF_030035675.1 of Rhineura floridana. Lineage (NCBI taxonomy): Eukaryota > Metazoa > Chordata > Lepidosauria > Squamata > Rhineuridae > Rhineura > Rhineura floridana. The sequence goes on from NC_084481.1 coordinate 67,224,314, forward strand.
ACATACACATCATTTCCTCTCTGAGTTTCTTCAGGTGAGAGTGATTCTGTGTACATAAGTACTAAAATGTTAAAAGGTGGGTTGTGTTTTCTTTGCTTCCCATGAGCATGATTTTTCCTGAATATATGTATTACTATAACTATCTTAAGCTCCAAATGCAGCCTAGCACATCAGGAGATCAACCCTATCTAAATACTAATCAAAAACCACAAGAGGGGATTTTTTAAAATCAGAAAATGAGCAGATAGGGAAATTGCATGGATTTGCAGGTGCTAACAACCATCAAAAGGGAAAAAAAACTTGATTAGTTGCAGTAAAAAAAGTGTTTTGCACATTTTTTTCTGCTTCAAAAATAAAATAAGTTTTTGCCTGACTAAGGCTGCAATTCTGTTCACTCTTGCTAGGGAGTAAGCCCCACTGAGTTCAATAGTTTTTACATCTGAGTATGTATGCGTAGGGTTGTGCTGTCAAACTATAAGACATGCTGTGGTTAACAGTATCTTTCACCTCACCCTGAGAAGGATGATCTGCACATGAAAAAGGCTTCAGGATGTTAATCTGTCTTCTGGACAGGTCTCCTATGCATAATTGTCTGGGGTGGGGGTGGAACTCTCTGTTCTGTGAAAACATATAATAGTGATACCAGGTACCTGGTGGATGTTATATTTAATAGCACAAATGCGGGGAACTGACTCTACACACACCTGTGTCTTCATAAGCAATCACCACTGTCAAAAGTCTGTTAACATATATATGATGAAGCAATCACATTGGGGAGGAAACTGACATGTCTGCTTCACAAAACAACATTGCTAGCTCCCAGGGGTGAATCATTCCTTTATGAACGCACTTGGCAAATATTCCTCCTGCCCTACAGATCAAATGAAGGATTTATCTGAAAAATAAAAGCATATTTCATAGGAGCAGCACACATTTGTTTGGTTTATTTATCTTGTTTGGTCTTGGAAAATAATGTTTGATTAATGTTTGTCTAAATGTTTTCTGTGTAATTGAACATATTTCATTTTTTTAAAAAACCCACAAAAATTATTTTGAAATCATTTTTAGAGAACTCTGTTAAAATGTTTGTTTTAATTTTTCTCAAAAGCCAAATATAAATAGAAATATGTATATATCCATATTTATCTTTTTTTTAAAGCAATAAAAAGCAATAAAAAGTAGCTGGCAATAGGTTCTAACACAGATTACTCTGATAACTGGATCTAAAATGCTGTACTTATACAATGCGTATGTTATATATCTAAGAGAAGGGTTGGGAATAGAAGGGGGGGAGAGAGAGAGACAGAGAGGTGTAGTGTCAAATGAGTGTGTTTATGTGTATCTGTGTCTACGTGTCTGTGTTAACTAAGACTGAGATTGTATGCGATGCATGCTGTGTGTGTGTGTAAGAGTGGGGAGTATCACTCTCACTTTTGTTTTGGCCACACCCATCACTGGCATGCAGCCCCTGGATTGTTACCTCAGAGGGAATACAGCCCTTGGGCCATTAGAGATTCCCTACCCTTGACATGCAGGATACGTGTTTATAATACCACGCACACACATGCACACACAGGCACTGCTAAGATTATTATTTTTTGAAAGAGACCATCCATGTAGCTGAAGTGGAGAATTGTAATCTTTGGGGTCTTTTCCTTGTGTCCTCTAATGCCACTCACAGGATTTGCTGCCGAGGGTTGAAATAAGACACAGACACAGCAAGCTGGGTTGAACAAGGGCCACTTTATTAAACTATAACAAACTATAACAAACCCCTTACACTATCCTGCAGAGGGGAACCTAGGTGCGGGAACTGTCTATAAGCAGGTGTTTGGATTACAGCTCTTAGGCGACCAGGCCCTGCTCGGGCAAGGGCAAGCTATTCTGCTTACCCTTTACCCCTGCCACACCATGTAGGTGAGCAGGGGGGCCTTCCCACATCACCATCCCCCTGGGGCCCGTGTGGATGAGGTAAGTTGGCCCCCACAGCAGTCCATATCCTGCTCTCGGGCCATAAAGCCCTGATACAGGCTTCTGGAGCCCTAAATCACCTCCAAAGGTACCTAAGGGGGCCACCTAGCTGTCCTTACCTACTTCCCTTCCTGCCACCAAAGGGGGACAAACCTCTATTTAGTCCCCCTTTACCCCACTGCCGAGAAGCACCTCTCACAGACCCCTCTGCAGGTCTTCTAAAATATGTCATTACCTGCATCCATCGGGGTTCTATATATAAAGCTATAAAAGCTCAACTCCAGAATGCTGAATATGGGGGTGATGTAAAGCCCACCCTCCATGTGCCAGAATAGCCAACCGAATTTGCCAGTTGACCTTCTTACGTGCCCTATCTATCCCCCTCGGGTCCCCCAAACAGCACCAGACCCGACGTGGTATAATGTCTGACCAAATCAGATGCACCATAGGCCACCACTGCCTGACAAACTGCATGTCCTCACATGCCTGCGTATAAGGGCCTTGCCCTTAAGCACACCAAGGTCATTCCCACCCAGGTGAATGACCACAATATGTGGAACTCTCCTCACCAAATCTTGCTGGAACAACATGGGTAGGAGCCCATCCCAGCACATCCCTCACCGGCCAAGCCACTGAACCATAGCCCACTGGTTGAGTCCCAGCTGAGAATCACAACGTGAATTCTCTGCCCTACGGCCCACCCAGAAGACCATGCTATGGCTGCAGATTAGGATGCGCATCTGCTCCGTCCCTGTCCAGCAACCTGCCAAAACAAAATAATTTAAAACAGTTAGGCTTCTGGACCTCCGGACTCTCCCAAAAGGCAAATATGACTCTTATATGCCCCTGATTTCCACTTTCCAATGGCCCGCACCCTTGTCTGCAAAAACCCAAGACCTGCTGCCATGGAAGCAGCTCCGATCCTAAAAGAGTGGGTCCCAAACCCTGAAAGGTCTATCCCCAAGCCCTGCAGCGCTAGTTTAGTAAGTGCCCCAAACTGAAACCTCGTGAGGGGAGACCCGCCTCATGAATAAACCAATAACCTGGGCTTGAGACCCTGGCCTCCAAAATGCGTTGTATCGTCCCCACTGGGCAGATGTCCGGTGCTGATGAAGGGAACAAACTCACAGTCTGACCCCTATGCCTTTGGACCATTGTAACCCAATCTTAACACCCCCTTCAAAACTAACATCCGACTGCAAGAGTCGTAAGTAAGAGTCCTGTTTAGACCCAGCAACCATCTCCCCTATCCAGAAGGCTTCAAAAAAATAGTGCGAGGGCCGCTGCGTGAAACAGCTGGACCTCGTACTCCAAGGAGCATATACCAACCCATTGGCCTAACAAGCCCCTCAAGAGGTCAGGGGAAAAGGGGCAATGGATATCAGGGGTGGCAGGGGACTCCCTAGTGAACCCGACCAGCATACGGCAGACCCTAAAGTCCTCTGAATGGTCCTGAAAACCCCCCTCCCTGGCCAGAAAGGAAAGCCCGGCCAGCTTACCTCTTAGAGTCCTGACTGAGAGGCCCTTCCTCCTGCCATCCACCAGGAATTTCAGGAGGTGACAAACTGGAACAGGCCACCCTGGCGTGTAGCCCCTGCTAACCTTGAACTCCTGGAGCTCCCTACCTGCTCTCTGATAGCTGGCAAGTGTGCTGGGGGCAATGAATATGCCTATAGCCCTTTCCGACTCTGCTCTCCAATCTCCCGAAGTGTGGGTGACACTGCATCCGGCTGAGCCCTGGCCAGCGGTGCCAGCTGTCAAAACCTCTCCATCTGATTCCATGACAGAGCATCAGCAACACTATTGTCAATGCTGGGGACGTGCCTCGGCCAAAAGAGAATGTTAAAATGCAGGCACTAGAGAACAAAGGCCCATAACCCTACTGTTCCTGGATGTAAGGGAGTTGATAACATGTGGCCATGTTATCACACCAAAAATGGGCTGTAGAGTTCTGCAGCCTCTATGCCCACAAGTAGACCACCACCACGATCAGAAAGAATTCCAGAAAGGTTAAGTCCCTGGTCAACCCCTCCAGAATAGAGGTCTGCAGCCAGTGCCCCTTGCATCAGGAAGATGCAAAGACCACCCCAAATCCAAAAGTCCCCATCGCATCAGAGTGAACTTGCAGTTCTACCTCCAAGAACCGGTCCTCCCTCCAAAAGGATACCCCATTAAATTCTCCAGAAAAGAGGACCACGCTGCCAGGTCGGTGCGTAATGCTGCCGTCACCCTGAACCTGTGGTAGGGCCATGAAAGCCCCACCATGGCATCATAAACCCATCTTAAAAAGGCGCGGCTTGGTGCAATAAACTTGCACGCAAAGTTCAAATGTCCTGCCAGCTCCTGTAGGACCAAAAGGGAAACCTTCCTAGACCCTGAAACCTCCCTAATCTAACTCTGCAACAGGTTGATCTTCTCCCTGGGCAGCCTGCAGCACTGAGCTCCAGAGTCAATCTCAGTACCCAGGAACATTAAGGCAGAAGCTGGATGCTCTCTCTTCTCTAAAGCCAAGGAAACTCCCAGTTCCTCAGTCAGGCCATAAAATTGTGACATCAGGTGCTGGCATTCGCCTGAACCAGCCTGAGCTGCAAACAGGTCCATCTTTGGAGATGGCAGGTGTTGCCACCACTCACCATATACTCAGAGGCACACGTTACCAAAATCTTCCAAGCTACACAGGAAGTGGATCGGACTGTGAAAGACCAACCCAAATGGTGTTTGCATTTTGACCAATTTGTAGGGCAGTACAAAAACTCAGATCCTCCGTGGCGCAGAGAGGTAAGCGGCGGTAACGCAGCCGAAGCTCTGCTCATGGCCAGAGTTCGATTCCAATGGAAGGAGGAAATCGAATCTCCGGTAAAAGGGGTCAAGGTCCACTCAGCCTTCCATCCATCCATGGTCGGTAAAATTAGTACCCGGCATATGCTGTGGGGTAAAGAAAGGCAGGGAAGGAACTGGCAATCCCACCCCATATAAACGGTCTGCCTAGTAAACATCGCAAGACGTCAACCTAACAGTCGGAAATGACTCGCACTATAAGTGCAGGGACACCTTTACCTTTTACAATATCTCATCTTAGAGAGGAGGTCAGGTCTACTGCTCCCCTGGTGCATTCACTATAGCTGCCCAATTTCCCTGCTTTTTAAAGTTTGGTAGAAATATCTATGGACTATAGGTATATTCTTAAACCGCAAGGTTTTTTGCATATTAGTGAATTTCTCTGCTTTTTAATCTGGGAGATAAGAAATGGGATCCTGTGCAAGTTTGCCGCGAATGGATTGATCATTTGCATGCTTATTGAGTTCAGAGGGATTCACTCCCCTGCAATCATGCTTAGGATAGGTGAAACTGACCACAGGGGATGGGGAGGGGGGAGGGGGAGGGGAAGGAAGGCGGGGAGAGAGGGCAGACAGGAGGAGGGGGATGGGAGCAGGCAGGAGGGGGAGGGCAGGAGGTCAGGTGTGATCATTTGCATGTTTTTTGAGTTCAGTGGGATTTACTCCTGTGTAATCATGCTTAGGATAGGTAAAACTGACCGGGGGGAGGGAGGGCTGGAGTGGGCAGGGGAGGAGGAGGAAGAAGGAAGAGGGGAGGGGATGGAAGGAGGAAGGGAGATGAGAAGGGAAGGAGGGGAAAGGCAGGTCTGATCATTTTCATGATTATTGAGTTCAGAGGGATTTACTCCTATGCAATCATGGTTAGGATAGGTAAAAGTGACCATGGGGGAGGAGGAAGGGGAGGGGGAAGGAGTGGACCGGATGGGGCAAAAGATGGGGGAGTGGAGGGCAGGTTTGATCATGGTTAGGATAGGTAAAACTGACTATGGGGGAGGAGCAGGGGGAGGGGAGAGGAGTGGGAAGGAATAAGGGAGGGGCAGGGGAGCAGAAGGAAGGGGAGGATGGGATTGGAGGGGGAGGGGCAAAGGAAGGGGCAGGGGAGGGCTGGTTTGATCATTTGCATGCTTATTGAGTTCAGTGGTATTTACTCCCCTGCAATCATGCTTAAGAAAGGTAAAACTAACCATGGGGAGGGGGGAGGGGGAAGTAGGGGATTGGAAAGGGAGGAGAGGGGAGGGGAGGGGAGGGGCAAGAGGGAGGCGATAGGAGGGAGGAAAAGGGAGGGTGGGTTTGATCAGTTGCATACTTTTTGAGTTCAACAGGATTTATTTCTGTGCAATCATGATTGAAAATGGAAATGGACTGCCTTCATGCCGATCCTGACTTATGGTGACCCTAGGAATAAGGTTTTCATGGTAAACGGTATTCAGAGGTGGTTTTGTCATTGCCTTCCTCTGAGGCTGAGAGGCAGTGTCTGGCTCAAGGTCACCCAGAGTGCTTCATGGCTGTGTGGGGATTTGAACCCTGGTCTCCCAGGTTGTAGTCCAACACTGAACCAGGGGAGTGGCAGGGTAGGAGGGGAGGACATTGGGTGGGTGGGCACTGGGCAGCGGTGAAGCCCCTTACCTTTCCAAAAGGAAAACATTGTGAGCAGTATCATTGCTTTTCAGGGTTTCCCCCACCTTTTTATTCTACAGCAGGCACATGTAGCCTCCCACCCAAATTTAAACCAAAGCTGTCCCTGGCTACATCCACACCAGGCCTTTATTTCACTTTGGGCAGTCATGGCTTCTCTCAAAGAATCCTGGGAAGTGTAGTTAGTGAAGGGTGCTGAGAGGAGACGCCCTATTCCCCTCACAGAGCTTCAATCAGAGTGGCTGACTGTTAAACCACTCTGGCCACTGGAGCTCTCTCAGTGGAATAGGAATTCCTCTCAGCATCCTTCACAAACTACTCTTCCCAGGATTCTTTGAGGGAAGCCATGACTGTCTCAAGTGAAATCAAAGTCTGGTGTGGGTGTGGGTGTGGCCCCTTGATTAACAAAGCCAAGCAGCTGTGAGTCTGGCTTTTAGAACACTGACAGTTGGTTCTTACTGAGCATGCCCAACACTATCATTGAGTTCAAGCCAAAATTTCTTAAATTAATTAAAAATCAGCCAGGCATTTTTTTAACTTTTAACATGCAGAAGATGAAGGTCAGAGTATGGGGCAAGGCCAGTAATAGGATTACAGGTACTCCGTGAACATGGCTGATTTTTAATGAATTTCAACAGATTATGAGAACTCAGAGGAAAAAAGTCCAAAAGGGCTCTGGGTTTTTCTCTCTCTTTTTAGACTTTGAACTCTCTATTCTCTCTGACTGTTTTGTTTATCGTCATGAAAATTTAGAGGGTTGTTAAGCATTTCTGAGTTCAGGACTATAAGTTTTGTAAGGTTTTGTTTTGAAATGAGCTTATGGGAAGGATCAGGATGGCATGGGGGGCATTTTCAATATAATTGCAGAATGTGAAAAATCCACACTGGCTATAGTATACAGGCACTTTTGTGGCTGTATAATCTAACTATTTCAGGAGCAGTGGCCCCCTCCATGGCTGTCTCTCCATTACAACCCCTGCATAGATGAGGTAGGCTGCAACCAGTTAGCCCATGTCCTCTCAACCTTCCTGTGCCTTGGCCTATCCTGATCCTTGTCATCAGCCTTCTCTTTATCCTTCTTAAGTGGTTCCCAATAAAGTAGGGAAAACAAGTCCATATACTCCCCATGCCAAATCTTTAATTTTGTCACAGGGAGCAGATGGAAACCAAGAGTGACTGATGTCTCCCTGAATGGAATGGCACCAGTGTCAATTGCCCCCAGTGGGTCCTCCGCTGCCGCTTGAACCACTGTCGAGGAGGGCCACACCGCCATCCCCCCAGTTGCCACTGGTGCCGTCAACTGACCTACCTCCACAGCCGATGCCACCACCGTGGCACCGTGCCCACCTCCCCTGATTGCATGCAGCCATAAGCTGAGGCTGATGAGTGTCTGGCCCAGTGAGTGGCAATCCTGACTCACCAGACACCGCTGAGGGCCCTGCCACCACAGTCACTCGGCCTTCCCCAGCTGTTGATGCCAACACGCCTCCGTCAGTTGAAGCTTCCACTCTCTCCATCCCACCAGCTGCAGGTGGGGCCGAGCCAGCCTCTGCCCCTCCATCATAGGGGCTGCAGGTGGCACCGAGCTAGTTCCTGCCTCCAAAGCATCCAGCCATGCTAGGATTATGGCAACAGCATTGTGATTAGGATCCAACTGATAAGCGCCCTTACCGCTGCCCTTCAAAGCAGCCTTAGGCAGCTTAGGCCTCTCTGAAGCCTCCGCAGGCCTAGACGGCCTCTCCGCTGGCACTGGTTGAGGCGCCACATACTGCCCAGCTGGGCCAACCTGCCACTGATCCAAGGCCTCCAAGAGTTCTAAAATAGCTGCCCATGGAGTCACCTCCACATCATCTGAGGATCCAGCCACTGGGGGGGATGCTTGGGGATGCTTGGGGGCCTTCCCTTTCCCCTTTGTCCCCCTTTCCCTTTCTTAGGTGGCATATTGACTCACCCACCACCCACGCCCTGCCAAGCTGGCCACTGAATCACTCACCCAAACTACCTAAGGCCTGATGCTGAGCAGCAATTGAAAGACCAGCTGAAACAGCCCAACCCGCCCTTAACCTAAGAGGCCAAGGCTATCACACTTGTAATAGCCCCCCCTTACTACGAAGCCTGAAAGGCCTGGCCAATCAATCAGGCCTGCAGCAGGCCACACCAAGCCCACCAAGGCCTAACAGGCCTGGCCACTTGCCGCCTGATTTAGGCCACCCCCCTAGACCCACACCAGGGCCTAGGCCCCCTTGGGAGGCCCACTATTAGGCCACACGGCATGCCTAACATGACGCAGACCATGTGTGGCCCACAAAATGGCCTCCCCTGCCTCCCCACCGGCCTCCGTCTGCCCGAGGCTGAAGCTAACTATGTCCTACTCCTGGGCCTGCCCCCGCCGATCAAAAGAAAACAACCCCAGGCTGCCTCTGCTGCCACTGCGCTGCCTGCAATGGTGCCCTAAAATGGTGCCGCCAACATGCGGCGAAGCAAAATGGCCACCGATGCTGTCCACATCTCCTGGCGCTCATCCTCCTCCTGTCCTGTCATGCACCAAGAGAAGGACTGAGGGGGGCGGTGCAGACTTAAATAAGCCCAGACACTCCACACCCCATGCAGCACACTGCACTCGCCCTTTCCGTGCAGGCTTAAATAAGCCCAGACACTCCACACCCCATGTAGCACACTGCACTCGCCCTTTCCGTGCAACACACCATGCTGCCCTCACTGGCAATGGTGGCCAGGGCTCCAACTCCTGGCCTCAAATGCTCCCCACCCGCCCAGGCTACGCTCAGGCAAGCGGAGCAGGACATTTGCAAATAAACACAGTGTTTTCATGCATCACTATAATTAATAGATTTGGGAACCTTTATTTAATTCCCAATTAAAAAATACAAGCAAAATTTTCCAGATACTTGAGTATAACTCATTAAATTTTGTGAGGCAGATGACATACCAGCGCATGCTCTTCATCACAGGGTCTTATGAAACCTTAGAATTTGTACAGCTTTACTAAGGCAGGCAAAAAGGCTGCAAAATGGCACACAATCGAAGTAGCAGCTGGGTGACCTTTTAATCATTCCTTAAAGACCCCCCACTTGCCAGAGCAAAATATTAATTGCAGAAGGGTACAAAGCCATATGTGAGTGTGTTTAGAGAAGTACACATACACATCATATTCTACTAGTTTAATTGTGTTTCCTCTAGCAGAATACACATTTGGATTTAAATTGCTTTTGATAGGTAGAGCTGGTTTTATGAGATTACATTTTCTTGAATATGATAAAAGTTTTTTAAAAACAGTATCTTAAGGCAGTCCATTAAAGTGTGATAGGACTTGGCAAGGGGGCGGGGTCCTGAAGATTATTGTGCCTGAAAATTGATTGGATTGTTGGCAGAGAGAATACTACAAGCAATTTACCAAGTTCTACAGAGAACTCTTTCATTTATGATCCACTAAAACATTTAGGAAGCTGGTTCTTATTCGTTATTGAACATGGCCACTGTCTAGGTCCCTCTCCCAGTCCTTTGGAATGCATAATGAGGGCTTTATCTTGGCACTAAGCATTATCCTACCCCATGCTTTTGTTCTTCCTTTTGAATATTGTAGAACCATTACTTAAGAGCGGTTAATGATATAGAGAAATACTGGGCACAGTTAAGTTCTTTGCTACTTGGAGCTGTTTAACTGAGGCTTTGCATGAACATTTATACAATTTTGCTTTTTAGGTGACTCATGAGACATGCATTTCCATCTCATACACAGATCAACATGATGTTCAACTTATGGGTCAACTCACATTTGAAAAATACCAGTGGTACATTCTGAAACCATCTGTTATACATTTATATGTTTTGCTTTAGAGCATCATCCCTCTAGGGATGGGCAGTGGGGGTGGCCTTGAAGCTGTAAAGACAAAGGGTGACATTTTTTTAAAAGGTGCCTGCACTGAGAGAGGCTGCACTAGGCTGGGAGGCTGCTGCAGCACCACCACCTAAATTCCCCCATAATGCTTCTGGCCCCAGCTAGCATTGGCATGCTAGCTTTGGACAGGGCCCAAAGGTATTGAGGGAAAGATGGTGGCATTTAATGGCAGCTCCTTGTCCAAGTACTTCTTTTGGCACTTGATGTTAATATAACCCCCAAAATTGTGATGTCAGCTGTGGGGGGCCTTCTGGAGCCTGGGAGCTCCAGCACCTGCCCAAACATGCTACATGCTGACACTGGGCCTGGAGATCACAAACAGAACTCACTAATTTATCAGCAAGGTTGTCCATATTCTTGTATAGAAAGGGAGAAAGGCCAGGATATAAATCTAATAAACAAACAAACAAACAAACAAACAAATAATATGAAAATGCCATCGATTGAATCCAAAGGTGTCTTGCATAAACAGAAAGTCACTTCTTTTCATGAAAGATTCCACACACACCTGCAAGCTGATTCCACTGAGTCTTCAGAACCCCATCCAATGCCATTCAAGAGACGCGATTTTTGGTGGGATGCAGTGAGGAGGGGCAGGAAAACCCTGCTGCATGAACACAACTCTACTCACACTTCTCTGGATCCAACCCTGTGTCCTCAAATATCTAGTTTAAATGTTTGTCACAACAGAACGTGAGGCTGAAGAAGCTAATGTATTTGCTGTTTGGTACCTACTTTCTATTCCATCGATAAGAAAAAAACATGTAAGCACATTACCATTTTTTACACACTACTGTGATTCTGAATATTATGCCCAAAATCTACCTTGTTTTCCTGTGAAATTTAAACTGTGAAGAATCTGCACAGCTCAGTGTGAAGATGTTTTCTCAATGAATTTGTTTTACAGACTCTTCTAAAAGTCGTCCATGAAAAATATTAAACAAAACGTCAGCAACAGTATCCTGTGCTATGGTAATTAAAACTTGTTTTATCCAGCATAAAACAAGCTTCCTAATAGGTGGAGGGGGGATAGCTTCCTCTGTGGGATGTGGTTGCTCAACATTTGCTTATATGTGTACTTTATTATCAAAAGCTCATGAAAATGTACAAACCATCATAAACAGCAGCTAGGCCTCCTAAACCATCTAACCTACCATCTTTGTTCTTTTGGCATGGTTTTATGGGAGCATATTCAAGGCACTTTGATGTGAATTTGTGTCCGTTTAACAAGAGAGAGAACCACCCTGTTTATGTCAACAGCAATACATCGGGTTAACAGAATCTGCTTGAGCCAAACCACCAATAATATTCTTCCACCAAGCCACAAGTGCCTGCCTAACTAGTAGGATTGTAATATGTTACTCCTTACTTCTAAAGCAGTTGAGTCATGATGCCACCCAGTATCCCCCTCTAGCCAACATTAACCTTATTCCAAATTGTGGTAATACATTATTACAAACTGGAAGTTAGACATTTGCCCTCTATTTTGGAATTAATCCTGAAGTCCAGAATAGAAGTGAAAAACCACAAGCGCCAACAACCAGACAATGAGTCTATAGCTCTTACTTAGAACTTTGGCAATCTGCATATGCACCATGAGGGAAGGCAGATATCATGCATCCTCATGGGGCCTAATATATAGGTCATAAACACCTGCAATCTACTGGCAGAGTGTTGCAGGTTCCATATGTATGTCATAACAAATTTCAGTTAAAATTTAGGATTCTTCTTTCTCCCATCTTTCCTTTTCAGTTTTATAACTACTAAAAGCTACTGAAGCAGTATACAATAAGATAAAATACAAAATATTACAAACTAAAAGCAATAAAACCATTTTTACAATTGTATAATTAATATTCACTAATAGGCAAAAAACCCTGCGGTTTAAGAATGTACCTATAGCCAACAGATATTTCTATCAAACTTTAAAAAGTAGGGAAATCGGGCAGCTATAGTGAATGCACCAGAGGAGCAGGAGATGTGACCTCCTCTCTGAGATATTGTACTGCCCTACAAATTTGTCAAAATGCAAACACCATTTGGGTTGGTCTTTCACAGTCCAATCCACTTCCTGCGTAGCTTGGAAGAATTTGGTAATATGATTAAATTGGAATCGACTTGAAGGCAGTTCATTTTTTCATTTTGAGTTCAATGGGATTTACTCCTATGTAATCATAGTTAGGATAGGAAAAACTAACCATGGGGGAGGGGGAAAGGGAAGGAGTATATTGAAGGGGGGCAAAGGGAGGGGAGGACAGGTATGATCATTTGCATGCTTGTAGAGTTCAGTGGTATTTCCTTCCTTGCAATCATGCTTAAGATAGGTAAAACTGACCATGGGGAGGAGGAGGAAGGGGAAGGTGGGATTGGAAGGGGATGGGGAGGGAGGGGCAAAGGAAGGGGGAGGGAAGGGGCAAGAGGGAGGGGATAGGAGGGAGAAGGGAGGGTGGGTTTGATCTAGGGTTGCCAGGCTCAGGGCCTGAGAATGATTCTGTATCTTTAAGAGAAGAGAAAATTCAGCCAAGTACAGGTTTTCTTGCAACACTGTAATGGGAAAAACCACAAGGTGAAATTTTCCCTTCTCCCTGCACAACTTTTAAAGATACAGAAGACCTCTTGGAGCCTGGGCCTGGCAGCCCTAGTTTGATCATATGCATACTTCTTGAGTTCATTGGGATTTATTTCTGTGCAATCATGTTTGAAAATGGAAATGGACTGCCTTCAAGTCAACCAAACTATGGTGACCCTTTGAATAAGATTTTCATGGTAATTGGTATTCAGAGGTGGTTTTACCATTGCCTTCCCCTGAGGCTGAGAGGCAGTGATTGGCCCAGCTTCAGGGCTGTGTGGGGATTCGAACCCTGGTCTCCCAGGTCCTAGTCCAACACTGACCCAGGGGAGGGGAGGATATTGGGTGGGTGGACACTGGGCAGAGGGGAAAACCCTTTCCTTTCCAAAAGGAAAACATTATGAACAGTATCATTGCTTTTCAGCATTTCTCCCACCTTTTTATTCTATAAGTAGAGCCAGCCCCAGCCCCAGGAAGCAGCTGTCAGGCTTTTAGAACACTGACAGTGGTTTTTACTGAGCATGCCCCACATTATCATAGGGTTCCAGCCAAAATTTCTTAAATTAATTAAATATCAGCCAGGTATTTTTTTTTAACTTTTAAACTGCATAAGATGAAAGTCAGAGTATGGGGCAAGTAGGGCCAGCCCCAGGCATGCTGGGGCCCTTGGGCACCAGTCTGCCCCGGGCCCCGGCACTCCCCTTCTGCGATTCGCTGCAGGATTGGTACCACAGATCGCAGGGCGGGAGATCCCAAGCCACCCGCCATTTCCTCGCTCTACTTATCTTTTTCTGTGCTGTTTTTTGCAGCTGTGCGCACTGTACACGCAGGTTGGCCATCAATCAAGATGGCGGCCAAGGTGCTACATGCATGAATTGCTGCCATCAACCAAGATGGTGGCAGAGGCTTCAGCCCCTTAGGGAAACCTCGGCCACCATCTTGCTTAATGGCAAACCTGCACGCGCAGTGCACACAGCTGCAAAAAACAACAGAGAGAAAGGTAGGTGAAGCGGGGGAATGGTGGGCAGCTCGGAAGCTCCTGCCCTGCTATCCGCGGCAGCAATCCTGCCACGAATTGCGGAAGGGGAGCGCAGGCCAGTGCCCCACCTGGCCACCCTTTAGAACCAGCCCTGATGATATCTCCCCTCAGTCTTCTCTTCTCAAGGCAAAACATGACCAGTTCTTTCAGTCTCTCCTTGTAGGACTTTGTTTCCAGTACCCAGATCATCATTTCCCTTCTCTGAACCTCTTCCAGTTTGTCTGCATCCTTCTTAGAGTGCCGTGTTCAGAACTGAATGCAATACTCAAGATGAGGCCTAGCCAGTGCTGAATAGAGGGGAACTAGTACGTCACATGATTTGGAATTCACACTTCCTTTTTGGGAAATAAAAATGTACATTTTTGTACAGGTAAAGGATGTAAATAAATAATATTTAATTTTATACCAACATCTATAAACTAGATTGGCTGGCAGGGTTCGGCTGGTGCTAGTGAGGGGCCCCTCTGAGCTCCTGGGCCTTCAGCCAGTGCTCCACCTATGCCACTGCTGGAGCCAGGCCTGAGGGCAAGGTCAGTAATAGGATTACAGGTACTCTGTGAACATGGCTGATTTTTAATGAATTTCAACAGATTATGAAAACTCTCAGAGAAAAAAGTGCAAAAGCGCTCTGGGGTTTTTCCTCTCTTTTTAGACTTTGAACTCTCTATTCTCTCTGACTGTTTTGTGTATCACCGATAAACTTGAAAGGGTTGTTAAGCAAGCATTTCCGAGTTCAGGACTATAAGATTTGTAAGGTTTTGTTTTGAAATGAGCTCATGGGAAGCATCTGAATGGCATGGGGGGTATTTTCAATTTAACATTGCGGAATGTGAAAAATCCACGCTGGCTATAGTATACAACCACTCTCGTGGCTGTATAATTCCATAAAATGACTGTGTCATACCTCAGGAAAATGTCTTCAGTTGCTGCCTAAATATCAAGATACTAGGTGCTTGTCTAATTTCAGTTGGTAACTCATTCCAGAGGGATGGAATTGCAACACTAAAAGCCCAGTTTGTAGTTCATGCTAAGCACATCTCTGGAGCATGGGGCACACTCAGCTGTGCCCATCTGAGGAGTACAGTTGCTGAGCAGGGATATATTGGATGAGGTGATTTTGATTGGTGGTGAAATACAGAAATACACAAAGTGATGTAGGATCGGTTTATATTTCCTCCTTTTTCTTTTGCCTCCTGCCTGAACATGTAAAATATCTGGGGGAGGGGGGACACCCATTGACTTCATTTACAGAGCAGATTTAAATGCAGACAATTTACTAGTGGGAATGAGAACTACTAAGGTTAAATTGCTTTCCTTTTCTGTGTGAAATGACAGTGCTCAAAACTTCCAAAGGGCTTAAGAAAGAAGCTAATATTTTAATTGCCTTGTTTTCTCTGTAGCCAAGATTAATGGCTCTGTCAGAGTGGCTGGATGATAAGAAACAGATGAACACGTTGTGAAATAATAAGTTGCAGGAAATATTATGACAGCATTAATTTGTAATTTTAGGGTCCAATCCTGGTATTCTTCCTCACTTGAGAACTGACAGTTTTAAACGTCTGCTAGGATTAAATTCAAACCCAACATTCTTCGCCAAGTGCTTCAGCAAGGTGTTCTGGATAAAAACAAAACAAAACTCTTACTAGTTTGTGAAGTGACTGCAGAATTCAACAAATCCCTCCACTTTCCAAATTATGTGTGCTTATGTGCATTGATAAAACATCACGAGAGGGGTAGAACATACTTGATGTGATATATACTGGTATCAGGATTGTTTTGTGTGGTATTTACCATTGTGCATGAGTGCAGGAGCACATTGGGGAAGTGTCATAGCTCACTGGTAGAGCATCTGCTTTGCATGCAGAAGTTCCCAAATTTAATCCCTGGTATCTCCAGGTAGGATTTGGAGATACTGCTGCCTGAAATCCCGGAGAGCTGCTGCCAGTCAGTGTAGATCATATTGAGCTAGATGGACCAATGGTCTGACTCAGCATAAGGCAATAAAACTAACACTGCAGAAGAAGAATCCTGTTGGAGTCATATGTAGATTTCATCAAGACTGTTTTGTCAATGCAGATAGATATGCAGATCAGTAATGCAGAAGGGAGTAACATGCACAATGAAATGTAGGAATTGAAATCTGCCCATTATTCAATGCAGAAATTAATTTTTCCAAATCTCCTAGCTACACCAAAATTCATGAGGTATGGAACACAGACAGAGTGAACCAACAAGTGAATCATAAAGGAATGGAACTGGGGGTACGGAGGCAGACAACCTCCAGTTCCTAACCAGATAGGCACATATATCCATGTTCAAGTATGACATTTCTACACCTTCTTCAAGCTGATTTGGATGATCTACATGAAAGGGGGCTGGGTACCTTGTAACCCTAATTTTATGGCCCTCAGCCTAATTTTAAGAGGCCATGGCCCGATTTCCAAATCCCTCTGTAAGCAATCAGTTCAGACTTCTAACGAGAGTTATTTGTCCCTCCCTCAGCAGAGAGACAATAGGGGGGTGGCTTCTCCCACTTTTTCCTCTGTCACCAGTGGCCCATCCATGCTTGGCATACAGTTCCCAACAGACCACCCCTGAAATAATGAGGTCCTCAACAGAAAAATGGTTGCCTACCTTTGCTCTAGCTGTATGTTTAGGAAGATATAACATCTGTGATGTTTTCCATTCAGTTTCTCCCCTACCTTCAGTCCTTTGTGGTCATGTTTGTGATCATCCTTGACTGCTTAAAGGTGCTTAGAATATAGTTTTAGTAGTCCTTCATTTTTAACAGAACCTCTATTTTTGTCTCTGAATTACGTGCACATCAGTGGACATCAAAAGGCTGTATAATACAGAATTAGGTTTGTTTTCCTATGAATTCTGTACCAGGATTTGCCCTTGGAACATTCCTATTCTAAATGACTTAAACTGGGATTGAGACAGAGGGCTCATCTACACGGTGGTTTACTGTGAGTTTAGTGCTGCTCACATGTCTTTTTAATTCACATGGTTCACATGACTTTACCGGCAAACAGAGGCTATCATGCAATTTTCCTTCTGTAAATCCATACTAACCCAATCCTCTGATAATATAAAAACGGAAGAGAAAAATGTCTTCACTCTGTATCTCTAGTGCTTGCAGATGCTTTGCTCCAATGCTTTTAGGTGGATATATCAATCTTTCCCCTCTGTGCGCACTCCCTGCTCCTTCATTCATTTTGTTTCCTGCGGGCTGAGAAGCAACGTCTGGCTGCTCTCCCCCACTCTGCTAGCATTTTTATGTTGCTGCAAACAGTGCCTTTATTTTCTTTTTCCCCCTAACTTGTGCACAAAAGCATAACACTGCTCAAACAAAGATTTGTATTTCAGCTGTATCCTACAAGGAAATACACAGATATTTGCTTTGGGGTATGTGAAAAGTCCCAGCTGAACCAAGCTTCTTGGTAACAGCTTTCAAATTTCCTCATGATTGGGAGTCCAGTGTCAAGGAGGCCTGAAAGTGCATTCAAGCAAGCACATTTACAAGCCCCCTTCAAACCTTCACACTGAACACACAAGGGTCAGGAGTGGAGGGGGGCATGCCAGGTGAGGTTGGGGTCAGGGCCAATGCACATGACCCCGTCCCTCTAAATACCTTTGCCCTCATATATCTAGGGTTTTTTTAAAAGGAACCCACTGCAGCATGCTTGGTTGCCAAGCAACCAGAGAGAATGGAAATTATAAATTAGAGGCCATGGTCATTAGGAAATGGTGTGATTGATCCTTCCCCTCAGTGTGAATAGAAAACACCTGGCATGTTGCAACTGCTTGCAGCTGGCATGAAGCCCTTAGTGTGGATGATGCAAATAGAAAATGGAGGTAAAAACAGTGTCTTTAGTACAAACAGCTCCCATCTGGATAAGGCCAGATACAAGTAGTAAACATGTTACTTGCTAATATCGCTATATGCACTGGCAACAAAAATAAAAGTGACAGTGCAATTGTATACATCTTTATTGAGATAGAAATACATCCAACTGTGTTCAGTGGGATTTATTTCCTATTAATCATACTTCGGTTTACAATCAAAGGCCGGTAAGTTATTCCAATCAAACTCGTGTGTGTGTGTGTGTACACCAACATGGGGAAAGAACCCATTATGTATGTTTTCTCAGACATAAAATCGTTTGCAGAGTCATGGCTAAAATACAAAAATATGATATAAATAAATGTGGAATGCATTTTCTGTCTTCAGTTGGATTTGATGTACTCTACTTTGATTCCAGTGAATTTAGACAGCTGGTGTGACTGTTGAAACCCAATGTAGGGAGGGGAAGGGGGTTCAATGTTATACCCATTTACAGGGAGTACACCCAACTGAATAGAGCAGAGCTGTTTAAGATTGCCAAGCTTATCTCTAACAGTACTAACACAGGAGTCTTTCTGTATGTGTCTGCATGCTTAGGTTCAATCCATTTAGATTTGAGGGAGACATTGTCAAAGACATTTAGAAGGACTTACAGTTTTCAGAAGATACATTAACAGAATACTGGGCATGCCACAGTTCTCAGAAGAGATAAAATACATACATTAATTTTTATATAGCTGCTTAACCAGTGCAGTTCACCTGAAAGAAACTTAATGCAACCTTAATGATACTTTGCTTCAAGAAGAGAAGAAAATAAGACTTTAACCAAGGAAGCCCTTGGTTGATATATTAGGGCAGTTTAGAAAAAGCTCCAGTGGGTTATGTAAGATTATCTTGTAACAGTACTTTCAGCCTATTAATATTATTGCCTATAGCAACTCAGCAAGTTGAACAGATTTCCAAGATACTCTGCATCTTGTGACAAATACCAAGGTTGTGCAAGCATATTAATTCTAGAATCAATAGAGACTGAGTACTTGTTTTTTCTACCTAGTAGACTCACCTACACACACAATCTAGATTTAGCCCCTGAAAAGCACTTCTTGAGAAACTGGCTGCATTCTGAAAGTAAAAGCTCATTGTAGGTTGATTCTGCATTACCCTGCAATGTGTTCATTTGAAAACAGATGTAAATGGTCCCGGTAATGTGAGGTGTGTGTGTGTATACCAAAATTATAACAATCACTTCTTTCTTCATTTACGTAGGGCATGTGTGGAAAGCAAAAGGTGTGCATAACCTAATGGGGGGTTAAAATGTTTATCAAGTAATCACACCCACCCTTGTGGAAAGCAGATCTAGTAACAATCTGGATTCAAAGCAGCTTGTTGAGGATGAACATGAGCATTTCAAATGGGAAAAAACTACATGTATCTGCTACAAGTGGGTTAGTGTGTATGCAGCCTAAAATTGATTCTCGCTTGCATGGCTGCCAGTACCAAGATAAATATAAGTACCAAGATAAATTTATATTTATGCCAGTACCAAGATAAATATAAGTACCAGGATAAATCCTCCTCTAGGAAGCACACCGTAACGTGGTGAGGGGGTTTGAGAGTGTTGAAGATGCTGAGAGCAATGTCATCAGTACTCTAGACCAAGAGGTTAGATTCCTAGCACAGTCACCCAAGGTGGAATAGTCAAAGCTGAGACACCAGACTAAGATGCATCTAAACTCAGAGGAAGGCAATGGTAAGCCACCTCTGAATACCTCTTACCATGAAAACCCTATGAACAGAGTATCCAAAATACAACACAAGACAGTGCTGGAAGATGAGACCCCCAGGTCAGATGGCACCCAGCAAAGTACTGGAGAAGAACAACAGACAAGTACAAGTAGCACTGTGACTAATGATGCCACTGGGTCAAAGCCAAAAGGAAGCCCAGAGGCTGATGAGCACAGATGCACAAAAGGAGAGTCTAGAGTTGTACGTCATACACAATAGGAATATGGAATGTGAGAAGCATGACCCAGGTTAAGTTAGAAATTGTCAAGAAAAAAATGGAACGTATCAACATTACAATACTTGGCGTGAGTGAATTAAAATGGATGGGAATGGAACATTTTCAATCATGCAACTACAAAATATTTTATGCAGGAAATTAGAAATTAAGAAGAAATGCTTTAATAGTGAGAAGTGATGTAGCTAAAACAATTAGGGGCTATAACGCAAGGTCTGAGAGAGTGATATCAATGAGATTAGATGGGAAACCTATTAACATAACCATCATCTAAGTCTACGCTCCAATGGCAAACACACCAGAAGAGGAAGTACAGGAAGAAGTTGATCATACACCAAAACAAGGTGTTCTGATAATCATGGGGGACAGGAATGCAAAAGTAGGGAACAGAGAAGAACTAGAAATTGTGGGGAAATGGGGATTAGGAGACAGAAATGAAGCAGGAGAAAGACTTAATGAATTCTGTGAAGCCAATAATTTGTTTCTTGCAAACACATTTTTTGAGCAAACGAAAAGACGACTGTACACGTAGACATCACCAAATAGTCAATATAGGAATCAAATTGATTATATAATTGGAAGAAGAAGATGGAGAAGTGCCATACTTTCTGTGAAAACAAGACCAGGAACAGACTGTGGTACAGATCATGAACTGGTAATATCAAAAATCAGAGTAAAGCTACCGAAAAACAGAGCAATCATAATGCCAAAATACAATTTAAATAACATCACAGAAGAATACAAAGATCAAATAAGGAACAGGTTTACGGATTTAAAATTAGATGACTGAGAACCAGAAGTACTATGGATTGAAGTCAGAGACATTATCAGGGAAGAATGCAAAAAGACAATACCTCTAGTTAAAAAGAGAGAAAGACTTCAATGGATGACTGAAGAAACAGTTAAAACGATTAAAGAAAGAAGGAAAGCAAAAACAAAAGGAGATAGAAACAAGGTCAGAACCCTAAATGCAATAATATAGGGACTAGTACGTAGGGACAAAGAGAACTATTACCATAGTTATTGTATAGAAATAGAAGAGGAGAACAAAAAAGGAACAAGAGCCCTATTCCAAAATATTAGAGAAATTAAAAGGAAATTCATTTGAAGAGTAGGGATGTTGAATAATCAACAGGGGAACAATACTGACTGACTGAGATGAAATAAAAGGAAGATGGAAGCAATACACTGAAGAACTCTATAAAAGAGATGCAAGGATGACAGATTCATTCAGGGAGGAACCGTATGATGAAGAACCAGAAATTTTAGAATATGAGGGGAAAGCTGCTGTTAAAATACTTGCAAGAAACAAATCACAAGGAACATATGGCATAACAATAGAGTTGCTACAAGTTACTGAGACTGAATCTGTCGAAATTTTGACAATCTGTCAACATATATGGAAAACTAAACAATGGCCCACACACTGTTCAATATATATCCCAATTCCAAAGAAAGGGGATCCCAGAGAATGCAGTAATTACCGAACTATTGCCTTAATATCCCATGCAAGTAAAGTAATGCTCAAGATTCTGCAACAAAGGCTCTTACCATATATGGAGCGAGAAATGCCAGACGTACAAGCTGGATTTAGAAAGGGAAGAGGCACCAGAGATCATATCGCAAACATACATTGGATAATGGAATGGAGCAAGGAATTTCAGAAGAAAATCACCCTGTGCTTTATAGATTACAGCAAAGCCTTTGACTGTGTAGATCATGAAAAACTATGGAATGATTTAAAAGAAATGGGAGTGCCACAGCATCCAATTGTCCTGATGCGCAACCTATACTCTGGACAAGAGGCTACTGTAAGGACAGAATATGGAGAAACCGATTTGATCCCCATCGGAAAGGGTGTGAAGCAGGGGTGTATTTTATCACCCTATTTGTTTAATCTATATGCAGAACATATCATACGGAAAGCAGGATTGGACCAAGATGAAGGAGGTGTGAAAACTGGAGGGAGAAATATCAATAATTACTGTAATGCGCTCTACGTGGGGCTGCCTTTGAAGACGGTTCGGAAACTGCAGCTCGTGCAAAATGCAGCGGCCAGATTGTTAACAAGGGCCAGGCGGTCCAAACATATAACACCGATTGTGGCCTGCTTGCACTGGCTGCCTATATGTTTCCGGGCCCGATTCAAGGTGCTGGTTTTAACCTATAAAGCCTTACACGGCCTGGGACCACAATACCTGATGGAACGTCTCTCCCGATATGAACCTACCTGTACACTTCGTTCAACATCGAAGGCCCTCCTCCGGGTGCCTACTCAGAGGGAAGCCCGGAGGATGGTAACCAGAAAAAGGGCTTTCTCAGTGGTGGCCCCCGAATTATGGAATAATCTCCCTGTGGAGGTACACCTGGCGCCAACATTATTATCTTTTCGACGCCAGGTTAAAACATTCCTTTTCTCCCAGGCATTTTAATAAATTTAATAATTTAATAATTTTAATTTTAACATTTTAACATTTTAACATCTCAACTTATTTTTAGCATCTTAGTATGCTAGTATATTTGTATTTTAGTATGTTAAATTGTTCTATAAATGGTTTTAATTGTATTTTGCTGTCTTGCTTGTTGTGAACCGCCCAGAGAGCTTCGGCTATGGGGCGGTATAGAAATTTAATAAATAAATAAATAATTTAAGATATGCAGATGATACCATACTACTAGCAGAAACTAGTAATGATTTGAAATGAATGCTGATGAAAGCAGGACTACAGCTGAATGTCAAAAAGACGAAAGTAATAACAACAGATGATTTATGTAACTTTACAGCTGACAATGAGGACATTGAACTTGTCAAGGATTATCAATACCTTTGCACAGTCATTAACCAAAATAGAGACAATAGTCAAGAAATTAGAAGAAGGCTAGGACTGGGGAGGGCTGCTATGAGAGAACTAGAAAAGGTCCTCAAATGCAAAGAGGTATCACTGAACAGGATCGTTCAGACCATTGTATTCCTGATCTCTATGTATGGATGTGAAAGTTGGACAGTGAAAAAAGTGGATATGAGAAATATCAACTCATTTGAAATGTGGTGTTGGAAGAGAGTTTTGCGGATACCATGGACTGCGAAAAAGACAAATTAGGTGTTAGAACAAATTAAATCAGAACTATCATTAAAAGTTAAAATTATGAAACTGAGGTTACCATACTTAACCTCACACATAATGAGAAGAAATGATTCACTAGAAAAGACAATAATGCTGGGAAAAACAAAAGGGAGTAGAAAAAGAGGAAGACCAAACAAGAGATGGATTAATTCCATAAAGGAAGCCACAGACCTGCACTTACAAGATCTAAACAGGGTGGTTTATAACAGATGTTATTAGAGGTCACTGATTCATAGGGTCGCCACAAGTCGTGATCAACCTAAAGGCACATAACAACAACAACCAGGATAAATTAAAGACAATACATAGGATGCCTTTCTGTGCAACTTCGGAGAGGAATTATTGCAGGAAAAGGAGGCTGCATAATTGACTGAAGGGCTCAGAGAGCAGGAATGGAGTTTAAGGATTTAGGGGCAGATAAATTAGAGGTCTTTCACAGCAGCCTCTCTTTTACTGCCTTATTTATTATATTTATATATTGCTTAATATGCAAAACACGTTAAGAGCATATGATCAAATTTTGATCCAAAGCTGATAGATCATCTCTAGAGGAAATTTGGAGGGGGAGGGGTACATTTCATTTTTGGAGACCTCTTCCATTCTGCAACTATAATGTTGTCTCAATTTAAAAGAACAATATAAAACATAATTAAAATCTCAGATATGGAAAATGGCAGGCAAGCTCTTTCACAGTGCAAATTAAACCCTAGCAGATGCGTCTTGCAGGTGTAGATCATCAACACTTTACAACAATCCTACTTCTAATTTTCCTATAATGCCTTGATTGCTTATGAGTTAATCATGTATGTTGTGTTGATAGAAAGATTTCAAAATGCTGCTTCATCAGTTCGTAATTAGGAATAAATCAACACATTTTGAAGAGGTGAGGAAACAATTTACCATTCTTTTCTGGAGTATGTTTTTTATGAGGCAGTTCTTGGCTTTTCTTCACATCTCTTGGCTTTGTTAATATAAACTTAGTACCATAAAATATGGTAGCTAGATACAGAAGTAATATTTGCTCCCTATTTAATACATCATGAACCAATCTCACAGAATCCAGTCTGCTTTGAGTTTCTATATTGGCATATTGAAGAATACAGAAATTCCTTTTCTATGTTTGTGTGAAGAAGCAGTAGTGATTGACATTTTGAATTTAGTGCACAAAGAGATTTACATGAATGTGTTATAATTGGTCTTTTTGTGTGATAGATTTTATTACTGCATTTAATGGTTTGTTGCATAGTTTATGGCATAATGAATGTAATTTCCTTGTGTAATTCTATAAATAACTTAACAAATTTTTAATTAGGATAATCATAGCAGCTTTCTTCACTGTGCTAATTGGTCTTTTGCTTTCTAAGTCCAAGAACTAATGTACATCTGAAATGAGTTAAACCAATTACATTCCATGTGAGTTTCCAAAGTGCACAACTTCTGTTGTTTTAATGAAGTCATCATGAATCATGGATCTGCTCCTACCGTTACTTAAAGTGTATAAGTTTTATTTTCATGGATGCATATTTAAAAGTTATTGTTGGCATTTACAATATTTGAGCATGCAATTACACTTAGTAAAATGAAGGGATTTTATTTTAATTTTTTTTGGCTTAACTGGTTTGTTCCATCTGAACGATGTCATCTTTTTCAGTTGAGTTGCTTTCTTATGTGAATTCAGTTTTTAGCTTAGCGAGAGCTGCATATTTTGTACTCACCCTGTAAGTGGCCATATTTTTTTCCTATATATTCTGATTTCATCAGAATGACCAACATGTATATCTGTAAATTGTTTGATTGATGCTATGAAGAATGCAGAATACAAGCTATTGATTTCCAGCTACTATTAAGTACTAACAGCCATTTTCTCTTAGTTTGGGATGATGTTTTTTGTAGTAAGGAAATTTAAAATCAAATTACAATAATATTTACAGCCTGATCCTGTTATTTTTCTCAGAGGTAATTAAGTACTAATGGGGCCAAAAGCATGCATAGGATTGCAGCCTTAAAAAACCTCTCCAATAGAAATGTAAGTGTTTGAACATTATCAAACTTAATAATAATAATAATACAGCATTTTACTCACAGCTTTGACATCACCTTCACTGAGAAGGTGTTACCTGTTGCAGTTCATTCCAAAATAAGGTCCAATGTTCTGCATTGAATTATGTGGTACTTGCTTCAGATAACAATACCTATAGCTACACTTGTGTGTTGTGTTAGGTTTGGTTCTAACAATATACCTGGCTGACAGCTTAGGGTGGGGAGGGGAACTTACACACATTGTTTACTCATGTGAACTGTATGATGTAGGAGCCTTGAACTTAGGCAAGATGGGAACTGCTCTTTCATCAAAGGAAACATGACACTGACTTTGGATTCACTTCCTAATAGTGTAATGGATTACTATCATTTCCATCACTGAGTGAATGCCAGTCAACATCTAGTGCACTAGTAATGTATGTGCAGACACTCACACAACCAATCATTGCATGCCAGTTCTACTAAGTTGATAAACAAAACAATGGAAAGAAAAAGAATGTTGAACCCTTCCAATTGTAGCTAAGACTGAGCAGAGGTCCCTTTGGATGTTGTAGACCATGACCACAATTGTGACTGGAGAAACAGAGTTTTACCAGGCTTAACAGACAGCAGGCAGAAATATACATAATTGCCTACTCAGAGCCTAAACAGGTAAGTCTCTATGCAATTATACAGGTTGACTGACAGATGGTAAATCAGTTACACAGTCATGCTGCATGATCTTATGCTATTCTTATAAACCAGGTTGCAGTGCCTATGGGAAAACCCTTTCAAACATAGGCCAAACCCGATTGTGCGCCCTCTTTGGTGAACCAACACTGCCTGCAGGACTACAGTCTGAGGTTTTCTCTCCTTCATAAGAACATAAGAACATAAGAAGAGCCTGCTGGATCAGGCCAGTGGCCCATCTAGTCCAGCATCCTGTTCTCACAGTGGCCAACCAGGTGCCTGGGGGAAGCCCGCAAGCAGGACCCGAGTGCAAGAACACTCTCCCCTCCTGAGGCTTCCGGCAACTGGTTTTCAGAAGCATGCTGCCTCTGACTAGGGTGGCAGAGCACAGCCATCATGGCTAGTAGCCATTGATAGCCCTGTCCTCCATGAATTTGTCTAATCTTCTTTTAAAGCCGTCCAAGCTGGTGGCCATTACTGCATCTTGTGGGAGCAAATTCCATAGTTTAACTATGCGCTGAGTAAAGAAGTACTTCCTTTTGTCTGTCCTGAATCTTCCAACATTCAGCTTCTTTGAATGTCCACGAGTTCTAGTATTATGAGAGAGGGAGAAGAACTTTTCTCTATCCACTTTTTCAATGCCATGCATAATTTTATACACTTCTATCATGTCTCCTCTGACCCGCCTTTTCTCTAAACTAAAAAGCCCCAAATGCTGCAACCTTTCCTTGTAAGGGAGTCGCTCCATCCCCTTGATCATTCTGGTTGCCCTCTTCTGAACCTTTTCCAACTCTATAATATCCTTTTTGAGATGAGGCAACCAGAACTGTACACAGTATTCCAAATGCGGCCGCACCATAGATTTATACAATGGCATTATGATATCGGCTGTTTTATTTTCAATACCTTTCCTAATTATCGCTAGCATGGAATTTGCCTTTTTCACAGCTGCCGCACACTGGGTCGACATTTTCATCGTGCTGTCCACTACAACCCCGAGGTCTCTCTCCTGGTCGGTCACCGCTAGTTCAGACCCCATGAGCGTATATGTGAAATTAAGATTTTTTGCTCCAATATGCATAATTTTACACTTGTTTATATTGAATTGCATTTGCCATTTTTCTGCCCATTCACTCAGTTTGGAGAGGTCTTTTTGGAGCTCTTCGCAATCCCTTTTTGTTTTAACAACCCTGAACAATTTAGTGTCATCAGCAAACTTGGCCACTTCACTGCTCACTCCTAATTCTAGGTCATTAATGAACAAGTTGAAAAGTACAGGTCCCAATACCGATCCTTGAGGGACTCCACTTTCTACAGCCCTCCATTGGGAGAACTGTCCATTGATTCCTACTCTCTGCTTTCTGCTTCTTAACCAATTTCTTATCCACAAGAGGACCTCTCCTCTTATTCCATGACTGCTAAGCTTCCTCAGAAGCCTTTGGTGAGGTACCTTGTCAAACGCTTTTTGAAAGTCTAAGTACACTATGTCCACTGGATCACCTCTATCTATATGCTTGTTGACACTCTCAAAGAATTCTAATAGGTTACTGAGATAGGACTTTCCCTTGCAGAAGCCATGCTGGCTCTGCTTCAGCAAGGCTTGTTCTTCTATGTGCTTAGTTAATCTAGCTTTAATCATACTTTCTACCAGTTTTCCAGGGACAGAAGTTAAGCTAACTGGCCTGTAATTTCCGGGATCCCCTCTGGATCCCTTTTTGAAGATTGGCGTTACATTTGCCACTTTCCAGTCCTCGGGCACGGAGGAGGACCCAAGGGACAAGTTACATATTTTAGTTAGCAGATCAGCAATTTCACATTTGAGTTCTTTGAGAACTGTCGGGTGGATGCCATCCGGGCCTGGTGATTTGTCAGTTTTTATATTGTCCATTAAGCTTAGAACTTCCTCTCTCGTTACCACTATTTGTCTCAGTTCCTCAGAATCCCTTCCTGCAAATGTTAGTTCAGGGATCTGCCCTATATCTCCCACTGTGAAGACAGATGCAAAGAATTCATTTAGCTTCTCTGCAATCTCCTTATCGTTCTTTAGTACACCTTTGACTCCCTTATCATCCAAGGGTCCAATTGTCTCCCTAGATGGTCTCCTGCTTTGAATGTATTTATAGAATTTTTTGTTGTTGGTTTTTATGTTCTTAGCAATGTGCTCCTCAAATTCTTTTTTAGCATCCCTTATTGTCTTCTTGCATTTCTTTTGCCAGAGTTTGTGTTCTTTTTTATTTTCTTCATTTGGAGAAGACTTCCATTTTTTGAAGGAAGACTTTTTGCCTCTAAGAGCTTCCTTGACTTTGCTCGTTAACCATGCTGGCATCTTCTTGGCCCTGGCCACTCCTCTTACATTCCTAAGAAGATGAATGAATCCTGCTTGCCTCTGTCTTGTTGGTTTTATAGCCAACAAGCAGTGAGTGAGTCAGCAGACCACCATGCTGGCCAAAGCTGGGGTTAGGTAGGTCAGCAGACCCAGGGCCGGCTCCAGGCATGCGGGGGCCCTTGGGCATCAGCTTGCCCTGGCCGCCCGGTGGGTGGGTGGTGCACACTCATGCATATGCGTGTGCACCCCCCACAGCCCCCCTACCTGTCTAGTCTTTACTATTGCCCTTAATGAAGATGGCAGCCACGGTTTCCCTAAGGGGAATGAACCCTCTGCCGCCATCTTTGTTGATGGCACACGAGCGTGCTATGTGCGCACATCTCTGCCATCAACTAAGATGGTGGCAGCGGCTTCAGTACCTTAGGGAAGCTGCAGCCGCCATCTTCGTTAAGAGCAATGCTAAAAAGCCAGCTGACAGATAAGTGGGGGCGTGGGGGTGTGTGGATCACAGAAGGGGAGTGGAGGGCCCCCCAGGGGCTCCTGTAGCTCTGGGGCCCTCAGGCCAGTGCCCAACCTGGCCACCCTTTAGAACCGGCCCTGTGCACACCTGTCTCTATAAGACATACTTGGAGGAGCATACTTGGGGAATGAATCATACTCTTACCTCAAACAGCAAGAATACTTGTTGAATGAGTCATCTTATTCTCTTGGCTTCAAGGGACAGCTGGGGGCTGGCCATAAAGACCCATCTGAACATGTTCTCTTTAGTTACAATTAACTCATGGTTCCCCTGTCTGATGTAACAGCCAGGGGCCTCAAATAAGAAATAGCTCTAGAGGGGAGAATCCAAGCCCCCCTGATGACCACAAATAAGACATGTAATGGGATCTTGAAGAAGGACACCTAATCTCTTCGCCATACAATGTCTTTTCCACTATTTCCCAATATACCAATATGCTTGTAATTTATTACTGTTCTATAGAATTGCATTACAGAATGCTAAGATACAACATAAGAATGTACAGTTTTTCAGATTCTCTACATCTCTTTGGCTTAAAGGTAGAGACACACTTACTGTTATGCCAGTTCAAGTGTGTTTCCACCTCTCTTTTCTAAAAACGGGGGCACCTGATGCTAGTCAGACTTTGCCTCTTTTTACTCTAAAACCTGGGTGGATCAGCTCCAGGGCGTTGGTGGTTTTTGTGTGTGTGTTTTTAAAAAGAAATTCAGCTTCAGACAGATTTCGTAACTGACTGGTAGATCAATCTGTTGTCCCTCCAGGTGTGGCCAGTGGAAACACTTTGCTATAGGCTCAGGCAGAGACAGAGACTGTCCCAGCACTTTGCTATGGGATCTGAAGTCAGCAGTGGGAAGGAAAGTGTGCCCAGCTGAAGGCAGAATTGTTTCAAAACAGAGCCAAAAAACTATTCTTGCTGCTTTTGAACCAGCTAGTGTGCTCACAGCCTAATGTCTCTGGCAGATCACAAGTTGAATAGCTGACAGATATGCTGCATCAAAGTTCTAGGTGTTCAAGGAACAATTCTCATTTTTTTATATGTTAGAGAGAGGGGGGGGGAAAGGCAGTTAATCACCACCCATCATTTTATTACAGTTCCCCAGCCTCCACCCGCACCCAGTCTGTTTTCACCTTCTAAGCATCTTTAGAAATGATAAATGACCAAACAAGAGAAAAAGAACCATAGGGTAGATTCCAGAGAATACTGTGTCTTTTCAGTGCCCTTTAAAAAATCAAGTAGATATGCCTTTATGCTGATGTGCAGTTTTGGCCAACTGTGGGATGTCATTTGCAGTGTTTCATCTGAAGGCAATGATAAAAACACCTACCCTTTTGTAAAGTTTTAGAAAACAGACAAAGTAGTGTGGGCTGAGGTCATTTTACAGAACGCTTCACTAAATCCCAGTGACATATTTTTGTCTCCAAACAGGGATGTTAACCACTTGCTAACTGTTCTTCTGAGGTTGTTTCAAAAGTCAAAGGTCTTTTACTTCACAGAGTACAGAAAGCCAGACTACACTTTACAATACAGCCCAGTTAGTGTAACAAATGTATTTTCTGCTGTAACTAAAGCATCCTTAGGTGTGTGGGGGGGGGCAGACTTGTAATAAAGAACTTATGCTTAATTCTTCCTCCATACATTGAAGTATTTGGCCCTTAGATTTTCAGTGCGTAGGGGAAACTGTTCACAGAAAATTTTCAGAGGGATAGAGTATTAATTTTCAGTCTGGAGTAGGGATGGAAAGATCTGTCAATTTCGGTTGTCTCTGTTTTTCACTTTTCTAATGTTAAATTCAGTTCTCTACATTTCTGCAGCAATTTGTGATTTTTTAAAAAAAATCCTCATGAAAATTCTCTACCATTTTAGTGTGAATTTCTCCATGTAAACACATTTTTGTAGGCAGTTTTGACAAAGGTACAAATTTTTGCAAGCCATTTCTCATCACATCATGCCTTTTTGCATGTTATTTTCACTCATATATTATGCACACCTGTCTCTAATATATGCATTTTTATAAATATTGTTTAGTTGGCAAACTGCATCCCAACATTCTAATAAATGCCAGCTTTGAAGGATGGCTGTGTTTCGGTTCTCATATTGTTCTGGAAAGTGCAAATTTAATAAATTCTGCTTGAAATGCGAACTGAACCAAAATTATCATCCATCCCTAGCCTGGAGACAATTTACCATTATAAAAAGTGGCTTCAGAGCATATAAATATGGGCTGGCAGAGGTTTTCCTGCTTTCTTTTTTTCTTTCACAGCAGCAAAGTGGTCAGTGAGGCAGCCATATTTGTTTTACCAACAATTCATTCAGGAATGATGTGATGTTATGATGATAACATTGTTCTCATTGATCCATTCTTTGCAAATGAATAACACCAATGGTCTGCTGACTGCAATTCTGCCACCACTTGAAGAGGCAGCAGAGCTTTTGTTGCTATGATAGAGAGGAAAGTAAAAACTCTCATTTCATTATTTATTGATTTATTCCATTTATATACCACCTTTCCTTCAAGGAGTACAAGATAGTGTACATGGTTCTCCCCCTCCCCATTTTTGTATCATAACAACCCTGTGAGGTAGGTCAGGCTGAGAGAAGGTAACTGGCCCAAAGTCACCAGAGAGTTTCATGGCTGAGACAGAATTTGAACCCTGGTCGGCCAGGTCCTTGTTCAACACTCTACATTACACCAGATTGACAACTCTCCCAAAGGAAAATTAAGAGAGTTTGCTAAACTCTCCCTCTTAAAGTCACTGAAAATGCCCACCCACTTTCTCAAATGGTCCCATGAATGGCAGCAGGGGGGTGGGGGAGTATATTTATCTCACACTGGTTTTATCACTTTTGTTTATCTTACAAACTTGGAGCTGGCATTCCACAGAAAGAAAAGTTCTACAGGTTAAGCACTCTCTGCTCTTTTAGCTTATTCGTCCACAGCAGATTGAACCCTCCTAAAGATTATTTACAGCAGCGAAGTGGCTGCTAGGCTAATATTCTTATTGTATTACTTGTGTTGTAATATATAGTTTGCAATATTTATTTAGGGAAGTGTTTATTTCCTTTATTTGGGGCTTTTTAGAAAAGCCTTTTATACCAGATAGTATAGGCATTCTAAATTATTGCTTAGTATATACCTATTAAGTAGACTAGTCGTTCCCAAAAGGTGGGTTGTGCGCCACCTAGGGGATTATTGGATCATTGTGGTTGAAGCACCAGAATGCCTTAAGTGGTTGCTGTGGTTAATGAAGAACAATGAATCAAAAGCTTGGCAAAGACTGGAACCCGCACCGAAGGCTCCAATTCACTATTCAAGCCCACTCTTAATAAATGAGTCACTGAACTGAAAAAAATCCAGTGTGTATCCATTATGCCGCTTTTGATATAAAGATCTGTTATTTCCTATTACTTTGGTTTTGAAGGTATACCAAGTGAAAGCTATTCATCTTTAGATCTGCTGAGAGAGCTTTGAATTTATTGTCTCATAATTGACCTGTATGGTAATTTCCTCCATAAACTGGTTAGTGGTTTTTATCATTGAAATGGGGCAGTGTGGAAAAATCACAGCACCCAAAGGAGAGCTAAGGGAAAACAATAGTTATTGCTGTGTTGTATCATTGCTAGCCCCCATGAACCAGTATGTCTGTGGTGCACAGTCTGGCCACTAATCATGATGGATATATATACAGCCTCCTGGTTCAGAGGCAGTTTGGTCCTGAGTAACATGTGCTGGGGAGGTCTACTGCTGGAGAGATGTCTTGCTTGTAGGCTTATCAGGAGCATTTGCATGGCTACCTGGGAAACAGAATACTTGAATCTTCTTCCGACTGAAATCAGACGTGCAGCTATAATTCTGATAATTCATCGCCTGCTCACAACTTTTCTGTTTTGCAAAACACTTCCAGAAAATTAATTTGATCCAGGATTGATCATTTGTTCTGTATTTATGATATTATAGTTTTATGATGTTTTAATGTTTTTATTGTACACCGCAATGCCTTTTTTAAATGAGTTGGCAGTTTAAGAAATATTCTTATAAATAAATGCATCTTAAGTATGAACTGTTGGGGCCCTTTTTATATGTTTAGGTTTTTAATCATTTTTATGCAGCTTTTATGGAAGCATTCAATGCAGGTAGGGGGTCGTATTACCATAGGAAAGTAAGAAGTCACACTTTGTCTGTGACCTGTACCTGCTATAGGATACTACTGGCAGTTAAGATGGTTTCATTAGAAAATAATGCTTGTTACAACTGACAGATGCTTGACAGTAGGATCTTGGCACGCAATCCCCTTCATGTTGGAGTCAGTTCATAATGTCAATACACAGCAATACTTATATCAGGGATAGCTATATATTGATGAGTCTTTTAAAAAAATAATGTACCTGTAAGGCCAAAGCAGCTCATCTCTATATAAGCAGAAGGGGGAGGATCTAAAAATAGCATATTTGAATAAAACAGTAACATCCACATGAGAAAGCTGCCCAAAGCTTCACTTGATAGCTACAAAGATAGTAAATTGCTTATCCGGCAAGCTGAGCATTAGTTTATCTGATTCCACAGATCCCGATGGAGCCTCAGGTTTGTTCTTGGCAGCCCTGATGACAGGAATGGTTGTTACCTAATGAAGAAAGGCTGCTGATGTCATGTAATCCCTACCTGCCCTAGCATGGGTAGGGGAACACTATAGCTCACAGGCCCGGTCCAGCCATGGCTTTGTTTCACTCAGCCCTTGGAGCAAGGTTAAAAATGCACACACACACCTCTTCAAAAGGACACTTTCAAAAATGTGTGTCTGGCTGACTGGTTGTCAGACAACTGGATCCACATCTTTGAAGTTTTCCTCAGGAGGGAGACTGTC
Source organism: Rhineura floridana (assembly GCF_030035675.1). Taxonomy (NCBI): domain Eukaryota; kingdom Metazoa; phylum Chordata; class Lepidosauria; order Squamata; family Rhineuridae; genus Rhineura; species Rhineura floridana. Next base: position 67,257,688 of record NC_084481.1, read on the forward strand.
AAGTGATGGGCAACCTCTTGCCTGAGGAGTGAGTCCTTGAGGTGCATGAGAGCTCTTTTTCTCAGGGCTTGCCTAGCACTGGGCAACCCCTACCTCAGTGAGAAATATGAGAAAAGTGAAGAGAGTGACTGGTCACAGACATTAAATGAGGACTAGAAAAGAAGAGAAACTGGAGCTGCAAGCTAGGACAGATGACTATTCCATCATATTTTGTTTGTATTTGAAACAGCTAAAGATGTCTGAAAAGTTATTCATGAACCTCCCCAGCTCACATTTGAGTGCTTCAGAAATAAGTTGAGCCTATTTCTTTACAGATCATGTGACTGGACACTACTTGCACTGGGCTCTATGCACATAAGCCAGCTCCCATGCACATATTCTGTCTAAGGCATGGAGGATGAGTATGCCAAGGGCATGAGGCAACCAGCATAGTCATGATCCCTTACCAACATATAGGGCAGGTGACTGCTGTATATGTATATGGGTTCTTGAAGAAAGTACAAATTATATTCAAGTTTACTACTCTGATAAAATGATTAAATACAGAAAGTATACCAGCTTTCTCACTGTTAAGCTACAAAACAGCTATTGAACTGAATTATAAATGCTGTCAACAAAGTAAACAACACATTGCAAAAGAATGATCAGAAGAATATGCATTAGAGATACATTTCAAGAAACTGGAAAGAGAAATTAAAATCTACATTGATAATAAAGTGAAGCCTGTTAGACACCCACATGAATGCATATTATCCCATATTGGGGGGGCAGAGATGAAAGAAGAACTAACAAAATAGAAACACTAGACATCATAAAGCAAGTTGAAGAACCAACACAATGGGTGCCACTTATAGTTGTAGCATCTAAATCCAAAAGCACGAATGATATATACATTTATGTAGATGTGAATATCTAATCAAGCTATCAACTGAGAAAGACATATTGCACAAACATTAGATAATAATCATAAAAGCAAAAATCTTGTGTTGACATCATTATGTATGGCAGATCTGAAGAAGTGCATGACTCTCAGTTAAGCAGTATTTTATTGACGTTGTTGTTGTTGTTATATGCCTTCAAGTTGATCACGACTTATGGCGACCCTATGAATCAGTGACCTCCAAAAGCATCTGTCATGAACCACCCTGTTCAGATCATGTAAGTTCAGGTCTGTGGCTTCCTTTATGGAACCAATCCATCTCTTGTTTGGCCTTCCTCTTTTTCTACTCCCTTCTGTTTTTCCCAGCATTACTGTCTTTTCTAGTGAATCATGTCTTCTCATGATATGTCCAAAGTATGATAACCTCAGTTTCATCATTTTGGCTTCTAGTGACAGTTACTCCAGTGCTGAAGGAGTTGCACTGGTTACTAATTCAAGTTGTTGGTTTTGACCTTTAAAACCCTGCACGGTTTCGGCCCAGTCTATCTGGAGAACCAGCCAGATGGGCGACTAATAAATTTAATAAATAATAATAATAACAAATTTGTTCTAACACCCAATTATTTGTCTTTTTCGCAGTCCATGGTATGCGCAAAGCTCTCCTCCAACACCACATTTCAAATGAGTTGATTTTTCTCTTATCTGCTTTTTTCATTGTCCAACTTTCACATCCATACATAGAGATCGGGAATACCATGGTCTCAATGATCCTGACTTTAGTGTGCAGTGATACGTCTTTGCATTTGAGGACCTTTTCTAGTTCTCTCATAGAAGCCCTCCCCAGTCCTAGCCTTCTTCTGATTTCTTGACTATTGTTTCCTTTTTGGTTAAGGACTGTGCTGAGGTATTGATAATCCTTGACAAGTTCGATGTCCTCATTGTCAACTTTAAAGTTACATAAATCTTCTGTTGTCATTACTTTCGTCTTTTTGATGTTCAGCTGTAGTCCTGCTTTTGTGCTTTCCTCTTTAACTTTCATCAGCATTCGTTTCAAATCATTACTGGTTTCTGCTAGTAGTATGGTATCGTCTGCATATCTTAAATTATTGATATTTCTCCCTCCAATTTTCACACCTCCTTCATCTTGGCCCATTCCTGCTTTCCATATGATATGTTCTCCATATAGATTAAACAAATAGGGTGATAAAATACACCCCTGTCTCTCTCCCTTTTTGATGGGGAACCAATCGGTTTCTCCATATTCTGTCCTTACATGCCATTTTAGAGTTCTGTGAACATGTTTTCTGAAGATGGGTTCTCACCAGACTCCAAGAGAATACTTGCCATTTGTATTAAATGCAAGGAAGTTGTCTGATGAGAAGGTATTAAGAAGCAATGGTAAAAGCCCTCCTTGGACCCTGATAATTTTAACAACTATAGACCGGTAGCAAATGTTCCATTTCTGGGCAAGGTTCTAGAGCGCGTGGTCGCTCACCAACTCCAGGCTCTCTTGGATGAAACTGATTATCTGGACCCATTTCAATCGGGCTTTCGGCCGGGGTTTGGTACAGAAACGGCCTTGGTCGCCCTGTATGATGACCTCTGTCGGGAGAAAGACAGAGGGAGTGTAACTCTGTTGGTTCTCCTTGATCTCTTGGCGGCTTTTGATACCATCGACCATGGTATCCTTCTGGGGCGACTCACGGACTTGGGAATTGGAGGCACTGCTTGGCAGTGGCTGCACTCCTATCTTGGGAATCGCCTCCAGAAGGTGATGCTTGGGGAGCATTACTCGAGTCCCTGGGTACTCCAATATGGGGTCCCACAGGGTTCAGTTCTGTCCCCCATGCTCTTTAATATCTATATGAAGCTGCTGGGTGAGGTCATCAGGAGTTTTGGAGTGCGTTTTCAGCAATATGCTGATGATACGCAATTCTACTTCTCCTTTTCATCTTCCTCAGGTGAGGCTGTCAATGTACTGAACCGCTGCCTGGCCGCGATAATGGACTGGATGAGAGCTAATAAACTGAAACTCAATCCTGACAAGACTGAGATGCTGTTGGTGGGGGGGTACTCTGCCCAGATGGTTGATGTCAGACCTGCTCTGGATGGGGTTACACTCCCCCTAAAGGAGCAGGTCCGTAGTTTGGGGGTCTTATTAGATCCGCTCCTGTCACTTGAGGCTCAGGTAGCCTCGGTGGCACGGAATGCGTTCTACCAGCTTCGGCTGGTAGCCCAACTATGACCCTATCTGGACAGGGAGAACCTCGCCTCAGTTATTCACGCTCTGGTAACCTCTAGATTGGATTACTGTAATGCACTCTACGTAGGGTTACCTTTGAAGACGATTCGGAAACTTCAGCTAGTGCAGAATGCTGCAGCCAGAGTTCTTACTGGGACGAAGAAATTCGACCATATAACACCTATTCTGGCCCAACTGCACTGGCTACCTATATGTTTCCGGGCCAGATTCAAAGTGTTGGTTCTTACCTATAAAGCCCTTAACGGCATCGGACCGCAATATCTGATGGAACGCCTCTCTCGCTATGTACCTACCCGTTCACTGCGCTCGACATCTAAGGCCCTTCTCCGGGTCCCCACTCATAGGGAGGCCCGGAGAACAACAATTAGATCTAGGGCCTTTTCAGTGGTGGCCCCCGAATTATGGAATGCCCTCCCAGATGAGATACGCCTGGCGCCTTCTTTGTTATCTTTTCGGCGCCAGGTAAAAACCTACCTCTTCGCCCAGGCATTTTAAACTTTTAAACTTAAATTTAATTTTATTTTAAACTTAACTGTAATTGTATTTTTATTTTATTCGTATTTTAATTTTGTTTTTAAATATGTTTTATATTGTATGTTTTAATCCACACTTGTTCGTTTTTTAAATGTGGTTTTATTTTGCTGTACACCGCCCTGAGAGCTCGTTGCTATAGGGCGGTTTAAAAGCGTAATTAAATAAATAAAATAAATAAATATTGCCCAGTTTCAAGTTTGGTGAGCGAATCATAGGTTTGCCAGATGGATAGTTGACTGGAGGCTGATTGAGAGTACTGAAAATAATCCTTGGGCCCTTTGTAAATCCACTCTATGTTATAGATGGCTGTGTGGTAAAGCAGTTGCCTGATTGTTCTGCCATATAGCCAGATTAACTTTCAGCACACAACAACAAAATGTATTTCTCTCACTTTATTGTGCACTGAAAATGTATTTGGTCATTTAATGGACCAATAAATTGGTTATTTAGCAGTGTGCCAGCTGTAATAGCTGTTGCTTTCATTGAATTCTTGGGACCAATTCTGATTAGTCTAGCCCAAAGTCATTGGCAAGTCTTTGTCTCATGCAGCCTCAGGATCCTCTGTTATCTTTTATGCCATATGGACATTCAGTCATTGCTTTCTTTCCATCATTTTACACTTGTTTCAAATTACCTGTACCAATACCATCTATGTTGCATCTTAGGCTGCAGTCCTATATACACTTATCTGTTTGTAAGCACCATTAGACTCAATGGGGCTTACTTCTGAGCAGCAATTGGTAAGATTGTACGGTGAGATTCTTAGGCTAAGGCAAAGAAGGGCAACCTGTGGACCTCCAGATGTTGGACTCCAGCTCCCATCAGCCCCAGCCAGTAGGGCCAATGATGAAAGAAGATGGGAGATGTACTAAAACAACATTGGAATGGCCACATGTTCCCCACCCCTAGTTTAAAGATTTAGAAGACCCTGTTGGGTAAGTTATTAAGGTGGAAAGCATCCAACAAGAATACATGTGTACACTCATCATTGATTTGTGAAACGGTTTGCTATGAAGATGCCTGCTTCAGATGATCTTGAACATATAGCAGAACATAGCAATAGGTTTATGTGCTAGAGTGGGAAATATGTCAATTGCCTTCCTGTTTGAAACGAGGATGTTTCTCTAAAGTCTCTCCCAAATATGTAAGATGAAACATGAAAACAACAGGGACATACAGGAAATTCTCAGATGATCGTCTTCTGCCACACAAAATAATGATGAAAGAAATGAGAGAAACCAACAGAAGGAGGGACAGGGAAAGCGGGGGTGTGAGAAGACTTAAGTGGAGATAATGGAATAAAGGTATGCTAACCATGAGAGAATGAAATAATTGCCAGCTGGGAACAAATATCTGCATCAAAATTACTTTATATTTTCTTTTGTTCTTTTTCTACTCAAAAAGGCTTTGCATGTTTGACGAACTAAGACAAGGCAGAGTGATGCAGCTATTTCAGGTGGCAAATTCTAGGGGACAAAGAGCAGCGGTGAGGTGAAGGACAGAACTATGTGCTGAAGTAAGACTGAACTTCTTGGAATAGGGGAAGGGAGCCCCATCTTGTTCTCTTCTTGAGCATAATGGGTAGGGCCATTGCTGAATTGGGGAGGAGTCTGAGCTCATGAGTACTGTTTCCTTGCTTTTGTGTAACATCTGAAGTAGAGACTTGTATATCTGTGATCCAGGGGAGCACACTTGCCTCACTGTGTGTGGGGAAAAGAAGCCCCTATTTTGGATGCTATGCAAAACATAAAGGACAGTCCCCATTTGTTGAACACGATATTCCAAAGCCATCTTAGGGTGTCCTTGCACACATAAGGTATAAAGATGTGGCATTGTTCTAAATGGCCAGGAGAATACCCACTCACATTGCAAATGCATCTTATCTGCTTTCTTCTGTGCATGAACATTTAAATGCAAGAAAGGCTCAAAGGTGATTTAGGCCTAACAATGTCTCCAGTGCCAAGACAGTGTATCTCCTCCTATTGTTTTGACCCAATGGATACAACACAGTGTTAAAGCTTCATTTGTACTGTGAAAGATCCAGCCTCAAATCTTTGCTTAGCAATTTATGCTCAGCCTCAGTTCCCCATTTGAAAGGTAGTGATGACCTACTTGACAGAGTTTTGTGTTGTCATTTTCTGCAGATGAAGAGACTGAATACTTTAAAACAGCTTGCATTTTTAAAGTATTATGTGAATGGTTTGCAATAATGAATAGCTGCAGTGATAGAAAAATAGGGCAGATGGCATTCTGAATTTATGTAGTTGGTACACACACAGAAGCAAACATGTATGTCCTATAGAGCACACAGATACCAATGCTTTATCCTGCTGTCTGGAATAAGACACATCATGTGAATACTTGATAAACCAGTCTGATGCAGGACCTGCCCATGAAAAGCACCACACTGCGTATGTAATGAGAAAAACTGTACTATCAGAAGCAGCTCTAAAGAATATTTGCTATGCATTCAAATTGATAAAGTCACCTTCCCCTTGCTGAGATCTACACATTTAAGACTGTACTTAATATATTAAGTTACACTTTACCAAAACTGCTGAGAATGTTAAGCAACTCTCTGTGTGGCTGAACCAAACAACTCTCCTTTCAAGGGACATCCTTAGCTAACTAAGGCTGCAATCCAATACACACTTACCAGGGTGTCATTGAACCCAATGGGGCTTACTTCTGTATTGGATTGTAGCCTGAGACAGCTGTGCAAACTAGAATATGACCGAGAATCCTTTGCAATACACAGTAGTAGGTGTTCCTTGGCAGATACTGTAAGTTAACACAGAAAGGATCACATTCAAGTGTGAAAATCTTTGTACTGAGGCATTCAGATGAACCCTGTGCATGAGCAGACAGCACTTTTGTTCACACAGAAAGGAGTGGCCCATTTTCCTTTCCAATTGCTGTTAAAAACTGCTAGGAAGGAAACTCCAACCTTCAGTAACAGGTCAAGTGTGGATGCAATGGGGCCTGAAAAGCCCAATTGAATGCATACATCTTCATATGCAGCCCTTCGGGTCTTTGTTTTGGATGTTTATGCAATGTCTGAGACAAATTCCTGATGTGAATGGACCAATAAAATCATAGCTAAATCACAAGATCTTTCAGCTTCCCTATATAACAAAAGCTATTACATTACTAAAAAGCTCCATTCTGCTCAAATGCAAATTTTAAAATATATTGGCCCAGATAGCATGGCGTTCAATTTTGTTTTTTTCACTACACATGCATAGATTAGACAGCATTGATAGTAGATTTATTTTGCTCTCCATTCTGTCAAAATTAATGTACAACGTTATTAATTAATCTCCTCCAGAGAGACTCTTCCAGAACTTGTTGCTGCAAGCTGCAGAAGCAACAGACTAAAAAAAGGAGAAAATCATTAAAAGAACAGAATAGGCTAGATAAATTTCTTTGGTAACCTCAGCCCAAAGGTCCATTTAGTTCAGCATCCTGATTTCACAATGGCCAAACAGATGCCTGTGGGAAGCCCACACGCATGACCTGAGCTCAGCAGCATTGTTCCTACTTGTGACTCCCAGTAACCTGCTTTTCAGAGGCCTGCTGCCTCTGATACTGGAGATACGTACATAGCCATTGGGACTAGTAGCCACTGATAGCCTTATCCTCCATGAATTTGTCTAATTTTCTTTTAAAGCTCACCAAGTTGGCGGCCATCGCTACATCCTATAGTAGCAAATTCCATAGTTAAACTATGCATTGTGTGAATATGCTGATCACACCCACTTTCTACATCCCATCTTTGGAAGAACTGCCCATTCCTACTTTCTCCTTCATATACTTTAATCAGTTACTAACCCATAAGAAAATCAGTGACACAAGGCCAGACTGATGACACTTATTCCTCTAAGGGTTGACTGCCTCATCATAATAATTTTGCTCCTGAACTCCCAAACTACAAGTGCTCCTCACTACTGCGCTAGTCATGCTGCTACCTGTTTTCATCAGCAATGACATCGTGTCTCATTCACTTTATTGTTGTTGGTTTGTGTATGTTTAAAATATTCCATTTCAAATAATTCAGATTGAGCTATGAAGTCTTTGCCGTTGCTCTGATAGAAATTGTAAAACTGGTAATTAAGCAAACCCTGCATGGTGCAGAGTGGTAAGCGGCGGTAACGCAGCCGAAGCTCTGCTCACGGCCGGAGTTCGATTCCAACGGAAGGAGGAAGTCGAATCTCTGGTAAAAGGGGTCGAGGTCCACTCAGCCTTCCATCCATCCGTGGTCGGTAAAATGAGTACCCGGCATACGCTGGGGGGTAAAGAAAGGCCAGGGAAGAAACTGGCAAACCCACCCCATATATACGGTGTGCCTAGTGAACGTCCCAAGACATTACCCTAAGAGTTGGAAACGACTCGCACTATAAGTGCGGGGACACCTTTACCTTTAATCATGTTGTGTGGAGGCAGTTAAAGCTATAGCGACTTTTTTAAAGGTGCTCAGCCTTTCTTTTGACCGACTAATAACTACATTTGCTAGGAAATGAATGTGTAGCTTTTCATTTTGCTCCGCACTCGCATGCACCTGTTTTTAGGAGCACCTACGCATCTCACGACTTTGCTAGACCTGACATTATGAAGATGAAAAATTTTGCAGTGTTGCTTGGCTATGTTTTTCTTTCTTTCTGATTGTATCAATTAGCATAAAATGACAATAAATAGCTAGAGCAGCTGCAGCAGGACATTACTATCATCTCTTTAATTTCCCACAGTTTTGCATTTAAAACATTTTCACTTTACAGTTTTGAGGAAAACTGAAAATGTTCATGTTTTGCATAGATATGAAAGCTGCTGAATTAAACCAATAAAATGGATGGGAAGATAGGAGAAAAGAAGAGCCTATTTTATTTGAATAAATTCTTCTCTTCTATTGTTCACACTTTTTGAACAAGCAAATAATTTTTTTAAAACTACGTTTGTTCAGAAGAATACTCTATCTTGTTAGTACATTTTAATTCTGCATATTCATTTTTCAATACACAATACATATTTTATAGCTCAACTATTTAGTTAATCGCAGCTGAGTAAAATGTGGGGTGTTTGCTTTACACATTTACACATTTTAATTCTGCATATTTCATTCTGTGTATTCATTTTTCAATACACAATATATATTTTATAGCTCAACTATTTAGTTAAGAGCAGCTGAGTAAAATGTGGGGTGTTTGCTTTACACAGACATGTTTGGCAGTGGCAAAAAGCACTCTTCACTATTGGGCAATTATTCAGGGGTTGCTCTAAAATCAGGAAGAAATTTTGCTCTTTAAGGGTGAGGGCAATGTGGTTCCAAGAAGCTCGGCCCTTACTCTGAACTGGCTTTCTATTCCACTGTATTCATTGTCTTCTCCTAAATCTTATTGGCTACATAGCACTGTTTACATTATTTCATTCACTACATGATCCTAGAAGATTTACACATGTAAATTATCTGGAAGAAGATGCAGTAATTAGCAGCACCTACAGGCCAAACAAAGTGGCAGTGGCTAGCATCAAACAGCAATGGAATAAAGGTGACCATTTGTGTTAATTTGATGTTATTTTCAGGTCTTCTTTCCCCACTGTCAATTCAGCACTCTTGGCCCACTGTCAGCCAAAAATCAGAACAGTGGCAAACATTCCAAGAAGCCCTAGTATTATTAATGCTAATATTGTTTAATACTTTTAATTAAACAATATTTTATATATACAGATCTGAACTCAGTCTGGATATCTTTACGGTCTGAATATTACATAGATGACACTCAGGACTCCAACTTAATATTGTTACTGGAGAAGGAGAAAGATGGAATATGGGGAAGGAGAAAGATGGGCTTCTACTGAGAGGAAGGGCAGGATAAATCTAATAAATCTAACTACTAAAATAAATATGAACAAGAGGAGCACTGGTCTAATATTGAAATTCATGTTCCCCGTCCCTCAACATTATGTTTTCCTGAAGCAGGAACTTGCGGGAGGGTATTGGCTCTTTTATTGACCTGTGAGATGTTAAGTATACCGGATCACCAATGCTGGCTGGGGCTGATAGGAGCTGTAGTCCAAAACATCTGGTTAAGGAAGCACCGGATTAGGGAAGTCTGATTTATGCTAATTTGCTCTGCTTCAAAGTCTTCACTCCTTTGGCTATTTTTTCTTTTCTTTTCATGGAGGCAGCCTTTCCCTCTTGCTGCATGTTTACCTGTTTCTCTGGCTACACTCTTGTTAGAAGAAGATGGGGATGATGTTGGACATCTGTTGAAGACATCATTTATCTCTTAATTAAGCTGCTTCATGTGGAAAGAAACCTTGTGAAAATATCAACAAATAGAACTGACTGGAAGCTACAGCTTTTGTTACCAACTCCATTTAAAGAACTAAATGGGGGGGTATTTATACTTTATAACTCATTATTTCTGGTTGTAAGGTTTTGCTTTTCTCCATTATCAAAGCCCTGTGTCATATCCTTGATTGATATTTACCAAAAATTTAACTTATCTCTCTCATTGCTCAGTTATAGAGCCAAATGCAAAGCAAATTCAGGCTCTGTGTATTTAGTCAATGGGCTCAGCTAACACTGCAGGTAAGAGGTGTTAAAACCCCTTTTACTTGCATGCTTTTTCTGATCAAAATTGCCTGTCCCTGTAGTTTTTCCAACCTCAGGAAAAAGACATAGGGACTAATTGGATAAAGCAACTGGGGAGCTTTATTTATCAGGAAAACAGTCTGTGGGGAAAGGATTAAGCACCCCCCCAAGTATTGTTCCAGTCTGATTCACAGGAAATCCTTGTAAATTGTGTCTATACTGACTATAGACTATACCGGAGAGTCTGGCTCTGTTGTTGTCGAAAGAACATTAAATCTACTGTCTTCTGTCAACCTGATATTTCTGTATTTGTACCGTGATAATCTCCTACATAAATAAAGCCCATTAGGAGAAGAGACTAGTAAATAGTATGATTACAAGTAATGACCTTTAAATTACTGTCTCTATTATGTCAAAAAGGAATACATCTGTGGATTTTGTGTGTTAAAGGCCACCCTTAGTAGTAATTCAAAGGTATGCAGTGATTTTTGTATACTTTGATTAAATGTATGTGCTGGGGAAAAGTTATGTAGTCATTTATCATAATCTGGAAATAATGCAAGAAATCTGTAGGATAAAAGCACTGCAGTCTGTAGAAAGCCCTATAGTAGTGGCACTTAGACCATAAGATTTCCATTTTTTCCACTGTTCAGGTAGAGGAAGTGGAACCAAATTTCAGATTGCCTCAAAAATTGCCAGGTAATTTTCCTTTTTTGGGGGGGATAGTTTGGCATATTTCACAAGCAATCTGATGCAAGCTTGGTGGGGACTGATCATCAGAAATGTTTATGGGCCCCTACCCTCCATTGCTCCAGTGCCTTAATGCTCAGAAGGCATGGGGGAAGGAGTGGAGTACTCCAGTAGCAGGACTGGAGCTCGTAAAATTCCTTCCTTGGAGCTGTGGTTTTGGTGCTGTTTTTTACGTCTAGCCCTGTGTGGGTGTGTGCGAGAGACAGAGAGAGTGAGAAAGTGTGTGTGTGGATGACCTCTTCTGCCTCGTAGCATCCCTCCTCTCCCCCTCAAAGCTGGTTCTTTCCCCCCACCTCAGGCTGATGCATGTGCCCTTTTTGCAGCCATGGTGAGAGGAGGCTGGGGAAGGTGCCACTGGGGTAATTTATAAGTGCCCAAAAGCGCAGGGGAAAGGGGAGGTGCCTTGGCATCTCATCCCACCATCTGCTCCACTCACGGAGAGTGATAATATTAAACAGTCAATGCTTCCTTTAGTAGCTGCTTTTAATGTCTCTCTAAAGATAATTGTTTGGGACTTTTTTATGTTTCCCAGAATGCATGCTGAGGCTTGTCCCGGAGTGCCAAAGGCACACCAATCTCGCGCAGGGACAGCCTAACAGCCATGGGTGGGAGCGATTCCCTTTCTTTCAAGCGCCTATTCCTTCGTTTAGGGAAACACCACCCCTTCCCTGCCTCCGCAGTTAACATGCGAATGTGTGGGCGCGGCAACAAGGAAACGTTGATAGCAATAAATGCACACGCGTGTGAATGCTACAAAGAAAAACAGCCAATTTATTTGTAGCGAGGGCGGAACTGTCAAAATCAATTGCGATGGAAAAAGCAGCATTTTTAATGTGGATCTTGGGTCCCATGTAAACAAGCCCAAAGAGAAGGGCTTAAAAGTAGGACTATGTGTTCCCGCCATGAAGGAGGAAAGAGAGAGAGAGAGAGAGAGAGAGAGTAAGGCTGAGAAGCTGAATGTGAAGATATCCTAGAGGCAGGTAGTTTAAGAAAAGGGAAGAAGTATGTTAGACAGTAGGAACCTGAGGAATGTGGAGCAGAAACAGGCAGTTTGAGAAAGGCAAAGAGACTAGGAAAAGAAATCTCACAGTATGGGTACAGGAGGCTGACTTTGGGGTGTATTTGGAGCCCAATGAGATTTCCAATGGAAGGATGGACCACTTTGTACCCCAGAGATTTTTTGTTTTGTCACCACAAGTGTGCTTGACACTACCAAAGCACCTTGAGCCAAAAAACAGTTATGCAGAGGAGGTGGAATTTTTCTGAGTGGTATACGTTGGCCCCTTCTCCATACATATTGAGTAAACTGGGGTGTTTTTGGACCTCAGTGGGGGGGTTCTCAGAAGGAAAACAGTAAGTGGTAACTGGCTGAAATTTGGGGATGTTGTACAGATTAAAATTTGTGACAATATCCTAGAAGGACATTCTGTAGGTCTACTTATGTGTAAATTACACAATGAAAAGTGCACCTGGAGTTGAAAAGTACCCCATAAGTCTGCATAAAGGTTAAAAGAGAAACATTTTTTTGGCAGTTAGGAAACTGACAGGGAAATGCATTGAAAAGTGTTAGATGGATGAATGACTAATGGAAAAACATATAAACACCCTGCAACCAAATAAGGATGAATGTTGGGTGAATGCTCATTGTCTTATAACTCCCCTGCAAACAAATAAAAATGAATGCTCAATAAAGTCTGGATATAATCTAACCTCTGTGTAAATCTTCTGCAAGAAAATTACTATGAATGCTAATTAAATAGGTCAAATGGAGGAGGCGCTCCAATATGTAATATGCTAAACAGTGGCAGTTTAAAAATCCAGCCTGACATCATTAATTTAAAGATCTTTATGGGCCATTTAAAAACAGATCAAGAGAGGATCAAACATGGCATCCAGTGGGAGAGAGTTTCACAAAGAAGGATATGCTTCCAATTGTTGGGAACTGTTATTACACCCAAATGTATATCTTCAATAAGACCACAGAGTAATATGAAAACCAAACTGCTGCTAGAAATATGAAAAGATGCAAGAAGAAATTCCTTAAATACTCAACAAGAAGGAAACTCCATGCCACTGGAATTGCCTAGTGTCTTTATTGTCTCCCTAATTGTTAAGCTGTTCATTCACTTTGACCCTGACACTTTCTGATCAGCCAAAGCATGTGGTGCAGAGGAAAAAATGCTGCTGTTGTCACCTGCTGCAATACAAGTGCTGCTCTAGAAAGACATATCTATGACTCCTGAGGAGTAAGGATAGCTTGCAGAATACACTACAATATTTTTAAAATAGATTTGGAAAACATATTCAAAAGCATAATAAATGCATGTAGCTAATTATGCTTTTGTTAAAAATATAGAGAACACATTATACATTAATTTATATTGCCTAAGGATTCCGTCCTGGAAATGGAATGGTACTAGGATATAAATCCTTGTGTAATAGCTTCCTCATGTCAAGTGGTGGCTTAAAAAAGATAATGTATTATATATACTGCATGAAGTATTGTGGGTATTAGTTTTCATGGGTCCTCATTTTTTTATTCAGTAGAGTCTGTCCAGCTCAAATAAAGGGCTTACTTTCATTCAAGATGATATGAGAAGGATTTGATGCTCATGTCAAACTCATGTATTTGGATGAGAGATGAGTGGGAAGCTGGTACCCTCCTAAAATAAAAATAGGCACTTCATTTAAGATGGACAAACTCTACTGAATAGGAAAATTAGAAACCATTAATACAGATTAAAGTGCTGTATGCATTAATCAAAAGCTAGCATATATGGAAAATGGACACAAATGTGGCATAGGAAAGCATACTTTTTGACATCCACCAATTAGAATAGGCCATCCTTTCAAATGGGTGGCTAATTTGGGAATGATGTTCCCACTTGCAGTGAGAACAAGTTTGTCTCACACTGTCCCTTGAAGAGAGTCCAGTTGTTCTCTTTCAGGGGGAGGAGGTTGGAGACCATGTGGGCAGAAGTGTCCAATGAGAAAGGACAGCCAGCTCAATATTTGCTCTGCCCTCTCATCTCCCTCCTTTCATAGCTACAGCCCCCTCCCTCTCTCCCTCCCTCCCTCCCTCCCTCTACAGTGTGGGCCTTGTGCCAGTCTTCGTTAATGGGGCTGAGTAGGAGTTTGTTTGAAGGGAACTCCTGTCTGTCACTTGGGGCTTTATCCAGCGCCGCTCGTCTGCGAAGCTGGCCAGGCGGCGCTTAGTTGCGACTAGGGAGTGAAGCTACAGACACCATTCTGAAAAAGGGCAGCGTTGCTCATTGCACGCAATACACACGCGCAACGTGCTGCATGGAGGGGAGGAGCGACAGGAGGCTATTTAAGCCCGCGCTGCCCCTCCTTCCTCCTCTTTGCCTTCGAGACGTCGTGGGACACAGGCAGATCTGCGGAGCTGCGAGGGACAAGGAGCTGTGGCTATTTTGGAGCGGCTGCATGGTCGACGCCATCGTCTTTGGCGTCCATGCTGCTGCTGCAGCTGGCAAAGGCCGCATTCGGACCTGGCCGGCCCTTTCTGTGACAGTGGCCACTTGGGCAACGCTGATTCGCACTGCGCTGTGACAGCAGGTGGCCTTGTTTGTGAGGCTTGGCCAAGTCAAAACAAGAACACACACGCATTCCCCTCCCACATACAGGGGGGTAGGAGTGGATGTTAAACAAGAATTACACCCACATATATTTCTGATTGCACAAGTATATGTGGGTAGTTAAAGGAATAGATAGAAGGATAGGTAGACAGAAGCACCCCTGTGGGCTGCTGGTTTCTCCCCCCCCCTGTAAAAGGAGGGGGATTGAAGGTAATAAGAGTATTACTCAGATATTGAGAAATTAAATTAAACATTAAATACTTAAAAATAAATAGATATAAGCCACTGGGGTGCCTGGAGGCATTTGAGCAAAGAGGGGGTGTCCTTTGCCCCTGGGATTTCAGCAAGGGCAGTGGTATCCAGGTGGGCTAAAACCAGGAAACAAGGTAGCACTTCCACAGGGCAACAGGCGGATATTAACCAAAATCCAGTTGCTCTAATTATAAGTAATGATAAGTCAAGGGTTGGATTTAAAGCAATAATGAACCACCACCCCCATACGCCTGGGATAGGTTTTGGTGTAGCGGTTGAGGTGTTTGGACTGTGACCCGGGAGACCAGGGTTCGAATCTCCCCAACAGCCGTGGGCTGCAGGCTCAGAACGAATTACGGGAAAGAAGGCTGCATAAGCCTTTCAAGTCTGTCAACAGGCCCTATTTTCCCCTTTTGGTTGCCAAGGTTGGGTGTAAGTTCAGCCTAGATAGGGGGCGTAAGACAGTGATGGATATGGGCGAGGCCTATATTGGCCATTGTGCTGGGCTCTTTGGTTAGGCTTACGGCCTTTTGCTAGACCCGGGTCTATATTAGGTTTAAGGTACTTTATTCTATTAATTTTATTACATGGTGGCTGCTTTGGGGGGTGCGGAGCTCTCTGGTTAGGCTTCCGACTTCCTGCCAGGAAGGTTGAGGTAGTTAATTCCTTTTGGGCCTTTCGGCCTTCGTTTGGATACTAATGTGCAGAGATGACAGGTTTTGCTAAAAGGTCTAACTCACCATAACAGTGATCCTTTTCCGAGTGTCAGTTACACATTCCTTGTTAACTCTGAGACAGAAGTTGCATTATTTGTATTTGGTCTCTTATCAAAACAAAGCATATGGCATTTGTTATATTTAAAGAAGAACAGGCAAACTTCTGCAGGGAATTGAAGGTCTAGCCGATGATAGAGTGGTTGGATGGGTGGATAGGAAAGACAGGCTACCTATCAGGCTCTTACCCTTATTACCAGGATCTTAGACTTTACTGACACAGGGGCTGCCTTGACAGAATCTTGGAGTCTGTCTTTGACACAGAGGCTGCATTTTAAGATCCAGGCAGACTCTTTACCCTTCCTGATGATTTTACAATACTAACAAAACCTTTCTTTGCTGTTGAACTGGGTTAGCTGCAATGAACTAATAGTTGGTAAAGTGTACTTACTCATAAATGATTTCCTTCCTCTTTTACAGAAGGATATGTGCAACAGTGAGATAGGGGGCAAGAGGCCTTCACAGGGGTAAGAAGAAGCCCCCACCATAAGCTGCTCAGGGACAGGTGTCTCTCCCCACTTAGACTCAAGGTACTACGAACTTTGTTTGCAGGCTACCCGGTTTAAGGGGAGTTTTCCCAATCCCTTCAATCTGTTTTAGTTATGGCAGTAATTGCCAAGGACAAGGTGTAACGATGTGCAGTTGGGCAGAGTTCTTGGCCCCTTCCTGGATGTTCCAGTCGGGTAGGGCCCTAAGAGGCAGGGGGCAAATTACAACTGATTCACCACCAGTCTTATTTAAAGGGGTCAGGCAACATTGGGTTCATACCTGATAGTCTAGGAACAGTGCACTACACTTCATTTAACATGGTGCGTGCATGGGGCAGAGGTGCCTTAGGCGTTTTATATGGCAAGGCATTGACTATGGACTGCTATATTTCTCACATGGAGTGCTTCAGATCCTCAGGAGCAGTGCGGCACTATCTGTATGATTGGCTGTTTATAGGTATGGCAGGTTTTGGGGTGCATGTTAACACCTGAAGTCACAGTTTATAGTATGGCTATGTAACTGGGGGATCCCTTGACAGCTGGGAATATGGAGGATCCTGCCCCAGTGTTCACCTTTCTGGGTATCAAGATTGGTTCTGGGGCCTGTGTGCACCTTCTGGGTATCCAGATAGACTCTGGGGCCCAGGGCTGCAAGCTGCACAGGGACAGGCTTTTAACTGTTGCAGATTAGGATCCTGGAGTTTTCAGGGGCTGTGGAAATGTTTCCTTCTGGCCCTCCATGTGTTAGGGGTCTTTTACGGGGGTTATGATGCCATGGCAGGGTTTTCACAGCCTTGCTACATGTTCAGGGTTCTGGCTGCCTTATGCGCCGACCTGGCTGGGTGGCCCTCTTTCCTGCGGTTTTAGGCCTGGATGAGGGATGGGTTGACTATGGATTTCACCTTTCATTAATTGGAGAACGAAGTTGGAGATGGCCATAAGCCTATATGTTGCCCTAGCGTGCTCTCCAGCTATCGGAATGCAGAAAGGGCCGCAAGGGCTGTGCAAAGGTGGCCTATTCCTGTGAACTGCGCACTGGAATTCCCGTGGATTCCATTGCCCCCAACACGCTAGCCAGCTACCAGAGAGCAGGTAGGGCGATTCAGGAATTCTGGCTGGCAAGGGCTATGCGCCAGAGTAGCCTTTTCCAGTGAGTCACCTGCTGAAATTCCTAGTGGACAGTAGGAGAAGGGGCCTGTCAGTCCAAGCACTTCAAGGTAAGCTGGTAGGACTTTCCTTCCTAGCTCGGCTGGTGGTTTTTTCCCTATCCCCGTTGCCCTTTCTTACTGGACATTTTATTGGATGTGTTGGGCCAGTGCGAATACAGTATGCTCCTCCAGCTATGCAGCCAGACTACTCCAGGCAGGAGCCATTATGCTGGTTTTAGGAGCTTTTAGGATAAGTGAGGTGGTGGCTGGACCCAAGTGAGACCAATCTCAATGTACCCTCCAGCTATCAGATGTTTACATGAAGGGGGGGTGCACCTTTATAAAATTGAGAAGGTCTAAGAGACTGATATTTATTCACCCATGCAAGTGAGGACTCACTCACATAATACCATTTTGGGTTGCTCACAAAGCGGGCTTTTACAGGGGCTAGGGCATGACCCCTCAAAGTCTGGAATCCACTTTTGGAATTGGAGCTGCTTCTACGGCAGCAGGTCTTGGGTTTTCCCAGGCAACGGTGCAGGCTGTTGGACACTGGTCCTCTGGTGCTTATAAGGGCTATATTCATGTATTCACCCACGCAAGTGAGCATCCCCTCACAAAATACCAGTTTGAGGTTACAAAGTGGGCCTTGCAGGGGCTAGGGCATGACCCCTCAGAGTTTTGGGTCTTGGGTTTTCCCAGGCAAAGATGCAGGCAGTTGGACGCTGGTCCTCTACTTATAGGGGCTATATTTCCCCCCTTTTAGGGGGCCTGGGAATTTGGAAGCCTCACATGTTATACTTGTTTTGGCAGGTTGCTGGATGGGGACGGAGCAGACACACATCCTAATATGTGGCCACAGCGTGGTCATATGGGCGGCCTGGAGGGCTGCAACACCGAGCATGGGCTCACAGTTGGGCCACAGTCGATGGGCTGAAATACAGGGGCTTGGCCGGAGAGGAATGCGTTGGGATGGGCTCTTACCCACTTTCTTCCAGCAAGTTCAATGCGGATGGTTCCGCAGGTGGTGGTCATTCCCCAGGGTGGGAATGACAGCGGTTACTTGAGGCACGGTCCTCAACCGCAAGCATGTGAAGACATGCAGTTGATAAGGCAATGATGGCCTTTGGTACGTCTGCTGCGGTCAGACATTCTACCATGCAGGGTGTGGCATGGTGTATGGGACCCTAAGGGGATTGTTCCGGCACGGAAGAGGGTCAATTGGCAGATTCGGTTGGCTCTTCTTGAACATGGGGGGTTGGCTGTTCCGTATGCCCACATTCAGCATTGGAAGGTTGAACTATATGGGGCCGATGGCGTTCAACTGTCGGATACAGGTAACGACATATTCGGAGGACCTGCAGAGGTGTCTGCGAGAGGTGCTCTCAGCAGTGAGGTAAAGGGGGACTAAATAGAGATTTGTCCCCCTTTTGTGGCAGTAAGGTGCGGGAAGGGAATTAGGTAAAGATCAGCTAGGTGGCCCCCTTAGGCACCTTTGTAGGTGATTGGTAGTTCCGGAGGCCTGTCTCTCAGGGTTTTACGGCCCGAGGGCAGGATATGGGCTGCTTTTGGAGCCAACTTAACTCATCCACCGAGGGTTCTACGGCCCCGGGGGGTGGTGACGCGGGAAGGCCCCCCTACTCACCTACAAGGTGTGGCCAGGGCAAGGGGTAAGCAAAAGGGGGCTTGCCCTTTGCCCCAGCAGGGACTGGTCACCCAAAAGCTGTGGGGCAAGCTGCTTGCCTAAGGTTTAGTCCCGCACCTAGGTTTACCCTCTGCAGGTCGCTTTAATGGGTTTGTTATAATTTAATAAAGTGGCCCTTTGTTTCAACCATAACTGCTGTTGTCTGTGCTTTGTTTCACTCATCGGCCGCAACTTTTTTTGCCTACTCCACATGTTGTTTTGATTTGGTCCATTTAGTCTGTTCGACATTCAGTGCAGTCAGGTAAGGGAAAGTAAGGCCTCATTTGACAGCCACTCTGAGGCCCCTGCCCAGAAATAATGCAAGAAAATACTTAATTTTTTTCCTGCCATCCTCTCCCCAAATTCCATTCTACCAGGGAGCAACAGAAAGAAGAGGCAAGCATTCACTGTAACTCCCAGATTCAGGAACGTCAAGAGAGAGCAAAGAAGACGAAGAAGGAGAGGTGCTTGAGAAATTTTCAAATTCCAAACCGATTTGACCTGATCTGTACCTCTAGACTAATGAGTGAATCGGATGTTATTCACTAGCTTTCACAATTCCCATATATTCCAATTACATTATCAGTCAAAAATAAAAGTATGAAAATGTTTTAAAATTCTTGTTTTAATTGAAAAATCCATTCAGAAATCATATTTTAAGGAACAAATACATCCAGATATGCCTATTTTGACAGAAAATATTTTTAAGAATAATTAATGCAACTTTTTGTGCAGATTTTTAAAATTTTCAAATTAATACAGAAACAGGACAGAACAGACTTATGGGTGATCACAGGAACCAGAAATAGAAGTGTACGTTTTGATCACATGAACCAGAAATAGAAGTGTATGTTTGTAAAGAGTGTTTGACATAGGGCATGGCAGGCAAGCAGGCAGGAAAAATGAAGTGAGCCCAGGCATACTCAACAGAGGGGAGGTAAAAGAAAGGAATAGTCACCAAACTGAACATGAAAGGATTCTTACACATGAGAGCAACTTATTTTTCCCAGAGCTGCATCCAAAACATCAGTGATGGCATCCCCACTTTCCCTCACAGGCTTACTCACTGCTGCCTCATGGCTGGTGCTGAAACTGGATGACAAACACTCAAGGGCATTTCCTGGTCCTGAGTAAAATCAGACAATGAAATATATCTGAAATGTCTTCATTGTTTCTTCTCTCACTGCCTGTAAGTGGTAGAATGCTATACCTCCTCCATCTGATACACAAAATGTCCTATGTATATCCTTTAGTCTTTGATATCATGTCCTCCCTCCTTTGCCCCACATCTCACATGAAAACTTCATAATCCAATTTTATTACTGGCCACTCTTACAAGAAATGATTATCTTCAGGACATGGAACAGAATTCCTCATTTTGTTCTTCATTCAGAAAAAAAGGGAATATGAAGATTTAATATAGTCTCAAGAATGCTGGGGAGAAGCCTGTAGGGTTCTACACTGTGGTCTAATAGACCTCAGCTACCGAGAAAACTTTTTTTATAATGATGATGATTATATATGTTTTATTAAAGCTTTTCCTGACATTTTTCATACTTTGCTTCTTTCACCCATCATTCTTGTTTTCATTTTCTCCCTTTCCATTTTTTCTGTGAGGTGTCCACATTCCTCTTACTTTTGTTGCAAATGACATTTGGTATGCTATTATTTTTTCTCTCCCTTTGCCCGCCTTTGCTTCTGTCCTCTGTAGCTAATCTGCTAGGTCAGAAAGGAAATATGGAACATATGCTTGGATGATATTGTTCATTATAAAGTGAGACACAAACAAAACACCTCTCTGTCCTTTCAGTGCACGTTTCTACAATGAGTCTGTACATCATGAAGAATCCACCTATTATAACTAAACTACAGCACTGAAAATGTTACAGTTCAAAGCAAAATTAGAAAATCACAAGGAGCTTTTACTCACACACGTCTAACGATTCATCAGAATCATCTGGACAATCAGGTTCTCCATCACAGAGCCAATTTTGAGACACACAGGTTACGTAATCATTGCAAAGAAACTCGCCTATGTCACATAAATATTCTGTGAACAAAAAAAATGTGAAAAATGAAATGGTTAATGGATGATTGAAAACAAAAAATATGGATAATGAGTTTAAAAAAATGTGCTAAAAAGGCCCAAAACATAAAATGCATTTCCTGTACATTGGTTCCCCTAATACATAAAACACGATAACAACTACATATAAAAGTTATATATCAGATACATTATACAAATTGTCACAAGCATAATGTATAGTTAAGTGCTGAAATTGTTATTCTACATAAGAATTCATTACAGTGGTGTGTTTACTGTCACAAAGACAAATATCAGGGGGGAAAGGCCTTGAATGCTATACCTCTGTGAACCATCTTCCCCATCTCTGCACTAGCACTGTCTCCTGCCATTCTTGCCTTGTGGTTGCCTAGCAACCATTGAGCCTACACTCTCCCAGCAGCTACTAGTGGGGAAGTTCAGTAGCCAAAATCCTTGGCAGTCACTATGGGATGATTGAAGAGGAGGACAATTTTCATCTTTACTTGTAAGTATCTCCTGGTGTGGTTCTCCAGCAACTGGCAGTCAGAGATGTGGTGCCTCTGAGCCTGGATGCAGCATATTGCCATCATAGCAGCTTTAACACTGCACTTTATTCTGTTATTCTGATTATTTCTTATCTGGTAATTTGTGCATTATATTTGATGTTTCACATGACGTACAAGCTATTCTGGAATTCTAGTGGAATATAGTGCAAGTTTAGCACAATTTTTTATGATAAATAATACCAGAAATAATCTATCTGGAAGCTTGGGAACCTGGGAAATTGCAGAAGTTTTTTTTGCTAACTGTTGCTGCTCATGTGATAGGCATCTCAGCATGCAATGCATTCCTGCCCTTTAGGCACACTTTTTTTTGCCTGATGAAAATTGTACCATATTCTGGTGTAGGCGCGGATAACAGCAGCGCTTCCCATATATAGGGAGAGGGGTTGCATGGCAACGGGATGAGATCTTAGACCTCCTTCATAGTGGGGAACTCCATTGTGCATGTGTATAATGGGTGAGGGACAAAAACAAGACATTCATTACAGCCGCATGAAAGACAATTGTGCGAAATGTCAGTATATTGGCTGAAAAAGCTACTATTCCTTAATGCAATAGGTACTGTAGTGTGAAAGGAATTTTAGAAATTGGGACAGAAGCACTACCATTTTAATCTGTTAAACTAACACAATAAGCTCCATGTCTGAAAGCAGCCCATGACTAGTGGCCATTGATGGACTAAGGCCTAGTCTAGGCCAAAGGCTGAGATGTAAAATGGACTGTAGCCTACTATGAGATGTGTTGCTAGTGAGTAGTCAACAGCATCTCACACAAGCCTATTGGCTAGTGGTGCTTCTGTCCATTCAGTAGCAGTGAGTCTACACAAGACATTCAACAAGGCTCCCCTCACACTTGTCTATTGCTCAACGATTGCCACCGCTTACTGCTTTGTAACCACCTCACCAGCTACTAGTGGTGGGGATATCACTTTTTAAAATATTCTCCTACATTAAATAGTTCTAGCAAAAAGAAGAGCCATACAGAAGCCAAAGGTAACTTGGCTACAGTCTTTTTTCCTGATAAATGAATGCTTTATGTCACCTGCTACGTTATTTTCTCATCCTACAGATGGTGAGCCACATATTTTGGATCCCTATGACTGTGTTGCCCTGGGTAGAATGACAGCTACACCCAGGCCGGACCTTTCTGATGTCCTTTTTCCTAACCCTGATTTGAATCTTTTCACTAAAGGTTTTTGTAAACGTGATTAATTTGAGAATTTAATTGCTGAGATATGCTGTGGTTTAATTGCGAGCTATGCTGTGGTTCTTGATCATGTTATTCTTGAAGCTCATTTTCTTCCAGGTATTAAAAGCACCCAAACAGCTGAACTCACCCGTGCCTGTATCCTAGCCTCTGGTCAAACTGTAATAATCTATACTGGTTCTAAAAATGCTTTTGGTGTCTGTCATTCTGTAGGTCAGATGTGTACACACAGGGGTACCTGACTCCTTCAGGTTCTGCCATGTCACATGAGCATTTGATTAACGTACTTCTGGATGCTATTCTCCTCTCATCTATCATTTCTGTTATTCATTGTGAGGCACATTCTAACTGAACAGATTCTATTTCTCTAGGCAATCAGTGAGTGAATGGAGCTGCCCACCATCCTTTCATCTTGCTCAAGTGACCCATGGAATGGGCCACATGAGCAAAACAGGGGTAGCTGAACAAATCCTGAAACACTGGTATGCACCAGGTATTCACAAGGAGGCAGCACATGTCACATCCTCCTGTGCCACTTGTCAACAATTTTCTATGGCTTCATCAAATTAACTCCATTCCGCAATCACCATAGCTCATGTACTGTAAATGACCCTTCAGTCATTCTGATTTGCATGTGGGGTGTTTATATGTCTGCCCCTTAGCCATTCATTCATCCTGCACATTTCAATACATTTCCCCGTCACTATCCAAACTGCAGAAAGACTGATTCTTTTTTTAAATGGATTTGTTGCACTAGGGCAACAGAGTGCTTTAATCCAGTGTAATGGCACAAACCTAAAGTTCTGGTGTGCTCCGTTAGCTTTATAGTTATTTTTAGTTATTTTTTTTAGCTTTGAGGGATTTATTGCTTTGTTAGATGAATTAAACAGTAAAAGAGAATGAAAAAATTAAAAACCTAAACAAATTAATAAACTGTTGTGAAATACACCAGGATTAATTGTTGTCTCAGACAACAGTTATTTATAGAATTGGTATAATCAGGGGAAAGAACGCCTCTGGTGTGCTTGCTAAAGCAGTCTCAAAGCTTCAAAGAAAATGTTTATTGTTCCACAGTGTTAGGGACAGTTATACATTATTTCTCTAGGAACCAGCAGTAGGAGCAGATTGTTGTAAGCACCCAATTTATTTTATTTTGTATCCAAATATACTATTTTCAAGGTCAGTTTCTGAAAGCATTGATGGTGGCACATTCAAATGAGTGAATTTCTACCTTCAGTGTAGATCAACAGTTTATATTATTAAGACTACCTAGTGTGCTGTTTTCTTGGCTCAGTAGAAGTGCTAAGTATTATTTTGCATGTAAGCAGATATAGTAAAGCAACCTAGATTGCTGAGCAGTGAAGTGAATGTTGTTTCAAGCCATCTTGTCTTTTTAAAAGAATAAACTACTTGTTAATTAAACTTTAGGATTATGGATCCCATGGAGGAGGTTTGGTTTAAAGTGGTTCAAAGCTCTTCATATATTGTACCACTGTTTAAATGTACACCTGAAACTAAAACCAGAGGGCAACTGTGACTCCAATTGTCATGTTTACTGAATAAATATCGTTTAGTGTGCCTGGAGCCTCCATAACATTACATGCTAACTGCAGTGGTATGCTACATTGCATCTGCAAAAGCCTTTAGTAATATTATATAGCTTCCCGACATCCCTAAGAGGAAACAAGAAACTGCCTTATACTGAGTCTGATCAATGGTCCTTTCTCGGTGTTGCATACACTGATTGGCAATGGTTCTCAGGGTTTCAGGAAGGGATCTTTTCCAATTCTACCTATAGATGCCAGGAACTGAACCTAGGACCCCATACATGCAAAGCATGTGCTTTACCATTGAGCTGCCACCTGTACCCAGCTAGCGTATGGGGAAAATTAAACTAAACAAGTCTTTTCTTCATATAAAGTCAGTTTCAAATGTCAGTTCTTTTCATTCACAGAGCTCATCCATTTGTAGGAGCAGCAGTGCAATGTAAAGGATCTTTTGAAATGACACATTTTAATGTAATAAATGTACAGTTGTGATTCATTCATTGTATTCAGTGATTGGATCATATTTATTAAGGAATATATGACTAAGTCATATTTATTAAGGAAGCACTTCTAGTGTGCATACCTCCCGTGTTCCCAGCCCTCAAAATGCAATTTGCTTCTGAGGACATACAATTGCCTAGTTAGCACATCTGGATTGGAACTTGGAAGGTCTGTGTGGAATGTAATTATACAAGCAGCATGGCCATTAACTTAATAGTGCTTGTGACATCATCACTATTCTTCCCTATTCCTATTATCTTTTTTGGGGGGTGAGCACTTCCTCTGGGTACCAACCCATCCAGTGTGGGCTACCATATCTTCCTAAGTGAAGTTAACTAAAAAATGTTTGGGGTTCTCCAAACATTAATTACATTTTTGACATATTAGGTTGACAACACTCATATTCCAAGTTTCAGAAAAGAGGATTCTTTTAATAGCAGAACAAAACTGGACTGGAGCACATGCTATCTAGTCTACAACTCATGGCCCAAAAAGACATACACAACATGTAAGCTGTAAGAAAACAAGTTTAGGAAGAGTTTGGGTGTTCTTATAAACCATACGTGTCTCCATATGATATGACCATGTATGATAATGTTTTCATTTATCACTAAATAGATCTGATTAATAGAACACAGTGCAAGTAAATTTAACCACATTGTTTCATCACAGTCTTGTTCGATATTAATTTTTTGTTTTATAAAACCCAGCCTTACAGCCTGATCCTCTTTATTCAGAAGTCCAATAAATTCAATGGGACTTTCATCAGAATAAGTACACACAGGATTCCATCCTTGGTAGCTGTGTTTTCTGCTGATGCTGATCCAAGTTTTAAATCTGGAAAAAAGGCATTTAGTTTGAAAGAACCTCTGTGTATCTTACTACCTTTTCTTCTGAGAACATTAGAACAAGGATAGCTGAAGGAGATGCAAACTGTGAACTGTTAAGGTAGAGACCTTTCTTCTCAGCTAGTTTTCATTATAGTTGATACTTTTTATCTTTATATATTTATTTTTATATTTTATATATCCAACTGCCAGTCAAAATACATCATAACCAGACTAATGCCCATAACAATGAACAAAAATGCACGACATGAATAGCAACATCAACATCTTAGTAAATGGAAGAACCAGCTAAGAAACACATGAAACCAGAGAACTGTCCTAGCACCAATTTAAAGGATAATGAGAGTCAGATCGGGGGGGGGGAAAGGGGGGATATACCTTTGTTATGCAATGAAAAAGTAAAGGTGAAGACAGAAAAGCTTGCTGTCATTCCATTCAAAAAGTGGTGTTATATTTTTGTAATTGAGGTTTTTTTATTGTAGCATTTGTGACATTAATATAATTTGAAATAGCGGATGCAAGTCCAAATTAGTGCAAAGAGACATTGGGAGTTAACTTGTGTCATACTTGTTGGAAGAACAGCCTGGGCATTGGGTCACACTGGATAGGGAGGATCCCAATGACTTCCTTCATTCCCAGGACCCGGCTTCACTTCTCATTTGTTCTCTCTTGCCATTTCTGCACTACTGTCATTGCAACATGATATTATGTGTAGAATGCATCATAACAGCACTCCATTTCAGCCCTCGTATTGCTATACCCTTCTTTCCTGTAGCAACTGAAACCCAGATCAAAGCAGAAAAAGTTCACTACCATAGGGAATGATGTCTCACGGTTACTAGGGAGTCCACTAGCTGAAGACTCACATTAGTTGCCTACAGCAAAGTGTTTCCATTGGCTCCATCTGGAGGGGGGGCCGTTTGATCTGCCAATCAGTTGTGAAATCTCTTTGAAGCAATTTTTAAAAAAATACACACAAGCTGGTCCCACTAGGTTTTACAGTAAAAAGGGCCAGGGTTTGACTAGCGTTGTGTGCCCACGTTTTCAGAACAGAAAGATGGAGATGCACTGGAACGGGCAGAACAGTAAGTGTCTACCCTCAGTGCCTCCTTTAAGGCTTGTAAATTTATACAGCATTGGCCAGTGAAAATGTAATGAAATATACGTTGTACAATGTTACTCAGATGGAAAGTTTTCCTCCAGATTATCAGAGAGTCAGTTTGACCAGACTGCTGCCTTAGTGTTTTGAGAATATTATATACTCAGATAATGAAGTGCACAGAATAACTGCACTACATCTATCTAATTTACAGCCATTTCCAGCTGCACTGAAGTATACAAACAGTGCACAGTGATAGAACACTGGCAACAGATTGTACTGAACAGAGCAAAATCATGCTGAGGTGGAGTACCATAAGTGGGTGGTAGAACATGTGCTTTTATGCAGCAGAAAATACCAGGTACTATCTTATTATCTTCAGCTTTTCAACATTTGAGGTAGCATCTCTGGGAAGGAAGTACCTCACAGTCACTGCTGGTTCAGAGGCAATTATACTGGGCTAGATAGATGAATGGCTTAATGCTTTATAAGGTGCATATCATGGTAGCTACAGATGAATGACTGGCTCACCAAAGACACATAAGAGGTGAAGAGAAAGCAAGCATAGACACATTATCAGCTTAGCTGAGACCAGCAAGTTTTGACTTCTCCTGTCCTTGAATAGTTTTCTGACCGGTTATTTATAACTAAGACTCCCAAGTTTGCTTTTTTTCCTCTTCCTTCCCTAGTCTCTTGTCCTTCTGTGTAGTGTCTTTTAGACTGTAAACCTTAGGGCAAGGACTGTCTTACTTTTTATCTTTGTAAGCCACTTTGGGAGCTTTTGGGTGGCAAGGTAGAAAACCCTTCAAATAAATAGACAAACCTCCCAAGCAATTGATTAGTGTCAGATAATAGACAAACTTGTGATTTAAGGCAATGTTCATAAATGGCATTTAATTTTTGGAATTTCTATTTAAAATAAACAAGCTGGCATGTACTGTATATTTAAGAATAGCATTATTCCATATCAGCTGCATTCTCAAGTGACACTTTTTCGCAATGCTTCACAAAGTGCTCTAAGATTAGTTTTCTTCATATCCCTAAAGTGCATGCTGGCTGCAATCCTGCATGTAGAAAGGCTGCTTAAGTTCTATTGATTTTCATAGAATTTTAGCAGCCTAACTGTACAGGAATACATCTGTTGTCTTTTACTGACACCTCTTGTTTTCTGCTCTTCGTTCATCCATCAGCACTCAGCTAGATTTCCACAAAAAGTGAAAATTCACAGATTGTAACGTAACAGTACTTTTGTGAACTATGGGTCAATGAAAACTCCACACTGCAACTCTGCTTGTATCTTATACTTCAGCCACTTGAAGGCAATAGGTTGGAACCAGAAAAGCATGAGTAGAGTTCTGCTGCAGTGGGGACTTGCAGCCCCTGAGCACTCCAAAAGTCCATTCCTGAGGGTAAGGGAACACTCTGGAATGGCAATGGATGGGTCATGGGAGGATCCCCTGCATGCACTGAACTGCCTTTCCACTCATACAAGGCACCTTTGGATCCAGTCCAGTGTCTTAGAATTACTCTTAGAATTAATGTGGCATGTACACACATACAAACCTAAACCTACCAGCCTTTCTGTATACATTTGAAAGCAAATTATCTTTATATATTCCAAAATGCTTCTCTTCGTAAAGAATTGATCTACTCAGGAAAAACAAGAACTAACTAAATTATTGTCTTGCTGTAAAATTATTTAGAACTTCCTTCAAATCTGCGTGGTACTTCAAAAAATTTATTTTCCAAAAATTTCATTTATGTAATCAGAAAGGGGCCATTAACAGGTGAGCCAAAATACACTTTGAATGCAGGTGGCAACCAGTGCCAGCTAGCTAGGAAAGTATAATTCTAACAAAATAGTTGCCCTTTGAAGACATGCATTTCAACCAAAAATGAGGCTAAGATTTAAAGGTTGTTTGTTTTTGATCCCATACTCTGTCTGAGGTCAAAGGTATTCTCATGTGTTGTTAGTTGGTTGAATATAAATTAAGAAGAAAAGGTCAATAGGGCTTCTTAAAAGAATGAAAAAGAAAAAATATTATTAAGTACTTCTTCAGAAGATGTATCAGTTCACAAGCATGTAAATTAGCCTATTTGAATCCACAGTAAATTCTAATATTATTGTAAAATAAATTAATGTTCAGCTATTGTCATATCTTAATAGTTTGGAAATGCTTTGCATATATTTGCTTCTAGACTTCCTCATTTTACTTACTCTGTCTTTTCATGCCAATGTCCAGAATTACATCCAACTCAACTCTGGCTTTTCTAATGCTTCAGTCATTCTTCCTTCAGACCCTCTAGGTAATTGGTGTGCTGTCTTCAAAGTGCTTCCAAACTCCATCTGCTCAGAGAGCCTGAGACCCCCAAAATCAAATTTTCCATATGCTAACACTTTGTAAAGTAAACAAAACATAAATAGTGTGGTAGGTTGTCTGTTCATCACAGCCTGGAATGTGCATATTAAACTCTCTTTAGGGACTTAAAGAACATTATTATCATTCCACTCAGCCAGAGGTAGAAACACACAGGTGCCTGGGTGATTAAGACAATTGCCAACATCTCCTCACTTGTTGGGCTTCTATTCTACCAACTCCAACACTTCACAATAGCTTATAGTCCACAAGTCTGCAAATGAGGAGCGGCAAGTCAAAAGCCACTATATGCTGAATTGACACACCATAAGGAAGCTGCCTTCTACTGAGTCAGACAATAGGTTCATCTGGTTCATTACCGTCAGTGACATGGCAGCGGCAGCTGCTTTCCAGGATTTCAGGCAGGTTTTTCCCCCTGCCCTACCTGGAGATGCTGGGGATTGAACCTGAGACCTTCCGCATACAGTGGTGCCCTTCCTACTGCACTCTGGTGGACCTTTGCTATTCTAGCCATTTGAAATCTGAACCTGGATTTTTGCAAACAAAAAGAAACCTCAGAAAATAAAAAAGTAATAGTAAGAAGATGTGCCTTGGCTTTGTAAATTATTCGCTAACTTCAAATACAGTAATATAAGCCACATATTTATAATGCTTATGGGGGAAAAGATGAGCATGTGAGACCTGTTAAGCCATTCACTTCTACATGTCCTGCATTTGCAAACCGTTTGCCTTGGAATATTCTGTTTTGCCTTGTTCAAGCATTCACTTCCACACATTCTCAGAACACATGAAGGGAGGAGCAGGGCTGCTTGTGCTAGCCCTGCTCTCACCAGCTCCAGCCCTGACCTTCACATATTCAGATGGAAAGGTGAAAGGGGAACCTTCATATTTTCAGCTTGGCATGCTTATAATCCTTTATGTGACTGGGAATCCCAATCATTCAGCTAAGGCACTTTATGTGACTGGGAATCCCAATCATTTCAGCCTTTCCTCTCAATGCACAAAGGTGCGAGTAGCAGCTCCTACCACCAGTCCTGGTGTCGCTGCAGCAGAGAGAGAATGAAGGGGTGGGGAATGTGATTTTGTTTAAAGGAGCGGGGGAGGAAATGTATTGGGGGGAAGCGGGAGAAAGTGGGAGAAAGGAAGGCGAGAGCAACCGGAAGTTGCTTCGTCAACCGCAGGAAACAAAATGACGCCCAGAGACAGTTAAAGGGGTAGAGAAAAGGGAGGATCTAATGGCGAAGAAACTGCGCAGCCAAAAAAAGGCGCTTAAAAAGTAATACATGGTAGAAGCAGCTGCAGATTTTAAAAGCAATTTCGGGGTTTTGTTGCATCCATTTAATCCGGAGTTAAAGACAAAAGCAGTAGAATACACATGCGTTGGCTAAAATGTCAAGTAAACTGTCCAAATTAAAAGGATCTGCAAAAAGCACCAGATGCAGATTTTTCTGGCATGTAAACAGGCCCTTTGTCTCTTTAAAGCATCCTTCTCAGGACACTGCCTATCCCATCACCCTGCACATACCCTGTCTCCAGACCCCTTGTTTAGAAGTGTGGTATTCTGCCTAGCCAATTTGATATTTCACTTCAGCCACAGAAGGTACACTGCTGGTGTTCTGTTGTTGACACATTCGCCCATGCTTTTGAACATTAGCCAATTATGTGTTGCTTATGGATGACTGGCAAAGTGAATTTTTAGCTATACTGCACTGTGGCTTTTTTACAATTCATAACTCTGTTCCATAGTTTGAGAGTTTGAACCAGCATTTCCAGCGTTCAGATCCAATACACAATGAATCTGCTATATTACCCTTTATCCATAGACGAGAAAGCTACTGGATATGTCTTTTCTACAATCCTACAGGAATGGGCAAGCTGTTGTTTTTAAACGCAGAACTAAATTGATCCAACCAAGGCACTTTGCTGTGTTACTTTAGCAGCTTTCCCCCCGATTTCAGTGATATCACTGGCTGTTGTTTTTTAAAAAATAATATTGGGGGGAAAGAGATGGTCTTCTGTTTCATAATTAATTGAGGCATTTTTGCTGCTTTTTTCAATAGTCAATTGGTTTAGAAAATATTGCATAATGTTCTAATACATTTGGGTTTCCAAATGAACAACCAGCACATTATAATTTCCAGCTAGGCCTGCAGCTTGCTTGTGAATTAATGTACATGCAAGTATTTCAGGGTTCAAATCCAACCAGCTTGGCTGGGCACCTGAATCAATGGAGAGGCCAGAACCTCATCTGGTGCACATAGCATCAGTGCTGTGAAGTTAATGGAACTAACAGAGGATTTGGCTCATGACATTTTTCACTTTCACTGACAGATTAATCTAAATCTTAGCACTGAGTTTTAAATGTGCATGTTCACAGGAATGTTGCAGTATTTACACAAAATGAATTGCTTAAGTAAGCATTCTTGCTGGTGAGTAATTATTCCAGTGAGTAAATAACTGTTTTTTTGCCTTAGGCAGGACACAAGGTGTCTTAAACATTGCTATAATCTTTCTCTCCATTTTCTTATGAAACATTTTTTAGGTGTTGAAAGAACATTAAGGAGAAAACAGTAAATATTACCATTTTTGTATAAACATTTCATACAGCCATTACATTTGGCAATAATATGTAATAACTATGCATAAGCTTCCTTCTTCACTCTCACTCCAAGTAACATTTCACACTCATGCTTACTTTGCTAGCTTCCTTCCCTCTGATATTGGCTTTTGCTGAATGACAAATATTTGCCTTTGTGGGCAGACGCTGTCAGATTTTGAGTTGGAAGACTCACCAGTAATCATCTGAAATGTCAACTGCCTGAACAGCATTGTTATTTTCCATCCACAAATGTATGTCCAACCTTTCTTGTGTCCTGAGTCTTACTGGTACTTCTACTAAAATGAAGTTAATTCTTTACCTTGACCAAAAAGGGCAGTAGCATTATAGGTGTTTGAGCCTTATATTCCAGAGGGTGTTTGTTTTTTGTTTTGTCAAGGACTATTTTAAGGATCCCAAAGACTAACATCTAAAGACTGCTATCACATCTTTAGGGAATAGATGTTCACAAAAGGAAATAGGAAACACATACAGTTCTTCAGTACTCTAATGCCAAAATATAACTATAGGGAAAAGGCCATAGGCCAATTTTGTGCAAGCATTATATCTTAATTGTTTTCACAGGACAGCTTTTACTCACATCTTATCTGTTGTATGAGCAGGAAAAATATTAATGGAAGGTATAACGATAATGCAACCAAACACTAAGGCCATTGTTTTGCCGTAATTGAGTTTGCTGATGGCTTTTCAAAATGCTAAATTTGCCACCCTACCTTAACTGTAGATTTTAGGCCAAAAGTGACTTTGTGAAGAGTGAAAGCTGGCCTCTAGCTGCAAGTCCAGATATTGCTGTGAACTTGCTGACGCTACAAGAAATTGAGACTCCATAAGGACTGCATGCATTCGCATGGACAAGAAGCCACCATGGGCTCAGCTCAGGTGTTTTCCAGGTTCCAGGGCACATCCTGGAATCAGACTCAGAACATTCAAGCCCTGGGAAAAATTGTTTATAATGTGCCCTTAGTTGAATTTCCATGAAATTTCATGTAAAATGTAATATGACATAAATGGAGGTTCCACGTTTAAATATAATACATGGGCAATATTAAGAGATGCTAAACTAATCTTGATAAAGCTAGCAGAATGTTTCAAGAGGGTTGTGTAAGTTCCTAGCATCCATTAGTAAAGTCAGGATTTTCTTTTTTTATTTGCACATTCTTGGTGTGTATTCTGATTTGATTTGGTTTAATATTTGTATGGCAGTTTTCGAACAACCAAGCTGCTCTCAAAGCAGCTAGCAACAATAAAGCATTAACAAATAAATTCCTTATACAGAAAAATATACAAAATGTGTCAAAACAATAAAAGGACAATAAATACAATAAATGAATCAAAGCAGTATAATTCCTGTATAATATTTCCTAACTCTTAATTGGGGGTGGTGGAGGGGAAGGAGTTAAGCTAATATCAGTGTCCTCCTCTGCTGTAAGCTCAACCAAACGGCAATAGAAAAAATGTTCAGAGTTTCTTATTTATTTAACTATATTTGTATGCCACCCCATAACATAAAGTTCTCTAAGCTGGCTTATAACAAGTAAATAGATATGAGTAAAGCAAAGTAAATGGAGATTAAAATATAAGACCATAAAAGCAAAAACAATATAAATACATCAAGCTTTTTGTTTCTCCTATTCCTGTTTATAAATTTGTATAGAGTACAATCAAGCTGTTGTATTAAAAGCTAAAATTCTTTTCACTGCAGTTGATCAGCAAAAGAGGTTATGATCCACTCAGGTACATTTAAGCATAAACTTTCTGCTGGTCTTTCTGAAGCAAGTGAATTTCACCCTTGAGTGTCAAAGCACTTTGCAGCCACAAATAAATCAACATCCTCTCCCCATTTTTGGTGAGAGTAAGAGCTGTGGAGGTCACTTCCCCCAGCACTAAAATGCAATCGCTGCAAGGAAAAATGAGAACTACTCAAATCCCTAAACGAAGCCTAGAATTGTGCAGATACAGGTCTCTGTGACTTGTCAGGTATGCTTATTCCCTGTAATTTATCTGTCTTTGGGAATAAAATGTGCAGCTGCACATTTGGAAAGGAAGGATTTAGACTGCACCTTATTTTGCATCACCAGCAAAGAATGGTCATGGGGGAACGTCAGCTTTTCTTCCACTTTAGCCATGGTTAATTATCTTATGCCTCTTTTGTTTCCAGATCAGGTTTGTAGGGAGGAAGTTAATTTAACTGAAAGCTGATGGCAGCGGTTCGCTTACTTGAATTCAATGCAAACTCCTACTTACAGTGCAAGAGAAGAATATGGCCCCTGTAGTATAGTGCCTGATGCCCAAATGTCAGGAATAATTAGATCACATTACGGATTAATTGCTAGCTAAATTGCATTTTTCTGGACTAGCTTTTAAAAATGTGTACCTATATGAAAACTGAGCTCCTGTGACTTTAAAAAATAGGTGCAGAATAACATCTCTTTTTCAAAAGGGAAATATTTACAAATAATTAATATCTAGTTTCAAATGTTGCTGCCTTTTTTGTTTTAGCTGAAGGGCAAAGTTATTTTTTATGACTCAGCTATACATTTCGAACAGTACCAAGATTTATGCTTGGGAATATTGGTTCAACCTATGGCACTTTAAGAGCACTGTAAGGAAACAGGGTTCTGTATGGCTTTTTGCAGACTTAGGAAGAACCATTCATGCCTTCCTTGCTTTTCCACATAGCACAGGTGAATATTCAAGTATATGAATTATTTGAGCTTTCATCCATTTGACTTTCTTTCTTTTCTACTTCCATGATAGTTTATTTCTTTTGGTTTGTTTTCCCTGGTGCAATGATATCACCTGTTCATTGAAAAATACTTTTAGAAGGGAATGGTATTTCGGAGATTGGTAGCCAGCAAAACCAAGGCATTCCCCAACTCCTACCATTATTTAAAAACATGAGCTGCAGACAGAAAAGGTAGAAATAACCAGCTGAGAACAGGTGCTCTTGTTGTTGGAATATCATTGTTAATAGCAAATATTAACAATAGCTAATAGTAGTGAACCTTCCAAGAGTAGTAACAACAGGCTCTACCATTGCATATCCTTCTGTTATGTGCTTTCAACTTCCCTGAACAGTGAGATGCTCCAGGGAAAGTGCTTACCTTGGTTTGGTGATCACTGGAGACTTGTTTTGTAATATTAGGGTTTATTTGCAAATATATATGTAGAACACAGCTTAAGCCTATGAGCACTTTGGCAAACTGCAGAAACTGCCATAGGCACCACACCCACACCACAACCAAGCACACCCTGTAACCTATTCTATTGACTAGGCTTCCTTCAAGCTTAATTTTGGCGGAGAGAGGGGAGCCTGTGGGTGTCAGAGATGGCCTTTGCAGGGCCATGTGTGCTTATGAACAACATGTTGGTGAACCCTAATTTAAGCTTTTGTGCAAGCTGCAACCCTATTGCTCCTCATCTGATCAGCAGAGTGGCAGCCTAAAGACAAGATGCTTTTGCTTTCCACTCACAGCTGTTCCTCACATTTTCTGTGTGTTCCTTTGACATTACCACATATTTATTTATCAGGTAACCCTCCTCTAACACTTAGTTCCCATTGAGGGCCATTAGCTTCCTTTGTCACGTCCCAGACTCAGACCAAATACTGCCTGAAGGCAAAATTGTAGTCCCATTTGCAGTAATAGGAAAGCAATATCATAACACTCTAAATTTAATATGTGGGGAAGTGGCTGGGTTGGGGCCAAACTAGATATAAACATAACCTCTCTCTCTCTTTCTCATGTATGTGGCTTAAGTGTGCGCACACACACAAATGTGTGTGTTTCGCATTCGAAATACCACGAGGGGACAGAGCTGGATTGGGACTATGACATGTGAAGAGAGGAGGGTTTCCCTGTGTCATTGTCCTATTGAAAATTGCCCCCTTGAAGTTTCTATTTGCCCCTGAAAGAACTATTTGCTTTTTGAGGTAAATAGGTTTGGGATTTTCAATGGAGATATAACATGGTAGCTTAATCAACTACCACTTTTTGCATATCAGAGTCATGATCCATATTAATGTGTGTGTGTGTGTGTCTGTCTGTCTGTCTGTCTGTTATTTAAAAAGGGGGAGACACACGAGCAAGGCAGGGATTTGTTTAATGACAATTCTAGTTTGGCCTTTGGTGTCAAGAGAACCTATTGGATGATGTCCTCCATATGACACAAGGCACCACAGACCCCTCCCTTGTGCTATTTTTCACTTTTCACCTCCTTTATAATGTTTCTTTTTCTTTTCTTCTCTTTGGAGGCCATCTGCTCACCTCTGCAATGCATTCCTGCTTCAATTATTCTTTTTTATTTCTCAACCCTGGCAAACCCTGGCTTCAAGGCTTTTCTTCCACATTTCCATAATCTGCAGATAGACAATGCTAGTACTGCTGTATCCAACTGCATTGTCATCACCAAGTGGAAAAACCCTCTTCTTTGGAAAAGCCATAAAAAGGAGGAGCATTTTATAAAAAGCAGATTGATGCACCCAGGGCTGGCTCCAGGCATGCGGGGGCCCTTGGGCATCAGCTTGGCCTGGCCCCCCAGTTGGTGTGTGTGTGTGTGTGTGGCACGCACACATGTGCGTGCCCCCCCCAGCCCCCCACCTGTCTAGTCTTTACCATTGCCCTTAATGAAGATGGCGGCCGCGGTTTCCCTAAGGGGAATGAAGCCTCTGCCACCATCTTCATTGATGGCACATGTGCATGCTACGAGTGCACATCTCTGTCATCAACTAAGATGGTGGCAGCGGCTTCAGTACCTTATGGAAGCTGCGGCCGCCATCTTTATTAAGGGCAATGCTAAAAAGCCGGCTGACAGGTAAGTGGGGGGCGTGGGAGGGCACGGATCGTGGAAGGGGAGCAGAGGGCCCCTCAGGGGCTCCTGCAGCTCCAGGGCCCTCGGGCCAGTGCCCAACCTGGCCACCCTTTAGAACCGGCCCTGGATGCACCATACTATGGCTCCTTCTAAGAAAATGTTATCAAGAGAGTCTTTGTGAGGCTTATTCAGAGTTTCAGATGGTTCTTCTAATTCTCAGACTAATGTTGCCAGATGTGATATAGGAAACCCATTTGGAAAAAGGGACCATCAAATTGCAAAGTATCACCTACTGATGGGCAATAATGGTGATATTTAGCTTGATCTCCCTTGATCTCCCTTCAAGCTTCAGTAACCTATAGCTGTGAATCTGATGCAGAATGTAAAACATTTTGCAAAACAATAGAATTTGGTTTCCTATTATTTGGTAATTCTGGACCTGGCACCTTACTTCGGGAACTCATTAGATGCCAAATCATCTGTGCTTTCAGCCTTTACTACCTTTGGGGGAGCTAAGCAATCAGTCTTTCCTCTAAGAGGCATTGTATCCCAATTGATCTAAATAGGATCTTATGGCTCCTGTTTTTGTTTTTTTTGGTGACTGATTGAAACCCAAGTAGACTGAATTTGTCTAAATAACCATTTCTGTAGCATTCAGCTCAAGCACCTGCTCCTCCCTCCCAACTGGCAAGGAAGGTAGCTAGCAAAAAGGCACTTGTGCTACAGGCTAGTATAACGTCTTAGAATGTTTAGCAAGCTACACAGTCCCAAGGAGCCCAGTTGTCCCCCAGCTGGCAGATGTGGACAAGGAAGGGGCTGGCTTGTGCAGTTGTAGCAAACTGAGCAGGCCCTAGCCAGCTGGGGAGGACTAGCCTCAGAGGGAGGCAATGGTAAACCCACTCTGAATATCGCTTACCATACCCTATTCACAGGGTTGCAATAAGTTGGGATCGATTTGATGGCAGTCCATTTCCATTTCACAGAGTTCGGATTGCCCTTGCTGATAGGCAGTTGCTTTGAGCTGGCAGTGGGGGTTCCTTCCCTCTCACTGTTCTGCTTAAGCTCTACACAGGAAGTACCACTCTTGTAACTCCAGCTAGACCACCAATAGAGGATAAAGTGATACTTTACATCAGTTGCCTGCCTCTGTGTGAAACCTGAGCACCGCTATAAAAAGGAGCTTTCCAACTCTTCCATTCCCTCATCACTTTCGTCTCCCACTTAATTTACATTCTTATACTACCATATAATTCTTCATGAATCCTGTGAAAGAAGCCATACTGCTTTCTGTCAGACAACCACAAAGTTGTATTGCAGGAAGCAGATTTAAGATCATCCATACAAAGCCTTAATTTAGCCTTGGAAGAAGGATGCTAGATCAACCCATATCTTTCAATCATGTTATGTCACAGCTCCAAAAGTACAAAGGTCATCCAAAAAGTCAAACCATTTCATGAAATTATGCTATCACATAGATATCACACTAGCACTTGCTTCAGTTTTCTGAAATAGGGATGCTTAAAAAATCCTATCTGGATTTCTCCCAAATTTTAAAGTTGCGAATGACCTGATATTATTTCTGAAGTGTTAGGAATTATGCATCGTTCTGTTTCCCCCCACACACACACACACCTTTCAGTTTCTGAATTTTCTGTGGAGCACTGCACATGCACAGTTTGGCACAACTTTTCTGCTGTGCAACTGAACTTCCCCTCCTCTCCTCATAGCCCGTGTGCACCCTGAAAAACATCTTCAGAGGGTTGGATGATCCTCTGGAATGGATTTTGAGGGCACATGGGGAAAGGACAGGAAGGGGAAGTCCTGTTGCATGAGTGGAACTCTTATTTATTTTATTTATTTATTTTTATTTTATTCAGTTTTTATACCGCCCACAGCCAGAAGGCTCTCTGGGCGGTGCACTGTTGACGAGTGTGCGTTGTTGCGTGAAACAGCATACATTATGTTGGAGTTAAGTTGAGCAAGAAACTTCTTCAGAGCATTAGAGCATGTTAAGAGTCTTTATTAAGACATTATGGCCAAAGGCTTAAGAGTAAATACATGCAGAGTTTCTTCAGTCACCCCCCTTCTGGTGCCTCTCTCCAAAGGTAAACACAGAAGACAACCTCTCAGTTCAGAGGCAATACACAGAAGACCCAGCTTAACACAGATAGCTGCTAGAACTTTTCCCAGTTTATCACGATGGCTACCATAGCAACGGCCTTGGCAGTCCGTTCCCAGACTGGGCAAAGACATAACTCCCCCTAGTTACAGTTTTTCAGACTTGATGGAAAACAAACTCAGTGACAGTGCGGTTCAATGGTCAACATGCACAACAGTAAGTAAAATACAATAAAATCAGAGCTCAGAAAAGTTACTTTTTTGGACTACAACTCCCATCAGCTGATAGGAGTTGTAGTTCAAAAAAGTAACTTTTCCAAGCTCTGAATAAAATCACATAAAAAACACTAAAAGGCAAACATATTAAACAATTAAACAATCTGGTACATATTAAAAGCTAATAAAATATATTAAAATGCCTGGGAAAATAAAAAGGTTTTGACCTGGCGCCAGAAAGATAGAAGTGTAGGTGCCAGGCGTACCTCGTCGGGGAGACTGTTCCATAATTCGGGGGCCACCACTGAAAAGGCCCTAGATCTTGTTACAACCCTCTGAGCCTCTCTATGGGTTGGAACTCGGAGGAGGGCCTTTGATGTTGAACGTAGTGAACGGGTAGGTTCGTATCGGGAGAGGCGTTCCGCCAGGTACTGTGGTCCCGCGCCATGTAAGGCTTTATAAGTCAAAACTAACACTTTGAATCTGGCCCGGAAACCAACAGGTAGCCAGTGCAAATGAGCCAGAACAGGTGTTATGTGTGCGGACCGTCTTGTCCTCGTCAACACTCTGGCTGCCGCATTTTGCACTCTTACATGCAGCATACAACAAGCACCCATTGCTTTTTGCATTATTTCATCAGCCTTGATGCAGTTATACCCAAAATTGCCTTCTTGCACAGTTTTAACATGTGAGCGTGCACCTGTATATATTGATTTTAAAAATCACCCCAAAAAGGAAAGTTTATATTATTTTACATATGGTTTTATCTAGATTCTGTTACCAATGTGCTGTAATGAAAGAATATATCAAGAAAAGGGGGAAACACAACTCTATTCTTTTAATACAATCATAAATATAATAAAACCAAAGTGTCTTTTTTGTATTGTTTTATCAATGCACACTGAATACTGAAGATACAGAACTGGGAAAGAAGGAAATGAACCAAAGCTACAAAAAACTGTGTATGCTCCAATTTCAGAATTAATTTTAGAGATTGTCCTAGTTAAACCAGAATTCAGGAATAATCAGGGGAATAAAGCAATGTAAGTAAGTGTGTGTGTGTGTGTGTGTGTGTACTCATTCCTGTTTTAAAATAAGAAATATATTTATGTTAATTTCTCACTTGACATCTTATTCTTGAGTATTAGATTTATATGCATACTTCAACAGTTATGAAGGCTGAAATCACCTTGAGACATATGTAAAAGGTGATTTATAAATAAATAAATAATGATACACATGTAAACAGCTGTGTTTTCCTTTAAAAGTGGGGACTGCACTGTTCACCTAGGATTTCAGCCTACTGGAAATGTGAACTTAATGCCTCTGGTGCAAGATCTTCATGTTTCACAAGACTATCTATGTTTAGGTGTAAATATCTATTAAATATTACCCAAGCCTGATTTACATTAGATGGATATCATTAGAACATTTTGAAAGTCCGCTTTGACTTTGTTGGAGCAAACAGATAATTACTGTATTTGCAGTAGATAGATTCACAAATGACAATAATATTTTGTGGTAAAATGTTCTGTTCAAAGGCTGTTGCTTGAGATAATGCCACTTCACCTTGGGCCTCAGTTACAGTGCAACCCGTTACAAATGCTCTTATTATAATAATGACATGTTTGGCCTTTAAACGTTGCACTGTAAAGAATGCAGTCTATTTAAATAATAGTTGCATGTTATTCTTTATTCAGTACTTGGAGATGTGTTAAAGTGTAATGACTGTTTTTCCTCTCAAAATTACTGATGAGAACCATTGTCGTTCACAAGCAGATGGCTTTCCCAAAGAAATGTGAAATTGCTCTTTTTAAAAAGTGGTACTGCAATTTAAAATAAGGATTTAGATGTTTTATTAGGCGTGCAGTACAAAGTAGCATTAGCCAGTAAAAAGGTGTTTGACTGTGGACAGGAAATAATACAGTACAAAAGAACTTATGCACAATAGATTATGTATAACTGTAGAAAGCAGTGCCTGTCTCATTCTATACAGCAATAGAGATCTAAATGAAATGCAATCTAGCCTATTTGATAATGCACCGGAAGATATGTGAAAAGAAAAACTTCAGATGACTTCTTCCACAGCTACAGTGCTTGTCAGTTAACTTATATACATATTCACTAATAGGTAAAAAACCTTGCGGTTTAAGAATGTACCTATAGCCCACAGCTATTCTATCAAACTTTATAAAGCAGGGAAATTGGGCAGCTATAGTGAATGCACCAGGGGAGCAGGAGACCTGACCTCCTCTCTGAGATACTGTACTGCCCTACAAACTTGTCAAAATGCAAACACCATTTGGGTTGGTCTTTCACAGTCCAATCCACTTCCTGTGTAGCTTGGAAGAATTTGGTAACATGTGCCTCTGAGCATATGGTGAGTGGTGGCAACACCTGCAATCAGCCCGAAGAATAGAAAGAAGACATGTGCTGTGCTGATCTTGTTTATACTGAATCCAACAGTATAAGACTTGTAAATTTTTGTTTTGACTATACAAAGCACCAGAAAGGTGTGTGTGTGTGGTATTTTCATTTAACATGGTAGAACGCGAAAAATCCCTACTGACTATAGTATACAGCCACTCTCGTGGCTGTATAATGTAGGTTCTACAAAATTACTGCTCTCTGCTTGCAAGTGAAATTTACTCAGTGTGAAAAGAATGAAGACTTGCAGATCTTCTCTTGCAGTAGAATAGCAAGCCCTGATGTGAGTGATCAACTTTTCAAGAGAGTCCATGACCTTCTTCTAGATGGCATAGCTGATAGTACAATATATGTTAGGACCAATAGTACATTATACTCAACCACTGATATGCACATTTAATACCTGTTACTCACCCAAAGTGGTCTGCTTGTGTGAGGGAGCAGTACATCATATGAGTATGGTTGGAAAGATCTGTCAATTTTGTTTCTCTTGGTTTCACATTTCTCCAATGTTAAATTAAGTTTTCTACAGTTCTGTGCTAATTGGTTTTTTAAAAAAATCCTCATGAAAATTTACAGCATTTTTGAGCAAATTAATCCAAGTATACGTATTTTTGTATGTAGCTTTGACTAATTATACATTTTTGCAAGCAATTTCCCCTAATATAGTCATTTTTGTATGTTATTTTCACTAATATATTAAATTTTTGTACACTTTTACCTAATATATAACTTTTTGTAAACATTGTTAGATTGGAGAACTGTATCACAAAATTTTGGTAACTATGAATACAAAGGATGGCTGTGTTTGGGTTCTCATATTGTTTCGGACAGTGCAAAATTTGATAGATTTGGCTTTAAATGCAAACTGAATTCAATTTCTTTCCCATCCCTACATACGAGGAAGGAACACACGGAATATCACAAATC
The DNA here is from genome assembly GCF_030035675.1 of Rhineura floridana. Lineage (NCBI taxonomy): Eukaryota > Metazoa > Chordata > Lepidosauria > Squamata > Rhineuridae > Rhineura > Rhineura floridana. Next base: position 67,299,951 of record NC_084481.1, read on the forward strand.
GGTGTCCCTGACCAGGAGGACACTAGAAAGATGGGATTTCCTGAACTTGCAAGTTGATCTATAGTATTATGCGAGTTTCCTCCTCATACCACTATTCACATTATTAGGTGTTAAATGATTATTGCAGCATGATAATGTACCTTCAGGGCCAAGAATTCAAATGTCTACAACAGTGAACACTGTCCTTGAAAGTCAGGCCTTGTTTCAGGATTTTGTTGATGATAACAAACTTTCAGTCAGTGATCTTGGGGTGGTCCTTTATTTTTAAAGCACTAGTGATCCAGGGTTTTATTTTTCCACAGGAAAAAAAATCCATTTCATGTTCAGAGCATGCTTATCAAAGTTGCAGATGATACAAAATTGGGGGGCACAGCTAATACCGTGGAAGACAGAAACAAAATTCAAAGGGACCTGGATAGGCTGGAGCATTGGGCTGAAAACAACAGAATGAAATTCAACAGGGATAAATGCAAAGTTCTACACTTAGAAAAAGAAACCAAATGCACAGTTATAAGTTGGGGAATACTTGGCTCAGCATATGACATGTGAGAAGGGTCTTGGAATTGTCATTGATCACAAGTTGAATATGAACCAACAGTGCGATGTGACTGCAAAAAAGGCAAATGCTATATTAGGCTGCATTAACAGAAGTATAGTTTCCAAATTGCATGAAGTATTAATTCCCCTCTACTCAGCACTGGTTAGGCCTCATCTTGAGTACTGCATCCAGTTCTGGTCTCCGCACTTCAAGAAGGATGCAGACAAACTGGAACAGGTTTAGAGGAGGGCAACAAGGATGATCAGGGGACTGGAAACAAAGCCCTATGAGGAGAGACTGAAAGGACTGTGCATGTTTAGCCTGGAGAAGAGAAGACTGAGGGGATATATGATAGCACTCTTCAAGTACATGAAAGGTTGTCACACAGAGGAGGGCCGGGATCTCTTCTCAATTGTCCCAGAGTGCAGGACACGGAATAATGGGCTCAATCTGAGGAAGCCAGATTTCGACTGGACATCAGGAAAAACTTCCTAACCGTTACAGCCATATGACAATGGAACCAATTACCAGGAGAGATAGTGGGCTCTCCGACACTGGAGGCATTCAAGAGGCAGCTGGACAGCCATCTGTTGGGAATGCTTTGATTTGGATTCCTTCATCGAGCAGGGGGTTGGACTTGATGGCCTTATAGGCCCCTTCCAACTCTACTATTCTATGATTCTTGGCACTTGTTGAGGTAATTATTCCCAGCACATATGTGGGAGAATATGTAGGTGGCATTGGAAGTGTATTTGTATGTTGGGGGTGGGTGGGAATAAAAGCAACATCAACAGTTTTCGCACTTATATATATATTCACTAATATGCAAAAAACCCTTGTGGTTTAAGAACGCACCTATAGCCGACAGATATTTCTATCAAACTTTAAAAAGCAGGGAAATTGGGCAGCTAAAGTGAAGGCACCAGGGGAGAAGGAGACCTGACCTCCTGTCTGAGATATTGTAATGCAAGTGTGGTGTAGTGGTTAAGGTGTTGGACTATGACCTGGGAGACCAGGGTTCGAATCCCCACACAGCCACACCCCACACTGGGTGACCTTGGGCCAGTCACTGCCTCTCAGTCTCAGAGGAAGGCAATGATAAACCCCCTCTGAATACCGCTTACCATGAAAACCCTATTCATAGGGTCACCAGAAGTCGGAATCAACTTGAAGGCAGTCCGTTTCCATTTTCAATCTTATCACATGAAGGCAGTTCATTTCATTTCTTTTACACAGATTTGTAAACATGCAAACACAATTTGGGTTTGTCCTTCGTAGTCCACTTCCTGTGTAGTTTGGAAGAATTTGGTAACAATTTGGGATCTTGTGCAAGTTTGCTGAGAATAGATTGATCATTTGCATGCTTATTGAGTTCAATGGGATTTACTCCCCTGCAGTCATGCTTAGGATTGGTGAAATTGACCATGAGGGAGGAGGCACAGGGAGGGAAGAAGAGGTAGGGCAGAGGGGAGGAGTGGGAAAGGGAGCAGGAGGGAGGGGAGAGGAGGAGGAGGGGTTGGTCATTTGCATGCTTATTGAGATCAGTAGGATTTGCTCCCATGGAATCATGGTTGGGATACTGAAACTGACCACAGAGGAGGGGGGAAGGAGAGAGGGAAAGCTGGAGTGGGCAGGGAAGAAGGAAGAAGGGCAGGAGAGGAAGAAGGGAGGGGGAGGAGAGGAAAAAGAGGGGAGGGGAAAGGCAGGTTTGATTATTTGCCTGCTTACTGAATTCAGTGGGATTTACTCCTGTGCAATCATGATTAGGATAGGTGAAACTGACCTCAGGGTAGGAGGAGAAGGGGGAAGGAGGGAGGGGGAATTGGAAGGAGAGGGAGAAGAAGGAAGGGATGGGATTGGAAGGTAAGAGGGTGAGGGGGCAGGAGGGGGGAAGGGGGAGGGGACGGGATAGAAGGGTGGAGGAGGGTAGGGTAGGTTTGATTATTTGCATGCTTATTGAGTTCACTGGGATTTACTCATGTGCAATCATGCTTTGGATAGGTGAACTGACCTGGTAGAGGGGATGGGAGGGAGCAGAGGGGGAAGGGGGAGAGAAGGAGAGATAGGGTAGGGGTAGGAGAAAAGTGATGGGGAGGGGAGGGAGGGGAGACAAGGAGGTAGGGGAGATTGGGTGGGTGGGCACTTTCCTTTCCAACAGGAAAATATTGTTAACAGTATCTTTTTTTTAGGGTTACCCTCATGTTTTTATTCTACAGTGGGCATGTGTAGTCTTCCACCCAAATTTGTGGTTTGTAATTTGTGAGAGAACTGGAAGCTACCATTATCTGAGCCCTTCTGCATGGAAAAACAGTGAGATAGCAGAGGACGCATTTGGATCCTGATCAATTCCAGGGTGGTGTACAGAAATTCAGTGCAATAAAAAAAAACAGCCTTTACACAATACTAAAACCAAAAGGCAACAAATCATAAAAGGCAGACAGTGGCCACAAAACCAGTTTTAAATGCCTCAACAAATAAAAATATCTTGACCTGACACCAAAATTATTTTAAAGTGCCTTAGGGAGGGTGTTCCAAAGTTAGAGTTCCACCACAGAAAAGACCCTCTCCTTTGTACATATATAATGTATTTCATCAGTTGGTGGAACTCAGATAAGAGCATCATCTGATCTAAATACATGGATATGCTATTATCTCAGCAGTATACAGGTACTTGCTGCTGAATGTCCAGCAGTATCTAGTGTGGGTGCAGGCTATGTTATCAGCAATCTGCACACCTGCCTGGTGCTAAATTAACAGCTTACATGCCTCTTCTGTTACCTTGCAATACCCTCTGGTAAGGGCACCATTTAGCAGTGAATGTTAGTAGCCTCCAGTGAAATGCCTCAAAAACTGTGGTTGCATAATGTGATCAGAATTAAGGCTGATGAAAAGCAGAATGGCAAGATTCATCCATAAGATCCTCTTTACTACTTTTTGGGCCTTTGACCATATTCTGGAGTTAGTTACATTGAAGTAAGCTTCACTCATTTTCAAGTAACATTTCAGCAAATGTTATTAAGAAGGGATAACTCTCTTTGGAATGACTTCACCAGTACCCAAATACTGATGTAAATGTAAAAGTAATCTGATATCAGTAGCAAAATGGCTCTAGGATTCTGAGCCATTCTGCTGTAGTAACACTGACTTAATGTGAGTTAAAGATTAGGTTTCATGCTGGATGGCTACATATTACCACCAGTGTTGGAGACAGTGTGCCTCTGAATACCAGTAACTGAGAATTGCAAGTGGGGAGAGTGCTGCTGCACTCAAGTCTTCCTTGCAAGCATCCCACAGGCATCTGACTGGTCTCTGTGAGAACAGGATGTGGTTACCAGATGGGCCCATGGCCTGATCCAGCAGGACTCTCCTTTATGTTCTTGGAACCCCCAAATTAAACTCTCTAGAACACATGGATACAGTGCTACCTTTTCACTACTACAGACAAACCCAAACATTTTGGTTTAGGACTAACTTTCAAGTAACATTTTCTGCTACACTTTTGTTTAGGGTTGAGCTAAAATGCAGGGCAAACTTTGTTAAAAACTTTGCCCCCACTCCAGAATGAACTCCTGCTTTGGCAATTGATGAGGGAGGCCGACGAAAAAGAAGCTTTATTCTCAATCTGATTTAGCAGCAGCATGCCACCATTAAATCTTAATGATTATATGATATGTCATATTGCCTACATAAAATGGTACAAATGCTGTAAATTAGGGAGCAAGTGGCATGCAAAATGGTTAGCAAAGCACTACTGTGAAACTAGCCTCCTGAACCCCTCGATTCACTGCCATATTTTTATAGATTGTGGGTGGAGTCCAACAGAGTACTAAGAGAATGTTCTATCGGCACAAGGATTTCTGCTTATACATTGGAATGTTCTGCTCCTCTCCTCCCCTATGCACCCCTAAATCTGTTCTAGGGGGTTCCCCATTCATTTGGAGCAGTTCTGGAGAGGGCTCAGGGTACATACAAAGGGAGGAGTGGGGGGAAATCCCATTGCACATGCAGAAATCCTTCCACTGATGGGACACATTGGTAGAATACTGCCCCAAAATGTAGCACAGCTCTACTGCTTATACTGTATTAGAAAATAAGCAGTGGAACTATGTGGGTATGGCAGGTACCATAATATATAAATGTATTAGGAAAGAATATTTTTGATCATGCATTCATCTTTCAATAAAATTATCCCCTTCTCTTTGTATGTGTGATATTATGAATACACTTTTTAATATAGCAAATTATTTAATTATAAGATAAATTCCAAACAAACTAAAATACCTGTCATGTCTCCATCAGATGAGTCCTCAGAGGAGGATGAGGAGCAGGGGATTGGCACAGCAGACCCAGGAGAGGGAACAAGCAGACCCATCCCAGAAAAAGATCCAGCCCCCCACCACTGGAAGATGTTCAGGATACAGCTGGGGCCCCTCAGCCAGACTCAGGGAGTGAGTCCATTCCCTGGAGAGCAAAGACGCCTGCAAGTAGCAGAGCAGCACAGGCTTTCTGGCCGTTTAAGGTCCAAGTGCCCGGAGGGCTGATTGCTAGCACCTGAACCAGGGAGGGGAGCTTAAAAGGTAGTGAGACACCATTTACCCTTTGCTGGAAGCATCATCAGGAAGCCAGCATCAGACGCTCGCCAGCCATGCCTTGAACCCCGGCTTACCTTTGTTATAATATCGGACCTTGTTTTGTTCACTGCCTTTGCCTTTGGGAAGACGATCTGGTACTTTCACTGAGACCCCTTGACCCTTTCCCTTGCTTATCTGCTTTACAACCAAGCCCCTGTGTAGGCAGCTGCTGGCTAATTGTTTTACAGAACCATATATCACCTCGGTGTAGCCGGCAGAGACGGACAATACCTGAAACAGCTGAAACATTGGCTTTCCCCAAATATATTGCAATTGATCCTATTTAATAGTAAGTTAGGCAGTTTTTGTACCCAACATAAAACAAAATTGCCTGCATTCAAACCCCATGTCTTATACACTGCTCCCAAAGATCTCCTTCTTTATGTCTTGCTGTTTCCATGCACGTAAAATTAGTATTCTTGGAATTTTTATATATGATATTCATAGAAAATGAGAGGGGCAATCTCATGGAGGAATTCTAACCAGATCATTAATGTAATATATCTAAAAAGTGATGCAAAATAGGCACTTCAGTTCAGGAGCCTAGGAATAAGAAAAAAGCATGCTTTAAATGCAAATAAATATTTGAGCAGTTGCTGGGTGAGGGGAAAGTGCAGACAGATACAATACAAATAAAAATTAGGGGTGAAATCCATTGTGGAGGCATCTGCTAGTGTAAGAGAAGGGGAACATTTTTCTCTGATTTGCCCTTTCTTACTGCAAACCCCTGAAGCCCAAAAATCTGATCTAGAGGGTTGGGGAACCTCCCCAGAACAGCATGGAAGGTGATGTGGGGAGCTGCAGGGGAAAGGAAAAAATGAAGACAACCCCATTCTCTTGGGTTAGGGGAGACCTCTGCTGAGTTGAAAGCCATTCCATGAGCAGAACGGCAGCATTCAATTTCAACCTATGTGCTTTATATGCTAAAACATACAAATCAAATGCATTACTGGAAGCTAAATAATTAGTGGATATTAATTGTGCCTATTCTCAATTCATTGTGATAAAAATTTAAAAAAGAGTCTTAATGTGGACATTAGATTTCAAGGGGGGTGGGCTTAACCAGAGCTTCCTCTGATAATTCCTTACCCTGGTTGTTATTACGACAGAATTGTTGAAGCAGTCCTCAAAGATGTCCACCAGCTTGTCCACTACTCACCTACACTATCATCTATATTTTGAAAATCCCTTTAACATAAGCTAGGTTCAGGAGAGAGTGTGAAGGTCAGTCATAGACCTTTATATAACCATAAGGTCCCAGGTATAATCCCTGGCATATCCAGATAGGATAAGATTCCTTTTCTGAAATCCTATAGAGCCATTGCCACCCAGTGTAGACAGTACTGAGCTTGTTATAAGGCAGCTTCCTATGTTCCTAAAGAGCATCCTCTCTCTCTATATATATCCAGTAATAAAGAACATGTAGAAAATATGCTGAGTGATACATCTGCTGCTATGTACTCCTTCTCTAGATAGTAATAAACATCAGAACACTCAGAATATTGAACTGAAGTTTTCTTTTAATATTTCTAAATGTGCATAATGTACCTAATAATATGTTGTATGTGTTTCTAGCTCTAGTTTTAACTTGTCTATGTCTTCAACAATTCTTTAAAAAAGCTTTAAAAAACATCTTAAATAAAAAGGGTTAAAAACCATATTGTTTAGTGGGGGGAAAGGTTCTCAAAAAACATTAAAAGCAATTCCAACACAGATGCAGACTGGAATAGGTCTTAACTTAAAAGGCTTGTTGAAAGAGGAAAGTCTTCAATAGGTGCTGAAAAGATAACAGAGATGGCGCCTGCCTAATATTTAAGGGGAGGAAATTCCACACGGTAGGTGCCACCACACTAAAGGTCCGTTTCCTATGTTGTGCATAATGGACCTCCTAATAAGATGGTATCTGCAGGAGGGTATATAAGGGGTAAGATGGTCTTTCAGGTATCCTGGTCCCAAGCTGTACATCAGAACTAGAACCTTGAACTTGGCCCGGTAGCAAATGGGCAGCCAGTGCAATTCTTTCAGCAGTAGAGTGACATGTTGGTGATACCCTGCCCCAGTGAGCAGTGTCGCCGCCGCATTTTGCACCAGCTGCACCTTCCGGACCAACCTCAAGGGCAGCCCCACATAGAGCGCATTACAGTAATCCAGCCTGGAGGTTACCAGTGTGTGGACAACAGTGGTCAGGCTATCCTGGTCCAGAAACAGCTGCAGCTGTCTTATCAGCTGAAGCTGGTAAAAGGCATCCCTAGCCACGGGGGTTACCTGGGCCTCTAGCGACAAAGATGGATCCAGGAGCACCCCCAGACTACGGACCTGCTCTTTCAGAGGGAGTACAACCCCATCCACAGCAGGCAACCGACCAATCATCCGAACTTGGAAACCACCAACCCACAGTGCGTCTTGCTAGGATTCAGACTCAGTTTATTGGCCCTCATCCAGCCCACCACCGAGTCTAGGCACTGGTCCAGGGCTTGCACGGCCTCTCCCAATTCAGATGTTATGGAGAAATAGAGCTGGGTATTGTCAGCATACTGCTGACACCTTGCCCCAAATCTCCTGATAACCGCTCCCAAGGGCTTCATATAGATGTTAAACAGCATGGAGGACTAGATAGTACCCTGCGGCACCCCACAGCACAACTGCCAGGAGGCCAAAAGACAGTCATCCAATGCTATTCTCTGATAGTGACCTTGGAGATAGGATTGGAACCACTGTCAAACAGTTCCTCCTATACCCATCTCGCCAAGTCAGCCCAGAAGGATGCCATGGTCAATGGTATCAAAAGCCGCTGAGAGATCAAGTAAGAATAACAGGGTCACATTCTCCATGTCCTTCTCCCAATAAAGGTCATCCATCAGGGCAACCAAGGCAGATTCAGTCCCATAACCAGGCCTGAACCCAGACTGGGACGGGTCAAGATAACCTGTTTCATCCAAGAGTACTTGCAATTGTTGCGCCACAACCCTCTCAATCACCTTCCCTAAAAAGGGGGTATTTGCAACCGGTTCGTAGTTCTCACAAACCAATGGGTCCAGGGTGGGCTTTTTCAGCAGTGGTCAGATCACCACCTCTTTCAAGGTGGCTGGAACCACTCCCTCCCTCAATGATGTGTTGACCACACTCTAGATCCACTCGGTCAAACCCGCTTGGCAAGCTTTAATAAGCCAAGAAGGGTAAGGGTTGAGAGGACACGTTGCTGGCTGCATTATCGCAAGTACCTTGTCATCAGGCCGCATCAACTGAAACTGTTCCCAAGAAGTTGCAGCAGATGTTGCACTGGACACCTTCATGGGGACTACAGTAGATGTGGAGGGGGCATCAAGACTGCTACGGAGGCAAGCAACTTTACCCTCAAAGTGCCTTACAAACAATTCACAGTGGGCCTCCGAAGGGTCTAAGACTCCATTTCCTGGAGTTGATGTCAACAGACTCTTGGCAATATGGAAAAGCTCCACTGGACGGCTACTTGAGTATGCGATTGAGGCAGAGAAGTGGGCCTTCTTCGCCTCCCTCACCACCACATAGTAGGCACGGTTATGATGTTTTACTCGTGCCCAATCAGCCTCACAGCAAGTCTTTCACCACTTGCGCTCTGGCTGTTGTCTAGCCTGTTTCATTGTCCTTAGCTCACTAGTGTACCAAGGTGCAAGCCGAGCTCCACAATGTCGGAGATGCATGGTGCTTTTACAGCCATGACAGCGGCTGTATACTACAGCCAGTATGGATTTTTTTGCATTCTGCCATGTTAAATTAAAAATATCCTCCATGCCATTCTGCTGCTTCCCATAAACTCATTTCAAAACAAAATCTTATAAAACTTATAGTTCTGAACACAGAAATGCTAGCTTAACAACCGTCTGGGTTTTCATGGCAATGCACAAAACACTCATAGAGAACCATCAGTTTAAAGTACAAAATAAGGCAAAAAAACCAGACCCCTTTTGAACTTTTTTCTGTCAGTGGTCTCATAATTTGTTGAAATTAATTAAAAATCAACCATGTTCACAGAGTACCTGGAATCCTATTACTGACCTTGCCCCATACTTTGACCTTTAGCTTCTGCAGTTTAAAAGGTTTAAAAAAATGCATGGCTGATTTTTAATTAATTAAAGAAACATTGGAGTCAATGATAAATGCAGGCATGCTCAATAAGAACCAGCTATCATGTTCTAAAAACCTAACAGCTGTTTGGCTTGGTTAATCAGGAGACTCCTATTCTCCTGACAGAGCTCCAATGGCCAGAGTGGTTTAACAGTCTGCCCTTGTTCCTCGATAATTTTGGGAGAATTCTATGAGGGGAATAAAGGTCTCCTAAAGAACTCTCAGCACCCTTCACAATCTACACTTCCCAGGGTTCTTTGAGGGAAGCCATGACTGTGTAAAGTGGAATAAATGTCTGGTGTGAATGTGGCCAGGGTCAGCTTTAGTTTAAATTTGGGTGGGAGAAATATGTCTGCTGAAGAATAAAAAGGTAGGGAAAACCCTGAAAAGTAATGATGCTGTTTACAATGTTTTCCTGTTGGAAAGGAAAGAGCTTGCCCTCTGCCCAGTGCCCACTCACCCAATCAAGTCCCCTCCCTCTCCCTCCTCTCCCTCCCTCCTTTCCATCCTGCTCTCCTCCCCTCCCCTCCCTGTTCCCCTTCTCCTCTCCTTTCCAATTCCCTTCCCTCTCTCCCCTGCTCCCCTCCCCCTCTCCAATCCAGCACTGTCTCCCTCCCCTTATCTTCGCATTGTCAGTTTTACCTTTCCTAAGCAAGTTTGCACGGGAGTAAATGTCAAATTCAAGTCAGGGAAATGATCAAACCTGCCCTCCCCCTTCTCCTTCCCCTCCTATCACCTCCCTTCTGTCCATCCCCTCTCCCTTTCCTTCCCACCCCCCTTTCCCCTCCCTCCCCCTCTATCCCCTTCCTCCCCCTTCCCTCTCCAGCCCTCCCTTCTTCCCTACCCCATGGTCAGTTTCACCTTTCCTAAGCATGATTGCACAGCAGTAAATCTCATTGAACACAATAAGCATGCAATGATCAAACATGCCCCCCTCGTCCCCTAATCACCTCCCTTTTGCCCCTCCACCTTTTTCTTCCTTCTCCCTTCCATCCCCCTTTCCCTCCTTTCTCCTTTCTGCCCTTCCCTTCATCCTCCCCGCTCTTTGTCGTCCCCTCACCGAGAAATTTGCTAGAATATATTTCACCTCCCAGTGTTTTATCTTGTGCAAACTGAGACACTCTTCATGTCCACTGGAAACTATTCTGCAGAATAGGTTATTGTGCCTTTATTCCACAATTATTTTTGGAGTTTTTTAGAGTAAATTATGTGAAGTGTTGCTGTACTTCACATATTCACAGAGACAGAAGCAAAAGAAAATAATTTACCATTGGAAACTTCACTAAAATTGCAAACTTATTTAAAGTGAATATCTGAAGTACATCAACTAACTTAATATTGTTGCTTCCTCCCTGCTAAAACAAGATCAGCACAGCACATGTCTTGTTACTGTTATTTGGGCTGATTGCAGGTGTTGCCACCACTCACCATATGCTCAGACGCATATGGGAGGAAGGGTGGGATACAATAATAATAAAAAATTCTTTCAAGCTACATGGAAAGTGGATTGGACTGTGAAAGACCAACCCAAATTGTCTTTGCATATTTATAAATTTGTAGGGCAGTACAATATCTCAGAGAGGAGGTCAGGTCTCCTGCTCCCCTGGCGCATTCACTATAGCTGTCCAATTTCCCTGCTTTTTAAAGATGGATAGAAATATCTGTAGGCTATAGGTACGTTCATAAACCACAGGATTTTTTTTGACTATTAGTGAATATAAATTTCTATAGAAACTGCACAGTAGGAGGCTACATAAATTTATACAAGACAAGATAAGCCTCCAGAAGTTGGGATTTAGTCAGTAGATGTAATTCCCACCCACACTCCCACCCCTCCACACATTCATTATCCATGGAATATGGTCAACTAAAGAGGATAAATAGAGCTGAGGCATGTATATTTCAGCATAACTCAATATTCTTCAGCGTTATTCCAGTTCAGCAAGTATCCATGGCATATATAGAACCTTAAATGATTGTTTGGTTTGTTTGAACTGTGTTTGTTGATTTTTAAAAATTGTAAAATGTAAAAATGTCATGTATGGAGTATTGCTATGTTGCACTTGTGCAAATCCACTTTCCTCTAATGCATACACAGTTATACCTGTTTAGAGCAAGCAAGCACAATCTGTACCGTGCTGTGGGATTCCTGCAGTGTGGGATGCACAACCGTGCATTCAGAAAGCATCTTTTCTTGCAGGATGAAAACTTCGTCCAGATAAATATCTCAATGCAGTGTAGTTTTGACTGTGGCTCTGAAAGGGGTGGATAGCTACTGGGTTTGTGTAGCAAGGATTATGAAGAGTATGTCTTTCCTGTTTTCTGTCTCTGCTCTTGCTACTCTTCTCCCTCTGGCTTTGCCACTAGCTTTAACTGAGAAAGTCCTGACTGCCTAGAGTTTTAGAAACACTGAGGCAAAAGCTAGTGAAACATATTTAGTATCTGTACCATTCTGGCACACCTTCAACACCTCTGACACCAAAGTTGCCTATAGCCATGCAGGAAGGATTCTGATATTTGTGTGTGTGTGTGAGAGAGAGAGCAAGTTCATGGCAAAGTCAACATGTAGCAGCAATAATGCTGTATCTCAGGTTGAGAAACTATAGTTGTTATTTGTAGACAACATCACATTTTCAAACATATCCCTCTAAGAATAAAATCTACCATGTTGGATATGCCATTGTGTCTTAAAGACCCTAGATATTATCATGTGCCCATATATTGTTTATGTAAATAACCCTTCTTCTGCAGCAAGTCTGTTGTAATACATGCTCATTGCAGTTACATTTGCTATTATGATTAATGCATGTTAGCACACAATTTTCATCTGTGATGGATCTCACATTGGTTAATAGCATGCAACAAAAAACATGTTTGTGGACAAAGATCCATGTCCATACTCAATAAAATGCAGCCCTAAAATGACAGGGACTTTCCATGTCTCAGCAAACATGAGCTTGTCCTCATTAAAATGCACCATCAGTATAGGAGTTGCCACTTATATTAAGTACTGAGATATGGCAGCATAAACAAACACAGCATGTAAGAGAAATAAATTGCCAACTCTTCACTTCATTGAAGAAATGTGTTTTCAATTAAACAAAAGACTAAGAATAAAAGAATATTAAAGCTAGACCCTGCTTTTAAAGATGGTTTCAAAATCTTGCCTGGCTCCATTGACTTCAGAGTTGCTCTGGAGAGTCATGACAAAAGCAAAATAGATATTATTATTTATTATTCAGGAGGATTAATGAAGTATAACAAAACAAAACGCAAGCAGAAGCTGAAAGTGTCCATTGTTTCTTCACATTAAAACTAGTAAAGGATGCTATTCAAGACCCATGACAACCACAAGGCTGTCAAATAACTCAGTGGCCCAACACATTTGGCCAGACATACCCTCAACCTGGTGTTTGCCACAGAGCGGACTGGTACTACTCTGTTGATTGTGGGGACTTATTGTGAGTCCGTTGTCATGGATGGACTGTTCCCTGGTAAAGTTTGGATGCAGCTACTCCACTTTGCAAGGGTGGGGGACCCATTGGAATGGTCTGCCTTTGGAGACCTATGGAATCTGATGGATTCCTGAATGCTCTGGGGATTTTCTGGCTGGCATGGCTGGTGCTCCTGTAGAGGCTCTTGTTTCACTGTGGAATGGTGAGATGTGCAGAGCCATCAACAGGAGTGCTCCTGAGTGCCTCCACAGTTGGTGTGGAGCACATAGGTCACCTTGGTATTCCAGTGATCTGTATGTGATGAAACAGGAGGATTGGCGGCTGGAGCACGGTGGCCCAAACCTGACCGAACATGGGTAAGGCTGAATGCCATCCCTACCACATGGCATTGGCAGCGGCGAAGAAAGCTTACTTCTCTGCCACCATTGCGTCCACAAGTAGCTGGCTGGCAGAGCCTTTCCAAGTGTTAAATGTGCTTTTGTCATCTGGCCAAGAGAGTGCTGCTTTGACACCCTCTGAAGCCTGCTGTAATAACTTTGCAAGGCACTTTAAGGACACAATCAGATTCGCACAGAGTTGGATGCCACAGTTAGAGCAAGTCCAATTGAGGCATCCAGACCACTGTCTGTTGCACCTGTATTGATCAGCTTCAATTATTGCGGCCTGAGGATGTAAACAAACTGCTTGAAGAAGTGCAACTCACCACCTGCCCCCCTTGACCCTTGCCCATCCTGGCTGCTGAAAACTAGCTGTAGGGGACTGATTAGGTGGGTCCAGGGAGTGATCAATACTCTGCTGGAAGAGGCAGAAGTACCATCTGCCTTGAAGGAGGTGGTGGTGTGTCCCTTCCTTAAGAAGACCTCACTGGACCCAGAAGTGTTAAACAAATATTGCCCAGTGGCAAATATCCCCCTTTGGGGCAAGGTGTTTGAGAAGGTGTGGTGGTCCAGGTTCAAGCATGCTTGGAGAAAATGAATTACTTGGATCTGTTCCAGTCTGGCTTCAGGCCTGGCCATGGCACTGAAACTGTCTTGGTCGCCCTGGGTGATGACATCTGTAGGGAGAGTGAGGGAATGAGACCCTGCTCATTCTCTTTGATCTTTCAGCAGCTTTTGATATTGTTGACCATGGTATCCTTCTGGAATGTCTTGAGGAGGTGGGGGTTGGGGACACTGCACTTCAGTGGCTTGTACCTCCTGAGCCGCTTCCAAAACGTAGTTATAGGAGGCTGCTGTTCAGCCCCATGGGAATTATCCTGTGGTGTACCACAGGGTTCCATCTTGTCGCCCATGCTATTTAACATCTATATGGGAGCTGTCATCAGGAGATTTGGGGTGAGGTGCCATCAATATGCAGATGACACCCAGCTCTACTTCTCTATTCTATCAAATTAGAAGAGGCAGTTGAAGTGCTTGGAGGCAGCGATGGACTGGATGTGGGCCAATAAGTTGAGGCTGAGTCCTGAAAAGACAGTGTTATGCCCAGGAGGTGGGAATATGGCCTGTTCTGGAAGGGGTTGCTCTTTTCTAGAAGGAGTACCCTGGGGGTACTCCTTGATCCAATACTGTCACTACTACTAGAGGTTCAGGTGGCCTGTGGCTAAGAGTGCCTTTTTCCAGCTCCTGCTGTTTCACCAGCTTCAGCCCCTTTTGGACAGAGAAGACTTGGCCACAGTGCTCCATGCTCTGGTAACTTCCAGACTGGATTATTGCAAAGTGCTCTGTGTGGGGCTGCCCTTGAAGACAACTTGGTCCAAAATGCAGCAGCCAGATCACTGGCTGGGGTTCCTTTTACAACTCATATAACCCTTGTTTTAAAACAGCTGCATTGGTTGACAGTTTGTTTCCAGGCCAGTTCAAGATGCTCACGTTAGTGTTTAAAGCCCTAAATAACTTGGGTCCCAAATATCTGAAAGACCTCCTCCTTTCCTATAGACCCTCTCAGGTGTTGAGATTAGCAGAGGATGCCCTTTTGGTAGTTCTGCCACCCTTGGAAGTTTGAGGGGGTGACCCAGGATAGGTATTCTCTGTGGCAGCCCCTAAGCTGTGGAATTCCATCCCCACTGAGGTGCGTCTGGCAATCTCATTGTACAACCTTTGGCAAATGCTGAAGACACACCTCTTTACCCTGGCTTTTGACACCTGAGATGTATATTTTTAGGACCTACCCTATTTTCTGTGATGCCATTTAGGTTGCTTTTAACTGTTTTAATTATGTGTTTTAAAATTGTTGTAGCCTGCCCTAGGACCTCTGGGTGAAGGATGGGTAATAAATTCTAACAACTGCAACAATAATAATATCTCAGTCTATTTTGTATCTCCCCAACCTAGAAAGAGTGCAGAGAGTCATGCAGGTTTGTAAATTCAAAACATAGGATGGCATTCTGAACATGCATACATTCTTCAAAAATGTATTGAGCTAATGTTCAAATTTGAAATGGGGGCTTATTGCCTGAACGTATGTACCAGATCTCATTCTTTTATTTAAATGTTCCATGGAATTACTGCATTACACACAAACAGAAACAAATGTACAAATAGAATGCTGAATGGGAAAGTTCAACCAAATATATCACTTCACAAACAATATTTCTTGGGAGGGGTTGGTTTTTTTTGCACCATCATTTTCTTAAGAAGGAGGGGGGATTTCTTATGCTAGTATAATGTCACAGTGTACAACATAATGTTGATGCTATGTACTATATAGGATAAACCCAATCTGGAAACAGAAAAAAATACAACTTTAGGAATCCAGATTATCCCAATATCCTACAGCAGGCATTGAGAACCTGTGACCTTCCAGAAGTTGGACTCCAACTCCTATCATCCCTGACTATTGGCTATGCTGGCTGGGGAGCTGGAGTCCAACAACTTCTGGAGGGCCACAAGTTCCCCATCTCTGTCCTATAGGGAGGCCTTTGTTTTGTAATATATAAGAAAGAATCCTTCCCACTTCTGAACTCTTTCTAAATAAATTTTGGAAAGCATATACTGACTTACCTGCTTCATATAATTTCCCCATATACACTGTCCACCTAACATGTAAAAGGACAGCTAAAATAAGATGCTAGATCTGGTCACTAAAGTATTTATTTATTTATTTATTAGTCGCCCATCTGGCTGGCTGTCCAGCCACTCTGGGCGACGTACAAAATAAAAACACACAAATACATTAAAACATTAAAAATCTCAACAATAATAATAAAACCTAACCCTAAAGTATCCATTGAGCAACAGCTTGGTCCTGCACATAATGAGCAGACTCCAGAGATCCCGAGAATAAAGACTTCTCTAGTGAAGACAGGTCCACAAGCACATTTCTTTGTGAGCATGTGGATGCCCTCTCCACTGAAGTAAATGAGACCCATTCACATTAGAGCTCCAGGTCTGCACTGGAGAGCTAGAAATTCTGAATGGTGACAGCAATATTTTCCAGAGAAACCTAATGCCAACTCAATTTCTGCCAGACTTTCTTTCAAGGGAAAGCATGCAGGGATATAGGTTTCTGTGATACTATATGCATAGAGCTTCGTCCTTCAGAGCCATTTTACATGTAACAATGACTAGGCAGCTCTGGAGATATGCAAATATCTCTCTGCACAAAAGCATGAAAAGATGGTAGGCATTTAAAGCTAGCAAGTAGAATTGTGTACAAGTGCCCTCTAGAAATTCTCCACCCTATTTGTGGGTAGAAAAATTGGAGGAAGCATTTAACCCAATTTATCCAGGGGGAGGATACATACTCTGACAGTTTTTCAGGTGTAGGACTCACCATTACCAGCGTCAGTAGCTCCCCCCCCCCAGGTATTTGATTTGATTTGTTTTTGTCACAGCAAGTGTAAGAAGCAGCAACTGTTTTGGAAGCCTTGTCACCATTTTATATCCTACACACTGTTGTGGGGTAATGGAAGCCATCACACACACACCCGGTGAATAATACATGGAGTATATTCTTTAAAGTATTCTTCTTTTTCTAGAGAGGATAATAAAAAGAAAAATCATGGGAGTTTTCTCAGAAAAATGCCTTCTGAGAGAATTTAGTTCTAGTTTTAAGCTTGTATGAATGGGAAGGAAACTTACATTTCATGTTTTTCTCATATAATCATTTTCAAATATAAATACAAGCCCATACACACAACCAGTTTATCATACATGCGTCCACACGTCAGTAGTAAAAACTGCTCTTGCCATTTTTCAGTATGGTACAAATCATCAAGACAGAATGAGAGAACTATGACAGGGTAATCATAATTGCAAAGCATTGTGCTATCATTTAAGATAAAGGTAAAGGTGTCCCCGCACTTGTACTGCGAGTCGTTTCCGACTCTTAGGGTGACGTCTTGCGACGTTTACTAGGCAGACCGTATATATGGGGTGGGATTGCCAGTTCCTTCCCCGGCCTTTCTTTACCCCCCAGCATATGCTGGGTACTCATTTTACCGACCACGGATGGATGGAAGGCTGAGTGGACCTCGACCCCTTTTACCGGAGATTCGACTTCCTCCTTCCGTTAGAATCGAACTCCGGCCGTGAGCGGAGCTTCGGCTGCATTACTGCCACTTACCACTCTGCGCCACGGAGCGTCTTATCATTTAATATAGCTGTACCAAATCTACACTAAATAAGAAACATAAAATTGCTTTCTGTGATATATGTTATCTCTCTTTAAGAAAGCCTTTAGCATCAGTCTCTAAATATTTGTGAGATGTTTACATTTTGACAGGAGATTATAGAATTTAATAAGGTAATTGCCAGTATAATTTTCCTTTCACTTGCAGAAGTTACATAGTAGTTGAGGCAATTTAGTCGGCAATTGTGTGGACAATATTGTACATTTGAATACTGCTTACCATGAAAACCTTATTCATAGGGTAGCCATAAGTCGGGATCGACTTGAACGAAGTCCATTTCATTTTCAAATGTGTCTGAAATAAGTTGAGACACATGTGTATGTACTTGCATGAAGCATTGAAGTAGGAGTATGTGAAGAATGTAGAGAAGCAGAGGTTAATATAGTGAAAAGTTAAAGGCCAGCATATCACACTGTATTTATTTGGACACAATGAAGTTTTGAGCAATGGGTTTGAATGTGGCATCACAAAACAGGTGCAAATGAGATGTGCATGAAAGAAAATTAGAGGGCTTCTCGTTATTCAACCCAGCAGAAGTGGAAATAGATTCAAATTAAAACTATTTTCAGCTGCTTTTTAAAATATTTTTGGCTGCTTTCCTTTGTTTTATTATCAGTTAGATTAACTGGGGACTACAGCCAATTTGCAAAGGAAAAAAAACTGAACTTCAAAATCTACAGATAAATTTTGCAAGGAGCCAGGGAGAGATAATATGCTGTGGGTGCTGCAAGTTTTCACTTAATTCTAGGATATTCCCAACTATCATTTTTCCTTAAATAAGTGTTAAGCTGAAAGCTATGGAGCTTTCACAAAACTCAAGAAAGTGTTAATTTGACAATATCATTACAGGAAATAACATCTTCAGTTATCATTAAGTTTATTCAGATGGAAGTTCCCATAGTGGGATGCTGGAGAAATGCAGGTACACAAACAGCTGTGAGATGGATGAGAAACAGGCAAAGGAGGTAAAATTCATTCCTCATGAGCACCTCCTAACAGAATGAAAGCAGAGTTGGAAAACTTGTGACCCTCCAGATGTTGAACTACAGCTCCCAGCATCCCTGGCCATTACCCATGTTGGGGCAGATGGGAGTTGTAGTCCAGCAACATCTGGAGGGTCACAAGCTCTGCATCCCTAAGACTGAGAAATCTGAGTGACAGACAAGAAACAGTGTACAAAAAGTGGTGTGTGCTCTGGGGGCTCTAGGAGAGAATCTTTCTCTCCCTTGGATGCTGCTGTATGATCTAGTGTCATACTCTCTAGTGAAAAACTGCTGCTATTTTTGTTATTTCTGCCTCTGCCACTGTGTCCCTCTTCTCCTGGAAAGTGCTTGGCCTAGGTAGAGAGGAAGCCAGCAGTGGTTGTTTTTTATTTGTTTGTTTTTTAAATAAGAACCCCCAGGACATTTGTGACAACTCAAACCAAGCATTCACAAAATCTGACCATTTTAGAGGCAAGCAATAGGATGCTCATGCATCAAATTGGTTGGGTTGCAAAGGATCATTTGCAAAGTGCCACACTCACTCAGGATCTGGAGAGGAAATACACACCAGAGCTTCTCTCTGAAAAGCACTCTGAAATGCGGCTCCAAAAGAGTGGAAACTGCCAGGATGTTTTAAAGATGTTTTTAGTGTTGTTTGCTGCCCTGGGCTCCTTTGGAGAAGAGTAAAATAATAATAATAATAATAATAATAATAATAATAATAATAATAATAATAATAATAATAATAATAATAATAATAATAATAAAATAGGGAAATCAGCAAGCCCTCTGTATGTGCACAAAAACAACTTAAGCTACTTGAGTCCTGGTCATTTGTTATTTCTAATTTGGGGGGAAAAACAGATGTTTTATATTACTTCAAAATGTAGCACCGTACAGTATAACATTTATAAGCCACAATTTATACGATCAATAGTGCTTCTGAACAAAACTGCAAAAAAGAAATCACTTCAATAATAAAACAGAAAGCTCTAGCGAACAGATGGTGGTATAAAAGTATTTTCAGACTGTCCAGATACAGGGGGGAAAATACATTTTAAGATCCATTGACAATTGCATTAATAGTCGAAATTGGTGATAAGTTAGGCATTGCAAGTATTATAATTAATAAAATGAAAGAAAAGGAGAGAAAAGAGACGAGGAAAAATAAAATGCTAATATATATCCCTGTATTTCTATCTAAAATTATAATTTAATATATAAAGGGGGGGATGAAAAGTAAGTTACTACCAATAAGCTATATTTATCGAATCTTGAACTCCATTATTTTGGAATGAAATGAAAAGATCCCGTTTTTCTATAAATGTCTTTTCTTGCTGCTTGCCTTCTCTAATGTTTACTACATTTGCCAACTAAGGCTGCAATCCAATACATGTCTACTCAGAAGTAAGCTCCATTGGGTTCAGTGGGACTCACTCCCAGGTTAGTGTGTATTGGATTGCAGCCTTAATCATGTAAGCCATATCCCAAATTCTTGTAAGCCTTCATTAATTGAAGGTGGATTAATTTTTTCCCTTGCAGTTAAAAAACAAATGGCCATACAATTTGCTGTCGGAAATGAGCTGTCATTTCCAAATCCTCTGTGAACACATGCCCTTTAAGACAACGATACCATTAATGGTTCCTCTGGGAGGACATATGCAAAAAGATGGTATTCTATTTTCAGTGCCACCAATTTCAGCTTTCCCCCCAAATGCACAAAATATCACCAGTGAAGGGCACAGTGAACAAACTGGGAGAATCAATTGCCCCTCCCCCTCATCCTCCCAACAAGTAGCACCAGTGCAACCAACCAGAGGTCAGGTGAATACCACCACCCACCACCATCCACTACTGGTTTTTTGACTGTACTGTGAATTTATTATACGTTTCATAGGGTCACTTGTTATGTCTTTAGTATATTTTCTTTGCTAGTAGCAGGTCAGTACCAAAAAGGTGGGATATAATTGAGTTAAATAATAATAATAACTTACATGATTTATTTGTTCATTTGGAGACATTAAAATCAGAATTCTGATGTTCCTTTTTATTGATCATTACAGTCAGTGAGGAATTTATTAAAAGAGTAAAAGAATCTAGAAACAATGCAGATGACTTGCACATTAAGAGACTCATAAATGCATGGTTTCACTTTCCTCAAATGTGTATATCGATTTCTTTAGCACGCCGCATTCACAAAGACCAATTTACAAGGCTTTGTGATTTATTTTAACAATTGCCCAATAGAAAGTTCTATCCAAAGAAGAGAATATGAGGAAATTCCTCATTTTTAAAACTGCAAATAAAAGCAATTTTTGATGCATATAATTTTGGGGTGGAGATTTGAAACTTTGATGTCTCTTTCATGTTATCAGAGATTCTTGATATTTGCTGAACATACAGTCTGTTATATTAAGGCAATGAGGTGATGTTCTGACCTTACTAAATGTTTTTACTGGGGCACCTTTATATTTATCTATATTTTCCGGCCAGTCAGGAAAGCACACAATGGACTGCTGCAGTAGGTCACCAATAATGTGTGTTTCTCAAAAAGCTGAATCCATAAAAACATATAGAATGAACAGAAGTTAGAGCTGTATATTCATACATGATTGATTATCACAGCTGTCAAATATTTCAAAAGGATCTGGCATGGTTTAAATGATTTGATTTGCCAGTTTGAACTCTGTACCATTATACAAGTAGTGTTATAAGACTATTTAACAAAAATAGGTTTGCCATAACTGCTTTATTATTATTTTTTACTTGTTTGTTTGCTTACATTTTTTATATGCCAACTGTAAGACAAGGTTATCAGGTTATTTGTGAGGCATGAACAAGATACCATTCTTTCATTATTACAGTGGTGTCAGGACCATTATATCAAGGGTACTTTCCATGCCACCAGTTACATGGGAAGCCCTGGGCAACAGAGGAAGAGATCCAAGCTGCAACTCCTTCCCAAGTCAGAGTTGCCCTTCTAGAATGGCATGGGCAAAAGCCACAGTGTGTGTTGCTCCCAAATGGTGTAGGGCTCTCACACTACCTCTGTGGTACAGCCAGGAGTGATCTGCCCACCTCCTAAGCTGGCAACATAATGTAAGCAGAGACTTCTACAGAATATACAAAACAAAGCAGAAGATTGAGCTGTTGGAATGCTGAACTACTGTATGTGTCAGGGTTGGGGGAGGGAAAGCTTCTCACTTTTGAACCATGACCAACATAGGAAATTCCCCACTCCTTGAAGTAAATGAGCTTATCACAGAGAAAGATCTATCAAAGACTTCTGCCTGATGTCCCCATTTTCCTGCATAACAGGAGCTTTTTGTATGGGGGAGCACTTAAATTTTTTGATTTATATGTTTCTTTAAAAACATAACCCTTTCACATCCAGTCTGAAATGGTACAATTTCAATATTGCCACCACACCAAAAGAAGACTTGTGACATCAAGATGGAATAATGTTATATTTATTAAAATATAACAACTTTTAAAACTTTAACCAAGTCACCCAATTAACCAAACTGAAACTTCTTCAGGAAGGTGAGGATAAAACCTAACTGGTAGGGAGATTTCCCTCCAGTCCCTTGGGCATGTCAGTCAGCCACTGACTGTGACTCCCCAGCCAAGGATGGGAAATGTCCCTCCTTTCTAGTAGAGCCAAGTATGTGGATCCAACCTGCGCGCCCTGGCCCCACTGTACTGACGTTCACCATGATGCGCCCACGAGGACACCCCC
This sequence comes from Rhineura floridana, assembly GCF_030035675.1. Taxonomy (NCBI): domain Eukaryota; kingdom Metazoa; phylum Chordata; class Lepidosauria; order Squamata; family Rhineuridae; genus Rhineura; species Rhineura floridana. The sequence goes on from NC_084481.1 coordinate 67,322,031, forward strand.
TAGATCCCCACCAGGCAATCAGCACTGGCAGTTCCAGAGGGTGCCCTTTACCCAAGAATGCCTCAGTATCCCGCTGTTTACCCCTGCCTCAGTCCACTGCTGTATACTGCAAATAGCAAATATAATAACTGGGCCAAATAGATCTTAATAACTGGATGAAACCATTACTTATTTCGCATACCAGATAATTTACCTGAATCAACAGACACCCATATTATTGTATGGCCTGATCCTGTATTTGTAAGGGACAACAAGTCATTCCCAACAGCCAATGGCCTAGGATGGGTATGGCCATTCCCATGCACCTGCATCATCCAGCCAGTTCAGTGAGACCCAGGTAAGCACTGTAACATGGTTGTGGATTGGCATCTGAATCATCATTGGATGTGTTATGTTATGTTACATTTTATTTCTAGGCTGCCTTTCGGCCAAATAGGCCCCCAAGGCAGCTTATACACAAATAAAAATACAAATACAAAATACAAATAAAAACAGTACAATTTACAAAAAAAAAATCGAACTAACAAAATGCTAACATTTCTAAAAAACAAGAACAGCAAACCAAAAGCATTCATCTTCCTGGTAAAAGGCAGTCCGCAGAAATATGTCACTAAGAGCGGGGGGGGGGAAGGCAGGTAGAAAAGTTTGCCCCTTGATGGTCCCAGCATAGTCTCATCCCTGCAGCGTGGAATGCTGTGTCCACACAAAAATCATTATTACTGCATTGGGGGAAAGCTCTTGGCTCATTTCTGGGAAGAATACCAGATGCAACATAGATGCACAAATAGTTAGGACTTCATATTGTATCTGCTGGAAGTGTCAAGTGCTAAATACCAGATCATGACAGAATAACAACAGATGATCTGCATAATTATCAGGAAAAAATGCTGTAACATGCCAAACTATGTTCCACTTATCTGCAGAACTACTGCTTCAAAATGCTGTCACCCCTTAGAAAAGGAACTTCTGTGTTTGCATGGCAGAAGGTTTGAGTACTGTAGTAGTAAATACTTTTTTAAAAACTTTGCCATTTCAAAAATAGAATGAGATTAAATATTATTCCAGTGGGTTAAACAAACAAGTCCTTCTTTATAGTCATGAATATGTACAGATTTTCACTTTAATATTCCTTGACGCATTTTAAAAATTTGCTGTAATGTTTTAATTGCTTTAAAATGCACAGGCAAATTGGTTTGAAAAATAATATATCAGAATAAATACAAGACCCTGGAATCCACATTCTGTTCTGAATCTGAATAATGCAAGGTTTAAATCATTTTAACTGGCCCATTCTGGCAAATTCTATTGGAAGAAGTCTGATTCTCTGGAGTACGTGAAAAAAAAAATCAAAATATTCTGTTCCTTGGGGAATTTAGTTCTGAAAGGTTTTAATACCACAGTCAATGTGCCTTCTTTTCCTCTACTGTGTTTTTCAATCTTTACACAAAGCATCCTATTAGCACATCAATCAGTTGCAACCTAAATTCCCTGGAGGTTCCTTACACCTTCATGTGTGTGCGTTTTTTTTATTCATATCACATAGATTCCAGTTCAAAGTGCTGAAAGAAAACAAAGTCTAAAAACAAAGCAAAAAAACACCCTGAGGCGCACTATTGTACTAGTGAAGGCCAAGCTTCTCTTTCTGTCCTCAAGGATTAATCATGTACAGATTATGACTTACTTCCGTACACTGGGTAGATACCATAAAATGTGACAGTAGATAGATATCTGCATAAAATGCAGGTGAAATGTGCTTCAGCAACAACATGGTTACTTAGCACGAATTCACTTTATTAATGGTCCACCATACCTTTAAATTTACTACTCCTCAGCTGTATTGTTGTTTCTGTTACAATTAGCATATTATGTAGGAGTCCTCTCAGTGGCTGACTGTAAAATAAAAACCAGCCTAGAGAAGAGAGCTCACTGTGAACTGAACTCTCATGCATTGTTGATACAGAAAACATGAAGCGCATCTGATTATATATTCAGTGTTCCCCAGTCTATATATTAATAATTAACCATAATATCCATCTAACATTTTCCCCTCAGTAGTGTCATGGGTGATTTACAGAACACAGTGTGCAGCTTTAAAAATGTGAATGACAACTCCTAAAAGTTATAAAGTCTAAAGAAGGCAGTCTTAACCTTTATTTAGCACACCTGGTGCAGATCCTATTATAGTATGAAGTTTGTTTCTCTTCCCACTTTTACCCAGCAAGTCCTGCTGTGACATGTGCAGTATAAGAGGGAGGTGTCAGCAAAAGCTGTCACAAGGTGTCAAACATGGTGCTTCACTTGCTCAAGGGAAAGTTTAAAAACAGCCCACCCTTCTGGGGGGAGTAAGCATGAACAACAAGACAGCTGTCTCTTCCACACCAAGAATTTGAATTGCAACCTCTAAACAGCAAGTGGCATTTTCAAAAATGGAGAATCGACCCAGTCCTTGCCTGCCCATGCAGGCAGTCAAGTTTGATTGACAACATATGCAGAATCAACTAATAAGGTCCATCCATCTGCATTCACAGTTATATCTGCATTTACAGTGAAGTACTGCACATAATAAAACAAGGTGGGTGCTAGGATAATGCCTTATATAATTCAAATGTAATAGAATGGACCTCTGGGATTTATGATTCCACAAAAGGCTCTCAAGTTATGATTTATAAATAAGACTAAAGTGTATTATGGATGCCAACTCAAACTGTTCAGTGTTTTAGTATATTTTAACCATGGAATGGCTTACCACTTACAACTAGATATGAGCAAAACTGCAGCCTTCTTTTAATTCTGCACTGCATTTAGCTTCTCTTGAGTTCTGCTTTAACCAGACTGATTTCTAAAATTAATTACAGAACTTGAACATGTTTTCAGTTCCTTCAGTTTATTTACATCATGTTTTATTCTAATTTACCACTGTGCAAGCAAGGGTTGATTTTAAAAATGCCTAAAATGTAATATTGATGTGATCTACATATTAGCCCTGTTCAGGTGTTCAGCCTGATCACAGGAGGCCCAAATGTCTGGACCACCCACAATGTTGTCTGCTTGCCATGTCTGGCCCCTGCTTTTCCCAACCTTTGCATGTTTATCACAATAGTTGAAAGGAGACATCTAACCAAGGACAGCTTAATGTGGTTAGAAGCCTCCACATGATCAGGAATCCTGTGATACCAGGGTTTCTGATCTCAAGGCTTCTACTTCGTTCAGCTAAATGCATTTAGAAGTCCTCTTTGACCAGTTGTGCTTTAAGACATGTGTGGAGACTTTCAGCTTCTGCCCCTCAACACACTTTTAACACTTGCGTGGTCTGGTAAACAACTGAAGACGACTATTATTGCATCAATATTCTCTTTGTACACATATGTTTTACTGATACACACAGTTGCTCCTACTTTTTGGAATGATCCACAGTGCTCTGCATACGATTCAGAAATAACAAAATGAAAAAGTATAGAATTGCTAGTGCATTGGTTGCATTTCAGAAAGATGAAGAAATTTTAGTATTTTGGAAGCATCCCTAGTTTTCTTATTTATTCTGCAACCTATCAGTTCAGACCTCTGAAAAATGCAATCTGTCCCTCACCCAGCTATCTCCTGGGCAGGCAGGAAGAGTGAGGAGAGGGAGTAAGAGAAGGGGTGGCAGAAAGGGAGTCATTCCCACATCTGTACCTCACCTGACAGCTCACTGGGCATGGAGGAAGGAGGTCAGTTTCCAACTAAAATGCAAGTGATGGTTAAGAACATAAGACAAATCAGATAAAGGCCCATCAATCCAGTCTGGTATTCTATTCTCACAGTGACCAGCCTGATGCCTATGGGAAGCCCAAAGCAGGACATGAGCATAACAACTCTCTCCCATTTGTAACTGGAATTCAAAGGCATTTTGCCTCTAATACTGGAACCACTATATTACTGTCATGACAAGCAGCCACTGATAGTCATATCCTCCATGAATTTATGTAATAACCTTTTAAATCCATCCAAGTTAGAAAAGGTTGGTGATGGCAAATATTGCCATAAACAAAACAGTTCCTATGCCTACCAACTATTTCTTCAAAGTGAATGGGTTTTGCTGAAATTTATAATTACATGGTAATCCTTTTTATCTCTATAAGAGTTAATGAAGCAAAATACTGTGTTTTAGAGAGGTTTTTTTCCAGCAAAGAATTCTTTCAAGTAAAATAGTTGTCGGTTGACTTATTTTTCAGTTCAGTGAATTTCTTTGCAGTTGGAATTGCACCATATTCAGACAAAATATATTCTTTAACATAACCAAGATGTTTCTTCTTTTATTTTTTAAAGAAAAGTAAAAGAACAACAAAGAGAATTGCTTTCATTCTCCATTGCTCCATTCAGGTGAAGGGGAGGCCTCCAGGAGTACTGGCTTCTCCAATGTCACTTTTTTTCATTGGTACTAGAGAATGCATGAAATAAGATTTGGTTTAACATTGTAGCTGAAGGATACCTTTTGCAAAATAGATGCACTGACATTTACTGATTTGTTTAAATCAAAGTGGAATTGAGAATAAGAGAATTCTTTGTATTATGGCATTTTTGTTTAGAAGATACTGCAAAACATAGGAAAAAACATATTTTCAGGCTCCCTGCAATTTCCAAATTCCCATAGAAGTGTGCATTTGCAGCTTCTGATGGAGAATTGTTGACACTTGTCTTTTGCAGACTTCTGTGATTTCTTAAAAGTGCTTTTACTAAGGTGAAGAACTGAATGGGTATGACTGGGAAAAGAGAGAGACAAAAAAGAATGGAGACACAGAGAATAAAAACAACCTAAGAAGAAAAAAGAGTCCTCACACAATATATTGCTTAGGAACTAGAAAATGGGATACCTATGTAATAGGAATATACAAGTGGGATATCCATGTAATAGGAGTGGTACGGCAGGAATGAGCTCACGAATGAGAAAATATGAAGCATTGGATGAAGTCTGAAGGCAAATGCTAGGCCTATGTTACATATGTTGGTACCTGAAGCAAAATATTATAATAACCACTCCCAGTTCCTTTTCTGTGTACAGCCTTGCAGCCTTCGAATAAACCTTGAGAGCCATTCCTTTTATCACCATTTTAGATCCTAAGCTTTAAACTCCACCACAGTGTTTCTCAAGCACATTTTTATGACAGCTCCAGCTCCAGAGGGATCTCACTCTGGGGCCACAGGGGTAACCTTGAATCCTATTGCTTCCCTGTCAAAAACTTATTTTCTGAACACTCCTTTTTAGCCTGTTTAATCTCTTTTCAGTCTTATGACCCACAGCTAAGGATGGAAAGATCTGTCAATTCAGTTCTCTCATTTTTCCAATATTAAATTCAGTTCTCCACATTTCTGCAGCAATTTTCAGTATTTTTTTTTAAAAAACTCATGAAAATGCTCCAGCATTTAAGTGTATTTTCCTAATAAACACATTTATGTAGGCAGTTTTGACTAATGTACACATTTTTGCTAGCCATTTCTCATCATATAATGCATTTTTTGCATGTTATTTTCACTCATATATTCATTTTTATGGACCCTTTCCCCTAATATATCCTTTTTTTGTAAATGTTGTTTGGTTGGCAAACTGCATTGCAAAATTCGCAGAAGTGGATTTTTAATGATGGCTCTGTTTTAGGTTCTCATAAAGTGGAAATTTGATAGATTTGGCTTGAAATGTGAACTGAATAGAAAGTATCCCTACCCACAGGCTACCTTTCTGAGGCTTTCCCATTTGTACCCCATTATTCCTGTTCAGTCTCTGCCCTGGTAAAATCAACAGTGTGCACACGGTGCACTAAGGAGTCTTCTAAAAAGGGAAAGCCTGCTCATAGTGATACCACAAATGCCTCTCTATGCAAAGTATTGCTTTTGATGAATGGTGCTTTTAGCCAAATGATAAAAAGACTGCAGACTGTGAATAAAAAGACGGTGAGTAAAATTCCCAATGTGCTTTCAGAGAAGAGGATTCAAGTTATAGCATGTCATTTTTAAGAATGTAAGAAACTGCTTTGTTGTATCAGAACAATTCCCATCTACATATGTCTCCTTTTTGTCCCATCATTTGTGCTTACTGGCAGTGCCTCTGAAGGTAGAAGTTCCATTAGTGGGATCTGCAACAAAATGTTTCAGGGTGGAGTGTTGCTATTCAGGTTTCCAACCAGTCAGCCATGCCCCATTTCAAGACATTCCCTTCCCTTCTCCCTCCCCCATTTCTTTGGTTTTATCCCCATACAGTCAGCCAGCATTCTGTGCTCACTGAGAAGGCACAGTCCTCATTGGGCTGTTTTGGCCCACTCTTTAGGGTCCCCCCCCCGATTTGTTATTCTTCTGTAAACCTTTGGGTTCCCAAAAGTGACATCTCCCATGTGCATATGTGTATGATTCTGTTTTGGCTACAGAAATATTGGCACTCAGGGAACTGAGTTTGCTATGAATATATGTGATTTCAGAGCTAATTACTGTTGATAAACTTATCCCTGATAAAGATTTGGAAGTTTAATATGTAGAACTGAATTGGGTCTTTCTATAAATTATTAAATTCTCAAGAGGACAAGCAGGGAACCAATGTACTTATATCCATGACTGTGGCTCTTGACCTACTCTTGAAGAGTAATTTCACATTAGGTCCCCATGGAGGCTTTGAGGGGCATCTTTGTGATGTATGAGTGCAGAACAAGGCAGCAAATAGAACGAAAAGATTAATATCCATTGGATTTGCCTATATGTTGTTTGAAGAAATCATTTGAAAATACACATGAGATTTGCTTACAAGTTATTTCAAGAAATCATTTGAAATACATAAGAAAAGACTTTTCAACAGAACTGTCGCACTCCAGTGTAGATTCATGAACTTTTAGGACTTATTCTAACGTTTTGTCATAAAAGAGAGAGGTTTTTGTCCATACAACTTTTCTGGGGAGATTCTCCTAAACAGGATAATAGAGGCTGCTGTGTACACACTACTGTTTACTCTGCATGCAGTGCATCCCCACCACTGGCTTGGGAAGCGGTGAGAATGTTAGCCACAATCCATATCTATCCTGTCTCCATTCTGTCATTTCTATCCATCCTATATCTGTTCTGCTGTTTCTTATGAAATGCTGTGTTTTGATGCATTCCCCCCCCAACCAGCTTTGATGTGAACTGAGAAAAAGAACAACCTAGCTGGCATTGTGTACTCACGTACAGAGTCATGTTGGACCTCAGTTTTATCTGATAACATATCAATTCAATGCCAAATCAAATGGGAAAATTATATATTAATTTGTTAGCTGCTTTTCTTCACAATAGCGGTTCATATGGGGAGAGCCAGTCCTTGATGTAATGAGGTCCTGAGCCATGTAAGGCTTTATAGGTCAAAACCAGCACTTTGAACTGAGCCTGGAAATGAATTGGTAGCCAGTGCAGTTGTGCCAAAACTGATGTTATGTTCCCCAAAATTCAAAACGTTTGCCAAATTTCCAATAATAGCTGAATTACATTTTTAACTGTGACAAATATGATCATAGTGGATTGGTTCCAGAGTTCCCATGAGTGGAATTTTACTCATGGGATGCTCCCACTGGAGGAAATCATTGTCACTGATTCCTCCTTCCCCTGTGTTCCTCAAAAAAAAAGCTGCTCAGGTTGGGTACTCTCTAAAGTAGTGTTGCAGGTGGGTCCACTGGATCTCAGCCTCTTTCATGAATGGAAGACCTGTTTCATTTATGGCATCCAATTCAATATGTTAATTTCCCAGACTTTAGCTAGCCACTCTGATTACCCTGAGATATGTCTTGAACTCCAAGATAGCCAAATATAAATAAATAGCTAAGATGATCTTCGCTGCTGTGAATAAATTTCATGTAAGGAAGAACAAGTCAGACCTGGGCCTTGGAAGGAGCAGAGTGGTAGACCCATCTTTGCATCCAACTATTGCCAGCCAGGACACAAGGGAGGGGGCAGAGTATTTTTCCCCACTATGCCAGCTCTAGCTGGTAGAACTGACAGACCGGAGGATTTGGCTCCTCAGGGGATCCATTTTCTTGTTAGCGGGAGAATTGCCAGTGGCATCTTACTATCTACCTGGATGAAGCTCAGGGCCTCCTTTGCAATCAAGATGCAAGGCTTAGGATTGTACTCCACAAGTAATGTTTCTTTAAAAATCTATTCAGTCTTAGTATATGCTTTTCATCATTGTGTCTCAGACCCCGGGTGCTGTGTTTTGTACAGTAACATTTCAAGTTTTTAAGGTAAATTGGAATCCTTGTCAAATGCATCTTGGTTTTTGTGTGACTGTGACACACAACTAGACCTTAATGTGTCAGATACCCCCCTTGTCAAGAGTAGGGAGAGAGCCAGGAAGGGCTGAAGGAACAATTTACCCACCATGAGCATAATAGTCATGTGAGTGAATGTCATTATGAACAGATGCTTATTAGAAAATCTTTAAACTCCTCTGACATTTTTCCAAGTCTGATCCTGTATTAACAAAACAGCTGTTTAGAGATGTGAAAAGGGAGCTAAGTGCCACCTTTCTCTCCTCTTTCTATTCTCAAACCCATCTTATATGTGATGTATTACTCAATCATCTCTACAATTTGGTAAGCTTTCACCATAAGTAATATCTCATTGTTAGCCTTATTTGGTTAAAGATAAATAAAAAAGTGAGAGCATCACTTAAACAGCAGCTGAACTATCCAAGCTATAGATTTATAATTTATGACTAGCAAAAGTTCAGCATAATGACTAAGCTATTGGAGTTACTTTACATTAACAGAAAATACATTATCCCTTCAGGACAGCAGTAGGTTTGGGGTTTTAATTTTCAGTATGTAAATCCAGGGCTAGTTCCAGGTTTCTGGGAATCCCCAGGCACAGTGGGCCCCTCACCACCACCAGTGGCAGGCCTGCTCACCTCCTTCTGCCGCCCATCTTTGTTGCTGCAGGGGCCTGCACCGCTACCACCATCTCCTCCTCCTCAGCGCTTGCCGTTTGGTGGCTGGAGGCTCCGGGTGCTCCACTGCAAGCCCTTCCACAGCCACTGCCACCAGAATCACAACGGGCCTCCCTGTCATGGGAAGCTTTACTTGTGGACACTGTAGCTTTGGTGGTGTCCATGAAGCAAAGTTTCCCGTGCCATGGCTGCAGAAAGAGTACCTTGCAGCAGAGTACCCAAAGCCTCCAGCTGCTGAAGGTATGGGTGAGCGCTGAGGAGGAGGAAGAGGTAGTGGAGCTGGTGGATCCCCATAGCAACAAAGACAGGAGGAGGTGGCCAGGCTAGGTAGTGATGAGCCCCTGTGAGCTCCTGGGCCCTCAGGCCAGTGCCTGACCTGGCTGACCGCTGACTCCAGGCCTGTGAAAATCTCTAAAAGACTGTGCCTACTTATTTTCTATCGTGTTCAAAAGTCTCAGGCATTATTCCTTAGAATGATAGTGGGAGGTAGTGCTGGCTTAACACATTCCTAATTGTTCAAAAACTTGTCACCAAAATTTTTACATTGCTGCCATTTGAAGTTATCTAAGCAAATAGATTCTTTTCTCTTCTCTTTTATATCTTTTTGTTTTCATTTCTTTTGTTGTTGAGAAATATAAATGACAAGACTCTTGTATGTGTGGAATCACATAGCTCAAAAACAATAGTCATGTACAAGTACAAACAAAACAAAAATGAACTAGGATCAATTGATTAAAATAAAATAATGAAATAAAGCTGATCTCTCATCAAACTCTACTATCCAGTACAACATGGTGCTAAGCAAGCATACTGTTGAGTTATGATAATTTTTTATTAATGTAAAGAGTCCAATATTAAGATCTCAATTCTGGAATTATTTTCCAGAAGAGCCCAATAGAATTTACATTAAGGTTTGATGGATCTTTACATACCTATAATTAGCCCTGTTTCTAAAAAAATTGCATAAATCATTCATTTAAAAATGTACATATTGTTATGCTCATCCCACTTCCCTGAGCAGTGAGAAATTCCAGGGGCATAGTTCTTACTCACACATAATTGGTTTTGGTAGGTCACTCGAGATTCTGCACTTTGTGATATTTGAGTTTATTTACAAATATACAAGTTAAGCATTGGTGTCAGCACAGCTTAAATACTACAATGGCCACCAAAGTCCACTGCTCCCACAACAGATCTTCAGGGGAAGACATCCAGCATCTAAAACTCTGTTAACTTATAGAACCCAACCTATGTACCTTTCTTACAGTGCAATCCCAATCAGAAGTCTCTTTGTGTTCAGTGGAGCTTGCTCCCAAGGAAGTGTGCATAGGGAAGTGTGAGGATCCCAAGTGCCATCTGCCTGTGTGGCAGGAGCTACCCTGGGTGGAAAGAGTGCTTCCAGGAAAGTACTGCACTTTATCATTGGCAAGGAATCCAGAACCACCCCTGAGATTGGTAGGGAGCTGCTGCTCTTCTAGACAACCAGAATCTGCATAAACAGACTATTAGAACTGTGACTTTAAGAACTTGTGCATGAGCTGCGAGCTGCGAGCTGCAAACTGCGAGGCGCAGAAATTGAGGCTGGGGATGAGGACGGCCTCCTGCCTTTTTGGCCATCTGTTGCGTCCCTACGTCTCTGGTTGTTGCCGCCGTTTGCTGCTGCTGTGCGCCTCGCTGCAGCTGTTGCTGGCTCTGTGCTTGGATTTGTTGGTGGCTGGAGTCGTTTTGCTGCCGCTGGTGCTGTGGTCTATGCCTCTTTGGGCAGCGTGTGCACTCTCCATCAGTGCTCCGTCGCTGCCGCTGTTTTTCTTTTCGATGCTGCTCCCCGCTGCGGTCTGTGCTACTTTCGTTGCTGTCGTGCGGCTGGGCGTGTGGTCTGTTCCGTTTGGCTGCTGCTGTGTTTTGCTTTCCCTTCGGAGCTTGTTCCAGTTGCCGTCGCTGTGGCCTTGTGCTTCGTCGCTGTGGATTCGTGTTCTCTTGCCGCTGTTCCAGCTTTGCGTTGCGGCTTGCGCTTCTTTGTCGCTGCCGTTGCTGGGCATCGTGGGTGTCTCCGGCTTTTTGGATCAAGAGAGACACGAGTAACTTTTGGGGAAGCCTGGTTCCTGATGATGGCACTGCGCCGAAGAGGTTAGCTGACACAGCTGATACATCTGACACACTCCAACCATCTTTAGTGTTGTCTGACGACGTGGCCCTCTCGTTCGAAGAAGAAGGGTTTTTGGCATCAGTACCTGTTGTACTGAGTGTGGGATTGTGTGGAGGCGCTTGATTGTGGATTATGTGTGAATGTATATATGTATGTTTGGTCCTTGTTATGTATATGTAAGTGCGTTTGATGTGTATGAGAGTGTGTGTGTGTATATTGTTTCATTTTATTGTTTTTAAGTTTTTGGGTATTTAAGTTTTATCATGTGCCTAGGAGAGAGGTTTTCTCGCCCATCGGGGGGACTGGAGGGGGCCCCAATTAGTGTAGTGACAGGCAGAGGGAGGTATGGCATTGGGAGAAGGACATGCCAGGTAAGGGGAATGCGGCCCAGACATGTAATGGCTGTGCCTTGTTCTGGTCCTTCTCACACCCGCAGGGTTGTTGGTTGTCCTATCAGCCAACTCTCGGATCTCCAGGTGCTGCTTTTAAATGCCAGGTCGGTACAAAATAAATCCTCCCTCGTCCATGATTTGATTGTGGATGAGGCAGCCGATCTGGCATGTATAACCGAGACCTGGGTGGGTGAGCAGGGAGGAGTTAGTCTCTCTCAGCTTTGCCCACCGGGGTACTTGGTTCAGCATCATGGTAGATCCGAGAGTCGGGGAGGTGGGGTCGCTGTGGTCTATAAGAGTTCCATCTCACTCATCAAGCACCATGTCCATGCAGTTACTGGTCTGGAGTGTTTGCACCTAGTGTTGGGTCAGAGGGACAGACTGGGAATCTTGTTGGTGTACCGCCCACCTTGCTGCCCAACGGCTTCCCTAACTGAGCTGACGGAAGTGGTCTCGGAGGTGCTGTTGAGATCCCCCAGACTATTGGTACTGGGAGATCTCAACATCCACGCTGAGGCTACTTTATCTGGGGCGGCTCAGGACTTCATGGCTTCCATGACAACCATGGGGCTGTCCAATATATCAGCGGCCCAACACATGTGTCGGGGCATACTCTAGATCTTGTCTTTGCAACTGGACATGGGGATGGTGATCTGGATGTGGGGAGTTTTACATCCCTCCCGTTGTCATGGACAGATCACCGCTTGCTGAAGTTTAGACTTACAGTGGCTTTTCCCCTCTGCAAGGGTGGGGGACCTATTAAAATGGTCCGCCCCCAGAGACTAATGAATCCTGAAGGTTTTCAAAGGGCTCTGGGGGATTTTCCGGCTGATAAGACTGGCGCTCCTATCAAAGCCCTGGTTGAACTGTGGAATGTGGAGATGACTCGGGTTGTTGATACGATCGCTCCTGTGCGCCCTCTCCTGTGTAGAGCTCATACAGCTCCGTGGTATACCCCTGAGCTGAGAGCGATGAAACAGGATAGGAGACGGCTTGAGCGGAAGTGGAGATGAACTCCCGATGGATGCAATCATGTGCTGGTAAGTGTTTCCACTAAGCAGTATTTGGAAGGGGTGAGGGTGGCGAAAAAACAATATTTCGCTGCCACTATTAAGGCATCTCTTTCCCACCCAGTGGAGCTTTTCAGAGTTGTCTGAGGGTTACTCTATACTTGCCCTCAGGACACGGTAGGGTCATCGATGGTCCGCTGCAATGAGTTTGCTGGACACTTCCAGAATAAGATCTTATGCATCCGCCGGGACTTAGACTCCCAGTTTATAGCAGATAATTCGAGTGAGGCGTCCGGAGCGCAGTCTTGTTATGTTTTACTGGATGAGTTTCAGTTGGTTCAGCTCGAGGACGTGGACAAGGTGCTTGGACAGGTACGTGCAACCAGATCGGTACTAGATCCTTGCCCCTCTTGGCTAATAAAAGCTAGCAGGGATGGAACATCTGGCTGGGCCAGGGAAGTGATAAATGCCTCTTTACGAGAGGGAGTGGTCCCGGGCTGTTTGAAGGAGGCAGCAGTAAGACCACTCCTGAAAAAGCCTTCCTTGGACCCGGAAAATTTCAACAGCTATAGACCAGTAGCAAATGTTCCATTCCTGGGCAAGATCTTGGAATGAGTGGTTGCTGGCCAGCTCCAGGCACTATTGGATGAAACTGATTATCTAGATCCATTTCAATCGGGGTTTAGGCCCGGTTTCGGCACTGAGACAGCCTTGGTCGCCCTGTATGATGACCTATGTTGGGAGAGGGACGGAGGGAGTGTAACTCTGTTGATCCTCCTTGATCTCTCGGCGGCTTTTGATACCATCGACCATGGTATCCTTCTGGAGAGGCTTGCGGAGTTGGGAGTCGGGGGTACTGTTTGGCAGTGGTTCCGCTCCTACTTAGCGGGTCGTCTCCAGAGGGTTGTGCTTGGGGAACATTGCTCGACACCGTGGGCTCTGCAAGGTGGAGTCCCACAGGGTTCAGTTCTGTCTCCCATGCTTTTCAACATCTATATGAAGCCGTTGAGTGCGGTCATCAGGAGCTATGGAGTGCGTTGCCACCAGTACACTGATGACACACAGCTCTATTTCTCCTTCTCATCCTCCTCAGGTGAGGCTGTCGATGTGCTGAACCGTTGCCTGACTGCGATAATGGACTGGATGAGAGCTAACAAACTGAGGCTCAATCCAGACAAGACTGAGATGCTGCTGGTGAACGGTTTCCCGGATCAGATGGTGGATATACACCCTGTCCTGGATGGGGTTACAGTCCCCCTAAAGGACTGGGTTCATAGTCTGGGGGTTCTTTTAGATCCTTCCCTGTCACTTGAGGCCCAAGTGGCATTGGTGGCACGGAATGCTTTCTACCAGCTTCGGCTGGTAGCCCAGCTACGTCCCTATCTGAGCAGAGAGGACCTAACATCAGTCGTACATGCTCTGGTAACCTCACGACTGGACTACTGCAATGCGCTCTACGTAGGGCTGCCTTTGAAGACAGTTCGGAAACTACAGCTTGTCCAAACTGCGGCGGCCAGATTAATAACGGGGACCAGGCGGTCAGAACACATAACACCTGTTCTGGCTCGCTTGCACTGGCTGCCAATATGCTTCCGGGCTAGATTCAAAGTGTTGGTTTTGACCTATAAAGCCCTATACGGCACGGGACCACAATACCTATCGGAACGCCTCTCCCGATATGTACCTGCTCGTACACTACGCTCCACATCGAAGGCCCTCCTCTGAGTTCCGTCTCATAGGGAGGCTCGGAGGATGGTGACAAGATCTAGGGCCTTCTCAGTGGTGGCCCCCAAACTGTGGAACAGTCTCCCCGAAGAGGTGCGTATGGCGCCGACATTGCTCTCCTTTCGGCGCCAGGTTAAGACTTGCCTCTTTGCTATGGTGTTTTAATATCTAACTCGTTTTAGTTTTAAATTTTGTTGTAATTGTTTTTGATTTTTTGTTTTATATATGTTTATGCTGTATTTATTATGAGATCTGAGATGTTTTGTTTTTTTTATATTCTGTTGTTCACCGCCCAGAGAGCTAATGCTAGTCGGGCGGTATATAAATCTAATAAAATAAATAAATAAATAAATAAATAACCTTAGTTTCTCTGCAGCCTCTATTGGTCTTTTTTCATATAGGCAGTTTGCTCCCTTCGCTTGGCTAATGGGGTAACCCAAGTGAGACATCTCTGATAATTACTTAGCCTTCATAGTTCTCATAGAGAAACATCACCTGATCACCACAGCTATTAGCACTATCAAGTCCAAGGCTTTATCTCAGGGCAACTCACAGTGATAACCCTACCCACAGAAATCTGGTAGGAAACTCATAACAAAATATGATACAGCTAAAGTAAACCCCAAAGCATCTATGTTCATGACATGTCTCCAAACTGAAGTTACTTGATACTTCTGGAAGATAAGTTAGGCAAAAAAAAGCTATGGCTGCATACACTTCATACCTTTAAAGAGCATTCAAAGCACATATCCCCTCCCCATCCTGGGAACTGTAGTTTACTCCTCACAGAGCTACATTTCCCAGCACCCTTAACAAACAACAGTTCCCAGGATTCTTGGGGCGGGGATGTGCTTTAAAAGGATGGTGTTTATGCAGCCTATGTTAGTCATGTAGTTCATCTTGTTTTTAATGCTAAGCCAAACCATGGGTTAGCTCCAAGTGGTATAGCAGCAGCAGTAGTGGAGGACAAGCACAGTGGCCACAGTCTTCACTCTAGCAACCTGCATGCTCACTTATTTGTGCTAATACATGGTTTGGTGTAGCGGTATGTATGAACCAGATCACTACAGGCATGCAGTTGGCTTAAATGAGCATTATGTTCTCCATCCAAAGTACTGACGTGCTTCTAAGCAGTATAATGCCGTTATGAATCATTGTTGCACATATCTAACTGAATTGCTCACCAGTGTTTTCATACAGTTCCCCCCCCAAATATCTGACAATTATATTCTTAAACTTACTGTTTATTTATTTTTAACAGCACATATGCAGTTTTCAAATCGGAAGTGGAAAATTATGGATATTCATAGTACTGCTAAGAAAAGCATGTTTTCAACCACAAGGAGTTAGATGAAGATTAAATATGAAAAAGAAATTCCTACCTTTAGGATCAGTGCAGCTCTTGTACAAGCTTTCCAGGCAGATTATGGAGTCTCCTTTGTTCAGATTTTTCAGTGAATGATTTGTCAGTTAACTGGTAGGAAATGAGATGTCTAAGTACAGTATGGGTGGGGCAGGAGAAAGAGGATGAAGTAGGAACTGGCGGATTAATGTGGTCCATGTCAGTTTCACGCACCAGGGATAGAGAGTGATCCATCTAGTAGAAGCTGAGTGGCATCTTTTGTTAAGTTACTATACTTCTTAATTAATCTTTCTCTAAGGTATACATGTAGCTATTGGGGAGCAGGCCTTGTAGTATCTAGCCATGTGAAAGTGGAATTTTTACAATACATGAATGGGCTTTCCCTTTTCATTTCAGGGCCAGGGACTTCTTGTTACATGATTACTGAAGCATATGTGAGTGCAGCAAACTGCTGAACTGGAGTATATGAGTACTCATTTTCTTAAAATACAGGCTTTGCAGTTGGACTCAGGCAAGCTGCTCAGGTGAATATTTACCAGTGCCAACACAAGGTGTTGTACTTGTGAACAAAAGTTTCACTTTGTGAATATGGTAAACAAATATGTAAATTTTTGACTGTTGTTTTGTACTCTTAGCATTCTAGCCACATTGTTGTACTTTTAGTATGAAATTTCAAATTAGAAGTATAGCAAATTGTTGCTTTTAAGTATTACAAAAATGAAGACTGGCTTAAAGGAATATAGGGATTTATATTGGCTAGAGCTTAATTTGTATTGGCATTTATATTCTCCCTCTGAGATTTAGGGGGAAATATGGAAACAAAATCAGGTCAGACAAGTACAAATGAGAAAACATTTCTCAGAGCTCGAAGAGGTATGTACTGTCTAAATCCAAATTAATCAGAAGCAAGCAAAAACTCAATTTAGACTGCAGACCAGTACATGGCTACTCAAAAGTAAGCTCCGTTGCGTTTAATGGAACTTACTCCCATGTCAGCGTGTATTGGATTGCAGCCTTAGCGTTCAAGGTACTGGGCAGGAGGAGGGGGAACTGTTCAGGTTTTATTTAGAAACTAATGGGGTGAGAAAGAAGAAGAAAATTCAACATGCCTTCTTTGGAAGCTCATCAAAACTCCTTGTACATAAGAGAGATTTCAGTTTTATACTCACAATG
This sequence comes from Rhineura floridana, assembly GCF_030035675.1. NCBI lineage: Eukaryota > Metazoa > Chordata > Lepidosauria > Squamata > Rhineuridae > Rhineura > Rhineura floridana. The sequence goes on from NC_084481.1 coordinate 67,338,772, forward strand.
CAATTCATAATCAATGCACAAGCCAGACATGTCAGTCTAGAATCATAATGCTGCAATTTTTAGTCACCACATATAATTTAGCACAGCATGATACCAGCTGCCTGGTTTTTAAGGGGTTTTAACATTTGTATAGGACAAGTGCCTGGGATAATAGCTTTAGTTTGAAGTTTAGCACTTCCCTCAAATTGAACAGTAGTTTTGGAATAAGAATGCTCGCACAGTTCCAGAATTATGTATCAAGCAGTATACCTGCTTGCATGCTTCTTATATGCAGGTATTTACATCCATCTTCCACGGGAAATGTTACACTGTATATAGTATTGTGATACTTCTTAATCTTCTATAGAGACCTGTAGCTTTTCCCATACCCCCCCCCCAATTTTAGTATGAAGTATAATACTTTTCTCCCTCAGTGTAACACATCTTCCTTCTCCCATCCCCTCCAAATTATGGGGTGGAAAGACTAAAATTGGCTACTAAGTATGTTACTCATGTTAAAGAATCTATATATGACTCTATTTTGTATATGTGTGCTGAATGCAGAAACACCTTCTCCAGCAAAATTGCTTCTTTAGAAGTGTAAAAAATAGCACTGGTTAGGGTGTTTTTTCCCCCTTCACAAGGCATGTAAAGAGATACCAAGAATTTCCTTTTACTGGGCAAAATCCCAGCAGCCTCAAAAGGCTTCTGCTTTTCTTCCAAACATTAACAGAGTAGTGTCATGCCCTAAAAACAATCCAGATAAACAGAGTATGAACAAAATCCATTCAAAATCAAGATATACATCCAGTCAACTGAAATTATCTTTTTCTATTATGACAGTAATACAATGTTCTGTACCATGGTAGCATGAAATTACCATGACAGTAAAGCAGTGTGCTGTTCTATGGTAGCAATAAACAGTAGTATTTTACTATTGTTTTATTTGTGCTTCAGGGAATCAATTGCTGCTGAACAGAAGAAAACCAGTGTCCACAAAGTCAGTGCATTATTACCTAAACAACTCTCACCTTATCTCAAATCTGCCCTTTAGAGGCAAGATTCTTGAGAGTATCATTTTCTCCAGGTTTTGAAACGGATTTTTAAAAAAGATCTATTTTAATCTGGTTTCCAACCCATTTATGGGGTACAAATTGCCTAAGGGCTCATTCACAGGGCAATTTAATATGAGATCGAGGGTGGCTGCATTCCCTTTTAATTTGCAGTGATTGCATGATGTTTTTGGGAAAGGGAAGGCAAGCAGCCGAAAATCCAAATAGTAAGGAAAAAACCACCTCTGCTTCATGGCTTCCTGCTCATGTAGTCCCTTATTCCAGTGTTTCCTGCTGGGGGTGTGTGGATCGTAACTTGCAGATACTCCCCTTTCTCCACCCACTAAACTCCCCATCAACTCCATTTCATTTCCGTCTGCTTAGCCAGCCACTTCCGCCACTCTAGCCTTCCTTTCCGCCCCTTCACTCCCCCCCCGTAATGTTAGCGCAGGTTTGTGGTGTGCAAAAGGGCAAAGTTAATGCCCCCCCCAGTGCAAGCAAAATAAATGTCTGGGTTGTTTCAGTCTGGGAGGAAAAGAACACAACTTATAGTGCATGCGTGCATGTGCTCAGACACAGGGAGAGGGACAGGGAGAGGGAGAAGGAGAGAGAGAGAGAGATAACCTGATTTCCCCTTCCGTACATTCCCGGATTTTTAGGTCCCCCTCCTATCCCCATCAACTGTTGGGCAGGAAAAGAGAGGCTTTTCAGCCAAAGGAAGCTCAGTTAAAAACCTCCTCTAAACTTTGTTTGTGTAATATTGCAAAATTGCCGTTGTGGAAATATTATTCATGTAACATTTGATTTTATGTTTGATCGCAAAATAGTAGATTTCTTTTAAAAAAACAGATGTGAGAGGAATACCCCAGTTCTCTATCAGAAGCAGGAATGAAAGAAGGCTCCCTGTCTCTCTGCCGCCTGCAAAAACTGCCCTGCTTTGCTTTCTCTCACTCCCCCCATGTTTCATGTCAGTCCCCCCCCCCAAGGCTGCGGAGAGGCATGTAATTAACAATGAAACTGACAAAAAAAGCCTTCCCCTCTTCAGTAGCAAATTCCAGAGAGAAGGGTAGTAATGACTTCGGGAGAGCCCAGAGTGCATAACAACTAACAACTTTGACGGTCTATCTGTCGGGAGGAACCTCTCTATGGTTATCAGTGATGAGCCCTGAGCGGAGGGTAAGCACTGTTGAGGCTTACTTCTGAGTAAGTAAGGACCGGGTAGTTGCTTGAGGCTGCAGAAGGCACACACGCACTCATGCGTGCACACACACACTTCCACTAAAAATTGCATTTCATAAATACTTTGAAAAGGGGTGGTTCCCCCCACGCTCTTCCCGCTTCAGTGTCCAATTGACAAGAAACAATGAAAAAAACACACCTCTCCTTCTCCATTGGCAATACTCCAAAGGGAGTAAACATGCAGATTTGGGGGCGGGGCCACAAGGAAACAGCGATACTAACCCTTTCCAGAGGAATGCCATGTGAATTGAAAGTAAAAAAAAAAAGTATTGGAAACTGTGGAGTGTAAACCTTCCAAAGCTATTGTGATGGCAAAAGGTACGTATATACTATGAAGTTAAGCTCCCATGTGAACCAGCCCTAAGTCACCCTTGAAGATTTTCATTAGGAGATAGATAGGAAAGACTATACCCTGTTGATTCTCCTGTACTTTCCACTGGTTTTCAGACTAGTTTTGCAGTGGCTTCATTTTAGGTTTAACGTAAAACTTTTTAAAGTAAAAAGTTGATATTACTTGTCAGTCACATGCATTCGTAAAATGATAAAATAGTCTCCAAAGAGAGCTGATGGAAGCTCAGCTGCTTGGCATCCTGGAGGCTTATCAAGACAAGATTCTGGAAGACCAGAATTCTGCATGTTGTAAATGGGAAGATTCCCCACTCCCTTTACTTACTTTTATGACTCCATTCTTATCTATTATTTATCCAATTTTGTCAGTGTATTTTTCAGGGAATCTGTGATGTTATTCACATCACATTAAGAATTCTCTTATCCTGGAACTTGTGCTAATCAAAACTAAAAACCAGGTCACATTTGCCTCTCCGTTTAACACATGGGCTTCTTTGTGGCTGTCCAGCTCAAGGGAGGGATTGCTGCAAGTCACTCAACTCTGAGTACTTTTCTTGAAATAATATGTTAAAAGCCTTTAATTACAAGTTAAATTAAGCATTGGACTGTTGCTGTGATACTTTCCACCCTGAGACAATTTGGTGAAGTTTGGGTTATACATTTCAGAAATAAATAAGATTACTTCTGTTTTTCTTCTTTTGCATACATTTGTTTATCTTTAATGATTTAGGGTTGTCAGGTCAGAAGCATCCCAAACTCTGAGATTTCAGGTGTGGGCCCTAGTGATAACATTAAGCATGATTCATTAAGTATCAACCACAGTTGCTTGGAGCATATCATTCAAACAAAACCATTTCTCGGATTAGAAATTAAGATAGAAATCTTAAGTAAAAGATGATATTCCCAGGTCCAGCTAAAGTGATGGAATCATTCCTTCTTACCTGCTTAGGGAGCCTGGGTAGAGAATATTTAATCTATGCTATTTGCATCTGGCAAGAAGGGTATAAGTGCCCATGGGCCAGGTCAGCCGCCAGAAGACCATGGTAGAAAGAAAGGAGCCTAGTGTTGTGGAGATGTTAGACAGAGCACTTAGGAGTAAAGATGGATGCCCCTGAAGGCTGCAATTCTAAACACACTAACAGACCAAGCCACATAGAACTCAACAGGACTTACTTCTGAGTAGATATGGTTAGGATTGTGCTGTTGGTAAAGCTTGACTAGGGATCCTCTGTGAAGATATCCATATCCAAGCAGGGTTGGCAACCCCCTGCCTGGAATGCCCTGCCCCTACCTTTTAACGTGGCTGCTCCAAAATTCTTTACAGACTTGACCCTTCACTTCAAAAAAGTGGATTGAGAAATGAGTAAGAGAAAGAAGATTCCCTACCATTCTCTGCCTACCCTGTAGGCTGCTATAAACTCACTTTGACATCAAACCCAGTTCCAATGAGTAATAATAGAGAGAAAAAACTCAGATAGTTTGGTCTACGTTCACAGGAAGCAGATTGGGAACACCAGCAATTGCAGCAACACTTTCCAGTATGTGAATTCTTTTTTACCACAATTGAGCAAGAAACAAATCATCATGCAACCAAGAAGGTGCATAATAAGTGTGTTTAAGGAGGTTTTGCTGACTTCATGGAACCACTGTTGTTGCTTCTATGGTTGTAAGGGAGTGAGTTAAAAGTAAATGAAATGCAAATAGAAAAAGAAAAGACAGTGATGATTTCCTAAATGCAATGTCATGATTCCCAGAGCTTGGAAGATTACTTTTAAAAAGTAATAAATTACAGTTACAGTTACATGCCCCCAAAAGTAGTAATCACTGTTACAATTACAATTGCTCTGAAAGTAACTGATTACTTTACTTTTTCTCAAAAGTAATCACTACAGTTACATTTCAGTTACTTTTTAAAAAAAACACCTAGAAGGTGCTGGCCTTGGCTGCTGCACATCTAAGTAGCCTAAAACAACATTAAAAATAAACACACACACAGAAGGTAGTAGAATAATACTTTTACAAATTCTTCAAAACTCAATTTCATGGTATCATAGAACATTTGCAGCTCACATTTTATTCTAAACCAGGCCCAAAGTATTAGTGCTGGCAAGTGAATGAATGAATGAATGAATGAATGAAACTTTATTTTTACCCTGCCCTTTTTCCAAACTGGAACTCAGGGCGGCTTACAAATAAAACTACATGTAGTTAAAAACATAGAAAAACATACAATTTAAAATACAATTAAATAATGCACAACCTTAAAACCTTAAAAGGCACTTAAAAATCTAAAAACAATTTAAAATAATACAAATAATAATATAAAACAATAAAATGAGCCTTGTAAAGCCCAATCCTAAACACCTTCTATCCCAAAAGCCTGTCGGAATAAAAAAGTCTTTACTTGCCAACGGAAGGATGGCAAGGAGGGGGCCATTCGTGCCTCCCTAGGAAGGGAGTTCCAGAACCTAGGAGCAGCCACTGAGAAGGCCCTATCTCACATCCCCACCAATCGCACTTGCGAGGGTGTTGGGACTGAGAGAAGGGCCTCTCCTGAAGATCTCAGGGCCCGGGCAGGCTCATACAGAGAGATACGGTCTGACAAATAGCCTGGACCTGGGCCGTATAGGGCTTTAAAGGTCAAAACCAACACTTTGAATTGTGACCGGAAACAAACTGGCAGCCAGTGGAGCTGCTGTAACAAGGGAGTTGTATGGTCCCTGTAACCAGCCCCTGTTAACACTCTGGCTGCAGCTCTTTGTACCAGTTTAAGTTTCCGAACAGTTTTCAAAGGCAGCCCCACGTAGAGCGCGTTACAGTAGTCTAAACGGGATGTAACTAAGGCATGCATCACCATAGTCAAATCAGGCATTTCCAGGAACGGGCGCAGCTGGCGCACCAGTCTTAAATGGGCAAAGGCACTCCTGGCCATGGCTGAGACCTGGGCCTCTAAGTTCAGAGCTGAGTCCAGGAGCACACCCAAACTGCGAACCTGTGTCTTCAGGAGGAGTGTAACCCCATCCAGCACAGGTTGAATCCCTATTCCCTGATCTGTCCTTCGACTGACCAGGAGCACCTCTGTCTTGTCTGGATTTAGTTTCAATTTGTTCGCCCTCATCCAGTCCATCACTGATGCCAGGCACTGGTTCAGGACCAGGACAGCTTCCTTGGCTTTAGGTGGAAAGGAGAAATAGAGTTGAGTGTCATCCGCATACTGATGGCACCGAACCCCAAACCCCCGGACAACCTCTCCCAGCGGTTTCATATAGATGTTGAATAACATGGGGAATAAAACTGAACCCTGAGGGACCTCATAGGTCAACGGCCAAGGAGTCGAACAGGAGTCCCCCAGCACCACCTTCTGAGTTCGTCCCTCCAGAAAGGAATGGAGCCATCGTAACATGGTGCCCCCAAGTCCCATCCCAGCAAGGCAGTCCAGAAGGATACCGTGGTCGATGGAATCAAAAGCTGCTGAGAGGTCCAGTAGAATTAACAGGGACACACTCCCCCTGTCCAGCTCTCTGTGAAGGTCATCCACCAAGGCGACCAAAGCTGTCTCTGTCCCGTAACCAGGCCTGAAACCAGACTGAAATGGATCCAGATAATCCGTTTCATCCAAGAATCTCTGGAGCTGGGCGGCCACCACACGCTCTATTACCTTGCCCAAAAATGGAATGTTGGAGACCGGCCGATAATTTCCCATTATAGAGGGATCCAGGGAGGGCTTTTTCAACAAAGGTCGTACAACTGCCTCTTTTAGGCGTGATGGAATTCTGCCTTGTTGTAAAGACGCATTAACTACTCCCCTCACCCACTCGGCCAGTCCCCCTCTGGCACTTTTGATAAGCCAGGAAGGGCAAGGATCCAGCAGACATGTGGTGGCTCTCACCTCTCCAAGCATCTTGTCCATATCCTCGGGCTGTACAAATTGAAAGGAATCCATTATTATTGGACAAGCAGGGGCCAAAGTTACATCCCCTGATTTTAGCGTCCAAGTCGGAGCGAATCTGAGCGACTTTATCTGCAAAGTGCCGTGCAAATTCTTGACAGCGGGCTGATGAGTGGTCTATATTACCCTCCTGGGGGCCAGAGTTTAAAAGACCCCTGACCACTTGAAACAGCTCCGCTGGACGGCTCCCAGCAGACACAATGGTGGCAGAAAAGAAAAGTTTCTTCTTAGCCCGCACTGCCACGGAGTAGGCCTTCAGATAGGCTCTAGCCCATGTTCGGTCAGACTCGCACCGAGTCTTCCGCCAACGTCGCTCAAGTCCCTTCTTATTCGTTTCATTGCCGCCAGCTCCCTGGTAAACCAGGGAGCTGGTTTGGATCCACTCCGTAAGAGGGGATGCTCAGGAGCAATCGTGTCCACCGCCCTGGTCATTTCCCCATTCCAGAGGTCAACCAGGGCTTTGACAGAATCACCTGCCACGGTGACAGGAAAATCCCTAAGAGCCATCAGAAAACCATCCGGATCCATCAGCCTCCTGGGGCGGACCATCCTAATTAAGGCTGAGCTTAAGCTGCCAATTAATGAAGGGAATTTTGTCACAGTCTAACAGAACTGTATGTCCTTGTGTAAAGGATATATTCAGAAAGAAGATGACTCTTTAAACTCTTATTTAAAGTTTTTAGGCAGCTACTATGTCTTTACTGCCCATACGCAGAACAAAGCCTATTAATTCCGACAGTGTCCTATATTAACTTATCAGTAGTCCAGGGATAATAACTAAGATGCTAAGCAAAAAACAGCCAATTAATCTCAGCTATGGAATCCATTCCTGACCTAACTTCAGAGTTCTATACTATACACATATGAATTTGCATTGCTCAGTGTGCTCTTACAATTAATTCAAAATGTTGCAAAGAATGTGGAGGCACACACAACTTTAGTTAGGATCAAACCTCTTTAAACACAAGCTAAAACCAAAGACAAATATTTACTTTCAGAACATTATTTTCATTGTAATTGCTTTTATGTACAGCTCATCAGTCAGAAAATTAGAAGAGTAGTGAATGTAATCCCTTCAGCACTTCACAGTAAAATGTTCCCCTCTTACTACAGGCAGCTAGAAGTCAGCGTGACCATAAAACCACTTCTACATATCATCAATTATTTACAGCCCATTCTGGACAACAATACACCCCTCCCGTAGGCCCTGGGTGCTATACCTGTCCTTGCTTAGAAACAGCCCTGTAACCTTAAACAGCTACTTACCAGCAACAATAGGCCATATAACAGATATACAAATGGAGAGACCAGATTCTGTGGCAGACCCAGATGCCAGTTCTGACCTCAGTGCTGTTTTATCTAGCAACACTATTGCAGGACCTAACAATGTCACCCACAACATAAACATCAATAGGACTACTGCTGGCTGGGAGGTAGACACCAACCGTAACCTCTCTAACCTTTTTCTGCTGCATCTCAAGAACAGCAACCTGTTGCCGCAGCTATAGCTGGTTTCCAAGGGGCAAGCCTATTTGGCAGTAGCCAGCAGGTCAGCCCCAGCCCAGGGAAACACCAAAGGAGAGCGTCACTCCTTTGATTTGTTCCTTGAGGGTGTGATGAGAGTGAGGGAACCTCATGTGGATCATTGGCTGTGGATGAATTTGCTCCTAGCTGAGAGTTCGGAGAGGGGCAGCGGAATGTGAACTAGCCAGACTTACCAGTAAAAGATGGAATGTTGGTTTCTCCAACAGGCTGCTGCTCTTGAGGTGCAGCAGATGTTGATTACCACAACCATTACCAGCCCAGAGAAAGGTGGTTGAACTATATGTACCTATACAATTCAAATGTGATACAGACAGAATATGTTCTTTGTACTTAGGAACTTCTTTGTCTGTTAAATCTTGAATAATGGCTTCTGAAGCTCTCTAACAAGAGCACTGTCTGGGCTATAGCTCAGTGGTCAAGCACATGTTTTGCATATGAAAGGTCCTAGGTTCAATACCCAGCATCTCCAGGTAGGATTGAGAAAGACCTCTGCCTAAGATCCTGGAGATACACTGATAGTCAATGTGATATGATAGCTGACTAATAGCCTGACTTATTATAAGGCAGCATCCCCTGAAGATCTGGATCTGTTTTACTACCTACAGGCCCATGCTGCCAGCTTAAACCTTGAAAAGTTTCATTGATGAGTACATCTGTTCACGCTCTGCCTATGACAGTTACTATTTAGTGATAGCCTAGCTATGTGAAGTAACCTTATGCCTATCTAATGGTAAACTATATGAATTTAATAATTTCATGTTAAATATTTCAGATCAGAAAACACTTTAAATTAATGTTAGATAAAAGTAATCCTGTTTAAACTGAACTATGTTTCCAAAAACTTGAAATTAGTACATCATCTGTTATTTTAATATAATTATTAAAGCATTCACCACAGGTCTCTGAAGAGGGATGGATATAAAGGAGGACAAAAGGAAATACCCATGCAGTCTTTCAGGAGTTATTGTTTCTCATGTTATATGAAATCATTAAAAAAATCCAGAAAAAGTCATTTCAACATCTACAATCCAAGAATGTTTTGCCAGGGAGGTTTTATGCCACCATGATATAAAAACAGAGAGAGAAAAAACCCTGTCTCTGCCATTTGGGCTCCTGCTGGGAGGAAGGGCAGGATATAAATAAAATAATAAATAAATAAATAAAATTTCTGTAATTCAAGAGTTTGCTGCCAAGGACAAATTATGGTTTGGGGTATGATGCTACCTTTTATTCCTCTACAGCAAGACTGATAAATGCCCAGTTATTTTACACACACACAAAATCTTTCCTTCTTAAAGGGAGCAAGACAGCTTATACAGCATCATTACGTCCTTGTAGAACAAAACAAACAATGTTGTTTTTGAAGTTAAACAAAAATGTACAGAAAACACAGCAGCATTAACACTGACTTTCCAAGAAGGGAAATAAATGATTAGAGAAGAAAGTGGAAATTAAAGCAAAAGAAGCCAAGATCAAGCCAACTAAATTCAAAACTGACCAGCTCTGGCTACAGTTCTCTCACTTTGTTAAGTGGTCAGCTTCGCTTCTGATGGAAGATCAAACAAAGCTCTTTGTAATTACAGGCTCTCAAAGAGATCTGACCCTTCAAATTAGTACCATAAAGGGTACTGTTCCTCTGGTTCCATTTCCACCACCACCCCATCTCTACAGCCGCCAAATAAATGCTGACATACATTTGACTATCTATGCAACACACTAAAAAGGGTGAGATAGATGTGAAAATTATTTCCCTGAGTTTGCATCAGCAGCCCTCTCTAAGCACTCTTGCAACGCAACCACAACAAAAGACCACATTTTTTAAAAATATATATATATAAAGTGAGCGAGCAAGGGGTGAGGGGGTGGTAGAGAGAGTGATGGAGTGTGCAAGAGGGGATGGCTGAGCAAGTGCGGGCAAGAGAATGGGGTGGGGGTGTTAGGATTTATTTATTGTATTTATATACCACCCCATAGCCGAAGCTTTCTGGGCGGTTTACAGTAATTCCCAAACATGTGCTGTTCTTTATTTCCTGAAATGAAGCAAAAAAACTGCTGAGCTGTTTTGAAAAGACTGCAGGGTTTGCAACACCAAACTTTATTCACCACTTTGGAAACAATTTGTGATTTTGTTTCATAACTATGAGAACACCAGGTTAGAATTGAAGTTTTCCATGAAATGAATTCAGTGTCTCCCTAGAAGACAAACCTCTCAGCTTCCTTTAGTTCAAAAATTAACACAGATTAATAGAATTTAACCTTTGCTTCACTATAGATTTGACATAAAAGCATGCTGCCCACAGACAAATATTTTAGGTAGGCTGACATAGAAATATGCAAAAAGAAGCCAAATCTAGGAAGCAGAGGAGGGCAACTCTGCTCTGGAGCGCAGTGGAGAGAACTACAGGAAGCCATGGCTCTGGCATACCTTAAATTTGCAAGTTGCTTGCCTTTAAAGTCAAGCCAGGGCCTTTACTACTGCTCTCTTTCGGCAGCCACTGGGACTAGGCACTTACTGCTTGCACACACAGGAACCTCTGCAACAACCAACGTTGCCACCTTCTCTCGCTGACCAAATCGACTCTTTGTAAACGTCTCCTCTCCCAAATACAAATCATCTTGAAGATCCACCATCACATCGCGCCCTCCTTAAAACGTGGCAGTTAAAGTAAAAGGGAAGAACAGGTGTGTGTGTGTGTCTGCGTGTTTTAAATGTTTCAGGAAGACTCTGGTTTAACCCTTTGTTAGATGCGAAGAAACAGAGTCAAATTTAAAGGCGAAGACAAATGCAACAGGAATAGAATAGAGATGGAACACTCTGGGGAAAGCACGAGCAAGGCTGAGGTGGCTTTTGGAGGTTTCTTGGAGGGGAGGGGATCCAGCTTGCACTCAGGATTCCATGCGGCGGGCAAGCCAACTTGTGCACTTGCCCCTCTTTACCTCTCAGCGATAGCAAAAAAAAGTCGGCTGGTGAAAAATTAACCCCTTCTCTGCCAGCGTGGGCAGACTTTTTTTTTTAAACCAGCTCTTCTGGGCCATATCGACCCAATGCCATCAAGAGGGGATGGCTGAGCAAGTGAGGGGAACAGAATGGGGATGGGGTGGGGGTGTTAGGATGAGTGACGGAGTGTGCAAGAGGAGGTAGCCGAGTGTGCGCAGACAAGAGAGTGGGGGTAGGGATGTTACCATAACCCTCACACACAGAGAGCTCCTCACCTCCATTCTGCTGCTGCCTCCTCCGTCCTTGCCCTCAGGCTTTCTCCCTCCGCTCCTTTCTTCTCCACCACCATCCAGTCTTGAAGCATTTTTTTCTCTTTCTCTCCACTTCCTCCCTCCTGCCTCTAACACAGAGCAGGAGGGAAGAGCAGCTGTGCACAGAAGCGCAGTATAAGGCACATGTATTTGTCCACCAATCACAGCAACAGACTTCCCCTGCTTCCCCATCCCAGTAACGTCCAAAGTAACGCGGGAAACGTTAGAGTTGCAGCTGAAAAGTAATGAAATTACCACTCGTTCTGTTACAAGCAAATTGTAACCAAGTTACCCAGTCGTTATGCAAAAAAGTAATAAATTACAAGTAACTCATTATTTCTAATGAGTTACTTCCAAGCTCTGATGATTCCTAACCAAAAACCAAAGCTAAAATAATCCAGGCAGCCTGTCAGCCAAGGTCACAGAAATCCCCATGCAGCACAACCTGACCTGGGGACTGCAGTTAATGCAGAATGCTGCAACACAATTGCTGACATGAGTGAGACCCTATCAGCACATAATGCCTCTGCTCTGAAATCTGCACTGGCTGCCGATTTACTACCAGGCCAAGTTCAAGGTGTGCTTTCCATGCTATGGGTGCCTTGTTCTACTCTTGTAAGAAATCAATCCTTTAATATGGCAGCACTTCCATATTGGAACTCCCTGCCTTTTGACATGAGGCAGGCACCTTCACTGTACTCTTTTCGACACCTGTCAAAAACATTTTTGCTTAGGCAAGCCTATCCAGGCATGTAGACGCTATTATGCTTTTAATTTTTTAAAAACTCATTGCTGGTTTTATTATTTTGAATGTTTTTAAATGCCTGTCTTTAACTGTTTTTGCCAATAATTTTATTGTTTTAATTTCTTCTGTAAACCGCTTTGAGGTTCTTTACAATCAAGCGGTATATAAATGTTGTAAATAAAACCCATAAATAATTTTTGGAGTCACTGTAGCCCTTGGGTCTCTTCCTCTTTTAGGAACAAAGGAATCTGCCTTCTACTGACTCAGACCATTTGGTACCATCTAGCTCAGTACTGATGACATGGACTAGCATTGGCTGTCCAGGATTCCAGGCAATAGTCTTTTCCAGAGATTGAATTTTGGACCTTTGCATGCAAAGCTTATGCCCTACCACTGAGCTACCGCTTTTCCCCTATTTAAAAAAGTATCTTTTAAAATTATATTCAATTCACTAATGAATGCACAGCATACCTAGGACAGATCCATGCACATTCAACACACATTTGAAGCACATGAATTCTACCACAGAATCATGGGAACTAGTTTGTTAAGGGTGGTGGGAACTATAACTGTGAGGGAGAAACCCACTTCCCAGGATTTTTGGGGGGGGGAGTCATGCACTTTAAATGCAAATTGGGTGTGCTTTAAATGTATTGTGGGGATCTACTTCATAAACTTTGCCTGCATGTAAATCATTTTAATTAATTTTTAAAAATGTAATCAGCTGCAAAGTTTATTGGGTGACCGTGGGCTACTCACCATCTCTCAGTCTAATCTGCCCCTCAGGATGAAATCAACAGAGGACCATGACCACCCCAAGGAAAAAGGGCATACTTAAAATGTAGAGAAAATAATAATGTACAACCATAGGGTAAAATCAGATACTTATTGGGACATAGTATGAAGAAATATTTGTATAAGCATGACTGTCGAAGATGTTTATTATTTACGCAACCTGTAAAGATATTTATAGTGCAATCCTATGCATGTTTACTCAAAAGCAAGTCCCAGTATATTCAATGCAGCTTAAACAGGGAAGTGTGCACAGGGCTGCAACCTCAAGTGATAAGGACCTTTACCCAACATTAAAAATCATGCCACTTTAAGCTGTTTTGCAACTCTTTTATACTTGTTTTATTGTTATTGTATTTTAAATGGATTTATTTCTTGTTGTGAGCTGCCTTGGTTTCCAATCGGCAACCCTACCTCAAGGGGTTGTTGGAAAGACTCCATATACATATTGGAGATGTAAAAATACACACACACACATATAATAGTTTATTGTCAAAGCCAGTTTGTCATTGCAAAAAATAAAATCAGTATTAGTTTCCCACAAAGTACAAGCAGTGACAGCAAAGTAAGCCCTGCCTAATTGCTTTAAAAATAGGAATGGAGAGGAAGAGAAAGATTTATAACACAAACACAATCCTTTGCTATGTTCACTCAGAAGTCCCATCTATTTACAACACAAACATAACCCTGTCTACTCAAAAGTAAGTCCTATTGAATTCAATAGGGTTTACTCCCAGTATGTGGAATTAGCATTGCAGCTTTACTGTCAGAAAAGTGAGTACAGGATTAAAGTTTCATATTGGGAAGGTTTTCAAAACAGGCTATGAATTAGACAAATATACTGCCCTCTTCAATAGCCTAGGAAAATTTAAACTTGTTTGACTCATAATCAGAAATGTAAAACACATTGTAATGGCTTCATAAACTGCATGTACATCTTTTAAAATTTCTGTTCAAAAATTATCTGAAAGATAAAATGTATAAAGATATTTTGCAAGCCATTTAAAAAACGTTACATGTATACTTTTTATTATAATCATAACTCAAATTGTTTACTGTGCTTGCCCACCAAGATCCTGCTATGATATTTTGTTCTAGATCTCCTGCACACACAGATAAAGCAACTTTTGCTACTGCTGAAAGCTATAAACTTACTAAAGTTATGAGATTTTCAGAGAAGCAGGAAAAGGCAAGAGTTTTCTGGACTTGCAATGGGTTCTAACTCTTGCCTGGAGGTCAACAAATCCCTTGTCAATCATGACCCTGACTTCACTTATTGGCTACAAACCTGAAAAGGTGGGATTAGAGCATCCAGCTATGAGCTCATTTAACAGAAGTTTGCAGGAGGTGGCAGCTGACGTTTTGGTGTATATTTCTTGAACCAGACCACCTAGGATTTTTTTTTATGAAAGCTGAGAGTCCAGAGATTTGGATGTTTTCTGAGGGCCCTCAATTGGTTTTGAGTTTTCCTGGTAAATGCCAGAACATATTGCTTTAGTACTTCAGTAGTGCCACACACATCCATCCTCATCCTCTTTAGATTGGGTCAGAACAAGCTAAATTGGGTTGTATTCAGCTAAGTCCTACTAAGAGTAGGCCCACTGAAATTAATGACCCTAAGTTAGTTGTGTCTATTAGCTTCAATGGGTCTGCTCTGAGTAGGACTAACAATGAATACCACTCACCATCTCATTCCCCTCCCAAAAGGGAAATAGCCTAGCTTATTCTGAACCAACTGAAAACTCCCACCCCACCCCTGTGAGTCTCAAACTCCCTCCCAGTCCCTTCCTCAAACCAGGCACCAACCTCCCTCTCCTCATAAACTCACCCACCCACTTAACTTGCTATTGCGTGTTTGGCAACGGATGAAGGGAGAGAGAGATCTCATCTGCCTATTTCATGTGTTTCTTTTACACCTATGCAGAGAAAATATCTTGTGTGAAGTGGCCTGATGTGCTTAAGTGCTTTGTTGGACTAAGGCCTAATTGTGCAGAGCTTCCAAAACATCTTGTAGGTAATTTAAAAATGCAAGTAAAATTGCAAGAGGAAATGTACAGACTACAATTTTCTGTCAGAAATGTTCAGGAGATGAAAATCTATCTCCACGTAATTTATATATTGGCCTAGGAATTGCTGAAAAGGATATTCCATTGTAGCACAGATGTTATACAACACGAGGTGATCTATAGAAAGGATATCCATAGCATCTGTTCTCCCCTTCCTCTTCTTTGGTTCAGTTGTTATGTGTCACAGTTATCACTCTTTTTGGATTTCTAAAGCAGTCTGTTTTATTTCACTCAAACCTGGTGCCAGCAAGTTGAACTGCTATCATCAAATTGAACTGGTATCAACTGGCAATAAGTACTGAGAAGAACAATAGTTGAAAAGAAAAGAATACAATGAGCAGAAGAAATAGAGAAAGAATGACATTGGGAAAGCAATGCTCTCAGAACCCAATAAAGAAGATCATTTTTATATTTTAATATAAAAGGCAAGGAATTAAAAAAATCCAACCCTCTGATTTATCTTGCTGGAGGAAGTGGGTGTGGTTGCAGTGTCCCTCCACCTGGCTTGATTCAGGTCTACTGGTGGGAGGGGCCTCTGCCACCCCCGAGATTCCAGCCATGCACACCAAAGCACAGGATAGGGCAGAAGCTACCTCAATGGAGGCTGGTGGAACCTAAATCTGGTGGGGTGCCAATGAGGTCATGGGGGTGGAGCTTGTAAGGTCACATTGGCAGAATCCATGAGGTCCCCATCCTCCTTCCTTGCAAAGAAACAGTGTGCACTTAAGCAGTACAGTTCTACAAATGTTTAGCACCTAAAAAGTGACTTATCTTGGTTCAGAAAGGTCCTTGGGGTTACAGTTACGGTCATTGCTGCTTCTACAAACACACACACGCACACACCACCACCACCAACAACAACCATGTTTACCATGGGAAGCCAGCTATGTCTTGCTGGTCCTGACTATTGGGAGTAAAACACCAATGCATGTTTTAAGTGACCTGAGCCAGTGCGTGTGGGATAGATAGAAAGGCAATAAATTATTCCGTCTGCTGATTCCTCCTCTAAAGTGTTTGTTGTTTTTGAAGGGTTTGCTCTTCCCCTTCTTTCCTTCTCTTCCTGTCTTTGTTCTCAGTTAGTTATTTACAGGCTGGTTCAGCAAGTATGAGTTACCCTCTTTGTATTAATAAATCTTAACTTTCTTTATTCTTTCAACTACCAGTCTTAACCAGTTGTTCCAGCAGTTCCTCAGTCTCATGTTTGTGGGTCCTCTCTATTCAGTAAGATATGTTTTCTTCAGGCATCATTTGTGTGATTTTGTATGTTTAAGCTCCTTTTGTTGTCTTATAGTGTCTCTTTTGCTTCTAATTGCCTCAGTAAGCAGCCACATGGAAAAGGGAATAGATAACATGGTTGAAGAAAAGCCTGGAAAAGCAGCTTTTTAATGCTTATTCCCTTTTGGCCTCTTCCAGTTTCTGAGAAATGACAAATTTCCTGCTTAAGATTTGATTTTGGATCCCCACCCCCAAGAGAACATAAGAAGAGCCTGCTGGATCAGGACAGTAGCCCATCTAGGCAAGCATCTTGTTCTCACAGTGGCCAACCAGATGCTCATTGGAAGCCCACAAGCAGGACCTGAATGCAACAGCACTTTCTCCTCCTGGGGCCTCCAGCAACTGGTTTTCAGAACATACTGCCTCTGACAGGGCCAGCACCAGGCATGTGTGGGCTCTTGGGCACCAGCTTGCCCTGGCCGCGTGGCTCCTGTCTGTTTCACCTACCTCTCTCTTGTCTCCTGTTGCTGTGTGCGCTGTGCACATAGGGCTGCCATCAACGAAGATGGCAGGGGAGGCTTCTCTAAGGGGCTGATGTCCCCGCTGTTTGCAGTCCACAAAATCACTTTTTAAACTTGTGGCAGGATAGGGAAAGGAGAATGAATGGAAATACCAATCTGTATCTGATTTTGTACTGTTACAATAAAGTGCAGCTCTGCAGCAGTTTTACTAAATTCAAAGTGCAATTTCCTGTACTAAGATGGATGTAAATAATGTTTTTAAAATAACAAGTGTATAAGAAAGAAATGTGCTGTCAGATATAGTCTGGAAATGGAGACGAGGAAGCAGAACGGTCTCTCACCCCCATTTCTGCTCCCATTTTCTTGTTTTCCAATTGACATTCTGCTCACTTTGCTCATAGGACACTGTTGAGAATTGCTGGGTCAAAATTGATAGCAAGGCCTCAGGTACATGCTGAACAGAAAGTGTGATAAAAAGTAAAATAAGAAAGATGACTTTATTCAGGCGAACATCTCATTATGGGAAGAACTTTATTGAAAGGAATGCAGAGAAGGCAAGGGCAATGTCTATGCTGGAACAATCATTTAATAGACACAGCTAGTTCAATTTGAAAGCCAACATGGCAAGTTTGGACTTTTTAGACACCCCCCCAACTTCTCCAGGGTCTATCAGGCATATTTCCTGAATACTAACCATAGTCCACATGATTAGAAGAGAAATGACTCAAATTGATTTTGATTGTGTTGGGTTCCTTTTCAAAAGCTCAAGATGTCATGGGAATTGAATAAAAAGGCTTAAACCCGTTCACAAAATTCTATATAAAACTCCTGAAATAAACCGGCAGTCAGAAAAGTGCTGGCTGGTTTTCATGATTTGGTCATCATTTTGGAATAAATGCAAATTGTCTTGGGCTTAAAGTTCTGAAAGCAAAAGTGTTTAATTTTTCTCAACTGAATTATCTTTCAGTATTGTGTTGCTACAATATGAAAGCTGGATTTTCAAAAGGCGTGCATTTAATATTCAATACAACTTCCTCTGTTAAGCAAATGAAATTTCATTCATATTTTACTTACCTGTTCCATTTGAAAGGGGACATAGATAATAAGCAGCATAATAACTAGAGTACTGTACTGTTTGTCTGAAGTTACTGTTATGCATACAGATTCACTGTTTAACTCCTTTTTTGTCCTGCAGTTAGTGTTAATTGAATTTGTAACCCATCCCATCCTGTCAGTCACTGGCAACAGCTAATATATAAAAGATGCTCTAAATTCCATTCTGTTACTGTCTTAATCCTTGTTCATAAAAGTCAAACCAATGTCTGCAGCATTTCTAAACTATGCTTTAACTTTGGAAAGTCTCCAATAGGAATGTCTTCTATAGTTATGAGGCAGTTGTGAGGTAGTGCCCTCATGGTCTCAAGTTCAATTCCTGACATCTCCAAGTAAGGCTGGGAAAAGATTCCTGCCTACTAAGTCCTGGAGAGCTTCTGCCAGTCAGTGTAGACAATATTGAACTAGATGAACCAATGGTCTTACTAAGGCAGCTTCCTGTGTTTCTGTGTTTGGGTCAGTGCATGTTTGGTTGATGTAGATCAGGAATGTTAGACTAAGGCCATTAAGGTAAAATAAAATATGTTTTGCTCACAAGGCAATAGGAAGATATTTATTTTATTTTAATATTTATTAGATTTCTTACATGACTCCAGAGTGGGTTACAAGAGTATAATACACTATAATATAAAATAGATAAAACAGTTACAATTATATATATATATATATATACAATTATATATATATATATATATATATATACATACTATTTCAGCAAGAACAAAACAGTATTATTAATTTAGTTATTAATGCTGAACATGGGAGTCCCACAAGTAAGCTAAATAGAAATAATAATGTGGCTAACTGATCTTTAGGGGAGGGAAAAAGTGGATGTCATTCAATGTAACAAGCGGTTGGAGGGAGGTGCCCAGAATGACAAGACAAAAAGATAAAAAGTCACAATTTTATTCTGTTCTTACCTGATCTTTAGATCAGGGCAGGCTAACCTGTGGTCCTCCAGATGCTGTTGGACTACAGTTCCCATCAACCTTAGGCAGCAAAGATCAGGGATGAAGTGTGTTTGGGTCCAAATTATCTGTTTGGCAATTCCCAATTTATTAGTTTCATAACACCAGTGCTGTATAACACCAGTGCAGACATAGAAGCCTCAGCATAAAATGTTTCCAGTGCTTCACCCTCTCAGAGAGCATGAGTTCTTCACAACATTTCTGGAAATTCGTCTACATAAGCCAAAACCCATCTCAGTGCTCATTAGCTAAGTCGCCTCTTCTAGACAGATACTGAATAAACAGTAATAATGCAGAACCAGAATTAAAGGGAAAGTATAGGCACCTAGCTGTCATCAGATCACTAACAGCACAAACTGATGGGGGTTTTGTATAATCAACAAGGGACAAAACACTAAAAACATATTAAAAACATCTTAACAACAAAACATCTTAAAAAACCTTTCTTTAAAAAAAATACAAACATGTTAAAAAGCAATTTCAGTACAGATGTAGACTGGGATAAGGTCTCTACTTAGAAGGCTTGTTGAAAGAGGAAGGTCTTCAGTAGGTGAGTCGAGTTGAATCCACAAGATGGCAAAAAATCATAAACTTTAAATACAGAAATTATATTAATATAATAAAACCAATTAAAACAGCTCCAAAATACATATAAAACAGCAGAAATCCAAACTCTATTCCCAAAAGCCTCAGTGGAACAAAAACTGTCTTCACTATTTTCCAAAGGCTACAAACAAACTACCACTTCAGGTGTTGCAGAGGAGAAACCCACCACTAAGATGGAAAGGCCTGCTCAGAGCAGGCCCCCATCAGACGTTAGTACTAAAGGGGTAAGGCTTTTCTGAGGTACCCACCCTTGAATGGCTTTAAAGATCAATACCAGCAGTTTCCATGGAGCCCAGACAGATTAGCAGAAAGTACATTTCTTTTCAATACCAATATATTATGATTTAAAAGTGGAACAATAATTAATAATTGCACAGCTGCATTTTGGAGAGCATTTTGAAGTTGAACTGTCTTCAAGGGCAGCCTCATGAAGTGTTTTGCAATTTTGTAATTGCTAATATGGTAATTGCTAATATGTCAGTTACGTAATTGCTAATATGGCATGAGTGACAGTTTCAAGATCTCATTTCCCAGGATAGGATGAGTGAACTATCCAAAACTGAATAAAGGCACTCTCCATGAAAGCTGCCACCTGGATGTTCAGACTGTATGGCCTTAACAGATATTCAATATTGGGAGACATAACACACAGAGAGAGAGAAAGAGAGAGAGAGAATATACAAAACACCCTTCTCCTGATTACTTGGGTCCCTCACTATTTTCATCTTCATTGTACCTGAATTCATTTGAATTCTATTTTATTTGCTCTCATCCAGTCCATCAGTGATTTCAGACAATTGTTGAAGGTTTTTGGACCAATTAAGAGTGATCCATACTAAGGCCTTTTATCAAGCCTTTGATATTTTCCTCATTACTACACAGAGCTTATTGATTCCTGAGGATTAAGGGATGCTAAATAACAATAAGGGATGCTAAAAAAGAATTTGAGGAGCACATTGCTAAGAACATAAAAACCAACAACAAAAAATTCTATAAATACATTCAAAGCAGGAGACCATCTAGGGAGACAATTGGACCCTTGGATGATAAGGGAGTCAAAGGTGTACTAAAGAACGATAAGGAGATTGCAGAGAAGCTAAATGAATTCTTTGCATCTGTCTTCACAGTGGAAGATATAGGGCAGATCCCTGAACCTGAACTAACATTTGCAGGAAGGGATTCTGAGGAACTGAGACAAATAGTGGTAACGAGAGAGGAAGTTCTAAGCTTAATGGACAATATAAAAACTGACAAATCACCGGGCCCGGATGGCATCCACCCAAGAGTTCTCAAAGAACTCAAAGGTGAAATTGCTGATCTGCTAACTAAAATATGTAACTTGTCCCTTGGGTCCTCCTCCGTGCCTGAGGACTGGAAAGTGGCAAATGTAACGCCAATCTTCAAAAAGGGATCCAGAGGGGATCCCGGAAATTACAGGCCAGTTAGCTTAACTTCTGTCCCTGGAAAACTGGTAGAAAGTATTCTTAAAGCTAGATTAACTAAGCACATAGAAGAACAAGCCTTGCTGAAGCAGAGCCAGCATGGCTTCTGCAAGGGAAAGTCCTGTCTCAGTAACCTATTAGAATTCTTTGAGAGTGTCAACAAGCATATAGATAGAGGTGATCCAGTGGACATAGTGTACTTAGACTTTCAAAAAGCGTTTGACAAGGTACCTCACCAAAGGCTTCTGAGGAAGCTTAGCAGTCATGGAATAAGAGGAGAGGTCCTCTTGTGGATAAGAAATTGGTTAAGAAGCAGAAAGCAGAGAGTAGGAATCAACGGACAGTTCTCCCAATGGAGGGCTGTAGAAAGTGGAGTCCCTCAAGGATCGGTATTGGGACCTGTACTTTTCAACTTGTTCATTAATGACCTAGAATTAGGAGTGAGCAGTGAAGTGGCCAAGTTTGCTGATGACACTAAATTGTTCAGGGTTGTTAAAACAAAAAGGGATTGCGAAGAGCTCCAAAAAGACCTCTCCAAACTGAGTGAATGGGCGGAAAAATGGCAAATGCAATTCAATATAAACAAGTGTAAAATTATGCATATTGGAGTAAAAAATCTTAATTTCACATATACGCTCATGCGGTCTGAACTGGCGGTGACCGACCAGGAGAGAGACCTCGGGGTTGTAGTGGACAGCACGATGAAAATGTCGACCCAGTGTGCGGAAGCTGTGAAAAAGGCAAATTCCATGCTAGGGATAATTAGGAAAGGTATTGAAAATAAAACAGCCGATATCATAATGCCATTGTATAAATCTATGGTGCGGCCGCATTTGGAATACTGTGTACAGTTCTGGTCACCTCATCTCAAAAAGGATATTATAGAGTTGGAAAAGGTTCAGAAGAGGGCAACCAGAATGATCAAGGGGATGGAGCGACTCCCTTACAAGGAAAGGTTGCAGCATTTGGGGCTTTTTAGTTTAGAGAAAAGGCGGGTCAGAGGAGACATGAGAGAAGTGTATAAAATTATGCATGGCATTGAGAAAGTGGATAGAGAAAAGTTCTTCTCCCTCTCTCATAATACTAGAACTCGTGGACATTCAAAGAAGCTGAATGTTGGAAGATTCAGGACAGACAAAAGGAAGTACTTCTTTACTCAGCGCATAGTCAAACTATGGAATTTGCTCCCACAAGATGCAGTAATGGCCACCAGCTTGGACGGCTTTAAAAGAAGATTAGACAAATTCATGGAGGACAGGGCTATCAATGGCTACTAGCCATGATGGCTGTGCTCTGCCACCCTAGTCAGAGGCAGCATGCTTCTGAAAACCAGTTGCCGGAAGCCTCAGGAGGGGAGAGTGTTCTTGCGCTCGGGTCCTGCTTGCGGGCTTCCCCCGGGCACCTGGTTGGCCACTGTGGGAGCGGGATGCTGGACTGGATGGGCCACTGGCCTGATCCAGCAGGCTCTTCTTATGTTCTTATGTTCTTTTTAGGTATGCTCCCTTAATTAAAACAGTAATCCCAATATGGTTAAGATTCATTTAGAGAGTGTTATGAAGGCATGTGATACTGTTAAAACGTAAAGTTTGGCGACATCAGTGCTTAGATGAGAGATTGTGTCTGAGCGCTCTGAACTTTCCAAAAAAAGAGTGGGATTCAAAAGGCTTGGCCACAATATGCTAACCTCCCTACCTCAGCCCTTACCCCTCCCTCCCAATAATCAGCCACAACATCATTACTTGTGTTCACCGCCCAGAGAGCTACTGCTAGTTGGACGGTATAAAAGTTGAATAAATAAATAAATAAAATAAATAAATAAAACACCACTGCTAGGAATCTAGTGTTGCAGTTGTGCTCCACTGAGGAAAATGCTTCTGATGTAATTAAATTGAATTAAAAATACAAATTACTGACTTCTTGTGTAATTATTGGTATTCCCTGTAGGTCTTGTGTAACATTTGGCATATCAGGTATATAACACAGATAATTTTGGAAGACAAAAATAATACTTGTGGTGCAGTTCTCCAAGAGGGTTTGACTTGGACTGGAAGGTGGAATCAATGTTTTTTTTTATGACTCTTCTAACTTTTATTGACCTTCAATGATTCAGTTGTCCTAGGTGACATCTGGAACATCTACTGAGGATTAATCAGCACAGATGCTGAAAATGCTCTTTTTACTTTACTCTGTATAATCAGGGTAACCTTTGTTTTTTGTGGTACTCATTCATTACACAGAAGGGTGAAGTTCAGCCAGGAAAAGGTGACTTTGTTCTAATGAGCAAACCTGTGTAAATGGTGAGTGCACGCATGCACGCACACACACACACCCTCCTTCTCCTGGTATGGCAGAAAATAAGACCAAATGTTGTATTAATGGTCACAGTATTACTGCAGATATCCCTTTGGGACAACTAATCCACGAAATGGGCAAAACTAGGGTTGACGTTTTTTAAACACAATTCCTTTCTAGCCACTAAAGTCAACAAATTGTTTCAGGAGAGCAGCCAAATTTCTTTTTAAAACACACTTTTTCAAATGAGACTTTCTCATTGGCTTAGGTGTTATAAGAATCAGCACAAATATGATTATTAAGGTTTGTATGCAGCACTTACTGATTTGCTTTCATATACAAATTTAATTAACAGCATGGCCTTTATGTGGATTATTAATGAAGCTCTGGAATGAGACTCCTACTGCAAACACCATCTGTAGCAACCTCTGGAATCTTCCCTTAGTTCAGTGTAGTGCAGCATCTTGTTCATTTTTCTGCTCTTTTCTTTCACACACACACCCCTTGAAAGAACAGCCTGTGGGATTTTGGCCTGTCTTCTCAAGCCAAGCAAACTTCATTTTTCAAGCCAAATTTGTTAAATTGTTGTAACAAATGCATTTCAGTTATTAACCTTTGCTGCACTTTCAGTTCCTTGGCACTTGGTGTTTGTGTTATTTAAAAGTGCAAACATACAAAGAAGCTGAAACATAATGTTTAATCTCATAATGCACAGGTGCATTTCCTAAGTGGATTCCCCCACCCCACCACATGTAATGACTCATAATCTACACTGACACATAGCGTGGAACTAAACCCTAATGACTTTGGTTAAACAATTTACTCTGATCTTTAATTGATTTGCTCTCTTTAAAAAAGTCTCTGTGAACTGACAGCTTCAGCTAAGGAAAAGTTTTGAAATACCTTAATTGCTATTGATACTATGTGGTTGAGTTTTTCTCTTTTTGTTTGTTAACTCATTGGTAAGATTCCCATTAATCTCAAAGGGGGCTGTGTGAGGCTAAGGCTTAGTGCTTCTGAAAATCCTTCCTTGTAGCTCTCACAGTGAACTGAAAATATGGAGAAAATATGTCTGCTGAATTCCTACCAATACTGCTTCGGTTATGCACAGAATAAAAGATAGAAACTTCCATTTACATATGTCTGTATATTAGAGGTTTTCTTTGGCCACAAGATTTGGTTCAGATCCAGATTCAATACTTTGTAGAACAGACCACTTTAGTCCAAGGTGCTTTCTTTCTCTTAAATCTGGATTGCTGGGCCCACAAACTGCTAAGATCAGGGGTCCCTGCTTCGAGTTGTGACTGTCTTGTAGAGATCCCATTGACCTTGCAAAATAACAACATTGACATCCTCAACTTTGACCTCTCTAGTTTAAAAATCCATTAGAGCAGATTAATTAGATTTTAACTCCTTTCAGCTCCTGACTCTAAGCTTACTTATTCAAAAGGAAATCCCTTAGCCTTCAGTGCGTGTTACTTCACAATAAAGATAGTTAGGATTGTAGCTTTAACCACCAGGCACTATCTACAGTGCTTGTGGTGAATGAGTTTTTAAATGCATGCTTAATGGGGTTCTGTATTTATGAATGATACTAGGGGGATCAAGTTGATAATGGGTTAATTAACCTGGAATACCAGAATGATTTTTAAACAAAATATACTTAGAAGCATGTTTTAGTTGTGGTCAAGTTGTGTAATCTATAATAAGGTATTTTTTACTAGGCACTCTGAGGAAGTAGGGAAACAGAAAGGGTAGAAGATTTGAAGGGATATAGGCAGACAAAAAAGTGAGAAGTTGAGGAGAAAGGAAAAAGGACAGACAATCCCAATTAGGACTTTTGAAGACTTGTCCACATGTTTTATTTTTTAAAATGACAATTTTATTTAAAATATCCTTAGTCCCAGACTTCTCTGGGACCCAATTTATGGCCCAGTGGGTGCCTAAGGGCAGGTGGAGAGCTTTCTGCCTTCAGGTGGGCCATGTGCCAAGGTGGCGTGGCTGCACCGGTGCAAGCTGGGGGAAGGGGCTGGGACACCCATGCAGGAGCCAATCAGCATGTTGCTTGGCTCCCACAGGGGCAGGACCTGTGAGGGGACAGATGGGAGAGCCAGCCTGTGTTGGGTATGTTTGTGGGCTATCTAAAGGAGCCCGCCCAATTCTCCTCAGCCTGTCTTTGCCCTCTCGCCCTCAGCCCCCTATCATGCCTGGGTCCTCAGTATATAATCTTCAGTAAATTCCGACTCCAAGTTTACTTTTACAATAGCTAAAAATTCTACATCATATCTTAGGTATTTTAGTCCAGTATAACACAAGCTAAGATCCTCCGTGGTGCAGAGTGGTAAGCGGCGGTAACGCATCCGAAAGCTCTGCTCACGGCTGGAGCTCGATTCCAACGGAAGGAGGAAGTCGAATCTCCGGTAAAAGGGGTCGAGGTCCACTCAGCCTTCCATCCATCTGTGGTCGGTAAAATGAGTACCCGGCATATGCTGGGGGGTAAAGAAAGGCCGGGGAAGGAACTGGCAGTCCCACCCCATATATACGGTCTGCCTAGTAAACATCGCAAGTCGTCACCCTAAGAGTCGGAAATGACTCGCACTACAAGTGCGGGGACACCTTTACCTTTATAACACAAGCTTGTTCAGACTTCAGATATGGGTAAATGTGATGCTCCTTTTGTGTATGGTAAAGTTACCTCAGGTACATTTTATTGTGGTCATTTCATTTGAAGAATAAATGTGAATGTTTTTTCATTTGGAGGTATCTACTATTTACTACCTTGGATTATGTGCACTACCAGTTGTGTCACCATAAGAAAGTCAACACATTTTCTACAGAAAAACCACATTTTCTACAGAAAAATTGTATAGAAAGATCATGTGAAATTTTTAATATTGAGCCTTATTTTGCTTCTTTCTCTGATCACCACCCAAAGACGATGGGCATCTGTGTATATTTTAATCATCACCGCCACCAATTAATGGTAAACTTTCCATATTCAAATGCTATGTGAGAACTGGCCCTTATGCCTGACTGAATCCTTAATGGCGTAACTGTTTCTCTTCACTGAAAAACTGAAGGAGGTTTTATGTCAAATATATAAATTTGTTCATTTTCTGATAAAAAATTTAAGCAGAAAATCTCTTCAATTTATTGTGGACCTTAGGTTCCTTTTTTTTCCAGATGTAACTTATTTTCTTGAGTTAGCACATTTCCTTTTTAAAATACAATTAATTAGAACATATGGGGTACTCGTACCACAGCATGCTCTATAAAAATTCAAAGGGACATAATTAATTGGAATACTAGGAAACAGCATGTTTCTACAAGCCCGGTAAAATCCATGATAATCATTTTAACCTAATTTATGTTCCAAGTGTTTGAAAGATGAAGATGACTGTAGGAGCAGCTGGATGTTAAACTTTTTGCCTTTAAGGGACTATTTTGAGGGTTTATTGAGGAAAACAATACAATGAAAAATATAAATGAAATATGCAGAATATCAACAAGAACATGCCAAATCAAATATTAGAAGCTTTAGGATTGTTCTGTTCTGTTCAGGCTGTTCACATTTTCTTACAACTTTTAAAAAAGAAGTCAGCTTCTTTAAAAAGAAGTCAGCTTCTACTAAATTACTGTAGTTGTAAATGAATTCATGTGACTGAATTTTTTATTTTCTATGATAGCACTTAAAAATCATTTAAATTTGCATTTCCATCAAATGTTATGCTTACATGAAGAAAAGGGATACATATACACCATGAACTTTTATTGCTGGCTCTAAAACAGATTAGTATGCATCTGTGTTGGAATTGCTTTTTAATATGTTTTTAAAGCTTTTTTTAAAGATGTTTTTAAAACTTTTTTTAAAAAAGATGTGTTTGAATATGTTTTTAAGGATGTTTTGTTTTAATATATTTTAAAGTCTGTTTTTATGATATACTGTTTTTAGTGCTTTTGTTTCCCTCCCTGAGTCCAACTGGGAGGAATGGTTGGATATAAATCTAATAATTATTATAAATAATAGCATGGTGATGTCCACTTTTCAGAAATGAACTGGGTGGTAACTAGCTACTTTTTCAAAGGCATGTTTTGTACAGATAGATATGCTGATAAATCAGTTTCTTTCCATCTCCTTTTTGCAACTGTCTTTGAGACATAAAGAACAGGGCAATTTTTTTCCTCCCTTTGAACTGACTGTGAAAAATTACTGCTGCAGATGTTAACTTGTTAAGTACTTGCATTGCATATATTGTGTCGCATTAAGTGGTTACACAATGAACAGCAGCTGACACAACCAATCTTATTCTTCCCTTCTTTTCCCCTGCCTCCCCTTATTCCTACAGAAAACCCTCCCCAGAGGGATGTGGCACCTGAGTAGAGGAGTCTGTGTCATATGGGCTGCATTGCAAGGGGAGAAACACTGAAATTCTGGGGAAGAAATTTGTGTTACAGCAGCTTCAAGAGTCTAAGTTAGGGATGCTCAAGAATTTCATTTAGTTCACATTTCAAACTGAAGCAGACTGGGTGACCTTGTGCCACTCACTGTCTCTCCTCCTCACCTACATCACAGGGTTGTAATGAGGATGAAATGCAGAGGAAGAGAACCATGTAAACCACCTTGAGCTTATTGGAGGGAGGGTGATATACACATGAACTTAAACAAATAGACGAGGACTGTTCTCCAAATTGTGTCATGCAGTTGTCTTAAAATGTATTAAAATGTCTGTGTACATGTACAAAAATAAGTTTAAAAAGTCAAATATGGTACAAGATATTACTGTTATTTTTATTTATTAAATTTATATCCCATCCTTTGTCCTAGTAGGACCCTGGGGTGGCAAACAAAACACTAAAAAATGCTTTAAAATGTCTTAAAAACAGACTTTAAAATATATTAAAATAATCCTCTTCAAAAACTTCATTTTTAAAAAACTTTAAAAACAACTTAAAATGCAATTCCAACACAGACGCAGACTGGGATAAGGTCCAAAAGACTTGTTGAAAGAGGAAGGTCTTCAAAAGGCACCAAAAAGATAATGGAGCTTGTCTAATATTTAAGGGGAGGGAATTCCAAAGAGTAGATGCTACTACACTAATGGTTTGCTTCCTATGTTGTGCAGAACAGACCTTCTGATAAGATGGTTTCTGCAGGAGGCCCTCACCTGCAGAGCACAGTGATCAACTGGGTATATATAATCTTTCAGGTATCCTGGTTCCAAGCTATATAGGGCTTTGTAGACCAAAACCAGAACTTGAACTTGGCCCAGTAGCTAATGGGAAGCCAGTGCAATTCTTTCAGTAATGGGGTGACATGTTGGCAATACCCTGCCCCAGTGAGCAGTTGTGCTGCTGCATTTTGCATCAGCTGCAGCTTCCGGACCAACTTCAAGAGCAGCCTTACATAGAGTGCATTACAGTAATCCAGCCTGGAGGTTACCAGTGCATGGGCAACAGTGGTAAGGCTATCCTGGTCCAGAAATGGCCACAGCTGTCTTATCAGCTGAAGCTGGTAAAAGGCACTCCTAGCCACTGAGGTCACCTGGGCCTCTAGTGACAAGATGGATCCAGGAGTACCCTCAGATTACATACCTGCTCTTTCAGAGGGAGTACAACCCATCCAAAGGAGGCAACTGACCAATTATACAAATTCAGGAACCACCAACCCACAGCACCTCTGTCTAGCTAGGATTCAGACTCAGTTTATTGGTCCTCATCCAGCCCATCACCAAGTCCAGCACAGGTCTAGGGCTTGCACGGCCTCTCCTGATTCAGATGTTACAGAGAAATAGAGCAGGGTATTATCAATATACTGCTGACACCTCACCCTAAATCTCCTGATGACCACTCCCAAGGGCTTCATATAGATGTTAAACAGCATCAGGGACAAGATGGTACCTTGATGTATCCCACAGCACAACTGCCAGCAGGCAAAAAAACAATTGCCCAATGCTTTTATCTGAGAACGACCCTGGAGATAGGATTGGAACCACTCTAAAATAGTGCCTCCAATACCCATCTCAGCAAGTTGGCTCAGAAGGATACTATGGTCAATGGTATCCAAAGCAGCTGAGAGATCAAGTAAGAATAACAGGATCACACTCCCCCTGTCCTTCTCCCGATAAAGGTCATCCATCAGGGTGACCAAGGCCAATTCAGTCACTAAACCCAAATTGGAATGGGTCAAGATAATTCATTTAATTCAAGAGCGCTTGCAATAGCTGCGCCACAACCCTCTCAATCACCTTCCCTAAGAGGAGGGGTAATTGAAACTGGGCAAACCAATGTCACAAACCAATGAGTCCATGATGGGCTTTTTTCAGGAGTGGTCGAATCACTGCCTCTTTCATGGCAGCTGGGACCACACTCCCATAATGACATGTTGACCACACTCTGGATCCACTTGGGCATATATATATGTGTGTGTGATTTGTGTGTGTCTACTTTTGTGTAACAACTGCTGTTAGATGGGAAATGGGACAGAATGGAACCATAAAAAGAAAAAATGTGCATCTGAATGGAATGGAACTTAATTGATCCATCCATCCTTAGACTGAGCCATAGCAGCCTATGTACATTTTGGTTCACTATTTATTCATTAAAAGTATAGATTTTATTCAAAGCTTTCTATCTGAAAAAAGTGTGCAGTGCTGGTGGCAGTAACAATTAAATTAACAATTTATTATTAATTCGGGAAATGCATTTCAAATGAGTTTACAACTTTTAAAATATTTGACTGTTATCTCAGAGAAAAATAATTACCTCAAGCAGATTCTGTGAAGTGTGATCATATGTAATAAATTCCTGGTTTCATATTTTCTGGGGAGCGAAATAGCCAATGATACTGTTGTAGTAGTGTGCTAACGTAGGTTGCAATTCACAAATGGTTATACTGTACAAACACTACCAGAACCTGAGCAGTCTGATAGCCCCTTCTCCATGGCAAACACCCTTGGAAGGAGGCCTTTTGGCATTGACAAAGAGAGCATGCCAAAAGGCCTCCTTATCAGACTGCTTAGGTTCAGGTAGTGTTTGTACAGTTCTTCCCTTGTGTGTGAATAGTGTCATTATATAATTCAGTCATTAGGAGGCATTAGATTTAGTTGGATCTGGGTGGAGCTAGTAGTTTGGTTTTGTTTGAGAGATATCTTGTCTTGCTTCCTGACTAGTGTGTCATCTAGGCCTTCCATGACAGGACATTTTCCCTCCAGGGCCAGCTCTAAAGGGCGGCAAGGTTGGGCCCTGGCCGATGGTTCTGCGCCCAGAGGAGCCCCTGAAGGGCCCCTGTTTAGGGTGGGGAAGTAGCGCTCCCCTTCCGCGATCCATGGCAGAATCGCTGCTACAGATAGCACCGCCCGCCTGTTCCCTCCGCCTACCTTTCCTGTGTTTTGCGGCTGCACATGCAATGCTGCCCTTAACCAGGATGGTGGCCGAGGTTTCCCTATGAGGCTGAAGCATCCACTGCCATCTTGGTTGATGGCACCCCTGTATGGTGGTGGAGGCTTTAACCCCTTAGAGAAACCTCAGCTGCCATCTTGGTTAAGGGCAGTGCTGTGCACGCAGCCACAAAACACAGGAGAAAGACAGGCGGAGGGAGGGAACAGGCAGGCAGTGCGATCTGTGGCAGCATGTGCTGGGGCCTGGGGCAGGCTGGAGCTCAAGGGCCTGGCATGCCTGGAGTTGGCCCTGTTTCCCTCTGAAACTCACCGACCCCTTCAAGCGTTGCACACCCATGGGGCAAACATGGGACTGGGAAACCAGTTACATGTGGAAGTTTCACCTTCCAAATACAGGTATCCAATATTGTGCAAGTGGGAGGCAAGCATACACAATGGATCTTTACAGTCCCTTCCTCTCCCCAAAAGCCTCTCCAGAGGACCTACCAAACATTGGCTTTGACACCCAGGGCTGCAGTTAATTGGCGGAATTAGGTAAGTCACCTAGAATCAGGCAAAACATGGCTCAAAATGTTTTGTAGGTCCCCTTGACCTTCTGGAGGGCCTTTTGAGGTGGGAGGAAGCAGGAAAGGGAATGAACTATAGGGAAAGGGCTGTTGCTCAGTGGTAGAGAATATATTTTGCATGCAAAAGGTCCCAGGTACAATCCCCAACATCTCCCATTAGGGCTGGAAAAGACCCCTGTCTGAACCCTGGAGAGCCGCTCCCAGTTGGTGTTAACAGTACTGAGCTAGATGGACCAACAGCATGTTTCAACATAAAACAACTTCCTATGTTCTGATTGTGCCACCTTGCCCTCTTCTGCAAAATTGGGCACAATCCAATGCCTAGAATTTGGGGGGCTCAGAGGTGAACTGGCAGTGGAGGTAGATGTTTCAGCACAACACAGCTGAGTTGTGAATGACACTTTTAAAATGTATGTAACTACTGGTTGCACTGTTCCATCCAGTAATACCCACTGCATATCTACTGTAGTAGCATAGCAGCAAATTCAGAAGTACAGGGTCCGTTCATGATAGTCACATCCACCGCCACCTTTTTTTATTTTGCTGTGGGTTTCAGAATGAGATCCTTGTTAATGCCTTCTCCCACAACAGATATTCCTAGGAGCCAATCAGCGTGAAAGGGGAGAGTGTTAGCTACTGAAGAGAGTCTTCTCTGTTGTTTCACTCTGATTGCTTCTAGTTTAGCAGGAAAGGACAAGGAAGCATGTTAGAAAATTCTTCTCAGTGGCTAACACACTCCCCTTTCATGCTGATTGGCTCATGGGATGCTGGAGACATAGGGACCCTGCTCCCAAAAAAGTAAACGGTCTAAGATCCCCCGAGACCCTGGATCACTACACCCCGATAATGTATATGCTGATTTCTAAAATGCATGAAAAGAGCTGTAACCTACTCTACTGACAAACATTTAATATTGCAGTTCTATCCTGGCTAAAATTGCAAAATAAGCTTTTTTGCTCTGCATGATTAATAATTAAATAATGCTACAGGTGTTACTGTCTTTTTAGATGCAATAATTGAAAATGGCAACTGATTCTATAGAATGTGTTTTGATTTATATTTTTTACCTTCTTATGTAACCTCGGTAGCATCTGAGAACTGATTCTCCAGGACTGACTTTGCAACTGGGAATTAATTTGAAAATATCCATTGGATTACAGCGGGCAGCTCTCCTAAGGCCAATTATCAGATTTGCTTTAGCAGATTTAATTGATGTGATGACAGTACAGCTGTCACTGCTTTGTTTACAGTAGTCTTTCAATTAATGCTTTCAGGTCATGTTGTTGCTTAGCTGCAGCAACGCCTCTTTTCCTGTTCCCTTTCAATGTATACTTCTGAATAAATTATAGTGAATATTAGAAAATTCTAATTCATAGTGGTGAATATTAGCATGAATTTGAGGATTAAAGATGTCAGGGTGACTAAAAGCCTGGTCCAGCTCAAGGTCTTCACAATAATGCCCTACATGGAAGTAGCACATCAGTGAGGCTTCTTTCTGTACCAGTTGTTGTTTCCAAGACAGAGTTATACACAAATTGCTATTCAGGGTGTCACCACTACTACCATTTTAATGTACAGTGTCAAAATAGGCTCAGTTTTAACCTTCAAATGAACCCACATCACATGGGAGTTAGGCTTGATGCCATGACCCTGCTCCTCTTCTATGCACTTGTAGTATACTTACATTGAACATGTGAACAAGACTCCCATCCACATGAAATGCAAGGTATAGACTGAACATACACAGCCTTTGTTTTATACACTTTATATACCGTGTTTCAAAGATGTATCACTGAACACTGAACACTAAAGTCAGGATCATTCATACCATGGTATTCCTGATCTCTATGTATGGATGTGAAAGTTGGACAGTGAAAATGTGAATGTATATTTGAACTGTGGTGTTAGAGGAGAGCTTTGCGGATATCATGGTCTGTGCAAAAGACAAATAATTGGGTGCTAGAACAAATTAAACCAGAACTGTCACTATAAGCTAAACTGTCACTATAAGTTGAAACTGAGCAATCATACTTTGGACACATAATGAGAAGACATGATTCACTAGAAAATACAATAATACTGGGGAAAACAGAAGGGAGTAGAAAAAGGGGAATGTCAAACAAGAGATGTTTTGATTCCATAAATTCACAGATTCACAGACCTGAACTTACAATATCTGAGCAGAGTGGTTTATAACAGATGCTATTGGAGGATCGCCATTAGTCAGAATCGACTTGAAAGCACATACCCACAACATATGATATTTAGGCACTCTTCAGAAGTTATGATGAACAGGCACAGGTCAGGGCCAGCTGATATGATGCATTCACTCTATATGGCTATATTGATGAATATTTGCTTGCAATGGAGGGATCTCCTATGACTGGCATAACCATGACTCTAGGCTGTGAAGAAAAGAAAAGTAGGCAGCCATACAAGTCAGCTGCAACTCTTTGCCCTCACTTCTCCTTCCGTTTTCTCTCTCCTCTGCCCTTACTGACTGGCTGCTTCAAAGCAAGGCAAAATGTCACACTCATCAAATGACTAGTTTATGAAAAAAATCCTTTGCATTTTGTACTGAGTCCTCTGTGAATCTCTAACATTCTTTCAAAGGTCACATGCAAAGAATTCAGGAAAATGAACTGTCATGCAGATTATAATTTTTCTAATCTCTTTGGATATATTTTAGCAAAAGGTAGCTGCCATTTCCCTCTTCTGTTGTACTATTGCTTTAGGTTGTGTCATTCAAACGCTAGTTGACCTGCAGAAGGGTAATGTCTGTTTTTATTATTCAATTGCTTAAAAAAAGAAAGAAAAAGAAGGCTAAAAGTACCATCTCACAACTGCAAAAGGTCCCTTGAAAAAAATAAGTAAATACCCTAAATTCCTTTGATTCTACAGTTTTTCCCAGTTACAAATAATTGTGACCTTTCACTGAACTCTGTAGTGTCTCACCTCCCCAGTAAAATATTCTACGGCTCTTGGCTGCCTTTGGGAAACCTGAAGAATTTCTAACTGAAATGGAACTCCTAATTAACATAATGAGTTATATCCAATTGGTGTCTTCTGCATTCCTCCCTCATCTACAGCAGAGGGTTGGGAGAACATTGGAACAGCATGGAAGTAGGCACGGGGGTGGGTGGCCAAAGATATGTGGATGGCTTCTCAGAGAGGTGTGGGACTGGGATACGAAGCAGGACTTTGGGAAATGGCTGACAGTGTATGCTCAAACAAGAGCTCAAGGTTTGTGTGTGTGTGATGTTTTTATGCCACTTTTCAAAATAATGAGACACAGATCCCGTGTTCAGATGTACAAACAATCAAAAATAGATGCATAAAAATGAGGAGGTGGGAGGGAGTTTAGGAGGTAGATAGTTTGGAGAATACACCAATGAAGTGGTGAGTCGTCAACAGGCACTTGCATTCAGTTGGGGCCAGTAAAGGTTGCTGTTCTTGCTTGGAGACGTTATGCAATAGTGCTAGCAGTAAAACATCATACTCCTCCTATGGTGTTGTTTTATAACTTATTTGTACTATACTCATATTCTGTATACATGAGGATCAAAAGTGGAAGATGCAGAGACTGAATTGTTTTCAGGATGTGTAGAACACCATGTCTAACTTCCTTCTCCATGCCTCATGGTGACAAATTCTAGAATAACAAAAGTACATGAACTCACATCTATTGTGGAGATAATGCGCTAGCCTTTCAAACATTGTTAAGTCACATTTGTGAAGTATAGCTTATAATGGCATCAGAGTTGCATTAGAAACACTATATTGTTTTACACCTTTGCTACATGCCACACTGTATTATCAAGAATCTTAAGCCATTCATTTTTCCAGAGTATGCTGGTAATTCCAGGATGTTTACTGGATGATATCATAATGTTGGCTCCCAGACAGTAGCATAAGGGTGTCTGCAAAAGATTTAATGTCTGTTGTACAGGATAAATGACAGGGGAGCATGAATTACAAACTACAGTTCCACTAACACACCTGGTGACTTTTAAGACTAAGTATAAGTCACAAATACATCTATTTTCTTTGCAAATATGTAAATCTGAAATGAAAATAAGGAACCAATATTTTAGAAGTTATAATTAGAATAGAGAAAAGTACTTATAAACGAAACAAATTAACATTCCTTTCCTCTACAGAATGTGCTATCATTTTTATGAATTATAGAAGGGTTAGGTTATTTCAGAAAATGATGTTTTAATAGTTTTCAGTTTAGAGTTACCATACTAGTAGCACTACAATGAAAAATTAAAATGCTATTAGAAGCACCTAATATGATTTCTGTCTATTCCTTTTCCTGCTTTGCCCTTTGATTAAAATGTAATTTCAGATGATTAATGCACTGTTTATCGGTCTATTAATATAATTAATTTTATGACGGTATCACCATAGAATCTAAATGCCACTTAATAGAAGATTAAAAGTTCCATGCAGAAAATAATGATCATTTTATTTGAGTGAAAATGTTTTAGATTTAGTGAACTCATGCTTAGCTGTTCAGATTATTCAGAAAAGTAGTCTCCAGGAGTGGAGCACACAATATCAGCACCATTCATAATATACAAGAAACTGTCTACATCCAGGGTAGCCAACCTAGTACTGCCCAGATATTGTGGACTACAGCTCCCAACAGCCCCAGTCAGCATGGCCAAATGTCAGGGATGATGAGAGTTGTAGTTCACAGCATCTTGAGGGCACCATATTAGTTACCCTGCTGTAGATAATGGTAGCACTAATATAAACTTTGTCATCACAAGTGCAGAGAAGCCCAGTGCTGGCCACTTTCATTAAGTGGGCAGTGCTGATCTAAGTGCTACAGTGATGTGTTGCTCGGTGCATTGTAAATGAGACAACAACTCATCACAGAAAGGCCATTTCCAAGCATCCTGGCATACAGTGGTTTGCTACTGACTACAACTAGTATCTAACTTAGTTTACTATAGCAAAAATACCCTTTAGGGGTGTGCAGCTGTTTTTGCAAGCATAGTGGTGTGCTTTGTTTTTGTTTGCATTTCATACCACACTGGGAGCTATTCCTAAATTCTCCTGTGTTTCAGGATTACCTTGGCCTGCTATGCACAAGGGATCATAATTTGGAAAGAGCTGGCTCAGATATCTTGTCTTATAGCACATGCAGATGTCCCTATACAGCCCTTTGAATCCAAACCTAAAAGGATGTGCTTATATGTATCTTATCTTAGAAAATGTTTAGTAATGTTATGTTGGAGAGATTTGCTGAATAAAGAAATAGAACAGGGCTGTACATGCAAAATAATTAAAAGGCAGAGAAATTATAGAAGGCTGTATTACGGTACCCGGATTACTCTCTGTACTATCCTACTCATGGCTCCATTCTTTGCTGCACATTTTCATATAGCTTTGCTCTTTTGAGACTGTCCTTCCTCTCTTTCCTCTTTCTCTCTCTCTTTCTTTCTGCCATGTTGGTGTAGTACATCAAGGTGTAGTTTTGGCAGTCTCAACTCTCATAGCCAGTGTTTCTACAGCTTTGTGTGCCAAAAACTGACTCAATATAGCTCAGCATGCATTTACTAGGAGTACAAACAGGTAGCTGTTTCAGGAAATTAAGCAATTCAAGACACTTCTGGATATTTTTATTTTTCTTGTCCCAGATTTTTGTACAGATAGTGATATTCAGAAAATGGAGGATCCTTAACTTTCTCATTAAAGGGTTGATAAGGCTGTCTTAGGAAATAATTGAAGAGAGCAGGTGTAAATCATCACCACCATCTTCCTCTGACCCCCTTTTGCAGCTTTATAGAAATATAAAAAGTCATAAGCCATTAGGAAATTTGGTTGGTTTGCAGCCGCAGGGGTGGGGGTGGGAACTTACTGCCTTTTAATGAAATAAAAAGCTTGATCTAGTGAAATATATTGGAATTGTCTGGGGATATCAAATTTAGCTTGCATCTTAATGAGATTCAGAAATGTGTTAATTTAGAACCACTGTGCCATAAACTATGTTTCTTTCTCACATCTGTTCATATACAGAGAAAGGTGAATCCGCGGGGAAATGATTAAAGGGAAAGTTCACTTTTTGGTGTGTGCTGTTTAAAGAATATCCTGTAGGGTATATATTATGGTACAAAACACCGTTATCAGTCATCTCTCAGCCATAGAGCTCCATGTCAGTCATCACTGTTAATAAGGCTTAGAGGAAACTGCACAGTGTCACTGTATTTATCTATATTGTGTTGCAGCTGAGGCAGTCAAGCAGAACTCTTGACTAACAAACCTTATTATCCAAACATGGAATGGGAAGGGCCAGACTTCCCTTGTTTCCTAGCAATTCGCTTTGCTGAATTGCCCTGCCTGATGCAGCATTCTCACAGCAAAACAATTTATTCTTGTTGGAAGGAAGGGTGGCTAGCAACTGCACACAGTTAAATAGGCAAATATTTTGAAAGGATTTATCCAAAACTCTGGTTTCCTTTAGGACATACGAAGCTGCCTTCAGATGTTGGTTGGCTCATCTAGTGTATTATAGTCTGCTCTGACTGGTTGTCAGGTCGGAGTATTTTCCACCCTTTAAATGATCCTTTAAATGGAGATTGGGAGTTTTCATGATTTATTATATCTCAAGAGTAATGTCACTGATTAGATTTCTCTACTTTGATGTCTAGCAGTATCTGAATTACTTGAACTAGATTCCCCAAACCCTTTTAACCTAATACATGTCTTTCAACACCTTTAAATATGGAGATTTGCTGTTCCCAGTCTCAGCAATTTCTGCTTCATTTTCTTGCTTTCCCATATTCTGTTGACAATGAGGTGAGGGAGCGAGTCATAGGAGGAGTCTAAAGATGGCCCTGAAGGAAGCCAAAGATGTTAAGGAATAGAACACAACTCTCGGCAAAGTTGAAAAATAAAACTAACCAAGGCAGGGGATGGAGTCGACAGCTGCAGGATACTAGGGAAAAGGTAAAGGGGAGGGTGGATGAGGTGGAGGAAGTCCAGACTGGTGATGCTGAGAGGGTGGGTGAAGGGCTGGAAAGAGAGTGTGATGGTCCTGGGGCCAAGGCCTACAACTGGCACGGAATGCAGCTAGCTGAACTCAGGGAAGATACTTGAGAGGGGGCCAAGAGCAGGGACAAGTACAATAGTGTGAGGATAGCACTATTGTAAGTCCTAAGGAAGCTGTGCTGTGAACAGAGATAAGAATGGATTAACCCAAACCTGTTATGTGTTGAGCCACAATGTACTATTGTTTATGTTTGAAGTGCAAGACCTGAGGTATCCTACATACCAAGATATTCTCCTAATATGGATCCATATGTTGTTGAGTTGCTCCCTTCCTGATAGCCCAGAGGTCACCATGGGGCACAATTTTCATGATAGGAAGGTGGAAAACCTAGAAATATAATAATCTTGATGATGCAGGGAAAAAACGAGTTCCATTAATTCTCTCTCTAGTGGACACCAGAGATTTTATTTTTCCTGAGAAATGTTTGTTAGAACAAGCTTTTTTAGCATTCAGAGCGGCTTGGAAACAAAACTGCATATTGATGATTGTGGAGTGGTCCCCCTCCCCATGGTTTCATTTGCATACACAGGGAGCAATCACTCTGAATATTACTTAACAATTCACTACAATTTAGCCTTAGTTTCCTTCTGTAATCATATTACAGTGTAGAGGTATGGTACATACATTTGTTAACCACACACGCATTTTGTGGCTGCCTAACATTTCCACTGACATTTATTTTAACAAATGCCCAGATGCATAATTCTGGCCTATTAATATTTTCTCAGTCTCTTACTTCTCATATGAATTTAGTTTTCGAGTACAGATTTATTTTCCCTCCTAGCATTTGTCACCTTTCTTGTATGACACTTCTGTCTGAGGTGAAAGTTGCACTCTCCTCTCCTCAAGCCTTAATTAATTGTGCCAGCAGCCATAACATTTTATTATGAGATTCATCTAACTTTTATTTGGCATGAAATAGAGCTGCGTGAGCTCTGGGGTAAGAGTCTGTTTAAAAAAAAACAACACTTTTTATTTCAGACTCTGTACAAATGGCACAAGGTACCATAGAGATAGTTTTCAGCTTTTAGGAGTTGGTTTCTGCTTTCACAAGTTTACTATTGACATATCAATAAAGACACAATGGTCATATGGTGCTTGTTATACTCTTGCCATTTACACAATATATGCACTTTCAACTTGGGCTCCTGCTGGGAGGAAGGGTGGGATATAAATGTAAATATAAATAATAATAATAATAATAATAATAATAACTTTTCTTACATCATTTGTTGTCTTATATATTTATAGTTACATTTAGTAGTCTTATATCTCTCCCACTATATCCATAAAAAGGAACCCAGCATTGAGACACTGCTTGCAAGACCGGGAAATATATGTTTAGGATTGGATTATCTAGAGGACAATGGGACTAGAAAAAGGTT
This sequence comes from Rhineura floridana, assembly GCF_030035675.1. Taxonomy (NCBI): domain Eukaryota; kingdom Metazoa; phylum Chordata; class Lepidosauria; order Squamata; family Rhineuridae; genus Rhineura; species Rhineura floridana. Next base: position 67,378,304 of record NC_084481.1, read on the forward strand.
GTGTTCTTGCTGTTGTACATTGCACACTGCATAATCTTGTGCACAGGCTTCCACATGAGTGTTGTGTATGTGCATTCAGGAACACAAATGTTACAAAGCTTCACCCTCATAGGAGGGCTTTGCAGACACAATATACATGTGCAGAATTACATCCAAACATGCATTTGCGCCCTGTTTTTTTATTTATGTGCTTGAACTATGTGGTAAAAGACAGACAGCCTTTCATTAGATCTATATTTACTCCCAAATTTTAACAAATTCATGCCTCCTGGAGCCACCTAAAAACAGTATCTGAGAGGGTATCACCAAAAGGAAGGGGAAGCAGAACCACTCTCCTGAATGAAAGCACATGACTACTGTAGCAATTATAGTACCCATTGCAGGGACATGCCTTGGCATAGTATACAGATAGGTGCAAATATTTAGTCTTCTGCCTGTTACAGTTTCCTCTGTCTTTGTATAAACATAATGCATAGATTATTGCACACAGAGATTAATGAGTTGCAATGCCAGGAGGAAACCTATATTCCAGAATTCCTATGCTTACTTTTAAACAAATGCAAGCTGAATAGCTTGGCGTATCTAGGAATGTCATAAAACCTGAACCAAAGCTACCCGTATAGCAGAGTTACTCCAGTACTACCACACTGTCATAAGCAGACATTACCCTAAATATGTGGTTGCCACCAAAAACCATATTCACATGTCTCGTTTTCATCATTATGTCATTGTGCAGTTCTCCTTCCCAGCACCAGTATTAGTCAAGCATGTAAAGAGGGAGTGGGTAAAAATGCATCAGCATTAAACCTGTTTCATTACATGTTGTAAATGGGGCACAGGAGATTTCATTATAACATCTAGTTCCAGCTTGATAGAGAAAGGCTAACAAAATATTTGCCTGCTAAATATTAACAATTGAAAGAACTGATGGGCATTTCATTAGACTGCAACAAAGCCATATTCTGACTTTTGGTCTATAAGTAGATCACCACAAGAGCTTGCAATGTAATGACATTTTAAATACAGTTACCATTTTTAACAGCATCTCCATTGTTATCTGGATCTTGTCATGGTGGATAAAAGGCAGATTCATTTTCAGAGGGCTGTTTTTAAATAGAACAATTTATTTAATAAGTATGGACTTTTACATTCATTTAATGGTAGACATGAGTAGTATGGCAAACTGATATTACTACACTCCTAATAATTCCATTGTTGGTGGAAATATAATAAATTGGATATGGTGTCTCTCCCAAGGGTATAAAGTCCTCAACAAGATCTTTAAATTTTGAATCCATACACATGTTTATAGCTCTTCAGATATGGCAGAACATTCACCTCTGTCTCTTTGATGGCTTGTTCGTGGATGGAATGCGTAAGCAAATATACAAAATTACCAGCAGTATTTTGCACAAATGCAAAACAGGAGAGAGAAAGAAGAAGCTCTGAGTGGAATAGAAGCGGGGGGGGGGACACGACTGTGCTTTGGATATAAAATTGTTACATTGCATCTTGTAAAAATAGGAAAAATGTGACAGAGTACAGTAAGTGGAAGAAAGAACAGAAAAAAAGGAATATGCAATTAGGAAAGCTGCTTTAAATTATGTAGATTTGGAAACAATCATTGCAAATTTTTCATGTTTCATTACATCACAGGCATATAAAACACTCAGACTGCACACCAGTGTTTACATCACTTGGCACATTTTGAGTTAAAATAAGAAGAAGGCTCTATCAGCAGTACAATCAAGATTGCTATGGAAAATGCAATATTGTAAGTAGGAACTGTGGAGGATATGGCATGGATAAAAAATGAGACCACATAAATATACAGAATTATTATTTTCCAGAAATGAAAAATTATAAAATTTAATATCCACGAGATTCAGACAGGTATGCACATCATAGGTCTGGAATAGAAAGGCATTACTGGGTGATGATGCTTTGGAAATCTGTACTGAATGCACTTACCATTTAAAATTAGATCATTTTTTTCTCAGATGTTTTATAAACAATTTATTATTATTATTGTTGTTGTTGTTGTTGTTGTTGTTGTTGTTATTAACCAGTAATTCAAAACTTAGGTTAATGAGTAAGGTCTATTTGTTTCAATTCACAAATGTCAAAATCCAAAGCCCAGGCAGAACGTGACAGAGCAGCACAGGCACCACCATATCCACAGCCCTGTTTCTGACACTGGCCTGGGTACAAGGTGTGGAGGGGCAGATAAAAGGAGCTGTTGTAATGACTGGGCCTGGGATTTTCTGTGGGCTTCTGCAAAAGCCTGCCCTTTTGGTGAACAAATCAGGGAGCTGTGTGCATGCAGAGTGACACTAGTGTCAATCTGTGTGCAGAGGCTGGCAGAGTTATCCTGGACTGGGTGGAGGAAGAATAACAGTCTTTTCATGGATGGAAACAATTGTTGACAAGGAAAAATGAGACCACATATACGAAATTAATATTATATCATGTAGTGTAGGGGGTGCACCATAGGTATGGAAACAGTGGAGAAAAATATAACTTGATATATAATTACTTCGTCCAGGATCTAAAAACATCAGGTGGAATCTAATTAATACCATTGTGCTCCTGGATGAGTTTTAGTTTAGTTTATTTTAGTGTATAGTTTATTTATATACCACTTTTTGGCAAAAATGTCCCCAAAGTGGTGAACAACATATTAAAACAGATTACAAAAAAAAATTTACATAAGAAATAACCAGTAAAAAATAACCAGTAAAAATACAGTGCAACAAGAACAATGCAAATACAAGAACAATGCAACAAGAACAGATTAAAAAGTAATTTGCAACAAAAACAAAATTTGCAACAAAATTTGCAAGAAAAGATTTTGATCCAGTGGATGCTTCCGCTAACAGAAGAGGGGAGGTGAATTTCACTGATACCTTCTCTCCGCTGCAGTCCCCGGCCTGCAAACAAAAAACAAAAACAGAACAGAGAGTTTGGAATCCAAAAAGCTGGAAAGTGCTCGTGGCTGCTGCAGCTGCATGGGGAAGGGGGAATTGGCAAAAATGGTGCCCCTTCTCTTTTGTTAGAAAAATGTCCACTGGATCAGATATTCATCTGTGAGTGCAAGGATACCATTTGGATCCCACTTTTACTATGTTGTTTCCGTTTAAGTTATTCTGGATGACATCCAGTTGCGGCATCCTGGTTGTACAATGGACTTCCACTTATGCAAACGGGGCTTACCCTTCCTTCCCTACCCCTTGCAGCACCCTGTGCACCCTCCAAAATCTGCTGTGGAAGGTTGGGCAGATTGGGAGGGCTGCAGAGAAACAGGTGAGGAAGGGAGATTCCATTATGTCTGTGTGTTGGATCTCAGCATCTATTTTTGTGTGTGTTTTTGTGTTCTAATTAGTAAGGATAAAAATCTCAATTTAGTGTATTTAAGGCAGTTATTCACACCAACATTGTAAATATCTTAGACATGTTTCTAGAATCTTTAAAACAGAATTGATTGACCACTGGCCCTCTTTAGGCATTCTGGAAGTAAAGCAATGCATGAAAGGTTTAAACTGGAGGCAGTGGCATTTCTCAAATCAAGTAACTAAACGTCTATCTGACCAAATTAGAGTATAGTATCTAACCAAATCAGGGTTCTGAGAGGAAGGGTGAGATAGAAGTTTAATAAATAAATAAATAAATAATACATCACAAGAGCAGCCAACTTAAGTAAAAACAGGCTCCCTATTTCACACAGTCATTATCCAACTTGTGGATGGCAACAGCCAGATGTTGGGCATTTAGTGTTGGTGATCCCATGCTATGGACACTTGTCCAGCAGAGATTTGGCATGCATCTTCACTTTTGACTTTCCGCCATCTCTTGTCGCCCTGGGGTCCTGCTGGGAGGAAGGGTGGGATATAAATCATCATCTTCATCTCTTTGCCAACAGGCCTATTCAGTTGTTTAATATTTTCTGGAGTAGCCAGTCACTTGGATGATTGTTTTGTACTGCTTTTAATGTTTTTTTTAATGTTTTTATAATGTTGTACACTATGCTGAGAAGGAAAAATATAAATTCTTTTTATAAACCAAACAAATAATCAGGGACAAAAAATGAGGGCAGAGGTAGTATGCTCATCCCCAACCACCCTTCACATGTTGTTTTACCCTTTTCCCAGAATGCCTGAAAAGGACTACTGACTGCCGTTGATTAGCCAGATAGCAAAGGGAGCAAGTTCACATTGGTTAGACACTGTGGGTGATATCCAAATAAATCATACTCAAGGAAGATTCATTAAAATCAATGGACTTAAATCTACCATGAGTATAGCTAATGATGGATATTGCCACGTATTTAGTTACTTGACTTAGCAATGCTGCTGCCTCCAGTTTGAACCAGGAATGATGAGAAAGGTATGTCTGAATGAAACTTTAGACATTGTACCAAGATATATTATGTTACCTAGCTATTTTTCCCAGAGACCATAGAAATGACCCAATCTTTAGCCACCTATAAACTTGTGGCAGTTTATTCTACAAACTCCATGGGCATGTCCAAACTTAGAGCATGCAGTATTAAATCAGTGTTGCTGAACCTCAAAATTTTCCTTTATCCTGTGACCTTGTAATCATATTGGGGTTGCAGATGCAGAGCTCTCTGGCAGAGTATCTGAAAATAGCAAAACTCAGATCTTAGCAATCTGCCTGCCTTAGATGTAAAGTTCAACATGTGTTTCCTGCAATAAGTGCCAGAATATAACAGCAGAGATTCCAGTAAAAACTAGAAGCTCTGTTGCATCCTTGCCTAACCAATACTACTATTACTGTATTTCTGAAGAGGCAATAAGTGTTTTTATTAGGGCTGTTTGTAGACATTCAAAGATGTTGCCCCTTTTTCTCAGGTGATGCTAGTAACTTTATTTTTATACATTTTTGTACATACTTGTATTCCAGCACAAAGGCAATATTGAATAATCTTTCAAAATAAAATATACTTTTTAAAGTGGCTTAGTGATAAATCTCCCATTGACTGCAAATATGTAGGATGTCTATAGACATGTGTCAATTTGTTCTATAAACTCTGCGGGTTCACAAACCTGAAAGTGCTGTGGTCAACAGTAGTTACTGAAAACATTTATGCTCATCAAATATCAGTGATATCCATGAGGTTGTCCTAGTATTATCACTGTGTTATAATTTGTCACCTACTTATTTCGTATCATATGGTCTGCTCACATCTCTACTCTCCACCAGTTGGAATGCACCTATTGGAACACACCTATTCTGCATTTCATTATTAAGTATAATAGTATATGGGACTTTTGGTTAAAATCTAGGAAACAGGATTAAATTAGTTTATCTTTCTCATTGTACTTCAAAGATAGCTCATGGGAGCAAGTGTAATTAAAAACAAGAAGAATGTGGAGAAAGTGAACAATTCTATGGCTTTCTGCAAAAGTATGAAGACCAAAAGTTAGAGGAGCCAGTGTCATGTTGTGGTCAAAAAGTCAGAACTTGGATTCAGATCCCAGCTTAGCCACTATCTCTCAGCCAAACTGCCTCATAGAAATGTTGTTAGGATAAAATTTTATTATCTCTATATATTAGTTCCTTGGAGGAAGGGAGGGATATAAAGGTGGATGAATATAAAGATGCTTATATATTTTTTCTCAAATGTACAAGTAATATATTTAAGAGAGTAAAATCCCACTGTTGGTAAATCCTGTTGACTTCAATTGAATATGTGCATGGATATATAAGATGCCACACTGCAGCCCTAGAGTTGGGAGGTCTTTTTTGGTCTTAACCCCGAGATTGAACCTGGCACCTTTTGCAAGGAAAGTTTACATCTCTAGCGAGACTTTAACACTTCAAAATGCCTCAGATGAACCTTCTTCCTAACACTTGCTATAATAGATTAGTAGAATTCATTGTCCAGTTGTGCAAGGAAACATAGTCGAGAAAGAAGGCATCATGGGGAAATTGGTTGGCATATATGGTGACTTATTCAGAAATTCTGAAACAGAAAAATGCTTATTTGTCTTGGCAGAAAGCCTAGTCTTGCAGAGTTAGAAGATCATGTGGATCACAATGAATTCTATAGTGCTGTTAAGATTTCCTAGTGTGCATGTTAGAAACAAGCAATGGAGACTGCTGCATTTTATTTGTTTTTCCCTTATCACAAGAAATAGGCAAGCATCAAAAGGTCCTGAGGTCTAAGCTCTTTTCTGATAGGCACCCAACCATGTTGATTCTTATTAAAACTTTATCTCAGCTGTCAAAATCTCTTGGGTCTCCAAACTGTGCCTGGAAATCTAGTGAGAGCATTTTTCTTGGGAGATTATAAGTACTTTCTGCCTCTGATCAGAGAACTGATAACAAGAAAATAGTTTCTCTGACTGAGATTGGTTTCAGCAGGAAACCAGAGGACCAAGGATATGTGAAAACAGTAGGGGAAGCAGGTCAGTTGTTATCTATATTGGGAAAACTCATAAATGGCTCAATTCAGAGTGAATTTGGTATTGAGGTTAAGGATTTACATAGATTGCTGCACTTGTTTTTGTGTGTTGTGCCATGGATATCTTAGAGCAATTTAAAACTAGGATAAATGGCCCCAAAGTGATACCAGAACTTTTCTCCTCATAACATGAGGTCAGTATGTTATGTGAATTGCAGCAAATAGTGCAAGACAGGATCTCTGCTACCCACAATATCCTGAATGTTACAATCGCTGGGAAAGATATAGAGTATAGGTAGAGCATGTTCTTCTGACACGTTTCAAGCCCGACTTCAAACATGAACTCCCAGGCATACCATCGACTCAAACGCTGGCTAAAGCTCTGCAATCTTGCCTTCTGCTTGCTGCTGTTGCCTCTTCCTCCATCTCAGGGTGGGGGGGTGTCCCAAACCAGAGGAGGAAGCAGCAGTGAGTGACAGAGCCTGTGGAGGAGGGTCTAAAAAACTATTGTAGTGCACAGGCAGGTTGAAAAAGTGATTTTTCAGGCACCGTTTGTAGGGCTTTAAAGGTAAGCCCCAGAAACTTTAAATTGTGCTTGCAGGTAGACCAGTGCTGCTATTTTAGGCATGGATAAATATGTTTCCATTTTGATGCTTAGTCCCAGTTAGTAGCTTCATGGCTATGATTTCAACTGCAATTTTCAAGCTGTTTTCAAAGGGAGCCCCAAGTGCTTCTGGGTGGTGCTCAACTAATGTGCAGTGCCCCCCCTGTATACACCCTCCCAAATTGGGGAAATATCTAGAACAGATTTAGGGGGCACGCAGGGAAGGAGAGGGGGAGGAGGTCCTGTTGCACAAGTGGAAATCCTTGCACTGATGGGACTTAGCACTACATTGGATACAACCTTCTGTGTAGTAAACAGAAAGCAAATCACATGTCTCAATGCCACATACTTGTATATAAAGTTTATGCAGCAATACAGAGAGCTTTTAATGCAGTAAGGCATTGGATACACTTATCCTTATATGCATATCATCCTTCAGTTGTCTTACAATGCTAAGATTTTGTCCTTCCATAACCATTATTTTGGTATTAGACTACTTTGCATTACATGCCATCTGCTTTCTACCTATTCTACCTTTGTTTAGTTTCACATGCTCCTCAGGAGAGGAGGACAAAATGTTCTGTCATTACAGGATTCCTGTCCTATAGAATTCATAAATGCCAGATGAGGAAATAAAAGGTGAATAAAGAAGATATTGCATTTCTTGATGTAACTTGATCAGAAAGGCCCCTTCTATTTGATAATTATGTGGCTCCAGTGATGTATTAAGAGAGCCAGTGTGGTGTAGTGGTTAAGGTGTTGGACTATGACCTGGGAGACCACATAGCCTTCCCCACATAGCCATGAAGCTCGCTGGGTGACCTTAGGCCAGTCACTGCCTCTCAGCCTCATGAAAACCCTATTTGTAGGGTTGCCATATGTCGTAATCGACTTGAAGGCAGTACATTTACATTTAGTGATGTATTAAACCAGTGTTACTGGCACATAAGTCTTGAACATCAGATATTCTCTTTTGCTCCACAAAATACATGCAGTTGGAGAGCCAGGCATTTGGTCACAATTATTTGTGTTTTATTCTTCATGATATTTACCCTACAGGAACAGTTAGCAACAAATGCATGGATGAAAGCTGCCAGATCAAGGGAAGCAGAAATAGCAGATCATTCCACCACCACTCATTTGTGGTTACCCAGTCTGCAATTAGTGGAGTTAGCATAGAAATGATCCAGTGATAATATTTACCATTGGAAATTTGCAGGGTTTTTTTTTTTTAAAAAACCCCCACCAAACTAACCAAGCATTCCTATGTATGTTTACTCAGGAGTAAGTTCCACTGTATTCAGTGCAGAGATGTAAAGGCCCAGAAAATTACCAGAAAAATTGGGAAAAAATGTTTTGCCCTGTTTTCTTTCTGAAATTTTCTGGGGGTTTTTCTGGAAAAAATGTTAAAAAGAAGAAGAAGCAGGAAAAATGGTTTTGTTCTGCATTTTCTTTGTTTTTTCTGCACCTTTACATCTCTAGTTCAGCCTGCTGCCAAGTGTGCATAGGACTGCGGCCTAACAATTTATAAACTGAGGAGGTGTGAGCCAAACCAAAGTCCCTTTGAAAGCAGTCAGATGGTTCACTTAATTGTTCCATGAATGGACAAACTTTTGATCTGGTAGACAGCTGCACTAAGTGATGGGGGAGGCCATTTTTTGCTGATTCTTCCATCTAGGGATGGTCAATTTTGGTTTCTCTCCATTTCTCCTTTCTACAGTCTTAAATTCCATTCACCACATTTCCATATCAGTCTGTGAATTTGTTTAAAGTTCTCACAAAAATTTACCAGCATTTTCATGTAGATTTCTCCTAATATGCATGCATATACATATTAGGGATGGGGTTTGCTGCATGGAGCCGATCCGCATGCAGTTTGATAGTCTGTCATTTCTTTACCAGTCTGTCCTTTTTTTTGTTTCCACTTTCTCTGGCGCTTGCCCATTCGATCCACTGCGCGAATTTTTGAGTCATTTGATCTGCAGGTGGCTTTTTTCAGGTTGTAAAAATGACGTAATTATGTTCATGGATACATGTAAATGACATCACTTCACGTAGTTTTTTGGTGGCAGAGAAAAACAATGCATAATTTTTAGGGGGAAAACATTGCGTAATTTTTAGGTATATGCTGTGAATGAATGATCACAATGTTCCATGTGGTTTTACATAAAATTATGTAAAATAGGGGGAGGATTTAGAAAAAAATGATTGCCAATTGCAGTCACAGATGCAAAATCCATGCTGATTACAGCCATGACCCGCCTCAAGAGATCGGTGCCACTCTGAAGGGATAGCGAACTAGTGAATTCAGTTGGGATCCAGTACCAGGTTTGATTTTGTCAGATATTCTCCCCATCCCTAATACATATGTAGTTTTTCTTAATTTATACACATAGAGCTGTATTCAACTCTTACTCGGAGGAGACCCATTGAAATTAATAAACCTAAGTTAGTAATGTCTATTAACTTCAACTGCTCTATTCTGAGTAAGACTAGTACTAAATAGCACCATTTGCAAGCAGTTTTTACTAATATAATGCATTTTATATGCTATTTTCATGAATATATACATTTTATGTACACTTTCCTGAAAAATGCACATTTTAATACATATTTCAAGAAGAATTTCATCACAAAATTTGGGAAAATGTGAATTTTGAACGATAGCTACTTATTGTTTAAGGGAAAGTGAATTAGGTAGGTTCATATAAAAATGCAACCCAAACCAAATTTTTCTGCCCCAAATATCTGTTCTGGAGTGTTGGGGGGGGCTCCAAAACAATGTAGAAGATAGTGATTCATATATCTATATCTATCTCCTCCCAAAGAGGCTTACAGTGTGGAAATTATAACTAAAAATGAGGCAATCGACATCATTACTATTCAGTCATTAAGAGCACACCTAATTTAAAATTTCTAAATCAATAAAATAAAATAAAAAGGAGTGTAAAATTTCATAGAAACTAGTATAATATCATAGATTCCCAGTACAGTAAAACAGTTTTAAACAAGAGCAATAATACATTGATGGCTCCAACTTTCCTAGGAGAAGGTGCATTGAAACAGGGCTGTCTTTAGCAAAGCAAAGCAAATAGGGAGGGATCCAAACATATATCTTGGGGGAGGCAGTTCCATAGGCAAAGACTTACAGAGAAGACCTTGTCTTGGGTTCCCACCAACCTGATTATACCCACTGGTGTGTGGGTGAACAGAGTCCTTGTGGCCAGTCTCAAGGCCCTGGGCAGGCTCATATGGGTGCAAGAGGTCCATCATTTGTAACTTGATTGCAAACTATTTAGGCTTTAAAGGTGAAAACTACCACTTTAAATTGGACAGTGGCTTAATGCAGGAATTTAAAAATAGCTGATTGAATTATTTTAGGTAAACCATTTTTTTAAAAAAAACTTGTTTAGAGATTATGCTTGCTAATTGAAGACAAGTAACTGACAGATGTCAGTGCATTCTTCCCCTTTAGCTTCCCTAAGGGATACTTAAGATTCTTACAGAATCTACATTGAAGATCAGTTACTTGATGCCACAGATATTTTAAAACTGACTCCTATTATAACCTTAATTGAAAAGGAAAAAAATGTTAATTGAATGGAATGTGAATAATTTTGTTTTAGGGAAAATTATTGGGGGGGTGCACTAATAGGACACTTTAGATATATTAAAACTGAACTTTTGAATTTATACCAGAAAGTATTGAATTGTATACATTTTCGTACACAGCAAGACATCATATGCAACTAGCACCACACTTTGCAGCAGACAGACATCATGTGAGATGATACAGAGACATACACACCGTATACTGTATTTAAAGCACATTACTTCCCCCAAAGAATCCTAGGACCTGTAGTTTACCACTTGAAGAGCAACAAGTCCCAGCACCCTTAACATACTACAGTTCTCAGGATTCTTTGGGGAAGTAATGAGCTTTAAATGTGCTTTAAGTGTGTGGTGTGTATGCAGCCTAACTTTGAGAGACACATGTCAATGACAGAAAGCAGCAGCTGCTCCTCTCCTTAGCAATGTTATGCCTGACACACCATCATTATACAGCCATGAGAGTGGCTGTATATTATAGCCAGTGTGGGTTTTTGACATTCCGCAATGTTAAATTGAAATCACTAATAGGCAAAAAACCTTGCGGTTTAAGAATGTACATATAGCCCACAGCTATTTCTATCAAACTTGAAAAAGCAGGAAAATTGGGCAGCTATAGTGAATGCACCAGGGGAGCAGGAGACCTGAACTCCTCTCTGAGATACTGTACTGCCCTACAAGTTGGTCAAAATGCAAACACCATTTGCGTTGGTCTTTCACAGTCCAATCCACTTCCTGTCATCTCCAACGATAGAGAATTATATTTTTGTATGTTTGTTGGTGTTCTTCTTACTTTGCTTCTTTTCTGTGTTACTACTGTTTCTACAGAGAATCTAAACTAGAAAATTTTATTTTCATTATTCATCCCAGAAGTCTGTGTCAAATTTATTTACATTAATTTCAAAGCCTTTTTATTGGTCAATGTCATATGATGGTGAAGACAGCCTTTTGTGTTTCAAATTGGAGGTTATGTTCTATTTCTATTTTGGGTGCATTAACAGTGGAATCTGAAACTGTAGTTTGATGTAAAATCAGACTGATTCCAATATGTTGCTCCTTCAGCAATGACCCTAGCTGTTAGGAAAAAGAGGATGCATGTTTTCATCCTACTATGTTTAAACCACTTCATTTAAGGCAAGGTGGGCGCGGTCAATTAAAAACATAGAGCACACCTAGCATTTTGCTAGAATATATTTCACCTCCCACTGTTTTATCTTGTGCAAATTGAGACACTCCCGAGGTCCACTGGAGACTATTCTGCAGAAGTCAGTGCCATTATTATGTTTGGAGGTTTTTAGTGTAAATTTTGCAAAGTGTTGCTGTACTTCACATATTCACAGAAACAAAAACAAAAGAAGTGTAGTTTGTGAAGGGTGCTGAGAGGAGATTCCTGTTCTACTGAGAGAGCTCCAGTAGCCAGACTGGTTTAGCAGTCAGCCACTCTGATTGAAGGTCTGTGAGGGGAACAGGGCCTCTCCTAGCAACTCTCAGAACCATTCCCTAACTACACTTCCCAGGATTCTTTGAGAGAAGCCATGACTGTCCAAAGTGAAATAAAGGCCTGGTGTGGATGTGGCCAGGGACAGCTTTAGTTGGGTGGGAGGCTCCATGTGCCTGCTGTAGAATAAAAAGGTGGGGGAAACGCTGAAAACCAATGATACTGTTCACGAAGTTTCCTTTTGAAAAAGAAAGGGGCTTCCCCTCAGCCCAGTGCCCACCCACCCAATCTCCTCCCCTCCCCCTCCTCCTACCCTCTCTGTCCCTCCCCCAGGTCAGTGTTGGACTATGACCTGGGAGACCAGGTTTCAAATCCCCACACAGCCATGAAGCTCACTGGGTGATGTTGGGCCAGTCACTGCCTCTCATCCTCAGAGGAAGGCAATGGTAAAACCACAGCTGAATACCATTTACCATGAAAACCCTATTCATAGGGTCGCCATAAGTCAGGATTGACTTGAAGACAGCCCATTTCCATTTTCAAACATGATTGCACAGAAATAAATCCCATTGAACTCAAAAATATGCAACTGGTCAAACCCACCCTCCCTTCTCCTCCCTCTTCTCCTCTCTCTCTTGCCCCTTCCCTTCCCTCCCCCTCCAATCCTCTCCTTCTGCTTCCCCCTCCTCCTCCCCATGGTCAGTTTTACCTATCTTATGCATGATTGCACGGGAGTAAATACCATTGAACTCAATAAGTATGTAAATGATCAAACCTGCCCTCCCCTGACCCTTCCTTTGCCCCTCCCCCTCTAATCTCCTTCTCCTCCCCCTCCCCTCTCTCCTCCCTTTCTCCTTCCCTCTCCTCTCCCCTCCCCTTCCTCCTCTCCCATGGTCAGTTTTACCTATCCTAACCATGATTACATAGGAGTAAATTCCATTGAACTCAATAAGCATGCAAATGATCAGACCTGGGTTTCCCCTCCTTCCCTTCTCCTCTGCTTTCCTCCTTCCCTCTCCTCTTCCTTCTTCCTCCTTCCCTGCCCACTCTAGCCATCCCTCCCGCCCCCCTCCGGTCAGCTTTACCTATCCTAAGCATGATTGCATGGGAGTAAATCTCAGTGAACTCAATAAACATGCAAATAATCAAACCTGCCATTCTCCTCTCCTCCCCCTCCTTCCTGCTCCCCTCTCCCTCCTTCCCTCCCTCCTCCCCACCCCATTTCCTGTGGTCAGCTTCAGCTATCCTAAGCATGATTTCAGGGGAGTAAATCCCACTGAACTCAATAAGCATGCAAATGATCAATCTATTCTCAGTAAACTTGCACAGGATCCCATTTCTTACCTCCTAGATTAAACAGCAGAGAAATTCACTAATAGGCAAAAAACCTTGCTGTTTAAGAATGTACCTATAGCCCACTGATATTTCTATCAAACTTCCAAGCTACACAGCAAGTGGATTGGACTGTGAAAGACCAACCCAAATTGTGTTTGCATTTTGACAACTTTGTAGGGCAGTACAATATCTCAGAGAGAAGGTCAGGTCTCCTGCTCCCCTGGTGCATTCACTATAGCTGCTCAATTTCCCTGCTTTTTCAAGTTTGATAGAAATATCTGTGGGCTATAAGTACATTCTTAAACTGCAAAGTTTTTTTGCCTATTAGTTTTACACTTAGGGTTTCTACCTCCCCAAGAGGCAGTCAAACAATGAGAGTGGAGGCATGGAGCATAATGGCATAATGGCATTCATTTGTTTTAGTTAGATGTTTCCATAGACATAGATGTTTCCTCTCACACATGGGGGAGAGACCTGGGTTGGTGGCAGCTGCCATGCATTCTTTGTAATATGTAGATGCCCAAGATGGATGGGAAGTAGTGTCTTCATTTATGGTGGAATGGAGCACCTCCCTTGCATGGCAAATATGCATACAGTGTAGTATGTATCCATTTCAATGACATCTAATACCAATCTGCAGGCTAGGGATGTGCTAGAATTCTGCCAAATTCAGATTTGGTACAGAATTTTCCATTAATTTGTTTATTCTCAATCGCCGAGGATAGATTTTTAATGCAGTGAATTTCCACAGCTATTTTTGAAAATGGACTTAAATTTCCATTAAAAATATTGGTGTTAATATCAACATTTTTCCAAGCGGAAAAAAAAGAAGAACGTGGATCAGTAAAAGCAGTGGCTAGTAGATGCAGAATGAACTTGAATTGATGCCAGCCTTTTAGGTCAACAGAGTGTTTTTGAACCTGCACTGGCCAATGGATCCCATCCCTACTGCAGGCACAGTAGTCAGTTTTCTGTTGCCCTTTCTGCCCTGTGCAGCAAAATCCACTGCAGATTTTCCCATGCAAATCAGCAAGGCTCTTTCTGGGACTTGCCCTCTCTACCCACAATAGATAACATTTATAGTATTTATATAACCTAGGATTCTAATTTGGTGTCCACAAACGGAAAGATTCCTTCCTTTCACAAATGAGGCAGATATCCAGTGGAGGATCCCTCTGGCAGAAGGGGGAAGGTATTTTTTGTTAATTTCATTAGGAAACCCCTATTCCCCTCACAGACCTACAATTCCCAGAGTAGTTTTAACAGTAGGTATGGGGTTCACTGCATATTTCTGATCCACTTGTATTCTGATAATCTGTCGTTTGATCCCAATCCGCCCTTTTTTTGTTCCAACTTGCTCTGGCACTTGCCGATTCGATCTGCTGTGTTTGTTTTTTGGGTGATTTGATCCACGGTTGGGGTTTTTTGGGTGTCAAAATTTTTTTAGGTATCTTACATGAATTATCATGGTGTTCTACATTGTTTTTTGGAGGCAGGAAAATTTGCATAATGTTTAGGTAGCTTATGTGAATGATCACAGTGTTCCATGTGTTTTTCCTATTTACGTATTAATGAGGCAGATAATCGCCTATGAGTCTGTCTCTTGCCTTGGGCTAACTGATGTACTGCTTAATGATTCCGCCCCCTTTTGCTATTCACTATTCTCGAATTAGTTTGTCAGCATCACCGCCACCACTAGTACCACCTTGTATTTTTGTTCACACACACACACACACATTTAGCAGAGAGAGAGAGAGACCAGAGAGAGCCTTTGGTTAGCTCAGGACTGCAGCAATGAAAGCGGGGCATGTAGTGTGGGTCAGTCTCATCATCGTAATGTTTCCTGCGCAAGAGGATGGAGATTCAGAATGTTCTGAGATGTCTTGGTTTGAAAAACTTGAAATTGCAAGATGATTTGACAATTAACATTGATGACATATATAACCTAGGGCAGACCATACTGCCAATATTTTTTATATTATATTCCGATAACACAATTTTTTCATAATATATAATGTAGAAATGGCAAACAGTATCATACTTGCTGTTATGAATGCAGCAGCTTTGATTACAAAAAATATTATGTAAAATAGGGGGGATTAAAAAAATGTTGCAGATTGCAGCTGTGGCTGCAAAATCCATGCCAATTACAGCTGTGGCCTGCCACAAGAAATCAGTGCCGGTCCAAAAGGATAGCGAACTGTTAAATTCAGTCGGAATTCAGTCAAATTCTGTCAAACTGTCAAATTCAGTTAGTACCAAGTCCGATTTAATGGATATTCTTCCCCATCCCTATTTAACAGTTACTTCCTCTTCCCAGGAAACTCTGGGCACTGTGAGGGGAATAGGGGTCTTTTGAGAATCTGATATGCAAGCAACAGTAACCTTTCACTAACACACTGATCTGCAATTTTTCAAGGATTTTTTAAGTACATGGATTAAATTTTTTGAAGCTCATGAATTTCAAACACAGGCAATATATTTAATATCTAAATATTCCCCTTGAAGCAAGTTTATTAAATTGGATGTTGAAATTCACTGAAGATGTTCACAGAAGAATGGCAGAAAGAATGAGGAAAGAACAAAATTAGGAGAGGTCAGCTTTTTCTGTGACCAACATTTGTGTGTAACTAGTATACAGTTTCCACTGAAGAAGAATACAGGTGTTTAAAATAAAATGGGAATTTTGAAAAAAAAGGCAAATCCTATTTTTAAATTATTTTTATTTTTTCATCAAGTAACTTTGCCCTTTTGTCATATTTTCTTGTAGAGGTGGGCATTCTTCTGTCTCCTTGCTGAACTTCAGTAGAACAGACAAAAAGGCAAGAAAATTTCACTTCCATAGTTTCTACATTATTTTAATTTCACAAATGATTTGGGACTGGAAAAGCTACCCTCATTTGTTGTCTTAATCCATATGGTCCGAGACTAGCAGATGCCTGGAAGGTTTTATCCAAGTTGTGATTCATACCATTTGCTGGATTTTTCCTGGCATTTCCCATCTCAGTTTATCAAAATATTGTATAAAAGCCTGTTCATTTACAGGATTAACAAAAAAAAACACGTACATTTAGAAAGTCTGTCATAAATGACTTTGTGCAGTCTGCCTGGGTTTCCTGCCGGATGATGTTAATAGTTAAATTAGCCACCTGATGGTGTGATGCTTGTTCACAAATGTCAACTGTACATAAGAGAAGTAACAAGGTTTAAAATTTAAAATCAATTCCTTGTGTGTGAACTGAGAGTTGTTTAAAGTTCACACTCACCTACAGCATTGCTCAAAACTTACCTAACACACACACATAGAACTTTCTACATAGAAAACTACATAGCAAGGGGAAGTTTTTAGATTAGGCTTTCCCCTGACATCTAGTTTTCTATGTGCAGGGATTATAAAAACAACACTCTATCATGGAAACCTCAATAAAGGGAATAAACTTTGAGGCGATTTTAAGAAGGTGCCTGTAAGCAAGACAAGACCCTTAAAAACTGGCTCTTGTGGATCATTCAGGAATGGGAAGCCTCAGCTTTCCACTAATCATTGATCAAAAGTGGATTTTGTTGTATTATCCATAAACACAGCAAAAATGTATTGCCTTCTTAACTTTGAAGTGTTTACATTTCATGTGTTTATTGGTAGATGTAAGCTGAAGAATTAATATTTAAACCATGCCGCATCCACAGGATTGAAGTTGCCAGTAAGACCAGTATAATTTTTACTTTAGACGTATTATGTGCGTATAATCTGTTAAACATCATTATGCCAGTGGAAAGCAAATAATAAATCAGACTATTGTTTTGCTGTGAGGCAGTAGGAAAATTTCCTGACTAGACTTGATTTACTGAAACTAACCATGAAGTTGACGTTTAAAACAAGTACACTATCTTTCAAAAGAGGCACCAGTATAAACTTATATCACTCAAAAGAGAAATCAACACTGCATACAGCATGTTCGCACCATATGCTCTATGCCATAAGTGCAAGTCAATGAAAAATAAATATAAAATGTAGTATGATGCTCTGCAAAAATTGAGTAGAAATCAGTATGGATTTGCATATGGTTGCAATACCAATAATATAAGAATACTAACACCTGGTTAATTTTTGTCCATTTTAGTTATTTAGTTATTTATTTATAAAAATATCTGTGTGCTTCTATTAAATTAAAAACATCAAAGCGGTTTGCAACAAATTAAAACCAACAACCACCATAGGAAAAAAAATACAATAAAAACAAAGGTCAAATGTTGCAAAAGCCTGGCAATTGACTGTACTGTGAAGACAGCGGTATGATTTCAAAGAAACCAAGATTTAATTCGATGTCAGATGAGTCAAAGAGTGGATTGGAAACAGAATTTTGTGTTTTAAAAAATGAAGAAATGAGGAAATTTATATTATCTCCTGTTTCAAGTTCATTACATATTTTAAGAATGACTTAAAGACCTTTTAGACTGAAGAGCAGGAACAGTAACACTAGTACAAAAAATGGAACTAGAATAGTAGAGTTGGAAGGGGCCTATAAGGCCATCAAGTCCAAACCCTTGCTCAATGCAGGAATCCAAATCAAAGCATTCCCGACAGATGACTGTCCAGCTGCTTCTTGAATGCCTCCAGTGTCGGAGAGCCCACTACCTCTCTAGGTAATTGGTTCCATTGTCATATGGCTCTAACAGTTAGGAAGTTTTTCCTGATGTCCAGTCGAAATCTGGCTTCCTCCAACTTGAGCCCATTAATCCGTGTCCTGCACTCTGGGACGATTGAGAAGAGATCTCAGCCCTCTGTGTGACAACCTTTCATGTACTTGAACAGTCCTATCATATCTCCCCTCAGTCTTCTCTTCTCCAAGCTAAACATGCCCAGTTCTTTCAGTCTCTCCTCGTAGGCCTTTGTTTCCAGTCCCCTGATCATCCTTGTTGCCCTCCTCTGAACCTGTTCGTTTGTCTGCATCCTTCTTGAAGTGCGGAGACCAGAACTGGATGCAGTATTCAAGATGAGGCCTAACCAGTGCTGAATAGAGGGGAATTAACGCTTCACACGATTTGGAAACTATACTTCCGTTATTGCAGCCTAATATAGAATTTGCCTTTTTTGCAGCCACATCACACTGTTGGCTCATATTCAGCTTGTGATCAAGGACAATTCCAAGTTCCTTCTCACATGTCGTATTGCTGAGTGAAGTATCCCCCATCTTATAACTGTACATTTGGTTTCTTTTTCCTAAGTGGAGAACTTTGCATTTATCCCTGTTGAATTGCATCCTGTTGTTTTCAGCCCAATGCTCCAGCCTATCAAGGCCCCTTTGAATTTTGTTTCTGTCTTCCACAGTATTAGCTATGCCCCCCAATTTTGTATCATCTGCAAATTTGATAAGCATGCTCTGTACCTCCTCATCCAAGTCGTTAATAAAAATGTTGACAAGCACTGGGCCCAGGACCGAGCCCTGTGGTACCCCACTCGTTACTTCTGCCCAGTTTGAGAAGGAACCATTGATAAACACTCTTTGAGTACGATTCTGGAGCCAACTGTGAATCCACCTGATAGTTGTTCCATCCAGCCCACATTTAGCTAGCTTGCTAATCAGAATATCAGGGGGCACTTTGTCAAAAGCTTTGCTGAAGTTGAGATATATTATGTCCACAGCATCCCCACAGTCTACAAGGGAGGTTACCCGATCAAAAAATGAGATAAGATTAATTTGGCAGCATTTGTTCTTCATAAATCCATGTTGGCTCCTAGTAATCACTGCATTGTTTTCAAGGTGCTTACGGATCGACTGCTTTATTATCTGCTTCAGAGTTTTTCTAGGGATTGATGTTAGGCTGACTGGTCTGTAGTTCTCCGGTTCTTCCTTTTTGCCCTTTTTGAAGATAGGGACAACATTAGCTCTCCTCCAGTCATCCGTCACTTCACCAGTCCTCCATGATTTCGCAAACATAATAAGACAGCAGTTCTGAGAGTTCTTCAGCCAGTTCCTTCAATACTCTAGGGTGCAGTTTATCGGGCCCTGCCGATTCGCACTCTTTCAAAGTGATTAGGTATTCCTTGACCATTTGTCTATCAATCTCAAGCTCCAATCCTGCCCCTTCTACTTCATGTTTCCCAGGAGGGTCTGAGCCAAGGTCTGAGCCCAGACTGAGCCAAAGTAGGAATTGAGCACTTCTGCCTTTTCTTTGTCATATGTTATCATTTTGCCATCCTCATTGAGTAGCTGTGCCACCATTTCCTTTCTCTGTATTTTACTTTGGACCTACCTGAAGAAAGCTTTTTTGTTGCTTTTAGCATCCCTCGCTAACCTCAGCTCATTCTCAGCTATAGCCTTCCTGACACCATCCCTGCAATTCCGTGATACTTGCCTATACCCTTCCTTTGTGGCTTGGCCTTCTTTCCACTTCCTGTATGTGTCCTTTTTTAATGTTAGGTTATCTCTAAGCTTTTTGTGAAGCCATATTGGCTTCTTCTGCTGTTTCCCCCCTTTTTTCCTTGTTGGAATTTCTTGCCATTGCGCTTTTAGAATTTCCTTTTTTGGAAACTCCCACCCATCCTGGACTCCTTTTCTCATTAGGGTAGCTTGCTATGGAACCGTACTTACAATTATTCTGAGTTTATTAAAGTCAGCTTTCCTGAAGTCCAGGGTGCACGTATGGCTACTCTCAGCTTTTGCTTCTGTTAAAATCAAGAATTCAAGTATGGTGTGGCCACTTTCCCCCAGAGTTCCCGTAACTGCCACTTCATCCACCAAATCATCTCTATTGCTTAGAATCAAGTACAGGATAGCTGATCCTCTGGTTGCTTCCTCCACTTTCTGTAGGAGAAAGTTATTTCCAACAAAAGTCAGAAATTTCTTGGAGGGGCCGTGTTTGGCAGAATTTGTCTCCCAACAGATATCAGGATAATTGAAATCCCCCATTACTACTACATCATGCCTCCTCAAAACGTTGGCAATTTGCTTTTCAAAAGTTACATTCTCGTCTTCTTCTTGATTGGATGGTCAGTAGTAGACTCCAAGCACCACATTCCTTTTATTACTTGCCCCATTAATTTTAATTCAGATACTCTTGGTGGAGCTACCAAGCTCATCTTCCTGTATTTCTGTGCAGGGATATATATTTTTAACATATAGCGCAACTCCACCTCCCTTTTTATTCCTTCTGTTCTTTTTGAACAAGCTATATCCTTCAATTGCTGTATTCTAGTCATGGGAGTCATCCCACCAGGTTTCAGTTTATCAAGCCTTAATTACCATCCTGTATTAAGAGTTCAGGTTTGTCCTGGTTGGTTCTCATGCTCTGTGCATTAGTATACAGACGTCAAAGACCATGTGATTTGTAGCTTGGCTTCCTTACTACATTTTTCTGGGACTGTTACTGGGCCCTATTATAGCCGAACTCTCTGTTCCCGTTACTGTGCACAAGTCTCCCCCTTTGGATTCAGTTTAAAGCCTTCTTGATGAACTTCTCCATGCTGTGGCCAAACACATTCTTCCCAGTCCTTGTAACCCATCACTTGCCAGCAATCCATCTTCCAGAAAGCATAGCCTGTGGTCCCAGAATCCAAATCTCTCATGTTGGCACCACCTTCGTAGACATTCATTCGCACAGAGTATTTTTCTTTCCCTTTCTACTCTTCTAAGTACTGGAAGGATGGATGAAAAAACTATCTGGGCCCCAAAGTCCTTGAGTTTCCTTCCCAGAGCTTCAAAGTCTGATGTGATTTCTTCATAGCTCCATTTGGCAGTATCATTTGTTCCCACATGGATGAGGAGAAAGGGATACCTGTCGGTGGGCTTGATGACTGATGGCAACCCTTCCGTCACATCTCTAAGGTCCTCCTGGTAGACAGAATATCTGGCAAGTCCATGGATGTTCTCGGCATACTTGGGTTTCAATCCCATGCAGTAGGTAGTCTCCCAGTACTCTTCTTGTTGTGGGCGTGGTTTCATTGTCGCTGCTTGATTGAGCTTCAGCCTCTTGCTCGTTGTAGCATGGGGTCTCCTGTAATTCCTCCACCACAGGCTGTCTTCCACTCTCAATTTCGAGTGGTTGAAAGTGGTTCCATAGTTCCACTGGTGAAGGGTGTCTTCTAGCTTTTGTGCTCCTACCAGTCACCCTTCCCAACAGAGTTTCCTCCACTTCATTGTTCCTCTCCAAAGCAGTCTCCTCTTCTGCTACCATGTGCTGTTGCTCTTCCACCTCCACTTCTCTTTGCTGCTGTTGTTCCAGTGTTCTGTCTAAGAACTCCTCATCTTCTCTTATAGTCCTCAGTGTGGCCACCCGCCATTCCAGGCCTCTCATTTTTTCTTCCAACAGTGCTATAAGCTTGCACTTGTTGCACGTGTATGCCATGTTGTTCTCAGGCAAGAAAACAAACATAGCACACATCTTGCAGGTCACAACCACTGGAGTATCCTTCCCGTTCATACTCTCTTCTACCTTTTGTTTCTGACTACTTGTTTTGGAGTGGCCTGTGCTTTGTCCTGTCCTACTTCAGGGTGAACTTTATTTATTTATTATTTGATTTATATCCTGCCCTTCCTCTCAGCAGGAGCCCAGGGTGGCAACTTGAGAGTACCACTGGTATGCAGTGTGCTGTACAAGGAGAATTAGTAATTTTTTTTAGGGACCTCCCCCTTGACCTCCCCTGTTGAACTCCTTTGTCAAACTCCTGTTGGCTTGCTCTGTTCGTTCACTCTCTGAAAGCTGGCTTGCTTATATCTCCTCTCCTGTGGACCAACAGAGACAGCTCCCTCTGCTCTGCTCAGTTAGGAGTCAGGAAACAGAATGAATTAGCTGCTCTGGAAGTGGCACGGGAGTTGTAGGCCTCCTTTCTGATCTCACACTGCTTTGTTGTATAACGACAAGGCCTATGGAAGAAACTCTGTCACTTGATCAAGGTTTGCCTTGTAATCATAGATACTAGAAGAACAGTTCTGTATAATCAGGCACTTAGGTTAAGTTTCATTAACATAACTTCACTGAATTAACCACCCTTTGCAAAGCTGGTGCCCTCTAGATGTTTTCGACTACATTACACATCACCTCCAGCCAGCACAGCTATGCCAGGTGGGGCTGATGGGAGTTGTAGTCCAAAATATCTGAAGGGCACCAGTTTGGCAAACACTGAATTAAACCAAAGTATCCTTGAATATGGCTGCACCATGTCTAGTTGACTCCAATGGGGTTTATAGAGCCTAACCTTACACAGAACTGTATCCAAGGTTGTTAGACAGGATGCAAATATTGCTCACACTACCTACTACTCATCACTGTGGCAGAGATTACAAATTAATATATCTAATAAGTGCTTTTTATTTTAAAAAAATGAGGTGGCGGTACTCTTACCTTGATAAAAGTGCCATGGGTACCAGCATAAAATGGCTGCCATGGGCAGCAAAAAAGAGGTGCCGGTACTAGGTACCAGTGAGTACTGTCACACAAAACAGCCCTGGATTGAATGAATGTCATTATTCCTTCTGCAAGTGGTTCTTACCTGGCTAAGAACAAGCGACAACGTCACCAGACTGCTGAAATTGATTGCATTGTCAGTCTTTGCCTGGAATTCTGTATTACTGCCACCTAATTTTGGTTCTCTGCCTTTACAAAAGAAGCCCTTGTGCGGAGTTTTTTTTTTTAAATAAAG
This sequence comes from Rhineura floridana, assembly GCF_030035675.1. NCBI lineage: Eukaryota > Metazoa > Chordata > Lepidosauria > Squamata > Rhineuridae > Rhineura > Rhineura floridana. The sequence goes on from NC_084481.1 coordinate 67,401,354, forward strand.
AAGTTGTGAATAGTTTGCTGAAGAGCTTTTCTCTGGCACCTCCCCAACCTAACAAAAATCTGAAGCTGTGATATAATAGTAATAAGCTGCGGTTTCTTTGCTCTGGAAAGCATCCCTGGCTTTCTACAGTACATTGCTTTCATTTTGTTTTGATAAGGTGCCCCATTTCAGTGATATGAAAGATACATTGGCAGACTGCTTCTAGAGAAATTGACCATTTCATTCCATATTAAACATTTATCAGAAAAAAAGGATTTATCACAGTGTTTACAGCGCAGAGTCTTGATAGTATGAGTTTTTATTATGCATGATTTATGTATGTTTGTTATGGAGGTGAATGAAAGATAAAGGCTTTTGACTTTTTGTGGGTGTGCTGAGCCAAAGAACAACACCGTAAAGTACCCTAATGCATATAGGAAGCCACTTATGCACTTGACATAGATTTCCAGAACAGATCCTTTCAAGTACCGGTGTCGTCAACATTAGTAGCTGCTAGTATCACTGACTTTAGCACACTATTATAAATGGATGCTGTGACAAAGGAACATAAAGATTTATTTTACTAGTGAAGGCAGTATTCCAGAACTGAAGTGAATGTAGTATGACAGATTGCCTAAGAGTTAAAACTTTCCACTTGCTTACAAATAAATATTTTTGTGATTCCCATAAAATCCATATTAAATGAAATTTGCCATGGTTCCAGAGCCATGTATTTCAGGACAAGTTCCAGAGAGATTATGATAAAGAAGGTGGTAGTGATGATGATGATACTACTACTGCTGCTACTACTACGACTACTAATACTAATACTTGTATTTATTGGTTTGAGATCAGGGTATTATTTCTTTTCATTTTAATTTTAGTATTTATATCTTGCTTTTCCTTTCTGCAGAAAGCCCAAAGCAGCCAATAAACAACAATAAAAAATAGCAATACTAGCAATTCAATAAGCCTACTGAAACAATATTAACTTATCATAAGTCAAGTAATAAATTATTATATTTCAATAGCACAATCGCAGCAACACACCTAACAAAATATTAACATCAACTGATGCAAAAATATTCCAAAGTGTTATAGGATAAAGCTTTAGAAAGCTACTGATCCCAATCATATGTGCTCCACCACACAGAGACAGCATAGCATAGAATCTACTTTAAGGATGTTAGCAACAAGCTTGAAAAATTAACCATCCATATAATGCCACCTGTACACGCATCCCAACTGGATAGGTCTTTTTTAATGTCATGCTCCCATCTCAGCCATGGTGGCAGGAAAGGGCCTTCGCTGCTATGGTGTTCAGCCTTTCAAACTTCCTGCCCCAGGAAAGCTATCTGGCCTCCTCCTGATGATATTTTGCTGCACTGGAAAACAGTTTGATTTGGCAGGTCTTTGCTTGTCTATTGCCCATTATATACAGCTCTCTTGGTGTGTTACTCTGTTTATTCTCCTGTTTTGTCACCTTCATTGGTTTGTTTTTATTGTTTTAGAGTTTGAGTTGCTTTATCCCAGGGTTGGGGAACCTTTTGCCCTCCAGATGTTGCTGAACCACAAATCCCATCAGCCCAGCAAGCATGGCCAAAGGTCAGAGATTATGGTAGCTGTACTTCAGTAACATCTGGAGGGCCAAACATTTCCCACACCTGCTTTATACTGTAATGTGTATAGCTATTAATATTAGACACCTTGGACATCTCAAATTGAGTTCAAACAGCAGGATACTGATGTTTTCAATAACACAGAATGGTCAGGGGCAGGGCTGGCCCCAAAGGGCGGCCAGGACGGGCCCTGTCCAAGGGTCCCTGTGGCCCAGAGGGGCACCTGAAGGGCCCCTCATTAGGGTGGGAGAGTAGTGCTCCCCTTGTGCAATTCATGGCAGGGTCCCTGCCACGGATCGCAGTGAGGGAGCATCCAGGCTATCCACCTGTATGCTCACACTACCTACCTCTCTCCTGTCTTTGCTGCTGGAAGTGAAATGTTTTTATACTAATGCTGTGCACTGCCATGGCTAGCAGCCATTGACAGCCTTATCCTCCACTAATTTGTTTAATCCTCTTTTAAAGCCATCCAAGTTGGTGGCCAACTTGTGGTACTGAATTCATAGTTGAATTATGTGATGAGTGGACCAGTACTTTCTTTTGTTTGTCTGGAATATTTCAACAGTCAGCTTAATTGAGTGAATACTAGATCTTGGGACCACTCAATTAAGCTGAATGTTGAAATATTCCAGACAAACAAAACAAAGTACTGGGAGGGGAGGCAGGTTTGATCATTGGCATGCTTATTGAGTTCAGTGGGATTTACTCCTGTGCAATCATGCTTAGGATAGGTGAAACTGACCACAGGGAATGGGGAGGGGAGGAAGGGGAGGGGAGGATATTGGGTGGGTGGGCACTGGGCAGAGGGGAAGCCCCTTTCCTTTCCAAAAGGACAACATTGTGGATAGTATCATTCTTTTTCAGCATTTCCCCCACCTTTTTGTTCTGCAGCAGGCACATGTAGCCTCCCACCCAAATTTAAACCAAAGCTGTCCCTGGCCATATCCACACCAGACATTTATTCCATTTTAAACAGAGCTCCAGTAGCCAGACTGGTTTAACAGTCAGCTCCTCTGCACAGAGAATTCTGGTGATTGGAGCTTTGTAAGGGAAATAGGGCATTTCCTAAAAACACTCAGCACCCTTCACAAACTACACTTCCCAGGATTCTTTGGGGAAAGCCATGACTGTTTCAAGTGGAATAAATGTCTGGTGTGGGTGTGGCTCCCTGATTAGTCAAGCCAAACAGCTGTTAGTCTGGCTTCTAGAACACTGACAGTTGGTTCTTACTGAGCATGACTGCACTATCATAGACTCCAATGTTAAACTTCTTAAATTAATTAAAATCAGCCATGCATTTTTTAACATTTAAACTGCAGAAGATGATGGTCAGACTATGGAGCAAGGTCAATAATACGAGTACATGTACTCTGAACATGGCTGGTTTTTGGTTAATTTCAATAAATTATGAGACCATTGATAGAAAAAAGTCTAGCAGGGGTCTGGATTATTTTACTTTTGATTTGGACTTTGACTTTGATTCTCTCTGAGAATGTGTATTGCCATGAAAACTTAGAGGATCACTAAGCAAGCGTTCCTGAGTTCAGGACTATAAGCTTTATAAGATTTTGTTTTGAAATGAGTTTATGGGAAGCAATAGAATGGCATGGGGGGAATATTTCAATTTAACATGGCAGAATGTGAAGAATCCATGCTGGCTACAATATACAGCCACTCTCATGGCTGTATAATTATGAAACAGGGAGAAAAGTGTCTCCCTATCCACTTACCGTGAACGTGGGGGAAATTTAGAAGCATCATCATTGCCCAGAAATCATGACCCCATTCCTGAGACCTGGCTGATAGCGGCACGCTGTAAGGCAAGATTAATTGGGCTACCACGCAGTTGCAAGGAGAATGCTGTCTCATTGTTCTGGGAGGTGACTGTGCATTGTTACAATGCAGCTTTCTGTCACCAACACCATGGCCAACTGACTTTTTCAGGACAGAATCAGGTATTGTCAAGGCATCCAAGGGCAGAGCACTGTTTTACTGGTGCTGCGTCTCTACTTCACTTTTCTGGCATATGATGCCGTTCTGTCTGCAGTGGTACAAGCAAAGCTGCACCAGCTAAAACAGCATTGTAAGATCATGCTCAAGTTATAGAGCAGTTTAATCAAGACATTACATTGACTTTTAATATCCGCATCTCTTCACTTTCAAAATTAAAATTATTATGAACATAAAAATGGAATGCTAAATGAGGCATTCATTTATGATTATTATTTGTAAGGCAAGTGGTTAAGGATTATGCTTGTGCAGTGCTGCTGCTAGTTGCCTGCAGCTATCATTCTTTTTTAAAAATAAAGTAAATGAATGTTTTTATTTAAAAAAAAAAGAAAATTGTAAGTAGCCTGTGTAAATTCAGTATTGCTGAATGACTTTATAAGGAAACACGATGCAAATGGATGCAAAATTAAAGGTTTGAATGCCAGCTAATAAATGGAATGCAATAATTATCTGTCATTTGCTGTTAAAGCAGAGTATTCTTAAAAGGAGAAAGTAGTTGAATAACTCCCTTAGTAATGAAACAGATTGCTTCTCAAGGTCACAGTAATGTCTTTTTGAAATGCACTAAAAAAGAAGAAGACTATATTGTTTCCATGAAAAATTGTTATCAAGTTCATTTATAAACTCATGCATCAGATGGTGAGCCGTTTCTTGTGGGCATATGATCTCCAGTTCCTTGAGTTTTGTCCAGAGGCTGCAGCTGCTACAGAACTCTTGTGGGGGCAAACTACCATCAGCACACAACACCTTGCTTGCAGGATTTGCACTGGCTGCCAATCAGCTGTTGGGCAACATTCAAGGTTTTGGTACTAATGCATAAGACCCTATATAGCTCAGGACCAAGTTACTTGAGGGACCACCTTATCCCTTACATATATCTGGTAGGTCACTGAGATCTGCAGGAGAGTTTCTCTTTCATGTTTCAAAGATTTCAGAAGCCTGCTCCACAGTAACTTGTAGCAAAGCTTTAAGTGTGATTGCCCCGTTCTGTGGAACAGCATTTCTATTGAGATATGATAGGTGCCAACTATCTGTACTTTCCAGAAACAGTTGAAGACATTTTTGTTCCAACCAGCCTTCTCAGCTGGATAAATGGGTTTCTTCCATGGTTGTCCACTCAGTATTTTTTTTTACCTGCTGCCATTTTCTTTGTTGCTCTAAACTGTGTTTTAGGAGTGTTTATTGCATTTTGTACATTGCCTTGAGATGTGTGTAGAAGGTGATTATATAATAATAGCAACAATAATAATATTCACATGGAACTTCTGTCTCAATGACTTTCCCATTCACTGCACTGTGGAGGGGACAGTCCTGCTAGTGTCTTCTTGACTAAGTATGCAGTAGTTCTCTATGTGTCATGAACAAGCACACATAAACACTAATTATGTATTCAGTTTTTAAACTGCCATTCATTGGTTGCGATCCCAGGGTAGAGGTTTACAAAATACCATTAAAACAATCAATCCAATAAAATCACTTAAAACCTTAATTACTTTAAAACAAGATTCAACTATTTCAACGCTATCAACAAGGCAGAAGCATCAGTACACCTGGCCAAAAACATCAGTCTCTCTCTCTCCAAAAGGCCTAGTGAAGATGTGTCTTAAGATGCCATCAAAAACTCAGTAATGTGTGACAACCAAATCCCCAGGGGGAGGAAATTCCAGAGCTTGGAAAAGTTACTTTTTTGAACTACAACTCCCATCAGGCCCAGCCAGCATGGCCACTGGATTGGGCTGATGGGAGTTGTAGTTCAAAAAAGTAACTTTTCCAAGCTCTGGGAAATTCTACAAATGGGGTGCTACTACACTATGTTGTATAACAGTTTATAGTGGGTTTATGAATCAACATACTTGATAGAGGACTTTCCTGTGTGGCAGCTACATAACTCTGGAACTTGTTGCCACCTGGGCTTCATCAGGCCACATTTCAGGTCTTTAGGAAAGCCATTAAAACTACCTGTTCTCCCTGAGTGGTATTTAACATAGTCCTGCTCAGAGTAGGCTCACTGAAGTTAATGGACATGCTGTTGTATTCTGTTATCTAATTGTGCTCTCCTGCTGCTGATTGTTTTGGGTACAGTTATGGTTTACATTTTGGGGCTGAATGTTTTAAAATTGTTGGTTTTATTAGCGTTTGGAAATGTTGATGGCATTGTATGGTATTATATTATTTCATTGTGGAAGCCCGAGAAAGTTTTACTCTAAAAGGAAGCCTATCGTTATTTTAAATAAAATCATAAAAATAAATTGAATAAAATTGAATACTAGTTTTGGATATCTCATCTACCATCTCCTGCCTTTCATTATTTATGTTACTGTACACCTCTTTGTGTTCATTTTATTGCAGAAAAGGGACATAAAAATGAAATTAACATATGATTATATATAACCTCTCAAGAACTGTGGTAATTAAGATAGAGGGGAAGGCAATAAATATAATCAAGGATATTAAACATGAGGTGAAATTTAAAAAATTCTTAGGTTTAGAACATATTTTTAGGACATTAGAGGACATAGCTAATCATGTATGTTTGGATAACAGAATATATGGTGTCTAAAAGAATGATATGGCAGAACCATGTATGACAATAAAACAACACTGGACAGAGAGCAAAGAAAAGAAAGAAGAATTACAGTCATGACAGAATTAACTTTATTTTTGTTGGGCTTAAGGGGAATTTTGGGTGAGGAGACTTTTTAAACTACATTTCTGTCCTCCCCTTCCTCTCAAGGAATCACAGGACCACAGACAGATGAAATAATTCAATTAAAAATAAAATAAAAACTTATTTAAAACATTTTTAAACAGAGTGGTAAGCGGCGGTAACGCAGCCAAGGCTCTGCTCACGGCCGGAGTTCGATTCCAACGGAAGGAGGAAGTCGAATCTCTGGTAAAAGGGGTTGAGGTCCACTCAGCCTTCCATCCATCCGTGGTCGGTAAAATGAGTACCCGGCATATGCTGGGGGGTAAAAAACGGCTGGGGAAGGAACTGGCAATCCTACTCCATATATATGGTCTGCCTGGTAAACGTCGCAAGACGTCACCCTAAGAGTCAGAAACGACTCGCACTACAAGTGCGGGAACACCTTTACTTTAAAACAATATCTAACTTAGGTAGTTCCATTTTTTATCAAAAGCTAGCAAGATCTTTGTATAAAGAAATATGTAAAACTACTATATACTGAAGCTAAAATGCACTGGAAGCTCAAGGCATTTTTTTTAAAAAGCCCTATTTTTCTATGAAGCCCATGAAAGATTTCACAACAAAAGGTAATATTATTTTCCCAGAGTATTCATGGAATTAGCTTCATAAAGCTTATTTTAATAGATGAGAGACATGGTAACAACACCTAAGCAAGATGAAAGTGTCCTGTCATGACCTTTGGAGGCCATCTTACATTGCACAGCAACAAACCTGTGTTTGCCTCTGTTTATACTCAACATCCTGGATATCTAATGAGGTTCCTGTATGATACATATGTTCAAATACATTCACTTTCACACTTTATGTTTTAAAGTTTTCAGTCTGTTGACGGAACAGCTGAGGTCATGGAAGGTGTCCTTCTATGGACAGAGCTCCATTTTCAACAGAATAAAAACTTTGGATTCAACACTAAATTTTTAGCCATACATTTAAAAGTGTAATGTGTGAAGTTTCCTCATTGCAGGAGGTATGTTCTTTAATGTTTCCTTTGCACTACTGCAGAACTCATCAGTCACTGCCGAGAGCAGAATATTTAGGTTTATGAGTTATGGGTCTCAGCCAGTTGGCTGCTTTCATGCTTTGAAATTACCATCTTTTGAAATGTTTTATGTACTTGTTTTCAGTATGATAAAACATAGTACATGTTAGAGTTTGCACTGTGACTTTTTCCCTTTGGTTGTGACTCTGACAACATTCGTCAGGCTGTGTATCTTCTAAGTCAGGATGGAAAATGTATCATTTGCCAGTGGGTCACAAAGCCAATTTGCACATTTTCATTAATGTGATAGGAAAGTGTGACAAATGACACTTAAATCGTAATGTGTGAAGCTGCCTGACTATATTTGAAGTTTTGAGGCTCCTAAGGTGACCAAAACCCTTCAACATTGCCAAACTCAAATTTATCTTAAAAAACATGAAAGAGGCTTTCTAATCATGCTATTAATTTTTCAGCCAGTTAAAATAGTTGGGCTTTCTTATTTGCCTCATTTTTTTTCCTTAGGAAATGTTGCAGGAGAAAAAGAGGAACATGGCAGTCACAGTTTCAAACTTCTTTGCCATAAAAGCTGAGTGCAAGAACAATTTCTTTTTTAAGTACTAACGTTATTTGGGTGCTTCACAAGTTATAAAGCAGCAGCACAGAAGAAGTTAATTTGTGCTTCTTCTTTTGGCTACTTTACTCTTATTTGTGCTTCTTCTGAGTTGTCTAAAGCAGGTTAATCCAGCCTGGTGCCCTCCAGATGTTTTCGACTACAACTCTGTTGGCCATGATGGTAGAGCTGACAGCTGTACTCCGAAACATCTGGAGGGCACCAGGTTGAGAAAGCCTGCTCTAAAGTCTTTGAAACTTTATTACTTAAGTTATGGTCCTACCTATGTCTACTCAAAAAAAAGTTCAGTTGAATTCCATGGGGCTTACTCCTTAGTGAGTGCAGCTGGGATTGCAGCCAAAGTCTCAAACTGCATATAATGGCAGCAGGCCTATTTGAGTGAATCCCAAATCTACGTTAGAAATCAATTGGGCGCAGAGCTACAAACGTCGAAATTTCCTTTCTTTGATAGCCAACGTGGTGGCATGTGTGAGCTCATCTGCAGCCCACTGTAGTTTTTGTTGTATTGTGATGCCAACATGCAATCAACCTGCCACCATCTTAATATAATTTGAAGCACTAGATCTGTGTGTTTAGCCCTACACAGCTTCTAGATGCCTAGGTAGCAGGAGCTTTATGCAGTATATCAGTCACAGAGCAGCCCACCCACTCATCAATCTCAAACGGAACTACATTAACAATTCTGTATCTGCCAGCAAATTTCACTCAATTGCTATTAAAATGCAAGAGAAGTCCACAGAAGGGTACCAGCCCGGTTGTATTTTACTCTATGCTTTAACAAGCTAAAATCTTCTACAGCTGTTTAACTTGAGTAAGGAGCACAGGGACAAAAAGGTGAAGGATCTGCATAACTGGGACTGCTTTCACACATTAGGATCTCCGATCATGCAGAATTGTGCTCCTAAGAAGAAGAAAACTGGGAATCTGTATTTGGTATAATATTCAGGGGGAAATATCATTCAGGTAGGACTAAGAAATTAAGGTTGATATAGTTATGAGAATACTCAGTGTAAATTTAATAAAACATATAAAATACAATAAAAAGGAATATAAAAGGTATAACATACAAAAGTCAAACAATGACAAACATGATACTATGATTTTCAAAAGTATGTGACTAAAACAGTATACATCATGAAGAATGTATCTGACGTGCACAAATTTTGTTCAAATGGTCCGTTTCTTTTATAGAGAAAAGAGAAATATATTTTTTGTTAAAAAAAGTCCAGCCAGACGCGTTTCGACAGTTGTCTTTTTCAATGGCTACTGATATGACTTTCAACAGAAATTGAATATAATGCGATAACCAAAGGAATTGCTAATATGACTTCAACAAAAATTGAATATAACGATATCCAAAGAAATATGACATTCACTTCTTTAAACACTGTAGCTTGATACTAGTCTTCATGACTTCAACCTTAATTTCTTAGTCCTACCTCCAGTATCTGTTAAGGTTCCATTAGACTTGTCTTGATCCCAGGAAATATCATTCAGTCTCTATATCAGCAAGTATTATTTTTAAAAAACTTGCTTTGCTTTGTTTAAAAATGTGGAACAAACTGAAGGACATGTTACATTTGATACAGGATACCCTTTGAGGCACAGAAGTCACCGCCACAAATTCCACTCTTGAATGGTAGCACTGCACTTTAGCGTATATTTTTTATTTTATTTGTAATTGTAACATAAATGGCATCAGTGTACCTGAATAATCAGAGGTGCCTGGAACCCCTTCCATAGGACTATTTTACCCCACCCCTATATTCAAGTCAGCTTTTTGTGTTGGGGTGATTCATTGGTCTATGGGGGAAAATGCTCCTGTAATTTGCAGAAATATATACTACTGAAGTTGTTTGGTAATTAGTGGTGAAGGCTGCAATCCTAACCCCGCTTTCTTCGGAGTAAGTCTCATTAAATTCAATGGAATCCAGAAGGGGAGCAGACATGGTTAGAATTGTACTGTAAAAGTACTGTTGCTTTGACTTCGTTGCTTAAAATGAAAATCTTTGGTCTGACTCTGTATCCAGTCATGCTTTTCTACAAATGGTGAGATGAGAACCATGGCAGCTTGGAAATGGACTGCCTTCAAGTCAATCCCAACTTATGGGGACCCTATGAATAGGGTTTTCATGGTAAATGGTATTCAGAGGTGGTTTACCATTGCCTTCCACTGAAGCTGAGAGGCAGTGACTGGCCCAAGGTCACCCAGTGAGTTTCATGGCTGTGTGGGGATTTGAACCCTGGTCTCCCAAGTCATAGTCCAACACTCTAACCACTACGCCATGCTGGCTCTCTCTATAAATGGAAGGAGTCTTATTTATGGTTGAGTTTTTGATCTAGCAGACACTGTCACTAATGGAAAAGAGAGAAGGTGATTTTTGCTGATTCCTTTTCCATCTGCAGGCCCCACGTTACTTTCCATGCTATTTTGGAGGGTTCCCCAACTCTGAAGCAATTGCCATGGAGGTGCACAGGAAGGAGAAACTGAAAAAAAAAGTTCCCCTTGAGTCATGCGCATAGGCTTCTTCATACAGTTGAAAACCTTGCATGAATTCCTTCTGCAGGAGGACAGGAAAACCAGAGAGAAAAGGGTGGGAGACTCAGGGAAAATGTGTGTGTGTGTGTACACTGTGCACGCACATATTAAACAGAGAGCAAAGACTTTGCTATAGTAGCTGCTGCTGCTGCTGCTACTGTTACTATTGCTGCCACCTCCCTTCCTCTTCCATCAGTGGAAGCGTCCACTGGATCAAAAGACCTTCTGTAGACAAGGGCAGAGCTGGATCCAACACTTCCTCTTGTTCTCCTTCACATAAATTGCAATCCACCATTGCACTGTCTTCCTGCCTAAGCTTAATGTTTGTAGTTACTAGGTGATACAGTGCCAAAAAATTAATTAAATTATCAAATAAATTCTCCAGTGATCGCTTTTAAAAAAATTTGAGGAACAGAGCATATGCTGCCCTGAATGATTTCAGAATAAATCTACAAGCATAAGAAACTGAAAAGGAAGTCCAACTACTGTTTAAATCTGAGACAGAGATATGATTACTTTTAAAGGCTTTTTCATCCCTTTTCTTAAACGTTTTTGTTTATTTCTTTGCTTACTGGTTTTGTCAGGAGGTTGATGCTGTTTTTTTGTGGTTACAGTGTGTTATCTTCTTTGATAAGTACCTAAATAGGATCAGATATACAATCTCCCTATATCATGCAAAGCTGTCAAGACTGGGGAAAAAAACTTGTAACATGACTATTCATATCATAAATACTATGTGTATATCTGTCTCTAGCATAAGAATCGGAAAGAGGAAAAAAGCTTTAGATGTTTACCCAGTCAGAATGGTAGCAAAAATAATTTGTCTGCAGTTGTGGGTATGGGCTTGTTTTGTTTGTTTCCTTTTTGCTATATGTATATGTGTGTTTTACTATTAAGCAAAATCATTTGAATTAAATATTCTAGGAAGCTCTGATTCTGCTTATAGACAATAGTTTCATTTCTTTTCCATATATAAGAATAGTTTGTTAGAATTTATTCTTCCTGCATTCTTTCTCTGCAATCATTTATTGCAGTGGTCTAGATCTTTTCCATTCAGTATTAATCCTTTGGGGTATGGACAGTGTTATCCAATTCACTTGAAATTGGATTTAAAATAGCATAAAGCATCGGCAACACAAATATTACATCCAAAGTAGTTGTGCCATAACAACCTCTGACATATTACTTTAGCAGGATACAGTTGGATTTTTTTTTATAAAAAGCAACCCAACAAACCTGGCATCTTAGTTATTAAGATGTCTGATTTTATTTCATTCATTTATCTCCAGTCAGGTCTGGAAATGGACCAGTGATAGTCCATAATATTTACTGAACAGCTCAAGAGGTGGAAAATTGCAATGGTTAGCATTTCCCAATCTGTTACTATGTATAAAGATCATGCTAGAGCCCCTTCACAAGTAGTTCATCTATGTGAGGAGTCAGGACCCATGTGCTGGCCCTGCTCCCAATGGTTTTAGTCCCAGCCTTTGTTCATTAAGCAGAAAGTCTGAAAAGCTGTATGCATTAGGCTGAACATGCATTGTTTCTTCCATCTAAATAGGAGCCCTGATCATGCAGGATTCTTAAATATATAGAGATGCCTATACGTGTTCAACCAAACTCTCATGGGTCCTCCCTTTAGGCATTCCAGTCAATGCACAAACATCAGGAGGACATTGGAGGAAGGGCCACATAGCTTGCAAGAAAAGTAGTTTCAGATGTTATTGAAGGTGTTCAGCTGAATATGTTGTCACTTTAGTATTTGAACAAGTACATTTTCATATTCCACAGGTCATATATGCAAGCAATCCTTGCATCACATTCTTGTATATCTGACTGGGAGACGACTTTCCTTGAAATATTACAAGAAATGTCACCCGTACTAACACAAAAGCCATTTCTGAGCCCTTTGCAATAATTTTGACTTGTTAGTCTTGAAATATATAGCTATGAAAGATAAAGTGACTCAAGGACCATTTCAGGGAATGTCCATAAAGATCTAATTTAGGTGATGAGATGCAGTATTTCTGAGCATTCAGGCTGCAGTCCGATACTCATTTATCTGGATTTGATTCCCACTGGACTTATTTCTGAGTAGACATGTATAGGATTGCACTGCCAGTACCCTGAGCAGTGCCAGGTGTATGGGCCAGGTGTATCAATCTGTGTGGGTGACATGGCAGACACCAAACCTTGTCAGTATTAATAGACTAGAATTGGAAGTTGCACACACAGATCACCAAAGACATTTTTGCAGTGACTTACTGAAAATGACTTTTGCATTACTTCAGTTAAGACAAAGAATCAAAGTTCCTGAAACAAACAATGTCTGCTGCACAAATACAGTTGTTCCATGAGATATTTTCTAAAATTTCAAGAACTATTACGAGAAGGGGAAAATGGAAACTCAGTGCTGCATCTTGGCAGAAATGAAAGTGTACAGAGTGATGCAATGAAAGAATCCTTCACTTTTGATCTCTTTGGCTCCCTGATATAAACAGAGAGGAAGGAATTCATATTACATCACTCATGCTGGAAAATGCTACACAGAGAGTTATTTTTCATTTCATGTTTTTCACACATAGTATGATTTTCTACAATTAATTTTCATATCAGATAGAATATCCTGCAGAATGGCTTCGGAGTTTGGGGGGAGAACCCCACTCCTGGATCACACTGAGTTATGCACTTAAATAGATGCAATATTAAGCAAAATAATGTTATATCTAAGTTTTGAATAGTTGGTCTGAAGTTGGGGTATTAAGATTCAGGTGCATGAATTATCAGTGCTTTTTCATAAGAAAGCCTCTGAGAGCAGTGTTGAGAGGTCTGTTGTTTCTCCAGCCAAACTTAGGTTAACCCTATGCTGCTTTAAATATCTGGCTGCTATCAAAAATGGTACCCATATGTTGAGCTCCTCTCTTTCCTGCCATTTTCTGTCCTAGAGATTACCTGTTCCATAAAGTAACACTGTTCAGTGTTTCTCTGTCCCGGTTGAACATCATTGGTTGCCATTCATTCTGGAGAATGAGGTAACATGGAACATCATGCCTTTGACACAAATCCTGTTGCAAAGTGGGGGAATGAGGTGATTGCATAGTTACTGTTTTAGTTGCACTGAAATGCTTAGTATAATGTCTGCTTTGGTTCCTTTAGCATTTTAATTTCCATGTATTTAAATGAGAGAATTAAGAGCCTGCTTTATTCTGTCCATTGAAATCAACAGGACTTAATAAAGTCCTTAATTGTGCCTTGATCATTCCAATACCAAACTCCTGTGTTGCTCTTGTAGGTGTGCCTTTAAAGATATGGTTATCTTCAAACATTACCAAACTCATAACCTTTAATCTAGCCCAAACTTGTCAACGTAGCCTGCAAATATATACTCCACTGAATAGTTAAAATTTCCCATAACTTTGTTCCCCCTCCCCAAGTTGTGACTAGTAAGAGATGTTCAGTAGCAGGCAGTGATGCAATCCCTCCAAAACATTAGATCATTGTCACTGCAATACATTAGATGTAAGGATTGTTCATACTGATGATGTCTGTTCTGCCATTATGGCAGAACAAGGAGCGTCAGAAGATGCAACTGTATACAATGGTGTGTAGAAAATACAGGGAGTTTAACTTTCCCTCTTCATGTTCAGTGGCCTATGCAGTGAATCAAAGCCAGAGTCCTGCTGTTAATAATGGTTCTAACCTTTTGACTGATTAACATTTACATGGTTATATGGTAAAGCTTGAGATTGTGCAGCTGTAATGAACATCACCCTTATTATTTATAAAGTTAAATAACACTTGACCATAGCACCTTCAGTCATAGCTGCATAAAATAATTAGCCAAGTTCTAAAGGGCTCAGCAACTTAATTTTTTTTAACCTCGTGTTACATGTTAGTATGCACGGGCAATAGATATAGTAGTAATCCAAAGTCACAGGATGAGTTTTGTCATAAATTGGTATTGGCTTTTCTCCCCCATATGTTAGTCATTTATTAATGGCATAGCAAATATTCCAGAAAACAGGCAAATAAACATGAACTATATCTAAATTTATGTTTTATTAATTGCAGTGGGACTGGTATTTGGCTTCTAAAATAATGATTCTAAGCTCAGGATAGGAAAAAAGTAGTGTTTGACAAGTTTGGGTGGGGTAAAGCATGGGTAGGAGCATCAGCTGGAACTCTGATAATGCCTGTTAGTTACTTGGATGCATAATAGAGAGGTGTGTGAGAGTGTGTGTAGAAACTAGCATACTGTATAAAGGTAACATTTATGTTTGTTGCTTCACCCATTTTTGCCTCTGGCCCCACCCACCACTGACATGTGGCCCCTCGAAAGTTGCCCAGATGAGAATGTGGCCCTCTGTCTGAAAAAGGTTCTCTACCCCCCACGCCCAGGGTAAAGAGTACATAAAGAAGCAGATAACTAATGCATAATGATTGCATAATAAAATATTGTTCCTACAAACAAACAGAAATGCACTAAAATAAGGCATAAGTATTGCAGTAAAAGGTCTGCTTTCCAAAATGGAAGACAAATAGTGATCCTGAAGAAGGAATCATGAAGAAGGAAATAACTTTCTGGAACTGAAAATTAAGTGGAGGGTTGATTGTAGGAAAGTCAGTGGAAGAAGAAGTCATTCTGTGCAAATGAAATACATTTTTATTGTGTGCGAATGAAATAAGTCACTTTATCATGACCAGTTTTCAAGTACCTTACCCCCATTAAATAAACAGTAGTCTGGAAAACTCAAGAAAATTATATAAGGTTTTAAAATTCAACTTAATTGCTTGTTGAGGGAAAAAACACAACATTTATTAATAAAATATGCACAAATAGTGTTCTGCTGACAACATAACAGCTTCTTCCCAAAAGCAGGAGACATATATAAGAGACACTTTTAAAAATTTAAAATAATTACTGTCAATTAAATGTTATTTTAACATAATTTTAAAATGCTATGAATGCAATTTCCATTAATGATTATATTACATTTTATTATATTATATTGAATTATATAGGTTGAGGGACAAGCGTAGCCTTTTGTAGACATGTAAATGAAGCAGAAGAAATTTAAATATAAATGGGTGATGAGTTCAGCGTGATCTGCATTTATGCCTCCACTAGCACAACACTGATATGACAGGACTGATTACTCACTATTTTTTTGACGATCAGGCCCTGTAGATACCAACATGGGTGTAAATTTGTTATCACCAATCACCTAACTAGGACACAATCATGTTTATTTTTTTTGCAAATGGGACTTGGCCCCTTCAAATCTCCTTTTCCACTCTGAGGAGGTTCTGCTGATTGCTTTTCCTTATAGCAGCAAGCTCTGGCAGTACCTAGAATAACAGGACTTTGTTCCTACTGTGTCCACATCCATGGCAAACCCAGATTGATTCCACAACCACCCTTGTGGACGTTTTCCTTTCCTTTGTCCCTCTTATAAGTAGCTCCATGAACATGCCAAATACCTATCTTTCTATTCTGTTTCTGTGTTCTGTCCCCAAAATGGCCAACCAGAAGCCAACAAACAGGGCATTAGTGCAATAGCACTCTTCTGCTCATGTTACCTAGCAATTTGGATTTAGGGGCATGCTGCCTCTGATACTGGAAATAATATAATCATGACTAGCAGCCTTATCCTCCATGAATTTGCCTAATCCCCTATTAGAACTATCCAAGTTGGTGACCATCAACACATGCGGTGGTACATGCCCTGATCACCACTCGCCTAGACTACTGTAATGCGCTCTGTGTGGGGTTACCCTTGAAAACAGTTCGGAAGTTACAGCTGGTACAGAATGCAGCGGCGCGTCTGATTGCAGGCAGCCGCCGTAGAGATCACATCACTCCTGTGTTGAAGGAACTGCATTGGTTACCGGTTGTGTACCGAGCCCAATTCAAGGTGTTGGTTTTAACCTTTAAAACCCTATACGGTTGTGGCCCAGCTTATCTGAAGGAGCGCCTCCAGCATCGACAGGGATGCCGCTCAACAAGATCAGCCTCAGAAGACCTTCTCTGGATCCCACCAGTCAAAACAGCTAGACTGGTGAGGACTCGAGAGAGGGCCTTCTCAATATTGGCCCCCACCCTATGGAATTTTCTCCCCAATGATCTACGCCATGCCCCGTCTATAATGAGCTTCCGCTGGACCCTGAAGACCTGTTTTTTTAGGCAGGCTTTTGGGACGGATTAGTTTTTACTGTTTTTTTAATTTTTAACTGTTTATGTACTGTTTTATCTTGTACGTCGCCCAGAGTGGCTGGACAACCAGCCAGATGGGCGACTAACAAATTTAATAATAAATAAATAAATAAATAAATCTTGTGTAGCAAATTCCATTGTTATTGCATTGTCAAGAAGTACAATTATGACCTTCCTTGATTTCATGTGTTGCTTATAAGCAAAATTTTGTGAGTACACAGTGACTTATGAAGAAACACGGAATTATTTTGTACATTCATACTCAGTATGTCCCATTCCCCTCCCCTAAATAGGGGATAGCCCTAAATAACTTGAAGTAGACTTAAAGAGAGCAAACAGGAAGTTCCAAAGACTGAGAGCAGCTTTGATTTCATTCATCTCACCCACAGGGACTTGCATCCGATGACTAAGTTTGGCTTAGAAACAGAAGTCTCAAAAATGGGGTCCAATCCCAACAGTCTGCTGGGACTGGAACAGAATAAACTGTGTCTGAGAGAGACTCTAAGCATGGAATATTGTGTGCTGGCAAAGACAGAGAGTGATCCATTTTAAATTCACTTGTTCAAAAATTTTCTTGGACATTTGTTTTTCTTAATAATGTTATTTGTTATTTAGTTTAATTTTTGTAAATTGTATTGCTTTTATTGATGTATTTTTATAGTGTTTATTTTTCTTTGTAAGCCACCTTGAGGGCCTTTGGCCAAAAGGCAGGGTATAAATAAATTTAATAATAATAATTTAATAATAATAATGTGCAGCCTTCCCAATTTGAATGCTAACCTACTAGAGAAGTATGTCATGATTCCTGAATTCATATATATTATTATAGATAGATGATGCTCTATGGGCAGATTCAGACAAACAGCTCAAGTATTTATTTATTTATTAAATTTATTTCCTGCCAAAAGGAGCCTTTAATGAAGTGGTGAAGTAATTTGGGATGATAGCCACAAGAGTGGCTGTATACTGTAGCCAGTATGACTTTTTTTGCATTGTGCCGTGTTAAATTGAAAATACCCCCCATGCCATTCTGCCACTGAGCTCCAGTGGCCAGAGTGGTTTAACAGTCAGCACCTCTTCCCAGAGAATTCTGGTGACTGCAGCTCTCTGAGGGGAATAGGGTGTTTTCTAACATCTCTCAGTACCCTTCACAAACCATACTTCCCAGGATACTTTGGGGGAAGACTATTTATTTATTTATTTATTACATTTATATACCGCCCCATAGCTGAAGCTCTCTGGGTGGTTTACAGCAATGACTGTTTAAAGGGGAATAAATGTCTGGTGTGGATGTGGCCAGGGACAGCATTGGTTTAAATTTGGGTGGAAGACTACATGTGTCTGCTGTAGAATAAAAAGGTGGAGGAAACCCCCCCAGAATAATGATACTGTTAATAATGTTTTGCCTTTGGAAAGGGGCTTTCCCTCTGCCTTTGCCCATCCTCCCAGTCTCCTCCACTTCCCCCTTCCTTCCCCTCCCTGCCCCTCCCCCAAGTCATTTTCACCTATCCCAAGCACGATTGCACAGGAGTAAATCCCAGTGAACTCAATAAGCATGCAAATGATTAAACCTGCCCTCCCCTTCCCCTCTCTCTCCCCCTCCCTTCCTTCTCCCCCTCTCCTTCCTCAGTACCCTGCATCCCCTGAAAAACCTTTCCTGGGGGTTAATAATAGGACTGCAGCCTTAGGCATATTGTGGCTTTGTCCAGGAGATTCCTTGGGGGGGAGGGATCTGAAACTTGTGAAAATCATCTTCCCACATTTAGTTCTTCAATATGTTTAGATCTATCTTCAATACATGATATAGCAGGGCAATAAATGCTATTACATAAGATAAATAAATGCAAACAAAAGTAGTTCCCTTAGTGCTAGTGGAACATTTAAATTACACCATCATGGCATGGCAGGGAACCAGTTGAAACTGTGAGTGCTGAAAAGTAAATTACTGGATAGCTAACAATATACTCTATATAAATGGACATGATTACTAATAAAATATTTCTATTCAAAAGATCAAGTCTTACGAGTCAAAAACGTGATCTCTTAAATGTAAGCATTTTATTGGTAATCACACCCAATTATATAGTCTATATTGTTAGCTCTGTACTTAAAAAAATAAGATGAAAATTGTTTGCAATTTAAAATGCCATTTTGTACACTAAATTTATACTTGCAATTAATTTTCCCATATCATAGCTTGTTATCCCATAGCTTTTTAAGAAAATGTTTTCCTTTGACTCTGAAGCTGTCATTTCTCTAGGGCTTATTTCAAGTTAGATAAAGGCTTAAGTGCCCATGCTCACAAATAGAGCCATCACCTTCAACAAGGGAAAATATTCTACATCAACACAAAGTGAGCATGCAATTTTAAAATGACCGCAGAGGACAGTTTTCTTTCTTAATTAGTTTCCCAGATAATATTGGACAAAGCATTCCTCAGAAAGAAAGAAATTATTACAGGCATCACTAAGAAAACAGACAGTATTTTTAGAGTTCTACATTGATATTTAGATCTGTGATTAGACTCTGTCAACAGATGGCAAATTGCCATTGGTAATTTCATCATAGTGAATAGAAGAAATATTTCTATTAGTGACTTAAATATTTAACAATCTATTTCTTTTTACAAAAGCTTATTTCATGAGTCTAAAAAAATTATTTCGCAGCTTGCAATAGGATTTTTAGAGATTTCATAAATTTACAAACAAGTTGAATTTGAGGCCTTTGAAATTTTGCTTTTCAGTAAAAGATTTGTAAAGTTCACACCATCATATGGGGCACTTCACCCTAAAGTTATATTTAATTATTATTCTCCCCATGGTGAAGATTTCTACTTAATTCTCCCCATGTGGTCAGAAAACTTGAATTTGTGTGTGTGGTTAAATATTAGAGAGACATTCACATAGCCTGAAGAATTGTATCATGCTTCCACATATCAAGGTTGTTCTACAGAAACATGTTGAATGTGACAGCATGATGAATATAGAAAATTTAATCTCCAGGGGGTAGCTGTGTTAGTCTTTTGCAACAAAACCCACAAAAGACTTACACATTTTATTATGACATAAACTTTAAATATATAAGGCTACAATGTATTTATGAAAATATAAAGGTTGTGATGTCAGGAGCACATGCACAAAGCTGCCCCCACAGTCTTTCATTTATGGCTGAAAACTGCAACAGCCTCAGGCTAATTAGCTGCTGAAGATGTTATTTCTTCCACCCACTGAATCTAATGTCCATGCGATTAAGAAAAGGAGGAATGGGTCTATTATTGGCTGCAAAGACCCTCAGGAACTAGAAGTACAACTTATCTGTTTGCAAATTGTACCTATTTAATGGCTATTTCTGCTTGTTGAGACATCTGTGGTTGAATCTTTTGCTCTCTTCAATATTTTCTCTTTCTTTCATGTAGCTCCTTTGTACAGATGAAAAAGGGTCTTCTTTTTTGGTTGTTGCACAATGTATAATTTTTAAAGAATGGAGTGGCATGATATTAATCCTCAGCCTTTTCTAGATATTTATTCTAGGTAGAATGAACGTGTGTTGAAGAAATCAGCATCAGGGCAGCATACTCTCCTCCCATTTGTGGGCTCATGTCAGATGGTGAAACAAATGTGTAATGACTTGGGCACTATCTTTCACTATGATGGCACCTCCCTCCCCAATAACTTTATTCTACACAGAAATATCTTCTGAAAAAGGACTCATATCAATGCAAGATTAAATTTCATATTTAGATTTTGAAAAATGAGGAACTTATCTAGTATAATTGTGTCCAGATACTTTACAAAACATATTTTCATAGAAGGTACCTCTGTACATTTAACTTTATATATTAGCATACTGTGAATAAAAATCAAAACAAAACCATATTAAATAATGAAGTTAATTAACACAGCCCATTAGTGACATGAATTACTGCTATATGGTAATTAACTGTTCTTATTGACAGTACTAAGAAAGAAATTGATGGCATGCATATAAAACAGAGTTGGAGGGTGTCTTTTAGTTCAACCCTCTGTTTGATTAAGGAAATCCAGAGCTATAGAATCCTCAACAGCCTATGCTTGAAGACCTCTGTTGGGGGAGAGTCACCACCCTTCTTGGTAATTGTTTCTGTTTTTGAACTTCTCTTACCATCAATGAGTTTCTTTTGATATTCTGCCAAAATCTACCCTCCTGTAACTTGAGCACATTAGATTCATCCTGTCCTCTGGGCAACACAGAACAAGGATTTGTCTTCTTCTATATGACCGTTCTTCAGGTATTTCAAGAGTGCTATTATGTCTTCCTCAGTCTTCCTCAGGCTAACCATACCCAGTTCTTTCAACCTTTCCTCTTAGTACTTGTTTTTCATTCTGCAGATCATCCTCATTGCCCTTGAACCTGTTTCAGTTTGTGTATATCTTTCTTAAAGTGCAGCATCCAGAACCCGCACAATTTGACAAGTATATTCTTATATACAAACAATTAAGAGTCTGAAGGCCTATTTTAAGTCAATGCCACCTAGAGTGGATGTCCAACATCTCTAAACTGTGTACAAGAACAGACTTGTCAAAAGGAACAAAATGTTTTATATGCCTAGATGTTGGCAATGGGATTACTTGCACCTTCTGAAGTTTGTTTTGTGTAAAAGAACAAGTCACCTCCTTGCTATTTTGTCCATGAACGAGCAGAGTTTAATCAACACAACAATATTCACTATTGACTATGTGATGAATGCAGGACCTGTGCAATATTCCCATGGGATGCTTCTTCTAGACAAAGTACAAGACACAGCAACCATTTGATGTGCAAAGGGGATACAGAACTGATACTATTAAGTGGGAACATAGGAATGTGCCTTATACTGAGTCAGACTGTTGGTGTATCTAGTTCAGTATTACCTTCACTTTACACTGACTGGAAGCAGCTCTCCTGTTTCAGGTGGGGGGTATTCCTAGCCCTACTTGGAGATGCCGGGTATTCAATCTGGAACCTTCTGCTTTCAGCTACAGCCCTTTCCCTTAGGTCAAGTTCAAACCAGGGCTGGAATAAGGCTCTACAACAAGAAATTCAGGTACAGAAATAGAAAGAAAATATCTGGAGCAGACAGATTATTAAAACTGTTCAAAGTTGGACTTTATATCTTCTTCCGTTATGGGCAGGGATGGAAGAGAGGTTCAGTTCAGTTTGCATTTTAATGCAAACCTAGCTAATTCACTTTTCCTAAAGCCCCACAGCCTGCTGTTTGAATTTCGCACTGCTCTGAATTTTACAATGCAGTCCTCCAACCAAATTTTTAAAAAAATCTGAAAAGTATGTGTGGTAGTGGAAAGTGTGCATGAAAATGCATATATTAGTGAAAATAACATACAATATGCATTGTTAGTTGAAATTGCTTGCTAAAATGCATATATTAAGCAAAACTGCATACAACAATGTGAATATGTACACTAACATTCTGATTTTTTGATGACTTTTAAATAAAAAATAATAAATTGATATGGAAATATGGCAAACTGAACTTAAGATAAGAAAAATGAGAGAGAAACTTAAATTCACAGAATCATCAGTTCCTAGTTATGGGGCAGGGCATATATGAATGGAACAAAAGGAACAGAAATGTATTTTTCCACATTTGCATCTCCCCATTTTAGACGCTTTCCAGAATAGATGCATCTGTCTTGTTACCAATCAGTGACATATAATGATCCCTTCCTTTTCTTTTGTATATAGATATCATGTGTAGGCAGCAGTAGTGTAGTGGCAAATTCAGAAGTGCAGGGTCCCTTCATGATGGTAACAGCCATGCCCCACCTTTTTTGCTGTTCGGTTGAGAATGAGATCCTTGTTAATGCCTTCTCCCACAATAACAGATGTCCATAGGAGCCAATAAGCATGAAAGGAGAGAGGGTTAGCTACTGAGAAGTGTTTTCTCAATTGCTAATTCACCTCCTTTCACTGTGATTGGCTCAAATCAGCAGGAAAGGGACAAGGAAGCATGTTAAGATACTCTTTTCAGTGGCTAACACACTCTCCTTTCATGCCGATTTGTTCATAGGATGCTAGAGGCAGAGGAACCCTGGTGGGACCCTGCTGCCAAAAAAGTAAAGAGTCTAATACCCCCTGAGACCCTGGACAACTACACCCCTGGTAGGCAGAACTACATCTGACCATGCAATGCTATATTTATTTTCAGAAAGTATTTATGTAGAGCAGAGTAAACAAATAAACTAGTCAGGATTTATCAAGAGATGTGGATACCACAATAACCTCTCCATATCTCAAAACTGTCTGTAAAAGAGGTCATCCGAATGGGATCAGCAGCATCCATATGCCACTTGTAAACAATCTGTGTAGCTTTCATGTGTCTGAGGAAAGTGAACAGAAGTTGATGAAAACAATTGTTTCTGTGTTCCCTAAAACACAGTGAAGACCTGCCCTTCCCATTTGTCTCCTAGCTGAGGCTGAAGGCTGATTCCATGGTGGGAACTATTTCACCTCCTTACTCACATGGAGGAATAATCTATTTGTTTGCTAATAAATAATAAGGTGCCTTACCCTTTGTCCAAGGAGTTCAGAGTGATGGTTTATCATCACAACAAACCTTTGAAGTAGGCTTGGCTGAATGGTAGCAAACGTTGTAGTTGAGTTTGCATCTGGAATTTCCAGGATGAAGTCCTACATTCTAGACATGACCACATGAGGACATCTCTCAAAAGAGGGAATGCTGATTTTCATGCCTTCCCTATGATGTAGTAAATTTTCATCAGGGAAATAATTTTAATATGCTGGATATATCAAATAAATAATTCCTCAAGAGAAAACTGAGGTAAATCATTTTAGTGGCACACACCTGAATCAGCTTTGATAGTGTCTTGAGGGAGGAGGAAGCTGTAGTTACCAGAGGAGCATTTACCCAGAGAGTATTTTCAAGGATTTAAGGAAGTGGTGGAAAGAAATACAAAAGAATGGTTGTGGAGGCTATGCAAATAGGACAGATAGAGGAAAACAGGGTTCTCTGTAGTGATCTAAAAGATTTGAATTTGGGTCACAAGCTGGGTCTCTGAGATCCAAGTTTATATCCGCTAGTTCTCTACTGGGTAAGTTAAGTTCCCAGCCATAAAGTGGAATTAAAAGTGTTGGTAAATAACAGTGTTTACAAGAGCAGTACATATTTATAAACCTAAATTGTGTAGTAAGAGAAATATAATGTTTGTGGTTTTCAGATGAATGAAGAGTTTGGTATGCAACTCTTTAGCACTGCCCGCTTGGCTTTTCCAAGTCATGTAGAAATACAGAATGCTAGCCAATATAAAATATTGGTAAGATTTTTGTTGTGATTTTTCCATGATCTTAGAATAGGATGTGATACAAATACATACAAGAACAAAACAACTTAAAAGCATTAAATGGTAGCATGAAGAACTGAAAAGATATTTTGTAGTACCATAGGAAATGGAATTAAGGAAAACAGAAATGCTGTGAAAAACCTTTCCTAAATGGACATGTACATTTCAATGCATTATTTATTTATTTATTTATTATCATTATTTTTACCCCGCCCTTTTCCCAAAACTGGAACCCACGGCGGCTTCCAGATAAAAGCACACATATAATTAAAAACATACAAAAGTCTAGCTTAAAATCAAATTAAACAATTTACAGTATTAAAACCATTCATATGTATAGTTAAAATAATTCAAACTCAGTTTAAAACAATACAATTAGGCAACAGCAATGCAGCACCCTTCAAGACCTGTCTTTAACAGCTTTCAGTTCCAAAGGCTTGTTGAAATAAAAAAGTCTTTGCTTGCTGACAGAAGGACTGCAAGGAGGGGGCCATTCTTGCTTCCTTAGGAAGGGAGTTCCAAAGCCTTGGGGCAGCCACTGAAAAGGCCCTATCTCGCGTCCCCACTAGTCGTGCTTGTGAGGACGTAGGTATTGAGAGAAGGGCCTCTCCTGAGGATCTCAGGGCCCGGGCAGGCTCATATAGGGAGATACGGTCTGACAGATAGCCTGGACCTAAGCCATATAGGGCTTTATAGGTCATCACCAGCACTTTGAATTGTGTCCGGAAACAGAGTGGCAACTGTGATGATCCTTTATTAGTGTAAATAGGGTAAGTGCTGTTTGTTTAGAAGATACATGGTAAGTGGAGTGAAAGAGGAGGGGGAGTGAATGGGCAGTAGAATGCTGGATGATTGGCTGAATGTTTAAAATGGCTGACAGTATAAAAGGAAGAATGTCAGGTAAATCTGGGTGGATGTGGTGTGGACGTGTGTGGACGTTGGTGGACGTTGGTGGACTTGAGAGGGTTGTTTTGGTGGGTTTTGAGAGGAGAGGGTGGAGTTCGGATTAATACTAAGACCAGTACCTCAGGAATAGATGTAACCATATGCTTAAGTGCCTTTTAAAGAAATCTTGTTATCTCTGTTATATAATAAAATACTTATTTGGTTTACCAAAGGCCTGATCCTTGGCTGGGGTTTCACAGACCAGAAGGGAGGGTGAGGTAAATAACCAAGGCTGAAGAGTGACAAATGGTGGCAGCGGGTGAAAGGAAGAATATAACACCACAAGTATTCAGAGCAAACCAGAATTATAAGCAGTCTGAGTAAATCAAAGGGATTGGGACAGCTTTAGCATTCAGTCACAGAGGTAACCAGATAGAGAGACTCAGGCAGAGTCTCTGGGACTACTGGTTATAGGACATGACTGGTGGTGCTGCCTAGCAGGGGGATCTGTTGAGATCTGTGCTAGAGCGGGGAGAGAAACCATAAGAAAGGACAGTCCGGACTGGTGGAGTCCCTGGTGGTGCCTAGAGACAGGCAGTAACCACGAGCAGGTAGGAACCTGACAGGGAGAGCCAGGGAAGGGCTTCACAGCAACCAGTGGAGCTTTTGTAACAGGGGAGTCGTATGGTCCCTGTAACCAGCCCCAGTTAACATTCTGGCTGCAGCACGTTGCACCGACTGAAGTTTCAGAACAGTCTTCAGAGGCAGCCCCACGTAGAGCGCGTTACAGTAATCTAAACGGGATGTAACTAAGGCATGTGTCACTGTGGCCAGATCAGACAGCTCAAGGAACGGGCGCAGTTGGCGCACTAATCTTAATTGTGCAAAAGCACTCCTGGCCACCGCAGAAACCTGGGCCTCCAAATTTAAAGCTGAGTCCAGGAGCACACCCAAACTGCGAACCTGTGTCTTCAGGGGGAGTGTAACCCCATCCAGCACAGGCTGAATCCCTATTCCATTATCCATAATTATTGCAAACCCATCACTAGTACACATGCACACATTCCAAAGACAGACTATTGTATGAAGCTATTCAATCACAGAACTGATTGGCTTAAAAATTACTTATATGTTATACTTTATTGCTGTGTGACAAAATATGTAAAATAACTTTCATGAAATGTAGTCCTTTCCACTTTTACATTTCAACCCTCTCCATCACTCAATGATTTGGCAGTTCTTACACCATTCTCCCACTAGGAAAAACAGTTTCTGTAATTACAGAGTATGGAGCAATTACAAAATCATGTGTAATTACACTTAGGAAAGAAAACAAAATAAAAATACTATGGAGGAAGCTTAAAAATAACTGAAAGTCTTCTAATAAAAATGCCAACGAATTGCTGGTGTGGCACTACAATTTACTAATCACGCTGTTGTCAGGGGATATGGGGTGGGAATGGCAGACAGGGCTTGCAACAGAAGCTCTCATCTGTGTGATTTACACAGAATTTACAAAGAAATGATAGTAAGAGTTCCCAAATGGGGCCCCTTGTTGTTAGACAAGATTGTTTAAGGTTCTCAAACATGGACACCGTGACAACAATTCTACTTTTCCCTACTACTCTAATCCTCCACTCATTTCAGCAGAGCTTTCCATATAGAGACCCTGAGCATCTTTCTTTAAAATGAATGGAGGTTGTACAGTGGTTGAGCTTTTCCTGTGTGTTTACCTGATAAGAAGGCAACAACCAGAAATATAAGACTCAATCCAACAGAACTTCCGCTTCCTCCCCTCACATGTCCCCTACACACACACACCCCAAGTCTGCTCTGGAGGATTTGGGAAACTCCTAGAACAAATTTGAGGGGTACTTAGGGGAGGGTAAGGGCACCTGAGGAGTAGATGTTCCATTGGAAAAGTGGAAGTCCTTGCACAAACAGGATGACTTTGCGGGATACAACCCAATACTTGTATTGTAGTCCCAGATATAATAAACATACAGTACATACATAATAAAAAAACATACAGATAAATATATACAATGTACTAAACAATGGAATACCAGTGAAAGTAGTTTCAACTACACACAATCTTTTCCATGTGTGATTAACATCGGGTTTCTTCGGAGAAATATTCTTTTCTGTTAAAGTCCAAATAAATCATCATAGCCTGCCTGAAAAAATCCCACTTGTTTGGTGATAAGGAAAAAACCTCCAGCTGCAGCTCCATATAAAACACAATACTCTTTACATACTTTTACAGCAATTTACAGTCAAAACCTTTCATAAGTAAACAAACAAATGAAGAAACAACACCTTGCCACTTGAAGTGCTAAATAAATATTTAACTTAAGGAGACCATCTACACACTCCAACTTCTTCATCAACCCAAAGACAGAAATAATATACTTTTAGACGTGCTGAATGTATGCCAGTTGCAACAATTGCCCCTTAAAACAATAATTGATCTTAAAGGTATACCAATAATGAATGGAAACAGATGCAACAAAAATGCTGACAGATTTTTTCCTTCAGACCATTAGGGGTTACCAAAAAAAAAAGCTTCTCTCTTGCGGATGTTGCCCTTTTCAAATGAAAACATGAACCTTTTTAATCACTAGAAACCTAAGATCTCCAGAAGAATAATTACTTTCCAGAAAATGTGATGTTAGTGGAGCCTAGGGATGGGGTTTCCTGTCTAGTTCCAATCCGCTTGTATTCCAATAGTCAGCTGTTCGATCCCGATCTGCCCTTTTTTTGTTTCTGCTTCCTTTTGCACTTGCTGATTTGATTTGCTGTTTTTTTTTTGTTGGCGAAAAAAGTTGTGTAATTTTTAACATAAATGCTTATGTAAATGATCACAGTGCTCCACTTGGTTTTTTTCCTATTTACATATCAATGAGGCAGATAATCACCTTTGAGTCTGTCTCTTGTCTCAGGTTAATGGATGTTAATGGCAATTGTTAATGATGATCGTTATCACACCTACACAACTGTTACGAATGCATCAACTTAGAAGAAATACAATTACGAAGATAATTACATAAAATCAGGGACAAATGGGAAAAAATCCATGCCAATTTACAGCCACGGCCTGCCACAAGAAATCAGTGCTGGTCCAAAAAGACAGCAGACTGTTGGACTCAGTCAAAATCCGGTACTAAGTCCGATTTAGCAGATATTCTCCCCCATCCCTAGTGGAGCCCCAAGAGTTTTAGTTCTAAACTTACTTTTCTGTTTGCTAATCCATAATCTCAGGTCTCTACTTGTCTGTTTTATATACAAAAGAGCAAAAATTAAAAAATAACATCATAACAACATGTGTTATCTGACCTAATTCACATAGGGTGGTATTCAGCTACCATGTCCTCTGCCATAAGTGCAAGGATTTCTGCTTGCACAATGGGACTTTTCCTCCTCTCCTCTCCCTGTGCACTCTCTGCGCCCTCACCAAATTGCAGAACATATTTTGGGGTGGGAAGCTAGGAGAGGGGTGAATGTTCCATTTTGCAAGGAGAAATCCTTGCGCTGAGAGAACCACACACCTAGCACAATGTTGAATTCCAGTCTTCGTGTTGAAACACAGGCATTTGGTAAGTGATATCCCAGGATGTCAAATACACCTAATATAGGATGTTGTAGATAATTCTATATATAATATAAAGTAGTACATTCCAATCTAGTTCATAATAGGATTAGACCACCCTACAAATGGGCATTTTAGATGTTGAAAGTACTCTTGTTGTGTACGTCTTTAGTGAAACAATTTAGCAATCTTAGAGGTGCTAAAGTTTTTATGTTGAGTAATCTATGCACTTTTGTGTCCTTGCGCTTTTGTCAGAGCAACACCTGCCTGTGATACTTGGAAAAACATCTTCACTGATATTGTCTGGAAAAAAAGGCTTAAACCTGCAATTGACAAATGACATGAGCCGGTTGTGCTTAAGCCTCCTTATTTCAAGTTAGACTCTTAGCATCATCTTGTTTGTCATCTGTCATCCAACGTAAAGGTTTATTTTCAGAAGACAAAACATGCTGCTGTTCCCTTTCTCCCCCTTTCCCAAAATGCAGTATATAGCTATGCTTTTCTAGTTACCTATCTGTAGAAATAATAGAGCAATGGCCAGTATGACTCACTTACTCAGCTCCTTTGAAAGAATTCATATTTTTTATACCAAAAGCTCAGAAAATTATTGCATGCCACATAAATGCATTTGGTGGTGTTGGGAATGTATGAACTTGTGTGTGAGACAGAGAATATTTAGGTGTTGTTGCTCCAAATAAACTGCACCCAACTGAACCCCTCTCACATCCTAGTGTGCCTGAATTGACAGGAACTGGGGGAAGAAGGGGGATATTTGATGTGTGCATATTTGCTTTGCTTCTTGTTTAACCTTGATGAAAGGAAAGGTGATGAATGGGTCAAAATGGGCCAGAGGGCATTTTGTGAAAGACTTTGATAGCTAGCTTTGTCTTTGCCTTTGTTTGGACTCCTCTTCTTTTAAGTGCATTTCTTCAAGTGTGTCTGCCTGAACAAGAATGGATATTGCCAGTGTAATCAAACTGGGAAAAGTGCTGAATTACATGAACATTTATTGTAAAGTGTGGTGCCGATATGCTACCCCATTTGGACTATTCACTTACACTGTGGGAAGATGCAACCTCATTTACTGCATTGGTCTTGGGAACATGCAAACAATTTCAGTAATCAGATGATTGGATAAATGTCAGTGAGTTCACATCGTACTGTGTTCACAAAAATGAATGTGAACATTGTATGTTTAGTTAACTGTGATTCGGATTAATGGATAACAGATAAATTGAATATAGCCGACCAGTATCATAAAATTTCTTATTGGGTGAATTATCTATCTATCTATCTATCTATCTATCTATCTATCTATCTATCTATCTATCTATCTATCTATCTATCTATCTATCTATCTATCTATCTATCACAAAGAAACCTGAGTAGAAATGGGAAAACAACTTCCAGTCTTTAAATAGTCTTATTATTTTACTTACACACACACATACACACACACACAAACACACACATACACGAGTGCCTTGCAAAAGTAATCAGACCCCTGACCAATGCTCTCATATTACTGAATTACAAATGGCACATTGTAATTTGATTCTGTATTATACTTTATTTTGAAACACTGGAACTCAAAATCAGTTATTGTAAGGAGACATTGATTTCATGTTGGGCAAAGTTTGTAAGAAACATAAAAGACTGAAACATGTTGCTTGCATAAGTATTCAACCCCCACACATTAATATTTGGTAGAGCCACCTTTTGCTGCAATAACAGCTTTAAGTCTTTTGGGGTAGGTATGTACCAGCTTTGCACACAGTGTCAGAGAGTTTGGCCCATTCTTCTTGGCAAATACACTCCAGGTCATTCAGGTTGGTTGGATGTGCTTGTGGACCACAATTTTCAAAGAGCACCACACATTCTCAATGGGATTGAGATCAGGACTTTGACTGGACCACTGTAGGACATTCACCTTTTTGTTCTTGAGCCACTCCAGTGTTGCTTTGGCCTTGTGGTTGGGATTATTGTCCTGCTAAAAAGTGAATTTCCTCCCAAGCTTCAGTTTTTTAGTGGATGGAAGCAGGTTTTCTTGCAGTATTTCCCTGTATAAATACAGTTTTAACAAGATGCCCAGTCCCTGCTGATGAGAAGCATTTCCATAGCATGATGCTGCCACCACCACACTTCACTGTAGGGATGGTGTGTCTTGAGGCATGGGCAGTGTTAGGTTTGCGCTTTGAGTTTTGGCCAAAAAGCTCTATCTTGGTCTCATCTGATCACAAAACCCTTTCTCACATCATAGCTGGGCACTCTCATGCTTTCTGGCAAACTCCAGATGTGTCTTCAGATGGTACTTTTTGAGTAACAGCTTCTTTGTTGCCACCCTCCCATACAGGACAGTGTTATGCAGAGCTCTTGATATGGTTGACTGGTGCACCATTACTCCACACCCAGCCACTGAACTCTGTAGCTCCTTCAAAGTGATTGTTGGCCTCTCTGTGGCTTCTCTCCCAAGTCTCCTTCTTGTTCAAGTGCTGAGTTTTGAGGAATGACCTTTTCTTGGCAGTGCCTGGGTGGTGTGATGCAGCTTCCACTTCCTGATTATTGATCACTGGGATATCCAAACACTTGGATATTAGTTTGTACCGTTTTCCAGCGCTTGGAAAAGTTACTTTTTTGAACTACATCTCCCATCAGCCCCAGCCAGCATGGCCACTGGATTGGGCTGATGGAAGTTGTAGTTCAAAAAAGTAACTTTTCCAAGCTCTGCCGTTTTCCTAATTTATGCATTTGTATTACATTATCTCTTACTTCTGTAGAATGGTCTTCATTTTCCTTCAAATCCATAGCCTAACCAATGATCCTTCAACAGTGGTGTTTTTATCCTGACAATGTGACAGCAACTTTAATGGTTCACAGGTAGAGGCCAAAGGTAATATAACTGCCTTGATAGGGCAATTTCTTTCATCTGTGTAAACTGGGAGCTTCCACAGCACAGGGGCTGAATTCTCATGCAAGCAACATGTTTCAGTTTTTTTATGTTTCTTACAAATATTTCCCAACATAAAACCAATGTCACCTTAGAATAATTGATTTTGAGTATCAGTGTTTCATAACAAAATATCATACAGAATGAAATTACAATGTATCATTTTTAATTCAGTAAAATGAAAGCATTGGTCAAGGGTCTGATTACTTTTACAAGGCACTGTGTGTGTGTGTGTGTATATATATATATATATGTTTCTCTATATATTTCAAGAGAAAAATATGGAGAGAATAAGAAACAATGACAAAAGATCATAGTAGAAGTATTTGAAGCTGAAAAAAATAATTAAAAACACATAGAACACAAATATTTACAGCAAAGTAAGCTAAAGAACAAAGAGAAAATGCAACCTTTTAAGATAAGAACAAAAATCTTTTAGAAAAAGGAGGTAGGGAGGGAACCTGAGTTGAAAGCTCATAGCACCTGTAAGAGCTGAGGATTAACATACTTAAACTCCCATCCTGAATTGACTGAGTAAAAGGCAGGAAATTTCCTGTTTTGAAATTGGGTAAAAATTAAAATGTAGCTCAGTGTTCTTTGTTTGCTGTTTGAAGACTTTGGACAGCTGCCAATTATCAGCAAAAAGCTCTCTAGCTTGGTGTAATTTGGGGTAGGAAAACTCAGAATATATAAATTAGGCCTTGATGGGACTTTTATATAAATACAAATCTAAAGTTACTTTCTCAGTAATGAGAAGGTTGCATTTAGATCCCAGTAGTCAGGATAGAGTGTACATACACTTAGAATTGAAATAATCTCTTACTAACAGATTAGCCCAGTCTTACTTGTTGCTTACTAAGAGACTTAACCCAAGTCAGCGTTTTCTTCAAAGTAAATAACAGGACTGCTTTTCATAGAATAGTAGAGTTGGAAGGGGCCTATAAGGCCATCAAGTCCAACCCCCTGTGCAATGCTGGAATCCAAATCAAAGCATTCCCAACAGATGGCTGTCCAGCTGCCTCTTGAATGCCTCCAGTGTCAGAGAGCCCACTACCTCTCTAGGTAATTGATTCCATTGTCGTATGACTCTAACAGGAAGTTTTTCCTGATGTCCAGTTGAAATCTGGCTTCCTGCAACTTGAGCCCCTTATTCCATGTCCTGCACTCTGGGACAATCAAGAAGAGATCCCGGCCCTCCTCTATGTGACAACTTTTCATGTACCTGACAAGTGCTATCATATCTCCCCTCAGTCTTCTCTTTTCCAGGCTAAACATGCCCAGTTCTTTCAGGCTCTCCTCATAGGCCTTTGTTTCCAGTCCCCCTGATCATCCTTGTTGCCCTCTTCTGAACCAGTTAGTCCGCATTCTTCTTGAAGTGCGGAGACCAGAACTGTATTCAAGATGAGGCCTAACCAGTGCTGAATAGAGGGGAACTAATACTTCACGCGATTTGGAAACTATATTTCTGTTATTGCAGCCTAATATAGCATTTGCCTTTTTTGCAGCCACATCACGCTGTTGGCTCATATTCAGCTTATGATCAAGGACAATTCCAAGTTCTTTCTCACATGTCGTATTGCTGAGTGAAGTATCCCCCATCTTATAACTGTGCATTTGGTTTCTTTTTCCTAAGTGGAGAACTTTGCATTTATCCCTGTTGAATTGCATCCTGTTGTTTTCAGCCCAATGCTCCAGCCTATCAAGGCCCCTTTGAATTTTGTTTCTGTCTTCCACAGTATTAGCTATGCCCCCCAATTTTGTATCATCTGCAAATTTGATAAGCATGCTCTGTACCTCCTCATCCAAGTCGTTAATAAAAATGTTGAAGAGCAGTGGGCCCAGGACCAAGCCCTGTGGTACCCCACCTCTTACTGCCCAGTCTGAGAAGGAACCATTGATAAGCACTCTTTCAGTATGATTCTGGAGCCAACTGTGGATCCATCTGATAGTTGTTCCATCCAGCCCACATTTAGCTAGCTTGCTAATCAAAATATCAGGGGGCACTTTGTCAAAAGCTTTGCTGAAGTCGAGGTATATTATGTCCACAGCATCCCCACAGTCTACAAGGGAGGTTACCCGATCAAAAAATGAGATAGGATTAATTTGGCAGCATTTGTTCTTCATAAATCCATGTTGGCTCCTAGTAATCACTGCATTGTTTTCAAGGTGCTTACGGATCGACTACTTTATTATCTGCTCCAGAGTTTTTCCAGGGATTGATGTTAGGCTGACTGGTCCGTAGTTCCCCGGTTCCTTCTTTTTGCTTTTTTTGAAGATAGGGACAAGATTAGCTCTCCTTCAGTCATCCGTCACTTCACCAGTCCTTCACCATGATTTCGCAAAGATAATACACAGCGGTTCTGAGAGTTCTTCAGCCAGTTTCTTCAATACTGTAGGATGCAGTTTATTGGGCCTTGCCTATTTGAACTCGTTCAAAGTGATTAGGTATCCCTTGACCATTTGTCTATCAATCTCAAGGTCCAATCCTGCCCCTTCTATTTCATGTTTCCCAGGAGGGTCATAGACCCTTTTTTGGGAGAAGACTGAGCCAAAGTAGGAATTGAGCACTTCTGCCTTTTCTTTGTCATCTGTTGTCATTTTGCCATCCTCATTGAGTAGCTGTGCCACCGTTTCTTTTCTCTATATTTTACTTTGGACGTACCTGAAGAAAGCTTTTTTGTTGCTTTTAGCCTCTCTTGCTAACCTCAGCTCATTCTCAGCTTTAGCCTTCCTGACACCATCTCTGCAATTCCGTGATACCTGCCTGTACTCTTCCTTGTGGCCTGGCCTTCTTTCCACTTCCTATATGTGTCCTTTTTTGTTTTCAGGTCATCTCTAAGCTTTTGGTGAAGCCACATTGGCTTCTTCTGTTGTGTTCCCCCTTTTTTCCTTGTTGGAATTGCTTGCCATTGTGCTTTTAGAATTTCCTTTTTTAGAAACTCCCACCCATCTTGGACTCCTTTTCTCATTAGGGTGGCTTGCCATGGAACCGTACTTACAATTGTTCTGAGTTTATTAAAATCAGCTTTCCTGAAGTCCAGGGTGCACGTATGGCTACTCTCAGCTTTTGCTTCTGTTAAAATCAATAATTCAAGTATGGTGTGGCCACTTTCCCCCAGAGTTCCTGTAACTGCCACTTCATCCACCAAATCATCTGTATTGGTTAGAATCAAGTCCAGGATAGCTGATCCTCTGGCTGCTTCCTCCACATTCTGTAGGAGAAAGTTATCTCCAACACAAGTCAGAAATTTCTTGGAGGGGCCGTGTTTGGCAGAATTTGTCTCCCAACAGATATCGGGATAATTGAAATCCTCCATTACTACTACATCATGCCTCCTCAAAACATTGGCAATTTGCTTTTCAAAAGTTACATTTTCATCTTCTCCTTGGGTGGGTGGTCGGTAGTAGACTCCAAGCACCACATTCTTTTATTACGTACCCCATTAATTTTAATCCAGATACTCTCGGTGGAGCTACCAAGCTCATCTTCCTGTATTTCTGTGCAGGGATATATATTTTTAACATATAGTGCAACTCCACCTCCCTTTTTATTCCTTCTGTTCTTTTTAAACAAGTTATATCCTTCAATTGCCGTATTCCAGTCATGGGAGTCATCCCACCAGGTTTCAGTTTATCAAGTCTTAATTACCATCCTGTATTAAGAGTTCAGGTTTGTCCTGTTTGTTTCCCATGCTCTGTGCATTAGTATACAGGCATTGAAGACCATGTGATTTATGGCTTTGCTTCCTTACTACATTTTTCTGAGGACTGTCACTGGTCCCTATTACAGCCAGTCTCTCTGATCCTGTTACTGTGCACAACAGTGCACTGTTGATTTCATACAGCTGAGGACAGTTTTCTACACTGAAAATGTTATTGGCACTGTCTGGAAATTCTGATTTATGAAATATGTATTATGATCTTCTCAGCATCTGGTCCCTGTCAACAGAGTTGTCACAACACATTGCATCACCTGAGGCTGGCCTCCTGCTGTCTGCTCCTCACATTCTTTTTGTTCTGTTGCCTCTAGGGCTGAGCATCCACAGCCACTGCATCTGCCTTCATTCACTTCCCCCTCCCCCAATAATTCCTGTGCCTTATCCTGACCTTCAGTCACACTGG
Source organism: Rhineura floridana (assembly GCF_030035675.1). Lineage (NCBI taxonomy): Eukaryota > Metazoa > Chordata > Lepidosauria > Squamata > Rhineuridae > Rhineura > Rhineura floridana. The sequence continues at coordinate 67,436,912 of NC_084481.1, forward strand.
GGCTATTCATGTATTGTGAGCAAGGTAGTCCCAAAGATTGCCGCTGACAGGATTTTCTAATGTTGCAGCACATCACTGATGGCGGAGGTGATCTTTGGGCTGTCTCACCTTCAGTGCTTTACTCTGAAGAAGGAGCCCTGTCTTGCCAACTGGCAAGGGTTCTTTTAGATTCAGAGGCAATAAACACGCAGGTAGGTGGAAGTCAAATATTTTATTCAGTAGCAGGCAAAAGGATACAGACAGCAAAATCTACTGAGCTTACTTTCTCCATTCAGTTGTCAGAACTCCAAGGGAACAACAAAGCAGAGACCCCAACTGATGGCAAGTACGCAGTATCTCACCAGTCCAGGTCTGCATTGAAGTTCCCCTGGGGCAACAAACATTGGGGAGTTATATAATTAAAAGCCCCAAGGGCTATGCGCTGGTTCTCAACAACAACTTCAGCAATCACACCTGTTGTCATGATCATGTCCTTGGTCTCATCATTGTTTATTACGCATCCTTTTTGATGCTTATATCAACTTAATTAGTTGCACTTAGTGTGAATCAACTTGCAACTGGCTGGAAGGTCATGTTCCCACCCTTATCAATGTTAATGAATATTTTTCACAGATGAGCCAAGAACATCAGCTGTCCACCCTAAACCGATAAGGACTTCTCCCAAACTTCAAGGGTGTTGTCATGAACAGGTGGCTACTTTAAGGAAAGCAGCTAATTAAACTACACTGAAAATGTTATTGGCACTTTGGGAACATCTTTGGGAAAATAGCCAATTAAGCCTCAAACAAGCTTACAGTCTCCTTAAGGGCCTGGCTACTAAATTCACACAGTCAGAAAGTCAGACATGAAGGAACAATTGTACAGAATGTACAGAATTGTACATTCTATCTCCTTGCCAATCTTCTGGGGTCAATTTCCCATACACTCCACCCGTTGACATTCACAATTTTCCCTTCATGTCTTTCTATTTGTTTTAGCCTCGCCATGCCAAATATGACTCTATACTTTCATATATAATTGTTCAACTTTGATATACAGGATGAAATGAAATGGACTGCCTTCAAGTCGATTCCGACTTATGGCAACCCTATGAATAGGGTTTCCATGGTAAGTGGTATTCAGAGGTAGTTTTACCATTGCCTTCCTCTGAGGCTGAGAGGTAGTGACTGGCCCAAGGTCACCCAGTGAGTTTCATGGCTGTGTGGGGATTCAAACCCTGGTCTCCCAGGTTGTAGTCCAACACTCTAACCACTAAACCACACTGGATCTCTGATATACAGGATACATACTAATAAAAACAATATGACACTAGCAATTACATCAACTTCTTGCTCTTCAGATATATGAGCCATACTCTTAATATGTCATAATGATCTTATTTATTTTCTAGAGCTTCTGTATTGATAGAATTAACTATATCAGTTCCTGTGCTATACCATTTAATATGGTTTTAATGAGAGAGTGAGTGCTCCTTCCCAGTTTCATCATTTTATCCCTGATTATGTGTTGTTTTACATATGCTTCTCCTCTGCAGATCCCACTTCCTTCTACCTTGTGTAAAACCTCTACTGCAACTAGGATAAGAACACCCTATACCATGGATGCCTTGGAATGACTTGCTTTTAGGGAAGCAATGAATGAAGCCCGTGGTCTACATAACTAATCTTAGTGGTGCAGATTGGCTTTTGACAGCTCAGTTGCACCAAATGGGGGAATTGTTATAGCCAAAATCATATGGGTGCTCAGAACAGGCCCTTATTCTTTTTCTTTTAGTCTCTCAGAATCTGTGAGAGTTGCTGTCCATTTAAGATTCCTATTCCCGTGAATCTGTGTATCCTCACTGCTAAGTATGTAGATCAAAGGTGTGCCCATGGAATACATAAAGGTTCAGCTTTGTATATATTATATGCAGATATACATGTAGATACATGTAGATATTCTACAAGATAAATGCTCCATTATGGGGCTTCCATCACCAAGTGAGGTTGATCTCTTAGCAATATGATTGTAGAAGGAGAAGCTTGTACTAGTTTATGTGCTTGAACTAGATGAATAAAGAAAAAACTATAATTATGTCCCTGTATAATTTCTCCTCTTTACCGTCCCACCTGTGAGTTGTTCCATGATGTAATATCATGTTGTGTGTTATTAGTTTTCCATCTTCCCTGCAATATGTATTGGAAAGTAATATCTAACAGACCATATCAAAGTAAAATTTAACTGATTCCAGGGAATAGATAAATACAAATTTGGCCCTGATAACAGCCAAGTGCCTGTTCCTGTTGCATTCATACAATTGCCCTGGGTCCCCGGTAACCATTGTCGTTGTGCCAACACGTTGTGCCAATACAAGCATAAGGCTGTTGCATCTCTTCTTTGGGATGACAGTTGCAATGCATATGACATTGGGATTAACATCATGGGTGAGGTCACTGGCTGACAGAGCTCAAAGGGTACCCAGGCAGGCATCAGGACTAACATCCATATTAACTTCATCCTAGTTCTACATATATAAGACGAAAGAAGACTTGTATTAGTAAAATGGACAACAGAGAGAGGGAATTATCTGCATTACATCATCAAGACCTCCAGGGCCAAAGGAATGCCAGGGATCGATCTATCGATTTATATCCCGCCCTTCCTCCCAGCAGGAGCCCAGGGTGGCAAATAATGTATCATGTGGAATATTTTCTTGATCTATTTCCTCATTTGGTGGTATTTTATAGGAGGTACTGCTCATAGTCCTTTCCCTCTTGGTAAATGGTTTAACTGCATGGAGAGCAAAGCAGAGCATTCCAAATGTGGTCCTTGTACCAAAGCTAATATTCCTTTATGACCTGTCCACCTTATAACGGTCATTGGGGTTTCATGTATACATCCAGTTAGAGTCCAGACACGTTGTTGCCTTTTCCTCAACACCTTAGATTGTGTTGAGAATGCAGCCAATTAGGTCTGGTTCATGTCGGCAGTGTTCCCCAGCTCAGTTCCTCTATCAGCCTGCCCCATTGCAATGCCATTTCACACCACCTGTGGGGATATGTATTTAAATTATTCCCTTTGTCTCAATTTTCCAATATCAAGACAAACAGGAGAAGAAGCATTGGCCACTCACACCCAGTAAGTGGCCACTGATCCTTTACTAAGGATTTCACCAGTTTGATTTGGTTGGTTTGGGTAAATAACCCAAACTTTTTGCCCAGGGACAAAGTCTTGATCAGTGGATCCAAATCCTTTCTCTCCTCTACTTGTTGTTTTTCCTAGGTCAGTTACCTCTTGGATTACAGGCACTCTCAGCTTTTCACAAATTAGCTGGGCACCCGCTGGCCAGCTTGAAGTACAACGTTCTTTGAACTAGTGTAATGTAACAGCACCTTTATTTCACCTTGGAAATCAGTATCCACCACCCCTTCTAGCACCTGTATTCCTTCAAAGGCTAAGCCAGATCTTGCTGCAATTTGTCCATAGGTTCTATGGGGCATTGATATTCTTTTGCCTAGGGGTACAGTGACCCACCCTTTGGTAGGTGCCACAACCCTTTCTGGCACTGTGAGATCAGCTCCTACGCTGTTAGGTGTTGATCGGAGGGGAAGCACTTCATATGGCTGAGTCCTCCATAATCTTAGGTGTTCAGCTGGTGCAAGTGCTGTTAAACCAATCATTCTCTGTAAGGGGGTTTGACCCATGCTCATGGGATAACTGTTAAGCTCAAACTCAGCCTGTTCTATAACAGCTCCCCACTCAAATTGAGCCCTCTTACATGTTACTTGGTAAATGGGCCGCAGAATCTGGGCTAGATGGGGAATGTGCTGTCTCCAAAAGCCCATCAGACTGACCAAGCACTGAGTGTGCACTTTGGATGTTGGAGCCTGCAGAGTAGCAATTACATTGAGTACTTTCTCTGGTATGTGTCTCACAGGTCCTGTCCAGACCACCCCTAGGAACTGTACCTGTTGTGCTGATCCCTGAACTTTCTTAGGATTGATATCCCATCCTCGAGATTTCTTACGGTCAATTATAATAGTCAAACTCTGTGACACCTCCTCTTCAGTGGACCTAGCCATGTAATCAGCATGAAACAGAGCTGGGCTTAAAATAATCAATACTTCTAAGAACATTTGTCGCCATGTCACTTTCCTGTGACTTTTCTCTCTCCTTTGCTACTTGAGCCCAAGGCTTAGACTCATTTTTCCTTTGAATGTCTTCTAACTGTCCAGTTAAAACAACCACCTGCCCCACTGTAGACCCTTGGGCAGGTCCCAGTAATGCCAGCACAGCACTACGCATGTGAGCCAGAGCCCCTTCAATAACCGTGCTCTCATGCCAGCAGTAAGAAGTTGGGCATCAGGTCCCTGAAACCCTCCCTGATATATCCCTGCTTGCATAGTCATAGCTGTCACTTGCTCTGTCACATCATCACGAGTATGTCATGAAGGCACTTGCTCTTCCCAGTCCATTGCAGCAGGATACCTAGTCTGTATTGCAAGAACGCACCACTCCAGCAAATGGTGCCCCTAGAGTTCAGTTTCTGAGATTGATTAAAGTGTCCTTTGATAAATTTGTTAGTTTTTCCGCCATCATGTAAATGCTGCCAGTGCTTTGGTCCCACAGCCTCACCAGCCATTGGCTCAGCCGCTCCCCTTGATGCTGCCTAGCACTCTTAGCACTGTCAGCTAACTCCAACTGAGTATAATCCCTAACTGTTCTAGTTGTTTGAGTTGCATTTGGGTTTCCATGTGGCCCCTCAGATTTGTTAGTAAATAAGGGCCTCACTTCCACAGCCTGTTCACCCTCATCTTCTTCTCCTTTTGTCCAATTGGATTCGTCATCAGAGTTCCACATTTTCCCATCCCAGGTTTCTGGGTCCCATCCCCTGGATGTAATAAGGGTTTGAACCTTACAGTGGTTGGGGATGCACCCCTGCCTTGCCTGCTTTCGATGTTTAAGTTTAGCAAACCAGTCATCACTGTAGCTCTCTCTTCCGCTAATTCCCCCCTCCCTGGTGTACTTTCCAGTGCTTCCCGCAGGAGAGCCTGCTGTTCCTTAAGTGCGGTAAATATCATCAAGTTGCTGGTGAACCTGCTTCTAAGTGGCTTCCAAATTGTCCCACATTTTGCATGGTGTAGTGAGAAGGACCCATCTTATTACTGCCATTGCTTTCAGCCTGCCATTCTCCCCCACCCTCAGTGTCTGCAAATATTTTAACACAGCACTAGGAGTAGGGCCCCCATGCTCAGCCATCTCAGCCTCCCATTCAACCAGCGAGATCACCCAGTTTAACATTTGAGCCACTGGAGCCCAGACACTGTTGCCTGGCTACTCCAGGATGCAGCTCTGGCCAATATCCTGCTCAGTAGATTTCTTCCCCCATCAGGGCATTGCCTCTGATCCTCTTTGTGACACCAATTGTCTTGTAAACTGGCAAGGGTTTTTTTGAATTCAGAGGCAATAAACATGCAGGTAGGTGGAAGTCAAATATTTTATTTAGTAGCAAGCAAAAGGATACAGACAGCAAAATCTACTAAGCTTACTTTCTCTGTTCAGTTGTTGGGAACTCCAAGGGAACAACAATGCAGAGACCTCAGCTGATGGTCAGTATGCTGCACCTCACTGATCCAGGTCTCCTTCGAAGTTCACATGGGCAACAAATCTTGGGGTCTTATATAATTAAAAGCCCCAAAGGCTATACGCTGATTCTCAACAACTTCATCAATCACACCTGTTGTCATGATCACGTCCTTGGTCTCATCATCGTTTATTAAGCATTGTTTTTGATGTTTATACCAACTTAATTAGTTGCACTTAGTTTGAACCAACTTAACTAGTTCCACCTGGCTGGAAGGTCATGTTCCCAACCCTTATCAACATTTATGAATATTTTTCACAGATGAGCCAAGAACATCAACTGCCTACCCTAAACAGATAAGGACTTCTCCCAAACTTCAAGGATGTTGTCCTGAACAGGTGGTTATTTTAAAGAAAAGAGCTAATTAAGCTAACAAGCTTATAATCTCTTTGGGAAAATAGCTAATTAAGCCTTAAACAAGCTTACAGTCTCCTAAAGGGCATTGCTGCTAAATTCACACAGTTAGAGAGTCAGAAAGTCAGACACAAAGGAACAATTGTATAAGTCATTCTATTTCCTCGGCAATCTTCTGGGGTCGATTTCCCATACAAGCCCTTCCCTAGAAAGAGCTAGGGTGGGCTGAGACAACTCAGTTGGAGTACCACCAGATTCTTCCCTTACAATGGTAGTACTCCATCCTTTGTGTGCAGGTGGCAGGTATCCCTTTAAGAGCAGGTATTACTGCAGGTTAGCCATGATGGGCAGGTGAGCAATGCAGGCCAATCAGAGTACAGCAGTGGCAGCAGGAAGAAGCCCCATAGGAGATGGATGGGGAGGGCACACTCCATTGTCTGTCCTCATCTGCCTGAGGTGACTGCCTCATTCTAGGGTTGGTCCTGGCTGTCAAAGTATAAGCACAGCATCCCCTAGTGAGTTGTGAGCTATTGCTGACAGGTGCAAGAGTTTTGTGTAATAACACCATTGTTCTCAAGTTCAAAAGTATAAGAGACAGTACCTTATGTAATATCCCAGGAACCCACACGGTGGGTGGTATTCAATGAAATAGTTGTGTGAGCAGAATGACTTGTGCATGGGAGTTTCCCCCTTTATTCCACCCCCCCTGCATGCATCCCCCCCAAATCTATTCTGGAGGGTTGAGGCAATCCCCAGAAAAGATTTAGGGGACACACAAAGGGAGGAGAGAGGGAGACCATTCTGTAGTGCTAATGGGATATTTGCCTTAGCGCTACATTGAATATAACTTTATGGCTCCTCCTCATGCTGCCATCAAGCTGAATGAGAATAAGCCCAATTCATGTGAATTAATTTGGGTTTGATTTGTACTGGCTGATATTAATCCCAAATCAATTAATATGAACTGGGCTCATTCTCATCAAGGTCTGGAGAAAGCTCTCCCATCACTACGCATATATGACTGTGAAAGGTACAAAAGAAGAAAAATGGACAATAACTAATATTTGAAATATTATAATTGTACATACATTAAAACATTTTAGCAATGATGTTAATTAAAAGTGTTTGGACTGTCAGCAGTGAATTGCACAGAAAATACTACAAAGCTATCTCATATTTCCATAATCCTTAAAATGTTCATTTGCACTGGTGCTTTCCAGACCAAATTATTGTGAAGCTATCTTGTTCTTCCATATTCCTTCAAAAGTTTTACTTTGTAAAATGTGCAACATCAGCGACAGTAGAGTGCAACTTATGTTAGAAGGCGGAGGTGGAGAGAATCAATGAAGAAAAGAGAAGGGAAATTACAGACTGACATTAAATTATGACTCAAGAATTTCTGCAGCACTGGTGAGCTGTGAATTGTTCCTAATTTGAGGTGGGAAAATAGAAGGGCAACAGCCAACAGATAAGCCCTGCCTCATAGCTGCAACAACTTCACTCTATCTAAAGAAGAGCTATGGGTTATAATGGGAGTTTCCTCCCCACAACATTTGGACTTCCCTAAACATACATTTTCTTCAGTAGAAAATAAGAGATGGATAATGTGTTTGTGCATGGACTTTTTGTGTGTGTGACAGTGTTCATCAGTATGGAGTACCAGCACCTCTTTTTTTGCTGTCTATGCCAGCCATTTTGTGCTGGCACCTACCGCACTTTTATCAAGATATGAGTACGGGCACTTAATTTTAAAAAAACAACCCCCCCCCAAAAGCCCTTTACAGAGGTTTGCCTCTATCCAGAGCTTGGAAAAGTTACTTTTTTGACCTACAACTCCCATCAGCCCAATCCAGTGGCCATGCTGGCTGGGGCTGATTGGAGTTGTAGTTCAAAAAAGTAACTTTTCCAAGCTCTGCCTCTACCACACATCAACTAACTAAACATTTGGAGAGGTCCTGCCCCCAGCATTCCATGTCCTCCTAGTCCTACCACCCAATGTCTGAAAATGTGAGTCTACGGGCTCATCCAGACGACTGCAAAATGTGTGACATGACTGCTTTGTGTTCTCATTATTTTTTTGTCGTCCTGATGACGCCGAGTGCAAAAGCGCGTTTTCACGCGGTTAAATCCGCTTTCGCACAACCGCGGAAAATGCGATACACTTTTTAAAAGTGTGAATCATCCGCGGTTCCTTTGGCCGCTTGGACGCAATACCGCGGATTTAAGAGATGACTCTGTTGCATGGGCGGTCCTGGGGCGGTTCCCCAGTCCCCCTCCTCTTTTCCAGCCAATCCCGTCCTTTGCACGTTTGCGCTTGTGTGGAAACGTCACCCGGGAAAACGTGGCCAATCAGTGCTGTTGGATATACTGCGCAGGTGCAGAAATGCAGGTTTGCGCAGAAGCAGGAAGTCATGGTGGAAAAGCTGTTTAACTGTTTTGGATTAACGTGATTGTAGAAATGCAAGAAAGCATATTTGTGAAAGCAGCAGAAAGAAGGGGAAACTGGAAGGGGAAACACAAATCACTTTTGCGCCCAAATTATGATGTACTTGCAGGGGCTTATAAATGGCTGCAATAGGGAGAGTTTGGCAAGCCGAAAAGGGAAATATCCAAGAAGCCGCTTGCTAAATGGAGTAACTTTTCTGCTTTACCACGAATGCGCATTTCTGCGAGACTTGCCAAGCAGATATGCTGCTATAGGTGCTCTGTCACAGAGCTATAGCCTTTTGCCCATAGCAACGGAATTAGCTGTGATCCTGACTTATGGCTAACTGTAACCAGAGGGAGTGTTTGGCAAGCTGAAACGGGAAATATCCAAGAACTCGCTTGCCAAATGGAATAACTATTCTGGTTTACCACGAATGCGCAGTTTTGCAAGACTTGCCAAGCAGACATGGTGTAAAGTGGGGGACACCGTGACCATAGGTGTTGTTTGTGTGCGATGAGAAGCTGGGTGGGCTGTGGCGTGTTTTTCTGCTTTGTAGCCGTGCAGCCTCGTAAGCCGCTTCCCGCTCTTGGGGCACCCCCCATCCCCAGATGAGTGGCTGGACAGCTTCCCCCCTCTCTGCTCATCAGCTGTGAATCGGGTTTGTGTGAGGTACTTTGGCGGGAGGTTTGAATCCCCTGAGTGAATTCCTTGTGCTGCCCGATCCCGGCTCATTAGCTGTGAAGCAGGCGTGCTCACGGCTTTTAGGGGGGAGGTGCGAATCCCCTGCCTGAGTGGGTTCTTTGTGCTGCCCGCCGCCCTTTCATCAGCCACCTATGATTTTGCCCAGGGCCCCACAGGCTACGGGAGGACTCGTGGCCCCCTCCTCCAAATTCGGTTTGGGCCATGACCTCCATTGCGCCCACAGGAAATTCAAACTTTCGCGCTTCCGCGTTCAAGCACGCATGTGCAGAACTGATAGCAGTGGAAGGGGAGAGGGGAGCAGACGTCATATTTTCCCAACAAATCGGAACATAGTGGGATGTGTTGGGGGCATGGACAGGAAAAAAGAGAGAAGATGCCGCATGTTCGGGCTGCGTGTGCGGCCGGTAAAAAAGCGTGTTTTTAATATCAGCAAAAAGCAGGAAAGGAGCGGGAAAAGGGGCAAGTGAGGACTCTCAGCTGACAGAGCGGGTATGGAAAACCTGGATTATCCCGCTCCGTCTGGATGAGCCCTACATTACAGCTATATGCATATAGGCTCTCCACCTGGATGTCAAAATGGAACCAACACACATTAGGAAACCTCAATTGTTAAGGTTTTTTTAAAACACACATATACACACACAAAACAAACCTGTATTTGTTTTTTAATGGAATTTTTCATCTACCCTTCACCACAATATCGCAGGTAGGTTACAACATAATATACAGTATTAAAACCAGTTAAAAGATTTTACATTCAAAACATTACAGAAGATTATCAGTTTTATTGGTGATTCCACCCCTTCTTTACTGATGAGCATGTGCAGATAGATGAATTGCTGCCACCCAAAAAATAATATTTTACATTGCAAATCCAATTATATCAGATTTATTCATTTTCTGTGGAGCTTTATCACAGGAACACATTGCACATTGATAAAATATCACACAAAAATATTCTTGATGCAACTGTAGTGGGACATGAAAATTGCTGTCCTTTTTTGCAGTGTTTTATTAGTTTATACCCATGCATTGGTAACTTATAGGAGGGGGAAAAATGCAGATTTACTGAGGTTCTGAAACTGAACATACTCCAGTTCTGGAATTTTAGAAATACTTTCTAGTTAAACTAGAATTCAGGAGGACTGGAGCAATAATAGAATTGGGAAATCTGATCATTCCTGACAGAAGCACATTATGTGCCTGCTCACAAGTACTTCCTTCTGTTTTTTTTGTACTGTATATGTTCCAAGAATGACCGTTAAGATTTATGATACTAAGGCTGAGTCTTGGTAAATTGTGCACTGATTCTCACATCTATATTTGAGAAAATTGTCTGCCCAGTGCTCACAAAGCCTTCGTAACTGATTTTAATACCATAGATAGAATACTCCCTGGTTTCACCTGTATTGTCAAAAATTCTAGATGGTAAGGGAAGAAAAAGGACACACTGTGCAGATTCATATGTGGCAGACATTCTTTGCCCCCCCCCTCAAATTTCAACTGCCTCCATCTCCACACAAAGCTGAAGGCGTGCCACAGTTTCACTAGTTAGTACTGATGTGCCAATGAGAGAAAATGTTGTCTCCATACCCTGCCCAAAACAGATTGTAGGCTTTCTTTGTACATCACAATTTCAGGTACATGTCAATGTGAAAATCTGATTAGAAGTTTCTGGCAACTGACTACATAGAATATCATGAAGGTTGCTAACTAGGCTGTGGCCCAGACTGAACATTTAACCAAATATGGGAGTGGGAGTTACTGCATTGCAGTGGTTCTGCTCCTACTTGGCAGGTCGCCTCCAGAAGGTGGTGCTTGGGGAACATTGCTCGGCACCCTGGACTCTCCAGTATGGGGTTCCGCAGGGGTCAGTTCTGTTCCCCATGCTGTTCAACATCTACATGAAATCATTGGGTGTGGTCATCCGGAGCTTTGGAGAGTGTTGCCATCAGTATGCTGATGACACGCAGCTCTATTTCTCCTTTTCATCTTCTTCAGGTGAGGCTATCAATGTGCTGAACCGGTGCCTGGCTGCGACAATGGACTGGATGAGGGCTAATAAACTGAGGCTCAATCCAGACAAGACTGAGATGCTGCTAGTGGGTGGTTCTTCTGACCAGATGGTGGATGTCCAACATGTCCTGGATGGGGTTGCACTCCCCCTGAAGGAGCAGGTTCATAGTTTGGGGGTTGTCCTAGAATCATCTCTGTCACTTGAGGCTCAGGTAGCCTCGGTGGCACGGAATGCCTTCTACCAACTTCGGTTGGTGGCCCAACTACGTCCCTATCTGGACAGGGATAACCTGGCTTCAGTTGTCCATGCTCTGGTAACCTCCAAATTAGATTACTGCAATGCACTCTATGTGGGGCTGCCTTTGAAGATGGTTCAGAAACTGCAGCTTGTGCAAAATGCAGCGGCCAGATTGGTAAGAGGGATCAGATGGTCCAAATATATAAAACCGATTCTAGCCCACTTGCACTGGCTGCTTGTATGTTTCCGAGCTCGATTCAAGGTGCTGGTTTTGACCTATAAAGCCTTACACGGCTTGGGACCACAATACCTGATGGAACGCCTCCCCTGATACGAACCCACCCGTACACTACTTTCAAGATCAAAGGCCCTCCTCCGGGTGCCTACTCCAAGGGAAGCTCGGAGGGTGGCAACAAGGGAGAGGGCTTTCTCAGTGGTGGCCCCCAAATTATGGAATGATCTTGCTGACGAGGTGCGCCTGGTGCCAACACTGTTATCTCTTCGGTGCCAGTTCAAGACTTTCCTCTTCTCACAGGCATTTTAGCATGTGTTTTATACTGTTTAAATTTTTTAATTGTGTTTTAAATTGTTTTTTTTAAGATCTGTTTTAAATTGTATTTGTTTTAATGTTTTTAGTTACTGTAAACCGCCCAGAGAACTTTGGCTATGGGGCGGTATACAAGTATAATAAAATAAATAAATAAATAAATAAATAAATAAATATGAGGTCTGAAAATATTTGGAGACATTTTTAATCATTTTTCAAAGTTTCTATTTCTGTGTGCTCGATTAACCCATTGATTTCAGCATTGACAAGGAATATATAAAGACAATATTTACATATCGTACACATTAATAAATGGTCAAAGTATGTTATTTAAGATTAAACTGAAATCTTGTTTACTATAATCATTATTATTTATGTAATACAAGCACAATTCCACAACAATAATGTGACTACTTCCACAACTTATGTGGCTACATTATAGCCAACAGTCAGTGTTCATGTTGGATTAGTTTCCAAAATGAGATTATTAGCATAGCTAAGCATATATATATGCTGGGATTCATTTGTAGTGAAAAGGTTTTTTAAAAACTGTTTGTTCAGGCAAAGTTATTATTCTCATTTCAGTCAAGGTTGTTCTGACTGCATGCAGCAGCAGTGTCATGATTCTGATGAACGGAAGATTCCCTTTCATTGCATTGTAAGCTCTCACTCAAGTGACATGTCATTACAAATCTTTTATCACTGCCATTGTCAAAAGCTATTTTGACATTTTTGCAGTGCATCAGAATAACCATTATTGTTTCTCATTTCTTGCCTAGTTCATTTTCAGTGCTGTCATTGTCATACCATGGTCACCTCCTTATTACCCAAAAGGATAAGTACTGTTTTAGTAGGCTGGGTACTTGTAAAAACTGCTGCCTTAATGCCTTAGAAAATATAACTTTCTGCTTATTGAGAGGGAAAGTATTGTCTGATCAGAGGCAATCTTCTTAATATTCTTCCTAAAACTCAGCCTGGAAACAGTGGATGCTGATTCATTCTTAATAGCCTCTTCATTTCTACCTAGAATAGCAAGGCAGGAAGGAACTTGACGGATGTGCTACTCAGCTCCTGTTATGTAGCAATAATCTCAAGATGCAGCCATCTTAAACTTGATTAAAACCAATATCCTTGAGAAATATGACATATTTCTAGTCTGCCCTTCTGCATTCCCTAGCCTTCCTGATATTTTATAGTTGCTTTTTTCACACTGGTCCCTCTGCAACTAATTCTTTGCTTCTCTTTTTCTGCCATCTTCAGGTTTAATATCCTTTGTTTCCTTTTTGTTCTTAACTTCTCCATATACCTTATTCTCACATTTCCTGATCTTTCTTATATTCCTTCTTATATTCTAGATAGGTGTTCTTGGTGGATTTAAATATGAAAGCAAATTTATTCCTTAAATCAGGAGTCGCCAAACTTTTTGGATTAGAGGGCTCATTTCAAATTTTGAGAGTGCTGGGGGCACCATTCAAAAAATAGCTGCCATTGGGGCATGGGATAACATCAAATTAGAGAGTAGTCATGGTGAAGCTTTTTCTATAAGCATATTTCCATAATAGAAAAGGCTTGATCTCTTGAATTTCTGGCTGCCATTCAGCTGTTAAAGGCACAAGATCCCTGTTTTTCCCTAATGCCGACCAAAAACCAAAGCATAGGTTGCCACCTGTATCTACGCATCTGGAAACCCCATTAAACACAGAGACTTACTTCTGAGTAGACATTATACCATTGTACTTTAAGCTAACTCTACATTACATTCTTAATGAGTCCTGCCCTCCAGCTCCTGCAAATCTGAAAACGTGCCTAAGCCTCCTTTTAAAGTTTTCACATTTACCTTTTGCAGGAAGCAGGATTCTTTAACATTCTCTCACACTTATTATTTAGTAATATTTGTAGAAAATAACTTCTAAGCACTACCTGATCTCAGGTGAACCCAGCACAGAAAAAATGCATCCTGGTTGCTAGGGAAAAAGGAAGGGCAAACTATTCCAAGGACTAGGAAAGGCGCACTAAAAGATAGGGCAAATCAGCAGCTCCTTAGGTCCCCAGTGATTCCTATTGCCTCGTGTCCAAATAAGTCAGAGCTGTGACTGATAAGTGAATTCACTAATTGGCTAATAACACTGAGAGGCAGGAGCAACCAGATTGGCTCATTTAATATAAATCGCTTAGATATCTGCATGTTTTGCTCCACAACTTATTTCTAGGAGGACTAGAGACTTAGGCTGCAGTCCAGTACACACTTCCCTGGGAGTAGGTCTCATTGAATTCAGTGGAACTTAGTTCTGAGTAGACATGTATTACATTGGACTATTGGGCTACAATCCAATACACACTTACCTGGGAATAAGTCCCATTGGACCCAAATGAACTTACTTCTCAGTAGACATGTATTGGATTGCAGCTTCACTGTTTATTTTTTAAATGAAGACTCAGGTTCTGGGCTACCTGCTGGGGGCACCACTGACAAAGGTGGCATCCATGGATGACAGGTTGGTTACTTCTGCCTTAAATAGGCTGGGGCATACCTATTGATGTTTTAGTAGCAATATGAATAGAATTCAAAGGAGAAAAAAAAGATAAGGAGCTGCCTTGGACTCAAGGCTGCCCCAAATGATTTTGCTGCGTAAGACAAGGGACAGTATGGCATCCTCTCCCTTTTCCAGGTGCAGAAACTAGCTGGACTGACAGATGACTCTTATTTCAACACTGGTAACAGGATTGTGTCCTCCACTGCACCTGAACCAGAAGTCTAGTTTAGAGTGGCCAGGACAGGTAATGTAGCATACACAGCTCTGTTCTTCAACAGATGTGAGTGGTCAGGGAACTTAGGAAGAACTGCCAAAGGACTGCAACTGCTGCTTCTCAATATCTGCTGTCTGAGGTGGTTAACCTATTTAACAGCAACCACCCACTAAGGACACCCACCACAAAACTAGAATAGGTAAAAAAAAACCAGCCAGCAAGACCAATCAGCTGACAGGCAGATAAAATCCTACTTGCCCCCCAAAAGGTGACCAGCAAATGCCTGCAGTGAATTAAGGAGGTGGGTACTGCAAAAACCGCAGGAAGCTGAAAGGAAGATGGGGTATGTTTAGATAGCCCAGTGTCTAGCTGCGCCACCTCCATGGTGCCACCATAGCATGCATGTGCATGCATGAGGCTGGATGCCAGGCTTCTTTTCCCTATGTGGCCACAAAGGTCGCCACCGCCACTTCAGCAGGATTGTGTGGTGCCTGTCCGCCCCCAAATAAGAGATACTGACTGGTCCAGTGAAATATGACTGGGCAGGGATTTGAACCTTAGTCCAAGTCTTGAACACAATCTACTATAGCATGCTATTTTTTGTGATTTGTGTCTTCTTCTCATTAGGCAATTTGAAAGAACTGGATGATATCTATTGAATCAGACACTCACTCTTGTTTATATAACATTTTAAAGCAAGGATGGGGAACATGTGGTTCTCCAGACGTTGCTGTATTATAGCTCCATCTTCCTTGTTTTTTGGCCATGCTGGCTGGGGCTGATGGGAGCTGTAGTCCCAACAACATCCAGAGAACCATAGGGTCCCCATCCTGCTTTAAAGACTGCTTTGCCATCTTTGTGCAGAAGAACCTTGGGAAATAAGTCATATTATCCCATTTTACAATGGAGAAAATGAGGCAAAGACAAAAAGAGTGTCTTATCTAAAATCATCTAGTGAGTCCATGGCAACAGTGGAAATTAAATCCATTTCTTCCATATTCAAGCCCACTGTTCCACATATTAAAGATTCTGTACCCTTCAAAAGAAACAAATACAACCCTTTCCCCCTTGTCTTACTAACATCAGACTTGTTATTTTGCATTTGCTTCAGTTTCTGGAAGTCTTTGTTTTATGTCTTGAAGATCTGTCCATTGGCACTTCAAAAATAATTGTTATTTTGCTTTGCTCCGCTTTCTCCCTTGGCACACCAAAGAGTAATGTTTTCATAATCTTCTTTCCTCCATCTTCTTTTACTGCACTAATGCACACACATATCACCCAAGATGAAAATTATATACTGAAAGGGTGCCATCCACACCTGAAGATTGCTAAAGCAACAGCTATATGCCACAGAGGTGTCACAGAAAACATTCTATAGAAGGCTTACATGGAATTAAGTGGTGGTTTGTTTTTAACTTAGGTCCACTCTGAACAGCTGAGTTTTCTACATTCTGCAAAACTGCACTCACATCCTGTCATCTTCGTATGAATTCAGGCCTGATGGTTTGCTCTCTGTGACATTCTGAATCCAGAGAACTTTGAGGGCATATATCTCCCCTTCCTTACGGTTTCCACCTAGGTTTAGGTTAGCTTAGTAAAATAAGCCAAATGGGCAAAGAACAGATACAGGCTGTTCTGCTGGCTTAAAGGATACAATGCCAGTGAGATCATGTGCATTGAGGGGCTTGTTCTCTAGGGACCGCATCTCTGTAGCAGTTCAGTGAAGCTCTACAAAATACAGATTACAGTCAAATCTGACAATCATCTGAATCTTGGTGCATGTCAACATTGTCCTTAGCTCAAAGGTGAGAGTATGATCTCAAGCGATAGGGAAACAGACATCAAGCTTCTCACAGTCTTCCTTGTTGTTGAACACTGATAAGTTGGAAATCACTTTAGGTCAGGAAAAAGTCTGTGCGAAGGCAAAGTCATCATGAGGTGAAATAGTGAGATAAGGGTTGGGGAAACTGCTTTGCAGAGGCTTCCATTCCTTCAGAGTGCTGATAACTATAACAGCCTTTTTGATATGTCAGCTTTAATTAACACAACTGCTTGTGACAAAAACTTCCTTCAAGCAAGCATCCCAGACATTTTCATCTGACTTCAGCAGTATATTCAGCTTTGTCAACCACCCAAGTTGTTCTGTGAGGAGCATAGCATGTTCTAATAATCAGAGCCACATATGACTATCTGGAGCACTAACCCATTTCTTCAACACACAGTGGTGATACTGTATCCAGGGATGAGAAAGATCAAAGTCTGCAGCGTTCATGATGCTTCCTGAGAGTATTCTGGTCCACTAGCATTGCATCGGTGAGTGAGGGAAAGGAACCCTTTAACCACAAGACTTTTCTAGTCACTTTCTTTTTAATGGGAAAGAAATTTACTTTTGTTTTTTCAGTTTTTCAAACTTAAGTTGGAGGAAGACTGGGATACAAGTATGGTAAATAAACCAACTTGCAAAACTACTTGGCCTGGGAACCATGACATAAAAATATGTGTGACATTATCTGTCATTATCAGTGTGTGATTTAGTTACAACTTTATTAAGAGATACATGTGCCAAATCATATAATACCCAGAGACTGATTAAAATGTAATAGTGCAAGTGAGAAAATGAGCCTGACTCTGACGGTACCAAGGAGGAAATGAATTTAGAAAGAGATTTTGCCCACATAGAATGGTGAAAACATCCTCATGAAGGAAAAAGTGCAATTCAAAGTAGGTCCATGTTTGTATCCCATTGCCTCAATTGATATAAAATTATTTCACTTCAGATGGTCAGGATGTTTGCTCTAAGAAGCAGCAGCTACCCTAATCATTAAATAGTGGAACACAAACTTCTGCAGCGTAGAAGGAATAACAGAAGAGCAGATTAAGCAAAAGCAAGCTGTAATAAGGGCAAGTTCTGCTTGAGAGGGGACAGGAAACCATTGGTAAGTTTAACAAAACAAATGTCACCCTATTCCTATGAGTCAAAATGCAGACCTTCCCTTTGGAGCATTTTCATGACCCAGTGTGCATCATGCCTTTCACTGATGCTAGACTGCCCAGAGCATTTAGAAGGGTGGAGTGGGGGAGAGGAGTCAAACCAACCAAAATGTGCAAGTAGAACTTTGCTGTCTTCTTTGTGTGCGTGTGTGCTTTTTTAGGCTCTGGAAGTCTGACGTTATAAGGAATGTGGATTTTCACAACTGAAATCCACTTGAATCAATAAATATGGTCTTGCAAAACCTTAATATTTGACTGGGATAAATCTACATCAATGGGGATTTTCTTAGCAATTATTTGTATTACTAGGATGGCTTGTGCAAGTACTAGGTTTTGCCTTCCTATCACCAAAACAGGTGCCCCAAAATGACCCTTTCCAAGTCCAATACCAAACACATCACCAGCCCTTTGAGCCTATTTTGGGAAAGGCAGGCAGAAAGCACTCAGTTTCAGCAAGGACAAAGCAAATTATTTCCTTCTCTGCTTCTGGCAACCACCCCTGTGTGCAGGTTGCCACACTGCTAATTTATCATCTCATTCACTCTGCAGTGGCATTTGTAGTGGGCAGTGTGTCAGCCTCCTTACCTCAGTGTCACTGCTGCTTACCTGGGGCTTGGGTGAGGCAGGATAGTGTAGCATAATATCAAGACTGTAGCCATGCAGAAGCACTGGTGGGACCAACCCATGAGCATGGACACTCGTGGACATGTACCAGTAGCTGGAAGATATAAGAGGTTGGGAAAGAGGACTTACCATCTTTTCCCTTTTGATGCTGCCAGCTGCCTGTAGAGGAGAGATGAGGAACCAGCTGTGAGCCACCTAGATTGGTGAAAAGAGCTTGCTGTCACTGAACTATATCTGAGCCAGGCTGCTATGGCTCCTTGAACTGCAGCAAGACTATAATTAGTAGTCTGGATTAGCTTTATTCTCACCTACCCCATATTTTGTTATGTACTTAATGAATTAAGCCTAGATTATTATTGAATCCATCCTATGTTTGTTGATTTTTTGTCTTTGAATTTGTTGGTATTTTTGTTTTTAAAAAAGGTTTTATTTTGCATGTTTTCTAATTTGATAATGTCAATCTATGCTGTAAGCCATTTGGGACACAGTTTACAGTGGGAAAGTGACAGATGAAGAAACTAAATGTAAACTTCTATGTTACACAAGGTACATAAATGTCACATTCCTTAATTGCATGACAATGGCAAATAATGTAGGAAAGAAGACTCCTAAACATCCTCCTCCATTGAAACAGTTTCTGAAAACCACTTCTTGCTGGGAAATTCTATTCCTTGTTAGTACATAAGGGAATTATATTTACAACAAGAGTCCTTCTTTGCCCTTCCTTCAACAGTCATAATAATAAGAATGATGTATATTCAGACCTGTCAACCTTCTCACTTTCAGTCTCTGGGTGATATCTAGTTGTGGCAGCCCACATCCTGCTAGTGAGAGCACCATTCTTTGCTTAGCACAACGGCCAAATCCAGTGGGTGTCTTGTGCAAGATGTTGTGCAATGTATGGTGTGGATGCCAAATCATTCTGGCTGAAGTAATAGAGCAAAAGAGATCATGGGGAGAAGCAAAATATTTTGGATTTTTAGATGTTGGCAAGTAAACTTAATATCTCAGTTGATTACTGGTATTACATGTTAAAGGTGACATTAAAGTGATATTATGACACCATTA
Source organism: Rhineura floridana (assembly GCF_030035675.1). NCBI lineage: Eukaryota > Metazoa > Chordata > Lepidosauria > Squamata > Rhineuridae > Rhineura > Rhineura floridana. Next base: position 67,456,251 of record NC_084481.1, read on the forward strand.
TCTCATTCTGAATCTTTTTTTTTTTTTTTAAAAGGTTGCTTGTCAAGGGCAAGGTCAGAGACAGCAAAAGAGAGTGAAGTATAGAGGATGAACTAAGTACTAAAGCACACTTTAAAGTGCTCTTTAAAAAAACACAAACAAGAAAAGTTACCCAAGAGACTAATATAAAGAGGAATGGGAGGCAAACCCCCCAACAATGCATTGACTTTTTCCTCCAGAAAAGCTTCTAAGGAACAATAGAGAAGAACCAGCAATCCTCAAAATATCACTCTAAAAGTGTTTGTTATTGTAAAGGGTTTCAGAGACTGTAAAAATGCTTTTCTTCTGGGTTTATTTTTTATGATCTGTAATATTACTCAAGAGCTTAGATATTTGTGGACAAAAGCAAAAAATAAAGTTATGTTTTCCACATGCTTCCCTCCATACTTTACTGGAAATATATTTTTTCTTTTATAATTCAGTCAAGTTAAAGTACAAACCCTTAAAGTCACTTTTATCCCACTATAGCAAGGTTCAGTGACACAACATTATATATTAGAAGTGTATTGAGCCTATCATTTGAAGGCAGGCACTACTATTAACTCTTGGGGCTGACAATTATGCAAAAATGGGGAAAATCTTATATATACCCCCAAAATCTTAAGATTTTTCAGAACCATAATAGCAAAGCCCTTTTCTTTATAAACATACAAAACCAATTTTCCCGGGAAAACCTTCCATTTTCACACAGTGGTACTTAACAAAGAAAAAATGATCAGATTTAATTCCACTGTGCTTGGCAGGTTGCATGAGGCCCCTTGATCTGAAGTGTGGAGTTATCCAAAAGGTCTCCCCTTGAATGCAGAGCATGGTTAGTACCTATTGCAACCACAATGTACAAGTTTATGCATTATATTAGATGCCTATGGTATCTCTGCAAACAGATAACCACTACTTCTCTTTTGTAAAATAACCTTTGTACATTTTTGCTATCTCCTTTGGATATACCATTCTATGTAGGCAAAATTTTTCTCTTTCTAAATTCATTTCCTCCTCAGTACCATCAGAGTCAATGTGATATCAAAACAAACAGCAATGTATTGCATTTTATATTATTCTGATGAGCAGCCTTTTTGGGGTCATCATTTTATTTTATTTTATTTTGGTGCAGTTATGGTTTGACCTTCAGGCCGAATTCCAGGGATACGCCCCCTCCCCGAGAATAGTAGATGATGGAGCAGACTTGGCAAATAGGCCCAGCCATCAGCACCTGGACCCCACCAGAGTTAACACTAATTGATGCTCCATCAACCAGCATAGTTGCTTTTTTCTTGATTTTTTTTTAAAAAAAAACATTTTATAGTCAGGTTAGGATTTTGCAGTTTTATCAAATATACACATTTTCACAAAGCAGTTTTTCCTAGTATAATGCAGTTTTATTTGCTATTTTCACTAATATATGCATTTTCATGCACGCTTTATGTATTTTGTGTACATTAATTGGCTGGGGGACTGCATTGCAAAATTTGCAAAACTGCAGATTTTGAAAGATGACTGTGTTTCAGTTCATTTGTTGCTTCAGAAAGTGCAAATTTGATAGGTTTGCCACCTCCCATCCCTACACTTAGCACAGCTTCAATAATGGCCTGGGGTTTTGCTACATTGAAATAAGTAACAAGTAGTGTAAGTGATTTATAATAGTCTTTGTGCTGTCTTCTACAAACTCATTTCCAGACTCAAAGCAATATAAAAACTAAAATCAGACCATCTTTATGAAAAAATAAACAAGCAGCTTGCCATGTATCCCCAGTTTTTTTAAAAGCATCCCAGTGCTTTTGGTTTTCTAAACATGCTATAAGCCACTCTCTCTGCTAAGGGTAAAAGTGAAAAAGAAGCTCATTAGGGATATATTCTGCAGCTTAATTATGAAACTGCATGTTTACTATGCTTCCCTAATTTTTAGCCTCTACTTTATAGTCTCAGTTGATAATTAAGCTATCCCAAGACCTGAAACACAGGATAGCTGTGTTTCTTTAAAAAAAAAGGGGGGGGGCAAACATGCTGGCTAGATGAGTATCCTCCCCTCAACTCCTCCCCATTTTTCCACAGCTCTGATGAATAGCACAAAGGTATTCATTATAATTCTAGGAACAGTTGCCAATCATGACAGATGTACCACCATAACATAGGCTGCTGCTATTCCCTGAAGAAATATCGAAAGCTTAACTGGTGTTATTTATTTTTCCATACAAGATGCTAATAACTAGGTACTGAACTGCTTAGCATAAAGAAAGCAACCCATCTATAATATATGTGCATTCCACCATGGGTTTTAAGACTGTAAACAACTTCAGGCACATGTAGTACTGCTTGAGATTTACTTCTGGGAAAAAAACAACCCACTGATTTATGATGTTTGACCAAAGGTCCGCTTGTTAATTTTTGATAAGAATTATTTCCAGATTAATTCTAATGGTCAGCTTTACATTTCAGTCATGAAAAACACAGCGTGTTGGATCCAGTGGCCATGCTGGCTGGGGCTGATGGGAGTTGCAGTTTAAAAAAGTAACTTTTCCAAGCTCTGGTTGGATCCAGGCTTCATTTTCAACACACAGAAAGGCTCCTTCATCTGCAGAGGGCTTTTGATCCAATGGAAGGATCCTGTGGACAGAGACAGGGGAGGTTACATTTGCAAACTATCTCCTCCCTGCACCCTGAGCCCCACTTTCCACACTGTCCCACCCATCTTCCAGAACAGTGTGGGAGGTGGTGCTGGAGGGCTATGGGGGAGGAGGAATTGGCAAAAGTTGACTCTCTTCTACCACATGGAAACATCCAAAGTGGATCTCTGCTCCCACTATCAGGAGCAAATTCTGGATCCAACACAGTATAGGGATGGGTGAGAAATTTGGTTTAGTTCACATTTTAATGCAAGCCTACCTAATTCACACTTTCCAAAGCAATATGTGAATCAAAATGGAGCTATCATTTGAAATATGCACTTCTCTGAATTTTGTGATGCAGTTCTCCAGCCAAACAATGTGTACAAAAATCCACATATTGAAAACAACATACAAAAATGCACTATATGAGATACAATTGCTTGCAAAAATGTGTGTACTGGGCAAAATTGTATAAAATATGTATGAGAAAAGTTTGGTAAAATGTTGGAGGATTTCTCTGAGTATTTTTTTTAAAAAATCACAAACTGATGTGTAAAATGGCAAACTGAAGACTGGAAAAATGAGAAACCAACACTGCTAGATTGGTCTGTTCCTATTCTAGTATTGGGCGGAGGGGATTCCCTTTCTTGTTTGTCTGGTTTGCTTTGAACTATAGTTCCAGTACTCCTGGATAGTGGCATAAACAGACATTATGATTTTAGGCAGCTTTAATAAATGAAACACGCACAGGTAAGAAGACCAAGTGTCCTGCTTTTTCAGTCTTTTTCAGAAGTGCATGAATACAGTCATATATATTTTATAGTACAAGTAAAGTCAACAGTGATCTTAATAGCATAGTGATCTGCCTGCAACTCATTCATTTATGAGTAACTAGGGTCATGGAATAAAGGTTAACTTGAGTATTATGGAAACACTGGTGAATTTATTTTAAATACTTAGTTTAACCCTTAAGGCACTAATCCATCAGTCTGGAGTGTATGGGATGGAATTCAATCTCATTTGAAGCCCTATTGAATTAAGTAGAAATTCATTTGCGTAATTGTGTGCAATGAACTGCAAAATTGGGGTGTCTGCTTGTATTATTTTTCTGCCACAGTAGTTAGCGACTTCATTTTTTTTAGCAAGATAAATCCCTTAGCTATGGATTTTATTGCAGTTTAAATATAACATTAGGAAATAAAGTATTAGCCCTTTTGTGGCTAATAAAATACTGAATCAATTCAGGAGCAATTGATAGGCCACAAAGGCACCTACTATGAGGGATATTTCAAGTCGATGGCTAAGGCTGCTATTCTAGACACACTTACCTAGGTGTAATCAGTAGGGTTTACTTCTGAGTAAACATGCATAAGGTTTTGCCCTCTCAAGCTCCTGCACCCATTTACGTGAGAGTATGCCCCATTGAACCTAGGGAGACTTACTTCTGAGTAAGCATGCATAGGACAGCAAACTTATGTGTGCTTATTTGGGAGCAGCTCGCATTAAATGCAATGAGCCTTACTTCTGAGTAAACATAGGATCAGGTACATAATTGATAAATAATAACTTCTGAAGTATCTCCCTTTCTTTGCAACATCAAGAACTTTGCCATATCAAGAGATTATCCCTTTCATGATTCCAGGTTAGCTGAAAATATTTGTCCCTTTATTTAATGGGGAGGTATACATTTTTTCTGTTATTCAAGATGCTATACAGTAGGGCCCCGCTTACTTTGCTTTGCATTCTGGCATTCCGCTAATGCGGCGGCGGGAAATTCCCCTTTTTAAAGCCAATTTTGTGGCATTTTGTGACATTTTCACATCATTTCTGCGCGACGGCCCCATTATAGTCTATGGGTTCTGCTTTACAGCGATTTCCGCTTTACGGCGGGGGCCTGGTCCCTAACCCACCGTATAAGCAGGGCCCTACTGTAATACAGCACTAACACTGAGTCACAAAGAAGCCACTTATAGATACTGTTTGTCATCATTCCTTGCTTCTAAAAGGTTCACAAAGGAAATATGGTGTCATTAGGAGAAGAAGAAAAAGCTCTACATGACATTTCATCCAGTGAATGAACAGCCCTGTGCCATATTAGCTATGGACTTGGTCATTTTCAACTAAAAGCCAAATGAACAAAATTGCATTTTGTCCTAAGGAGAGGTTTAGGACAAAACTACATGTTATCTCTGCAAATGTGTGTGCCCAGAATCACGTCTATAGAGAGAATGTGAATGTTTGTGAGGGTTCTTGCAGGGAGGATTGGTGAAAATGCTGATTCTTTCATGCATATGCCCCTCTGAGGCCATTTTTCCCAAGGAGACTCTATAGTTCAGTGTTAGACAACATGCTTTGTATGCAGAAGGCCTCAGGTTCAATCCCTGACATCTCTAGGTAGGGCTTGGAAATGACCCTGTTTGAAGTAGGGATTGAATGAGCAGCTGATTCCATCCTGGTTTGGTCTTGCTCAGATTCTATTATACATTTGTTTTGTTCAATTCCACTTTGTTCTGTTGCATGCATTTTTTGTGCACTTTTTATATAAAATAACACACTTTTTAGTGTTTTTCAATACATTCATCACCAATAAAGATACATTTTGTGTGCATGTTTTACATAAAATACATACTGAAAATTCATGGCAAAGTCTAGAGACTTGTGTGATCAGACAGGGAGCTGTGTTCTAATTCACAAGCAAGTTTGGGAGTGTTGATTGGGTTGTTCTACTGTGATAGGGGACCAAAAGAATTCCTACCCCATCCCTGGTCTGCAACTAGGGATGGAAGGATCTGTCAATTTTGGGTCTCTCAGTTTCTCATTTTTTCTAATATTAAATCCAGTTCTCCACATTTCTTCAGCATTTTGTGAATGATTAAAGAAAAATCCTAATGAAAATTCTCATTGTAGTGCACATTTCTCCTGACACACACATTTTGCAAGCTATTTCTCCTAATATAATGCATTTTTATGTTATTTTCACTAATGTATTCATTTTAATGCACATGTTCCCCTAATACATTAATTTTTGTAAACATTCGTTGGTTGAAGACCTGCATTGCAAAATTCAGATATGTCCAAATTTCAAAGGATGGCTGTGTTTTGGTTCACATATTGTTTCAGAAAGTGTGAATTTCAGCTTTAAAGGCGGACTGAATAAAATTTCTCCTTCATCCCTATCTGAAACCCCAAAAAGTCTCTGCCAGTCTAAATAGTCCATAGTTTGACCTAGTATAAGGCAACTTCATATTTTCCTAATCAGCTTATGTCTAGTTTTTTGACCTAGCAACTACTCTACTAATTGGAGCCAATGGGAGCTAACCATACCTCTACTTACAGGCTGGATTAGATATCATGCTAATAAGTGATCTAAGCTTCAGGTCCACAATTGTGTCAGACAGAGGCTCCTATCTATCAACTGGGAATAAATATGGCATAATTCCCAGACTTGGTTTGAGGGAACTTCAAAATAAAGACTGTAAGTCTGTTTGCAAATGCAAAGTGTAAATTATGGCATGGGAGGGCTCAAGAGCTGGTAAAGTTTCTTATGGGTAGTTTGCGCTGCTATTGCTTCTAATTCCAACTAAGTACATAGGGACAGGTCAGATGTGTGTCTCCTTCCATCTGTAGTTGGTCTGTCCTTCAGATAGGAATATACAACTTCATGCCATCTATCCAACAGTGTGAATGGTATTCAGCTAAGTCCTACTCAGAATAGACCCATTAAAATTAATGAACTTTAGTCATCCATTGATTCCATTCAATTTTTTTAAAACACTGGTTTCCAGAACAAAGTTGGAGAGAAATAAGGGCCAAAATAGCCTACTGACCCCAGTGACAGATTGTGTCTCCATCTCCACCACAAGGTGGGGCCAGTGCTTTAATTTATGTGGTAGAAATCAAAGGGCATTACTTGAAGATACTGCAAGTGTGTGGGGGAGTAATTGCACCTACACTGGGCCTCTGCTCACAGTTATCCTTACTCAGGGTCACTCAAAGCTTCTCTCTCACACATCTATTTTAGGAGTGGATATGCTGGTAAGTTATCAGTGTTTAAATCTGAGAGGAAAAAGGGGATTGGGAGTGACGTTCTGAACATATTTCCAGTGGAGTAAGCCTCACTGAACACAGTGGGACTTTCTTCTGAGAAGACTAGCATAGGCTTGCACTATAATGATGGCACCTATGCAGCATTTCACATCTGGGAGAGAGACTCATTGATACTCTTTGATCCCCGGTGCATGGGCACACTCTTCAGTTAGTAGTGAGAGAAATGCACTATGCTTCTGTTCAAGGGGCTTTTTAAATGTGCTCATACTTTGTATCTTACAGGACTATATCCTGGCATTGAAAACAGATGCCTTGGCTAAGTCCTTCATACCATAAAAACAAAACAAACAACAACCGCCCCCAACAGCCACAAGAAGCTTTGTCATCACACTAATAATAAACAATATCATCTTAGCCTATCAAAAGCCTGGGGGAAAACATTACCTGGTGCTAAAAATATGTTAGTGAAGGTCTTAGGCAGACCTTGCTGGGGAGCACATTCCACAGATGGGAAGCCACAGTTGAAAAGGCCCTCTCTCTTGTCACCACCTTCCGAGCCTCCGGGTAGTTTCATATCAGGAGAGGCATTCATCTCCTGACTGAGGTCCTGAGCTGTAAAAAGCTTTAAAGGTCAAAAACAGCACTTTGACTTGAGCCCAGAAGCATGTGGGCAGCCAATGTAATTGGAACAGAATTGGTGTTACATGATCTGTTCACCTCAGACCGTCCAACAGTCGAGCAGCTAAATTCTGCATTAATGAAAGCTTTCGAATAATCTTCAAAGGCAGCCCCACATAAAGTACATTGCAAAGCTTACTAATAGAAGTGAACTATGTCCTATTCATCCAGATGGATGTCACTATTGAAGTGAAGATCTCACTATTGATTTTTCCCCTTATACAATGTTGCTGTTGTTATCTAGTAACAAGTAACCCATGCATACTGCCTGTGTCTCTCCTTCCTCTCTCATGCATACACAGAGAGACATATCTATTTCTACCCCCCTCTCACACTCTTCCTACCTACCTCTCCCTCTGACACATGGGCACATATACCATATTGAGTGACACCCTGCTTGGCAACCAGGAAAGCCCCTTTGCAGGGTGAAATATGCAGTGGGCGGGCAACAAACAATCAATAATGGGGTCCCATCACTCCTTTTTCCTCCTCCCCCTTGCTCATGATAATCAGGAAAGCACCTTTAGGGGGCAAAGCAAGCAAGTAACTGCCAGCAGCACATGGGTGGCAAAGAACAAACAGTCAAGTCTGGAGGGCAATTGCTCCTTTTCTCCCCTCCATCAACAAAAAAGAAAGACCCTTAATGGGACAAAGCAGCAGGCAAATTGCACCTAGCCCCCTCAACTTACCATTGCACGTGACTCTGTGTTTGGGTGAGTGGTAGTGGACTGGCGCCAGTGCGTTTTCAGTCCCAGGGTACTGTAGGCTGTTATGAGTTCTTGGACCCTTGGCCACTGCCCCACTTGGCCACCTGCTGTCACCAGCACTGGGAAATACCTAACATTTGGGTGGGAACATCTTCCAAATCTGCTTGTTTGTGGCTTTATGACATAAGGAGTTTGTCTGAAACATTGGAAGGAAGGTAAGGAAAGACTCTATGGCTGTGGAAAGCAATGTATAGTTTTTAGAATAGGAACCTAAGTATTAGCTGTGGGCTTGTTTTGATTATTGTTTTGCTTTTGTTTGCCGCCCTGGGCTCCTGCTGGGAGGAAGGATGGGATATAAATCAAGTAGTAAATAAATAAAGTGGCAGCTACCATCTCTTTCTAAAAGCTTGTGTGTTCCTTATAATAAAACACTGCCATTTGCAACATTTCCCATAAACTGTCTTGACACATTCTTGGGTTTCATGTTTTAAAACACAGCAACATTTCATCGGAATACATTTTAAAATCTTGATGCTTTATAGTGAAATTTCACTCTAAGATGGGGCAGATGTTCTTAATATCTGTCATAAATTCAGCTGAATACACTCTACATTATGATTAACTGAAAAATCTTTTAACTGCTAGGAATATGAGTACATGAAAGAGATGGATTGCTTTCAATAAAGTGAGTGTTTGTGCCTGTAAAAATGTGCAGTTTCTATTTCCATCCCTTGACAGTTGACTTTATATTATTCTTTCCCAACAGAATCTAAGTGTATTTTGATTAAATCACTGTATAAACAATATACACTGTTTGTTCAAATATACACAAAATTGTGGACACTAGAGTAAAAATCTTCTGTTTCTGAAAGTAAAATACTCTTCTAATGTCATTCCACTGTATTGTGATAGCTGACTAACACACATTGGGCACTGCTGCAGTCAACCTTATAGTATGTTCTTGTCAGTGCCATTTGATTATTAAATTGGGAGTGTTAACAAGAAGCAATAGGAAATGATAAAGCAGCAGAGTGGGGAAATATTTGTGCTTACCCTGCTGGCCACATGGGTGATAGGTTACAAGAACAAAAATGAGAGAGGTGATGGAGCACAAATAAAACTGAATGGAACTGACACGCTCATAATTCCCCACTTGCAAATGACAGCTCTTGTCAGTCAAGGAGAGGATACTTTTTCATCATGTGGAAAGTGGTTAATTTGGGGCTAGCATGCCTGGATGATCCTTGGCTGCAAGTGACAGCTCCATGGGGTGTGAGTCACAATTCATAGGATAAACTTGCATGAGGCACTCCCAAAACTTAATTGGGGTTCATTTAATTGAGCAAAAGGAGTTCACATTAAAGGGTCTCCATCTTAAAAACTTCCCCTATCCATAGTTCAGGGCTCTTTGGTATAATATGGACACATTTCTCAAAATGTGATATTATACAGCCACAAGAGTGGCTGTATACTATAGCCAGCATGCATTTTTCACATTCCGCAATGTTAAATTGAAAATACCCCCATGCCATTCTGGTGCTTCCCATAAGCTCATTTCAAAACAAAACCTTACAAAACTTATAGTCCTGAACTCAGAAACGCTTGCTTAACAACCCTCTCAATTTTCATGATGATAAACAAAACAGTCAGAAAAAAATAGAGAGTTCAAAATTTAAAGAGAGGGAGAAAAAACTCAGACCCTTTTTGGACTTTTTTCTCTGAGAGTTCTCATAATCTGTTGAAATTCATTAAAAATCAGCCATGTTCACAGAGTACCTGTAATCCTGTTACTGACCTTGCCCCATACTCTGATCTTCATCGTCTGCAGTTTAAAAGATTAAAAAAAATGTGTGGCTGATTTTTAGTTAATTTAATACATTTTGCATTGAACTGAATGATAATGTTGGGCATGCTCAGTAAGAACCAACTGTCAGTGTTCTAAAAGCCAGACTTCAGAGCTGCTTGGCTTGCCTAATCAGGGAGCCACACTAACACCAGACAGTCATGGCTTCCCTCAGAGAATCCTAGGAAGTGTAGTTTGTGAAGGGTGCTAAGAGGAAACTGCTATTGTCTAGACAGAGGTCCAGTGGCCAGAGTGGTTTAACAGTCAGCCGCTCTGACTGAAGTGCTATGAGGGGACAAGGCCTCTCATAGCAACTCTCAGTACCTTTCACTGACACTAACTACACTTCCCAGGATTCTTTGAGAAAAGCCATGACTTTCCAAAGTGAAATAAAGTTCTGGTGTGGATGTGGCCAGGGACACCTTTGGTTTAAATTTGGGTGGGAGGCTACATGTGCCTGCTGTAGAATATAAAGGTGGGGAAAATGCTGAAAAGCAATGATACTGTTCATAATGTTTTCCTTTTGGAAAGGAAAGGGTTTTCCCCTGCCCAGTGCCCACCCACCAATCTCCTCCCCTCCCCTCCCCCTCCCCTCGGTCAGTGTTGGACTATGACTTGGGAGACCAGGGTTTGAATCCCCACACAGCCATGAAGCTCACTGGATGACCTTGGGCCAGTCACTGCCTCTCAGCCTCAGAGGAAGGCAATGGTAAAACCACAGCTGAATACCATTTACCATGAAAACCCTATTCATAGGGTTGCCATAAGTCAGGATTGACTTGGAGGCAGTCCACTTCCATTTTCAAACATGATTGCACAGAAATAAATCCCATGGAACTCAAAAAGTATCAAACCCACCCTCCCTCCTATCCCCTCCCCTCCCCCTTCAATCCCCTCCTTCCCCCTCCTCCTCCCCATGGTCAGTTTTACCTATCTTAAGCATGATTGCATGGGAGTAAATACAACTGAACTCAATAAGCATGCAAATGATGAAACCTGCCCTCCCCTGCCACTTCCTTTGCCCCTCCCCCTCCTAGATCTACACCTAGGAAAAAGAAACCAAATGCACAGTTATAAGGGGATGGGGGATACTTGGCTCAGCAATACGACATGTGAGAAGGAGCTTGGAATTGTGGTTGATCACAAGTTGAATATGAGCCAACAGTGCGATGTGGCTGCAAAAAAGGCAAATGCTATATTAGGCTGCATTAACAGAAGTATAGTTTCCAAATCGCATGAAGTATTAGTTCCCCTCTATTTAGCACTGGTTAGGCCTCATCTTGAGTACTGCATCCAGTTCTGGTCTCCGCACTTCAAGAATGATGCAGACAAACTGGAACAGGTTCAAAGGAGGGCAACAAGGATGATCAGGGGACTGGAAACAAAAGCCTATGAGGAGAGACTGAAAGAACTGGGCATGTTTAGCCTGGAAAAGAGAAGACTGAGGGGAGCTATGGTAGCATTCTTCAAGTACATGAAAAGTTGTCACATAGAGGAGGGCCGGGATCTCTTCTCGATCGTCCCAAGTGCAGGAAACGGATTAATGGGCTCAAGTTGGAGGAAGCCAGATTTCGACTGGACATCAGGAAAAACTTCCTAACTGTTACAGCCATATGACAATGGAACCAATTACCAGGAGAGGTAGTGGGCTCTCTGACACTGGAGGCATTCAAGAGGCAGCTGGACAGCCATCTGTTGGGAATGCTTTGATTTGGATTCCTGCATTGAGCAAGGGTTTGGACTTGATGGCCTTATAGGCCCCGTCCAACTCTACTATTCTATGATTCTTTCTGGTTGTTGATTCCAGTTAATTTTTATTTTTGCTAACCCATGAACACCTCTCATTGTTTCAAGCACCTAAGCAAATCCCACTATACTGAAGCAGGGACATTTTAATTTTGCATACTACACAACTGACAAAAAAATTTAAGCATTCTACCTCACTCTTCAGCCTAAAAAAGCTTCCAGAGTTGCTTACTAAGATCAGTAATACGATTAGACAGTCATAATCAGTAATAAAACATATGTTTTTAAAATTAAGCATCTCTGTTCCACATACTTCTCACCATTGCATGTTAAGGTTTGACTTAAAGTGACAAAGACTAACCCTGTTCAGATAGGTAGGAACTATAAACCATTTCCTATACCCAAACTTCCAAAACTTTGCAGGGGGGAGGGGAGATATCCAAAGCATTTAGGATAATTAAGACTATATTCACTAATATGCAAAAATCCTTGTGGTTTAAGAATGTACCTATAGCCCACAGATATTTCTACCAAACTTTAAAAAGCAGGGAAATTGGGCAGCTATAGGGGAGCAGGAGACCTGACCTCCTCTCTGAGATATTGGACTGCCCTACAAAGTTGTCAAAATGCAAACACCATTTGGGTTGGTCTTTCACAGTCCAATTCAATATAAACACACAACGGATGCCTGAAGAAAATCTTCTCTTACTGAATAAGGAGGACCCACAAACATGAAAGGGAGGAAGCATCTCTTCCACATGGCTTAGAATTGACTTTTGGGAAAACAGTGTTCTTGTTCCCTTGAACAGCTATATGTCCACAATCAGCATTAGGGTTTTTGATGTAGATACTGCAGCAGAGTGGATAAATTACTGATCTGTTAAGGCTGGTAGTTGAATGAATAAAAAATCCTAAGGTTTATTACTTCAAAGAGGTAAAGTCACACACGCTGAAGCAGCCATGCAGCCTGCACTCAGGGAGCCATCACTAACTTATAACAAAGAAATGAAGAGAAAGAAGGAAGGGGAGAAGCAAAGCCACAAAAACAACAAACATTTTAGAGGAGGAATCAGCAGAGGGAAGAATAGATTGCCTTTCTGTCTATTGCCCCTCACTAGTTCATGTCACTTGCAACGTGTGTTGGTGCTTTACCACCAACAATCAGGACCAGCAAGACATAGCTGACTTCCCATTGTAAAGATGAGGTTGTCTGGGGTGTAAGAGTGTGTGTGGAGAAGCAGCAATGATTGCAACTGTGACTACAAGGGCCCTTCTTAACCAAGGTAAGACACTTTTAGCTGCTATGTATTTGCAGAACTGTACAGCTTAAGTGCTCACTGTTTCTTTACAAGGAAGGAGGATTGGTACCTCATAGGCTCTGCCTGCATGACCTCATAGGTGCTCCACCAGGTTTAAGTTCCACTAGGCTCCACTGCACTAGGAATCCAGTGGTAGAATGGGAAATGAGAAAATATTTGTCAATTGCCCTCTTGTCCTACAGGCTCTGTGCCCCACACCATCTTTTACAGAAGTTTGGAGAACCCTCTAGTACAGTTTCTGCTCGTGAAGATCCAGAAAATAACTCTGCTTAGGACTGTTACTGACACGAAGGGGAACAGCCTGGATCCAACCCTTTGAATTCCTCAACAAGCTGAGAGCAAGAAAACCTGTAATTAGGAACATCATGGCTTCATTTGCTTTATTTTATATGGAAATACAAAAAGTACTCCTAAAAGTCCTGAAAATAGACTTTCTCCAAACTTGTGTTAAATGAGCTGGACATCTTGATGGGTTTCTTTCTGCCTCACTTCTTTTTTTTAAACACCAGCTTTAATTCTACTGAATATTTGATTTAATTCTGCATATTTTAGTATGTATTATTCACAGCCAGGAGCCAAAGAACTGCAAAGTTGCTGATTGGACTTTGTTGGTCAGAGCATGTTTAAAATAGATAGACTGATAATATAATGTTTTTTCCACACACTGGATCTTTTCAGGTTCTCCCTCCAAATATTACCTCCCTGCAGTCTTAATAGCCACTCATGAGAGTTGGGGAACCACCCAGTGAGGTATCTGACATAGCTAATGGCATGCATCCAAAAGCAAAAGTTGACAAAGTTATCCAGGCACACATGCATATGTAAAAGCATTTTAGGCATGCATGAAAGGCTCTTTGAATCCTAGCACATATATTTATATATTTGTGTGATATTCAAATAAGGAATTGTTATAGCTAATTCTTTTTGCCCAATAGAGTGGGAAACCTCCAATACTAAATAATTCCAACCTAGAGATCCTGATCTTTGTTATATGAAAATTATTTGCATAGATCTACAATTTGGCAACAACATATAGTCTATACAGATTGAATAGATCGATAACCCTCCATGTATATACATTAGCTCTATGGTAATTCTACATAGTGCTAAAGCAACATAGTAGGAGCACTGAGAACTTCATACTGGAGCATCCATACTCAGCGGCGTCACTAGCAGGAGTGCGGGGGGTGCGGACCTCTGGTGCGCGCCCTCCCAGGTGCATGGATGGGGGTGGCTGGTTTTGTGTGCGCACGTGTGCATGCGCACACACTCACCACGCACTCCAGGCTGGTGGTGGAAGGCCCATCCTGGCTTCACCGCCAGCGAGCGGGCGCCTGCTGTCAGTCTCGCCCGCCTGCCTCTGAGGAGGAGTTGGCTGCGCCGACCTGGAGCGCTTCTCGGCTCCTTTGCCGGCCAACGGCGCGGGGCAGCTCTGGGTGTCACCCCCCTCAGGGTGTCACCCGGGTCCGGTCCACACCCTCTGCACCCCGGTAGTGACGCCCCTGTCCATACTAAATCAATTATTCTAGCATGCTTCAAAATATGTACACAAGGATGAACCCCAATAGTTGGAGAAACTATTATTTGGTCCTGTGAAATGGAGGCAACACAGCGTGAGCACATTTGAAAGAGATTTTGCCATTTGCTCTTGTGTAGTTTCCCTTTTAAATAGGAAAGAACATTAGAATCACAGATTATTTTATAATATCCTCAAATTCAGTGTTTAGGTAGAAAGAATAAAAGAACTGCAGAATATTCTTTTATAATATTCTCAAATTTGGTGCTTACTACTTTGCTGGCATCCTAAGCCTTGTCATTCTGTTACTTATATATCCTACATTTCTACTAAGATCATCTACATTTTTCTACAAGCTGGATTTATACAAGTTAGGTACATAAATATCCAAAGCCTAAATGGTGAAGTGTTACAATGTTGCTGGTACTGGACATTTTAATTGTATGGGTAGTTAACACCCTTTTGTTCACCTTACTATCATTTCTCTAAAGCTGAGGCACTTATTAGCAGCCCATTCTTTACCATGCAGAGACATCAAATCATTACAACAATTGACACAAGAAAGCCTTGAAATGTGTGGTGCTAATTAAGTTCAAAAGAAAAAATCCTTTCAAATTACTAATAGGTTTTTTATAACTAATGAATGACCATTTACATGAGACAACATTCATTTCTTACTACAACAGGCATAAAACACTGCTTTTAGTATGTTGTATTAAATCACCAGAAAAATCCATTAACAAAAGCTTTTATGTCAGTCTTTCAGAACATAAAGAATACCAGCTATTCTGCAAGCTGAAGAAGTCTTTTGCCACATTTTCTTTGATTTTCAATTCAATTGCAGAGATTCACTATTTTGTTCTGGAAATGGTTGGGTAATACACACTGAAGAGTTCCTTCTTGTGTGGTTGGTAGGAGCTGCTTAGTCTTCATGTGCAGTATGTGCAGGTTTCAGTGTACTACTTTTGTGATTTTGGCTTTTTCCTTAAGAAAAATGTACAGACTAGCTTTGACTTAATTAACTACAATTTTGAAGATATTTTCCAACACACTTTAATTTTGCAAGTAACATTCCTAAAATAATGTACAGAAGGCATTAAGAATTCAAAAACTGAATTTAGTCAATAAGGCAATCTGGATCCTCTTGTGATTTCCTAATTGCTCCTTTCCAAATGCCAAACTGTTTCCCCCCCCCAATGATGTTAGAGCTCAATGTTACTTATTAGCTAGCTAGCTTCATCCACTGCAATCTGAGTGTGAAATAATGGGATTCATAGGTTTTCATTTTTTGGCAGATTTGGAGGGGAATAAATTTTAAAAGTTTTGGAAGGTGTTTGGTTCACAGCTTAAGGGGGAAAGACTCATAGTTTAACTCTGTTATCCAGCAAATTGAGGGAGGCAGGGAAATAGTTTCAAAGAAGAGAACCATTCTCTTAACAAGCAGAGTTCTCCATGAATGTAATGATAACTTGACAGCACTTTCTAATGTTGTAATGGGAAAAATTGGTGTAACTCAGTGCTTGCTCTAGAATTGCCATAGATTTTGACTTAAAGTAAAATTTAAGGGGAAACTGGAAGTTTTTGCTTCATGAAAAAAATGAATTTCAAGCAAAGTTAAGAGTTTTTACAAGACTTGTAAAATTTCTCAGGATGGGTTTTTTTAAATTTCCAGTTATCCTTATTCCTACTGTACACCATAGAAACTTGTAATTCTTCACCTATACTACTACAATGGTTTCGTACCTATGTGCTTGCCAGATAATCCTTATAAAGCCCATTTTCACTGTGCCATTTCACTACATCTAATGAAGACTGCTCCCAATGCCTACCTATTGCAGTCTGTTGGCCACAACTAGGCAAGTTGCCATGACCATATCTGTAGATCTGAGCTGGCTTTGTGGTGGTGGTGTTTTTACAGAAAAAAATGCTTTCAACTTAAAGACAACAATGTACAATACCAGTGGGGCATGCAACAAAAATGTTGCAGCATTGAGTGCTGCTGTTCAGTGTTCTTTCAGGATAGTCCACTCCCTCTAGTTTTCCATTCTTCCTTTCTCACAGTGTACATTGTGAGTTTTGTGAGGAAAAGTGTGGGATTCTTCTGCTCCCGGTTTTATTCTAAATATTATTTGTGCTTAGGTTATGCAAACCTTATGATCCTAAACCTGCTGATACCTCCTTCTTTGGTGTAGATGGTGCATTTCAGGCTACATAAGGACCAGCCAATTGCTGTTAGTATATATGATGCCTTCATTTTTCTTTGATGGTCCTCGTTGGTTGGGAACAGTTAACTGCAACATGGGAAGAATACTTGTACTGCCAGACCTCCCATGATTGACTCCTGTTTGCCTGTCTTTATATTCCTCTGTAATAATAAAGCTACCAGCTCCATAGCTTTTTAAAAGAGGGCAATCCCCTGGGATAAAAATTTCCACAAAGCTGAAACCTATCAATGTAGTGAGAGCAGTTAGAGCAAATCATTCAAGCAATACCAACTTCACCAAGGATCCATTGCAAGAGAAAATGTTATTCTCAATGGGAAAAATATATATTTTTTAAAAGAAGTAGTGCAAACTGAGGTTGGCAACAAGTTGAGTGAATGTCTGTTATTTTCTCACTAATATTAGCTGAAAGAGAAGTTGAAATAGTGGTTTGGAAAATTACATGCGGAAAGCAGAGATAAGAAAAAGAGAAATAACCAAATTGAAGAAAGTTGCTTGCTGGAAAGTACCTAGGGCACTCTGCATTAAAAGCACTTTTCACATCTGAGAAATTCCAGCAATACTGAGGTTTTCCTCAAGTCTCTGAGGCTCCAATCTTATATACACTTACCAAGGAATAAGTCCCATTGAAACTAGTGGGCTTATTCCAAGTAAACATGCATAGGATTACCATACTTTTTGTTTTTGCTTTCATTAGACAATGACTGGAAGAAATGTCACAGGAGAGCCAGTAACTACAGTGCATTAATATATCCAATAAGTCTGTGTTATGCACTCTGAAACAGAATGTGGTTGGGTTTGATAATTAAGTTGCACAAATAAGCTGTAGGCACAGTGGGAGGACACAGTTCATTTATTTAGATCTTATTGTGTCACTACCGTACAATATACAGGCCTAGATGCACATTTGCTGTTTTCAAGCCATTAAGTCTCTGATGCCAATACAGCCACCCTTTTCAAGTTGATTTGAATGGGTCATTTATGTTAAAGCCTGGAACAGCTTAATTGTAGTACAGCACTTTAAGCATAAGCCAGAATCAGTGGCATCCTCTTGATGGAATCTAGAAGCTCTAACTTGGAGTGAAATGTACCAAAACAAAAAGCCAAAAATGTTTTTTTCCCTTTCTGAGAGTATTATAAGGCTGTTTCATTGTTTCATTTCAAAGAGACTGCTTTACTTTGAGCTCTTCAGATGATGTAAACTCAAGGAGCTCCAATGACCTGAACAAAGCTAGAATCATTTAATCAAGCCGAAATCTAGTTCTGTAATGTATATTTACAACTTTGCAGACAACCTTGCTGTCATCTCGTTTTTGAAATTGCTCTTTTTTATTTGTCATGACTGATGTCCAAGAACCCTCAATCTATTGCAGTGTAAATGTGTTTGTTTTATTCAGACTTTGAAAAACATAGATAATACTGAGATCCTCATGAACGCAGTTAAATAGGAATATTATTGCAAATAGCAATACATGGCATAGGACTATATAAAAGAGAGTGAATCTGAATGTGACTAGCTCTCAGTTTAGACTTAGACAGCATAGGAAAGAGATTGCCAATGTGTGAATTATCACTTGTTATCAACTCAGTTAATTTTTTTAGAGGCTGGAGTGTCTGATGATGTCTTTTAGTTTTTTCATGTTTGTACGTTGTGCAAACAGCTGAAGTGACCAGTTTTAAGCTTCACTAAAGCTGACTTTAGGCATTGTTTTAACACATGAAGGGGCAAGTGGGAATGTGTGAGATGATGTATGATGGTAGAGTTAAAGCCACTGCCTTAGTCACACAGACCCGATTGATCCTATGAGTGTGTGTGAGCAGCTCCTGCAGACTAACGGCAATAATGCATCTCTGGGGAGTGTGCTCCGGAATACAGAGTGTCATTGAGTGGGTGGAGCTTGCTCTGTGCATTTCCATTTGTCTTTTGGATGAAGCTGAGGACCTGAGGAGGACTTAAATTTAGCTCCAATCCTATACCCACTTTCCTGGGAATCAGTTCCATTGAACTAAGTGGATCTTACTTCTGCAAAGATATACTTAGAATCAAATGTGTAACTTGCTTCCTGTTAAAAATACTCATCACTGCAGTTTGAAATTAACAGGCAAGATTCATGAGTCTACTGTCCTGATATTACTGCTCTGCTTCTAACATGGCCTGCAGCTGGTCAGTGAATCCTTGCATGCACCCTTTTCTCTGCAGTGGATGCCATGGATGAATAGGGTATCATGGGCTGACAGCTCTTCATCAGAAGCTCTTGCAACTGCTCCATCTCATTGCAGCAGCCTTGCTAGATTTTGGATAGCTAATAGGTTGTTTAGTATCCCAAGTATGCTGCTGTTTATCAACCTCCTCTGCTGGTGTGTGTGGTCAGATCATACAGGGAGGTTCCCAATTGTCTTCAATAGCTGAGCAGTCTAGTATTTTCCCACAGAAGCTACTGTTTGACACAAATGTTCTGATATGTGGGTCATATCACTGTAACCAAATCAATCATGGCTGATTGCCCATGCAGCCACAATTTTGCGATAAGAATTAACTACACAAAATAAGCAGGCTTGCATATACTTGTTGCATAATTTATTTTGTTTCCAGATGCTTTCCTTTTTGAAAAAGGTGAAACATTGTGGCAAGATTTGATTTGGATTCCTGCATTGAGCAGGGGGTTGGACTTGATGGCCTTATAGGTCCCTTCCAACTCTACTATTCTATGATCTATAAGGAACAAACAGAAGATGGAAATGTATGAAAGTGCTCAGAATTGGGGTTTCAGGGTTGAGGGATGATTTATTCCACAGACAAATTAATTGCACATAACCTCAATAATGCTGCAGTCCTTTGCATGTTCGTCCAATTGAACACAGTAGGATGTTACTTCTGATTATTCTGATGCTTTGGTTCTCTACATGCTATTTAGATATAAAGTATCCTTTAGATACTTTCTGATCATTCTCAGGTCTGAATCAAGCTACTCAGTTATCATAAGCTCTTATGTTATTGCTAAAAAATCCCAAAAACCTGGTTTTTAATTTTTTCTGCAATACAGGTATAAAAAAATCCAACATACTGCACCATTTTAGTAAAAGGTTTAATGTCCATTAATTACACAGCAAAGTAAAAGAGTCTTAAAGTGCATGACAATTAGTCTTGTGCTACCTTTGAAATCCATTTTTACTGCTTGTTTATGGGTTTACATTTTATTGCCCAAATACTACATTCTTCAGGAGTACAGCATTTTCATTTCAGCCTATGCTTATAAAACATGGTTCTAATTGTAGTTGTATGGATTGCTCTTTCTAGCTTAAATATCTTAATTACAGTCATTAATCAACTTCATCAGATAATACTGCAGAGAGACCACAGGTGCTTGCTTTATCAAAAGTACGACACAGAAGTCTTTGTTTTGATTGCCAGTGCTAAGAATATTATGTCAAACATCTGAAGACTTGATGGGTGAGATCCTGGCTGGCTTTCTAGGAAACTACAAAGATGTAAGGTCAATGGAATCCATGGTCACCCTTACCATGCTCACTATGATACTCAAGTTCTTGGGCAAGTTGGTATTGCCTACCCACCTCACAAGGTTAACCTAAATACTTGTGCATAAATGGGATTAGAATTGGGATATCAGTGAGACAGGAACTGTAAATTATTTTCTATACTGAAAGTCAGGGCCAGAGCCAAAGGGCGGCCAGGTCAGACCCTAGCCGAGGGCCCCTTGTTAGAGTGGGAGAGTAGCGCTCCCTTTCCATGATCCATGGCACGGAGCTTCCAGGCCGCCTGCCCGTTCACTCACTCCACCTACCTCTCTCCTGTCTTCGCTGCTGCATGTGCTGCGCGTGCAGGGCTGCCATCAACCAAGATAGCAGTGGAGGCTTCTTTAAGGGGCTGATGCTCCTACCGGCATCTTGGATGATGGCAGGCATGTATGCGCCTGTAGCGTAACACACATGCGTGCCATCAACCAAGATAGCGGTGGGGGCATCAGCCCCTTAGAGAAGCCTCTGCTGCCATCTTGGTTGATGGCAGCCCTGTGCGCGCAGTGCATGCAGCAACAAAGACAGGAGAGAGGTAGGTAGAACAGGCAGGAACTGTGTGCCCGGGGAAGGCTGGTGTCCAAGGGCCCTGTTGTGCCTGGCTCTGGCCCTGCTGAAAGCTGTAGATTACATTATTGGAATGTTTTCTCTGTCCGCATCCACACCATACATTTAAAGCATTCTTATGCCACTTTAACATTCATGGCTTCCCTCAATGAATCCTAGGTACTGTAGGTTGTTAAAAGTCTCCTAGCAACTCTTAGAACTCTTAACATACTACAGTTCTCAAGGTTCTTTGGGGGAAGCTATGACTGCTAAAGTGGTATAAGAGTGTTTTAAATGTATGTTGTGGGTGTCAGGGCTAGATAAGACACTACTTTCTCCAGTTGCCCCCTTATGCATGGGAGGTGTAAAAAGTCACAGAGCCTCCCTGGTACATCTGCCCCATCCCTGACATTATCAGCTTTTTACATGTGGCCTACACATGTGAATAATCCAACACATGTAGACTGATTCAACATAGCTATTTCCCAGGAATCAACCTATGATCTGTTTCTCTTCATTATGGGTTGATCATCTGAAGAATGACCACCTGCCCCAAACTTCCAAATGGTAACGGTTACTTTCCATGCTCCTACATAAAACAAAATAAAACATCTACATAAAGAATC
Source organism: Rhineura floridana (assembly GCF_030035675.1). Taxonomy (NCBI): domain Eukaryota; kingdom Metazoa; phylum Chordata; class Lepidosauria; order Squamata; family Rhineuridae; genus Rhineura; species Rhineura floridana. The sequence goes on from NC_084481.1 coordinate 67,477,677, forward strand.
ATTTTGTTATATATGTCCATTATGAGGCAGGATAACTACAGAATGGCAAAGAATGTGAGCCATCAAAAGAATGATTCATCTGTATTTCTTCTTTAAAAATCTATTTAAAATCTGGGACAATTTATATTGAACTGTCTTTCGCTGATACATGGTATCCTCAAATGCATTATGTATTATTGCATTATGTCATATATGAGATCATTTGGAGAGAGAACATAATTTCCGTCTCCAAATTGTATTGTGAATGTACCAGTGGCAGAAGGATGTGGTTTTATTGAGGAGGGGGAAAAAAAAGAGAAATATGTAGAGCTAAAAACGACATTGCAAATTTAAAATCAGAGTGACTTTGAAATATTTAAATTTCAGTATGTTTTTGTGATTGTTTTAAAACTTTGACTCCATTGTTATATTGCCTGCTTATATTACAGGCTTGTGGCAAACACTTGCTAACTATGAACTAATGAAGAGTTAGTCTCTCTCTTTCTTTCTGTGCATGTGTGTCACAAAAAGTGTTCTGAGATACACTGCCTTACCTCTGCAGGATCTGTATTAGTGGGAGTCAGCCCTGCCATTGTCAAAGGTAGAGGACAGTGCTTGCTTTCACCACAACATGGTTGCCAAGTATATCACTTTACTACTTTTCACAAGATTAAATGTCAACCATTCAATTATATAAGTATAAGGAAAAATAATATTAAGGTGTTGGACTACAACCTGGGAGACCAGGGTTCAAATCCCCACACAGCCATGAAGCTCACTGGGTGACCTTGGGCCAGTCACTGCATCTCAGTCTCAGAGGAAGGTATCGGTAAACCCCCTCTGAATACCGCTTACCATGAAAACCCTATTCATAGGGTCACCCATAAGTCAGAATCGACTTGAAGGCTGTCCATGTCATGTCAAGGAAAAATAAAGCTGTGCATTCAGCAACATTGTCAGGCTTGTTAAATAATCTCTTTGCCCCCGGAAACACTAGTGTCTTGGTCAAGGAGCATGTCTAACTATTCTCAAATGCTTCCACTGCCCCATAAAACTTCGTGGAATTCTGGGAGCCATTGCTCTTCTGATCAATATAGTTCTATCATTTCATCTACACAGACTACAGCTATACCAGCTTGTTTGCCACCACACCCTCAAAGAAGACTCAGAGACATAACGTTGGTGTAATGTTATATTTATTCAAATATAACTAACCCCTTTGCAGGAACTGCAGTCGAATTCACTGAATTAACCAAATTAAACCAAATCCAAACAAATTTAAACTGCTCGGGCAGGTGAGGACTAAACTCTATCTGGTAGGGCAGAATCCCTCCAGTCCCCTGGGCATGTCAGCAGCCATTGGCTGTGGCTCCCCAGCCAAGGATGGGGAAGCAAATCCATCCCTCCTTGCTGGCTGAGCCTTGGGTGTGTACCGCACCTCCGCATTGTGGCCCCGCCATCCTGGCGTTCACCCTGATGTGCAAGTCAGGTCACCAGGGCATTCCCCAGGTCCCTGCTGAAGAGGCCAATTTAGGGGCAGAGCTGGCTTATAAGCCATGCTCAGCCCCATTCCTGATTGGCCCAAATGGCCTCACCTGACGGCCCTGCTGCCCCTCCTTCTCAAGAGATTTTCTCCTGCAATGTCTTCTTATGAGTGAAGGACAGGGTGGAAGCAAAAGTGTCCTCGACAAAGGCAGGAACGGCATTCTTAATGTTAGAGAACCTTGAGAACAGGTTTTGAATATATAAATACATATAGTCAGCTCCAGGATTATCGCAGGCACATTTATATAATATTCAAACATGATTATTTTTAAACACCAACAATCCTCAGCAATTCCCGCTGAGAACATGTAGTCCTAGGCCATTCCCTCGGGGGGCGGGGGAGGGCACTCCCCAAAACCACCTTCATTACCTCTATTCTTCTTCCTGCCCTAAGATAAATTGCTGGTGAACCTTGGGGCAACTCTCAGGACCACACTAATCTTGTTTTCAAGCATGCAATCAGGGGTGCTCATATTTGCAAGTACCCTTGATAGAAGGCTAAGGGCATCCCTCACACATACAAAAAACCATGTGATTTACTGAGCTTACTTGGGGCCTTTCACACATCTGGCTTTCACATGTAGCCTGATCCTATATTTTCTTAGAAATAAGTCCCATTGAATTCTGAGGAGTTTACAAATTACCAAGCTAGAATGAAGAGGAATCCAGCTCCAGAGTTCCATGAGGGCTTCCTTCATTGCACATTCTCTTAAATGCAAATTCTCTTCCATCTGCTGGTATCATTCACATTGTGACAGTCTGGTCCCAATGTATCCTTTAACTCAAGGTGCCTTCCCTACCCATGACAGTATGGACAGCTGCCGAGGTGCACATAATGGCAAACAAGCTCTCCTAAGATTTTTATTTTATTTATTTCCTCATTTAATTAATTTGCATACTGCCCTTCCTCCTAGAAGGAGGCAGGGTGGCAAACAAAAACATTAAAAACACTCTAAAACATCTTAAAAACAAAACACTTCAAAACATATTAACACAAAGCATCTTTAAAAACATATTAAGACAAAACATCTATAACAAATCTTTAAAAAAATCTTTAAAACCATCTACAAAAGTAATGCCAACACAGACACAGACTGAGATAAGGTTTCTCCTTAAAAGGCTCGTTGAAACAGGAAATTCTTCAGTAGGTGCCAAAAAGATAACAGAGATGGTGCCTGTCTAATATTTAAGGGGAGGGAATTCCAAAGTGTAGGTGCCACAACTCTAACGATTTGCTTCCTATGTTGTGTGGCATGGACCTCCTGATAAGATGGTATCTGCAGGAAGGTCTCACGGTCTTTCAGGTACCCTGGTCCCAAACTGCATAGGGCTTTATACACCAAAACTAGAACCTTGAACTTGGCCCAGTAGCTAATTGGCAGCTGGTGCAATTATTTCAGCAGTGGAGTAACATGTTGGCGATACCCTGCCTCAGTGAGCACCAGCTGCTGCTTCCGGACCAACCTCAAGGATAGCTCCACATAGAGCGCATTACAATAATCCAATCAGGAGGTTACCAGTGCATAGACAACAGTGGTCAGGCTATCCAGTGGCACAATTTGTAGATAGCCTTGCCCTCATCTTCTATGGTAGCTCATCACCTCCCCATGGCTATAGCTCCCTCTACCCATGATCACTGTAACCAGGGTGGCATCACCCATGTTCCTATTTTCTAAGACTCCTCCTAAACACATGATATAAACATAACAAGAGCCCACCAACAAAACCTACCAGTACCAGTTATCCCAGTACATTCTGAGACAATTGGTAACAACCAGAGCCATTTTTAATTTGGAGAGAAGTTCTGTAACTGTATTCTGTCAATGGTGTGCTAGGCACTCTACAAAACACAGAAGGGGCTCAGGGAAACTATCATCAGTTTTATATGTATAGCTTCTAGATTAACTAGCACTATCGGGATGCAACAAGCTCTTATTCAGGCCTCATGTAGAAACTATGATTTTTAGCACTGCATAATGTTCTTTAGGTCAAGGCATACTCTTCCACTATCTTCTATATCTGGAGAAAAAAACATTTCTGAAGATAAAAAATTGAGTGCATTTCTGTAATGACATCCCAGCACTGAAAAGCACTAGGGCGAGGAGACCCTGAATGGAAAAAGGGATAAGCCTGCCCCTTGCTTAAAGGCATTCTGACTCAATTTCTAGTATAAATTTATTTCACAATATTGCCTGGCCTTGAGAGAGCAATGTGCCAAGAAAGAATATTAACTACATATACCCAGACCACTCAGCATCAGAATAATCACATTTGTATGTTAATCAGTCCTCTTAATCTATTGCTTTGGTTTTTGTAAACAGAATAAAAAATTCCCCTTGGAAATGTAGTTTCATGATTAATATATATTTCTGGAAGCCTATTCATCTTCACTTCAAACCATGCCCTGTTCACAAACAAATGGGCTTTTGCAAGTAGTTGCATGATCCCCTTCACTGATCTAAAGTCAAATAATATCTTAAAGATTTCTGAATGTTTGTGTTCTTTATAAGAGAATCAGTGTATTTTAGTAGAAGGAAATATAAGAGCCAATTAGTACAATAGAAGGTAATCTTGTGGAAGACTAATGTAGATTAATTTGCTGTCAATAGGATAAAATGACTTTTCTGATTTCCACTGTAATGTGAGACAACCAAACTCTCCCTTCCTTTTATTTATCTTTGGCTGGATCAGGGTGCTTCCAGACAGGTGTTCGTTGTGGGATCAGTACTCCTCATGCATGCGGTGCACATTGTGGGCATCAAAATACCAGATTGTGTTTTTCCCCATTTAATCCAGATATATCTTTTCGGGGGGGGGAAACTACTAAGTAAAAACAAAGAAACAAACAAAAATCCTATTGCCAACAACTCATTTGCAAATTTAAACCCCATTCTGAAAAAACCTGCAGACTCCAACCCACAACCAACTTTCGCTGGAGTAGTAGAACAAAAGCAGGACTTTTCTAGATTAAGTAGATGGTGGTGTTTTTTAGGATTGTACATTGATTCACGTTCTGGCATAACCCTAAAGATCAAGCTTAGTCCTTGTCAAACTACTCACCTGTTCTTTGTAGCTGCAGCATTGTTGGTACCAGCTGGAAATTATAGATGTTATGTTCCAGCTGTATAAGCACAAGAGCTATGAGGCTGCGCTATGCAGGAAAAAGTATATGAGCTATGTCAGCCTCCCCCTTCCATATTTGTGGTACTTCAAATATCCTTTATTGAAAGCCTTTTCAAGGGCCAGTGTGGCATAGTGGTTAGAGTGTTGGAAAAATAATATTAAGGTGTTGGACTACAACCTGGGAGACCAGGGTTCGAATCCCCACACACATGAAACTCGCTGGGTGACCTTGGGGCAGTCACTGCCTCTCAGCCTCAGAGGAAGGCAATGGTGAACCACCTCTGAATACCGCTTATCATGAAACCCCTATTCTTAGGGTCGCCATAAGTCAGAATCGACTTGAAGGCAGTCCATTTCCATTTTCAAAGCCTTTTCACACCTCTTTCTCTGAACTTCAGCAGCTCTTATAGGCCCCACAATAATAGAGTTCCTTGTTTGTTTCTCACCCACACACCCAGACTGTTGCAAGCAGTCAGCCATCTGCAGGGGCCCACCTACCTTTGAGACTTGGTCAGCATATGCAGTGTTGAGAGGTTGAATATCTTTGTGTGCTGTTTTTGCCAAACTCAATGAGGAGAAGATAAGGAAAGGGGGGTAACTAAGATATGAGAGATGGGGGTACAGAAAGGGTAGAAAATGAGGGAAGATAACACAGTAAAGAGTGCATACATATTAACACTGCCGAGAGAGGAGATAACACATAGGCCGAGGGAGGGGAGAACAAACTATGGAGTGGAAAGGAAAAAGAAAGAAAGTTTGACTACGAAAGGGCAGGGGTTTAGAGAGAATAAATTGTAGAAGGCTATGGCTGTGTAAGAGTACTGATATTTCAAATTCTGCCTTTCTTATGTTGAATTTGTTGCTAGTAAACAAGCGTGTGGTGTGTGTGTGTGTGAGAGAGAGAGAGAAGTGAGTTTGAATGCTCAGAACAAGTTTATGTTCCATATGATGAACCCAGTCCTAGCTATATTGACCAATCCTTCTCTCTTAAACATTTTGTGGCCAGCACAACTCTCTCCCTTAAGCTCCCTTCAGGTCAGGCCTGCACAATAAGAGGCCTTCAGGGAGGTGGTGGCTGTCAAGAGGAATTTGAAATGTCCAGTGTTTGCAGCCTTTTCCCTGTACTGCTCCAACTGTCCCTTGGTTTCAGAGTCCGGTAGCGTCAGGTCCTCTCCTTCTCTAGCCCATTGCATCGAGCCACAGTCCATGGCTCACTTGCATCCCTCCGTGTGTGTGAAGTGCTAGGAGAATGGAGTTTTCTTATTCCCACTGTAATGTGAAAGAGACCTCTTTGCAAACTTAGTGAGCAGGGGGAGGGGGAGGAGAAGAAGAAAAAGAGAGAGAGAGAGAGAGAGACTGGAGGAAGGAAACAGATGAGAGATGGAAGTGTAGAGAGACCTGTGGGAGGGCAAACAAGAAAGAGAGTGAACTGAAAAATGCAGAGAGACTGGTGGAGGTAGGAAAGAGAAGAGATCAATGGAGAGTGTTCCCTATTTTCCTGCAGAGGAGACTGAAACTATTTCCCGCCATCCCCAGCAGGAAGCTCATGGTATGTGCAGCCTTCCTACCGAGAAGAGCGTAGAAGCTAGTGATTGTGGTGTGTTATAAGGGAAGAAGGTATTCTAAAGCTGTAATCCATGAAAGCTTATGCCATAATAAATTTGTTAGTCTTTAAAATGCAGCAAAAAAAGTGTTGTGGCAACAGACTAACATGGCTACCCCTGTGGAAGCCTCTGACAAACAGCCCTTTGCTTTCATGGGGGGTATAGCACAATAGCGGAGGTCTTGGTATTGGGAGCCATGTTGGGGCCGGAATTAGCTTTCTGCTTGTTACCTTTCCTGAGTGTAGGGTTTCCTACAAACTTAATATTCAGAGCAGTGCTTCTCAAATGTTTTGAAGTGAGACCCACATATTTCTCAGCCTTTTAGGATCCGCTTGTAAATTAACTGCACTTTTCCAGCCCTACTTTCCCCCTCTACCACAGAAAATGCAAGAATATCACATGGATAGTTAACAAGTGTACATCTTGCAGATACATATAAGCAGCATATATTAGAACAAAATTAAGCATTACTGAGTGGAAGGGAATGAGCAATCCTGTTTTTTAAAGGGATCACACAACAGTTAAATAATAATAATAAAATAATAATAATTTAATTTTTAGGCCGCCTATCTGGCCGAAGCCACTCTAGGCGGCGTGCATATTAAATTCAATAAAATACAAAATACAATAAATACAATAAAATACAAGTAATCAACAGTGACAGAATAGCAGCAATTGTAATACATAGCAACGGGCATTGAGTATATAATTAGCCCATCCCGATAGTCCCAAAGGCCTGACCAAACAGCCAAGTTTTTAATGCTCGGCGGAAGGTATCCAGGGAAGGGGCATGTCAAAGATCGAACGGGAGGGAATTCCAGAGAGTGGGGGCCGCCACCGAAAAAGCCCTCTCTCTAGTCCCCACCAACCTAGCTACTTTTGTTGGTGGGATTGAGAGAAGGCCCTGCGTGGCGGATCTTGTCGGGCAGCATAGTTGGTGACGCTGGAGGTGCTCCTTCAGATAAACCGGGCCGAAACCGTATAGGGATTTAAAGGTTAACACCAACACCTTGAATTGGGCCCGGAAAACTACTGGAAGCCAGTGTAGATTAAATAATACTGGTGTAATATGATCACGGCGACGGCTGTTTGTAAGTAAACGAGCCGCTGCATTCTGTACCAGTTGAAGTTTCCGGACCGTTTTCAAGGGTAACCCCACGTAGAGCGCATTGCAGTAGTCTAATCGAGAGGTGACCAGGGCATGTACTACCAGTGGGAGCTGATGAACAGGGAGGTAGGGTTGCAGCCTGCGTATGAGGTGTAGTTGGTACCAGGCTGCCTGGCTCACTGCCGAAATCTGAGCCTCCATGGACAGCCTGGAATCAAGAACAACCCCCAGGCTGCGGACCTGGTCCTTCAGGGGCAATTGTACCCCATTAAACCTCAGGTCAACAGGACCCAGCCTACTCCTGTCTCCCACAAGCAGTACCTCGGTCTTGTCAGGATTTAGCTTCAGCCTGTTACATTATGCTGTTGGTGAAACAAGGCTCTTAGAAATGGAGGAGTTAAAAACAACAACCAAAACTTCCCTATTGCACAACCCACCCAGGAATACATTGGAATGAACCTGTTGTTTTGCCACACAGTTTGAGAAACACTGATTTAAGGTACATAATTTTATTCATAGATGACAGACACTGAACAATAATTTGCAAAAAGCACAAAGATCCCAGAACTGTAATAATTAGCATTTTAGAGGGAGAAATATCAATAATTTAAGATATGCAGACGATACCACACTGCTAGCAGAAACCAGCAATGATCTGAAACAAATGCTGATGAAAGTTAAAGAGGAAAGCACAAAAGCAGGACTGCAGCTGAATGTCAAGAAGACTAAAATAATGACAACAGAAGATTTATGTAACTTTAAAGTTGACAACGAGGACATTGAACTTGTCAAGGATTATCAATACCTCGGCACAGTCATTAACCAAAATGGAGACAATAGTCAAGAAATCAGAAGAAGGCTAGGACTGGGGAGGAGAGCTATGAGAGAACTAGAAAAGGTCCTCAAATGCCAAGATGTATCACTGAACACTAAAGTCAGGATCATTCAGACCATGGTATTCCCAATCTCTATGTATGGATGTGGAAGTTGGACAGTGAAAAAAGCGGATATGAGAAAAATCAACTCATTTGAAATGTGGTGTTGGAGGAGAGCTTTGTGCGTACCATGGACTACGAAAAAGACAAATAATTGGGTGTTAGAACAAATTAAACCAGAACTATCACTAGAAGCTAAAATGATAAAACTGAGGTTATCATACTTTGGACACATAATGAGAAGACATGATTCACTAGAAAAGACAATAATGTTGGGACAAACAGAAGGGAGTAGAAAAAGAGGAAGGCCAAACAAGAGATGGATTGATTCCATAAAGGAAGCTAGAGACCTGAACTTACAAGATCTGAACAGGGTAGTTCATGACAGATGCTATTGGAGGTCACTGATTCATAGGGTCACCATAAGTCGTAATCAACTTGAAGGCACATAGCAACAACAACAACAACGTTTTCATATGTAACAATGAAATGTCTTTGTTTAGATTGTTTTGCCCATCCCCATTATGAGTGGTTAAACCTGGCCTAAGTTTTGATAAACAGTAGACTACCAAGATTGTGTTGTAATCATGCAGAAAAAGAACTGAATAAAATTTGAAAACAATCTGTACAGTGTCCCTAAAGTTTCTAAATATAAATTTCAGCATTCCTAATCTTTAGAGAAAAGTAAACCTGCCATAAAATGATAAATTGCATAGTCTTCATTTTATAAAATAATCCTCTTTAAACAGTTAATTTTCTTTTAATTATGTTAATCCTTATTAAGAGACTATAATTCTGCTGGTAATGCACAGAAAAGCTGCATAGTAGACAAATGCATAAAAAAAGCTTGCAGCTAGCATTAAAGAGGAAATATTATGCAAATACATGACAATATGGTGCTTTGTTGCTTTACTAATCTTTATTGATTTGAGCAGAATCAGACTGCATATTAATTAGTCTATATCTATTCTTTTTTAGGTCATGAAGAAACAGATTTGAAGTGTCCTCTGAATCATATTAAATGTATTGGCACGAACAGATGTATTCACTTGTCCCAACTCTGCAACGGCATGTATGACTGTCCTGATGGATATGATGAAGGTGTACATTGTCGGGGTAAGTGAATTTGATGCAGGTGGGGGAACATTCCTATAAATATTTCAAAATAAGCTTTTCAAGTCTGAATCTGCAGCAAGCAAGAAACTTCCAACTTTCAGGGATTTGTGGGTGTTTTTGTGGTGCTTCCTTATTTTTAACTTTTAATTTACTGTCATGGTTACATTAAATGCAACTTTCACCACTTGTTTTGGCAGAACTATCTGGGTTTCAAATAGCTTTCTGGAACCTTAGCTGGATTGGGGTTCTTCTCTGCTGCAGAATACTTCCCCTTTGTTGCAAGGAAATATTACAGTATGTGGTGACTAGAGATTTGTGAACAGAGGGACATCTGTTGCTGAAAGAAATACTTTTGATTCTGAAAATTTCCTCCTCCCAGTTCTATTGGTACCTCTTATAAACTGCCCTCCTCAACATATTACGTGCCATACTGTTAGCATATGATGGGCTAAGGAACATTCCTTTTGCAGTCCCAGTTAAAATGAGTATACACATCTTTTCCTTTCTAACATCTCCTTTCTTTGTACCTTCAGCTAAGACTCTGGCCCCTCCTCTGATCACTTGTAGTCTAGAGTTATATTTTTGCTGCCTTGCCTTTTACCATTTCTTCCCTCTTTAAAACAAAGTCCATTAAAACAAAACCCTCTGTCTTGACATCATGTCCCTCTCCACCTCAACCCTAAGCCTCCTGCAGTTATTTCTTGACTGTGTCTCCTTGGTTACCTTTTCATTCCTTCTATTCCGTGTAAGCCTATCCATCTTTGTCTTTGACTCCCCTATGTGTGCTAGTCGGCCATGCTGCTTTCTGTATTTCCCCTTAATTCATCAACCCATTTTCACCTCCTCAAAATCCACTTCTTCAGAGCCACTGGAGATTCAGCTTAGCAGTGGTGCTACCTCTCAACCACCCTTGATTTAATATACATGTCAAGGGATTGCACCACAAGTGTATTCTTGCATAACTTGAGCGTTCAGTTGTAGTAGTTCATAGCAAAGCAGTAGCTTATCATTGCTTTCATTGTTAGATATTTGATTAATGTGGCAGCAAAGAAATGTGCAGGCGTTTAGATGTTCACACTTTAAGCATGTGAGATTTTAAGTTTTTTTCTCTGCCTTAAGCTGCTTCAGTGGTCAAAGTAGGAAATGATTAATGGACTAAATCATTTTGCATCTCTGAGAATTTAAACCTTTGATTAACTATTAAGTGTAAGAAAACTTAAGGTTTTTATTATTTTATTTATTTATTAAATTTATATCCCTCCCTTTCTCCCAGACGGAGGATATGAAGTGGTACTCAGATAGTTGTCAGAGAAAAAGAATTCATTTAATTTGAAATTTTAAAAACTACGATTTGTTTTTAGCTCTTAAGTTAGAAATAGTGCATGAGTTTGCTAATGGGATTTCCCCTGTTAAAACTGCTAAACGATTAAATAAGCCTAATTAGTAACATTGCAAAGTTATAAAGCAACTCATTAAAATGGTAGTTCTCATATATGTACAAAAATTGAAAGACCACAAGCCTTAGATCTAGTTATTTTATTCTAATATTGATATATTGTGTACTCTGCCAAAAGAGTTGCACTCAAAATTTCTATAACTTGAATAAAACAACAGGGTTCTTACTCTCTCGATTACTTCTACTGTTAGTTATTTGACTAATCCAATAAAACAATTTCAGTTTAAAGAAATCACAACTGAATATAAGAAGTGTACGATTCTATCTACAAACTGATTATCTGTTTTGTTGAACAAAATTCTGAAATCTTTTTATTAATGCTAATTGCTTCAAAGGAAATTAATGCTTGTAAAATTTAAATAGAATTTTAAAATTAAAAGTCTCATTTATACATTCCGAATGTGTAACTGCAATGAATGTGAATCAGTATAGAGTGACCTCTGGAAATACGTTCTAGATTTGATTGTTTTCTTTCCTTCATTGTTGTACATATGGGTTTTCTCTTTGTATTTGCAAAAGAAAATAAGAATTATTAAAATATGTAGATATTCCAAAATTGAATGTTTAGTGTAAAATATCAAAAGTATGTGCCTCTGTGAAGTTGTGCTGTTGCCCAAAAAATCTACAAGCTATCTATTCATTGTGCCAAAATCAATGCTGCCACTTTCTACCACAGTGTTAGAAAAAACTGTTTGGATAGTGCAGCTACATCTTCTAGTGCTCTTGTGTTGATGTTTGTGTAAGGAACTAGGTTGGCCCTGACACTAGGAGCTTAACACTGGAACTGTACACAGTAATATAGCTCTAGACTGTCTTGTTTTTATGTTCTTTTTAAATTTAAACTTTTCATTGAAAAATATCTGAACTGCTTTGTAACTGTGGACAATCTGTAGGTATTTGAGGAATTATGTGTTAGTTGTTAATTTGGATACATATCTCAACAGCCCTGAGTGGATGATAAGTTATGGTTCCCCAACTTTGGAAGAATTGCCTCATCTGTCTCCCAATGTACCCACTATCCCCATACAGCCCACTATTAGAGGGGGCAACCTGCCCATCTCAAATGTCAGTGTAATTAGACCGGAATTAGATCAAATCCAGCCTTTTGATGACTCAATCCTTTGAATTCCTTCGACACCTCCGGTCACCATTCAACCTTTGAAAGTTTCCCGACAAGCCCCTCTCTTAAGTCACACCCATCATGCCACTCTTTCCCTCGCAGGTTCCAGTTTAATATTCTGGAATATAGCAGGGTGGAATAATAAAGCCTCGGACCCTGAGTTTCTATCTTATGTCCGCTCTTTTGACATTTTATGTTTTCAGGAGACTTGGCTAACAGATGATCAAGATTTTTACCTTAAAGGGTTTAAATGCTGGTCTAAACCTGCCAAATGCTTGGCTCAGAAAGGCCGACCCAGTGGTGGTTTAGCTTTTTTAATTTCCACTGAACTAAATGTTACTATCTCTGAGGTATTATGTCCGTCCCACGACTATTGTCAGGCTCTCATTATATTTTCCACACCTTTGTCCTCCCTAACAAAATCTTCGTACCCCCCCGATAATTATTAATGTGTATTTCCCTCCTCATGGTCCTTCCCTTCTGTCTCAAGCGTGGCATGATTTCTCTGAATTTATTACATTAATCCAACAAAAATATCCTTTGCACAGTTTAATAATTGGTGGAGACTTCAACGCCAGGATGGGCCCCAGTTTCCCCTCTCGTTTGACGCCTTCTGCCCTGTGTTTGGGCAACATGGTAGTATTGCCCCGCTCCTCGCGAGATAAGGTGATAAACAAAAATGGCCATGCCCTATATAGACTACTACTTAGCGCCCATCTTTTTTGCCTTAATGGGACAAAATTTGATGTGTCTAAGGGCTTCTTCACCTTTCTAACTAAAAGAGGGGCCAGCGTGGTTGATTACATTTTGATCTCCCCTTCCTTGTTAGACTGTGTAAAGGAGTTTGCCATAGAGGATAGACCTGAAAGTGACCATCTCCCATTAGCAATAAAATTCTCATTCTCAATTGGTCAGTTGACTCACCCACAGACATTCCCTGACCCAGAGGCATTCCAGGGCCCAAAACGCCGAAGGTGGTCGCCATTAATGGAGGAACAGGTTAAAACAATTTTATCCTCCCCCTTTATGATGGACCTCCGTACAAAAACCTCCATACCGTCAAATGATATTATGGAGACATTTGAACAAATTCTTGACCATCTCTATTCGGCAGTGACCACATCAATCGCTTTTCAGGCTAACGCATGTTCCACTAGAAAACCATGGTTTGATAAATATTGTCTAGCCCAAAAGAAGCAACTTACCTTCCATATACGCTTTACCAGAAATCACTATTCGGCAACGGCTATAACCAAACTTCTAAAACTAAAAAAAGATTATAACAATTTACTAAAATATAAACGAATAACCTATACTACCACTCTTTGGCAATGCCTTGGCTTGGCAGCCCTCCAGGGAAACCAGAGAGAGTTCTGGAGTCTAGTTCAACGCTCCTTATACGATAAACCATGCATTACAACCCCTCCAATTCTCCCAGAAACATGGACTCTCCATTTCCAGAAGGTTTTTCGAGAATTATCCCCCCAGTGCCTCGCCCCACCACTTTTCCCCACGGACTGTCCAACCTGGCCCCCGGTGACTGAAGATGAAATTGCCAGTCTAATTGCTTCACTTCGTCCAGGGAAAGCCCCTGGCCAGGACATGATCCCTCCTGACCTATACCAAACCTTTCCTACCTGGTGGAGTCCGATCTTAGCAAGGTTATATACAAAAATAATCGAAACTGGACATACCCCCCCAGTTGGAAAACGAGTGTGATAATTCCCATTTTTAAAAAAGGCGATCCTGCCAATCCTTCTAACTATCGCCCCATTAGTCTGCTGGATGTGGCAGCAAAGCTCTATGGGCGATATCTTCTAAATAAACTTAGTGATTGGGAGAGGGAACACACAGTGATATCAGACGCCCAAGCGGGGTTTAGAGAAGGGGCTTCCACAATAGACCAACTGTATGTCCTCCACCACTTCATCATGAAAGTTAAAATGAGAGCCTTAAATTCACTTTATCTAGCATTCATCGACTTTGCTGCCGCCTTTGACTCAATTGACCGTTCTCTCCTTTGGAGGAAATTAGATAAGGCTGGCCTAGACAAAAGATTACTATATCTCCTCCAAATTTTACACCATGACACCAATATAAAAATTAGACTTGGCTTTAATGGTGTCTTATCCCAAGAAATACACATGAGAAAGGGTGTCAGACAGGGTTGCATATTGGCCCCCTTTTTATACAATTTCTTTATCAATTATATTGTTTCAGCCATGGCCTCCCCATCATTCTTTCCACCCTCAATTAATCAAAAGAAGATCCCTGTTCTACTCTGTGCCGACAATCTTCTCCTTCTCTCGCAGAACAAGATAGGTTTCAAACGAATGCTACTACACCTGCAAGACTATTGTAATTCACAATCTCTTAAAATAAATTACTCAAAATCTAAAATAATGGTCTGCGGGAAAGGTAGTAAAACCATCATCACCTGGCGATTAAACGGCCATAGCTTGGAACAGGTCCACAGCTTCAAATATCTGGGCATCTATATCAATAATAATCTGTCTTGGTCCCAGCAACTGGCCCATATTAAGCTCCAATCATTAAGGGCCTCCGGCCTCCTGAAGAAATTTTTCTATACCAAGGGTGGCCAATTAGTGAGACCCATGGTTAAACTCTATACAACGAAAATTCTTCCGGCAATTATGTATGGGAGCGAGATTTGGGGTCCCTCTTTACGTCTTACCTTAGAACCTCTCCAAAATACCTTCTACAAACACATTTTAGGCCTTCCTAAAGGCACTCCGGCAGCTTTCTTGAGATCCGAACTCAATTCCCCTTCTTTAATGGCCAGAATTGACTTAGCGTTTCTACGCTACTGGAAGAAACTCTCAGTTATTGATCCTCCCTCTCTGGTTAAATCATGTTGGGAGGACCAGCTGGCAAAGGGTGGCTGGGCAAAAAACTTTCCAGCCCTAGGTGTATAGTATCTTCTAACCCCTTCTGTCCTTTCAAATCTCAATCCCACCACTCTTCGCAATCAGATTTACGCCCAGGATAGACACCAAGAAACAGTAATAATTGCAAACTCTCACTTCTCCAAATGTTTTCAGTATATCAAACCTAATTGCGATTGGCCCAATTACCTAGATATCCTGACAAGGGCCTCACTGCGTAGAGCCTATACTGAACTCCGCTTCCAAGTGATGCCCTCGTCTTATTTGCAAGGTAGATATCTTGGTATTCCATACGACCAAAGGATATGTATAGTCGGTTGTACTGTCCCTGACAATGTATTTCATTATATCTTAGACTGCCAATTGTTTGATTATCCAAGGGCAAAATTTTTATTTTCAATTCTCGATACGTTAACTAATTTTAATAGTTTTCAGAAAGTAATTTTTCTTTTATCTTCGCCCCAGCCGGACGTAGTAATTTCTACGGCTAATTTTGCCTTGGCCGCTAAGAAACTCAGAACCAGTTTTATTAAGACAAATAGTTAAAAATTATTTTTTTCACATTTTAATCATGAAATGTGTGTGTGCTAAATGTTATGATTGTACTGCTCTTTTGTAACAGCCTATGGCTATATACAAATAATAAAAAAATGAAATGATAAGTTATGGTATTTGCATGCCATTTATGGTTCCTGCTTGGAACAATCCTGCAAAGTATTCTAGTATTATTTCAGTTTTACAGATGGAATTAAGATTGAGATGTTGAAGCATAATCTGGTATTGGTACTAAAGAAATGACATACAAACCAAATTTAAATTCATATAACTGTTTAATTGAAAACACTGCTGATTAGTAAATCACAATATGCATAGCACTGAATTTATTAAGGGGTACAGGAAGCTGAGAGTTCATTCAAGTGACAGATAATACCTTTTGTTTGTCACTTTAAAAGTTTAAAGCCATGGAGATACACGCTGTTGTAGGATCTAAGGAGTAGATGGATTAACAGTCAAACGCTTGAAAAAGCGTATATATTAAAGGGATAGTTTTTGCCTTGCATAACATCTTTTTGCAAGAGCACAAAATAAAATACTATATACATCTAACATGTTTTCATGTACAAATTTATATCTAATGTCCTGTACATGCATATGCCCTAATCTATTTTCAGATACCCCTCTACAGTGGCAGATTTGCTTGAAAAGATCAGTGATAACCGATACAAGCTTTGCTTGTGATGACAAGGGTTTTAATCAGACAGGCTGTTTGCGGCCCAGGGGTGAAATAAGACGCAGACACAATATGTTGGGTTAAATAACAGGCCACTTTATTAACCAAATTCATATTATGATAATGAACCTGCAGAGGGGGACATGAGTGCGGGATTCTCCTGATGAGTCAGGCAAAAGCCTGCTTGCAGCTATTCGGGCGACCCACCCCCTGCTGGGCAGGGGCTGCCAGTCTGCCAGTCTGCCAACCCTTTGCCCCGACCACACTCAGATTGTGCATAGGGAGGCCAACCTGCGTCACCGCCCCCCGGTGCCCTGAAACTCCGAGTGGATGAGACATGTTGGCCCCAAAGGCGACCCGTATCCTGTCCTCAGGCCGTATAGCCCTGAGCTGCAGGCCTCTGGAACCACCTATCACCTCCAAAGGTGCCTAAAGGTATCGCCTAGCTGCCCTTCACCTTTAACCTTTCCCGCACTTCCTCAATAAAGCGACCGATTAAAGTATTAACATCAAACAGCCAAATCAACCTAATACCCCCAAAACACCTGTGCTAACCCTGGACACCCTCCCTGCTAACCACAGTATGGAGTAGGCAAAAGAAACCCGCCAGCTAATACGCAGGCAGGCCAAAAATTCCTAGTTGGCCCTGAAGCGACCAAATCAATCACACTGCAGCACAGGGAGGGTAGGGCGGGTGCCGAAGAATTGAAGAGGCAGAGGGGGTAGCCGGCGTGAGCTTAAATAGGCTCGGCCACCCCGCCCCAGCAGCGTGCTGTGACGGCACCACGCCAGTCCTGGCACGCTTGCCCTCTTCCACAATGGAGGCTCAGGATTCACTTCAGGCCGCAAATACTGCCCCGTGACCCGGTAAGTCTCAAGTGCGGAATGGGGTAGTGGAATAGCTCCCTTTCCAATATCAAAATAATGCCTGCTTCCAAGTACCAAAGTCACTACTTGTTAACTGCCTTGTACCTGAACCTGACCCATATTCACACCTATTAAGAGATCATCTTTATTCCTTGAGTTCCCATTGCAAATACCCATCAGGCAAGACCAGTCTCTTAATACTCTTTACTCTGGCTTTTCACACATGAGATACATGTTTTCAGGACCCACCCTATTCCAGTGACTCTAATTTGTTTTAACTGCTTTTAATATTGAATTTTAAATCATTATAACCTGCCCTGGGGCCTGCTGGGAAGGTAAGAAGGTGTGTGGTAATTAGGGTTACCAACTGTACTCTTTTAAGAGTACATGTACTCTTTTTGAGATGGTGCAACAGCATACTCTTACTTTTCACTTATCAAAGCCAAATGTACTCTTTGAAATGACAAAATGATGGTAACCCTAGTGGTAATAACAATAACAACAACAATAACCCACCACAGTGTAATTAGAAACACCAACTGCAAGTAAAAAGGCACCCTCAGTGACTGCCTTATAACTCCCTCTGCAGTAGGATGGAATCCTCATTTTATTTCCAATATGATTGTATTCTGTTAAACAAGAATGCCTTTCTGTCTCACCTTTAGCTGTGTGGAATTAAAATTTGTAGGCCTCAAACATTGGTTCAGTACAAAGGGGGTGTTGCGAAAGAGTGACATTGAAGCATACTGGAAGGGGGTGTTACAGGACATTGGCGCTGTAAAAGTACTGAAAGGATATGTTACAGAACGTTCCAGGAAACTGCTGATGCTCAACATCTAACTGCAAGTAGATAAAGATGTTTGTGCAATTATAAGGAAAACTGTGCCTGTGTAATGATAGGATGTTCTGCCTTATAAGAGGCAGGACGCTGCTGCCTGTGTGCTTTTGAAAATCCCTATCAGTATGTGCTGAAAACTGCTTGGGGCAGACAACTTTTGGACTTGCATGGTGTTTCCATGCCTATCTGGATCTCTCTCAAAGGAGCTGTCTGTTTTGTTTTAATAAAGTGCCTCTAGCAGATCTTACAGATTCAAACACAATGTGAAGCTCTGTTTCTTCCAAAGCTGTTTCCGCTAACTTCCACTTTTATCCAATGCAGCAGCAGTAAGTGTGTGTGTGTGTTTGAAAATCTGGTTTTAAATCCAACTTCAGTGGAATTCTCACCTATCTCTACTCCCCGGGAGAAACTTGACTAGGAGTGGGGAACTTGTGGACTCACAAATGTTGCAATGCTGCAACTCCCATCATACCTGATCACTGGCTATGGTAGCTGGGCCTGATGGGGATTGAAGTTCAGCAATATCTGGAGGGTCATTGGTTACCTACTACTGAACTAGCCTACTGTGTTCATATTAGCACATTATATACAGTGAGGATTGGTATTATTTTGGCAGGGTTTCTGTCTCCCAGCTACAACATATAAGCAGCACTTGCTGCATTATCTTGTACTATTTCTTATCCCTGTCAGTGGCTCCAAATACATGGAGTGGAGGAATTCACTATATTACATCTAGGCTTCAAACAATATTATATGCTGTGACTGAGGGAGCAGAAAAATTGTGATGCCATATCATTTGGCCCTAATTTAAGTTTGGATTGCAAATTTTGGTGGCTTTCATGGTTTTTTTAAAATTATGTCTAATATCTGGTGTGAAGGTTTGAGGTAAGTTCCACTAAGTTTGCTTTGTGTGTGTTTTTTTTGTAAAAAAACCACTGTGTAGTTTATAGAAAAAATCAAACTGCTTGCCCTTGCCTGGTGGAATGCAACCATGCTGATAGTTGAAGCTCTGTGGTCAGAATATGAGAGAAGATTATATTCAGATACTTTTAAATGCATTAGAACGATGAATGTGGGCCACACAATAGACTCTTTTAGATTTCTCCCATTAAAACTCATCACTAGACTAATGTTAAGTCTGTGTTGTCATGGGTAACTGACACAGCTGCTTTGCAGTGCTTCAAGGCTTGGCATCGCCTGTTTATTTGTTTTCAGTTAAACAGGTAATGGTTTCTGACATGTATTTTAACATATAATTTTATTTTATAATGTATATTTTAAAACTGCTGATTTTATTTTGACATTTTTGAGGCTAACTTGTTTTTAACATCTGATTTTATTCAGTAATCTTTAATGTATGTTTTATACTTTACGTAAACTGCTTTGAGATTGATGTTTAAGCAGTATATAAATACTGTTAAATAAAAATAAAATAAATACATAGTAGATAAGAAAGGCATACCTAGTTCAACTTCTAACTAGTGAATAGATTTTGGGCCAGTCTTTAAGCCTCTCCACCTCATCTCCTGTCCCAAACTCCAAATCAAAATCCTGCCACAAGTCTTTATCCGGGGGCATCTTCTGTAGGACTAACTGGCCTAGCCCACCCAGGTTGACAGAAAGAAATCTTTCTCTCTGTCCATCCTTGCCATCTCCAGAGTAAATTGTGGGCCCAAACAGAGGCAGGTAACCCTCCCAGTGTCTCTTGCCCTCCAAACTCACAGGACCCTGGATGACTCTCACTGCTGGAGCTTGCTCAGGCGCTGCTCCCACCATAGCAGCTGGATCCAACCCTATAAGGCCATTATGGGGCACCCAAAGGGCAAAGCTACTTGGGGATTTTATCTCACCCATCTCTCCAGGTGCTGGGAGCTCCTCTTGGACTTGCACTCCCAGCTCAGACTTCTTCTCCTGCACTTTAACTTGCATAGCCGTTTCTCCAGGCGCTGGCAGCCCCCCTTGCACACATGGTTCCTCCTGCACTTTCTCTTCCACAGCTGGCACATACAAAGTGGAGAAATCTATCAGCAGTAGCTCTTCTCCAGCCTGTAGTTCACCTTTCTCTGAGGCCCTTTCTTCGTCCTGCACTACTTCTTCAACAGTAGGTACACATGGAGTGGAGAAACCTATGAGCAGGATCTCTTCTCCAGTCTGGTCTCCACTTTCTTCCAAGGCTTCATTTTCCAGCCTGCCCTCCTCCAGTTCTTGGGAATTTACTTCCAGCTTTCTGGTGTCTTCTCCACTGGCAGGCTCCTGGACTATCAAGGCCTCTTCCTCCTCCTCCACTATTGACTGCAATTCCTTACAGTCCAAGCCCTTCAGCTGCCCATCCACTTTCTGGATCTCTTTAGCCACCCCAGTCTGGGTGCTCTGCAGCTGGACTCCCGGGTCACTCTCAACCCCTTGTAGCGGCTGATCAGGCAGGGCTCTCACCTCCTCACATGGGGTCTCCTTTTTCTCTCTAAAGATGCTTTCAAATATCTCCCCCATTCATTGCCAGTGCTCCTGGCGCTCTCGTTGCCTTTGCCGCTGGTCCGCCTGGCACTCTCATTGCCTTTGCTGCTGTTGGCTGTAGACTACCAAAGAAACAACACTGGGAGGGAGAGAGAATTCTCTCTATAAATAAATAAATAAATAAAATGAAAGGAACTTAAACCAATATCTTTCTGCAGTTTGCTGACAGAAACGTTGCTGTAACACTATAGAAAAGTATTCTCTTAAGTTGTGTATCCTTTAAGTGTGCAGGTCTTTATATCCTGCAGGAGGTCGGGGGGACTTGACAGCCTGCCATAATTCCCCAAGAATGTAGCATCTATTATTTAAGCGGTCAAATGGCTTTGGGGGAAAATACTGTTTTTGTGTTAATTCATTGCATTAATATTTTAAATGGACATATACAAGATAAAGTGATTTTCACTATAAGGTTAAATTAGCTTGTATCTGCAGCATGAAAAGGTAATACATGTGAACATTTAATGAAATAGGTGATGTTTAAATGACATTGCTATTTGTTTATCATCGGCTATAGACACTTGCAATTGTTTTTTGTTCTTGGTGAGTAGACGGCATAAATTATTTTCTTCATTGTAGTACAGAAAAAAAGGTTTTATTATGTTCACTTGTCTTACCTTATGAGCTTCAACGTCCTTCAGAACTGACTCTTGGTGCTTGGTTATCTGAAATTCTACATATATAAGAACAAGTCTGAGAAGTACAATAAACAATGTACATTAGTTATATTGTATTAATGGCCCCTTTAATTTTTGCATTATATTTTTGGACTATATATTAATTCTTCATGTTCCATAGCAGGTGATGTGATGAGCCAAGGGACAGAATTCTTTTTATTTTTAAAAGTGTTGACTTTAAAAATTATTCCTAGTTCTTTTAATGGAACATTAATTTTTTTAAAGTCAATGGTCTAGGAATGGTACCTGTTTTGAGGCCACAAGGTATGGAAAAATGCATGTGAACATAATCAAACATAATTTCTTATATTGTTTAGTTGAAGCTTTGTATTGGCTTTTCTGTAGCTCTTCCTACCTTGAGTTGTTTTATATACTCTTAAGAGTGTTATCTTTGGAGTAGACATCTAAGGTCTAAGGAAAAGGCAGGGAGGGAGGCAGTTCTTATAGAGCTGTTTACAAAAATGTATGTATTTTCGAAGAGATAGTAAAAAGGAGTTCAATTCCCATCATGCATGTATTCATGGATTCAGTGTCTGTTTGCCAAAGGCAATAACAAATTCAATTCTTACTCTGCTGATGAGATACCAGAAAATGTTATAGGAATACTATTTCCAGTGAATTAATGTTTTCTTATAATCAAGTGCAAATGATTTAAGAAAACCATTTCTAGGAGTTCATATGTTTAAATAGTCATAAATGTCTTTCTCTACATTACTATTTCACCAAACTATAAGAACATCTTCTCTCAAGAGGACAATTCAAATATGGTAGATATTTAAGTTTCAGTATATAGATGATTTTATTTTTCCCACAGCACTACTTCAAATATGAAGATTGGGATTCATATACATGAGGAATACCCACTGGGATTTTTGACTTAGTATTGAAGATCCCTGGGCTATGCTGTATCGCAAACTTCTTTACAAAGCCTACTCAGTTACAAACATTGTTTGCCATGCAGCACAGCAGACCTCTGTTTGAGAAACACAAACCCCAAATTTCCTTGCCAAAGCAGTTGTGTGGTACTTTGAATCCCAGCCAAGACCTTTAGTTGACTTTGTCTTCCCATTCCTCTGGCAAATAAACCAAAATGTATCAAGTAAACCCATAGAATACTTGATACTGGCTGTTGTGGCTTGGTATTGACTGCTGCATTCTAAGACACACTTTAAAGGTTTGGAGGATATAGCTATAAGCACCAGGGTGAAATGAAGATACACGTGGAGTTTGAAGGAAGGCAAAAACAAAATAAAAAACAAAACAAAAAATGAATAACTTTAAAGGACCTGTCAAGCAGCACATTAGGAAGAAGCTATTCTTGTCCTGAGGGAGCTTGTCAGAAGTATGGTCAGACAGTGTTCTTTAAAGTGTTAATGGCGAGAAAAGAGAGGGTCTCAAAATGTTCAAAGGTTTTAAACAGAGTTCAGAAGCATATCTAAGTTTATTGTAACTGTTAATGTCCAAACTTTTAAAAATGTTATTCATTACAAGCAGTGCAAAACTCTTAGAAACTGAACTTACAAAAGTCCCCTGATATCTATGAATAAAGTTGAATTAACTGCGAGCCAAGAAGTAAGAGAATAAGAATATACAGGTTGGAAATCCTGGAGGAATGCATGTTGACAAAAAAGAATGATTTTGCCAGAAGGAATAATAGAATTCTAGATTGTGGTGTAGTGGTTAAGGTGTTGGACTATGACCTGGGAGACCAGGATTCGAATCCCCACATAGCCATGAAGCTCACTGGGCCAGTCACTGCCTCTCAGCCTCATGAAAACCCTATTCGTAGGGTCGCCATAGTCGGAATCGACTTGAAAGCAGTCCAGTAAGTAAGATTAACAACAACACAAACTCTGCCCTAATTGTCTTATTATAAATATATCGGTATTCTCTCTCAGTTTATCCTGTGAAAGTTGTGTTACAAAATAGTTTCAAAAGAGAAATCTACTGGAATGCTGGATCAATGGTCTTGTCTAGTTTGACTCTTAGTATTAAGAGTAGGGAAATAATAATTGATGCCTTCAGAAGGGATTTATTTGCTTTGTGTTTACATAATCTGAAATTGAGAAGACTAGCAATTATACAAATGTATAATGTTTAATAAAAATGGTCATAAATCAGTGTTGCATGAACCCATACAGAGAAATGTTATATGTCTTATCTGTAATGGGCATGCTCCAAACCAGAACACTAAGCTGGTGACTCAGCAGTTGCCAAATGTCCAGATTTTAATACCAACCCGACAAGGTACGCTGCCACCACTCCTTCTGTTCAACCCAACCTGGGGCAAGAGACTCCCAGACTTTACAGGACGTCCCTAAGATTCCAAGAAAGCAAAGGTCAAAGCAGTACCCTTTGCTTTCTGAGCCTTAGGCATAACAACAATATGCAGTAACAGGGAACCAAGTAATCAAGTATTGGCTTTAGAGGCAAGACGGTCTCTAAATAAACCACAAACACACCATTCCAAAAGTAGATAGATTTATTTGACAAGTAACAAGAAAGAAAGAAAC
Source organism: Rhineura floridana (assembly GCF_030035675.1). Classification (NCBI taxonomy): domain Eukaryota; kingdom Metazoa; phylum Chordata; class Lepidosauria; order Squamata; family Rhineuridae; genus Rhineura; species Rhineura floridana. Next base: position 67,501,206 of record NC_084481.1, read on the forward strand.
AGCATTAATGAGAACAAAAATACATTTGGGTAATTATAAGTCAGTCCAAAACAATAATGCTAACTTGGCTTAGCTTCAATACCTTGACCCCACAAGAATAAAGTATATGACACAGAGCAAGATGCAGTCCTAACATAGTCCAAAGGTATGGGGCACTCCTTCAAAAAGTAAGTGCTTGCTTTTTCCTAAAAAACATATCAACCTAGGTGAATCTCATTAGCCCATCAGAACTTCCTAGTACTCTGGGCTACATGCTTTTCCACATAAAACCCCACTGAAGTAACCTCACTGTTAGAGCATGCCCCTTAATTCTTTGGCTCCTTTAGGTTTGCTCTACTGGTGGCTGTGCAAATGAGGAAGCTTTGACAAGCACAAGTAACTGGCTGACAACCACTAACTGCCATTGAGCTACTGGGCCCAATTCAGTATTAGCAGTTGCACACAAAGCCCTCAATAGCTTGGGATCCAAGTACCTAAAAGAGTGTCTTCTCCAGAATCAGTCATTCAGACTCTGGGATTGGCAGGTAAGACCTTGCTAGTGGTGCTGCCACTGGGGACTGTCCGGTTGGTGTTGACCCATGATGGGGCCTTTTCAGTGGTGGTTCCCTGCTTGTGGAATGCCCTTCCTGGTGAGGTGTGCCTGTCTCTTTCATATAGGAAGAATCTAAAAGCATTCCTGTTTACCCAGGCATTGGATTCCTGAGGAATACTGCTCTTGGCAACCCTGAAATCATTGGCTGAAAGAATGTGATTGTTTTAAACTATTTTATAATGTTTTTAATGATACTGTTTTTAATAATGTGCTTGTCACCCTGGGCTCCTTTGGGAGAAAGAGCGGGACATAACTTGAACAAAATATATTTGGAAGTAAACCCTGGAGTACACTAGTTATCCTCATCAATCAATAGGAAGCAAACTTGCCCTCAGTGTCTGAGACAGGCAAGAGATCCAGATGTATGCTAATGCCAAACTCTGCACCTGATCTGTTTGCCAACTACCAACATATATGCAAGCCTCAATTTAGACATCAATTGGTCTTTGTGAGAACAAAACAGTTTCCCCAACTAACACAAGCTCTACAAGAAATCTAAACATTGGTTGATTATATCTTAAAGACAGCAACTTCAATTCCATTTTGCACGTGGAACATCATTAGATGTTTGGTACATAATAAGACCACTCTCATCCATGACTTGATTGTGGATGAAGGTGCCGATTGGGTGTGCATTACCGAGATCTGGGTGGGTGAGCTGGGAGGAGTTGATCTGACCCAACTTTGCCCACCTGGATACTCGGTGCAGCACCAGCACAGGCTGCAGGGACAGGGGGGAGGAGTTGCTATGGTCTACAGAACTTCCATCTCTGTCACCAGGAAACCACTCTGTCTTGGAGCTGGCTGTGAGGGCCTGCACCTCTAGGGTTGCTGCTGGTGTACCGTCCACCCTGCTGCCCGGCGGCTTCTCTGACCAAGCTGGTGGAGGGCATCTTGGCTGTGGCTTTGGAGGAGCCCAGAATGATAGTGGTGGGTGGTTTCAATGTTCATGCTGAGGCTGCCTCTAGTGTTCTGGCTTGGGACTTCATGGCCACCATGACGGGGCTGTCTCAAGTTGTTATTGGCCCAACACATAGGGCAGGGCACACCCCGACTTGGTTTTTGCTCCAAATGGAAGAAGGGGTGGTCTGGAGATAGGGGGGGTGGATGTCACCCCATTGTCATGGTGAGATCACTTCCAGGTGAAGTTTATACTGCTGAAAGAATTGCACTGGCTATCCATTTGCTACTGGGCCAAGTTCAAGGTTCTAGTTTTGGTGTACAAAGCCCTGTACAGCTCAGGACCAGGATACATGAAAGACCGTCTTACCCCTTATATACCCAGTAGATCACTGCGCTCTGCAAGTGAGGGCCTCCTGCAGATACCATCTTATCAGGAGGTTCGTTCTGCACGATATAGGAAACGGACCTTTAGTGTGGCAGCACCTACCCTGTGGAATTCCCTCCCTTTGAATATTAGGCAGGCGCCATCTCTGCTATCTTTTCGGCGCCTATTGAAGACTTTCCTCTTTCAACAAGCCTTTTAGGTTGAGATCTATCCCAGTCTGCGTCTGTGTTAGAATTGCTTAATATGTTTTTTAATAATGTTTTTAACACTTTTTAAGTTGTTTTTTTAAATGTTTTTAACGCTGTTTTGTTTTAATGTATTTTAAGGTCTGTTTTTTATGATGTTTTGAAGTGTTTTTAGTGCTTTTGTTTGCCGCCCTGGGCTCCTGCTGGGAGGAAGGGCGGGATACAAATTAAATAATAAAAATAAAATAAATAAATAAATAAATTAGGGCCATTCTGTTTTGCATTTTGCATTGAAGGCCAATGACTTTCCTCTTCTCCCAGGCATTTTAGCATGTGTTTTATATTGTTTTAAATTGTGTTTTAAATTGTTTTTAAAAGATGTGTTTTTAAATTTGTATATTTGTTTTTAATGTTTTTAGTTATTGTAAACCGCCCAGAGAGCTTTGGCTATGGGGCGATATGTAAATACAATAAATAAATAAATAAGATACTCATCTGGATTAGTTTATGGGCCTTATCCGTGCTCCCTATGAATACCCTGTCAATTTTGCGGCAGGAAAGTTGGGAGATCCCTTTTTCCGTCAGGTGTCAATCGTATCCTGGCCTTCTCTTCCTCTTGACAGCTAGATTCAGGTTCACTTATTGTCTCAGGTAACCCTTCCCCACATTATCTACAAGAAAACCAGAATGGCTCTGCCAGTATCCCAGCAGAGCCCTTACCTGGATGCCAGCCTTCACCATCTAGGTAAGCAGCAGTGATGCCACTGTTGGAAGGGTCTCCATGGCACTATCCGACCATGTTGGCTGCTCCTGGTAACATGTTATTAGGGATGCATGTAGGGATGCATCCAGGGAAGTGATCTGGACTGGGGATTTAATAAGAGAAGAAACCGTTAACCCATTTCCATCTATGCCATGGCCCTGACTCAAAAAGCCCCACCCCCACTGCTTTTAATCCAAACAATTCAACAAAAGCCTCATCACAGATATCATGACTAGATTAACCCTCACCTAAGAAGAAATCTCCAGGTATGCCAAGGTCGTTTCCATTTGCTAATCATATGGAAAAATGTAAACATAAATAAATCATAAAGCTATTTTTCCCTCTGAGCCATTATATAGAAGACAAAGAGAAAGATGGACTCACTAAATTTTGGTGACTAAAAGAAGGACTTCAGATAAAAAGCCTGTGTCTCTGTATTTTTCCCTCTGAGCCATTATATAGAAGACAAAGAGAAAGATGGACTCACTAAATTTTGGTGACTAAAAGAAGGAATTTAGATAAAAAGCCTGTGTCTCTGTATGTTTTTTAAAATCACAAGTATGTATAAATATGCCCTGTACTTTAAGATACGAAACATTTTTTAAAAAGAGATTACTGTGCATGCAGTGATCTGAAATAACCACAAAGATTGTATGAGATTGCACTTTAAACCAGTGTAGTAGTTACTGTGTTGAGTGTGTATGAATAAATATAGAAACAAAACAGCACCTAGTTATATATTGTAATCATTAAATATTTGGTGTTTATAAAAGACAGTAGAATGGCTTGTTCAATAATTCAAATGACTCTAGTGCCAAATTGGTAATCACAATTACAGTCAATTTTACACAGCTGAAGCAAATAACACTCCCAATTGGAAACGATACTACACTTTTAACCAAAATTAAAGCATTGCATTTTCAAACCTTGTCATCTTTCTTGGGTACATCATTATAGCACAAGAATTTATATTTGTTTTTATTCATGCAGTCTGACTCAAAAATCCCTATAAACATCATATAATCTGACTCCCACATCATAGAATCAAATGATTTGACTTTGCATTTTGGGTTGTTTTGTTCAGCCAAGTCATTCTGCCACTATGAGCAGTAAGAACCTCAATATTTCAGCTGCAACTTCACATCCATATTTAAGTCAATTTCTGCTTCTCTGAATATTTATTTTAAGTCTTTATTTAAATAATAGTTAATTCTTCTCCCATGCCGGTATTTCAGAGAGACGGGAACTTTAATGTTACATGACATTTCATGAAATTAAATATTAAACTCCTAAAATGATATTATTCACTGGGGAAAAGGAATATGTGACTTCATACTTACATGTAGTACAGCTTAGATGGAACTAAGTTGTTTCATTCATTTGATATGACCCCCTTGGCCATCAAAGCCACACTACTGAGATATTAAACCTATGGCATTCTTTATCCTTATCTTTTCATAGGCAAGCATAGGTCCAGTGTGCTGATATTGGAGTAAGTTGGATTTGGCCTCTCCCCCAGTCCTGGGAAGAAAGTCACAGATCTGGGGATTTAACAGCTCACAGTTGCAAAAAATTCTACTGTGTTGAAGCAAATGTAACGTGGCTGGCAATATACAAAAGTGAAGGATTTAATTTCATCTTCGCTTTTCTTAATTTCTAAAAGATTTTCTTGTGGTGTGTATGTGGTAGGGGAGAGGAAACTCATAGATATAGCAGCTGCTAAATTGAAGGGAAAATCTTAAGATGTGGAGCTGAAGCAGCACAGGGCTTGAGAAGGTCTATTAGAATAAGTAGAGGGGCAGAGGAATGGACTGTAATAGGGAATCTGAAAGAATTGTGAAATGTGTGTGAAAAAGTGCATTTTCTGACTTGGCCTACTGAGTAATATTCTGCCCTCCCCTCCCTGAATATTAAGATTTCAGTTAAAAAGCCTCTAAGTTTACTTGTGGGTATATTTTTAAGGGGACCTGCAGGCAATTGCTCACTAAGAAGTAAATCTGCTCCCATTTTCCAGAATTCTAGCCAGCGGGGTGGAAAGGTACTTATAAATAACCCTATTAAATAGCTTTAAACATCTCTGATTGTTTTGCATTGATTCTCTCCCTCTGTTCAGCTACCTGGTATATGCTTAGGCCCTGTCCTTACAACATTTCAGACTATGGGCCTGTATAAACATACAGCCATTTCTTCTATGCTAAAACAGCTTGTCTTCATAGTTAGCAAAGTCCATGCAAGGCTGTTGGGCAAGTCTCTATAGTCATGATCTCATTTGGAGCCTAGAGGGCCGTTAGCAAGCTCAGAAAGTGCTTGATAACTCTAGGACAGGGATGAGGCAGAAATTTGATTCAGTTCACATTTAAAGCCAAATCTGTCAAATCCACACTTTCCGAAACAATATGAGAACCAAAACACAGCCATCCTTCGAAATTTGCAGTTATCTAAATTTTCTGATGCTGTTCTCAAACCAATGTTTACAAAAATGAATATATTAGGGAAAGTGTGCATACAAATGAATATATTAGTGAAAATAACATACAAAATGCATTATATTAAGAGACATTTCTTGCAAAAATATAGACATTAGTAAAACTGCATACAGAAATTGTTTATTAGGAGAAATTCACATTAAAATGCTGAAAAATGTTCATGAGTTTTCTTTAAATGCAGATTGCTGCAGAAGTGTGGAAAACTGAATTTAAGACTGGAAAAATGAGAAACTGAAAGAACTGAAATTGACAGATCCTACCATCCCTACTCCCAGGTCTTTCATGCCCCAGGAAAACCAAATACTTGAATCCCTGATGTGCTGAAGTCCTGAGTTCATCCAGATGACTGTAAAATGTGTGACATGATTGCTTTGTGTTTTCATTATTTTTCAGTTGTCCATATGACACCGCGCGCTTTTGCGCATTTTCGTGCGGTTAAATCCGCTCCTGCAATACTGCAAATCATGCGATTTGCTTTTTTAAACCGGAATCATCCGCTGTACCTTCAGGTGCTCGGATGCAATACCGTGGACTTTACAGCTGTGGGCATTTGATGGACAGTTCTTGGGTGGTTCCCCATATCCCTTCCCTCATTCTTAGCCAATGACATATTTCCACTGTTGCGCATGTGCGCGAATGTCCGGGAAAAGCCTGGGAAAAAGGAACCTATCAGAGCAATGGTGTGGTGTTGGGCCCCCTCCTGCAACTTCTACTGCGCAGATGCAAAAAAGCACATTTGCGCAGAAGCAGCAACAACAGTTAATTTTTAGCCAGCCTGCAAACTGGGCAGCCGCTCAGGTCAGATCTGCAAATGTGGTTGTTTGTAAACTTTTTCAAGGGAGAAAATATTTATCTTTGCCTAACCTCCACCTCCCACCCCTCACCCCCGCATCAAATGCCCTTCTTGAACGTATTGGTCTTTGCTTCCAGGCATCCAGAGTCGAGGGAGAGGGGAGGAGAAGAGAAATAGAGGCTTTCCTCTTGGGTTACAGACACTCACGCACCCTTAGTCAATTTTGCTTTCCTGCCTGCAAGGCTACTCTCTTTGAGTCTTGTCAGTTTCAACCACAGCCTGCAGGTTCTCCGCAGACCAGCTGAGCTGAAAAGCATACAGTCGCTTTTGCGAAATATCGCAAATAAAAGCAAAAATCCCACAGGAATTATTGGCATATAAATGGTTTGCTAGAGCATCTCAGCCACCCACAACCATAGAGACTGGTGGTCTACCTTCCTAGACATGACACATCGTTACTTGCTGTTCTGGAGAAATAAGTGGAATTGTAATCATGGGTATCTCCAGAAACGTTAAAGGTAGAAAAGCATACAGTCGATTTTGCGAAATATCGCGAATACAAAGAAACAAAAATACAGGAATTATAGGCATATAAGTGGTTTGCATGTTACTTTTTTCAGAGGGAACACCGCAAAGCCTGTGCTGGTTGCTTCAGCGCAGATTGACACAGCAGCATGCAGGGCTGTTTGCCCGCATTCCCTGCCTGAGCCAAGAGTGGTCACCCGTGGGGGGGGCTGCTTGCTTCCCTCAGGGGCAGCATTCCTGCCACCGAGCCGCATAACGGTCCCGGGCTGAACCCTGCAGTGAATGAGCCCAAGGGCTATGGGGGGATTTGCCCGGCGATTACAAGCACTGATCCCTTGCACTGCCCACAATCCCCCTGGATGGTCAGGGGCACCTGGAGACACCCCCCCCGGCTGGTGCTGCTCCAGAGTAATGAGCGGCAAGGAACTCCATTATAGCCACTATTACCAAACCATCAGGAAATTCAAACTTTCACGCTTGTACATTCAAGCGCATGCACCTTCTTGTGCTTTGTTGCAAAGGGTGAGAGGAGCATATGTCATATTTTTATGGACCAATTGCCTGATAGGGGGGAGTGTTATGGGCAGAGCTGGGAAAAAGCGAGAAATACGGGTCCTCTCACTGCATGTGTGGGTGCAAAAAAAGCGGGTTTTTTATTAGGAAAGAGTGAACAAACAGGCAAAGTGAGGACTGTCAGATGACGAACCGGATATGGAAACGTGGATTATCCCACTCCGTTTGGATGAGCCCAAAGATAACAATTCCTGGCCTGTATCTCATTCACATCCCTGCTGTATAGCTCTTCAGCATATTGAAGGTCTGTAGTCAGGAATTATGTTGCTTTTATTATATCCTATATAAATTTAGATCACACAACTGTGACTATTTTAATATTTAATAGATGTTAAAATAGTCACAGCTGTGTGATCCGAATTTTAATTTTGAATATTTTTCTTGTTTCAGATTTTAGGAAATTGTATGTAGCCTGGGTTCATAAAACACTTTTGTAGTTGTTGCTTTTTTTTTTGCTTTTGTTTTTAGTAAACTTCCCTGGGAACTTGCCTGAAGGGCAGTGTAGAAATTTGTATAATTAAATAAATAAATGCCTTGCTATGCACTGTCAGAAGCACGGGCGTTGGGAAGTAAATGGGATCTTTTCCACTGCAAGACCCAGATTATGGAACTCCGTCTCTAAGAGAGGTGTAGTTGGCTTCCTTTCTTTTAAGCTTCAGGCATCATGCTAAGATCTTTTTTATTCTGCCAAGCTTTTAACGTGGTCTGATGCCTGCTTTTAAATTTGCTTTAAATAATTTTAGGTTTTTTTAAAAAAAAATTATAATGCTATTATAAAAAATAATAATACTGTTATACACACCCCAGTCTCTAAGTGACGAGACACTTCAGGGCTGCCAGCATATATCTCAGGTTTGGTTTCCTTGGAATGAAGGTTCTCAGAGACTGTGGTGACTATGGTTTTATTTACCCACATATACAAACTGAGCATAAGATGGAAGGGCTCAAAACGTTAATTCCCCATTAGATGATTCCCCATTTGGTTGGTAGTGATCCCCCCCCAATAACTGGGATCACGTCAAGCCTCTGTATCTTCACAGTTCACAGCTCCAGAAGAGACCAGATACGTCTGGTCCCTGGCCTATTGTTCTCCTACCTCTAGGATGACATGGCTTCCAGTCAGGTGAGAGAAGAAGGCCTGTCAGCTTCTTCTGGAAGCATCACTACCTAGTTGTTACCAGTGGCACTTGGCCACCTCTTTAGTCATGTAAAAAAATGTCTAACAGACTTGGCTAGGGCTTGTAACAAAGAAACTGGTTTGACTACTTCAGTTCCTTGTATTACAGAATCCCGTTTTACAGATATAAAACTGCAGGCTTGGATGGATCTTACATCCAGACTACCCCCCTTTCATATAACACTGAGATTCTTTACTAATTTTTGGACTGTTGTTTTTATTATTTTATTTATTGTCTTGACGTGTTTTAGTAATTTGTAAGCCACTTTGGATTTATGTATAAATAAAATAAGTGAAAATAAATACAAGAAACTACATAAAAGAAAAGTTAATATTGAGGAGCTAGATCTAACCTCTAGTTAGTCTTTTAAAGTTAGTAAGTGCCCCCTCTGTGCTTTACCAGTGGCAGGGATGGTGAACCCATTATTCTCCAAATGTTGTTGGACTACAACTCCAGTCATGCCTGACCATTTGCTATGCTGGTTGGGTCTGATTGGAGCTGGAGTACAAAAACATCTGGATGGACACACTTTTCCTACCCAGACCTACAGCTTGTAAGGAAGCTAATTAGAGTACATCCTATAGCAATTTTCTTCTTATTTAAAAGTTGTACATGTTCTGACATACTTCGGTTTAGTCAAGGGCATTGACTAACGAGTATGAAGACATTTAAGTGATTGATGCTTGTGGCCTTTGTACTCATACTCTGAAGACATGAAGAATAACTAATTCTCAAATAACTTCCAGAATTTGTTATGTTACTGTAAACCGCTCAGAGAGCTTCGGCTATGGGGCGGTATATAAATAAATAAATGATGTCTTAAAATAGCTCTCAAAGAAATGATTGACTCTTATGTTTGTTTGAAAATCTAGTGTGAAAATCTGCAAAATCAATAACTAAAATTATTAGTGAGAAAATGTGATAAAGGGTCTGAGTAAAACTTGTAGATTGTGAGGAAAAATGACGATAGATTTAGGCTACAGTCTTTCAGCATTTCTTTGGGAATAAACTCCATTGTAAACAATTGGATATCGAAGTAAGCATGGATATGATTGCAGTGTTAACTCCTGAAATTGGTTCCTTCAGATGAAGCTGATTTGCAGGGACCTCTTACTGACAATCCCTGCAGCTGTGCTCAAGTGGCTTTCATGCAGCTAAGTAGAAATGGTAAATTCACCAAATCAAGAGAAGCATATATTTAGGAAATCCTGCATAGTATTTGTAGGAAAACAAGGGGAAAGTAACCTTTAAGTTTACATCGGCAGGGTAATCAGTAGAAATGTTGACTTCTGTTTCCATTGGTTTGTGAGTGATTCATGGAATTGCAACATGCAGTTTGAGGCACCATTGGTTTATTTTATTATTTCTGCATTTATTCAAGCTAATTTCTGTCCCAGCTTTCCATCTAGATCAGGGGTGGAAATACTGGCCTTCCAGGTATTGTGGGACTCTATCATCCCCAGTCATCTTGACCAAAGCTCAGAGATTATGGGAGTTGTAATCCAACAACATATGGAGGGACACAGGCTCCCCACTCCTGATCTAAAAGGTGTCCAAAGCAGACTAACAGTGTGAATAAAAAGATTCATTTTCTTCTATAGGTCTATAGTTCTATTATTTCTGCTTCCTGTTTCAGGCTATATAATGCTTCTAGCTATATATGCTGCCATATATATTAGCTTCCAGTTAGCTTCCAACTCATATCCAGAGCTTGGAAAAGTTACTTTTTTGAACTACAACTCCCGTCAGCCCCAGCCAGCATGGCCACTGGATTGGTCTGATGGGAGTTGTAGTTCAAAAAAGTAACTTTTCCAAGCTCTGCTCATATCCCATCCCTAAATAGCCTGGTCCTTCCTCATATTCCTTTCTATCCTCTGTGGCGAGGCTCTGTTTTGAAGATGAGGTTGGTGAGGACTCAGAGCTGGGCCTTCTTGTTTTTTAGCAACATCTTTTGACCCCCTTAATTAAAATGTGGCTGTTTGAGATTACAATCCTAAACATGTCTATGGGAAGTAAGCCATTTTGAACATAACAGGATTTACTCCTGTCCTCCGTAAAGCAGTGTCACTGTTTTCCATGGGGCTGGGCAGCTTGCTTTGTTTCCCTGAGTTAATTGGGAGGGATGGAGGCCTTGGCAGGCATGAAGGAGGGTGTGTAGATGTTCTGTGGTTCCCACTGGTGCCATGTCATGAACCCCAAGATTATATCACAGCAGATATATGAACATCACTTGACAGTTTTCAGAGTCTTAAACTAAAAAGCATACCTAGACATTTATGTTGTATGTCCTTTTTCAATTATTATTCCTTGCAGCTTCATTTTTAAAGGTATCTTTTAATCAACAGCACACAACCCAGTATAATTCATTGCTGTTGACAGTGCAGTTCTTTTTTATTTATATGTTGGTTTAGATATTTGATATCTCCAGAGGTAGGCATCTCATCAGTTATAGACCTGCAACAAGTTTGATTGCCATTTTCAACTTTTTATAAATCTATGCATCCTCAGGCCTTAGTTAGCCACTAAGGCTGCAATCCTGTGCACATTTACCTGAACACTCTTTCTGAGTACACATGTGAAGGATTGGGCAGTCACAGAGCAATCCAACTCAGGGGAACTTGGCGGAAGGGCAACCAGTGCAAGACGAGACAGTGGAAAGTCCATGACATCCAATTGCCATTTGGGAGCTTCTGGGCCAACTGAATGTCAGCTCAGCTGGGAGCTGTGCAAAGTAAAAGCCAGCTCTCACAAATACCTGTACCAGATAATAAACCCTCTCCATTGATTTCCATTGCAAATATTTTCTTAGACCAACCTTTTTCCCGACATAACTTTTGCCTGGCTTGGGACCTGCAGGAGTGCTGTGAACATGAGTTGGATATGGCCTAAGTCCCCCCATGCCTCTCCTCTGACACGTCCCTGGAATGCCCCCTTTTCAGACTTTCTACTGGCTTCCACCAGCTCCCCTTCTGACAGGCTGGGCTTCCCTGGCGGATCCCTGGCTGAGCCACCTAGGTCCTGGCTCCACGGTGCCTGAGCCAGGATGAGGGTTTTTTGCCAGCTCAACCTGGGGTGCAACATATCCAACTCCCCTCAGCCCTGGTGTAAATAGCAGTTGGATTGCACCCTAAGTCAACCTAGGCAACCTAGAATGTAGCATCAATATGACTAAGAAATTGACATAAATTTCTATAGCTGTTAATGAGTAATAGCATAATCCGAGGCATGTTTTCTTGGAAATAGTTTTGTTCAATTGGAATTACTCTCAGGTTTGTGTGCATTATTTAGAGGGGAAGTGGGGGTTCAAAAGTTTGAAAATGACTGGCTTAATAACCTTTTTAATTGCAGTGTCTAGATGAGATTACATACAAATGAAGAGAAAATAAAATGTAAGTCTGTTTTCCCTTTCAGACTTTCTAGATGTGTGTTTCTATCGAATAGTTTCTTTGTAATATTTTCCAGAAACCTATTTTAGTTACTGCTACCTTCTGTTGGCAACCAAACGTAACATCTTAAATGGTGCTAGAAGTGACCTAATTCTATCCATAGCCAGCATTTAAGCCCCCTTCAAATCAGGTAAAACTAAGCAATAATTACACAGGCTGGTTCATATAGGAACCCCAAAAAATTATGTAACCACCTGAACTTGTGACCTGTTAATCACAGAAAGTATCAAGCAACTGAAATGGTTTTTGACCAGAAACAATTATCATTCATAACGTTATTGCTCTTATCATCTGTATATAAAATGCTAACTGCTATGTTAGTGACACGGAGAATTATTTTCTTGACTTCTGATCAAACGAGAGGCTATCCAAATAATGTTAAGATAGAAAATATGTGACGAATAAAACGTACTAAACCAAACATACAAACAAAAAAGAGCAGAGTTTGAAAAGCACCAAATTTGCTGTTCAGAGACTCAGCATAATTTTATCTTCAGTGCTTAGATTTTAAAAGATGATAGGAGCATGGGAGTGCTCTTATAGTTAAGGGCTGTAACAAAAACAAGATTCTGTAATTCTAAGCTTCAAAATTCTACTGCTTATAAAATGGCATCTGTTGGGCAAATAACTTAACATTTGGCTTACATGATCTACTTGATAAGGTCTAAAAAAGTGCCAAACTTTAAACCAATCCAATAAAAAATGTTACGTATATAGCAAATTCAGAACTGCTGAGAAATGATAATTTGACCCCTGCTGGTTATTAAGAACACATACCATATATTTCTTTCCATTTTTGGTGAAAATTACTGATGTACTATATTCTGATTTCTTGCAGAGCAGTTCCTTTCATTGGGTTGGTGCAGTTTTCATCAGCAATTTAAAAGATTAAGGTTTTCTTATCCCATTAAAAACAATTTCATGGGAAACAAGTACTGGATAAATAGTGTTGTGCATAACTGAAAGCATCAGTGAAGCCAACATTTTGCTAGCAGTGCAATATTTGCAGATGGAACTGCCTGCTAGATGCTATGTCCAATGTCTATTCCTGTAGTTATCAAATATCACAGTGTGGTGCAGTGGTCAGATGAGGGCTTGTCAAACTTCAACCTACCCCATATGACATTGCAACTCCATGCACAATCCTGCCTGCAGTAAATGCCACACACACCCTGTTCCACACTGAATCCCCCCCATAGGAGTTTTGTCAGAAGGACAGTGAAGGTTCTCTTCCAGTGTTTAATCTCACAACAGGCCTGTGAGATAGGGCATGTGGAGAGATAGTGAATGTATCCCTATGAGATGCTTGTCATATATTTAACCAGTAAATCCACTAGGGTGGATCACCCCCACAACCACACATATACGCCACACTGCAAGCCCTGGGTTGTATTCAATTAAGTCCTACTCAGAGTAGACCCACTAAAATTAATTAATCTTAGTCATATTTAGGATGGGCTTTACAAGGCTTGTTTTATTGTTTTATATTATTTATATTATTATTTATATTATTTTTAAATTGTTTTTAGATTTTTAAGTGCCTTTTAAGGTTTTAAGGTTGTGCATAGTTTAATGGTATTTTATGTTTTTCTATGTTTTTAACTACATGTAGTTTTATTTGTAAGCCGCCTGAGTTCCAGTTTGGAAAAAGGGCAGGGTAAAAATAAAGTTTCAATTCAATTCAGTGTTTATTAATTTCAGTGGGTCTACTCTCAATAGGACTAGAATTGAATACCACCCCTGACTTCACCCCACGTTACAAACTCCCACTCAGTTCAACAGTGATACAACCATATGGACCCTTCTCACATGGACCCCATCTCACACTGAATCCCACACAACCCATCCTTACAGCTCCCCCAAACACACTCCACTCCCACTGAAATTCTATCCCCACAGTCTCCCCCCACTGCTCCACACTGAACACCCTCACAAACACACAGTCCGAGACTGAAACATCCCACCACCACTGAACTCCTTCCCACACACCCAGCACCATACACAACTATTTTTGGAGGTTCCAGGCACTCCATTCTCCTATCTGCCTTTGGGTGTGTTAACTGTTTTGTTTCTTTGAAAATATTTAATTATGTCTGCTCTTACTTTTCTGGTCTCTTCATGTATAGATCTGGCCTTGTTTAGGGCTCTGAAGGAACCAGGTCTAAAATTAGGCATTTTATCCAAGAGCAACAGAAGTGTCCTAAGCTCTGTCACCTTTTTTCCTTCTCCCCCTTTTTTCTTACAGTGGAGAGTTCTTCAATTGCACATATGAGCCTAAGTGGAATGGTAGATGTGTTGGCCTTAGATAAAGGAGATCTAGAATCAAGGCATGTGATGAAACTCACTGGATGACTTTGGGATCAGTCACTGCTTCATTTCACATATTGCACATTACTTCCTTCCCTTCTCTCTTCCTGTCACCTGTCTGAATCCAGCCAGTTATAGTGGGTGTGAACCAACAATTCCTAGTGTTCCAGCTTGGGACTTCATGGCCTCCATGATGTGATGTGAGCGTGAATCATGGGATGGAGGCGAGGCTGGAATTAATTCTTGCTTTGTTAGAGTAATGGTTACATCAAAAGCAGTGCGCTTCATAGACCTGTCTATGCTAACTCACTAATGTCTCTACCTCAGCTACCTAGGCATGCTCTGTAGTGTGTGGAATAAGTTGACCCAGGACCCCAATCAGAGGGGCGCCACCTTAAATTGGAAAGGTCTTTGCTCATAATCTCTGACTCATAATCTGACTCACGCGGAGCGAGGGGGGATGATCCTCCAGCTGTACCTATGACAGCACAGGCTTGCTAGGTGCCGACTCAACTTCTGGGGCCGGGGAGCAGGTTGGCGGGGAAGCATTTGAAGTGCCAGGTGGGGAATCCTGGGGGGGTGGAGTTGGCATGCAAGCAAGGTCGCTTCCCAACGGCTCTGTTGGGGCGCTTGCAGATGGAGTGGGATCTGTGTCAACGGGAGGGCTGTCTGTGGGAACTTGCAGGCTGTCGGCATCTCCCCCTCCCTCAATGCCTCAAAAGCCTCCTCCTCCTCCTACACCTCTCCCTGGTCTACCTGTGGGAGCTGGGGCTCAACAAGGGCAGAGCAAACCCCCTCAACTTGGTTTTTGCTCCAGATGGAGAAAGGGGTGGTGTGGAGATGGGGGGGATATCACCACATTGTCATGGTCAGACCACTTCCTGGTGAAGTTTAGACTTATGGCTCTGATCCTTCCCTGCAGGGGTGGTGGACAGATTAAGATGGTCTGCCCCTGGAGACTAATAGAATCCACAGGATCTTTGAATGTTCTGGGGGAGTTCCTGGTAGATAGAGCAGGTGACCCTGTTGAAGCCTTTGTCATGCTGTGGAACAGCGAGGCGTGTCGGGCTCTTGACACGGTTGCCCCGGAGCGCCCTCTCTGGCATTGTGGGGCCTGGTTTGCACCGTGATACACCAGTGAGTTAAGGGCAATGAAACAAGGTGGACGACGGCTAGAGCACAAGTGGTGAAAGACGTGCTGTGAGGCTGATTGGGCATGAGTAAAACATCATAACCATGCCTTCTGTGTGGCAGTGAGGGCAGCGAAGAAGGCCCACTTCTCTGCCTCCATCACATTCTCAAGTAGCCGTCGAGTGGAACTTTTCCATATTGTCAGGGGTCTGTTTACATCAACTCCAGGAAAAGGAGTTTTAGACCCTTTGGAGGCCCATTGTAAATTGTTTGCAAGGCACTTTGAGGGTAAAGTTGCTCACCTCTGTAGCAGTCTTGATGCCCCCACATCTACTGTAGTCCCTGATGAGGTGTCCAGTGCAACGTCTGCTGCAACTTCTTGGAAGCGGTTTCAGTTGATGCAGTCTGATGATGTAGATAAGGTGCTTGCAATGATGCGGCCAGCAATGTGTCCTCTCTACCCTTGCCCTTCTTGGCTTATTAAAGCTTTCCGAGGGGGTTTCACCAAGTGGATCCAGGGTGTGGTCAACGCATCATGGTGGGAGGGAGTGGTTCCAGCCACCCTCAACGAGGCAGTGATCTGACTGCTCTTGAAAAGGCCCACCCTGAACCCATTGGTCTGCAACAATTACCAACTGGTCGCAAATACTACCTTCTTAGGGAAGGTGATTGAGACGGTTGTGGCGCAGCAATTGCATGTACTCTTGGATGAAACAGATTATCTTGACCCATTCGAGTCTGGGTTCAGGCCTGGTTATGGGACTAAATCAGCCTTTGTCACCCTGATGCATGACCTTTATTGGGAGAAGAACAGGGGGAGTGCGACCCTGTTATTCTTATTTGATTTCTCAGAGGCTTTTGATACCATTGACCATGGTATCCTTCTGGGTCGACTTGGCAAGATGCGTATTGAAGGCACTGTTTTACAGTGGTTCCGATACTATCTCCAAGGTCATTTTCAGAGAATAGAATTGGGTGGCTGTCTTTTGACCCCCTCGCAGCTGTGCTGTGGGGTGCCGCAGGGTACCATCTTGTCCCCCATGCTGTTTAGCATCTATATGAAGCCCTTGGGAGCAGTTTTCAGGAGTTTTGGGGCAAGGTGTCAGCAGTATGCTGACGATACCCAGCTCTATTTCTCCATAACATTTGAATTGGGAGAGGCCGTGCAAGCCCTGGACCAGTGCCAAAAACTGAGTCTGAATCCTAGCAAGACGCACTGTGGGTTGGTGGTTCTCAAGTTCGGATGATTGGTCGGTTGCCTGCTGTGGATGGGGTTGTACTCCCTCTGAAATATCAGGTCTGTAGTCTGGGGGTGCTCCTGGATTCATCTTTGTCGCTAGAGGCCCAGGTACCCTCAGTGTCTAGGAGTGCCTTTTACCAGCTTTGGCTGGTGCTGTTTCTGGACCAGGATAGCCTGACCACTATTGTCCACGCACTGGTAACCTCCAGGCTGGATTACTGTAATGTGCTTTATGTGGGGCTGCCCTGGAGGCTGGTACGGAAGCAGTAGGTGGTGCAAAATGCAGAGGCGAGACTGCTCACTGGGGCAGGGTATCGCCAGCATGTCACCCCGCTGCTGAAAGAATTGCACTGGCTGCCCATTTGCTACCGGGCCAAGTTCAAATTTCTAGTCTTGGTGTACAAAGCCCTATACAGCTTGGGACCAGGATATCTGAAAGACCATCTTATCCTTTATTTACCCAGCCGATCACTGCGCTCTGCAGGTGAGGGCCTCCTGCAGATACCATCTTATCAGGAGGTTCGTTCCGCACAACATAGGAAATGGACCTTTAGTGTGGTGGCACCTACCCTGTGGAATTCCCTACCATTAAATATTTAACAGGTGCCATCCCTGTTATCTTTTCGGCGCCTATTGAAGACCTTCCTCTTTCAAGAAGTCTTTTAAGTTGAGACCTTATCCCAGTCTGAGTCTGTGTTGGAACTGCTTTTTAATGTTTTTAAATCTTTCTTTAGAAACACTATGTTTTTAACCTTTTTTGAAAAGATGTCTTGAAAGCTTTTAAAAATGTTTTTAAAGATGTTTTGTTTTAATCTATTTTTAAGTCTGTTTTATGATATTTTAAAGTGTATTTAGTGCTTTTGTTTGCCATCCTGGGCTCCTGCTGGGAGAAAGGGTGGGATATAAATCAAATAATAATAATAATGATGATGATGATGATGATGATGATGATGATGATAAAAAAATACATGTGGACAATCATGTATGATCAATAATGATGTCTAAAGGCACCGCTTTCACCCCATTGAGTCCTAGTTGTTTTGCAGCCATAAGTGGTGGCATTCAAAGTCAAAATACTGTGTGACATTCAGCAGGTGGAAGGTGCACATCTATAATTTATTGGATTCCTTCAGGGAACCCAATTCCATTGGATTACCGCTTGCCATGATTATCACAAGCTATTTTTAACACTTTCTAAAATCACCATGTGATCCAAGGTCTCTTCACATTTTGAAGTAAAATTACAGGTTTTGGAGAATATTTTCCCCCTGGATCTGTACAGCAAACACACCTACATGATATTCCTTTGAAGAAAGAAATGTGATAATAGTAATCAAAGTTAGAGCAATACCTGTAAAAGACAAATAAGTATATCAAATCTCTGTAGTTCCACGCAACACACCTCTTCTTGTAACCTGGGTGCTTGCATTTTACTTTCATTATAATTAAGGACACTCATGTGAAGTGTAACAACAGGTTTCTGCCATGTTTTACCCCTAGCACTTGTACAATTAAAATCTTCACGGAATTGTTCACAAGCTTGACTGTGCCTGACATGGGGCATTTTCTTTACTTTTATGGGTTATGGTTGAGTAATCTATGATGTTTAAAAATAGAGAGCCACTGTTGCAGCTCTTTGGGGAAACCCTGCTGGTTCCCTGCTTTAGACAAGAGGATGAAAGGAGGGCAGAACAGAGCAGCATTTAGGCTTAGAACAGTTTAGGATTCTTGACTGTTGAGGAGAGCAGGGAAGGCACATCTAAAACAAGGCTAATGTCTATCCCAAAAAAAGGGTAAAACACTCATATACAGTACTTCACCATTTTCTACTTAACGAGGAAAGTGCTTTCCACCGTGATTTGCCTTATCTGCAACCTTACAGTAGGAACTGTTTTTTATTCAATAGAATAACAGTTTATGGTGAGAGACTCACAAATGCTTTTGCTGGAGTCAGTGGTTACTTTGTATAACTCGTAAGAAAGCTTGCAAAAGACTGAGATGGACATCATCCTTATTTAATAGGGCAGCTTAATTTATTCTTTTGAACGGTGAGCTTCTTGGATAAAATAGGTTTGCTTTCATGGAGTTTTTAAACATTTATCTTGGGAAGGGTCCTCATTTCATGAAGTCATTGAAAAAACAAATCATTTCATGGGTAAACCTCAAAGGTTTGCAACCTCACTTATTTCCATACACTTTCCCCCCCCAAACCTGCACATTTAATAAGCTTCAAAACGATGTCCTACAGTACCTCTAATTTTCTTGTCATGTTTTTAGTGGCAAAGATAAACCACTCCAGCAGATTTGTCTGCATAGTTGTAAGAACTATGGAACAGTCTCCCCGAGGAAGTACGCCTGGCACCGACTCTGCTCTCCTTCCGGCGCCAGGTCAAAACCTTCCTATTCTCTGAAGCATTTTAAGTTATACTGATTTAATTTTAAAAATGTTTACTGTGTTGGATTGTTGCTTGTATTTTAGTATTGTTTTGTTATTTATTGTATTTTTATGTTTTATGTTCACCGCCCAGAGAGCTATTGCTAGTCGGGCGGTATATAAATTTAATAAATAAAATAAATAATAAAAAAAAAATAAAGAATGAAGACAAATTGCAGTTCATTCATTCCAGCACTCACTTATTGTGATGTAGATACTGGAATGGTTATTTACTATTTCATTAGAATGTTAAAACTTTGAATACTGTTGTGTGCACCCCAATCTCTAAGTGGCGTGAGACTTCCAGGGGTTCCTGCACTTACCCAGGGTTTGCTTTTCTTGAAATGAAAGTCAACAGAGATTATTGTTTCTTTAGGATATATGGTTTGTTTCCTCATATATACAGCATGAGCATAATAAGATGGAGGGGTTCACAAGATTAACATCACAATACATTGTGCTTCCGCATCAGGCTTCTAGGGAGACACCCCAGAGCCATGGCTTGGGATTCAGCCTTCATAGAGGGGGAGGGATACTTTCATTTCTATGGCAACACATTGCTCTCCTGGCAGAGTTCCTTACCATTCTTTATTCAGATCAGCCCAACTACAGCCCATTCTGGACAGGGATAACCTGCAGTAATCTATGCTCTGATAACCTCAAGGTTGGATTACTGTAATACACTTTATGTGGGGCTGCCTTTGAAAATGGTTCAGAAGCTTCAATTAGTGCAGAATGCAGCTGTCCAGCTGTTGATGGGTTTGAGGCAAACAGAGCATATAACGCCAATCCTGTTCCAATTATACTTGCTACCTGTATACTTCTGAGCCCAATTCAGAATTCTGGTTGTGACCTATAAAGATCTTTATGGTTCAGGACTTCAATATCTTCTGGAACACCTCTCCCAATATGAACCTACCAGGATCCTTGGATCTTCTTCTGAGGCCCTTCTCCAGGTCCCCCCTCTGAATGAGATTAAGAGGGTGGTGACAAAAGACAGGGCCTTTTCAGTTGTGGTTTCCCATTGGTGGAATGCACTCCCCAGTGAGGTCTGCCTGTTGCCTTTATTGACATCTTTTCAGCACCAAGGAAGGACTTATCTCCCCCCCCAGCCTTTTAATAGACTAAGATGATACTGTTTGTTATTAGTGTACTGCCAAAGCTTTCTGTGGCTGTTATAGGGGTTGTTGCCATTGCTGCTGCTTTTTTTTTTTAATTTTAATGGTATGATATAGTTGTGTTTTAACCATCTTATGCTTTAAAGGTTGAAGGCCTTTGGGTAATAAGCAGCTAACAAATCTAATAAATAAACAAACAAACAAATGATGAAATCCACACCAATGGAGAAAGAAAAATTCTTGCCCCTGAGGGCTCTGTTGATGTCGGGCCTTTGTAGCCAAAAATCCCAATTCCAAAGAAATGGGATCCCAGGGAATGCAGTAATTATCACAATATTGCCTTAATATCCCATGCAAGGAAAATAATGCTAAAGATTCTACAACAAAGGCTTTTATCATATATGGAGCGAGAAATGCCAGATGTCCAAGCTGGATTTAGAAAGGGAAGAGGCACCACAGATGATATTGCAAACATACGTTGGATAATGGAACGGACCAAGGAATTTCAGAAGATAACCACCTTCTACTTTATAGACTACAGCAAAGCCTTTGACTGTGTAGATCATGAAAAACCATGGAACACTTTAAAAGAAATGGGGTTGCCACAGCATCTGATTTTCCTGATGTGCAACCTATACTCTGGACAAGAGGCTACTGTAAGGACAGAATATGGAGAAACTGACTGGTTCCCAATCGGAAAGGGTGTGAGATGGGTGCATTTTATCACCCTATTAATCTATATACAGAACATATCATATGGAAAGCGGGATTGCACCAAGATGAAGGAGGTGTGAAAATTGGAGGGAAAAATAATAATTTAAGATATGCAGACGATACCATACTACTAGCAGAAACTAGTAATGATTTGAAATGAATACTGATGAAAGTTAAAGAGGAAAGCACAAAAGCAGGACTAAAGCTGAATGTCAAGAAGACTAAAGTAATGACAAGAGAAGATTTACATACCTTTACAGTTGACAACGAGGACATTGAACTTGTCAAGGATTATCAATACCTCGGCACAGTCCTTAACCAAAATGGAGACAATAGTCAAGAAA
The DNA here is from genome assembly GCF_030035675.1 of Rhineura floridana. Lineage (NCBI taxonomy): Eukaryota > Metazoa > Chordata > Lepidosauria > Squamata > Rhineuridae > Rhineura > Rhineura floridana. The sequence goes on from NC_084481.1 coordinate 67,522,323, forward strand.
TCAGAAGAAGGCTAGGACTGGGGAGAGCAGCCATGAGAGAACTAGAAAAGGTCCTCAAATGCAAAGATGTATCACTGAACACTAAAGTCAGGATCATTCAGACCATGGTATTCCCGATATCTATGTATGGATGTGAAAGTAGGACAGTGAAAAAAGTGGATAAGAGAAAATTCCACTCATTTGAAATGTGAGTAGAGTTTTGTGCATACCATGGACTGAAAAAGGCAAATAATTGGGTTAGAACAAATTAAACCATAACTGTCACTATAAGCGAAAATGATGAAACTGAGGTTATCATACTTTGGACACATAATGGGAAGACATGATTTACTAGAAAAGACAATAATGCTGGGAAAAACTGAAGGGAGTTGAAAAAGAGGAAGGCCAAACAAGCGATGGATTGATTCCATAAAGGAAGCCATAAAGGAAGACCTGACCTTACAAGATCTGAACGGGATGGTTTATGGCAGATACTATTGGAGGTCGCTGATTCATAGGGTCTCCATAAGTCATAATCAACTTGAAGGCATATAACAACAATAACAGCAACAAATTCACATATTACTTGTGAATAGAACACTCAGATATAGAAGAGACTCCTTCATGTGAATAGCTGCTTGGCTATAGGAGCTCCACTTAATCAGGCACCCAGAAGTAAGTCCCACTATATTCAGTGGTCTTTACAAAGGTATGTGTATATAGGACTGCAACCTTGTTATAGCAATAGTGCTCCCCTGACTGGGGGGAAATGTGCATTGAAAAGAATGTACATTTTGCTTATCTTGTGTAACTAGGGCACACCATTTAAAATAATAAATGAGAGCAAGGCTGTATATTTAAGGAAAGCAATTTTATACATTTCAGTGAAATTACACCTTGAAAAATTTATGGAAATATGCATAATGTCACTGGGGTATAATAAATTTAGCAACAAATCTATGCAAAATATGGTTTAAATGTTTGTAGCCTTCCATTCTTTCATCAATTCATGTTAACAAGAATTAATGTTTGCCTTGTACGGTTCTCATGACAACCTCTTCTATGAGAATGAGGTATTAGTCTGTGTTGCTTCTTGTCAAGTGAAATGCTTTGTCCACTTATATTGACAAAGAGGCATAGCCTATTTGCAGTGGTATATGTGCTACCTCTCCTTCATCCATCTTTCAGCAGTGACAAAACAGCAGCTTGTTTTCTCCTTAGTCATAAAGTAAACTTTAGAGAGGAAATGTCAGTAACTACAAAGCAGTGATTGCTGTCATATGATAATTTGATTGCAAATCCATTTTTATTGGCAGGATCTTAAGAAAGCTGCAGTCTTATTGCATTATTTGAAAGTAATGACACTCCTCCTTTTGAACATATTCAATCTGAACAGGGAGTGGCAATTACTGCGTAGCTGTTTTAGGAATATAATGAAATCTGTAAATACATAGTCCAAAGCAGATTGCAAATCCACTAATCCAGGGCTCTCAAACTCTCCACCCCAAGGCTCCAGTTGAGATGGCTAAAAATTATTGAGGCCCACCAGTCACGACCCTGTCCATAAAAGATGAGGAATAAATATTTTCAGGCTGCAACTTTATATGTTTGTTTTACACACACACACACACACACACACACACACACACACACACTTTCTCCAAGGAACTCAGAGTGATGTATATGGTTCATTTCCTCCCTGCATATTTTAACTTCACAACATCCTGGTAAAGTAGTTTAGGCTGAGAGATGGTGACTGATCTAGGCTCACCCAGTGAACTCCATGCCTGAGTGATAAATTTGAACCTTGCTCTTCTCAGACCTGGTCTGATGATCTAACTACTGCAGCACAATGTTTACATGTTTTGCATTTGTTAAAAGTAAACTGTATGATCACCAAAGGTCATAAGCAAGCATGAGGAAGTTCAAGCCTGCTGGGCCTAAGTTGGCCTGATAGGCTGTTTTCCCCAAGCCTTTATTGAATAAAAGTTTAAGGAAAGTTGTGTTATTGTACATCATTATTCATTCAAACAGGTGACAGTGAAGGAGAGGAAATGGAGATGAGAAAATAGCCAGTGCTGGAATTCAGTATCCAGTCAATATGTGGCGTCTTTTCCGGTATCTTAAGAACATAAGAAGAGCCTGCTGGATCAGGCCAGTGGCCCATCTAGTCCAGCATCCTGTTCTCACAATGACCAACCAGATATCCATGGGAAGCCCACAAGCAGGACCTCAGTGCAAGAGCACTCTCTCCTCCTGCAGCTTCCAGCAATTAGTTTTCAGAAGCATACTGCCTCTGACTGTGGTGGCAAAGTAAAGCCATCATGGCTGATAGCCATTGATAGCCGAAAGGTAGCAATTTCTAGAGGGGTATCTATGTTAGTCTGTTATAGCAAAAACAAGACAAACGTCTCATTCCATCTCAAAGACTAACAAATGTACTGTTGACCTTAAAGTAGCCATTCTGGATGAATGAATTTCAAAGGGAAACTCCAGTGTGAAATCACTGAATTAAAATTTATCAACAAATTCAGTTCTATCACTCATGGTTTCAATTAAGATTACATTGCACGTATTGTTTAGCTAACCGATGCTAGAATGTGAATGCTACCTTGTTAACGGTCACTGTTACTTCTTTCCCTTTTACAGAATTGTCACTATCTGCCCATTATACATTTCATTTCTCTCGGACTTCACTTTTCTCCATCCCACCTGATGAAGTGGACTCTCGTCTGTGGTAGCTTGAGCTACAATAAATTTGTTAGCTTTTAAGGTGTCACAAGATTCTTTATTCCTGGATCCAAAAAGTTAAAATTCACTTGCTAGCCATCTAGGAAAGAAATATTAAACAATTTAATATTCTATTTGCCAGAGGTTTTTTTATTATTAAATAGACCAGAGGAACTATACGTATCCCATTTTGTAAGTCATTCAACCTGCTTCAGGAACAGTTTGTCCAAAATAAAACTATAAAAGCATATTGGTAAACAGAAGTGACAAGACATTATAATGATGTAGATGGAGTGCTGCTCACACTGGAGCAACAGGATATTAGATAGATATGGCAATTTCTGACAATCTTCAGTCTAGACTAAACTGCCACATATTAGCTAGGATTTTTTTCCTAAAGAAAACGTCATTTGTACCTTGGGGCAAAAAGAAAAAGAAACAAAGTTTTCTGGGACAGAGACAAACAGAAGGTAAACCAGGATCTTCTATTTGTAGATAGATTCCTTGGTTATTTCCAGTATTTTGTTAAGGGTTTTGACTCCTAATTTTAAAACCATTAAAGGGCTGCTTTTTCAAACTCAGGCTGCTGAAACGAAAAAGCTTTGGAAAATACCCAACGTAGAATTTTCTATGTAAGCACTGTAAGCTCAATTCTGTTGCTGAAAACAAATTCCATGCTGGTGCTGGACCTGCTTCCATCTTATGCAATCTGCTCTGTTTTTTTACTAGAGCCAGAAGGCACAACAGCCAGTACCAGGTGCAAAATAGTGGCTCAAGGTGGTAAACATAATTAGAATTGACTCCAAAATCCACAGTTGGGAAATACCTTTACTTGGACCAACCAAAATGTCATGAAAGTGGCAAACTTTCATGTTCTTCAGAACCTTTAATCAGGGAAGATGTTACTGCTGACAGTGCTCTGACAATGTCACTCTAGGGAAGGAGTTGGGAACCTTTGGCCCAGGGCCAATGTTGCCCTCTGTTTGGCCCTCAGGTCCCTCTCCAGACCACACCCCCTCCTACAGGCCACCCCCTCCTTGACTGCTTTTGGCTGGTTGTACAGTGTCCCTGAACTGTGATAATGTATTTTGCTTGCCTAGAAAAAGGATGGAAAGGAGTGGGTGTGTAGGATAGGGATGGGTCTGTTGGCCAGTGCCGCTTTGAAAGCATTGTGTTGGCCTAACAGGCTGGTATCAATTCGAGTTCGTTCTTTGTCTGTAAGTCACTACTTTTACCAATCTGTTTTTTTCCATTAGAAAAAATATTGATATTAATATTGATGTTTGTGAAGGAAATATTTTAAAAGGAATATCAATATTTTGAAAGGAGATGTTGATAAATTAAATATCAGTAAACTGAAAGAAATCTTGATAAAATATAGATATAAATATAAATATTAGCACAGTTTTTTTAAAAAAAAATCAGTTTGTGAAAATAGCCACGGACAATCACTACATAAAAATCCAATCCGCAGTTACAGTGAATAAGCGAATTAATGGTAAAATCAGTATCAAATCTGAATTGTCTGCAATACTAGCACATCCTTAGTGTAGGAACCTGACTTTTGTATGCTTGTAATTTAACCTACTGTACAAAGTCTCATCCACTGGTCTTCTCACTTTTGCCTCTTTCTGCACCCACCACTACTAGTATGTGACCCCTGCAAAGTAGCCCATGAGGGAATGTAGTCCTCATGTTGAAAAAGGTTCTGATCTAAAGTATTCTGAAAAAAAAATTAAGTAGTGGCTCAGCCCAAGTTGCCACCATACTCACCAGGTATGCCAGCTGTAGCCCATTAGTGTAGGAGACGGCTGTCAGATTCATATTGTAACTAGATGCATTATATTCTATACATGTTCATATTTACATGGCTCTCATTTAGACCTTCGAAGCATCTCTTAGCATCAGCTTGCCAGCTTAGCATGACGTAAATGGTTTATCTCAAAACAGTTTCCAACAGTCAGTAAGAACAGGAAGTATTGATAGGGTTAGGCTTGTGTGAGAATGGAAAAGTACAAACACAGAAATGTGAAGTAAACACTTAGGAACTTGGAACACTGATAGACAGCACATATACCTGATTTCTGGGGTTTAGGCCAATGTCACATGTGGAGAAAGGGGGACAGTCAGTAAGCCTGCATTTGATGTAGACCTTATATGGACCCCATAGTTTTAAGAACTGAATAAGAAGGAATAGAGCAGTTTGCTCAGGGTGAGCATGAATTCTCTTGATCTGTACCTCTGCTCTTATGGAATATGTGGGATCCAGATTAGAAATGTAAGGGATGATTATTTTGTGTCTTCATTCTGTACTTGTGTCATTTCATTCTTTTAATGCTTGTGTGAAGCTGTGCGCATGCATTTTCAAATAAAACCTTTATTAAATCATAATCATATTTGTTCTAATTACACCATAAGTCCATTGAGTGACTAAAAGATCCATGGAGCAGGTAAAAGTGGTAAGGAGGTTTTTTAGGAGCTTTTAGATCAAACTTCTGGTAGCTAATTAATAATCTCCTAAAATTAAATTCCTACAAGGCCCATCAAAGGACCCTCTGTCAACGACTCCTGCAAAACTGGAGATCACCCTGGCTCCAAGACTGCCCAACACTGTCCTAGTGAACTTGGACAATAATTGATATCTGCTCCATTATGCCAACCTAGGAAACTTGAAGGTGAAATAATGAGGTTTAAGCAGTTGATTTTTCCATTTCTGCTTTAATACATATTTCTGTATCCAAATTGTATTGTTATAAAATGTTCAAAGTGCAGACAGACTTAACTGTGCGTGCCTTCATGTCCGCAGCAACCATCACCACTATCTAACAACAATCTCTGTATATAATCTAAGGGATAAACAAAGACTCTCCTGAGTAGAAAATCAGTGGGTTCAACCCTTCCATTTTTTTGTGTGGATTCTCCTATAAAGAAAACTGTGGACATGTTAACACTAGGATTGCAAAAGCTCCCATAGCTTCATGCTAGAGTGATACTTTAAGCACTAAGCCTATCATGCAGGATGTGTATTATTGTTGCTAGTTAACAGCTGCCTCCATCTATGCATGATTCATCAGAGATATCCAGCCATAAGAAAAATAAACCTGGCTGTATCCTAGTAGTTACAGACAGCTGCATCCGATCTAGGTGCTGCTTTAGTCTGTGCCACTGGTGAGGCATCTGCTGGATATACCATCTGGGAGACCATTGACTTTCTAGAGAATGGGATCTGTTAGAGACAAGGGAATCAACAGCACACTGAAAAGAAGGTTTACTATTAAGAGTGCCCCTTTATCTCTCCTCTGTCTCCTGTTTCAGCTTTGTTTCCTGCATGCTGTAGCACCAGTTGTGAATGCTGATGAGACAATGCTTACTAACATCCTCAGGCACTTACTCATCAGTAATTAGTTTCTGTACTAAATACCTTATCTTTATATATTTTTGGTTCCAGATAGATTCACTAGGTCAAGCACATGCACATCTTCTTTAATAAAAATTGCTCATTGTGGGATTTGGATAATCACAAGGGCAATTTGAAATGAATAAGTGAGCCCTTGTTTTAGCCAAATCTTCTCTGTACCAAGAGATGGTACATTAATTGCTGAAATGATCAAAACGGAGCTTTGTGCTGAAGGAAAATGGGATTAGAGTGAATATACAATGAATAGCTGTGAAACAAAGTAAAAATTGTATTAGTTTCATAATCTAAGCCACCCAAATGTGTTTAGTCATACTTCACTATGCAAACTGGACTTGATTTATCTCCTTAACAAATAATCTGAGAAAAGTAATTTATTACTTGTAAATTGTTTAGAGCAGTGGTCCCCAAACTTTGTTTACCTACAGATCATTTGAAAATTGCTGATGGTCTTAGCGGACCACTAAATGATTTTTTCTGCCTGTAGTAGCAATTGTAATGGACCGTGCTAGATGTTAGATGCTGTTTTATTGTATTTTTATTGCTTCTTTTATTTCTCTTGTTGTATTTTAATTTGCATTCCATAGAATTCCAGTTGTAATAGAGGAAAATACAACAAAAGAAATAAAAGAAACAATAAAAGTACAATAAAAATCAATATGAATATTTAATGCAGACATGCCACTAACCACTGAATGAAGGTTATGAACCACTGATGGTCCACGGACCACAGTTTGGGAACCCCTGGTTTAGAGGTTTTATTACAATCAAGTAAATTTTGTTAAATAAAAACCTGATAAGGGAGTGTACTCAAAAGAGCCTATGGCACAAGGAATACGTAAGCTACTGTGGCATCTTGAATACTAACCAGCATATTTGGCATGAACTTCAGTTGAAAAATAATCAAACTTTCAGACCACATGTTTTTAGACCAGGGATAGGGTTTGCTGCATGGTGCCGATCTGCATGCAATTTGATAGGTCATCCTTTCTTTAGCGGGCCATCCTTTTTTTGTTTCCACTTTCTCTGGCACCTCCTGATTCAATCTGCTGCTCACGTTTGTCAGCGATTTGATCTGCAGGTGTTTTTTTCAGGGGTTGCAAAATTTATGTAATTATTTTCGTAGGTACTTATGTAAATGAAGTCATTTTCTGGCGGCTGAGAAAAACATTGCATAATTTTCAGGTTGCTGACATGAATGAATGATCTCAGCGTTCCATGTGGTTTTTTGGCGTTGGGAAAAACATTGTGTAATTTTTAGGTAACTGCCCTGAATGAATGATCGGATCACAATGTTCCATGTGGGTTTGTTGGCGGCGGGAAAAATATTGTGTAATTTTTAGGTAACTGCTGTGACTGAATGTTCCAAGTGTTCCATGTGGTTTTTTGCCAGCGGGGTAAAACATTGCATAATTTTTAGGTTGCTTATGTGAATGAATTGATCACAGCTTAGTGGCCCAGGATTGAAATAAGACACAGACACATATGTTGGGTTAAGTAACGGGCCACTTTATTAACCAAATTCATATTAGAATAATGAACCTGCAGAAGGGGATTTAAGTGTGGGAGCCAACTGATGAGTCAGGCAAAGCCTGCTTGCAGCTATTCGGTTGACCCAAACCCTGCCGGGGCAAGGGCCTGCCAATGTGCCAAACCCTTGCCCCAACCACACCCAGATGGTGCATAGGGAGGCCAACCTGCATCACCTCCCCCTGGTGCCTTAAAACTCCGAGTGGATGAGTCATGTTGGCTCCAAAGGCGACCTGTATCCTGCTCTGGGCTGTATAGCCCTGAGCTGCGGGGATCCGGAACCTCCTACCACCCCCAAAGGTGCCTAAAGGTGTCACCTAGCTGCCCTTCACCTTTAACGTTTCCCGCACTTCCTGCTAAAGCGACTGATTAAGATATTAATACCAAACAGCCAAATCAACCTAATAACCAAAACACTCGTGCTAACCATAAACACCCTTCCATCTAACCACAGTATGGAGTAGGCAAAAGAAACCCGCTGGCAAAAGGCGCAGGCAGGCAAAAAATTCCTAGTCAGCCCTGAAGGGACCAAATTAATCACACTGCAGCAGAGGGGAGGGTGGGCTCCGAAGAATCAAAGAGGGTGTGGGGGAGGCGGGCTTAAATAGGCTTGGCTGCACCTGCATCGTGCCGTGGTGGTACCTCACTGCCCTGGTATGCTCTCCCTCCATCAAGATGGCGGCTCGGGATTCACCCCAGGCTGCAAAGTACACCCCGCGACCCGGTAGGTCCAGAGCGGGATTCCACATGGTATTTTTTCCTATTTTTACATATCAGTGAGGCAGATAATCACCTTTGAGACTGTCTTGCCTCAGGCTTTCTCTCTTTTGGATATGGAATGTGCCAGTTTGGAAGCACTGATATCTCACAAAGGAGAGGACAGTACACCCACCCCTTTTCTGGAGTGAATGATTGATTGCTACTTGCACTGAACTAGTGGTTGGTGGGTAGCACAGTGTGTATGTGCATTGTTCATAATAATCTATTTTTTATAAAAGAAAGGGGGGTCCTGAAGAACCCTTTGGGAGAAGATATAATAACAATAATGCGATAACGAATTTTTTTCATAATATATTATGGACGAATGGAAATCCTGTGGTTGACACAACATCTTAATTACAAAAAAAATACGTAAAATAGGGGGAAGAGTTTTTTAAAAAATTATTGCCGATTACAACCACAATCCGCCACAAGAGATTGGTGCTGCTCCAAAGGAATAGCGAACTAGGGAATTCAGTCAGGATCTGGTCCCAGGTTAGATCTTTTTGAATATTCTGCCCCATCCCTATTTTAGACAAAAGTCTAAAGTCATATTTGGACATGCTGATTATGGTATCAATACAACATTTTCTATTTTAGCGATTAACTTTCCAGAATGATGAATGCTTGAAAGGAAAATATAAAGGAGAATACATTTTCTTCAGTCAGACTAAATTTTGGTTTTGAACTTTCTATTATAGGCTATGCAAGATATAAATAATGATAATGTTGGATATGGTTCATTGCAAAGGCTATATAATCACTAACTAAAAGACAAGAGCAGCAGGAATGAATGGGATGGGAGTGCTTTCAACTTCCCTCCCTGATAAGCATTATCCCCTCTATGTGCTATGTATCTGTAACAACAAGACCTGCTTAGTTGGACTTTGGCTCAGGGATGTATAGTGGTATCCTTACTCCTACGGTTATCCACATCCTTGTGTTAGCCCTTTCCCCCAAATTGCCATTTGTACATGTGGCATACATTCTGTGATAAGCTATTTAATATTGATGCCAGTTCCTAATGTGTCACCATCAGAGTGCTTCTATTGGGGGTGACTCTGAAAGGGTGACACGTAAGAGTTTGTCTTTTTGGGGCTTGCTGTATTTTGAAGTTGCCACACCAACAACATGTCTCTGGACAAAAATCCAATGCTTGCAAATGCCTACATGCATTACAAAGTTCATTTCAAATCTATACCTTTGAAGTTGAAGGCCACAAAAATTGTGTTTGTCTTTGAACAATTTACTTCCATTGTAGAATTGTGATGTTTAATCATTGCTGGCTCTGCCTAATGAGTTTCTCACATCAGATTATTCGTTGTGGGGTGAGAGAACTGGATTGTGGAAGAACACAGAAAAGGTGGTCCCTGACAAAAAATAACAATTTAAATAGCTGTATCGTTTTCCAGATAACTGAAAATTACTCTTTGGGAGAACAGTTTCTAATTTTTGAAAGGGAAAGTAATAACGCCTATTCAGTCTGCCTCCCAAGAGAACTAACAGCTTGTTGTCATTATGCAGTGTGGCCTGAAGAAGAAAAGTAGACAAGTATTTGAAGAGTGCTATCATATCTCCCCTCAGTCTTTTCCAGGCTAAACATGCCCAGTTCTTTCAGTCTCTCCTCAAAGGGCTTTGTTTCCAGTCCCCAGGTTGATTATCCTTGTGCCCTCCTCTGAACTTGTTCCAGTTTGTCTGCATCCTTCTTAAAGTGCAGTGCCCAGAACAAGATGCAGTGCTCAAGATGAGGCCTAACCAGTGCTGAATAGAGGGGAACTAGTACTTCACATGATTTGGAAACTATACTTCTGTTAATGCAGCCTAAAATAGCATTTGCCTTTTTGCAGCCCCTTCACACAGTTGGCTCATATCCAGCTTGTGATCAACAACAATTCCAATATCTGTCTTGCATGTAGTATTGTTGAGCCAAGTATTTCCCATCTTATTCACTAATAGGCAAAAAACCTTGTGGTTTAAGAATGTACCTATAGCCCACAGATATTTCTACCAAACTTTAAAAAGCAGGGAAAATGGGCAGCTATAGTGAATGCACCAGGGGAGCAGGAGACCTGACCTCCTCTCTGAGATAATGTATTGCCCTACAAATTTGTAAAAATGCAAACACAATTTGAATTGGTCTTTCACAGTCCAATCCACTTCCTGTGTAGCTTGAAAGAATTTGGTAATATGCCTCTGAGCATATGGTGTGTGGTGGCAACACCTGCCATCTCCAAAGATGAAGAATTACATTTTTGTATGTTGGTTGGTGTTCTTCTCACTTTGCTTCATTCCCGTGTTACTGCTGTTTCTACAGAGAATCAAATCTAGAAAGTTTTATTTTTCTCATTATTCATCCTAGACACCTGTGTCCAATTTATTTTTTATTAATTTCAAAGCTTTTTTATTGGTCAGTGTCATATGATGGTGAAGACAGCCTTTTGTGTTTCAAATTGGAGGTTATGTTCTATTTCTGTCTTGGGTGCATTAACAGTTGAATCTGAAACTGCAGTTTGATGTAAAATAAGACTGATTACAATATGTTGCTACTTCAGCAATGACTCTAGCTGTTGGAAAAAATGAACTTAGCCTGCCCAAGATGCATGTTTTCAGCCTGCTATGTTTAAACCACTTCATTTAAGGTAAGGTGGGCATGGTCAATTAAAAATATAGAACAAACCTAGAATTTTGCTAGAATATATTTCACCTCCCACTGTTATATCTTGTGTAAACTGAGACACTCCTAATATCCACTGAAGACTATTCGGCAGAATAGTCAGTGCCATTATTCCACAATTATGTTTGGAGTTTTTCTAGTGTAAATTTTGCAGAGTGTTGCTGTACTTCACATATTCACAGAAATAGAAGCAAAAGAAAATGATTTCCTATAGGAAACTTCACTAAAATTGTAAAGTAAATCAGACATATTTAAAGTGACTATCTGAACTATGTCAACTGACTTAATAATGTTGCTTCCTCTCTGCTAAAACAAGATCAGCACAGCACATGTCTTGCTTCTATTATTTGGGCTGATTGCAGGTGTTGCCACCACTCACCATATGCTCAGAGGCACATGTTACCAAAATCTTCCAAGCTACACAGGAAGTGGATTGGACTGTGAAAGACCAACCCAAATGGTGATTGCATTTTGACAAATTTGTAGGGCAGTACAATATCTCAGAGGGGAGGTCAGATCTGCTCCCCTGGTGCAATCACTATAACTGCCCAATTTCCCTGCTTTTTCAAGTTTGATAGAAATATCTGTGGGCTATAGGTATGTTCTTAAACTGCAAGGTTTTTTGCCTATTAGTGAATTTCTCTGCTTTTTAATCTGGGAGGTAAGAAATGGGATCCTGTGCAAGCTTGCTGAGAATGATCATTTGCATGCCTATTGAGTTCAGTGGGATTTACTTCCCTGCAATCATGCTTAGGATAGGTGAAACTGACTACAGGGATGGGGAGGGGAGGAGGAGGGAGGGGAGGAAGGGCAGAGGGGAGGAGGGGGAGGGGAGCAGGAAGGTGGGGGAGGGGATGAGAAGGACAGGTTTGATCATTTGCATGTTTATTGAGTTCAGTGGGATTTACTCCTATGTAATCATGCTTAGGATAGGTAAAACTGACCATGGGGGAGGAGCAGGGGGAGGAGAGGGAAGGAGAAAGGGAGGGGAGGGGGAGCTGAAGGAGGGGGAGGAGGAAGGAGGGGATTGAAGAGGGAGGAGCAAAGGAAGGGGCAGGGGAGGACAGGTTTGATCATTTGCATGCTTATTGAGTTCAGTGGTATTTACCCCCATGCAATCATGCTTAAAATAGGTAAAACTGACCATGGGGAGGGGGAGGAAAGGGAGAAGGAGGGTATTGGAGGGGGAGGGAAGGGGCAGGAGGGAGGGGTTAGGAGGGAGGAGAAGGGAGGGTTGGTTTGATCAGTTGCATATTTTTTTAGTTCAATGGGATTTATTTCTGTACAGTCATGTTTGAAAATGGAAATGGACTGCCTTCAAGTCGATCCTGCAACAGCTGATTGATGTCCCACTTTTCTCCACCGCCTCCCTCGCTTGCCAGTTCACCGCCTGATCGCTTAAGTGCTCGTTAGCCCTCCGCCGCCTCCCTCGTTTGCCTGTTCGCCGCCTTGCTTGTCCCCCCTGACCTCTCCCCCTCCCGCCTGCCTGTTCCTTCCCCCTTTGCCTGTTCACTGCATCGCTTGTCCCCCGACCTCTCCTCCTCCCGCCTGCTTGTTCGCCGTTCGCCATATCGCTTGTCCCCCCTGACCTCTCTCCCTCCCACCTGCCTGTTTGCCATTCGCCACATTGCTTGTCCCTCCCTGACCTCTCCCCCTCCCACAGAGAGGCTGAATGCACTAACGCTGAATCACACTGCACCGACAATACTGTACACAAAATGGCGCCCGATGCTCAGAGGTTGGAAATGTTCCTTGCTTCAACTACAACTCCCATCAGCCCAACTGTGGGAGGAACGTTTTGAAGCTCTTCTGATGTGCTCACAGCGTCGGTGCTGTCTTTGTGGTCGAGGGCAAGCGAGCACGCGTACGATGGAGGCGGCGAACAGGCAGGGGGGAGGGTGAGTGGGTGTGCGTGCGATGGAGGCAGCGAACAGGCAAACGAGGGAGGCGGCGGAGGGCAAGCGAGCACTTAAGCGATCAGGTGGATTGCTGGAAAAACGAAACAAGTGCCGCAAATAAGGGACAAGGTCTAAATTCAAAACCGTCGCATAAACAAAGCACTGTAAAGCAGATCGCCGTAAAGCGGGGCCCTACTGTAGAAGATTGCACTGAAACCAACTGCAGATCATTAGGGGTCAAAATTATTAACTAGATTGAGTCAAAGTGGTGGATTTCTGTTCTGCCAATCATTTACTGTAGCCCAGGAGGGAAAAAAGGTCATAGAGCTTTTTTTAAAATAATAATAATCATGAAGAAGTCACATTTATATGCACTTCAGATACAAAAGAAAGAAAGAAAATGGAGAAGTGATTGGTGCTGGTAAATATCAGTGGCCTTTCTTGTATGCAAAAAGCCATAGGTAATGACCGAGGAGATTAAAACCATTCCTTGGCAGATTTTTGTATGCTGCATTTTCACAGCATTCTTACTGCAAGAGAAACTATATTTAAGGATGGAAAGATCTGTCTGTTTTAGTTCTCTCAGTTTCTCATTTTTCCAATGTTAAACTCAGTTCTCTACATTTCTACAGTGATCTGTGAATTTTTGTTTAAAAAAATCCTCATGAAAATTCTCCACCATTTTAGTGTGAATTTCTTCAAATAAACACATTTTTGTAGGTAGTTTTGACAAAGGTACACATTTTTGCAAGCCATTTCTCATCATATCATGCATTTTTGCATGTTATTTTCACTCATGTATTCATTTTTATGCACACTTTCCCCTAATATATGCATTTATGCAAATATTGTTTAGTTGGCAAACTGCACCCCCAAATTCTAATACATGCAAATTTTGAAGGGTAGCTGTGTTTTGGTTATCATACTGTTTTGGAAATTGCAAATTTGGTAAATTCTGCTTGAAATGCAAACTGAATCAAAATTCTCAGCCATCCCTAACTATATTTGAAAATCTTTATCACAGCATTCTTTACATGCTTTTTTATGAATCAATAGATTCTAGCCTTATTTTTGCCCTCTTTACGTTTTTCAATGTGACATGGGAGTACAATTTTGATCAGCCATGCTTTATATCCTATTATTTTTCTTGTCTATGATGATAATCAATTTCTGACACTGTCTCCAGAAAATTTGCCATATCTAATGAGAGAACAATGATAAACCAAAAGGGAGAACCCCCTCCTTTATTTGTAGAATGGGGCTCTAAAACTGCACTTAGGTAGACTTTCTCCATGTTTTTGGACTAAGCTTTGTACAGGGCCTACATAATTGGGGTTGCAGAAATTCAAGAAAGGTGTATGCATGTAGGCTTTCCCTTGCAGACTTCATGCATAATGTGTGCATGTTCCGGGCTGTGCCACTAGTGCTGTGAACCTTCTCGGGCAGGGGCAGGGCTGCAGTTCCAAATCCCCTTTCTGTGCATTATTCCTTCTTATGTGATGTACACATGAAGAGTCCTAAACTAAATGCTTGGAGCCAGATGCAGCTTATGTGAATTCAGGGTTTGGATGTCTGCAGGAATCTCAATGGAAATTCTCCATTCTGAAGAGCATCAGGGTGTAATGAATAAATGTGTTACAGGATACAGAATGACTGACAGAAAAATAAAAAAGCCCCTACATCAACATTTTCCACTCTATTCTAATAGTGTCCTTTCCCCACCTCCCTTTTGCCCCCTTTATAAACATTCACCATTGAGGCTTCTGCAGCTGAATGTAATCTAGTTGTCACAGCCTTAACAGGAGGTGGTGTATAAAAATCTCCAGAGGTTGGGGTTTTTAATTATTTTTTGTCATTCCATACGCTGGAGATGTGAACAAATAGCTAAGGGAATGTATATTTTGCACCACTTTGAGTTGAGAGATGGAGCTACCATTCTCTGTGACCTTTGCACAGTGTCTGTGTGTGTGGCATTCGGCCATTTGATGTGCAGAATTAGTGCATAGTCCAGAGATATGGGCACCCTTAAGGCTTAACACTGTGTCATTGTATACAAACAAAAGGCTTAGATCTAGCCAGTTATTGCCAAATTAAATAAACAGACATACTGTCATTTACACTGAGGTCAAAGTTAAATTATAGCAACTGGTGAATCTGTCTTCAGAAGTATAAATTCATTGTGCATACCTGATGTCTGATCCCTGCAGAGAAGGCATGTCGGGAATCTTTCCACCTCACATTATGACTTTGAGAGATCAGAGTAATCCTGTTGATAAGATATTTACAAAAAAACTACTCACAGAGTTATAGCTACTTCTAGCATGTTTTCTTTGGGGGAAAAAGCCCCTTTTCTCTCAGTGGGACTTTTGTCTAAGACAATGGTTCCCAAACCTTTCCCCCCATGGACGACTTGAAAATTTCTGAGGGTCTTAATGATTTTATACCTGTTGTAGCAATTGTAATGTACTGTGCTAGATGCTGTACAATTTTAATTGTATTTTTATGCTTCGTTTATTTCTTTTATATTGTATTTTATTATATTTCATAGAATTCAAATTGTAATGCAATAAAATACAATACAAGAAAAAAGAGAACCAAATAAGAAAATACGATTGAAAATCAATAAGAATATTTAATGCAGTGGATGTTCCATTTCCCGTGTTCAACTACAAATCCACAGACATGCTGTGGACCACCTGAGTGAAGCTCTTGCACCATTAGTAATCTACAGACCACAATTTGGCAACTCCTAGTCTAGAGCTACAATCTAATGGTACTGTTGTGCATTGGCCCTCCAGGCTTGCCACACAAGGAACTGCAGAGTCTGCCCAGGGTGTGGCAGTTTTGTTTCAGTTTTGAGTTGCATTTGGCCTACAAGCAGCACCATGCTGTGGGCCTTGTTCTCTTCATATCTTCAGTGATTTCTTGTTGTATATCCTCTGTGTGGCCTTTTCCTTCAGAATACTTTTTACTGGCGATGAGGATGGGATACTGTGAGGCACACCAAGGGAGAGAACATTTCTCCTTAGACTGGATTAAGACATCAGTTTGGGCTTTGTGGAAATCACTGCAAAGTACTCCAGGTCAGTGTGTATATTTGTGAAAAGTGGCCAGCCAAGGGCATCTTGAAGAAATTAACCCTGCATGTCCCAGCAAGTGGGAAAGTTATGCAGCCAGGCTGGAGTTTTACTTGGCAGCAAATGGCATTACAGAGTCAGAGAAGAAGCGTGCTTTTACTCAGTGTGTGTGGGCTGGACACCTTTGACCTAGCCCAGGCCCTCCTAGCACCAACAAAACTTGCTAATACATCTTATGAGGATATCCTGAATGTTTTACAAGGACATTTCTCTCCAAAACTGTCTGAAATAACACAATGTAATGCTTTCTACAAACGAAATCAGGGCCTAACAGAGAGTGTGTCACTGTATGTTGCTGAACTTAGACGCATGGCAAAACACTGCAATTTTCCAAACCTTGAGGAGATGCTGAGTGATTGCCTGGTCTGTGGGTTGCATGATGAGGGCCTGTAAAAGTGTCTGTTTGAAAAAGGACAGCTCATGTTCAAGACTGCATTAGAGGAAGCTCAGGCTACAGAAGCAGCAGCAGCAAGCACCCGAGAAGTGTCCTTGGCAAGAAACTCGCCCTGTTCAGGAACCCAGCAGGCTAAAGATTCAAATCAACAACTTCTAGAGATCCACAGGCTGCAGTGCAAATTCTCATCAAACAGAGTAGGTGCTATGACCTCCGAGATCCAGACAAGTTTCTCCAGTGAAATGTAAGAGCTGTGGCGGATCCCGTGAACTGCGTGCCTGCCATTTCAGAGGAGCAGTGTCGGTATTGTCAAAACGTTGGGCATGTTGAGCGAGTATGCCAAGCCAAAGTAGAAGCAGCCACCCCCAGGAGTGCAGTGGAATGGAAAACACCATCAAGGACACAAAGCGGTACCACACACACTGTACAGAGGTTTTCCACATATGACAATGCAGAGGAGGTGATTAACCACAAGCCAGGGTTGCAGGACTCTGCCAATGTGAGGAAGGTGAAGGTGACAGTCACCAACCAGGGCACTCCATGCACTATGGAAGTTGATAGAGGCTCAGGTTATACTATCATCTCATCGGAAACCTACCAGCAAATATTTCCTTGTGGGGGCCCACAAATTGTCCCTTTCCACTCCAAACTTACTGATTACCAGGAAGATCAGGTTCTAATAAAGGGCATCTGTGAAGTTGGGATGCATTACCAAACTTTCCATGGAACTGTACAGTTACTGGTTGCTCAGAGGCATTGCACCAGTCTCCTTGACTTAGACTGGTTTGAGCTATTGGGCATTGCTCTCATGGGGGTCCACCAGATTGGTGAATCATTATGGGATAGCATCCTAAATAATTTCAAAGCTGCTTTTGATAAAGGTCTTGGGAAATATAAGGGGCCTCCTATTTTGTTCTTGGATCCTACTGTGGCCCCCATCAGTATGAAACCCCATCATGTTCCGTTTGCACTGTGAGCAAAGATTGATGCTGAACTTGATCGCCTCATCGGGCAAGGCACCTTGGAGCCAGTGACACACCATACATGGGCATGGGAGGCACCCATTGTCACTCTATTGAAGGCCAATGGCGACATCTGCATTTGTGGTGATTACAAGTATACTATCAATAAAGCCCTGCATCAGCATCCATATCCAATCCCAGGGTGAGTCATTTTTTGGCATCACTTTCACAAGGATTTTTTTTGGTGAAGTTTGACCTGGCCCAGGCCTATCAGCAAATGTCTGTGGATGATGCTACTGCCAATGCTCAGACTATCACCACTCATGGTGGAGCATTCAGAGTAAAACACCTCCAGTTTGGTGTTTCTTTGGCCCCTGGAATTTTTCAGAGTTTAATGGAGGACATTCTTAAAGAAGTACCAGGTGCCATACCATATTTTGATGATGTCTTGGTTGCCATTGCTGAACTTGTCACACGAGTGCGGGATGTACTGTACCGTTTTGCTGTTGCTGGTTTCTTGGTCAAGCGTGAAAAATGTGTATTTGGTATTTCCCAAATCGAATTCCTTGGCTACAGGTTGCTGGCATTCGACCTACCCTGGCGAAATTTAAAGCGATTCATGAAGCTCCAGTGCCCTGTAATAAACAGGAACTCCAAGCTTTCTTGGGCCTCTTGAATTTCTATCATGCATTCCTGAAACATAAGGCTACAGTGGCAGAACCATTGCGTACCTTCTTAACAAGCATGCTACATGGCAGTTGACAGGCCGGCATGATGAGGCTTTCCGTGCTGGAAAACACCTGTTATCGTTTGACAGCATCTTGGTGCACTACGATGAACGGAAGCCCTTGATTCTCACGTGTGATGCATCTCCATATGGTATTGGAGCTGTCCTGAGCCACCCCCTTGAGGACACTTGTGAGGTGCCTATTGCTTTCTACTCCAGAACATTGTCTTCAACAGAACAGAATTATGCCCAAATTGATAAGGAGGCACTGGCTATTGTAGCTAGTGTAAAGAAATTCCATGACCATGTCTATGGTCGACCATTCACTATTGCAACTGACCACAAGCCATTATTGGGATTGTTTGCCCCTAACCAGCAGACGCCTCAAATATTATCTCCATGCATGTTGCAGTGGGTGATTTTCCTGAACGTATACGATTACATCTTGCAACATTAGCCTGGCAGCACCATTGCCCATGCTGATGCTTTGAGGCGCCTCCCTCTCCCTTCTGCTGGGGTTGATGAAACTCCTCTGCTGGACGTGCTGTTATTAGAGTAGTTACAGGAACCACCCCTCCATGCTGGGAATATTGCCACTGCATCGTCCAAGGGCCAAGTTCTTGCCCATGTTCTCAAGTGGGTGTGGAGGGGATGGCCATTAGGGAAGCTTGAGGAGAAATTCAGACCATTTGTATCCAAACAACATGAACTATCAGTGCACAAAGGATGCTTCCTATGGGGAAATAGAGTTGTCATTCCTACTGTGTTGAGACATCGGGTGTTAGGCCTTACATGTTGGACACCCTGGTATACTGCGAATGAAGGCACTGGGGCGCAGCTATGTATGGTGGCCCAAGATGGACAGCAAGATTGAAGAATGCATCAAGATGTGAGAAGTGTCAGGTTTCAAGACCAGCTCCACCACATGCCCCAGTGCACCAATGGGAATGAACAAAAACGCCATGGTCATGCCTTCATATTAGCTTTGCAGGCCCCTTCCAGGGACAAACCTTCTTGATTGTTGTTGATTCATACTCCAAATGGTTAGAAGTGGTTCCTATATTGTCAATGACGTCCAATGTTGTTATCAAGACCTTACGCAGGCTTTTCACAACTTGTGGATTGCCCAACATCATTGTCTGAGACAATGGGGCCCAGTTCACATCTGCGGAATTCCGCACATTCCTGAATAATGGACTAATTTGGCATGTCACTTCAGCCCCTTTTCATCCAGCAACCAATGGCCAGGCTGAGAGGATGGTCAGAACAACAAAGGATGCATTGAAACGGATTGTAGAAGGTGACTGGGACTGACTCTTTGCAAGTTTTCTCCTGGCATAACACATCACATCTTGTGTCACAACTGGAAGGAGTCCAGCTGAGCTATTAATGAACAGACAACTGATGACTCTGCTTGACGGATGCATCCTGACATGACCGAGGACCGACCAAGGGAGTCCGTTGCTGTTCAAGAACCTGCACGGTGACCCTGTGTATGTCAGGAACTATGGTGCTGGTGAAACGTGGATTCCTGCCACTGTGACCCAAGCCATAGGGCCATTGTCCTACAGGGCTCAAACACCAGACGGCCATGTGTTACATTGACATGTGGACCAGATGAGAGGATGAAACCCAGCTCCATCAGTTGTCTCTGAGGGTGCTGGAAATACTCAAGTGGGAAGGGAAAATGAGCCAGTGGCTGCTCCTGATGCTGGACAAGAGCAGTTACGCGTGGACCCTGAAGTGGACTTGCGTGAACCAGAGTCAAACAGGGAACTAGGTGATGCACTATCAGCTTCAATGCAAAACTGTCGCTGATTGACCCGCATTAGGGTTCATCCCAAGTACCTTCAGGACTATGAGAGCTAGGAGGGAGAGGTGTTGTGTATTGGCCCTCCAGGCTTGCCATACAAGGAACTGCAGAGTCTGCCCAGGGTGTGGCAGTTTTGTTTCAGTTCTGAGTTGCAGTTTGGCCTACAAGCAGCACCATGCTGTGGGCCTTGTTCTTATTTTCAGTGATAATAAAGTTCTTGTTGTTGTATATCCTCTGTGTGGCCTTTTCCTTCAGAATACTTTTTTAAGTACTTACCTGGGAGAAAGTCCCATTGACTGGAATGGGGCTTAGGTCTATGAGTTTTGTATTGGATTGCACTGCATGTGACTATGTTTAGTATTATAGCCACCTTCCAATTTAGGTGCCTATGGCTATAAATCTATGCTTGGGAATAAGCCTCATTGAATATAACTTAGTTCTAAGTTAACATGCATAGGATCAAGTTGTAAATTGGGCTATATGGACCTATTGAATGATTATTGTAGCTGCTGATACATGCATGTCATTTTTCTGTACAATTTCCCATCAACTCTTATCAGCCCTTGTCTGTAATTGGCCTGACCCTGCGAGTCATTACTACCATCAGAACTTATCTCTGTAACAAATTCCTTTGAATCACTCATATTCTAACTAATTAAATGCTTAGGACCTATTTTGTGTTCCTTCAAGAACCCCATCCACCCAACTTGCCCTGCACACTACATGGAATTATACAGCCATGAGAGTGTCAAGCATGGATTTTTCATATTCCACCATGTTAAATTGAAAATACCCCCATGCCATTCTGCTGCTTCCCATGAGCTCATTTCAAAACAAAACCTTATAGTCCTGAACTCGGAAATGCTTGCTTAACAACCCTCTAGGTTTTCATGGCAATACACAAAACACTCAGGGAGAATCCAGAGTTCAAAGTCCAAAACAAGAGTAAAATAATCCAGACCCCTGTTATATGATAGAAATATCTGTTGGCTATAGGTATGTTCTTAAATGCAAGGGGTTTTTATTAGTGAATATTAGCAAGTCACAAAAATAACAACATCTTCATGGCATGAATACGCTCAATAATTCATTCTTAAGAGTGCAGTATTGGATATTAAACAATAGTGTGGTTTGCACATAATGTTAGGTCAAATCATGGCTTAGTATGAGGAAACAAATGTGTAGAGTGGAGATCATAACCACTTTGCTCTCCCTGGTCATTTTGCTACTGTACTGAGCTAAGCTATGATGTGGCTTAGCATGTCATCGAAACCCAGGATCATGATTTAATTCTCTACAGACATATCAAGAGCTGTATCTAAGGTTTGTCCTATGGTTTACAGATCATGGTTTGTCTGGGAGAGCTAAACCACGATCCTGGGTTTGGACAGCACACTAAGCCGAACCATGGCTTAGCTCAGAACAGTGCAGCAGCAAAACTACTGGGGAGGTGCAAAGCGACCATGATCTCTAAGATATTTAGTAAGTAAAACACACAGTAGTGTGAAACAAATTAAAAAATAAATTGACCTAGTATTATATAAACTGAGCAGACTCAGACTCTTTTATTCAAGTTAGAAACAAATAATTTAATTTGTGTGTGGGTACAAGTTGTTTGTAAGAAAATATTTGTTACTATTGTTTTGCATTACAGACCCAGTCTTTCTTACTCTTCAGGGCTTTGAACATTGGCACCAAATCTAAGAGTGTGTCTGCTAAAAAGCCTGCTTTTGGATTATCTTAATCAGAACTAAATTTCATGATGACATGTTCTTGATTTTAAGAAGATGTAAGGGAGAAGGAACAAGGAAAAAACTCTCAGCGCAGCCTCACTGATACATCAAATATTGCTAAGATGTATTTTGCATTTACACAAGTCTTCCTTAGTAAAGCTTTTTTTCACAGACATTGTCAAACAAAGTTACAACCAAAACAGGAAATTAGTTCTTTCCTAGTAAACAAACAAACCCAAAATTTAGCATGTCTCAAAGACACCAGAAGCCCCCCTTCTTTCTTTCTTTTTAATAACAAGAACCATGCTGTGATCCCATTTCAACTTTGCAAAAGGGCTTCTTCATTCCACTTTTAGCCCATATGTCATTTCAAATCATTTCTCTTTCCCATCCCTACCCAGTATATAGTTTTTTACATGCAGGCAAGGGAGAATTGTATTCAGGAAGCAGATCTGGTCTTCATACCTTTTCCTCATATCTGTCTCTTCTTTTTGTGCTTGTAGCTTTAAACTCTTGTACATCTGCTTGGCATGTATCACCTGAACGGTAATGCAATGTTTTATGTAATCTCAAGAATTCACATAGTCAAACTGATTGTCAATAATCAATTAGGTTCTTCACCATGGTTCTTGAAAACAAAGACAATGAATGGGGAATATTTTATTTCACAACTAGAAACAGAAAGAAATGAAGTGCTTAATAATATTTAGAAAGGTCAGTTGAAGAACTAAAAAGCTAAACCAGGACTCCTGAATTTTCTGATCCATGTGAATGCCTTGTGCTCTCAGAAGAGACTGCAGTGCCTTTGCTGCTGATCCAAATGCAATTAACCATTGGGTTAATTCCAAATTTAGTTTTGCTGACCTGTCCAAACCATGAAACTGCAACTGCCATATTGTATTACAGCAGCCTATAAATGATGATGAGGTGAGAGCTTTTGCTAGCCTTATGGATTAATTATTAAAATTGCTATCAAGATACCCATAATATTTCACAGCTGAAATGCCTGAGATCTTGGCATGTTCCTACTATTTCCACCCTGTTCTGGCCTTTGCTGAACTATAAGATTGTGTCTTGTATCAGTGGTCCCTGACCTTCCTTTTAAACTATGGTGCTTTCTGCCATCATACATATTATTTATATTTTCTTTATTTCTAATATGTTCATCTTGCCTTTTTATGAAAATAGTCAAAATGGCTAACAATCTCCCCAAGCCATAAATTAGTAGTAACAACAGTAAAATAAGATTAAGCCAAAATAGATTTATTACAAATTTGTAAGTGCAGCAGCAATCAAATTCTAGTTTACTAACAATAACCTGAGAATGCTTGTTGAAATAAAACTGGCTTTCCTGTCTTTAATAATGTTGCTTCCTCCCTGCTAAAACAAGATCAGATGTCTTGTCTCTATTATTTGGGCTGATTGCAGGTGTTGCCACCACTCAGCATATGCTCAGAGGCACGTTACCAAATTCTTCTAAGCTACACAGGAAGTGGATTGGACTGTGAAAGACCAACCCAAATTGTGTTTGCATTTTGACAAATTTGTAGGGCAGCCCAATATCTCAGAGAGGAGGTCAGGTCTTCTGTTCCCCTGGTTCATTCACTATAGCTGCCCAATTTCCCTGCTTTTTCAAGTTTGATAGAAATATCTGTGGGCTATAGGTACATTCTTAAACTGCAATGTTTTTTGCCTGTTAGTGAATTATATCTGAAAAGACCATGGGTTGCATCCAAAGGAACACTAAGTCATGGCCCATCAGCACAAGGATTTCTGCTTGTGCAATGGGACTTCTCCCCTTTTCTCCTCCTGCATTCCCCTTAAATCTGTTCTATGGTTCCCACAACCCTCTGGAGCAGACTTGGGGAGGGAACAGGGCACACTTGGGGGGAGGAGAGGGAGGAGGTGCTCTCAGAGCCCCAAAATTTCATTGTTCCTTCAGAGAGGTCTTGATGAGTCTCTGGCTCCTAGTATAGAAGGACTGGGGCTCTTCGTATCATTGAGCTATCCCTGGGCTATGGTATAGCTTCCTTCTCTCTTCTCTCCTTCCTCAATTCCTGTAAAGAGTTTTCTGGGTTATAATCCAGAACAGGTTCTTTGTTGGTTTCCGTTGTGTCTCCATGCTGAGGCAATGGTTCAGTTTGTAAATGTCTTTTCCTTTCAAGTGCATGCTGCTACTGAGGCTGCTCTCCCCTTCCAGACTTTTCCCCTTCATAGCGTGCCAGGGAGGGTGAGAGCATTCTACCCACCCACCTGTCATTGATGTCACTTCTGGCCTGCCTGTGTTTACCTGTAAATCTTTTCAGAGACAAGGTGCACCTGTGGCCAACCTCTGACATTGCATTCAGTGCTGGTTTCTGGCTTACTCCCTGATTCTGCCTTTTCTTTGTCCTTTGGTCTCGGCTTGCTCTTCAGTTCCGACTTTGCCATGTTTCCAGCTCCTGGCAGACCCAAACCAGTTAATGGTAATAAAAATCAGAAAACATGATCACATATACCACATTGGGGGGGGGGGATGATTCTTATTATATTAACTGGATTGGCAGCAAAGAACAGCAGCCAAATGGTAGCATTAGCATTTCAGAAATTCAAAAGATAATTGCTTCCCACATTAAATGCCTCCTTACTTTGTGTCTTAAAGGTGTTCCATAGCTGCTGGACTAATATTTACCACGTAGTAATCAAGAATGGAATGCATGTAACAACTTGTAAGCTAATCATCTGGCTCATCCCACCAAATGGTGAGGAAAATTTTACTGGAGAGTTGCACCATCAGAAATATAGGGAAGCAGGATAGTGGCAAAATTGTCCTCACTGCCAGGAAGCATTAATGAAGATGACTTAATTACCAAGTAGATACATCAGGTTGCCTGAATTTGTGATCTACTAAGCTAAAGATAGTCCCACAGGAGCTCAATCAACACATTTTGCTGCCTTCCTGGGACATTGTTAAACAACAGACAGGCGAGAGTACAAGGCTGTTATGTTGTGTTTGACTTGGTGGGTAACAGGTGCTTGTGCCTGTCTGAGTTGCATGCACACTGTGATAGGTTGTAGAATCATAGAATCCAAAAATAGTAGAGCTGGAAGAGGCCTATATGTCCATTGAGTCCAACCCCCTGCTCAAATCAGGAATCCAACTTAAAGCATACCCAACAGGTGGCTGTCTGTCTATATTTACTGTCTCATGATGCAAATTTGGCTAGAATGATACATCAAACATCAGGAATATCATCAAATGCTAAACTATGTTTCCTGGAACAGCTGCATTTTTTTAAAAAACAACAACACTGATATTTCTTTAATGGAAAATAAAGTGCCACACATTAAAGCAATGGCTAAAATCTTCTGTCATTTTCCTGCCCAATGTTTTATTTATTGTTTGCACTCCCACAGAAATCTTGTCTTAATAAATCTCTTCTTGGCCTACCCAGGTGATAAATGTATGTCAACTACAACTCCAGTGTTTATCATTTTTAAAAAACCCTGCAAGTTTGTATACTTTTCTGCTGCCTCTGTTGCTGCTTAGCTTTGAAAAAGCACATGATGTATCATATATCAAGTGAAAAAAGGTTGTTCTTGTATCTATTATACCACTATCATATATCTCTCAGGGTAAAATATGGTGGGAGTACTTTTGGACAACAGAGTCTCTATGATTATCACCTTATTTTTTGTTTATCATCCAGATATGAGGAAATTGAGGGGTAGTTGACATATCTGTGCATGTGGCTATCTGCTTGTGTATTGTTTTTAAAACAGATTGATTTTAGTTGTTATTGTCTGCCCAGATTCTGGGGTGTATATGACAAAGGAGTGATCTAAGTATTGTCACAGTCAGGCAGGCATATGCTATAATTCATTCCACTATTACAAAAACAGTTTTAGAGTTGCTTGACATGACATCTTAAATCATAGGGATTAATCCAATTAAGTCTGCAACCCTTATATCCACTTAGTTGGAAGTAAGTCCCATTGAACTCTGCATAGGAAATGCATAGAATTGTAATGTAGCTCTGCCTCAAACCTCCTGCAGTTTTGTTACCCTCACTTCATATAGCTTGTTTCTTTCATTATATATTAATTTGGAAACATTTTACTGGATTTCTGTGTCATTAATTTTAAGGAGGTATATAAAAATAAACTAATTAAATTGCCAGCTGAATTTTATTCCATAAATGCAGAGATCTAGATTAAACACTTGTGCTGTTAAACACCCTTTATTCTAAATTATTAACACCGTTCAGGAACTTTACAAATTAAAGATAATGACCCTTGTTTAAAGTTGGAAAACTATGTCTTTTTACCCCAGTTGAAATAGTCATTTAGTCATCAGATATCTGTTAAATTAGGAGTTCACCTTCATTCATAAGTTATCTTACCTGCCCCAAGTGAACATTTGTAATCATTAACAAGTTAAAATTTGAAACCAGATGTACGTATTCTCAGTACTTTGTTTTAACTACTAAATAATTAGTTTTAGTGCTACGTGCATTTAAGATTCTCTGTATAATTAATAGTTATAGGGCTAGACTTATAGGAACTGCAAACTTTGTTTTTTAAAAGAACTGCTTTTCCTGTTTAAGCAGAAAGAATCTTATTCAGTCTCCTTCAAAGTCAATGGAAAGACTCCTACTGACTTGAATTACCTGGATAAGGCTCTATAATAGATTGACTCAATTAGTGGAGTCCATCAGGCAGTGACTGGGACTTCTTTGTGTCAGTCTTGCATTTCTTCACAGCTTGAACCAAAACCTGCAGTCAGTCTACTTACTGGGGAACTCTGAAAAAGAAACATCTGCTTCTAACAAACTGCAGAATTGTTGTGAATGTTATTTATCAAGCACTTTCAATTATCGTTTATGTGCAAATTCTCTGTTACATAATATGCATCCTTGAAACAGCTGCTAAACTGCTATGAGTATTTTGTGAAAGAACATTGATAGGGGTGTTAGCAGATCAGAAGACGGCAGTAGCAGTTGACAGAAGCAAGAGAAGCAGGACAAATTGTGGTGTTTGGAAGATATAGCATAACCATATAAATAATGTAACGTAAATAAAGTCTACAGAGAAGAAAAAAAATTAAGTCTATAAAATGGGTACAGCGTTTGCTCTTCTGACAGAGGAGATGTGAAAATAAATTTTAGGTACCACAATATCAATTGTGGCCGAGGGGTGAAATCAGACACGGACACAGCAGTTTGGGTTGAACAAAGGTCCACTTTATTAAACTATAACAAAACCCTTTAAAGTGACCTGCAGAGGGGAAACCTAGGTGAGGGGACTGTCTATAAGCAAGCAGCTTGCCATAAAGCTCTCGGGTGACCAGCCCTGCTGGGGCAAGGGCAAGACCTTCTGCTTACCCTTTACCCTGGCCACACCCTGTAGATGAGCAGGGGGGCCTTCCCACATCACCACCCCCCGGGGCCGTACAACTCCGGCTGGATGAGGTAAGTTGGCCCCAGAAGCAGCCCATATCCTGCCCTTGGGCCGTAAAGCCCTTCCTGGCAGGCCTCTGGAACCAGCAGTCACCTCCAAAGGTGTCTAAGGGGGCCACCTAGCTATCCTTACCTACTTCCCTTCCCATACCTCACCACACCCGTGCACCAACAACCTTTCCCACTCGGGGCATTAACATTTTAAACCTTGCCAAATTAGCTGAATCAGCCAAAACCACATATTAATCACAATGCCCTCTAACTCTATTCTTTCCCACCCTCACAGTGTGGAGCAGGCAAGAAACCTGCCCGCCAGCCAGGGTGGGCAGGATAAAAATTCCTACTAGTCCCCGAAGTGACCCAGATCACACTGTAAAAGAGGGAGGGCGGAGTGGGCATCACGCGCCTAAAGGAGGAAAGAAGGGACAGCATGGGCTTAAATAGGCCCCTGGCACCCCGCCCCTTCATGCAGCATGTCACGCACACACATTATACGCAATGCGCAATCGCTGCCCCTCTCTAAAATGGCGGCCACGGCATCGCCCCTTAGCTGCAACTACGCCCTGCCCGTCCAGGCTCTGCGCGGGCAAGTGGAGTGGGATGATGATGAATACATGGTACATTTAGAAGAGGTCTTTACCCAGCACTAGGCCAAAGCTGCTAATGGTTGTGTTGGTGATAAATATGTGATAGCAAACATGATTGTGTCATAAATGGAAGTCCCATGGGCTGGCTATCTCTTACTTTTCATAAGAACACAAGAACAACCTTCTGGATGAGCCAGTAGCCCATCCAGTTCAGCACCTTGTTCTAACAGTGGCCAACCAGATGCCCATGGGAAGCCTGCAAGCAGGACCTGAGTACAAGAGCACTCTCCCCTCCTGTGGCTTCCGGCAACTGTGTCTGACTATGGTGGCAGAGCACAGCCATCATGGCTTGTAGCCACTGATAGCCTTATCCTCTATGAATTTGTTTAATCCTTTTAAAGCCATCCACATCGGTGGTCATCACTGCCTCTCCTGATTTGGCTAATGATATAATTCTTTGAGGACCTACTTCAGTAGTTTTCACATACTTCAATAGTTTTCAAATGGAAGCAACATTAGATAAAGCATTATAAATTATGAATTTATGAACAGCTTTATGGTATATAAACAGCTTAATGGTATATAAAACAAGGAATTTTCCCATTTGATTAATCATTGTAGTTAATCTACAAAATATTTAATTTCAAACAAAAATTTGCTTTCTCTGATTAACTAGCGAGGCCAAACAAGGAAATTCCTGAAGGATTTATCATTGTTCAGATTACAAACACATGACATGGGATGGAAAAGGTTTGTTTTGTTGTATTATGCTGGGACTGCTTTTAAATCAGTCCCATTCTGAACAGTGATTTCTTTCCCCCCCTACATCTATTTTAATGAAACTAAACTGATACAGGTTTGGGGGGGAGGGAGAGGGAACACAGAAAAAGTAGGAGCAGAAGTATTCAGTTGCCATTACAGTTAATTTTTTAAAGCCCAGTAGCGGAAAGATACTGTACTTTAAGGATTTGCAGGCAAAGGATGATTCAGAAGATTTTGAAGAAATAACAAGACTAACCCAGAAAAGCAGATATTTCTACTCTGAGCAACAGTGGCTCAAAATTTGGAACACCTACGTACAAATACATCATTCTCCATCTACAAGGCAGTACATGACAGTACAGCTGTCAAATAGGTAAAAGAACATAAAGAACCATGTAAAACATACTATAAATATGTGCTTAATAACAGCAAAAGTATGTTTTAATAAATGATCAGACAACTGGAATTTTTGCTATTAACTTTGCAGAGACAAAAGGAAGATAAAAAAACACCTGCATCAGAGAGCTTACACAATGTCTCTGTGTGCATGTTAAATCATTCATTAACATCTAATTTAAAGGTAATGTTATTTCATTTTCATCTCTGCTGACCTTACATAGAGCAATTACTGCACGTGTCTGCAATTCAATGCATCAAAATCCTTTTTTCATTCTTTGCTCAAAAATAAAATAAATTAATTCAATGTTGATATTTGTCCCTCTTTCATGTGAATTAGAAATATAATAAAATGCATCCAATGGTGGCTTTGCACTTCCACTTGCACAAGGTGGGGAGTATCCAGTTTTCACTGATCTACTCCTAACTAAAATAAAGATAAAGATTGTGATGGATTGTATACAGTTAGGATTAACTGCTACATATGATGTTGTGTATACCATGTAGTACTGATAATTTATGGCTCTCAGCTGAATTAAAATAGGAACACAATCATAACAAATAATTATAAGACAATAAATAAATAAAAAATCTGTATGGCATTATTGATTTGATCTTCAGTGGCATACTTTTTTCACCCAAAAGCTAGAATAAATTTGTAGGCCCCTGTTACCAACTCATAGAAATAGTTGTGCAGAGCAGATAATCTTTATTTTATTTATTTATTTATTAGATTTATATCCTGCCCCTCCCAGTAGGAGCCCAAAAGCACTAAAAACATTCTAAAACATCATGAAAACAGACTTTAAAATATATTACAACAAAACATCCTTAAAAACATATTAAAGCATCTTAAAAACATCTTTTTAAAAAAAAGATTTTAAAACATCTTTTAAAAAAAGCTTTAAAAACATATTAAAAAGCAATTCCAACACAGACACAGACTGGGATAAGGTCTCTACTTAAAAGGTTTGTTGAAAGAGGAAGGTCTTCAGTAGGCGCCAAAAAGATAACAGAGATGGCACCTGTCTAATATTTAAGGGGAGGGAATTCCAAAGGATAGGTGCCACTACGCTAAAGGTCCACTTCCTATGTTGTGTGGAATGGATCTCCTGATAAGATGGTATCTGTAGGAGGTCCTCACCTGCAGAGCACAGTGATCAACTGGATATATAAGGGGTAAGACGGTCTTTCAGGTACCCTACTGCCAAGCTGTATAGGGCTTTGTACACCCAAACCAGAACCCTGAACTTAGCCTGATAGCTAATAGGCAGCCAGTGCAATTCATTCAGCAGCGGGGTGACATGTTGGCGATACCCTGCCCCAGTGAGCAGTCTCAGCGCCACATTTTGCACCAGGTGCAACTTCCGAACCAACCTCAAGAGCAGCCCCAGATAGAGTGCTTTACAATTATCCAGCCTGGAGGTTACCAGTGCATGAACAGTGGTCAGGCTACCTGGGTCCAGAAATGGCTGCAGCTGTCTTACCAGCCAAAGCTGGTGAAAGACACTCCTAGCCACTGAGGTCACTTGGGGCTCTAGCGACAAAGATGGATCTAGGAGCACTGCCAGACTATGGACCTGCTCTTTCAGAGGGAGTATGACCCCATCCAAAGCAGGCAACTGACCAATTATCTGAACTCAGGAACCACCAACCCACAGAGTCTCTGTCTTGCTAGGATTCAGACTCAGTTTATTGGCCCTCATACAGCCCACCACAAATACAGGCAGTGGTCCAGGGCTTGCATAGCCTTTTCTGATCCAGATGTTACAGAGAAATAGAGCTGGGTATCGTCAGCATACTGTTGACACCTCACCTCAAATCTCTTGATGACTGCTCCCAACGGCTTCATATTGTTGTTAAACAGCATGGGGGACAAGATGATACCCTGCAGCACCCCACAGTACAACTGCCAGGGGGCCAAGAGACAATCACTGTAAAATTGTAAAACAGTGCCTCTGAAACCCATCTCACCAAGTCAGCCCAAAAAGATACCATGGTCAGTGGTATCAAAAGCTGCCAAAAGATCAAGTAACAATAACAGAGTTGTACTCTCCATGCCCTTCTCCCGATAGAGATCAGTGCGACCAAGGCCAATTCAGTTCCATAACCAGGCTTGAACCCAGATACTTATGGGTCAAGATAATCTGTTTCATCCAAGAGTTCTTGCAATTGCTGTGCCACAACCCTCTCAATAACCTTCCATGAAAAGAGGGTATTTGCAACTGGGCAGTAGTGGTCATAAACCAATGGATCCAGGGTGGGCCTTTTCCAGAGCAGTCAGATCACTGCCTCTTTCAGGGTGGCTGGAACCACTCCTTCCTGCAACGATGTTTCATCCATACCCTGGATCTTGGTTGGAAACAATGTGAAAAGAAGATAATTCCTTCTGTTCAATACTGTTGCTGTTAATAGGAAATCGTCCATTAATTTTCTCGGAAGACAACATCATTCACTGATTCAGTCTACCCTGAATGTATTTCTAGTATAATTATATACAGTTGTGTGTGTAAGTGGGATGCAATAATTTCCATGGGCTGCTATTTCTATTTGCAGTGAATTTTATTTATTTGGGAGACCTTTAAAAATGTAAATTTTCCCCACTTGCATTCTGAAATGATATAGTCCATTTATCTCCTCACTATTCTGTTCCTTGATTTCCATCTAATTTTGCTGCATAAGTAGACTTGGCCTTAGAGTGAAATCCTTGTAGCATTAGAGACAAGTAGGAAATGCTATCCAGCCTTAGCGATTTTGAAGAATTTAGCAGCAGCATGAGGCCAAGTACAGGGGAATTATTTCTTTAACAGCCCAGAGGCTCTTGCTGAGAGAAAAGCTCACAATGATCAGTTTTGCCAGGACCAGAATTCCTAAATCTTCCTGCGGTCTAATGATGAGCTCTCTTGACAACAGACAGTAAAAGCTTGGGTGGGTAAGTCAGATGGAAAAGGAAGGACAAGCTCCTTGGCTTTGCAGAAGCTATGCACAAGAGAAGAATTGCTTTTGAGTTATAGGAGCCACCATTCCGAAAATCCTAACACTCTAGATGCTTGTCAAAGGAATTTAGGATTTCACCCTCTTTGCTGCCCATGAAAGAAGATTACTGAGAAGCTGATTCTTCAGAGGCCATGATATGTATTCCAGAGATTGTACAGAACTATCTAGAGTGAATCATGGTGTTTTCCTCTGCTTATTGTATGTTGGGTCATTTACTGTGTAACACTTACCTTGATGTAACCTTTGTGTGCTCTACACTTCTTCAGTATTAAAGAAACTTCATGCACTTACATACTGTAAAGTCATAGCTCTGCAAGGAAGAAGGAAAGCTTGTCTTCAGTTGGGGCCATGGTTTGGCTAGGTAGATCATGACTTAAACAAGAATTTGCTGACGGGAGAACAACAGCTTCATAAGTCAGTATAATATGTGAGTGTAAACAGCTGGATGCCACAAATTTATATTCTCCCATGTTTAAGGGAAATACAATAATTTCCCCAAGCTTATTAACCTATTTTCATAGAATCATAGAATAGTAGAGTTGGAAGGGGCCTATAAGGCCATCAAGTCCAACCACCTGCACAACGCAGGAATCCAAATCAAAGCATTCCTGACAGATGGCTGTCCAGCTGCCTCTTGAATGCCTCCAGTGTTGGAGAGCCCACTACCTCTTTAGGTAATTGATTCTATTGTTGTATGGCTCTAACAGTTAGGAAGTTTTTCCTGATGTGCAGTTGAAATCTGGCTTCCTGCAACTTGAGCCCATTATTCTGTGTTCTGCACTCTGGGATGATTGAGAAGAGATTCTCTATGTGACAGCCTGAAGAGTGCTATCATATCTCCCCTCAGTCTTCTCTTCAGGCTAAACATACCCAGTTCTTTCAGTCTCTCCTCATAGGGCTTTATTTCCAGTCCCCTGATCATCCTTGTTGCCCTCCTCTGAACCTGTTCCAGTTTGTCTGCATCCTTCTTGAAGTGTGGAGACCAGAACTGGACACAGTACTCAAGATGACAATCTTTTAACAATCTCTGGTAGTCTTCATCAAGTTGTGATTTCTTTAACCATATTAATCAACAAAAATATTTCAGTGGCATAAGTATGATATTAACAAATTAGCTATCACAGTGTTCCAATGTAAAGTAGTAGTGACCTATGGGAGTAGTTGGTGGTATTATATCCTGAGACAAAAGTCAAATACAAAATTATATGATCCTTTAAAGAAATGATTTCACTTGCTTTTTGTTCTGTGCTTTTCAGTTTGTGTGTGTGTTATGTGACTTCAAGTCGATTACAACTGATGGTGACCCTATGAATCAGGACGTTTGCTTATATATTTCGATTAGCTACACAGCCAGTTGAATGTATAATTCACTGCAACTAATTGCATTTTAGCATCCAAAAGTGAGAAACTTTCTTATGTTTGAAAGGTTTTTTTACAAAATCCAGGCAGAGAATATAGAGCTTGAGATATATATTCCAGGGACCAATTATCTCTTCCAAGTAGATATGTTAGATTGTGCCAAGATTAGCCTAGTTTTCACAAATAGTAGATCAGACGGTAAACCTGTATCTTGACTGGATCAATTCAAGGGTTTTACTGTAAAGATATATATGCAGATACCAATCTCTATCTTACCTCCTTTTTTTAATGATATTGGACCATTTGAGACATAATTCCACTGTCTGTCAGGATGATTTTATTGATCAAGATCAAATGGCATCATTTTACTTTGACAGCATATTATATTATGCGCCGACAGATATCAATTTCAGTGCCTCACACAAGAATCTTCAGGGGAAAGCACAAGGACTCAAATATACATTGGGCTAACTTATGCACTCTTAAAAGAAAGGATGGCGGTAAGAGGGAGTAGTAGTCAAAGGGTGCTTTACTTTGGAATGGAGTGAAGAGAAGGAATGGGCAATTCTTTGAAGGAAAGATAAAAGCTACCAACAGTGTTATTAACTATAAAATAAATAAATAAGAAGAATTAGCTTAGCTTGATGACTTTTTAGCACCTACACCTGAGCACATGCCTCCAGGCATACAAAGGTGTGATGTTATATCTCCCTGTTTTCTTGAAATGGCTTCTCAACAGAGAACAGAGACCTCTCTGGAGGAAAATACTAAGTATGCCTTAAAATACAGGTTTCTAAATTTTGTGCTACCATTCCTTATAGAATGATATATTTTACCTAAAGGCCCATATTTCATCTCACACTTTCCCCTTCATTTTTTAAAATGTGATAAAAAGTGTATCACACTTCACAGATGACAAGCAACTCTCTTAGTTTGTCTAATTCAGGCATCACCAACTTTTTTGGACCAAGGGACATATTTCAAATTTTGAGAGTGCTGAGGGTGGCAGTCACATAATGGCTGCCATGGGCATGTGGCATAACACAAAATAGCTGCCATGAGGGGCATGGTATAACACAACATGACTGGCATGAGGAGCGTAGCCTGACACAAAATTAGAGAGAGTACAGTCATTGCTGCTGCTACCCTCCCCGCTCGTTAAGTTCATATTCACCATGGGAAGTCACATATGTCCTGCTGATCCCGATTGTGGAGATACAGCTGTCAAGAACCCTTTTCCCCCAATGCCAATCCTAAACCAAAGACTAAAGTGCCATCCTGTACCCATGGAGTAAGCCCCATTAAACACAAAGAGACTTTCTTTGAAGTAGACTTCCATACCATTGTACTGTAAGTTAACTGTACAGTGGATTTTTAATGTGTTCCTGGACATCAGCTTCTACGCAGCTGGAGACATACCTAAGCCTCTTTACAAAGTTTTCACACTTCGTATTTGCTATTTGGAGAGGGAATTCTTTAATATCCACTTGCACTTATCGTGTAGTAGTATTCACAGAAAATAACTTCTAGCAAGTATCTGATCTCAAATGAACCCACCACAAAAAAGATGCATCCTGGTTGCTAGGTAAAAAGGAAGGGCAGGCTACTGAGATTCCAAGGATTACTAGAAAATAAGACAGTACAAGGAAAAGCACACTAAAGGGGAGGAGAAAACAGAAGCTCTTTTGGATGCCGGGGTTCCTGTTTCCTGGTGTTCAAATAACTTACAACCATCACAGCTCATTTGCTGAACCATTTGAGGGAGATTTTTATGATTCAGAAGAATTAGGGATGTAAGGAGGCAACATTAAGATTGATATCTACATATATCTCCTTGCATTCGCATAATAGAATACTGCTCCATACAGAAACATTCCCTGCATGTAAACTATTATCTTAGCACCTCATCTGATGTTTTTGAGAAATTGGTTACTGATGTCTTATTTTATATGCAAGTTATGACTATTATGATGTCTGCAAAGCATGTTCCCCACTGAAGAGAAAGGAACATGCTATGTGGAGCCCCATTTATTTTTACAAGACCATATATGCTCTCATATAGTATAAGAGCAAAGAGTAGTGTTTTCACTTCACTGCTTGCTGATATTGTTGCAGCTTATGGTCTGTCAGTGTTTTTATTATACAGCCCAGTCTTAAGGGTGTAATATCCCAGCATAAATCACAGGAGGCTGAAACATGGTGCTGTTTATTGGTTCAAGGAAAATTTATTTACTAAAAAGATCAACAACTACTAAGTGCGTATGTTTCAGTTTATCAAATACATTTGAAAGGGATGGCTACATTTAAAAAATGGTTACGAGTACTGGCTTTCTTCCTCTAAAGCTGTCCACAAATTAGGGGCAGTTCACTGCCTATACTGTGGGAATCTGAACCTTCTTCAAACATGTATTTGTGCAAAGAAAGATGACATGTGAACCAAGCATAGTCTTCCTATATAATAATTTTATAAGCATTATGTCACACGCTTCTGTGCAAGGCACAAGTGCAAGGTGGGGTGGCTGTGGTACTGCCCCTTGCTTGAGGCACCTGGTGGTGGCGCTCAAGGCACACAGTGGTGGCAGCAGCAGCACCTGAGGCAAGCAGGTGAGCAAGCGACTGGGGCAGCAGTGGAGGGGAGCGAGGTGCCTGACAGCAGCTGGGTCTCTCTAAGCGTGGCCCTTGGTGGGTGGGTTAGTCAGTTAGTGGGGGGAGGGTGGGGGACTTGGGGAGGGGAGACCCATAGGGGGGAGAGGGCAGCCTATGGGAGGTGACCCATAGGGGAAGGGAAAGAGGGTTGGTGACCTATGGGGATGGAAAGGAGGGGAAGTGCTGGTGGCCCATAGGGGAGGAAGGGAAGGGGAGTGCTAGTGACCCATGTGCAGGGAAGGAGGTGGAAGATCTGGCAACCTGTGGGAGGAGGGGTGGGGAGCACTGGTGACCCATGTGTAGGGGGAGGGAGAGGGAGTGCTGGAGACCCATGGGGGATGTGTGCTGGCAACAGTAGGTGGGGTTGGCGAGCAAAGCAAGCAGGGGTGGAGCCCATAGTCACATATATTATCATCAGCAACTCCTTCAATTGCACTGGCTGAAAATTATTTAGTTCATTTTAATATGCCCAATACCATAAGGGGGTTGCGAGTATACACTTCTAAAATGGAAATGATGTAATAGGGTTTCATAATGCTAAACAGCAAAATATATAGGTGTACTTCATAATCTAAATTAGTTTGTTGTGCCTCTGGAAATATAGGAAAAGAATTAAAACAGCATTGTCTATTCTAGGGACCAGTTCTACATGTTGTAAAACTCCTTTCAGAAACCATTGTGTTATACTGTGAAGTGTCAGGTTAATAATTCTAACTGGACAATTCATGTCTAAAATGTACCCATGTGCATTTAATTGTATCATGTAGAATGAAAAGAAAGTAGGTCTGACGTCTCTCACATTCTGTGGGAAATAAGAGTGTAACCTTTTCCACATTATATGAAGGAGGAATCTCAATGGATTGAGCAACCATGTAGCAACATGGAAAGTAGGCATTTGCCTTCTCTTTCACAGGTACTGTTGATACCCATTTGATACTATACTACATTGATTTCCTCAGAACTCAAAATATACTGTATTGTTTCATGTTATGTTCTCTAAACTGAACCTGCATTGTCTGAAGCTGTAACCCAGATGTGGTGAATCTCTGGCTCTTCAAATGTTGCTGAGCTACAGCTCCCATCTTCCCTCACTGTGCTTGCTGGGTCTGATGGGAGTGCTAGTTCAGTAACATAGGGAGCCCCGTGTTTCCTCACACCTGCAGTAATCTAGGTTGTTGATACATGCATAAGAGAATAATCTTATATGGACCCTGAAGTCTCTTTGTAGCTTTCACTATTGTATTTCCCACAGCTGCCAAGGTAAGATTCAGTCTAGTTTTAAGCTGTTTGCCTAATTGGCTATGGGAATTGCAGCAGTGAACACCATATAAATAACACCCTGACCATGTGGGTGGTTCCCATAAAAGTGAACAAGTCGCTTTTTTGAATCGCTACCTTAGGTTGCACTCTTGAAACCATTTCTCCAGTACTGTTAAGGTGATTTATTTCCTCCTCCTATACAGACATTATGACATTGTTGCGATGATATGATGTGGCTGTTAGGTCATTTTGAATGACTCGACCCACAGCTGATTTTTCTCCAGCAGAATGTTCAGCAGACATTTATGGTGTAAGAAAAGGTGATCAATTTTCTCCCCTTAGCAGCATTCTATCAGGGATCTTAGTTCACTGACCATGACAATTGAACATTCTTTTATTGGAACATATATTTACATAGTTTTCACATTAAGACGTGGTGAGTTTTGATTGCTATTCTGGGTCCCATTCCAACTAAAGATAAAGGTATAATCATTCTGTGCTTCTGCTGTTCCATCTAGTCATCTTCTATACCACATACATTCAGCCAATTGGTATATGAACTAATGATATCTATATTAAGCAAACTATAATGATGATTCACAAAACACATTTTTGTCTCACTAGGCATCTGACTTGTTTTCAAACACTTTTCTAACTTTTCCGCTCCCATTCTTCATCCCCATGATTACTTCAGGCATATCTGTCTCCACAACTATTTTCTTCAGTTGTTCCTGAAGTATGGTGTCTTATGACATCAGACGAGAGCAACCACAGTCACTGTCAAAGGCGTTACTTACCAGCTACCACCACCACATAAATTCCTTTAGCACATTACAATATGAGATGTAGAGTTCTTCTGCTTTTAGGAATGACAAGTAATTCTAGTTTAGAAAAGAGGCTGAACTCCTTAAAATTCTGTAGTTCTTTATAATTGTCTGAACCAAGCATGCGAACTTTCTGGGACAGTAACAGAAGAAAGGTAATTGATTGAGCTTCTATTTATATACTGCAGCAATGCCTCACAGTACATACAGTCCATGGTGTGGGAGATCTAAGGCAAAACATAGTGGAGGGCTGGTGGTAATGGGGTTACATAAACATTTGCTGTAAACTTTCAGTTGCAAGAGCTTATAGAACCATGGTATTTAATGCACACACAAAATTTAATGGGCACTTTTAGTAGTGACATTTAATGGCTTGGGACAGTAAATAGGAAGAATGCAGCACCATTTAGGATTAACTACCATTGGCAAAGTAGACAGATAAAAAGACTCAGCAAGAATGAACAACAAAAAGTGTTATTTAACTATGAAACAAAAACCGAAAACTATGAAATAAACTGTAGGACAGGACTACACACTCTTTCTCTCAAAGTAACTGTAGTATTACATTGGCTAATGTTCCTATAACATTGCAGTCATTCATCTAAATATCCCTTACCTATAGGAATATTGAGACCTTATTATCATAGTTTTGCATATTAAATCTAACAGTGAAAGCAAATGTTCATTATTGCAGCTGACACTGAACTCATTACATTCACATTTGTGTTGTGGGCATTTGTTATAGCTGGGAACTATTAGCTTTGAACTTTGCAACCATTTTAACAGGAGGTGAATAAGACACAGGCAAGAGGAACAAGTGGCATAGAACTCAAACTGGAGGTTAACAATATAGGGGTGGTTTGCATTAGTTTAAGTGACTTGAAGTATCGCTTCATACATTTGCAACAAGTTGGCCTCTGTGTGTACACTTATGGGAAATTACAGTCAGTCCTGATTCCCTGGTGAGCATAGCTGTATTACATAAGACAACAACTGTGTCCTTTTAAAGACATCCAGTGTACTAACATGTATACAGGCTTGGATACTCCTGCCCTCCATATACCCTCTCACTGCTGACACAGTTGCTGCTATGTCTGCAGTCATTTCTCATTTTTACTGATAGGAATCTGTCAGTGTAGGAATTCCTGAAGAAGGTCGGTAGATCGCTAAATGAAAAGTTTTTCAACTGTGCTATCTGTCTGCATGTCAGTAATGCAGGACTGAAGTGATAGCAACCAGTGGTAGCTGGTGCCCATTGAGACTTGTAGGGCAAAAGGCAGGGAGACCAACAGGAGATGGAGGCAGAGCCAATGACAAAACTAATTCTAGTCTTGTTCATGACTGTTTTTCATTAAACATGAAAGTTGGGGATGAACTTTGACCTCTCTTTAATTAGTAGTTTGGCTCTAAGAGGTAAGTATACATTGACTTTATCAGTGGAAGCATTATAAGAATAGGAGAACAAAAAATGGATCTCAAAACTATACATAAGGTGTATCCTAAGCAGGGCCGGTTCTAAAGGGCGGCCAGGTGGGGCACTGGCCCGAGGGCCTCTGGAGCTACAGAGGCCCCTGAGGGGCCCCTCCACTCCATGGATTGCAGGACAGGAGGTGTTTCTGAGCCCCCACCATCCCCCAGCTTCACCTACCTTTCTCTCTGCTGTTTTCTGCAGTGCGCGCAGGGTTGCCATGAATCAAGATGGCAGTCGAGGTTTCTGTAAGGGGCTGAAGCCTCTGCCGCCATCTTGGTTGATGGCAGCAATGCGCACGTGTGCATGCCATCAACCAAGATGGCAACAGAGGCTGCAGCCCCTTACGGAAACCTCAGCCACCATCTTGATTGATGGCAACCCTGTGCGCGCAGAGCACGCAGCTGCAAAAAACAGCAGAGAAAGGTAGGTGAAGCGGGGGGAGAGCGGGGAGATGGCGGAGGGCTCGGAAGCTCCTGTCCTGTGATCCACACTCCTGCCACGGATTGCATAAGGGGAGCAGAGGGGCCCGGGGCAGACTGGTGCCCAAGGGCCCCGGCTTGCCTGGAGCCGGCTCTGATCCTAAGTCTGATCCAAGAAGGCTCATCTTACATATTAGAACATGGACTTGTACTAGGGGACTTTCTGGCCCATTTCTGCACCTAGAAATTAATATTCTTTAAATATATACTCTGTTTAGTTTATTTACAAATTCACAATTATCTATATTTTGGTTT
This sequence comes from Rhineura floridana, assembly GCF_030035675.1. Lineage (NCBI taxonomy): Eukaryota > Metazoa > Chordata > Lepidosauria > Squamata > Rhineuridae > Rhineura > Rhineura floridana. The sequence goes on from NC_084481.1 coordinate 67,562,548, forward strand.
TTCAATATAAACTCAGCTAAGCAGATCTAATAGACCAGTGATAGTGGAATGCTTGAATATTTGACTCTTTTGCTCTAAGGCTTCCATAGATTGGAAGTAGTCCAAAGACAGAATTAATATCTGCACATAGTTCTAAATCCTTGGTGAAATAAAATGTTATCTCTGCCTTACAGCTTTGTCTAGGCAGGAATCAGGACATAAATAAACAGAAGGGGGGAAAATCTGTAACTATGGGTTTTTAAATTTCTGTTTGCAATTTTCTCCATCTTAATATAAGTACATTCTAGGAAGTGAGTTTTGTGTCAGAAACTTTCTCAAACTACAGGTTTTAACTAAATTAAGCAGAACATATCCTGTTGGAATAATTTTAGATTACAACTGATTATAACAAAGATACCTGCTATTCTTTTGAGGGGTGTTGCTGGGTACTTGAGTATAAGGTCCACACATGAGACCTTAATTTTGATCCCTGTAATTTCCATATATGGGATCCTTAATAACAGAGCTCAGAAAGATGTTTGGAAAACCTGAATGAAGATGTAAGTAAGTCATTGCTGACATTACTGGACTAGACAGACAACTAGGCTGTCGGAAGGCAGAGCTGGGGTCCCAATCCCGGGGAGCTGGATCCCGGAGAGTTGGGAGAAGAGTATTCGGATGGATGGCAGAGGGAAGGGGGAGGAACTTCCCCCCTTTGGAGCGAAGACGAAACAGAGGAACTGCCAGTGATAAGGTCGCTTAGCAACGGGGAGCCTGAGCCCTCCCTGGACATTCTCACGCCTCCCCCTCTTTCAGGCTCAGAGCAAGAGGGGAAAGAGGGAGGGCTGCTCACAGCCGAAAAGCGGGGAGGCAGTTTACCATCAGCCCCTCCCCTATCCCCCATCCTGGAATCGGAAACTTCAGAAGAGGAGGGGGTGATGCTTCCCCCCTCACTGCGCACACGCAGACAGCTGAAAAGACAGGAGGGAAGGGGGGGAAGGCGGGCAGTACCTGAGGGGCAGTTAAGGAGGAGCGAAAGATTGCGCGCCCGTTTGGCCCCTTCTTAAAGAACAGGCGGGAAGAAGTCCCTTGCTCTGTCAACTTTCTCCCAATGCCGCAGGACCTGTATCCCTGTATTGCTTCATGAGAAAACGCAGTCTTTGTTTGGACATTACCCTAATAAAACACGAATTAACTACAGCCGTTGGTCTGGTTCCTGAGTCACATCCTGGGCCTGACATAGGCTAATGGAATTTATCTATTTATTTTATTTATTTGTAAGATTTCTTACCCTCCATTAAGTATAGTAAGATCCCAGGACTGGATACAGCAATATAATCATACAAGTAAAAACAAGTAAAAGAGGTGAAATGGAATAGAAGGCAGCAGCTCTTATGTTTTGTTCTTTATTGTAACAAAATACAGCCTTCCTTATCTCTACTGGAATTCATTCCCACATGAATATTCAGAAGTCTGCATAAAGGATACTGTTGTTTTGTTTGAGAGAGTGAAGCTGATCAGAAGCTTCTGATAATGGAGGCTTTATTATAGTGGCATTTACCTAAACAAGTGAGTAAAATATTTGTGATAATTATTTATGGTCTCAAATTCAAATAACATTGTGGCCTTCTCTTGGAAACCAGTTAAACAGACATGGAAATGTGTCTGGTGATCTGTTAGCTTCTATTTTTATAGCATCTCCAGTTTGTTTACAAAAAAAGTGGAAGTGAGTGGTGTTCCACGAGACACAATTAAGTTTCTTATTTGCCATATTTAGTTAATATGAAAGACAACTGTGAGGAGGCCAGCATTCTATATGCAGAGAGCTGGCCCAGTTTCCACAGGAAAAGGACTAATAGGGCAACATGTGAGGAAAGGAGGTCAGGAGCAAAAGAAGTTGTTAAATTGGTGCCACTGTTTCAATATTTTCTTCATGCCACTTTTCAATAGAAATGCAAATTGGATATTCACTGTCTAAATTAATGGTTGGTTTCTAGTTAGACATACTGTCACAAAGGTGACCTATCTAATATACATATATGTCATCGAAGTAAAAATACAAAACAAAAAAAGCTCCCACCAAGTTTTATTTTAAACTTGTCTTCCTGCCATGATAACATGAAAAGTGTCTTGTATTTGTCATGAATACATAGTGATAATGATCCAGTTTCACTTCCGGGCTATATTTGTGTGAAGTGTTTGGATTATTTGTACCTCAGCCAAATGCCAACTACAGATAAACGTTCAGTCATTACTCTGTGCAGAATTCAGCAATCATAGCCTGATCCTTCAAACCAGGGGTTGGGAACTTATTTCCACCTTGAGGGCTGTGTTCCATCATGGGTAACATTGAAGAGGCTGCATGTCAATGGGGGTAGAGACAAGAGGTAACAAAGTGAAGAAGGGGGAAGAGGCAAAAGGGGTCAGAGCCTGAAGGAAAATTTAGAGGGGCAACAAATGTGACTCTTACCTTTGTTAGATAGGCTACTCTCCAGCCACACAAAAGCCACAGATTTCTGCCCCCTTCCTCCCACATTTCCTCATTCTCTATCCACTTGAGGAGGGTGGAGAACAGGTACAGTGAGGGGTGTGGCCTTGGGAGAGTGGGTGTGTTGTGGGGAGAGTTTCAAAGGCCAAATAGAGGTGCCTGGAGAGCTGCCTTTGGCCCATGGTCCAAAGGTTCCCCACCGTTGCTTCACGCTATGATTTCAAATCATGGTTTTGGGATGTTTCTCATTAGCTCCAATTGTAGTTTGCCCAGTTCGGATATCTTGGCAAAGTATGATTATGTAAACCAGGAAACGGAGGAGGAAATCTGCATGCATGAGAAAAGGAGGAAGAGAGAAGGTGGGACTCGCAGAGCTTGGAAAAGTTACTTTTTTGAACTACAACTCCCATCAGCCCAATCCAGTGGCCATGCTGGCTGGGGCTGATTGGAGTTGTAGTTTTAAAAAGTAACTTTTCCAAGCTCTGGGTGGGAGGACTAAGAGCCTGAAGGCCCACACTATTTTCCCAAATCCCTAAATCACAGGAATATACTTTTATGAATCTGAATTGTTGGCCATCTCCATAATTATTTTTATTTGTATACTGTTGTTTTCATATGTCTAAGGGTAGTCATATGAAACCGAGAGCTTTGAAAGTTTTCAGGAACCATCCCTTCTTTTTTTCAGGTGTCTTGTGAAACCTGAACTTTTAAAATAGAACATATTAAACTTTTAATATGAATTTTCTTTTCCAACCAATGCAGTACTTATGGATTCTTTTATTATTGTTTATTATTGTTTATTTTTAATTTATTGTTTTTAATTATGTTTTGGTTGGTTTTTAAGTCTATCATGTTTTTATATGTTGTAATGCCTCCTTGATACACTTCTATGAAAAGTGTGGCTTATAAGTATTTTAATAAATAAATAAAATAAATCTTGCAGTTAAGATTTTTCAGACTGATCAAAGGCTTGCAAGAACACTAACATTCACTGGTCATTACTGGGACTTCTCATCATCATCTAGTTTCACATGGATCTCACCAAGTAGTAACTTCAAAATTGATCATATAATGGGAATAAAAGCAGTGGTCAGAATGAGAAATGTTGTCATTCTTAATCTGTTTGTGGTTCCGTTGATTATGTCCTTTTCATATTTTATTCATATTAATCCATAGATTTGTTTGGGTGCTGAAGGTCTGACTTTCTGCTTTTATTTTTTATTTTGTAGCATTATTCCATGATTGCTGAGAAATACCTTTAAAAAAAAAACCACAAATTTATATTGAAGATTGAAAAACAGATTTAAAACACGAGCCTCACTAATGTCCAAAAGTGGATTGGAAGCATGCTACCCAAAGAAAATGTACACATTTCAGGCAGAGAGAAGATATTGGGTGAGGGGAAACGATGGCTCATTTGACCACACTCACTTCCATTGTCCTGACTCACTAATTCTGTAGTCTCACATTGCCCACCAGTCCAAAGGCCAGGAAGAGTACACCTGTGCAACTACTAAGGTTAATGATTGGTATAATTTATGTATCTTTTTTTTTTGTTTTTTACTTCTGAAGTGCTTTCAGACTTCATTGTGTTCTCCTAAGGCCCTTAGGTAGACACTGAGCCATCATGGCTTCCACTTTTTATGACACTTCTCATATCATGTTATTTTTTTAGAAATACAGAAACAACATCTGAATATATCTGGAGAGTGAGTGAAGCCATGGGGCAGTGGGGGCTTTCCAGTTGAGCTATGTGAAGTTGAGAAAGTCAGAATCAATGAAATATATATTTTAAAATGAATCTCTAATACCTAACTTGTCAGAAAAAAGGTCTACCTGGGTCAAGAACCTTGGCCATTTGACCACTTTTTGTGTCCTTCCAAATGTTCTGAAAAAAAGAATATGCATTCTGGGAGTTTTTTCAAGCAGTACTGGCTCTTTTCTCCATCTAGTGCTGCCTTTCTTTTTTGCCTACCTATCAAGTGGAATTGGTCTACTAAAAGATACAAGATAAGAGGATGCTTCTTTTCCAATAGTTCATTATTTATCATTTGCATAACACAATGGCCTTTCTTCAAGAGATTAATGAAATGTCTGCTGTGATGTGTATTTAATGTCTGCTGCTTTAGAACTTCATTTTCCCGGAGCACCTTCCCCCTACCTACACCTCACGTTCTGTTACTTGCTTGCTATGGTCCTGACAAAGAAAGTAAGTCTGACAAAGGCTTACTAATATATATTTTTCATGTTTTATTTTGCAAAGATCTCTCATAATTTATGAGTCGTATCACTGCAAGACTGAATAAAATATAGAAGAATTAGCAGCAGGGGGTGATTGGCTTCTGTTAAAGCGAAATGTCTTCCTAAATTTTAACGCTTGCAGACTTTTTTTTCAGAGTATACAAACTCCAACAGGTATGGTTAATGTCATGTTGAGAAGTGAGTGTTGAAGCATTCCTGCTGTTGTAGTCACTTGCCAACTACATGACGTTGCCCCACTGCTGACCTATCCATCTGCTGATCTCCTGATATTGCTCTCCCACTGACCCTGTCATCTGTTGCCTGTTTGGCACACTTACTGCCCTCTGCACTTGCCTTAAAAGCACAAATGCTGCTCCTCCTACTGACACTTTTTGTTTCAAAATAACATTCCAGAGCAACAATGAAGTGCAGTTTTTGCAATTTTCACTGCTTTTATTTTGGCTGCATTTAACCCCACATCCCTGTACTTGACACCAGAATATTTGTAAGAAGATTACCATCAAATGAACAATCGAGAGACATATTTTACCTGAACTTCGTTTGGTGAAAAGCGAACACATGGTTCCCAATACACACAGGCTGGATATAAAGGTGCCCTTCCAGATATGGAAGAAATCATTCTTATGTCAAAATTGTTCATTTCAATGCAAATCTAGTTATTTGGCATCAAAAGTTTCCCTTCTTACGCATATATGAAAGTAGAATTAATCTCAGAGTTCTATTACCTGGTAGCACTAGAAATTTCCCCTTTTCTATCCTCTAGTACAAGACATAGGTTACAATCAAACTCAACTTTTCACGGGCTGGGGGGAGTTGGATGCCTCATCCCCCAGCTGCACTGCAAGGTTCCTGGCACTGCTGGCCTCTGCTGCAGCTGAGCCACAGCACCATCAGAAATCTGCCATCACCACTGGGGGTCTCTCAGGGATGGCCAGCCCTGTGGACAGAGGGTGGGCAAAAGCTGTCAAAAGCCCCCAAAATGGGGTGTTAAGGGGGCAAGTTCATGGGGGGAATTTATGTGTGATCCTCCTCATGTTTAGAGCCCTCCCCTGGGTCCTGTTCCATTTGGAATCTCTGCTGGCTGAAAGGCCAGCTCAGTAAAAACATTCCCATAATGGCCTACGGGCAGTGTTTAATCCCTGGAAAGCCCATTTGTGAGAGTCGGCACTTCCCAGCTGGCTCTTGCGTGTGGCTCCCAATGGAGCCAGTGTTCAGCTGTGCTGGCAGCTCCTGAGTGGGAGGAGGATCCCACGGGTCTTTCCACTGGCTTCTCCTCCCCCAGCTCCCCTTCCACTGGCTCCCTTTTATTTGGATTGTTCTGTTAGCCTGCAATCCTAATCTCACTTACTTGGGAGTATGTCCCATTACATTCAGTTGGACTTCCTTCTGAGTAGACATGGTTAGGATTGATCTGTTCAATTCCATTTACATTACTTCGTCAAATAGCAAATCTACACAACCATAAAAGGGAAATATTCAAAAAAGTTTAAAATCCCTTTTAATGTTCTTTCACATTTGATCTTTTCTCTACTCAAATGCAAAATTCTTTAACAAGCACACACAAGTATAGAATTATTATGTATTTGATCAATATTTTAAAGTTATCAAATAGTATTGTAACATTCCAGAAGATTTTGAAGCAGTTAAACCTCTGGCTGATCTACTGTGAAGTAATGAAAGCTTCCCAAAGAAAGAAAATAGAGTTTTAGTTTAATTAAACGTAGGGGGAAAATAGCTGAAGGCCTATGTATAGGAGAAACTCTGTGTTGGTGGGAGGCTGAGGATAGTGGGGAGAAGCAGCTATACTGTGCGGGCAAGAACTTGGAGGAAGCAGATTATCTTGATCCATTTCAATCCGGCTTCAGGCCTGGACATGGGACTGAAACGGCCTTGGTTGCCTTGGTGGATGATATGAGGAGGGCGTTGGATAGGGGCGAATGCACCTTCCTCGTCCTCCTGGATCTCTCAGCGGCTTTTGATTCTGTTGACCACAGTATCCTCCTGGACCATCTAGAGAGGCTGGGTTTAGGGAACACTGTAATGCAGTGCTTCCGTTCCTTCCTCTCTGATAGGTACCAGAGGGTGGCACTGGGGGATGAGGTTTTGGTCCCATGACCTCTCACTTGTGGGGTACCACAGGGTTCCATCCTCTCCCCTATGCTGTTTAACATCTATATAAAGCCGCTGGGAGCTATCATCAGGAGATGTGGGCTGCAATGTCATCAGTATGCGGATGACACACAGCTCTATCTCTCGTTCAAGTCTTCACCAGGGTTGGCTGTGGAAACCCTGTCCAAGTGCCTGGAATCGGTGAGTGGCTGGATGGGAAGGAATAAGCTGAAGCTGAACCCTGACAAAACTGAGGTACTGTTCGTGGGAGACAAGAGAAGGTTGGGGGATGTTAACTTGGTGCTTAATGGGGTATAATTGCCCCTGAAAGACCAAGTCCACAGCCTGGTGGTCATTCTTGACTCCCAGCTGTCCATGGAGGCTCAGGTCTCGGCTGTCAGCCAGTCGGCGTTGTATCAACTCCATTTGATACAAAAGCTGTGCCCCTACCTTCCAAACCATCTGCTCCCATCTGTGGTACATTCCCTGGTTTCCTCTTGCCTAGACTACTGCAATGCACTCTACATGGGGTTACCCTTGGTACAGAATGTGGCGGCTCGCCTGATTAAGGGTAGCTGCCACCAAGACCACATTACTCCAGTTCTGAAGGAGTTGCACTGGTTACCAGTTGCTTTCCGGGCCCAATTCAAGGTGTTGGTTTTGACCTTTAAAACCCTGCATGGTTTTGGCCCAGTCTATCTGAAGGAGCGCCTCCAGCATCATCAATGTTGCCGCCCAACAAGATCAGCCTCAAAAGACCTCCTCTCCATCCCACCAGTTAAATCAGCTAGACTGGTGAGAACTTGGGAGAGGAGTTTTTCAATCATGGCATCCACTCTATGGAATTCCCTCCCAAATGACATCTGCCATGCCCCCTCCATAATGAGTTTCCGCCGGACCTTGAAAACCTGGCTCTTCAGGCAGGCCTTTGGGGTGGGTTAGGTTTTTAGTGTTACTGTTGGAATTTTAAGGTTTTAATGTGAATTGTATGCTTTATGTTGTGCGTCGCCCAAAGTGGCTGGAGAACCAGCCAGATGGGCGACTAATAAATTTAGTAAATAAATAAATAAATAAATACATAAATAAATAAGAACACTGGTTCGCTGGTTGGGAGCCTGAGAAAGGTGTGTGCTGAAAAGCAGGAATGTTATTCATGAACTTGGGAGATTTTATTTAACACAATAAAAACAGCTTTGTACTTTAGCCATAGGGATTCTTTATACATCAAAGGAAATGGAAGCATCTGGAATGATTTGAATACCTTTGCCTGTCTGTTGGAATGCTGTGTTTTTTTCTAAATCAAGCAGTCAATCCACATTTTCCTGATATATTTGGAGAAAGATCACAGCATGAGAAATGCTTTGTTTCTGAAATGTGTAAAAAGCAATTTTCAGAAGAAGAGAACAATTGTCATGAATGCGATAGCAGGATGACAGACAACTTTTACATAGACAAGTCTATAGAAGATTAGATGTACGGACAGAAAGTTGCCTGGTGTTTCAACAAAACATTGTTCTAACTCACAGTCTTCCATGTCGTGATCTGGCTGACATCTTCCCTTGTTTTAAACACATACTTCATTTTTTTGAGTGAGGGTGTTGCATGTAGTTTACAGGTCTTTGTACAAATATAGTTGCTGATTATTACACTTAATAAAGAGTAGCAGGTAGAGATGGATGTTCAGTCTGTTCTGTGGATCTACATAGTGATAGTAATATTATGAGGCTGCAATCCTAAATGTATGTACCTGGGAGTAAGCTCCATTGAACTTAGTGGGGCTTATTGCTGGCTATACATACATAATTCTATACATACATAGAATTATGATGTTTGTTTTGGCAGCAATCCAAATGTTGCTGAGGTTCTACAGAGTGGTAGAGCTACTGCTGAATCTGCACCTAGTAACTCAGTGGTGGTGGCAGGCAGATTGGGCCCAATCCCTGTGCCAGACTGGTGCAGTGATCAAGCCCAATGCTGGCTAGTGCTCATTGTGGGAACAGCTCCCAGATCCAACAGATCCTGAGCTGGAACCGACCCATCCTCAGAACTGCCCACTTCAAGGCTATGTACTAGTTTCTTCCAGTGAGGATAACACCTGCCCTCCCATACATTTTTAAAGTAGAAGGGGGAGATCTGTGTCAGTGGATGATGGGAGGTTGGCTGAGTCAGCAGAAGTGAGTGGAGGGATGCCTCTGCTCAGTCCAGGCTCCCCACAGCCTGTTGCAAAGGAGGGGGTTCAGTTGCTGTCTTAACTGGGAAAAAGTCCCATTGAGCTTAGTAGAATTTATTTCTGAGAAGATACATAAAAAAATCATATCCAGTTTTTAAAACTAGAACATGCATAATTAAAATTTTAAACTAAAAAGGAGTACAACAAATGCTGATCTTTTGCATGCTTATAACAAGTTTGCTTCATCTAGCATAACATCATAAAATGATTAAACTAGACCTGCGGATAGATACCACAACAAAAAATGAAATCAATATTTTATTTTTATATTTATTTAAATAGTTTATATATCATCTTTCATTTTGAGAAAAAATACCAAGTCATTTCACAAACAAATAAAAGAACCTGAGGACCAGCAGCCAAATGTGACCCTCCAAGCCTCTCTATGGCATGTGGCTCCTGGTTGCCCGTGAGGGAATGTGGCCCTCAAACTAAAAAAAGGTTTCCCAAGAAAATATTTACTCAAGAGACACTTTAAACAACTATATAGGCTTGTCAGCCTAACCAAGTCTTCAAGAGACACCTGGAAGTCAAAAGTGAGGATGCCATCCCAATCTCTCCTGGAAGAATGATCCACATCATGGGACTGGCAACACTAAATGCCTGACTTCTGATTGAGACCAGTTGGGCCTCTGTAACACAGGGGACAACTGACAGTGCTCCTCCAGATGATCCAAATATTAAATAGCATAGGGGACAAAATAGTACCTCATGATAACCTGTAGCAGGACTGCTGGGAGCTGAGGTACAATCACCCAATGCTACTGTCTGGAACTGGCCCATTAGGTAGGAGTGGAACCATTAAAATAAAGTGCCCAAAACTTCCTCATCACAAAGCTGGTCCAGAATACCACAGTTGATCATATCAAAAGCCACTGAGAGATTGACTAAGAGTAACAGGGTTAATTTCTCCTGTGCCTCCCTAGATACAGGTCATCCAGCAGGGTGACCAAGGTTGATTCCATCCAAAAACCAGGGCTGAACTGGTGTGACAGTTACCTATTAAAGGGTCCTTGATTGTGCATGCATACAGATCCCATGTGTATTCACTTGGTACACTTATAGAAGTTATACAGTAGGGCCCCACTTCTCGGTGCCCTGCTTTTTGGCATTCCACTAATACGGCGCCAGTGGGGCGATCAGCTGGAGGGGGTACTGGAGCTCCCCGCTCTCCAGCTGATCTCACCAGAGGAGGGGAAGATCAGCTGTAGAGCGCTACAGCTGATCTTCCCCTCCTCCGGCACGATCAGCGGGTTAGGTTCCAGACCCCCACGCTACAGCTGATCTGCTTTTCGGCAGTTTTCACTTTTTGGCTGGGGTCTGGAACCTAACCTGCCGTATGAGTGGGGCCCTACTGTATTGAATGTGTGTATGGCTTAGAAGTGGGTCCTGTGGTATACTTTTGTTCCTTCTTCCATGCATGTTTACTTGTAAAATGTGAAGCTTTATAGCGTCTAAATGAAAAAGTAATAGTATGAATTCTAATTTGCATTTTCTGGGTTTGAGTTTAATATATAGACCTGGTTTACTTGTAATGCTGTAATGCATGGTTTACTTGTAATGCATGGGGTTCCCAGATTGTGGCTGCTGCACTCCTCCCCCACTGATGCACTACCCAGAGCTAAGTCATTATTGGACTTCACATATCTAAATCTTGGTTTACAAGATTTGCTCTTTCTTTATAGCACATAGTTTGTTTAAAAACCACAAACTTGGTTTTAGACAACATGCAAAACCAAACTGAGTTATGTCACAGCAGTTCTGCAGCAGGAGGACCAGAGGAAGAGCACAATGTCTATAATCTCATCTACAAGTTCCCGAGTTTGAGATACTGGTTTAGCATTACATACAACTGATCCATACTTTGTTTTGCTAATTGGTTCCCTCTTGCCATACTGACCAGATGAAGAGGGAAATGATTTAGAGAAAAGACACTGCAGAGACATAAGGCCTAGGTGGGTGTGGTATGCCAAACAAAGCAGGTGCCCCTTGTAACTGGGATACAGCAGACTTGATGTGACAATAGGGGTCATGCTGGTTGGCTAAGTGCTCTGAGGGGAGGATATACCATTCAGTTTATAGCTTATTGTACAAATATAGTTATTGATTATTATACTTCAGTATTTGTGAAAATTCAAGTACAAGACTTGGATGTCACTATGGTTCATATTTGAAGGCAGGCACAGTGCTCTTTGGCCATGCTCTGTTCTTCATTTTATTGTATAGCTGACTCTAGCCGTTCAGGCTGGTCTAGGTTCTGAGCTCTTAACAATTCTGCAGCTTCAGTGTTGTCTGTATTTCACTAGATTTTTGGAAAGTGCTAAAGTCCCAGTGTGGGTGGAAATGACCAAATGTCCCCTCATTCTATTGTTGAGAACTTTTTACCCTTTATCATGTGCTTCTGTTTTCAGTAGGGAAGCACACAGAGGACACTTCTACATGGCTATTTATTGTGGACTCAGTGTTGTGTACGTATCTTGGTTTTTTGCAGAATCCACATGACACCATCTCATATCCCTCCCCCCAATTTTAAACTGGATTTATTGTTTCCACATTTTGTTTCACTTACTGGATTTTCTGCAGAAACAGTAAATCCAGATTAAATGTGCAAATAATATGGGGTAGCATTTTCATGAGGATGTTCCATGTGGATGCTGAAAATTGAGTGGCACTGAGTCCACAGCTGTGTGGGAACACCCATCGTCATATCATGTTACTAATGATTAGTTACTAAAGTTACTAATATTTCTTATGAGTTATGTGTAGTAACAAAAGAAAACTCTCATATGAAATTGGCTATCGAACTACTCATAAAAGCATGCTGATTCTTAGCACATAAATGCATTAAACATTTTTGCATAACCTCATGTCAGATACTGCAAAATCAATTAAAAATTGACATCACTCAAGGAAAGGGCCTTGTTAAGGGGTGAAAAGCTTTTGGAAAGATGAAAGATGCTGTTTCTTATGGAGAACAATTTCTGTAGCTACACAGCCACCAAGACAGGTTTTATATATGATCACAGCTAGGTTTAAAAGGTGGTAGTGCTCTGTCTCAATATATCAGCATTTTAACAAGACCTCACCATATGAAACAACAATGTTCAAAACACACTATAAATCATCCTTAACAATACAATAAGTTCTCAGAGGAGCTGTGATGGGTGTCAAGTCTTGGCAGAATACTTCATCTGGAAGAGTAGGAGAGGTGGGCAGAGAGAAGAAAGACTTGACTACCAGAGTTTGCACTTATCTGGGTGGGAGAACTGCGAAACGAAAACACCATATTGTGCTTGACCCAATTGCTGACATATCATTCTTCAGCCAGAACTGATTAGTTTGAAGTAGACCTACAAAAGCTCATGCCACAATAATTTGTTAGTTATTAGGGTGCTAGAGTAATATTTGTCATTCAGCTACAGTTGTGGCTTAAAGGTCTTGTGTCTGCATTTTAATTTGCATCAGATGCCAGCAGTATACAGTCATACTGTTCACATCTCTCTCTCTCTCTCTCTCTCTCTCTCGTTAATAAGCTTCATGTAATCCTCAATATATGATGCTCAGTAGTAGCATTTTATACATCTGGATTTAGTTCAGTTCAGTTTAATTTGCACTAGTATATGAAAATAAAGAGGTTTAGGAGAAAACTAGAGGTGCATTCAAATGACAAAAATAACTGTTTTTTAAAGAATCATATGTGCCATGTTTGAAAGTTGTTTTTCTGCAACTTGCATGTATGCAGTTTTCAGTGTGAGCTGATTTACTAACCACTGCCTTCCAAGCTATAAATAGAAACAGTAATGTGAATCTACTCAATGACTTCCAAAAAAGTTACATTAATTAACAATTGCACTGACTGATCCCAATTGCATTTTTTTGCGAAGTATCCACAAATATTTCACATGGATTGAAGCTAGTGAATTCTATTGAAGGTGAAAACCCAGCTTGCACATGCAAGCTTTTATATACCCTGCAGATCCTAACAACTTCCACCCCGTCTCTAATCTCCCCTTTCAGGGCAAGGTGATTGAGATGGTAGTGGCTGCTCACCTCCAAGTTTTCCTGGACGAATCGGACTATCTAGACCAGCCTTTCCCAACAAGTGGGCCACCAGATGTTGCTGGACCACAACTCCCATCAGCCTCAGCCAGCATTGCCAATGGTCAGGAAAGATGGGAATTGTGGTCCAACAACATCTGGTGGCCCACTAATTGGGAAAGGCTGATCTAGACCCTTTTCAATCAGGCTGCAGGCCTGGCCATGGGACAGAGACTGCTTTGGTTGCCCTGCTTGATCACCTACGCTGGGCATCAGACAGGGGGAGTGTATCCCTGTTGGCGCTGCTGGACCTCTCGGCCTTCGATACGATCGACCATGGTATCCTTCTGGACTGTCTAGCTGGGATGGGATTGGGAGGCACTGTTTTACTATATATATATATAGTATTTTATATATTTTAATTGTATTTTATGTATTTTAACTTTATTTTAATGTTTTTGTGATTATACTGTTTACTATTTTATTATGTACATGTTTGATTTTATTTTTGTAAGCCGCCTTGAGTGCCCTGTTATAGGGTAGAAGGGCAGAATAGAAATATTTTAAATAAATAAATAAATAGAAATATAATAGAATAATATAGCAGATTGCATCATAACACTGATGTGAGCAGCTCTGTGTCTACATCAAACCACATACATTACACCGAATTGTTCTTTCTAATTTCTAACTGTGCAGTACTGAATTAAAAGCTCTGGAGTGGGTACCACTTCATCTCAAAAAACATTTTAAAAGCTATTACTTTAAGTACTGTGTTCATTTTGTTTTGACTATTAAAGGAAATGGATGAGGGTACTACACCAAAGACATTTCCCCTTCTGGGTATATTATTTGCCATTGTTTATAATGGAAGAAAATATTTTCTGAGATAAATTCAACCCTAAATTATAACTATGCTCAAGAAAAGCATTGTTCTTTGAGTAATTACTATATAAAAGGAAAAATAAGCCATGCACTGATCATATCCTTGGGTGATGCAGTTTTTTCTCCTTTTGTGGAACAAATTGAGTGTCATGGCTAGGAATCAAGTTCAGTTGGGGGGGAAGTATTATCATTACTATCCATGCACAACTATGGTGGCTTGCAAAAAAAAAAAAACTTACTTGTGACACACTGGGTATTTTAACAGCTGTAAAAGATTGTCTTATGGACCAAATAATGGAATTCAACCAATGTCCATTAAAGACCTGTAAATTCTGAGGGCTCTCATTCAAAATCATTGAAGACTATTTAGAGTAACTAGGCTGTCAGCAGCAACAACTTGCCATCCTCTAAACAGCAAGAGGTTGACATTGTTTCTTTGTTAGAAGGTAGGAGTAGACTGAGGTGAGTTCTTAGCTCTTTGTTTAAAGTTTGAAGAGAAACAGAGATATTTCTAGGTTTAGCCAACCTTAGCCTTTACAGGTGAGTGTGTTGTATGTTGCTGCTGAGTGTGTGAACACCTCTGCACCTAACTATGTGCATAGTGTTTATGTAAAGAGAAAGAGAGAGAGAGAACACACTTCTCAGGACCACTTCTTAAAACTATGCCAAATTGTTTCACCAGTCACTGGAGAAGAATGCTGGAATTATGTCCAACATATTTCTCTGAGTTTTTGCACAATTGAACTCTGTTGAATGATCCAGTGAATTAATAGTATTCTGAGATTTGTAGCGCAATCACAGACTGTCACTCCCAGGGATCTCAATGCACGCACAGAGTTTTGCATGCTTCTCTGCTCTCCTGTATCAGCATCAGAATAAGAGGTCCCAGAGGATGGTTTGAAAGCATATGATGCAGCCACCTTGCTGAAACTAAGTAGTTCTGATGTCTGGTCAGAGCCTTGGAGACTGCCTGGGAACTGCATGTATGCCATCTTGAGTTCCATAATGAAAGAAAGGCAGGATATAAATGTATTAAATACATAAATAGAAAATGTCTCTGTGTGTTTATAGTTTTCTAGGGAGAGAACTCTTCATTATGTGTAAGGTTCCCATGTGCAAAGAGATTTTGCCACTTTCAAGCAATCATCCATGTACATTCTGAACTCATTCAATTGCATTCACCCTTAGTTTTGATTCAGTTTAAGTCTACTTTAGTCAGGATAACTGGTTTGTTTAGATAACATTTTCTGTTAGCTTGTTATATTGGTTTGTGCCACCCCATTTGAGTTAAAATGTAAGTAAGGGATGGTTGCTTCCACCTAACTTGCCCCCACTCTCCAGCTTTAGGAGCTTTCAAAAGGGAATGTTGCCAGAAGAACTGTGAGAATTTTTCCTGAACTTTTGAATCTAGGTGTAAAAGATTGTGGGTGTTGCTAGGCACTGACCTGCCATTAACCTTGGGGCTACTTGGAGGTACTGGATATTGTTAACTAACCTATTGTTAAGCCAGCTTCGCTAGCCTGGTGCCTTGCAGATGTTTTGGCACTGGGTTGGTGAAGGCTGTTTCAAGCTTTATGTGCACTTTCTTTTTTTTTAAAAAATGAGCTATTAATTGTTGAATGATATGTGTTACATTGTAGTGATTTTTTTGCTATTATTATGTATGATGGTGATTCTACTTTTATTATATTTAGACTGTTGGTTTTCTGTGCACCATTCTGAGCACAAATGTATTTGTGGAAAATGTGGTATATAAGTAAGCCAACTATGACTGTCTGAGGTTAATCTATTGCTGGATCCAGTCTTGCTTTACATGTAGAAAGAAGTTCCTCAAGTATACTATATGTGAGTACCCCAAATACTAATGTCGAAGAGAATGATTGACAAGCAGACTCTTTTCAGCAATCCTAGTTTGTTATGTCCAAATGTGTGTTTGAGCCTAAGGACACTATATACTATAAAATAATAGTTTTAAAAGCTTTTTGGCCATGATTTCTACTCTCACCCCGTCATACTATCAAAGAACGAGTATTTATATATCTTCATGTCTGCTACAGATTTTCTCATAATTCTTTTGTCCATGTATTTTCTTGAATAAAATTCTCTGTGATGTATAACTGGATTGTGACACTCGGTTTATTCTCTGTATTCACATCACTGAAAGAGATGGTCTGCTTTGCCTTTGATGTGATACAGTGTAGTTTAAGGCTAATTGGCTTGGAAGGGAACCTGAAGGAAACTGAGCAGTCGAGCAGCCTTTAATGATTGAAAAGAGCATTGATTTTTGTTCCAGGCTTCCAGAACACTATGTTCCAAGGGGAGTGTTTTTGGTGGTAGTATTTGTGCCCAAGACATATATACCTCCAAGGAGACAACCTATGAAGGTTCTTTGCAGTTGCTTGGAAACAATGTAGAGACAAGATAATCTTGCTCAATCTGACACTTTTTCTATGTGCTTGGCTCTCATTCTGGTTTGTTGCTGTTACATATTTACAAGTCTTAAAATTTTTCAGTTGTCCCCAAAACTGAATTGTGGTAGGTTTTCATAAAAATAAGTAAATTAATTAACACAGAAAAGATGGCACCGATTAAATTGCTGTGGTGCAACCTGTATTAAGAATTGTTAATCACTCATCTCAAAACTAAAAGTAGTTACCAGCATTTTAATAGTACTTAACTATGAGAAATACCATCTGGTATATTTTGAAAAGAGGCAAAAATAATTATTCTTATCATTAAGCCAGTACAGTATTTATATTTCATTAACATTGCTCTGATCAATTAAGACTCTAATACTTTAATTATTATTATATCAGACATTGAAATTGTGGGCTCTGTGCTGGACATTTTGCTGTTTTAAAACAGTAATTTGTTATATAACAGACAAAAATTGATTATTTGACGAATAAAAGAATTGGGGGGTGGGTTTGGACATTTTTTAAAACTTAAGCCACAATAGCCAGAGGAGATTTAGGTTCTCTTTTAGGTCATTATCCATAACGGTAACAGAATTATTAACCAATCTGCTGCTTCAGAAGTCAAATTATGCTCCCAGTGCCCTCTGGATAGCCATTTTCAAAAGAAGATTTAAGAGAAAAGTGCATTAGCTAACAAGGCTTTGAAAAGCTCAAGAACAATAGTAGTGTCATTAAAATTCAGGCTCCTGTCTTGTATTTTATCCTTTTATACCTTTACAAAATGAAAACCAAAGGTGGAAAAGCCTTTCTATGCTGTTTTGTCAGAATTTCATCATCAAACACACTCACTTTGCTCAGCTGTGACTTCCACAGTATCAAAATAACAATTAAAAGAAGAGGACTATTTCAATTATATTCAGTGCTGGGTCTTGCCTATACAGTAGGGCCCTGCTTTTTGGCGGCCTGCTTTTTGGCATTCCACTAATACGGCGGTTTTCAATTAGAGTAAGGCCCCACTCATACTGCGCTTGTTCCGCTTTTACAGCATTTTTCGGGCATCGGGCACCATTTTATTGATGGAGTTCCACTTTTAGGCGGGTTTCGCTTTTAGGTGGGGGTCTGGAACGTAACCCACCGTATGAGTGGGGCCCTACTGTATGATGAGTTTTGTTTGATGACAGATTTATTTATTTACACAATTTCTAGTCCATAGTGAACAGGGTGGTTTCCAACAGATTTTAAAATAATATATCACATAAAGCAACAGTGAAATTCAATAATTAAAAAACAATCAATAATAACATACAACACCGTAGAATAAAACCAGAGCCTTAAACAACCCCAGCTAATTTCCTCTGAAGGCTTGGGAAAGCAGATAGGAACAGACAATATACAAAGCATCTGTTCTACCATTGAGTTTATGGCCAAGTTAGCTTAGAAATCCAACAAGGTTGTCACCATCCACATCTGCAAGACAAGAGATTTGTATATTTGAAGTACCCCAACAGAAAAGGCCCTATCCTGTATTACTGAACTGTGAACCATGCTTGCTGGTGGGACAGCAAAAGGGTGCCCAGCTAACAACAGGGTCTTGATAATTTTTGTGTGTATTGCTTATAGGGGCAGGGGTGTCCAAATAACTACATTTGGACTAAATTGTAACAAAAAGTCCAGTTTCTCCACCTGCAGAATTCCCCCATTCCTTTCCAAGTTTTCTCAATGATCCATAATGATCCAGGTGCGGTGGCTCCGGGAGAAGTATGGAGCCAATGGAAATGAACACCTGCAAAAGCCATATTGAAGCAAGCGTCTTTCTCCATCCCCACACCTTTAACAGTGGTATTAAAAAGGGTTGAGGTTGCAATTTTATCAACATGGCAAGTTCTCTGGAAGATGATGGGACTTGTCTGAGCTACCGTGCATAAAATCATGAATGTGGTGTTTCCAGCTACCCCACTACCTCCAGCCTTTGGAGGGCTTGCAAGAAGTGGCTGCAGGAGTGAGACTGCGAGTATCATCATGGGTGGGGTGTTTCTAGGAGCAAAGCTGAAACTGTCTTAATTTTCTTTTATTTTTGCCATATTGCTAAGAGGTGCAATATGGTCTGCTAAAGACTGTAATATTATACTTAATAGTATTGAAAAGGTTTTTGTGTTTGCTGTGACATTTGTTATTGTTTTATTACTGCTGTTGTATTATTTTATTATGAAATTGTTTTTGTAATTGTTTGCTTTTGTTGTAAGCCACTTTGAGCACAATTTTTTTGTAAGTCGGTTTGAGTTCCGTTTGAGTTCTAAGAAATACAGATTGTACAGAGACATGAATTTACCAGTATTACCCACTGAATGCTTAGATCTAAAGAGAAGATATAAACTTTTAATTAAGACGAAAAGAGTCTGGCTCAGAAACAGCTTTGGCAGTCTCTGATACAAGCTTCTAGATCTAAGGACTCAGTCACCTTTTGGAGGTTGGTGGCTAGGGGCTGGCCCAAAACCTCCACCAATCTGGACAATTACATTCCAGTGTATTCCTGGGAACTGCATTTTTACAACATTTATGCTAGAGGCCAAGTTCGTTCTCATTTTGCTGAAATTTCTATAAAAGATCTTCCTGAATGGCCTCTGGTTACAACTAAGGAAGTTACTACATTAATTGCAAAGCTGAAGCCGGCTAAGGCTCCTAGGCCCGATAATATCCCCCCAGAAGCTTTTAAATCAAACACTGAATGGTACCAGTTCTAGCAGTGCTATTTACGTATATCGATCGCACTGCTGATATTCCTGATGACTGGGGCTCAGCAATTATTATTATCCCAATTTTATTTTTATCCCAATTTACAAAAAAGGTTCCCGTTTAGATCCCGCCAACTACAGACCTATTAGTTTGTTAAACATCATCAGTAAATTATACGCCAGCCACCTATTGGAAAAACTACAAAGCTGGCTGGACCATGAAAACATTTTGGCAGAGGAACAAACTGGACAAGATCCTCCATGGCGCAGAGTGGTAAGCGGCGGTAACGCAACCGAAAGCTCTGCTCATGGCCGGAGTTCGATTCCAACGGAAGGAGGAAGTCAAATCTCTGGTAAAAGGGGTCAAGGTCCACTCAGCCTTCCATCCATCTGTGGTCGGTAAAATGAGTACCTGGCATATGCTGGGGGGTAAAGAAAGGCCGGGGAAGGAACTGGCAATCCCACCCCATATATACGGTCTGCCTAGTAAACGTCACAAGACGTCACCCTAAGAGTCGGAAACGACTCGCACTACAAGTGTGGGGACACCTTTACCTTTAGGGAGGAGCGTTCCACTATTGATCATGGTCTGGTGCTCCAACACTTGGTGGAAAAATACTCAACCAAATCGGGAGGAGCCCTTTACGCCGCCTTCATAGATTTTAAATCAGCTTTCGATCTTATTCCCAGAGATAGGCTGTGGGAAAAATTTGAGGCCACAAACATCGACAGGCGTCTGCTATTACTTATTCGGCGGCTACATTAAAATACTCACTTACGCATAAGATGTAACAACTCTGGTAGCCTGACTAGACCCATTCCCACTTTTAAGGAAGTTAAACAGGGCTGTATCCTGGCTCCCTCCCTGTTCAATTTTTACATCAACTCCCTGGTCAGCAGCTTGACGTTGGTCTCCTCCCATCACCCGACTCTGGCGAATAAGCCCCTGTCAGTTCTCCTGTATACTAACGACACAGTACTTCTGTCTCTAACAAGTATTGGCCTGCGTCGCCTGCTGAGGGCGCTTGGGAACTATTGCAAAGAAGATCTGCTAGAAATTAACCAGGCCAAGTCAAAGGTAGTGGTGTTTACCAAAAAGAATCTGAAGCACCGCTGGCTCTTAAATGGCTGCCAAATTGAACAAGTACCATCGTTTATGTACCTGGGAGTAATTTTCCATTCTACGGGATCATGGCAACTACAAACTAAAACTGTCATTACTAATGCACAGAGGAACATTAAGGCTCTCCTGTCCTTTTTTTTTCACGAAAGGTGGGCAACATGTTCCCTCTGTCATACAAGTCTTTGTTGCCAAAGTTATCTCACAAATGACATATGGCTCCCAGATTAGTGTATACGATAAATACACACCATACGAAGTGGTCCAAACCAAATTCCTGAGGACGATTTTGGGCATTCCATCCTGCGTCCCTAATGCCTACCTTCCCTGGAAACTGGGCTTCCCTCGATAGAGGCCTGTATATGGACACTTAAGTTTAAGTACTGGTTAAAACTCCTGTTTCTGCCTGTGGGTCTGGTCCCTCTTGTCCTGTCCGACATTTTCCAGTCGAGGTGGAAGAACTTTAACTATGAAACTTTCCAGTCTAGGATTTTCGGCTACTGCTGTGCTTTTGTTAGGGCATACCAAGGCGCTGGAGGCAATCTCTCAACAAATCCTCGATGCTGAACTCCAAAATCATCATTCTCCACCAGTGCCCAATTTTGGAGTTATACCTTGCCCTGGACCCTTTACCCCTGCATGTTACCTGGCTTCCCTTCCTACCCCGAGTCTCCAGAAAGCATTCACGATGGCCAAGTTTAATGTACTACCCTTGGCCTTTTTAGATGGCAGATTTCAAAAAATTCCCTATGCCGAGCGATTACGCCGCTGTGGAGTGGGTGCCGTAGAGACTGTGGGACATGTTCTATTGGACTGTGCTTTTTATAATGATCTCCAACACACGATGATCACCCTGATCACACAAAGTCTCCCAGGCAGGGACACTGCTTTCCATGTTAGATATCTTTTATCTGACCAAATTTTGCAGGGCACAATTAAGGTAGCGAGATTTTGTGCTGCTGCTATTTCACTCCGAAGAGCACAATTAACTCAACTGCCAATACGGACCTGAGTTTGGGTTTTTAGTGACTATTTTTATCCAAAAAATGTGTGTCCTGTCATAATTATCTGTTTTATGATTATTTGACCCTGAGTGTATTTAGTCTGGTCTTTGATCGTAATAAACTACTACTACTATTTTGGAAAAAAAACGACTAATAAATATCATTAATTATAAATAATAAATAAATAAATAATCCCTAAAAACAATCACAAATGTGGTTTGCCTGTCTGGAACAGAGGAAGGAATAAAGTTTATACTTTTCACCTTTTCCAGATATTTCCCTGGCCCAGCAGGTGCTGTTTCTTCCCTATGTGCTGTACTGAATGAACCTTCAGGATCCTTTCTACTTGGATGCTGAGCCCTTCACCCATCTACACCCCTTAACTTTAAAAAGGCATAATTTGAGATGTTTGTGGTTTTTGTTGCCTCTGTTCATCTTTAGTTGAAGCTGATCAGGAGGTCCTTCCGCATCAACAGCAACTATAAATATATTGAACTAAGTTAGGATTGTTAACAGTATTTGCCTCAGCATAGAAACATCACTGCATTATTTTCTTTTATGTAAGTGCTCTCTCTCTCTGCTCAGTGGCAGAGCCTCTGCTTTGTATGCAGAAGGTCCCAGGTTCATCTCCAGGTAAGGCTGGGAGAGAACCCTGTCTGAAATCCAGAAGAGCTGCTGCCAGCCATTATAGACAATACTGAGCTAGATGGAGCAAGAATCTGACTTGATATAAGGCAGCTTCCTATTTTCCTATGTTCCTACATCCATCTGATGGTGATTAGTGAGCTGAGAGTGTTATCACGAGAAAAGTCAAGGCAGTGGCACTGAATTATAAAAATAGTGCATTCCCCTGTCACATATGCCCAGTGGTGCTTCTGACTTTTTCCCTTTGAAGGCTGGCCTCCATGTCATATGCACAGACTGTTTTGAAAATCCATTCATTTTCACATAAGGTTTGCTGTTGTTTAATTTTTGTACCACTTTTATAACAAAATAGCTTCTTAGTGATTTATAGGTATAAAATGTAATATAGCATGGCTGGCTGCTAGTTATGAAATACATGTCCAAAGCATTTTTGGACACATGGATTTCCTCGTGTGGTTCTTTCGGTCCCAACCACTGTCTGTAGTCTGCGTAAGCTTTCATTCAGTCATTCTATGCATATCATGAACACACTGGTTCAAAAGGAAGCAGCTACAAACAACTGAGGCATAGCTAAGAGAGTTTGAAGATATAGAGGCACAGATTAATAATATACTGTACTAATAATTATGTTGTAAAAGCAAATTGGAAGGCGGGAGAGCTTATTTTCTCCAGTGATAACAAGTGATTATCTTCTGTATTACATTTTGCTTACCTTCCACCGTGTTCAGAATAACATCTTATCTTTGGGTATCTTGACAAATGTCCAGAGCTATCACTGAAAAAGATAATGTATGAGGAAGCTGTTAATTACTTCAGATGGAAATATTTAATGGTGATATTAATAGATAGTAGCTAAAAGTTATGAAAGTTGTCTGACTGGAATCACTGATAAATATATTATTGTTGGTTTTGATTTGTTAAGTTATGCTGCGTTTCTGAGCATGTATACATTCTTTAATTTGATTCTAACAACAACAAACAACATGACCCTTTTTCTTTCACTGACCTCCAAGTGGAAGTGGTGAAGATAACAGAAAACTGTGGCTGAGATAAGATTTTTTTTCTCAAATGTATTCCTTAGCATATTTCAAATAAAGCACTTCTCCATCTTCAAGATATTGTAGGATTTAAAAAAGGTGGTATGGTTTGTGACTTGAGGCAGCTTGAAATCGATCTGCTTTTTTTATCCTGATCTACTTTTGTTGTCTTCTGTTAATACTGACTTGTAAAAAAGTAGCCATTACACACCAAGTTCGCAACTTGCCTATTTGGTTTTCACATGAGCAGTTCATTCTGCCTTGATTTCCTTTTGGCAAGATATTGAATTTACATCTTTCATTGTTAACAAAAGAAATCTTCATTGTTAACAAAGACATTTGCCAGTGAAATTTAGATTAGGTCAATGCAGACTTTTATTCTCAGATTTAACTTTTTTGTTTTAAAGGGCAGAGAATATTTATGGATAGTATGTGTCAGGTAATTCCTGTGTGATTATTTAAAACACAACCATCTAATTTGTTCAATTTATTTTCCCCTAGACAAGTTCTATGCTGAAAATGGTTGTTGGAAACAAAGGGAAGTACTCCTGTGTTACTATGTTGGAAGTTTTTGCCTAAGAAGGAGAAAGGGTGGCTCTATACTAGGGACGGGCTACAATTCTGCCCGTTTCGGTTTTGGTATTGGATTTTCCATTAATTTACTTATTTGCTATAGTTGCAGATCGGATTTTTATGTAGTAATTTTTGTCAGCTATTTTCAGAAACTTTTTTTAAAAAAATCCTCATCTAAAATAGCAATATTAATATCAGTATCAATATCAATATTGATATTTCCTTCAATTTATTCCTTTAAAATATCAATATTTCCTTTAAAATGTAAATATTAATATCAATATTTTTCCTAGGGGAAAAAACCTGATCGGTAAAAGCAGCGACTTACGGACATCAACTGAACTTGAATCAATGCCAGCCTCTTAGGTTGATGAAATTACTTCAGATCGGCAAATGGATCCCATCCCTATTCTATACTAGGTGCTTCTTCTGGAATTTCCAGTCCTTGTTATCTCTCATTTTCTTTGGTATCTACATGATGTTGTCGTCAAATCTTTTGTATTCCCCATTTCTATTTATTTTGGGTGCACATTTAATTGACTTTTTCCACTGAAGAATGGAGCAGCAGCACAATCTCCTCACATAAAAGCACCTTAGTAGTGCTCTTCTTTAAGAGGCATGGTTTTGTTTCCTGCATTAAAGTTTGCAGCCCAAGTGAAATAAGACACAGAGACATACGTTGGGTTAAGAAATGGGCCACTTTATTAACCAAATTCATATTAGGATAATGAACCTGCAGAAGGGGACTTAAGTGTGGAAACCTCCTGATGAGTCAGGCAAAGCCTGCTTGCAGCTATTTGGGCGACCCAACCCCTGTCTGGGCAAGGGGCTGCCAATCTGCCAAACCCTTGCTCCGACCACACCCAGAGGGTGAGTAGGGAGGCCAACCTGCATCATTAACCCTTGGTGCCCTAAAACTCTGAGTGGATGAGTCATGTTGGCTCCAAAGGTGATCCGTATCCTGCCCCCAGGCCATATAGCCCTGAGCTGCAGGCCTCTGGAACTGCCTATCACCCCCAAAGGTGCCTAAAGGTGTCACCTAGCTGCCCTTCACCTTTAACCTTTCCTGCACTTCCTTACCACTAAAGGGGGTCAAACCTCTGTTTAGTCCCTCTTTACCCCACACCTAAACAAAATCTCACTAAGACCCCTCTGCAGGACTGCTAATAGGATATCATTACCTACATCAGTCAGGTGAATGCCATCTGACCAATACAGCTCCAATCTACTGTGTCTTATCTCTGGGTGATGGATGATTGAGTCACCAGAGTCTAACAGGGCCAGCCAGAGTTGCCTATTTACCTTTTTGCGGTTCCTATTTATCCCCCTAGGGTCACCCATACAATTCCAATGTCTACGGGCCAGAATATCAGACCACACCAGGTGCACCCCCAGCCAGTGCCTTGCAATGGCCTGGAAGTCACTGCACGCCTGTGCAATAAGGGCCTTGCCCTTCAACATACCAAGGCCATTATCACCAAGGTGAATGACCACAAACTGTGGTGTCTCATGCACCAAAGCCGACTGGAAGAGTGTAGGAAGGAGCCCGTCCCAGTGCATCCCTCGGTGGCCCAGCCACTGCACTGAGGTCCATTGGCTAAGCCCCAGCTGCGTGCCAAAATGCGACTTTGCCACCCTGCGGCCCACCCAAAAGACCATACTATGGCCACAGAGGAGGATGCGCTCTCTCTCGTCTCCCTTCCAGCAGCCTGTCAAAACAAACAACAAAACTCAAACAGGAACCATAACAATTCAATGGCTGTTCTTCTGAACCCCAGGAAACGGTCTAATGTAAGACCTGTAGGCATCAGACCTCCACCATCCCAGTGTTTGCAACCTCTCCTGTGTGAATCCCAAGCAGGCTGCCGTAGAAGCTGCCTCAATTCGAAAAGAGTGTGTCCCGAAACACTTGGGGTCCAGACGCAGGTTACGAAGAGCAGTCCTAGCCACCGCCCAAAATTGATACCTAGAAAGGGGTTGGCCATCCTTGTGTAAGAAAAGGTATCCAGGCTGCTGTCCCCTAACCACTAAGAAGCTTCTTAGTGTCACCACTGGACAAACCACGCCCCTTTGCGAGGGGGAGAGCACCACCAGGTGTCCTCTACTGTGTTGGTCAGTCTTGGACCAAGAGAGCCTGCTCCTCCCGCCAACTGAGGTCAGAGAACAATAGAGCCCTCATGGATAGATCAGACTTGGACCCCACCACCACTTCGCTAATGCAAAATGTCCCAAAGAACAAGGTAAGGGCCCCTGCATGGAACAACCTCACCTCAAAGGGGGAGGAACATAAAACCTCCCATTGCCACCAGAGCCTGATTAAAATGTCCTGGTGCAAGAGGAGGTGAGTATCTGGGGTGATGGGGCATTCCTGGGCCCAGCCTTCTAACATCCTGTGGACTCTGAAGTCATCTGAAAGATCCCAAAATCCTTGGGACATGGCCAGAAAGGAAAGACCAGAGAGCTTACCTCCAATAGTCTTGACAGAGAGGCCCTTCCTTCTGCCTTCCACACAAAACCCAATTAGGTGCTGCACCGGGATGGGCCACTGTTGGCCATAACCCCTTTCTGCCCTGAAATCCAATAACTCCCTACCTGCTCTTTGGTAGCTGGACATAGTGCTGGGCACAATAGACAGGCTTATTATTCTCTCTGACTCAAGCTGCCAATCTCCCATAGCTCTGGTTGGACCACGTCTGGCTGAGACCTTGCCCATGGTGCTAGCTGGTGAAATCTCTCCATCTGGTTCCGTGACAGAGCATCAGCAATACTATTATCAATACTGGGGACGTGGCATGCCAGAAGAAGAATGTTAAATTGGAGACATTGTAAAATGAAGGCTCGAACCAGGTGCATTACCCTTGTGTTTCTTGATGACAATGAATTGATCACATGCACAGTGGACAGGTTATCGCACCAAAAATGGAATGTGGAGTTGCGCAACCTGTCCGTCCAGAGGTGCGCAGCCACCACTATCGGAAAAAATTCCAGGAAGGTTAAGTCCTGGATCAAACCCTCCTGCACCCAAACCTGTGGCCAGCCGCCACGGCACAATGAGTTGTTTAGAATCACCCCAAAACCGAATGACTATGAGGCATCTGATTGCACCTGCAGCTCCGTTTCCAGGAGATGCTTCTGTCTCCAAAAAGGAACCCCGTTAAACTCCTGCAAAAAGGCAGACCAAACTGCCAGGTCAGCCCTGAATACAGTGGTAACCCTAACACGATGCCAGGGATGAGACAGTCCCAACATGGCATCATAAACCCGTCTCAAAAAGGCAAACCCAGGTGCAATCACAGTGCATGCAAAGTTCAGGGAACCTGCCAGCTCCTGCAGAGTAAGCAGGGTTACTTTCTTGCATTCAAGCACCTGCAAGATTTTGTCCCACAGCAACCCCAGTTTGGCCAAAGGCAACCTACAGCATTGGGCCAAGGTGTCTATTTCAATTCCCAGAAAGGTTAGAATATGGGAAGGGCCCTCCGTTTCCCCCCCCTGAGCTCCACCCTGAGCTCCACTGCCAAATGCGTGAAGTGTTCCATAAGGCTTCTATATTCATCCGTGTGCACACAAACCGCAAACAAAAAATCATCTAAATAATGCACCACAGACTAAAGCCCAGAGTGCCTCCTAACTGCCCAATCCAGGAAAGAGCTAAAATGCTCAAAGACCGAGCATGAGATCGAGCAGCCCATGGGCAATGCACAATCCACGTAAAATTTGTCTGCGAAAGTGAATCCTAACAAATCAAAATCCCCGGGATGGACAGGGAGGAGGCGGAATGCAGAATTTACTTCCTCATGAGAGTGCCTATCCCGCAACTTCTAACCATGTGAACCTACAGTCAAAAGACATGTAACGAACTAAACACAGCTGATGAGGGATAAAATCATTAACTGACCTGCCCTGCGAATAAGAGAGATGGTGGAGTAGGCAGAACTCGCCTGGTGGTTTTTTTGGGCGCAATGCCCAGTGGGGAAACCCTGAGGGAAGTGATGGGTAGTGATGAAAAGGGGCCTAAAACTCTAGCCATGTCCCACTCCTTGTCAATCTTTTCTTGTACAACCTGCTCCATGCCCACTCCAGACTTAAGGTTTTTGGACATAAGAGCAACTCTGGGCCCTGAATAAGGGATCCGAAAGCCAAATTGGAAGCCCTCCAACAAAAACTGGGCCTCAGGAACTAGTGGATAAAAGCTCAGCAAACGTTGCAACTCTGGCAGCTTAAGTGGACTGGGGCCCTTTACCTTGAGCTGCCCCAGTAAGTCCTTGCTTCTGTTGGCCAGGGGGGGGCCCTATTCCCCCCTAAAAAGCCAGCTCCTGGGACAAGCAGTGCAGGCATGGGAGCCCCCACAGATCACACACTCATGCCGGAACCTGCATGGGTTTCTGTCGCAGAAACCCCGGGAGCTAAACTCTCAGCAGAGCAGGCAGGATCGAACCCCCTGTCCTGCTGGCCTGTGGGAGGGGACTGGTGCTGTCTGCTTAGCCAGGAGGTGGCCACTATCTGTCCTATCACCAGCCGCTGGCTGCGAATGCAACATAAATTGCAACCACAGGTCAGCCTCCATCTTATCCCAGGGAAGGGAGGTGTCATAGGCTGCCCTCATATGAAAATCCTCATCGTATGAGAGCCAGGCTGCCCCCATGAACTCTGTATATCCCTGGTAAATACTTGATCAGGACGGAACCTCATCGCGGTTGCCTTTGTAATATTACCCTCATATAAGTTGGCCCACGTACGCTCAACCTGGTGTCACTTAGGCCTATCTGGGTCCTTCTTGTCCTTATCTTTGTCCTTCTTAACCGGCTTCCTATACAAGAGGGAAAACAAATCAACATACTCCCCCTTCCAAATTTTTTCCCTTGTTGCGGGAAGCAAATGAAAGCCTAAGGGGCAGAAGTCTCTCCAAATGGAATGGCCCCCTCCCTAATATGTCCTAGAGGGTCCACTACTACCTCTGGAAGAGATGATCAGTGACAGGCTGTAGCCCCTCCAGAGGGGTCCTCATCGACCCTCAAAGCACTGGGCTGGGAGGGAGTAGTAGCTCCTCCCATGGCTCCCCCCTGGGAGGATCCCCAAACCTGACTGCAGGCTTTCAACGATTGTGGCTGTGGGCACTGCAAGCCACTCCCCTCCATGGTCACCAGCATAGCCCGCTGGTCCATCCCAGCCCTCAATGGGGCAGAGAAGGGTCCAGCTTACCCTGGACCCCAATAAGGATAACCCCATGGGGGCCAACCCCAGGGGGGACCTGACCCTTGTGAACCCGCTGTCGGATACTCACCATAACTACCCTCCCACGTCTTCGCTCGAGACAACTGCTGGGTCAAAGCCATGGCAGGTTCTGAGGTGGGTGTCTGCTCTGCTGGGCCCTGCTTCAAGTGCACCCAGTCATGCTAAAATCACATCCATAGTTGACTGATTCACACCTCTCAAACCATTAGGTGCCTGGCTAGCCCCACCTGCACTCACCTCCTGCTGAGTGCTCCCCCTGTGGTGGTTAGCCGGCCCCCCACCTTAGCAGTTACCAATTGGACAGGCATTGCACATGGGGAGGAAGCACCCTCCAAGCCTCCGAACAAGCCAGGATAGCTGTCCAAGGTGGGCCGCCCTCCCCTGTCTTGGGAGCACTGAGAGGAGGGGGCTCCCTAGCCAACCTGGGGGCCCTGCCTTTCCCCTTAGGCCCCCTCTGTCCCTTTTTAGGAGGCATTGTAAGTTGTGTCCTGAGAGGCCCAATCAGCCAACAGGCACTTTGTCCCCAACAAGAAAAAGGTGGGCTTGACTCCTCACCCCGTTTGGCTGCTGAAGCAAGCCCAAATGCCCGCCTCCGTGAGGTCTAAGCAGCCTCAAGCCACACAATCACCTGGAGGCAAAAGCCTAGTCAGGCCAGAAGTCTCACCTCCACAGCAGCTGAACAGGCCACAGCCCGTGGGACTGCCAGGCCTAAATACCAGGTGTGGGGGGCTCACAGGCCCTTGACCGTGCAAGGCCTAATCAGGCCTCAACCCCACCTTGCACTTTCAGCACAGGCCTACTCCCATCTCCCACAGCAGCCCATGGGGCCACCAGGCTTAAATTCCCAGTGTGGGGGGCCGCACAGACCCACCCATACAAGGCCTAATCAGGCCTTAACTCTGGCCTCATGCTACCACCGCAGCCAACTCCCACCTCCTGCAGCAACCGCTGCAACGGCCACCGTCTCTGTGGCCTGAGATGGGTCGTCTGGGGGGGAAGAAGGCCCCCCTCCCTCTGAAAGGCCCATGTAAGGGCTGGCACGAGGCTGGTGCCACTGCACAAAATGGTGCCTGCCACTCTGCTGTCAATGGCTTCTGAAAATGGCACCCAATGGGCCCACGACACACCAACACAGGCTGTTGCTGGGCGCCACCAAAGATTTCAAGAGGGTGCGGGGAAGGTGGCACCAGCTTAAATAGATGTGGCTGCCCCACCCCTGTAGCATGCTTCAACGGTGCCTCGCCATCCCAGCACACTCGCCCGTCTCCATGATGGCGGCTCAGGATTAACCCGGGACACAAAGCACGCCCCCCTACCTGGTAAGTTCCCAGTGCGGAGTGGGATTCTGGCTGTTGAACCCTATTGCTACAACTCTTCACTTCCATACTCAGACACACTTTCACTGTGCGATGTCCAGTATTAGTTATATTCAGAATAGACCTATTGTAATAAATGGACTTCTTGAGTCCATATCACCCTGTTTTAAAATAAAAAGTTTAATATCCACTAAAACACTTTGAAAACTACATTAAAAATATTTCCACATGGGCACTTAATTGTAATTGATCCATTGTATCACTAAAACACAAGAGTATAAATTAAAATAAAAATTAAAAATGTCATAAACAAAGGACAAAACGGTGGGGAGATAAAGTATACCACACAAAAAAGAATATTGATACAACTGTAGGGTCACTTGCCACAGAACCTTACTTACCATTGTTCAGAGTTTATTAGAATTGGCTTTCCTGAAGTCCAGGGTACGTATATGGCTACTCTCAGCTTTTGCTTCCTTTGAAATCAAGAACTCTAGTATAGCATGATTCCTTTCCCCCAGAGTTCCTGTAACTGCCACTTCCTCTACAAAATCTAACCTTTGTTGGTTAGAATCAAGTCAAAGATAGCTGATCCTCTAGTTGCTTCCTCCACTTTGTGTAGGAGAAAGTTGTCTCGAACACAAGTCAGGAATTTCTTGGAGGGGCCGTGTTTGGCAGAATTTGTCTCCCAAGAGATATCAGGGTAATTGAAGTCCCCCATTACTACTGCATCATGCCTCCTCAAAACATGGGCAATTTCCTTTGCAAAAGTTTCATTCTCGTGTTTTCCTTGTTTGGGTGGTCAGTAGTAGACTCCAACCATCATGTTCCTTTTATTCCTTGCCCCATTTATTTTAATTCAGATATTCTCGGTGGAGCTAGCAAGCTCATCCTCCTGCATTTCTGTGCAGGGATATATATTTTTAACATATAGCACCTCTCCACCTCCCTTTCTATTCCTTCTGTTCTTTTTGAACAAGTTATATCCTTCAATCGCTGTATTCCAGACATGGGAGTCATGCCACGAAGTTACAGTTACACCTATCAAGTCATATTTACTCTCCTTTATTAAGAGTTTAAGTTCATCCTCTGTGTTTCCCATACTCTGGACATTAGCAGACAGACATTGAAGACCATGGGATTTATGGCTTGGCTTCCTTCCTACATTTTTATGAAGAATTATTACTGGGCCCCATTAGAGCCATTCCCTCAGTTCCTCTTACTGTGCACAAACCTTTGTTCGTCATTATGCCAAGTTTACATCTCCCTCCCACTTAGAATTCAATTTAAAACTCTCCTGATGAACTTTTCCATGCTGTGGCCAAACACATTCCTACACTTTCTTTGTGAGGTGCAACCCATCACTTGCCAGCAGTCCATCATAGCCCACAGTCCAATCTCTCACGTTGGTACCACCTTCACCCAGAGTATTTTTCTTTCCCTTTCCACTCCTCTTCTAAGTACTAGAAAGATGGATGAGAAAACTACACATGGAGCTAACAGTATCTTCAGGGAGGGGCAATTTATTGTTATTGTTGTTGTTGTTGTTGTTGTTATTATTATTATCCTGCCCTTCCTCCCAGAAGGAGCCCAGGCTGGCAAACAAATGACTAAACACTAAAAACATCCATAAAACACCTTAACAACAAAATACAGGCATACCCCGCTTTAACGTTCGCAATGGGACCGTCGAGTATACTTTAAGTGAAAATAAACTTTAAGTGAAGCAATTGTCTTCACTTGTACTGCATGCAATCACCACTAGATGGCAGCGGCATTATGCCAATAAAGTGTATGTTATTGCGAAGCGTGCGGTTAAGCGGGGTATGGGGACGTATGGAGCATGTACGTTATAGCGAGGCAACATTAAATGAAGCAACGTTAAGCGGGGTATGCCTGTATCTTAAGTTTTTAAAAATCTTTTAAAATATTTAAAAACAGTTCTAACACAGATGGAGACTAGGATAAGATTTCTACTTAACAGGCTTGTTGAAAGAGGAAGGTCTGTAGTAGGCACAACAGAGAAAAGGGGAGAAAGGATATGGGAGGAAAAAGTTACATATCTGTGCACCAGTCTACACTGATTAAGAAATGAGTGCAGAGTGGTCTCCAAAGTTCAAAAAATAGAATAAACAAAGCAATAAATATTTTTCTTAGAGTAGAAAAACTCCCAATTTAATCAAGCATTTTAAAAATTAGATGTGATCAAGGGCATATCACTCCCAAGTTTAGTCTGTGTGCATTTATAAAACAAAATGTTATGAATCATTCTCTCTCTAAAGTTCCGTTTGCTTAGAAAGCTGCATGCTGCGTTCCCAACTATTCAGATATAGATTGTGGGTTGTATTTAACTAAGTCCTACTCGAGGTACACCTACTGAATTAATGGAACTCAGTCATGTCTATTAACTTCACTACTACTTTGAGTAGGACTAACATTGAATACTACCTGAGTATTTCTATGAATGGGTTATATCCAATGAGTGCATGAGCAGAAGTCAGCTGATCTTTCTCTCCTTCTCCCAGTTGAGCCCACTGTACTCCCTGCAAAAAAATAAAAGAGGGTTGAGGAGCCATCCTGAACAGAGGGGATATTGGATCACAGTAGGAGGAATCATCTGAAATTGTGCAGATGGATTTTGCTTGAGTAGGATTTCTGCTGCTGCAAGATTTCTCCACCTGATTCTGGGTGACTTGACACCTCCCAGTGCAGCCTTATAGGGAACAGTACCCATTGTCCTCCACCACCACCACCCTCACCCTCACTTTGAAGAGTGTCTTCAGGAGACACAGGGGGTGAAATAAACATCCATTGCCCAAGCATCCACCTGCTCACTCAATCTCTGAATACAACCCAATATTCTTATCAAACAACATTCTTTTATATGCATCTTGGTTTTTTAAAAAATTGCTTATATTCCAAATATAAATATAACAATAAAACATTATGCTGTGCTTGATGTGCATAATTTTTTTCATTTCACATTATATTTTCATTTGAGTAGCTGGATTTATTAATTAAATAATAAGAACTACTGCAATCCACCTATTGCTGTGCCTTACTGGGACTTTCTTAGCTTTATTAAAAGAAGTGTGAAGTGCAAAGTGAGGGTTTATTTGCAGCCGAGGGGCAAAATCAGACACGGACGCAGCAGTTTGGGTTGAACAAAGGGCCACTTTATTAAAACTATAACAAAACCCCTTAAAGTGACCTGCAGAGGGGAAACCTAGGTGAGGGGACTGTCTATAAGCGAGCAGCTTGCTGTACAGCTCTCAGGTGACCAGCCCTGCTGGGGACAAGGGCAAGCCCATCTGCTTACCCCTAAACCCAGCCACACCCTGTAGGTGAGCAGGGCGGCCTTCCCACATCACCACCCCCCCGGGGCCGTACAACTCCAGCTGGATGAGGTAAGTTGGCCCCAAAAGCAGCCCATATCCTGCCCTCAGGCCATAAAGCCCTGACAGACAGACCTCCGGAACCACCAATCACTTTGAAAGGTTCCTGAAGGGGCCACCTAGCTGTCCTTACCTACTTCCCTTCCCGTACCTTTCCACACCCGTGCCTCAATAAACTGCCCCACTCAGGGCATTAACCATTTAAACCTAAATTAGCAGAACTAGCCAAAACCACCTATTGATCTCAACACCCCCTAACCCGATTCCTTCCCACCCCCACAGTGTGGAGCAGGCAAAAAACCTGCCCGCCAACCAGGGTGGGCAGGATAAAAATTCCTACTTGGTCCCGAAGTGATCCATATCACACCATAAAAGAGGGCAGGCGGGGTGGGCATCACGTGCCAAGAGGAGGATAGAAGGGGTGGCGCAGGCTTAAATAGGCCCCTGGTGCTCCACCCCTCCACAGAGCATGTCACGCACATGCATTGTATGTGATGCACAGCGCTGCCCTCAAAAATGGTGGCCACGGCATCACCTCCTAACTGCAACTACGCCT
This sequence comes from Rhineura floridana, assembly GCF_030035675.1. Lineage (NCBI taxonomy): Eukaryota > Metazoa > Chordata > Lepidosauria > Squamata > Rhineuridae > Rhineura > Rhineura floridana. Next base: position 67,596,566 of record NC_084481.1, read on the forward strand.
CGTCCGCCCAAGCTTTGTGCGGGTGAGCGGAGCGGGACATCTCTTAGTGGTTTGAAAAGAATTAATTTTTGCTCTTATTTGACTCAAGGCAGCTATTTTAAAAATCTAAAAGTAACCTCATAGCAATGCTAACTTTGATAATAATTGCCATAGAGATTAAAACATAAGGTTATGATCCAGAGGGGACTATTTCTTCTTCTTCTGAATTTCACTTCTGAGAAGCGGTGTCCACTGAACTTCCAAATTCTCTTTAAACTCTCCTGAATTGAAAATGCAATTTGGGGTGTAGAAAGAAATTGCTACTGGTGCAAATGTGCTATTTTCCCATTACTCTAAGCCTGTGTAGGTTACCATAGTGACTTGGGTGAGCTCTGTATTCTGTATCATCATACTGAGTGATGAGGGGCTTGTTGTGTGCTTTTAAAACCATAAATCAGGTGTAGGTTAATGGTAAAATGGTTGTCTGTATGGAATCAAATCTCTTGAGGAGGAAGCTTTGGAGAGAGCAATTCATTCATATATATTAGAACATACAAGCACCACTTTGGATCATGTCCTATGTGGGTATTTTTATGAGATTCTGCAGCCTTTTGTAGTTCTACTCACAAGCAAGAAGAGGTTCCTATTTTGTTTTTCCTCTGTGTAGTTCTCTTGTCACTCTTTGAAGGAGAACAAACAGAGAAGCTTATTGCCTGGTAGCGCTCAGCTGGACAGTGTTTTCTCAGAGATTTCCAGCCACTGTTTTCTCAGTCAGGGTGCACTTCTCTTCCATTGAAAGAGGATGGGTCAAAGTTACTGCTGCTGAGTTGCATTTCTCAATCAGGTCACATTCTTTCCCTCTCCCTCTCTTTCAAAATCAAAAGGAGAATGTTGCAGCTGCTGCCCATTGTTCTTCCTGAAGGTCTTTTTTGAATGCTGTTTCATATTTTACAAAAAAAAATGAAAAAAGGTTGTATCTCAGGATATAGCAATCACTCTATGAAATGGCAAATCACAGTATTACACTAGACTTTTGTTTCTGTTGTTTTATTATCAGGTGCACTAATCAGGTGTTTTCAATGTTTTTGTAGTTTTTCACCCTTTTGTGTTTTTTAATTCAATAATGTACACTGCTCTCCCCCCCCCCCCGATTATTTTCCTACTAAATTTTCTTGATGCCCTTATCTCCTACAGCTGCTCCTTGGACATTAAGATTTAAAATGGAGCCATTTCCTGAAATTACCAAATTACCAAATTTTACCAAACTCTTCCAAGCTACACAGCAAGTGGATTGGACTGTGAAAGACCAACCCAAATTGTGTTTGCATTTTGACAACTTTGTAGGGCAGTACAATATCTCAGAGAGGAGTTCAGGTCTCCTGCTCCCCTGGTGCATTCACTATAGCTGCCCAATTTCCCTGCTTTTTAAAGTTTGGTAGAAATATATGTGGGCTATATATAGGTACATTCTTAAACCGCAAGGTTTTTTTCCTATTAGTGAATTCCCCTGCTTTTTAATCTGGGAGGTAAGAAATGGGATCCTGTGCAAGTTTGCTGAGAATGGATTGATCATTTGCATGCTTCTTGAGTTAAGTGGGATTTACACACACACACCAGGAAATCATGCTTAGGATAGGTGAAACTGACCACAGAGGATGGGGAAGGGAGGAGAGGGAGGCGGGAGGGGTGGAAAGGCAGAGGGGAGGACTGGGATGGGAGCAGGCAGGAGGGGGAGGGGAGAAGAAGGACAGATGTGGTCGTTTGCATGAGTTCAGTGGGATTTACTCCCGTGCAATCATGCTTAGGAAAGGGAAAACTGACCGGGGGGGAGGGACAGAGGGCTGGAGTGGGCAGGGAAGGTGGAAGAAGGAAGAGGGGAGGAGAAAGGGAGAGGAAAGGGGAAGAAGGGAAAAGGCAGGTCTGATCATTTGTATGATTATTGAGTTGAATCGGATATACTCCTATGCAATCATGATTAGGATAGGTAAAACTGACCAGGCTGGGGCTGCCAACTAAGACGTCTTCTGTATCTTTCAAAGTTGGGCAGGGGGAAGGGACAATTCTACCTTGTGGTTTTTCCCATTACAATGTTGCAAGAACACCGGCACTTGGCTGACTTTCTCTTCTCCTAAAGATACAGGATCAGTCTCTGGCCCTGAACCTGGCAACCCTACCTCCCACCCAAATTTAAAACAAAGCTGTCCCTGGCCACATCCACACCAGGCCTCTATTACACTTTGGACAATCATTATTTATTTATCTATTTATTTAGTGTATTTATATACCGCCCCATAGCTGAAGCTCTCTGGGCGGTTTACAATAACTAAAAACATTAAAAACAAATATACAAATTTAAAAACACATCTTTTAAAAACAATTTAAAACAATTTATCATGGCTTCTCTCAAAGCCATGGCTCTGTCAGGCCCAGGATGTGACTCAGGAACCAGACCAACGGCTGTAGTTAATTCGTGTTTTATTAGGGTAATGTCCAAACAAAGACTGCATTTTCTCATGAAGCAATACAGGGATACAGGTCCTGCGGCATTGGGAGAAAGTTGACAGAGCAAGGGACTTCTTCCCGCCTGTTCTTTAAGAAGGGGCCAAACGGGCGTGCAATCTTTCGCTCCTCCTTAACTGCCCCTCAGGTACTGCCCGCCTTCCCCCCTTCTCTCCTGTCTTTTCAGCTGTCTGCGTGTGCGCAGTGAGGGGGGAAGCATCACCCCCTCCTCTTCTGAAGTTTCCGATTCCAGGATGGGGGATAGGGGAGGGGCTGATGGTAAACTGCCTCCCCGCTTTTCGGCTGTGAGCAGCCCTCCCTCTTTCCCCTCTTGCTCTGAGCCTGAAAGAGGGGGAGGCGTGAGAATGTCCAGGGAGGGCTCAGGCTCCCCGTTGCTAAGCGACCTTATCACTGGCAGTTCCTCTGTTTCGTCTTTGCTCCAAAGGGGGGAAGTTCCTCCCCCTTCCTTCTGCCATCCATCCGAATACTCTTCTCCCAACTCTCCGGGATCCAGCTCCCCAGGATTGGGACCCCAGCTCTGCCTTCCGACACCATCCCCCCTCCCAGGCTGTGCTTGGGACGGTGGGGAAAACGTTGATGGAAAAGTTTTACCAATTCTGGAGCATGCACATCAGCTGCATCTTCCCATGATCTGTCAGCCACCCCATAGCCTTTCCAGTGAATCAAGTACTGCAGCTTGTGGCGTCTGATCCTGGAATCTAAGATCTCCTCAACTTCAAACTCAAGCTGCTCATTTACCAGGAGTGGAGCTCCGGGAGGTTCCTCCGGCCGTAACTCACTGGGAGGGGCAGCTTTCGTTAAGAGGGATCGATGGAACACAGGATGTATTTTAAACGTGTCAGGCAGCTTCAGTCGGTACGCCACGGGATTGATTTGAGTTTCTATTTCGAAAGGACCCACCCTCTTGTCTTGTAATTTTCTACATTTGCCCGGCATCTGGAGGAAGCGGGTGGACAGCCATACCTGGTCTCCCAGTTGAAGGGGGGGGGCTCCTTCCTGTGCAGGTCAGCAACTCGCTTGTACTCCGTTTTGGCTTCGTTTAACTGCTGTTTCAGTGTCTGTTGCGCCGCTTGCAATTCCTTAAGGAAGTTCTCAGCTGCCGGTACCAGCATTCCTTCTGAGCTGCTTGGAAAGACTTTAGGATGGAATCCATAATTAGCGAAGAACGGGGTTTGTTGAGTGCTGGAGTGCAGAGAATTGTTGTAGGCGAACTCTGCAAAATGCAAATATGATACCCAGTCAGTCTGTTGATAGGACACATAACTTCGTAAATATCTTTCCAAAACGGCGTTCAAGCGTTCCGTCTGCCCATCTGTCTGGGGGTGATGGGCGGAGGAGAGTTTTAATTCCGTCTGCAACTGTTTCCACATTGCTCTCCAAAATTTGGCTGTGAACTGAGTTCCTCGGTCTGAGACTACGCTGTTTGGCAATCCATGCAGCCAGTAGACTTCTTTTATGAATAACTTGGCCGTTTCTTTAGCCTCTAAGGCCCCTGCAAAAGGAAGAAAGTGTGCCATTTTGGTAAGTAGATCCACCACTACTAAGATGGCTGTCATTCCTTGGGACTTGGGTAGATCAGTTATAAAATCCATGGAGAGGTCCTTCCAGGGTTCGTGTGGGACAGGCAACGGTTGTAACAGTCCTGCTGGTGTCCCTGTTTGTGTTTTTGTCCGCAGACAGACAGAGCAGGACTTTACATAACTCTCAATATCCCGACGCATTTTAGGCCACCAGAAGTCCTTGGCCACGTTCTGAATGGTCTTGTAAATCCCAAAGTGTCCCGCTGTGATGGAATCATGGCACTGGCGTAGGATTCTGAGCCTTAATTCCCCTTCTGGCACATATCTGGTGGTTTTGAACCATAACAGTCCATTTCTCCAGTGAAAGGTTACTTCTGAGTCTTGACCTTGTCCCGTCTCCTGCTGATATTTTAGCATGTCTGCATCTTCTTGTTGTGCCTTTTTGAGTTCCTCTTCCCATGAAGGCTGGCATACTCCCAACGTTAATTTCTCTGGCGGGATGACGTACTGAGGCTGGTCCTCGGATTCACTTTCTTTGTATTGTGGCTGTTTGGATAATGCATCCGCTCTCTGGTTTTTGGCTTGGGCATGGTAAGTAATCTGGAAGTTAAACCTAGTGAAGAACTGGGACCATCTTATCTGTCTCTGGTTCAGCTTTCTGGCAGTTTGGAGGCTTTCAAGATTCTTGTGGTCGGAGCGCACTTCAATTCGATGAGAGGTCCCCTCTCCAGTTTTCAAAAGAATCCTTGATGGCCAGCAGCTCCTTCTCCCAAACTGTGTAGTTCTTCTCTGCAGGCTTTAACTTCCGAGAGAAGTACGCACAGGGGTGCAGCTCCTTCCCTTCTTGGTCTAATTGTAGCAGGACCCCCCCGATGGCAAAATCTGAAGCATCTGCTTCCACTACGAAAGGGCGGTTCGGATCAGCAAAGCGCAGAATGGGCTCAGTAGCAAACCTTCTCTTCAGCTCCTCAAAGGCCTCGGTGGCGTTCTCTGTCCATTGAAACTTCTTCCCCCTTAAACAGTCAGTCAGAGGAGCTGTTAATTTGGAAAACCCTGGAATGAACTTTCTGTAATAATTGGCAAACCCCAAAAACCGTTGTACATCCTTTTTGGTGACAGGTTGGCCCCAGTCCAATATGCAGCTTACTTTCCCTGGGTCCATCTCCACGCCTTCCGCTGAGATTCGATATCCAAGGAAGTCTAGAGACTTGAGGTCAAATCCACATTTCTCTAATTTAGCATACAGGTGATTTTCTCTCAGTCTCTTCAACACCGTCTTCACATACTGGTCGTGGTCTTCCTGGTTCTTTGAGAACACCAGGACATCATCTAAGTAACAGATTACATACGTGTCCAACAAGTCTCTAAACACGTCGTTCATGAATTTTTGAAAAATTCCTGGACTTCCACAAAGCCCAAACGGCATGACCAGGTATTCATACTGTCCGTAAGCGGTCAAGAATCCTGTTTTGCATTCATCTCCCTCCTTCATTCTGATCAGATTGTACGCTCCTCTCAAATCCAACTTCGTGAAGATTTTTGCAGAGCGCAGTCGGTCCAGCAACTCTGAGATCAGGGGCAGCGGGTAGCTGTTGGGGATGGTGATCTGGTTCAATGCGCGATAGTCATTACAGGGTCTGAGTTCCCCCCCTTCTTTTTCACAAACAATAGCGGCGCTCCAGCAGGGGATTGTGAGGGGCGTATGAATCCTCGCCTCAGGTTTTTATCCAGGAATTCCTTCAGGGCCTCCCTCTCATTCTCTGTGAGAGAGTAGATTCTCCCTGATGGGATTCTGGCTCCTGGCACTAGGTCAGTCACACAGTCATAAGGGCGGTGGGGGGGGGTAAAGTCTCTGCCTCTTTTTCATCAAACACATCTTTGAATTCTTCATACTTTGCCGGCAGGGTCACTTGCTCGATCTCTTGCACTGCCCCCGCTAGGGTGTTCTTGATTCCTTCAGGTTGACAGTTCTCCTGGCAATACTGTGAGGTGAACCACACCACCGCCTCCTTCCAACTTATTTTGGGTTCATGCTTTGCTAGCCAGGGCATTCCCAGAATCACCTCAAAGTTCGAGAGATCTGACACGTATAGCGAAATGAACTCTTCGTGCCCAGGGATTTGAAGTTTCACTTCCTCCGTGGCTTGTGTCACCCCTCCTGACTTCAGGGGTCTCCCATCGATAGTCTCCACAGCTAGGGGAGCGTCCAGTTTCCACCGGGAAATTCCATGACGCTTGACTAACTTTGCATCAATAAAATTTGTGGAGGCTCCACTGTCAATTAAGGCAGTGGAATTAAACACCACTCCTCTGGAAGTTGTAATCTGAATAGGCAAGACCAACACCCCCTTTGAGGGAGGTTGGATCGTTGGGGGGCCTTTATACAACGCTGCCCCCAGTCCACCGGCCTGCACGTGGACTGGGTGTTCTAGTTTCCCGACGGCTCGGCTTTCCCCCCTTTCAGTCCACAGTCTCTGGCCACATGGCCCGGCTTTGAACAATAAAAGCATAAACGTTCCCGACGTCGTCTTTCCTTTTCTTCCGACAGTCTTGGCCTAGCCCCTCCCTGTCCCTCAGTTGCATTACCTGCCATCCCTGCAGTGAGAAGGGTCTTGTTGCGGGATGCCGAGGCTGAGTATCTCGGGACCTCCTGCTTCCTTTCCAGGCGCCTTCCTTCCATCCGGTGATCTATCTGTAGGCATAGCCGGATGAGCCCTGGTAGGTCAGCGGGGGGGGAGGTCCTGGCCAACTCATCCAGGATTTCAGCATTTAATCCACTCCGGTACATAAACATCAGGGCGGCATCATTGTAACCAGTTTCCTGGGACAGAATTTTAAAAGCGTTAGTGTACTCAGAAACAGTCCCTTTAGCTTGCTTCAGAGCACCTAGTTGCCGCGCTACTGTTTCAGCCCTTTGCGGGTCTTGAAACATCTCGGTCATCTCCTGTATAAATCCTCTGTACCTTCCTAAGACAGTATCCTTTCTCACGAGATACGGTTGCGGACTTCCGGGAAGGGTGACTTCACTTGTGCCTGCTTTTGAGACGGGCTCCCCCCTCAAAAGAAGCTTATTCAGATATAAATCAGTCAGAACATTTTTTTTTTTTGACTGATGAAATTTCTCCCGGGCAGGGAGAAACGTAGAGATCAACCTCAAAAGCCTGTTTTTGTTGGGAGGACTGGATTTCATTAATTTATGAGAAAAGGTCCAGCCAGCAATGCCAGACGGACTTCCGAACAAGCTCTATCTGATTAATGCGACACGTTTATCTTTTCTTCAAAGAGAAAACAGACTAACAGGCAAGCACCCTTCTTTCTATTATTTTTTTTACTTGGTTTAAATTGTTGCAGCAAAAAGAGATTTGTCAAATGAATCAGCTTTAAAGAACTTCTGGGTGAGCTATAACTCTTCTCTGTTATTCACGAAATTAACAGCTTATCTCTGTTTCTATTGCAAAAAGCTGTCCTGGAAGTGCATTCTAAAGATATAAACAGAAGAGGGATTTCTATTCCAAGGAACATTATATTGTCTGGGACTATTCTCTTTTTGGTCTATTTTATTTTGACGAATCTGCTTCTTCACGACGCCACTAACTGTTTTGATGCTGGGAACTAAATTTGTTTTGTATTCTTGAACATAGAGAGATAAGGCAGGCTGCTCTGTTTATACTGTGATGTCATCAAGCCTGGAATATTAACCCAATTGTTGCTGAAATAAGAAGTGGTTCTTCTTTATTCTTGTTTTGTTTTGTTTTCGTAGTTTTAAAAATGGCAATCATGAAAGTGGCTGAGAATCTGGAAGTAATTATGTTTCAGAAAATAATGGATGAGATTGGGATAACGAAACAAACCCTGCGACAGGGCAGTAAGGAGCTGAAAATTGAACTGAGCAAAATGACGCAGGAGTTTAAAGACATAGGGGATCCTGTGAGAGAGGAGAATGAGATCCAGAGATGAGAAAAGAAAAAATAAAGGGAAGATACAAGCCCTGGAGATTGGAACAAATGTGGAATTGGAAAAAGATCTGGGGTTTATGGATATTAGAAATAAAATCTACTGTTTGGAATTTAACGTTATCTCTGAAGAAATTAATGAAGATATTAGAGATAAAGTTATCAATGGCTTGGATAATCTTCTGGACTGGAATGACGTGATGGAGCTTGATATAGAGAAAATCTATGGAATTAACTGCAGCCATGTGACAATGGAAAAACTCTCAAGAGATGAGCCAGTGCATTTTGTAAAAAAGAAGAACAGAGATATGACTTTACAACAATATTTCAGCAACTTATTCAGAATTGATGGCAAGAAAATATTTGGGATAGAGGAAATTCCCATCAGACTCTTGTTATATGACTATGGCTATGACAGCAAGATTATTATGGAATACTGATAATGGAAGATTGGATACTGAAATTACTGGACTTAACAGGACTATTGAAGATGGAAGATGGAATTAATAGGGATAATGGAATAATGGCTATTGAAATTATTGGACCTAACAGATTTTGATGAGATGGATTAATCAATATGTTTATTTGGACTATGGTTATGACAATAAGATTATTATTATTATTAACGAGATGGATTAATCGACATGTTTATTAGGAGAAAAATTGATAGATATATTTCTTAAAGAATTGAAACCTCTCTTTGACTTTTTGTGGAAAGAATAAAGTAATGTTTATGAGATTTGATGATTAATTAAGATAACTACTGGAGGAAAGTGATTTTATAATATAATTTAAGAGACAGGATTGTTATATATTGTAGACCTATAACTGATTTGATCTGCGACAAATGGGAAGTCAACATTTTATTTTTTTGTTTAATCATTTTTGTTTTGTTTTGTTTTTTGTCTTTGAATGTTTTATGATTTTGTTTTGTATGTTTTATGAAAATTTGAATAAAAATTATTGTAAAAAAAAAAAAAAGAGCCACGAAGGTTGCCAACTGATCACTTTGTCCCGCGTATTTTGGGGGCAATCCAATGGGAACCTTTACTACGGCAGCTGGAGGGGCTGTTCGCATCTGGTCTATCGTGGCCTTTAAGGTTTGATTATCCGTCTTCAGCGCCTTGACTGCTGCTAGCAGGGCTTGAACATCCGTCTGCAAATCAGCTACCTTAGTCCTCAAGAGTTCCACTTCTTCCGTCTCAGAAGTGGGGTTCGTCCCCCCCGCTGCTCCCTTTGACATCTTGTCCCAGTCAAGTGAAGAGAGCGTTGAGGGTGATTTAGGTGGCTCTGTCAAGCTGTCAGGCCCAGGATGTGACTCAGGAACCAGACCAACGGCTGTAGTTAATTCGTGTTTTATTAGGGTAATGTCCAAACAAAGACTGCATTTTCTCATGAAGCAATACAGGGATACAGGTCCTGCGGCATTGGGAGAAAGTTGACAGAGCAAGGGACTTCTTCCCGCCTGTTCTTTAAGAAGGGGCCAAACGGGCGCGCAATCTTTCGCTCCTCCTTAACTGCCCCTCAGGTACTGCCCGCCTTCCCCCCCTTCTCTCCTGTCTTTTCAGCTGTCTGCGTGTGCGCAGTGAGGGGGGAAGCATCACCCCCTCCTCTTCTGAAGTTTCCGATTCCAGGATGGGGGATAGGGGAGGGGCTGATGGTAAACTGCCTTCCCGCTTTTCGGCTGTGAGCAGCCCTCCCTCTTTCCCCTCTTGCTCTGAGCCTGAAAGAGGGGGAGGTGTGAGAATGTCCAGGGAGGGCTCAGGCTCCCCATTGCTAAGCGACCTTATCACTGGCAGTTCCTCTGTTTTGTCTTCGCTCCAAAGGGGGGAAGTTCCTCCCCCTTCCCTCTGCCATCCATCCGAATACTCTTCTCCCAACTCTCCGGGATCCAGCTCCCCGGGATTGGGACCCCAGCTCTGCCTTCCGACAGGCTCAAAGCCAATCATGGCTTCTCTCAAAGAATCCTGGGAAGTGTAGTTAGTGAAGGGTGCTGAGAGTTGCTAGGAGACACCCTGTTCCTCTCACAGACTTTCCATCAGAGTGGCTGACTGTTAACCATTCTCTCAGGGGAATAGGAGTCTCCTCTCAGCACCCTTCACAAACTACACTTCCCAGGATTCTTTAAGGGAAGCCATGACTGTCTCAAGTGAAATCAAGTCTGGTGTGGTTGTGGCCCTCTTATTAGCCAAGTCCAGCAGCTGTGAGGCTTTTAGAACACTGACAGTTGGTCCTTACTGAGCATGCCCTGCGTTATAATAGGCTTCCAACCAAATTGTCTTAAATTAATTAAAAATCAACCAGGCATTTTTTAAACTTTTAAACTGCAGTAGATGAAGGTCAGAGTATGGGGCAAGGTCAGTATTAGGATTACAGGTACTCTGTGAACATGGCTGATTTTTAATGAATTTCAACAGATTATGAGAACTCGCAGAAAAAAGTCCAAAAGGGCTCTGAGTTTTTTTCTCTCTTTTTAGACTTTGAACTCTCGATTCTCTCTGACTATTTTGTGTATCGCCATGAAAATTGACCGGGTTGTTAAGCAAGTGTTTCTGAGTTCAGGACTATAAGTTTTGTAAGGTTTTGTTTTGAAATGAGCTTATGGGAAGCCTCAGAATGGCATGGGGGGATATTTTCCATTTAACATTGCGGATTGTGAAAAATCCCCACTGACTATAGTATATACAGCCACTCTCATGGCTGTATAATAGATCAGGAAAATCCAAATGGGGCAAAGTGTGGGTTGCCATTTGGATGAGAACAATGTAGTGTGGACAACACAAAAACATGCACAAAGAAGATGCATCAAATGCACTTTAAACTGCTGTGTGTACACAGCCTTAGCCTCTGTACTATACTACTCGCTGCCTATGGCATATTTTGGCTTGGAATGTGAAAGCTGATGTGTGGTGAATGCTGGCAGATGGTGATCTCTTCATAACACTGTCACACACATCTGCTGACCTTTTAAAATACTGCTATTGCACCAGAATTTTATTTATATACTACATAGAATTTTTGTTACTTTGACCAATTATTCAGTGTATGCACAGTAGTGAGCATGAACAAAAATACTGTGAAAAGTTCCTCACTTCTGACTGAGTGATGAGAAGTTCTAGGGACAGCACTTCAGGATTCTCTTTTTAATAGGTGAAAGAGCACTAGACACATAGCACCTTCATAATATTTGTTTTATTTAGAAATATGTACACAGAGTACAGTGGAAACAAACAAGCACTCCTGTAAGGAGAGAACACAGCTTATATCAGATTCTCAGGTGGCAACTTGTGTGGACCCCAAGGCTAGATCCCTCCCCCCATGTCTAACAAATTCTAGCTAGGAAAACTTTCATCTTTTGCATGTTCTCTCTGCTTCTGTCTGTCCATTCAAAGCAGCAAATAATGGTTTCTCTCTCTCTCTCTCTCTCTCTCTCACACACACACACACACACTCGCACGCACACACACACCTCTGCAGGTGAATTGCCCAATCAGGGGACCACCCACAACCATTGAAATATTCACTTTTATTATCATAGGCCCTGATCACTCACTCATACGCCAGCCAAACTCATGATATTATTTGTGTGCTTATGCTAACAATACACAAATGGTTGATAGACATTGCACTATTTTTTGTAGTTTGCACTAGTGATGGAGAAACTTTTCTTGGATTGCCTCAAAATCTACTTCTTTTCTTCCCAAGGAAAATGCTTGAGGGGGGAACATTAAAAATGAGTAAAATATGTCTCCTTCCCTACAAGCCCCTGATGACAAAGAAGAAGAAGAAAAACTTCAGGAGGAGGAGTATATAACTGGCTGAAGCAGGGAGGGCTCACTAAACTGATAATAATGACAATCATAATTTATTGCTAAGGATTGTGGGATTTGTAGTTTCTTTAATTCTGCCTTCCAAAGTAAAGCCATGGATTCTAGAGGGGCCATTCTGGTTCTGAAATGAAAATGATACAAAAATTATGTTTGTAGATGTTTGATCACTTGATGCTGCAGTCATCAAATCATTAATATGAACATGTATGCCAACCCTAACATTCCTAGGATACATCAGTGGCTACTGGATACTGCAGTTTGTTCCATGATTTCTGCCATAGTTTTTACTGGACTACCTGATAAGTTAGCATTTCTATATATAAGCACATGATATGGTAGCTATTGCCAAATCTGCAAACCTAAGTGGGAAGTTTACCACGTCTTTTGTCCAAATGTAGCAATTTAAAGGGATCATAACAGGTCTTTTACACTAGCTTCTTCTGCTCTCATCCATTAATCAAACCCCTGACATCTGTCTCCTTCAGATAATTTACTCCACACAGCCTCACATTTATTGGTTTCTTTTTTGGTACATGAGTCTCTCTTCCTGATACTGCAAGCTAATGCATTAGCATCACCGAGGAGAAATATGGTAGAAAAGGTTTTTTATATTATTATTATTATTGTTGTTGTTGTTGTTGTTGTTGTTGTTGTTTGTTTGTTTTTTAATTTGTATCCCGCCCTTCCTCCCAGCAGCAGCCCAGGGCGGCAAACAAGGCACTAAAAACACTTTAAAACATCATAAAAACAAATCTTAAAATACATTAAGACAAAACAACATTAAAAACATTTTAAAAACTTTTAAAAAAGGGTTAAAAACATTATTAAAAAACATATTAAGCAATTCTGACATGGACACAGACTGGGATAGCTCTCAACTTAAAAGGCTTGTTGAAAAAGAAAAGTCTTCAAAAGGCGCCGAAAAGATAGCAGATAGCACCTGCCTAATATTCAAAGGGAGGGAATTCCACAGGGTAGGTGCTGCCACGCTAAAGGTCCTTTTCCTATATTGTGCAGACCGAACCTCCTGATAAGATGGTATCTACAGGAGGCCCTCACCTGTAGAGAGCAGTGATCGACTAGGTATGTAAGGGATAAGACAGTCTTTCAGGTATCGTGGTCCCGAGCTGTATAGGGCTTTGTACACCAAGACTAGAACCTTTAACTTGGCCCTGTAGCAAATGGGCAGCCAGTGCAATTCTTTCAGTAGCGGGGTGACATGTTGGCGATATCCTGCTCTAGTGAGCAGTCTCACCGCTGCATTTTGCACCAGCTGCACCTTCCAGACCAACCTCAAGGGCAGCCCCACATAGATTGCATTACAGTAATCCAGCCTGGAGTTTTGAAGTGCGTGAACAACAGTGGTCAGGCTATCCCGGTCCAGAAATGGCCACAGCTGTCTCACCAGCCAAAGCTGGTAAAAGGCACTCCTAGCCACTGAGGTGACCTAGACCTCTAGCGACAAAGATGGATCCAGGAGCACCCCCAGGCTATGGACGTGCTCTTTCAGAGGGAGTACGACCCCGTCCAAAGCAGGCAACTGACCAATTATCCAAACTTGGGAACCACCAACCCACAGCACCTCCGTCTTGCCAGGATTCAGACTCAGTTTATTGGCCCTCATCCAGGCCACACCGAGTCCAGGCAGCGGTCCAGGGCTTGCACAGCCTCTCCTGATTCAGATGTTATGGAGAAATAGAGCTGGGTATCATCAGCATACTGCTGACACCTTGCCCCAAATCTCCTGATGACTGCTCCCAAGGGCTTCATATAGTTGTCAAACAGCATGGGGGACAAAATGGTACCCTGCGGCACCCCACAGCACAGCTGCCAGGGGGCCGAAAGACAGTCACCCAATGCTATTCTCTGAGAACGACCCTGGAGATAGGATCGGAACCACTGTAAAACAGTGCCTCCAGTACTCATCTCACCAAGTCAGCCCAGAAGGATACCATGGTCAACGGTATCGAAAGCCGCTGAGAGATCAAGAATAACAGGGTCACACTCCCCCTGTCCTTCTCCCAATAAAGGTCATCCATCAGGGCGACCAAGGCTGATTCAGTCCCATAACCATATATACTGAAGTTTGATCATGAGTTTGTAGAATTTTAGAGCCCATTTCAAGAAGTCATACAATTTTTTCATGCAGAGCACACAAAATATGCAGCAGATACTTCCTTTAGCAAATGAGAGAATCTGAGAAAGTAAAATGTAAAATGTAAAAATGTAAAAAGTAAAAAGTAAAATGGCAAGTGCAATTTAATGTGAGTAAGTTAAAGTGAGCATGTTGGGGTAAAAACATCTTGTGTGTGTTATGTGTCTTCAAGTCAATTACAACTTATGGTGACCCTATGAATCAGCAACCTCCAATAGCATCTGTTGTGTTCAGATCTTGTTAGTTCAGGTCTGTGGCTTCCTTTATGGAATCAATCCATCTTGTTTGGTCTTTTTTTCTATTCCCTTCTGTTTTTCCCATCATGATTGTCTTTTCTAGCGAATCATGTCTTCTCATTATGTGTCCAAAGTATGATAAACCTCAGATTCATCATTTTAGCTTCTACTGACAGTTCTGGTTAAATTTGTTCTAACACCCAGTTATTTGTCTTCTTTGCAGTCCATGGTATCTGCAAAATTCTCCTCCAATACCACATTTCAAATGAGATGATTTTTCTCTTATCCACGTTTTTCACTGTCCAACTTTCACATCCATACATAGAGATTGGGAATACCATGGTCTGAATGATCCTAATGTTGGTGTTCAGTGACACATCTTTGCATTTGAGGATCCTTTCTAGTTCTCTCAAAGCTGCCCTCCCCAGTCCCAGCCTTCTTCTGATTTCTTGATGATTGTCTCCAGTTTGGTTAATGACTGCTCCAAGGTATTGATAATCCTTGAAAATTTCAATGTCCTTTTTATAAACTTTGAAGTTATATAAATCTTCTGTTGTCATTACTTTAGTGTTCTTGACATTCAGCTGTAGTCCTGCTTTTGTGCTTTCCTCTTTAACTTTCATCAGCATTCGTTTCAGATCATCACTGGTTTCTGCTAGTAGTATGGTATTGTCTGCATATCTTAATTATTTCTCCCTCCAGTTTTTACACCTCCTTCATCTTGATCCAATCCCACTTTCTGTATGATATGTTATGCATGTGGATTAAACAAATAGGGTGATAAAACACACCCTTTCTGATGGGGAACCAGTCGGTTTCTCCATGTTCTGTCCTTACAGTAGCTTCTTGTCCAGAGTATAGGTTGCTGATCAGAAAAATCACATGCTGTGACACCTCCATTTCTTTTAAAGCATTCCATAATTTTTCGTGATCTATACAATCAAAGGCTTTGCTGTAATCTATAAAACACAGGGTGATTTTCTTCTGAAGTTCCTTGGTTCATTCCATTATCCAACATACGTTTGCAATATAATTTCTGGTGCCTCTTCCCTTTCTAAATCCAGCTTGGATATCTGGCATTGCTTGCTCCATATATGGTAAGAGCCTTTGTTGTATAATCTTGAGCATTACTTTACTTGTATGCGATATTAAGGCAATAATGCGATAATTACAGCATTCCCTAGGATCCCCTTTCTTTGGAATTGGGATATATACTGAGCTCTCCCAGTCTGTGGGCCATTGTTTTGTTTTGACAAAATTTGGATAGCTTCCATCTCAGTAGCTTTTAGCAACTCTGTTGGTATGCCATCTGTTCCTGGTGATTTGTTTCTTCCAAATATTTTAAGTTTCACCTCACATTCTAAAAATGCTGGTTGTTCATACAGTTCCTCTGTGAATGTATCTGTCATCCTTGCATCTCTTTTATACGATTCTTCAGTGCATTGCTTCCATCTTCCTTTTATTTTATCATGATGAGTCAGTGTGTTCCCCTGTTGATTATTCAACATCCCTACTCTTGGTGTAAATTTCCCTTTCATTTCTCTAACCTTTTGGAATAGGACTCTTGTTCTACATTTTTTTATTATCCTCTTCTATTTCTGTACAATGATTATTGTAATAGTTCTCATTGTCCGTATGTACTAGTTGCTGTGTTATTGCATTTAGGGTTCCAACCTTGTTTCTCTCTCCTTTTGCTTTTGCTTTCCTTCTCTCTTTAACCATTTTGAGAGTTTCTTCAGTCATCCATTTAGGTCTTTTTTTTTAATTAGAGGTGTTGTCTTTTTGCATTTTTCCCTGATAATGTCTCTGAGTTCACGCCATAGTTCTTCTGGTCCTCTATCAGCTAGGTATAAAGCCTCAAATCTGTTCCTTATCTGATCTTTAAATTCTTCTGGGATGTTATTTAAATTGTATTTTGGCATTATGATTGCTTTGTAGTTCTTCTTTAGCTTTACTCTGATTTTCAATACGGCCAATTCATGATCTGGACCGCAGTCTGCTCCAGGTCTTGTATCTACAGAAAGTATGTAACTTCTGTATCTTCTGTTTCCAATTATATAATCAATTTGATTCCTATATTGACCATTTGGTGATGTGTTTGCAAGAAACAAATTATTGGGTTCACAGAATTCAGTAAGTCTGTCTCCTGCTTCATTTCTGTGTCCTAGTCCCCATTTTCCCACAATTTTTAGTTCTTCTGTGTTCCCTACTTTTGCATTCCAGTCCCCCATGATTATCAGCACATCTTGTTTTGGTGTGTGATCAACTTCCTCCTGTACTTCTGCGTAAAATGTCTCCAATTCTTCTTCTTCTGCGTTTGCTGTTGGAGCATAGACCTGGATGATGGTTATGTTAATAGGTTTCCCATTTAATCTCACTGATATCACTTGCTCAGACCTTGCATTATAGCTCCTAATTGCTTTTGCTACATCACTTCTCACTATTAGAGCAATCCTGTTTCTTCTTAATTTATCATTTCCTGCATGTCCCATTCCCGTCCATTTTAATTCATGCATGCCAAGTATTATAATATTGATACTTTCCATTTCTTTCTAGACAATTTCTGACTTTCCCTGGTTCATGCTTCTCACATTCCATGTTCCTATTGTGTATGTTGTAGAACTCTGGACTCTCCTTTCGCATCTGTGCGCTTCAGTCTCTGGGTTTCCTTGTGGCTTTGACCTAGTTGCATCATTAGTCACAGTGCTATTCGTACTTGTCTGTTGTTCTTCCTCAGAAACTCTGTGGGTGAGTGCCAACTGACCTGGGGGTCTCATTTTCCAGCACTACCTTGTGTTGCATTTTGGATAGCCTATTCATAGGGTTTTCATATTAAGAGGTATTCAGAGGAGGTTTACCATTTCCTTCCTCTGAGTTTGGATGCATCTTAGTCTGGTGTCTCATCTTTGACCATTCCACCTTGGGTGACCCTGCTAGGAGTCTACCCTCTTGATCTAGACTCTTGATGGCATTGCTCTCAGTTTCTTTGACACTCTCAAACCCCCTCACCATGTTAAGGTATGCATCTTGGCAGTGACTGACCAGAAACAACACCTTGGACTCATAGTCGATAGCTGATTGAAGATGTCAGCCCTCTGTGCGGCAGCTGTGATATACCAAATTCCATGCAAGGGATCATTAGGAAGCGTATTGAAAATCAAACTGTTGATATAATAATGCCATTAAGCAAATCTATGGTGCACCCCTATTTGGAATACTGTGTACAGTTTTGGTCGCCTCACCTCAAAAAGTATATTGTATAGTTGGAAAAGTTTCAAAAAGGGGCAACAAATATGATCAAGGGGATGGAGCAACTTCGTTTTGAGGAAAGGCTGCAGCATTTGAGGCTTTTTAGTTTAGAGAAAAGGTGAGACCGAGGTGACATAATAGAAGCGTATAAAATTATGCATGGCATGGAGAATGTGGATAGAGAAAAGTTTTTCGTCTTCTCTCATAACTCTAGAACTCATGGACATCCGATGAAGCTGAATGCTGGAAGATTCAGGACAGATAAAACAAAGTACTTCTTTATACAGTGCATAATTTAGCAGAGCTTGGAAGTAATTCATTAGGAAAAATGAATTACTTGTACTTTATTACTTTTTTGAGGAATGCGTGGGTAATTTCTTTTCATTTTGATTGTAATTTCATTACTTTTGAGCTGTAATTGTAATGTTTCCAGCATTGCATTTGGCCGTTACTTGGGGAGGGAAGCAGGAGACACATTCTGCTCCTTTGATTTGTCAATAAAAATCACTTACTTCTGCACAGCATCACTCTTCCCTCGTGCTCTATGGGTGTTTAGGAGGCAATGAGGGAGGAGGCGGAGAGTGAAATGGGAGTGTAGAGGAAAGGAGTTGGAGGGCAAGGAGGCAGCGGCAGAATGGACACGAAGAACTGTGGAGGTGAGAGATGTGTGTGTGTTTGCATGTGTTTGCATTTGGTGCAAGGGAATAGCCCTCCATGGCTACTTTGCTGCATTTGCAGTTTTTTAACTCTTTTGCACCCCAAGGGAAAATGTTTGCTTTGTGGCAGGACAGGGTCTGGGAGGTGGTTGAGTGAGAAAGACTATGCTTGCTAGCTGGGGGGGGGGGGTTATGCGTGTAATTTGGCATGCAAAGCTCTGAGCAGCGGCCTCTGCCTCCCTCCCCACCTCCCCTCTCACCAGCGGAGAAAAGAGAGACCACCAGTGTTAGTTAGCCGTCCAGAAGTAGCAGGGCTGCTGAGAGAGCAAGGAGCAGAGCCAAAAGCCTCTTCACAGCCAAGGTTTCAGGGTGAATGAGGGGCAGGCAGAAGTTGCAGCAGCAAGCAACCAGGGTGCTAAACAGCTGCTGCTTTCAATTTTCCTTTCTGCCAATCCTTTCTTCCTAACAACCAGGATTGCTCTTTGTCTTCTGAGGAGGGTATACACTGGAAGTTATTTTGTGCAAATTAAAAAAAACGCCTCCCCATGGCAAAGGCAAAGATTTCCAAACACGCTCTTGTTCAGGCATTTGTGAAAAATGATTGTATAGTTAACTTACAGTATAAAGTCTAATTAGAAGTAAGTCTCTTTATGTGTAATGGAGCTTACTCCCAGGTAAATCAAACTGGGTATAAGATTCATAATCTCCAGGTGGGGCTGGTAAAATATCCTTGTCTGAAATCCAAAGAACTGCTGTCAATCAGTGTAGACAAGACTGAGCTAGATAGATCAATCGTGTGACTCGGTATAAGGCAGTCTCCTGTGTTTGAACAGGGTGTAATTGAAAAGCTTCCTTCTCTGAGACACCTATGTGAAAGCAGTGAGGGTAAAGAAAGGCTTTAGGACTAGTTTTGTTAAAAGTTTGTAGTTGTAACTGGACATCTGAAAAGTTCTGTAATATCTTGGTTCTTAGTCCCTGTGCAGGAATAGCTGGCTAAAATAAGGTGGTATGATGTTATTGTTTCCTGCTCATTATTTTTCTATTGTTTATTATTTTTATTGTTATTGTTATTATAATCCATCCTGCCATCTACTGATATAAACAAAAAACAGGCCCAAGTCAACTTTTAGAGAAGGATTCTGTTAAAAGTGTTGTTCCTGTGTCTCTGCCGTTCAGGACTGTGTGGGTGTCTGGAGGTATCTCTCTGTGTGGGTTGTGGTGTGTGGAATGGTGAGGTGTGTGGTTTAGGAATGTGCTAGAATTCCTCCAAATTTTCCATTGATTCGCTTATTCTTAATGGCTGAGGATCAGATTTTAATGTGGCAAATTTCTATGGCTATTGTTGAAAACAGACTTTTGTTAAAAAAAATCCACCTCTAAAACATCAGTGGTAAGAATGATGATTTGTTAGTATTTCCTTTTAAATATAGATATTTCCTTCAAAATATCAATATTTTTAAAGGAAATGTTGATATTTCCTTCCAGATACTGAGATTTCCTTTAAAAATACCAATATAATTTCAATATTTTTTCCAAGCAAAAAAGACATGGATCACTAAAAGCAGTAGCTAGCAGAAACAGAATGAACTTGAATCAGTGCCAACCTATGAGGTCAAAGGAATGCTTTCTAACCAGCGCTGGCGAACGGATCTCATCCCTAGTGTGGTTCAAGGATTGAAGAGGGTATGGGAGCATTTAGGATTGCAGGGGTGTGTCAGGATGCGTTTGGAGTTCCATTCGGAGGCACTCATGGTTGTAGGGTGTAGTCCCCCATGACAATTTCTCAGGTTTCCAAATATGCCCATTGCCCAAAAAGGTTGGTGCCCCCTTGTTTAGACACTACATCACATGGTCAGAGTCCATAACTAAAGTAATTGGCATTGCACATAGCATCCATCTGTAAATATTGAAGTCCTGGCAATGTTTCACTTCAACATTTAAAATACATCTGCATTGTATTATTTTGCCAGTAGTTGCTGTCATAGGCTTTAACAGGGCAAGAAAATGTTAATAACTTTTGAACTACTGCTCAGAATCTGAATAAAGTACATCAGCAGTTTTCACCAAAAAGAAATAGATGGGATGCCTCTATAAAAGTTACAGCAAAAACAGACTATGCGTCAATTTTGAGCATTTTTACCTGTTCTACCTCTGGCAATTTGTATCAAAGCTATTTGAAATTTGGCACTTTGGTAGACATCAGGTAGATCATATATGCCAAGTCTCAGGTTATTAGCTGAACAGCCTGTTTTATGATATTTTGTGGTATTATTTATTGATACAGTTGTAGTTTTTTATTATTATTATGTTCTGAATTGTTTTTATCATATTATTTTGTTTTTGCTATGGAAGCCTCTTTGAGGTCACCTGGTGATGAAAAGCGGCATACAAATATACTAAATAAAATAAATAAATAAATAAATAAATAAATAAACAGGTGCCTTTTTATAAGTATATTTAAAGCTTGTGCATTACAAGTTATTTTAGGCTTATAATAGGGGAAACTTTTTATGCTACTCACTTTAACTATAAGGACACTCCCATGCCCTTTTTATTTTATATACTTTATGATCCCTTCAGAAAATACTGTACTCTGAAAAGCGGGTAACAAATTTAAATTACTGGGCCAAGTTCAAGGAATTACTATTGGTATATAACATCCTTAGTAGCTTGGGACCAGTTTATTTGTGCGATTGTGTTACCTCATATGTGCCCACTCAACCAGTTTGATCTGCAGAACTAGCATTGTTATATGTGCCACATTATAGTTTAACATGGCAGCACCTACACTTTGAAACGCTGCCTGCTGACATCAGGCAGTCACTTTCACTGTACTCTTTTGGATGCCTGTTTAAAACATTTTTGTTTAGGCAACTCTACTCAGACGTGCTGGCCGTCCCTGGGTGTGAGACAGGAGGGGGAGTAGATGGGCTCTGTGTGCAAAAGTCTGAGTGGGTATGACTGTTCCCAATTCTCCCAGAGGCCTACTGGGATAATTGGCTCTGGCAGGTTTTGTTGGTGGGCTCATGTTGGGTTCATATCAGGTGTTTAGGAGGAGTCTTAGTACAGAGGAACATGGGTGATGCCATCCCAATTTCAGTGATCATGGGTAGAGGGAAATATAGCTATGGGGATGTGGTGAATTACCATAGAAGATGAGGGCAAGGCTATCTGCGCCTTGTTCCTTGCTGCCACTCCTCTCATGGATGGGTTCCTCGTTGCTCATCTGCTATGCCCACTGGCCTGTGTGTGTTGTTGTTTAAAACTAAATTGGTACACAATAAAACCACTCTCATCCATGATTCGATTGTGGATGAAGGTGCCGATTTGGTGTGCATTACCGAGACTTGGGTAGATTAGCTGGGAGGAGTTGATCTGACCCAGCTTTGCCCACCTGGATACTCGGTGCAACACCAGCACAGGCTGCAGGGACAGGGGGGAGGAGTTGCTATGGTCTACAGAACTTCCATCTCTGTCACCAGAAACCACTCCGTCTTGGAGCTGACTGTGCGGGCCTGCATCTGGTGACAGGCCGAGGAGACAGTAAACTAGGGTTGCTACTGGTGTACCATCCACCCTGCTGCCCAGCAGCTTGTCTGATAGAGCTGGCAGAGACCATCTCAGCTGTGCTGTTGGAGGAGCCCAGAATGATAGTGCTGGGTGATTTCAATGTCCATGTTGAGGCTGCCTCTAGTGTTCCGGCTTGGGACTTCATGGCCTCCATGATGACCATGGGGCTGTCTCAAGTTGTCAATGGCCCAACACATAGGGCAGGGCACACCCTCAACTTGGTTTTTGCTCCAAATGGAGTAAGAGGTGGTCTGGAGATAGGGTGGTGGTGATCTCCCCATTGTCATGGTGAGATCACTTCCTGGTGAAGTTTAGACTTTTGGCTCCGATCCTTCCCTGCAGGTGTGGTGGACAGATTAAGATGGTCTGCCCCCAGAGCCTAATGGAATCCATTGGATTCCTGAATGTCCTGGGGGAGTTCCCATGAGATAGAGCAGGTGACCCTGTTGAAGCCTTTGTCACGCT
This sequence comes from Rhineura floridana, assembly GCF_030035675.1. Classification (NCBI taxonomy): domain Eukaryota; kingdom Metazoa; phylum Chordata; class Lepidosauria; order Squamata; family Rhineuridae; genus Rhineura; species Rhineura floridana. Next base: position 67,618,699 of record NC_084481.1, read on the forward strand.
GTGGAACAGTGAGGCACGTCGGACTCTCGACACGGTTGCTCACCTCTGTAGCAGTCTTGATGCCCCCACATCTACTGTAGTCCCTGATGAGGTGTCCCGTGCAACATCTGCTGCAACTTCTTGGGAACAGTTTCAGTTGATGCGGTCTGATGATGTAGATAAGGTGCTTGCAATGATGCGGCCAGCGACGTGTCCTCTCAACCCTTGCCCTCCTTGGCTTATTAAAGCTTGCCGAGGGGGTTTGTGGATCCAGGGTGTGGTCAGTGCATCATTGAGGGAGGGAGTGGTTCCAGCTGCCTTGGAAGAGGCGGTAAACCGACCACTCCTGAAAAAGCCCACCCTGGGCTCATTGGTTTGTGACAACTACTGACTAGTTGCAAATACCCCCTTTTTTTAGGGAAGATGATTGAGAGGGTTGTGGCACAGCAATTGCAAGTACTCTTGGATGAAACAGATTATCTTGACCCATCCCAGTCTGGGTTCAGGCCTGGTTATGGGACTGAACTGACCTTGGTCACCCTTTATTGGGAGAAGGACAGGGGGGGTGCGATCCTGTTATTCTTACTTGATCTCTCAGCGGCTTTTGATACCATTGACCATGGTATCCTTCTTGGCTGACTTGGTGAGATGGAGGCACTGTTTTACAGTGGTTCCAATCCTATCTCCAAGGTCGCTCTTAGAGAATAGAATTGGGTGGCCCTCTTTCGACTCCCTGGCAGTTGTGCTGTGGGGTGCCGTAGGTTACCATCTTGTCCCCCATGCTGTTTAACATCTATATGAAGCCCTTGGGAGCAGTCATCAGGAGATTTGGGATGAGGTGTCAACAGTATGCTGACGATACCCAGCTCTATTTCTCTGTAACATCTGAATCAGGAGAGGCCATGCAAGCCCTGGACCGCTGCTTGGACTTGGTGGTGGCTTGGATGAAGGCCAGTAAACTGAGTCTGAATCCTAGCAAGACGGAGGTGCTGTGGGTTGGTGGTTCCCAAGTTTGGATAATTGGTCAGTTGCCTGCTTTGGATGGCGTCGTACTCCTTCTGAAAGAGTAGGTCCATAGCCTGGGGGTGCTCCTGGATCCATCTTTGTCGCTAGAGGCCCAGGTGACCTCAGTGGCTAGGAGTGCCTTTTACCAGCTTCGGCTGATAAGACAGCTGCAGCCGTTTCTGGACTGGGATAGCCTGACCACTGTTTTCTACACACTGATAACCTCCAGGCTGGATTACTGTAATGCACTTTATGTGGGGCTGCCCTTGAGGTTGGTCTGGAAGTTGCAGCTGGGGCAAAATGCAGCAGCGGGACTGCTCACTGGGGCAGGGTATCGCCAACATGTCACCCCGCTGCTGAAATAATTGCACTGGCTGCCCATTTGCGACCGGGCCAAGTTGAAGGTTGTAGTTTTGGTGTACAAAGCCCTATACAGCTTGGGACCAGGATACCTGAAAGACTGTCTTACCCCTTATAAACCCAGTCGATCACTGCTCTCTGCAGGAGAGGGCCTCCTGCCTATGCCATCTTATCAGAAGATCCATTCCGCACAACATAGGAAACAGACCTTTAGTGTGGTGGCATCTACCCTGTGGAATTCCCTCCTTTTAAATATTAGAGAGGCACCATCTCTGTTATCTTTTTGGTGCCTATTGAAGACTTTCCTCTTTCAACAAGCTGTTTGAGTTGAGAGCTATCCCAGTGTGTGTCTGTGTTAGAACTGCTTTTAATGTTTTTTTAAAAAAACCTTTTTTTCCCTAAACAATGTTTTTTTAACTGTTTTTTAAAGATGTCTTTAAAGCTTTTTTAAAGAACGTTTTTAAAGTTGTTTTGTTTTAATGTATTTTAAGGTCTGTTTTTATGATGTTTTAAGGTGTTTTTAGTGCTTTTGTTTGCCGCCCTGGGCTCCTGCTGGGAGGAAGGGTGGGATATAAATCAAATAATAAATAATAAATAAATGTAGATGTTGGTCCATTTTAAACTTTGTAGACTTTTCAATGTTTTAAAATATTTATTTATTTATTTACTCTTTGATTTATATCCTGCCCTTCCTCCCAGCAGGAGCCCAGGGCGGAATACTTGTTCTTAACTGTTTAATTTATAATTTTAATATTTTTGTAAACTGCTTAGAGGTTTTATTACAATCAAGTGGCATATCAGTTTTGTTAAATATATAAATATTTGCCTGATCCAGTGGGATCATTTTTAGGGATTCTATCCCTACCACAACCACATGATACTGATAGTGGTAATAATCTCTTTTTTTTTTTTTTCCAATAATTTTTATTCAGATTTTCATAAAACATACAAGACGAAATCATAAAACATTCGAAGACAAAAAACAAAATCAAAAATAGTTAAACAAAAAGAAAAAAAGAGAAAAAAAAAAACAAAAATAAAAAATAAAGAGTAAAATATTGACTTCCCATTTGTCAAAGATCAAATCAGTTATAAGTCTATAATATATAACAATCCTGTCTCTTAAGTCATATTATAAAATCACTTTCCTCCAGTAGTTATCTTACTTAATCATCAAATCTCATAAACATTACTTTATTCTTTCCACAAAAAGTCAAAGAGAGGTTTCAATTCTTTAAGAAATATATCTATCAATTTTTTTTCCAGATAAGCATATCGATTAATCCATCTCATTACTAATTATGATAATCTTATTGTCATAACCATAGTCAAAATAAACATTTCAATTAATCCATCACATCAGAATCTGTTAGGTTCAATAATTTCAGTAGCCATTGTTCTATTATCCCTATTAGTTCCATTTTCCATCTTCCATCTTCAGTAGTCTTGTTAAGTCCAATAATTTCAGTATCCAATCTTCCATTATCAGTATTCCATAATAATCTTGCTGTCAAAGCCATAGTCATATAGTAAGAGTCTGATGGGAATTACCTCTATCCCAAATATTTTCTTGCCATCCATTCTGAATAGGTTGCTGAAATACTGCTGTAAAATCATATCTCTGTTCTTTTTTTCAAAATACACTGGGTCATCTCTTGAAAGTTTTTCCATTGTCACATGGCTGCAGTTAATTCCATAGATTTTCTCTATATTGGGCTCCATCACATCATTCCAGTCCAGAAGATTATCCATGCCATTGATAACTTTATCTCTAGAATCTTCATTAATTTCTTCAGAGATAACATTAAGTTCCAAACAATAGATTTTATTTCTAAAGTCCATAGACTCCAAATCTTGTTCCTGTTCCACGTTTGTTCCAATCTCCGGGATCTCCTCTCTCACAGGGACCCCTGTTCCAGTCTCCAGGGTCTCCTCTCTCACAGGGACCCCTGTTCCAGTCTCCAGGGTCTCCTCTCTCACAAGGACCCCTATGTCTTTAATCTCCTGTGTCTCCAAACAATAGATTTTGTTTCTAAAGTCCATAGACTCCAAATCTTTTTCCTGTTCCACGTTTGTTCCAATCTCCGGGGTCTCCTCTCTCACAGGGACCCCTTCCAGGGTCACCTCTCTCACAGGGACCCCTATATCTTTAATCTCCTGCTTCATTTTACTCAATTCAATTTTCAGCTCCTTACAACCCTGTCGCAGGTTTTGTTTCGTTATCTCAATCTCATCCATTATTTTCTGAAACATAGTTATTTCCAGATTCTCAGCCACTTTCTTAATTGCCATTTTAAAAGAAAAATATAGGAAAACCACTTCTTATTTCAGCAACAATTGGGTTAATACTCCAAACTTGGTGACATCACAGTATAAACAGAGCAGACAGCCTTATCTCTCCATGCTTAAGTAAACAAAATGTAGTTCCCAGGATCGAAACAATTAATGGCGGTCGTCAGGAAACAGATTCGTCAAAATAAAATAGACCAAAAAGAGAGTAGTCTCAGACAATATAATATTCTTCAAAATAAAAATCTGGAATAGAAATCCCTCTTCTGTGTATATCTTTAGAATGCAAATCCAGGACAGCTTTTTGCAACAAAAACAGAGATAAGCTATTAATTAGTGAGTAGCAGAGAGAAGTTATGGCTCCCCAGTGAGATGTCAAAAACCGATCAATCTGGCAAATCTCTTTTAAACAGCAACAATTTAAGTCAAGTAAAAGAAAAATATAGAAAGAAGGGTGCTTGCCTGTTAGTGCGTTCTCTCTTAGAAGATAAGATGAACGTTCGCTTTATCAGATAGAGCTTGTTGTTGAAAATCCGTCCCACCTTCGTCGGCTGGACCTCGTCCCATAAATTAATGAGATCTGGTCGTCCCAACAAAAATAGGCTTTGAGGTTAATCTCTTCGTTTCTCCCTACCCGGGAGAAGTTTAATCAGTCAAAAAAAAAAAAAATCTGACTGATATATCTGAATAAGCTTCTTTTGAGGCAGGAGCCCGTCTCAAAAGCAGGCACAGGCTAAGTCACCCTTCCCGGAATATTTATTTATTTATTTACTCTTTGATTTATATCCCGCCCTTCCTCCCAGCAGGAGCCCAGGGCGGAATACTTGTTCTTAACTGTTTAATTTATAATTTTAATATTTTTGTAAACTGCTTAGAGGTTTTATTACAATCAAGTGGCATATCAGTTTTGTTAAATATATAAATATTTGCCTGATCCAGTGGGATCATTTTTAGGGATTCTATCCCTACCACAACCACATGATACTGATAGTGGTAATAATCTCAACTGTATTCATTCCTAAGGTTCCATGCTTACTAGGATTATTTTACATTTAGTCTCACATGTTGAGTGTAACCTAGATCCAAACAGCACATGTTTGGGGGCTCATACATTCAACTGAAGCATGTATCAATCCAGTTGTTCATGCTTGTATTTGATAGGGCACTTATATTTGACTGTTGTGCTTGAAACAGAAGGAATGACCACCAGCAGTTTTCTGTCACTTTATTTCTGATTTGCTTGTTGATTAGTTGTGATGTTACCATTGTAGAATGAATGGCCTCTTCAGTACTGCTGCAACGTTGCATTCATTCTCCAGTCCTGTAGCTGATGCCTTCATCTCTTTTTCTTTCAACTTAATTATAGTTTGTTTGGATAAAATATTTTTCATTTAGCAAAATGCTAGAGAACTATTAGAAGTTGTAATGTTTTCATGGGTGCTAGCGAACATAGCCTCTATTAGCCCCATGTTAGCACAAGTACTTGAGATTAATGGGCAAATTACAGTTTAGCTCAATAAGCTTGGTGACATTCACAGAAGTGTTACCTTCCAGAGGCTATTTATGGCATTGATGTTTCAGCATGGTATTTTAAGGGTAGTAGCAGGTCTTGGATATATTCTGTGTAGATCACCTTCATATTCCTTCAGATTCCTTGAAAGGTGAAAAATAAATCCTCTACATGTCATAGTCACTTCAGATAATTTGCTGCATCTTCATTTGCTAACTCATATGCAGGAAGGCCATAGATTGTACAGTATTTTTTCCCAGTTATGTTTTTATTCAATCCAGTAAAATGAAGTGATAAACCAAAGTAGCCCCAAAGAGCACCAACATATCTATATATTTAGAAACCATAACAATAAAGTATGCACGTAGCCTTGTTTGGTTAATTCATCTAGAAATAATGTATTGCATTATTTTCAAAAAGTGTAAAGTCTATGTGAAATAAACATTTTCTAGTTAAGCTGTAAAAAATGTTTTCTATGAACAACGTGCACTGTTTTGTAACTTACATGACGGTTGTGACTATTAAGGGCAAACCGGTGGTTGGGACAGAAAGATTTGGACAGTTCAAAGAATCACTAATAGATTATAGAGCCAATCTTGTGTACTGTTTATCTCAGCATTTCAATACATAATAAAAAATATTTCCTCTTTTAGTAGTATAGGTCAGAAAAGGTTTTCAAACGCTGACTTCATTTTGCAGGTGATATGCTTCCATTTTCTTAACTGTCACTTTAAGAAGGATAAACCTATAAACAAAATGGACAGGGTATGGGTCACATTTTCATCTTCTTAGCTGTCAAACTACTTAAAGAATAAATTTATGAAAAAAGATGGGGGAAACATGGGGTGGAAACAAGAAGAAATATAGATAAGAGTGTTAGTATATTGCTACTTGATTCACTGACGTCATCATATTTTTGAAAGTACTTTGAATTTATGAGTTATATGTTTGGAATGCTGTTATGCTCACTCCACCTCTCTGAACAGTGAGAAGTTCCAGGGTATCTCATACCCCTGGGGAAGGGGCACATCATAGGGGCCCTGCTTCATACCTTCCATGGGGCCCACCCGGTAAGGAGGTCAGAATAAAGGCACCAACTCAGATCTGTTCAGTTGTAGATCTAGTTTTATTACCAAAATGTTACTTCACATTCTCTGGTGAAGACCTCAGTTTGTTCCAGGTGCACATTTAGCAGACTTCTCAGGGCTGTTTCAGTGTTCCAGGAGAGGTTCTAGGCTACTATGCCTCCCCAAGGTGCAAGGGGGGATAGATAAACCTGGGCTGCTCGTATCCCTGCTCTGGCCACACTAGGGTTGCCATAGGGCCTGAGAATGATTCTGTATCTTTAAGAGAAGAGAAAATTCAGCCAAGTGCAGGTTTTCTTGCAACTCTGTAATGGGAAAAACCACAAGGTGAAATTCTCCCTTCCCCCTGCACAACTTTTAAAGATAGAGAAGACCTCTTAGAGGCTGGGCCTGGCAACCAAGAGGTGTTCTGTATCTGTAAAAGTTGTGCAGGGGGAAGGGAGAATTTCACCTTGTGGTTTTTCTCATTACAGTGTTGCAAGAAAACCTGCACTTAGCTGAATTTTCTCTTCTCTTAAGGATACAGAATCATTCTCAGGCCCTGAGCCTGGCAACCCTAGGCCACACCCAGTAGGTGTTCAGGTTGTCTGCTGAGGGAAATAAACACCCCTTTTCCCCAACCTCAGCAGAAGTCCAGCTTGCCCCACCTCCTTCCTGTGTCACCACATAGCTCCCTTCCTCCCACTCTTTCTAAGGCCTTTTACATCTTCCCTGACTCCCCTCACTTCTTTCCGCCTAAGCTGGGCTCCTTCTCTACCATCAGGCAGTTTCTTCCCCCATAGGTTGTATGTCCAGGCAGTGTCCAAATGAGGTCTCCTCAGGAGTAATTGCCTGGGTGTTGCCTCCTAGTGTGGACTGGGCCTTACGTAAGGAACCAGATGTCAGCAGAGGACCAGTAAGCCCTGACAGCCCCTCACACAGGGAGAGCACTTTCCTAGGTTGGGCTGCCAACTATTTCCCAGTTATTGTGGGTCATTTCCCTGTGACTTCATTTATACGAGATATTAGCATACCTTCCCAGGGCCATTGTCAGGGTGCAGGGTTGGGGTCCTGGGGATTCAGAAGAACTGGAGGGAAGGGAGGAGGTCACTTCACCAGAGTGGAGGGAAGAAGAAGCAGAGGAAATTCCAGAGATAGAGTTGCCTAGCAACGGAGACCTTGAAAGTTTCACAGTCTCAGAGCCTTCCTTTGAAGTTCTCACGCCTCCCCTTCTCTGAAGTTTAGAACAGGCGGGGGAAGAGGGAGGGCCACCCGAGACAGAGACAAGCAAAGAAAAACCGCAAGACAGTTTAAAACCTGCCCCCCCTTTCCCCCATACCGGAGTCAGAGACTGCAGAAGAGACGGGGCCCGTGCTTCCCCCGTCGCCGCATGCTCGAAGACAGTTGAAAAGAAAGGAGGGGGGGAAGGAGGGTGGTGACTGAGGGGACGTTGAGGCGGAGTGAAAGACTTGGCGCCCGTGTGGCCCCTTCTTAAGAGACAGGCGGGATAGCAGTCCCTTGCTCTGTCAACTCTCTTTCTACATCGCAGGACCTGTAACTCTGTGTTGCTTCATGAGAAGGCGCAGTCTCTGTTTGGATATTACCTTAATAAAAACTGAATTGCTTTCAACCACCAGTCTGGTCTCTGAGTCCCATCCTGGGCCTGACAGCCATTAAGGCAGTCCTCAACAGTTCTTCTGGCTTGGAACTTCCCAGGAGGAATCGCTGCGCCTGTGCAGCCTCTGAGACGAGCTCCTGTCTCAGAGGAAGCTTTTTCAGTTATAAAACTAGTCAGAAGATTTTTTGACTGGAAAAATTTTTCTCCCAGGTAAGGGAGAAACGAAGAGATTATCCACAGAAAGCTTCGTTTTGTTTGCTGGACTGGAATTCATTGGAATTGCCTATGAAGGAAGGTTGCCAGCAACGTCGGACGGAGCCAGGGATTACAAACAGGCTCTAACTGATTAAGCGAGACTTTTTTTTTCTTTAAAGAAAAACGGAAATTAACAGGCAAGCATCCTTCTGTCTATTATCATCATTTTGTTATCGTTACTGCAAAAGAGATTTGTCAAAGAGACAGCAACAAAGAAGCCCTGGGTGAGTTATAACTTTCTCTTTTACACACGGAATTAAGGAGGAAGAAAATCGAAATAGCCTATCTTTGTTTTTATTGCAAAAAGCTGGCATGGAATTGAGCATTTTAAAGATATAAACAGATGAGAGGCATCTAATTTGAAGAGAACATTTGATTTATTTGACATTTGAGTATTTTATGTCTGGGACTATTTTTTCTGGTCTACTTTTTTTTCTTTTTTTTGGCGAATCTGCTTATTTATGTTACTAACCATTTGGACGTTGTGAACTAAATTTGTTTTGGACGTATAAGAGATAAGGCAGTTCGTGCTGTCTAGAGGGTGATGTCATCTGGCTTGGAAAATTAACTCATTTGTGACTGGAAAAAGAAATAAACTGTTCTTTGCTTGAGTACCAGTGACTATATTGAAATTGAAGGGGTTTTGTTCTTTTGGTTTCAAGAATGACAATCAAGAAGGTCGCTGAGACCCTGGATGTTCAGGAAGGGGTTCTCTCTCTAAATATGTTTCAGAAAATAATGAATGAGATCAAGCTAAAGAAACAAGAGCTGGGACAGAACAGGCAAGAGATGAAAATTGGATTTGGCAAAATGAGACAGGAGCTGAAAGAAATTCAGGATTCTATAACTGGACAAGAAAAAGAACATGAAAGAAAGATCAAAGGGAAGGCTCAAGCTTTATTTATTTATTTTATTTAATTTGATTTATATACCGCCCTAAGCCAAAAAGGCTCTCTGGGCGGTGTACATAAAAGATAAAACAAGCAAAATATATAAATACAGTAAATATAACAGAATCAAAAATCAAAACAACAAACAACAAAAACCAAGCAACATCAAAGTATAACAATAATAAGATACTGTTTAAAATACACGATAAAAACAATTATTAAAATTCATTTTAAAATGCCTGGGAGTATAAAAAGGTTTTCACCTGGCGCCGGAAAGATAACAGCATTGGCGCCAGGCGTACCTCATCGGGGAGACTATTCTACAATTCGGGGGCCACCACCGAGAAGGCCCTAGTTCTGGTCACCACCCTCCGAGCTTCTCGATGGGATGGCACTCGGAGGAGGGCCTTAGATGTTGAGTGCAGTGTACGGGTAGGTTCGTATTGGGAGAGGCGTTCCACCAGGTATTGCAGTCCCATGCCGTGTAGGGCTTTATAGGTCAAAACCAGCACTTTGAATTTAGCCCGGAAACAAAGAGGAAGCCAGTGCAGACGGGCCAGAACGGGTGTTATATGAGCGTACCTTCTGGTCCGCGTCAGTAGTCTGGCCGCTGCATTCTGCACTAGCTGTAGTTTCCAAACTATCTTCAAGGGCAGCCCAACGTAGAGCGCATTGCAGTAGTCCAACCTAGAAGTTACCAGAGTGTGAACAACTGAGGTGAGGTCATCACTGTCCAGGTAGGGACGTAGCTGGGCTACCAGTCGAAGATGGTAAAAAGCATTCCGTGCCACCGAGGCCACCTGGGCCTCGAGAGACAAGGAAGGATCGAAAAGAACTCCCAAGCTACGAACCTGTTCCTTCAAGGGGAGTGTAACCCCATCAAGAACAGGATGAACATCCTCCATCTGGGCAGTGAAGGCACTCACCAACAGCATCTCGGTCTTGTCTGGATTGAGCTTCAGTTTGTTAGCCCCCATCCAGTCCATTATCGCGGTCAGGCAACGGTTTAGCACGTTAACAGCCTCACCTGAAGAGGATGAAAAGGAGAAATAGAGTTGCGTGTCATCAGCATACTGATGACAACGCACCCCAAAACTCCTGATGACCGCACCCAGCGGCTGCATGTAGATGTTGAAAAGCATGGGGGACAGTACCGATCCCTGCGGGACTCCACAATGGAGAGTCCAGGGTGTCGAGCAGTGTTCCCCAAGCACTACCTTCTGGTGACGACCCACCAAGTAGGAGCGGAGCCACTGCCAAGCAGTACCCCGACTCCCAACTCTGTGAGTCTCGCCAGAAGGATACCATGGTCGATGGTATCAAAAGCAGCTGAGAGATCAAGGAGAATCAACAGAGTCACACTCCCCCTGTCCCTCTCCCGACAAAGGTCATCATACAGGGCGACCAAGACTGTTTCGGTGCCAAAACCGGGCCTAAAACCGGATTGAAATGGATCAAGATAATCAGTGTCATCCAAGAGCCCCTGGAGCTGGCCGGAAACCACCCGTTCCAGAACCTTGCCCAGGAATGGAACATTTGCCACAGGTCTATAGTTGTTCAAGTTATCTGGGTCCAAGGAGGGTTTCTTCAGGAGTGGTCTCACCACCGCCTCTTTTAGGCAGTCAGGGACCACTCCCTCTCTTAAAGAGGCATTTATTACCTCCTTGGCCCAGCCGGCGGTTCCGGTCCTGCCAGCTTTCACCAGCCAAAGAGATGCCTTAATTGTGGCAGCAAAATATCTCTTTTTTCCTGCCCTCACCGCTACTATATACCGCTTAGAACAGGCACTTACCAAGGCATAATTGCATTCGTCGGGAGTTCGCCTCCATCTGCACTCAAGCCTCCTCCTCTCTTGCTTCATCACTCTCAGCTCCAAGGTATACCATGGAGCTGTATGAGCTCTACATAGGAGGGGACGCATGGGAGTGATCGTGTCAACCACCCAGGTCATCTCCATATTCCACAATTCAACCAGGGCTTCAACAGAAGCTCCAGTCTTCTCAGTCGGAAAATCCCCCAGAGCCCTTTGGAAACCCTCAGGATCCATTAGTCTCCGGGGGCAGACCAATTTAATAGGTCCCCCACCCTTGCAGAGGGAAAGGGTCGTTGTGAGCCTAAACTTCAGCAAGCGGTGATCTGTCCATGACAGTGGGGTAGATGAAAAACCTCCAACCACCAGATCACGATCTCCATGCCCAGTGGCGAAGATCAAATCAAGAGTATGTCCCAACACATGCGTTGGGCCAGTAACAACCTGAGACAGCCCCATGGTTTTCATGGATGCCATGAAGTCCTGAGCCGCCCCAGATAAAGCAGTCTCGGCATGGACGTTGAAGTCCGCCAGTACCAATAGTCTAGGGGACCGCAACAATACCTCCGAGACTACCTCTGTCAGCTCAGTTAGGGAATTCGTTGGGCAGCAGGGTGGGCGGTACACCAACAAAATTCCCAGTCTGTCTCTCTGGCCCAGCACAAGGTGAAGACACTCCAGACCAGTCGTCACCTGGACACGGTGCTTGGTGAGTGAGAAAGAACTCCTATAGACCACAGCAACCCCACCTCCCCGTCCTTCGGTTCTACCATGATGCTGAACCGTATACCCAGGTGGGCAGAGCTGGGAAAGAGCAACTCCTCCCTGATCGCCCACCCAGGTCTCAGTTATACACGCCAGGTCGGCAGCCTTCTCCACAATTAAATCATGAACAAGGGAGATCTTATGGTGAACCGACCTGGCGTTTAACAACAGCACATGGAGATCGGAAGGCTGACTGATGGAACAACCAGCAGTCCTGGGGATGTGAGGAGAACCGGAACAAGTCACAGACACTACTTGTCTGGGACGAGTTCCCCTTACCTGGCACGTTCTCCTCACAACACCGTACCTCCCATTACCCGTCACTACGCTAATTGGGCCCCCCGAAAGTCTCCCCGGTTGATGTATACTACTCTCTCCCAGGCACATATTAAAACAAATAAACTCACATATACACACACATCAAGTCACATTCATCCACACAATGCACATTCACACCAATACACACTAAAATTCACACACATGCACTTAATCAATCACACACTACAATAAACATACATATAATACAACCAAACAATATTAAAAATAACTACAAAACTTCCAAATAAAGACTCATATACACCACCAACTCAATCATTCACACATAATACACATTCAACCATATTAGTTGCATCCAGGTGGTAACAATGAGACAAGATGTTGCAATCTCAAAGGCCGCAACTATATTGGCAACAAGGTCGCACTTAAAGAGGCAGAGGTCTCCCCTCTTGATCAAAAAACCTCTTCCCCAAACACATTATGAAACTATACATACAAAAAACTCATATAAATAAAAACTCATATAGATAAAACACACTCACTCATAACATACACTCATACAGACACCCACACATCCAATTCAAACTCTCACAACAAACATAGTCCCGCGCTCTATGCGCACAAACGCCAACTCTGAGCCTCTCTTCTTTCCACGAGGAGCGTCACCAGATGTTAACAGTGGCGAAGAAGCGAGGACTGCCAGGCAGGACACAGACCGCAGCGGCAAGGATGGAGCACCAGCACAACAGAAAGGAGTGCAGCAACAGCAGCAGCAGGGCACAGCCACGCCCACAATGGAGGACACACCAGCCGCAGCAGCGACAGCGGGAAAGAACCCGCCGCCCAGCAACGACCGGCCACAGCCCCAGCGAGCGACAAGGCGGCCCAAGCCACGGAGCTGGAAGCGAAACCCAGCGACAGAGACAGCGACGACAGGAGAGCGACAGGAACACAGCGACGACGACAGCACAACAACAACGAAAAACGCCGCGGCAACAGCGACGAAGGCCACAGAAAGAAACACAGCGCTGGAAGCAGCGGGAGCTGCGCAGGCAGCCCAGCAGGCAGCGGCGGCCTCAGCAGCACCCGCCCAAGCCGCAATGGAAACAGCAACCGGCAGCAACCGGAGGCACAGCGAGGAGATTGGAATAGATTTATTAAATATGGACCTGGAAAAAGATTTGGATTTTATGGTTGTGATGGATCCTAAAGACAAATATTACTGTTTGGAATTCAGCGCTGTCCCTGAAGGAATTGGTGAAGAGATTAGAGATAAAGATATCAATGGCTCGAAAAAATTCCTGGATTGGAAGGATTTGATGGAACTTGAAATAGAGAAAGTTTATAGAATTAATTCCAGATATGTGACAATGGAAAAACTCTCAAGAGATGTGCAGGTGCATTCTGTAAAAAAGAGGAACAGAGATACAACCTTACAACAACATTTCAGTAACACATTCAGAATTGATGGCAAGGAAATATTTGTGATCAAAGAAATTCCTATCAGACTCTTATTATATGACTATGGCAGCAGGATTATTGGGTGTGCAAAGATGGAAGATGGAATCATTATGACAGCAAGATTATTGGGTGTGCAAAGATGGAAAATGGAAGATGGAAGATGGAATCAATATTGATAATGGGAGAAGAGCTATTGAAATTACTGGACTTAGTATACCTGAAGAGATGGATTAATTGACATGTCTATTTGGAGAAAAATTGATGGATATATATCTCGAGGATTAGTAACTTCTCTTTGACTTTTTGGGGAAAGAATAAAATGATGTTAATGAGATTTGATACCAATTAAGATAACCACTGGAGGAAGTGATTGTATAATTTTATTAAGAGACAGGTTTGTTATATATCATAGACCTATAGCTAATCTACGACAAATCGGAAGTCAATAGTTTTTATTGTAATAGTTATTAATTTGTTTTGTTTGTTTTGTTTTGTCTTTGAAAATTTGAATAAAAATTAATGATAAAAAAAAACAGTTCTTCTGGCTTAACCCTCTCCTATCTAATACCCCAATCTTACAACACTTCAGATTTTTACAACCTGTAAGTAATATTAATTTGTATTATGAATTGGGCACTTTTATGTCAAAACTTTTACTCTCTTTGCAATCAGTAACAACACTGATTAGTTGGGGAAGGCCCATAGTTCAGTGATAGAGCATCTGATTTTCATGCAGAACATCCCATGTTCAGTCCCCAATATCTCCAGGTGGTGGTGGTGGGGGAATGTTCCGTCTGAAACTTGGGAGAACTGCTGCCAGTTGATGTAGACAATACTGATTCAGTTTCCTATGTTCGTAACATGTAATTTGAAGCTGATGCCTCATTTTGCATATATGTGATAAATAGCATTCATTAGACCAGGATGGCAAAACTGCTAATAATGCATGCTCGGAACTTGATTGCTTTAATGTGTTACTTGGTCTTCATGAGAAGCTTCTCAAGAAACAAAATTTAGTCTAGTTGGGTAGATAGTGACTTTCCAATCCCAGTCTTTATATCACTAAGTCTAGTTGCTCACCCTCAAAATTTCCATTTCTACTGGTAACCTACTTATTGACATCAGTCTCTCCTTCCATAGGGAGGAGGTGGGTGGGGCGGAGGATAGTTGCAACTAGAACAGGTGGATGCCACTGGAAAATGAGCCTCCTCTGAGTTGGCAGCCACACACTATGTTTGGAGAGGCTGCTGATGGTAGCACCATCAGCCTTCTGCCCTTTCATGTTTCTGTAGCCCATTAGGAGGAAGGGCATCAGTGGTCATGATAAACGATGAACCGAAGCATCTCACAATTGATTGGGCAATGTGCTGCTGCCTGTTTACTCCACACAACATTTGTGGCATTGTGAGAACATGCATGCTCCAAAACATTATGGCCAGTTTATAACTTTGTTCAACGTATTCACCAAGCTGAACTCATTCCACCAAGCAGGTATAATCACTCATCAGGGGCTTAGAAAACTTCCTGATTTTGCTGCCTAGATTACAGATCAATTTGTTTAAAAGTTTCAGCCAGAGAACTTCTGTGAGCCATGTACTTGAGACAAGTATTGTATTCTGAGCCAGTTGTGGTGACAGCATGACTTCAAACTACAAAACAGGAAGGTTATCAAGCCCATGGCAGGTCAGAATACATATTTATTTTGTAATGAGCTTGTAATTCCTGTAAATAATATCTTATTTAAGACCATAACTTAATTTTTTGGATTATTGACTATATTAATGACTCCAGACAACTATGTTTTGTAGTGTTATGAGCATGGGGATTGGGATGGATGATTCCTGTGGGTCCCCTTTCCATCCTCTGATTTGGAATCCTGTGCCTTGGAATGAGGAACTCTCTGCTGGTCAAATGAGTCTTTTGTTAACCAAATAGATTGGCCAGGTAAGATAATGGGCCGATCAGTTGCCTAGCAATGGAGAATGGGCCAGGAAGACCCCTTTTGTCATTTAAACTCTTCAAGAGAGGATCCCCCCCCCCGCTGGAGCCTAGCAGAGGCTTGTAGTTTGAATTGCTGGGAACTCGAAGGCAGGCAGAGAGAGACTGGCTCTGTGCACCATGGCCTTTGGGGTGCCTCCTGAAACCCAGATGGAAAAGCTGGTTATTGGACTGTTGATGCCTTGAACCCCTCCATCTTAAGCTCAGGTTGGAATGTGTGTAAATAAACAAACCATATTTCATAAAGACATGGCAGTCTCTGCTGACCTTCTTCCCAAAGGAAACCAAACCCTGGAGGAGCGCACGGACCCCTGAAATCTCACCGCTCGGAGATTGGTGGAGGCCCACAACAGTACTTTGCTATCAATACAGGTAGCTAGCTAAAAGGGTATCAGAAGGAAATATGTAACCCTTTGGTTTATATAAAGCAAGTACACTGCTGTTTGCATGTAACAAAGATTTTTAGAACACTTGGTTACAAATAAAGGTTTGTGTTATAGCAAGCCCATCCTGACCTACCCAGGGACTGTCCAATGTTTATATAGGTTACAGGAATAAGACAAGAGAACACTTTCAATTAATCAAGTTCACATTAATTTGTGGACATTTTACTTTATTTACCAGGTTTCTTGTGCAAAGGATTCTTGTCAGTCCTTAGGAGAGCTGTGTAGACAGTTTCTCAAATGATCATTATCTTCACAGCTCCTCTGTTATCTTATTTGAATATGTCTTCTAAAAGCATGCCCAGAATTGGATTTCAACTTATTAAAGCATTGAATGGTATGTCCTGACCTCATTAGAAATGCTGAAGATATCTGAACTTTCTTCATCAAGGCCATTATAGCTTACTCATCCTTCAAATGCCTCTATGCTGCATTGATCGACTTAATGTGCAGGTGTCCACACTGTGAAATCATGGATTGTAAGAAAGCTATGGCAATCCTTAGCTATCCTAGAGTAGATAGTAAATGTGATATGTACAAGAGGGGTCATAGTTCCAGGGTAGAACATGTGCTTTGCATGCAAAAGATCCCAGGACTGATCTTTTCCTTCTTCGAGTAGGGCTGGGAAAAAACTGTGTTTTAAATCCTTGAAAGGCACTGAGGGTAGAGACACACCTTTTGTGCCGGTTCCAGAGCATCTCCACATCTCTTTTCTCAAAACAGGGGCACACAATGCTAGTCAAACTCCACCCCTTTTTACTCTTAAAATCTTGTCAGATCAGCTCCAGTGCATTTTTTTCCTATTCAGCTTCAGGGTGATTTTGCAAGTGATTGGTACATCAACTCCTTTGTTCTTCAAGTGTGGCCAATAGAAACACTTTGCTGCAGGCTCAGGCAGAGACAGCGATTGGTCCAGTGCTTTGCTGTGGGCAGTCCTGAAAGGTCTGAAGACAGCAGTGGGGAAGGGAGGTGTGGCTTGCAGAGGGCAGTGTTGCTTCAAAATGCAGCCAGAAAAACAATTCTGGCTGCTTTTGAAGCAACTAGTGTGTCTACAGCCTGATAGGCCACACTGACAATTCTGAGTTTGATGGGCCAATAGTATCTCTGAATAAGGCAGTATTTAGCTGTGTTCTATGTTACCATGAAATAAGTGAGTAGGAAGGTCATCTTCCAAATTGGGGTGGAGGAACTCTTAGGCATTTCATTCTCTTAGCCCACATCTCTTTGGGCTTTTTTATTGGGGCTGGCTTATGTTGTTTTTAATTTTTTTATTGTATGTTGCTTTGAGTTAATTTTTATGAAAAAAAATAAATTTCATAAATAATAAAAAAACATTATGATGGTGTTCTCTTGGGGTATCATTTCATTTTTTGGTAATATATATCTAACTTACAATATATATACAATTATAACCTATCACATTTGCACTCTTGTGCTCATCTGCAGCCAGATGGCTCTGACTGAACAGTGTCTCTCCCAGGTGCATGTGCAGACACACACACACATGACATGGCCTGTGAGAAGAGGGAAGAGCTCAGGCGGGCATGTGTGAGGGAGTCAGTGAGAGAGGGATCCAAGGTGGCCAGAGGGGAGCCTGTCTGCCTCAGAGGCAGCCACACACAGACGGCATCTCTTTCCTTAGGCAGGTGGAAGACAGAATTACAGTGTTCCCTGAGCCTTTTCCCTACTTTACCCAGGGCTGCAGAGCTCGTGGTTGATGTCACCTGCCTCACAGGAAGACTTTTCCAAAGTAAAGCATAGCAGCAGCAACACCTCCTTGGTTCTTCCCACCTCTCTTTTTACTCATTTCCCCTGCCCTTTTCCCTTCCATTTCCCATGCCTCAAAGAGTGGAATGGAATAGGATGGGATGGGATAGGACAGAGGGAGAAAAGAGGGAGTTGGGAAAGGATTAGAAGCAGTTATAGGAGCAGGATGCCAAACCTGCCCTGGCTCCGAAGAAAGGTGGAATGAGGGAGTTACATGCCAGAAGATCTGATTGGCTCCAAGCCAAGCCTTGCCCATTTACTCAGAAGAAAAGAGTCACTGGGCTCAGTTGGTGCTTACTGCCATGTAAGCAAGCCCAGGATGGCAGCCTGCAATCTCAGCCACCACTTACAAGGGAGTAAGTCCCACTGAACTCTGTGGCTCTTTACTTCTGAATGAATGTGCATAAGATTGCCTATGAGGAAGAGAGGGAACCAGTGTTCCAGTCTTGGCCTTGGCTACACTTCCAATCAAATGAGGGGTAAGGGAACTGAATTTGGGAAGGAGGAGGAGGTGTCCTCCAATGCAAATACAGTTCCTCCCTCACCCTTTCTGCTTGCTTCTCCCTTTCCCCATGAAAGTGCACCCCAACTCTGCTTCTTTTCAGGAGTCTGGTGAGCCCTTCTTATTGGGCCTTTGGGGGGTGCTTGTGTGGGGTGTCTGATTAATGCTGAAGGGGTGGTGCAATGGGAAATCAGGGGCTGAGGAACGCACATGGAGATGCCCAGACTCGAGCCCCAGAAAGTGAATGGGGGGATTATTAGCAGATTGGGAGGGGTGGAGAAGAGCAAGTGAGCGTTTCCCCTCCATCCCATATTGCCCCTTGAGGAGGTGTCCTTTGCAGCTGGTACCCCAAACAAAGTCCAGTTCAGGGAACCTTTTCCATTGCCCCCTCTCTGCAAAGCAAGGAAGCCCCTTCAATTTGGGGCCATTCAAAGTAGGTCTGCAGCACTGTGTTGATGGACAGAAATGACTAATAACTTCTGGCAATCCTTGGCTGGCAATTAGGGTTGTCATGTCTCCAGTTTTCCCCTGGAAACTCTGGACTCTCAGCTTTCATTTTTTTAAAAAATATTAAGTTTCTTCAAGTCTGCTTCAAGAGATATACATCACAACGTCAGTCTCCCTCCCCACAACTTCTGTTAAATGAGCTGTAGCTGGCTACTCTAACCCTGCCATTTCAGGTTTGTAGCCAATAAGTGAAGTCAGGATTGTGATTGACAAGGGATTTGTAGACCAGAAAAAGATGGCTGTTTCCTGCTTATCTGAAAATCTCATAAATTGGGTAAGTATATAGCTTTCAGTCTTTTTCTCTTTTGTGTGCAGGAGTCAAACAAGTTTAAATTTTCCTGGGCTGTTGAAGAGGGCAGTGTTTTGAAAACCTTCCCAATATGAAGCTTTCATCCTATACTCATGTTTCTGGGAGTAAAGCTGTAATGCTAATCCCTGAGAAGTGGGAAGTATTTCTGGGAAGTGTGGCTGCAATTGTTATTGTTCCCAAGCTGCTGCCTGTGAAGGTAGATGAAACCATGTGTGTTTTCTGTCTGTCAATTATCAATCACTGGAATTCGGTTGACCATCAAAGTGAATTGATAGCAGCCCACAGAGTAGGCAGGAGAGGGTAGAAGTGAAGACCCTTTCTGAAGTGAAGGGTCAAGTCTGTAAAGAAGTTTGGAGCAGCCATGTTAAAAGGTAGGGGCAGGGCATTCCAGGCAGGGGTTGCCAGCCCTGCTTGGATATGGATATATTTCTAGAGGATTCCTAGTTAGGGTTGCCAGATCAGAAGCATCCCAAACCCTGAGATTTTGGGGGCGGGCCCAAGTGATGTCATGGGGCGTGTCCAAATGATGTCACGGGGTGGGTCCAAGTGATGTCACAGGACAGGTCCAACTGATGTCATGGGCAGGCCCTAGTGATGTCATTAAGCATGGTACATTTAGCATCAACCACAGTTGATTGGCATATACAATTCATACAAAAACATTTCTCTGATTGGAAATTAAGATAGAAATCTTAGCTAAAAGGTGGAACCTAGGTAGGGAACATTTAATCTAGCCAACTTGCTTCTGGGGAAAAGGGTTTAAGTGCCCTCAGGCCAGGCCACTGTCACCATAAGGCCACTGTAGGAAGAAAGGAGCCTAGTGTTGTGGAGGTGTTGGATGGGAGCACTCAGGAGTAAAGATGGATGCCCCTGAAGTGCTGCAATTCTAAACACACTTACTAAGGGACTAAGCCCCATAGAACTCAATAGGAGTTGCTTCTCAGTAGGTATGATTTGGATTGTGTTGTTGGTAAAGCATGACTAGGGATCATCTGCAAAGATATCCATATCCAAGTAGGGTTGGCAACCCCCTCCCTGGAATGCCCTGCCCCTACCTTTTAACATGCAAATTTCTTTACAGATTACAATATATATACAATATATATTTCTTTACAGATTACAATATATATACAATTATAACCTATCACATTTGCACTCTTGTGCTCATCTGCAGCCAGATGGCTCTGACTGAACAGTGTCTCTCCCAGGTGCATGTGGAGACACACACATACATGACATGGCCTGTGAGAAGAGGGAAGAGCTCAGGCGGGCACTTCAGAAAGAGGTCTGAGAAATGAGTAAGAAGATTCTCTACCCTCTTCTGTCTCCATGTGGGCTGCTATAAAGTAATTTTGTCAGCCAACCCAATTCCAGTGAATATAATTGACAAAGAGAATGCACACATGATTTGGTCTACCTTCATAGGCAGCAGCTTAGGAACAACAATTGCAGCCACGCTGTCCAGTATGTGAATTCTCTTTTACCAGTATTGAGCAAGAAACAAACAACAGTGCGTTTAAGAGGGTTGAGCTGAGCACATGGAACCACTGTTGTTGCTTCTATGGATGACATGGAATGAGAATAAAGGTAAATGAAATGCAAATAGAAAAAGAAAAACAAAAGACAGTGATGCTTTCCTAAATGCAATTCAATACCAACCACAACAAGATTCCTGTGACTAAGGCAGAAAACTCAGCATCCCACAACCAGTCAGGATTCCTAACCGAAAACCAAAACTAAAAAATTCCTGGCAGTCAGTCAGCCACTGTCACAGAAATCCCCATGCAGCACAATCTGACCCGGGGACTGCAGTTAATGCAGAATGCTGTAGCAGGATTGCTGACATGAGTGAGACCCTATCAGCACATAATACCTCTGCTCTGAAATCTCAACGGATTGCTGATTTGCTACAAGGCCAAGTTCAAAGTGTGCTTTCCATGTTAAGGTGCCACATAGTACTTGTTCTGCTCTTGTAAGAAATCAGTCATTTAGCGATGGATGAGGTGCAAAGACTCCCATCAGTTTATCCAGCTTTGGAACTCCCTTCCTATTGACATTAGCAGGTGCCTTCATTGCACTCTTTTGTCGCCTTTGAACCACTTAATGGTTTTTGTCTGTGTCGTAGCAATTGTGCTGTGCCAGATGCCGTATGATTTTAATTGTATTATATTGCTTCTTTTATTTCTTACATAGAAATTTCTTACATAGAAATAACATCTATAGAATTGAAACTGTAATACAATAAAATACAGTATAATAATTAAAGGAAGCAATAAAAATACAATTAAAAATCAAATTGAATATTTAATGCCAGCATGCCACAGACCACCTGAAAGTAATCCATGGACCACAGTTTAGGAACCCCTGCAATATAAGATATAAAAGAAGCAATATAAATACAATTAAAATCACTATGAGTATTTAATGCTGGCATTCCATAGACCACCTGAATGTAACTTGCAGATCCTGGGGGCCCACTAACCACAATTTGGGAAGCCCTGTCCTAGAAGATCAAGCATTTTACTCTGGATAAAGATTCTTAATCTCATGTAGGTGAGGCAGAGCGAGAGGCTGCACATGCAGAGCGGGGGCCTTAGGTGGAGGTGCATGCCACCTGCTGGCAGCCAGCCCTGGCTGCATCCTGTCAGCCACCTGGCTGCCACTGCCCCCCTAGCTGCATGGCCCACTGCTGCCCTCCAGGTCTACTGCTGCTGCCCAGGGGAAGCCCTGCATGGCACAGCTGCCCGTCTGCCTGTTTGCTGCCCAGACGATTACCTGCCACCACAGCTGCACACTTCTTCTTGGACTGTGCACATCTTCTTGGGTGAGGAGTCCCGAGCTAAAGTTTGTGTCAGGTGCTGAGCAGGAGGAGGGAGTGGGCGAGGTAGGACCAGGCAGGGAGGGATATGGCGGCGGCTTCTTGCTGAGTGAGCAGGCGAGCAAATGAGTGAACAAGAGAGCGGACAGGCAGGAGGGAGGGAGGGCAGTGGCCTGCCCAGACCCCTTCCCAGCAAGCAGAGAGTGAGGACGTTTCCCCTGAAAAGGTGCGGCCGGAGCCTTTGGCGTATGCATGAAGTATGCATACACAACTGGGCAGGAGTCTGGAAAGCCGGAGATCCATAGATTTGGGAGTGATTTGACTGGAGGCCATACAGCTGGTATAGCACAGTGGGGAGGAGAGCCTGGATGGGAGTCCAGAGTCAGTGAGTTCAAATCCCCGCTTCTGTCTCCTGGGTGTAAAGGGCCAGCTAAAGATCACCCCCCCCCAGTGAGTAGCACAGGGGTTACTTGCCCTGCCACCTGTGCAGCCACTGTTTTCCCCAGCATTATTGTCTTTTCTAGTGAATCATGTCTTCTCATTATGTGTCCAGACTATGATAACCTTAGTTTCATCATTTTAGCTTCTAGTGATAGTTCTGGTTTAATTTGTTATAACACCCAATTATTTGTCTTTTTTGCGGTCCATGGTATGTGCAAAGCTCTTCTTCAACACCACATTTCAAATGATGCACTTTTTTCACTGTCCAACTTTCACATCCATACATAGAGATTGGGAATACCCTGGTCTGAATGATCCTGACTTTAGTGTTCAGTGATACACCTTTGCATTTGAGGACCTTTTCTAGTTCTCTCATACCTGCCCTCCCCAGTACTAGCCTTCTGATTTCTTGACGATTGTCTCCATTTTGGTTAATGACTGTGCCAAGGTATTGATAATCCATGACAAGTTCAATGTCCTCGTTGTCAACTTTAAAATTGCATAGATCCTCTGTTGTCTTTACTTTAGTCTTTTTAACGTTCAGCTGTAGTCCTGCTTTTGTGCTTTCCTCTTTAACTTTCATCAGCATTTGTTTCAAATCATTACTGGTTTCTGCTAATAGTATGGTATTGTCTGCATATCTTACATTATTGATATTTCTCCTTCCAGTTTTCACACCTCCTTCATCTTGGTCCAATCCCGCTTTCCTTATGATATGTTCTGCATATAGATTAAACAAATAGGGTGATAAATACACCCCTGTCTCACACCCTTTCCAATTGAGAACCAATCTGTTTCTCCATATTCTGTCCTTACAGTAGCCTCTTGTCCAGAGTATAGGTTGTACATCAGGACAATCAAATGCTGTGGCACCCATTTCTTTTTAAGCATTCCATTGATTTTCATGATGTATGCAGTCAAAGGCTTTGCTGTAATCTATAAAGCACAGGGTGATTTTCTTCTGAAATTCCTTGGTCTGTTCCACTATCTAATGTATGTTTGCGATATATCTGGTGCCTCTTCCCTTTCTAAATCCAGCTTGGTTGTCTGGCATTTCTCGCTCCATATATGGTAAGAGCCTTTGTTGTAGAATCTTGAGCATTACTTTACTTGTATGGGATATTAAGGCAATAGTTCAATAATTACTGCATTCCCTAGGATCTCCTTTCTTTGGAATTGGGATATATGTTGAATGCTTCCAGTCTGTGAGTCATTGTTTAGCTTTCTATGTTTGTTGACAAATTTTTGTCAAAATTTGGACAGATTCAGTCTCAGTAGCTTTTAGCAACTCTGTTAGTATGCCATCTATTCCTGGTGATTTGTTTCTTCCAAGTATTTTAAGAGCTGCTTTCAACACACATTCTAAAATTTCTGGTTCTTCATCATACCGTTTCTCCATGAAGGACTCTGTTATCCTTGCATCTCTTTTATAGAGTTCTTCAGTGTATTGCTTCCATCTTCCTTTTATTTCATCTTGATCCGTCAGTGTGTTCCCCTGTTGATTATTCAACATCCCTACCCTTGGTTTAAATTTCCCTTTCATTTCTCTAATCTTTTGGAATAGGGCTCTTGTTCTTCCCTTTTTGTTGTCCTCTTCTATGTCTATACAATAACTATTGCAATAGTTCTCATTGTCCTTACGTACTAGTCTCTGTATTGTTGCATTTAGGGTTCTAACCATGTTTCTATCTTCTCTTGCTTTTGCTTTCCTTCTCTCTTTAACCATTTTAAGAGTTTCCTCAGTCATCCATTGAGGTCTTTCTCTCTTCTTAACTAGAGGTGTTGTCTTCTTGCATTCTTCCCTGATAATGTCTCTGATTTCACTCCATAAATCTTCTAGTTCTCTGTCAACTAAGTTTAAAGCCTCAAATCTGTTCCTTATTTGATCTTTATATTCTTCTGGGATGTTATTTAAATTGGCATTATGATTGCTTTGTTGTTCTTCTTTAGCTTTACTCTGATTTTCGATACGACCAGTTCATGATCTGTACCGCAGTCTGCTCCTGGTATTGTTTTTGCAGAAAGTATGGAACTTCTCCATCTTCTGCTACCAATTATATAATCAATTTGATTCCTATATTGACCATTTGGTGATGTCTATGTGTACAGTCATCTTTTCGGTTGTTCAAAAATGTGTTTTCAAGAAAGTAATTATTGGCTTCACAGAATTCAATAAGTCTTTCTCCTGCTTCATTTCTGTCTCTTAAGCACCATTTCCCCATGATTTCTAGTTCTTCTGTGTTCCCTACTTTTGCATTCCAATCCCCCATGATTATCAGCACATCTTGTTTTGGTGTGTGATCAATTTCCTCCTGTACTTCTGCGTAAAATCTCTCAAATTCCTCTTCATCTGCATTTGCCATTGGGACATAGACTTGGATGATGGTTATGTTGATAGGTTTCCCATTTAATCTCATTGATATAACTCACTCAGACCTTGCGTTGTAGCTCCTAATTGCTTTGCTACATCACTTCTCACTATTAAAGCAACTCCATTTCTTCTTAATTTCTCATTTCATTCATAAAATATTTTGTAGTTGCCTGATTGAAAATGTCCCATTCCTGTCCATTTTAATTCACTCACACAAAGTATTGTAATGTTGATATGTTCCATTTCTTTCTTGACAATTTCTCACTTTCCCTGGTTCATGCTTTTCACATTCCATGTTCCCATTGTGTGTATCGTACAACTCCGGACTCTCCTTTCGCATCTGTGGACATCAGCCTCTGGGTTTCCATTTGGCTTTAACCCAGCTGTGTCCTTTGTTCTTCTTCAGTAGCTCGGTGAGTGCCTTCTGACCTGGGGGTCTCATCTTCCAGCACTATCTCGTTTTGCATTTTGGATACTCTGTTCATAGCGATTTCGTGGTAAGAGGAATTGAAAGGTGGTTTACCATTGCCTTCCTGTGAGTTTGGATGCATCTTAGTCTGGTGTCTCAGCTTTGACCATTCTGCCTTGGGTGCCCCTGCTAGGAGTCTAGCCTATTGGTCTAGACTCCTGATGGCATTGCTCTCAGATTCTTCAACACCCTCAAACCACGTTAAAGTGTGCGTCCTAAAGTCTACTTCTGAGTAGACTTATGTAATACTCCAGTTAGAGATTAGAACTATGCCAGGTCTCAGACCAAAATGTGGAGAAAATCAATTAGAAAAATAATACAGCCACAAGTATGACTGTATACTATAGTCAGCATGGCTTTTTCACATTCCGCAATGTTAAATTGACAATACCCCCATGCCATTCTGATGCTTCCCATAAACTCATTTCAAAATAAAACCTTACAGTCCTGAACTCAAAAATGCTTGCTTAACAATCCTTTAAATTTTCATGGTGATACGCAAAACAGTCAGAGAGAATTGAGAGTTCAGAGTATAAAAAGAAAGAGAGAAAAAACACCCTTTTTGGACTTTTTTCTGTCACAGTTCTCATAGTTTGTTGAAATTAATTAAAAATCAGTCATGTTCACAGAGTACTACTGACCTTGCCCCATACTCTCACCTTCATCTTCTGCAGTTTAAAAGTTAAAATAAATGCCCAGCTAATTTTTAATTAATTTAAGAAATTTAGCACTGAAGTTAATGATAACCCCGCGCATGCTCAGTAAGAACCAACTGTCAGTGTTCTAGAAGCCAGACTGACAGCTTCTTTGCTTGGTTAATCTAGGGACCACACCCACACCAGACTTTTATTTCACTTCAGACAGTTATGGCTTCCTGCAGAGAATCCTGGGAAGTGTGGTTTGTGAAGAGTGCTGAGAGGAGACTCATATTCCCCTGACAGAGCTCCAGTGGACAGAGTGGTTTAACAGTCAGCTGCTCTGATTGAAGCTCTGTGAGAGGAACAGGACGTCTCCTAGCAACTCTCAGTACCCTTCACTAACTACACTTCCCAGGATTCTTTGTGATAATCCATGACTATCTAAAGTGAAATAAAAGTCTGGTGTGGATGTGTCCAGGGACAGCTCTGGTTTAAATTTGGGTGGCAGACTACATGTGTCTGCTGTAGAATAAAAAGGTGGGGGAAACCCTGAAAAAGAATGATACTGTTCACAATGTTTTCCTTTTAGAAAGGAAAGGGGCTTCCCCTCTCCCAAGTGCCCACCCACCCAATCTACTGCCTCCTTTCCCTTTCCTCTCTCCTCCTCCGCTCCCTGCCCTTCCCCAGGCCAGTTTCATCTATCCTAAGCATGAATGTACAAGAGTAAATACCACTGAACTCAAAAAGCATGCAAATGATCAAACCTGCTTTCACCTTCCTCCTCCTCCGTCCTATCTCCTATCCCCTCCCTCTTGCTCCTTCCTCCACCCCTCCCTTCCCCTTCCCCTTCCAATCCCCTCCTTCCCCTCCCCTCTGTCCTCCCCCTCCCCCATAGTCATATTTACCTATCCTAAGCATGATTGCATGGGAGTAAATCCCATTGAACTCAATAAGCATGCAAATGATCAAACCTGCCCTGCCCTCCTCCTCCCTCCCATCACCTCCCTTTTGCCCTTTCCCTCCCTTCTCCTCCTCCCCTTTATTTATTTATTTATTCGACTTATTAGTCGCTTATCTGGCTGAATTGTCAGCCACTCTAAGCGATGTACAAAGCAGAACATGTAAACATCAAAACATTAAGAGACTAACAATAAAAAGTAACAATAACGTAAAAGCAACAAGTTCCAAAAATAATAGGGCTTCTCTCCTGTATAGTCCGGAGGTGTAACTACCGATGGAGGTTCCTGGTGTAAGCATCGAACCAGTGTGGCAATAGTTCATTTGCAAGATATAAAGCAACATTCTCCCCGATCTTAACATCCAGCAACTCCAAGAAAGAGTTCCCTTCCAATCCCTTCCTACCCCCTACCCCGATCTGCTTCCTTCTCCTCCCTTCCTCCTTCCCTCTACTCTCCCTTCCCCCTCCTCCTCTGCCATGGTCAGTTTTACCTATCCTAGTCATGATTGCATGGGAGTAAATCCCACTGAACTCAATAAGCATGCAAATGATCAGACCTGCCTTTTCCCTCCTTCCCTTCTGCTCTCCCTTCCTCCTACCTTCTTCCTCTTCTCCCCTCTTCCTTCTTCCTCCTCCCCTGCCCACTCTAGGCCTCACTCCCCATGGTCAGTTTTACTTATCATAAGCATTATTGATGGGAGTAAATCCCACTGAACTCGATAAACATGGAAATGAACAAACCTGCTTTCCTCCTCCCTCTCCTGCCTGCTCCCCTCCCCCTCTTTCCCTCCCCATCCTCTGTGGTCAGTGTCACCTGTCCTAAGCATGATTGCAGGGGAGTAAATCCCACTGAACTCAATAAGCATACAAATGATCAATCCACTCTCAGCAAACCTGCACAGGATCCCATTTCTTACCTCCCAGATTAAAAAGCGGAGAAATTCACTAATTCATTAAAAAGCAGAGAAATTCATATCGCTGTGTATGTGGAGAGCAATTCTACCAACAGAGATAAGAAACATTAAATTGTTTAAAGGGAAGGATTTTGACTGTTGGGCATAAGCATTTAATAAATAGTCTGCTTACAAATGGAATAGCTTTTGTTATAGAATTAGTGAGCTTGTCTGAGAATAACAACATGTGGGCTTGAATGGAAGTGGAAGAAGACAACCCACCCCACCCCAAATGGTATTCCTGTTTCCTCTCAGTAAATGTTATTTTATAATTTTGTCTGCTGTCCTGTATATTTGGGTTAGCTGAATTGGGTTTGACTGGATATATTTTCCTTAGAATTTTGGCTGTGGGTATGAAAGTGCCATGCTGTCATGGTTCAACTCAAATAAAGAGAGGCACAGAAAGTATGAAATATGTTTTTGTTACTCTCATAAATTTCTTCTTTAATTTCTGTTGCACCTTTGTGTAATATTTCTGCAGCTTATTGCAAACTGAAGAGAGAAATGGTTTGCACAAAGTTGCACACTGTGTGCATATTTGTTTGTTCCAGCTTATTTTTCCAAATAATATAAATAATAAGTCATCTTCTATTTCTGAAATATGAAAAAATAGAATACATATTTGTCACAATGTGTTCTTATGATCCTTTGGGCAAACCCAGAGCACTCTCCCTGAAAGAAACCAAATAAGTATTTTTATTTATATTTAGAAGACCAATTTCAATTTCAGTTCTCTTTTCCCCCCTTTAAAGGTTTCATTGCTTTTCATATATTTTAAATCACTACCTGTTCAACTGCCTTTTTATTTGTGAAGTGGTTATGAATTCTAAGAGAATTCACCCTGTGGGGAAGAAATCATATATTTAGTGAGTCCTATTCAAAAGTGTGTGTGAGAGAGAGGGAGAAAGAGAGAGTAAAAAAGAGAAAGAGGGAAGAGTAGATGACATAGAGAATTTTCCCATGTTGTAACTGTAGGCAACCTAACTTTTGCTGGTAAGTTTGGTAATAAAACATACAAACAGATGAGTAACAGATTGAGTTCGGCAATAAAATATATTTAATTGATTATAGCAGGTATGGGAAACTTGTGGCCCTTCAAATGTTTTTGGACTCCAGTTCCCATCAGACCCAGTCAGCAAGGCCAATGGTCAAGAATAATGGGAGTTGAAGCCATACATCTGGATGGTCACAGGTTATCCACATCTGTATTATAGGTTGTTGACATCTTGAGTAGTGTTTCTGTACTGCTATTTTGAAGGGTGCTAGCCAAATGCTTGTAAATTGGTGGTACGTAGCACAAGAAACCTGAAGTTGAATATGCTGTTTATCAGATTTTCAGAACCAATTATGTTGACAGTCACAACTCCAGTGCCATAAGCACCCATGCAACTGAGCTGACAGATGTGGTAAACAACTTATTCCATTGTGGTACCCTTACTCCTTGTGGTACTCACAAGAAGAGTGGTTCCCTTAAGATCTTTATTTGGTGCCTGTGAAGCCTCTGAGTTCCACTGCTTCTTTTTGTCATGAGGTTGCAAGGGTGGTTACCCTTTTCCTCCTTGAAGAAAAGAAGTGGGAGGTTTGTGGTTTTTCCCATTACAGGGTTGCAATAACACCTGCACTTGGCTGACTTTCTCTTCTCCTAAAGATACAGGATCAGTCTCAGGCCCTGAACCTGGCAACCCTAATAGGAGGGAAAGAAGAATGATTCTTTCCTATGTTACTATTGTTTCTACAGAGAATCTAACTTAGAAAATTATATTTTTTTCAGTATTCATCCAAGCAATCTGTGTCAAATTTATTTTTATTAATTTCAAAGCCTTTTTTTGGTCAATGTCATATGATGATAAAGACAACTTTTTGTGTTTCAAACTGGAGGTTATGTTCTGTTTCTATTTTGGGTGCATTGACATTTGAATTTGAAACTGCGCTTTGATGTAAAATCAGACTGACTACAATATGTTGCTACTTAAGCAATGAATCCAGCTGTTGGAAAAAATAAACTTGGCCTGCCCAAGATGCATATTTTCAGCCTGCTATGCTTAAACAACTTCACTTAAGAAAAGGTGGGCATGGTCAATTAAAAACATAGAACACATCTAGAAAATTGTTAGAATATATTTTACCTCCCACTGTTTTATCTTGCACAAACTGAGATACTCCTCATGTCCACTCTGCAGAATAATCAGTGCCATTATTCCTCAACTGTTTTTGGAGATTGTTAGTGTAAATTTTGCGAAGTGTTAGTGTACTTCACATATTCACAGAAATAGAAACAAAAGGAAATGATTTTCTATAGAAAACTTCATTAAAATTGCAAAGGAAATCAAACATATTTAAAGTGACTATCTGAACGATATCAACTTGTCTTAATAATGTTGCTTCCTCCCTGCTAAAACAAGATCAGCAAAGCACATGTCTTCTTTCTATTCTTTGGGCTGATTACAGGTGTTGCCACCACTCACCATATGCTCAGAGGCACATGTTACCAAATTCTTCCAAGCTACTCAGGAAGTGGATTGGACTGTAAAAGACCAACTCAAATTGTGTTTGCATTTTGACAAATTTGTAGGGCAGTACATTATCTCAGAGAGGAGGGCAGGTCTCCTGCTCCCCTGGTGCATTCACTATAGCTGCCCAATTTCCCTGCTTTTTAAAGTTTGATAGAAATATCTGTTGGCTATAGGTACGTTCTTCAACCTCAAGGTTTTTTTTGCCTATTAGTAAATTTCTCTGCTTTTAAGAAATAGGACCCTGTGCAAGTTTGCTGAGAATGGATTGATAATTTGCATGCTTATTGAGTTCACAGCAGAGCTTGGAAAAGTTACTTTTTTGAACTACAACTCCCATCAGCCCAATCCAGTGGCCATGCTGGCTGGGGCTGATGGGAGTTGTAGTTCAAAAAAGTAACTTTTCCAAGCTCTGGTTCACAGAGCTGTGAGTTCACCTGACAGAGCTACAATCCCTAGAAGAGGAGCTGACTGTTAAACCATTCTGGCCGCTGTAGCTCTGTCAGGGGAATAGGAGTCTCCTAACAACTCTCAGCATCATTCATAAATGATACTTCCCAGGATTCTTTGCAGGAAGCTGTGACTGTCTAAAGTGAAATAAATGTTTGGTGTGGGTGTGGCCACCTGATTAGCCAAGCAAACAGCTGTGAGTCTGGATTTTAGAACACTGTCAGTTCTTGAGGAGCATGCCCAATGTTATAATAGACTTCAATGTTAAATTTCTTAAATTAATTAAAATCAGCCATGATTTTTTTTAACTTTTAAACTGCAGAAGATGAAGGTCAGAGTATGGGGCAAGTTCAGTAATAGGATTACAGGTACTCTGTGAACATGGCTGATTTTTTATTAGTTTCAACAGATGATGAGACCGCTGACAGAAAAAAGTCCAACAGGGATCTGGATTTTTTCTCTCTTGTTTCACACTTTGAACTGTCGATTGTCTCTGACTGTTTTGTGCATTGCCATGAAAATTTAGAGTGTTGTTAAGCAAATGTTTCTGAGTTCAGGACTATAAGTTTTGTAAGGTTTTGTTTGAAATGAGCTTATGGGAAGTATCAGAATGGCATGGGGGATAGTTTCAATTTAACATTGCAGAATGAGAAAAAAATCTATGCTTGTTATAGTATACAGCCACTCTCATAACTGTATAGTTTCTATCCAGACCCATGGAAAAGCAAAGAAAGTGTATGTGTGCACATGTTTGTTTTCTCTCTTGCTTGGGAGGAAGAGTGACTTGGAGGAGGGGGGAGAGAAGGAAGCAGAGGGATGGTGCCTGTGGAACTCTCATAATTCCAAATGTGCCCACATGCCCTATGAGGTTGGAGACCTCTGCTATAATTGCTGTCAGATCTGTATAATATAAAGATACTTTCATGGGAAAGATTTTTTTGCAGCCTACCTATAGGGACAATAATATTTCTGACTCCATGTAATCAACACTTTTATCTTTATTTGGGAAGACCTCTTTTCTTTTCATTTTCCAAACATAGGATTAGATTCCAGACTTTACTTTTATGTGGAAGATAAAATGCCATATTTTGGTACATACTGATATCGGACTAGTTGAGATTCCATTATCTGTCTTTACAGTGAAGCTATCTGACTGCCACACTTTTTCTTTCTTTCTTTCTTTCTTTCTTTCTTTCTTTCTTTCTTTCTTTCTTTCTTTCTTTCTTTCTTTCTTTCGCTTAGGCTACAATCTTACGCATACTTTCCTGGGAGTAGGGATGAAGTAGAAATTTGATTTTGTTTGCATTTTAATGAGAAACTACCTAAGCTTGAACCAGTACACAAATCAAATTTTGCAGTGCAGTTACAAACAAGATGTACAAAAATGCATATGTTATGGGAAAATGTGCATAAAATGTATATGTAAGTCCAAATAACATAGAAAGATTCATTATGTTAGGGAAATGTGTTTGCAAAATGTGCAAATTAGTCAAAACTGCATATAAAATGTGTTTTTAAAGAGAAAATCACACTAAAATATGTTCATGACAACCTTTTACAAGAAAAAGTGCAAATTGCTGTGGAAATGTGGAGAACTGAATTAAACGTTGGAAAATTGAGAAACCAAGAATACCAAAATTGACAGATTCGTCTATCCATACCTGGAAGTAAGTCCATTGACCTTAATGTGGCTTGCTGCTAAGTAGAAATGTTTATTTGAAAATTTATAGATAAAGATATCGAAGCAGTGGGGAATATACAAATACATAATAAATACATTAAGATTATCATAAAAACAGTACTAACCAACATATAAAATTCCTTCATTATAAGTGTCTGCCACAGGGGAAATGAATAACAGTTCAGTTGATAATGGTGTGATTAAGTAGAAAAGTCTTAAGTAGACTTCTAAAACAGGAAATAGATTGTGTGTCAATAAAATCATTTCTCCGAGTTGGCACAGTCACACTGGTATTTTTACAACTAACATGTGAAAATACCAGCAAGATCTGATCCACTCAACATAAAGATTGGGCAGGGCTGTATGAGGCAATACAATCAGGGCTTTATAAACTAAAAGTAAGACCTTTACCATGGCCCAGTAGCAGCCAGTGCAATTTATTCAGCAGTGGTGATATATGCTGATGATAGGTCGCCCAGCAAAGCAACCTAGTTTCTGCATTTTGCACTACCTGAAGCTCCTGGATCAACTGTAGCCCAACACAGAACATTATAACAATCCAGCCTTGAAGTTACCAGTGCATGAACGTCTGTGGCCAAGTTATTCCTTTTCAGGAAAGGCTGTAGCTGGTGTGCTAGCCGAAGTAGATAAGGCACTGCTAACCACTGCAAACAATTGGTCCTCCAGCAGCAACAATGATTCTAGGATCATGCACA
Source organism: Rhineura floridana (assembly GCF_030035675.1). NCBI lineage: Eukaryota > Metazoa > Chordata > Lepidosauria > Squamata > Rhineuridae > Rhineura > Rhineura floridana. Next base: position 67,651,513 of record NC_084481.1, read on the forward strand.
AGCTATGAACTTTTCACTTCAGAGTAGGGATGGGATCTGTTGGCTGGTGCCAGTTCAAAAGCATTCTGTCAACCTAACAGGCTGGTGTCAATCCGTTTGTTCTTTGTCCACAAGCTGCTGGTTTGACCAATCTGTTTCCCCGCACCTGGAAAAAATACTGACATTAATATAAATATTTTTAAAGGAAATAGCAATATTTTTAAAGGAAATGATAAATTAAAGGAAATATCAATAAATTGAAGGAAATATAAATAAAAATGTCAATATTATTATCAATATTATAGATATGGATTTTTCAGGGGGGGGAAGATATGTTTCCAAAAATAGCCATGGGAAATCACTACATAAAAATCTGTTCTGCAATGATAGCGAATAAGCAAATTAATGGAAAATTCATTACCAAATCTGAAATGGGTGGAACTCTAGCACGTATCTATTTCAGAGGGAGTGCAACCCTATCCAGAATAGATTATTGACCAAACTTCCAGACTTGTAAACCACTCATCCACAGGGCTTCCTAACCAATATATCTACCCTCATCCAGTCCACCGCTGAGAACAAACATTGACCAAAGAATTGCACAGCCTCAGCTGATGTTGCAAGGAAATAGAGCTGTATGACATCAGTGTACTGATAGCATGAAGCCCCAGATTTCCTAATGACCAGTGGCCTCACATAAATATTAAATCACACTGGGGATAACATAGTGCCCTGTGGCACTGCACATTATGATTGCCAAGGGGCCTAAAGGCATTTACTCAATGATGCCCTTCAGAAAAGACCCCTTTACATAGATGTGGAACCATCTTAACACAATGTCCCAAACTTCCAGAGGCAACCCAGGGGGATACTGTGGCTGATGGTATCAAAAGCCACTAAGATGGTGTGCAGAAGCAACAGGTTCACACTTGTCCTATCCCTCTCTTGAAAAAAAGGTCACCTATCAAGTGACCAAGCTGATACTGTCCCAAAGCCAGGTTGGAACCCAGACTGAAAGGGGTCTAGATAATCAGTTTCCTCCAAAACTGCTCAAAACGTTTAAATCCACAGACACAGTAAAGCTGTAAAATAGGGGGAAAACTGATTTTTAGGAAATCAGGTTCATGGAATGCAAAAATAGGATATTTGAGAATCTGGCTAAAATACTAGCTTTGTCACAGGATGGTAAAAAAACAGTGGTTTTCAGCATTTCCAGATCCAGGATCGACTTTTAACCCTGTGTGAATAACGTCACTCGACTTAGTTGTAGCAGAAGTTTCCTGATACTATTCTATTCTTGTTGGGAAGAGACAATAGGCTTGTTCACATGTTACACTGAATACAGGTACAAGTCATCAGTGTTTGTGTGAAAGAGTGTGCATTTGTTTATGTGTAGAGCTCAACTGTTGTATACACAGGTACACAACATTGTGGAATAATGTATTGTGTGCATAAGTGTACACCTCAACTATTTGCATACAGAGATTGTTCATTTGTTGGATTTAACGTATGAACATCCCTAATAATGCTCGTCTAGTTTCCTAGCTAGTGTGCCCTGTAATCCTTCCATAACAAGCCTCAAACTGCTACATGAGACTCAAATTTTAACATTTTGACCCTGTTTGTCAATTTTTCTCATAAGATGACCAGATGCAAAGGAGGACACAAATCTGGTGCAGAAGAGGGAATTTCAGCAGCTTGCCCCACCCATACACAATGAACAGTAACTGCCATAGTTCCTTCTTCTAAGCAACTAGTAAGGGAAAAGGAGCTCCTTACATCTTTGTATCTGCTCTGTTTGTGGTTTTCTGTTTCCTTTTAGAAAAAAAAGTTAAATAAAAATGATTTCCAGTGCACCAGTTGGAGACTAATGGTTAAAATGACAGAAGCCTTACGTGTTTACGTAATTACTAGGGGATGTGCCCCTCTTCACTCTGCTCTCCAACCCCTGCCACTCCCACGATTGTAACTCCCTAGAACTTCCCCTTCCCATCCCATGCAACTACTAAGCTCTCTTTTCACCTTCCCAACCACATTTATGAAGCCACTTATCTCTTCTATTCTGCCGTCCCACTTTGCACACCTGTTTTCACTTTTACCCCCATATTCATGCCTCCTCTTGTCCCTACTCTTATGCAATCCCCCTTGTACACAGGCCACTGGTATGATAACCCACCCATTGCAACTATTAAACACCTTTTTCACCTTCTGCCCAGTTGTGAACCCACCACTATTCAGCCCCTTTTGTACTCGTATTTTCACCTTCACCCCTTTTTCCTTCTCCTTTCTCCTTTTTCAACTCCCCCTTGCCACAGACCACCCTCATTTCTATGCTACTCCTCCCTACTCCTTCTCCTGAAATAATGAGAGATATATGAGTAAAGCAGGGATAAAGAAACGAGAGGAAAAAAAATGTTGGTTCTAAACAACAGGTTTCAGTAAAAACAGGGATGGAGAAACATGAGAGGAGGAAAGTGTAGGTTTTAAACAATGGGAAAGGTTTGAGTAAAGCAGGGATGGAGGAACATGAAATGAAAAAAGTGTTGGACTAAACAACAGGAAGTAATTGAGTAAAGAAAGCATGGAGGAACAGTGAAGAAAAAATTGTTGGTTTTAAACAACAGGAGAGGATTGAATACAGCAAGAAGGGAGTTGGAAAAGGCTCTGTTGTACATGTGCTATCTTTTTGGTGATAGCTTTTCTGTTTAGCCATCCCTGCTATTTCTCCTTGTTATTTTTTTTAAATACCAACCCTCAGTGTTCCTCCCTCCCCAGGCTATTCAGACCACTCCTGTTGTTTTCAACCACCACTTTCTCCCTCTCACTGTCTGGCTCTGTCCTCACTGCTTCACCAGGGCAGGAGCGGATCTCAGCATTGTTAGAATATGCAAAGACATATTTTGGAGGCCACATCCACACTTTGTACCTCCTCCTCTTCCATGGAGATAAGGCCTGCCACTCCAGCATGATGACATTCTTATACAAACATAGTATAGGAGAAAGAATTGAAGGGTGCTCCCCACTGCAAGCCAGGTTCTGAGGCATGGTGATGTAGATTATATCAGTTGCAACGGAAAAACTAGTAATGATCAGGACATCAGTAAGAAAGAGCTACATATATTTCTTCCTGATTATTAGGATGCAAAGTAGCAACTCAATATTCCAATGAACAATTAAGTTAGAGGACAATGAGAAGAATATATTTTTTCATGGTGGTGTACTTTAGGAATGGGGTGACTTTATTCAGAGTGTCTGTGTATCAGACAATTATTGCTGCCTGCTTTGAGACTTCTTTGATAAATGCATGTCTCCTAATCTGTAAAAGCCATGACACTCTGCAGTTAATGTTAAGAACCTTTGCTGTATCATAGGTTTGGTCATATATCAGCCTTTTCAACCTACATCTCTGACGCTAAATAGAGAGACAGTGAGGTCCATAACATTTATTAACATGGTGCCCACTATTAATAAGCCTCAATGCCTTTTTCAATGAAAAACTGTTAGCAATTTCCCCTTCATATATTTTTTAAAGATATGACTACAGCATCACTGTAAAAAATACAATGGCTCAAATGGATTCATCTGCAGAATATGCCACATGCCTGCTTGATTTATGAGCAACATTCTCTCTCTCTCTCTCTCTCTCTCTCTTCATGGCAAGTTCCTGGAAAAGTCAGGGACTGTGCAGGGAGCATAACAAAAGTGGTGAATAGATTTAGTATAACATTTGGAAGTAAAAGGCATTATACAAAATACCTTTTTTGGCCTTTCGGCTTCATGCAGTAAAATTTGGTAGGATAAAATATAGTTATTCAATTTTACAGCCTGATCCTATACTTGTTTACTTGGTAATCTCACTCAGTTGACATTCTTCCAAATAATTATACAATGTTAGGCCACAATCCTATTACCTGGAATACATCTTATTGAAGATAATGGAATTTACTTCTGAGTAGACATGTGTCCTGTTTATATACAACAGTGTTCATTATTACTGAAGCCAAACAATGGCATTCTGCCCAGGGCCAACAAGCAAGACTCTGGCTCAGGAAGATTTTCATTTTCCAAGCCCAAGTTCAATATTCTGTTGATTTGATGAGAATGATCTTATATGTTATTATATGCAGTGCTTTTTGTGTCATTACTCACCAGTGTAAAGTACCATTGCCTCTATTTTTTTGCTGTCCATGGCAAACATGCTGTACTGGCATCCAAAGCTTTCACATTTCTCCCAAGGTATAATTTTGTATACCAACAAATTCCTCAGTTTATGTAAAACTCTGGCTGCTTTTCACCCAAGGAAGAGCTAAAGGAGGCAGGTGGTATGTTCAGTTCAGTGCAATTATGGCCCAAATAAAAAGCCCCAGAAAGCTCTTAATAACATGCAGCACCCTTTCCCTTTCCCAAATAAGTCTTGTGTGGTAGATGGCAGAAGGACATCTTTCTGATTCTGTAAATTGCATGTCTCAAAGACAAGATGTAAACTAATTTACCACTGTCCCACTGAATTGCAGGCTTCAGCTGATCAAGGAGGATTTTGTGATCAATGGTGTCAAATGCTAAATAGATGTCAAGGAGCAGCAGCCAATTAACCTTACCTGATTTAGTGGCAATCAATAGAGAACTTGTGACCATTAATGATGTCATTTTCTATAGTATGGGCTCCAATGGAGACGAACCTAAGACTAAAAAGATCAGTGTGGACTGATCAGTTCCCTGAAGATAGAGTGTGAGGAAAAATATAAAAAAGAACAAATGCTTCCAAGGCAACAAAATGAGCATATTGCTGATATTTTCTTCCTCTCAACAATACTTATGCTTTCAGAATTGTGATAACCTTACTTTTTTTCTGTTAGGTCTATCAATCATTATTTAGGAATTTCTGGGTTCCTTTGCAACTCTGAAAATGACAACCTTTTCATCTTCTTTACCAGAAATGATGGCATGTGTCTTATACGTTTTGCTTCAGGGAAAGGTTATTAGATTGTATCACATAAGGAATTATTTCATAATAATATAACAAATGCTCAAATGGGAATTGCTGGATGCTTTATTACAGTTTTGGTGGGCAATGCAATTAGAGAGAGAAAATGGAGAAGCTGGTTCCTGCTTTTTATGGATGGTCAAATGAGGATAAACTGATTAACAATTTTAAAAAAATCAGAAATTGAGTGAAAATAGAAAATTACTTTATTCAAAGAATCTCAAAGTATTTCTGAAAATACATTAATTGACAATGAGGAAGGTGAGAGTATCATAGTGGTGATGGTGTGTATAATGGTTTAGGAAAGTTTCTGACTTTTTCACCTGCCTGAAGTATATCTGCAAGTGTGTTGAATCAGCACCGATAATGCAGGGGAAAACTCCAAAGATTCTCAGTAAATCTTGGTAATAAAATCTGTGAAGAAATTGTATTTTTATGAGAGAACTTTAAATGTAAGAACAGGGAGCAACCAATGTGGTGGGGTAGTGCTACAGAGCTGTCCTCCCAATACTGACTGCCACTGGTGTGGGCAGGGTGATGGTGAGGATGGAATTTTGCAGGAGTCATTCAGTTACGCAGCAGCAACACAAGCACAAGACAAGCAACACACAGGCACTGCATCGGCCACTCCTGTGTAAGCGTGTTGTTCTGTTGTAAAGGTTTGGATTGTACATAGTTTAGTGTGTGGACCTTGCCTTATACTCTTGATTAAAGCCATAAAGATACATTCTATTAGGGTTCAGCTGGCAGTCTTCCAAGCATCAGTTAAACAGATACTGTTGCTGAGGAGTTGACTATGTAACTTGTGAGGTTTATGACAGTTGGCAGTAGTACTCAGCTTTTATATGATTTAGTAGAATCCAAAAGGTTAAAATGTGGCAGGTCCTTTATTGAATGTATTGGTTCATAATTACAGACCAATGAGATTTTGGAAATTCAATGAAAACTAATGATGGGTTAAAGAGGATTGAAGAGAATTCACTAACAGGCAAGAAAGACTTGCAGTTTAAGAACATACCTATTGTTGTTGTTATGTGCCTCCAAGTCGACTAAGACTTATGGCGACCCTATGAATCAGCGACCTCCAAGAGCATCTGTCATGAACCACCCTGTTCAGATCTTGTAAGTTCAGGTCTGTGGCTTCCTTTATGGAATCAATCCATCTCTTGTTTGGCCTTCCTCTTTTTCTACTCCTTTCTGTTTTCCCCAGCATTATTATCTTTTCTAGTGAATCATGTCTTCTGATTATGTGTCCAAAGTATGATAACCTCAGTTTCATCATTTTAGCTTCTAGTGATAGTTCTGGTTTAATTTGTTATAACACCCAATTATTTGTCTTTTTCGCAGTCCATGGTATCCACAAAGCTCTTCTCCAACACCACATTTCAAATGAGTTGATTTTTTTCTTATCCACTTTTTTCACTGTCCAACTTTCACATCTATACATAGAGATCGGAAATATCATCATCTGAATGATCCTGACGTTAGTGTTCAGTGATACATTTTTGCATTTGAGGACCTTTCCTAGTTCTCTCATAGCTGCCCTCGCCAGTCCTAGCCTTCTGATTTCATGACTATTGTCTCCATTTTGGTTAATGCCTGTGCCAAGGTATTGATAGTCCTTGACAAGTTCAGTGTCCTCATTGTCAACTGTAAAGTCACATAAATCTTCTGCTATTACTTTAGTCTTTTTGACGTTCAGCTGTAGTCCTGCTTTTGTGCTTTCCTCTTGAACTTTCTTCAGCATTCGTTTCAAATCATTACTGGTTTCGGCTATTAGTATGGTATCGTCTGCATATCTTAAATTATTGATATTTCTCCCTCCAGTTTTCACACCTCTTTCATCTTGGTCCAATCCTGCTTTCCGTATGATATGTTCTGCATATAGATTAAATAAATAGGGTGATAAAATACACCCCAGTCTCACACTTTTTCCAATGGGGAATAAATCGGTTTCTCCATATTCTGTCCTTAAAGTAGCCTCTTGTGCAGAGTATAGGTTTCACATCAGGACAATCAGATGCTGTGCACCCCCATTTCTTTTAAAGCATTCCATAGTTTTTCCATGATCTACACAGTCAAAGGCTTTGCTGTAATAAGCACAGGGTGATTTTCTTCTGAAATTCCTTGGTCCGTTCCATTATCCATCGTATGCTTGTGATATGATCTCTGGCGCCTCTTCCCTTTCTAAATCCAGCTTGGACGTCTGGCATTTCTCGCTCCATATATGGTAAGAGCCTTTGTTGTAGAATCTTGAGTATTACTTTACTTGCATGGGATATTAAGGCAATAGTTCAATAATTACTGCATTACCTGGGATCCCCTTTCTTTGGAATTGGGATGTATATGGAATGCTTCTAGTCTGTGGGCCATTGTTTAGTTTTCCATATTTCTTGACAAATTTTTGTCAAAATTTGGACAGATTCAGTCTCAGTAGCTTGTAGCAACTCTATTGGTATGCCATCTATTCCTGGTGATTTGTTTCTTTCAAGTATTTTAAGAATAGCTTTCACCTCGCATTCTAAAATTTCTGGTTCTTCATCATACGGTTCCTCCATGAATGGATCTGTCATCCTTGCATCTCTTTTATAGAGTTCTTCAGTGTATTGCTTCCATCTTCCTTTTATTTCATCTTGATCAGTCAGTGTGTTCCTCTGTTGATTATTCAGCATCCCTACTCGTGGTTTAAATTTCCCTTTCATTTCTCTAATCTTTGGAACAGGGCTTTTGTTCTACCCTTTTTGTTGTCCTCTTCTATTTCTATACAGTAACTATTGTAATAGTTCTCTTTGTCCCTATGTACTAGTCACTGTATTGTTGCATTTAGGGTTCTCACTGTGTTTCTGTCTCTTTTTGCTTTTGCTTCCCTTCTCTCTTTAACCATTTTAAGAGTTTCTTCAGTCATCCATTGTGGTCTTTCTCTCTTTTTAACACGAGGTATTGTCTTTTTGCATTCTTCCCTGATAACGTCTCTGACTTCATTCCATAGTTCTTCTGGTTCTCTGTCAGCCAAGTTTAAAGCCTGAAACCTGTTCCTTATTTGATCTTTATATTCTTCTGGGATGTTATTTAAATTGTATTTTAGCATTATGATTGATTTGTTCTTCTTCTTTAGCTTTACTCTGATTTTCGATACGACCAGTTCATGATCTGTACCACAGTCTGCTCTTGGTCTTGTTTTCGCAGAAAGTATGGAACTTCTCCATCTTCTGCTACCAATTATATTATCAATTTGATTCCTATATTGACCATCTGATGATGTCCACATATACAGTCGTCTTTTAGGTTGTTCAAAAAATGTGCTTGCAAGAAAGAAATTATTGGCTTCACAGAATTCAAAAAGTGTTTCTGCTGCTTCATTTCTGTCTCCTAGGCCCCATTTCCCCACAGTTCCTAATTCTTCTGTGTTCCCTACTTTTGCATTCTAATCCCCCATGATTATCAGCACATCTTGTTTTGGTGTGTGATCAATTTCTTCCTGTACTTCTGCATAAAATCTCTCCAATTCCTCTTCTTCTGCGTTTGCCGTCGGAGCATAGATTTGGATGATGGTTATGTTGATAGGTTTCCCATTTAATCTCATTGATATCACTTGCTCAGACCTTGCATTGTAGCTCCTAATTGCTCTTGCTACCTCACTTCTCCCTATTAAAGCAACCCCATTTCTTCTTAATTTCTCATTTCCTGCATAAAATATTTTGTGGTTGCCTGATTGGAAATCTCCCATTCCCATCCATATTAGTTCGCTCACACTAAGTATTGTAATGTTGATACGTTCCATTTCTTTCTTGATAATTTCAAACTTTCCCTGGTTCATGCTTCTCACATTCCATGTTCCTATTGTCTGCGTCGTACAACTCCGGACTCTCCTTTCACATCTGTGCACATCAGCCTCTGGGCTTCCTTTCGGCTTTGATCCAGCTGCATCATTAGTCACAGCGCTACTCGTACTTGTCCTTTGTTCTTCCCCAGTAGCTCAGTGAGTGCCTTCTGACCTGGGGGGGTCTCATCTTCCAGCACTATCTCATGTTGCATTTTGGATACTCTGTTCATAGGGTTTTCATGGTAAGAGATATTCACAGGTGGTTTACCATTGGCTTCCTGTGAGTTTGGATGCATCTTAGTCTTCTGTTTCAGCTTTGACCATTCCGCCTTGGGTGCCCCTGCTAGGAGTGTAGTCTCTTGGTCTAGACTCCTTTTTTTTGTCATTAATATTTATTCAAAATTTTAAAGACAAAATAAAACAAAACAAAAACAATTATACAATAAAATCAAAGACAAACAAAACAAAACAAAACAAAAACAATTAAACAATAAAATAAAATGTTGACTTCCGATTTGTTGCAGATCAGTTATAAGTCTACAATATATAACAGTCCTATCTCTAAAATTATATTATAAAATCACTTTCCTCCAGAAGTTATCTTAATTAATCATCAAATCTCATAAACATTACTTTATTCTTTCTACAAAAAGTCAAAGAGAGGTTTCAATTCCTTGAGAGATATATCTTTCAACTTTTCTCCAAATAGACATGTCGCTTAATCCATCTGATTCAAATCTGTTAGGCCCAATAATTTCAATAGCCATTCTTCCATTATCTATATTAATTCCATCTTCCATCTTCAATAGTCCTGTTAAATCCAGTGGTTTCAGTATCCATTCATCCATTATCAGTATCCCATGATGATCTTGCTGTCATAGCCATAGTCATATAACAAGAGTCTGATGGGAATTTCCCCCATCACAAATATGTCCTTGCCATCAATTCTGTATATGTTGCTGAAATATTGTTTTAAAGTCACATCTCTGCTCTGGGTGCATCTCTGCTCTGTCACACATTTGTAGTTAATTCCATAAGTTTTTTCTATGTCAAGCTCCATCACATCATTCCAGTCAAGAATTCTGAATATGTTGCTGAAATATTGCTGCAAAGTCATATCTCTGTTCTTCTTTTTTACAAAATGCACTGGCTCATCTCTTAAGAGTTTCTCCACTGTCACATATCTGTAGCCAACTCCATAGATTTTTTCTATGTCAAGCTCTATCACATCATTCCAGTCCAGAAAGTTATCCAAGACATTGATAACTTTACCATCAAAATCTTCATTAATTTCTTCAGAGACAACGTTGAATTCCAAACAGTAAACTTTATTTCTAGCATCCATAAACTCCAAATCTTTTTCCAATTTCACATTTGTTCCAATCTCCAGGGCTTGTAGCTTCCCTTTAATTTTTCTTTTCTCATCTCTAATCTCATCAAACTCCTCTCTCAGAGAATCCCCTATTTCTTTAAACTCCTGCATCATTTTATTAAATTCAATTTTCATCTCCTGTCTTCCCTGTCTCAGGATTTGTTTCATTATCTCAATCTCACCCATTATTTTCTGAAACATAATTTCTTCCTTGGTCTCAATCACTTTCCTGGTTGTCATTCTTAAAACCACAGAAACAAAAATTATTTCAGCCACAATTGGGTTAATATTCGAGGCTTGCTGATATCAGTGTAGACAGTACAGCCTGCCTTATCTCTATGAGTTCAGGAATACAAAACAAACTTAGTTCCCAACATCAAAACAATTAGTGGCGTCGTGAACAAGCAGATTCGTCAAAATGAAATAAACCAAAAAAAAAAATTCCCCCCCCCCCTCCTCAAAATAGAAATCCCTCTTCCGTTGATATCTTTAGAATGCACCTCCAGGACAGCTTTTTGCTATAAAAACAAATATAAGCTTTTTCGATTTCTTTCCTCCTTAATTTCGTAACTGAAAGAGAAAAGCCATACCTCGCCTAGAAGTTCTTCACAGCTGATTCATTGACAAATCTCTTTTTAGCTGCACCAATTTAAACCAAATGAAAAAAGGAAATAGAAAGAAGGATGCTTATTTGCCTGTTAAAGTGTGTTTTCCTTTGAAGAAAAGATAAACGTGTCGCTATAATCAGCTACAGCTTGATGAAAGTCCATCCAGCATTGCAGTTTGAACCTTCTCTCATAAATAAATGAAATCCAGTCCTCCTCACAAAAACAGGCTTTGTGGTTAATCTCTTACGTTTCTCCCTGACCGGAAGAAGATCTTTATCAGTCAAAAAGAGCGTTCTGACTGGTTTTAAAGCTGAAAAAGCTTCTTCTGAGACAAGAGCTGACTCAGAGGCAGCACAGGCAAAAGCAACCCTTCCCGGAAGTCCCGCCTCTTGGTCTAGACTCCTGATGGCATTGCTCTTAGCTTCTTCAACACTCTCAAACCCCCTCACCACGTTAAGGTGTGCATCCTAGAGGGGGAACATACGTATAGGCAAAAAATATTTCTATCACACTTTAAAAAGCAAGGAAATTGTACAGCTATAGTGAATGCACCAGGGGAGCAGGAGACCTGACCTCCTCTCTGAGATATTGTACTGCCCTACAAATTGGTAAAACTGCAAGCACAATTTGGGTTGGTCTTTCACAGTCCAATCAACTTCTTGTGTAGCTTAGAACAGTGTTTTCCAACCTTTATGAGCACGGGACCCCCTTTATAAGTTGAAATTTTTTTGTGACCCCCTCCCCCCAGGGAGGCAGGCTGGCTGCCAGGAAGGAAGTTGGAAAGCTACATTTCTTTGCAGGCTTGCTTCTTTTTGCTTCACAAAAAGCCCTCTCCTCTCATTCTAAGTAGGGCCGTTGCCAGTAGCAGCAGTGCAAGGAGACTGGAATCAGTGATAGTAATCCCCTCTTCTTCCTGGTAGCTCCACCCTCAGCCTCCTTTGGCATCTGCCATGTATTTTATAGGCAGATGCCTTCCCTTAGTGCACCTGAAAGACTCTCTGGCGCTTCAGCAAAAGGCCTCCCCTCTTGTTTGGAGCAAGGGAGAGGTGTCATCTACTGTGGCAATGGGAAGCAGACAGTGTAGAAGGAGTGAAGACTTTTTAAAAAATAATAATAAATAATTCATTTCTTTACTGTTCACGGCCCCCTCTGGATTACTTCGCGGCCCCCCTGGGGGTCCCTGCCTCCAGGTTGGTAACCACTGGCTTAGAACAATTTGGTCACATGTGCCTCTGAGCATATGGTGAGTGGTAGCAACACCTGCCATCTCCAAAGATGGAGAATTACATTTTTTGTATGTTTGTTGGTGTTCTTCTTCCTTTGCTTCCTTCTTGTGTTACTACTGTTTCTACAGAGAATGTAACCTAGAATATTATATTTCTCTTATTATTCATCCTAAAAATCTGTTTCATAGATACATTTTTGTCTTTGTGGTAAAGTGTGTGATGTGTGTGTGTGTGTTTTTTGGGAGGGGGTTATGTAGAATTTAGTGGCATTACAGAATATGTTTTGGACCATAAGGATTTAAACTAGGACTGAGTTGGAATGGTGGAGAGGAGCTGTAAAGAGGAGCAAAACTATTTTCCCATCAAAAAGTAGCTGCTCTTATTTTGAATTGGTACCATAACATTATCCCGCCTTCTTGTAACCAATGAAAAGGCAACCCAATTTAAAACAAGAAAACGGTGCTCTTGGGAGTGGAGTGACAAAGAGTAAAAAAACCATTAAAAGCATACTCAAGGATACACTTATGCTCCTTTTCATGCCAAAAGCATTCAACAGTGAACATCAGCGCAGCTGTAGTTTAAATATTGTGAAAGTATCTATGTCATCTTGTTAATAATGTGATGGAGCATTTCAGCTGTCCGGTTGTGAAGGTCCCTAACACCAAACAGCAAATAAAGACATAACAGGGAGATAAAGAGAAAGCAATATAATAATGCCATCTAACACCCTAAGATATCACATTAGCCACAAAAACTTGGAGCCTGTGCAAGGAAAAGAGAAGAAAATCTCCTTAGAGATCCCAGACCTCCTGCCAATACTGATGCATAGAATTAAAGCCCCGTTCTATTGTGCTATGCTTAACCTCCCTGATTGAAGATGAAAACTTTATAAAACTGTTAAATGCTTGAAAAGGTAACTTCAAAGCAGTTTTGAAGCTTGCACACTTAAAATGCAAAGCACGCAGTCTCTTCTTGTGAGACAGTAACAGGATCAGGACTGGCTTCATCAATCTGATCTTCAATGCGATCTGAGAGGTACAGAGGGAAATCCTCCTGCCTATCCCACTGTCTCTTGTTAGCTTCTGTCTGCCATCTGTGCAGATGCCCAGATGAGTACTCCTCTGCAGGCTCATTTATAGGATTGATTGCTGGAATCCCAAATTTCCTCAGCATTTTGTGTTCATCCTTCAACAAACTAGCATGGCCCATCGGGAGGATTTTTATAGGTCAGAAATATTTTATGTGGGAAACACCATCTCTAATGCAAATTTGCTTTACAAAGCCTCTCATGGACCTACAGCCTTACGCTTTTGCAATAGTTTCAGATGATGAATCTTAATAGATTTGACCTTTGAATTGCCAACCCTTTTTTGCCCTCTCCAATATAAACATTTTCATTCTACAATCCAGAAATCCTGCTATAACGTTTCCCAGTCTTACTCAATAGGGTGCTGAGCCTCTAGCATCTCTCAGGGCATATCCGCATAGGAGCATTACTTCATACAGAAGACACTGTTTTTACCTTCATTTTCTATTTGCACCATTCACAGTAAGGTCTCAATGCCAGCTGCAAACACGGTATTTTCTATTCACACTGAAGAGAAGGATCAATCATGCCATTTCCTAATGACCACACCCTCTAATTTAACATTTCCACTCCCTCTGGTTACCTGGCAACTGTGCATGCTCAGTTTGTTCTATCAGTTAGTTTCATTTAAAAAACAACAACCCAGAAGTGTGATTATTTGTATTTTCACTGGTACAATACAGCTGAAATACAAATCTTTGTTTGAGCAGTGTTATGCTTTTGTGCACAAGTTGGGGGGGAACATAAAAAAGGCTTGCAGAATGGGAGAGAGCAGCCGGAAGTTGTTTGTCAGCCCACAGGAAATGAAATGAAAGAAGGGAGGAGGAGGGAGTGGGCATGGAGAGGGGAATGATTGACACACCCACCTAAAAGCATCAGAGCAAAGCATCTGCAAGCGCAAGAGATACGGAATGAAGATGTTTTTTCCTTCCCTTTTCATATTATCAGAGGATTGGGTTAGTATGGATTTACAGGGGGAAAACTGTATGATAGCTTCTGTTTGCCAGTAACATCATGTGAACCATGCGAATTAAAAGGGGATGTGAGTAGCACCAAACATACACTAAACCACTGTGTAGATGAGCCCTCAATCTACATAGATATTCAAAATTCTTCATCCAGGGTTGATTCTAACCATGTTTGCAGAAAGTCAGCTGCATTCCATGATTCCAGTTTTTCCATAAAATTCCAGATAAAGTACAGGTTCTTCCTGTTTGCTCTGTTGTCAAGGTTCTCCAGTTTTTCTTTTAAGATTTGTGGTGTGGCTAAAAGTGCAGTGATTTAACCTAAGGTTTCTGTTGCCAGATCAAATGTTTTTCTAGTTGTCTTAGTTGTTTTCAGACAGCTTTTTATTAATTTGATTAAGATGCTCTTTGAGTGGAGACAGCATTTTCACTCATTTTTAGCTCAGTTTTCAGCTATACTTTTAAAGGCAACCATCACAGAAGACATGACATGAGTAGTCAGCAGAGCAGCTACAGGCAGTGAGGGCTTAAGGTTACAATTTTTTATGGTGCTTCTGAGACACCATCTTAACTATCATGCCCCCTGCTTCCTGGGCCCATTCTGAATAATAATCTTGTTTTCCAGTCTATGAATGGGATCCCCCATCCTTGCAGTCACTGTCAGGCTGGTTAATGATATCTCTTTGTAGTATGTTTGCCAGGTCTCTAGTTTTCGTCTGGAGACTCTGGGTTTTTGGATTGCTCCGGAACCCTGGGTGAATCACCTAAATCTCCAGACTGTAGCTTTCATTTTTTTAAAAATAAGTTTCTAGGTGGTCTGGTTCAAAAGATATAAACCAAAATGTCAGCCCCCGCCCCTGCAACTTGTGTTAGAACTGGCTGCTCTAATCCCTGCCATTTCAGGTGTTTAGCCAATAAGTGAAGTCAGGGTTGTGACTGACAAGATTTGTTGCCTCCCAAGCAATAGCTAAACCCACAGTTTCCTTTTCCTGTTTGTCACACATGAGGAATTCAGTAAACATGTAGCTTTCAGCAGCATAAAGAGTACTTTCTCTGTACAGGATTGGGACTTGCTTCTGAGTAAACATGCATAGGATTGCACTTCAACAGAAGATCACAGCAGGATCTTGGTAGGCATAATAGTGTGCATGCAGGGTTTTTTTTAATTACTTGCAAAAATGGCATATTATACATTTTATCTTTCAAATAATTTTTGAACAGAAGTTTTAAAAAGTGTACATGCTGCAGTGTTATACTTTTCTAATTAAGGAGTCAAACAAGTTTAGATTTTACTGGACTGTTAAAGTGGGCAGTTTATTTGTCTTATTGATAACCTGTTTAGAACACCTTCCCAATAAGAAGTGTTTCTGGGAGTAAAGCTGCAATGCTAATTCCACATACCTGGGAGGTAACCTCACTGAATTCAGTAGGACTTACTTTTGAGTAGACATGGTTAGGATTGTGCTGAAAATCAATGGGACTTTTGAGTGGACATAGAAAAGGATTGTGTTGTAAATCTTTCTCTCTCCCTTTGATCCTTTTTTTAAAAAAAAGCAATTAGGCACTTACTTAGGTATCACTGCTTTTATTTGGCAGGAAACTAATACTTATTCTTTTTTAAAAAATGTTCTGCAGTGGCCAACTGGTTTTAATAGTAAACTATTATATGGGGTGTATGTATTTTTACATCTCCAGTGTGTGTGTGTATGGAATATCTCCAACAACCCTGTGAGGTAAGGTTGGGAACCAAGGCAGCTCACAACAAGAAATAAAGCCATTGAAAATCCAATAAGCATAAAATAAGTATAAAATAGTTCCAAAACAGCTTTCATGTGGCATGATTCTGAGTTTTGAATTGGGTGAGTGAAGTTCTTTAGCATTGAATTGCAGTCCTGTGCATGCTTCCCTGCCTGAGTAAGCCCCATTGAATACATTGGGACTTGCTTTTGAGTAAACATGTGTAGGTTTGCACTATAAATATCTTTACAGTTGTGTCAATAATAAACATCTTTGACGTTCATGCTTACATAAATATTTCTTCGTACTATGTCTTGATCTGTATCTGATTTCACACTATAGTTGTAATTTATTATTTACAAATTATTATTTCCTCTACATTTTAAGTGTGCCCTTCTTCCTTGGTGTGGTCATGGTCCCCCTCTGTTACTTTCACCCTGAGGGGCACTTTAGGCTGAGAGGTGGTATGTAGCCCATGGTCACCCAGTAAACCTTGTAGCTTATTTCCATTTTAAAATTAAATTAAAATGATTTATATGCAGGCAAATTTTATGAAGTAATGCAGATCCACATAATGCATTTAAAATACATCCAACTCGCATTTAAAGCACATGACTTCCCCCAAAGAATCCTGGGAAGTGAAGTTTCCCCCTCACAGTTATAGTTCCCACGATTCTTAACAAACTACAGTTCCCAGGATTCTCTGGAGGGATTTATGTGCTTCAAATGTATATTGAATGTGCTTTAAATGCATTGTATGGATTTGCCCTAGATATGCTGTGCATTCATTAGTGAATTGAAAAAAACAATTTTAAAAGATACTTTTTTTAACAGGGCTGTACCTCAGTGGTAGGGCACATGCTTTGCATGCAAAAGACCAAAATTCAATCTCTGGAAGAGACTATTGCCTAGAATCCTGGAGAGCCAATGCTAGTCCATGTCATCAGTACTGAGCTAGATGGTACCAAATGGTCTGACTAGGTATAAAAGAGGAAAGAGACCCAAGGGCTACAGTGACTCCAAAAATTATTTATGCATTTTATTTACAACATTTATATACCACATTATTGTAAAAAAAACACCCCAAATGGTTTATAGAAAGAATTAAAACAATAAAATAATTGGCAAAAACAGTTAAAGACAGATATGTAAAAACATTCAAAATAATAAAACCAACAATAAATTAAAAACAGATTTTAAAAAACATAATAGCTTCTACATGCCTGGGTAGGCTTGCGTAAACAAAAATATTTTTAGAAAGTGCCAAAATGAGTACAATGAAAGCACCTGCGTAAATAGACATGGAGTTCCAAAGCATAGGTACTGCCACACTAAAGGATTGATTTCTTACAAGAGCAGAACAAGTACTATGTGGAACCTGTAATGTGGAAAGCACATCTTGAACCTGGCCTGGTAGCAAATTGACAACCAGCACAGATTTCAGAGCGAAGGTTTGTTGTTGCTATGTGCCTTCAAGTCGATTATGACTTAGGATGACCCTATGAATCTGTGACCTCCAAAAGCATCTGTCATGATAGAGCAGAGGTATTATGTGCTAATAGGGTCTCACTCATGTCAGCAATCATGCCACAGCATTCTGCACTAACTGCAGCCTCCGGGTCAGGTTGTGCTGCGTGGGGATTTCTGTGACCTTGGCTGACTGACTGCCAGGATTTTTTCTTAGTTTTGGTTTTTGGCTGGGAATCCTGACTAATTTCGGGATGCTGATTCTTTGCCTTACTTGCTGGAATCTTCTTATGGCTGGTATGGTATTGTATTTAGGAAATCATCACTGTCTTGTCTTTTTTTTCTAATTGCATATCATTTTCCTCTGACCTTGCTGCCTTACATCCATAGAACCAACAACAGTGGTTCCATGTGTCAGCTTAACACCCTTAAACCCACTGGTGATGCATGTTGTTATCTGCATGATTTTTTTTTTGTTCGATTTATATACCGCCCACAGCCCAAGGGCTCTCAGGGCGGTGCACAACATGGATAAAAAACAATAAAATCACAAAAACAGTAAAATATACAGTATTAAACAAGTAAATAACCAAGATAGATTAAAAACACAAATAGGTTAAAATGCCTGGGAGAATAAAAAGGTTTTAACCTGGTGCCTAAAAGATAAAAGTGTAGGCGCCAGGTGCACCTCATCAGGGAGTGTTCCATAATTCCATAATGATGGTTTGTTTCTTGCCCAATAGTGGTAAAAGAGAATTCATAGACTGGGAAGTGTAGCTTCAATTACCCTTGTTCCCAAGCCACTGCCTGTGAAGGTAGATAAAAACATGTGTGTTTTCTCTCTGTCAATTATTACTCACTGGAATTGGGTTGGCTGTCAAAGTGAGTTTATAGCAGCCCACAGAATAGGCAAGAAAGAGTTTAGAATCTTCTTAACTCTTACTCATTTCTCAGACCTCTCTCTGAAGTGAAGGGTCAAGTCTGTAAAGAAGTTTGGAGCAGCCACATTAAAAGGCAGGCAGGGCATTCCAGGCAGGGGGTTGCCAACCCTGGTTTGATATGGATATCATTGCAGAGGATCCCTAGTCAAGCCTTACCAATAGCACAATCCTAACAATATCTGCTCTGAAGTAAGTCCTGTTGAGTTCTATGGGGCCTAGTCCCTTAGTAAGTGTGTTTGGAATTGCAGCCATCAGGGGCATACATCTTTACTCCTGAGTGCTCCCAACTGACATCTCCACAAGGCCAGGCTTTCTTCCTACAACGGCCTTCTGGTGACTAGCTTGGTTGTGGTCTTGCCAGAAGCAAGTAGGCTGGATTAAATGTTCCTTACCCAGGCTGTCTAAGCAGGTGAGAAGGAATGATGTGGTCACTTCAGCTGGAGCTGGGAAAACCCTCATTTAGCTAAGATTTCTGTCTTAATTCCAGTTAGAGAATTTTCTTTTGTTTGGGTGGCATGCTCGTAGTAACTGTGGTTGATGCTTAACATATCATGCTTAATGACATCACTA
Organism: Rhineura floridana; assembly: GCF_030035675.1. Lineage (NCBI taxonomy): Eukaryota > Metazoa > Chordata > Lepidosauria > Squamata > Rhineuridae > Rhineura > Rhineura floridana. Next base: position 67,670,272 of record NC_084481.1, read on the forward strand.
GTGCCTGCCCTTATGACATTGTTAGGCCCCATCCCTATGACATCACTAGGGCATGCCCCTATGACATTACTAGGACCTGCCCCTGAAATTCTGGGTTTGGGCTGCTTCTGGCCTGGCAACCCTAATTTGTAGGGTTGCCAAGAAGACAGCCAATAAGCCTTTGTTTTCAGTATTAGGGACTGTTGTAGGTTTGGAGTTCAGAGCAGGGGCGTCACTAGGGCGGTGTGGCAGGTGCAGGCCACACTGGGTGACACCCTGAGATGGGGGTGACACCACGAGCCGCCCCCCCAGACACCGCTGGGAAGCGGGGCAGGCAGGCGGAGGGCTGCCCTGCCCACGCTAACATGTGGAAGGCGGCAGTGGCTGCGTGCAGGGGAAGAGAGGAAGCCTGCGCAGCCATGGAAGGTGCAGGGGAAGAGCAGGAAGCTAACAGGCAGAGAGCTGCCCTGCTCCCGCCCGGCGTTAACACGTGGAAGGCGTGGTGCAGCGGCTCGCTCACCAAGCTGTTGGCTGCTGCTCTTCCTCTTCTTCTTCCTCCTCCTCCAGCCTCAGAAGTAGCAGCAGCAGCAGCAGCAGTCAGAGAAGACATTGACTGAGCCGTTCCAAGCCTGGAGGCGGTTTCCAGGGCAACCGTGTACGCCCCCTCCCATTGTGACCCGGGCCTGTCTCCTCGCTCCTTCCCTCCATCCCTCCCGCTGGCCAGCACTGCTTAGGCATGGCTCGGCGCAGCCCGGTCCGCTCTCCGGGCAGGGAGGGCGCCGTGAAGGCTGTGAAGGCCGAAGACGTCCCGCCCCCCCAAGGTCACTTTCTTCCAGCCACACGTCAGCCAAGCGCTCGTGCTTTTCAGGTAAAGGGGGGTGGGCATTGGGGGGGCAGGCACAGGGAGATGGGGGTGGGCTTCATGGGTGACACTCTCTTCTCCCTCTCCTCACCGAGATATGGGTTTGTCACTTTTTTGGCGAGAGGGTTGGCAAGACAGTCCTAGGGCACAGTGCCTCTGAGCATACATAGAGTTCTTTTGTTCTCTACAAGAAGGGGGAAGAGGGTTTTATCTGCCCTTCCGCAACTATAAAGCTTGTGTCTGTAATATGTGTTATTTTTAGGGGTTGGAAGAGTGCTCTGCCTCTGACCTTGTGCAGAGAGTTTTTTGTTCTATGATAGAAGGAGGGGAAAGGTGGATCCCCCCACTTCTGCAAATATAAAGCTTTATATTACATGTATGTAGAAAATAATACTTTCTTTGTGGGGCTAACCACAGTTTAGGAGAGGAGGCATTTAGATTGGGCGAATGGCACGCCATTCAAGCATCACCCCTTAGCAATTCGGCTTAAAACTGGATTTTCCCCTCCTTTCCAATCCCCACCACTTCTCTCTGACAATCCCTCCCCTCATAAGAACATAAGAAGAGCCTGCTGGATCAGGCCAGTGGCCCATCTAGTCCAGCATCCTGTTCTCACAGTGGCCAACCAGGTGCCTAGCAGGTGGTGTTAGTTAAAACAAAATCTGGGGGTGACCAACCAGCATATCTCCCAGCACCACACACGGTGTTGCCCTTCAGAGTTTTCAAAGCAATTTGCATGCATTCTTGAAGTCCTTACAATGTGTTTCAGTATAATTATAATCTAGATATAGTGGAAGGACTGAGACAGAGAAAGGAGAAGGATAACCACCTTCACCAACTCATGATCAAGGGAGCTGTGTGTGGGAGCAGGGCTCAGATACTTCAGGAGGTGCCAGGGGAGGGCCTCAAGGGTACCACTGCACTCACAGGTGCCATGTTGACAATGCCTGGCTATTCCTGTATTCTTCTTAATCATGGGTGAAGGCAGTAGGGAACTGCAGCTCTAACCAGCCAGCTTTCTCCCGTGCAGTTTGTTCAGTGGTGGCGAATCTACTTTAAAGAGGTTTTTACCCAAGAGTCATCTTTCTAAGGTGATCATCCGTGACAACACCAGTGTCCAGCGAGTGCAAGAGATTAAAGTACAGCTTGTGTTTGAACCTTCCCACATGAGTCCTGCCTGTGCTACATTTCATATGTAGGGGAATGTTTCTTTTCGCTAGCATACCAAAAACCTACCCCATATCCAGAAGGAAGGCACTCTGCACTCATAATGTCCTTGTAGATCAGTTCCCTCCATGGAAATGAGTGGGGCTGAGGAGGGGAAAGAACTCCACCCATGCATCAGAGCTCCTGTAGCTGGAATTCTTGCTCAGAATGGGTCAAGAATCAGTATAAGTCCTGCAATGGCTATTGGCTAAATGGATAGAGATACTGAATCTCCATGAAGACAGGTAGTATGTCTCTGAATATCAGAAGCCAGAGACAATCAAGTGCCTGAAATTATTTATTTATTCGTTTATTATTTCAGTTTGAATGTCACAACACAATAGCAAAATAACATATAAATAGATCACTGCAACATGCAGTCTAGTTCATTTCAAAACATGGCACTCCAAATAAACATCTCATTTTCATAATATTAAAGATTATCACATTTTAAACTCATTACATTTAAGGTCTCTTCACCTCCCCCCCTTTTTTATTTGTATTTATTTTATGTTTCTCCAATATCTTCCCCTGGCTGTTTTTATGTATTTTAAATATTTTTAGATTAAATAAATAGGAAATCATAATTGTGAACTTCCCTAAAAGCAATTTACCTATCCTTATGTTTTGGCAAAGTGATGATATGAAGGCATGCTGGTAGAACAAGAGACCATGTTTGAGGCATGTTATAAGGTGTTTGAGGACTTTGTCACATGTTACTTTTTGAGACCTGTAGATTCATGTTGGAAAGAACACGTGCACGTATTGAATGGTGGCTTGGGTGCTGTTTTTTCAGTCTACGCTGCATGCGTAGGGAAGGTGATGCATCATCTGGCAGCTAGCTTCATACCGTGAGAATGAAAAACATTTGGATCACCATTCACTTGTTTACTTTTCTCATTATTGAGACCACTTCATATATTACTTTTTCATACACAGAAATTTAATCTTTGTATAGGAAAAAGTATTTTGTAAAATATGAAGGACAGTGGCTACCCAGTCAGTATAACCACTGTACAAGATCTACTCAGCCACTGTAATTACCTTTTTGTTTTGAGTGCCCTTTTGTCTGGGTCTTGGTTCAGGTGTGTATCCAACTTTGATGTGCTCATGGAAGGGGTGTGCAAGTAGTGTCCCCCCCAAGTGTGGAGGCTTGGACAAACATTGTGTTATGGAAAACCAAAGTCTGTGTGAAAGTACATATTTGGGAATGCCATCAGTGTAATCCTAAACACATTTAATAAATAATATCGAACTTGCACGGAACAAAATATATTACGGTCATGTCCATAAGCACCAGGAGGGTAGTCGCCCAGGGGGTCTTAGTCCCTCTGCTTTTTTGGGAGCAGGGTCCCTATGTCTCCAAGCATCCTACAGTCAGCATGAAAAGGGAGTGTGTTAGTCACTGAGAAGAATCTTCTAATATGCTTCCTTGCCTTTCCTGCAGATTGGAGCCAATCAGAGTGAAAGGAGGTGAGTCAGCCACTGAGAAGACTCTTCTCAATTGCTAACGCTCTCCACTTACATGCTGATTGGCTCCTAGAGATGTTTGTTGTGAGAGAATGCATTAACAAAGATCTCATTCTTAATCCAGGAGCAAAAAAAGGGTGTATGTGGCTGCAACTATCATGAAGGGACTCTGCACTTCTGAATTTTCTACTAAACAACTGATAAATACCTATGTAACTTTGTGTCTGGAGACTTATTATTAAGAATCACTTTCCATAATTGTAAGGAGGTATGTCCACACGCAAGCATCCCAGGCACCTAAATGAGGGGTGAGAGCGGCATAGGGACATAAGCAGATGCCTTATACCAGGGGTTCCCAAACTTTTCTTCTACAAAGATCACTTGAAAATTGCATGCCCCTATGACATTACTAGGACCTGCCCCTGAAATTCTGGGTTTGGGCTGCTTCTGGCCTGGCAACCCTAATTTGTAGGGTTGCCAAGAAGACAGCCAATAAGCCTTTGTTTTCAGTATTAGGGACTGTTGTAGGTTTGGAGTTCAGAGCAGGGGCGTCACTAGGGCGGTGTGGCAGGTGCAGGCCACACCGGGTGACACCCTGAGATGGGGGTGACACCACGAGCCGCCCCCCCAGGCACCGCTGGGAAGCGGGGCAGGCAGGCGGAGGGCTGCCCTGCCCACGCTAACATGTGGAAGGCGGCAGTGGCTGCGTGCAGGGGAAGAGAGGAAGCCTGCGCAGCCATGGAAGGTGCAGGGGAAGAGCAGGAAGCTAACAGGCAGAGAGCTGCCCTGCTCCCGCCCGGCGTTAACACGTGGAAGGCGTGGTGCAGCGGCTCGCTCACCAAGCTGTTGGCTGCTGCTCTTCCTCTTCTTCTTCCTCCTCCTCCAGCCTCAGAAGTAGCAGCAGCAGCAGCAGCAGCAGCAGTCAGAGAAGACATTGACTGAGCCGTTCCAAGCCTGGAGGCGGTTTCCAGGGCAACCGTGTACGCCCCCTCCCATTGTGACCCGGGCCTGTCTCCTCGCTCCTTCCCTCCATCCCTCCCGCTGGCCAGCACTGCTTAGGCATGGCTCGGCGCAGCCCGGTCCGCTCTCCGGGCAGGGAGGGCGCCGTGAAGGCTGTGAAGGCTGAAGACGTCCCGCCCCCCCAAGGTCACTTTCTTCCAGCCACACGTCAGCCAAGCGCTCGTGCTTTTCAGGTAAAGGGGGGTGGGCATTGGGGGGGCAGGCACAGGGAGATGGGGGTGGGCTTCATGGGTGACACTCTCTTCTCCCTCTCCTCACCGAGATATGGGTTTGTCACTTTTTTGGCGAGAGGGTTGGCAAGACAGTCCTAGGGCACAGTGCCTCTGAGCATACATAGAGTTCTTTTGTTCTCTACAAGAAGGGGGAAGAGGGTTTTATCTGCCCTTCCGCAACTATAAAGCTTGTGTCTGTAATATGTGTTATTTTTAGGGGTTGGAAGAGTGCTCTGCCTCTGACCTTGTGCAGAGAGTTTTTTGTTCTATGATAGAAGGAGGGGAAAGGTGGATCCCCCCACTTCTGCAAATATAAAGCTTTATATTACATGTATGTAGAAAATAATACTTTCTTTGTGGGGCTAACCACAGTTTAGGAGAGGAGGCATTTAGATTGGGCGAATGGCACGCCATTCAAGCATCACCCCTTAGCAATTCGGCTTAAAACTGGATTTTCCCCTCCTTTCCAATCCCCACCACTTCTCTCTGACAATCCCTCCCCTCATAAGAACATAAGAAGAGCCTGCTGGATCAGGCCAGTGGCCCATCTAGTCCAGCATCCTGTTCTCACAGTGGCCAACCAGGTGCCTAGCAGGTGGTGTTAGTTAAAACAAAATCTGGGGGTGACCAACCAGCATATCTCCCAGCACCACACACGGTGTTGCCCTTCAGAGTTTTCAAAGCAATTTGCATGCATTCTTGAAGTCCTTACAATGTGTTTCAGTATAATTATAATCTAGATATAGTGGAAGGACTGAGACAGAGAAAGGAGAAGGATAACCACCTTCACCAACTCATGATCAAGGGAGCTGTGTGTGGGAGCAGGGCTCAGATACTTCAGGAGGTGCCAGGGGAGGACCTCAAGGGTACCACTGCACTCACAGGTGCCATGTTGACAATGCCTGGCTATTCCTGTATTCTTCTTAATCATGGGTGAAGGCAGTAGGGAACTGCAGCTCTAACCAGCCAGCTTTCTCCCGTGCAGTTTGTTCAGTGGTGGCGAATCTACTTTAAAGAGGTTTTTACCCAAGAGTCATCTTTCTAAGGTGATCATCCGTGACAACACCAGTGTCCAGCGAGTGCAAGAGATTAAAGTACAGCTTGTGTTTGAACCTTCCCACATGAGTCCTGCCTGTGCTACATTTCATATGTAGGGGAATGTTTCTTTTCGCTAGCATACCAAAAACCTACCCCATATCCAGAAGGAAGGCACTCTGCACTCATAATGTCCTTGTAGATCAGTTCCCTCCATGGAAATGAGTGGGGCTGAGGAGGGGAAAGAACTCCACCCATGCATCAGAGCTCCTGTAGCTGGAATTCTTGCTCAGAATGGGTCAAGAATCAGTATAAGTCCTGCAATGGCTATTGGCTAAATGGATAGAGATACTGAATCTCCATGAAGACAGGTAGTATGTCTCTGAATATCAGAAGCCAGAGACAATCAAGTGCCTGAAATTATTTATTTATTCGTTTATTATTTCAGTTTGAATGTCACAACACAATAGCAAAATAACATATAAATAGATCACTGCAACATGCAGTCTAGTTCATTTCAAAACATGGCACTCCAAATAAACATCTCATTTTCATAATATTAAAGATTATCACATTTTAAACTCATTACATTTAAGGTCTCTTCACCTCCCCCCCTTTTTTATTTGTATTTATTTTATGTTTCTCCAATATCTTCCCCTGGCTGTTTTTATGTATTTTAAATATTTTTAGATTAAATAAATAGGAAATCATAATTGTGAACTTCCCTAAAAGCAATTTACCTATCCTTATGTTTTGGCAAAGTGATGATATGAAGGCATGCTGGTAGAACAAGAGACCATGTTTGAGGCATGTTATAAGGTGTTTGAGGACTTTGTCACATGTTACTTTTTGAGACCTGTAGATTCATGTTGGAAAGAACACGTGCACGTATTGAATGGTGGCTTGGGTGCTGTTTTTTCAGTCTACGCTGCATGCGTAGGGAAGGTGATGCATCATCTGGCAGCTAGCTTCATACCGTGAGAATGAAAAACATTTGGATCACCATTCACTTGTTTACTTTTCTCATTATTGAGACCACTTCATATATTACTTTTTCATACACAGAAATTTAATCTTTGTATAGGAAAAAGTATTTTGTAAAATATGAAGGACAGTGGCTACCCAGTCAGTATAACCACTGTACAAGATCTACTCAGCCACTGTAATTACCTTTTTGTTTTGAGTGCCCTTTTGTCTGGGTCTTGGTTCAGGTGTGTATCCAACTTTGATGTGCTCATGGAAGGGGTGTGCAAGTAGTGTCCCCCCCAAGTGTGGAGGCTTGGACAAACATTGTGTTATGGAAAACCAAAGTCTGTGTGAAAGTACATATTTGGGAATGCCATCAGTGTAATCCTAAACACATTTAATAAATAATATCGAACTTGCACGGAACAAAATATATTACGGTCATGTCCATAAGCACCAGGAGGGTAGTCGCCCAGGGGGTCTTAGTCCCTCTGCTTTTTTGGGAGCAGGGTCCCTATGTCTCCAAGCATCCTACAGTCAGCATGAAAAGGGAGTGTGTTAGTCACTGAGAAGAATCTTCTAATATGCTTCCTTGCCTTTCCTGCAGATTGGAGCCAATCAGAGTGAAAGGAGGTGAGTCAGCCACTGAGAAGACTCTTCTCAATTGCTAACGCTCTCCACTTACATGCTGATTGGCTCCTAGAGATGTTTGTTGTGAGAGAATGCATTAACAAAGATCTCATTCTTAATCCAGGAGCAAAAAAAGGGTGTATGTGGCTGCAACTATCATGAAGGGACTCTGCACTTCTGAATTTTCTACTAAACAACTGATAAATACCTATGTAACTTTGTGTCTGGAGACTTATTATTAAGAATCACTTTCCATAATTGTAAGGAGGTATGTCCACACGCAAGCATCCCAGGCACCTAAATGAGGGGTGAGAGCGGCATAGGGACATAAGCAGATGCCTTATACCAGGGGTTCCCAAACTTTTCTTCTACAAAGATCACTTGAAAATTGCATGCCCCTATGACATTACTAGGACCTGCCCCTGAAATTCTGGGTTTGGGCTGCTTCTGGCCTGGCAACCCTAATTTGTAGGGTTGCCAAGAAGACAGCCAATAAGCCTTTGTTTTCAGTATTAGGGACTGTTGTAGGTTTGGAGTTCAGAGCAGGGGCGTCACTAGGGCGGTGTGGCAGGTGCAGGCCACACCGGGTGACACCCTGAGATGGGGGTGACACCACGAGCCGCCCCCCCAGGCACCGCTGGGAAGCGGGGCAGGCAGGCGGAGGGCTGCCCTGCCCACGCTAACATGTGGAAGGCGGCAGTGGCTGCGTGCAGGGGAAGAGAGGAAGCCTGCGCAGCCATGGAAGGTGCAGGGGAAGAGCAGGAAGCTAACAGGCAGAGAGCTGCCCTGCTCCCGCCCGGCGTTAACACGTGGAAGGCGTGGTGCAGCGGCTCGCTCACCAAGCTGTTGGCTGCTGCTCTTCCTCTTCTTCTTCCTCCTCCTCCAGCCTCAGAAGTAGCAGCAGCAGCAGCAGCAGCAGCAGTCAGAGAAGACATTGACTGAGCCGTTCCAAGCCTGGAGGCGGTTTCCAGGGCAACCGTGTACGCCCCCTCCCATTGTGACCCGGGCCTGTCTCCTCGCTCCTTCCCTCCATCCCTCCCGCTGGCCAGCACTGCTTAGGCATGGCTCGGCGCAGCCCGGTCCGCTCTCCGGGCAGGGAGGGCGCCGTGAAGGCTGTGAAGGCCGAAGACGTCCCGCCCCCCCAAGGTCACTTTCTTCCAGCCACACGTCAGCCAAGCGCTCGTGCTTTTCAGGTAAAGGGGGGTGGGCATTGGGGGGGCAGGCACAGGGAGATGGGGGTGGGCTTCATGGGTGACACTCTCTTCTCCCTCTCCTCACCGAGATATGGGTTTGTCACTTTTTTGGCGAGAGGGTTGGCAAGACAGTCCTAGGGCACAGTGCCTCTGAGCATACATAGAGTTCTTTTGTTCTCTACAAGAAGGGGGAAGAGGGTTTTATCTGCCCTTCCGCAACTATAAAGCTTGTGTCTGTAATATGTGTTATTTTTAGGGGTTGGAAGAGTGCTCTGCCTCTGACCTTGTGCAGAGAGTTTTTTGTTCTATGATAGAAGGAGGGGAAAGGTGGATCCCCCCACTTCTGCAAATATAAAGCTTTATATTACATGTATGTAGAAAATAATACTTTCTTTGTGGGGCTAACCACAGTTTAGGAGAGGAGGCATTTAGATTGGGCGAATGGCACGCCATTCAAGCATCACCCCTTAGCAATTCGGCTTAAAACTGGATTTTCCCCTCCTTTCCAATCCCCACCACTTCTCTCTGACAATCCCTCCCCTCATAAGAACATAAGAAGAGCCTGCTGGATCAGGCCAGTGGCCCATCTAGTCCAGCATCCTGTTCTCACAGTGGCCAACCAGGTGCCTAGCAGGTGGTGTTAGTTAAAACAAAATCTGGGGGTGACCAACCAGCATATCTCCCAGCACCACACACGGTGTTGCCCTTCAGAGTTTTCAAAGCAATTTGCATGCATTCTTGAAGTCCTTACAATGTGTTTCAGTATAATTATAATCTAGATATAGTGGAAGGACTGAGACAGAGAAAGGAGAAGGATAACCACCTTCACCAACTCATGATCAAGGGAGCTGTGTGTGGGAGCAGGGCTCAGATACTTCAGGAGGTGCCAGGGGAGGACCTCAAGGGTACCACTGCACTCACAGGTGCCATGTTGACAATGCCTGGCTATTCCTGTATTCTTCTTAATCATGGGTGAAGGCAGTAGGGAACTGCAGCTCTAACCAGCCAGCTTTCTCCCGTGCAGTTTGTTCAGTGGTGGCGAATCTACTTTAAAGAGGTTTTTACCCAAGAGTCATCTTTCTAAGGTGATCATCCGTGACAACACCAGTGTCCAGCGAGTGCAAGAGATTAAAGTACAGCTTGTGTTTGAACCTTCCCACATGAGTCCTGCCTGTGCTACATTTCATATGTAGGGGAATGTTTCTTTTCGCTAGCATACCAAAAACCTACCCCATATCCAGAAGGAAGGCACTCTGCACTCATAATGTCCTTGTAGATCAGTTCCCTCCATGGAAATGAGTGGGGCTGAGGAGGGGAAAGAACTCCACCCATGCATCAGAGCTCCTGTAGCTGGAATTCTTGCTCAGAATGGGTCAAGAATCAGTATAAGTCCTGCAATGGCTATTGGCTAAATGGATAGAGATACTGAATCTCCATGAAGACAGGTAGTATGTCTCTGAATATCAGAAGCCAGAGACAATCAAGTGCCTGAAATTATTTATTTATTCGTTTATTATTTCAGTTTGAATGTCACAACACAATAGCAAAATAACATATAAATAGATCACTGCAACATGCAGTCTAGTTCATTTCAAAACATGGCACTCCAAATAAACATCTCATTTTCATAATATTAAAGATTATCACATTTTAAACTCATTACATTTAAGGTCTCTTCACCTCCCCCCCTTTTTTATTTGTATTTATTTTATGTTTCTCCAATATCTTCCCCTGGCTGTTTTTATGTATTTTAAATATTTTTAGATTAAATAAATAGGAAATCATAATTGTGAACTTCCCTAAAAGCAATTTACCTATCCTTATGTTTTGGCAAAGTGATGATATGAAGGCATGCTGGTAGAACAAGAGACCATGTTTGAGGCATGTTATAAGGTGTTTGAGGACTTTGTCACATGTTACTTTTTGAGACCTGTAGATTCATGTTGGAAAGAACACGTGCACGTATTGAATGGTGGCTTGGGTGCTGTTTTTTCAGTCTACGCTGCATGCGTAGGGAAGGTGATGCATCATCTGGCAGCTAGCTTCATACCGTGAGAATGAAAAACATTTGGATCACCATTCACTTGTTTACTTTTCTCATTATTGAGACCACTTCATATATTACTTTTTCATACACAGAAATTTAATCTTTGTATAGGAAAAAGTATTTTGTAAAATATGAAGGACAGTGGCTACCCAGTCAGTATAACCACTGTACAAGATCTACTCAGCCACTGTAATTACCTTTTTGTTTTGAGTGCCCTTTTGTCTGGGTCTTGGTTCAGGTGTGTATCCAACTTTGATGTGCTCATGGAAGGGGTGTGCAAGTAGTGTCCCCCCCAAGTGTGGAGGCTTGGACAAACATTGTGTTATGGAAAACCAAAGTCTGTGTGAAAGTACATATTTGGGAATGCCATCAGTGTAATCCTAAACACATTTAATAAATAATATCGAACTTGCACGGAACAAAATATATTACGGTCATGTCCATAAGCACCAGGAGGGTAGTCGCCCAGGGGGTCTTAGTCCCTCTGCTTTTTTGGGAGCAGGGTCCCTATGTCTCCAAGCATCCTACAGTCAGCATGAAAAGGGAGTGTGTTAGTCACTGAGAAGAATCTTCTAATATGCTTCCTTGCCTTTCCTGCAGATTGGAGCCAATCAGAGTGAAAGGAGGTGAGTCAGCCACTGAGAAGACTCTTCTCAATTGCTAACGCTCTCCACTTACATGCTGATTGGCTCCTAGAGATGTTTGTTGTGAGAGAATGCATTAACAAAGATCTCATTCTTAATCCAGGAGCAAAAAAAGGGTGTATGTGGCTGCAACTATCATGAAGGGACTCTGCACTTCTGAATTTTCTACTAAACAACTGATAAATACCTATGTAACTTTGTGTCTGGAGACTTATTATTAAGAATCACTTTCCATAATTGTAAGGAGGTATGTCCACACGCAAGCATCCCAGGCACCTAAATGAGGGGTGAGAGCGGCATAGGGACATAAGCAGATGCCTTATACCAGGGGTTCCCAAACTTTTCTTCTACAAAGATCACTTGAAAATTGCTGAGGGTCTGAAAGTATCTGAAAATTTACTATGGGCATATGCAAGATAATTAACTCCCATTAGTGATAAGAGCAAGAATTGGGGCTGTGAGTATGATACTGTAATTTAAAGGTGTAATTTTAATTTTGCTAGTTGTTTATGTCACTACTCTTGCCATTACATTCAGTGATATATGGGAATTACGATTTACGAGTAACATTAGTACAAAAAATATTACTAAGTATTCTGTATGGTTTGGTACGGGAGGAGGTCCATGGGGGTGACACCATGAGTTACCGTACCGGGTGACACTAACCCTAGTGACGCCACTGGTTCAGAGCATAGACCACTAACTTGACTTGCTGATGACGTTTCATTTATTTATTTATTTTAACAGTATTTATATTCTGAGTAGCTTACAATAGCAATACAGCACTTAAAGTTCATTAAACTACTTAATTATAATGTAGTGTTGCATAGTGCCTAAAAGCAAAGGTATGAAGTGAATTCTCTTGGGTTGCAACAATCTTGTTGCAACTTTGTTCAAATAACTTAATCGTTAGCTAACCACAGGGACTTTTGAAATTGTAATTAATAATTTATTAACATTTCCAGAGCATTTTGAGATAAATGAGTACTTATAAAAGCAAGCACTATTAATTTCAAAAGCTCTTTTTTTTTAAAGCTCTTTAAGAGGCCAAAGCTGTTGAATTCTCTTTATGGAGGAATACATTATAATCCCAATATGCAAACAGTATCAAGATGAAGCTTGATCCTACATCGCAGCTGCAAATATGTTGGAATTCTGAACAAACAAAAATAAAAAATGCAAAATCTCAAAATCATAGTATTAACCAGAGCTTGGAAAAGTTACTTTTTAAAACTACAACTCCCATCAGCCCCAGCCAGCATGGCCACTGGATTGGGCTGATGGGAGTTGTAGTTCAAAAAAGTAACTTTTCCAAGCTCTGGTATTAACATAATATATAAGTCTAGATATATAAATACGGGGGGAGGGGGACACTCATTGAAAGTTTAATGGCAAGCCCAGCCTGGCATGTTCTAGCTCCTATCAGTTCCTGCCAGTATGGTCAATGGCCAGGGTTGTACTCAAAAATATCTGGCAGGTACCTGGTTTGGGGAAGTTTAGGCTAAATCATGAAATCCATGTTGAGAGTTGAGGAAAAGAAATATTAAACAGCTTTTTGGCAAACAGGAAAGACAATAGCATCAATGTGCAGTGCAATGTAAAAATGGGAATCATTTGAGTTTGCAGCAGCAACTGCTCTCTTTATATTTTTTTTCTATAAAAAATGATTGTGGTTAGTATTGCTGCGATGATGTCTCTTTCATGGTATTTCCAGCCCAAATCTTGTATATGTCGACTTAGAAGTAAGTTCCATTCTGTTCCATGGTGCTTGCTCCCTTCTAAAGTAATGCCATTTTTTTTTTATTAAATAAGAAACAGCCTTATAGGCATTTGTAGATTTTTCCAGGCTTATACATTTTTCAGCCTATAGCATAGTAAGTGTATAATGTTCTGACATTAATAGTATGCACTTTGTTTAACATCTGTATTTATATTCATTAATAGGCAAAACCCCTTGTGGTATAAGAACATAGCTAACAGATATTTCTATCAAACTTTAAAAAACAGGGAAATTACGCAGCTACAGTGAATGCACCGAGAAGCAGGAGACCTGACCTCGTCTCTGAGATATTGTACTGCCCTACACATTTGTAAAAATGCAAAAACAATTTCACAGTCCAATCCACTTCCTGTGTAGCTTGGAAGAATTTGGTAACATGTGCCTCTGAGCATATGATGAGTGATGGAAACACCTGCATTCAGCCCAAATAACAGAAAGAAGACATGTGCTGTGCTGATCTTGTTTTAGCAGGAAGGAAACAACAATATTAAAACTGTTGATATGGTCCAGAGGAAATGAAATACACTGCCTTCAAGTCGATCCCGATTTATGGCGACCCTATGAATAGGGTTTTCATGGTAAGTGGTATTCAGAGGTGGTTTACAATTGCCTTCCTCTGAGGCTGAGAGGCAGTGACTGGCCCAAGGTCACTCAGTGAGCTTCATGGTTGTGTGGGGATTTGAACCCTGGCCTCCCAGGTTATAGTCCAACATTCTAACCACTACACCACACTGGCTCTCCGTAGTTCAGATAGTCACTTTAAATGTTTGTTTTACTTTGCAAAAGTAAAGCCCGGAGGATGGTAACCAGAAAAAGGGCTTTCTCAGTGGTGGCCCCCGAATTATGGAACGATCTCTCTGTGGAGGTACGCCTGGCACCAACATTATTATCTTTTCAACGCCAGGTTAAAACATCCCTTTTCTCCCAGGCATTTTAATAAATTTAATAATTTTAATTTTAACATTTTAACATCTCAACTTATTTTAGCATTTTAGTATGCTAGTATATTTGTATTTTAGTATGTCTAAATTGTTCTATAAGTGGTTTTAATTTGTATTTTGTTGTCTTGCTTGTTGTGAACCGCCCAGAGAGCTTTGGCTATGGGACGGTATAGAAATTTAATAAATAAATAAATTTGCAAGTTTCCTATAGAAAATTATGTTCTTTTACTTCTGTTCCTGTGAATATGTGAAGTACAGCAACACTTTGCATAATTTACACTAAAAAACTCTCCAAAAACAGTTGTGGAATAATGGCACAGAATAGTCTCTGCAGAATAGTCCCCATGTGTTTGGGAGTTCCGAGCACAGAGTGAAATGAGCTATTTTAGTAAAAGCATCCATGACTACCAAAACTGCCATTTTCCCCTGGGAGGAGGGGAGGTCAGTGATGAAATCCATGGTCACCATTTGCCAGGGTCTCTCGGGTGTAGGGAGTGGTTCTAAAAGTCCTGCCGGTTGCCCCACAGCATGTTTGGCTCTGGCACAGGTGGGGCAGGACTGGACATAATGCTCCACCTCAAGTTTCATCCATGGCCACCAAAACTCCCTTGTAATTGCCTGCAAGATTTAAAAAACTCCAAAATGTCCAGCCGTAGGAGAATTATGACACTGATGTAAGACCTTGGCCCTCAAGTCTCCCGGGGGCACATACATAGCTGCATAATGATACAATACCCCTCCCCTTAGTGTGAAGTCAGCAGCACTTTCAGGAGGCTGTCCCTCGAGTTTCACCCACGTCTCTCTGGCAAAAAGATCTAGTTCCTGCGCCAAGCACAATTCCTCTATCCAGTAGTCCTGACATGCAGCTGCCACCATCTTCTCAAGGGTATAATGAGTTGCAGCAGTCTCAGGGTTGGATTCTCCAGATACTCTGGCTTGGGGGACAGTGTATCTGTCCGCTTATTCTGCACTTGTGGAATGTAATGGATTTTGAAGTGAAAGCGAGCGAAGAATTGAGCTCAATACACTTGTTTCTGGTTCAGCTTGCATGAGGTGTGGAGACTCTCCAAATTCTGATGATCTGTGTGAACCTCTATTTTGTGTTGCGTCCCTTCCAAGTGATGCCACCAAATTTCAAAAGCATCCCGGATTGCCAACAACTTTATCCCACACAATATAGTTTTGCTTGGAACTTGTTAACTTCCATGAGAAGTATACACATGGCCTCAGACCCCCCCCCCGACTGGTTGCAAAAGCACTGCTCTGATGGCTATGTCCAACTCATCCGTCTCCACCACGAAAGGGTGTGTAGGATCCACATACTGCAGTATGGGCTCAGAGGCGACCATGACTTTCAACTCCTCAAAGGCTCTTTGCGCAGCTTCTGTCCAGCGAAAGGGACTTGAACCCTTCTGTTGAGCCCCAGTTCCCCCAGGTGGATCAGGGAGAGGTCTTGAAGGAGGAGGAGGAGGTTTTCGAGGACATTGAGGGAGGGGGAGATGTTGACAGCCTGCAAGTTCCCACAGACAGCCCTCCCATCGACACAGCTCCTGCTCTGACTGCAAGCACTCCAACAGAGCCATTGTCAAGCAATCTGGCACACGTGCCAACTCCACCCCCCCCCAGGATTCCCCACCTGGCACTTCAAATGCTTCCCCACCAGCCTGCACCCTACCCCCGAGATTGAGCCAGCACCTAGCGAGCCTTTGCTGTCAGATGAGCAGACGGAGGCTCATCCCCTTTCACCCTGTGCAAGACAATGCAAGAAGCAGGACAGTCAGAAGGTGGTACTTGGTGATGCCCTTCAGACTATCTAATGTACCGGAGTCTTTCAAAACTTCATGATAGACATCTTTAGGGACTACTTGGATCGATTCATGATCGTGTATTTAGACAATATTCTGATACATTCAGACTCCCCAGAGGATCACGAAGAACATGTGCGGGCAGTGTTGCAGCGCCTCCGAGAACATCACCTCTATGTCAAGTTGGAGAAGTGCAGGTTCGACTCAACCATTGGACTTTTTGGGGTATTGCATTTCACCATCCAGGGTGGAGATGGATCTGGGCAAGGTCCACTGCATTCTCACTTGGCGGCTCCCCAGGACCAAGAAGGATTTACAACGTTTCCTGGGGTTTGCCAACTACTACCACCGGTTCATGTCGAATTACTTCAACAAGACAGCACCCCACATGGACTGTTTGAAGGGGTTGGGCCCCTTTCGCTGGACGGAAGCTGCACAAAGAGCTTTTGAAGAGTTGAAGGAGCTGTTCACCTCGGAACCCATACTACAACACGCAGATTGCACACGCGCCTTCTTTGTTGAGATGGATGTGTCAGATGTAGCCATCAGAGTGGTGCTTCTACAACCAGCGCTGAAAGGGAGGTCTAAGACCCTGTGCCTACTTCTTGCGGAAGTTGACCAGCTCAGAACAAAACTACACTGTGTGGGAGAAGGAGCTGCTGGCCATCCAGGATGCCTTGGAAACTTGGCGACATCAGCTGGAGGGAGCGCAGCACAAGATTGAGGTGCGCACCGATCATCGGAATCTGGAGAGTCTCCACACCGCCTTCAAGCTGAATCAGAGACAGGTGCACTGGGTTCAGTTCTTCGCCTGTTTTCACTTCAAAATCCACTATATCCCTCAAGCACAGAACAAGCAAGCGGTCGTGCTGTCCCACAAGCCAAAATACCTCGAAAACCCAATTCCAAGACTGCCACAACTGATTATACCCCCCAAGAAGATAATAGCAGGAGCATGCCAGGAGTCTTGGCTGACCTGCCAGCAGCGCAAAAGCAGGATCCATTCGCCAAAAAGAAGTGCTCAGCATTGGCGACGCCACCATCTGGGAATCCCAAGGATTTTGCGCTGAGGGAAGGGGTGCTACATTACCACGAAGCCATGTACATGCCTCCTGGGGAAATGAGGGCCAAGGTGCTGCATCAGTGTCACTACTCCCTCGCTGCAGGACATTTTGGAGTCTACAAAACTTTACAAGCAGTCGCCAGGGAATTCTGCTGGCCTCAAATGAAGCGAGAGGTGGAACATTACGTCTAGTCCTGTCCCACCTGTGCTCAGGCCAAGCATACCACGGGATGACCTGCAGGGCTCTTAGAGCCACTCCCATCTCCTCAAGGACCCTGGCAGATGGTCACCATGGACTTCATCACTGACCTTCCTTCCTCGCAAGGGAAAACGACAGTGCTGGTAGTAGTGGATGCCTTCACGAAGATGGCACACTTCATCCCGTGCACCGGTCTTCCGAATGCTCAAGATTCAACCTGTTTGTATGTACAGCATGTGTACAGGTTGCACTGTCTCCCCAACAGTTTGGTCTCTGACCGAGGAACCCAGTTTATGGTGCATTTCTGGCGAGCAATGTGGCGAATCCTGCAGAGTGAACGGAGAGTTTCATCATCCCATCACCCACAGATGGATGGGCAAACGGAAAGTTTTAATGCCACATTAGAACAGTACCTGCGTTATGTCGACTATCAGCAGGACAACTCGGTCTCCTTCTTGCCCCAGCAGAGTTTGTTTACAACAATGCTGTGCACGCAACCACACAACAGACTCTGTTTTTTTTGCCAACCTGGGATATCACCCTTGAGCTTTTGCTGCCCCAGAGCCAGCCCATCCATCCTGGTGAGGGAGGACTTCGTACAAGAACTTCAGGCTATGCAACAACTGTTGAAGGAACAGCTAGAGCGGGCTAAGGAGGACTATAAAAAAGCTACAGATCAGCATCAGTAGGAGGCCCCTCCGATCTGAGTGGGAGACAGAGTGTGGCTGTCTACATGTTACTTGCCAATGCAGGGATGCTGTTATAAGTTGGAGGATCGAAGGGTATGACCCTTTGAAGTGGAGGCTCAGATCAACCCAGTGGCCTTCTGCCTGAAAATACCCCCACCTTCAAGATACATCCTGTGTTCCATCAATCCTTGCTGATGTTAGAACACCCTCCCAACCTCCACAGAGTGCATGTGGAGCCAGTGCCTCCCCTCACGGTGAACGGGCAGGAGGAATACAAGGTGGAGCAGATACTGGACTCGCGGAAATGCAGGGGCCGGCTTCAATATCGAATCCACTGGAAGGGGTATGATCCGTCGGAATGTTCCTGGGAAGTGGCAGATGACGTCTATGTACCAGACTTGGTGAGAGAATTCTATGATGTCTACCCAAACAAGCCCAAGCCCAGGGGGTGGAGGGGAATAGTGCATGGAGGGGATGATGATGTTGAGCCCCAGTTCCCCCAGGTGGATCAGGGAGAGGTCTCGGCGGTGGCGGCAGAGGTTTTTGAGGACATTGAAGGAGTGGGAGATGTTGACAGCCCGCAAATTTCCACGGACAGCCCTCCCGTTGACGCTGCTCCCGCTGCAACTGCAAGCACTCCAAAAGAGCCATTGGCAAGCGATCTGGTGTGAGTGCCAACTCCACCCCCCCAGAATACCCCGCCTGGCACTTCAAATGCTTCCCCACCAACCTGTCCCCCAAGATTGAGCCAGCACCTAGTGAGCCTTTGCTGTCAGATGAGCAGACGCTCGCTCCCTTTCACCCTGCGAGAGATGACACAAGAAGCGGGATGGTCAGAAGGTGGTACTTTGCAGGAGTCAGAGATTATGGGCTAAAACCTTCCCTATTTAAGGCGGCTCCCCCCGATTGGTCAATTTACTCCATATGCTGCAGAGAATGTTTAGCTAGCCTAGTTAGGGTCATTAGTGAGTCAGCAAAGCTAGGCTTATGAAGCGTACTGCTTTTGATGTAACCGTTACTTTAATAAAACAATAATTACTTCCAGTCTCGCCTCCGTCTCATGTCTCACACTCTGCGCAGGACACCTTCAGACAATCCGTGAGCTGCGTGGTTTTGTTGGGGTAATTCACATTGGACTGATGGGAGTAGTTAGCAAATCCCAGGAACTGCTGAAGATCCTTCTTTATTTTGGGAGGCTGCCACATGAGAACGCTGTGGACCTTGCCCGGGTCCATCTCAACTCCTGTAGCAGAAATGTGGTATCCCAAAAAGTCCAATGTGGTTAGATCAAAACTGCACTTCTTCAGCTTGGCGTGGAGGTGATGTTCTCTCAGAATGAAATGAAGATAAACCACTTCATTTCAATCACTTTTTTTTTGGTCCTCTCGTGGTGGTTAGCCTACCAGTGAGTTTTTCTGCAAATGCCATTTGCCAGTCATTGTGATATCACCTATTCAAAATTAGTTCAGTTCCAGTTTTCCAATGCCTACATACTGTCTTGCTGTTTAAGCACCATAGTTATGTGATGGTGGTAGTCTGTCTCCACCAACAATCTAGCCACAGAATTTTGCTCTAGCTGGAGCTTCCAGACTAGATCCTACACAGAGTACAAGGCAATAATCATGTCTTGAGGTTACCAAAGCTTGAATCTTGGTGGCCAGGCTATCTCTGTCAAAGGTACAGCCCTGGTACCATGGCCAGCATATCCCTGATACAGCTGTAATAAGTGTACCTGCCGTAGCTGGTAAAAGGCACTCTTAGCCACTGAGGTGTCCTTAGCCTTTAGCAACGCAGATGACTCTAGGTACCCTGAATTTACAAACCTGTTTTTTTCAGAGGGAGTTCTGCCCTGTCTAGAACATGCAACTGACCAACTTCCCAGACATAGGAACTATCCACACACAGTGTCCTCCATCTTCACAGGGTTCATACACAGTTTATTTGTCCTCATAGAGTCCACCACTGCACCCAGACAACTACAGAAAATGCCATTGCAACCAGTTGTCACCACATAAAACATCAGTATCAGGGTGGTGTTATTCAGAAATAGTTACAGAAATTTTGACACAAATGTCACTTGAGATATGGTTTCAAGGCAGAGCTGAATGTACATGGGTGATTGTTATATAAACTGGTGTGCATTACACCAGCTGAGAGCTGTAGGGATATAATGTACCAACAGGAGGCCAGCAGGTCACCTGAGTGACAGTTAGCTACCATTTGTAATAGTGTGTAAAATAAGAAATGGTTATGTGAGCTTTCTGCCTATATATACACAAGCAAAGGCATTGAATGTTGGTTAGTTGTAATTGGTCAGTTGGTGGACATTCTGCCTCATCTTAGTGGGTCATATGTAAAGACCAATGAGGAAATAAAATTCCACCAAATTTAAATGATTGACTAGGGGGGGTGACTGGACAGGATAAAAGACCAAGGTTTGCTCTGTTAAGGGGAGTTGTTGGTCAGCTGAAGGAAGAGTCTTTATTGGCAGCTGGTGCCAGGCAGTGGTCAGTGAGGGGTTCTTGGAGGCTTGGGAATCCTGAAGGGAGCCAAGAATTGACATCACTGGACTAAGAGCTGAAGATGTTCTTGCAGGGAAGAGCAAGTATCCCTAGAAACAGACTTCAACAAAGAGCCACAGCCAAGACACTGCAGTAGTGCAGCAGGAGGCCTGAGAGACTTCAGGTCATTTTCATGATTGAAGACTGCAACTAAAGTCCTCTGTGCATAGTAGTTGAGTGTTCACCTGGGAAATGAATGTTATGGTGTAATTGGCTTAGGTTTTGGATAGTGGATGGAGCTAAAACTCACACTGCCATCTTGTTAAACTAACAGTAACCCTATATTGTGTATGTGGTACCATTTAAAGTTATAATAACCCAATAGTGTATATGTGAAGGGAGATGTAATGGCTAATGTGCATAACAACTGGACATTGTGCATATTAACCAGGGCTTGTGGAGAATGTACACATGCAATTAATACATTCACACTCCTCAAGGCCTGTTGGATATTATGCAGAATAATTGAACAGTGTTCAAAATTATGTCAATATAGGCACATTTTCCAAGACCTATTGGAGGTTATGTATATTGACTGTCTGCACAATTTCCTTTTTACGGATGGATGATGTGGACATTCTCCAGCAAATATCCATATTTTCCAACAGGCCTTTGGGAATGTGCATATCTTGGCCAATTTTTTTTTAAGTTTTCGGACAACAATCACATTTTCCAGTCAGTATGCAGTCTCCAGGAAACATACTGCCCCCCATCTCTTATTTAGAAGTCTGCACCCCCTGGCATACTTTTGGCCTACTGCCTAGTCTTACATAGCCCAGAGCATACCCTCCCACTGAGCAGCCAAGCAGCAGGAAGAAGAGGTAGAGCTCCACAAAAAGATTAGCTTTTTTCTGAATCCCCCTTTTCATCACTCTCAGGTATTCCCGATTCAGCTGGATAGCACAAGGGGGATTGCAAGGAGAGCATTTTAAATCTTTTTGATGGAAATCTCCCCACCCCTTCTATTAAGCTTAAGAAAAAGCTTAATAGCAGCATGGAGTCAATTATTATTGGAGTCACAGGGAAGGGAAGATTTAATTAGCAGAGGAAGGAGTGCCCTACAGGGAAAAGAGAACTGGGAGAGAGAGAGAAGTACCTTTGATCCAAGCCACTGCCTTTGCTGGCCATCACAGCTTCCCTGGGGGTCTGCATTCATGGCCTGGCATCAGTCATGTTGCTACTTGCTTTCCAATTTATAATACTTTTGTTTTACTTTACAATTGGATCTCTGAACTGTTTTGTTCTTATTGGAAGTTAAACTGAGGAAGAAAATAAAATGCCTTAAGGTACATAGAATCATAGAATAGTAGAATTGAAAGGGACCTATGAGGTGATTGAGTCTAACCCAATATAGCTCAATACAGGAAACCATACCTGCAGGTGGCTGTCCAGCTGCCTCTTGAATGCCTCCAGTGTTGAAGAACCTACCACCTCCTAGGTCATTGGTCCCATTGTTATACTGCTCTAACAGTTAGGAAGTTTCCTAACATTCAGCCAACATCTGGCTTCCTATAACTGAAGCCCATTATTCCCAGCCCAGCACTTTGGGGTGATGGAGAAAAGATCCTGGCCCTCCTCTGTGTAACAGCCTTTCACATACTTGAAAAGTGCTATCATATCTCCCCCCAGTCTTCTCTTCTCAAGGCTAACCATGCCCATTTCTTCAGTCTCTCCTCATAGGGCTTTGCTTCCAGTCATTGTTGCCTCCTCTGAACCTGTTTCAGTTTGTCTGCATCCTTCTTAAAGTGTGGTGTCCAGAACTGGACGCAGTTCTCAAAATGAGGCCTAACCAGTGCCAAATAGTACTTCACATAATCTGGAAACTATACTTCTGTTAATGAAGTCTAAAATAGCATTTGCCTTTTGCAGCCTCATCACACTGTTGTCTCATATGCAGCTTGTGATCAAAAACAACCCCAAGATCCTTCTGACATGAAGTATTGTTGAACCAAGTATCCCCTGTCTTATAACTGTGCATTTGGTTTCTTTTTCGTAGGTGTAGAACTTTGCACTTGTCCCTGTTAAATTTCAGTCTGTTGTTTTCAACCCAATGCTCCAGCCTATCAAGATCCCTTTGAATTTTGTTTCTGTCTTTCAAGGTATTAGCTGGGCCCAGGACCAAGCCCTGCGGTACCCCGCTCGTTACCTTCCCCCGGTTTGAGAAGGAATCATTGATAAACACTCTTTGAGTATGATTCTGTAGCCAACTGTGGATCCATCTAAGAGTTGTTCCACCTAGCCCACATTTAGCTAAGTTGCTGATCAGAATATCATGCGACACTTTGTCAAAAGCGTAGCTGAAGTTGAGATATATTATGTCCATAGCATTTCCACAGTCTACCAGGAAGGCTACTCAATCAAAAAATGAGATAAGATTAGTCTGGTGGGATATATACTTGAAACATCCATGCTGGCTTCTAGTAATCACTGCATTGTTTTCAAGGTGCATACAGCTTGACCACTAATCTGCTCCACGATTTTCCCAGGAATTGATGTCAAACTGACTGGTCTATAGTTTCCAGGTTCCTCCTTTTTGCCCTTTTTGAAGATAGGGACAAACTAGCCCTACTCCAGTCATCTAGTCATCTGGGACTTCTCTTTGCAAAGATAATAGACAGTTGTTCCGAGAGTTCTTCAGCCAGTTCTTTTATTACTCTAGGATGCAGTTCATCGGGCCCTGGAGATTTGAACTCATTCAAAATAATTGGATATTCCTTGATCATTTGTCTATCAGTCTCAACCTGTGATCCTGTCCCTTCAACTTGTGAAGTACATTTGCCAGGGAGGGCCATAGACCCTCTGTTGAGAGAAGACTGAGCCAAAGTAGGAATTGAGCACTTCTGTCTTTTCTTTGTCATTGATATCATTTTGCCATTCTCATTGAGTAGCTGAACCACCATTTCTTTTCTCTGCCTTTTACTGTGGATGTACCTGAAGAAAGCTTTTTTTTTTTGCTTTTGGCATCTCTCACTAACATCAGCTCAGAGCTTGGAAAAGTTACTTTTTTGAACTACAGCTCCCATCAGCCTAATCCAGTGGCCATGTTGCCTAGGGCTGATGGGAGTTGTAGTTCAAAAAAGTAACTTTTCCAAGCTCTGCATCAGCTCATTCTCAACTTTAGCCTTCCTGACGCCATCTCTGCAATTCCATGCTATCTGTCTGTACTCTTCGTGGCCTGCCCTTCCTTCTGCTTCCTTTATTTGTCCTTTTTTGTTTTCAGGTCATCTCTAAGCTTTCTGTGAAGCCACATTGGCTTATTTTGCTGTCTTCCTGTCCCGTTCAGAGCCGGAAGGACGAGGCTGAAGCGTAGGTGCAAGTAAATCTCATTTTATTAGAGTAATGGATACATCAAAGGCATTGCGCTTCATAGAAAACCCTGCGCTAACTCACTAGAATTCCTAACTACACTCTAGACATGCTCTGCAGCATGTGAAGGAAGTTGACTCAACGACTCCCCACTGTAAGCGGCAAGCTTAAGAAGGGAACATTTTCGAATGTAATCTCTGACTCCTGCGTAATTCCTGTATTTGCCCTGTCCGTTTCACACGGCGGCGGGAGTGCGGGGACAGAGGGCGTGTTTCCAATGGCTCATCGGAAGACACCTGTTCCTGAGCAACTGGCTCAAGATCAGGGGGCTATGCCACACTGGTATCCTCCTGGGAACTGCTTGGCAAGGGAGGAGCTGGCACTGTCTGGAGCCTCCCCCAACAAGTCTTCTGCAGCAGCTGGGGGCGGCGCGCTTTGTTCCTCGGAGAGTGCGGGACCCGTGGGAATTGGCTGGTGAGCAGGCTGACCCCCTCTTGCAAGGTCCTGGTCAGACTCAACAATTCCCAACTCTGCTTCCTCTGGCAGCGGAGGCGCCTGAAACTCATGCCTCCCCCTTCCCTGTCCATTCTGGGTTAGCTGAGGCTCAACATCATCCCCCCCTCCACGCATTAACCCTTCCCACCCCCGAGGTCTAGGTTTCGCTGGATAAACCTCATGAAATTCTCTCACCAAAGTCGGAGCGTGCACATTCTCCTCTGTTTCCCAGGAACGTTCAGTTGGATCATAACCCTTCCAATGAATCAGGTACTGAATACGCCCTCGGCGTTTTCTCGAGTCCAAAATCTGTTCTACTACATATTCCTCCTCCCCCTCTACCCACAAGGGCGGTGCGGGCTCCACTTGCGGCCGGTGAGGGTCGGGGGAAGAGTCCTTGGTCAACAATGCCCTGTGAAAGACTGGGTGCCTCTTGAAAGCTGATGGCAATTTTAGTCTGTAAGCCACGGGGTTAATCTGTGCCTCCACCTCAGAGGGCCCTACACGCCGATCCTGCAGCTTACGACACCAGCCAGGCATAGATAAAAAACGTGTAGAGAGTCAGACCTTGTCTCCTGCTTGAATGAGGTCTCCCTCTCACCAATGCTGGTCAGCTGCGCGTTTGTAATCCACCTTGGCCCGTTCCAGTTGTTCTTGGAGTAGCTGTTGCATAGCGTGAAGTTCCTGCAAGAAATCCTCAGCGGCTGGGACTGAGAGACTGTCCTTTGGGGCAGGGAATGCTCGGGGGTGGTAGCCAAAATTGGCGAAGAAAGGAGTCTGTTGCGTGTGTGAATGCACAGCATTATTATAAGCAAATTCTGCTAAATGCAGGTAGGACATCCAGTTGTCCTGCTGATACCCCACAAAACAACGTAAATATTGTTCCAAAATTGCATTCACCCTCTCGGACTGTCAATCCATTGGGATGATGGGCAGACGACAGTCTTAGCTCGCTTTGCAGCACCTTCCACAACGCTTGCCAAAAATGTGCGGTGAATTGTGTGCCCCGATCGGAAACCAGGCTGTCTGGCAGTCTGTGCAGCCAATACACATTTTGCACGTACAACTTGGCAGTGTCTTGAGCGCTTGGGAGCCCTGCACACAGAATGAAGTGAGCCATTTTCGAGAAGGCATCGACTACCACCAAAACTGTGGTTTTCCCCTGCGAAGGGGGAAGGTCTGTTATAAAGTCCATAGTAATCATTCACCAAGGTCCTGCGGGAGTAGGAAGGGGTTCCAACAGCCCCGGTGGCTTCCCAGTGGCATGTTTAGCCCTCATGCAAGTGGGGCAAGAGCGAACGTAATGCTCTACGTCCTTCTTCACCTTGGGCCATGAAAACTCCCGGGTGACAGCTTGAATGGTCTTAAAGACCCCAAAGTGGCCTGCCGTGGGGGCGTCATGGCACTGACGAAGTACTCTCGCTCACAGTTCTCCGGGGGGCACATAAATAGCTTCCTGATGGTGCAGTATGCCATCCTTCCATATAAGGTCCTTCTGATCTGCCTTGGGTGGCGCATCCTCTTCGACCCGCTGCTCCTGCATGAAAGGGTCCTGTTGTTGTGCCTCACACACTTCAGCTTCCCAAGAATCTTGGCAGGCCCCTACCACTCCCCTCTCAGGAGGAATAATGTACTGTAACAGTCTTGGGGTGGGATCCCCCTGAAATTCAGGTTTCCTTGAGAGGGCGTCAGCCCGCTTATTCTGCAGTTGGGAGATATAATGAATTTTGAAATGGAACCATGCGAAGAACTGAGCCCAGCGCACTTGCCTCTGATTGAGTTTATGGGCGGTATGAAGACTCTCTAGATTGCGATGGTCCGTGTGCACCTCAATTTCATGCTGCGCCCCTTCCAGATGGTGTCTCCAGGCTTCAAAGGCATCTCTAATGGCTAATAGCTCATTTTCCCACACAGTGTAGTTTTGTTCAGAGTCGGTTAACTTTCTGGAAAAGTAGGCACAAGGTTTCAGTCCTCCCCCTTTCTGGGCAGGTTGCAAAAGAACACCTCCGATCGCTACGTCTGATGCATCCGACTCTACCACAAAAGGGAGTGCGGGATCGGCATGCTGTAGGATGGGTTCGCTAGCAAACCTTCGCTTCAGGCTCTCGAAGGCCTCCTGTGCAGCTTCTGTCCATTGGAAAGGTCCTGAGCCCTTCAGGCAATCTGTGAGCGGTGCAGTCTGATTGGAGTAATGGGCTATGAACCGATGGTAGTAATTGGCAAACCCCAAGAAGCGTTGCAAATCCTTCTTGGTCTTGGGGGGTTGCCACGTGAGTACACAACGAACCTTTTCTGGGTCCCTCTCTACTCCTGCCGGAGAGACCCGATACCCCAGAAAGTCCAACGTGGTTAGGTCAAACCCACAATTTTCCAGCTTCGCGTAAAGACGGTGTTCCTGTAACTTCTGCAGCACTGCACGCACATGTGAGTCGTGTTCTTCGGGAGTATTTGAGTAAATCAAAATATCATCTAGATAAACTATCATGAAGCGGTCCACAAAGTCCTGGAAGATGTCATTCATGAAATTTTGGAAGACTCCAGGTGCTCCCGACAACCCGTATGGCATTACTAAATACTCAAACTGACCGTAATGGGTCTTAAATGCAGTTTTCCACTCATCCCCCTCCTTAATCCGCACCAAATTGTAAGCTCCTCTCAAATCCAGTTCCGTGAAAATTTTGGCGGAACGCAACCGCTCCAACATTTCCCTGATGAGCTGCAGCGGGTAGCTGTTGGGGATTGTGAGCTGGTTTAGGGCTCTATAATCATTACATGGATGGAGCTCCCCCCCTTTCTTCTTAACAAACAGCAGGGGTGCACCAGCTGGGGACTGTGAAGGGCAAATGAAGCCTTTCTTCAAATTGGCATCCAGAAACTCCCTTAGCGCTGCCAACTCTGGTTCAGATAGAGAGTAGATCTGCCCGGCGGGGATGCGTGCCCCAGGCACCAGGTCAGTGGCACAATCATAGGGCCGGTGAGGAGGGAGTTGCTCCTCTTCCTTTTTGTCGAAGACGTCCCAAAAGCTCCCATACTTGGTGGGCAAAGTTATCTCTCTTGGGGAAGGCGCCCCCGCCAACACCTCTGGCTCCTCTTCAGGCTGGCAATGTTGATGGCAGTACTTGGAGGTAAAAACCACCACAGCTTCATCCCAAAAGATTGTGGGGTTGTGCCTAACCAACCAAGACATACCCAACACCACCGGGAAGCATGGCAAGGATGCCACATAGAACGACAGGTCTTCCCTATGTCCAGGGACCATCACTCCCACAGCCTCAGTCACCCGGGTCACCCCCCCAGACTTCAGAGGCCTGCCATCTATAGTTTCCACTGCCAACAGCTGACTCAGTTCTCATGTGGGAATAGCGTGGTGTAGCGCCAACTCTCGTGTCTATGAAACAAGAAGATGCTCCACTGTCAATCATAGCCTTGGCTGAGAAGCTCTTGCCTGAGGGTAGGGTGATGTAAATGGGCAACAGGAGAGCCCCTTGGAATGGAAGGGGTCGTGGCGGAGGCTCAGTGTCTGTGGTAGCCCCCAACTCTCTAGCCTCTATGAGAGCTGGGATGTGAAGTTTTCTGGCGGCTGGGGTCTTCCGGTTTTGGCTGCACAATTTCGGGCGAGGTGACCCGGCTTTCCGCAATAGAGACACAGTCCTCTCCGGTGCCTTTCCCTCTCCTCCTCTGTCAATCGCGGTCTAGCCCCCCCCAATCTGCATGGGCTCCTCTCCCGAGACTGTAGGGACACCAGGATTGGGCACTGGGCACGCACGTGGCAGCGGAGCAGCAACCTGGCTCCGGGAAGCTTCCATTCTCCGCTCCAACTTCCTTCCTTCTAGGCGGCTGTCTATCTGCAGACTCAGTTGAATCAAACCCCTCAGTGAGTCGGGGTGTGTGGAGCGCGCCAGTTCATCCAAAACTTTCCATTTCTGTTAAAGTACATCAAGGCTGGATCATTGTACTCTGTCTCTTGAGACAAAACACAAAAAGCATTGGTGTACAGTCCCATGGACCCCTTTCCCTGTCTCAGGGTCCCTAGTTGGCGGGCGACCGTCTCCTTCCTCTGGGGGTCTCGGAACATATCCCCCATCACATTCTTAAATGCGTCAAACTGGCACAATATCTGGTCGTTGCGAATCAAATACGGGGTGGCCCATTTTGCCGCTTCCCCTTCCAATAAACTGATGATGAACGCCACCTTCGCATCATCCGTTGGGAATTCAGCTCTGTACACGTGAATGTACAACTCACATTGGGCTAGAAACGTGGCAAACTGTTCACTCTGGCTCCCGTATCGCACGGGAAGCCCCACTGGAGACTTCACAGCGGCTGCCGACCCAGGGGGCGCAGCCTGGACTTGGGCAATCAAAGCACAGAGATTCTGGTTATCCACTTGCAAGGCTTGCGTTGCGGCTCTGAGGTTCTGGTTCTCGGTTTGCAGGGCTTGCGTAGTCACTCGGAGGTTCTGTATCTCGGCATACAAGGTTTCCATGGTGATGGGTACTCCCCCTCTTGCTCCGTTCTGGTCCATGTCATCCGTCATGGGAACAGATTCGAGTAGGGATGTTGGTTGAGTCAAACTATCCCGTTCAGAGCCGGAAGGACGAGGCTGAAGCATAGGTGCAAGTAAATCTCATTTTATTAGAGTAATGGATACATCAAAGGCATTGCGCTTCATAGAAAACCCTGCGCTAACTCACTAGAATTCCTAACTACACTCTAGATATGCTCTGCAGCATGTGAAGGAAGTTGACTCAACGACTCCCCACTGTAAGAGGCAAGCTTAAGAAGGGAACATTTTCGAATGTAATCTCTGACTCCTGCATAATTCCTGTCTTTGCCCTGTCCATTTCTCGCGGCAGTGGGAGCGTGGGGACAGAGGGTGTGTTTCCAACGGCTCATCAGAAGACACCTGTTCCTGAGCAACAGGCTCAAGATCAGGGGGCTGTGCCACACTGGTATCCTCCTGGGAACTGCTTGGCAAGGGAGGAGCTGGCACTGTCTCTGGAGCCTCCCCCAACAAGTCTTCTGCAGCTTCTGGGGGCAGCACGCTCTGTTCCTCGGAGATTGCGGGACCCGTGGGAATTGGCTGGTGAGCAGGCTGACCCCCTCCCGCAAGGTCCTGCTCAGACTCAATGATTCTCAACTCTGCTTCCTCTGGCAGCGGAGGCGCCTGAAACTCATGCCTCCCTCTTCCCTGTCCATTCTGGGTTAGCTGAGGCTCAACACTTCCCTCCATTTTTTTTGATTGGTGCTTGGTAATTGCTGCACAGTGGTAGGGCATATGCTTTGCATGCAAAGGTCCAAAAGTCATTGCCACCACAACCGCAAAGAAGACTCAGAGACATGATATTGGTGAAATGTTATATTTATTCAAATATAACAATCCTCCTTTAGAGGAACTGCAGTCAGGTTGTCCGAATGAAGGAGATTAAATCAAATCAAACCAACTCAAACCAAATTCGAACCGCTCAGGCAAGTGAGGGATAAACGCTATCTGGTAGGGCAGAATCCCTGCAGTCCCCAGGGCATGTCAGCAGCCATTGGCTGTGGCTCCCCAGCTAAGGATGGGGAAGCAAATCTGTCCCTCCTTGCTGGCTGAGCCTTGGGTGTGCACCCCACCTCCGCATTGTGGCCCTGCCATCCTGGCGTTCACCCCAATGCTCAAGTTAGTTCACAAGGGCACACCCCAGGTCCCCCACACACAACAAGCAATGGTGGTTACCTAAAAGGTGCCCTTCACCCAATATGCATTAATATATCTGTTGTTTACTCCTGTCTTCCTCACCTGCCTGAACTCCGCACCAAGAAGGCAAGCTGACCTCACCACTCCTAGAGCCAAATGAAACAAATCTCTGCAGTATAAAGTAGGCAAAACAGGAGGGAGCTGAAATCAGAATTCCATCAAAAAATTCCTACTCAGTGCCAGTATGGCAACTGGCAAAGCCCATAAGGCAGGGAGGGAGGGTGTGTGCAGTGCAGCAAAGAGGCTGGGATAGGGGTGGAGCTGGCTTATAAGCCTCTCACAACCCCCCTCCTGATTGGCTGAATGGCCTCAAATCACATCCACCCCAGCAGTCACTCCTTCCCAGGAGATTCCTCCCCAAATGTTTTCTTCAGGGAAGAAGGGGGGGTGGAGGCAAATTTGCCCCCAGGAATGCCAATCTCTGGAAAAGACTATTGCCTGGAATCCTAGAGAGCAACTGCTAGTCCATGTCATCAATACTGAGCTAGATGGTACCAAATGGCCTACGCTGGTATAAGGCACATTCCTTTGTTCCTAAAAATGGAAAGAGACCCAAGGCCCACAGTGACTCCAGAATTTATTTATGTATTTTATTTACATCATTTATATACCACTTTATTGTAAAAAAAAACTCAAAAGCGGTTTACAGAAGGAATTAAAACAATACAATTATTGGCAAAAACAGTTAAAGACAGGTATTTAAAACACTCAAAATAATAAAACCAACAATGTATTAAAAACAGATAATAATCACAATAGATTCTACATGCCTGGGTAGGCTTGCCTAAACAAAAATGTTTTTAGCAGGTGCTGAAAAGAGTACAACAAAGGCATCTGCCTAATGTGAGTGGGCAAGGAGCTCTAATGTATAGGTACTGCCACACTAAAGGACTGATTTCTTACAAGAGCAGAATATGTATTATGTGGCACCCATAACTTGGAAAGCGCAACCAGTGCCAATTTCAGAGCAGAGGTATTATGTGCTGATAGGGTCTCACACATGTCAGCAATCGTGCCACAGCATTCTGCACTAACTGCAGCCCCTGGGTCAGGTTGTGCTGCATGGGGATTTCTGTGACCTTGGCTGACAGGCTGACAAGATTTTTTTAGTTCTAGTGTTTGGTTAGGAATCCTGACTGGTTGTTGGATGCTGAGTTTTCTGCCTTACTCATAGGAAACCTGTTGTG
The DNA here is from genome assembly GCF_030035675.1 of Rhineura floridana. NCBI lineage: Eukaryota > Metazoa > Chordata > Lepidosauria > Squamata > Rhineuridae > Rhineura > Rhineura floridana. Next base: position 67,701,302 of record NC_084481.1, read on the forward strand.
GTTGGTATGGTACTGCATTTAGGAAATCATCACTGTCTTTTGCTTTTCTTTTTCTATTTGCATTTCATTTACCTTTAACCTTTACATCCATAGAAACAACAACAGTGGTTCCATATGCCCCCTTAAACCCACTAATGATGCACCTTGTTGGTTGCATGATGGTTTGTTTCTTGTGCAATGGTGGCAAAAGAGAATTCAAATACTGGGAAGATAGGCTGCAATTGTTGTTCCCAAGCTGCTGCCTGTGAAGGCAGACCAAACCATGTGTGCTCTCTCTCTGTCAGTTATTACTCACTGGAATTGTGTTGGCTGTCAAAGTGAGTTTATAGCAGCCTACAGAGTAGGCAGAAAAGGGTAGAGAAACTTCTTTCTCTTACTCATCTCTCAAACCTCTTTCTGAAATGAAGGGTCAAATCTGTAAAGGCTTTTGGAGCAGCCATGTTCAAAGGTAGGGGCAGGGCATTCCAGGCAGGGGATTGTCAACCCTGCTTGGATATGGATATCTTTGCAGAGGATTGCATTTAATTTACCTTTAACCTCAGTCCCTTACATCCATAGAAGCAACAACAGTGGTTCCATCCACTCAGCTCAGCCCCCTTAAACCCACTGATGATGCACCTTATTGGTTCATGACAGTTTGTTTCTTGCCCAATAGTGGACATTCCAGGCAGGGGGTTGCCAACCCTGCTTGAATATCGATATCTTTGCAGAGTCAAGCTTTACCAACAGCACAATCCAAACTGTATCTACTCAGAAGTAAGTCCTATTGCGTTCTATGGGCTTAGTCCCTTAGTAATTTAGAATTGCAGCCTTCAGGGGCATCCGTCTTTACTTCTGACTGCTCCCATCTAACATCTCCACAACACTAGGCTCCTTTCTTCCTACAGTGGTCTTCTGGTGACTGGCCTGGCCTGAGGGCACTTAAATCCTTCTTGCCAGAAGCAAGTAGGCTAGATTAAATGTTCCCTACCCACACCCACACCCCAAGCAGGTGGGAAGAAATGATCCCATCACTTCAGCTGGATCTGGGAATACCTTCATCTAGCTAAGAGTTCTATCTTAATTTCCATTCAGAGAAATTTGTTTGTTTGAATAGTATGCTCCAAGGAACTGTGGTGCTTAATGTATCATGCTTAATGACATCACTAGGGCATTATTAGGGCCTACCCCATGACATCATTAGGGCCTGCCCTTGAAATCTTAGGGTTTGGGATGCTCCTGGCCTGGAAGCCCTAGGTGAGACTCAGAATGGGTAGCAGCTTGCAAACATCTGTCATACTTTCTCCTGTACAGTGAGTGCACTATATAGTGTATTGGTGGTGGGCTGGATGAGGGCCAATAAACTGAGTCTGAATCCTAGCAAGATGGAGGCACTGTGGTTGGTGGTTCCTGAGTTCGGATAATTGGTCAGTTGCCTACTTTGGATGGGGTTGTATACCCTCTGAAAGAGCAGGTCCGTAGTCTGGGGGTGCTCCTGGATCCATCTTTGTTGCTAGAGGCCCAGGTGACCTCCGTGGCTAGGAGTGCCTTTTACCAGTTTTGGCTGGTAAGACAGCTGCAGCCATTTCTGATCCGGGATAGCCTGACCACTGTTGTCCACACACTGATAACCTCCAGGCTGGATTACTGTAATGTGCTTTATGTGGGGCTGCCCTTGAGGTTGGCTCGGAAGCTGCACCTGGTGCAAAATGTGGCAGTGAGACTGCTTACTGGGGCAGGGTATCGTCAACATGTCACCCTGCTGCTGAAAGAATTGCACTGGCTGCCCATTCGCTACTGGGCCAAGTTCAAGGTTCTAGTTTTGGTGTACAAAACCCTATACAGCCCTATACAGGACCAGGATACCTGAAATACCATCTTACCCCTTATATACCCAGTTGATCCCTGCACTCTGCAAGTGAGGGCCTCCTGCAGATACCATCTTATCAGGAGGTTCGTTCTGCACAATATAGGAAATGGACCTTTAGTGTGGCGTGGGCACCTACCCTGTGGAATTTTCTCCCCTTAAATATTAGGCAGGTGCCACCTCTGCTATCTTTTCGGCACCTTTTGAAGACTTTCCTCTTTTAACAAACCTTTTAAGTTGAGACCTTATCCCAGTCTGTGTCTATGTTGGAATTGCTTTTTAATATGTTTTTAAAGCTTTTTTTAAAAGATGTTTTAAAATCTTTTTTAAAAAAGATATTTTTAAGATGCTTTAATATGTTTTTAAGGATGTTTTGTTGTAATATATTTTAAAGTCTGTTTTTATGATGTTTTAGAATGTTTTTAGTGCTTTTGTTTGCCGCCCTGGGCTCCTACTGGGATGAAGGGCAGGATATAAATCTAATAAATAAATAAATAAAATAAAGATTATCTACTTTGCACAAGCCTTTTAAGTTGAGTTCTATCCCAGTCTGTGTTAGAATTGCTTAATATATCTTTTATAATGTTTTAACCCTTTTAAAAAACTTTTTAAAAGCTTTTTTAAAATGTTTTTAATGTTGTTTTGTTTTAATGTATTTTAAGGTCTGTTTTTATGATGTTTTAAAGTGTTTTTAGCACTCTGTTTGCCGCCCTGGGCTCCTTCTGGGAGGAAGGTTGAGATATAAATAAAATAATAAATAAATAAATAAATAAAATAATGCATTTATTACAGTGATGAACAAAAAAGAAATATTGAAGTCTCAAAGGAAAACATTTCATAAATAGAGTCACTGAAAAACGTGGAAGCAGTCTTTGTTTTGTTTTAGATTTTAAAATTTTTGTTTTGTTAGTCACTGTAATATGTATCTATATCTAGTTTCTTTATGTGTGGATTGAGTGGAAGGTGATAGGAATAAGACATTTGTGATGTAAATCTGGTTCTGGACATGATCTCCCAAGTTGCTAGGGTGAAGATAGTAGTCAAGAAGGTTCATTTCCTAAGGTTGAAAAGAAATCTATGGAAATATTTGTATTTTAATTCTTGAGTAGTATCAGAGGAGCAGTGGTGGTGACTAGATTTTTTTTTGAGAAACATTGAAGGTCCTGGGAATGTTAGGAGAAGCAATGGAAATCTATCCATCTTAACTCTCCCCTGAAGATTATATCTATGCCAATAAGATAGGGGGGAAAAACCCCTAGAACAACTCCTACACCATAGTATAATGGCATATGTGACTGATATGCAAGAAAAAGATGGCATAACTGAACACATCTGGAGACAGTGGGTAGAATCTGGAACTGAGCAAAGTAATTACCCCAATAGCCTCAGTTTCTAACTTATTCATAAAATAACTAATATAACACATCTGTCTTGTTCATATATTTCACATTATCTGAGATTTGAATCATTTTGCTACTATGTTGGCCTTTGACTCTGTATAGCTATGATTGGTAAGCAAGCTTATGAATCTCAATTCATATCTCCATATCTGTTCTCCATGGTATATTTACCGTGGCAGAGTTATGGGACCAGGTGTGTGACCAAAGTTCATTATATTTTTGTCGCATTTTTCATGGTACAATAGGTAAATCTCATAAAAAGCCAACAAATGTACAATAAGAACCTCCTGCATTATTTCAATCCAGCAATTGAATTCTATCAATCATGGTATCCTTTGCTGTCAAGAAAGCAAACAAGAGAGAGTTATGCTGCAGAAATGACAAAAAGCTTAGGGCAAATTAAATTAAATTATATAGCCTAATCTGCAAAAGAAGTGTACCTGAAAAATGGGTAATGTAAAGTGTGTGTGTGGGACAACCCAGAGCTTACAGCATATAATTGATAAGAATCTAGACAATAGTGTGTGAATATTGAATAATAAAAAGGAAGTGAATAGATACAATCAAGCTTAAATCTGTGGAAACACAAACCTGGCAAAGAAAATCTGAATATGCAAGTGATATTAGAGTATGTATGGCATACAATTAGAACGTGTTTTCTGAGAAAAATTGTATTAGCAATCTGCCCTAAAGTTCTTTATACTCTTGCTATTTTTCAAGGGCACAGTTCTTGCTCGTATAGTGAAAAATGATGCCTCAGCATAATGTAGTAGGTCATTATCAATGGGGGAAAAAGATACTGCAATATAATTATATCTTATGCAGCATGTTCCACTTTAGAATTAAAAATAACTATAGCAGCAACACTACAGTTTTAAAAAAGCATCTTAAAAATAAACAAAAAGACGTGAATGCATATGTTCCTTAATAGTGGCAGGAATGCAGTATAGCAGCTTTTTTGCCCCCATTTGTATGGTTTATGGCTAATGTAACTCCTAATATGCTTTGCTGACATAAATGACGTTGGTGTGTGATTTAAGACTAGCCTTGTGGATAGACATTTCATTCTTTACAGTTGCCCCGTGTTACAAAAGAAATAAATAATTTAACAGCTTTAAGTAAAGATGGGTGCTGCATGCTACCTCAGAAAGGGAATATATTCCTTAGAATATGAAGTCTGAGGAATCCAAGGAAGGAACACGCAACACATGCTTGAATGTACAGTTATTGCTCACAGCCTAGAGCAGGGGTTCCTAAACTGTGGCCTGTGGATCATCAGTGATCTGTGAGCTGCATTCAGGTGGTCTGTGGCATGTCTAGATTTGTAGTTGAAGATGGGAGATGGCACATCCATCACATTAAATATTCATATTGATTTTAATTGTATTTTAAGTGCTTTTTATTTCTTATATTGTTTTTATTGTATTGCAATTTGAATCCTATGGAATAAAATATAATATATAAGAAATAAAAAAGCATTAAAATGCAATTAAAAACCATGCAGCATCTAGCACAGTGCATGACAATTGCTATGAGAGGCAGGAAAAATCATTATGTAGTCTGTTAAGACCCTCAGTGATTTTTAAGTGGTCCGTGGGGAAAAAAAGGGTAGAGTTTAGGAAGAATTCTAGGGGATGTCAGCTACCCATTGCTCCAGAACTACAGATATCATTTCCCTCCTTATTTTAATGTGTGCTTGGCCCTGGTAGCCAAGTTCCAGAATGTACAGGATTGTTGCTTTCATAGTCATCTCAACATGTGTGTGAGACAGGGAATGTCTGTGTGGTATGAAGTACTCTTTCTGTGTTTACCGTAGGTTTAGATGCACAACTGAATTGTATTTTCCTTTCATCCTAACTTTCCAGAGCAAACCAACAAAACATTATGTCAGCTGCAATGTGTTAATTGCACTTTTCTCATCTTTTTGGCATAAAATAACCAGCCTATATTGGAGCTATGGAGGTGTGGGACACAGTTCAACAACCTACAAAAAGTATTCAAAGAATGTTAGAAGTCCCGAAGTTGTAGCCCAATGTAAATTATGTAGCAGTGAAACCTGTACAATACAGTGAGATTTCCTTCCACCTAAGCATGGTTATATTCAACCTATATGCTTATTTCCTCTAATCTTTTGGAGGTGGTGTAGATATAACGCTGGAAAGATGGACAAGCAAGAGGTCGCAGCAATTCTCACCCAGTCTATCATGCTGGAAAGGTGACAAACTGATCATATACTGTGATGCACCACAGACACTTCACGAATGACAGGGAAGAGGGCACAGCAGGGACAGTGGATGGGGTGCGTGATGGTGGACATGAGTGGAACAAGATGGCTCTGGTGAGCCCTAATGTGTTTCCTTCCCTATTGGTATGAAAACATTTTTTCTATCCAGCATCCTTGCTATCTCTCTTAGCTTTTCCAGGGCAGCTATCTTGGCCTCAAGAGATTGAATTTGTTTCCTGAGGCCTAGAGGTCATTGCATACACCAATGATATCCTTCTGGCGGGCAGATATTTGTAGATGTGACACACTGGTTTTATATCCCTAGTTGTTTTCCTTTATTGAGTTTGTTTACCTGGAATGCTAAGCGATTTATTACTAGAAGGGCGGATGTGTTGACTGTCCTGGTATCCTCACCCTGTTGCTGAACTTGCCCAGCTGCTTAATTCACTTGTCTACTTCACTCCTTTTTACCTTGACATTTTATCACTGGGAATGAAATATGTTGTCAGCTGGGCTCTCCCTTGTGCTCGTATTTTTCTCTCTGATCAGATAGAGCTTCAGAAAGCTTTCCTTTCCTGTGAATGTGCAAACAGCTTCATTCCATGTTCATTTCCTACTTCCCTTGCCTTTTTTAATGAGCTGACCCTTAGTCACATTCCAGCTACATAGTTTTATGTTTTTAGTCTGCTTTTTTATTTTATTATAGTTATTGTTTGCATATTGTATTTATATTTGTGCATAATATTTTTGCAGCATTGTACACAACCTTGGGATTTTTTTGAAGAAGGGCATTAAGATTTCTTTCAAATAAGTTAAATGAGAATAAATATTTCTCAAGAGAAGGCTTCTCTCTTTCTCAGTAACAGCTGTCTGGGGGACTAATCACTGGTTTGGCTGCCATTTCCCATATTTATTCCCTTTCCTATTTAGCCTTCCATCTTCTTTTGCCACCTGTGTGAAGGATCCTTTTTTCATATATGACTTTTTTTTGGCAAAGTGGGAGTGCTCTCTGAAACCCCACACTCAGTGATGTCTAATAAGATTGGCAGTGATTTTCCACAGTCTGGGGCAAAATCATTTCCCATCACTGGTGTCTGAGATGTATTTATTGGAGTTATCAGGGATTGAAAATGAGATGTTCTACATGCAACCATATGTTTAGCCACTGAGATAAAATCCCTTCCATGAAGGTCTAGGGAGGGTACTCCATATAGCAGGTTGATATACACAACTATCAAAGAGCTTCAACAGACCTGGGATCAGTTAATTAGTTAAGCTTTAATGTCTGCACTATCTGTCATCAAATTCTGTAACATGTTTTATGGACTAGTACAGCAATCTTAATGTCCCTTACCTGAGTTCAGTGGGACTTACTTATGAATAGACATGCATAGGACAACAATGTAAAGTATTAAGATTTTTTTTGAGAGAAAACAAAAAAACCTCTGAGCAGCTAAGTAAAAGAACAAAAAGTGGAAGTGAAACAATTTTTAAATATTTTTTGAAATTATTTTAATCTGTCAGAGATAAAACAATGAGATGAATTAATCGTGTTAGGTTTTAGGAGAGGATTCCACATCACCATCACCAAGAATGCAGCAGACCCCTTCTTCATGCCTGAGGGAGAAATATAACTCATCTAGAATATTAGAATCACAAAAGGACACATGCAGGCCAACAATTTTAAGTGAACTGTGTAATTATATGCTATGTTTAAATTATATTAATAAAATTTATTGTGATTGTCACTAGTAAAATATGGCAGGCTATATATTTCTACTGTTTATTCTTTTACAACATTCTAAATCAAGGTACCTTTATGGTAAAATGCTATGTGTGTTTGAAGATTTGGTTTTCTAATAGACATGAAGTGGCATCAGCAGCTCATATCCATTTCTAACAGTTGCCTGGATTTGTGTGTTTGTTGTTGATTTTATAAGAATTGAAGAACTATGAGAGAGTTACACATGGAATCTGCAAAAGTGTTATAATAAACTCTGTGGTATCTATGCATGAATGGAATGAACTTCCTTCAAATGGATTTTGGAGGTGCAGGGGGTGCAATGGAGAGGAGGAGAAAGTGAAATCCCATTGTATGTGCAGAACTCTATTCATGCACCTTTTGATTTAATCCAGTGAGACATGCACTAACTTGACAAGCGAGCTAACTTTCTGCCTATTCCATATAGTCCTCCAAGCTAATTTAGTTGAGCGAAACAGTTTTGCCATACCTCCCGCATAGATGGGATGAAAGCTTCTGTTTCACGCTTGGTACTTTGTAACTTCTGAACTGGTCAGCATGATTACATGATGTTCTTGTTCAAATATAGCTCTAATATTGCATACACACTATACATTTAAAGTACATTTAAAGCACATTTCTTCCCCCAAAGAATCCTGGGAACTGTAGTTGACCCCTCAGAGAGCTACAGTTCCCAGCATGCTTAGCAAATGATTGCTAAGAGGAAAAATGTGTTTAAATGTATTGTGTTTATGCAGCCTAATCCTTAGTTATGGGCTAGTTTGTACTTCCACCTTCCATGGAGTTGTCACAAAGAGGAATCAGAAGCTTTTGCTTCTATTTTCAACTAAATGTGATTTGTTACTATGTCCAAACAAGGAACAATCAAGGATCATTAAGACATAGCTTGAGTTGTCTTGTTTATTTAACTACAATTATGGTTAAGGATGAGGGGGAAGTTCAGTTCAGTTCACATTAGAAGGTGATTTTTTCAAATTCGCAGTTTCCAAAACAATTTGACAACCAAAACACAGCCATCCTTTAAAATTCATACTTATCTGAATTCTGCAATGCAGTTCTCCAACCAACCAATGTTTACAAAAATTCATATATTATCGGAAGGTGTGCATAAAAATGAATATATTAGCAAAAATAACATACAAAAGTTCATTATATTGGAGGAGATTGCTTTTTAAAAATGTGTATATTATTCAAAACTGCAAAGGGAGAAATTTGCACTAAAATGCTAATGAATTTTCATGAGGAATTTTTTTAAAAAGATTGCAAATTGCTGCAGAAATGTGGAGAATTGAACTTAAAACTGGAATAATGAGAAACTGAGATGACTGAAATTGGCAGATCTTCCATCCCTAGTTATGATGAAGGTTAGGGTTGATCTATCCCTGATCAACACTTATATTGATTAAAACAGCAAGCTAATGCAAGAACCTAGCTCAGGGTCATTTCCCTAGCAGTAAACCATGGTTTAGCGTTCAGAAGAGGCCATTATGTAGCACACAGTGCAAAAGCATGATTTGAAGATGGCTCGTTTCAGCAAAACATATGTAAGGCCATAGTTTTTCAGGGTTTAGACGTAATGCTAAACTAGCTAGTGAAACATGGCAGTAAAAGCTTCTAATCTCCTCAGGGTTGTGTTGGAGGAGGAGAAGGAACTGGGAAGTGCTCCATGAAACTTCTTTATGTAACTAAACTATAGTTTATCGGTCTACCTGAGCAAGGTCTCTGTCTTATCTATCATAAAGGATTTGTTGCTAAAAAGGCTTCTCTCCACAGTAGCTGATTCAGGCTTGCAAAAGAATTGGCTGATTTTCTAATAGATTTCTAATAGATTTAATATATTATTGAAATGTTTTACTGTACCTCAGGTAAGCAAACTATAATCTGGATACAAACCTTATGCAATCATTGCTTCACACCCATTCTGTTATTGGTGGATAAGAGAAAAATCAATGTGGTGAAATGTGGTGTTGGGGGAGAGCTTTGCACATACCTTGGACTGTGAAAAAGACAAATAATTGGGTGTTAGAACATATTAAACCAGAACTGTCACTAGAAGTCAAAATGATGAAACTGAGGTTATCATACTTTGGACACATCATGAGAAGGCATGATTCACTAGAACAGTAATGCTGGGAAAAACAGAAGGGAGTAGAAAAACAGGAAGGATTGGATTGATTTCATAAAGGAAGCCACAGACCTGAACTTACAAGATCTGAACAGGGTGGTTCATGACAGATGCCTTTGGAGGTCACTGATTCATAGGGTCACCATAAGTTGTAATTGACTTGAAGGCACATAACAACAACAATAAAGGATAGTAATTAGCTTGAATTATCACATCATGAGCCTGTTTCTTTTTATCCTCTGAAAAATAGATGTGTGTGGGAGGTGGGTGGGATGTTAAGAGACTCCTTATTAAAAATACGTTTAATTAGTCATCATCATTAAATAGATGAAACATTTAAAACAGCAAACTGCTGGTTGGCATTTTAACTCTCCTCTTTTCATTTTTATCAAAAACACACCCTAAATATGCTGATCTGTGAATCTAATGAGAGGTTGCCTTAAATCAATAAAGACTTTGTTGTGGGAGAGGTAGTTCATTGAGTGAGGATAAGACAGCAAGAACTGAGTGACAAATAAAATAACAAGATCTTTTGACTGGAGACACAGCTTAGTGACAGTCAGAGATTCCTGATGGGTTTTAACGGAGGAAATATGCTAAGCATACAGAACAGTTACTGGAATAATATAAAAAGCTATTGCAACCTCACTCCTCAGGCAGTCTAAATGATTGTCCATTAACATAAAAACACAAGAACTGTGCTGGATCAGACCAAGGGCTTGTTTAGTCCATCTTCCCTATTTCTGTCAGTTACTAGCTAGATGGTTCCAGGCAGTCAACAAGCATGGCATGAAGGCAGAAACCTTTCCCCTTTGTCTATCCCTCTCCCAATGACTGCTTTTGAACCTGGATGCTCCATATAGCTATAATCATATGTACTAATAGCAATACTGGTCCTCTGAGTTCTGCTCTTTATGTACCCCAAATGACACTAACTTTGCAGAGGTATTAGCAGGCTAAAGGGAAGGAATAAGGGTTGCAGATGTACAAAAACTTTTTCAAGAAACAAAAATAAAACCCAGATCATCCCAATGAATACTGAAGTGTGCTCAGTGACCACATAGTACTGATTAGCTGTTTGGGAGGAATTGGAAAACCCGAGGGGAGGGGAAATAGAATATGCTGAAGAAGATCACTTTACACTGCAACATTTGCTGCAGGTCCCACATGACATGTCTAATACCTGTTTATTTGATGTACAAATCTCCATGGTTTTATTAATCCTCTTTTAAAGCCATTTAAATCACTAGCTATCACTACAACCTGTGGTAGCAAATTCCATAGATTAATTAAGCATTGTGTAAAGTTATACATTTTAAGGGCTACCCTAAAGCTACTGGCGATCAGTTTCATTAAGTGATCCTTAATTCTAATGTTGAAAGAGACAAAGTCACTGGCCCTTCACCTAACCTGCATCATGGAGTTCTTTAACTTTTGTGAAAATAAAGTGAGGATGGAGAGAGGCATGTTTTCCTATAGTGTTCAGTTTTAACCTATTACTTCTGGTGAAACTGTAGCTAAAAGGTGGCCACTATACTGGCAGGACCCCAAAGAACAGAAATGCTCCCTAACGTTTAGGTAGAACAAAGTATGTTATAAAGGGGTAAAGTCTTTCAAGACAGGCTTGCACTAGAAAGAGGAAATTCCTTTTCACTGGCAATGGCTAGCGCTGCAGCATATTCAAGCAGCCAGCTAGACAGATAGGGACAGCAATATGTTGTATTTTTCATACTTGTGCAGTAGACCTGGAGCAGTGAAGGAAGATAATTTTTCAGCAGTGAGAGGCCTAGGTGATTTGCACTCAGTTCTTTAAACCATGGCTTACATATGTTTTAAAAACATTTGTTATTCATTTGCAAAGTAAATGAAAGACTGTATCTTCAGAGTTCATCTCTTATCGCAGTCATGAATCTCTGGGCTTTCCTCACATTTCCTCCAGTGTTCCATTTAAGGTAAAACTGGCATTGTATTTCAGTTTAGGAGAATTCTGACAAAGATGTGCAGTATTCTCTTGAGAAAGTGTATTAGCCCTTGGGAAATGTTGATCTCCTATATACCTGAGTAGCTACACATATACACATTTCACTTCAAATTTTACTTTAGGCAAAATGTTAACAATAACTTAAGATAGCCATAATTGGCCAGGAACAAGTAATGAGAAAAATATACGACAAAGAGCCTGTCATTTTTCCAGTTCGGTGCACTTCTGTTACAGTGAGAAATATATTATGTAAGACAGAGATGGGGAACCCTTTTCAGCTTAAGGGATACATTCATTTGCGGGCAACTTTCCAAGTGCAGCATGCTAGTGGGTGTGATCCTTATCTTTGTACAGTAGGCAACTTTTCAGTGATGTAAAGTCAAGAGTTTTCTATGCCTCCCCCCTCATGCTTTTTCATTCTCCATGCAGGCAAGCTAGAGGCATCACAAGTCAAAGACACATTTTATTTATTTATTTATTTAATGTATATCCTGCTCTTCCAGTAGGAGCCCCGGGCAGTATATAAAGTAAACACATTTCGGAAGGATGCAGAGCAGGGCTGGAGAGGGCATCTGACTTGGGTTTAGTTCCAAGGGCTGGATAAAGAGGCTTTGGGCCAAATTCAGTCCCAGGGCCTGAGATAAGATTCCTGTAAGATTTCAGTAGAAAATATATTAGACAGAAAACATATGCAGGCTCAGTGGAGGCTGGTGGAACCTAAACCTGGTGGGATGCCTCACACAGGGGGAGCCTATGATATCACATGGACGATGCTTATGAGTTCCCAATCCTCCTTTCTTAAGCAGTGGCCACTTAAACAGTACAGTTCTACAAATACTTAGAACGTAGAAGTGTCTTACCTTAGTTCAGAAGAGGTCCCTGCGGTCCCAGTTAGGCAGTAATTGCTGCTGCTTCACAGCCCCTACCTCTACCCCTCATGGCTATGGATTGGGCAGGTGAGGTTGAATCTACTTCTGGTGGGGAAACACCCCCCCCCGCACCTCTGGGCATGTCTCCAGCCAAAGACTGTGGCCCCTAGCCAAGGATAGGGATAAAATACCTCCCTCCTTGCTCGGCAAGCCTTGGGTGGGCACCCACCCTGCACCTCCTGGCCCCGCAATCCGGGCATTCAGCCAAATGCACAAGATAGGCCCCAGCAGCATCCCCTAGGTGCTCTCCAGGCATGAGATCCCCAAAGGGTGTCCCTAATCCCATAACTGCCTCAGTATACCTCATGATCAGTATACCTCATGATCAGTATACCTCCTTCCCAGGAGACAGGGTAGAACCATCTTCTTCTACTAGGAAGCCTCTCAGTCAGTGGAAATATATTAATATTACTGTAGATGTCAGTGAAAGACTGGCCTATGGCTTTGGAGTTTTTGTGGGGTGGGGATACAGAATATTGAGAGGGCTACTCCCCACTTTGCCCTTCATACGAGCCTCCCCTGTGTAGGCTGCTGCAGGGAACAATTAATAGATATTACATTAATTTAGGAACTGTTTATGGTTATCTGAAGGAAGCCAAAATAATTATTATGAGAAATGCCTCCTACTCCTAAACAACCAAACAACATTATCTAGCACCTCTCCAACTATGAATCTTAATTGTAGTTACCAGTCATATTCAGCTCCCTTAAAAACATAACTGTTAGGGCCTGATTCAGGACCTGTAGTGTCAAATCTAAAATGGTATTCTCAAAACTGTTTATTCTTTTTTTAAAGATAATAGTCCCCTACTAATAGTGATTATGGCTTAAGTTAGGTTTCAGGTAAAACTATGAAAGGACCCCAAATGTTAAACTGTAACAATCAGATTATTTTCCCACATCATGCCTAATATCCTTAAGCTGATAGTCACACTTGAATATTTCCCACACTTAGCCATTCTAAGCTTACTTTACAATCTACCTGGAGGAGTCAGAAAGGCTTGACTTGTGTAGAATACCAAGTGATTATGAAAGGATCAAATCTCTTCAACAACATTCTTCCTACTTATTTTCATCTGGCAAAATAATATCAAAAATCATACAGTAGGGCCCCACTTCCCAGTGCTTCGCTTCCCGGCGTTCCGCTAATGTGGTGGCTTTCGTTTTCCATTTTAAAGCCAATTTTTGCTCTTTTGTGACGTTTTGAGACGCTTTCACGTCATTTTTGCGTGACGGCCCCATTATAGTCAATGGGGTTCCGCTTTATGGCGATTTCCGCTTTACATCAGGGGCCTGGTCCCTAACCCGCCATATAATAATAATAATAATAATAATAATAATAATAATAATAATAATAATAATAATAATAATAATAAATTTAATTTCTGTGTCGCCTATCTGGCCAATGGCCACTCTAGACGACGTACAACAGTTAAAACATAATATGATAAAATACAATACAATGATACAATATAAAAACAATATAAGAACAATACAGCAGCAGACAATAATATTAAAACAGTGTAGGAGGCATTCCAATCTTAGTAATTAACTAAAATCCGGGTAATTAACCCCGGAAATCCCGAAGGCCTGTTGAAAGAGCCAGGTCTTTAAGGCTGTACGAAATGTATTTAGGGAAGAGGCATGCCGGGAGATCTTGTGGGAGGGAGTTCCAGAGGGTGGGGGCCGCCACTGAGAATGCCCTCTCTCTAGTACCCGCCAATCTAGCTGTTTTTGTCGGCGGGATTGAGAGAAGGCCCTGTGTGGCTGATCTTGTCGGGCGGTATAATTGGTGGCGATGAAGGCGCTCCTTTAGATAAACTGGGCCAAGACCGTATAGGGATTTAAAGGTTAGTACCAACACCTTGAATTGGGCCCGGAAAACAACTGGAAGCCAGTGTAGATCGAACAACACTGGTGTGATGTGATCCCGGGGGCGACTGTTCATAAGTAGTCGAGCCGCCGCATTTTGTATAAGTTGTAGTTTCCGGACCGTTTTCAAGGGTAACCCCACGTAGAGCACATTACAGTAATCCAAACGAGAGGTGACCAGGGCGTGTACTACCAGTGGGAGCTGATGAACAGGAAGGTAGGGTTGCAGCCTTCGTATGAGGTGTAGTTGATACCAGGCTGCCCGGCTCACTGCCGAAATCTGAGCCTCCATGGACAGCCTGGAATCAAGTACAACCCCAAGGCTGCGGACCTGGTCCTTCAGGGGTAAACTCACCCCATTGAACTTCAAGTCAACATCTCCTAACCTTCCTTTGTCTCCCACAAGCAGCACCTCAGTCTTATCGGGGTTCAGCTTCAGCTTGTTCCTTCCCATCCATCCACTCACGGATTCCAGGCACTTGGACAAGGTCTCCACAGCCGACTCTGGTGAAGATTTAAACGAGAGATAGAGCTGAGTGTCATCTGCATATTGGTGACACTGCAGCCCAAATCTCCTAATGATTGTCCCTAGCGGCTTCATATAAATGTTAAACAGCATGGGAGAGAGGATAGAGCCCTGTGGCACACCACAGTTGAGAGGCCAAGGGTCTGAAACCTCCTCCCCCAATGCTACTTGTTGATACCTATCGGAGAGAAAGGAATGGAACCACTGTAATACAGTACCTCCAATTCCCAATCCCTCCAGGCGATGTAAAAGGATACTGTGGTCGACAGTATCAAAAGCCGCTGAGAGATCGAGGAGGACAAGAAAGGAGAATTCTCCCCTATCTAATGCCCTCCTCAAATCATCTACCAGAGTGACCAAGGCTGTTTCAGTTCCATGTCCAGTCCTGAAACCCGATTGGTATGGATCCAAGTAATCCATTTCATCCAAGTGTGCTGACAACTGGTTGGCCACCACTCACTCAATGACCTTGCCCAAAAATGGTAGATTCGAACTTGGGCGGAAGTTATTGAAAACTTGGGGATCCAAGGAGGGCTTCTTCAGGATGGGCTTTACAATTGCCTCCTTGAAGGCTGATGGCATTACACCCTCTTTCAAGGATGCGTTTACCACCACTGTAATCCCCTCGCCCAATTTCTCTCTGCAGCTCATAAGGAGCCACGATGGGCAAGGATCAGTTAGACAAGTGGTAGGTTTCACATTTGTAAGCACCTTGTCCACATCCTCAGAAGGGAGAAGCCGAAACCGATCCCAACTTACCGGCATGCAACTGGCCAACTCTGGTTCATTCACTGAATCCACGGCGCACGGAATCGAGCTCCGCAAGTGTTCGATTTTATCAGCGAAGTGCTTTGCTAATATGTCACAGGAGGCCTTTGACTGTTCCAAGGGTTCCTGAGCAACTGGACCGACCAGGCTTTGGACCACCTGGAACAGCCTCCTGGGACAGCATTCCGCAGACGCAATAGAGGCAGCAAAAAAGCCTTCTTTCCTGCCTTTATTGCCACCTGGTAGGCAGCTACTGCTGCTCTAACCTGTGTCCGGACATCTTCGGAGCGGGATTTCCGCCACCGGCGTTCTACTCGTCTCACCTCCTGTCTCAGACTACGCAACCGCGGTGTATACCATGGTGCTAGCTGAGTTCTATTCAGGGGGAGAGGACGTTTCGGAGCCACCCGGTCTAATGCCCTGGTGATCCCATCATTCCACTCCTTCACCAGGGTTTCGACCGGGCGACCTTCAGCAGGTTCCAATTCCCCTAGCGCAGTCAGGAATCCATCCGGATCCATCAGGCGCCTGGGGCGGACCATTCTAATAGGTCCTTCACCCCTGCGGAGGGGGCATGGTATTGAGAAGTTCATGTTTACCAGGTAGTGATCTGACCATGACACAGGGGTGGAATAAACCACTCCCAACTTCAGACCACTTCTCTCCTCTCCCAGGACAAACACAAGGTCAAGAGTATGACCGGCTACATGGGTGGGCCCAATATTACTAAGGTGCAGTTCCCAGGAAGCCATGGTTTCCAGGAAATCCCGAGGGGCTCCAGTGAGAGTGGTCTCGGCATGCACGTTAAAGTCACCCAGCACTAACAATTCTGGGGACAATGCCCGTACAGCTGAGACCACCTCCAGCACCTCGGCCAGGGAATCTGCTGTGCAGCAGGGTGGGCGGTACACCAGCAAGATCCCTAAACTGCCCTTCGGGCCCAACCTCCAGTACATACAATCAACGAATTGAGTCCTATGAAGAGGAGGTCTGGCAAAAACCAAGGATTCTCGATAGATGACTGCCACGCCCCCTCCCCGCCTTCCCACCCTCGGCTGCTGTGCATAACGGAAACCTGGTGGACACATAAGCGGGGCCCTACTGTATATTAAAGTCCGAACATATTAAAATACTCTTTCTTCAACGCCAAAATAATTTTTCACACTCCATCCCCTTTATTTGGAATAGGTGGGTATTGTGAGTGTCAGATTTATTACAAATAATAAATTACTTTAAAAATCCACAGTTGGGCAATACCTTTCTTAGGACAAACAACGAGCGGTCCCATCCCCACCCCCTATTTTTTGTAACACCTTGTCTTAGGAAGAGCTTTGGACAACTCTGAAAGCTTGCCACAAGTTTATTAGGTTTTGGTTCATCCTGATAAAATTGCCCATTTGTGGATTTTTGAGCTTTTTCTTATGCGCCAACATGGCCATAATTACTTTTTTGTGCCTTGAAGAAATTATCTGTGCATGTATTGTTTTTTACCATATTAATTTTGTATGATTCAGCACAAAAATTCCTGTTATACATAAATTGTTATGCTTTCTGTTCCTTAGACTATACATTGTCATGGGAGAGTGAAGTAATTAATGCTTTGAGTGAAGCAAAGAATAGCTGTTCATCTAACATTTCCATACCAATAGCAAATGGATTATTTTAACAAGCTTTGAGCTCAGTTCAGTTCACTGCAGGTACAGGCATCTTAGAATTCACTTTTCTTGATGAAGCAAAGAGGCAGTGTGTGGACAGGGATTAGGGAGATGTGTACAGCTCTCCTGTTCCCTGTAATGGACTGATTCATGGAGTATCTGTGGATGCATGCTAAGGGTAAACTGGGTCTCATACTTTGTTGGGATGCCTCTGCACATGGCTGCTGCATGCATTGGATATGAGTATCATTAAATTATTGTTGTTGTTGTTATTTATACCCTGCTTTCAGCCAAAGGTCCTCAAGGCGGCTTACAAAGAAAAATAAACACAGGTATAAAAATACAATAAAAATACAATAAAAGCAATACAATTTACAAAAATTAAATTAAATAACAAATAACATTATCATTATCGGCACCGCCAAGAAAGAGGAGATCTTAATGGTCATTGACTCTGTACATGGGTGAAGAGCAGAGGACAAGAACCCTTTGGCTTGTACCGTAAGCTCATGCCTTAAGCAAGGCACTGAGCTTTTATACTCGCGGATTCCCAGTATCTTGTGCACAGTGGGCCACACCTTGAGCTCAAATGCCCAGCTTAGAGTGCTGCTCTCTCCAAATGTAGCGGGTTAAATTAAATAATTAAATTTAATTAAATTAAAATGACAGTTCAAGTGATAGGAAGTCAGTTAACATGATATACAGTAATCATGTGCCTGTTTAGATGTGTTTTATTTATAGTGTGTTTTAAGTGACATGGTGATAGGCCAGAGTAACAATGGCTAAGAGAATAGAAATACTGGATCCAATTAAGATCTATTAGGTCTTAAACTAAAGAACATTTTGCCATTTATTGAAATAGGAGATTATGTGTATAAAATATTTGTACTGTAAAGTAGATATGATGCGATTGATTTGTAAACAAATGAAGACCTTAATGCTGTGTGTTAGGACAATTTCATTTTGCTATATGCAAAAGATGTAGTATTCACTATATCCTGAAGCTTTGCCTGTATTCTATACAGAGCTTTGCTTGGTGTTCCCTGCTTAGAATCATAAAGCTAGAAGGTATTTCAAAAGTAATCTGGTGTGATCTACTGCTGATGTGGAAACCCACTACCATAGCATCCCAGGTAGGTGGCCATCCGGCATCTGCTTAAAAACCTTTAATAAAGAAGAGTCCACAGCCTTCCAAGGCAGTCTGTTTATTATCAAACAGCATTTACCATCAGGAAGGAAGGCCCTTCAGCATCTTGGTCAACCTTGTCTGAACACGTTCCAGTTTGTCAATATTCTTCTTAAACTGTGATGTCCAGAACTGCTTGTTCCCTCAGGTGTGAATGTGATCTTAGGTGGCTGGTTCTCCTGTCTATTGGTTCTCCTGTCCATTGGTTCTCCTGTCTTAGGGGATAGTGAGCCATCATAAATATGCTCAACATATTTTCAGCAAGGTTGAGGTTCATAATAGCTACTTGGAAGCATCAGAAATATGGTTCAAAATAGGAATACTGAATAGTAATCTCTGTCTTTCATGGATCATCAATAAGAATATTTTCCATGCTATAAACTGCTGTCTTGTGGTTGCTTCACTATGTCACCTCCATTTTAAAACAGTTTTGTGATTTGGTCTTTGTCTTTCTTCCTGGAATTATAAACTAAATTACCTTCAACCCAGAGTGAGAATGTTGTTAATGCTTGCTGACAGGAAGGAGAAGCAGGAGCTGGAGGACATTTGTAGTATATACACTTGTGAGGTGACAGAATACTTGGGTCAGTGAAGAAAGAGACATAGAAAGGGAATTCAATTTATAATTAGCACAAAGTGATAATAAGGCTTTTTTCATTTTCACCAACTGAAAGTGCTTCTCCTTGACAATATAATATGACAGAGATGTTAAGAATGTATATTTATAATGTTCAGTTTTTTAATCACTATCACAATTTTGTTTAGGAATGCAGTTAAGGGTGGGTTATTTATTTATGTATTTATCAGAGACATAAAATGCCCAATTTTATTAAGAGTCGAAGATCCCCCAGAAATTTAGAACACACACACACACACGCGCGCACACACACACATGAGGTTAGCAAGGATTCCATATTCTAGAACAAATTGTCTCAAAAGATTGGCTTGCTGTATTCCTGTCTTGCTTTTCCCAGGTTTCAGGTTTCTCCTGTATGGGTGGTAGATGGGTATGCTATTACCTGTAGACTTACTAACTTGTATCAGGATTACTGTGTTAGCTAGAAAGTCAGAACTATAAGGTTTGTGCATCTTAATTAGCTAGCTTCAGTCAGAGTTGGGGCATTTCCCTTCTGGCCTGCAGCTGTGGTGGTGTATCAGTAACATATTGTCACATGTGTAAAATACATTTACTTAAAAAAAATGAACAAAAATGTTGTAGCAATAATGTAAAATATGCCTGCTTTGATAACAGTTTACTGTCTTTATTTTGCAGAATTATTACCAAAATGTCAACAAATGCAGTGCCAGTACAAATGTGCTATATCCAGAAATAGAACTGGATGCTATTGTGAGGAAGGCTATGAAGTTGGAATTAATGGAAAAACCTGCCAAGGTAAACTAACCACATTATCATTTTATTTTTAAATCTTTGAATTCATGATAGATTCCATGATGCTGGCTTGTTTTCAAAGAATTGTATAGATGGGATTTAATCTTGGTTTCAGGAGATCTTGTTGAGGTTGAATATTATTTTAAATGCACAGTTTATAAAAAAAATCATTTCCTTGAAATAGGAAGTTATTTGTAACAGAATGGGATAGAATTCAGTCTTGTACATGGATACGTGAAAAAACAGCCAATGGTGGAACAAAACATTACTTTGACTCAAGAGTGCTAGAGAAGGTCAAAATGTAGGAGTATGCGGACACCAACCCAGGCTAGCTAGGTTTGTGATTTTTCAAAGGTTATTCATGTTTGAGGAGAGGAATGATAAACCTTTATTCTTTCTCTCCATGACATTGGTGCTCTCACTCTATATATTAACCAGATCCTTGTCAAGAAGAGAGAGAAATGAAATGCCATTGCTGCTTAGCCAAGACCATCAGACTAAACAGAGCAGAACAGAAGGATGAGATTGACAGATGGTGGGAGAAAGAGAAAATTAAAACCCTGAAAACATATTACATTTATAGAATTGTTGGAAGGAACCCGAAGATTATCCTGTCTTTGAATAGGATATGAATATCCACACATCAACCTCTCTATTCCTGATCAACATATACATTTCAGACTATAGTGTGTCATATATGGAAACAGTCAGTAAGGCATCTATAGAAAAAATAGAATGGTTCACACAAGTGAACCATCCATACACAACAAGGGAAAAGAGAAATCAGTAAGGGTCATGGACCAATTTGGTGGGAGACAGAAAGAGAATTTCATTATTATTCCAAATAACCTAACCTCTGTTATTTTTTATTGGTGCATAATGCCATTGCCATCACCATCATATTTCTGGTTTGTTTATTTATTTATTGCATTTGTATACCGCTCATAGCCAAAGCTCTCTGGGCGGTTTACAACAATTAAGACAATTAAAAACAAATATACAAATTTAAAAACACATTTTTAAAAAGCAATTTAAAAACACATGCTAAAATGCCTGGGAGAAGAGGAAAGTCTGGTTAAATATTCAAAAATTTTAGAGGAAGAGACACAAGAATGTATGTGTGGGGAAGATATTTCCTGACTTCAGTGAACAACATAGGAGGTATCCATTTTTTAAAAAAAGATATTTTTCATATGTTCGCTGTGTAGTTCTGAAATTAGACCATCTTTTTAGACACTGATTTCAGCTACAGTATGTTCCTAGAGATTCAGCAAGATACATGGGTTTTGTTTGTAAAGACAGCTTGATGTTTACACAAAAGGAAGGGAGCTTTGTATGTAAATTTCTCTCATTTTGACACTTGCTTATAATTAAAATATTTTACTGTTCCCTTCAGATGTAAATGAATGCAATCTGTATGGGCTCTGTAGCCAAACTTGTGGAAATTCAGATGGTTCATATACCTGCAGCTGTGTGGAAGGTTATCTTCTTCAGCCAGACAAAAGATCTTGCAAAGTTAAAAGAGGTAAGGTGAAACAGTTGGTTACTTATGAAATGGATTTCCTCAATTCTTTTGTATTTATCCTTATCTCCACTAGACAGTATTTATTCCTTTTTTAAATGTGATAGATTATACAAAAGTGTGGATGTGATTTGCAACACTATCTATAGTTGGAAAACCAAAACAGAACCTCTAGGATGTCACAGATTTCAAACTCCTTGCAAACAGAAAACTAACACAGCAGCAAAAAGCTGTATTAGAACATTTACCAAGTTATTAGAGGGGAGGTTTTGTATTAGTCAAACACCATTTGAAAAGGTTTAAATAATGTGAGTGGACAGCGCCACTCAATCAAGGTTAGTAGAGCTGCCAATTCTTCACCTAAATCTCATGTGATTTCCCCCCTCCCGCATATAGATGAGCATTTATAATAATTTAAGACCACCTTAAATGAAACAATCAGAAAGTAATTACTCCCTTTAGATATTAAGCCTTAGACTCTGCCTTGCTCCTAGCAGCATCCCATGAGGGTTGATTTCATAATATTAATACTCTGCCTTATTAGATAATTAATGCATATTTTATTAGCAATAATAACTAAGCATTTCAGGGAATTTGCAAGTTTGGTTTAATAAAGTCAGATTGAAGAAAGAATTTCCCTAGTCAATGTGTTGACTCTACAGCCTATTTTTTCCTGGTAATCTATTCAGCATCAGCATGCATAATAACACAAAAGGGGTTCTGTTGTATTTGCTACAAAAATGAAAGAAAAAGAAATATATTTGTAACTATGGGGTGGCAAAGGGACATGGTGCAAATAAAAAAATAAAATAAATGAACACTTTTTCTTAGGTTGCCATCATATACACACTTACCAGGGAGTAAGTCCCATTGAACTAAATATGACTTACTTCTGAGTAGACATGTATAGGGTTGCACTGTTATTTATGCTCATATAGAGGGGTGTATAGAAGGGTTTCACAATATTATAGAAATTTATTACACTGTATACTAGGAACAAAAAAAAATCAGGGAACTTTGCAGCATGCATGAATAAAGGTATTGGTAAGCCCTCCCCAAATAAGACTTGTTTAGATTTCATATTGATCCACAAAGCACAGCAAATACAGTGTTATAATAAAAAAAGATTATGCAGAAAAAATCCGTTTTAATTTTTTTTCACTTGTCATTCATCAAGAATGTCATTTTAGTGGGATTTAGCAGGTGTCATTGCTGATACTGTAACTTCAATATCCATAGCTGTCAATTAAGTACAGATAAGCACAAATTCTCTTAATTTAACCTAAAAAAATGAAAATAGTATTTGCCAGTATTTAGGCAGGCACCTATGTATGCTCCCTAGGAGTAAGATTTACTTCTGAGTAACAGATACAGGATTACAGTGTTCATCATATTAGACCAATCAAAAATTGTAAGTAGTGGTATTATATTAAGTAACAGTAGAGGCTCCTAAACCAAGCCTCCCTGCATACAGTCTTCATTAGAAAATACTGAGAATCAGCGATGAGGAGCCTGCAAACACAGGTGCATTGTCCATAAGTACCCAAGAATGTCTTAGAGCAGAGGTGCCCAAACTTTTTTCTCCCATGGACCACTTGAAATTTGCTGTGAGTCTTGGTGGACCACTTAATTATTTTTTTTGCCTGCTGTAGCAATGATTTTTAATTGTATTTTTATTACTTTTATTTCCTATATATTGTTTTTATTGTATTACAATTTGAATTCCACAGATTAAGAAATGAAAAAGCAATAAAATACATATTGCCACCATTAAAAGAAAATATATTATCAAGATTAAAGTTCTTAATACTCCATTAACTTGCAGACCACCTAAATGAAGTTCGTGCTCACTGGTGGTCCATGGACAACAGTTTGAGA
The DNA here is from genome assembly GCF_030035675.1 of Rhineura floridana. Classification (NCBI taxonomy): domain Eukaryota; kingdom Metazoa; phylum Chordata; class Lepidosauria; order Squamata; family Rhineuridae; genus Rhineura; species Rhineura floridana. Next base: position 67,724,366 of record NC_084481.1, read on the forward strand.
ACCCCTGCCTTAGAGAACTGACGTCCCCTGAAGGATGAACTAAGGGATGCATTTTGTGCCTTTATAAGCAAAATTGGAAATATAAACTCAAGAGTAGTATATTTAGGGATGGGACAGAAATTCAACCCAGTTCGCATTTAAAGCTGATTTTATCCGATTTGCACTTTCCAAAACAATGAAAAATGAAATGGACTGCCTTCGATTCAATTCCGACTTATGGCAACCCTATGAATAGGGTTTTCATGGTAAGCGGTATTCAGAGGTGGTTTACCATTGCCTTCCTCTGAGGCTGAGAGGCAGTGAGTGGCCCAGTGAGCTTCATGGCTGTGTGAGGATTTGAACCCTGGTCTCCCAGGTCATAGTCCAACACTCTAACCACTATATAAAAATCAAAACACAGACCATCCTTCACAATGCACACTTACCTGCATTTTGTAATGCAATTCTCCAACCAAACAATGTTACAAAAATGCATATATTAGGGGAAAGTGTACACAAAATGAATGTATCGGTAAAGAAACCCCAAAAATGCATTATATTCAGATAAAATGCTTGCAAAACTGTGTACATTAGTTAAAACTGCATACGAAAATTATTTATTAGGATAAATTCACACTAAAATGCTGAAGAATTTTCATGAATATATTTTTTAAAAAATTGCAAATTGCTGCAGAAATGTGAAGTGAATTTAAGAATAGAAAAATGAGGAACTGAGAGAACTGAAACTGACAGATCATTCCATCCCTAATTACCACCACAAGGTCCTGTTGTGGATGTGCATCATTCCTCCTTTGTTTAACTTCCATATCATTACTTTTATTTTTAATTTTTTTTCCGTTTGGTATAACCCATCTATATATTTGTATTTCCTGTTCTCCAGTGATACCAGACTTCATACTTGGGAAAGCCCTTCCTTGGGTTGCAGATAGCAATGACTAGTAGTTATAAAATGAGGAGGGGCTTCTCCAGAACTATCAGACTGGTCTTGCCTGGTTAGCAGAGTACAATGGCAGTGTAGAGTTGTGTTCTCAGCTAAGCAATTCTAAGTTTCATGACGGAAAAAACAGGACTTGCACGTGGTGCTTTTAAATTTGGCACCAAATGAAAGCCCCAAATGGAGCCAGTCCCTGCTGAAAAGAGGACTTGAAGTCTGCATTGATTAGCTGATCAGCTGCACTGAGATTGGCTACTCCAGAGTTTAGCTTACCTCTGCCAAAAGTGGGGCTTGAACACAGTAACAACTAGGTGATTGGCACTGACTTCTAGGGATGGGGGAGAAATTTGATTCAGTTCACATTTAAAGCTGAATCTATTAAATTTGCACTTTACAAACATTATGTAAACTGAAACACAGCTATCCTTTTTAATTGTTTTTCCATTTTATCCATTTTATCAGTTTTTCTGTTTTATCCGTTTTAATTGTTGTAAACCGCCCAGAGAGCTTCGGCTATGAGGCGGTATATAAACAAACAAACAAACAAACAAACAAACAAACAAACAAATAAATAAATCCTTTGAAATTCACACTTATGCAAAATTTTGCAATGCAATTCTCCAACTGAACATTGTTTACAAAAATGCATATATTAGAGGAAATTGTGTATAAAATGAATATATTAGTGAAAATAACATACAGTAATACATTACAGAAAACTGATTGCAAAAATGTAAACGTTAGTCAACATTGCATATAAAATGTGTTTTTACTACGATAAATTCACACTAAAATGCTGATGAATTTTCATAAGGATTTTTTTAAAAAAAAAATCATAAATTGCTGCAAAATGTGGAGAACTGAATTTTTACGCTGGAAAGATAGAAACTGAGAGAACCAACACTGACAGATCCTTCCATCCCCATTGCCTTCAAAGCCTGCTAAGATCCAGAGTGTAACCAAGTCCTGCAAAAAGCAGGGCTTGGTCAGCTGATGAGTGGATTGGCTGAGATCTTCCATGGCTTGAACTGAAGTTGCACAGAAAAAGAAAAATGGATCACCTGATATCGCCCACTTCTGTTCTAATACCCATATAGCTTTTCACTTGTGATATTTAAGGTGTTCAAGGAAGTCCTTTTTTTGTCAGCCATAGGCCAATATTAACATCATAAAGTACAGGTGGACATGTGACAGAATTTTCCAGTGTGAACTGTTTTTTTCCAGTATTCTAGCCAGCCACACCCTTTTCCAGGATACCCTATTGCCCTCACACCTCATTTTCAGTTTTTTCTGCTGCCTCAATAATTGGCGTTCTGTGGCCGTTGAGTATGCCCGGTACCATCTGCTTAAACCCCAGCTCAGTCTCTGTTCCCTTTTCCATATGAGGCCGGCCATCACTGCGGGGTTGTAGCTCCACCTATCGTGTGAAGGCAAGAATGTTTTTGAAGTCAAGACTAGGGGCGTCAAGCCCCTCCCACTCTCCAGTTCATTCTTGCCTTCGTACGAACAAGATTGAGATTTCTATAGCGTAGCATTTAGCTAAGTCTTTTGTGTTCGTTTGTCTTTGTATGACAGGGCGTGAGGGTATTGTCGTTTGTGTGCATCCAAGTGCTTCCCTTCCCTCTGTCTTGTCTTTAACACTGTTTGTTTGAAATTCCTGGGGAATTCCCTTCGGGGGGGGTTCTCCCTGGCCGGGGCCGTTTTCTTTCCCCGACTTATTTAGCCTTAGATCTTAGAGAGACCGCGGTTGCGGTTCTCTCCAGCCTTAGCGGGAGCTTGCGGCTGCAGCTCCCTGCCTCACTTCCCCTAGGAGGTCGTTTGTTTTTCACTGCCGTCCCGAGCTCTGCCGCGGCGGTTTGCCTCGCAGACGTGCCTTTAAAATTCACTCTGGGAGCCTGCGGCTGCGGCTCTCACCTTGGAGATTTTTATTCGTTGAACTGCTTCCCAGATTTGTGGCTTTAAGTCTCGCCGCGAAAGTCTCTGTAGTCATCGTCGGCGGCTGCTTCCACTACCGACTCCCTTATCTGCTATGGTGCTAACTATTACGAGCCACAATTGTGCCTTCCTCACACGGCTATCGCACGCTCTCGAGATGGCGCTAGACAGCTTTTCAGTCAGTTCGCTGTCGCACCTCAGCGCCCGCCATTGCTCCGCTTCCTCCGCCATTTTAAGTGTTCTTTTTCTGCTCCCTTTACGGACGCCATCTTGATTGTCCTGTTTTTTCCCGCCCTTTTTGTTTTCGTCTCTCCTGAACTAAACAAAGGGGGTTTCTTACCTTGAGAAGGCTGTCTTGTATGTGAGTTTTCAGATAGGACTAGTTAGCTCTACAAGAGTTCCTCTCTCACTGCCTTATACTGCTGCCTCTTGCAACATTAGCCCTCTGCAGCTACTGAACGTACCTCTGCTGCTGTTTGCTCTGCACAACCAGTTGCTCCTGTACAAACAACAACTTCTTTGAACTGTACATTCTGCCCCTCCGCCGTGTACCAGGGCGCTCTGTACTGTACATTCTGCCCCCTCTGTGGCCGTGTACCAAACCTGCAGTCTAGTCTGCATTATATTGACGCTGTTACCATTGTACATTCTGCCCCCTCTGTGGCCGTGTACCAAGCCTGAAGTCTAGACTGCATTATATTGACGCTGTTACCATCGTACATTCTGCCCCCTCTGTGGCCGTGTACTTAGCCATCTGCCAGTGCATTCTACCCCCTCTGTGGTTGTGTACTGCGCCTGTTCGGGTCTCTACATTCTGCCCCCACTGTGGCCGTGTACTGCACCCATAGTGAATATAAGATGGCAGAACAGCCAGACATGTCTCAGACAGCCAAGCCACAACCATCTAAGGCAACTAAGACTATCAATCTCTAGCTCGCATGGTAGTTAACACCCTTGGTCTCCAAGCTGCACCCTCAACAGCTGCCGCTCCAGCTATTAAAGGGGCCAGGGTTCTCACATCCCCTGCACCTACTGAGCATTACATCCCAGTGCCAGATCCCATCGCTAAACTGGCCACCGAAGAATGGTCTCATCCATTCCAAACTCGCCGCTTCAAAAACCTGGCTGACAAGCTTTACTCCCTGGCTCCTGAATTTGCCTCCAAGCTGGCCGTTCCCGGCATAGACGAGCCGATCGCTAGCCTAGTTTCGCGATCTCTTTTGCCTAGGGAAGGAGAATCCCAACTAAAGGATGCTACTGAGCGAAGATTAGACTTCGCTTTCCGCAAAAATCATGAGGCCACTGCCTTCTCCATGCGAGCCTCCGCACCAGCTTCCGTCTTCTCCAGGGCAGCAATGATGTGGCTGGATGATATGCTAGAGGACCCTACCCCTGATCCTGTTTCTCTCAGACGATCATTTATTAAGTTGTGCAAGACAGTGGCGTTTGTGGCTGATGCCACTTTGGATGCCACTCAACTGGGGGCACGAGCCATGACGGCTCAAATAGTCGCTCGACGGACCCTCTGGCTTCGCCACTGGCAAGCTGACTCTACAGCCAGAGTGAATCTTTCTAGAGCTCCTTACGCTGGATCTTTGCTCTTCGGCGAGGAAGCTCTAAAGGCAGTGCTGGTTGATCCCAAAGACGCTCACAAACCGGTCTTGGCCACTGTCAAGAACATCGATCATAGACCTTTCAGGCGATTTCCCTCTTTCCGCACTAACCAGCCCTTTCGAGGAACGCGGCCAGGAGGACGAGGCCGCGACTTCTGATCCTATGACTCCAATTCTTTCAGGGGAACCTGGAACCGACGTTTCCAGGGCAGAGGCCTACGGCTGGCTTGTCAACTTCGACAAAAGCCATCTTCAACCGACCCAATGCCTACTACATCTAGGGGCAATGTTGGACACCCTGCAGACGATGGTGTTTCTGTCTCCAGATCGCATAACTGCCATCACAAACATCGTGAGGTCTTTGATGCAACAAACAACAGCAGACGTCATGCTTCTAGCCAGGGCGCTCGGAATGTTCATCTCTACTATCCACATTGTGCCATGGGCTCGAGCCCACTCTCGCCACCTTCAGTGGGCTTTGTTGCCTTTTCAACAGGACATTGCCAACTCCAATCATCGCACAGTTCCTCTGAGCCCCACACTGCGCCTTTCATTCCGCTGGTGGACGAGGGTCCAACATCTTTCCAGAGGCACTCCATTCAGAGAACCTCGCAGGACTGTTGTCACCACGGATGCCAGTCTCATCGGCTGGGGAGCACACTGCAACTCCCAGTACGTTCAGGGAGTTTGGTCCACAGCAGAGCACACTCAGAACATCAATTGGCTGGAGCTCAAGGCGGTCCACCTAGCTCTACTTCATTTTCAGTCTCTGTTCCCTTTGGACCATGTCCTCATTCGAACGGACAACACGTGTGTAAAATCACATTTGAACAGACAGGGGGGCACCAGGTCCCATCCTCTGCAGGACCTAGCTTCCCTCATCTTCATCTGGGCAGAACAACATCTACAATCCCTAAAAGCAGAGCATCTCAGAGGGATTTGGAATGTGACAGCAGACTGGCTCAGCAGACAACAGCTCATTCCGGGAGAATGGAAACTTCATCCGACCATATTCCAGCGTCTCCAGCGTCGGTTCGGTGTCTTCTCGATCGACTTGTTTGCTTCCAGTCACAATTACCAGCTTCCCAGGTACTTTGCCAGATACCAGGACACAGCAGCGGAAGCAGTGGATGCTATGTCCATACCGTGGCCAGATGGTCTTTTGTACGCCTTCCCTCCCATACCGCTGTTAGCCAAAACACTGCGGAAGGTGCGGAGCGAGAGGGCACAGTTGGTTCTGATAGCACCATATTGGCCACGCCGACCGTGGTTTTCAGATCTTCTGGCAATGTCAATGATGGATCCTTGGACACTTCCAGTCAGGCCAGATCTTCTATCCCAGGGTCCAGTATGGCATCAGGATCCCACTTGGCTCAATCTAACAGCGTGGCGTTTGAATGGGGACATTTGAGGTTGGCTGGACTGTCTGACGCTGTTATTGATATTATCTTATCCTCGAGACGGCCATCTACCACCCGTATTTATTAACATATTTGGGTGGCTTTCTCTAAGTGGTGCCAGGCTCAACACTGTGATCCATCCCAGGCCACTGTGCATCAGGTGCTGCAATATCTCCATAGCGGTTTTATGATGGGACTCAGACCCAACACTCTACGTCGACATGCGTCCACTCTTTCGTCCATTCTTTCAGTCTCCTCCACTGGTGCCCCTATTTCCTCACATCCGTTCATTAAACGCTTCCTCAGAGGCACTGCTTTACGTTCACCGGCTGTAGTCCATCGTTTTCCTTCATGGAGTCTGTCCAAGGTCCTACAAGCTTTACAACGCCCTCCGTTTGAACCCATTAGGGCTGTAGGGCTGTAGACGAAGAACGTCTACTGTCCTTCAAGGTCTTGTTCCTGGTCGCCATCACTTCTGCCAGACGAGTTTCGGAACTGGGCGCATTGTCTTCTGCTTGCCATCTCTGTGTCTTTCACAAGGACTCTGTTGTGTTGAAAACTGATCCTTCCTTCCATCCTAAGGTCAATTCAGTTTTCCATTGCAATCAGGACATTATACTCCCTTCATTTTGCCCGACTCCTGTTCATCCTCTAGAGAAGGCTTGGCATTTGTTGGATGTTTGGAGGGCTCTCAAGACCTACCTGTCTAGGACCCAAGAGATTCGACAAACGGAGTCTCTGTTTGTATCCTTTCATCCAAGGTCTATGGGGCATAAAGTAGCCAATTATACCTTATCTCGCTGGCTAAGGGCATGTATTACCTTAGCATATGAGAAACTTCCAGTTCCAGCTAGTATAACGGCTCATTCAACTAGGTCAGCGGCCACTACGGCTGCTTTTGCTACCAACGCTCCTGTTGCTGATATCTGCAGGCCTGCTGTTTGGTCTACCCCTCACTCGTTTATCAGGCATTATAAAATAGATCGTTATGCCTCTGCCGATGCCTCTTTTGGCAGACAAGTGTTGCAACAGGTTCTTAATGATGATTAGCATGTGGGTGGCCCCTCCCTCTTATGGGCTGCTTTGGTACATCCCGCAGTGATGGCTGGCCTCATATGGAAAATGGACCATTGGTCTCACCTGAAGGGTGATTTTCATATGAGGACGGCCATCACGACCCTCCCAGTTGGAGGATGTATAGATATTTTACTAAGATGTTATATATTACTGTTACGCTATTGTATTTAAAGTTACTAGTGAAGTCAAGACTACTAGTTCTGTTATATCGCTATGTTAGAGTCATGTTATTAGGCATGTTATTTTCCTGCTGGCAGGCCTGTTGGCCCTGTCCTTGTATTTTTAGATTTTTCTCTATAGACTCGCTGCGAATGAACTGGAGAGTGGGAGGGGCTTGACGCCCCTAGTCTTGACTTCAAAAACATTCTTGCCTTCGCACGATAGGTGGAGCTACAACCCCTCAGTGATGGCCGTCCTCATATAAAAATCACCCTTCAGGTGAGACCAATGGTCCATTTTCCCCATATGTTGTAATCACATACCTGTGTTCCTTCTTGGAGTCTGCATTGTTGTGGTCTGGTCCCATCATTTTCCAGAAGGAGAAAAAAACTACTTTTTTCAAGAAATTCCCCAAAGAAAAACAGTGTTCAGGCAAGGTGACAAAACCCACCAATCCTCCAAATAGTCTTCTTTACTTGAGAATAGAAACAGTTAGCCACTCAGGGCAGTTCCTTGCTGTGATTTGCATAAAGTCATTTATTCCAGATTAATGCCCACATTCAGTCTGCTGTAAATACTTCTTCCAATTTTATTCTGATTTTACTCATCCCAACCCTAAAGAGCAGATTTTCAGAGGTACAAGGTGCTGCAGGAGAAGAAGAAATCTGTGAAAGTCATCTCCTCCCCTTCTACCAATGAGATCATCCCCTGAGTGGAGTTTTTCATTCCTGAGTGTACATTCTTCCATCTATTGCATCTGTTCAGTTTCTTTGCCGTGAAGAAATTACTGAGTGTCAACCCAGTCTAAGCTTAAATAAATTCCAGTCCTATGACTCCTGTTTCTTCCAATTTTACTCTGGTTGGTGTCCCTGGACCATTTAGAATTCATTCAATGTTTTCAAACACTCATGTTGCTGCTGCTGCTGCAGCAGCAGTTGTCTTCTGAGAGAGAGGAGAGTATCCAACATGCCACTTCAGAGACAGGGCAAGAAGCAGCAGAGGGAACAGGCAGGTTATATTGCTTTGGTTGAAAGTAGGACAAGAGAACCATGGTGAGGTTGTTGTTTGGTTGTGTTGTAGCTGGGATAAAAGAACTTCCTTCCTTGCAGTGCAGCACTGAAAGGTTCTCCCCACCATCCTGTATCTTCTGTATTTTTGCTTTCTTCCAGCCTCTACCCTTCCTCTTTTTGCCCTCTGTCCACTTAGCCTCTATGTTTTTTCTCCCTCTGAGTCCTTAGCTTTGCTCTCCCCATCCATCACCTAAACTCTGTGTGAGCATGTATGTGTGTGTGTGATCTGCCCATTGTGGCTTCTGGCTCTGCTTGTCCCTATCTCCATTTGCTGTTAGCTGCCCTGTCCTCTGTCCCGTCCTTTGCCTCACCAGTCTCAATAGGCAGCATCCATCTTTGGCTTTTTGAAAATCATTTTAAGGTTTCAAAATGGGATTTGAAATGAGTTCTTGAAATAGCTGTCATAAAGCTGTGATCAGATTTCATAACATCCTTTTATGTCTACTTTCTTTTAAAAAAACACCAAAATATCTAGTTGATAACTAGGCTGCACACTGCTCCTTGATAAGCATCCATTTATCCAATTGGAATCAATGGAACTCATCTTTGCATTACTCAGAGTAGAGCAGAATCTCCAGTTATGAAAAAGAAAAGAAATAGTTTTGCCAAAGATTCAAAACCTTTATTCTTCTTTGAAGGATTTTGCAGCCATATTAGAGTCAATGCAAGAAAAAGAATATTACAAACATCTACTGAAATTTTTAGCTTGTGGAAAAGTCTGTCTTGCAAAATCTCATGCAGGGTTATATGTCTCATTTATAGCAGATCTATATGGAAAATAGTGTAATGAAAAGAAGAGAGCCTTACTATGATCAAAAAGTGTCTGCTCTGCTCACTCTTTAATGTGTATGTTTTTCTATTCTTCTAAAAACGATTCAGAGCAAATTGACTGTACGAGTACAATGCTCATATGAAAAACTAACTAAATTAAAGTTTTCGGATTTCAAATCTGCATTGCTCTTTTTTCCCAGGCATATCATTTTGAAAGATAGTTTTGCTCTTGTTTTCTTTGAAGTACTTAGTGTTGCCCTTTTCCACCTGCTCTTTGTTCAGCTCCTAGAAAAATGTTTCCATCCTGTTGAGACATTTATTATAAATGTTTTTAATACAGCAAGATTATTCAAAGTTAACTGCAACATTTTCAGTTTTTTTCAATCTTTCTTTTAAAAACCCCTTCTACAAGGAACTACTCTGACAATTCTAATGGCTTTCTTCACCAATAGAATCACAACTGGTGGTGGTAGTGTAGAAAAAAATCTTTGTTTTTTTATATGCTGTGACACTGTTTATTGATCTGAGGTTCAAGTGAAAAGGAGATAGGAAGAAAAGAGAATACACATCTTTCATCATCTTAACCACAGTCAAGGAGAAAACTAACTACCTTTTGAGCAAGAGGGATATAATTAGGGAGTTTTTTGTACATGGGTTAGAGGTGTGCCATTTCATGTCTCATTAAAACACCAAATGCAGCATCATTATTTGAACAGTTTAAAACTCATTTAGTGTAATTATATTCTCATTGTCACAAGAATATTGCTTTTCTTATAGCCTGCAACTGCATGAAATATATCTTCATATATGTTCAAAACACTGCAAAAAATCTCAAAGTGTTTGTTTCTTATTTGTCTTTGGCTGCTTTGCATGACAGATCTTGGCTAAACTGAGATTTGGACTATAATGTAGTAAAAGACTATGGGATGCTTTTAAAAAAAAAAGAGGTTACTAGAGATAGAACAGGAGCATAGCAAGCCATTCTTAGAAAGGAACAAGAGTAGGGTAACATAAGACTGCAAGACTGGTAGTAAAAACAGGGCATTTAATGTCTTTGAATACTCTGGGTCATAATTCACAAGGACATGATGCTACATAAGACCCTGTGAGAGCTGTAGAATTAAAGTTTCTGCTGATGGCTTGTGTCTAAGTTAGGCAGGTCTTGTTGTGGAGGATGTGTAAAGAGACAAGGCACTAGTTTGCATCAATATTCTCTGTATGATATATCCTGTATTTTTGTTATTGCTATTTATTTATTTGTATTTTTTATCACCTTCCTTCCATCATGGAACCCAAGGCAGCATGCACATGTTTCTCAGGTGGTCTTGATGGAGATTTTTTCTCCATTGGGATCTTTTGCTGGGGATCCTTAAAAATATATATTTGAGGACACAGGCTTGAAGCAAAAAGGTAGGCTTTTATTCTTTACAAGCATATGCAGCATCAGCCTCCCAGAAACATCCAGGAGAGACTGCACTGAGGCACTGTGTGCAAGCTCTTTTATAGTGTACAGTTACAGCATGTGACAGTGATTCATCAATCTCACGAGTTCCTGCCCACCTAACATCACAGTTCCTCCTTACTGCAATCTTTCCAAACCAATCAGAAAGCATTAGGCAATTCCAGTGCTAATTCCAAGATTCTGTCCCTCTCATTAATGTCACCATTGTTCTGCTGTTCCTCAAGACTAATGCTCTTTCAGACCAGTACCATTGTGAATGTGCCTTCAAGCATACCTAGTACATTCCATATGCCATTGTTCCTGATCTGTCAGGCTGACCCAGGTACACCTGGATATATTTGAACAGGTTCCTTGAGTTAAATTTGCCTCATCTTAGGGTGTTTGGGAATGTATGAGCACCCCCAGTTCTATTCCTTTGCCATAGGAGTTCTTATGTCCTTATACTTTTTCAGAGACCCCATTAGCTTACTTATCAAATACATAGCTCAAGAGAGGGGATTATATTTAAAACACTTCAGCTTCATTTTGAAGCCACATGGACTAAGGAAAAGACTGGGTGACTCTGGCTAACTAGTATATTTCAGCCTCAGGGATATAGAGGAGGCAAGCCACCCCAGAGTACCTTTTTCTTAATGAAAGAATACTTATAAAGTTGTAAATATAATATAAAACACTGGGTAAATTTAAAATCATTGTAAAATCACACTGTTTGTCTCATTATAACTTCTAATACATGTTTTCATAATTTTTCCCCTAGATGGCAATATTGCTTTACACAAGAAACCTATCTCTTGGTCTGGATCTTTTGGATCAAAAACAATAACATATTGGATGTGATCATTTGCATACTTTTCGAGTTCACTGGTATTTATTTCTGTGCAATCATGTTTGAAAATGAAAATGGACTGCCTTCAAGTCGAACGAACTTATGGCAACTCTTTGAATAGAGTTTTCATGGTAAATGGTATTCAGAGGTGGTTTTAGCATTGCCTTCTTCTGAGGCTGAGGCAGTGACTGGCCCAAGGTCACCAAGTCAGCTTCATGGCTGTGTGGGGATTCAGACCCTGGTCTCCCAGGTCATAGTCCAACACTGACCCAGGGGAGGGGAGGAGATTGGGTGGGCAGGAACTGGGCACAGGGGAAAACCCTTTCCTTTCCAAAAGGAAAACATTGTGAACAGTATCACTGCTTTTCAGCGTTTCCCTCACCTTTTTATTCTACAGCAGGTGCATGTAGCCTCCCATCCAAATTTAAACCAAAGCTTTCCCTAGCCATATCCACACCAGGCCTTTATTTCACTTTGGACAGTCATGGCTTCTCAAAGAATCCTAGGAAGTGTAGCTAGTGAAGGGTGCTGAGATGTGCTAGGAGATGTGCTAGGAGAGCTTCAATTAGAGTGGCTAACTGTTAAACCAGTCTGGCCACTGGAGCTCTCTCAGTGGAACAGGAGTCTTCTCTCAGCACCCTTCACAAACTACACTTCCCAGGATTCTCTGAGGGAAGCCATGACTGTCTCAAGTGAAATCAGTCTGGTGTGGGTGTGGCCCCCTGATTAGGCAAGCCCAGCAGCTGTGAGGCTTTTAGAACTCTGACAGTTGGTTCTTACTGAGCATGCCCACTCTTATCATTGGCTTCAAGCCAAAATTTCTTAAATTAATTAAAAATCAGCCAGGCATCTTTTTAACTTTTAAACTACAGAAATTGAAGGTCAGAGTATGGGGCAAGGTCAGTAATTGGATTACAGGTACTCTGTGAACATGGCTGATTTTTAATGAATTTCAACAGAATATGAGAACTCTCAGAGAAAAAAGTCCAAAAGGGCTCTGGGTTTTTTTCCTCTCCTTTTAGACTTTGAAGTCTTGATTCTTTCTGACTGTTTTGTGTATCACCATGAAAATTGAGAGTGTTGTTAAGCAAGCGTTTCTGAGTTCAGGAATATAAGTTTTGTAAGGTTTTGTTTTGAAATGAGCTTATGGGAAGCATCAGAATGGCATGGGGGTATTTTCAATTTAACATTGCGGAATGTGAAAAATCCACACTGGCTATAGTATGCAGCCACTCTCGTGGCTATATAATTAATCACTGCTTACTAGTTATATGCTTGCTTGAATTAGAACAATAAAGAAATTAATAAATGTCAGTCATGCATCGGCCGAATCTTGGCAAAGAAACAGAAGATCACTGTGACCGTTGCTATTGCAACAAGTTTTGCTTACAGGTCTGAATTAAATGCTAAGATTTAGGGTTCTCTATGAGCCTGAATCTCAGGCCCTTAACAGGCCTGCAGTTCAATGCTTAACTCCTTATGATTATAAAACATATTCTTCTTAATATCTATGATTATATATAGATATATAAAATTCCCCATTAATCTCCCATCCAGGCACTGGTGGCCTTATGTGCATTCAGACCATTCCCTAAATATCTAACTAGTGCCATATGTGATATAAAACTCCTCAGATTATATATTGAACAAAACATTTCAAATGTGATGCATATGGCTATGCATCAAAATACATGACTATGACTATTGCAGTTAAGAACTGTCTTCCTTAGGGCAGGGGTTATCTGTTAAGTAAATTTGTATAGATATCAGCAGAGATTGTCAACGGTCTGAGATGCTGTGTGCCAGTGTGTGCGTTTACCTAAGAAAGCAGGCTTTTACCCTGCATTGAGATCACTGAGACTTAAGACTTAGTAAAATAAGAAAAGCTACTTTATTTATAGAAATACATAGTAGATAGAAAGGCATACCTTGTTCTAACTAACTAACTAACTAACTAAGATGGAGGTACAATACCCAGATGTGGAGGGTTGCCCTCATGGCTCAGGAGAGACAAAGGTGTCTCTTCTTTCTTGGACAGTTGAAGAAGAGAAGAGGAAAGGGCAGAAGGAGGAGGGGCAGATAAGCTCCCCTAAGCATATCAGTCTAATGACGGAAGGAGGTCAATCAGAGCATCACAGGTAAATGTAGTTAAGTCTAGCCATCTGGAGGACCCTAACTCTATCTCCCTTCTGGAACATAAACAAAAGAACAAAAGAGGAGTTGCTCTTGCTGCACTTCCAACATTATCATCCAGGTGTTGAGGACTGCAACTCCCATGATCCCTGACTAATGGGAATGCTGGCTGAGGCAATGGGAGTGAGAGTCCCCAACATCTGGAGGACACCATGTTGGTGACCTTAGAGTTATAAACACTTTGGTTGTGAATATAGCTGTTATTAATTGGATCTAGTTTTTATGATTTTGTAGTTTTTATATATTACTACTTTTTTCTGTAAATCTTTTACTGCTTTGTTTATTGTCCCCACTCTGGGACTGAAAATATTTGCCACTATCAAATCATCAATCTGCCGCCCAGTGGAGCTCTTCAGAATTGTCCGGGGGCTATTACACTCTGGCCCCAGGGACATGGTAGAACCATCTGAGGCCCACTGTAATGAATTTGCTAGGCACTTCCAGGATAAAATCTTTAGCATCTGCCAGGACTTAGACTCCAGTGTTATAGCAGGTGAATCAAGTGAGGTATCCAGAGCACAGCCTTGTCCCGATTTCTTGGATGAGTTTCAGGTGGTGCAGCTTGAGGACGTTGACAAGGTGCTTGGACAGGTTTGTGCAACCACTTCTGTGCTGGATCCTTGCCCTTCTTGGCTAGCAGGGATGGAACAGCTGGCTGGGCCAGGGAAGTGATTAATGCCTCTCTGCAACAGGATGTGGTCCCTGGCCGCCTGAACGAGGCAGTAGTGAGACCACTCCTGAAGAGGCCCTCCCTGGACCCAGAAAATCTTAATAACTATAGGCCAGTAGCAAATGTTCCATTCCTGGGCAAGGTCCTGGAACGAGTGGTTGCGGGCCAGCTCCAGACACTCTTGGATGAGACCGATTATCTGGATCCATTTCAGTCGGGTTTCAGGCCTGGTTTTGGCACTGAAACAGCCTTGGTTGCCCTGTATGATGACCTTTGTCAGGAGAGAGACAGGGGGAGTGTGACTCTGTTGATTCTCCTTGATTTCTCAGCGGCTTTCGATACCATAGACCATGGTATCCTTCTGGGGAGACTGGCTGAGTTGGGAGTGGGAGGTACTGCATTGCGGTGGTTCCACTCCTACTTGGCAGGTCACCTCCAGAAGGTGGTGCTTGGGGAACATTACTCGGCACCCTGGACTCTCCAGTATGGGTTTCTGCAGGGGTCAGTTCTGTCCCCCATGCTGTTCAACATCTACATGAAACTGTTGGGTGCGGTTATCTGGAGCGTTGGAGTGCATTGCCATCAGTATGCTGATGACACGCAGCTCTATTTCTCCTTTTCATCTTCTTCAGGTGAGGCTGTCAATGTGCTGCACCAGTGCCTGGCTGCAACAATGGACTGGATGAGAGCTAATAAACTGAGGCTCAATCCAGACAAGACTGAGATGCTGCTAGTGGGTGGTTCTTCTGACTGGATGGTGGATGTCCAACCTGTCCTGGATGTGGTTGCACTCCCCCAAAGGAGCAGGTTCATAGCTTGGGGGTTCTCCTAGAACCATCTCTGTCACAGGTTGTACCTCTTCATCACTGTACAGAAGGAATACAGCAGGAATACAGAAGGAATACAGCAGGAATATTTTTATTCGTTTTATTTTCTTCTCTTTAACTTTTAATGTTAGTTCGTTGTTCAAAATGTGCACTTAGTTTTATGCCCTGGAAAGTTTGTTATGTCCTGTTAGAGCCTACCTTTTAAAAACAATACAATATTTTCAGTGTGCAACTGGAGTCAGTGTGGCATATTAGCTCACTAGTTGAGTTTGTATTTGAGAAAACCAGATTCATATCTCTGTTTAGTTGTTAATCATAATCTCGGTGACTAACTTCAACAGACACAATCAGAGTAGCTCCAGCTCAAGCCTTCATGAATAGAGATCTGAGGAGATCAAGGAATTTATATAGGGGAGGGTGACCTGACTTTGTCACTCAACAGATCCATTGCCTAGTTCCCAGGTATGCTTCTGGATGGACCTGCTGTCCTGGTGATGTAGGATAGGGAAGCTGTCTTTTTCCTTTGAGTTTGAGGATTGTGGTATCTGATTGTGGTTTCTTCAAGAGGTTATCTCAGCCTATTTGTTCCTGGGTGTAGGATCAGACCAGCTGTAGACTTCTCACCTTTCTGTCACTCTCCATAGCTAGCATTCCATCTCCTCTTTCCTGCCACATTTGAGTGTACTCATGGTTGCTTCTGGAGCAGGCAACAATTACTACTCATATTCAATTAAAGACTATAGCTTGGATCTAAACTTACTGTAAGCCTTCTGTGAATGGAAGGGCTCCTTTCATCCCCAAACAGCTTTGGATCCAGTGGAGATCCTTCTGGCAGAGAAGAGGGAGATGATTGTTGCTGATCCCTGTTCCCCTACTGCCCCCGTACACTATTCAAAGAATCATAGAGTTGGAAGGGTCCTATAAGACAATTGAGTCCAATCCCCTGCTGAATTCAGGAATCCATATTAAAGCATACCCAACATATACTGGAAGATCTCCCAAACCTCTGGAGCAGATTTTCAGATGGCATAAGCATGAGAGGATGAAGATTCAGTAATGTTCACACATTATAGATATAAATGTGTACCTTCAAGAATGAAAAACTCTACTAGTGGGAGGGCTCTCCCTGTTGGAAGGAGAATACACATATTGGAAACAGAACTCCAGATTGGAATCTAGCTTCTTCTACTTCCTAGGTTAGCCTTTCCCAACCTTTTGTGTCCCAGATGTTGCTGGAGTACATTTCCCATAATTCCTGACTATTGGCCATGCTAGCTGGGGCTGACGGGAGTTGTAGACCAGCAACATCTGGGGACCCAAAGGTTGGAAAAGTCTGTGACCTAAGCCTTCAATACTGGATATATTGGCTGAGTCTTCTAGCACTGGATGTGAAGCACCTTTGTTATGGTCCTGTATATCGCACACTGACTAATAAACAATTTTTAGCATCAATAAATCATCTGGTTTCTACAGAATCTTAATCCAGCAGAAGAATGAGTACTCACTGAAGGAAGAAGAATATATTATACAGCCACAAGAGTGGCTGTATACTATAGCCAGTGTGGATTCTGCACATTCTGCAATGTTAAATTGAAAATAGCCCCCCATGCCATTCTGATGCTTCCCATAAGCTCATTGGAAAACAAAACCTTACAAAACTTATAGTCCTGAACTCAGAAACGCTTGCTTAACAACCCTGTACATTTTCAGGGCGATACACAAAACAGTCAGAGAGAATACGGAGTTCAAAGCCTAAAAGAGAGAAAAAATCCTGAGAGTCCTTTTGGACATTTTTCTGTCAGAGTTCTCATAATCTGTTGAAATTCATTAAAAATCAGCCATGTTCACAGAATACCTGTAATCCAATTACTGACCTTGCCCCATACTCTGACCTTCATCTTCTGCAGTTTAAAAGTTTAAAAAAATGCCTGGCTGATTTTTAATTAATTTAAGAGATGGTGGCTTGAACCCAATGATAGTGTCGGGCATGCTCAGTAAGAACCAACTGTGAGTGATCTAAAAGCCAGACTCACATCTATGCAGCTTGCCTAATCAGGGAGCCACATGCAGACCAGACTTTGATTTCACTTGAGACAGTCATGGTTTCCCCCAAAGAATTCTGGGAAGTGTAGTTTGTGAAGGGTGCTGAGAGGAGATTCCTATTCCACTGACAGAACTTCAGCCACTCTGAAGGTCTGTGAAGGGAACAAGGCATTTCCTAGCAACTGTCAGCACACATCACTAACTACACTTCCTAGGATTCTTTGAGAGAAGCCATGACTATCTAAAGTGAAATAAAGGCCTGGTATGGATGTGGCCAGGGACAGCTTTGGTTTAAATTTGGGTGGGAGGCTACACGTGCCTGCTGTAGAATTAAAAGGTGGTGGAAACGTTGAAAAGCAATGATACTGTTCACAAGGTTTTCCTTTTGGAAAGGTAAGGGACTTCCCCTGTGCCCAGTGTCCAGCAACCCAATTTCCTCCTCCTCCCCTCCCTCCCCTCCCCCAGGTCAGTGTTGGACTATGACCTGGGAGACCAGGGTTCAAATCCCCACATAGCCGTGAAGCTCACTGTGTGGCCTTGGGCCTCTCAGCTACAGAGGAAGGCAATGGTAAAACCATCTCTGAATACCATTTACTGTGAAAACCCTACTCACCGGGTCTCCATAAATCAGGATCGACTTGAAGGCAGTCCATTTCCATTTTCAAACATGATTGCACAGAAATAAATCCCAGTGAACTCAAAAAGTATGCAAATGATCACATCCACCCTCCCTTCTCCACCCTCCTATCCCCTCCCTCTTGCCCTTTCCCTCCCCCTTCCTTAGCCCATCCCTACCCACCCCATCCCCTTCCAATTTTTTCCTTCCCCTTGCCCCTCCCCCTCCCCTTCCTCCTCCCCCTCCCCTTCCTCCTCCCCCTCCCCTTCCTCCTCCCCACGGCCAGTTTTACCTATCTTAAGCATGATTGCATGGGAGTAAATACCATTGAACTCTATAAGCTTGGAAATGATCAAACCTCCCCTCCCCTTCCCCTTCCTTTGCCCCCTCCAATCCACTCCTTCCTCCTCCCCCATGGTCAGTTTTACCTATCCTAACCATGATTGCATGGGAGTAAATCCCATTGAACTCAATAAGCATGTAAATGATCAGACCTGGCTTTCACGTCCTTACCCCTTTCTCATCCCCTCCCTTCCCTCAGAGGCACGTTACCAAATTCTTCCAAGCTACACAGGAAGTGGATTGGACTGTGAAAGACCAACCCAAATTGTGTTTGCCTTCTGAAAAAATTGTAGGGCAGTACAATATCTCAGAGAGGAGGTCAGGTATCCTGCTCCCGTGGTGCATTCACTATAGCCGCCCAATTTCCCTGCTTTTTAGAGTTTGATAGCAATATCTGTTGGCTGTAGGTATGTTCTTAAACCACAAGGTTTTTTGCATATTGTTGTTGTTGTTGTTATGTGCCTTCAAGTCGATTACGACTTATGGCAACCCTATGATTCAGTGACCTCCAAGAGCATCTGTCATGAACCACCCTGTTCAGATCTTGTAAGTTCAGGTCTGTGGCTTCCTTTATGGAATAAATCCATCTCTTGTTTGGCCTTCCTCTTTTTCTACTCCCTGCTATTTTTCCCAGCATTATTGTCTTTTCTAGTGAATCATGTCTTCTCATTATGTGTCCAAAGTATGATAACCTCAGTTTCATCATTTTAGCTTCTAGTGACAGTTCAGGTTTAATTGGTTCTAACACCCAATTATTTGTCTTTTTCGCAGTCCATGGTATGCGCAAAGCTCTCCTCCAACACCACATTTCAAATGAGTTGATTTTTCTCTTATACACTTTTTTCACTGTCCAACTTTCACATCCATACATAGAGATCGGGAATACCATGGTTTGAATGATCCTGACTTTGGTGTTCAGTGATACATCTTTGCATTTGAGGACCTTTTCTAGTTCTCTCACAGCTACCCTCACCAGTCCTAACCTTCTTCTGATTTCGTGGCTATTGTCTCCATTTTGGTTAATGACTGTGCTGAGGTATTGATAATCCTTGACAAGTTCAATGTCCTCATTGTCAGCTGTAAAGTTACATAAATCTGTTGTCATTACTTTAGTCTTTTTGCTGTTGAGCTGTAGTCCTGCTTTTGTGCTTTCCTCTTGAACTCATCAGCATTCGTTTCAAATCATTACTGGTTTCTGCTAAGAGTATGGTATCGTCTGCATATCTTAAATTATTGATATTTCTCCCTCCAATTTTCACCCCTGCTTCATCTTGGTCCAATCCCGCTTTCCATATGATATGTTCTGCGTACTTATTAAACAAATAGGGTGATAAAATACACCCCTGCCTCACACTCTTTCCGATGGGGAACCAATCGGTTTCTCCATATTCTGTCCTACAGTAGCCTGTTGTCCAGAGTATAGGTTGCACATCAGGACAATCAGATGCTGTGGCACCCCCATTTCTTTTAAAGAATTCCATCGTTTTTTCATGATCCACACAGTCAAAGGCTTTGCTGTAATCTATAAAGCACAGGGTGATTTTCTTCTGAAATTCCTTGGTCCGTTCCATTATCCTACGTATGTTTGCCATATGATCTCTGGTGCCTCTTCCCTTTCTAAATCCAGCTTGGACGTCTGGCATTTCTCGCTCCATATGTGGTAATATATGGGAATAGCCTTTGTTATAGAATCTTGAACATTACTTTACTTAAGGCAATAGTTCGATAATTACTGCATTCTCTGGGATCCCCTTTCCTTGGAAGTAGGATATATATTGAACACTTCCTATTAGTGAATATTATAAGTGAATATTATAAGTGAATAAGTGTGGCTCCTGAAACAAATGTTGGGTATATTTTAATGTGTATGATTTTATTTGGTGATTAACCTTTCCCTGTTCTGTGTAACTTTTTATTTTGTTTTGTTTTTTGTTTTAGAGCCTAATGATCCACTTCCAGTTCTTTTGATTGCAAACTCTGATACTATTGAGGCCCTGTATCTAAATGGAACTAAGGCATCTACCTTTGGCTTTGTGAGAGGAAGTGGAATTCAAACATTGGATTTTATATACAGCACGAACACAGTTTGTTGGATTGAATCAAGGGAATCTTCAAGTCAGTTGAAATGCATTCATACATCAATAACTGGGATGCTAACAGATGAATGGATTATCAGTACAATTCCTCATCTTCACAGTAAGTATTTTGTTTGAGAAATTAACTTTTAGCAAAATGATAAGAGCCTCTGCTTTTTTTTAGCAGTCTTTCTTAGATTTAAAGCTATTATACAAATGTACCATCTTAAAGTGGCCGTTGGTCAACAGAAGGCTACCATATCGAAAGTCCTGCCATATCTAAAGCTGCCATATCTAAAGACCTGCCCATAGAAACAATGGAAGGGAAAGGTGGGGGTGGAGAGAGGGATTTTGATATATTTAGGGGCAACTCTAAATTTCTTCCTCATTTGGGTGTGTGTGAGGGAACCTAGATGGATACCAGCCATTTCCTCATTCTCCCTTTTTGGCCGTAACTAAGTTGAGAGCTCCTTCAGGGTGATCAGGGTATCAGAGATTTCACTAGCAATGGGGAGGGAGAAATCTGGTATTACTTACTTTACTTTATTAAGAATTGCAGGGCCATAGGCCAACACAAGTGCATAAAACAGGTACAGTAAAATTTATATAGATTTAAAACAAAATGTTAAAACAGACGACGAATCCCTAACTATTACATGAATACAACCCATCTATTTCATAAGACGGATTATAATTAGCTCGAAGTTTTCGTGCAGCAATTGCGAACAAGGATACATTGTAGGTCACCTCCAAATTGGAGTCAGACAATAGGAAGGTTATTTTGTCCTCTACTGAATTAAGCAAGTAGGTATCTGTCCATTTCCAAAGGAATCTGGATCTGGGATTTTTATAGATTGGACAGTAAAACATTACGTGAGGAAGGTCCTCCGCCATATTAGAGCCACAAATACAGAACCTTTGATCCTTGGGGATTCCAGAGATCCGGCCCTCTCTATCGGCGTTAGGGAGAGAGAAAAAACGTAGAGCAGTAAAAGCCTGTCTAAGTGCGAGAGGGAGGGGATGTATAAGGTATAAGGAACATTGGTAGTCAAACTTAAACCTCCAAAACCAAGGGGCAACCTTAGAGTTGATTAAAGCTAGTCTGTCTAAATTCATAGAGTGGAGAAAGACAACCTCACGGAGCCAGTTGTTATTTGGAATTGAGGTAAATTCCTGTAGAGAGATATGATATCTATGTATCAGATCATCTAATTTACAACCCCATAAATTGAAGGAAAAGGGGTGATTGAGACAGAGTTTTAGGATTTCCCTGCCTTGGAGTGCATAGGTAGATCTAAAGAATTTCATGAGGGTAAGATGTAAATGTGCACACAGCGGGGGGAGGCCTATCTCTGCCCGTAGCATTGCTGCTGATGTACCCGGAGGAAGGGACAATAAGCGCCTAAGAAAATTGTTTTGGATAGACTCTAGGAAGGTTATATTCCTATTGTCCCATCCCCAAACGGAGACTCCGTACATTATCTGTGGGAGCACCTTAGCTTTAAAGATTTTTAAGGCTGGAAGGATCTGATTACCGCCTGTGGACCGATAAAATTTTAGAATAGCACCCACTGTTTTTGCCGCTAATGATTTAATATATTGAAGATGGCATTTCCACGAGAGAGTATCCGAGAAGTATACTCCCAAATATTTATACTCTCGGGACTGCTCTATCTGATGATCTGCCATATGCCAACGGTGGCCTTCGAATCTCTTCCCAAAGACTAAGACTTTCGTTTTATCGTAATTTATTTTCAGCCTTTCTCCAATACAAAAGGACTGTAGGTTTCTCAGCAGCTTCCGTAGTCCAATGGGAACTAAGGAAAGAAGGACCATATCGTCGGCGTACAACAACACCGACACTTTCCTTTGCCCAATGGAAGGTGGAAAATATTGAGGGCCAGATAGAGCGGGGATGATGTTATTTAAGAACAGGTTGAAAAGCAGAGGAGCTAAAAGACAACCTTGCTTAACACCCCTCTCTACCGCTATCGGTTCAGACAGAGCTCCAGAATGGTTTGTTCTAACTAAGGCATAGGTGTTATTATATAGAGCTCTAATAAGGAATAAAAGACGAGGGTCAATATTCAAGTTGAACAGTTTAAGCCATAGGGCATTCCTGTCTACCAAGTCGAAAGCTGCGGCCAAGTCGACGAAAGCAGCATATAGATGTTTTGTGGGACCGGCGATGCTTTGTTTTGCCAAGAAGTGGAGAGTTAGGCAGTGGTCAATTGGGGAAGAACCTTTTCGAAAGCCGACTTGTTCAGGGTGGATAATCTGGTAAGATTCCACCCAGTCTACAAGCTTATTGAGAAGAAATTTACTGTAGAGCTTGGAGGCAACATCCAACAAACTGATCAGACGAAAATTTGAAGGTATGGAGGGATCACCTTTTTTATAAATAGGGATAATAATATTACATCTCCACCCTTCAGGTATTATACCAGAGTCGTTTATTCTAGTGAATAAACTTGCCAAGAAGGGGGCCCACCATTCAGGAAATTGTTTGAAAACTTCAGGGGGAAGAAAATCTTCTCCCGGAGATTTTCCGTTTTTCAGTGAGTCAATGAGGAGTCTGATTTCTTGAGCTTTAACAGGGGGCCACGTCAGCGTGTTCGTAATGTCCAGGTCAAAAGGGATGTTATGTGGTGTCGTGGGTGGAGAAAAAAGTCCAAGATAATGGGCATACCAAGTTGAGGCCGGAATGTGCTCCACCTTAGAGGAAGTAATAAAATGAGACCCAGCCTTTACCAATTGCCAAAATTGGCGCTCTTGGTTTTCGGAAATAGCGTTGATTAATCGCTGCCAGCGGGATTCTGCGAAATCTATTTTTTTTTGTCTGAGAAGGCTTCTATAAGAGGCCTTCTTTAATTTAGAGAGAGAGAGAGATTGTTGAGTCGGAAATTTAAGGGACAGGGAGACAGAGGCCTTAAGCTTTTTTTTTGCTGTTCTGCACTCTTGGTCAAACCAAGAGCGTGTGTGGTTTTTTCTAGGGGGGGCGTTGTTTTTATAGGTAAGGTAAGGCCTAAGTATAGAGAGAACTGTTTGAAAGGCTAATAAGGGGTCTAAAGATTCATCGAGGACTTCCTGGCGGATTGATTGAAGGGTGTTGCTCCCAAATAAGGATGCAAGAAAAGGACTTAACTTCTCTGACCAATAAACTCTTCTCTCTACCACGGAAGGCCCCGCAAGGGGCAAGAGGGAAATATTACTCTTGGAGATCTTAAGTCTTAGAAGGAGAGGAAAATGATCACTCTCTGTCCTGAGTTCGACTTTAAAATCAGTGATATCCAATAACAGCGTTTGGGACACTAACATGTAGTCAATTAGGCTTACTCCGTGAGTTGACCAGTAAGTATAAGAACCAAAAGAAAGGCCAAATGAGGAGCCATTCAAAATTTCCAGTGTGTGTAATAGGGCAAGTTCGATCAGCAAAGGGCCCTGTTTATTTGACTTTAGGTCTTGCAGGCACTTATGATGAGAGACATTTTGAGAGAGGGGATCCTGATTAGAGGAGTTGATGTTATAGGGCCAAGAGTTGCCTATTCTTGCATTGAAGTCTCCACACAGGAGAATTCTGTCATTCGGAAACTGGGCCTCAAGTTGAGAAAGGGCCTCTTCCAACTTGTCCCATAAAATAGTATAACCAGAGGGTGTATCATAAGAAGGAGGAAAATAAACATTAAAGCAAATCATGGGTTCGTCCCAAAGGCCTCTTATCCTAAGCACCAAACTGAAATTAGAAAGAGTTGAGGAGAGATGTTCAATTGATAGATCCCAGGTGTTTGAGATAAACGTGGTAAGACCCCCACTAGGGCGACCCTTCACAAAGTGCTTGATCGCAGGGCTAGAAAAGGAAAGATAGCCTGAGAGAGTCATCCTATCCAGGGAAGTAGCCCACGTTTCTTGTAAGCAAATGATTGTAAAGCTCTTTAAAAACTCTGTAAAATCAGTGTCTTGACATTTATTCTCCCAGCCGTTTACATTCCAGGAGATAATAGAGATGGGTCAGATGGAACTAATCTCATTGAAAAGTGATGAGGGGGCAATACACCCATTTTGGATTGAAGGTACCATTGGGGATTGCATTAGAGGGTCAGCTAAATGTGGTAGAGTGACTGGGGGAGCATTATGATTAAGAGGTGGGCATAAGTTAGTGACAAGAATGGGATTGGGAGATCCCCTTTCCTCAGGTGACAGAAAGCGCATTTTCGCCCAGAGCCCTGGGGGATCAATTTTCGCACGTTTTGCAAGCTCGTAGGAAGAGTTTTCTGGGATAATTCTATCTAAAATAGGGAAAAGGACAGCTTTCTCCATATTCCTTGTGTCTTTCTCTTGAAGAGAGGACTGGGGGGGTGAAGAGCCCTTCACCGGAACTGATTGAACGTCCTGTTGAACATTAAGAATCGGAGGCTGTCTTATTTTTAAGATCCTAATCGTTGGCTCTAAGTTAACAGTAGGTTTAGATCTTTCTAAGGGAGATAAGGTTCGTTGTATGAGGGCGTTAAGATGGATTTTTAAACGATCAAGTCTATCCAGTATCTCATTCTGATTTACCACCGGTAGTGAGCTAAAAGAATCTATGAGTATTAGCTCTTCCGCAGAAAACGAGTGGTTAGAAAACTGCTTTAACAAAGTTGGTTCTGATGTCTGAATAGCTTTAGGGGCCATGTCCTGGCCAGAAGAAACGTAAGCAAGGTCAATTAGAGGTTCATATGGGAGTGAAGAGTTAGACCGTGAGTGGGGAGAAATTCTAAGTAGTGTGGAACTAGTAAGCAGGGGAACAGGCACTGCTCTATTTTTAAAGAATCTATGAATAGTTATTCCTAGATTAGCTGATGAAGATCTAATGGATAACATTTTATGAGCTGTAAGGCAAGAGGAAAAACGAACCAAGGCACGAGCTTTGATACCATTAAAAAATAAGTATTGAATTTGAAGAATGTCTGAAGGGAAAAGTGCCAATTTTGGTTTGAAAAAATTGCAAAAGTAAGTAATGCGTTCAGATTGCGATTGTAGACCAGGGGGTTTTGGGAAATTTTTGAATATTAACTGTAAAGGGTCCAGAACTAGGTTCCATTGATTAGTCCTATGTAAAGGAGGCGGTTGAGGTCTTAAAAGCACATCGGACCACGGGTCCTGCGGGAGAGCAGATTGTGAAGAAGCCTGCTTCTGAAAAGTAAAAGATATATCAAAAGAATCGGAGATCGGTGAGTGGTTCTCGATCGAAGATTTCTTTACTTGAGAGGGTAGGGGGCTATCTCCTATATATGCCCTATCTGTAGTGATCCGTACGGCATTGGTGTTCCGAGGTAATGGAGCTGAAGGTTTTGACAAGGTAGAGTGTAGAGGGAGTATTGGTTTTGAAGACGCAGTAATGGCGCCCTGACAAGTAAGCTCCGTAACAGCTCCAGAGCTCTGAGGTTATTTTGCCTATTTTCTCCTTTTTGCCATCTTCTCTGAACTTTTCTTAGTCTCAGTCTTATCATAGACTCTTGATTAATGACTTTTGGCTCCTTGCCCTGTGCTGCACTTAGTGGAATTGTGTCGTCTTTTAAGAACCAACCTTTTATCAGCCAAGACCGAAGCTCGAACGGCTAAATTCTCTCTTTATGTTTTACTCATTGACTGTTTTATTTACTTTAATCTTTTTAACCTTTTTATTGTTTCGGCTGGACCATTTTCCATGCAGTGACATTATTAGAAATTTTTATCATTGTTTTACTTTGGAGAGACTCTGCACTCAAAGATACCCCACACTTAAAGGGATACACTCATCTCCAAACTCTCAATTATTCCTGCTAATTTTGGACTTTGAATGGCTTTGACGAGAAACCAAAGGAAGGCACTTGGGATCCCCCTTCAATCCCAACCTTTGAAGAAAATACAGAACAAACAGGAAAAGAAAAAGAAAAAGGGGAAAGTTAAGCTCCTAATCTACCGCATCTTCATATACCTCCTGATATCCGACATACGCCACAACATACGAGGGATTTAAAGGGGCAATTACAAATTACTCAGTTCTTTCTCTCTCCTAACTCAGAGGATATATCGAAGATCCCTCTCCATGATTTTCCTACGAATCACGATTGGTCCATCTTACACCCTTTTTTAAAAGACTCTAGTGAATTTATTTCTAATTCCTCCTCGGCGTTAACTCTGGCAGAAGAAATAGCTTTTGTGGAGTCAGCCTTCGGTAAGAGCTCTACTCCACAGGTTTTATCCATCGAGCCATCCAAGATACCAATGGACGTAAGTGTTAATAACGCCGAATGTTCGACACAAAATACTGCTGACACCTTAACCTCCGGGCCAAATGTGGGCAGCCCATGCATGACATTAAGATCTACTAGGAACAACGAGGGGCAATGCTGCCCTGGCGCGATTGAAGATCACCCCCCTGATGTATCTAAGGATCCCACTCACAAGTCGGTAAACGCAAGTCAGTTAGCAAAAGAAATTAGCCCAGCAGTATTAGGCTGGCTATTTATGCTTGCTTTTGACCTTGACTCCATCAAGTCGTCATTACTCGAAAGTAATCAACTACTATCACTGTTACTTAACTCACTTGGGAGTAAGGACTCTGTTTCGTCAGTTGCCCACCCTTCAGCTCCTACTCTTCCCTCTCCGTCAATGACACAAGAGATGCCAGTAAATAATAAACCTAGGGTTAAATCTGGTTGCTCCAGGAAAAATAAACCCAAACGTAGGCAAAGTCGTGCACAGAACTGTAAGAAAAAGAAACCCTGCAACGTGAAGAACTACAAACATTCTATGGGTATGAAAATGAATTTTAAGAAGTTATTTGCCCTACTGGAAATCTGGTATTGAATCTCCCTTTCTGATAATGGTGCTCTGTCTCTGAATCTGCAGTGGGATATCTAAAATATCCTATTGTCCTCAGGACTTCCTAACAGGTGCCATATGATTGAACCCTCATTTATCTTCCTTCATAAATTTGATTTTTTTTAGTACGCAAGTCTTAGGCAAGGCATACATTTAAATCAATACACTGCCTAATATTATTAGGGTATAGTTTTAGTTTTTAGTTTTAAACAAAGACATTTTTTAAAAAAATTAGGGAAGGGATAAGAGGAATGTTGGATTCTCTGAGTTTTGAGATGAGACAACTTGAGGCTTTTTATTATGAAGGTTGTTTTGATGTCAGTGAATTTGAACATTTATTCTTAAATTGAAAAGTTCACTATTAACAAATGGAACCGAATCACTTTTGGCATAGCAAGTTTTCATTGTTTGATTTAGCTGAGTCACTTTGGGGACGAAGTCATTTAATGTTTTTAAGGAATTTAATAAAGGCAGTAAGGGCATTAACATATGAGAAGGCTGGGCTGCCTTGTCACCATGTATAAGCTATTCATTATATCAATATGTCACAGAGCAGCTGCAGTTTGATGTGATGGTCTATGCATTCACCATGACCATTCTGGAGTTGATGCTGAAGTCTAAATATTCTTAGCATGCATAATTACATAAAAACTCTGTCACACTATATAAGCAAAAATAATGAACTAATTGGAGAATGCTTGCATATTTGTCACTGTATGTTGTTCCAGAGACAGTCTTTCTGGGCTTTTTTTCAACTTGTTTTCAGACCATGCACTGGCATTCCCTTGCATTCTCCTTGCCCCACCCCATCAAAATAAAAAATGACAATATTATTCCCATTGTATTGAACTTTGAAGATCAATAATAATGGAAATTAAAGTAAGAAAAAGTCTCCCCTCCCTTTAATATGAACTCAGGTTTTGCTCAGTCACAAAGGAAATTGATTGTAACCAAAAGAAAGATGAGAAAATGCATGTAATGAGCCATTGAGATCAAGAGTGTGGCTCAATAACTGACACCTGAAAATGTTTAACAAAGCAAGAAAAGCCTGAATGTGTAATGCAGAACTAAAATGAGTGCAAAATTGCCTCGTTATTTATCCTGAAACTTTCTCAATAACTGATTTTCAGGCTCCTGTTCAGTAGAATCCTTAATGGGAGGAAACTAAAAATGGTCTGGTTAAATGTGAAAAAATGTGTAGTAATTTAACATCTTCAGTTAAAAGGAGACAAGCCCTTCCTAAGGGGTCACTTTCAGGTATCCTACATCCCATGAAACTAGTTATTTTAGGTATATGCAGATTTCTGTTGTGATTGTCTGTGTCTTATTGTCAAAGACAGTCCACCACATGGATGCAGAATGTGGTGTTACAGATAAGTCAGTGAGACTTCAAAGAAAGGCACACATCTTGCAGAAGTATATGAAAACATTGTTTTTGAAGAATTCACCTTGGAAAACTATCCCCCTCAAGGTTCTAAGTTCACAATAACTAGTGCCACTGTTAAGAGCACTGATATAATGTAATTTCAGAATCCTGCTAAAGTTCAGATCTATGAGAAGAAGCAGGGCATAGCAGCTTGAATTCTTAACACCAGACTGCCCTGGGCCTGAGTTGTCATATTCCCTAACTGGGTTGTCATATTTCCTTCCTATGCAGGCAACGCAGGCTTAAATAGGCTCACCTGCCCCACCTCCTACGTTATTGCATCAGTGTGCTGTGCGTGCACATTTGCCATCACCCAAGATGGCAGTGGGAGCATCAACCCCTTAGGAATGCCCCTGCTGCCATCTTCGGTGATGGCAGGCATGTGCATGCAATGCACTGATGTGGTGACACATGAGGTAGGTGGGGAGGATGGGCCTGTTTAAGCCCACGCTGCCTGCATAGGGTTTGTTGCCTGGCAGGTGGGACTCCCACTCTGCAATCTGCAGCAGCAAGAGTCACGGGCCATGATCACACAGTTTCTCTCCTTCCTGCCTCCTCATCCCATATGGAGAAAGGAAATGGAGCATTCACAGGGAAGGAAATGGAATGGCATGTGCCACAGGAGAGGGAGAAGTTGAAAAATGGAGTTGACCGCTTGATCATATGTGCGAGTTAAGACCATGCTGTCTGTATGAATGGGACAAAGTGTGTGTGTGGGAAAGCAATTGAGTAGTACAAATTTGCCTGGGTTAGTAAGCTTACTGTGTACATACCTGCATGCATATGTGAGTGCAATACCTAGGAGTTAGGGTTACCAGGTCTCCAGTTTTTGGCCGGAGTTTCCAGTTTTTGGGGGTCCCCTCTGGTTCTCCAGCTAGCACCCCTTAATCTCCAGACTCTCAGCTTCAATTTTTTAAAAAAGTTTCTAGGTGGTCTGGTTCCCGAGATATACACCAAAACGTCAACCGCCCCGCGCAACTGTTAAATCTGTTTTACAGATCTTTATAACAGCTCCTAGCTCTAACTACAATTCCCATCAGCCCAATCCAGTGGCCATGCTGGCTGGGGCTGATGGGAGTTGTAGTTTTAAAAAGTAACTTTTCCAAGCTCTGGCTCTAATCCCACCCTTTCAGGATTGTAGCCAATAAATGAAGCCAGGGTTGTGACTTGTGGATCCAGGCATGACTAGGCTTAATTTCAACATCAGAAAATGGTGGCGTTGAGATTTTGCAGTTTGTGTAAGTAATATGGCTTAAAGTTTTTTTTTCTCTTGTGTTCAAGAGTCAGACCATGGGCCATGAAATATGAAAGTATTTAATCCAATACTTGCTTTCCATGTACCTGGAGTAAACCCCATTGAACTCCATTAGGACTTACTTTTGAGTAGACATGGTTAGGATTGTGCTGTAAATTAGTGGGACTTTTGAGTAAACATAGCACAGACTTGTGTTTGTGTTGTAAATCTTTCTCTTCCCTCCAATCCTATTTTTAAAGCAATTAGGCAGGGTTTACCTAGGTATCACAGTTTTTATTATGTACGAAACGAATACTGATTTTTTTAAAAAAAATGTTCCTCAATGAGCAACTGGTTTGACAATAAACTATTATATGGGGTGTATTTTTATACCTGCAAGTGTGTGTGTGTGTGTGTGTGTGTGTATGGAGCCTTTCCAACAACCCTGTGAGCAGAGCTTGGAAAAGTTACTTTTTTGAACTACAACTCCCATCAGCCCCAGCCAGTGCTGGCTGGGGCTGATGGGAGTTGTAGTTCAAAAAAGTAACTTTTCCAAGCTCTGCCTGTGAGGTAGGCTTGGTGATTGGAAACAAAGGCAGCTCACAATAAGAAATAAATCCCTTTAAAAAACCAATAACCATAAAACAAGTATAAACAGTTGCAAAACAGCTTAAAGTGGCATGGTTCCAAATTTTGGGTTGGATGAATGAAGTTTATTTTTATTTATTTATTATTTTATTTATATCCCGCTCCTCCTCCCAGTAGGAGCCCAGGGCGGCAAACAAAAGCACTAAAAACACTTTAAAATCATAAAAACAGACTTTAAAATATATTAAACAAAACATCTTTAAAAACATTTTAAAAAGCTTTAAAAACATTTTTTTAAAGAAAAGGTTTAAAAACATTAAAAAGCAATTCCAGCACAGACACAGACTGGGATAAGGTCTCAACTTAAAAGGCTTGTTAAAAGAACAAGTTTCTTATCACTTGAGGGTACAGTTTTCCCTGGTTGAGTAAGTCCCATTGAATACATTGGGACTTGCTTCTGAGTGAACAAACATAGGATTGCACTATAAATACCTTTACAGGTTGTGTAAATAATGAACATATTTGATAGTCATGCGTATATAAATATTTTGTCAAACTGTGTCCCAATAAGTATCCGATTTCACACTATGGGTGTACAACACTTCCTCTGCATTTTAAGTATGCCTTGGGGTGGTCATGGTTCTCCATTGTTTTCATCCTGAGGGGCAGATAGGCTGAGATGGTGAGTAGCCCATGGTCACCCACTACAGTTTATAGCTCATTTCCATTTTGAAAAATTAATTCAAACAATTTACATGCAGGCAAAATGCATTAAGTGGATTCACACAATACGTTTAAAGCACATCCAACTCTCATTTAAAGTGCACGACTTCCCCTAAAGAATCATGGGAAGTGTCGTTTCCCCCTCACAGTTATAGTTCTCACCACTCTTGACAAACTGCAGTTCCCATGATTCTGTGGTGGGATAAATGTGCTTCAAATAGGCGTTGAATGTGCTTTAAATGAATGGTGTGGATCTGCCCTAGGTATGATGTACTTCAAGAGTGAATTGAAAAGAACAATTTTAAAAGTTACTTCTTACTCTTACTCATTTCTCAGACCTCTTTCTGAAGTGAAGGGTCAAATCTGTAAAGATGTTTGGAGCAGCCACGTTAAAAAATAAGGGCAGGGCATTCCAGGCAGGGGGTTGCCAACCCTGCTTAGATATGGATGTCTTTGCAGAGGATCCCTAGTCAAGGTTTACTAACACCACAATCCAAACTATATCTACTCAGAAGTCAGTCCTGTTGAGTTCTATGGGGCTTAATCCCTTAGTAAGTGTGTTTAGAATTGTAGCCTTTAGGGGCATCCATCTTTACTCCCCAATGCTCCCATCTAATATCTCCACAACACTAGGCTCCTTTCTTCCTACAGTGGCCTTCTGGTGACTGGCCTAGCCTGAAGGCACTTAAACCCTTCTTGCTGAAAGCAAGTAGGCTAGATTAAATGTTCCCTACCAAGGCTCCATCTTTTAGCTAAGATTTCTATTTTAATTTCCAATCAGATTTTTGTTAATTGTATGCTGCAAGCAACTGTGATTGATGCTTAATGTATCATGCTTAATCACATCACTGGGGCCCGCCCTGTGACATCACTCAGGGCCACCCTGTGACATCATTAAGGCCTGCCCCATATCATCACTAGGTCCCGCCCCTCAAATCTCAGGTTTTAGGATGCTTCTGACCTGGCAACCCTACTTGGAGTAGGTGCTGAGGTATTTTAAGGTATTTTAAAATTTCCATTTTGAATTTTCCCAGCTTTCCACTTATTTATTTATTTATTACATTTGTATCCTGCCCTTCACTCCAAAAGGAGCCTAGGTCTGACAGAACAAGTGATAAAACAATAAAAAGCATATTAAAAAATAAAATACCTTCAAGACTCAACATTTTCAAAACAGCTTTTAAAAATAATCTTTTAAAAATGTTCCAGATGCAGACTGGGATAAAGGTACATACTTAAAAGTCTTGTTGAAAGAGGAAGGTCGATAACAGACAGTACCTGTCTAATATCTAAGGGGTGGTAATGCCAAAGGGTAGGTGCCACAACACTAAAGGCCCAATGCCTGCATTATGTAGAAAAGACCTCCTGATGATATGATATCTGCAGGAAACCCAGTGATTGACTGGATATATATGTGGTATATCTTGTAATATCTTGATTTTCTGCCTAGTTTTTGGATTGAGACTGCGTTTGCTGTTCCCACCTTGGTAGATGACCTAAGTCAGGAATTGGTAGAGGGTGTGCGTCCCTGTTGGTTGATCACAGGGGTGGGCCAAACTTGCATAATGTAAGAGCCACATACGATAAACTTCAGATGTTTGAGAGCCGCAAGACATGAACAAATATTACACACACATTTTTATTGTTACATGCACATTTTGTTACAAAAATTTTATATAAATATTAAGAAATATATGTACATAATAATATTTATTCATGTATGTAGTTTTTAAACTGTTAATTTGTATTAGTTTCAATAATCACAAAGTACATATGTCATATATATACCAAATGTTTTCAAAATCCTGAATGATTATTGTTTTAATTGAGCATATTTAATACAGTAATGAACTACGGAAACATCTAAGAAAAATATGCAAATAAAAGGGGTAAAAACAGATATTTTAATGATAATTATTTGTCTTAGTAAATATCTGGTCAAAACATGGAGGAAAATATGTAAACCAATAAAATTAGAGATATTTTAATCAGATACCACCTTACAAAATAATAGTCTTATCATAATATTTTTATGACACAAACAAGACATTGCTACAATTATCAGGCTATTTACTGCTAGTAGAGGTCTTATGAGTCTCCATCTTGGCTGTGAGTCATTGAAAATCATCCGGCTGATATGTTGTCAAGGATGTACAAATTAGCTCCGTCTGGTGTTGATTTGTAAGGATAGCATGATGCTTTGACTTCACAAACTTCATTACAGAGTATTACAGCAGTATGTTGTGCTGAAAATTGAGATGAGTCGCACACTGGTTTTCTTCAGTTCAGGATATTTTATTTCTGAAACTTGCTTCCAGTTGGACAACCATCATTGATCACATCAACCATGAATGGATTTACAAGAAAGGCGAAGCAGGGCTTCAGCTTCTGCAAGTCCTCAAACCTGTCTAGGAAATTATCAAGCAGTCCTTGTAATTTATCTTCGTATTCTTCCAGTTTGTGGTCTTTTATTTCAATATCAGGGAATGTATTTACTCTCCTTTTGAGATTGGGAAAGTAACTGAAGTTTCTTGACAATATGTCTCTTTGAAAAACTCTTATTTCATTCTGAAAGCTGAAAATTGTCTGAGTAAGATCAGAAACAATCTTATCCTTCCCCTGGAGTGGCAAGTTGAGAGTTTGTAGATGATTCATTATATCAGTAAGGAACATTAGATCTTGCATCCATTCATCATTTTCCAGTTCAGGATAGAATATTTTCTTTTCTTCAAGAAAAGTAATAATAGGCTCCAACAGATCCACAAACCTATTTAAGACATTGCTGGTTGACAGCCACCTCACAATGCAGTAGAAAGAGACATCACTGGGTTTATCTTCAAGCTCCAGTTCGTCCATAAAATTTTTGAACTGTCGGTGGCTCTTCCCATTTAAGCATATGAAATTGACAATTTCAAGAATAGATTTCATAACATTTTCATACTTGAAGTATCTGGCTGCCAGGTGTTCATGATGAATAATGCAATGAACAGGGAGAAACTCTGGAAAGCTGGGATCATTTTTCATAAGTGCAATTAATCCTGCATTTTTCCCCACCATTGCAGGGGCTCCATCTGTTGCAACACTGATGAGTTTATCCAGTGGAATATCAGCATTTGTTAAGGCTCTGTCAAGTGCATTTTTAATGTCAACACCACGAGTTGTTTCTTTTAGTGCCACTAGATCCAACATCTCTTCTTTCACAGTTACATCAAAGGAAACATAACAAACAAATACCGCCAGTTGTGGGTTGTCTTGTATGTCTGTAGATTCGTCAAGAGCAAAGCGGAATGCAAGGGAATTCTTTAAATCATTTTGCATTTTGCCTGCAACATCAGCACTGATCTGGGAGATACGCCTCTCTGTAGCGTGGCATGAAGCTGGTGTTTGTGCTATTAGTCGCTGAAGTTTTGTGTTATTTGGATCTAACACTGCAACAACTTCAGCTATATTCTTAACAAATTCGCCATCAGAATATCGGCATTTAGCACGAGCAATATTCCCTGATATAACAAAACTAGCTTCAGTCGTTGTATCGGCTTCCTTACTGAACATTGTCAACAGTGTCTGCTGGCTATTTAGTGATGATTTTAACACAGTTAACTTGTTTTTCCGTAATTCTGATTTATTCAGATTCAGAAAGTTTATCGCCAGGCCATAGGCCATCACAACGTTAAAAATCTAATTTTTTTTATAAAATTCTACATTCAGACATATAATTATACAAAACCACTGTCACTAAAATAACATGTTAAAACTCAGTAAATAGCATAATAAAACTATAAAAAACCCATCAGCCATAGAAATCCCTAAAGCCCATGATCTTTCAGTTACTTGGCCCTCAGCTTTTGGGCAGCTAGGGCGAAATGGGCCACCCTATAGGTGACCTTATAATCATTATCAGCAAGAAGAAAAGAAACTGTTTGCTCAACCCCACAAGCTCCTAAGCTCTTAATCAGGGGTTCAAGGTATTTAAATCTTGGATGTGAGTAAAGTGGGCAGTCGAGTAAATAATGGGGCAAATCTTCCTCTTTTCCTGATTGACAAATACACAGCCGCTGGTCCCTCGGAATCTGATGATAGCGGCCAAAAATAATGGCACTAGACATTGTCTGAAATCTAAGGGCTGTGAAAGCATGTCTTAGATGCACAGATAGAAGGTACGACAAGTATTTAGCCCTAAGATGATCAGATTTAAAAGTGCCGTACCACTTTGAGAACTTAGAGTTAGAGATAGCTAACCTGTCCATCCATATACAATATTGTTCTATCTGATCACGGATTTTAAATTTATTCAATAAATTTATTTATTTAATTTATTCAATTTTATTTATTCAATAAAGGGCTGAGATATAATGTGATAATGATGGTATATATTCAGAAATCTCAAGTTCCAGAATGTAGTCGACATGGCCAGATCGAAACAGGCCTTCGCCAAAAAAATGTTTTCCAATTAATTTTTATTCAGATTTTCAAAACCAAAACAATACAAAAAAAACACAGATCAATACAATAAAAAAGGGGAAAAAAGAATAAAAACTATTGACTTCCGATTTGTCGTAGTTCAGCTATAAGTCTATAATATATAACAAGCCTGTCTCTTAATAGATTATAAAATCACCTTCCTCCAGTGGTTATCTTAGTTGGTATCAAATCTCATTAACATCATATCATTTTATTCTTCCACAAAAAGTCAAAGAGAAGTTTCCAATCCTTGAGATATATGTCCATCATTTTTTTTCTAGATAAACATTTCAATTAATCCAACTCATCAAGTCTATTAAGTCCAGTAATTTCAAATCGCTCTTCTTCCATTATCTGTGTTGGTTCCATCTTCCATCTTCCATCTTTACGCACCCAATAATCTTGCTGTCATAGTCATATAATAAGAGTCTGATAGGAATTTCCTTTATCACAGATATTTCTTTGCCATCAATTCCAAACGTATCACTGAAATATTGTTGCAAAGCCGCATCTCTGTTCCTCTTTTTTACAGAATACACTAGCACATCTCTTGAAGGTTTTTCCATTGACACAAAATAGGAATTAATTCTGTTAACTTTCTCCATTTCAAGTTCCATCAAATCCTTCCAGTCCAGGAATTTTTTTGAACCGATAATATCTTTATCTCCAATCTCTTCATCAATTCCTTCAGGGACAGCGCTGAGTTCCAAACCATAATATTTGTCTCCAGGATCCATCACAGCCAGGAAATCCAAATCTTTTTCCAAGTCTATATTTAATCCAATCTCCAAAGTTTGAACCTTGCCTTTAATTTTTCTTTCATCCTTTTTTGGTTTTCCAGATCTATCTTTATTCTCCTTTCTCATAGAATCCTGAATTTCTTTCAGCTCCTGTCTCATTTCGTCAAATTCAATTCTCAATGCTTGTCTATTATTTATTTATTTATTTATTTATTTATTATTTCAATTTATATACCGCCCTTAGCAGAATAGCTCTCAGGGCAGTGAACAAACAAGATAAAATACAATATATCATAATAAAAATCATAAAAACATATACAAACAAACAACAAAAAACACTACAAAAACACAATACGACAAAAATTAAAAATACGGATTAAAAGATTAAAACGGTTAAGAAAATTAAAATGCCTGGGAGCATAAAAAGGTCTTTACCTGGTGCCGAAAAGATAAAAGTGTAGGCGCCAGGCGTATCTCTTCGGGGAGGCTGTTCCACAACTCAGGGGCCACCACAGAAAAGGCCCTAGATCTAGTAACCACCCTCCGGGCTTCCCGATGGGTTGGTACCCGGAGGAGGGCCTTAGATTCTGAACGAAGTGAACGGGTAGGTTCGTATCGAGAGAGGCGTTCCACAAGGTATTGAGGTCCCACGCCATGTAAGGCTTTATAGGTAAGAACCAGCACCTTGAATCTCGCCCGGAAGCAAATAGGAAGCCAGTGCAGACGCGCCAAGACAGGTGTTATATGCGAAGTTCTTGTTTTATTGACTTAATCCCGTTCATTATTTTCTGAAACATATCTAAAGATAAAGTCCCTTCTTGTACATCCATGATCTTCTTAATTGTCATTCTTAAAACCAAAGGAACAAAACTCCTTCAATTTTCAATGTCCCAAGCAAAGAGCAGTTTATTTCTTTATCCAGTTACAAAGGAGTTAATCTTTCAAACCAACTGACGTCACACTCTAGACAGTATGGATTTCCTTATCTCTTATATGCCCAGAAGAGCAAAAACAACTTTAGTTCATAGCATCCAAATAACTAGTTGCAGAAGGAATGAGCAGATTCGTAAAAAAAAAAAAAAAAAAGACCGGAAAAAATAGTCCCAGACATATATTACACAGAAGTCTTATAAATCAAAAAATTACCCAATCAGAAACCCCTCATCCGTTGTAATCTTTATAATGCTGATTTATATGCCAGCTTTTTGCAATAAAAAAAGATAGGCTATTTTTATTTTCTTCCCCCTTAGTTCCGTGAGTAAGAGAGAAGGTTTTGACTCACCCAGATTTTCTTAATTGCTGGTTCCTTGACAAATCTATTTAACTGTATAGATAACAAAATAATGAGCATAGACAGGAGGATGCTTGCCTGTTAATCCGTTTTTCTTTAAAAAAAAACGGCTCACTTATTCAGCTGAGCTAGTTAGAAATCCTAGCTCTGTCCGAGCTGTTGGAAGACCTTCTTTCACAGACAATTCTAATGAATTCCAGTCTCCAACAAACACAACAAAGCTGTGTGGGAGATCTCACGTTTCTTCTTTATCCGGAAGAAATTATCCCCAGTCAAAAAAGCCCTTTTGACTGGATTTTAAACTGAAAAAGTTTCATCCAAGACGGGAGCCCATCTCAGAGGCAGCACAGGCGGAGGGATCCTCCTGGGAAGTCGCCTTCGCCAAAATCTTAGCTGGTGCATATGTTAGCGAAATCCAAAATGTTAACAAAGAATTATGTATTTGGGCGCTAATAGGTAAAAGGCCAGATTTAGCACGTAGGAACGCAGTGGGAGTACCGGGGGGTAAACACATAAGCTGTCTAAGAAAGTTATTTTGTATGGCTTCTAGGGAGGGGAAAGAGGAAGCTTCCCATCCCCATATAGCCGCCCCATAAAGAATCTGTGATAAGACCTTGTACTGAAAAAATCTTTAAAGCAGGGGCCACAAGATAACCCCCCATAGTACTATAAAATCTAAGAATTGCCCCAGCAACCCTGGAAGCTGAAAGTTTAATAGCGGCAATTTGTTTTTTCCAGGAGAGAGTATCTTGAAACTGGATCCCTAAATATTTAAAGGAACGACATTGTTCTATTGGATGGTTTCCGATAGCCCATTTATGATTATTAAATCTTTTCCCGAAAACCATAATCTTTGTTTTCTGGTAATTAATTTGTAATTGTTCCTTTTTACAGTAAACATCTAAATTCACCAGTAATCTCCTTAAGCCTATG
Organism: Rhineura floridana; assembly: GCF_030035675.1. Classification (NCBI taxonomy): domain Eukaryota; kingdom Metazoa; phylum Chordata; class Lepidosauria; order Squamata; family Rhineuridae; genus Rhineura; species Rhineura floridana. The sequence goes on from NC_084481.1 coordinate 67,762,621, forward strand.
GGGGTAAGAGATAAAAGTATCATGTCATCCGCATATAATAACATTGTAAACTTCCTACTTCCTACCGAAGGCGGAACAAATTATGGGCCCGGCAGTTCAGCTACAATATCATTTAGATAAAAATTGAATAAAATGGGAGCTAAAAGGCAACCCTGTTTTACCCCCTTATTTGCCAAAATTGGTTCTGTTAAATTGTTTCCCTCTCTTATTCTTAAGCTATTATTCGAGTACAGTTCCCTGATTAAATATAAAAGGCGTTTATCAATATTAGCGCAGGCGAGCTTGGTCCACAATTGTCTTCTATCGATTGAATCAAAAGCGGCCGCCAGATCAACGAAGGCGGCATAGAGGTGTTTTGTGGGACCGAGCATCGATTGCCTAGGTAAAAAAAGGAGGGTGAAGCAGTGGTCGATGGTACTCTGCCCTTTCCGAAACCCTGCTTGTTCCGGATAGATAACCCCATTAGCAGCTTCCCACTCCTCTAATTTGAGCAGGAGAAATTTACTATATAACTTAGCTCCGATATCCAGAAGGCTAATGGGTCGATAGTTACGTGGATCTTGTCTCTGACCCTTCTTGAAAATAGGGATAACAATACTCTGCTTCCAACCCTCCGGGATAATGCCTGTAGTATTAATCTGGGTGAACAATTTGGCCAAGATGGGGGCCCACCATTCAGGGAAGTTAGTAAAAAGTTCAGGTGGTATCATATCTTCCCCGTGTGCCTTACCCTTTTTCAATGAAGAGATAAGAGCTCGTATTTGGATTACTGTGACCGGCGGCCAATTGGTATAGTTAACCTCCTTAAAGAGCAAGGGAGGAGCGATAATAGCGACCAAAGTGGTATAAAGCTTAGTAAAATGATCATGCCATCCTGAGGCAGAAATTTAATCGGTTATGAAATATCTACGGGAACCAAACCCACCTGCTACCATATTCCAAAACAAACGCTCATTACCTTCCAATAGTGCTTGATTGAGTTGTTGCCATTGCGCTTTTACAAACAGAGCCTTTTTTGTCTTAATAATGCCTTATAAGAAGAGCACAGATGGACAAGATGTTCGCGACGCAATGGGGTTGGATCCCTTCTTATTTTGCGTGCAAAATTAACTAGTTGACGCTTGGCGGTTTTACAATCATGGTCAAACCATCTCTTACTCATCGGCCTCACTGCCTTAAGGGGGCCTTTCTGGATCATCATAGGTTTGAGAAGAAGAATAATTTGTTGATAAAAATTAAGTACATCACTGTCAAGGTCCATAATTTCTTGCCTGAGAGAAAGCATAGTGTCACTAACCAAAAATTGCGAAGCAAAGGTGTTTAAAGTTGGGGACCAATGGACTTTACAGTCAGCTATTTGAAGGCCCTCCAAGTTTGGTAAAGTAGCAGGGGGAAAAGGTTGGCATAAGCTCAATACCGTCAAGGTAGGGAAGTGATCACTTTCAATTCTGTCTAGTACTAGAAACTTATAAACCTCTTGGAATAATGTTCTTGAAACAAACGTAAAATCTATTGCACTAGCTCCACTGGTTGAAAGATATGTAAATGTACCATTGGTCAGGTCCACGGCTGAACCATGAAGACACTCCAGATGATGTATTTGAATGAGCTCTATTAGCTTTAGACCTTGTTTGTTTACAATCTGATCTTGAGATGTCCTAGCAGTTAGGGGGATGACAGGGGCCGGGCCTTGGTTTGACGAAGGGCCATCGTTCCACCCAGGACCCAGCCTGGCATTAAAATCCCCACAAAATAGTACCCTATAAGAAGGGAATTGGCATTCCAAAAGTAATAGAAAATCTGCTAATTGATCCCAGACACATCCAGGAGCTAGGTTTCTAGCCTTAGCGGGGGGTAAATAGGCGTTTATGAAAATAAGAGCACCAATAGGGGATCCTGTTAACCTCACGCCCTGGACATAATGATCGTAGTTTGGATTCAGGATTTGAATGTCTGCAGGTATATCCGCAGAAATGAAGATACAAAGTCCCCCGCTATCCCTTCCTTTACTATTAAGTTTAATTGCTGGGAGGGTGAAAGCTTGGTAGCCACTTAATAACACTGGAGTATCTATCATCGCCCATGTTTCCTGGAGGCATATGATCTTAAAATTATGCAGAAAAGGGGACGGATCTGCCTCCTTAAATTTATTAGACCATCCCCTTATATTCCAGGAGAGGATCATAAAGTGTCAGTCTGTGCTGGTTACATCCACTGGGCTAGGAGAACGATTTTGTCCTTTCTTTGTTCGTGTGATAGATGGCGTCCTAGGTGGCGAGCTCCCTCGTTGAAAAACGGGTTGTAGAAGTGTCATAGGTAATGCCTGAAGTTGGATTTGATCCGTTGATAGTTGTACTTTCAACTCGCTCTTCATCTCAAAACTTCTTTCTAGAGGAGTGGTCGAATCCGCTTCGGTCTGCTCATGGATTGCAGATAAGCGAAGAAGAAGTTGGATTAGTCTATTTAAAATTTCATCCCGGTCGGTCGCTGGAAGGTTACCGAAGGATTGGAGCAACGCTTGTTCCTCATTCTCCACGGAGTCATCTATCCGCCTCTCCCTATGGTTCAACTCATTGATCATTTTTAACTCAGGGCCCTGTGGCATGGCAATAGTGGTATCTCCACTCCCAACCATGGCCTCCAGTAAGTTCAAATTGGACATCCCTTTCAGTGGGTTCAATGTAATTGACGGCCGGGAATCAATAGTTTGAGGACAATGGTGAGCCCTTAAGTCCTTGCCCGTGACCTGTTTTTCTGGAGCATTAGAAGGGTCATCATGTCTTTCCACTTGATTATTGAAATCCAGGTCGATTAACAGATCAGGGTTAGACTGGGGCGATGTATGTGCCTTATTTTGGGTGTGATGAAAATAGCTAATTAATCCCCAAGGAGGAGCTAAATTTTCAAAATATCTCAAAGTAGCTATATCCACCTTGGACAGTGCGTCCTTATGAAGCCATATTTGAGTGGCTACCTCCTGGGAGGTAAAAGTGACCACCGCACGAGCATTGCTATCATTATAGTAGAGGTATTCTACTTGCTTAATGTCATTAATATTTAAAGATAATGTCAGCACATTTCTTATAATATCTGTAAAATGGCTTTTCCTGATGTCTGGTAAAATACGACCCCACGGCTTGGGGTAATTTTCAAATGCCAATTTGCACCTATTTAAGACCAAATTCCATCGGGGCATTACCTCTGGTGACGCAGTATTCTGTTTTATCAATGCGCCCTCTAAAGCATCTTGCCAAGGGTCCTGATGAGGGATAGTACAAGCTAAGCTCTTAGTGAAAACTGAGCAAGATTCCAACTTGGCAAGCGGAGGAGAGGGGAAGTTAACTCCATGTTCAATGGAGACATAAGAACAATCTGTGAGGGAATGCTTTCCGAACTTCGGACTTAACTTCATTCTATCCTTCTTTCGAATCTCATCAGAAAGATTTTCCAGCAGTCTGAAAAGTTTCTTAAAATTCATTCTGTTTCTCCAAGATGTTTTGTAAGACTTTAGATTTTTACTCTTTTGTATATGGAGAGGCAGTCGCCTTTTTTTTTGTCCATGAAGATTTTTTCCGAGAGGGCGCTGGAGGTACAGATGGCTTGGTGGTATGAGCCTGAGCAATACTTGGCTGGATGGTCTGTGATTTTTGTTGTAATGCGACTAAAGAAGTCAAAAGCAGATTGCATTCACTCAGGTATGCTTTAACATGCTCCAACTCTGTCGCCAACATGAACAGCGAACCTTTTATAGACAGGCCTTGTCCAGAAAGATCGTCCGTTAATAAAGGGTTAGTGGATTTAATGTCTGAGCCAAAATTTCCATCATGATTAAAGGGCCTGTCAAGGGAGGAACCCGCATCCATATGTTGTGTTATATAGTCGTTCTGCTCTGAGATGTTTTCATAAAGTAAGTCAGTGGTCTCTTGAAAAGATTTACAAATGGGCTGTTCACTAGCTTCTAAAGGCACCGCCGTGCGATTAACACCTTGTGACAATATTATGTTAACTGAGTTTTGATTTTCAGCCAGTGCTATTTCGTCAGCCAGACTCATAGCAGATGGCTCCGTCAATGGGCTATGGTCAAAACCCCTAAGGGGAAGTGACCATTCCGAAGGGGGGGCTACAGCTTGCCAGCTATCCGAATCAGTATGATGGTATAGTTTGTGTGAAAAAAAGTTTGTAAATTTTTGCTGTCCCTTTAACTCTCTGGGTGAGATTTCATCCTGTTTTGGAAATGGAGGAATTCCCTGCTGAACCTTATCTCGTCCCTTCTTCTTCTTCTTCTTCTTTTCTTTGTCTAATAAGCTTTCAAAGAGAGGAGGAAATCCTAAAGCTTGTCTCTCTTTCCTTGTTAGCACCATTATCTGGCTATAATTCTTAACTTGACGGAGCGAAAAGTGATTTGCACATAACTCTGAGGTTTCCAGAGCACAAGTTAATTAACACTTAACCCCAGCTTGTTTCTCCGGCCGGTTATTATAAAAGGTTAAAGGAATGAAGCAGCATTTGTTTATCATGGAAACTCTTAGTTTATGTCGAGAGAATATAAATAATTAGAATATATATTGGCAGAATACCAGGAGCTGCAGGAAAGACTCACCCGACGCCATCAACCGGAAGTTCGCCTCTCTATTTAGTGATGATTTTATCACAGTTAACTTGTTTTTCCGTAATTCTGATTTAGGTGGATAATCAGACAAAAGGTTTTTGTGATTTGTTTCATAGTGGTGTTTCAAGTTACTGGCTTTGTAATGACTGACACATTGCAGATAGGACACAAAGGTTTACCTCCTTTAACGGTGAATGCAAAATCTTCCTCCCACTCTGGGTTAAAATTTCTGTTTTCATCTTCATACTTTCGCTTCTTACAATTTGATGATGTCATCCTCTTTCACAAAATTTTCACAGACACTTCTAAAAAAATTATATGTCAAGAGCCGCACATTATATGTCAAAGAGCTGCATGTGGTTCGCAAACCGCAGTTTGGCCACCCCTGGTATATCAGAACCATTGATCATAGTATCCTTCTGCACCATCTAGCAGGTAGGAGCTGAGGGTTGGTAATTGTCCTATCTGTAAGGCAGCTTTGTCCTGGTTTTGGCCCTGTCCAGAGGTTTAGAGTGCAGTGAATTGTACATGGATTGTACTTAGCTCTATCTCTCTTTTTCATTGGATTCCGGAAAAGTAGTGGAAAGTCTAAACTAGTGCCTGGGGACTATTTTGGGTTTAATTCAGACAAGACAGGTGCTTTTGGTCAGTAAAAATAAATATATATCTAACCTATGTTTGGACTGCATGACACTCTCTCTAAAGAACCAGGTATGCAGTATTGAGGGTTTTTCTAGATACATTTCTTGATGGCCAAGTTGTGGTTGTGGCCAACAATGTACAGCCCTTCAGGGAGAAGGCAGATCTGGCCACCATCATACAGGCTTAGGTCACATCCTGGTTAAGCTACTGCAGCATGCTATACATGTTCAGCTTGTTATTGATGATGGTTTTCCTTTATCGTCTGTTTTATGCTGTCCAGTTTTATTCTTATGGTTCTTTTATTTTTTATTGTATTTTATAATTTTAGTTATTTTATAATTTTACTACACAATATTAGAGGTCTTTCTTGACTGAAAAGTGGCTTAGAGAAAATAATGTCTACATGTCTGACTGAGAATGACATTTCCTTTGCCATTATCTTTATGCCTCCCTCCCGATGCATATCAGTGTCAGGTTTCTCACATGACGAACAAAAGCCTACAGCAAAATAACAAGAATAAAACTAATTATTAAAAAAAAACCAGCCACCTGTAATTAAACTGCATAATAATGCAATTTATGGATTAACACTAGAGAGGCAAGAGGAGAAAGATATTTTAAAAGAGAAATTTTGAGTCTATTAAGGGAAATGGGTGATTTCACATTCTGGTTTTTTAAAAACTATGAACTTCGCTGGCTGGAACTTTCTTTTCACTTTATAGGGAAAGCCAGTTAGTGCAGGGGAGGAGAGCTTGTTTTGGCTTTGATAGGTTGGATCCTGAGTTGTGCTCAGTAGAGTTTCTTTGCTGCTGGAAGATGATAGCATGGAGAAAATTTTCACCAATTTCCCTTTCTGTGCCCTGAGAAGCTACTGTGAAAGGTTGAGGAGGCAAATTCTTCCTTCTCCCCTTCCAGCAGGGAGCCCTTGATGGATCTTGGGTCTTCCATAAATGTTAGGGCTAGTCTGGATCCAGTCCATAATTTAGAAAATATTTTGTATATGGGACAAAATCTGGAGACTCTTTGGGATGTTTGTTGTGGTTTGGACTGGAACAGGGGTTGGAATAGCATCTATTTCACCCTCTTTATCTCTCATTCCGTAGCATTTTAAGCACCCAGCTAAGGAATGGAAAAACCAAGGAAACAACAGATAGGTTCAATTATTTTCCTTATCTCCTTCATTGACTGAGCCCTTAAATTCTGTCCTTTCTTGAGAAGAAACTTTTTCACCTTCTTATGTCTGCTGTGCTACTACAACATATCATTTTAGGAGAGAACTTACTTCCTGTAGCATGGCTGGACAAAACATGCCCCAAAGGCATGATTTTATATGATGTACTTGTTGGCGTGTGTGCGTTGTTGCGTGAAACAGCATACATTACGTTGGAGTTAAGTTGAGCAAGAAACTTCTTCAGAGCATTAGAGCATGTTAAGAGTCTTTATTAAGACATTATGGCTTAAGGCTTTAGGATCCCCCCCTCAGGAGAGAAGTTCTCAGTTCAAAGACATTACACAGAAGACCAGCCTCACAGTTCAGAGGCAATATTCAGAAGACACAACTTACAGACTCTGTTAGAACTTTCCCAGTCTATCAGATGGTTACCATAGCAACGGCCTTGGCAGTCCGTTCCCAGACTGGGCTAAGACATAACTCCCCCTAGTTACAGTTTTTCAGACTTGATGGAAAACAGACTCAGTGACAGTGCGGTTCAATGGTCAACAGTCCTAGCTGCCAGTGATGCTTTTTATTATTTATTGAGAATCCACATGAATTATGTGTGGTGCTTGAAAATTGTCAAATTTCTAATGGCTGCAGACATTGTAATGGTGGAGCACACAAGTAATAGAAAATACAAGAACAGATCTAGTTTTACTTTTACTTTTCTTTTTTTACCATGTGGAAGTTCCTATGTGAAACCATATCTCCAAACATGATGTACAATGACTGAGGTTGAAATAATGTGGTCTTGCCTGCTCGAACACATCACTCTTGCACTCTGCAATTCTTTGACTGAAACTTAGCAATCAACAGTTAGATGAAAGTTATCTATTATGAATAGATAGGGAGAGGCAAAACTGAAATATGTTCTCAGTAAAGCAGCCTAGAGTCAAGAAAAAAGAGGTCAGGTTGAAAGTAAAATCTTTGCCAATTCTTATGTGGAAATGTAGTACTTATAAAAGGTTTAAGACAGCTATTACAATAATTCTGCAAGCCAAATCTCATATTACATGGTGTCTTTTTTCCAGAAGTTTCTGTGGTCTCCATTAATTAGGAATTGAGGGACTAGCACATATGTGTAACAGAGATCAATACTTAAATATTGAACAATGCTGAAATATCTGTGCTATTAAAAACCTAAAGTGTGCATTGAATCAAGTGGTTATTGGTTCTTACTGTTCTTTCTTTATGGTGGCTTCCTGGCAATTAAAAGGTTTTGAGAATGTTTCAGTATACCAGTGAGATTCTCAGGAAATATGATAAATAATAATAAAATCAGGTAATTCTGATGCTAGAACCAATGTTTGTAGTGCAAGGAATCCATGGCCCACTGCTATCCAATGCATGGTAGAATTCTTGTCAGACTATGACTCTGATACCAGAAGCTCCGCCATGCAGTTGCACAGTAGTTTATTTGTTCATACCCTGCTCTACAAACATTGGCTCTAACATCAGTTCTGTGTGACTTAAATGTTATCATATTTCCTGACAATCTGTTTTTTATATTAAAAGTTTATCCACAATACTTAATTGCCATGTCCTCCATCTTAGAGTCATTGTTCAGCAATGGTAGGTGTGATGGTAGGTGTGATACATGTCTCATAATAGAAGGGGACAAGGTGTGACAGTGGATTGGTGGATTTAGAGATTAATATTCAATTTAACCAGTAAGATGCAGAGACATACATTGCTATCACCTGTCACAGGTAGCCAGTTTGGTGCCCTCCAAATGTTGTTGAACTACAACTTCCATCATCCCAGACCATTGTCATGCTGGCTGGGGCTGATGGGAGTTGTAGTTTAAAAAAGTAACTTTTCCAAGCTCTGCTACAGGCTGGCAGCCTCAGGTGGTTAATACAACTGTTTTCTGCTAGATAGATCAGGGAGTTTTGGGTGCCTTTCAAAGGAAAGCATTTGCAACCTTCCACATGGCTATATGCCATTTTATTGTTGTGACTGACATTTTTCTGAAGGTTTTGACAAGACTGAGACTCTTTTAACATACCCTGCCGTCCTCAAATGCCTGCTGGGCTGACTACACTGGCACCATCAATGTGGCAGATAAATAGTGATATACTGGGTAATGTGTCCAGGAGATCTACAAAGCACATATCTATTTGAAAGGTTGCTAGATTCGATGCAAAATGGACTCGGCCTGAAAATTGGGGACAAAATTGCTGTAAATGGAGGAATGTAAGAAAGGTAATGGCACCTACTTTGCTTAACTAAGTGTTGCTGCTTGCAACTGTTATGATGCCTTTAGTTCAGATATATATTTGCAATTTGCATATCTATAATACAGTAAAGGCTGATTATCACTTTAGTTTTATTTTAATACAGATACCAGTGTACAAAACACAATAATGTTTTAATTAAGAATGGTGCATGGGCAACAGGCTGCATATATGCTAACTGGTTTACAGCAGATGAATGCCCTTTTTCTCAATCCAGAATTGTTCATGCTTGTCCTCAATAAGATGCTTTCAATCTAGATTAATTCTACATCCTGCTATCCAAAACCCTCCCCTTGATTTGGCTATCCTCTCCTTTTCCTCCCTGTACATACCCAAGGCGAATGAAGAAGGAAGTGGTAATTGCAACCTTGCTATGCACCCATCCACAATGTCATTGGGCAGGTGTGGACACACTCCCCATTGCTGGGACCACCTATGCCTCTTTTCAAATGGACATACTACAGGGAAATAAAAAAATTAATCTGCAATGAGCTTTTATTTTCAGAATGAAACCAGTTTCTCAAGAAGCACTTTTCAGGGGCAAACAATATGCAATAGATCTAGATTGTGTGGACTATAGGGAAAAAAAGGCTCAGTCTTCATTGATTCTTCAATAAAATGTTGTGCGTACGGTTCCACTATTATGAGATGAAGGGCTCTTTTCAACTCACAAAGGAGGAATATAGTCTTAATGAGCACATATGCATCTCTGGAAAATAAAAATCAAAGTATAATGTAATGGGGAACAATACACAATAACCAGAATCTGAACTAGCATAATAACTATACCGGTGTTTCCAACCTAGTGCCCACCAGATGTTTTGAACTACATCTCTGACCTTTTGACATGCTGGCTGGAGCTGATGGAAGTTGTAGTCCAAAACATCTGGAGGACACCAGGTTGGAGTAGGCTGAAGTAAACTAACTGCCTTGGGGGTTGGAAACTTTGGGTCTGAAAGGTGGGGTACAATTGAAGTAAAACTAAATAATATATGAGTGATTTAGCTGCAAAATCTGCAAGTTCAAATCTTTGCTGTTTTGAATAACTGTCAACATGCAATTTCACTTTAGAGAGAGGTGGAAGTATCCACAAAACTAATTGCAAAGGTTTCACAGACTCTTATTCTTACTGTTGTTGTTAATTAGGTTACTCACTTGTTACCCAATGGTCTCCAAGTGACTTACAACATAGTTAAAAGGAAAAATAATATATAATACCATGAACAAACAAACAGTAAAGCAACAGCAACAATAACACCTATTACAGCCACAGGATATTTTGGCAGCACATTAATAACAAATAGTATCCTGATCTATCAAAAGCCTGAGAAAAAAGATAAGTTTTTACCTGGTGCTGAAAAGATGTTAATGAAGGCACCAGGTGGGCCTCACTGGGAAGCACATTCCACAGATGGGCAGCAACAACTGAAAAGGTCCTCTCTTGTCACCACCCTGTGAGCCTCCCTCGGGGGACCTAGAGTAGGACCTTAGAAGAAGAAGATCTAAGGGTCTGGGTAGGTTTATATTGGGAGAGGCATCCCAGAAGATATTTGGGTCCTGATTCATAAAGAGCTTTATAGATCAGAACCTGCATTTTGAATTGGGCTCATAAGCCTACGGGAAGCCTATGTAACTGGAACAGGTGTTATATTATCAGTTTGCCTCAAACCCGTCAACATTTGGACAGCCACAATTAGCACTAATTGAAGATTCTGAACCATTTTCAAAGGCAGTCCCACTTAAGTGCATTGTAATAACCCAACCTTGAGGTTACCAGATCCTAGATTACTGTAGCCAGGTTATCCCTGTCCAGATAAGGTCAGAATTGGGCCAACTGCCTAATCTGATAGAAGGCACTCTGCACCACCAAGGCCACCTGTGCCTCAAGTGACAGCAGTGTATCCAGGAGAACCCTCAAACTGTGAATCCACTCCTTCATAGGGAGTGTGACACTACCTAGAGCAGGCTGCACATCACTCAACTGGTCAGAGGAACCACCCACCAATAGCATCTCAGTCTTTTCTAGATTAAGCTTTAGTTATTGGTCTTCATCCAGTCCATTACCGCAACCAGGCACTAATTTAGTGCATCTACTGCCTCACCTGCAGAAGATTAAAAGGAGAAATAGAGCTGCATTTCAGTAGCATACTGATGACAGCACACTCCAAAACTCTGTTTGACCCCACTCAGTGGTTTCATGTAAATGTTAAATAACATGGGGGACAAAAATGACCCCTGCAGGACCGCATACTAGAGAATCCATGGAGGTGAGCAGTGCTCCCCAAGAACCACCTTCTGGAGCTGATCATCCAAGCAGGAACAGAACCATTGCAATGTGGTGCCCCAAATACCCAACTCAGACAGTTGCCCAGAAGGATACCATGGTTGATGGTATCAAAAGCTACTGAAAGATCAAGGAGAATCAACAGTCACCCTCCCCATGTCTCTCTCCTATCATTGTACAGGGCAACCAAGGGAGTTTCTATACCCAAACCAGGCCTGAATCCCAATTGAAATGAATCTAGATAACCTGCCTCCTCTGAGAGTACTTTGATCTGGTTGGCAACCTCCCTCTCAAGAACCTTGCCCAGAAAGTGACATGTGCAACTGGTCTACAATTATTAGCAGCTTCCAGGTCCAGGGAAGTTTTCTTCAGGAGTAGTCTTACTATCACCTCCTTCAGGCAGCCTGGGACCACTCCTTCTTGAAAAGAAGCATGAATTGCCTCCCTGGCCCATCCAGCTGTTTCCTCCTTGCCAGATTTTATCAGGCATGAGTGGTAAGGTTCCAAGTCACACGTCCTTGCATGAACCCAGCCAAGTACCTTGTCCATGTCCTCAGGCCACAGCAACTGAAATTCAGCCAGCAACATCAGCGAAAGAAAGCTCTCTTGCCACTTCACCCAGATCATTGGCACCAACAATGGAGTGCAAATCCCAGTGGACTGAAGTGATTTTATCCTGAAAAAGCTTTGCAAACATGTCATAGTGGTCTTTAGATGGCTCTACTTCCTCCCTAAGGCCAGTATGTATTAAACCCTTAACCACTCTAAACAGCTCTGCTGGATGGCTGCCAGCTCCCCTCTCCTTAAAGGGAGGGCAGCAGCGAATTCAGAGCAATAGTAAATGATCAGAAAGTTTACCTGCTCTGCCAGATGCTCCAACTGCTGCCCTATCATGCCACTGCTGGGGGTTGAATAAGCATGTGCAAATTCTAACCATTTCTATTTCAAGCAAAGCTAAACAGTTCACAGGTGAGGAGTGCAAGAGAGTGATTATGGAACGCAATTTAATATTGCCCAGAGTGCAAGACACAAGACGGAGGCGAGACTGGAATTAATTCTTGTTTTATTAGAGTGACGGTTACATCAAAGGCAGTGCACTTCATAGACTTAGCTATGCTAACACACTACTATCCCTAACTAAGCTACCTAGGCATACTCTGCAGCGTGTGAAGAAAGTTGACTCAGCACCCCAATCAGGGGAGTGCCACCTTAAGTAGAGAAGGTCTTCGCTCACAATCTCTGACTCCTCCAAAGTTCCACCTTCTGGCCGACCCGCTTCTTGCAGCGTCTAGCGAGGGGGGCAAGCCTCTACCGGCTCATCTGACAGTACAGGATCGATAGGTGCCTGCTTGGCTTCAGTAGGGGGTAAAGCGTTTGAAGCGACAGGCAGGGGGTCCTGGGGTGTGTGATTGTTTTTCCAACAGCTAGAGTCATTGCTGAAGTAGCAACATATTGTAATCAGTCTGATTTTACATCAAAATGCAGTTTTAGATTCAACTGTTACTGTGCCCAAAATAGAAATAGAGCATAACCTCCAGTTTGAAACAAAAAAAGGCTGTCTTCACCATCATATGACATCAACCAAGAAAAAGGCTTTGAAATTAATAATAATAAATTTGGCACAATAATGAAAGAAATATAATTTTCTAGGTTAGATTCTCTGTAGAAACAGTAGTAACAGAAAAGAAGCAAAGTAAGAAGAATAGCAACAAACATACAAAAATCCAATTCTCCATCTTTGGAGATGGCAGGTGTTGCCACCACTCACCATATGCTCAGAGGCACATGTTACCAATTTCTTCCAAGCTACACAGGAAATGGATTAGACTGTGAAAGACCAACCCAAATTGTGTTTGCATTTTTACAAATTTGTAGGGTAGCACAATATCTCAGAGGAGGTCAGGTCTCCTGCTCCCCTGGTACATTCACTATAGCTGTCCAGTTTCCCTGGTTTTTAATGTTTGATAGAAATATCTGTTGGCTATAGGTACATTCTTAAACTGCAAGTTTTTTTGCCTATTAGTGAATCAATTATTAAAGGTGGGTCCCAGCCAGGGTTTCTTTAAGAGTCCCTGGGAGGGAAAACCTTCAACGTGACTGGGAGAAAACACTCTATACTTTCCATTACAAGGTATTTAGACACACAACATACATTATTGAAAAAGTAGCATACAGAGGTGCAATTAGACTTCCACCCAGCTTGACAGGGTATGATAATGGCCAGGGCTGGCCAGAGAAGAGGGCTTTAGAGAGCTTTGTTGATCAGGAAACATTGTCCCTATAGTAATTTCCTTTATTTCCAGGGCTCTCAGAAATGTAATAGGGGCCTCCTTCTCTCAAAACCATCTCCCCACTGAATCAGTTCTTGTGGCTGTCCCCCACTTTTTACCATTCATACAGTGGCTCCATTCAAACTTAACAATAACCATGCTTCTTTGTTATGACAGTGCACCGTGAGCTTGTACACCTCCTTCATGTTCCCTTCATGTTTGAGGAGAACGGAATTGAATTTTCCATTTGCAGTAACAAACTAGTTTCCCCTTTCATCTGATTGTGTGAAACTGGTTTATTCAACTATAGGTTTGTTGCAGACTGAACAGAATATGAAGAGAGGAAAGGGAGAATGTGCATCATATGAGCCTAAGTTTAATTCTTGTAATAACAAATATGTTTTCTTGGTATGGTGTTTGTTGTGCCATGTTTGTTATGTCTGAATGTGGATAACTAATTGCATTTCATCCCTTAGTAGATCAAGGAATAACTGTGAGATATTAGATAAGCTACTTTAATTGGCTAATTAAATATTTCTGATGTATCAACAAGATGACCATTATTGGATGCTTTTCTGCTGAAAATATTTATCCAGTTTTATTTGTATCTGATTTAGTATGCCTAATAAATGCTCACTGTTTTTTGTATCACATCAACACGAAACACTGTCCATTTATTATTTATTTATTAAATTTATACCCCACCTTATGGCCAAAAGGCCCTCAAGGCAGCTTACAAAAAACACGAATATAACAATACATCAATAGAACATAATACATCAATAAAATAGTACAATTCTCAAAATTAAATAACAAATAACATTATTAAAAGAAAAAAAACAGCAATTACAAGCTTCCAATAGTAGGTATCATACTGTAGGAATCATACTGGATCCTTCTGATCTTGTTGGAAATTCTGGCTTGAGTTGTCACGGCTTCGTCTCCAACATGGTTTTAGATCCAGCTCTTCCAGCTGTATTTCTGTGGCCCTCGATGGAGATGATGTGCTTGCGAATCCGGCTCTGGAGCGCGAGATCGTTGATGCACTCAATAAGGTCATAGATGGCGTAGATGTTGGGGTGTAGATGTTAGGGTACACCAACTCGAAGAGCTTGATCTTGATGTGGGTGCCCACCGAGTTAGAGAGGCTGAACTGCGGCTGTGGTGTGCTGCCCGGCTGTTCTGGGTAATCCCCACTTTCCATTTATTCAACTTTTTTTTTTTGCTAAATGCATCAATTTCTAAGCTAAAACAAATGTCTTTGGCAGTTTAGGAGTCCATTGTTAAGCTAAAATCACAAATCACTTTTCCCCAACTTTGCGTGACGGCTACAAAATACCCAGGTACACATTGACTTCACACCATCCCTGCATGAATAAAGCAGTGTACATTTACCATCTGCCTGGAGAATTAGGATCAAAAATTATTCCACATATTTTTCGCATCTGAAGTCTGGAATGTGAATCATTCCTCACCCATCTGTTTCCATTTACTTTGTGTGTGTGTGTGTGTGTGTGTGTGTGTGTGTGTGAAATGTTTCACATTGAAAGCTTCTCAGACTTCAATATTTTTCCCTTCATGTTAGAGAACTACCCTATAACTAATATCATGAACAAAATATTTACACTAATGAAAACTAACTTTATATAGCCCATAAATGCTAGGAAATGTTCGTTTCTAAGAATAATGTAAGTGGATATAGGGAAACTAAATGAAACATGCATTCTTAATACTGTTATAATTGCCACTTATTTGTGTATTGTAAATCTGGCTGTACATAACTAATAACACAAATGTGGTTTCTTTATTTATTATATCTATATATAGTATATGGTTTTACGGCCTATGTACATTTTAAAAGTGCTAATTTTAGTAGGAGAATGAATTGCAATTTCAAACAGCCTGAATCAGTGTTGTTTCCTTTACAGTTCCATGCCTCCCATGCCAACCTGGTACAATAAAGCCTGAAATATGAATTCCTTTTTAAAAAACAGACTATAATAAATAGATTTTATATTATCCCTGGAGAAGTGTATCTGAAGACCTGCACTCAGAGTATTAAAACATTCTACCTTTTCCCCCAAGTCATTTTCCTTAATAACCTTTTACGAGAAAGTAAATCCATATTTTATTAAAATATTGTACACAACTTTACAATTTTAATTACCCACTGCTTAGCATCTTTATTGGATAACATTAAAATGACAGCATTAATTTTGAAGACCAGAAGCGATTTTTTTTCTCCACTGAACTTCATGACATATAGAGAAAGTAACGTGTTAACTAGAATTCCAATGAGCATGTGGAGAGAAGATGACATGGTGCCTTGGAAAAGAGACAATTAGAAACAGCCAAGCATGTAGGGTAACATAATCATGCCATATATTCCCTTTAATAGCTCGGTTCACTAAACTCTGGGTACTTGATGGCACATCTATTGGTACTAAATTCTATTTTAATTTTAAGTTTAACAGCAGATTACTTAACTGCTTTGAAGGAAATAACCAGTTTTGATTTACTGTCTGTGAAGATTTATAGGAAGTTTCTTGAATGTGTCGTTAAAAGAAAGAGAGTGTTATGGCTGTTGTATCTCCATAAATCTGCCTACATTGTTCAGCAGAGATGCCAAACAACATAAGAACATAAGAAGAGCCTGCTGGATCAGGCCAGTGGCCCATCTGGTCCAGCATCCTGTTCTCACAGGCTTGGGGGAAGCCCGCAAGCAGGACCCAAGTGCAAGAACACTCTCCCCTCTGGAGGCTTCCGGCAACTGGTTTTCAGAAGCATGCTGCCTCTGACTAGGGTGGCAGAGCACAGCCATCATGGCTAGTAGCCATTGATAGCCCTGTCCTCCATGAATTTGTCTAATCTGCTTTTAAAGCCATCCAAGCTGGTGGCCATTACTGCATCTTGTGGGAGCAAATTCCATAGTTTAACTATGCGCTGAGTAAAGAAGTACTTCCTTTTGTCTGTCCTGAATCTTCCAACATTCAGCTTCTTTGAATGCCCACGAGTTCTAGTATTATGAGAGAGGGAGAAAAACTTTTCTCTATCCACTTTCTCAATGCCATGCATAATTTTATATGCTTCTATCATGTCTCCTCTGACCCGCCTTTTCTCTAAACTAAAAAGCCCCAAATGTTGCAACCTTTCCTCATAAGGGAGTCGCTCCATCCCCTTGATCATTCTGGTTGCCCTCTTCTGAACCTTTTCCAACTCTATAATATCCTTTTTGAGATGAGGTGACCAGAACTGTACACAGTATTCCAAATGCGGCCGCACCATAGATTTATACAACGGCATTATGATATCGGCTGTTTTATTTTCCATACCTTTCCTAATTATCCCAAGCATGGAATATGCCTTTTTCACAGCTGCCGCACACTGGGTCGACATTGTCATCATGCTGTCCACTACAACCCCGAGGTCTCTCTCCTGGTCAGTCACCGCCAGTTCAGACCCCATGAGCGTATATGTGAAATTCAGATTTTTTGCTCCAATATGCATAATTTTACACTTGTTTATATTGAATTGCATTTGCCATTTTTCCACCCATTCACTCAGTTTGGAGAGGTCTTTTTGGAGCTCTTCGCAATCCCTTTTTGTTTTAACAACCCTGAACAATTTAGTATTGTCAGCAAACTTGGCCACTTGACTGCTCACTCCTAACTCTAGGTCATTAATGAACAAGTTGAAAAGTACAGGTCCCAATGCCGATCCTTGAGGGACTCCACTTTCTACAGCCCTCCATTGGGAGAACTGTCCATTTATTCCTACTCTCTGCTTTCTGCTTCTTAACCAATTCCTTATCCACAAGAGGACCTCTCCTCTTATTCCATGACTGCTAAGCTTCCTCAGAAGTCTTTGGTGAGGTACCTTGTCAAACGCTTTTTGAAAGTCTAAGTACACTATGTCCACTGGATCATCTATATGCTTGTTGACACTCTCAAAGAATTCTAATAGGTTACTGAGACAGGACTTTCCCTTGCAGAAGCCATGCTGGCTCTGCTTCAGCAAGGCTTGTTCTTCTATGTGCTTAGTTAATCTAGCTTTAATAATACTTTCTACCAGTTTTCCAGGGACAGAAGCTAACTGGCCTGTAATTTCCGGGATCCCCCCTGGATCCCTTTTTGAAGATTGGCGTTACATTTGCCACTTTCCAGTCCTCAGACATGGAGGAGGATCTGAGGGACAAGTTACATATTTTAGTTAGCAGATCAGCAATTTCACCTTTGAGTTCTTTGAGAACTCTCAGGTGGATGCCATCTGGGCCCAGTGATTTGTCAGTTTTTAGATTGTCGATTAAGCCTAGAACTTCCTCTCTCGTTACCACTGTTTGTCTCAGTTCCTCAGAATCCCTTCCTGCAAATGTTAGTTGAGGTTCAGGGATCTGCCCTATATCTTCCACTGTGAAGACAGATGCAAAGAATTCATTTAGCTTCTCTGCAATCTCCTTATCGTTCTTTAGTACACCTTTGACTCCCTTATCGTCCAAGGGTCCAATCGCCTCCCTAGATGGTCTCCTGCTTTGAATGTATTTATAGAATTTTTTGTTGTTGGTTTTTATGTTCTTAGGAATGTGCTCCTCAAATTCTTTTTTAGCATCTGGGACCCTCTTGCAAATTTACAGTCATTTGGCAACACCACTGAAAATCAGTAAAGTAGAAATTGGAGATGGGATCATTTTCTATTGTTATTCTTTGAATCTGGTCTGAAATTGGCAGTAAAAACAGCCAGCCACTCAAAAAACAATCAAGAAAGCCATTATTTCATTTGTAATTATCATGAAGTATGAAAAGGAGTATGTTCAATTAAAACAGTATCTTATCCCTTTATTAAATGCAATGAGTGTGAAGCATTTTGCACTAAGAACACACCATGAAGTCTGTCTTAGTATTTTTTAAAAAAAGTTCTATCTATGTCTACTTAGAAATCTCATTGAGTTCCGTGAGGCTTCTTATAAGGTAAAAATTTATTTATTTATTTATTTATTTATTTATGTATTTATTTATTGTACTTTTAGACCGCCCTTTAGCAACAAGCTCTCAGGGCGGTGTACAACAGAATAAAACCACATTAAATACAGATGAGTGTGGGTACAATACAAGTATGAAAACATTTTAAAAGCAAGGTGAAAACGAAGATAAAATAAAATTAAAATTAAAATGCCTGGGCAAAGAGGTAGGTCTTTACCTGGCGCCGAAAAGATAACAAAGAAGGCACCAGGCATATCTCGTCAGGGAGGGTGTTCCATAATTCGGGGGCCACCACTGAGAAGGCTCTAGATCTAGTTATTGCTCTCCGGGCCTCCCTATGAGTTGGGACCCGGAGAAGGGCCTTCGACGTCGAGCGTAGCGAACGGGTAGGTACATAGCGGGAGAGGCGTTCCATCAGGTATTGCAGTCCGATGCCGTTAAGGGCTTTATAGGTAAGAACCAACACTTTGAATCTGGCCCGGAAACATATTGGTAGCCAGTGCAGTTGGGCCAGGACAGGTGTTATATGGTCAGATTTTTTAGTCCAAGTAAGAACTCTGGCTGCAGCATTCTGCACCAGCTGAAGTTTCCGAACCGTCTTCAAAGGTAACCCTACGTAGAGTGCATCACAGTAGTCCAATCTAGAGGTTACCAGAGCATGGATAACTGTGGCAAGGTTCTCCCTGTCCAGATAGGGTCATAGTTGGGCTGCCAGCCAAAGCTGGTAGAACGCATTCCGTGCCACCAAGGCTAACTGAGCGTCCAGCGACAGGAGCGGATCTAATAAGACCCCCATACTATGGACCTGCTCCTTTAGGGGGAGTGTAACCCCATCTAGGGCAGGTCGGACATCAACCATCTGGGCAGAGAGCCCCCCCACCAGCAGCATCTCAGTCTTGTCAGGATTGAGTCTCAGTTTATTAGCTCTCATCAAGTCCATTATCGCAGCCAGGCAGCGGTTTAGTACATTGACGGCCTCACCTGAAGAAGATGAAAAGGAGAAGTAGAGCTGCGTATCATCAGCATATTGCTGGAAACGCACTCCAAATCTCCTAATGACCTCACCCAGCGGCTTCATATAGATATTAAAGAGCATAGGGGACAGAACTGAACCCTGCGGGACCCCATATTGGAGTACCCAGGGACTCGAGCAATGCTCCCCAAGCACCACCTTCTGGAGACGATTCTCGAGGTAGGAGCACAGCCACTGCCAAGCAGTGCCTCCAACTCCTAAGTCCGCAATTCGCTCCAGAAGGATACCATGGTCGATGGTATCAAAAGCCGCTGAGAGATCAAGGAGAACCAACAGAGTTACACTCCCTCTGTCTTTCTCCCGACAGAGGTCATCATACAGGGCGACCAAGGCTGTTTCTGTACCGAACCCCGGCCGAAAGCCCGATTGAAATGGATCCAAGAGAGCCTGGAGTTGGCGAGCGACCACACGCTCTAGAACCTTGCCCAGGAATGGAACATTTGCTACCGGTCTATAGTTGTCAAGGTTGTCAGGGTCCAAGGAGGGCTTTTTTAGGAGCGGTGTCACCACTGCCTGTTTCAGGCAGAGTGGTACCAGTCCCTCTCGTAAAGAGGCATTGATCACCTCCTTGGCCCAGCCGGCTGTTCCATTCCTGCTAGCTTTTATTAGCCACGAGGGGCAAGGATCCAGAGCAGAAGTGGTCGCCCGCACCTGTCCAAGCACCTTGTCCACATCCTCGAGCTGTACCAACTGAAATTCATCCAATAAAACAGGACAGGACTGTGCTCCGGACACCTCATTAGGTTCAACTGCTACAATATTGGAGTCAAGGTCCCGGCGGATGTTCGTGATCATAAGAAGTGTCTCGCAAACTCATTACTGCGGGCTGTTGATGGTATTATTGCATTCTGAGGACCAGAGTGTAAAAGTCCCCAAACGACTTTATAAAGTTCCGCTGGGCGGTTAGAAGATGACTGAATGGAGGCAGCAAAGTACTGCTTCTTTGCTGCCCTCACCGCCTTCACATAGAGCTTGGTAGAGACCTTCACAAGTGCATGGTTACAGCCGTCGGGAGTTCGTCTCCATTTGCACTCAAGCCGTCTCCTTTCTTGCTTCATCACTCTTAGCTCCGGGGTAAACCAAGGAGCCAATTGAGCTCTGCAGAGGAGAAGGCGCACCGGGGCGATCGTGTCAGCTGCCCGGGTCATTTCCGTATTCCTCAGAGTGACCAGGGTTTCGACAGGAGCGTCAGTTTTATCAGCCGGAAAACTCCCTAGAGCCTTCTGAAAACCCTCAGGATTCATTAGTCTCCGGGGACGGACCATCTTAATTGGTCCTCCACCCTTGCAGAGGGGAGAAAACATTGTGAGTCTAAACCTCAATAGGCGGTGATCTGTCCATGACAAAGGAATAGATATAAAATCCCTCACTCCCAGATCACCATCCCCTAATCAGTGGCAAAAATCAAGTCTAAGGTGTGCCCCGAAATATGCGTAGGGCCAGTAACAATTTGAGACAGCCCCATGGCTGTCATGGAGGTCATGAAGTCCTGAGCCGCCCCAGACAAAGCGGTCTCGGCATGAATGTTGAGATGCCCCAATTCCAAAAGCTTGGGGGATCGCAACAATAGATCTGCGACCACCTCTGTCAGCTCAGTTAAGGAGGCTGTTGGGCAGCAGGGTGGACAGTACACCAACAGTATTCCCAGTCTGTCTCGCTGACCCAACGCAATGTGGAGACACTCCAGACCATTAGCCACCTGGATAGGGTGCCTAACAAGAGGGATGGAACTTCTATAGACCACAGCGATTCCCCCTCCCCGACCCTCGGATCTACCCAGATACTGAACGGAGTACCCAGGTGGGCATAGCTGGGAGAGATTAATGCCTCCCAGATCGCTCACCCAGGTCTCGGTAATAAATGCCAGATCGGCCGCCTCATCCACAATTAAATCATGGATGAGGGAGGTTTTATTGTTTACCGATCTGGCATTAAGAAGCAGCAACTGGAGATCCGAGAGTTGGCTGATAGAACTACCAACAATCCTGTGGATGTGGGGAGGACCGGAACACGGCACAGCCACCAATTGTCTAGGTCAAGTTCCCCTCAACTGGCATGTCCTCCTCACAACGCCATACCTTCCATTACCCGTCACTACGCTAACAGGGGCCCCCTCTGGTCCTCCCTCCCAATGCACTATCCTCCCGCCCGGGCACATAATAAAAATAAAAATAAAATAAGTAACAAAACTCACAATCTGTACACAATCACACCCTCACTCATACAGACCACTCATACATCCAGACAGTAGCAGCAACAGTGGCGCCTCAACAGTTATCAGACAGCAGTAGCGGTAGCCGTAACAGCAGGGGCCCAAAAGCGATAGAATGGCAGCGCTCCTCAGTTAAGCAAGCAGCAGCAGTGGTAACGACCACAAAAGCCACAAGGTCCGGGCAGCAGCGACAGCAGTCAACGGCGGCGGCGATGATCCCTAGAGCAATTCAAGGCCGACGGGACGGAGCAATGGTAGGGCGGCACCCGGGCCCACAGCAGCCGCAACGACAACGACGATGGCTCAGGCACAAGACCGCAGCATCGGCGGCGGCGGGGTGGCACCCGAGCCCGTGGCAGCCGCAACAACAACGACGGCAACCCGGAGCGCAGGGCTGCAACAACAGTGATGGCAGGCGTGGCGCCCGGACCCTCAGCAGCCACAACGATGATGACGACGGCCCAGGTCGCAGGACCGCGGCAGCAGCGGCGGCAGGGCAGCACCCGGGCCCGCAGCAACCGCAGCAACGATAACGGTTTCCCGGGTCGCAGAGCCGCAACAGCAGCAACAACGGGGCGGCGCCGGAACCCACGGCAGCCCGGGGCGCAGGACAAGCAGCAAAGCGACACCCAGGCCCGTGGCAGCCGCAGCAGCAACAAAAATGAATAGGATTGCAGCCTACTTCTACAAAACTGAATAAATCTGCTTTTTAACTGTCTTTGGAAAAGTTTCTTTTAGAATACAAGACAGAAGAATAACTGAAAGACCATGATATCTAATCTAGTAGGAAATGGCAGGCACATGTTGACATATTTCAGCATTTACCGTGCATTTTTTTGAAATTGTCACCCGGCATCATAATAGTGCCAGGTGAATAACAGGTGGGTAGCCTCACCCACCTGTCAAAGATAGCCAGCAGGGTTATGGAAGGTAACTCCCAATCAGATCCAGATCCTCCCCCCCCCAAGATAAGCGATGAGACAAGTGGTTTAGGTTAATAAAGCAAATATGTTATTTTTGTATATATAATTTTATTTTTAAAATGCTAAGGGATGTGTCAGATTTCTTAAAGTGAGTTAGATAAACATATGTTGGGGGTTGTTTAATGAACCATGTTTATTTTCCAGCTGCTATAATTAGGACTTGATGATAGCCCTAAAATTTAGAATGTACAGAATGATGTGATCTAATACCGTTTCTATACCTGCTAGACCAAATCCATAGTCTCAAAGCTGATGAATAAATTGACTACTGAAATATATTAGAGTTAGAATAAATGGACAGTTCTTACGATGGAGGGAATTAAGAAGTGGCTTTTCCCAAGGATCTGTATTAGGACTAGTGTTTTTGGTATGACACCAAGTTCTTCTGGATGGGGAAAACCAAAACAGATTGCAAACAGCTGCAAAAGAAACTCTCAAAATTGTGTGATATGGTAAATGTGGTTCAATGTGAATAAGTAATACAATTATACAGATTGGTGTCGGGGTGGGATGGGAGAATCTTCACACAGTGGCAGCCAGTGACACCTTGTTCTGGGATATCATCATCTTCAACATGATCATAATGACGAATGTTGTAAACTGCCCAGAGAGCTTCGGCTATGGCGCGGTATATAAATGCAATAAATAAAACAAAGAAATAATGATAATGCATTTATCTGACTGAGTAATTTTTGTTTGATGTTCATGTACATTTAAAGGAGCCGCTCCCACAAGAGGGGTAATGTCTAGGTCCCTATAACCCCTTCTTGTAAGGACCATTATATAAAAATGAGTCCCAATTGCAGTAAAAGGAAGAAAAAGGGGGGGAAGGGGTAAAAAAGTAAAAAGAAAGGTTCTTGACCTTGATAGAAATAAACCTTTGTTTTAGCCAAAGCCGTCCTGTTTACATGTAAACAGGGGGGGAGGGGAAACGGGACCCTTATTTTCTCTCTTGGCTGCTCTTCTGGGTAACAAAATACCTCCTTCAAATGCCTCTTAAAACTTGGATATTCATCCATGGTAATTAGTCTTATTAGTCTTATCAGTCTTATCAGGCAACTCCCCCTCAACTGAGAGGTCGGAGCTCTGGCAATGAGCCCTTAAAAGGCTTAGAAGCCTTGAAGTATGGAACAATTAACTCCCGGAGTCCGAGAGAGTTATATGAATTGTTAAAATATCAAGGAATGCAAACGATAAAAGGATATAAAAGGACATAGCATTCAAAATATTTAAAGCAAACAACAGAGATAAAAACAAACTACTTCCTGTGCCATCTTTTCTGTGTCCTACATACCGTTCTTAATAAAAAAGAAATCCCCAGAGTGGTTTACATAATAAAAACATTAAAACATCAAACCAACAAATATAGTTAAAATCCACCAATACAGCCAGCATATTGGGGGGGGGAATTCAAAGTAATGTAGCAGCAGCATCTGCAATGGCCACATTAATTCACCAACTTCCCCAAAGGCTCCAGAGGGGTCACCACTGAGAAGGCTCTGTGTCACATTGCCACATGCATGCAGCTGGAAGTTGGAAATGGGCCTCCCCGGCAGAGTGCAGACCTCTACCTGGCACATGTGAGACAACAACCCATACATTTATTGTGTAATTAAATAAAGCAGTATGCAACATAACAAAATGACAGCACAGCAGTTTAAATTCCACCCTTAGGGGCCTGTCAAGAAGATGAAGACTTGCTCTGAAGAGCTTACAATCTAAAATTCAACACAGAGGAAAGAAACAGCAAGGGTGTCATGGCCCCGTCGGAGGACTCATCAGACGAGGATGACTCGGGAGTAACAGCAGCAGACCCAGAAGCAGCAGACCCAGAAGGAGAAACGGAGGAAACTCCTGAGAACCCAGCTCCTTCTCCCCCTCAGCTGCAGAGCACCCCAGACACAGCTGAAGCCCTTCAGCCAGACGCAGACAGTTAACAGGATACTCCTCCCTCACCTGCAGAACGTAGACAGCAGAAGGTCAGGCAGAAGAGGGGCAGGCCTGTCCACTTAAAGCCAAAATGCTGAGAGCTCACACCTGCTGACAAACCTGCTCCTTAAAAGATAAACCTTGGGTTCAGCTTGTTGCTGACTACAATGTCAGGCATGGCTTCGTGTGTTTCTAGTTTCCCTGAACCTTATCTTGGACTGACCCCTTGGCAATTGAACCCGGACCTTTACTGACCTCGCTTCTGGACTTCTGGCTTGGCACATAAGCTTGGAAAGGGCCTTGCCCTTATCATGCTTCATCCTCATTAGCCTGGCAGATTTACGACCAGACTGCCAGCTAAGGTCTTTCCCGCCCTGGTAAATACCCAGGAATTTCCAGCCCCCACCTGCACTGCTGTCTCAGGGCAGAGCTGACAAAGGGAAGGGGATTTAGTTCAGGAATCCAATTCTATACCCACTTAAATGAATATAGTAGGACTTACTTCTGAGTAGAATGAATAGAATTGTGTTAGTAACCATAGCCACACCTCCTCTTTGGTATAATTAATCATAACTAATGGAAGACTATTATATATAAAACTCCTGTGGAGAAAAAAGCAACAATTACATTCAGAAATATTATGTTTAATTTAAGCCATACTTGGCTTATTCTCTTATTCCCTAACCTGGAGCAGTGACTTTAAGTATAATGGAAATTCTCATTTGCTAAAGATCTCCAGAGTTTCTTAAATATATATATATACAACCAATCCTGTAAACTAAGCTTCTGTTGCTCAGAGAAAAAGATGTGGCTGGTGGGGAAAAACAAGCAAAAATGTTGGAAAAAAAGGAGTCTTTCACAACATATGATCAGTCCAAAAACTGTAGCAGCAAGTTCTGTAAGTTTCTTGAGTACCGTACTTGTAGAGGCAATCAGACATTCACACAAAGTATCTTAGTTTCTTGTGTTTTAAAAACCAGGGATTTGCTTAAGTCAAAATTCCTTTTCCTTTTCATCAACCATACCCTTATAACTAAACAGGACAAGACACTGTTCCATCTTCCTACTCAAATTGGGTCTGGAAGTGCACAGCAGCATACATGCCCTGCTAATTGGATTACCAATGCCAAGAGGTCTGCGTTATCAACTACTCTCCTGTTCTTCCTCCGCCCCTCTCCCAAAAGATGCATTCTTGGGCTCAGAAAGAAAAAAAACCCTGGACCTCTTCAAAGTACTGCTAAGATTTTTATTTAATTAAAATAATTATAAGTTTTTATTTATTAACTTTATATCCCACATTCCTCCGAAAGAAGCCCAGGGCAGCAAACACATCAACAAACCAATTTAAGAACATCAACACATTCTAAAAACAGTTAAAACCATTCTGAAAAACAGTTACAGAAAAAAACATTCTAACAAAAGCAATTATTGATAGACATTCTAACAAAGGCAATTATTGATAAAAACATTCTAACAAAAACAATTACTGATAAAAGCATTCTTTCTCCAGTGAGCTCTGGGCTTCCAGGAACAGTCTCCTTCAGCCATCTAATGCCTGGGTAAACAGGAATGTTTTCAAATTCCTCCTAAAAGTCAGTAGTGACAGAGACAGACACACCTCACCAGGGAAGGCATTCGACAAATGGGGAACCACCACTGAAAAGGCCCTGTCAATGCCAGCCAGTCATCACCTGCCAATTTTAAGCTGAGATGGTTGATAATGGGGAAGGCACTGTTTTAGATACTTAGGTTCCAAGCTATTTAAGGTTTTCTGTGCTAATGCTGAATTGTGACCAGTAACTCACTGGCAGCTAGTCCAGCGTTTTCAGGACCAGTGATACATGTTCCTGTTGGGCTGTCCCGCTTACCAGTCTAGCAGCTGCATTCTTCACTAGCTGAAGCCTCTGGACTGTCTTCAAGGGCAGTTCCACATACAGTGCATTACAGTAGTCCAGATGGGAAGTCACCAGACCATGCACAACTGAGAGCAGGCTATCCTGGGATATCTGTGGTGAATCAGACAAAGCTGGACATAAACTGTTTTAGCCACATAAGCCACTTGGGACTCTAGTGACAAGTTGGAATCCAGGAGTACTCCCAGACTACAAATCTGTTGCTTCAGGGAGGACCCCTCTCAGGACAGGTCATACACTGAATTCCCAGACACCCACCCACAGCACTCCTGTCTTATCTGGATTCAGCCTCAATTTATTGGCTCCTGTGCAGTCCATAACTGCCTCCTGACACCTGTCCAACACCTTTGCATCCAGCAGGGTTCTTGTGTTGTAGCTTGAAATAGAAATGCATGTTCTTGTTAAGGATAATGTCTAGTCTAGCACCCTACTTCCTATAGTGACCAACCAGATACCTTTGGTAAGCGTATAAGCAGGACATGAGGACTGTAGCCCTCTCTGGATACTGTTTCAGTGGTAGTTATTGATAGCCCATTTGCCAAGTTACATACACTTTGTGTTCATGATCAGCAAATTATTAGCAAAGCCAAATATACAGAACACTCTTTTCTGGTCTACAAACACCCTTTTTCCGGTCTATGATACTACAGAAAAAACAATCTCCTGTGAAAATATTTCTACTAATAAACAGAACAGAATTTAGTTGACCACCAGCATGAACTTTGCTGTTATTCCTCCAATTCTGGGATCCTCCAATAACTTGGTGGTGTGTATCTTATTTTTACATGAAAATATTGCTCTAGAGCTCTCTAAGTACATCAAAATATATCAGCCAGCACGAAATATATCACCATTAAAAACAGGGTTATGGTGTTATTTTCAATTCCATGTTGAAGGTGCTTGTCATTGGCTTTTGTTTAGCCCAAAATCAACAAGCCTAACAGGGAAGAGAAAATAAAATTCACAGCTCTTATTCTAGTATAGAGCAATTTCATAAGGGCTGATATGAAACTTCCTGAATGGCATAAGATATGTGAAAAAGAATTGTCTTCAAATGTTACAAACAACACAAACTATATTTTCCTTGATAATTGCCATTTAGAATGCTCTTCTGGTCATTTTTAATGGATTCGTTGCCCTTGGCAACTAAAATGGCTGATACAAAGAACAAAATATCCTAACTTAGATTAATGCTCCAGAAGCTTAATTTTATGTGATGTTTAACATATTCTGAGTAAAGAATTAATTAGCATACTGATAAAATACTATTAACATCATTTAGCATGTTATGGGCATTCTTCAGGTATGTTTATGTGGCTAGCATATGTGTGATTATGTATTTAGCTGAAGAAAAAGTTAATGTACAGTGATACTCTGTAGCAAAGAATGGACAATAGAGATGGTATTTTTGAACATCCTCTGCTGGTTATAGTTGGCTGTCAATCAAATTACTAAGGATGCAATGTTAATCTTACCAAAGGAGATATGAGGGTTTTTCCTTTGAAAGGCATGCAGCAACATGTCAAGCACAAACCAGTAACCTCATGCTCTGTGCATTGGGGACAGATGGGCTGCTTCCTACTGCATGAACAGTAGAACCTGGAAAATGGGATACCTGAAGACCAGGGTGAAGTTAATTGAAAAGTGGCAACTCCTCCCTTCTCCTTGTTGTTGCCTACTACTTTATTGCCTACAGCCCACTGGCATGTGTGTGTAGAGCCATCACCATCCACTGATGTCACTAATTGGAAAGTGAGAGGAAGGTGCAAGTGGGTATATATTGGCCTCGATATCTTCCGCCCTTCCCACCCTCTCACTTGTAGTTCCTTCTTTATACATACAGAATCTCCATGTGTGTCACTGAAGGAAAAATTTCTCTGTGAATGTATTTTTTTTTATTTTGCCCTTCACATGTCCATACACCATTCAGGGCAACTTGTGAGATATAGTTGCCCACTTCAGTTGCAGTCAGTAGGGCAGCTTTTCCATGTAGGGAACTAAGGGTGCATAATGAAGCACACAGTTGTGCTCTGGTTCAGGAGAATATATGTACAAATTAAAAACAAGTGTGATGTGGGAAATCAGAGATTGGGTCTCTTTACTTTTTGAAACTTTAAAAACATCTGTGAGGGGCTCTGATTTTGATTGGAATAGCAGTGGTGGGAAAAGAGGATGCTTATTATTTATTTGTTTATTTGCTAAAATGATATTCCATCTTTCCACCAAACATTGCTCCAGTGTTTTCCCAGTCAAAATCCCTCCTGATGGCTTCCACTACCAGTCCACCCCCACCTATGCATCTGAAGGGATATGGGAAGGAAAGAGTTCCTAAATGGCTTCTGCTTATCCCCTTAAAGACTGTAGCCTTCTTAATCCTTAAAAGCCTGCTGTATCAAGTCGCAATGTTGCGGCCTAGAAAATATGAGCAGATCTATAAAGAAAGGCGCAAGAGACAATGGCCCAGTTCGTACATCATGGTAAACCATAGGTAATGGAACTCACCAGTCTCACCTGCTTTGCTCCTCCCTACCAGTGCATGGAAGAAAGAAATCATGATTTCTGGCTTAGCTTTATGTGAACTGGGGATTATGGTTTGTTTAGCTCCAAACAATAAATAAATAGGTTGAAAGGGAACAAAACTGCCTTGATAAATATTTTCCCCTTCAATGCATTAAGTTTGTTTAAAGCCAATGACATCCTTCTCTTCCTGCCTAAGCAGATCAGTGTAGTATTGCCTATTACATCTAACTTATTAATAAAGGATAGTTGACACCCTTTACAGGTGAGGGTGAGAACTATGAAATTAAGTTGAAGGAAAAGTTAATATGTAGCAGTAAGAATGTAAGAAATGGACAACTGGGACAGTGTTTTAGAATACTGCTTGTACATTATGGCTGGTTTTATCTGTATTCTTGCAATTTCCAACTAAATTCCAGCTCCTAATATGCAAAAAGGTGTATTAAAACTGGACATGGTTAAATATGATTCTTACTTGATCTTTAAGTGAGTATTCATTTACATGATAAGGAGCACAATTTTGTGATTCATCCAGGGACACTAAAAGCACAAAGCACTGTTAAAGTACTCTTAATAACATTTTAAGCTTACAGGTTAATTAGTATGTACATAATTTAGCTCTAAATTAGATTTTACCACAGAGGTCTAAAATATAATGTGGAATTTTAATTGGTTAGTTGCTAGATATATTGGAATAGTTGGGGGGCAAGAAAAAATAAGGAGCATCCCCAAAGGTTTGTTAAACTAGTTATATTGAAATCTACTTACTTGACAACTACAGGGCTGAAAAAACTTCAAGAAGTTTAATGTCCTTTATTTCTTCAGTGTGAGAGAAACGCTGCAGAGATTAAAAGCCTTATTCATTAAAAATGCATCCGCAAGTTAAAATAGCTTTTTCGTGATGTACTTAGAAAAGTGTGGAATGTGCTTTTTAGGCTGAAGGAAACTTTGGTAATTCATTAAAACTTTCCCATCTTGAAAGCATTATGTCATTTGTAATTCACAAGCAGGATGCCCAACAGGAACACAGTAAGGCAGGCACAAGGCACAAAGTGCAGGCAATCTTTCAATATACAAACTACACAATGCATGTTTTGTAGCTGTCAAATGATGCAGATTAAAGAACATTGAATTTCCAAGTATTATATTGCTTAAGATTTACAATTTGATGAGCCATTTAACAAGGCAAGATCCCTCTTTTTTTCTAGCAATATTAGATGGTAAGAGTAGGTATATTTTTCAGTAGTTTTGCTCTTATTACTGTTGTTTTGTGTCATTATTATTTATCATTTACAGTGAAAAATACAGCTGTGAGAGAATTTTTTTCCTTTTTTAAAAAAATCTTGCATTAAAACACTTTCTATTCTTTAAAAAGTTGTATCCAAAGTTACTCCTACTTAGGGTAGGTCCATTGACATTAATGGGCATGTCTAATTTAGGCCCATTAATTTAAATGGGTCTACTCTGAGTTGAATACACCTCATTGACTTCTGCAAAACACTACCAATTTTATGCTAATACTGTACTTATACGTTCTGGTTGTTATGGTTCTGGTTATGTTTGTTGACTTTTCTAGTTTTACTATTATCTTTAAGAGATGTTGGGGGCAGACAGTTAAAATGTCATCACTAATGACTGCCGAAATATTATTAGAGAAAAGCAAAATATATCTTCCATATATACACATGCAATATATGGCTGTTTATGGTGACGTGTGTGTGTAACAATATGTTTGGTCGGTTTGGCATCCTTCTGTATGCTTTCCAGATATGTCCTCATAAGTTTTATATAGAATATTCAGGTGATGGTTTCACAATTAGTAAAAAAAGGTAAGAGGTGACAATGGTTCATTGTGCAGGTTTCCTAAAATAGGGATATACTGAAGTTCTAGCGCTGATATCAAGATGAGGAGAATCAATTTGATAGTTTTGTCTGCTGGAATTCACATATCCAAGTGATCACAATAATGTAGCCATCAATGACATGTGTATTAGCCTTTGGAAAGATATCACAGAAGATAAACTATAAAAGGTGTAGAAAAAACTCAGTCTTTTTCAAATCTGTGGCAAAGAAAAAAGTTTTTTTATCTAGACACTTAAAAAAATGAATGAAATTTCACATCTCTCCTAAGCAGCATGTTCTGCAATTTCAAGTTATATTTCCCCCCCCCCCAGATTTAGCAATACAGGGCAGAAGAAAATAATGGATTAAAATTTCCTGCCTATAGTTTAAAATATTTGACAATGGCTGCTGTCAGACAAAGTATACTGAAGAAGACAGAACATTATTGTCATGGTAAAGCTGTGTGTTTCTAACACAGCAGCAGCAATGAGGAGATCAAAATGCCTCTGAATTAAAGGGGGAAAGAAGGAGCAGAAGGAGAAAGGTTATGAGGAGAAGTGACAGTTGTGAAGAGTACATTATGATGGCCATAATGAAATGGAATATTGCCAGTGTTCGCTCCTTAGGATGAGCTGGAATGTTGATCAATTGGCCAACTATTATTATTTGTAGGTGAAGGGATTCTGACAGACTGTCAGTCCCTGCTTGACTCAACAGTTGAGCCAATACACAGCTGAGGAGTGGGAGCTGGAAGTGCTGGTAGATAAGGACGCTAGCAGCATCATGCGGGAAATAAAAAGGTAGTGTCTGAGAACATTTTCTCTGGGTACAGACAGACAGGGAGTAGAAAAAGGAGAGGTCTTGGAATGACGTAGGAGAAATGCAGGCAAAGAAACCAGAATCGTTTGGAGGCCTAGGATAGAAGGAGGGAAGGAAGAGGAGATTGTGAAGGGGAAAGAGCCTAGCTTCAAAAAGAATTTGGTCTGCCTCTGCAAGGACAACAGGTGGTGGGGAGAGTAAGAGGACAAAATGTTCTAGGATTGTCATCCCTAGCTGTGAGCCAGAAAGAGGGAGAAGGGGAAAAAGCAGGCAGGAGAGGACACTGTACATGGGGAGTTGAGAGAAGAAAGGAAGGCAAGAAAGAAAACATTGTACATAAAACAAAACAGAAGGGAGTCTTGTGATGAAAAGGGGCAATGGAACTCTTTCAGTAAGTTACCTATCAGGGGAGAGCTCTGAAAGGAAGAGACCACTTGGGTTCTGAGGAGATCTGAGACCACAGGCAGGGATAGAGCTGATAGCCATTTTAGGACATCATTGGAAAGCAAAGGCAGGAGTCAATATTTTACCATATTTTATTCAATATTTGTTTCTATTTTTGTTTTAGCTAGTCAATTGTGCAGGCATAATTTTTATTATTAGACGACTGAAATGTTTCTACAGATTTTCATAATATATAAACCTTCTAAATGTTCTACAGATTTTCATAACATATAAACCTTCTCTTATGTAAGTTCAAATGGCTATAAATTAGGGTTGCCAGGTCAGAAGCATCCCAAAACCCGAGATTTTAGGGGCGGGCCCGACTGATGTCATGGGTGTGGGCACGAGTGATGTCACGGGGTGGGCCTGAGTGATGTCATTAAGCATGATACATTAAGCATCAATCACAGTTGCTTGGAGCATACAATTAAAAAAAATATCTGATTGGAAATTGAGATAGAAATCTTAGCTAAACGATGGAGCCTGGGTAGGGAACATTTAATCTAGCCTACCTGATTTTGGCAAGAAGGGTTTAAGTGCCTTCAGGCCAGGCCAGTCACCAGAAGGCCACTGTAGGAAGAAAGGAGCCTAGTGTTATGGAGATGTTAGATGGGAGCATTCGGGAGTAAAGATGGATGCCCCTGAAGACTGCAATTCTAAACATACTTACTAAGGGACTAAGCCCCATAGAACTCAACAGGACTTACTTCTGAGTAGATATAGTTTGCCTTGTGCTGTTGGTAAAGCTTGACTAGGGATCCTCTGCAAAGACATCCATATCTAAGCAGGGTTGGCAACCCCCTGCCTGGAATGCCCTGCCCTTATCTTTTAAAGTGGCTACTCCAAACTTCTTTACAGATTTGACCCTTCACTTCAGAAAGAGGTCTGAGAAATGAGTAAGAGTAAGAAGATTCTCTACCCTTTCTGTCTCCCCTGTGGAGTGCTATAAACTCACTGTGACAGCCAACCCAATTCCAGTGAATAATAATTGACAGAGAGCAAACACACATGGTTTGGTCTACCTTCACAGGCAGCAGCTTGGGAACAACAACTACAGCCACACTTTCAAATATGTGAATTCTCTTTTACCACTATTTGGCAAGAAACAAACTGCCATGCAACCAACAAGGTGCATCATCAATGGGTCTTAGGGGGTTCAGCTGAGCACATGCAACCACTGCTGTTGCTTCGATGGATGTAAGGGAGTGAGGCTAAGGTAAATGAAATGCAGAGAATGAAAAACAAAATACAGTGATGCTTTCTTAAATGCAATACCATACCAAACAACAAGATTCCTATGAGTAAGGCAGACAACTTAGCATCCCACAACCAGTCAGGATTCATAACCGAAAACCAAAACTAAAAAAATCCTTGCAGCCAATCAGTTAATGCAGAATGCTGGAGCATGATCGCTGACATGAGTGAGATCCTATCATCACATAATACCTCTGCTCTGAAATCTGCATTTTCTTTAAAAATAAGATTTGAGGGGAAGGGAAAGATTTACAACAAAAACACAATTCTTTGTTATGTTTACTCAAAAGTCCCATTAATTTACAGCACAGTCCTAACCATGTCTACTCAAAAGTAAGTCCTAATGAATTCAATGGGGTTTACTCCAGGTACATGGAATTAGCATTGCTTTACTCCCAGAAAAGCAAGTATTGGATTAAATACTTTCATATTGCCAAGGTTTTCAGAGCACTGTCCTCTCCAACAGCTCAGGGTCTGACTCCTGCACACAAGAGAAAAAAAACTTTAAGCCATATTCTTACTTACTCAAACTGATGATCTCAAAGCCACCATTTCCTGATATTGCAATGAGGTCTGGGTCAACAAATCACTACTCTGGCTTCACTTATTGGAGGAGCTTGGAAACATTACCTTTTTTGAACTACAACTCCCATCATCCCCAGCCAGCATGGCCACTGGATTGGGCTGATGGGAGTTGTAGTTCAAAAACATAACTTTTCCAAGCTCTGCTTATTGGCTACAATCCTGAAAGGGCGGAATTAGAGCTAGGAGCTGCTATATAGATCCATTAAAGAGATTTAACAGTTGCGGGCAGGGCAGCTGACGTTTTGGTGTATATCTCAGGAACCAGATCACCTAGAAACTTTTTTAAAAAATTGAAGCGGAGAGTCCAGAGATTAAGGTGAGTTAGCTGGACACCCTGAGGGGACCCCCAGAAACCTGAAACTCCGGCCGAAAACCGGACACCTGGTAACCCTACTACAAATTGACCTTTTTGTATCATGATCATCATCTGCCCTTTACAAGTACGTCCCAGGGTGTGGTACAGAAACTACATTCACAGGAACAGCATGGGTCCTGAAAGCATACATCTCAAGTGCTGACAGCCAGGGTGAAGAGGTACATCTTTAGCATTCACTGAAAACTGTATAGCAAAGGTGCCAGATGCATCTCTGTAGGGAGGGAATTCCACAACTTAGGAGCTGCCATAGAGAAAGCCCTCTTCCAGGACACCATACCCTGAACTGAAGGCAATGGAACTACCAATCTTTCCATACCTACAACTGCATGGATGGGCACCTGATTAGAGCTCATTGAAGCTCTACCTGCCCCACCCCAGGGCCTGGCTCTCAAGGAACACAAATTGCAAAGTGAAGCACTGCGGGGAAGAGTAATAGCAGGATAGGTATAATGAAGCAAACAAGGTGTCTCAGTCTGACAGTGACCTGCACCTAGAGATGGAAGGGTCTGCCAATTTCATTTCTCTGTTTCTCATTTTCTTCCAATCATAAATTTAGTTCTCCCCATTTCTGCATCAGTTTTCATTTAAAAAAAATACTCATGAAAATTCAGCAGTATTTTAGTGGAATGTTCTCCTAGTAAACACATTTTGTATATAGTTTTGACTAATTTATGTATTTTGCAAGCAATTTCCCCCAATATAAGGCATTTTGTATGTTGGTTTCACCAATATATTAATTTTAATGCATATGTCTCTCTAATATATGCATTTTTGTAAATGAGAACAGCATTGCAGAATTCGGATAAGTGCAAATTTTGGAGACTTGTACTTTGGTTCTCATATAGTTTCAGAAAGTGCCATTTTTATTGATTTTCTTTTAAATGCAAACTGAATTGAATTTATCCCCATCTCTACCAGCATGTGCTATGCACATGCACCAAGCCCCAGGTAGAGAAGGGGAGAGAAGAGAGGCTCCATTGAACCCTATGCCAATCTCAATATGTGCTTATACGGGGAGGGATTGTGACCCTAGTCTTTCTTTTTCAAATTTAGAATATATGTGGCAATATATCCCAATGCTGCTCCTGGATGTGGGACAAACAATTGGTGACCAAGACAGGGATATTTTGGTTACCTTTTCCCTATACAGAAATGTCTCTGCATTTGTAGCTGTAATGTGTTTATGTAAGAGGGGTATAAAAGGTTGGGGGAAGCTGACTGAAGGAGCAAGCACTGATGAAAATACTGTCTCCTTCACTTTTGAGGTCAAAATATGGTTTTAAAATAGGGAGGTTCAGCTGGTATGGTCAAGTGGTTCTGATAAACTGGCAGGATTGCAGTACATTTCTAAAACATTTTTTGTTTGTGTGATTCTCATAGCTTAATTCATATCCCACTTCTCAAGTTAGTTACAAACCAACATATTTCTCACATTGTGAAAATTTGTGGTTTCTGTGAAAAAGCCATAATTATTACTACTACTATGATGTGCTCACCCACTGTTGTTACGAAGGGACCTTGAACTTCCTCATGAGCGTAGCTCACTAGAAATCCAAGTCCCCAAAAGAGAGCAGTAGGATCTTTTTGCTGGAGTTAGCCGCACGTCACCCCCAGAACATGTATAATTTTACCCTTAACCCAATAACACATACACTGAAAGTAAAATAAAGAGTGGTTTTATTAAGAGAAGGAACAAGGAAAAATATTGCAGTTTACAATTGCAGTTAACAATGAGTAGTTTTCTAACTATTATTCATTCATTCAACAACACTGGATAGACTAAAGCAAAGAGACTAGCCCTATAAACACTTTCACATTAAGCTCACCCACACAGAAAGAAAGAAAAAAGAAAAGGAAAAAAGGCCCAGATAGTTGCATATACCTTTCCTGGAGAGTTGCTTCAAGCCTAAAACAGAGAGAGACCTTTCGTATCTAGCCCAATGAGCAAAAGCTCCGCCCTTTGTAACCAGTGCCAGATTTGAAAGTTCTCACCCAAATCCGTAGCTCTGAAATTGTCCCAAAGATGCTAGCGTGCGTTGATAAGAAAAGCAGTTGTTGCAGCCCCCCAGACGAGGAACTGAACTCCCCTTCTCACTCCTCATGTTTTATACCTTTTCCTAACTAAACTGACCCCAAAGTAAACCAAAAGTAAATGTGATCAGGAAGGTGGGAACCCACTCATTTCCTGATAAATTCCCGGATGATAGGTGTGATCTCCCTGCTGTAGATTCCTGATGATTCCTCAAGGTTAAGATTATCATAATCCTTGTGTAAAACAGTTTCTTTGTTTGACAGGAGTTTATCCTGTCTTCTCCAAAGGCTTAGAAATGCACAACACCTCCTAGTTTGAAAGGAGCTATTCTGTTTCCTCCTGATGGCCTAGATTATCATAAACATTTCCTTTGTTTGAAAGGAGCGCCTATTCTTACTGGGTGACAAATCTAAATTTCAATGGGAGTCAGGAAGTCTATACAGGCATTGCAAGATATGTACTCAGAGGTCACAGAGGGGCTGTTTCCCAGGAATCTTTGCTGTTGCAGGCCTTTTCAAACTCTGGTTCACTGAGATGAATCAAAGATTAAAAATTCCCAATATTTGATACCTCATAACACTGAAATGTTACAGGTTTTTTGATGTGATCACTGTTATCCCTACTACAACAGGTCATTTGTACCTGAAATTTCCTCTCACAACAAAATTAAAAATGGTAACTATATTTTTTAAATTTTACATTCTACTGTGACTAAATTTTACTTTAGGCAGAATTTACTATGCTTACATTTATCCCTTGTTGTCATAGAATTCCTGCCATCGTCATACTCAAGGGGCTCTGGCAATGGTTGGCCTTTGCAGCCATGTCGGGGAAGATCTGGCATGGCTTCAAAAGCCCCCTCCCTTAGGTGCAATGTGGCCACGTGCACCTGTCACGTAGGAGGCAGAGCAGGGTGGCTATTTAAGCCCTGCTACATCTGCTCTCGGCCTCTTTCTGGCCTTTGGTCCAGTGGCTGGATAGATGTGGCATGCTGTGGGAACACCTCCTACCAATGCTGATGCATGGTTGGTGCAGCACCCTCCACAGGTTTTGGTTATCCATTAGGGGGGCAATGACCTGGGAGTGTTGAAGGGGGAAAGCCCTCATCATTCAGATTTGCCTGGACTTTGAGGCCATACATAGAGTGTGGCCTGAGACCATGACTGTTTGGTCCGACATCATCCCCAGGAGGATTTTGGAGGGGTGGGATTGACCCCAGGAGCCTGAACAAGGCTAGTTGAAAAGTAAATAGGGAAGTCCAGCTCGCCCTTACTGATAAGCAGGGTGAGGTAATACATCATCCGGAGATGAAGTGTGGCAGGGCTGTTCTTTTCTGGGCAGATAGTGTTCATATGTCTGACCTGGGTAATGATCTGTTTCTTTCTGATCTGCAGAGTGCCCTGCGTGGAATAATTTGCCGCAGGTGGGGGAAGAGGGACTAAACTTAGGCTTGTCCTCTTCTGTGGTGGATAGTGTGGAATTTAACAAGGTAGGGTTTGGTGACCACCCTTAGGCACCCTTTAAGGTGATCGGTGGTTCTGAGGCCTGCCTTCCATGTTGTGCGGTCTGTTGGCAGGATAAGGCTCACCTTTGGGTTTAACCTGTAACACACACTCAGAGTTGTGCGGCCATGAGGGGGGGGTGAAGCAGGAAGACCTCCCTAACCACTCTGTGGGGAAGGGGCCTGGAGCAGGGGATTGGGCTTGGACCACCCCCTTTCCCATGGCAGGGTGTCCTCACCCGATGGGGTATGAGATAGGTTCCGCACTTGTCTCTGCAGATCATTTTATTATGCAGTCAAGCATATAATTGGCTTTATTCCAATAAACATGGCCCTTGATTTACCCACACTTCATGTTGTCTTGCCTCTTCATTTCCCTGCTATGCACTGCAATTCATTAACAGCTAGAACTCTTTCAAATGTATAGAATCTCTTGGTATAATATCTGCTGTTACACATATTGAATTAGCATAATTAATTTAACAATCTTTTCACTATGGCAGATATGCAACAAATGGCAATTGACTGGCTTACTGGAAATTTTTACTTTGTGGATCGTATGAGTGACACAGTCTTTGTATGCAACTACAATGGAACTGTATGTGTTATCCTGATCGATCTTGACCTGCATAATCCCACGGCAGTTGCTGTGGATCCAAGTTTGGGGTAAGTATTTTTAATGATATGTTATGTTTGTTTGCTGTAAATTGCATATATGCATGCCAAATATAAAGAAAAGGAAAGGTTTTAACAGATTTGTACTGCGTGTGTTTTCATAAGTCTAAGTATGGAATGATCAGTGAATGATAGCACAGCCTTCAGATAGCACTTAGAAAGTGTGCTGGTTATCTGAAGTTAAATAAAACACATCTTTTGAGTTATACATTTTGCTGTTTGTCCTTGTGCACAACATAAGAGAAGGATGTGGGTGGGAATGGACATTTAGTAGCCTGAATCCAGAACTAAGCAAGTAGTCTTAGGTACCCAAAGTAATTGTGAGCTTATATGTTTCAAACAGCAACCGGACCTGTCATAATGCAATACAGACCAGTTTTGAATTTGAAATCCTTTCAAAAGCAGTTTGTAATACTGAAGTGAGTTGGGAGGAGCCTGCTGTGTTTTAAAATCCCTCTGGGCATGTGCTTAGTAGCTCTTTGTATCCCCAGACAAGATATTGTTGCTGCTGCAACTAACACCGTAAGTCTGGGGTTTTTTGGAGGGGGGTAACTAGAAGAGGACAACAAATGTGGTGTTTTCTATATGGTTGTTGGTTGGTTGCTACAGTTAAGAGAGATTTAGCATAATGCAGAATGGTTTGGAAACTCCATGGGGGGTTGTTGAATAGAAATGTTAGATAAGTAGATAGGTTAGCAGAAGTTTGTCTCTGAATTGAACATAAGATAACTTAATCAAAATACTGCTCTGGTATTTTTCCATAACTTGCTTCAGTTAGAACAAGTCTTTGCAGAGCAATTTTGGTTTTACATTTTTTTATCATTTCAAATAAGCAAAGGAAATTGAAAACCAGTGGTGTACCTAGCATATTTGACACCCGGAGCAGATCATTTTTTAATAACCCCCCTCCTCTATATGACAAAATTATTTTCAGTAATAATCATGAAATGAAACGAATAATAATTATGGTCAGAAAAGAAACACAGACAGTACCTGTAGTACCACAGGGGTTGGAGACATGAACTGAGCCCGGCCCTGGAGCAAGCTCAAACAATTCCAGACTGTTACGAACTTAGTTACTAAGTTCGATTGAATTCAATGAAGTTTACTTCCTAAAGGAGGAAAGGACTATACCACAGCTGATCATCTATAAGGTGACTGCTCGCCTAGTCCAAGAAATCTTCTACTCCCATCTTCCCTTTGCCCTGGACGTTGACTCCCCCTCCAGCTTTTCATATATTTTCCTAGCCCGAAGGCTGCTGGTATGGTTGAGAGGGTTGCAGCACATGGTTGAGAGGGTTGCAGCACATGGTTGAGAGGGTTGGAGCGAGGCAGGGGATGACTTGGCCCGAGTTCAATAAGGCACCAATAATGTAACTGGTGGAGGACTCTTTCGCAGCTGCATATGCAAGCCCACGTGTCACTTTACCGGAGAGGCAAAACACACACAGGGTGCGGGGAGCCCTTATAAATTCTCCCACTCTTGGTAAAAAAAATCGTGATGTTATCGGCTGGCTAAAGTGCCTCTCTTTGTATGAAGGCATGCAAGGGGGCTTCTAGGAAGGAACGACAAGAGGGGAGAAGGAACAAGAGGAGGACGGGCCTGGGGCTGCGCTTCAAGCCGGGAGGGAAGATGTCCTGGGCAAAAAAGAAAACACCTCAGGGAAGATAGGGGCCAAGAGAGGAGGAGAGAGACTGAAAGGAAGAATCCAACGTTTGCAGTCCACTTAATAATAATTAATAAAAGAGGTTGGAAAGTAACAGGAGCAGCTCGGCCTTGTTGACTGTAGCTTGGATTCCCTCCATCTTCTTTTTTTTACTGTGGAGGAGGAGGAAGAGGAGGGAGCTCCTGGAAAAGTTGTGCAGCCAGAAATAGCCAGAGAGGGGAGAGAGGTGAGCTGGTTGGTTAG
Source organism: Rhineura floridana (assembly GCF_030035675.1). Classification (NCBI taxonomy): domain Eukaryota; kingdom Metazoa; phylum Chordata; class Lepidosauria; order Squamata; family Rhineuridae; genus Rhineura; species Rhineura floridana. The sequence goes on from NC_084481.1 coordinate 67,802,880, forward strand.
TGCAAACAGCAGCGGTAGCAGCAACTGAGCAGCAGCCTGCGGCCTGGGGAAGCAGGGATCAGCTTCGATTGCTGCCCATGCCATGGGGGAGGAGAAGGGGGAGGGGGAGAGCAAGAGGGGAGGGAACCCGGGCTCAACCACCTTAAAGTCATCCGCCCATCCCTGGCATGTCTCAGGTTCTCTCCCAGCACGCACACATTCGCACAGATACGCATATATACAAACACAAATGCATGTGGGTGCTTGTCACCTCCAGTTGCTGTTGGATGCCAGCTTCTTGGCAAAAGCGGGGAGCTGCATCATGCACCCCCTTATTTCCTGCACCTGGGGCGGACCACCCCCCTCACCCCACCCTTGGAACACCACTGATGAAAACTAACTTCTTTGTTGCTTTCTCAAAAAGTCCAACACATTTAATTTTAATGTAATTTTTATCCAATATTGGTAAGTGAAAGAGACGCCACCATCACTTATTTGTTTATGGGAACACTATAACTTTAAGATACCTTTCTCAATCTTCTTTGGAGTATCAGTTACAGTCTTTTGCATTTGTGTTTTAATAAACACATTAGTCAAGATGTTATATCTGAGTTGTATAAACATGATTACAAACATTTGAAAAGGGGAGTGAAATAATATAGAATATTAAGGAACTCTGTTTTGTCACTTTATGCCCCATATAAATAAGCTAGTAATCATTAGCAATGGCAGTAGTACTATGTTATAATAACGTAAATAGTGAGAATGCCTGTATTTTGGCTGTTTCATCCTTGTTTTACATTAGCCTGTAGCAGATAGTGAAGTCTGCAGTGGCTGGTGGAAAACATCTTTACAATGCCATAAGACTTTGATCAATAAATAGGAAAATATTTACTGCAGAAACAGCTTGTCATCCATATGTGGACTTTTGTCACTCTTTACTTAATGTCTGATTGAATATTAAGATGAATCATCACAATGGGTGTAATTTTGACAAGAACAGCTTGCATGTAAACTTAGCAAAGGAAGCTGCATAATATAATTCTGGAACAGAGCTGTTTTTGCACACTGAACATATGGTAAACTTGACTTGATCTGACAAGTGATGTTTCAAAAGAAATTAGCAGAAGTTGTATTCAAACTGGTTTGTTTACAAATTCTCTGACAAAGAATGGGATATTTTCGAATTAACTAGCAGCCTTTTCATTTTATTTCCTTGTGTATATATTTGGGTTTTACTTTTTGTAAACTGGTAATTCTGGTATGTCAGTTAATGTTAAGTGTTTTCTCTGAAACCATTTGGATTAAACCTGCCCCACTAGAATGCAATATGACATGTTGTAGTGGTTCTGCCTTTAAAGCCTAAATAGCTAGGGTCTAGGTTACTTCAGGAGCCGGCTGCTTCCACATGAGGCTACCCAACAAATAAAATAATCATAACCCTGGTCTTAATATCACCTTTACATGAGGTGAGATATGGCCTTTTCAGTGGTGACACCAAAACTACTTTTACTATATGATTATATTCTGTTAATCCAGTGGTTCCCAAACTTTTTGTTATGACAATCCACAAGTCCAGATTTATTTGGTTTGGTGACCCATTGATTTATTCTCATATGAATTTTGGACCTTGATCTTCTCAGCTGCCAGCCACCAGAGGGAAGTTCCCAAGTGTTTAGATCTGGAGCCTTTCTGACAATCAGTTGCAAGTGTCAACACAATGTTATAATATGGCAACAAAACAAAAAATTGGAAGAGGTATTCATCACATTAGTTAAGGATTGCAAGCAATAATTATTTTGGGTTTACTTATAAAGACCACAACCTCCTTGCACAGGCTTCATCACAACCCATAGGCTGGGAAACACTTTGTTAATCAGTTGTTAAATGCACTTAAATTGCTGTCTCTATTATTTGTTTTGTTATTTTTATTATTATACTAAAAGACTAGAACATAATAATATAAAATACAATGCATGTAAGTTTATAAAAACTTGTTGATCAAATGAGCTAACAGTGTTTCAAGGGCTCATAATCTTACATAATTTATTTACCTTTTTCACATGCCCATAGGTTCCTCACACCTGTCTTAGACTTTTCTTTTCAGTTCATTGTTATCCTAGCTTGTTTTGTTAACTTGCAAATAAAGTGACTAGGAACTAAAAGTGGTGATGAGAAAACCAAGTAATTGTATCATATACCATACATATACCCAACATAAATAGCCATTGGCAATAAAGAGGTAAGAATTGACCTTAAAGAGGTAAGTGTTGATGTAGCATAGTGGCTAATAAAATGCACCAGAAATACAAGAAGTCCCCAGTTTGAATCTTGCCTCCACTAGGGATGGAAAGATCTGTCAGTTTCAGTACTCTCAGTTTCCCATTTTTCTAATCTTAAATTTGGTTCTCCACATTTCTGCAACAATTTGCAATATTTTTTTAAAAATTCTCATGAAAATTCTTCTGCATTTCAGTATGAATTTTTCCTAATAAACACAGTTTTGAATGCAGTTTTGACTCATGTACACATTTTGGCAAACAATTATCATAACATAATGTATTTTTGTATGTTATTTTCACCAATATATTCATTTTTATGCGCCTTCCCCTAATATATCAATTTTTATAAATATTGCTTGGTTGAAGAACTTCACTGCAAAATTTGGATAAGTGTGACTTTTAAAGGATGGCTTTGTTTTGGTTTTCATATTGTTTTAGAAAGTGTGAATTCGATAGAATTGACTTTAAATTGGAAATGAATCAAATTTCTTCCCCATCCCTACTATGAACTTCCTAGTTAAAATGAGGCAAGCAACTTGCTCACAGCTTCAGCTCCCCATTTGGAATATGAAGATAATACTGAGCTACTTTACAGTGGTTTTTATTTTGGTAATGATTACAACAAGCTAATGTATGTTTATACAAACTATTAACTGTTATAAGTGGCCAGTATCCAAAAGACCACACAAGTTCTGCATGCACAGGGGAGCTTTGTGTTTGTGTTTCTTAAACAGCAGAGCAGCCCACCATGTTCCATGTCAAACCACTTTTGAATCTGAGGGTGCTTTCAATAGCTGCTGGTAATATGACAGCTCTGCCATTCAAAGAGAAACAGTAATAACAAATGAGCAAAACAACAACAGCCCCGAAACCATATGGCCCATTCAGTTCCTTGGACATTTGGCTATTCCTAAAATAGTATTTGGATTCCAGCTAATTTTGAGTGATGATGAAGATAATAATTAACGGAATACTCCCTATTAAGGCACAAAATAAAAAGAGATAAACATCTCAATATGTATATTGTAGCTTCTCTTGCTGCTACCTCTTAAATCTCATCTTTTTTTCATTTTTCATCTGAATTCTTTATTACCTAACTTCAAAAGCAGAATTTCTGTAGGAGTGTATTAAGTTATTGTGTTCTTACCTGTTTCATAATGATACTGGCTTTATTTATTTCTTTATTGGATTTTTAATAAAATCCCATCATAAGAGTGGATTGCAAATGGAGCATGAAATGAATGGGGTATATAAATGTGTGTGTAACACTTTGTCTGCATTTAACAGCCTTATACATATATAATTACAAAAATATGTACATTTTTATATTTAGCAAGTAAAAGTAGGTGTTTCCGTGATGTATTATATATGAACTCTTACAAGATATCTTCAGACATTAATGTATTCAATCATCTTTTTACATTTATAGTAAACCATAGTTAGCAAATATAATCTATATTTTATTACTAACTTGTACTTCAAGAAATGCTTTTCTGCCTTGAGATTATTGTGCACCAACTAGACTTACTCCATTACTGGATTTCAGTGACAGAGATATGTATATGGCAGTGTAGGACCTAGCATACTTAAAACCAATCCTTCATATCCTATTGTCCCCTTTGGGTCAGGAAGCCTAGACAAGTTATTCAGAATTACAGCAGATTGGTCCATCAGGCCAGGCCAGCTACCTCTCCATCACTGCACAGAATCAAAACTCAATCATACTCCTTTGGATTCTCACCAACCTGCTAGCACATCTTTCTGCTTCTATATAAATGCCCCAGCCTCCTAAGCTTTGCTGGCTGGAAGTTGGAAACTCAAATAACAATTCATCTTCACAACAACTCTAAGACAGGTGCGGAATCAATTGAATTTCCCTCCAAACTAGAGAATTCATTGCACATGGAAAACTAGGGGGCGGTTTACATGGCGATTTAACGTGAGATGGGTTCTACTTGCATGCCCATTTAATTCACAGCGATCACATGATGTAGGAGGCAAAGGGAAGGTGTCCCAGTGCTTTCAACTTTTAATCCACAGCAAATAAATCCAAATTTAACCTGAAAACGGCAGGAAAAAAGTCTGTGCTTTGTATCTCTAGGGGCTTGTAAATGCTTAGTTCCGATGCTTTTGTGAGTCCACACCCACTCCCTCCTCCTCCCTTTGTTATGTCATTTCCTACTGGCTCCCTTTCTGCAAGCCTGCTGCAAATGGTGCTTCCTTTTTTTCCCCTTACTTGTGCAAAAAAGCATAACGTTGTTCAAACAAATATTTGTATTTGTGCTTGATTCTGATAATACAAATAATCAAACTTGAGGATTTTTTCTTTTTTTATTCAACTTACTCTGGAACAAACTGAGCATGCTCAGTTTCCAAGATAACCAGAGGAAGTGATAGTTTGACTTTAAGAGGCGTGGTCATTAGGAAGCTGCGTGATTGACTCTTTCCCTTCAGTATGAATGGAAAACAGTGATTGGAAGATAGGAAATGTGATCTTTAAACTCCCATCGCAATGGAAAAAGCTCTGTCTTTAAAATGGAGTTCAACTCCAATGTGAATGAGCCCTAGATGTCATGGATAAGGGTTCTTTTCTAGATGAGCTTCCCCCCACCCCTGACTTGCTAACTTTTGTTGCATAGGATTTTTTTATGAAGCTTTTTTTGTAAGTAAGGTTTCCCTTGTGAGAACCCTCACATGTAGTTTGAAGAAGTACAAATCATAACAGTTTTTCTGTTATCTTGTTGTGTGCTATTACATGGGAACGAGGCATAGGTTTATGGTCTCCCTGGCCTCCCCAGAATGGGAGATTACACCCCAACTTGTGTTGGTGTTCCAGGCTGTCTGCTAGCTTCCCATTTACAGCTTAGCATTCCTGCATGCATTACACCCACTTTCTTGCAGATACTTCCATATGGCAGTACTTTATGAGGTAATATAATAACTTAATACCTCAGTTGATGAAGTACATGTGTTCCTGGACATTACTTCTTTAACAGAAACTTTGGTACCATAGGTAGGAATAACATGGGAAGAATAGGGATAGCTTCCTACACCACAAAAAAGAAGAGCACTTCAACATATTTAAGCAAACTTTTTATTCAAAACTAACAATATGCATGCCTGAAATGAAACAACCAGGTCAGGTAAGCCTTGCATACTTACCATTTGAAGGCTTCTTCCAAAATGCATCCAGGGATGCCTGCCTTGCCTTTTTTTCTTTTATCATGTTACATCTTGCTATAGCAACCTAAAGCTTTGAGCACAGTTCTCCTCTCTGTAGATTTGAGCAGGCAGGCAAGGGTCAGCCCCCATCACGACCATCACCCTGTGCTTGTGCTCTCTCTCTCTTTCTCTGTCTGCCATCCTCCCCCACACTCTAGCAGATGTGTCTGCAGTAAACAGTGCTTCCAGGGCAAGGACACCTGCACCACCTGGCAAGCAGTGCCATTCCAGCCATGTGTGAGAGAGCTGCCTGCAGCAGACATAGTCATGTAGCCAGGGAGCCATATTCTGTCTGTGTCAGAGTGTGTGCTTCCTTCCCCCCCCATGCCCCCTGCACCCCCCCAAAAAAAGACTTTGCTGAAAGGAGCTTCTTTCCTGGAGGATTTGTTAACTGAGGTATTACTGTATTGAAAGCCACTTACTACCCAAACGAGCCAGGTTACATGGAGAATCTGCCTGCTGCCATCAGCAACCACTTCCTAACCACTTCCTCTGTATGTGTATATGTGTGTGAGAGAGAGAGACACACACAGAGACAGAGATCTGAGTTAGTCCCAAGAAACTTAGTTCTCGTTCCCAGGGAACTGATAAATATGGAAGTCGACCACCATCCTGTTGTTTCTTAGAAAGGCCTGAGAGCATATAGTTAAGTGTTGACATTTAAAGATGTAGTGTTGCGATGGAATTACTATTCCAAAATCTTCAAGCAAGTCTTTTTTTTAAACACACATTCTGAAAGGGAAATTTGTTCTCATTCAATAATTAAATCATATTTTGATCTGGGGAAGAATAGGGTTTAAATCAAGGCTTTCTGTTAGCGCTTTCAAGTGTTAATCATTTCCAATGATGGATATCTCCATTTCTACTTAATGGAACAATTGGGGGGAAGAGAGCTAGCTTTGCTACTAGGTAAGGAAGGAAAAATGAAAAAGAAAAGAAAGAATTAGCAGAATGGTCAAAATGGTGTAGTAAGATAGGGGAAGAAATCTGGCAGGGATGTTTCTGGCCGTGATATCACATGCATAACTGAATATATGTAAATTGCACAACTACATCCCACAGAGCATGGATAAATAGTTGCAGTTCATATACAAATACCTGTATTCTAGCAATTTAGACAAATGGATTAAATCATGTTAAATAGAAAACACACATATGAAATGCTTTTTGAAGCAGTATAACTCTGGTTGGTTAAGCTCCTGGGTTAACCCTAGCATTTTGAAAGTTTTCCTAGAGAAATATAAATCACATATATGTGATGTTTTCATGACAGATTGAAACATTTGGGATAAACATTCACATTTGTTTCTTGGGTCCCATAATTCATTGCCCAAGTAACAATGTATTGCCTAAATCAATTTTCTAGACTCCACAAGCTTGAATAAATGGAACAAAATATCATTTTCAGTCTGCTTTCGCACTGAATTTATCTGATTTTGATACACAAGATTTTTTTAAAAGAAAAACTCATTTATAGCCTTGTGCTTGCATGTTGAACTAAACATTATCCACAGAGCAGATGCTGCAACCCACAATTTCTTTCATGTATCACATTAACCTCTGAATTAACACAACTGAGCTATTATTATCTGACATAGTAGAATGCACTCAAGTACTTGTCAATGTAATAATTGGAGGAACAGATATTTCAGAGATATTAAATCACATTCCTAATTTCTGTGTTAATATAAGACCACAGGAACAGACAAACCTGCTAAAGATAAAATCTACTTCCAGACTCTCTGACTTACCTCAGATCTTCATTAAATCACATCTGACTGAACCATGCAGTTCAATCCTGTGCATGTTTATTTGGAAGCAAGTTCCAATAAACGGTCAGGATTACTCAACAGTAAATGTGCACAGGATTTCAGCCTTAACCCACTATAGCTATGCAAGAGCATGTCATGCTTCCAAGCATGCCTTTTTGCAGAGTACCTTCCCTTCTCGTGGAATATCTGTGAGAATGGGAGGTACCCTACACATTCTTACATATTTACAGCCCACTGATCTGTACTTAAGGAACTGTTCTTCCAAAATAGAACATGAATCTTCTAGGCAAATATGAACCTTGATATTTTTTGTTTTTAACATAGTTTCTAAAAAATGCAAAGTTGTTCCTCTGACGAATGAAATCTGGTATAGTGGGTAAATTTAAAAAACAGTGGGGGGGTTGTGTGTGGGTGAATGAGGGGTAAATACTTGTACTGGGGATCTGAAATGTGTCACAGGGCCACTACTGTGTCTATACAGACCAACATAAAAACACTTGTGTATGCTCATGCATTGCAAATGGAAAAAATGTTAAATCTTGTTTATAATTACTCAAATACTATTTGTTTTTAAATGCTATTATTCATACTAAGTGTTTTTTCTTCACTTAGTAATGGTTAAATGACAGTAATGCCTAACAGGTTTGTTGTTGGGTAGGTAAGTGTTTGGGGCACACAAGTACTATTAATAATATTAATACTGCTGAGGGTAACTGGAATATTCTAGGCAGCTCACAGAATCAAATTAAGTGTTAGAATTTCCTAGACCTTAGCCTGGTTGCAGAAAATGTAATATGTGGAGCAATTCTCAGCTTCTAAGCTGTGAACATAAGTAATAATTGGGTTTTTCATATTACATTAAAGCATTTATTGGATTTCTTTTAACCTGCTGGAAACAGAACCCTTGCATTTTCCTCTGCCTTTAACATTTTTCTGCTGGGAAAATAATGTGATATTTCTTCGAATGAAGCAAATAGTGTTTTTCTTTTTCTAAAGAAGGAAAAGAATGGTTAAAAGAAAAATAAATTGAAAACAATTACTTTACCACTTAAGCCTTATGCAGCTTGCCCCTTTATCTTCTTTTCCAATTACTTTCAAGTAAAGGGCATGTTGCAGAATGTAACTTAGATATCTATGTTATGGACAACTCACTAAGGTGAAAATGAAATGACAGACATATTAAAAAAAATTTAGTTCAAAATGTGCTGTGATGCATATACTTTGGGCAGGAGTGGAACAGCCCTGATAGAAAATAAAGTAACAAATCATGAAGGATCAAATGCTGACCAAAAATCTTTGTTTTTCAATAATATATTGCCTTTCCCACTTCATCAGAATAAGATTTTTAACTGTCCCTGCCCTCATTTCTCTTTACTTGATAGATTGTACTAAGGGACCCTTCTTTTTTTCAGGGCAGAAAATACAAACTAGAGCTGTCACCACCATTCTCCATCTTCTTCCATCTTGTAAATTAGTATTATTTTCATCCCAGTGCCAGGAATTGTTACTTTTCATGAGACAAATAAGCATTTTGTCTATGTAGTCATGTTTATAGGTTTGAAAAATACCTATTTTATAGGAAATGACTGAATAAATAACATGCTCATGAAAGAACATTAATAAATTGCAAAGCAATACCTTTAACAGTGGGGGGAAAGAATTAATGTCTTATATATATATATAAACCTACTAAAGATTTGATGAAGATTTTGGTTTTGGTGGCAGAGAACACTTCCACTGATGGAAAGGTAGGGAACAGATGATACACATGGTTCTGAGAAACAGTGACTGGCCCAAATTCACCCAGTGAGCTCCATGGCTGAGTCAGGATTTGAACTGAGGTCTCCTGTTGTTGTTGTTGTTATGTGCCTTCAAGTCGATTACGACTTATGGCAACCCTATGAATCAGCGACCTCCAAGAGCATCTGTCATGAACCACCCTGCTCAGATCTTGTAAGTTCAGGTCTGTGGCTTCTTTTATGGAACCAATCCATCTCTTGTTTGGCCTTCCTCTTTTTTTACTCCCTGCTGTTTTCCCCAGCATTATTGTCTTTTCTAGTGAATCATGTTTTCTCATGATGTGTCCAAAGCATGATAACCTCAGTTTCATCATTTTAGCTTCTAGTGACAGTTCTGGTTTAATTTGTTCTAACACCCAATTATTTGTCTTTTTCGCAGTCTATGGTATGCGCAAAGCTCTCCTCCAGCACCACATTTCAAATGAGTTGATTTTTCTCTTATCTGCCTTCTTCACTGAGGAAAATAAAAAGGAACACAAACTCTGGCAAAAGAAATGCAAGAAGACAATAAGGGATGCTAAAAAAGAATTTGAGGAGCACATTGCTAAGAACATAAAAACCAACAACAAAAAATTCTATAAATACATTCAAAGCAGGAGACCATCTAGGGAGGCGATTGGACCCTTGGATGATAAGGGAGTCAAAGTTGTACTAAAGAACGATAAGGAGATTGCAGAGAAGCTAAATGAATTTTTTGCATCTGTCTTCACAGTGGAAGATATAGGGCAGATCCCTGAACCTCAACTAACATTTGCAGGAAGGGATTCTGAGGAACTGAGACAAATAGTGGTAACGAGAGAGGAAGTTCTAGGCTTAATCGACAATATAAAAACTGACAAATCACCGGGCCCGGATGGTATCCACCTGAGAGTTCTCAAAGAACTCAAATGTGAAATTGCTGATCTGCTAACTAAAATATGTAACTTGTCCCTCAGATCCTCCTCCGTGCCTCAGGACTGGAAAGTGGCAAATGTAACGCCAATCTTCAAAAAGGGATCCAAGGGGGATCCCGGAAATTACAGGCCAGTTAGCTTAACTTCTGTCCCTGGAAAACTGGTAGAAAGTATTATTAAAGCTAGATTAACTAAGCGCATAGAAGAACAAGCCTTGCTGAAGCAGAGCTAGCATGGCTTCTGCAAGGGAAAGTCCTGTCTCAGTAACCTATTAGAATTCTTTGAGAGTGTCAACAAGCATATAGATAGAGGTGATCCAGTGGACATAGTGTACTTAGACTTTCAAAAAGCGTTTGACAAGGTACCTCACCAAAGACTTCTGAGGAAGCTTAGCAGTCATGGAATAAGAGGAGAGGTCCTCTTGTGGATAAGGAATTGGTTAAGAAGCAGAAAGCAGAGAGTAGGAATAAATGGACCGTTCTCCCAATGGAGGGCTGTAGAAAGTGGAGTCCCTCAAGGATCGGTATTGGGACCTGTACTTTTCAACTTGTTCATTAATGACCTAGAGTTAGGAGTGAGCAGTCAAGTGGCCAAGTTTGCTGACGATACTAAATTGTTCAGGGTTGTTAAAACAAAAAGGGATTGCGAAGAGCTCCAAAAGACCTCTCCAAACTAAGTGAATGGGTGAAAAAATGGTAAATGCAATTCAATATAAACAAGTGTAAAATTATGCATATCATGGGGTCTGAACTGGCGGTGACTGACCAGGAGAGAGACCTCGGGGTTGTAGTGGACAGCACGATGAAAATGTCGACCCAGTGTGCGGCAGCTGTGAAAAAGGCAAATTCCATGCTAGCGATAATTAGGAAAGGTATTGAAAATAAAACAGCCGATATCATAATGCCGTTGTATAAATCTATGGTGCGGCCGCATTTGGAATACTGTGTACAGTTCTGGTCGCCTCATCTCAAAAAGGGATATTATAGAGTTGGAAAAGGTTCAGAAGAGGGCAACCAGAATGATCAAGGGGATGGAGCGACTCCCTTACGAGGAAAGGTTGCAGCATTTGGGACTTTTTAGTTTAGAGAAAAGGCGGGTCAGAGGAGACATGGTAAAAGCGTATAAAATTATGCATGGCATTGAGAAAGTGGATAGAGAAAAGTTTTTCTCCGTCTCTCATAATACTAGAACTCATGGGCATTCAAAGAAGCTGAATGTTGGAAGATTCAGGACAGACAAAAGGAAGTACTTCTTCACTCAGCGCATAGTTAAACTATGGAATTTGCTCCCACAAGATGCAGTAATGGCCACCAGCTTGGACGGCTTTAAAAGAAGATTAGACAAACTCATGGAGGACAGGGCTATCAATGGCTACTAGCCATGATGGCTGTGCTCTGCCACCCTAGTCAGAGGCAGCATGCTTCTGAAAACCAGTTGCTGGAAGCCTCCGGAGGGGAGAGTGTTCTTGCACTCGGGTCCTGCTTGTGGGCTTCCCCCAGGCACCTGGTTGGCCACTGTGAGAACAGGATGCTGGACTAGATGGGCCACTGGCCTGATCCAACAGGCTGTTCTTATGTTCTTATGTTCACTGTCCAACTTTCACATCCATACACAGACATCAGGAATACCATGGTCTGAATGATCCTGACTTTGGTGTTCAGTGATACATCTTTGCATTTGAGGACCTTTTCTAGTTCTCTCACAGCTGCCCTACCCATTCCTAGCCTTCTTCTGATTTCTTGACTATTGTCTCCATTTTGGTTAATGACTGTGCCGAGGTATTGATAATCCTTGAGAAGTTCAATGTCCTCATTGTCAACTGTAAAGTTACATAAATCTTCTGTTGCCATTACTTTAGTCTTCTTGACGTTCAGCTGTAGTCCTGCTTTTGTGCTTTCCTCTTGAACTTTCATCAGCATTCGTTTCAAATCATTACTGGTTTCTGCTAAGAGTATGGTATCGTCTGCATATCTTAAATTATTGATGTTTCTCCCTCCAGTTTTCACACCTTCATCTTGATCCAATCCCGCTTTCTGTATGATATGTTCTGCGTACAGATTAAACAAATAGGGTGATAAAATACAACCCTGTATCATACCCTTTCCGATGGGGAACCAATCGGTTTCTCCATATTCTGTCCTTACAGTAGCCTCTTGTCCAGAGTATAGGTTGCACATCAGGACAATGAGATGCTGTGGCACCCCCATTTCTTTTAAAGCATTCCATAGTTTTTCATGATCTACACAGTCAAAGGCTTTGCTGTAGTCTTCTAAAATTCCTTGCTCCGTTCCATTATCCAATGTATGTTTGCGATATGATCTCTGATGCCTCTTCCCTTTCTAAATCTAGCTTGGACGTCTGGCATTTCTTGCTCCATATATGGTAAGAGCCTTTGTTGTAGAATCTTGAGCGTTGTAGGATCTTGAGCATTACTTTACTTGCATGGGTTATTAAGGCAATAGTTTGGTAATTACTGCATTTCCTGGGATACCCTTTCTTTGGAAGTGGGATATATATTGAATGCTTCTAGTCTGTGGGCCATTTTTAGTTTTCCATATTTTGTGACAAATTTTTGTCAAAATTTGGACAGATTTAGTCTCAGTAGCTTGTAGCAACTCTGTTGGTATGCCGTCTATTCCTGGTGATTTGCTTCTTCCAAGAATTTTAAGAGCAGCTTTGACCTCACAATCTAAAATTTCTAGTTCTTCATCATATGGTTCCTCCGTGAATGAATCTGTCATCCTGTCATCTCATTTATAGAGTTCTTTACTGTATTGCTTCCATCTTCCTTTTATTTCATCTCAGTCAGTCAGTGTGTTCCCCTGTTGATTATTCAACATCCCTACTCGTGGTTTAAATTTCCCTTTCATTTCTCTAATCTTTTGGGATAGGGCTCTTGTTCTTCCCATTTTGTTGTCCTTTTCTATTTCTATACAATAACTATTGTAATAGTTTTCTTTGTCCCTACGTACTAGTCGTTGTATAGTTGCATTTAGGGTTCTGACCGTGTTTCCATCTCCTTTTTCTTTTTCTTTCCTTCTCTCTTTAACCATTTTAAGAGTTTCTTCTGTTATTCATTGAGGTCTTTCTCTCTTTTTAACATGAGGTATTGTCTTTTTGCATTCTTCCCTGATAATGTCCCTGACTTCAGTCCATAGTTCTTCTGGTTCTCTGTCAGCTAAGTTTAAAGCTTAGGTCTCCTAGTCTACATGAATGCGTCCATCAGGGATGCTGGCAAAATGCTGAAGGTCTTATGGAAATCCCACAGTAGTGGAGACCCCACTGTTGGGTGGCTTTATCACTGCTACCAGGTTTGTTTTGAAGTAATTGAAGGAACATCATGGGGTTTTCAGGGACATGTGGGAGGCTCCCAAACTGAACTGTACTCTTAAACATTAGTAGTATGGCAGGCCCTTTGCTTGAATGAAGCCAATTTAATTTGGTAATACTGAATCCAAATTAACTCACTTGATGTGAGACCATTCCAAACTAAACCCAGAAGAACCTCCCTATAACTAATTTGGTTAGGAAAACTTAAGTAGCAAAAAACAAACAAATTTTGTGACCTCAGTGATAATCTTACTCATGTTCTTCAGAGAGATAGTTCTATAAAAAAATAATTGGATACATTTAATGTTCACCAGTTATCAACAAATACATACTTATGATAGAAGACAGATGAGAGAACCAGCTCCAGTAGGACATTAAGCAACCAGTGCCTGACATGCAGGGCTCCTGGTTGAAGCCTCATAGCACCTGACATAATTCCTTGGTTGTTTCCTCAGCTCAGACATATAGTGAAGTGATAGTATGACTTCTTAACCATTCATCCAAGTGCATATATTTCAATGCAAGCTGACATTTTGCCACACCATGTCGAAGATGTGATAAAAGGAGCCCATGAGTAGCTATACAGCTTAACATATTGGACTTCAATGAAAAATGAATCCATGGGAGTTTGATGAAGCAATAACACAGTGTGTGACCAAATTCAGCTCTCAGTAATTCAATCTACCGTGTGAATCACCCTTGTTAGTCTGGTGCGCTTGTCCCTTCTGGTACTTTCTGTTTCCATTTTACACTTTATCCAGTGTACCATTACTTCTGATATTGTTGCAATGCATGATGTTGTACGATCTTCACATCTAGCATCACTTAAGGATATACTGAAACTATGTGTTGTCATAGTCTACAGTGATGCCCACTTCAGCTAAGGTGTGATGGACCAAAAAGGGGAGGTCAGAAGTTTCTGGTTCCCAGGCAGGCAGGATAGCAAAACAAACCAAGACAAGCCGAACCAACCTCAGAGTTGACTCCTCAGGACTTAGGGGAGAAGATGCAGTCTGTGGTGCCTGTGGACCCACATGAGATAGATCAGGGAGTGGCCCCAAAGGAGTCTCCCTCCAAAGAGTCCTGGTCTGGGATGATGACATATATCTTTCCATCTGATGCTGGAATCTTCCAGTTCTAGTTATGGTTACAATCCAGATGAGGTGTTCCGTACTGCAACTTCTCTGACTTTTTCAAATCAGTTTCAGTTTATGTGGCCTGATGACAGGGACAGGGTGCTTGGAGGAATATGGCAGACCACATGCTTTCTCAATCCCTGCCCATCATGACTGATGAAATCAAGCCAGGGTGTGTATGTTGAATGGCTGGATCTAGATCATGGTGAATGCTTCTTTGCATGAGGGGGTGGTGCATACAATCTTAATGAAGGTGTTGGTGTGGCCACTACTGAAATAAACAGCCCTAGATCCAATGGATTGTAACAACTACTGCCATGTTGCCAATGCATGCTTTGAGAGAAGGCCATTGAGATGGTTGTGGTGGAACTACTACAGATATTCTTGGATGAAATTGATTATTTGGTTCCATTTTGGTCTGGGTTCAGGCCTGTGTTTGGGACTGAATCAGCCTTGTTCACCTTCATGGGTGACTTTTATTAGGAAAGGGATATAGTGCCTTGCAAAAGTAATGAGACCCTTGGCCAATGTTCTCATGTTACTGAATTACAAATGATACATTGTAATTTTGTTCTGTATGATATTTTATTTTGAAACACTGAAACTCAAAATCAATTATTGTGACATTGGTTTTATACTTGGAAAGGTGCATAGTTCTAGATTTTATTGTTATTGTTTTTTAGCCAGTGGCCATTACAATATGGAGAAACATACAAAAGAACATATTTATAAAACATTTATAAAACATTAAATTTCAATTTGATAAAATATGGTTAAAACTACAAATGGAAGTAATAACAGTTTACTACATTTGTTTAGTTTTCGAGCACACTCAATTGAGCTCCCTTTAGCTTTTAACACTGGTGAAATTCAGGAAGGCCATTCAGATCTTTGTTTCGACTAATGCAAACAAGGCTACCCTATAAGTGACAAATTTATCTGCATCTGCTAGCAGCCATCTGATCTTAAGCTCATCTGGTTGGCCTTTTAAAGAAGTCTGAAAAGGAAAGATGAACTTGGCCCTTGATGAGTTATATAAAGGGCAGTATAGGTTATAATGATCCATACCTTCAATTTGCCCTGATCCAAATATACACAGGGAATCTTTTGGTTTGTGTGTGTGTGTGTGTGTGTGTGTATCTACCAGCCAGATAATCAGTGGGCATCAGCTGAAATGTGAGCTGAATGAAAGCACACCTTACAGGGGAAAAAGTTAACTCCCGCAAATAAGTGGCCCCTTCGTGGTCTGATTTGATTTGGGCATACCAAATGGCAGACTTATAATTCTTTATATATTCAACATCTTTTTGAGCATCTTTGTTGAAAACTAAGTCCCAAATCTTCTGTTCAGATGCATCCTGAATTGTCATAGCTGAGGAAATCGAGTAACTCAGCATCAGGCATATGCAGGATTGTACCCAAACTTCTTGGTTCTGTAGTTCCAAACAGCAGAATTTTGCTAAATGGTGTTCTGGCATCACTGATAACTTTTTCCAATGCACTGTAATGGATTTGTGTATATGTGCTTTTAAAGAAGGGAGATCTACTTCACTCCTTAACAATGTACCAGGTGTACTATGTGCTATGACCAAAAGGAGGCGCAGGAACTTGTTTTGGATTATATCCAGTTCATCTCTGCAATGCTCACCCCAAATTGCTTCTCTGTATAAAAGATGAGACACACTTTTGGCCACAAAACCTTTTAACATTCATTCTACTAAATGATAACCTTTGGTATAATAAAGTTTCTTTATAGGCCCCAATAAACGGGTAGCTGAGGATGTAATCACCTCAAGGTGGGTACGCCACAAGGTGTTTTTGGAGAAATGGAGCCCTAGGTATTTAAATGAGTGACATTGTTCTATACCATCCTGAGTCCATTTATGCTGCTCATGCCTCTTAGCAAAGACCACAATTTTGGTCTTATTATAATTAATAGATAGCCCTTCTTGCTTACAATAAGTTCCAAATCTGGTAAGCAATCTTCTCTGAAATGTTTGTAAGAAACATAAAAAAACTGAAACATTACCTTACACCTTACAATAATTGATTTTGAGTTTCAGCGTTTCAAAATAAAATATCATACAGAACGAAATTACAATGTACCATTTGTAATTCAGTAATATGAGAGAATTGGTTAGGGGTCTGATTACTTTTGCAAGGCACTTAAAGTGGAGTGCAACCTGATTGATGTATCCATAGCTTTTAATATCATCCACCATGGTATTTTCCATAGGAAGTGGGCCATCACTGTGGGATAGTTCCACCTATCGTGCGAAGGCAAGAATGTTTTTGAAGTCAAGACTAGGGGCGTCATGCCCCTCCCACTCTCCAGTTCATTCTTGCCTTCGTACGAACAAGATTGGAATTTCACATAGCATTTAGCTAAGTCTCGTATTTGTCTTTAAATCTTTTCTCTTTTTCTGTGTGTGTTTAGCCTCTGAGGGTTCCCTCAGGGACCGCGGCTGCGGCTTCCTCACCCTTCCCTCAGAGCTATCCAATCCATTTTATTAACTTGATTGGGGGCTCCCTCTGAGACCGCGGCTGCGGCTCTCTTCGTTTTGGTAGTTTCTAGCCCCCACCCCACCCCCGCTCAGTTGTCTCTTTAGCCAGGGGGATTCCTCAAGGACCGCGGCTGCGGTTCTCCCCTTTTGATCGCTTCTGATCGCTGTTAACCTCCCCCCCCGATCGGTTGCCGCGGCTGCGGCTTATCCGATCTCAGCGGGAGCTCGCAGCTGCGGCTCCCGCCGTTAACCCTCTGCCTCAGATCGCCCTTGCAACGTGGCTTAAATCCCACTGAGGGCTTTTCAGACCGCGACCGCGGCTCTCTCTGCGGTGGCGGCCGTTTTCCCCTACCTGTTTTCTCCACGGATTTTTTTTTTTTGAAGCCGCTACTGCGGGTTTTGGCGGCCGTTTTCCCCTACCTGTTTTCTCCAGGGATTTTTTGGAGCCGCTACTGCGGTTTTTGGCGAGATCGTGCTGGGCAGCCCTTCCCCCAGTTCGCCTCCGACGGCCGCCATTGCTTCTTCCCTCTCTGTCATTTTTTTCCCGCTCCTTTTTTCCGGGCGCCATTTTTTTCTTTCAGAATTCGAATTTCCCGCCCTTTTTGTTCCCCTTATTATCGGATACCTCCCCTGCAGACTATCTATCTGTACGTGTGTGTATATGTGCTGCTGACTGATTTACACACGACTGATTTACACACATTACTGTGGCTGTAATCATAGTGGCTGAATTGTATTATCAAGGCTGGAGCTCCAATCCTAGTGGGCTGGATTGTATTATTAAGGCTGGAGCTTTAATCCTAGTGGCTGGATTACATTATCAAGGCTGGAGTTTTAATCCTAGTGGCTGGATTACATTATCAAGGCTGGAACTTTAATCCTAGTGGCTGGATTACATTATCAAGGCTGGAGCTTTAATATCAGTGGCTGATTTGTATTAAATCTGATTTACATTACGTATCCTACCCCCTATGGGGCCGTGAACAAGCCAAAAAACCCAGCCTACAGCACTAATCTGAGTGTGCCTACTCTAAACAGCCTATATTATATTAACGCTGATACCTCTGTGCATTCTGCCCCCTCCGTGGCAGTGCATTCGCCATCTGCCAGTGTATCCTACCCCCTCCGTGGTAGTACGCTGTGCCAGTTCGGGTCTTTACATCCTGCCCCCTCCGTGGCAGTGTACTGCACCCAGGTTCATATAAGATGGCAGAACAGCCAGGCATGTCACCATCAACACACATGGTGCCAGATCAGCCAGACATGCCACAATCAGCCAAGCCACAACATACTAACACGTCTAAGACCAGACATGCCAAAGCACTGGCTAAGACAAAACATCTTTCCAGCCATAGTAAACCAAAGCGCCCTCGTTATGTTTCTGTGCCAACAACCACCACAGCACAGACACACATAAGTGATATTTTCCATTCTCCTGCTACTGCCTCTGACGAGGAAGAGTTTGTTGGCTTTCCCCCTCACGGTTCGCCTAACGAACCTACCTCTGGCTTACCGCCTCAGACATCTGTTCCAATAGCCCACCAGGCACATACATCTCACACATCTGGTCTGCAGCTGTCTCCTGATTTCCTCTCTCAACTCCAAGCCATGCTGGCTTATTTCACACGAATGCAGTCACTACCACAGGTTCCTGCCATACCCCCACTCAACAGGGACCAACGTGCGTTCCATGCTGCTCATCCTTCCTGCTCACCAGATCCTTTCGATGTAGCCAGAGGCAGATGTACGGACGAAGCCTCGTATGCGGAGGAGTCAACTTTCACTGACCATGTTGAAGGAGACGACTGGAGCGACTATTCAGATCATGAGGAGGATACATCGTATCGCTTGTTCAATACCTCAGATTACCAACCGCTCGCACGTAGGGTACTTCATACCCTTGGTCTCCAGACTGCGCCTTCAACTTCGTCCGCCCCAAATCTCAAAGGGGCCAAGGTCCTCAAATCCCCTGCACCTACTGAACACTACATCCCGGTGCCGGACCCAATTGCCAAATTAGCTTCCGAAGAATGGGCCCACCCACTCAAAGCTCGACGCTTCAAGAACACGGCTGACAGACTTTACGCCCTAGCCCCAGACTTCGCCACCAAGTTAGATGTCCCTGGCATAGACGATCTATCTTGCCCAGGGAAGGGGAATCCCACCTAAAAGATACTACTGAACGTCGAATAGACTTCGCCCTCCGCAAGAACCACGAGGCCACTGCCCTAGCCATGCGTGCCTCCGCTTCAGCCTCCATTTTCTCCAGAGCATCTATGATGTGGCTGGATGACCTTCTAGAGGATGATAACCCTGATCCTGTCGCCTTTAAAAGAGCACTATTGAAACTACGTAAGACAGCAGCCTTTGTGGCCGACGCCACTTTGGATGCCACCCAATTAGGGGCACGAGCCATGACGACTCAAATAGTCGCTCGTCGCACCCTCTGGCTTCGTCACTGGCAAGCTGATTCAGCGGCCAGATTGAACCTGTCCAAGGCTCCTTACTCTGGATCTCTTCTCTTCGGTGAGGAAGCTCTAAAGGCAGTTCTGGTTGACCCAAAAGACGCCCACAAACCGGTTCTAGCCACAGTCAAGAACATCGACCACAGGCCCTTCAGGCGATTTCCATCCTTTCGTTCTAACCAGCCCTTTCGAGGAACGCGACCAGGAGGACGAGGCCGCGATTTCAGACCCTATGATTCCAACACATTCAGGGGCTCCTGGAACCGACGCCCCCAGGGCAGAGGTCAGTACCAAGGGCGCAGGGGCAACTCATCGTCCTCATATAGGGGAGGTCCTCGCCTACACAAGTAGTATTAACGCCATCCCCATAGGTGGCAGATTACTTAATTTTGGAGATCGATGGCTGCGCCTTACTACGGTCCCCTGGATCAGGGACCTCTTCACTTATGGCTATACCATAGAGTTCTGGGCAACCCCGTCAGACAGATTCCACCCGTCTCCTTGCCCAAGGGCACCAGCCAGGCACAACATCATGCAGACAGCTATACATCACCTCTTGCACATAGCGGCAATAGAGCCAGTTCCCACAACTGAGAGATCGGAAGGGGTGTACTCCCTCCTATTTGCTGTGCCAAAACGAGATGTATCTTGGAGGGCGGTATTGGACCTCAAGTTTGTCAACCGTTTTGTAACATACCGCAGGTTCAAAATGGAATCTCTCCATTCCATTACCGAGAGTCTGCATGAAGGAGACTTCCTGGCTTCCATCGACCTTAAGGAAGCGTATCTCCATGTACCCATTTGCATAGCCCACAGAAAGTTTCTTCGGTTTGCCTTCGGCCACCAGCATTTTCAATACAGAGTGATGCCATTTGGCCTCTCCTCTGCTCCAAGAGTATTTTCCAAGGTGCTACTCATCCTAGTGGCTTACCTTCGGACCCAAGGGGTTCATATCTACCCATATTTGGATGATCTGCTTATACGGGCCAAATCTGAAGAGCTGGCTCATCATCATTTAATGATCACCCTCAATGTTTTGCAGACCTACGGCTGGCTGGTCAACTTCGACAAAAGCCATCTCCAACCAACCCAACGCCTACTACATCTTGGGGCAATGTTGGACACCCTGCAGGCAATGGCCTTCCTGTCTCCAGATCGCATCACTGCCATCACAAGCATCGCAAGGTCCCTGATGCAACAAACATCCGCAGACGTCATGCTTCTCGCCAGAGCGCTCGGGATGTTTATCTCCACAATCCACATTGTACCCTGGGCTCGAGCTCACACTCGGCCCCTTCAGTGGACTCTGTTGCCTTTTCAAAAAGACATTGCCAGCTCCAACCATCGCAAAGTTCGTTTGAGCCCCGCTCTGCGCCTCTTCTTCCGCTGGTGGACCAAGGTTCAACACCTCTCCAAGGGCACGTCGTTCAGAGAACCCCGCAGAACCGTCGTGACCACAGACGCCAGCCTCATAGGTTGGGGAGCCCACTGCAACTCCCAGTATGTTCAGGGGGTTTGGCCCAACGCAGAGCGAGCTCGAAGCATCAACTGGCTGGAACTAAAGGCTGTCCTCTTGACTCTATGTCATTTTCAGTCTCTGTTCCCTTTGCATCATGTGCTCATTCGAACAGACAACACGTGTGTAAAATCACATTTGAACAGACAAGGGGGCACCAGGTCTCGTCCTCTGCAGGACTTAGCCTCCCTCATCTTTGTCTGGGCAGAACAACATCTACAATCCCTGAAAGCAGAGCACCTCAAAGGGATTTTGAATGTGACAGCAGACTGGCTCAGCAGACAACAGGTCTTCCCGGGAGAATGGAAACTTCATCCTGCCATTTTCCATCGTCTCCAGTGTCGGTTCGGCGCCCTCTCAGTCGACCTGTTTGCTTCCAGTCACAATTGCCAGCTTCCCAGGTACTTTGCCCGATACCTGGACTCAACAGCAGAAGCAGTGGATGCTCTGACAACACCCTGGCCAGACGGTCTATTGTACGCCTTTCCTCCCATACCATTGTTAGCCAAAACCTTGAGGAAGGCGCGAACCGAAAGGGCACAGCTGGTTCTGATAGCACCATTTTGGCCACGCCGTCCGTGGTTCTCAGATCTTCTGGCAATGTCAATGATGGACCCTTGGACACTTCCAGTAACGCCAGACCTCTTATCCCAGGGTCCAGTACTGCACCAGGACCCTACTTGGCTCAATCTAACAGCGTGGCGTTTGAACGGAGACACTTGAGGTCAGCTGGACTGTCTGACGCTGTGATTGATATTATTTTGGCCTCGAGAAGACCATCTACCACTCGCATTTATCAACATACCTGGGTGGCTTTCTCCAAGTGGTGTCAGTCCCACCACCACGATCCATCCCAGGCCAATGTGCACCAGGTGCTCCAATTTCTCCATAGTGGCTTTATGATGGGACTTCGACCCAACACTCTACGTCGACATGCGTCTACTCTGTCATCCATTCTCTCAGTGTCCTCTCCTGGAGATCATATTTCCTCACATCCGTTCATCAAACGTTTTTTGAGGGGAGTCGCCCTTCGCTCTCCGGCTGTTGTCCATCGGTTCCCCTCATGGAGTTTGCCGAAAGTTCTGCAGGCTTTGCAACGCCCTCCGTTTGAACCCATCAGAACTGTGCCCCTACGTATTCTGTCCTTCAAGGTCCTGTTTCTGATTGCAATCACATCTGCCAGACGCGTTTCGGAGTTGGGCGCATTGTCTTCCGCTAGACACCTCTGCATCTTCCATAAGGACTCTGTTGTGCTGAAGACTGACGCTTCCTTTCGTCCCAAGGTCGATTCAGTTTTTCATTGCAACCAGGACATTGTTTTGCCTTCCTTTTGCCCAAATCCTACCCATCCTCTCGAGAAGGCTTGGCATTCGTTGGATGTCCGGAGGGCTCTCAAGACCTACCTGTCTAGGACCCAAGAGATTCGACGAACGGAGTCTCTGTTTGTATCCTTTCATCCAGGGTCTATGGGGCATAAAGTATCCAATCCTACCTTATCCCGTTGGTTAAGGGCATGCATTACCTTAGCATATGAGTCCCTGAAGCTGCCAGTTCCTGCTAGTATAACAGCTCATTCTACTAGGTCAGCTGCCACTTCGGCTGCTTTTGCTACTAATGCTCCTGTTGCCGATATTTGTAGGGCCGCAGTCTGGTCTTCCCCACACTCGTTTATAAGACATTATAAAATTGATCGTTATGCCTCTGCTGATGCTTCTTTTGGCAGACGAGTGTTGCAACAGGTTCTTAATGAGGATTAACATGTGGGTGGTCCCTCCCTATATGGGTTGCTTTGGTACATCCCACAGTGATGGCCCACTTCCTATGGAAAATGTACCATTGGTCTCACCTGAAAGGTGATTTTCATAGGAAGGGGCCATCACGACCCTCCCAGTTGGAGGATGACTAGTGATTTTATCAATGGGTTACATGTTATTGTTTCCATATTATATTTAAATGTAAGAGTGAAGTCAAGACCTTTAGTTCTGTTATGTTATGAAGTTAGGTTAGAGTCATGTTGTTATGCATGTAACTATTATGTTATTTTCCTGGCGGGCCTGTTGGCCTTGTTCTTGTATTTTTAGATATCTCTTTTAGACTCGCTACGAATGAACTGGAGAGTGGGAGGGGCATGACGCCCCTAGTCTTGACTTCAAAAACATTCTTGCCTTCGCACGATAGGTGGAACTATCCCACAGTGATGGCCCCTTCCTATGAAAATCACCTTTCAGGTGAGACCAATGGTACATTCTCATGGACCAGCTCTACAGAATGGGTGTCATGGTCATTGTTTCACAGGACTGGGTCCAGAGAATTGTTATGGAGTGGCACAGCACACTATTTTGTCCCCAGTGCTATTTAATAATTATATGGACCTGGGAGCAGTCATTAGGGGATTTGGAGCAAAGTGTCATCAATAAGGTACAACACATAACCCTGTTTTTCTGTAACATATGGATCAGGAGTGGCTCTGGACCAGTATTGGAATGCAGTGATGGGCTGGATGAGGACCATTAAACTGAGTTTAAACCTCAGCAAGACAGAATCCCTGTGGGTGAGTGGTTTCTATGTCTGGGAAATAAGTAAGTTACCTGTTCTGGATGGGGTAGGAATGGAGTCACCATACAACAGGGCCACCAGTACCATCCTGCAGAATGAGTCCAGAAGGATACCATGGTCAATGTTATGAAAGCCTCTGAGACAGTGAGAGAGGAGCAGGGTGGCTAGATTTTATTAACCATGAAGGACAGGCACCAAGAGAGCAGGTTGCATTGCTGCTGTAAGCACCTTGTCAGTGTCCTGACAGGCCACATCAACTGAAACTGATCCTATTAAACCTGGCCAGACACAGCACTGGACACCTCACATTGTTCTGTACCAACTATAGTGCAAGCTGTCTTCTCTGATATAGTAGATTAATTGGCTTGCCTACATTAGTTATATATGAATAATGTTAAATTTATAACTTTCACCACATTTTTGTGTAATATTTTATAGAATAGAATGTACATTTCCCTGACTGTTTTGAATGATGGCAGTTAGTGATAAAGTACCAGAGAAACAAAAGACTTAAACAATTAATTTTGTGCCAACAAAGACCTATATACAACAATACAACAGAATGAAAAATTAGTAATCAAAGATACCGATGAAAATGTGATATGTGGAGACAAAATTCATGGCAGAGGTTTTAGATCAGAACAGCAGAAGAAACTCTTTACAATACAAAATGAACGAGTTAAGATGTGGAAGATAACGGTAATAACACAGTGTTACAGCATAAATTAGAGCAAAAGGAATCCACTCATCTGTACTTTCAGAACCATTTTTTATCACTACCTTTCTGGTTTATTTTTCTCCCCTCCCTGATTATTTTGATCTGTCATACATACAGCATTTGAGATAACTTTGCCTGGTAAAGTTGGATGGATTGACAAATACATCAGTAGAATTTTGCCACGTTCAACCCTGAAAAGGTCACCGGTACTATTAGGAGTTTCATATTAAAAAAAACTATGTTTGCTAAGTGGAACTTTTCCCATCACACAGCTGTAATGTTGGGAGAAGATGAATTTCTTCCATTAAATGTTGAAGTTATAAGTGCACTATGTGGGTTGTCTTTAACTAATAAAACTCAGAGTAGAGCCACTGAAATCAGTGCACTTCGATTAGTTATGACCAACTTAAAGGCATTACCTTAGTGGGTCGACTCTGCGTATGACTGATGTCTCTGTCTGGGCTCATTTGGGAGGAAGGGTGGGATAAATATATAAAAAGTCATAGGCTGGGAATCAAAAGACATTTAGACAAACCAAAGATCTTGCATGCACCTAACAGAATTTCCCCCTCTTCGGCCACTATGCTGTTTGCCACCACACCAAAGAAGACTCGTGACACTGCAATGGAATAATGTTATATTTATTAAAATATAACAAATATTAAACTTCAGCCAATTACATCCAAATATCCAAATTGAACTTACTTCGGGCAGGTGAGGATAAACCTGACTGGAAGGGAGTATTCCCCCCAGTCCCCTGGGCATGTCAGTCTCAATGGACTGTGACTTCCCAGCCAAGGATGTGGGAAAACTTGTCCCTCCTTGCTAGGAGAGCCAAGTATGTGTTTCCAACCTCCGCAGCCTGGCCCCACCGTACAGGCGTTCACCATTCTGCACAAGCTGGTCCCACAAGGACACACCCAGATCCCAACCAGTCATTCAGCAGTGGTAGTTCCCTAGGGAGTGCCCTTTAACAACATGCCTCCTTCTCCTACTTTCCCCCCACCTTCCTCACCTGCCTGAATTCCATGCCAGCCATTAGCTAAACATCCACAACCCCCCCCTAAAAGCCAATTGAATCAACCCATCAGTATGGAATAGGCAAAACCAAAGGGATTCTGAAATCAAAATCCCTATAAAAAAAATCCTACTCAGCCCCAACTGGCGACTAGCGAAGCCCATACTGACAAGGGGTGTGTGTGCCGCAAGGTGAAAAGAGGCAAAGTTTTGAGATAGGAGCGGGCTTTTAAACCCACTCCTGTCCCGCATCCCATTGGTCAGTAAACCCCAGCTGACCATCTATGGCACCCTCAAAAAGTTCCCTAGCCTTCTAGAAGTCGGATGGCGGCAAACACGCCCCCGCTTCAGGCAGGAACGCCATTCTCAAACTACTTTTTGCAGACCCTTCAGTTTCAAAAGCAGTTTTCTATATGGAATGCCTAGGCTGCAGAAAACTCAAGGTGAAACATTCCTTGGTATTCTGGCCATAATGCTTTGTTCTATACTGCTAACTATGAATTCAAAGACAAACATATTATCATTAACATGTATGTAGTTGGTATTATCATGCAAAATAATTTTAGGGTAAATAATATAACAACACTATGTGCTTAAAAGCAAACAGCACAGGCTTTATAACATGGCATTTTAAAAATAGCAACACATTTTGAACAATAATATTGGCTTCTCTGCGGGGATTCTACAAAAGTTTGAAGATTCTGAAAGAAATTGGTAGCGAGTGAGACCATTGAAATAATCCCCCCATGAAAGAAAATGATGCAAAATGCTTGAAATGCTCTTGAATCTGGAGAATAAATGAAGTTCAACTTTCTTAAAATAAAGCTTAATTTTCTGCTGAAGATCTTTTATAAGCTTTTGAACTAACATACCAGTGAACAATGAAATTAATTATTGACATTAGAGTCGGTGGCAGTTTTTTATAGGCAGTATGAATTTTACACAAAAGCTTTCCTGGAAACCAAAAGCAAAAAAGACCATAGCCCTTTAAATATGAGGAAATATTGCTATTAGAATTGGAAAAGCAATGTAAAACTTGCCAATTGATGCTACTCACATAAAATTTAATTGGCTATAGCTTCTATAGCTATTATTCTCCCAACTAGTGGAGCACATAAAAGGGGCAGGGAACAAAGAATCCCAGGTAAGGGGAAAAAAACCCCAAAATGAAATCTACAGCCCTACTAGGCTGCACTCCAGGAAGGTGAAAAGTGGGGTGTGTTTCTCAGGGATTATTCTTTTCTGGACTGGTCTTTCTCCCACTAGATTTTCCATATCAGTCCCAATGGGAGGGAAAATCAGTCCTTTTTTCTAGAGCATGTCAGGGAAATGTAAGAGTTTTGGATGCAGTGGATCAGCATCCTCTAATTTGTCCCTGGATCATTCTCTTTTTGCTATTGCTGTTGGCAAGGACAGTAGAGATTTCAGCACTTGCAAAAAAGGGATTCTTGTGAGTCGTGACCTTCTCCTCTTCCTGTGGAGCTCCCTCTCATCTCTCTAATTTTGTTAAATATAGTCCTTAGAAATTTGTCTCTGCCTCTCTATTTGCAGATGGGCATGCTCTCTTTTAAAGTTATTTTCCCCTTTCAGAGATGACAATACTATCTTTGGCATATGACCATGATAAAAGTTCACATTCTAAACTTCCACTTCATTGATTTCAGAAGGTTGAAGGTTTGTTGATCTTGATTACATTGATTTAAATAAGAATTACAACTCTGGTGTGGTAAGATGGTTCAGAAGAAATAGCATACTTCTAATTTTCTTTTAAATTGTGCTGGACTCAGGCAGAAAACCAGTTAGTTATACATAAGTATAATAGAGCAGAAAAATCTAAAACTGTAGTTATAAAGCAGAAGAGAGTGGCTCAGTAATACAGCAACAGAACTAGAACATTTACTTATGTGGTATTTTGCCCTGGGAAATAACGTTGCTCAATTATATGTTGTAGAACTAACCTGTTTAGTGGGATGGTAATCATAAAACAAATCTCAGGGTTCATGTGTCTCAATACACTTAGCAATTGAGGATGTAAATGAAAGCATTGGTCATAACATTTTGCAATAAAATACTTAAAAGAGGGAATTTGGAGAGGGGAGTAAATGTATCTAAAATGTACAGATTTGGGGCATTATGACTTACGTGCTGGCAAATGCATGTTGCAGTGGGCTTGAACCATCTCTATCTGTGAAGCTGTGCACAAGGTTGAGGATTCTTGCATCTCCTCTTGGTCTGCATCTACTCAGATAATTTATATGACAAACTTTGTTGTCACCTAAACTCCCACAGTTTTTGCCAGCAGTTTGATCTGACCAGGAGTACCAAGTGGTCAGAGATCCCACTTGAAAGCCTTCTCAAATCTAGGGATGTCTCAGGTAAAAAAATGAAAAGATCAACAATGGCAACTCGTATTAATTTATATTTATTATAAACAGATAACATACATAAGTGACAACCGTATAGCAGAACAGTCCTAAACAGCACAAACATACACTAATAAGGTATATTTCAAGATATATTATAGCATACATCACTTCACCTCAGTAAAAGAGTATTCTTACTTATGGTGCATGTGGAACTCAACATCCAAAGCAGATGTTCTCTTCTGTCTTTGGTCAGTGTCAGAGACAATTGACCCCAATCTCTATGGCTGTCTGCCTTTTATAGCATCTACTTATCTCAATCTAGGCTTTGCATACTCATGTCCATACTCAGCTATCAACTCTATCTCTCAACATGTATGTGAATTCTAATCCTACACCATAAGTCTGATGTTGCTTTCTACTGCTTCAACCTGCCTCTCTTCTGTCAGACACAGGCATTTGTTGGCTGAACACCAGAACTTCTTATCATATGTTGATATTTTCCTGGGAACATTGCCTCAAATTGAATGTAAACACAACCCAAATAAGAAAAGAATACATTTTAACTAGAGGCTTGTATTTTGTACTACATATTCAATTCCTGTATATAATTTTCTATAATTTATAGTATTTATTTAACATGAAGAATTTAAGGTGACCAGAACTTATAGGGAACATAGAAGTGACCCATACAACAACGCTTAGAGTACTGACATGCGGTCTGTGTGGTGTGGGGCTTTTCTTACAGCTGGTCCAGAGGCTGGTGCAGAACGTTGAGGCTCAGATGGTGAGCAGTACATTACTGGTCACATATCACACCAGTACTAAGGGATCTGCACCAAACCAGGTTTAAGGTCTTGTTATTCTGAACCTGGTTATTTGAAAAACTGACTTTCCCTCTGCTGCCTGGTAAGGGGAAAATCAACAAATGGAACCCAGTTAGTCTTAGCAAAGCCTAACAAGTATCAACCACTTTTCTTTGTACTGGATTAGTTCTTCTGGTGTTGTATTGACACAAAATTGTGCCAACAGTTTGTAATTACTATATTCACATTTATGTTGAAGTTTTACAGCATCCAGTAGTTTCTGTGTAGATTTTCAACCAAGGCCTCATTTTGTTATTCTCAACAGCTACAGTTCAAAGTCTATACCAGTCATGCATATGTGTTTGGATGATGAAGACTGATCAATCTGCATAACTCCTTCCATAGTGCAATTATAGTCATTTACCTGAAACATACACAGAAAAATTGCAACACAATCAATATGACACTGCAGTATGTGCTCACAATGCAAGAATTGTAGATATAATAACAAAGGTTCAGTGAAAATTATTGACTTTTGTGTTACACTTATTATTATTTGGTAGCTTTCTGAATTACCTTTAAACTGAGACCTTAAAAAATAAAATCCACCC
Source organism: Rhineura floridana (assembly GCF_030035675.1). Taxonomy (NCBI): domain Eukaryota; kingdom Metazoa; phylum Chordata; class Lepidosauria; order Squamata; family Rhineuridae; genus Rhineura; species Rhineura floridana. Next base: position 67,831,849 of record NC_084481.1, read on the forward strand.
ACTAGTTATGGAGATTTTGATGATTTTGTGAACTTTGATGGTGGCCATCTTGATGGCATCAGAAAAAAAAGGGGTCACACACCAGTTACACCATGGAAATTATTGTTTTTCTGTAGCTCTCTGATATATCTTTAAATTGAGACCTTATAAATTAAAATCCGTCTACTATTTACAGATATTCATGATTTTGTGAATTTTGAGGGTGACCATATTGATGATGTCATCAAAACTATACACCACACGCCATAGAGTTACACCATGGAAATTATGTACCTACAAGTAGTTTCTGATCAAATAAAACCAACTGTACATTCTTTTCACTAATTCTGCCATGGGCATGTTTATTCTACATATATTCCTAGACTTTTATTATGTGAGCGCGCTTTTGCTTACACAACTGTAGATTGGAACCTTCACATTTATAGGCTGTGAAGTACAGCCACCTTTTGAAAGTGAAATAACAATTCATTAGCTTTAATTGGAGGTTAGAAAAATGATGATGACACTATACACCACTCTTCTATATTGCTAGACCTTCTGTTGAAGAAGATAGTCCTATTGTTCAAAACTATTTCCATTTGCAAAGTGCTGATATAACTAATGTTACTAAGAATAATTTTTCTGCAAGGTTTACTTTATGCTATTTATTAGCACACTGATTTAGGACTGTTTATTATACATACTGCAAAGGGTACTTCATCATGGAGGAAAGAGGGAGAGATAAAACCTACACTGCTTAACTTATCTTCAATGTGAGAGGCTGCATTTGTCATGTTGACTCCATTTGTTTGGAGCTTTTCTGTTAGCTTGCATATCTAGTAGATGTGCAACTTGGCCTCACCCAGAGTTCTTTAATTTTAGGTTTGGCGGTGAAGAACTCTTTGATTTGATGACTTTATCTACGGGAGGTGGTTCAAAAAAAGGATATTGGCTGAGAGCCAGGGAAGCGCAACCAGCATTGTCAAATGCATTGAAGATTTCTTGAGTGTATTTCACTCCTCCCACTCCAGATTGCTTGAGAATTTGGCAAAAAAGCTGCTGAGGCGGTAGCGAGGGGTGGTGCTACACACAGGGCTGGTTCTAAAGGGCAGCCAGGTTGGGCACTGACCTGAGGGCCCTGGAGCTACAGGAGCCCCTGAGGGGCCCTCCACTCCCCTTCCACGATCCGTGCCCCCCACGCCCCCCACTTACCTGTCAGCCGGCTTTTTAGCATTGCCCTTAATGAAGGTGGTGGCCGCAGCTTCCCTAAGGTACTGAAGCCGCTGCCACCATCTTAGTTGATGGCAGAGATGTGCATGCATAACACACACGTGTGCCATCAACAAAGATGGAGGCGGAGACTTCATTCCCTTTAGGGAAACCGCGGCCACCATCTTCATTAAGGGCTATGGTAAAGACTAGACAGGTAGGGGGGCTGTGGGGGGCATGGGGGGCTGCACACGTGCATGTGCACACCCACCTACCCACCAGGGGGGCCAAGGCAAGCTGATGCCCAAGGGCCCCCACATGCCTGGAGCCGGCCTTGGCTACACATGTAGACTGTGTCAAATCCACAGAACTGATGAAAACGGGCCATTTATGAATAGCTTCTTAAACAACATTTCCAAATGATTTCACAATAAAAACATCTACAACGACAACAAAAACCCAATTACAACAATTTTATATACATAACAATTAAAATTGTGTGTCTTTTTCTCCACCAAGCCAGCTGGGAACAACACTGAGAAAACATGGCTAGTAATATTGCCTGTGCTTATCAGAATGAGGAACACAAATTAGATAATGTGGTACTTTTTACTCAATAATTTCTTGTCAGTAAGAAATTGTGCCAACATTTAGAATACAATTCTTCATAAGACCTTTTACAGTTCTTCTGCATGGAAAGTTCTGGGTAACTCAACTTGGCATGCTTCAGCAGAAATGGAAATGGGCTAAAAAAAGTCCCCTGGCTACTTATTTTCAAGTCTTATCTCTGGAACCAATAAAGCCACAATTGTTTATAGCAAACCAATATGATAACCAGACAGAAAATGCTGTAGAAAATGAAACCAGCTAGAAGCATAAAATCTTACAGAGAATGCTGGAAAAAATGGTGATGCTGCTGAGACTCAAAAATAGTTGACACCATATATATGCATGTATTTCTAATCAAGTTATATTATGAGTGTATGTACTAATTTAGCCGCCTGTATGTCAGCATTAATCAGATTATGTGTCCCTAGCCAACAGCCATTGTTAGTATATGCTCAAAAGATGTTTACTTTAATATCTCATTCTCAAATTAAACCATTCTTGATTGCTCAAATATGTGTCTCTATACACATTTGCAGGCTATTTCTCTGCTTTTAGGAAACATATTTGGAAAGGGACAATTTAGCTCAAATGTGCTTGGGGAGCCATTTCGCGCTGCAATACTGACTGGTAGCAAGCAACTCATAAATATTATTATTATTGTTGCTGTTGTTGTTGTTGGATAACAGTATGGAACTAGTCTAGAAACTCACAACTAATTCACAAGAGTACAGAATGAATAACTGGATTCTTTAGACTAGGTAAGGAATTGCCCACATAAGTTACTTAGGGACCAACAGAAATTTTAGAGCTCTCTCAGAAATTGAGTTTTATTGAACAACAATGTAATGTAATGTTATGTTTTATTTCTAGGCCGCCTTTCGGCCAAATAGGCCCCCAAGGCGGCTTACACACACAAAAAAATACAAATACAAAATACAAATAAAAACAATACAATTTACAAAAAATAAAAATAAAACTAACGAAGTCCTAACATCTCTAAAAAAAACAGGAACAGCAAACCAAAAGCATTCATCTTCCTGGTAAAGGGCAGTCCCCAGAAAAATGTCACTAAGAGCAGGGGTGGGGGGCAAGGCAGGTGGAAATGCTTGCCCCTTGATGGTCCCAGCACAGTCTCATCCCTGCAGCAACATAATACTTGTAATTTAATGGTTAACTATGAAGTCTGCCCCGGAGACTTCATAGACAGTAGGGGAGATAAGAAGTAAGATGACTGATAGCCACAGATGCTATGCGGTGGATAACTTTGTTTTTGAGGAGGACGAACTGAGTTTGGGCAAGCTGGTGAGACAGAGGGGGAGAGAGTGTGAAAGAGAGTTATAGTTTTTCTTCCTTATGCTCTGTCCAAACACTGGTGGAGGGCACAGGGATCCTTAGCATCTGATGAAATCCTAAAGAAAGAGGGAAAAGAGCATTTTCTCAGCAGTGGTAAGGTTTTACTGGGTGGGCTCCCCTGAAACTGGGAGTGCAGAAAAAGAGCATTCAATGCTGGGATCCCAGGGTCATTCAAGCTGAGATTATCCTAGTATGGATAATTTATGGATCACATAGAGTTCAGGAGCCCAAAGGTACAAGAACAGTCACCCTCCTGGAGTTCCAAAAGCTAATCAGAGCATCTGCAGGTGGGACTGCTTTTGAAATTACACTGCTTGTGTGACCTCTTAGGGTCTCTTTGCAAATGTTATAACTGTAATTTATAATGATGATCTCCAATTTCTGTGTTGTATCCAGACAACCTGTTTATTGAGCATTCATTCTGATTTGTTTGTGGGAGCTGCAGAGCTTGGAAAAGTTACTTTTTTGGACTACAACTCCCATCAGTCCACTCCAGTGGCCATGCTGGCTAGGGCTCATGGGAGTTGTAGTTTAAAAAAGTAACTTTTCCAAGCTCTGGAGGTTATACAGTGTCACATCTAGCAATTATTTCCAGTGCTTTTTACTGTCACTTTCCCTACCCAAAAATGAAGAAGTAGGTTTATTGTGCAAGAGTGCTAAAGTCAACTTTGACTGATCTAAATTTCCAGTATGTGATTGGATCCCACTTGCAAGGTAACAACAGTCTGAAAGTGCCCAAAGATTCAGTAAAGTAGCGTCATCCTGGAATGTGAACAAATTCTCAGTATATACAAATGACGCTCCGCTCGCCGCGCAGCTGACGAGCGGGGCATGATTGCAGGTGGGGGTGAAGACGCTGTTCCCATCTGTTAATGGGGCAACGTCATGCGTCGTGCCTGTGATGTCAGCGCAACGCTATTTAAGTCCAGCTGCCCCTCCTACCTTCCTCTTCTGCTGCGCGACGCCCACCCCGCCCTCCCTCTTTTATGGTGTGCCTATGGAGTCTCTTCGGGGCTGAGTAGGAATTTTTATCCTGCCCACCCTCATTGGTGGGCAGGTTTTTTGCCTGCTCCACACTATAGGACTGGGAGGGAATCGGGTTAGGGGGTGTTGTTTTCAATAGGCAGATTTGGCTTATTTGGCTAATTGAAGTATTCGAAAGGTCATGCCTCACAGGACAATGTATTTAGCACTGGTACAGGAAGGTGCAGGAAGGGAAATAGGTAAGGACAGCTAGGTGGCCCCTGTGACGCCCTTCCCTGGCTCTCCCTGTCAGGTTCTTACCTGCTCGTGGCTACTGCCTGTCACTAGGCACCACCAGGGACTCCACCAGTCCAGCCTGTCCTTTTTTATGGTTTCTCTCTCCACTGTAGCATAGACCTCACCAGATCCCCCTGCTAGGCAGCACCACCAGTCACGTCCTATAACCAGTATCCCCAGAGACTCTGCCTGAGTCTCTCTCAATCAGGTTACCTCTGTGACTGCGTGCTTAAGCTGTCCCCAACCCCCTTGTATCACTGCAGATAACTCATAACTCAGGGTTGCTCTAGATACTTATGAATGTTATAATCTCCTCTTCACCGCTGCCACCATTTGTTACTGTTTCCCTTCAGCCTTGGTCATTACCTTACCCTCCCTTCTGGTCTGTGAAACCCCAGCCAAGGATCAGGCCTTTGGTAAACCAAATATAGTTTTTATTAATAACAGAGATAACAAGATTACTTTTCTAATGGTACTTAAGCATATGGTTTCATCTATTTCTGTGATACTTGACTTATCATGAACTAGAACTCCCACTCTCTCTTTCTCCACACGCTCCTGACATCCACCTCCAAACACCACCAAACACTTCTCAAACAACACAGCAACGTCCACCCAGATTCACCACAGATTCTCCACCGATTCTCCCCCTAGATTCAACTGTCATTCTTCCATTTATACTCCCAGCCATTCAAACACTCAGCCAATCATCCAGCATTCTACTGCTCATTTACTCCCCCCTCCTCTTTCATTCCACTTACCATGTATCTTCTATACAAACAGCACTTACCATATATACATTAATACAGGAACATCACAGCCCCCTTAGGCACCTTTGGAGGTGATTGGCGGTTCCGGAGGCCTGTCTCTCAGGGCTTTACGGCTCGAGGACAGGATATGGGCTGCTTCTGGGGCCAACTTATCCTGATCTACCCAGGGGTTATACGGCCCTGGGTGGGGATGATGTGGGAAGGCCCCCCTACTCACCTGCAAGGTGTGGCTGGGGTAAAGGGTAAGCAGATGGGCTTGCCCTTGCCCCAGCAGGGGCTGGTCGCCCGAGAGCTGTGTGGCAAACTACTTGCTTATAGACAGTTCCCGCACCTAGGTTTCCCTCTGCAGGTCACTTTAAATTGGGTTTTTGTTTACTATAATTTCAATAAAGTGGCCCTTGTTCAACCCAAGCTGACGTCTCTGTGTTTTATTTCACCCCTCAACTGCAAAAGGATGATTTTACTGTTCTTGCTTAACAATAGATAGGGTTTAGGCTGTAGGTAGGTCTTAAAATACTTCTTAGAAAGGATACTCAGCATCTCAGGGCACTGATGCTTTGATTAGATTACTTTGTAGATAGATAGTCTAACAATTCTAGGAGACCCCAAACTAGTATATGGAGTGTATAGATACTCCCTTGCACTTTTTAGTAGAAGGTTTTGGTGTACCTACAATTTGCAGCCCAGTTTTGATTTGAGCTGAAGGGAATTTGTACGTAACATCACTGGAAGAAAATGTTTAAAAGTTAAACAAATATAATACATTATTCATGTGTATTCTATATGTATGCTATAATGATAACAATTTTTAGTGTAAAATATGCATACACAAAATATTAAATTAGAAAATCACTGTGAAAATAATTTCTGTCCCTGTAAATCTAAGCTGTTCTTCAGATATGTAGCAAAATGACTGTTCACTGCCAGTTTTCAATGGTTTTAACTTTCAAAAACATTAGCTTGGGCATCACCTTCCATTGAGTTTGTAGTTAGTTAATCGAGTCTATGCTCATTTGTCCATACAAGCCATAAAACTCTACAATGAAAATCTAATTATAATTGTGCCTTTTAACTGGTCAACTATATTAAGCAGTAATATGCCCATCAATTTGAACTCAGTGTCTGCTGACAATTCGAGTTATGCCAGATGGTGTCTTTAATGGCTCATGGTGCTTTTAATGTTTTTGTTGCCGGGTGGTGCTTTTACTTTCCATGACATCATCGTCTTTTATTGTGTTTTGAAGGTTTAACTATGGCTATTACCTGAGAAAGGGCATTTTTAGCAGATGCAGGCAACAGGTGATAAAGGGTATTAAGAGCTCATTTTCTTAATTGAAAGGACAGCAATAAAATGTTTGCATGGGTACATAGATACATTATTCTTTCTATGCTCCATATGCTCAGAGGCACATGTTACCAAATTCTTCCAAGCTACACAGCAAGTGGATTGGACTGTGCAAGACGAACCGAAATTGTGTTTGCATTTTAACAAATTTGTAGGGCAGTACAATATCTGAGAGAGGAGGTCAGGTCTCCTGCTCCCCTGGTGCATTCACTCTAGCTGCCCAATTTCCCTGCTTTTTAAAGTTTGATAGAAATATCTGTGGGCTATAGTTTTTGCCTATTAGTGAATTTCTCTGCTTTTAATCCGGGAGGTAAGGAACGGGATCCTGTGCAAATTTGCTGAGAATGGATTGATCATTTGCATGCTTATTGAGTTCAGTGGGATTTACTCCCTTGCAATAATACTTAGGATAGGTGAAACTGACCACAGGGGATGGGGAGGGGAGGAGGAGGAGGGAGGGGAAGAAGGGCAGAGGGGAGGAGGGGAATGGGAGCAGGCAGGAGGGGGAGGGGAGAAGGGCAGATTTGATCATTTGCATGTTTATTGAGTTCAGTGTGATTTACTCCCGTGCAATCATGCTTAGGATAGGTAAAACTGACTGGGGGGAGAGAGGGAGGGCTGGAGTGGGCAGGGGAGGAGGAAGAAGGAAGAGGGGAGGGAAAGGAAGGTAGAGGAGAGGGGAAGGAGGGGAAAGGCAGGTCTGGACATTTGCATGCTTAATTTAGTTCAGTGGGATTTACTCCTGTGCAATCATGCTTAAGATAGGTAAAACTGACCATGGGGAGGAGGAAGGGGAAGGGGAGGAAGGGATTGGAAGGAGATGAGGATGGGGAGAGAAGGGCAAAGGAAGGGGAGGGGAAGGGGCAAGAGGGAGGGGATAGGAGGAGAAGGGGGTGGGTTTGATTATTAGCATACTTTTTGAGTTCAATGGGATTGATTTCTGTGCAATCATTTGAAAATGGAAATGGACTGCCTTCAAGTCAATCCCAACTTACAGCGACCCTATAAATAGGATTTTCATGGGAAACAATATTCAGAGGTGGTTTTACCATTACCTTCCTCTGAGGCTGAGAGGCAGTGACTGGCCCAAGGTCACCCATTGTTGACCCCCACCTCCCCCAGGTGGACCAGGGACAGGTGTCGTAGGAGGAGGAGGCTTTCGAGGGCATTGAGGGAGGGGGAGATGGCCACAGCCCTCAAGTTCCCATGGACAGCCCTCCTGTCGATGCAGCTCCCGCTCCATCTAACAGTTCTCCAACAAAGCCGTTGGGAAGCGACCTTGTGCACACGACAACTCCACCCCTCTGGGATTCCCTGCCTGGCACTTCAGACGCTTCCCCACCAACCTGCTCCCCACCCTCTGAGGTCAAGTCGGCACCTAGCAAGCCTGTGCTGTCAGATGTACAGCCGGAGGATCATCCCCCCTCATGAGACGAAGCGAGAAACCAGACAGTCAGAAGGTGGTACTTTGGAGGAGTCAGAGATTATGAGCGAACACCTTTCCTATTTAAGGCGGCACCCCCCTGATTGGGGTGCTGAGTCTACTTATTCCACATGCTGCAGAGTATGCCTAGGTAGCTCAGGTAGAGACATTAGTGAGTTAGCATAGAGAGGTCTATGAAGCGCACTGCTTTTGATGTAACCGTTACTGTAATAAAACAGGAATTAATTACAGCCTTGCCTCTGTCCTGTGATTTGCGCTCTGGGCAGGACAACCAGTGAGCTTCATGGCTGTGTGGGGATTCAAACCCTGGTCTCCCAGGTCATAGTCCAACACTGACCTGGGGGAGGGGCAGTCAGGGTAGGAGGAGGGGGATGGGAGGAGATAGGGTGGGTGGGCACTGGGCAGAGGGGAAACCCCTTTCCTTTCCAAAAGGAAAACATTGTGAACAGTATTATTGTTTTTCAGCATTTTCCCAGCTTCTTATTCTACAGCAGGCACATGTAGCCTGCCACCCAAATTTAAACCAAAGCTGTCCCTGGCCACATCCACACCAGGCCTATATTTCACTTTGGACAGTCATGGCTTCTCTCAAAGAATCCTGGGAAGTGCAGTTAGTGAAGGGTGCAGAGAGTTGCTAGGAGATGCCCTGTTCCCCTCACAGACCTTCAGTTAGAGTCGCTGACTGTTAAACCACTCTGGCCACTGGAGCTCTGTCAGTGGAATAGGAGTCTCTTCTCAGCCCCCTTCACAAACTACACTTCCCAGGATTCTTTGGGGGAAGCCATGAATGTCTCAAGAGAAATAAAGGTCTGGTGTTGGTGTGGCCCCCTGATTAGGCAAGCCACGCAGCTGTGAGTCTAGCTTTTAGAACACTGACAGTTGGTTCTTACTGAGCATGCCCGACACTATCATTAGGTTCTAGCTAAAGTTTCTTAAATTAATTAAAAATCAGCCAGGCATTTTTTTTAACTTTTAAACTGCAGAAGATGAAGGTCAGAGTATGGGGCAAGGTCAGTAATAGGATTACAGGTACTCTGTGAACATGGCTGATTATGAGAACTTAGAAAAAAGTCCAAAAGAGTTCTGGGTTTTCCCCCCTCTCTTTTTAGACTTTGAACTCTCTGTTCTCTCTGACTGATTTGTGTATCGCCATGAAAATTGAGAGTGTTGTTAAGCAAGTGTTTCTGAGTTCAGGACTATAAATTTTGTAAGGTTTTGTTTTGAAATGATCTTATGGGAAACATCAGAATGGCATGGGGGTATTTTCAATTTAACATTGTGGAATGTGAAAAATCCACGCTGGCTGTAGTATACAGCCACTCTTGTGGCTGTATAATGTAAGACATTACACTCTCATGGTGTAACGACATCACACAGCATGACATGGGGATGTGGAGGGGAAACAGCACCAGGGCAGCGAATGAGGCAAGGCTGCCAGGGAAACAAAGATGGCTGGTATAGGAGTGAGGCAAACAGGTGGCTGTGGGATGGACGAGCAGGTGGAAAAAACAGGTATGTGGCCACGAGGTAAATGGCAATGCTGGTGCTGTCCTGCATGGAACACAAATAAGTGGGCTAAGTGGGGAAGCATCCTAGGCTCACTGTGCAGCAGCAGCCGTGCTGGCCTGGGCGGCAGGCAGATAAGCAGGCTACCTGCAGAGGTAGCCTGGAATGGTTTGTGTGTGTGTGGGAGGAGGGAGGGAATGGTTTGTGAGTGCCTGGGAGGAGAAGGGGGAAACAATTTGTGAGTGCCTGGGATGTGGGGACAGTATGAGAGAGCAAAGGGGAAGGTTTAGGGGGGTGAGCAATTGCAGGAGGCGAAAAGTGAAAGGAGTTACTTGTTGTTGAGGGATAGGGGGAGTTTGGTGAGTGGTGAGAGCAAATGGCAAGCAAAGGAAGCAGGAGTGCAGCCTCTAGTCCATATAATACATATAATAATACTTATAGTATAGTAGTGCCCCACTTTTCGGTGGCCTGCTTTTCGGCATTCTGCTAATACGGCAGCTAAAATTAGAGTAAGGCCCCACTCATATGGCACTTGTTCCGCTTTTATGGTGTTTTTTGGGCAGCAGGCACCATTTTATTGACGGAGTTCCATTTTTTGGCAGGTTTTGCTTTTATGTGGATGTCTGGAATGTAACCTGCCATATGAGTGGGGCCCTACTGTACATATCATATTTTTGTAAGCTGTCACGCAGTGTGATGGCAGCATTCCGTGGGGGAGGAGAGAAGGCGCTGGGCATGAGGCAAGCAAAGACAGCAGGCAGGCAGGAAGGCAAGTGAGTATGGCAGATGGGTAAGTAAGGATGGCCGGCATGCAGCTGATCAAGCAAAGACAGTGGGAAGCCAGGCAGCTGAGCAAACGAGGGTGGTAGGCAGGTGGCCAAGCAAGCAAGATGGGAGAGCAAAGTGACCTGGGCAAGCCATGGAGGAGCAATCGGGACAGTACAGAGTAGCTCCTCATCAATCATTCTGCTGCCTCTCACCTCACTGACAGCTTCAGTGGCAAAAGGCAAGAAGTAGGGAGCCACGGGAGAGCAGAATGGTTGCTGAGACCAGCCATCCCCCACTGTTCCTGTGTTGCTTGCCTCAGCCAGCTGTCTCCTTCCTCCTTGCAAGAAAAGGTCTAAAGGGGAGGGGCAGAGAAGCCTGGCAATCCATTGAGGGGGAAGGAGGAGAGGATGCTTGGTGACTTGTTTGGGGGACAACCTGTTTGGGAGTCCCGGGTGGGGGAGTCCCGGTGTGTATGTGTGTGGGTTTGAAAGCCCCTGGCTAAGTGTGTGTGTTAGGGAGTCCCGTGTGTGTGTGTGTGTGTTATTTGGGAGCCCCTGGCTGTGTGTGTGTGTGTGTTTGGGACTCTCTCTCTCTCTCTCTCTGTGTGTGTGTGTGTGTGTGTGTGTGTGTGTGTGTGTGTGTGTGTGTGTGTAAGCATGCAGGGGCAAAGCCCCTAGTCTGTATATATTTCTGTATTGGGATTTATGCTTTGTAATATCTTGGGGCTGAAACAAGTTCTAGTTGACCAATATACACATGTGTCAGGAGCAACCAGGGCTAGAACGTAGGGGCTGTGGATTGGAGTTCTGCTGAAAATAGTAGATTATTTTACTAGATTCTGGCATAGCTCCACCAGTTTAGGCAGCCTCTCTTAATTTGACAGTAAGAGTTCTTTATGTGGCCCTAATTTTTACAGCCAGATTCTTTTAACAGGCAGGCTTTTACAAACCTCTGTTTCTCAGACTCTGACTGCCTAGTTCCTGTACTTGTTTATCATAGAGAGAATGCCTTCTCGTGTATCAACATAGTGTTGTGCGCCTCCCCCAATATCCGAGCGGTGAGATTTTGGGGGTCCCTGCGCTCATCCAGGGTTTGGTTTCCTTTGGGAAGAAGGTCAGTGGAGACTGCGGTGTCTTTATGAAATATGGTTTATTTACACACATTCCAACCTGAGCTCAAGTATGGAGGGGTTCAATGCATCAGTAGCCCAATATCCAGCTTTTCCATCTGGGTGCAGGGGCATCCTATAGCCATGATGTAGAGGGATAGCTTCTCTGCGCTCCTGCAGCCCCAGCCATTCTCTAGACAGAACTCAAAACTACAAGCACACACCTTCTGCTAGCTTCCAGGAGTCGGGGGAAGGCTCTCCTACAGAGTTTCAATCACAAAAGGGGTCTTCCTAGTCCATTCTCTGTTGCTAGGCAACTGATCAGCCCATTATCTTACCTATCCAATCTATTTGGTTAACAAAAGAGATTCATCTGGCTAGCAGAGCCAGCCCCCAGGGCATAGGATTCCAAATCAGAGGCTGGAAAGGTGACCCATAGAAATCATCCATTCCAACCCCCCATGCTCATAGCAATATCTATGTATTAAGAGCAGAAGAGACTGATGGTCCCTGCTTTAAATAAAGTGCATAGAGCAGGGGTCAGTGGATGAGTCTTTTTGGTGGTAGTTCCACATCTGTGGAATGACCTCTACAATGAAGAGTGTCTTGATCCAGTCTTATATTCTGTTAGACAGCATGGATTGTATTCAACTAACATTTACTCAGAACAGATGCACTGAAATTACTGACCATGGCTAACTTAGAGTTCTATATTGAGTATAAACTAATTGAATACAACCCCAAGTAAAGCCCCATCTTTTTTGTCGGGTGTTTAGAGGCTGATGGCTAAGTAATTGTTATGATGTTAATTACTATTTATTATTTTATTTAATTTATATCCCACCCTTCCTCCCAAAAGAGCCCAGGGCAGGTCATGTAAGAATTATTTTAATGTTTCTGTTTATTAGGTATTATGTTTTTATATTAACTTATTTTTGTAGCCTCCTCTGTGAACATTTTTGGTGAAGGGTGGTACTGAAATAGTTAAATAAATAAAATATAATCATAGAGGTGGAGATAAATCTAGAAGTCCAACCCCCTTCTCAATGTATCTCCTCTGGAGCTCCATACCTATCTGCTGAGGTTCATACCTCTAGCACATTGTATTCCCGGCTTCTCATGCACCGATGATGACACTGGGAGAATAAAGGGCCTACTCCCTGTCTCACCTCTGTATTTGATGGCTATAGACAACAGTGAAGTCCATGTTGTTCCAGGAGCATCAGCTGGTGACAACTGTGTGCTTCCCCCTGTCATAACTGAATTTAACCCAGATTGACTCTGGGCATGCCACAGCAAACCCTTAGTTATAAAGTATATGCAATAGGTAAGAAGAGGAAACATGTCCTACATTCAAGCCACTCTGTGCAGACTGAAGCATGCTTCGGTAACTGTCCAGATTACTGCCTTTGTAGTGGCCAACATGTATCATCTTTTCAACTCATGTTCATTCCTTGTATTCTTTATCTTAACTTCTATTTAGTTTTCTCGTTATCAGTACTGTAAAATCACATAATGAAGACTTCTTAGGGGAACAAAAATGACAACTGAAAATAAGACACACTCTCTGCTATATTTTCCAACACAGCATATGCTGGATTAGACACTGTATCCACAGTATATCTTGGTGGGAGGAGGGGTAAACAGACAGTTTCTATTGGGTCTAAAAGATTACAGTACTGGAACATAGATCTGTCCAGAACTACTGTATGCACTTAATTTTGATGATAAAAAATGCTGCTTTTAATGTCAAGTAACACCCACAGTTCAATTATAAAATGAGCAAGTGTTAAATAATCCTTGGGTACATTTTTTGTGTCCTTTCAGTAAGCACATGAAGAAATATATTTGGAGGCATATGCTTATTGCAGAGAGAAACAGAAATGGGACTCCCTCCCCTCTTGTTCCCACTTTTAAAGATACTTAATTGCACTACCTAAAAGAGGCATGCACAAGTTGTGACACATCAAGTGAAATGCAGGACACCACCATGCACTGTGGCCTGCAAAGTGCTTGACAACCCCCTCCTTCCTTTAGTGTAGTTAAAGCATGTAGCAGGAGCAAGTTTATTGAGTACCCCCACCATTGAGGATGGCAGGCTGTGTTTGGCTTGTGGGTTTGTGAAGCCGTGTCCCCCCGTGTTCAAAAAATGTAAGCAAGGGCATTCACTAATTTCTGTCTCTTATTATTGTGAGCTAAGGATGACATGTACAGAAAGAGGCTTCTGATCATGAATCCTGTTCTACATTAGGCCCCAGCAGGGCCGGTACTATCATTAGGCCAACTAGGCAGCCGCCTAGGGTGCAGACCTCAGAGGGGCACAGTTCTGACCTTTGAGGGGCACAGTTTTATACAGATTAGTTTTTTTAATCCTTGTAAAAATGCAACTGACAATTTATATTTTTTATTTTAAGATAAATACCACAACAGTGCTATGGAATATAATTAATTATAAAGTCTTATGAAAAAATATGTTAGTCATATTGAACAAATGACAATGATTGTATGTTATGTTGATGTAATCAAACCATCAGATAATGAGATGTCTGAGCCTGAGGTTATCATAAGAGAACATTTCTTGGGATTTGTTCCACTAAAGGAGACTATAGGTGCCTTTATGACAGAAACTCTTCTTGGACAGCTTGAGCAAATGGGATTACCAGTTGAGAATCTGCGTGGTCAAGGTTATGATAATGGGAGTAACATGAAAGGCAAAGAAAATGGCGTACAAAAGAGAGTCCTGGACATAAACCCACGTGCTTTTCTTGTGCCCTGCAATGCACACTCTTTAAACTTGGTAGTCAATGATGCCGTTAAGTGTTGTCTGGAAGCAGTTAGTTTCTTCAGTTTGGTTCAACAGATCTATAATTATTTCTCTGCATCGACTCAGCGTTGGCAAATTCTAACTAGCCATATATCAGACTTAGGCATAACTGTTAAGCCATTGAGCAAACAAGATGGGAGAGTCGGATCAATGCTTTGAAACCACTGAGATATCATCTTGGTAGTATATATGATGTTTTAATAGACATCTTTGATGACACAAGCCTAAAAGGTTTATCTGGAAATACTTCCCGAATTGAAGCTAAGGCCCTTGCTGATGCAATTTGTAAGTTCAAGTTTGTGGTATCCCTTGTTACATGGTACAACATCCTTTTTGAAGTCAATCTTACAAGCAAGCTACTACAAAATGAGGAAGCTGATTTAAATTCAGCTACACGGCTATTGCAAGTGACCAAGAATTACCTTGTGGGCTGCAGGTGTGATGAGGGTTTTCAACAAGTTTTGATAGATGCTACTGAGATTGCAAAGGAGCTAGAAATACTACCAAACTTTGAGACAGAACAGGTTAGAAAAAGGAGAAAGAAACGGCAGTTTGAGTATGAGGCCCAAGAAGAGGCACCACAAGATCCAAAGTAGAAATTCAAAGTAGGTTTCTACTATGCTGTCCTAGACATGGCCATACAATCTGTTGAATAGAAATTCCAACAGCTATACAATATAATTCCCTATTTGGCTTCCTGTATGATATATACAGTATCAACAAAAAATCTACTGAAGATGTATTTAAGGCCTGCAAGAATGTAGAAAAATCATTGATGCACAATGGAAAAAAAGATATTGATGCTGAAGATCCGTGCTGTGAACTTATGGCAATAGCTTGAAGACTTCCAAAGTCTATGCCGCCACAAGGAGTACTTCTCCTACTACAACAAAAACTCCTGGATAATGTGCCTAATGTTTCTGTTGCTCTAAGGATCCTTCTCACACTTCCAATGTCAGTGGCAAGTGGTGAACACAGTTTTTCAAAGCTCAAACTTATAAAAACTTACATATGCTCAACAATGTTGCAAAAGAGACTAGTTGGCTTGGCAACTATATCAACTGAACATGCCCAAGCATCAGCACTTGACCTGAAGGAATTTGTGACAAAATTTGCAAAGGAAAAGGCACACAAAGTGAGATTTTGATGTGCCTGAAATTGAAACTTTTAAGAGACTTAAATTTTAACATCACAATTCACAAGATTATTCAAAATGATTTGTGTGCTAAAACATTTTCTTTTGTATTTGAGAAAGATAATCAAAGATTGTTGTATTACTTATTCTTGCAATTTAAAATAAATTTAGCAGTTTCAAGTTTTGTGCTTTTCATTTTTTCTACAAGACATCCTTTTTTGAAAATTGAAGTTAGCAATTTTTTGGGGGGGAGGGTGCAAGTAGTTAGCCTTGCCTAAGGTGCAAAATAGCCTGGCACCGGCACTAGGCATGCAAAAAGGTGGTAAATGGACTAACTCCTCCCTCGCCCGCATCAAATACTCAGAACTGAGTATGGGATACTTTGCTGGATTCAGATTATGCTTGTAAATGCCAAACAGAGGCTCAGTTCTAAGAGGGCCATTTTGAACATGTTGAACAAATGTTCAGTGTGTCAACTCTCCACTCTTCTCATCCCGACTTATCATTGTTGATGAATTTCATCAGTGCTGTGAAAGGCAAAGCTAACAGTGCTGACCATCTTTTCACTGGAGACGTCCTCAGGTACATTCCCCAGCTATACTTGAAGAACTCTGGTTCAGTGTCAAGATGAATATATATAAAAATCCTTGTTTCATTTATAGGAAAAAGCTAACAATTACCAAGTAAAATAAATTCTTGCACTTCATACGTGATGGTCACTAATTTTGTTTAAAAAATATTTCACATACGTAATAGATAAATCCTATATCTTAAACATCTAATATTTTAGACAGATTGGTCCCTTCAAGATACTCTAATGCAGCAGGTGCCAATATATATATTTCTTCTGTTGTAGATGTACAAGTTTTCTACCTATTAAATCCAGTATCCACTGAAACAAAACTTTATACAGTTCTATTACACTTGCATAATTTATACTGTTAGATCTTTATACTTTTGATGTAAAGTATATTAGGCAAATTCAGAGATTATCAAGGAAGCCATTTCAGCTTTCAGTATATTTGATTCTGTAATTCTTAGGACTTCTTCATATTTCACATTCTTTAGGTGTGCACCTAAGATTTTCAAGTATATTCAAAGAAATATAAAGTTTGAATTTGACAAGCACATATTGGAAAACACATGTGTAGCATAGGTAGTCACTGGGAAGCTGGGATTTTCTGAGACCCCCAGTCAAATATAAACTTTGTTTATATAACCTTTGTATATACACATGCTTGTTATTCAGTAATGTGTGAAAAGCCTTTTCCATGTGCTTTTAACACTTCATCTTCTATCCTATAAAAAAGCAAAAACGCAGTTTAACAATGTTTCCTGGGACCACAAACTATTTTTTCTAATGAATTATTGAGAGTAAGCCACTGTGTGGAAAACTGTGTAATTTTATGGCAAAAGTATTTAAACTGCATATATGAGTGGTCAGAGAGCCAGTGTGGCGTAGTGGTTAGAGTGTTGGACTTCAACCTGGGAGACTAGGGTTTGAATCCCCACACAGCCATGAAGCTCATTGAGTGACCTTGGGCCAGTTACTGCCTCTCAGGCTCAGAAGGAGGCAATGGTAAACCACCTCTGAATACCGCTTACCATGAAAACCCTATTCATAAAGTCTCCATAAGTCGGAATCAACTTAAAGGCAATCCATTTCCACTTTTTTTCATGAGTAGTAGAGTTTAAATACAGCTTGGTTTTATTTTAAATCACAGGTCTATGAGGGCATTTAGCCTTTCACACATCATATTATTATTTTATTGCTTGAAGTTAACGCTCCTTGTTTTCTGTGCTGCCTTGAAAAGATTAATCAAAAGAAAAGGTCATGTCTTGATTATCTGACTGTGGATATTGCTTGGGCTACTCTATTGACAGTTTTAAATAGTGTGGGATTGTTTGATGAAATGTCCATGTGATTAAGAGAGGGTGAAGCATTACTTTGCATCAGTGTTTTTATCATTTTAACTTAAGGCGTATTATTACTGTGTGACATTTGCCACTATGCCAGAAGGCTCTGTGAATCTCAAAATCATTGATAAAACATGTGCTTATGAATAAGGAACTAGGTTTTATCCCTGAAGTTTCTTGTTAGCTGATCTATGGTAGCAGGGTTGCAAAATACCTGTTCCTAAGCCCCAGAAACACTATGTTCAAGACCCATTTCCAATCAAAATTTCGATAATACAAGGGCAGATAGACTATTGTTCTTGAGAATGAATATTCTTATGTTCAAGATTCTGTTGGAGGACTAAGCACATTTATGAATACAAGACAAAATTAAACATACTTTGTAAACACTGCATGTAGAATCAATAGAATTTGAAGTATTCATTTATGGGAAGCACCATCATTTTAGTTTCTCTCTCAGCTTTTCTAAATAAGGCCTTTCCTTGCATATCTACTTATTTCCATATCCATGATATGCATTTTTTCCCTTAAATGTGACAGGGTTCTTCCTGATTATAATTTCCATGAATTACTATAGCAGTTTCCCATTCACTCTTGGATTTGATAATTACAGCTGTATCTATATTTCAAATATTTAATTGAAAAATGGATTCAAAATGGCTTGATTTAGACTTAGAGGAAATGCACGTTCACTCATGTAATGTAGTTGCCTGCAAATTTTGCCAGTTTTCCCCATCCTGTTAGAGGCCCTTATGCTCTATCCCAAGCCATTCCAGAGGATCCTGCAATTCTCAGGAGTGGCTTTTTCGGGGGCACAAAGAGGTGCAGCAGGGAAGAGGATCCAAGAAAGTCCTCCTTTGGATCAAACCCAATGCCTTTAAAAAATGGTTCTTTAGTACTTTAGTCCCACTTTGTTACTCCTATGTTGTCTTCCTTTATAAGTGTTGTAAGATCTTAGAGTGCTTATATACACTAATATGTGCAGCTTCATATAATTATACCATTACACAACTGCTCCTGTGTAAGCAGTCTGGATGTTTTTATTACTCTTCCTTAAGTACTGCTACATTCTTTGTTCACCCTACAGCCAAAGAACACATACCTCACAATATTATCACATTATCTCCTGATAATACCTATTATATTAGTAGATGTCTGTGCTGATGCACTGGTATATTGCTGCCAAAATGCCACATTATACTTTACATTTTATGGTAACATCATGATATTCAGTGTCATGCAGCTACAAAGTACATTAGGATCTTGATGGTAAAGAATAACTCTGAGATGCATGTATATTTTAACATATGCTTGATTTGTTCTTAATGAGTGGACAAAAACCCATGCATTTGTTACACATTTGGAAGCAAAAATAGGTGAAGAAACTCATACTTTCTCACTATTTGCGCTGGAATGGGAACTGACTTGTATACTAGCAAAAATCCTCCTACAATAGCAAGTAAGGTGAGGATCTTATATATGCAGAGCTTTAGGTTTGTAGTTCTTTCTTTCCATTTTCCAAATGGCAGTGTGTGAAAAATCTGGAAATCCAAATGCTATGCTAATGGCTACTGCTACATATAGAAAACTTGATAGGACAATCTTCAGTATACATCATGAGTCACAATACAGAGGAATGACAAGTTAGTACACAATAGAAAATGAAAGTGACATGTCAGTGAGCTGAGAGCCTGTCATCATGATCCTAATATGTCCCATGAAAGAGACTCCAGCCGAGCCCAATAGAGAAGCTCCCAAAGCCAGCTTTCTGACATGTAAATTAGAGATGGTGTTGAACAGTGTAGCATGTGGTTAAGTTTATTCTTTTAAAAGCAAATACAGCACCATGTTTCCTTGGACTTCCCACTTTTTTATGTTTCCTCTACAGCCCTGCATTGCCTTGACCAGGTAACAGTTTTGTGGCATGTCAAAGTACTATTAAAGTAGTCCTTCTATTGAGACAGAGTTAACAAAACAAGGGGGAAACATACTTGGACATTCCCTTATAAAATGGACCTGTAGTCTGCATTCTTCAAAAATTATAAATGAACAATAATAGTCACTGGGTTGAAGTGATGTCTTAATGAACTTTTTTTCTAAATCAGTAAGTGGGGCTAAAGTAATTAAGCCTTCCCAGGTTTATTATATGATATAGCAGGAAATGTATTCCAACAGCAACTGCTGTGCAATGATAAAACAAATGGATGTTATGTAGCTACTGTTTCCATTTGTGTGCCTTCATCAAAATTCATCCCCATTCAAATTAAATAAGGATTAGTGGGTATCTCATTAATAGCCAGTGATCTATTGCAAACATTATGTGGTTTCATGTTAGTTTCCAGTGTTGTTAAATGGCTGCCATAGATTCAATTGTCTGACTCACAAGGGTTAGTTTTGAATTGATGGCTCAAATGGATTATAAATGAAAGTGCAATTGGTTTTGTTGTAACCTGTGCAGTACTTTGTGCAGTAGTTTAAAGTAAAACATTAAGACTTCCTGAAGTCCTGTTGTTTGTTGTTGAGCCTGTTCTGAACTAGGTTAGAAAAGAGTTCGGCAAAATTCTGAACACAGAGATAATTGCCTGCTTGTGGGAGAAGAAGTAGGACAAAATACCTGTCACCATGCAGACCTCCATCTTCTGGATTCTAAATGGGGTTCAGCCTGCACATCCTAATGATGAAGAAGTACAAGTTTACATGAAAAAAATTCTTGGCCTCTAGAGCTCTTTGGAACTTTTCAGCACAGTCAGGAGAAAACAAACTCCTCTATAATTCGACAACATGCATTGGATGGCTTCCTTCATAATAATCCCACTTACTTTTAATAACATTACTTTGCAGTAAGGTTTGAGTTGCCAACTAAGGGACACTTCATACTCAATGGGGCAACATTTCAAGGTATGAGGCACATTTTTAAACAGCTAGCCATCCCACATCTTTGGAGTAGAGGGAAAGAAAGCACAGATATTGTCACAAAATCTTCTTTCACTTCTACATATGTAATGCTACAATGTATCATCCCCTTGTGAGCAGCATGGGAAAATGCATATAAGAATATCATTATTAAGAAATCAGCAGAATTCTGGTGTCTAGTTGTGGGTATTTCGTTTTAAAATATGAAGTTTTTCCATCTGTTTGTTCAAAGAATGCATTAAATTAAATCCTGACGTGTGACATTTGAATTTACCTAATGTCGAGTACTTATCAAACATGTGAGTTCTTTAATATTTAATGGAGAAAAGCTTTCAGCAGAAATTAAATGCAAAAAAGTACAAAGAAGGTTGTACAGCATGCTCTTTATCCTGTATAAACCCATCTGATTCTTATGGTAAATGCTGTAATTATTTAAAATGTTCGTATCCAAACTTTTTTTATATAATGCTTATGTATCAGAGGCAAAATTAGGCTTGACACAGAGGCAGGTTGAAAGAAACCTATGGGCACTGTTATAGTCTGTTTAGGGTCACTGGTATGTATACTCATCCCACTTTTTTACTTCTAGTAAGAAGTTTCCAAGTTTTTGTGTTGTTTCAGAATATACAAATCCTATTTTATTAGTGGAAGAAGAGAAATATGTGTATATGCAAGCTTGATGAAGAGAAGCCTCACTTTCAAATAGGTAAAAAGAAAAAAATGTTTATATCCAGCCTGAGTTATATCTTTACGTAGTATACTTCTAGAATGTACAAAGGCGAATTCAGATGCCTGCTTTCCTCCCCCTCCCCTTTTCCCATATGTGTAGCCACTATTGCCAGAGAGATCTCGGTCTAGTGTACGATTCCACATGCATTACGACTGAAGTGCAATTATCAGGCCAAACTAGATATGTCATGGGAATTGGGATCAGGCCTCCTGCACTTTTCATTAAGAGTAAAATCAGTTGTAGATGCTGTTGAATCAGTCCTAGGCTGTGGCATCAAAGTGGGTGAGCGGGTGGATGTTCATGGATTTAACCCTTTGCCATGCACCATTTTTCTGAACTGACGTTCCTCTGACCCGCTGTTATTTTCCCTTCAGGGTAAAATATGTTGGTGTTTTCTCTTTTTGAGCAAAAAGCTTCAACGAAATTAGGATTCATAAAGTTGCATGATGTTGAGCCCCAGCTCCCCCAGGAGGATCAGGGAGGGGAGTCGGTCGAACCCCAGCTTCCCCAGCTAGAGCAGGAAGAGGAATCAGAGGCAGATGAGGTTTCTGAGGGCTATGAGGGAGGGGGTGTAGAGGCTCTTGAGGACGATGAGGAAGAGGGAGTAGTTGACAGTCTGCCAGTTCCCACGGACAGTTCTCTCACCAATGCAGATCTTGCTCCACCTACAGTCACCCCAACAGAGCCGTTGGGAGATGATCTGGCGCGCATGCCAACTCCAATCCCACAGGACTCCCCGCCTGGCACTTCAAATGCTTTCCCACCTACTGAAGCAAAGCATAAGAACATAAGAACATAAGAAGAGCCTGCTGGATCAGGCCAGTGGCCCATCTAGTCCAGCATCCTGTTCTCACAGTGGCCAACCAGGTGCCTGGGGGAAGCCCGCAAGCAGGACCCGAGTGCAAGAACACTCTCCCCTCCTGAGGCTTCCGGCAACTGGTTTTCAGAAGCATGCTGCCTCTGACTAGGGTGGCAGAGCACAGCCATCATGGCTAGTAGCCATTGATAGCCCTGTCCTCCATGAATTGGTCTAATCTTCTTTTAAAGCCATCCAAGCTGGTGGCCATTACTGCATCTTGTGGGAGCAAATTCCATAGTTTAACTATGCGCTGAGTAAAGAAGTACTTCCTTTTGTCTGTCCTGAATTTTCCAACATTCAGCTTTTTGAATGTCCACGAGTTCTAGTATTGTGAGAGAGGGAGAAGAACTTTTCTCTATCCACTTTCTCAATGCCATGCATAATTTCATACACTTCTATCATGTCTCCTCTGACCCGCCTTTTCTCTAAACTAAAAAGCCCCAAATGCTGCAACCTTTCCTCGTAAGGGAGTCGCTCCATCCCCTTGATCATTCTGGTTGCCCTCTTCTGAACCTTTTCCAACTCTATAATATCCTTTTTGAGATGAGGCGACCCGAACTGTACACAGTATTCCAAAGGCGGCCGCACCATAGATTTATACAACGGCATTATGATATCGGCTGTTTTATTTTCAATACCTTTCCTAATTATCGCTAGCATGGAATTTGCCTTTTTCACAGCTGCCGCACACTGGGTCGACATTTTCATCGTGCTGTCCACTACAACCCCAAGGTCTCTCTCCTGGTCGGTCACCGCCAGTTCAGACCCCATGAGCGTATATGTGAAATTAAGATTTTTTGCTCCAATATGCATAATTTTACACTTGTTTATATTGAATTGCATTTGCCATTTTTCTGCCCATTCACTCATTTTGGAGAGGTCTTTTTGGAGCTCTTCGCAATCCCTTTTTGTTTTAACAACCCTGAACAATTTATTGTCATCAGCAAACTTGGCCACTTCACTGCTCACTCCTAATTCTAGGTCATTAATGAACAAGTTGAAAAGTACAGGTCCCAATACCGATCCTTGAGGGACTCCACTTTCTACAGCCCTCCATTGGGAGAACTGTCCGTTTATTCCTACTCTCTGCTTTCTGCTTCTTAACCAATTTCTTATCCACAAGAGGACCTCTCCTCAGGCACCTATCGATCCTGTACTGTCAGATGAGCCGGCGGAGGCTCGCCCCCCTCACCCCATGTGAGATGCCGCAAGAAGTGAGTCGGCCAGAAGTGGAACTTCGGAGGAGTCAGAGATTACGGGTGAAGACCTTCCCTACTTAAGGCAGCGCCCCCCTGATTGGGGTGCTGAGTCAACTTTCTTCACATGCTGCAGAGTATGCCTAGGTATCTTAGTTAGGGATAGTAGTGAGTTAGCATAGGTGAGTCTATGAAGCACACTGCCTTTGATGTAACCGTTACTCTAATAAAACAAGAACTAATTTCAGTCTCACCTCCATCTCATGTCTCACACTCTGGGCAGGACACATGATGGGAAACAATTAACCCTCTCCCAGGGTGCCACGCTCCCCGTGGCTGCTTTCTCACTTAGGGGAAAAGTGGGAAATCTGATAATAGATCCCTTCACATTTAATTTGGCCTCTAAATCAGCCAATGTTGGGAAGCTGATTTTTGAGGTTCTGAATATTGATTTTTGTTGAGCCGTATACTGATGATTATTTTTCTTTAGGCTTAACCCACCTTACTAAACTAGTAAGACAATGTGTTTGAACCACTAACAAGACTAGAATTGTTGATATCTCCACCACATGAGATTGCAAAGAGCCATGTACAGTGTTTAAAAATGGTAGCCTGAATCCATCCCAAGATATTTGGAATCATAAAATTGGATTGATGACTGGTTAGTATGACAGATATTTTTTTGTTTGTAATTCTGCCCAGGTTTTTATGTGTTCATGTTATCACCCTGGAGCTTTGCATTGTAGCTATAATAAGTTATATGGTATATTATACCATTCTTAATACTGTCCCACTGAAGAGTCAATATGAAATCATATGCAGATATTGCTTGTGGTGAATGTTACTGTGTTTTAAGGTTGCTTGGCAAATTTTTGCTTAGTTTGATAAAACAAATAGGAAATTATACATAAGCTAGGTGTTTTAAAATATTAAGAAGTAACAGTAGGAAAAATACACTTCCAAATCCTTCTTTTTATATATATATACAAAAATATAAGAAACCCCATAACAGAATTTTCCTTTATTCAAAAGGTTAGATGGAAAGGATGATCTTTGCACAGTCCAATATCTTTCTAGCTTGCTGAAGTGAGCTAAAATGAAAAAAAGAACTAAATTTTTCCCCTTCAGGTTTGCAGTTGTATATCCTTTGTCAAATATTAATCATTATTCCTCTGTACCTAATGAAAGAAATGCAGTCTTACAGTTTGTCTCTTTCATGCATATATTTGAGCTGTACCTTTCTTCAGAGGATCCTGGTATGGATTTTCCATGGCCACCATAAAAATGCTCTGCTACAGGTGAAACCCTGACCCAGATGTTGTTACTATTGTTGTTAATGCTCATGCATTTAGATCACCCACAAGAGAAGACTGTTTGAGCAAATCTGCTGCTGGAACTCTCAGTAGCACCCTCAGGAATATACTACAACATGACTGTTTTCAAAATTGATATGTCCTATAGCTGTGTGCAAATTGCCTCTTGGCTAGATATATATTCACCTAGGATACAGATATGATAGAAATGTAGACAAGTAAAGTGGGGGGATCATAAACAGTCTGCACTGGTTCTTCCAAAGCATACTTTTGTCTTTTAAATTCACAATTAGAATCTACAAACAGAAACAAAAGTTTACTACTGGATTAACTAAGACTTATTCAGAATCATGCAAATTTACTTTTTTAAAATTGGGAGCAGAGGTTTGATACTTGTTTTTAATATAGCTCTCCCAGTACTTCTCAAAGGTCCTTCTTCTGTGCTTGAAACAGAGCATGGCGTGTGGATCTTCTTTAAACAGTCACCAAACTTCTAAAAGCATAATACAAAACCACACTAGGGATGAGATTCATTGGCTGGTGCTGGTTCAAAAGCAATCCGTCAACCTGTCAGGCTGGTATTGATTCAACTCCATTCTGTGTTTGCAAGCTGCTGCTTTTTCCAATCTGTTTTTCCCATCTTGGGGAAAAAATGATACAAATATCAATGTTTTTAAAGGAAATCAATATTTTAAAGGAAATGTTGATAAATTAAAGGAAATGTCAATTTATCAATATTTCAGACAGATTTCTTTTTTTAAAAAAACAATCATTTAAAAAAAAGCAGCAGAAAATCAGTACATATTATTTTATTTATTTATTTATTAAACTTGTATACCACCCCATAGCCGAAGCTCTCTGGGCAGTTTACAATAACTAAAAACAAATACAATTTAAAATACATCTTTTAAAAACAATTTAAAACACAATTTAAAAATTTAAAACAATATAGAACGCATGCTAAAATGCCTGGGAGAAGAGGCAATAGGGCATTAATGGAAAATTTGGTACCAAATCCAAATAGGGCACAATTCTAGCACATCTCTGAGCCAGACTAACAATTTTATTACACATTTCTACATTTCAAAGAATTGCTGTTGAGTGGATACATTATGGAATTAAACCCAAGCAATTCCACTTTGCAGGCAGCTTTCTAACAGTGAAACAGAGGTAGGGTTGACATGTCTATACACGTAAGCTGTATACTACAAAGAGTGACAACTCTGTTAATTCATATTTGTTTATATTAAAAATGGCAATAAATATACACATAAGCTATATACTACAAAGAGTGACAACTCTTGTTTTTAGCCAAGGTGGCTTTCTCTGAAATGCTACCAGTTCCACGCGCAGGACCAGCCAGACAGGCCCAGCTTCGCAGTCTCAATGCGTGGATGAGACGATGGTGTTGGGTGGAAGGGTTCGGATTTGTTAGGCACTGGGGAACATTCTGGGACAAGCCGGGCCTGTACAAAAGGGACGGGCTCCACTTGAACCAGAATGGAACCAGACTGCTGGCACTTAAAATTAAAAAGGTAGCAGAGCAGCTTTTAAACTGACTGAGGGGGGAAACCCGACAGGAGCTGAGAAAGGTCCGGTTCGGAATAAACCTCCCCCCTGGGATAAAAACCAAAGAAATGATGAAATTTTAAAAGGGGTAGGCCTAGAAGTAGGCATTGTGAGAGCAGGGGCACAGGATATAAATTCAGAAGAGCAAAATTACCACAGGCCTAACCACAAGTGCCAAAGACACTTGAAGAGAGACACTGCTTACAAGTGCCTGTACGCTAATGCTAGGAGCCTCCGAACCAAGATGGGAGAACTGGAGTGCTTGGTCTTAGAGAAGAGCATTGATATAGTGAGCATAACGGAGACCTGGTGGAATGGAGAAAACCAGTGGGATACGGTTATCCCTGGATATAAACTATATCGGAAGGACAGGGAAGGACGTATTGGTGGCGGAGTCGCTCTATACGTGAAAGAAGGCATTGAATCCAGCAAGCTCGAAACCCCAAAAGAGGCAGACTCCTCCACAGAATCGTTGTGGGTGGTGATACCGTGCCCCAGGAGGGACTTAATACTGGGAACGATCTATCGTCCCCCTGATCAAAATGCTCAGGGAGACCTTGAGATGAGATATGAAATTGAGGAAGCATCCAAACTAGGAAATGTGGTAGTAATGGGTGACTTCAACTACCCGGACATAGACTGGCTGCATATGTGTTCCAGTCATGACAAAGAAGCAAAGTTTCTAGATATTCTAAATGACTATTCCCTAGACCAGTTGGTCATGGAACCAACCAGAGGGACGGCAACCCTGGACTTAATCCTCAGTGGGGACCGGGACCTGGTGCGAGATGTAAGTGTTGTTGAACCGATTGGGAGCAGTGACCACAGTGCTATTAAATTAAACGTACATGTAAATGGCCAATTGCCAAGAAAATCCAACACGGTCACATTTGACTTCAAAAGAGGAAACTTCACAAAAATGAGGGGATTGGTAAAAAGAAAGCTGAAAAACAAAGTCCAGAGGGTCACATCACTCAAAAATGCTTGGAAGTTGTTTAAAAACACTATATTAGAAGCTCAACTGGAGTGCATACCGCAGATCAGAAAAGGTACCGCCAGGGCCAAGAAGATGCCAGCATGGTTAACGAGCAAAGTCAAGGAAGCTCTTAGAGGCAAAAAGTCTTCCTTCAGAAAATGGAAGTCTTGTCCGAATGAAGAAAATAAAAAAGAACACAAACTCTGGCAAAAGAAATGCAAGAAGACAATAAGGGATGCTAAAAAAGAATTTGAGGAGCACATTGCTAAGAACATAAAAACCAACAACAAAAAATTCTATAAATATATTCAAAGCAGGAGACCATCTAGGGAGACAATTGGACCCTTGGATGATAAGGGAGTCAAAGGTGTACTAAAGAACGATAAGGAGATTGCAGAGAAGCTAAATAAATTCTATGCATCTGTCTTCACAGTGGAAGATATAGGGCAGATCCCTGAACCTGAACTAACATTTGCAGGAAGGGATTCTGAGGAACTGAGACAAATAGTGGTAATGAGAGAGGAAGTTCTAAGCTTAATGGACAATATAAAAACTGACAAATCACCGGGCCCGGATGGCATCCACCCGACAGTTCTCAAAGAACTCAAATGTGAAATTGCTGATCTGCTAACTAAAATATGTAACTTGTCCCTCGGGTCCTCCTCCGTGCCTGAGGACTGGAAAGTGGCAAATGTAATGCCAATCTTCAAAAAGGGATCCAGAGGGGATCCCGGAAATTACAGGCCAGTTAGCTTAACTTCTGTCCCTGGAAAACTGGTAGAAAGTATGATTAAAGCTAGATTAACTAAGCACATAGAAGAACAAGCCTTGCTGAAGCAGAGCCAGCATGGCTTCTGCAAGGGAAAGTCCTGTCTCAGTAACCTATTAGAATTCTTTGAGAGTGTCAACAAGCATATAGATAGAGGTGATCCAGTGGACATAGTGTACTTAGACTTTCAAAAAGCGTTTGACAAGGTACCTCACCAAAGACTTCTGAGGAAACTTAGCAGTCATGGAATAAGAGGAGAGGTCCTCTTGTGGATAAGGAATTGGTTAAGAAGCAGAAAGCAGAGAGTAGGAATAAACGGACAGTTCTCCCAATGGAGGGCTGTAGAAAGTGGAGTCCCTCAAGGATCGGTATTGGGACCTGTACTTTTCAACTTGTTCATTAATGACCTAGAATTAGGAGTGAGCAGTGAAGTGGCCAAGTTTGCTGACGACACTAAATTGTTCAGGGTTGTTAAAACAAAAAGGGATTGCGAAGAGCTCCAAAAAGACCTCTCCAAAATGAGTGAATGGGCAGAAAAATGGCAAATGCAATTCAATATAAACAAGTGTAAAATTATGCATATTGGAGCAAAAAATCTTAATTTCACATATACGCTCATGGGGTCTGAACTGGCGGTGACCAACCAGGAGAGAGACCTCGGGGTTGTAGTGGACAGCACGATGAAAATGTCGACCCAGTGTGCGGCAGCTGTGAAAAAGGCAAATTCCATGCTAGGGATAATTAGGAAAGGTATTGAAAATAAAACAGCCGATATCATAATGCCGTTGTATAAATCTATGGTGCGGCCGCATTTGGAATACTGTGTACAGCTCAGGTCGCCTCATCTCAAAAAGGATATTCTAGAGTTGGAAAAGGTTCAGAAGAGGGCAACCAGAATGATCAAGGGGATGGAGCGACTCCCTTACGAGGAAAGGTTGCAGCATTTGGGGCTTTTTAGTTTAGAGAAAAGGCGGGTCAGAGGAGACATGATAGAAGTGTATAAAATTATGCATGGCATTGAGAAAGTGGATAGAGAAAAGTTCTTCTCCCTCTCTCATAATACTAGAACTCGTGGACATTCAAAGAAGCTGAATGTTGGAAGATTCAGGACAGACAAAAGGAAGTACTTCTTTACTCAGCGCATAGTTAAACTATGGAATTTGCTCCCACAAGATGCAGTAATGCCCACCAGCTTGGATGGCTTTAAAAGAAGATTAGACAAATTCATGGAGGACAGGGCTATCAATGGCTACTAGCCATGATGGCTGTGCTCTGCCACCCTAGTCAGAGGCAGCATGCTTCTGAAAACCAGTTGCCAGAAGCCTCAGGAGGGGAGAGTGTTCTTGCACTCGGGTCCTGCTTGCGGGCTTCCCCCAGGCACCTGGTTGGCCACTGTGAGAACAGGATGCTGGACTAGATGGGCCACTGGCCTGATCCAGCAGGCTCTTCTTATGTTCTTATGTTTATTTTTATTTTTTATTTATTTAATTACATTTCTAGACCGCCCTATAGCAGAAAGCTCTCAGGGCGGTGTACAACAAATAAAATCACAATTAAAATATGAGCAAGTGTGAAAAATATAACATGATAAAAATCCAAAATAGAATTGCCATGAGTTTATAAATTAAAATCCATATTAGGTTTAAAATTAAATTTAAAATGTTTAAAAAGCCTGGGCGAAAAGGTAGGTTTTTACCTGGCGCCGAAAAGATAACAAAGAAGGCGCCAGGCATATCTCGTCTGGGAGGGCATTCCATAGTTCGGGGGCCACCACCGAGAAGGCCCTAGATCTGGTTGTTGATCTCCGGGCCACTTTATGAGTTGGGACCCGGAGAAGGGCCTTCGACGTCGAGCGTAGTGAACGGGTAGGTACATAGCGAGAGAGGCGTTCCACCAGGTATTGCGGTCCGATGCCGTTTAGGGCTTTATAGGTAAGAACCAACACTTTGAATCTGGCCCGGAAACATATCGGTAGCCAGTGCAGCTGCGCCAGGACAGGTGTTATATGGTCAAATTTCTTTGTCCCAGTGAGAACTCTGGCCGCAGCATTTTGCACTAGCTGAAGTTTCCGAACCGTCTTCACAGGTAGCCCCACATAGAGTGCATTACAGTAGTCCAATCTAGAGGTTACCATAGCATGGATAACTGAGGCGAGATTCTCCCTGTCCAGATAGGGTCGTAGTTGGGCTACCAGCCGAAGCTGGTAGAATGCATTCCGTGCCACCGAGGCTACCTGAGCCTCAAGTGACAGGAGCGAATCTAATAAGACCCCCAAACTACGTACCTGCTCCTTTAGGGGGAGTGTAACCCCATCTAGGGCAGGTCGAATGTCAACCATCTGGGCAGAGGGCCCTCCCACCAACAGCATCTCAGTCTTGTTAGGATTGAGTTTCAGTTTATTAGCTCTCATCCAGCCCATTATCACGGCCAGGCAGCGGTCTAGTACATCAACAGCCTCACCTGATGAAGATGAAAAGGAGTAGTAGAGCTGCGTATCATCAGCATATTGCTGGAAACGCACTCCAAAACTCCTGATGACCTCACCCAGCGGCTTCATATAGATATTGAAAAGCATGGGAGACAGAACTGAACCCTGCGGGACTCCATATAGGAGTACCCAGGGACTCGAGTAATGTTCCCCCAGCATCACCTTCTGGAGACGATTCCCGAGATAGGAGCAGAGCCACCGCCAAGCAGTGCCTCCAATTCCCAAGTCCGTGAGTCGCCCCCGAAGGATACCATGGTCGATGGTATCAAACGCCGCTGAGAGATCAAGGAGAACCAACAGAGTTACACTCCCTCTGTCTTTCTCCTGACAGAGGTCAACGACCAAGGCCGTTTCTGTACCAAACCCTGGCCGAAAGCCCGATTGAAATGGGTCCAGATAATCAGTTTCATCCAAGAGAGCCTGGAGTTGGCGAGCGACCACACGCTCTAGGACCTTGCCCAGGAATGGAACATTTGCTACCGGCCTATAGTTGTCCAAATTATCAGGGTCCAAGGAGGGTTTTTTTAGGAGCGGTCTCACCACCGCCTGTTTCAGTTCTTATGTTCTTAACTCTGTTAATTCTTATTTGTTTATATTGAAAATGGCAATAAAATACCCTTAAAATGTATGATTAGTTTATTTCTTATTTTTCCTGAGATATGTATTTTTTCTAATATACGAGATTTTCTTGTTAAATAATATTTTCATTAAAATAATATAAATTACAGTATTATAATGAAAAGTGGTTCCATGTCAATATTTTATTTAGGCTTCAGCCAATTGTCTTTCTAATGTAAATCCTTCTGAACTTGTAGAATTGTGAAAGTCTTGTGCATTTATTTAAACATTTAGCAGCTAGCTGTACTGTAAATATTCAAAATTTTCATAGAAAGCAACTGATCAGCATATTTGCCTTGCATTATGCTCCACTGGGTTCATTTCCTGTACTGTGTTCCTCCTTATCACTCACCCCAGAGGCATCTGTTATTTGTGCTTGTTGAACTACAAAACTTTATGAATTAGAATAAGCGTTCAAAAGTCTGGGTGTTGAATCTTAACTGAAATTACCACAGTTTGACTGGAATTTGAGATTAATAACTGAAGGGAACTCAAGATTCCTTGTAATATTTATAAATACCAGAGCTTGGAAAAGTTACTTTTTTGAATTATGACTCCCATCAGCCCAATCCAGTGGCCGTGCTGGGTGGGGCTGATGGGAGTTGTAGTTCAAAAAAGTAACTTTTCCAAGCTCTGAATAAATCTCTTTTTAAAAAGTGATGCCAGTGAAACTTGCCATGGGCCTGCCTGGAAGAAAGTTCTGAGGACTCATAAAGCTGACTTCCAAGAGGGTAAGCTATATGAACCCTGACTTCTGTTACAGTTCACGTAAAAATCCTGAGCTACAGCTGGAAGAGAATTCCTCGTCTGCCCTTACCTAGTCCCCAAATCCCCTCCTATTTTCCAGCTGCCAGAATCCCCAGATAGCTTTCCCTTTAAAAGACCAGCTTTCTTGACTGGCAGCAGCTGCAACCTTCCACCAACAAGATAAGGGAAAAGAAGAGATCTTTCAGTCCTTCCCTGCTAGCCCTTTGGGACAGAAAGTGCCTATGGCCTTTTGGAGTTGTAGTTTTTCTGAGAGTTACTGTAGTCAAAGAGGGAATGGAGGAAGATGAATATCTCTATCCTTCGCTGTTCTCATGCTGGAGCATCACCATTTCCAATAAATGGTATTTGGACAAGGGGAGCTTGTCTGGGAATTCAGGGACTTAGGAGGGATTGAATGCATATTTGTGGTTGATCAGCTGGGAAATATAAACTAAGAATGGAGGAAGCATTTGTTGAATGTGGATTCCAAAGTGGACTAACTTGATCAGCATTCCCCAGGGGAATGGGCAGATCGGAATTTAGTTCTCTTTCAGAATTCATAGCCCTAACAAATTACTTACCAGGAACTCAACCAAGGAGGCTGCTTTTAATTTTGGCAAGAGCTGTCAGGGTGTAGAATTTTGCTCGAGAGCCCTGTCCTTCTAGCTCCTCTGAGGACACCTCAGGTTTGAGGTCTGGGGAGGGCTGAACCTCGACACCTCCCCTGTTACCTACTGTTTCCAGACCTGACCCCACAAGTCTCTGATACGGAATCTGCTCAGACATTTGGAATCCTATATGCAATTATAGAAATGTTACTCTGTTATTCTACTCTGGACCAAATCATTTGGATTCCTAAGCCAGAAGTACCTGTCCAGTTACCCCATGAATTTACCATTTCCTTAGCTGTTGCCATCTCTCCCTTTTGTTTACCTCACAGAGAGATGGAGCTCATAATAAACTGTAATTTTCATGAAAATTAATATTTAAATAACTATTTATAGATTTATACTTAACACATTTTCTCCTGTAATACACATTTCTCATCTCTCAAAATATGCATTTTCAATGTATTTTGAATTTATTTGAGCCAAGAACTGGATAACAAAATTTAGAGAAGTGTGAAATCTGAAGGCTAATTTACATTCTGATTTGCACATTTCTCTGGGATAGGTTGCCAGATGTCCAGTTTTTGGCCAGAGACTCCAGACTTTTGGGTTCCTCTCTGAGTGAGTCAGCTTAATCTCTGAACTCAGCTTTCAGTTTTTTTTAAAATTAAGTTTCTAGGTTGTCTGGTTCAGGAGATATACACCAAAATGTCAGCTGCCCCCCCCCCAACTTCAGTGAAATGATCTCTTAGCTGGCTGCTCTAGCCCAGCCCTTTCAGGTTTGTAGCCAATAAGTGAACTCAGGGTTGTGATTGACAAGGGATTTCTGGGCCTCCAGGCAGTACCTAGACTGCATTGCAAATGTAGACAACTGTTGTTTTTTCCTGTTTATCTGAAAATCTCATAAATTGAGTAAGTGTATACCTTTCAGGCGTACCAAAAGTCTTTTTTCTGTTGTGTGTAGGAGTCAAATAAGTTTAAATTTTCCTGGGCTGTTGAAGATGGCACTGTTTTGAAAATAGTTTCCCAATATGAAGCTTTAATCCAATACTTGCTTTTTCTGGGAGTAAAGCTGCAATGCTAATACCACATACCTGGAGTAAACCCCAATGAATTCAAGGACTTACTTTTGAGTAGACATGGTTAGGATTGTGCTGTAAATTAATGAGACTTTTGAATGAACATAGCAAAGGATTGTGCTTGTGTTGTAAATCTTTCTCTCCCCCTCCAATCCTGATTTTCAAAGCAGTTAGGCAGGACTTACATAGGTATCACTGCTTTTATTATGTAGGAAACTAATACTGATCTTATTTTTTTTATAAAAATGTTATGCAGTGACCAACTGGTTTTGACAATAAACGTGTGTGTGTGTGTGTGTGTGTGTGTGTGTAGTCTTCCCAACAACCCTGTGAGGTAGGGTTGGTGATTCGAAACGAAGGCAGCTCACAACAAGAAATAAATCCCTTTAAAATCCAATAATCATAAAAACAAGTATAAACAGTTGCAAAACAGCTTAAAGTAACATGATTCTGAATTTTGGGTTGGGTGAGCGTTCCTTATCACTTGAGGCTGCAGTTCTATGCACACTTCCCTGTTTGAGTAAGTCCCATTGAATACATTGGGACTTGCTTCTGAGTAAACAATCATAGGATTGCACTACAAATATATATACAGGTTGTGAAAATACTAAACATCTTTGACAGTCATGCTTATATAAATATTTCTTCATACTATGTCCCAAAAAGAATTTGATTTTACACTATGGTTGTAAATTATTACTTCCTGTACATTTTAAATGTGTCCTTCCTTGAGGTGGTCATGGTTCCACTCTTCTGTCTTCATTCTGAGAGGCAGATTAGGCATTTCCATTAAAAAAAAATTAAAACAATTTACATGCAGGCTACGTTTATTAAGTAGATCCACACAATACATTTAAAGCACATCCAACTTGCATTTAAAGTGTGTGGCTTCCCCTAAAGAATCCTGGGAAGTGTAGTTTCCCCTCACAGTTATTGTTCCCGCTACCCTTAACAAACTACAGTTCCCATGATTCTGTAGTGGGATTCATGTGCTTCAAATTTGTGTTTAATGTGCTTTAAATGATCAACGTGGATCTGCTTTAGGTATGCTGTGCATTCATTAGTGAATGAATTGAAAATAACAATTTTAAAAGATACTTTTTTAAACAGGGAAAGGGATGTAGCTAAGTGGCAGGGCATATGCTTTGTATGCGAAGGTTCAAAAAATTCAATTTCTGGAAAAGACTATTGCCTGGAATCCTGGAGAGCCAATGCTAGTCCATGTCATTGGTACTGAGCTAGATGGTACCAAATGGACTGAGTCAGTCTAAGGCAGATTCCTTTGTTCCTAATAGTGGAAAGAGACCCAGGTGTCACAGTGACTCTAAACATTTATTTATATATTTTATTTACAACATTTATATACAGCTGTGTTGTAAAAAAAACCCTCAAAGCAGTTTACAGAAGAAATTAAAACAATAAAATTAATGACAAAAACAGTTCCAGACAGGTATTTAAAAACATTCAAAATAATAAAACCAGTAATGAGTTAAAAACAAATAAAAACATAATAGATTCTACATGCCAGGGTAGGGTTGCCTAAACAAAAATGTTTTTAGCAGGTGCTGAAAAGAGTACAATGAAGGTGTCTGAGTAATGTCAATAGGTAGGGATTTCCAAAGTGTCATCATTTTCATTGGCGATCACTCATGGCCGAGTAACATTGTCTTCCAAGATAAGGTCTTTATGGGTCCATAAGTGACTGTGGAGGCCAATTCTGGATCCACACAGCCTCCCACAGTGAGGACATAGATTTCCAGATGGATTTGCTTGGAAGACGCCTGTGCATGAATTTGTTTTATGTGGGGAGATCGGCGCACGACGATCAACAAACAATCTTGACAGAAAAAGGCTTTGATCCAATGGCATGGGATCCCATGTAGCTGATACACTAAAACAGTGTGTCCCAAACTTTTTTTATTTTTTTGTTGCTGGACTACAACTCCCATCAGCCCCAGCCAGCATGGCCAATGGTCAGGAATTATGGGAACTGTAGTCCAGCAACAAAAAAAATAAAAACAGTTTGGGAAACACTGCACTAAAAGACTGGTTCTTACAAGAGCAGAACAAGTACTATGTGGCACCAGTAACTTGGAAAGTACACCTGGAACTTAGCCTGGTAGCAAATTGGCAACCAGTGCAGAGATATTATGTGCTGATAGGGTATCACTCTTTTCAGCAATCGTGTCACAGCATTCTGCACTAACTGCAGCCTCCAGGTCAGGTTGTGCTGCATGGGAATTTCTGTGACCTTGACTGACTGGCTGCCAGGATTTTTTTAGTTTTGGCTTTTGGTTAGGAATCCTGACTGGTTGTGGGATGCTGAGTTTTCTGCCTTCTCAGAGGAATTTTGTTGTGGTTGGTATGGTATTTCATTTAGGAAATCATCACTGTCTTTTGTTTTTGTTTTTCTGTTTGCATTTTCATTTACTGTTAACCTCACTCCCTTACAGCCATAGAAGCAACAACAATAATTCTATGCACTCTGCTCAACCCCCTTAAACCCACAAATGATGCACCTTGTTGGTTGCATGATAGTTTGTTTCTTGCCCATTAGTGGCAAAATAAAATTCACATACTGGGAAGTGTGGCTGCAATTGTTGTTCCCAAGCTGCTGTCTGTGAAGGTATTTCAAACCATGTATGTTTTCTCTCTGTCAATTATTATTCACTGAAATTGTGTTGGCTGTCAAAGTGAGTTTATAGCAGCCCACAAGGTAGACAGAAAAGGGTAGAGAATCTTCTTACTCTTACTCATTTCTCAGAACTCTTTCTGAAGTGAAGGGTCAAATCTGTAAAGAAGTTTGGAGCAACCATGTAAAAAGGTAGGAGCAGGGCATTCCAACCAGGGGGTTGCCAACTGTACTTGGATATGGACATATTTGCAGAGGATCCCTAGTGAAGCTTTACCAATAGCACAATCCAAATCATATCTACTCAGAAGTAGGTCCTGTTGAGTTCTATGGGGCTTAGTCCCTTAGTAAGTATGTTTAGAATTGCAGCCTTCAGGGGCATCCATCTTTACTCCTGAGTGCTCCTATCTAACATCTCCACAACACTAGGCTCTTTTCTTCCTACAATGGCCTTCTGTTGACAGGGCTGGCCTGAGGGCACTTAAACCCTTCTTGCAACAAGTAGGTAGGCTAGATTAAATGTTCCGTACCCAGGCTCCATGTTTTAGCTAAGATTTCTTTCTTAATTTCCAACCAGATAAATGTTTTTGTTTGAATTGTATGCTCCAAGCAACTGTTGTTGATGTCTCAGGTATCATGCTTAATGACATCACTAGGGCCCGCCCCTGTGACATCAGTAAGACCCACCCCTATGACATCACATGGGCCCATCCCATGATATCATTATGGCCCACCCTGTGACATCAGTACGACCTGCCCCTGTGACATATCTAGGGCCCACCCCAGAAATCTCTGGGTTTAGGATGCTTCCGACCTAGCAAACCTAATCTGGGAGGTGCAGATGACATCATTAAGACTGAATTCATCAAGTTTCCTAATGAAGGGACATGAGTTTTAAAGTAAATAGAACTATAGTATACATAGTTAATATTAATTTGGAACAAAAGTTATAAAGTCGTTACTCTTTCTTAGATAGCAGTTGTATGGATCAAGGAGGCAAGGCCTCATAATTAGGGACCAGAACCTTTGAAAACAGATCACTACAGTATTCCAAATGCAACCAATTTATAGTGGGAATGAGTTATTTGCATCAGACAGCAAGTTAGTAATCTGCACTGATATAATACTGGTATAATACTATTGGCTCCATTCTAGCTTGCACAGCATCTATGTCACAAAAAAATCACGTCTCAGCTACCATTAATTGGCAACTTCATTTGAAAGCAAAATATCAAATGGACATGGAGAGTCAGATGCAGTTCTGCTCAGAGATATTATAGGCTTTAGTCTGTAATCAAAGGGAAGTATCAAAAGTTGCTCAAGAAGTGAGCAGGATTTGATCTCACTGTTTTTCCTAATGCCAAATATATTCATGTAGGTATTTATTTATTTATTCATGTAGGTATTTTATGTATTTAACCATCTATTGATCATGATGCTTTAGCCCTAGAATGATTTTCACAGTTAAATAGCCAACCAGTTGTGAATATGAAATGGGAAAAGATGTTTACTAAACTAGCAACAAGAGTTTTGTGGGTGTAATTGAGACATACATGTCTAATTCTGAATTTAGTAGTCTAAATGTAAAAAAGATTTTGGTGTTGTTTCAGAAGCCTGTCAAGCATAAAGAATGAAAGGCCAGAACCTAGGTTTTGGTAAATGTTTCTTTCCATGGATAGCCTTTAACAAATTAACATGCTATCTTATAGCCTGTGCAGCACATACCATAGAGGAAACAAAAGCTTTGACCTTTGCTGCTATCTTTTATTCTTTCATGCTGTGGTTTGTAAAACTGTGTTTCAAGGTATCCTAGGGCACCTTGATGAGAAAACAGATAATGGCAGACACAACTACTGGAAAGAGTTTCTCTAGTATTAGCAGTTATTCCTCACAGTGTCTGGCTTCAAGGTTGTGCACATGTTGTGCACATTCTCAGATAATGTGGAACAACTGCCTGATTGGCACAGATGGCCTGTGTCTGCATAAACGGAGAACACAGTCTACAACATAGCCCAGAATTATCTGTGGTGTATAGGGATTCCATGATTGGCATGCAGGCGACCTTGTCATATGAATGGTGAAAGGGTTCCATCAGGGTAGAGTATTTATTTATTAATTATCTTATTTATTCATTTATTATACATATATCCCACCTTTCCTACAAGGAGCTCAAGGCAGCCCCCCCCTTTTATCCTCACAACTATCCTGTGAAGTAGGTAAGGCTGAACTCTGAGAGGGACTGGCCTATGGGGCTGTCTCAGGTTGTTACTGGCCCAACGCATGTGTCGGGACATACTCTTGATTTGATCTTCGCCACTGGGCATGGAGATGGTGATCTGGTGGTCGGGGATTTTTCATCTACCCCATTGTCATGGACAGATCACCGCTTGCTGAAGTTTAGGCTCACAGCGACCCTTTCCCTCTGCAAGGGTGGGGGACCTATTAAATTGGTCCGCCCCCGGAGACTAATGGATCCTGAGGGTTTCCAAAGGGCTCTGGGGGATTTTCCGACTGAGAAGACTGGCGCTCCTGTCGAAGCCCTGGTTGGATTGCGGAATACGGAGATGACCCGGGCGGTTGACACGATCGCTCCCATGCGCCCCCTCCTATGTAGAGCTCATACAGCTCCATGGTATACCATGGAGCTGAGAGTGATGAAGCAAGAGAGGAGGAGGCTTGAGTGCAGATGGAGGCGAACTCCTGACGAATGCAATTATGCTTTGGTAAGTGCCTCTTCTAAGCGGTATATAGTAGCGGTGAGGGCAGCAAAAAAGAGATATTTTGCTGCCACAATTAAGGCATCTCTCTCCCGCCCGGCAGAGCTTTTTAAAATTGTACGAGGGCTTTTACATTCTGGCCCTCGGGATATTATGGATTCATCTGTAGCCCGCTGTGATGAGTTTGCGAGGCACTTCCAGGATAAGATCGCATGCATTCGCCGGGACTTAGACTCCAGTGTTATGGCAGTGAGATCTAATGAAGCATCCAGAACACGGTCTTGTCCTTATTTATTGGATGAGTTTCAGTCTGTACAGCTTGAGGATGTTGACAAGATCCTTGGACTGGTGGGAGCGACCACATCTGTTCTGGACCCTTGCCCCTCTTGGCTGGTGAAAGTTGGCAGGACCGGAACCGCCGACTGGGCCAAGGAGATAATAAATGCCTCTTTGAGAGAGGGAGTGGTCCCTGACTGCCTAAAAGAGGCGATAGTGAGACCGCTCCTGAAGAAACCCTCCTTGGACCCAGATAACCTGAACAACTATAGACCTGTGGCGAATGTTCTGTTCTTGGGCAAGGTACTGGAACGGGTGGTTGCCGGCCAGCTCCAGGGGCTCTTGGATGACACTGATTATCTTGATCCATTTCAATCCGGTTTTAGGCCCGGTTTTGGTACCGAAACAGCCTTGGTCGCCCTGTATGATGACCTTTGTCGGGAGAGGGACAGGGGGAGTGTGACTCTGTTGATTCTCCTTGATCTCTCAGGTGCTTTTGATACCATCGACCATGGTATCCTTCTGGGAAGACTCACGGAGTTGGGAGTTGGGGGTACTGCTTGGCAGTGGCTCCGCTCCTACTTGGTGGGTCGTCACCAGAAGGTAGTGCTTGGGGAACATTGCTCGATACCCTGGACTCTCCATTGTGGAGTCCCGCAGGGATCGGTACTGTCCCCCATGCTTTTTAACATCTATATGAAGCCGCTGGGTGCGGTCATCAAGAGTTTTGCGGTGCGTTGTCATCAGTACGCTGATGACACGCAGCTCTATTTCTCCTTTTCATCCTCTTCAGGTGAGGGTGTTAACGTGCTAAACCGTTGCCTGGCCGCGATAATGGACTGGATGGGAGCTAACAGACTGAAGCTCAATCCAGACAAGACCGAGACGCTGTTAGTGAGTGCCTTCTCTGCTCAGATGGTGGATGTTCATCCTGTTCTTGATGGGGTTACACTCCCCTTGAAGGAACAGGTTCGTAGCTTGGGAGTTCTTTTCGATCCTTCCTTGACTCTTGAGGCACAGGTGGCCTCGGTGACACGGAACGCTTTTTACCATCTTTGATTGGTAGCCCAGCTACGTCCCTATCTAGACAGTGACGACCTCGCCTCAGTTGTTCATGCTCTGGTAACTTCTAGATTGGACTACTGCAACGCGCTCTACGTTGGGCTGCCCTTGAAGACTGTTCGGAAACTACAGCTAGTCCAGAATGCAGCGGCCAGATTGTTGACGTGGACCAGAAGGTCCGCTCATATCACACCTGTTCTGGCCCGTCTGCACTGGCTTCCTATTTGTTTCCGGGCTAAATTCAAAGTGCTGGTTTTGACCTATAAAGCCCTACACGGCATGGGACCGCAATACCTGGTGGAACGCCTCTCCCAATATGAACCTATCCGTACACTGCGCTCAACATCTAAGGCCCTCCTCCGAGTACCATCCCATCGAGAAGCTCGGAGGGTGGTGACTAGAGCTAGGGCCTTTTCAGTGGTGGCCCCCGAACTGTGGAACAGTCTCTCCGATGAGGTGCGCCTGGCGCCGACGCTACTATCTTTTCAGCACCAGGTGAAAACCTTTTTATACTCCCAGGCATTTTAAAGTGTATTTTAACAGCATTTCTGTATTTTGGACGTTGTTTGGTTCTTTTGTTGTTTGTTTGTTTTGTTTCTTGATTTATTGTATTTATTGTATTTATATATTGTGCTGGTTTTTATCTTTTTGTACACTGCCCAGAGAGCCTCCGGGCTTAGGGCGGTATATAAATAAAATAAATAAATAAATAAATAGATATCGTGGTAACCCAGTAGGTTTCATGGCTAGAATAGGGATTTCAGCCGAGGTGTCTCAGATCTTAATTCAAACCCTAGTCACTACATCACTTATTTTGATGAGTATGTTACAATAAATGTCAGAAAAAACTGCATTTATCATAATATATAAAATAAGTAATGTTGCTGAGGTATGTACAGATAATTGCACTGATTTTGTTCAGACAAGTACTGTTATTTTCA
Source organism: Rhineura floridana (assembly GCF_030035675.1). NCBI lineage: Eukaryota > Metazoa > Chordata > Lepidosauria > Squamata > Rhineuridae > Rhineura > Rhineura floridana. The sequence goes on from NC_084481.1 coordinate 67,872,569, forward strand.
AATGTAAAATGGCAACCATTCAAAATTCAGGGACAATATACTTAATTTTCCCTTTCTGACAAGAAGGGAATTATGTTCTTAGGGAGCTGTGGCATTTGTGGTATGGAGCAAACATAAGGAAAGGAACTTGCTGATTAAAACATTTTTCTTAAAAACGAATAGATACCAATCCATTTCACTAAAATGTATCTGTGTGTTCTGCCTGCTGTTATATACTTGTGATATTGGAAGCAAAACCATATCATCTGATCCTCTCTACAGGCTCAGGTGGAAGTGGAATGAGTAGAATCAGAATTGTTGTTCTAATATTAATGAATTCCACTTTACAAGAATCAAATACTTTCACACTGAAAATTTGGAAAGAAACTCTGTCGTGAAGAATGAGGAATTGTCCTGAAATCTGCTTACCTCTGAAGTATCTGCTATTGGCTACCTCTTAAGACAGGATAGTTTTCTGATTTAATAATTTTGATTCTATAATAATCTTGGCTTTTTGAATAGCATTTATTGTGTACATTAAACACACCAAGGCTGCTTTCAGTCATGGAGCTTATTGTGTTAATTTAACAGATTAAAATGGCAGTGCTTCTGTCCCAGTTTCTAAAATTCCTTTCACACTATGTAGAAGGTCTAAGATCTCATCCCACTGCCATGCGACCCCTCTCACTTTAGCATCTGATGTATTTTTTTTAGTTGTATAAACACAGGGTGTGTGTGTGGGAAATGGAATTCCAGTACAATTTTCATCAGGCAAAACAACAACAAAAATGTGCACTTAAAGGGCAGGAATACAGTGCATGCTGGGATACCTGTCACGTGAGCAGCTGTAGCTAGTGAAAAACTCCCAGAATTTTCTGGGTTCCCAAGGTTGCAAACGGATTATTTCTGGTATTATTTCTCATGAAAATTAGAGCTAAACTTTCTCTATATTCCACTAGAATTCCAGAACTAGATTATATATCATATGAAAGATCAAATATATTGTGCAAATTACAAGGCAAGAAATTGTCATAACAGCAGAATAAAGTACAGTGTGAAAGCAGCCCAACATGGTGTGTTTCACTGAGGCTTGGGTGGGGAATTGGGGAGAGTTAACCCTCATGCAGACCTGGCAAAAAAACCCTCACTCGCTGACTTTAGGATATATTTGGACCCCAATGAGATTTCCAGTGCTAGAATGGGATCACCAGACACCTTTTTTTGATGTGTGTGTCACCACAACTATGCTTGACACTTATCAAATCACCTTGAGCAAAAAAACAACTTACTTAGAGGAGGTAGAATTTTTCAAAGCAGTATATGTTGGCTCTTTTTCCATGCATATTGAGAAAACGGAGGGGTTTTTTATTGCTGTTTTCAGAAGGAAAATGGTAAGTGGTAACTGGCTGAAATTTGATGACATTGTAAGGGTGACAGTTTGTGACAATCTCCTAGAAGGACATCCCTGTATGTCTAAATATGTATAAATTACACAATGAAAAGTGCACCTGGGACCAAAAAGTGTCTCACAAGTCTGCATGAGGGTTATGTCTGTCCCAGCTGTGGCTACCTGGGTACTCAACTCAGCACAGAGTAAGCCTGTCCAAGTGAGTTCAAATAAAAAATGTTTGTATCTTGTATCAGGTGAGTGGGATAAACTGGGAATTCTGTTGGTGTATCATTCACTTTGCTAACCAGCAGCCTTCTACCCGAGTTGACTCAGAGCTGGTGTTGAGGTTTCCTGGATGATGGTTTGGGAGGATATAAACATCCTTGCTAAGGCTACTAGGTATGGGGCAGATCAGGATATCATGTCTGTCATTACAACCATAAGGGCTGTTCCAACACGTCATCATGTAGTTTGTTGGCATATGCTGTTTTTTTAATGTGTGTAAACCAATAAGGGCACTTGCATTTTCAGAATGTTACATAGAACTTTAAGGTGAAACTTTAATTAAGTTACTCTTCTAACATGAGCTGTTAGTCAGGGTTCAAAATAAATGGGAAAATGTTTGGTGCATAACCAGTTTTTGTGGATTATATATGAGCATATTTGCTCTGACGTCTGTAATAGGCATATTGAAAAATTTCATGCAAGCAGTAATTTCTTCAGGTGATTACCAAGATCTCTGGGTAACTGACAGGTAGAAAAGGGGAATATTTTATTTTTGAAATAAGAGGACACAGAAATGTATAAATGAATTATGGCATGAATGTCAATCACTGGGGGGTGACTGTCTCTCAGGCAATGCTTATAGTAAATCTTGATCGCACAAATGACCCTTTGGACAATCACAGATAACAATTTCATAGATGTCATGACCAATTCATATAAATGTTCACCTGTGAACATTAAAAGGACTAAATCTGACAGCTAAATTGTTGCTAAACATATGTTTCATGAGCTGCATGCCCATCTACTGCCACTGATTGCATTTATTAAAGCTTAATGAATGTGTAACAGGAAATGCATATTTCATACTCCCTGGAGATAGATGGTCTTATTAAGTTTGCTAAACTCTCAGTTTATCAAGGAATTCATGAATGAATCTAAATGTAAGATTCATTCATAATTGCATTAATAGCAATGTACATTTGCTGAGTTAGGTATGTTTTCAGTTGAACTACAGTTGTAATACTTTTTCTGATTTTATTATGCTCTAATGTATAAATAGAAGATAATGGTGAAGAAGAACTTGGAGAATCTATAAAAACTGTTTTTTCAAGGATAAAAAGGGAGGAGGGAACATCATAACATATTACAAAAGCGGTAGTGAATTATCCAATCTCATTTTATATGCATAAAATCATTGTTCCAGTAGCTTTGTGAGCAGGTTCATGGTTATTAACCCTTTATTCAAATTAAAGCTGAGCTGTATTGTCTTAGAAGATTTTTTCCTCTTATAAATTATATGAGATTTTTCTTTTTCTCATGTCCCTAGGAAAAGAAAGCCACATTGGGAAAATTTTATCCAAATATTCCCCATCATTTTTTCTGCTGTTCACCAATTCTCCACACAATAAACCCAGATGACACTAGTTCTGGAGCATTGTGGGGGATGAAGATGGTGTCCAGACTGTCCACAAATTCATTGAAGGTCCTAATTTCTACAAACAAGGCTGAGAATTTCAAGAGGCTATTTGCACACATCTCTAAATATGATTCGGCTAATTTGCATTAATATTTCTTTTTCTATGTGTGGATAGTTAACTGCTGAAAATAGGAGCCCAAACAGCAATTAGCCTGTAAGCTTCCAGACTTCTCCCATTGATTTATAAGCCTTAGAGGGAGAACATGGAAAGTGGGAAGGAGGCAGAGTCTGCCTCTTGAGAATGAAGAAATGAACTGGTGGGGAATGATTAGTTTTCCTCCCAAGATGGGCAAGGTTTCTCTGGTCTAACTGGAAGACAGAGAAGGGAGTGCAGGCTATGATTATAAAGGAAGCAAGAAGCAGCAACTACCTTTACTAAGTTCTGAGTGTTAGCAGGCAAATAATAAATTGATTTCTGTGGAGTCATAGGAGACTCCATGCCTGTAAGACATCTTTGCTCAGAAATTTGAATAATTTTTGTCATTTCCCTCTTCAAACCTAGAGAGATATGCAACAGTACTCAAAGTAAGAGGTGCTGTACCTTATATTTAATGTTTTTCTCCTGCTCTCTTATATTACCAACACCAAACTTACTATAATAAGATAATGCTATACAAAGCTGCTCTTTAATAATAATAATAATTAGATGTGGGTCAGAACTTTAAAATATTAACTTTTCAGTTGATTTTGGAGTCCCTTTTAGAATAAAAGTGTGTGTGTGTTTGTGTGTGTGGGAATCTACTCACCACTATTGTTTTCCCTTCCTCTTATTATACCACTGTGAATGCTACCTCATCACATAGCATTGTTCGCAGGGTCACTCTGGTGACTGAGTGTGCATTGAATTGCACTGCACATATGTTGGCTATAGTTTGTTTCCTGTCATGTCAGATTTCTTCTTACAAAATAAATCACTTGATCAGATTTCAGACATGAATAAAATCTTGCTTTCTCCCCAGAGAGATTTCCACCTCACCCATCAAAATTTAAAAAAGAAAAAAAAGTGAAATCATGTAGCAGGATTGTTCAAGAAACTGTGGCTTGTTTGTTTGAGCATGAATGAATGTCATAGAATCATAGAATAGTAGAGTTGGAAGTGGCCTATGAGTCCAACCCCCTGCTCAATGCAGGAATCCAAATCAAAACATTCCCGACAGATGGCTGTCCAGCTGCCTCTTGAATGCCTCCAGTGTTGGAGAGCCCACTACCTCTCTAGGTAATTGATTCCATTGCCGTATGGCTCTAACAGTTAGGAATTTTTTTCCTGATGTCCAGTCGAAATCTGGCTTCCTGCAGCTTGAGCCCATTATTCCGTGTCCTGCACTCTGGGATGATTGAGAAGAGATCCCGGCCCCGCTCTATGTGACAACCTTTCATGTACTTCAAGAGTGCTATCATATCTCCCTTCAGTCTTCTCTTCTCGAGGCTAAACATGCCCAGTTCTTTCAGTCTCTCCTCATACACACTACACTGTACACTACACACTGCACAGTTTAAATGGAATAGAATAGAATATTTATTGCAGCCAAAGGCCAATAAAACATTATCATACCATTAAAACCATATTTACAAGAAATAAAACCAACCAATCAAGGTTCATTATATAAACCATTAACTTAACAATGTTCTATGAATTGACATAGCCGTGGCACAGAATTTAGTGACAGCAAATGTAATCTGGGGTTGTCGATCTTGCAGAAGATATCTTGTATAATATAGAGTGTCTCAGCTGGGTATCAATTGAATGATAGGATTGATACTGAGCAATCGAATATCGCGATAAAAATGACAATATAAACGAACGTGGGATATTGTCTCAATTTCTCTGATTCCGCACAGGCACAGCCTCTCTGAGCGTGGAATCCCCCGAAACCTGCCCTCACGAAGAGCTGACGGGAGCACATCGAATCTCACCATAGTAAAAGCTTTTCTATAGCTAATATTAAGGAGATTGCTGAGATATCGGGCAGGGATAAAATCCCTGGAGTAGATGATTTATTTATTTATTTATTTAATTTAATTTATATACCGCCCTAAGCCCAAGGGCTCTCTGGGCGGTGTACATACAATAAAGCAATCAAAATATATAAGTACAATAATACAATAAAATCAAACCAACAAAGGTAAACAAAATAATCAAACAGTAGCAAAATACATCAAATACATATACTAATACGCATTAAAATGCCTGGGAATATAAAAAGGTTTTCACCTGGCGCCGAAAAGATAGCAGCGTCGGCGCCAGGCGTACCTCATCGGGGAGACCATTCCACAGTTCGGGAGCCACAACCGAAAAGGCCCTATTTCTAGTCACCACCCTCCGAGCTTCTCGATGGGATGGTACTCGGAGGAGGGCCTTAGATGTTGAGCGCAGTGTACGGATAGGTTCATATTGGGAGAGGCGTTCCACCAGGTATTGCGGTCCCATGCCGTGTAAGGCTTTATAGGTCAAAACCAGCACTTTGAATTTAGCCCGGAAACAAATAGGAAGCCAGTGCAGACGAGCCAGAACAGGTGTGATATGAGCGGACCTTCTTGTCCGCGTCAACAATCTGGCCGCTGCATTCTGGATTAACTGTAGTTTCTGAACTGTCTTCAAGGGCAGCCCAACGTAGAGCACATTGCAGTAGTCCAATCTAGAAGTTACCAGAGCATGAACGACTGAGGCGAGGTCATCACTGTCCAGATAGGGACGTAGCTGGGCTACCAATCGGAGATGGTAAAAAGCATTCCTTGCCACTGAGGCTACCTGAGCCTCAAGAGACAAGGAAGAGTCGAAAAGAACTCCCAAGCTACGAACCTGTTCTTTCAAGGGGAGTGTAACCCCATCCAGAACAGGGTGAACATCCACCATCTGGGCAGAGAAGGCACTCACTAACAGCGTCTCAGTCTTGTCTGGATTAAGCTTCAGTCTGTTAGCTCCCATCCAATCCATTATTGCGGCCAGGCAATGGTTTAGTACGTTAACAGCCTCACCTGAGGAAGATGAAAAGGAGAAATAGAGTTGCGTGTCATCAGCATAGTGGTGACAACGCACTCCAAAACTCCTGATGACCGTACCCAGCGGCTTCATATAGATGTTGAAAAGCATGGGGGACAGTACCGATCCCTGTGGGACTCCACAATGGAGAGTCCAGGGTATCGAACAGTGTTCCCCAAGCACTACCTTCTGTTGACGACCCACCAAGTAGGAGCAGAGCCACTGCCAAGCAGTACCCCCAACTCCCAACTTCATGATTCTCCCCAGAAGGATACCATGGTCGATGGTATCAAAAGCAGCTGAGAGATCAAGGAGAATCAACAGGGTCACACTCCCCCTGTCCCTCTCCCGACAAAGGTCATCATACAGGGCGACCAAGGCTGTTTCGGTACCAAACCCAGGCCTAAAACCGGATTGAAATGGATCAAGATAATCAGTGTCATCCAAGAGCCCCTGGAGCTGGCCGGCCACCACCCGCTCCAGAACCTTGCCCAGGAACGGAACATTCGCCACAGGTCTATAGTTGTTCAAGTTATCTGGGTCCAAGGAGGGTTTCTTCAGGAGTGGTCTCACTACCGCCGCTTTTAGGCAGTCAGGGACCACTCCCTCTCTCAAAGAGGCATTTATTACCTCCTTGGCCCAGTCGGCGGTTCCGGTCCTACCAGCTTTCACCAGCCAAGAGGGGCAAGGATCCAGCACAGACGTGGTCGCCCGCACCAGTCCAAGGATCTTGTCAACATCCTCAAGCTGCACCAACTGAAACTCATCCAATAAATGAAGACAAGACCGTGGTCTGGATGCTTCATTGAATCCAACTGCTATAATATTGGAGTCTAAGTCCCGACGAATGCTAGCAATCTTGTCTTGGAAGTGTCCAGCAAACTCATCACAGCGGGCTACAGATGAATCTATAGTATCCCGAGGGCCAAGTTGTAAAAGCCCTCGTACAGTTTTAAAAAGCTCCGCTGGGCGAGAGAGTGATGCCTTAATACTGGCAGCAAAATATCTCTTTTTTGCTGCCCTCACCGCTGCTGTATATCGCTTAGAACAGGCACTTACCAAGGCATAATTGCATTCGTCAGGAATCCGCCTCCATCTGCACTCAAGCCTCCTCCTCTCTTGCTTCATCACTCTCAGCTCCGGGGTATACCATGGGGCTGCATGAGCTCTACATAGGAGGGGGCGCATGGGAGCGATCGTGTCAACCGCCCGGGTCATCTCCGTATTCCACAGTTCAACCAGGGCTTCAACAGGAGCGCCAGTCTTCTCAGTCGGAAAATCCCCCGAGCCCTTTGGAAGCCCTCAGGATCCATTAATCTCCGGGGGCAGACCAGTTTAATAGATCCCCCACCCTTGCAGAGGAAAAGGGTCACCGTAAGCCTAAACCTTAGCAAGTGGTGATCTGTCCATGACAATGGGGTAGATGAAAAAACCCCAACCTCCAGATCACCATCTCCCTGTCCAGTGGCAAAGATCAAATCAAGGGTATGTCCCGACACATGCGTTGGGCCAGTAACAAACTGAGACAGCCCCATGGTTTTCATGGACGCCATGAAGTCCTGAGCCGCCCCAGATAAAGCAGTCTCGGCATGGACATTGAAGTCCCCCAGTACCAACAGTCTAGGGGACTGCAACAGTACCTCCGATACTACTTCTGTCAGCTCAGTTAGGGAATTTGTTGAGCAGCAGGGCGGGCGGTACACCAACAAAATTGCCAGCCTGTCTCTCTGGCCCAGCACAAGGTGGAGACACTCCAATCCAGTCGTCACCTGTACAGGGTGCTCGGTGAGTGAGAAAGAACTCCTATAGACCACGGCGACCCCGCCTCCCCGACCTTCGGCTCTACCATGATGCTGAACCGTATACCCAGGTGGGCAAAGCTGGGAAAGAGCAACTCCTCCCATATCACCCACCCAGGTCTCGGTTATGCACGCCAGGTCAGCCGCCTCCTCCACAATTAAATCATGAACAAGGGCGATCTTATGCTGTACCGACCTGGCGTTTAACAACAGCATATGGAGATCCGAAGGCTGACTGATAGGACAACCAGCAGTCCTGGGGATATGAGGAGAACCGGAACGGGTCACATACACTACTTGTCTGGGACGGGTTCCCCTTACCTGGCATGTTCTCCTTACCTTACTGATGATGTCAGCTTTAATGGATGCCACAGATAGATGATTTTGCATTTCTATGTCCATTATTCATTGTGACAAGACTAACCATGCTTTAGAATATCCTAAATTAAGAATATTGGGCGGCAAAAAACCAAGAGATGTCAATTTCTTATTCACTGACTTAAGCCAGGACGACTGAAAAGCATCGTATAGTACTAGGGGGCCCAAGCCGACAGGGCAAAATTGAAGCTTTAGCCACAGCTTTAACTTAAGTTTCCAAATTCGTGCTTCAGTGGAAGGAAGACCAGCTTCCAATCTTATGATTGAATTTGGAACACATGATGGAATCCCAAGCATGGCTCTCAAAAATTTTGTTTGTATAGATTCAAACGGAACTGCCTTCGGAAATATCATCGTCTGTGTGGCATACATTAGTTGTGAAATTACCTTCGCCACAAACACTTGGATGGAGGAAGTGATATGTTGACCACCCTTTGTATAAAAAAAGGATAGCAACGCTTTGGAAGTCCTTCGAGCCACCAAGATAGTATTCTTTACGTGGAGGTGCCAGGAACCTGAGGTGCAAAAAGTCACCCCCAGATATCTGAAGGAAGAAACTTGTTCTATTTTCAGCCCATTCAATTGCCAATTATGCCTCACTTTACTTTTGGAAAACACCAATACTTTTGTTTTATCCTGGTTAATAATTAAATGATCTTTGTTACAGTGTTCTGTTAAAGCACGCAGGAGACGGCGTAACCCACTACAAGTTAGAGACAGCAAAACTGCATCATCAGCATAGAGTAATATTGATATCATTGTGTTAGCCAATGACGGGGGTTGCGATGCAATCGATGCTAAGGATCCGACCAGAGAGTTAACATAAAGATTGAATAAGGATGGAGCTAAAACACATCCCTGTTTAACTCCCGCATAGGTGGAAATTGGTTTGGTCAGATGACCTATATTATCACATCTGACCTGCAATCTAGTATTTTCATGCAATGAGCATATCAACATTAGCAAGCGCCTGCCTATGTTGGTTAACTTAAGTTTTTCCCATAGTTTGTTTCTGGGTATAGAGTCAAAGGCGCTTTTAAAATCTATAAAGGCTGCATATAGGGCTCTCCCCAGTTTAAATGGAGTGTAATATATCTTGGGTTCTTTTATTACTACATCTGTCTTGTTTACATGTTTATAAATTCATTTTTATATTGAGACAGCACAAGGCAACCTTCTACTGTAGTCCTTCCGTGGGTGCTACTTATGATTGATAAAACCATGTGAAATTCACAGAAAATAAGAGTGCCTTTCCTTTGCTTGGATTTGATTTCACCACATGGGCGACTACTGGACAAACCAGTAGTCAAATGTTTTTCTTAATTTTCCAGGCAAATAACCCCCTCACACGCTGTCTTATTATTACTTGAACAATATAGTATTGGCTGAGATATTTTTTTCCATTTTAAACAACTTTCTTTTCTACACTTCTTTCACCTTTATAACTGTATAGTTGTCCAAATAGCTGGTGGAGATGAAAGGATCAACGGCATGGCTTCCTGATATTTCTGAGCCAGAGACTGTAGTTTGTTTCTCCAAAACGAGCCATGATCATGGCCAACCTTAAACATTGGTTTCTTGTCTATTTATGTATTATAGCTTATCAGAGAGCAACAAACCATGATCCTTAATTTGGAAGTAATGAGAAGCCAAGGCTTCTTGGTTTGTTTATCCAAGTCACATAAGGGAAGGAGCAAAGCAGGAGTGATTGGGCAGCACACAACAGCATGCTGGTCATTCATGCTAACCACAATAAACCAAAAGACCTGGTTTATTTTTCCGTGAGAACATGGCCATTGAGTTCTTGGTTCTATCAAATGCTTGGCATTGTGAAACAGTGCATTAGCTTACAACTAGTAGACAAAAAAATTATCTCTATGGCGTCTCTGGATTGCCTTATCTAGATATATCCCTTGACAGGTTCAAAAACAAAGTTGAACATTCATAGTAATAAAATCAATCATAAAGTCAAAACCTAGAAACAGAAAAGGGGGGAGTGTTTTGACTAATCTCAGAACAAAATTGTGTGATTGTGTGGACAATGAAGAATGGGTTATAAATAAAATAAATATAAATAAAAGCAAAGGTTTTTCGTCACTTACCACTTTAAAAAAAAATCAAGGTCACAAGCATTTAATAAAAAGTTGTACTGCTATGTGTGACTTTATGCTTGTTTCCATTCTGCATATGACATTCAAAGCATTGGTAAATTTCAGGTTTGTGATTAGTTTAATATAATCCTTTATAATGATGTTTATTGTAGCATTTTCTGGGAAAAGATGGATGAGACAGGCTTTCAAATGCCAACTTGTGGTGACATTTAGTCTAGCATAGGTCATAAAATATCAAGGCAAAATAATGTTTTTATAATTTACTTTTATATTATTCAAATGTATCATGGGTGCGGAGAAAGCTCCTGTTCCTTATGCGTATCTTAAATGTAATGCTGATAGAATAAAGACAACTGACAAATAACAATGTTAATTCAGAGCTGTGGATTCAATTAAAGAAGTAGTACTTGAAATAAGTTAAAAGCAATACACCATGGATTCTATGGCACAAGCTACTCAAAATGACATTTTTTATATTACATTTGTTCAAATATACTTCTGAATGGATGGGACATTCATCAGAGTTTGGGGATCACATTTCACTCTCTGATCTGCCAAGCCTTATTTATATTTATAAATAGAGCTCAAGTCATTTTGTACAGTTCCAGGTTAGACATAAAAGTGATCTTGAATGTTTCATGATTTGTAGTGCATTTTTCAAAAAATGTTGTATGAGGCTTTGTTTTATTCTCACCTTTACAAATGATGAAACAAGAAAGACAAAATTACTTGTCTAATGTTGTGCAGGACAACTATGCCAATAGAGCATACTTGAGCAAACCAAGAGAGGAAACAATGCACCCATCTTCAAGCCATTTACTTCAGCATATTTCCATCGACGACTTCTGTCTGCTATGTGAATGAGTAAGAATGTTACCATAGAATAATTGCACCCTTGAGAATGAAATCAGACACCTGTTAGCAACTTATTCATGATGAATGATAATATTACCATGTGCAAGCTTTCACAGTTGACTAACCATGTTCCCACTGAAGGCTGCAACATTAAGATGGAAAGGCAATAGCATGGTCTGTCACACTATGAAGAAAGCTTTAAACAATCAAGCAAATTATGTGATTATTGAGACCATCACATGCATATGGCTGTCCGAGTCCATCTTTACTTTAATTATATGAACAAAGAAGAAAGGAACCATAAGTGTGGCTTATTTTCAAGCATTCAGTACACTAAATTGAGAGGTGAGAAGTCATGCTGCTCTCCCTTGTTTCTTTCTGAGTAGGTGGTATACTGGCTGTATCTGACTTGAATGCCTTGAGTCACTTAAAGATGTTGGCCCCCTCTCTATGAAAGGATCTGGCAACCTGACTCAGGAACCAGATGCTGTGACCAGTGCCAATAAATTAACACTAACATCAATAATACTGCAATCTCAAACCTAGCTTGCCATGGCTAGGGATACCACAATCTCCATTATCAGCAGGGGTCTTTACACATTATGTCCAATAAGTGTACAGTCTGTGTACCCATATGCACAAATTGCTGAAGTGTTCACTCATGGTTATTCACATGTAACATTCAATACGTGCACAGACTGTGTACACAATAGTTGAGCTGTACAAATGAACAAGTGTCCACTCTTTCACACAAACACTTGTACATGCAAAGAGACAGTTTGTACCTGTGTTCAATATGATGTGTGAACAGCCCTGTGTATTTTCTTCCAGGTTACCACCAGCTGTTTTGCACCAACCACAATACTCTCAGTCCTTTCCTCTATTCTTGCTGTTATTATATAATTTGTATCCTGTTACTGTAAAGCTGATGAACCAGCCAGGGTGACTGTTCATAGTCCATAGATTTGGAGATTTGCTCTTCTTGCACAAGTACTATCCATCACACATGGTGGTCCAAATAGCTTTCTTTATTTTTAACTGAGTTTGCTTCCTCTGCCTTTTCCATGCCAACCTATTCACACATGCATGGAAACTATATCTTCCACTGAGATGTAAAGCTTGAACCTGAAACTAGTTCTGTCTCCAATAACTGATATGCTAAGAAGTTTAAAAACATTAGGTTGTCATGTGGTAACTTTAATATGTACAAAAAGCTTATTAATTTGGGGCTCTATTGAACAATGCTTGCTTTTTCATGCAGTCTCACCCATGGAAACAATCAATCCATCAGTCAGTCAGTCGATCAATATTAAAATTAATAAAGCAAAGCAATAAACTTGACCTGGTATTTAGCATGCTGGTAGCCATGATAAATGGTAAAATTTCACTTCCCACAGTGATGAAAAAGTTTATGTATTTGGCAGAGATAAATAATGATTTGGTAGGTGGGCTGTGGCATATGATGAGTCTCCTTGTATTTCACTTGGTATAATTGATACTACATTTGTTTGTTTAATTTTAAAATAGCCACGTGCTCTCTATTGTTTGTTCTTCACTGTCTTTGGATCTTTTTTGCCGCTGGAAGATGTGTACTATGTGGACATTTGTGCCTTAATAATTTCACGTAGGTAGAATTTCTCTCCTTTCATTTCACATTACTTATGCAACCAATGTGCTGCCTCAGTGGATTGGGGAATGTTGAGTCCTAATTAATCTTCTGAACCAGCAAATTATGATTTGGCCAAATTGACCAGTTGTTTTTCACTGTAAGATGTCAATACTTAATTGACTGCAAACACACATTTCCATACCACCAGGCGGAAAGAAGATGCCTTTCCACCAACATTTGTTCAATAGGCTTTAAGGACTTAATAGATGGATAACTTTAAAAATGTTTTATTATATCTAACTATACATATACACATGTATACATACAACACATTTTTATGGTATCAGATATATAATATACTATTGGTTCTTTATACTATGACATTAGTCAAAATACTTTGCAGAATGGATTTGGTTCATGTGAAATGTTTGCACTTTTGTACCTTGTTTGGGAATCATTGTTAAAGTAGCAAATGGTTTGGTTTTTTCTCTTCTATATTTTTTATGTGGTGGTTGCATTTTCTTGTAAATGGTGTTATAAGGCTAAATGATGGATATAGTAAATAAATAATAGGTTTTATTTTTAAGACAGCATTTATATAAATAGTAAGCAGTAGTATTAATGTATATTTGAATATATAAATCTACTAAATGAAATTTTATATTCTATTTGCATAGTTCATTATACTCAGTTACATGACCCTTACATCATATAGCAGTAAGTATTTTTTTGTATAGCTCAGCTACAGATATCATCTTGTCTGAAATCTTTTATAAGACAATGAAGATCAAGGGCAATTTTTGTGATATAATCAAAATATTGAAATAATTTTCATAGCTACTTCATTTAACAGTAATAAATGGTGCAATGTGCTAGGAATAGACTTCTATTATATATTACATACTAACAAAATATATAGAAATGAAAAATAACTGGCTTCAGCTCAAGATGACGTATCGCATCAGCTTTTTTCAGCAATTGTTCAAGAGATTGAGTCTAAAAGAAGACACACCTTAAAATTGGGGATGGGCAGGTTTCATTGATTTTGGGGGGAAGTGTTTTGGTTTTCCTTAGTTAAACAAGGTGGCCAATGATTTTGTAAAATTTTGTTTAACTTTGAAAAGCACCTCTCACCTGCCCAGAGCAGCCACAAAGCTCTTTGCAGCCTCTTGACCTAGCCTTATTTTGGGGAACAATCCAGAATGCCTATGGGAAGACACTATGGCCACATTCACACCAGACCTTTATTCCGCTATTGTTCCACTTTACATTGTCATGGCTTCCCCCAAAGAATCCTGGGAAGTATAGTTTTATAAATAGTACTGAGAGTTATGAGGAGATCCCTCTTCGTCTCACACAGCTACAATTCCCAGAGTGGTTCAACATTCAGTCCCTCTTCCCAGAGAAGTCTGGGAATTGTTGTTCTATGAGAGGAATAGGGGTCTCCTAAGAACTCTCAGCATCATTTATTAAACCCATGCCTTCATTTTGTGGCCATTGATGTTACAGTGTAACACATTATTACTGGGGCTGGAGGAACAGCTGGAGTTTGGATATTGTATTTGTTATTTCCCTTCATCTCTTCCCAAAGGTGGGCTTCTTTACCTCTTTAGACCTGTAGCAGAATTTAATACCTTCTGGGCATGTCTAGACACCTAAGGTGGACTCCTAATAATAAGTTGGACTGCAATCCTAACCCCACTTAGCTGGAGGTAAGCCCCAATGAATTCAATAGGACTTTCTTCTGAGTAGAGATGGTTAGGATTGTGTTGTTAGTTGTGTTGAGGTGTGTACAGTGGGTGACTTTCTTGTTTCTCTTCAGAATATGGTAAGCATAACAATGCAGCTACTTCTTCATTAGTGTCACCATTCCGAGCTACCGGAGCAATAGATGTTTAGGAAAGAGCTGTGTTTTGCACTTCTCCAATGACCTTTATACAGCCCCACATGCAGCATATGCTCCAGTGACTCACAGACCACTAAGGAAACATCAGAAGGGGCGCTAATAGCACAATTCTATGTATAAATTCATTTATAATGGATTCGTCTTTTGCCCCTAGTCATGATGCTGACCTGAGCAGTAGCTAGGGCATTGTGTTGTTTTTATATGATGTATTTTTGTTTACCATTCATTTTTTCTGTGGTGTCACACAGTGGCAGCAGAAGTGGTGGATCTAGCCCTACAGTGGTGGGTAAGACACCGACAACCATTCCATACCCCTCATCTTCTTCTCAACCACTTGTACATTGCAGGCGCAAAATGATAAATCATACCTAATGGTGAATTCAATTAACGTTTAACTATAGGTTGACTTCCCCCCCCTGGGGGGGGAGGTTTGTATTTTGATTGTATTTTTTTTGTCAGTTATACACGCAAAATACGTTTTTATTAATGCATTCTGAAAATGCATTCTGCAATCCTGTACCCAGCAATCTGATCAAGTAGGAAAAGACATCACGGTGGAAATAACAGTTGTTTGAATATACTCTGATCATTCTTACACCATCAGCAGCTGTTAGAGAACTGCCACATATCCAAGCTTCTGATTATTTCCTGAATATTTTTATAGCCTCCAGGCCATTTTGATACTTTAGCTTGTACTATGTTGGAATAAGGAAATTTGCACTCTCTTGCTGCATAATTAAATGAGTGACTCATTCCTGTATATATCTGAAGAAATTTATTTTCCCCTCCAAAACGACGAGTCCTATGTTCATTTACTCATAGCAAAAGTTTAATAGTGTTACACTGTGTAAGAGTAATAAAAAACTAATAAAGTAAAACTCATACCAGCCAACCGATTCTACCCCCACACATATACACATTCATTTCACAAACATTTGAAAAAAGCCCTTTAATTGATACTATTCTGCTGCTGAGAGACAGGCTTTGTGATATATCTGGTCTTCAGCCGGTAACTTGATTCTGGCTCAGGGGATTAGTAATGGGATATGAAACCTTTTGGCCTGTAGGTTACCATTGTGATTCCAGAAAGGCAGAGGTGAATCTCTTTACCTCCAACAAAATTGACAATTTTTGGAGAGTTTATATGATATTATAAAGTTCTAAAAGTAACAAAAACATAGTGTTCTGTTGTGGTTTGCTTTCAGAACAATCTGGATGTATCTGTAATTATAGGGCCACAGTTGTGACCCTATCCTGAAGATGAGTCAGCGGAATCACATTCCTCTATTATAATGAGAAATCGGGAGCAGAGGTTTCTATGGCTTATAGCTAGAAAATGCTTCAGTGGACTGATTTGAAACTTGACAGTGTAGAAGAAGTAACTTTGAGGATGGTTCACGTCAAATTTGAGGTAGAAAGGCTAAGAAACAGTGTTTTTTAACATATAATGAGTGACTTTGGGAAGCTGTCAGGCGGTGTGCATTTTTCTTCCATAGCCTATGCTGGGGTAGCTTTGGAGAAAATATTTCTCTATTTGTACTGTAGCTTTTGGGAAGTTGTTTGTTCTGTTAGGTTAAGGAGAACATTTAGCATGTGCCATTACCTATGAATTGTGTAATATATATTTTAGTTTTGATGAACAGGTGTTTTTGTGGCCAATATTAGCCTATGGGCTCCTTCTGGGAGGAAGGGTGGGATATAAATGTAATGAATAAATAAGGATGTCCCTTGAACATGTTTAGTAAGAATCTCTTGTGACAGGTTGAGTAAATGGGATCAGGGTGAAATGGAATGTCAAATAAGTGTGAGAGACAGACAGACAGGGTCAGTTGGAAAATTATAGGTAAAGTGTGGCTTGTAAAGGACAGAAAGGGACTTATGAGGAGGAAGGAAATGAGAACGATATGAATGTATATATTTTATATTTTATTTATTTTATTATATTTAATATATATTATATTGTATATGTTAAATATAATAAATAAAATATAAATATATATATTATATTATATAACAGAAGCTGGTATAGCACAGTGGGAAGGAGAGTCCAGAGTCTGGCTGGGAGTCCAGAGTTTGTGAGTTCAAATCCCCGCTCATGTCTCTTGGGTGTCAAGGGCCAGCTAAAGATCAGCCCTACAGTGAGTGGCTCAGGGGTTACATGCCCTGCCACCTGTGCAGCTGTGGGCAAGCTGCATAGACCCAAGGAGCCCAGTTGCCCCCCAGCTGGCAGTTGTGGGTAAGGAAGGGGCTGGCTTGTGCAGCTGTGCCAAGCTGAGCAGGCCCTAGCCAGCTGGGGAGGACTAGCCTCAGAGGGAGGCAATGGTAAACCGCCTCTGAATACCGCTTACCATGAAAACCCTATAGGGTAGCCATAAGTTGGGATCGACTTGAAGGCAGTCCATTTCCATTTTCATATTATATATTTATATTCCAGCTTTCCTCCAAAGATCTCAAGGTGGCATGCGTGATTTTGCTCCTCCACATTTTATCTTAACAATAACACTGTGAGATGAGTTAGGTCAAGAGTCAGGCTGGCATCAAATGGCCCAAAGTGAGCTTCACTGCAGAGCAGATTTGATAGGGTTGCCCTGTTACCCAGTTTGCTGGACTTACCCAGATTCTACCAATGCCACCTGTTGCCTGTTTAGTTCGTTAGCTGGCCTGGATTCCCAGTTACAGAAGCTGAGAAATGAGGCAAAATGTAGAGGCACTTTTCTGTCCAATCATTTTGTGAGAAACAAGCCTGCTACCATTTTTCACTATTATTAGCTAAAGAGTGAACTCACAGCTATGACTGACAGCCATAGAAATAATAAACAATGTAGGAACATACCAGTTGTCTGCAGAAGGGACTTCCTGGTTCATTCTTTGATTTTTCCTGATGGAGAAGTGACAAATGCCTCATGCGGACGGAAAAAAGGATATGCAGTAAAGCTGTGACTTGGCAGCACGTTTCCACCCAAAAGAAAAAGATAGCAGCAAAGACAGAAGTTAATGCTCTTTTTTAAAAACTCAGGTCCTTTTTCATGCTTTTTTAAAAAAATAGTGTATGTGACACAAATGAAGTCTTCCATTATACCCATACAGTACTGTGACACTGTGGCTGAGAAACTGAGGGATATGTCAATTCTGTAGGGTAATCCAGAATAAGTAGTCCAGTGTAAGAACTGTGTGGCTCTTAAACAGTCCCTCTAAGAGCAGTGTGGGAAAGTCTGGCTGACTCAAGGATTTTATAAAAACAGCTGTGGCAGACTGGCAGTGGTGGGCCATCCCACTGAGTCATCCCTAAAGTGGTTTGGAAAAAAGCAAGGACACCACCCTATTTAACTTGAGTTTTCTCTAGGAAAATGAATTGTATGGTGTTGTGATTGTTGGCGTTGTTCTTTCCCATACTTGTATGTTAGTGGTCCAAGGACTGGTGAAGGTGTGGGACTGGTTCAATCCTGTGGTTTTGGTGACCCTGAATAAGAGACAAAGGGGAGTTTGGTTGTTTCCCAGGTGACAACTGGGATATTGATTCAATTATTAGCACTGGTATTATTGTTGATTATTGGGGACTGTATGTTTTGATTGGGAGTGCTTGAAGATATACGTTGGAAAGAGACAGGGTGAGGAGGGTCCACAAATACCGGTTATCCTGGTGATCAGAGGGAGGAGAAGGAATGGCCAAATGGGTATGTGTCAGAGGGGGTTTAAAGATGTTTGCATCCTGTTCCCCACTCTGGGCACCCTCCCATTCTTGATATCACTGGAGGTTTATCTGCTATACCCAAGAGCATGACCAAGACCTGGGCGGGCCTTACCTAATACAGTTTTGCCCACCTGGGTACTCTGTGCAATACCAATCCAGACTAAAGTTTTTTGGATTTTTTGCTGGAAGCATTGTCATAGTTCATGGAAGCTCATTCTTTTTTACCATGAAATCTCTCTGCTTCAGATCTGGACTGGAGGGCCTGCATCTGGTGTGGGGCTATGGAGACAGCCTGGGGGTGCTGTTGGTGTATCTCCCACCCTGCTGCTCAGCAGCCTCCATGATTGAGACTGTTCCTAGTGTTGTGTTGGAGAAACCCAGGACTATGGTCCTAGGGTACTTCAACAACTGTGATAAAGATGCTTCAGGGCCAGCATCTCATGGCAACAATGGGACTGTCCCAGATAATCACCAGCCTGGTGCACAAATAAGGGCATGCCCTTGATTTAGTATTTGCTCCTGTTGGGGAGAGGGGTGGTCTGGATATAGGGGTATGTGTGACCATTGTCATGGTCAGACCACTTCCTGGTGATGTTTGGACTTTCGGCACCAGCCACTTTGCAGCTTTTCACTTTGCATTTTCCTAAAACAAACAAACAAACAAAAACAGTGGAACAACAATGTGTTGTTTGAGCTTCAGCATTGTTATACAAACCTTTAAAATGCTGTTGTTATCAGGAGTATTCCATCTCATCTTGTAATGCATCTGTAATTGGACAAATTTGAACAGGGAAATCCATAACAGAACTTGTTAAACTGAAAGGTTAAGTGAATTGCTTGTTAGATGTTGTTTTCTTGTATTTGCATTTTTGACTGATTTCTGTGTTTATTTCTACGTTACACTGTTCTGGAATCACTAAATGACGGGAGATCTAGAAAAAAAATTAAATAAATTCTCAACTGCTTAATAATTTATAACAGGGACCCAAGTCTTTGTTTTCCAAGAACCAAATATAATTTAGAATTCACGTCACTATTCACTAGTTAAGACCAAGAAGTGTGAAAATGTCCAGCTCCTCCAATTAAATCCTGTTGGAACTAAGTCAGTAAAATGCAGATTGGGGACTGATCAGACTGTGGCTCAGATATTTTACCAGGAAACCCTAGGACAGCATCTCTCAAATAGTAACCAGAGTGCAAAACACCTTGATGAAAATATAGAAAATACAATTTTCTTTGTTTGCAAATTCATAAGACAACTGATGTAAAAAGAATAGTAGCGGTGATGGGATTAAGAGAAGGCCAAAGAAAGATTTGCCATTATTGTCATAATAAAGTCTAATTTGATTGGGCACATTATTTGAGTTTATTACATAAATTATATTATTAGAATTTATTACATAATACCCAGATGTCATCATATTCACTATGTGTCCCCTGACTGACTTGCATAATGTAGAGAAGAAACTCATTCCAGTTAAAAAAAAAAGGGGGGGGTGTAAACCAACTAGTAACTATGTCTGAAAAAAGCACCAAAAATGGAAGATAGCTTTGATTATTTCATTCCCCCATCCAAAATAGAAACTTTGGCAAATAAAATGGAATATCACAAAAATTTGGCACAGCACAAGTCCTGCCTCCCCCATTTGCAATTTTGATATGCCTTTAATTTTATCACTGCTGCTTGGCCTGTCGCTGAACAAAAATACTTCATTGCAATCACTCTGGTTGGAGTGTTTTTTAAGGGAGAACTATTTCGCAGGTAATCATCACCGTCCTGCAGTGCTGCACTGGTTGTTTCATTGCCTGGTAGCGTTATGTGGTAACACATCTTTGCCTTTATCTACCCAAACAACATTTGGATACATGTGACTGTTTCTAGAAATAGGGACTTTGATATGTTTTAAATACTGCATGATACTGTGATGCTATCTGCTTTGAGATACTTTTGAAAATGGGTTGGAATGTAAGTTTCTAAAATGAATGAATTAAGACTTATTGGGGCATAATGGGGATGCAGATATACTTGCAAATTTGCATTTCCATCCATATTGTGCCCCAGCAAGTTATCTTAATAAAGGTGAAGCAGCGTCACCCTGGTTGTCTCATCAATAGGGATGCGTTCCCTCTTTACATTAGCACCAACCCTAACAGTGGTACACCTGTCCACAAAGGAGGAGGGTGCTGCAAACAGGAAGTGGATTTGGTGGGGAGGGGTGTTCATGAAGTTTTCATTCAGTACTAATGCAAAGTTAATGGACATTATTTTTTATTTTTTTAAAAATGCATTTCTCAGGACATTATGTTAATATATAATTAATTTTTGAACCTCTCATTTGGTAAAAGCATCCACATATTTTAGTCTCCAGAGATACTGCAATAGGAATTAGGACTAGGGTTGTCATGTCAGAAGCATCCAAAACCCTAAGATGTTGGGGGATGGGCCCCAGTGATGTCACTGGAGCAGGCCATAGTGATATCATTAAGCATGATAAATTAAGCAACAACTGCAGCTGCTTGCAGCATTCCATTCAAGCAACAAAATTCTCTGATTCGAAATTAAGATAGAAATCTTAGCTAAAAGGGGGTATTCCTAGGTCCAGCTGAAGTGATGGGGTCTAGCCTACTTGATTTAGCCTACTTGCTTCTGGCAAGAAGGGTTTAAGTGCCCTCAGGCCAGGCCAGCCACCAGAAGGCAATTGTAGGAAGGAGGGAGCCTAATGTTGTGGAGACTTTAGATGGGAACACTCAGGGTTGAAGATGGATGCCCCTGAAGGCTGCAAATCTAAACACACTTAGCCTCATAGAATTCAATAAGACTTACTTCTGAGTAGATATGATTAGGATTGTGCTGTTGGTAAAGTTTGACTAGGGATCCTCTACAAAGATATCCATATCCAAGCAGGGTTGGTAATCCCCTGCCCTTGCCTTTTAACATGCAAATTTCTTTACAGACTTGGCCCTTCACTGCAGAGAGAGGTCTGAGAAATGAGTAAGAAGATTCTCTACCCTTTGCTGCCTACCCTGTGGGTTGCTATAAACTCACTTTGACAGCCAATACAATTCCAGTGAGTAATAGTTGACAGAAAGAAAACACACATGTCTTTGTCTATCTTCATAGGCAATAGCTTGGGAACAACAGCAACTGCAGCCACACTTCCAAATATGTGAATTCTCTTTTACCAGTATTGGGCAAGAAACAAACCATCATGCAACAATAAGGTGCATCATCAGTGGCTTTAAGGAGATTAAGCTGAGCGCATGGAACCACTGTTTTTGCTTCTGTGAATGTAAGGGAGGGAGGTCAGAACTAAATGAAACGCAAATAGAAAAAGAAAAGACAATGATGTTTTCCTAAATGCAATACCATACCAACCACAACAATGTTCCTTGGAGTAAGACAAAATTCAGCATACCACAACCAGGCAGGGTTCCTAACCAAATATCAAAACTAAAAAATTTCTGACAGCCAGTCAGCCAAGGTCACAGAAATTCCCACATATAGCACAACCTGACCTGGGGGCTGCAGTTAGTGCAGAATGCTGTGGCATGATTGCTGTCATGACTGAAACCCTATCAGCACATAATACCTTTGCTCTGACATCTGTACTGGCTTCTGATTTGCTACCAGGCCAAGTTCAAGGTGTGCTTTCCATGTTATGGGTGCCACATAGTAGTTCTGCTCTTGTAAGAAATTGATCCTCTAGTGTGGTAGTACCTATGCTTTGGAATACCTGCCTATTGACATTAGGCAGGTATCTTTATTGTACTCTTTTCAGCACCTGCTAAAAACATTTTTGTTTAGGCAAGCCTACCCAGGCATGTAGAAGCTATTATGTTTTTATCTGTTTTTAACTCATTGTTGGTTTTATTATTTTGAATGTTTTTAAATAACCATCTTTAACCGTTTTTGACAATAATTTTATTGTTTTATTTCCTTCTGTAAAACACTTTGAGGTTTTTTTACAATAAAGCAATATATAAATGTTGGAAATAAAATACATAAATAAATTTTGGAGTCACTATGGCCCTTGGGTCTCTTTGCACTTTTAGGAACAAAGGAATCTGCCTTATACCGACTCAGGCCATGTGGTACCATCTAGCTCAGTACCAATGACATGGCCTAGCACTGGCTCTCCAGGATTTCAGGCAATAGTATCTTCCAGAGATTGAATTTTGGGCCATTGCATGCAAAGCGTGTACCCTACCACTGAGATACAGCCCTCCCCTGTTTAAAAATAATCTTTTAAGATTGTTCTTTTCAATTCACTAATGAATGCACAGTATACTTGGGCAGATCCACACACATTTGAAGCACATGAATCTCAGCACAGAATCATGGAAACTCACTATTAGGGGAGACAGACTCTGTTTGTCATCAAGGGAGGCTATTTCCACCTGCCTTGCTCCACACTCCAGCCCTGGAATCCTTCAAAAGGGAGCTGCTTTCTGGAGAAGGACTATGAGAAGAGGGAGACTCTGTTTGTCATCGGGGAGGCTATTTCCACGTGCCTTGCCCCATCCTCCAGCCCTGGAAGCCTTCAAATGCAGCTTCTTTCAGAACACTTTCTGGCCCTTTGGTTGAGCTACGGTGGTCGGGGGGATGGAAAAGATTTTTGTATCAGCTTGGGGGTTAGTTTTTAAATATTTTTGCCTTGGCTTTGTTGCTGAGCTTTATGCTCATTTATACTTTGATGTGTGTGTGTGTGTGTGTGTAGTAGGGATTATAATTTTTATTATGTGTTGTGCTACAGCATTTGGACTGTTTGTGTGAACCGCTTTGACCTCATGTGTATTTGTGGAAAATGGGGTATATAAATAAATTGAATGATAATAATAATAATAGTTAAGGGTGGTGGGAACTATAACTGTGAGGGGCAAAGTACACTTCCCAGGATTCTTTGGGGCAAGGCATGTGCTTTAAACGTGAGTTAGTTGTGCTTTAAATGTATTGCATGGATCTGCATTATTTCAGCCTTTTCTGCGCATAAACATTTTTAATTAACTTTTTAAAATGGAAATTGGCTACGAAGTTTACTGGGTGACCATGGGTACTCACCATCTCACAGCCTAATCTTCTCCTCAGGGAAAGCAACAGATCACCATGACCACTCCAAGGAAAAATCAGTATTATGTTTCCTACCAAACAAAAGCAGTGACACCTAAGTAAGCTATGCCTAATTGCTTAAAAAAATAAGATTGGAGGGAGAGAGAAAGGTTTATAAGACAATGCTTTGCTATTTTTACTCAAAAGCTCAATTGATTTACAACACAATTCTAACCATGTCTACTCAAAAGTAAGTCATATTGAATTCAATGGGGTTTACTCGCAGGCATGTGGGTTTAGCATTGCAGGTTTACTCCCGGAAAAGTGAGTGTAGGATTAAAGCTTCATGTTTGAAAGGTTTTCAAAACAGGCTGTGAATTATACAAATAAACAGCCCTCTTCAACAGCCCAGGAAAATTTAAACTAGTATGAATCCTTATAATTAGAAAAGTATAACACATTGTAATGGCATAAGATACATGTACACTTTTTTATAAAAAAAAATCCATTCAAAAATTATTCAAAATATAAAATGTATAATATGCTATTTTTGCAAGTAATTAAAAACCCTGCATGTATACTTTTATTATAATAGTAACTGAAATTGTTTACTGTACATGCCTACCGAGATCCAGCACTCATACAGCACTTGTTCTGCTTTTACGGCAGTTTTCTGGCATTGCACGCCATTCTATTCAATGAGTTCCGCTTTACAGTGGGGGTCCGGAACGTAACCCGCCGTATGAGTGGGGCCCTACTGTACTCCCTAAAACTGGAATCTCCAGGTGAAAACCGGAGACCTGGTAACCCTAACTTGGACCAGCTTGCTAGAAAGTGCATGAAATCTCATAAAATGAATTAGTGACTGTTTGTACTACTAGGGCTTTATATCTTCTACTAGATTTAATATCATTTAACCCTATGGTCAGGCATTCCAGCAGACAGGAAAAATGGAATGGCAGTGCATTTTAAATTGGATCATCCTTCAGGTCAGAACTGGAGAAACAGTTGTATTGATAAGTACTATACAGGAAGTAAGCATAATTATTGCCTTATGTCACCCTTATTCTGTGGCTAAATAAAGACATTCAGAACTAGGGTTGCCAGGTCAGAAGCATCCCAAACCCTGAGATTTCAGGGGCAGGCCCTAGTGATGCCATAGTGGGTGACCCTAGTGATGTCATAGTGGGCGGTCCCTAGTGATGTCATTAAGCATGATACATTAGACATCAGCCACAGTTGCTTGGAACATTCCACTCAAACAAAAAATTCTCTGATTGGAAATTAAGATAGAAATCTTAGCTAAAAGGGGGGTGGCTGACATTTTGGTTTATATCTTTTGAATCAGTCCACCTAGAAACTTAATTTTTTTTTTAAAAAAAATGAAAGCTAAGAGTCCAGAGATGAAGGTGAATCACCCCGTGACAGAGGACCCCCAAAACTGGAGTCTCCAGGCAAAATCCAGACACCTGGGAACCCTATTCAGAACAGATTTAAATGGTGTCAGCTGATCAGATTTGGTGTGCACTAAATTCATTCTAAGTGAAATTATTTAAACTTTAACAATTGTTTGGATTATACACATGATGTTACTGCGAATTGTGTCACGGTTTCCTAAGAAGAGCTCTCAGACTGAATGGTGGAGCCTCACTATTTCCTAGATATAAATGAGATCATTTGGCTTCTGCCAGATTTTTTTCAAGTGTGACTGATTCTTTTTTGTCACTTAAGACGGAAGCAAAAAGAAATGGCAGAATGAAAACTGCTTGCTAACCAAGAAGACAGAATATTGAATGTTAATACTATTATTTCTTAATTAGCTTCTAGGAACACATCAATAACATTTGTACTACTTTACATTAAAACTTTGCAACCATGAAAAGTATTAATTACCTCTATTGATCTTTACCTGGTGTAAATGGAAAAAGAGATATCATTAATTAAACTTAAGCCCATCGCCAGGGATATTATATAATTAAATTATTCAGGGCACAAACCCATAGGCCTGTCCCCATGAATGTGGGATGTGATTTTTAATTCAAGTGCATAGTGTGCAGTTCCACAGTACACAAGTCCATTTGTATGTGTGCAAAAACCCAGCTCTCTCAAGATGAAAAATATAATGGTTATTTAGCTTGAAGACTGTACTGAAGATTATCAATTATGACTTCATCATCTAACTCAACTATGCGTGTGCGTGTACACACACACACGGCAATTTATCAGGATCATTGCCTTTGCTTTTCCTTGCTGAGTTTTCCAATGTCAAAGGACACATATAAACTGCACACAGGATTCTAAGTGATCGGTTGCTCAGCTGTGATATTTGTGTAGGTCATATCTTGCACTTGTAGGCAGGAATCCTAAACATACATATAATGCCACATACCTCCACATCTGAAAAATAATGATCTGTATTAGTCAATAAATGTAAGTTTGGTACTTTTCATACGAAAAGCATACTACTTATATCAGTTGCAGTGTGTTATCCCGTGCCCAATTGACTGTACATATAAACCTATGTGTAATACCACATGCTTCAGCTTCTGAAAAGTTTCACTGTGTTTGTTCGTTAATAGTGTACATTTGTTGCTTTTATGAAAAGATTGTTATGAATTTCTCTGTGTTATACCATGTTCAATCAACTGCACATGTGCACATATGTGAAATAGAATGTGCCTCGACATTTGAAAATGCTCACCATGTATTATTTCACAACCAGTGTATATTTGGTGCTTTTCTGAAAAAGTGCAGTATAATGCAGAGGAGGTTTTTTAGGTGGTACCATGCTCAAATAGCAACTTTATATAATTTGATTGTGTGGGTGCACCCATAATACCACATGCCTCCATATATGAAAATGATCACTATCTATTAGTCTGAAAATGGTGTAAACATTTTGCCTTTTTGAAAACTGGCATGATTACTATATGATCTGTGTTTTGTTACTATGCACAGTTAGCATACATGTGCAGTTCCAGTACTACTTCTCTCGATATCTGAAAATTATCACCATGTAGAAGACTGCAATTGATGTAAATTTGGTGCTTTTCAGAAAAAGTGGATTATTGTTGTAGAAAATAGTGCTATGTTGCCACCCTAAATGGAGGCTCATCTTTATTGGTTATTTCATTACCTACCTGTGCCAGTAGAATACTGGTTAGTATACTGTGGACACAGACCAGGGGTGTAGCCATCTGGGGTCTTGAGGGGCCTCAGACCCCTTACTTTTTTGGGAGCAGAGTTCCAGCTTGGGTTCCTATGTCTCCAGTGTCCTACGAGACAATCAGCATGAAAGGGGATTGTGTTTGCCACTGAGAAGAATCTTCTAACATGTTTCCTTGTCATTTCCTTGTCCTGCCTGAAGTCGAAGAACTCAGATTCAGACACGGTTGTGTTTTTTTCTTTTATTGTAGTAATTATTATTATTATTATTTATTATTTATTAGACTTTTATACCGCCCGACTAGCAATAGCTCTCTGGGCGGTGAACACAAGAAATACAATAAAATCACATAGTATAATACAACAGAACATATAAAAATAAAACAATCTAAAATCAGTTACAACACATTTAAAATTAAGTTAACTTAAATTAAAATGCCTCGGAAAAGAGGAAGGTTTTAACTTGGCGCCGAAAGGATAGCAATGTCGGCACCAAGCGCACCTCCTCGGGGAAACTATTCCACAGTTCGGGGGCCACCACTGAGAAGGCCCTAGATCTTGTCACCACCCTCCGGGCCTCCCTATGAGTCGGAACCCGGAGGAGGGCCTTCGTAGTAGACCGTAGTGTATGGGCCGGTTCGTATCGGGAGAGGCGTTCCGACAGGTATCGTGGTCCCACGCCATATAAGGCTTTATAGGTTAATACCAACACTTTGAATCTGGCCCGGAAGCATATTGGTAGCCAGTGCAGGCGAGCCAGAACAGGTGTTATGTGCTCGGACCGCTTGGTCCTTGTTAACAATCTGGCCGCCGCATTTTGCACTAGCTGTAGCTTCTGAACTGTCTTCAAAGGTAGCCCTACGTAGAGCGCATTGCAGTAGTCCAAACGCGAGGTTACCAGAGCATGTACAACTGATGTGAGGTCCTCCTTACTCAAATAGGGACATAGCTGGGCTACCAACCGAAGTTGGTAGAACGCATTCTGTGCCACCGAGGCTACTTGAGCCTCAAGTGTGAGGGAAGAGTCTAAGAAGACTCCCAGACTACGAACCTGCTCCTTTAGGGGGAGTGTAACCCCATCCAGGACAGGGTATATATTATTATTATTATTATTATTATTTTATTCAGTTTCTATACCACCCACAGCCAACGGCTCTCTGGGTGGTGAACAGCATGAATATAAAATACAATATGATAAAACCATGTAATAACTACCGCACACATAACAGAAATACCCCAAAGCTAAAACATATTACACAATTAATTTAGTATACCAGAATGTTATAAATATACTAAAATATATTAAAATGTATTAAAATGCCTGTGAAAAGAGGTAAGTTTTAACCTGGCGCCGAAAAGAAAGCAATGTTGGCGCCAGGCGCACCTCGTCAGGGAAACTATTCCATAGTTCGGGGGCCACCACTGAGAAGGCCCTAGATCTTGTCGTCATCCTCCGAGCCTCTCTATGAGTCGGTACCCGGAGGAGGGCCTTCGATGTTGCACGCAGTGTACGGGTAGATTCATATCGGGAGAGGCATTCCATCAGGTATTGCGGACCCGCGCCGTATAAGGGTTTATAGGTCAAAACCAACACTTTGAATATATCCACCATCCGATCAGAGAAACCATCCACCAACAGCATCTCAGTCTTGTCAGGATTGAGCCTCAGTTTTTTAGCTATCATCCAGTCCATTGTCGCAGCCAGGCAACGGTTCAGCACATCGACAGCCTCACCTGAAGAGGATGAAAAGGACAAGTAGAGCTGCGTGTCATCAGCATACTGATGACAACGCACTCCAAAACTCCTGATGACCGCACCCAATGGCTTCATGTAGATGTTAAAAAGCATGGGAGACAAAACCGACCACTGCGGGACCCCACATTGGAGAGCCCACGGTGTCGAGCAATGTTCCCCAAGCACTACCTTCTGGAGACGGCCCGCCAAGTAGGAGCGGAACCACTGCCAAGCAGTACCTCCAACTCCCAACTCCGCGAGCCTCTCCAGAAGGATACCATGGTCGATGGTATCAAAAGCCGCTGAGAGATCAAGGAGAATCAACAGAGTTACACTCCCTCTGTCTCTCTCCCGACATAGGCCATCAAACAGGGCGACCAAGGCCGTCTCAGTGCCAAAACCAGGCCTAAAACCCGATTGAAATGGATCTAGATAATCGGTTTCATCCAATAGCGCCTGGAGCTGGCCAGCAACCACTCGTTCCAAGATCTTGCCCAGGAATGGAACATTCACTACTGGTCTGTAGCTGCTGAAATTTTCTGGGTCCAAGGAAGGTTTTTTCAGAAGTGGTCTCACCACCGCCCCTTTCAGACAGCCAGGGACCACTCCCTCTCGTAAAGAGGCATTTATCACTTCCTTGGCCCAGCCAACTGTTCCATCCCTGCTAGTTTTTATTAGCCAGGAGGGGCAAGGATCCAGTACCGAAGTGGTTGCACGTACCTGTCCAAGCACCTTGTCCACGTCCTCGAGCTGAACCAACTGAAACTCATCCAATAAAACATGACAAGACTGTGCTCCGGACACCTCATTAGGAGACTGTTCCAATTCAGTGTGTTTCATGAAGCTACCTACTGCTTACTCGGAACTCAGCATTTCTCTAGGACTAACTAGGCATACCTTCATGGCAGTAAGAAGTTGACTCAGCAACTACTCCCCCCCCTCACTTGGCTTAAGTAAGGCTGGGTGGGCACCCTGCTTGTGTGTGGCAACTGTCATTGTTGGGAGTGCATGCACAGGCGAAGACTCCACCTCAATTGTGTCTATTGAATCTCCCACTGCATTTGCCTCCTGGTGTGAGGCAAAGGTGGAACCTCTATCACTGTCCCATCATCCCCCTCTGAGGGAGCAGGGCTGCCTGCTGGCAATGTGGGTGCAGGGAGAGGGGAAGCGTCAGGTTGGGAAACAACCAGCTGGTCAGGATGACTCTCCACAGGGGTATCTGGACCTGCTGGGCTTGAACTGTCAAATTCCAGAGCTGGAGCGCCTTCTGAGTCCCACTCCCCACTCGGCCTCTCACTCCTAAGAGCCTTCTCTGGTCACAAGGCACCCAGTAGTTTCCTTGGCTGCAGGAGAAAAATCAAGTTTTGTTATCAAAGACATTTGTTCAGACTTACATGGAGAGTGTTGATTTGAACTCTGGCACTATTCTATAAACTCCTTTTCATTTAGGTTCCCAAGTACAAGAGTAGCCAGTAAAATAAAGTCTTAGCCCTAATTTCTCATAGGAAAACCACCCCAGATTATCGGAAGAGATATTGTCATTTGCTATATGCATCCCTAATAACTTGGGGCGATTTTTGGATTTTTATTTGGTTTTGTGTCATATTAAAATACCTAAGCTGTTCTGAATAAATTATGAAGTTAACCAATGAAACTGTAAAATAATTAAAATATCCTAAAGTATATCCTAAAGGATATTTTTATTTTATTTATTTATTTAAAACATTTCCTTTCCAGAGTGCTCATGAACTCTAAACATAGTCATGCAGCACAAACCTATACATGTTTACTGGGAAGTCAGTCTTGGGTTCAGTTGGGCTCACTCCCAGATACGTATGTATAGGATTGCAGCTTCAGGCTGTAAACACACTAGTCGCTGGATCAAAGCGTTTACATAAGCCACACCTGGATGGGGAATGGGTTTATCTGCTGATCAGTTGCGAAATCTCTTAGAAGCGAATTTAAAAAAGAAAAACACACTCAAGCAGCTCCCACCAGATTTTACAGAAAAAGGGGGGGGGTTGGGTGGCGTCATGTGCCCTGGTTTTCAGAAGCGAGAGCTGAAGACACATTGGAACCGGCAGAACAGTGATATGTGTTTCTAATCCTAAATTCTGTTAGCAGCTTCCTAAAATATGAAAAGGGAGTGGTGCTATTAATAAGATTTTAGTTGCATTGATTTCCATTCAGGCTCTATAAAACATATAATGAAGCCTTGTGGCCCATACTGAAGGTAATGATTGAGAGAGCAAAGAAAGTTAATGAATTACAGAGTTGTTCCTCAGAAGTTGTATTGACTGCAGTCTTTTCCAACTGTACATAAGATACTGGGTTGTAGGGAGGGTCTGTCACTATTGTTGACATAAATAATACTTCAGTAGCAAAATAAAAGTGGGCTAAAACTGCTCCCCATCTTTCTTGTCCATTTGTCCTCAGCAAAATGGGGGAGCAATTTTCTGCAGCCTTCAGGGAATGGATGGGAGATCTTCAAACAAATTTGCAAGGGGGGGAGAAGGGGACTGCATTTCCCTTATTAATTGTATAAGAAGTCTTCAGTGCTTAAACATAATTAAAGCTCTGGGCTCAGTCACAGCCACACAAGGCTCTCTGCACACTGGCCCCAGCCCAGCAGCAGGTCCTGGAATACACAGTGTTGCACTATCGCATGGACACGCCAGGAAGCATTGCTGGGCTGGTGCCTGGGAGCCTGTATGCAGAGTGCCTTGCACTGCTCTGGGTGTGTGCACATGTAGGTGTTAAAAATGTTTTAAGGACAGATTCATTGGCCATGTCATCAGGTGAACAGAGTATCTCCTACCTCTTTAGGAGCATTTTCAGTCCCCTCCTCAAATGGCCAGAAAAAGGTTCAGCCCAGCACTACACAAAAGAAAACAAAAATTAGCAAGTGGCATTTGTTGTATGTTTTTATACTATGTTTTGTGGTCTGCGCTTAGTGCCCTTGATAAGCAAAAGAAGATTGGATACAGTACATTTTATAATTAAACATATGTTGATATTTCCTCCCCTGCCCCACCACGTCAGGTTTTATGGCTTTATTCAATTTTGAAGGGATAAGTGAAGAGAATAACAATAATAATTAATACTGTAGTAAACCAGATTTGTTTTGAGCAATTAACAAATTCAGGGCGACTTGCCATAACTGAAGCAAAAATATAGCTGGAGCAAAACAAATATCCGTGATACTTCAGATGGGAAAATCTCTGCTCAACCTAGCCTGTACCCTTGTTTGTCTTTGTGAGATTTGTTTTAAAAATTCTGGTCAAAAGAATCCTGGCCTGTTCTGGTCAAAAGTTGTGCTTGACACCTGATTTACATGTTCCAACCACTTTAAATTATTCACATGGATATAACATGGATCCAAAAATAATATGAATACTCAGTAGCACAGTAAAAATACACAGGTGTTCCCTGTCAAGAAGGAGAATGGGTGTCAAATGAATCTATTGGAATTCCAAAGTGTGAATGGCACCATTGTAAAGATCCTGTCCCTGCTGGGAGAATCAGTGGATATGACTCTAACCTTATCTAGCCATACAAAAGTGAGGAGTTTTCTACACCCACAAACCCAATACTCACACACAACACTCCATCCTCCATTCAAGTACACAAAAGTCTCTCTCTCTCTCTCTCAGTGCTATATGGATGCCTCCCCATGGTGGTCCCATTTATTGACAAAAGGGGGGCCATTTGAGGGGAGTGAATTGTAGCTCTTGGGGTGAAGCTTAGCAGTGGTGACGTGGCTTCCTTCAGCTTTTTTTTAATTGCTGCTTCCTTCATTAGAAACCAATTCATTTTATTTTCTGTAGAAAGACCCAGGATGCAGTATTGTTCCAGGGTGACACGAGAGCTGCAACACCATATATGGGAGCATTCTAAGGAAAGGCAAATAGAAGTTGGGTCCCTGAGAGAGAAACTGTACTACCCTCCCCACAAATTGCCTATAGATAGATTGATAGTAGCTATAAATGCCATAAAACTGAGGCCAACTAAGGATGCACTTTGTGTATCTGATTAAAAGGACTCTAGTTCATTAATGGCTTATGCCACAATAATTTATTTTTAAAGGAAGGCTCCTTGTTTTGGATATACAAATTAATTAAAACAATATACTATTTGAAACATTAATTCGGCAGTCAGTGCTTTTTGTTTTTATCTGATAGCATGTAAGATGGCTCTCTTTTATCCTCAAGAATTAGTGATAGAAATTAATTTACTTACCAATGTTGGGTTGGATCCAGAGTAGCTCTTTCAGAAGTGGGAGGGCTTCTTTCATCCATGGAGGAAATCAGAATCTGATGGAGGCTCCCCATTGGAGGAAGGGAGTGGGGTGACAATTTGTCCTGATTCTTTCTTGCCTCTGCAACCCCGGGGCCACCTCCCTGTTGTGGAGGGTTTCCCCACCATCAGAGCAGATATTTGGGCACAAGGATCTGTAGGGTGAATTGACAGAAATCACCTCCTGCCTTCCACCTGTGGGATCATCCAGTTTGCGGTGTTCCACTTCACATACAGTAGTTCTGCATCCAACCCATTCTTTTTATATGAAAGTAGTTCTCAAAATGTCCACCTCCCAGTAATCCTTTCACAATATCTTATCTACTGGGGGACTCCGGAACATCTGCAAAAAACCTTTGAATATTGAAGACAATTCTGAGGCACGTTCTAGGTTACATAGTACACACATGTGGAGCACTGGTAAGTCCTGCTGGACCTCATCATTGCCATGCATCTGTAACTCAGATTGTAGGGAAGATTAATAGTAATAAGTAGTCTTTAAGGAAAGCTCTATCATTGATCTTATAAATGTGGAAACCCAGATACATCTTGAAAGAATCTCAGAATTCCTCAATACAATTTGAAGAAAATCACTGACCTATACCAACTTGAAACAGTCCTGGTCTGATTCTGCAATGTGCATGCTTCATTCTTTCTAATTGAAATCAATGGGATTTACAATGGTTAACTTCAGCTGGATCATTCCCTTAGTGGTTGACACAATATTTAGAGTGGCTAAACCTTACTAACGTTAGAAAAAATACCTAATAATAATCAACTGAGGCCTTTTCTTCTAATCCTAGTACTTATCAGCCCTTTTACTAAGTCTGGAAAATCATTTTATTGATTTGCACAGCGATATTATAATATTCTGTTTCTCAAAATTGGATTATTCTTCATAGTGTTAAAGTCACGGCAAGTTGGCCTTCTATTTACAAATGTAATTTAGTCTCATGAGAAAGTAATCTTGTTAAAATATTGTCAGGTTAATTGAAATTGATTTGTGTTTACTAAACATAGTGGTTGCTAATCAAATATCAGGCTTAGAAGCTTTGGAGGTACATCTGATAGATTCCTGTTAGTCTTACACTGAATGAATCAGTGACTCAAATCTATGGAGAGATAAATGCACTAGAGCTTTTTCAAGGCTTAGCACTTTTTTCTCTCTTTCAAAATGGATAAGACTAATATGTCAATAGTTTGCCTTCTGTGAGAAGTTATGCTTTGGGATAGATGAGATAGTCATGAACTCTGGATTACTTCTGCATGTATTATTTGTCAATAGCTCAACATTTACTTTTCCAGCTGCTTAATTACTTCTGCTGCTCTGTAATACTGAAAACTATTCACACAACCATAAATTTAGTCTTGCGTTATGAATATATTTGCTACATGAGAACAGTATTTCCAGTTGTCATCCAGAATGGACCTATACATATACATCTTTTGTCTGATATATCTCTGTCTTTTGTATTTAGCTGAAAAGTTTTTTCCCTATTATCAACAACATTGATGTGTCCCTTTTTTGTATCTTTGTGACATATATTGATGTGGTGTAGAGATAGAGCAATGACATTGAAATGAGGTGTAGACAGAGGAGTGTCTGGTAGGTTTAAACTCTGTTTAACTAGGAAATACATTGTGTGACCTTAGGCAACTCATTATCTCGTAGTCTAACCTACTTCACAGGGTACAAAAATCAGTTACCTCATGTACACTGCTGTGAATTACTTTGAAGAATGATGGAATACAAATGAAATGAATAACATTATGGCATATATTTTTCAATCGTAAAAAATTATAACATGCATTTGGAGGGGGAATTCTATATGCAAACATATGAAATAGTGATATTTTTAGTTTCTTAGTTATTTATGCATTAGTATTGCCATTTATGAGCTGCATATACTTAAAACCAATTAAGAGTGTTGTAGCACTTAAGCGGGTAATTTCATTGTGGCACAAACTTATGCTATGATACTTTTTCTAGCCTTTAGGAACCATAAGATTTACAGAGCAATCCAGACCCTCCTTATGCCGGTGTGGGAGTGTGGGGCTGAATTAGGTAGAAGTGTCCTGCTAAGCTCTCCGAGATGAGCTGGCCTTCTGCCAGCTGCCACTGCCAAAATGATTCATGTGTCAGTCCATCAGTGCGGCATTCCACCTTCCGTGTGCCAAATGTGCAAGTAGGATGCTGTCAGTAGGCAACCTGGTAGCACTAGCCAGTGGAAGGTCACCAAATCTGATATTCTAAGGATGGGAAAGGGGTGGGGCTGAGCTGACCCAGGATCATCAGGATTCCAAGCCAGTTTTATTGCTTTCACGCAACAGCATTGGGCCTGATTCTGGCCTGATCATTCTGCCCCTCCCACCTTCCACTGTGCCTGCTGCAGACATAGCAGTGGCCCCATCACTCCACAAAGCACTGGTGGCAGGAGGGAGAGTTTGGAATGCATTCTTTGCTATTTTCCCCCCTGAAATGTGTTGAAACAGCTAAAATAAGAGAAACTTTTTTCCAGAGAATAAACCTTGTGATTTTGTTTTCTACCACACATTTTAAAATAGTGTCTTGTTTTTATTTCACAGAAAACTCTTCTTTACTGACTATGGGAATGTTGCTAAAATTGAGAGATGTGACATGGATGGTATGAACAGAACAAGGATAGTAGCATCTAAAATAGAGCAGCCTACTGCCCTTACGCTAGACTTGGTCAGTAAATATGTTTACTGG
Source organism: Rhineura floridana (assembly GCF_030035675.1). NCBI lineage: Eukaryota > Metazoa > Chordata > Lepidosauria > Squamata > Rhineuridae > Rhineura > Rhineura floridana. The sequence goes on from NC_084481.1 coordinate 67,907,943, forward strand.
GTAGATATCTATCTGGACTCTGTAGAAGTTGTTGACTATCAAGGACGCAACAGACATACAATAATCAAAGGACGACACGTAAGTACTGTGTTTACTTACATAATTGCTTTGATTCCTTATATACATATATGTGTATGCATTTATTCATATCTTTAGCCACTCCAAATGGTAATTGTTGCATTCACTGAATTACTTTACAGGAAACCTATTCTATAAATTTCAGCAAACAACCATTTGAGCCTACAGTGAAGCAATTGTGGGATTGCTGGCTTCTGCTATGTACTAAATTCAGCATGATTTTTGAGCATTTATGGTGAAAAGCTAATTCCAGACAAATTCAGCATGGACTACCTGAAAATAATGACTGCCACAAATACAAATAAAACCCAGAAATACGGTTTCTTAAACTCTAGTAAACAAAATTGTAGTAGTGTGAGAAATGAGCATGCATAATACGCAGCCCAGGTGTGTGATGAAGTAAGTGGCTTTTCATATCTTGGACCCCATATAGCTTTGCTACTCAGAAGAATTTCAAATAATCTAATGGTGTGAACTAATTTGTAAAGTGAACATACGATGAAGCTCATGTGTTGAGCTCTTCCAAATTCACATCTCGGACAGGCCTCTTAATATGATCCATCAAGAATCAGGAATTGTCTTTGCTTTGGGGGAAGTCTCTATTGTACAGTTGTTTGTGCCTGTGGGGGTTGTAGTTTTTGGTCGGCCTGTTCTGACCTCCAGTTGTGTGAGCCCATAGTGAGGGGTTTGTGTGCTTGCTGATGTAAATTCAGCTTGCTTTTTGAACGTATGTGATAGCATATGAAAAGAATCTAAGCTGAATTCATCATGGGCTAACCAAAAACTATGGCTGTCAAAGACTGAAATGAAATCCATGAAGTAGTATTAATAGGACACAGTTTTAAATATTTTATTTATTTATTTATTGTACTTATATACCGCCCTATAGCCGAAGCTCTCTGGGCGGTTTACAGTAATCAAAAACATTAAAACAAATATACAAATTTAAAAACACATCTTTTAAAAACAATTTAAAACACATCTTTTAAAAACAGTTTAAAACACAATTCAAAACACATGCTAAAATGCCTGGGAGAAGAGGAAAGTCTTGACCTGATGCCCAAAACATAACAGTGTTGGCGCCAGGAGCACCTCCTCAAAAACATCATTCCATAATTTGGGGGCCACCACTGAGAAGGCCCTCTCCCTTGTTGCCAGACTCCCAGCTTCCCTCGCAGTAGGCACCCGGAGGAGGGCCTTTGATCTTGAACGTAGTGTATGGGTGGGTTCATATCGGGAGACGCGTTGCATCAGGTATTGTGGTCCCAAGCCATATAAGGTTTTATAGGTCAAAACCAGCACCTTGAATCGAGCTTGGAAACATACAGGCAGCCGACTTCCGGGAAGGGTGACTTAGCCTGTGCCTGCTTTTGAGACGGGCTCCTGCCTCAAAAGAAGCTTATTCAGATATATCAGTCAGTTTTTTCTTTTTTTTTTGACTGATTAAACTTCTCCCGGGTAGGGAGAAACGAAGAGATTAACCTCAAAGCCTATTTTTGTTGGGACGACCAGATCTCATTAATTTATGGGACGAGGTCCAGCCGACGAAGGTGGGACGGATTTTCAACAGCAAGCTCTATCTGTTAAAGCGAACGTTCATCTTATCTTCTAAGAGAGAACGCACTAACAGGCAAGCACCCTTCTTTCTATATTTTTCTTTTACTTGACTTAAATTGTTGCTGTTTAAAAGAGATTTGCCAGATTGATCGGTTTTTGACATCTCACTGGGGAGCCGTAACTTCTCTCTGCTACGCACTAATTAATAGCTTATCTCTGTTTTTGTTGCAAAAAGCTGTCCTGGATTTGCATTCTAAAGATATACACAGAAGAGGGATTTCTATTCCAGATTTTTATTTTGAAAAATATTATACTGTTTTGAGACTACTCTCTTTTTGGTCTATTTTATTTTGACGAATCTGTTTCTTGACGATTGCCATTAATTGTTTCGATCCTGGGAACTGCATTTTGTTTACTTAACTATTGGAGAGATAAGGCTGTCTGCTCTGTTTATACTGTGATGTCACCAAGTTTGGAGTATTAACCCAATTGTTGCTGAAATAAGAAGTGGTTTTCCTATATTTTTCTTTTAAAATGGCAATTAAGAAAGTGGCTGAGAATCTGGAAATAACTATGTTTCAGAAAATAATGGATGAGATTGAGATAACGAAAATTGAATTGAGTAAAATGAAGCAGGAGATTAAAGATATAAGGGTCCCTGTGAGAGAGGTGACCCTGGAAGGGGTCCCTGTGAGAGAGGAGACCCCGGAGATTGGAACAGGGGTCCCTGTGAGAGAGGAGACCCTGGAGACTGGAATAGGGGTCCCTGTGAGAGAGGAGATCCCGGAGATTGGAACAAACGTGGAACAGGAACAAGATTTGGAGTCTATGGACTTTAGAAATAAAATCTATTGTTTGGAACTCAATGTTATCTCTGAAGAAATTAATGAAGATTCTAGAGATAAAGTTATCAATGGCATGGATTATCTTCTGGACTGGAATGATGTGATGGAGCCCAATATAGAGAAAATCTATGGAATTAACTGCAGCCATGTGACAATGGAAAAACTTTTAAGAGATGACCCAGTGTATTTTGAAAAAAAGAACAGAGATATGATTTTACAGCAGTATTTCAGCAACCTATTCAGAATGGATGGCAAGAAAATATTTGGGATAGAGGTAATTCCCATCAGACTCTTACTATATGACTATGGCTTTGACAGCAAGATTATTATGGAATACTGATAATGGAAGATTGGATATTGAAATTACTGGACTTAACAAGACTACTGAAGATGGAAGATGGAAAATGGAACTAATAGAGATAATAGAACAATGGCTACTGAAATTACTGAACCTAACAGATTCTGATGTGTTGGATTAATTGAAATGTTTATTTTGACTATGGTTATGACAATAAGATTATCATAATTAGTAATGAGATGGATTAATCGATATGCTTATCTGGAAAAAAAATTGATAGATATATTTCTTAAAGAATTGAAACCTCTCTTTGACTTTTTGTGGAAAGAATAAAGTAATGTTTATGAGATTTGATGATTAAGTAAGATAACTATTGGAGGAAAGTGATTTTATAATATGACTTAAGAGACAGGATTGTTATATATTATAGACTTATAACTGATTTGATCTTTGACAAATGGGAAGTCAATATTTTACTCTTTATTTTTTATTTTTGTTTTTTTTTTCTTTTTTTTCTTTTTGTTTAACTATTTTTGATTTTGTTTTTTGTCTTTGAATGTTTTATGATTTTGTTTTGTATGTTTTATGAAAATCTGAATAAAAATTATTGAAAAAAAAAAAAAGGAAACATACAGGCAGCCAATGCAAGCGGGCCAGAATCGGTTTTATACGTTCAGACCGTCTGGTCCCTGTTACTAATCTGGCCACTGCATTTTGCACAAGCTGCAGTTTCTGAACCGTCTTCAAAGGCAGCCCCATGTAGAGTGCATTGCAGTAATCTAATTTGGAGGGTGGGTGGTTCTTCTGACCGGATGGTGGATGTCCAACCTGTCCTGGATGGGGTTGCACTCCCCTTGAAGGAGCATGTTCGTAGCTTGGGGGTTCTCCTAGAACCATCTCTGTCACTTGAGGCTCAGGTAGCCTCGGTGGCACGGAGTGCCTTCTACCAACTTTGGTTGGTGGCCCAACTACGTCCCTATCTGGACAGGGATAACCTGGCTTCAGTTGTCCATGCTCTGGTAACCTCCAAATTAGATTACTGCAAATTGTATACTTGTTTTAATGTTTTTGATTGCTGTAAACCACCCAGGGAGCTTCGGCTATGGGGCGGTATACAAGAGAAATAAATAAATAAATAAATAAATAGGAGAGGAACCACCGCCATGCAGTCCCTCCCACTCCCAACTCAGCCAGTCTCCCCAGAAGGATACCATGGTTGATGGTATCAAAAGCCACTGAGAGATCAAGGAGAATCAACAGAGTCACACTCCCCCTGTCTCTCTCCCAACAAAGGTCATCATACAGGGCGACCAAGGCTGTTTCCGTGCCAAAACCAGGCCTGAAACCTGACTGAAATGATGACAGGAATGTCAAAAGATTACATTTAATTATACACTTTATTTATTTTACATCATGCCTTGCTTGTGCAACAGGAAAAATAATGAAGGAGACTCACGAAAGAAATATATAATACAAATAGATCAAAACAAAAGGTTTCTTCCTCACTCTGCCCCATGCAGCGTAGAGGGCTGCTGCTGAAGTCCAAGGAGGCCAGTGTTAGGTTGAGGCTTCTTTCACTTTCTCCTCTGCTAAACTGATGGAATCCAAAAACGAAGTCTAGTAGAAATTTGGCTAGACAAGCTGTTGAATGGCCTACCTCTCTTTCTGCTAAGGTGCCAGAGTCAAGAGGGAAAGCAACAAATGATAAGTGGCCTGACTTCTCGCTCTACAAAACTGAAAGCCACAATGACCTTGATGGATATTATGATATATTGCTAAGAAATGAGAGTCCTATCCCAAAACATGTTGTAGTGTTTTTTTTTTTTAAAAAAGTGGAATCTGAGGTTAGATTTCCATGAAAAACCAGCAAAAATCACTTACTGTTATCCAAAGAGCTTATACACATTCACATTATATGTATTTTCAGCCCAGCCTCCCAGCAGTAGCACCTTGTACTGTGCCAGAGACCCTGAGTTTTGGGGCAGCTTTTCTAGTGGCAGGGAATCCTGATTTTTGAAAGGGGTGGAATATGGATCTCCATAGCATGTGGGAGCCCACAACATAGCCTTCTGTATTTTTTTTTTCCATAGATGGATATAAGGTGGTGGGGATAGGTCATGCTAGGTGAGAAGGAAGGGAAGCATACCTTTGCAATCTGTTGCCTTTTCTGGACCTTCACCAACCTAACATGATTAGGGATGCCATGCCAGTGTAAGACTGTCTTAAATTCTTAGATAGCCAATCAGCAAAGCTTTTCAAGGTGGTAAAATCAAAATACAGCTAAAGAAAACAGAAACTCTGAAACCTATTGTGCAGGTTTGCATAGAACAGTATATGGTCCTATTGTTTTACATCAGCTTCTGTTGTTGTGGCCCAAAGATGTAGACAAGATGATTGAAGGGATGTGTCCTGCAACCTGTGCCCTCAACCTCTTTTCATCATAGCTCGTGAAAGCTAGGCAGAAGAGATTTACTGAGTGGGTCCAGGAGGTGGTCAATATATCCTAGTGGGCAGGAGTGGTGCTGGCTACATTCATGGGTATTGTAGGATATTGTAGAGTTGGAAAAAGTTCAGAAAAGGGCAACCAGAATGATCAAGGGGATGGAGCAACTTCTCTATGAACAAAAGTTGCAGCATTTGGGACTTTTTAGTTTAGAGAAAACGTGAGTCAGAGGCGACATTATAGAAACACATAAAATTATGCATGGCATGGATAAAGTGAATAGAGAAAAGCTTTTCTCCCTCTCTCATAACACTAGAACTCATGGACATTCAATGAAGCTGAATGTTGGAAGATTCAGGACGGGCAAAAGAAAGTACTTCTTCACACATCACATAGTTAAACTATGGAACTCGCTCCCACAGGAGGCAGTGATGGCCACCAACTTGGATGGCTGTAAAAGAAGATTAGACAAATTCATGGAGGATAAGGCTATCAATGGCTACTAGACATAATGGCTATGCTTTGCTATCATAGACGGAGGCAGTATGCTTCCAAAAACCAGTTGCCAGTAGCCGCAGGAGGGGAGAGTGCTCTTGAACTCAGGTCTTGCTTGTGGGCTTTCCATGGGCATCTGGTTGGCCACCACGACAACAGAATGCTGGACTACATGGGCCACTGGCCTGATCCAACAGGCTCTTCTTGTGTTCTTATGGGTGCACCCACTGCTCAGGAAACCATGCCTGGGCCTTGAGGTACTATTTATATAAAAAAATGTATACAGCTATTTCATTGAAAACATCAAAGTGGTTTACAACATGTTAAAAAAACAACCTAACCATAGAATAAGAACATGAAAATACAATAAAAACAAAGGTCAACCGTAGCCTACATAAGCCTGGAGGAACAGAAAGGTTTTCAACAGATGCTTAAATATTAAAGCAGAAGGCACCTACTGAATCTCTGTTAACAGAGCATTCCAGAAAACTGGGCTGATGACACAGAAGGCTTGATTTCATGTCAGTGTTAAATGAACCTTGCCTACCCAGGGGAAGACCAGAGCTACTCCTGCAGATTATCTCAGTGATCAAGCTCCCATTCTTCAAGTACATGAAAGGTTGCCACACGGAGGGTCGGGATCTCTTCTTGATCGTCCCAGAGTGCAGGACAAGGAATAATGGCCTCAAGTTGCAGGAAGCCAGATTTTGACTGAATATCATGAGAAACTGCCTAACTGTTAGAGCCATGCAACAATGAAACCAATTACCTAGAGAGGTAGTGGGCTCTCTGACACTCAAGGCATTGAAGAGGCAGCTGGACAGCCATCTGTCGGGAATTATTTGATTTGGATTCCTGCATTGAGCAGGGGGTTGGACTTGATGGCCTTATAGGCCCCTTCCAACTCTACTATTCTATGATTCTATGATAGGCTGAGGTATAAGAGTTCAGATGGTGCCTAATATACTCTGGACATAAGTTGTTCAAGGCTTTGTAAATTAATACAAGGACCTTGAATGTGACTGAGTAGTGGATGGGCAACCAGTGCAGATGTTTTAAAAGTGGTGTCATATGTTGTTGGCCATGCACTCCCATCAGCAATATGGCCACTGCATTTTGCACCAGCTGGAGCTTCCAAACCAGGGCCAAGGGCAGCCCCACATAGAGCGCATTGCAGTAATCGAGTCTCGAAGTTGCCAATGCATGGACTACAGAGATCAAGCTATCCCTTTCTGTGAACGACCGTAGCTGACAAACCAGACAAAGCTGGTAAAAGCTACAGAGGATACTTGTACCTCTACTGACAAAGATGAATCCAGGAATACCCCTAGGCTACAGACCTGGTCCTTCAGATGGAGCACAACCCTATCTAGAACAGGTAACCTTCCTATCTCCAGGACATGGAACCATCTACCCAAAGAACTTCCACCTTTCCAGGATTCAAACACAGTTTATTACCCTCATCCAGTCCACTGCAGCATTGAGACACCCATCCAGAGCATTCACAGTATCTCCTGATTCAGATGTTATGGAGAAACAGAGCTGTGTGTCATCAGCATATTGCTGACACCTTGCTCCAAAACTCCTAACGACTGCTCCCAATGGCTTCATAGAGATGTTGAATAGCACTGGGGAGAGAATATTACCCTGGCACAAGTACCCTGGCACAAATGCCACAGGGTCAAGGAACACTCATGCATTATTATTCTCTGGACACAACCCTAAAGGTAAGAGTGGAACCACTGTAATACAGTACCCCCAGTACCCATCCCACTGAGTCAGTCCAGGAGGATACCATGGTCAATGGTATGAAATGCTACTGAGAGATCGAGCAGAAGTAATAGGGTCGCACTCTCCCTGTGTCTCTCACAACAAAGGTCATCCAACAGGGCAACCAAAGCTGATTCTGTTCTGAAACCAGGTCTGAAACCAGGTTGTGATGGATCTAGATAATCATTCTCATCCATGAATACTTGCAATTGCTCTGCCACCACCTTCTCTACCACCTTTGCCAATAAAGGGGTGTTGGCGACTGGTCTATATTTGTTACACTTTGTTGGGTCCAGTGTGGGCTTTTTAAGAAGTGGACACACTGCCATCTCTTTAAGGGCAGTGGGCATCACACTATCACACAAAGATGTGATTACTACACCTGTGATCCATTCAGTCACCCCACTCCTGCTAATTTTAATAAGCCCGGATGGACAAGGATTTAATGAGTGGTGGTCAGGTGCATCACTGCAAGCAGCTTGTCCACATCATCAGACCTCATTAATTGGAATTGATACTACAACACTGGATTTGATGTTGCATTGGAGACCCCAGCTGGAACTCACACAATAGCAGCATCTAAATCACTATGGAGTTGAACAACCTTTTCCTTGAAGTGCTTAGCCAGCTGGTTACAGCTGGTCACCATGCGCTTCAGAGGTCTGTCCCCCTGGTCAGGAGTGACCAACCTGCAGACCATAAGAACATAAGAAGAGCCTGCTGGATCAGGCCAGTGGCCCATCTAGTCCAGCATCCTGTTCTCACAGTGGCCAACCAGGTGCCTGGGGGAAGCCCGCAAGCAGGACCCGAGTGCAAGAACACTCTCCCCTCCTGAGGCTTCTGGCAACTGGTTTTCAGAAGCATGCTGCCTCTGACTAGGGTGGCACAGCACAGCCATCACGGCTAGTAGCCATTGATAGCCCTGTCCTCCATGAATTTGTCTAATCTTCTTTTAAAGCCGTCCAAGCTGGTGGCCATTACTGCATCTTGTGGGAGCAAATTCCATAGTTTAACTATGCGCTGAGTAAAGAAGTACTTCCTTTTGTCTGTCCTGAATCTTCCAACATTCAGCTTCTTTGAATGTCCACGAGTTCTAGTATTATGAGAGAGGGAGAAGAACTTTTCTCTATCCACTTTCTCAATGCCGTGCATAATTTTATACACTTCTATCATGTCTCCTCTGACCTGCCTTTTCTCTAAACTAAAAAGCCCCAAACGCTGCAACCACATGGAACAACTTAGCTAGACGGCTCCTCGAGGATGCAATGGAAGCAGCAAAGTAGGACCTCTTTGCCGACTCCACTGCCATGTGTAGGCATGATTGTGAGGCCAAACACATGCTCGATAGGCTCTGGAGTGAGATCTACTCCACCTACATTCTAGTCTTTGCCCAGTCCATTTCATTGACCATAGATTCTCAGTATTCACAGTGATCTATGCTCTGGCAACCTCATGGTTGGATTACTACAATGCCCTCTATGTAGGGCTTCCCTTAAAGTGTTGCATCACCAGAAGTTGCAGGTGATACAGAATGCCAGTGCCAGGTTACTGAGCAGCTCCCTAAGCTGGCTTAATATAGCAACAAATTCTTTTTGATATGCACTGGTTGCCTATATACTTCTGGACTCAAGATTTATGAGGTTGCTATATAAGGCACTAAATATTTTGGTTTCCGGTTACCTGAAGTAGCACCTTTCCCTGCATCTGTGGCTCAGGCCTTGGGGTCTGCAGATGAGGCCCTGCTAGTAGTACCACCTACAAAGATTCAGTGGTGGCCCAGAACAGGCACCCTGCTGATGGAACTCCCTTACCATTCAGTGTTGAGCCTCTTCAGTTAAAATTTTACCTATCCACCAAGGCATCTGGAACAACCTGAAATGATGGATTGTACCTTAGAATCTTTTTATTGGCTGCTATATTAGAGATTTTGAGCAGAATCATGTTGTAGTTTTAATATTGTTGTGTTTACTGATGTACTGAGATTGTATTTCATGTTTTAATGTTATGTGTATTGTAAACTGCCCTGTGGTTTTAATGAAGAGCAGTGAATAAGTGCTGCTGCTGATAATAATGCTAATACTAATATTGCATAGTCAGTAATGAGGGGGGAAATAAACAGTTCTTTACCTTGTTCATAAGAATAAATATACGTACTCATAAATTAGAAGACAAATCTACCAACCAAATTATTTTAATATAATTACCCTTACGTAAAAATCAGCATCCAGTGTATTCAGGATGCGGCTATCAACATGTACTTGAGATATCCACCAGAACTGGCCATGTAACAGCACGAACAACTTCAGATACTTACATATCTGAAGGCCAATCTGAATGTTCAGCATACTCGTATGGTAGAGTAGAAGTGGAGTTGCCCCACCAGACTGCAGCATTTTAAAAACATTAATCCTTTGGAAATATCTTTGCATGTAGCTATGTGGAAAGAGCTAGCCTAGGAGCTGTTCCTTCGGGTGAGCTAGATTTCTGCATTTTTGTTCTGTTTTTATATGGGAATACATTTTAAGCCTGTGGCTATCAAGTTGTAATATGAAATATCTATGAAGGCTTCTATCCATATGACTTAGCTGAACATGTGGCTGAACCCTGACTTTTGGAAGTTGCATCAGAAGTATGGATCATTCTTGCTTTTTTGCATTATTTCCTTCTAATGAATGTCTGATGTGGGCTCAGCTATAGCTTTCCTCCAAAGTATTTAATATTGGTCACAGTTGGAGGGAGATTATTGTGCTTGATCTGATCCCTGTGGCATTTGATACGTTCTTACTTACCTAAACCTCTCTACAACTCTTGTGAGTTAATTTAAAATTAAACATTGTGTAAGTAAAAAGAAAGCAGAATTCATTTGTGGTTTGAGTCTTAATGAGTTTTTCATTAACAAATATTGACTTTCTAAATATGACTCCAATTATTAATTTCTTTGTGTAGCCTTGCATTACCATTTGATTAGAACATTTTTATGAGATCAGATAATAATTATGTATTTTATTCCCTCAGGTTAGACATATTTATGGGTTGACTGTATTTGAAGACTATTTGTATACAACAAATGTAGATAACTTCAGTGTCATACAAATAAACAGATTCAATGGCACAGATACGCAGTTGTTAATTAGAGCTGAAAATGCCCGAGAGCTCCATGTGTACCACAAGAAAGTCCAACCAACAGGTAAGACTCCAGCAACTTCATTTGATTTAAGGAAATGATGTAGATTTTGTAAATAGGGAAACAGGTTATAGTTCTGCTGGTATGAACAACTATTTTGAATCTACTTTTTGTCTGATTCCATCCAGTTTGCTTTATGTTGGGATGGGGGGGAGTTATTGGTAACTGAGTGTGCCAACTGTTCCACAATGTAATGTGTGTGTGTGTGGGGGGGGGTAGGAATGAGGATATAGCATTTGACTGTGCAGTCCAGTGCACTACTCATTCACAACTCATTCAAAACAATGGACAGTGTCCAACATTAGATGTACTTTTTCTTATTTATATATTTATTTATAAAAGTATTTCTATACTGCTATATAAAATAGGAGGCCAGTGTACAATTTCAAAACATAAAGCACCTTCTAAAAATTAAAATAGATATAATCATTAAGGCGACTGGTAATCAAAAATAAATATTAAACAGCTGCAAAGGTCTGTCAGCATAAATAAAGTCTTCAAGAGATGTTTGGAAGTAAAAAAATACTTTTGTGTTGTATATTTTGATTGCTACCAAGTGATTTGCTAAACTACCACATACCCACAGTCTCTAAAAGCAAGGCTATTTGTGGAGTTCCTATGGGTATGTCCAAGCCCATGATGTTGAAAAGCAGAAACTGCAATAAAGTATCAGTTTCCCCACATTCTGACAGTGTTAAAATCAAAAGAAATAAAGAAGTGAGTTTGAGATAAATATATTTTAGTTGATGTCACAAATATGACAGATGCTATATTGAGAAATTGGAAAGCATCTTATTTCTTTTACTTTCCTCGTGCATGCTAACTGTTCTAACAAATAGTTTTCACATGGGAACTTTTAAACAGCCTAATGGAATGTAGAAAATATTGCACAAATTCCCAAGATAAGGGGGGGATTCCCCCCATATTTTCAAAACATATTGAGAGAGGTATCATTTAAAATTTGTTTTTGCACTGATTTTCAAAGATGCAAGAAACTTCAGCGAGCATCATTGATGGAATGAGTTTGGTGCATAAATTAATAGAGGTTCCTAAAACATTTGGTCTCCTTGCAGAAAATCTGTTTTCCAAAAATTTTCATGAATCTGGTGCTTGCTCTCACGTTGATATTGTGTTCGATACATACCACACTATGTCTATAAAGAATGCTGAAAGAATTCAGAGGTCGACAGAGGACACCCAGCGAGTGCAAAACATCATGTCAGTCCATCCTGTGAGAAACTGGTGGCAGTTTTTGTGCAATTCCAACAACAAATCTGAGCTTGTCAGATTCTTATGGAAAGAACGGCAGCTTCCAAAGTACCCTGAGATGCTAGGTAGCAAAGTTATGTTCATTATATGTGACACAGATTGTTGTCAAATGTCATAATCATCATTTGTGACAAACATTTTGGCTCTACATATATCCCAGGAGGAAGCAGGTACACCTGTTGCAGCCTAGGGCCGAAATAAGACACGGACACTAGCTGTTGGGTTAAAATAATGGGCTACTTTATTAAACAGAATCCAATTAGAGTAATGAACTTGGAAAGGGGAACTTAAGCGCCGGAGCATCCTGATGACCCAGGCAAAGCCTGCTTGCAGCTATACAACAACCAACCCTTGCTGGAGCAAGGGCCTGCCAATCTGCCAAACCCCTGCCCCGGCCGCACCCTGAGGTGCGTAGGGGGGCCAACCCACAACACTGACCCTCGGTGCCCTGAAACTTCAAGCAGATGAGGCACATTGGCCCCAAAGGTGGCCCGTGTTCTGTCCCCAGGCTGTATAGCCCTGTGCTGCAGGCCTCCAGAGCCGCATATTACCCCCAAAGGTGCCTAAAGGTGTCACCTAGCTGCCCTTCCCCTTTTAACCTTTTCCTGCACTTCCTTGCCACAAAAAGGGGACAAGCCTCAGCTTAGTCTTCCTTTACCCCACAGCTGAGAAGAATCTCATGCAAGCCCCTCTGCAGGTCTGCTAACAGGATGTCATTACCTCCGTTGGTCAGGTGCACACCATCTGGCTGAAATAGCTCCAACCTATTGTCTTATCTCCAGGTTATGAATAACAAAACCACCAGAGTCCCACAGAGCCTTCTGGATTTGCCTATTAACTTTTTTGCGGGTCCTATTTATCCCCCTGGGTCACTAATGCAATTCGATTTCCTACGGGGTAAGATGTCAGACCACACCAAGTGCACTCTTGGCCAGTGACGCTCAATGGCCTGGAAGTCACTACAAACCTGCTTGATAAGGGCCTTGCCCTTCAACAAACCCAGGTTGTTACCCCCAAGGTGAATTTATTTATTTATTTATTTATTGCACTTGTATACCACCCCATAGCCGAAGCTCTCTGGGTGGTTTACAGCAATCAAAAACTTTAAAACAAATATACAATTTAAAACACATATTTTAAAAACAATTTAAAACACAATTTTAAAATTTAAAACAATATAAAAACAATTTAAAACACATGCTAAAATGCCTGGGAGAAGAGGAAAGTCTTCATACCATGGACTGTGAAAAAGACAAATAATTGGGTGTTAGAACAAATTAAACCAGAACTGTCACTAAAAGCTAAAATGATGAAACTGAGGTTATCATACTTTGGACACATCATGAGAAGACATGATTCACTCGAAAAGACAATAATGCTGGGAAAAACAACAAGGAGTAGAAAAAGAGGAAGGCCAAACAAGAGATGGATTGATTCCATAAAGGAAGCCACAGACCTGAACTTACAAGATCTGAGCAGGGTGGTTCATGACAGATGCTCTTGGAGGTCGCTGATTCATAGGGTCGCCATAAGTTGTAATCGACTTGAAGGCACATAACAACAACAACAACAGTGGCATCAAGAAGGAGAAATCCAACTCACCTCCACATTCACCTATTCACTCTGCTCATATGATCAATGATAAGGACTCTGATTTCCATCTTGCTGTTGTAACTAACATGAGTTGATCCAGAATCTGTTCTCTGGATGGGCAGATGATAGTGCCTAGATTAAAAAGTTCCTTTCAGAATGCAAGGTCTAAACAACCTTAACAGATCTGGTGCTACACCACTTAAAAGTGGGCTGTAACTCTAAAAGCAACAAACTCAGTTTACAAGTTGCTAAACAAAAGTTTTTACCAACCCATGCTGACGTTTCAGCAAGCAAGTCCCCTACTCCAGTGTTACACCTCAGACCACTGAGTAAAATCGCTGACAGCAGGAGAAGTAAGAAAAAATCCCAAGTGCTGACTAACAAGAAATCCGGGCCAAAAATAAGTAATTCTATTATTCATAGTATAAAAAACCCCAAAAATATCAAAACCACAACTAAGTCTAAAAATTCAGCTAGACTGAATTTCAACAGGCTATTCAAGCTACTGGAAGGAACAGACAGGAATCAAAAAATACCCTCCAAAAAGCACAATAATAAGGGGACTACGGATTCACTGCCACGAATATGTTCACCCCTGTAGCCAGACCAGCTTAGTCACTAGCCTACTACTGATGTCCCAGGTGTCATCCAGGACCCGTGGTCAATCTCACAGCTCCCTAACGTGACAACTTCTCCTCCTTTGGAGAAACTTCAGCAAATCTATACCTTGGATTGCTCCCTGGAAACTTCATCCTGGCATCTCCAGCTCCATAATCATAACCTGGTCTTCACCAATTACCCTAAGCCAAAGGGTTTGCTTACACAATCTGAGCATATAGCTCACTTTGTACAGCTCTCCAAAGATCTTGGTGTGATTGCCTTAGATTCAGATGCTATATGGAAGTAGAGTATCTTTTCTATAATTATCATTCTGCCCAGGCAATTATAACTTTTGTTTCACCGCATTTAGCAGATATAATTTACAGCGCTTAACAATAATTTCTCAGTAGGGGCATGAGAGTCTGGAGGCATTTTAAGGATACATCCCTAGCTCTCCTTCCTCTCTCCTCCCCTTCCTCCTCTTTCTTCTTCCTCTTTCCCTGCCCACTCCAGCCATCCCTCACTCCCCCCCCAGTCAGTTTTACCTATCCTAAGCATGATTGCACAGGAGTAAATCCCACTGAACTCAATAAACACGCAAATGATCAAACCTGTCCTCCTCCCCTCCCCCTCCTTCCTGCTCCCTTCCCCCTCCTCTCCTCTGGCCTTCCTCACCTCCGCATTCCCTGTGGTCAGTTTCACCTTTCATTGGCATGATTGTCGGGGAGTAAATCCCACTGAACTCAATAAGCATGCAAATGATCAATCCATCCTCAGCAAGCTTGTACAGGACTCTATTTCTTACCTCCCAGATTTAAAAAGCAGGAAAATTCACTAATAGGCAAAAATCCTTGCGGTTTAAGAACGTACCTATAGCACACAGATATTTCTCGCAAACTTTAAATAGCAGGGAAATTGGGCAGCTATAATGAATGCACCAGGGGAGCAGGAGATATTGTACTGCCCTACAAATTGGTCAAAATTTGGTTTGGTCTTTCATAGTCCAATCCACTTGCTGTGTAGCTTGGAAGAATTTGGTAACATGTGCCTCTGAGCATATGGTGAGTGGTGGCAACACCTGCAATCAGCCCAAATAATAGAAACAAGACATGTGCTGTGCTGATCTTGTTTTAGCAGGGGTGAATCAACATTATTAAGACAGCTGACATAGTTCAGATAGTCACTTTAAATATGTCTGATTTCCTTTGCAATTTTAGTGAAGTGTCCTATAGTAAATCATTCTCTTTTGCTTCTGTTTCTGTGAATATGTGAAGTACAGCAACACTTTGCAAAATTTACACTAAAAACTCCAAAAATAATTGTGGAATAATGGCACTGTCTATTCTGCAGAATAATCTCCAGTGGACATCAGGAGTGTATCAGTTTGCACAAGATAAAATAATAGGAGGTGAAATATATTCTAGCAAAATTATAGGTGTGGTCTATGTTTTTAATTGACCATACCCACCTTACCTTAAATGAAGTGGTTTAAACATAGCAGGCTGAAAACATGCATCTTGGGCAGGCTAAGTTTGTTTTTTCCAACAGTTAGAGTCATTGCTGAAGTAGGAACATATTGTAATCAGACTGATTTTACATGAAACTGCAGTTTCAGATTCAACTGTTAATTTGCCCAAAATAGAAATAGAAGATAACCTCCAATTTGAAACACAAAAGGCTGTCTTCACCATCATATGACATTGACCAATAAAAAGGCTTTGAAATTAATACAAAGGCTTTGAAATGTGACAAAGATTTCTAGGATGAAAAATGAGAGAAATAAAATTTTCTAGATTAGATTCTCTGTAGAAACAATAGTAACACAGGATTGAAGCTAAGTAAGAACACCAACAAACATACTAAAATGTAATTCTCTATCTTTGGAGATGGCAGTTATTGCCACCACTCACCATATGTTCAGAGGCACATGTTACCAAATTCTTCCAAGCTACACAGGAAGTGGATTGGATTGTGAAAGCCTAACCTAAATTATGTTTGCATTTTGACAAATTTGTAGGGCAGTACAATATCTCAGAGAGGAGGACAGGTGTCCTGTTCCGCTGGTGCATTCACTATAGCTGCACAAACTCACCGCTTTTTAAAGTTTGATTGAAATATCTATTGGCGTTAGCTACACTCTTAAACTGCAAGGTTTTTGGCCTATTAGTGAATATAGACAAATTTGATATATTTCTGCTCCAAGAGACCTGGGCGTGAACCTCAGTGGAGATGCATGGGTTTGTTACAATCGATCTCCAGGCCACAGTAGGGGAATGGCGGGGAAGAGCCAAAGGAGGCCTGGCTCTTCTGGTCTCTACAAAGCTTCAGGCTACAGTAACTTAATTATACCAATGTGATCGATGGGCCTTGTCTTGTATTGTAAACTTCAGTCATTGTCGTCTTTTGATCATTAATGTGTATTCCTCCCCCCTCTCCGGAGCTCAGTCCAGAAGAAGTGACAACTGTGGTCTACCTTTGAAGAATATTTATCTAATATTCTTCTTGTGTTTCCTAATGCTTCTGTGGTTGTGGCAGCTGATTTCAGTGCTAGATTTAGTCATGATGATGATGCCGTGTATTCTCACTTTAATGCCTCACTCCCTATGCTTGAGACAAGACTTTTTATCTTTCCCCCATAACTCTAAAGATACCAAATTAAATCGGAGGGGATTCCATCTGGCCCAACTTGCATCCAAGCTCGATTTATTTATTCTCAATGGAGCATCTTATGGTGATTCCCCTGGAGAACATACTTATGGGTCAGAATGTGCTGCCAGCACAATTGATTATGTTCTGACCTCATGTAATTTGCTGGACAGCTTGATCCTTCTTAAAGTTGGGCCATGTCAGGATGGTGATCACTTACCTATTTTTCTGACATTTAAAACTAGAACTATGGCTACTCATTTAACAGATAATTTTGGCATCAATTTTACATCTGCTGATGACCATAAAAGAGTCAGATGGTCTAACAAGCTAGATGAGATAAGTATTAAATTTCTTAGATCAAATTGCTATGAGATTACTAAAAGGAACTCACCTGAAATAGCTATCTGTTTGTATCAAAATTTAACCCTTGAGCTGCAACAGGTCCTAACAAAAAACTTTTGTCCCATTAATACCCACTTTATAAAACACAATTCGAAGCCCTGGTTTGATTTACAGTGTGTGGCAGTAAAGAAACAGCTGGTAGCACATTATCAACACTACAGACTAAGTAAAGCTACCTCAATTCCCCCAGCATTACACCTTCTAAAAAAAAGTACAAGGAGAAAAAGAAAAAGAAAAAGAAAAAGAGGGAGGCATTAAGCAAAGCCTGGATACAGTTGATCCATACAGCTAGAAACAACTATTCCTCTCTCTTAGTGAACTGTAGGGAGTGGGCTTCAGTCAGAACCTCCTAGGATGACCTGTCTGGTATCTGCCAAGACATGGGAAACCCATTTTAGTGCACTTTACTCAGCAGGGCTAGACTCTGCAATAACCTCAATTATTAATTTGGCAGACACTCCTTCATGGCAGCCAGTCTCGATATCAGAAATAATACTAGCTGCTCTACTCAAACCTGGGAAGGCTCCTGGGATTGATTGTATCCCATCAGAGCTAATAAAAAACGATATAGACTGGTGGGTCCCAGTCTTGGCCTCACTTATTACATTTATAGATTAGTCAACACAAAAACCAACAGACTGGGGCCTGGCCATTATCATCCCAATATATAAAAAGGGACAAAAGGATGACCCCTCCAGTTACCGCCCAGTTAGTCTGCTTAGCACAGTAAGAAAGCTCTATGCCCGGTATCTATTGTGGAAACTCTGGGACTGGCTTGATCGAGCAAATATATTAGTTGAAAAGCAAGCTGGCTTTAGGTCTGGTCACTCTACCACTGATCAATGCCTGATCTTACATTACCTGGTTAAGAAATATAGCTGTAGGCCCATTGGAGCTCTTTTTTCAGCTTTTAAATCTGTATTTGACAGTATCTCCCGGAACAGGTTGTGGGCAAAACTGGAAGCCTCCTCTCTTGATCTCAGGCTGTTAATATTAATTCACACCTTGCATGAAATTAATTCTCTTAGAGTCAGGTGCAACCTGCAGGGTCATCTGTCCCCCTCAATCCCATTAACAGAGGAGTGAGACAGGGCTGTATTCCCCCCCATTATTTAATTTTTACATCAATTCACTAGTCCCAACTTGAACAAACCCAGACTTTCACTTGCCCAAATTAGCGAACCGCCCCATTTCTGCCTTATTATATGCAGAAGTAGGCCTCAGAAGAGTACTTCGCGCCTTTATGGCATACTGTATAGAGGAGGAGATTGCAATAAACTATCAAAAGTCCAAACTCTTGGTCTTTTCCAAAAGATATACTAAGCACAAATGGAGTGTCAATGGGCACAATATTGAACAGGTCAAAGTATATAAATACAACTGGCCTGTGGAGAGCCCAAACTGCACATCTTTCTGAGAATGCCTGAAGAACTACCTCTGCTATTCTTAGATTTTTCTTTTCGAAAGGGAGTTCTCATATCCCCTCTGTCATCAAATTTTTCCAGGGCAAGATGTTGGCACAATTACTCTATGGCTCCCAGATATGCCTTTATAAAGATTTTTGCTCCCTTCGAGGCAATACTGTCCAAGTTTCTATGATCCATTTTTGATGCTTTCTGCATTTAAATATTTGTACCTGTATGGCTGGTCAATGACCACAAACAAATAAGATGAGACCTGGTGACACCATGGAGGAAATGCTTCCTAAAGGCCCTGTTAGTCCTGTGCCCAGTGGTTATGTTGGTGTTTCTGCTGAGGAAGGCCTCAGCAGCCCCCTCACCTGTGGCAGACAGTGAGGAATGTCTCATCACTGCTGTCACCTAGCCCAGACTTATTCATTGAACAGCCAAGCCTTAAAGAATCTGCTGGACAATTCCAGAGAGATTAAGAGGGGGAATCTCTCACAGAGTCAGAGCTGACAGTTTCCCCAAGGTGGTGGACAGATTAAGATGCTCCACCTCCAGAGACTAATGGAATCCACTGGATTCCTTCCCAGTAGATGGAGCAGGTGACCCTGTTGAAGCCCTTGTCACGCTGTGGAACAATGAGGTGCATTGGGCTCTTAACACAGTTGTCCCTGAGCACCCTCTCTAGAATTGTGGAGCCTGGTTTGCACCTTGGTACACCAGTGAGCTATGGGCAATGAAACAGGCTGGATGACAGCTAGAGCGCAAGTGGCAAAAGATGTACCGTGAGGCTGATCAGCCACAAGTAAAACATCATAACCATGCCTACTGTGTGGCAGTGAGGGAGGTACAGAAGGCCCACTTCTTTGCTGCCATCACATCCTCAAGTAGCTGCCCATTGGAGCTGTTCCATATTGTCAGGGGTCTGTTGACATCAACTGCAGGAAATGGAGTTTTAGACCCTTCAGAGGCCCACTTTGAATTGTTTGCAAGGCACTTTGAGAGTAACGTTGCTCACCTCCATAGCAATCTTGATGCCCCATCCACATATACTGTAGTCCCCAGCAAGGTGTCCAGTGCAACTTCTGCTGCAATTTCCTGGGATCGGTTTCAGTTGATGCGGACAGGGTGTGATGATGTGGCCAGCAACGTGTCTTCTCTACATTTGCCCTTCTTTGCTTATTAAAGCTTGTCGAGGGAGTGTGACTGAGTGGATTCAGGGTGTGGTCAATGCATCATTGCAAGAGGGAGTGGTTTCAGCTGCCCTAAAAGAGACGGTGATCTGATTGCTCCTGAAAAAGCCCACCCTGGACCCATTGGTTTATGACAACTACTGCCCGGTTGCATATACCCCCTTTTTAGTGAAGGTGATTGACAGGGTTGTGGTGCAGCAATTGCAAGTACTCTTGGATGAAACAGATTATCTTGACCCATCCCAGTCTGGGTTCAGGCCTGGTTATGGGACTGAATCGGTCTTGGTCGCCCTGATGGATGACCTTTATTGGGAGAAGGATGGGAGAGTGCAAACCTGTTATTCTTACTTGATCTCTTAGCAGCTTTTGATACTATTGATGGTATCTTTCTGAGCCTACTTGGTGAGATGGGTATCGGGGGCACTGTGGTTCAGAACAGTGGTTCCGATACTACATCCGGGATTGTATTCAGAGAATAGTATGTGATGTGGGGTGCCACATGGTACCATATTGTCCCCCATATAGTTTAACATCTATCCGCCGGGCCCTGAAAACCTGGCTATTCAGGCAGGCCTATGGGATCTCTGGGGTGGGTTAGTTATTAATGTTGTTATTAATTGGTAGAGTGGTGTTTGATGAATGATGGTTTTACTGATTGTATATTGTATTTTATGGTATTAATGTACATCGCCTAGAGTGGCCGTTAATTCGGCAAGATAGGCGACTCAAAAATAAAATTTATTATTATTATTGGAAGCCCTCAGGAGCAGTCATCAGGAGATTTGGGGGGAGGTGTCAGCAGTACACTGATAATACCGTGCTCTATTTCTTTGTAACATCTGAATTGGGAGAGGCCATGCAACCCCAAGAACGCTGCCTGGACTCGGTGGTGGGCTGGATGAGGGCTAATAAACTGAATCTGAATCCTAGCAAGATAGAGGCACTGTGGGTTGGTGGTTCCCGAGTTTGACTAATTGGTCAGTTGCCTGCTTTGGATGGGGTCATATTCCCTTTGAAAAAACATAGTCTCGGAGTGATTCTGGATCCATCTTTATCGCTAGAGGCCCAGGTGACCTCAGTGGCTAGGAGTGCCTTTTACCAGCTTTGGCTGGTAAGACAGCTGCAGCTGTTTTCCAGACCAGGATAGCTTGACCATTGTTGTCTATGCACTGGTAACCTCCAGGCTGGATTACTGTAATGTGCTCTATGTAAGGCTGCCTTTGAGGTTGATTCGGAAACTGCAGCTGGTGCAAAGTGCAGCAGCACGACTGCTCATTGGGGCAAGATATTGCCAACATGTCACCCTACTGCTGAAAGAAAGAATTGCACTGGCTGCTGATTAGCTGCCGGGCTAAGTTCAAGGTTCTAGCTTTGGTGTACAAAGCCCTATACAGCTTAAGACCAGGATACCTGAAAAATCATCTTATCCCTTATATACCCAGTCGAGCACTGCACTGTGCAGGTGAGGGCCTTCTGAAGATAGCATTTTATCAGGAGGTCTGTTCCAACAACATAGGAAGTGGACCTTTAGTGTAGTGGCACCTACCCTGTGGAATCCCCTCCCCTTAAATAGTAGACAGGCATCTCTGTTATCTTTTCAGTGCCTACTGAACACCTTCCTTTTTCAGCAAGTCTTTTAAGCAGAGAGTGATTTCACCAGGGCCGGTCCCCTTGCCAGTGAATGCACAGGGTTGAGGGTTCTTGCTTTCTCCCTTCCTCCGTGTCTACATAGAGCCCTTATATGTTGAACATTAGTTCACCTAAGCTCACAGGTTATCAGTAGCCATGATCTAGTGCAGGCAGAGAATAGAGGAGACTCCACTCAAGAATACTTCAGTCCTGGGAGGTATCAGAAATTTTCTATTTGGGAGTCAGAGTTCAAACACCAGAACAGTCTTATAATATATGTTGTTTATTCATATCTTGCACACTAAAACTAATAAAATGTGTTATAGGTGGCCTTAGCCATCATTGCAGAAACAGAAAAATAGAAATACATATCGGCATGAAAGAAATTGCTGGATATTTCTAGAGAGAGGTATTGGGCTCTCCGATACTGGAGGCATTCAAGAGGTAGCTGGATAGCCATCTATTGGGAATGCTTTGATTTGGATTCCTGCATTGAACAGGGGGTTGGACTTGATGGCCTTATAGGCCCCTTTCAACTCTACTATTCTATGATTCTATATCCATTTAACATCAAAGTACAAGACTCTGAAGGCACGTCTTAGTTAAAACAAGTTACAATAGATGAAGAACTGAGATAAACTCTTAAGTTGTATTACAGAGCCAAAGTACAAAGTACATGGAAATACATGTCATGATGCATCCATCAGATGTCATGGAATAGATGAATGATTCTCCTGCTTTCTTCAACTGCCCACTTCAGCAGAGCTTGTGGGGTAATGTCCTGTTCAGAGTGGGATCCACGAGGCTGAGACGCAGGTGTAATTCATTCTTGTTTTATTAGAGTAATAGATACATCAAAAGCAGTACATTTCATAGAGAGCACTAAACTAACTCACTAGAATCCCTAGCTGCACTCTAGATATGCTCTGCAACGTATAAAGAAAGTTGACTCAGCAGCTCCTCCCCTGGAACCGCAGGTTTAAGTAGGGAAAGTCCTTGATCTTAATCTCTGACTCCTTCTCAAGTTCTGCATCTGACCCATCCGTTTCTTATGACGATGAGTGTGGGGTGACAGGACGGGCATCCAATGGCTCATCCAAAAGGGCCTCGGCAACAGGCTCGATGTCAGGGGGTGGTTGCTCTCCTGGCACCTCCCGAGAACCGCTAGGCAGAGGGGGAGGAAGCGTGCCCTCCGTAGCAACTTCCAACGGCTCCTCGTCTTGGTCTGGGGGTGGGGCACACTCTTCTTCAGAGAGAGCGCCATCCGTGGGAACTGACCCTGGCTCCAACTCACTCCCACATCCCCTATCCTGTGGAGACTCAACAACTCCTGGATCTACTGCTCCTTCTGACAGCTGGGGACCCTGAAACTCATGCCTTCCCCCTTCCTGGCCCCCGCGGAGGAGCTGAGGCCCAACAGGTAATGAATGCTATAAAATCTGGCCTTTTATAAACTTTCTTATCAAAGGCAAGACTTGTTCCCATTGCCTTATGAAATCTGCTGCCTTCTTGCCTTCTAGAGACAGAGAGAATGCTCAGTACAAACTAATAGTGGAATGTGGTGGTGTTAACCATACCATATAAGGAACTTCCTCTTAAAAATGCCAGTTTGAGTGTTGGCTGGCTGCCCATACCTCTTATTTCTATGTGTTCCAGCTGCTTTCATAGGAAAATTACAGCTTTAGTCAGAAGACAGAGGGGTGGCAGTTTTAAACTACTCTTTTTTTACCATTTGGCCTTATGCCTTATACATGCATTGCAACAAGCAAACTTTATATGATATTTCAGCAAATATTAAGCATATTCCTAGCACTATAAGCAGATGTAAATGATTTCAGCATAATGTATGCATATTTTAAGCCATTGTCTGGGGTAGCCCATTACAAGACCTTATCCCAGGCTGCTTCTGTGTTGGAATTGCTTTTCAACATGTTTTTTAAAATGTGTTGTTAAATATATTTTAAACTCTGTTTTTATGATGTTTTAGAGTGATTTTAGTGTTTTTGTTTGCCACCCTCTACAAAAGCAGAGCTAATGTGTATTACTCATTTCTCTTTATTATACCCCTTTTAAACATTACAGTAGTGTTGTGGGTGCCTCTTTTTCATGGGTTCATCCCATTTAGGGCAGGACCACAGAGTCAAGTTCTTATTATGAATCCAGGATCAAGGAGGGCATGGTCAGGTGGTCACATGATTTGCCCTGTTTGCATGGTAGCTGGCCTCTAAACATTACAGGAGTGCTATGGGCTGAACCCAAGGAAAAGCTGCTTCCACAACTTAACTTATATAGGGAAACTTAGTTAACAGACTGTTCATAAGTTTCAGCATTGTATTTATTCACACTCCTTGTATAGAAAGTGATAGGGTTTTTTTAAGAAATTGGAGTAATGGTGTCAATCCTGAATATTTTGGTATGAGATAAGAACAAAGTAAATACTAAGGGGTAGTTTCATTGCAGGGGAGACAGCCTTATGGTCACAAGAAATGCCTGCTCATTTTTTTGAAACAAATAGGAAACGTTTGTACCAGTCCTCAGAATGTTAATGCTTGCCTTTTAAAGAAAGATAAGGAAGTAAGTGGCAGAGCAGTGCTGCAAAGGAAACCTTATTAACTTTTGCCACTTTTTTCTTTAAAGGGGCTACAAGGGCAAACAGAAGGGAATAGGGTTTCTAGATTAAAAATCTTAGATTTGCTGTGTTCCTTTAAAACCACATTATAAGTAGAAAATAGAGCTGGGTCCCATCCATCTTTCCTGGCTCACCAGTTCTTGCCTGGCTCTTTTGTCTGTTACTCTCCACTTCCAGCTATATGGCATATCTGGAGTCTTAGGGCTTATCCACATGGAAGCATTACTAAAGGTGCTGTTTTTACCTCTGTTTTCTATTTGCACCATCCACAGTAAGGGCTCAATGACAGCTTCAAACACAATATTTTCTATTCACATTGAGGGAAAGGATCAATCACACAGTATCCTAATGACCACACCCTCTAATTTAACATTTCTACTCCCTCTGGTTGCTTGGTAACTGAATGTGCTCAGTTTGTTCTTCCAGCTGTGGTAGGTTTCATTTTAAAAACCAACAACCCAGAAATGTGATTATTTGTATTTTCACTGGTATGATACAGTTAAAATACAATATTTGTTTAAGCAGGGTTATGTGTTTGCTGCGCTCCTTCTTGCAGATGCTTTTAGGTAAGTATGTCAATTGTTCCCCTCTCCACACCCACTATCTTCTCCCTTCTTTCATTTTGTTTCCTGTAGGCTGACAAGCAACTTCAGATTACTTTTCTCCATTCTGCTGGCCTTTTTTATGTTGCTGCAAACAGTGCCATTACTTTTATTTTCCTCCTAGCTTTTGTGCTAAAGCATAACACACAGTAAAACACCATGTAGATGAGCCCCTCTTCATTGTAACAGGTAGTACTTGGGGGTGGGGAAGAAGACAAAGGAACTACAGCAGGAATGGGTGAGCTCCTGTTTTCCCTTCTTTTAAAGGGACATAGTAGATTTCAAAGCTGTATCTAGTAATTCTAGTAAGGAAACACTCAGCCTTGAAAATATTTCGCTCTGCAATAGTACATGCGAGAAGGATCTTGGAATTGTTGTTGATCACAAGCTGAATATGAGCCAAAAGTGTGTTGGGGCTCCCAAAGGGGCAAATGCTATTTTAGGCTGCATTAACAGAAGTATAGTTTCCAAATCACATGAAGTACTAGTTACCCTCTATTCAACACTAGTTAGGCCTCATCTTGAATACTGCATCCAGTTCTGGTCTCCGCACTTCAAGAAGGATGCAGACAAACTGGAACGGTTCAGAGGAGGGCAACGAGAATGATCAGTGGACTGGCAACAAAGCCCTGTGAAGAGAGACTGAAAGAACTGGGTATGTTTAGCCTGGAGAAGAGGACACTGAGGGGAGACATGACAGCACTCTTCAAGTACTTGAAAGGTTGTCACTCGGGGAGGGCCAGGATCTCTTCTCAGTCATCCCAGACTGCAGGGCATGGAATAATGGGTTCAAGTTATAGGAAGGCACATTTCAGCTGAACATCAGGAAAAGCTTCATAACTGTTAGACCAGTACGACAATGGAACCACTTACCTAGGGAAGTGGTGGGCTCTCGAACACTGGAGGCATTCAGGAGGCAGCTGGACAGCCATCTGCTGGGTATTCTTTCAGTTGGATTCTTGCACTGAGCAGGGAGTCGGATTCGATGGCCTTATAGGCCCCTTCCTACTCTACTATTATATGATTCCATGAAAAGAATAAATAAATAAATGTGGTCAATTTTTAAAAAAAATACTGAAATTTGTATGCACATGATCACTGGGAAAATGTGTGTCTTAGCAATAATAGACATGTCCATAGTAGTCACACAGCAGTTGCACACAAGATCTCAATAGCAGTGATATGCTAGCCAGGGCAAGGAATTCCATTTAACCAGCAACATTAAGGTAGACATGGATGACTGAAAAGCAATAATTAACAGTAGCAGTTGAGAGGATGCACGGTGCATTATTTCAAAATATAATTTTCACTGTAATATATGTCCACTCTCTCTCCTCATGATTATGCGTGAAGAAAGTTTTAATCCATAAAGATTATATCTGTGTCCTAGCCAAATAGGTAGTATTGACTGTTTGTGCTACCTCCCTTTTATCAAGCACTCTTTGTTTCTGGGAATGTGGAAAAAAATGACGTGGTGTTCAGGTTTGGACCTTCGCCTACATTCTTTCTCCATACTAATGTGTATGACAGTGATGCTTTTCAAGAATTTCCAACCTGCTGTTTTTGATTTGTTTCAGTCAGGAGTCATGCATGTGAACTAGACCCATATGGAATGCCAGGGGGATGCTCTCACATCTGTTTGCTCAGCAGCAGCTACAAAACCAGGGCTTGTCGCTGCAGAATGGGCTTCATCTTGGGAAGTGATGGCAGGTCATGCAAAAGTACGTTGTTTAAAATCAAATACTTTGCCAGCAGCTAGTATTTCAGAGTGGAATTCTGAGTGTTAATTAACATCATCATCAAGAGCAGCAGTGCTAACCTTAATAGTTAGTTGGTGAAATGTGCTTGGCACTATGTACCTGCCAATTTACTCTCATCTTGTTTTTATTTTCTTATGTAATTTGTTTGGCTGGAGGTTTGGTTCTGTAGCAATAGAGGTGAGTAAATTAGTCCTGTGGCAGAACAACAGCAGCAAAGCTCCTTTGAAATATTCTGCTATATCCAGTTTTGTTTTATTTATTTATTTTTGACACTTATATACTACTTAATCATTTGTATTTCTAAGTGATGTACAAAAACAAGCCATACAGAAAATAATAAATAAAAGAAATAGAAAAAATGCCTTCCCAAACTGTATTAAGGGCTCTCAGCCATCATTCATTCCTAACCGTAAAGTGTCCCAATACTTCTTGATTCTTTATTTATACTAATACATTTGTTGCCTTTATAAAGTGGCTTTATAAACTGGATTATAGAAAGTGATTTCAGTTCCTTTCACCAAAAACATCATATTAAGTTTCACTTCTATCATATTGATCCAGCATTATTTCCCCAACATTTTGCTAAGTGAAAACATTCAGGTGGCTTGTAGAAGTATTTCCCTTCTCTGAACATTTTTATATTGGCTGTAGCCTATAGTAGTTAGCTGTTTGTTTTGTATTTTTTAATAAAAACATGTCTTTCACCTTTCTGTCAATGACCTTGAAGGCAGTTCACAAAAACAGATCTTTAACAAATCGATTGATAAAAACAAAACCCATATAAAAATAGCCAAAAGCTTACAGCTACATAATTAAATTAATCCAAAGGTTTTCTAAGTAGCCAAGATTTGGCTGCTTGTATTTTAAAAGGTGAACAGTGATGAAGATGTGCAAATATCTTTGACAAAGTATTCTACAGCCTAATTATTTTATTCAAAAATGCATTGTCTTGCTTCCCCACCCATTGTACATAAGAAGGCAAGGAGACACCACCTCAGTAAGTTTCTATGGAAATACATGATTCCTAAGATATCCTGATTCCAGACCATTTAGGGCCTAACATTTAGAACCAGCACTTTGAATTCAGCCCCAAAGCAAATTGGCAACTAGAGGAGTTGAAACAGATCACACAAATAGAATGTCTACACAGTATAGAGTCTTTGCCAACCTGTTTCCCTCCGGATGTTTTGGATTACAACTCCCACCTAGCTTGGCTGTTGTAGTCCAAAACATCTGGAGGGCTGGCAAAGGATGCTCTATACCAGCCTTTCCCAACTAGTGGGCCACCAGATGTTGTTGGACCATAATTCCCATCTTTCCTGACCATTGGCAATGCTAGCTGAGGCTGATGGGAGTTGTGGTCCAGCAACACCTGGTGGCCCACTAGTTGGGAAAGGCTGCTCTATACCAATTGAAGTTTCTGACCATATTTCAACAGCAGTCCCATATTGCCGTAATCCAATCTAGACATCACTTTGTGAGGTCATCTTGAGAACTGCCAAAAGGAAATGAGTTATAAAAGTTGGGATATGAATAAGTCAGAAATGATTTGAGTGCTGATCTCCAGTCTAGTACTCTATCTGCTGGACAATAATGGGTCTAAAGAAACATGTTCACAAGGTTAAGTGTAAGGTCTTGAAAACAATGTGGAAAGTCTATACAGAGGGAGCCTCCATAATTCTGTCAACTCCCTAGGTTACAAAATTACCCATCATTTAACAAACAATTTATATTTGTGTTATTTTTTTTCATTTTAGCAGAATACATCGTTTGCACAGATACAAACAGTTGAAAATGCAATCCTTTGGTTTACACTGTTTTGCATATTTTAATCTGTTTGGTGAAGTTTACAATACTGCTATAGTTAATAGCAGCCAGTAGATTCCAATGAATTGTAGAATCCCTGCAAGATTATATAGACCAGTTTTACATTGGCTCTAATGTTATCCTATAATCTATTCAGTTTTTGAAACATGTATTGCTACAGAAAAGGCAGTGATTAATTAGATATAACTCAGTCACAGAAGTAATTTCTGTTTTAATTAAGATAATGCAATTAACCAGTCATCTTGAGTTTAGATACATTCAGAATATTTGAGAGCTTAATTTTAGGTTTTGAACTGGGAGAAAAAACACTAATTGCAGCAGTTAATTAAACAGTGACAGTATTCAGTGTAAAGACATTAGGCAGCAATGGTGGTTTATGTTTGTAATCTTTCTTATGCAGGACCAAAGAATGAGTTGTTCCTGTTTTATGGGAAGGGACGCCCGGGAATAATACGGGGAATGGACCTGAATACCAAAGTAGCTGATGAATATATGATCCCCATAGAAAACCTGGTTAATCCTCGAGCCCTGGATTTTCATGCTGAGACCAATTACATATATTTTGCTGACACTACCAGCTTCCTGATTGGACGTCAAAAAATCGATGGCACTGAGCGTGAGACAATCTTGAAG
Organism: Rhineura floridana; assembly: GCF_030035675.1. Classification (NCBI taxonomy): domain Eukaryota; kingdom Metazoa; phylum Chordata; class Lepidosauria; order Squamata; family Rhineuridae; genus Rhineura; species Rhineura floridana. The sequence goes on from NC_084481.1 coordinate 67,936,805, forward strand.
GATGGTAGGTAGAACTTCAACTGATTTCACTAGAGAGTAGGAAACAGAAAATTTCACCCAAGTATTAACAAGACCTTTGCACCTACTTACTTTGTGTTCATATTCCTATGCTTTAAAGAATTTGATTTTATAGATTTATTTGAAGTTATTTCTGAATTGCTTAATATTTTAACATTTTTAGGAGGTGTACAAATCAAATCATGTAAAGTAAATTATTGACAATATTTCATGTATGGCAGAGGGAAGGGTATTCCAAGCATAGAACAGAAGAACATAGTCATTTTGGGGTTTCAATATTCTCTGGGGCAGCCTTTCCCAACCAGTGTGCCTGCAGATGTTGTTGGACCACAACTCCCATCAGCCTCAGCCAGCATTGCCAATGGTTGAGGCTGATGGGAGTTGTGGTCCAACAACATCTGCAGGCACACCGGTTGGGAAAGGCTGCTCTAGGGTGTAGTGCCATGAGTAAAATTTCCACAGATTATCTAAATCAGGGGTGGGGAACCTTTTTTTCCAGCCTGAGGGCTGCAATCCCTTCTGAGCAATCTTTCAGAGGCCACATGCCAGTGGTGGGTGAGGCCAGATACAAAACTGGATGGAGTAATGAATATCAGTTTTAGGCTAGGTTCTCCACACAAAATCACACCCCTCTCTTTCCACTACCTAGTCAAGCAATAGATATTATTGAAGTTCAGGAACACATTCCAGACAGGCAAAACTACTCAAGGAGGGTGCAAAGCAGGGCCAGTGAAGGATGTGTCTTGGGGAGAAAGAATGTAGCTGAGAAGGTGTGGTTAAGGCTCAGACAGAGAAATCCAGAGGGCTACATTTGGGCACCAGGCCCAAAGTTTCCCACCTCTAATGTGAGTGATTTTACAGGGCTATATAAGGGCAGGTGATCTTTCAGGTAACCTTGTCCCAGCCCCTACTTTAATCCTGTATGGCTCTGCATTTTTCTGCATTTTTTAAGAATTATCCCCCCCCAAAAAATAGTAGCATTGTTCCACAATAAGCCTACAAGAGCTGCTTGCAGTGCTATTGCAGAGTGCATTTTATAGTCATTAGTGTTTGGGGTTTTAACACACCCTGCATATCCGAAATACCCAGAGAGAGGCTTTTCCCCCCCCCCAATAAATCAAAGGCATCTAGAGGTACCAAATTCACAAGGGAGCCTATTTTAAAGACATCTTTAGTTCAAATTGTTCATACCAAAGAAATGTTGCAGTCTATCATCTAGGCAGCTTCACTCATCAGCAGGTTATAACCCATTTCAAAGAAAAGCATTTCAAGCTCTGCTTCTCTCTGCGACGGTGGAATTAATGACTTACTTGCTATTCTTCATAGACTTTGCTGAGCTCACCAACGTACAGCAGTGAGGCCTTTTTTGTGACTTGATGCTTTTGTTTCACAAAAACTTCATTGCATTTGTCATGGTAATGAAAGGTTTCTCAATTTTCTAATCATAAGAAAGATACCTTATAAGGCAATGAAAATTTGCACTTAAGGAAAATTACAACATTACAGACTACTAGGTGTACTAATTTCTAATGAGTGCTAGTGGATGCAACTGAGCCCCCCCCCCCGCCTTCATCTTTCCTAAATCCTCCTCACTTGGTTAAGCTGATCTGAAAGTGTCTGGGTGGTCTGAACTACCTAAAACAGTGATGAACAATAGATGAATGGAGTCCAAATTTGGACCATTAGTCCCTGTTTTGTGGATTGTCACAAACACCCTTACACATTATGTTTCTTTAAAATATATGTTAAAATATATGGTATAAGCTGGGATGGAAATATTTTCTGGTCAGAAAGCCAGATCATTATTTCCCTATCCCTGCTGAGCCAAATGTGACATATGGATTGGGGTTGCTCATCTGTCAGTCACCTGATATTACTATGATGCCAAGTGATACTGACAGGGAATTTTGGGTTCTTGGACTGGGGTCATTGAAGAAATTGAAGACACAGGCTTGCATCAAAAAGGTAGGCTTTTATTCTATACAAGCGTATGCAAGGTCAGTTCCCCCAGAGTGCCTGGTGAGGACTGAAACGTGGCACTGTCTGCATGGATTTGTATACAGTTCTGGGACAAAGGTATTAACATACACCAATCAGAAAGCTGCACATCAGTATTACATAACTGTTACACTGCAGACAATAATTTCTAGCCCAATCAGATAATATTAGGTAATTCCAGTCTCTAGTTACAAGAACACGTGTACAGGTCACCATGCATCACAAGCAAGCCTCTTCTTTGTACGTTTGTTCTGTCTACTTGACTAATGTTACTAGTATTCTGCTGTCCCCATTGATTGAAGTTTTGGGGCCTATTACTCCCAAACATGACCTTATAATATTGAAATTGCTTTGCCATGCATACCCAATCCATAACGTTACCATTGTTCCTGATCGGTCAGGCTTGCCCAGTACATTTGTTGTTATAGAAACATCTTCTACATAGCTACTCCCTTAAGCAATATGACCATTCATCAAATGTTAACCATATAAGGACCTGTGACTGCTCAAGTCAGGGTTGTTGAAAGTTCAAGGCAGAACATACCTGTTGCTTCTTTGTGATTTTCCTAATTCCTGTAGTTCTTAGAATATCTTTTCTAACACACACACACACACACACACACACACACACACACACAAACACACACACACACACACACACACACAGCTAACTATAACCTTCCATCTTTTTCATTGGAACAAGCCTAGCTGGCTCATCTAGCACTTGTTAAATCTTTACTACATGCTTACTTGCTCATAAACAATATACTCATTAATCAAAGTTAATCACACACAGGCCTGTTTGCTTCATTTCAGGAGTTCAGGAGTTCAGACTGAACTTCACTTGCCCCTCTGAAGATAATGAACACTGAATCTTAAAGGTCTCACAGACCTGTGGGCCTCTTTTATTCCTTGTGATTGTCTTATAGTGTTAAGCATATACCTTCTAATATCTAAGTTTATGTAGATATATAAAAATTCTCCATTATCTCCCCACTTTGAAGCTAGAATAGCTTCACACAAACTTTTTTATTATATCTCTATTTATTTATTTATTACACTTTTATACCGCCCCATAGCCAAAGCTCTCTGGGCGGTTTACAACATAAAAACAATATACCGTTACATTTGGTACAATTGATAGTAAAAGAAAATGAATATATCACATTTTAAATAAACATAACTGAACAATAAATTGCTAGCAATATACATATCTTAAAAAAACCCAAAATATAACAATTATAAAAATATCTAGACAAAAATAGAAGAAAATCATATTGTTGCGCGCCTCCCCCAATCTCCGAGCGGTGAGATTTCAGGGGGTCCCTGCGCCCATCCAGGGTTTGGTTTCCTTTGGGAAGAAGGTCAGTGGAGACTGCGGTGTCTTTATGAAATATGGTTTATTTATGTACACACATTCCAACCTGAGCTTAGGGTGGAGGGGTTCAAGGCATCAGCAGTCTAATATCCAGCTTTTCCATCTAGGTGCAGGGGCATCCTATTGCCACCATGCAGGGAGCCAGCCTCTCCGCATGCCTGCAGCCCTAGTTCTGTCCTGAACACACACTACCAACTACAAACACACTTCTGCCCACCCAGGAGTGGGGGGGGGAGAGACTCTCCTCCAGTAGAGTTTAAAATGACAAAAGGATCTTCCTAGCCCTTTCACCAGTTGCCAGAACAAATCACCGGGCCCGGATGGCATCCACCCGAGAGTTCTCAAAGAACTCAAATGTGAAATTGCTGATCTGCTAACTAAAATATGTAACTTGTCCCTCGGGTCCTCCTCCGTGCCTCAGGACTGGAAAGTGGCAAATGTAACACCAATATTCAATAAGGGATCCAGAGGGGATCCTGGAAATTACAGGCCAGTTAGCTTAACTTCTGTCCCTGGAAAACTGGTAGAAAGTATGATTAAAGCTAGATTAACTAAGCACATAGAAGAACAAGCCTTGCTGAAGCAGAGCCAGCATGACTTCTGCAAGGGAAAGTCCTGTCTCAGTAACCTACTAGAATTCTTTGAGAGTGTCAACAAGCATATAGATAGAGGTGATCCAGTGGACATAGTGTACTTAGACTTTCAAAAAGCGTTTGACAAGGTACCTCACCAAAGACTTCTGAGGAAGCTTAGCAGTCATGGAATAAGAGGAGAGGTCCTCTTGTGGATAAGGAATTGGTTAAGAAGCAGAAAGCAGAGAGTAGGAATCAACGGACCGTTCTCCCAATGGAGGGCTGTAGAAAGTGGAGTCCCTCAAGGATCGGTATTGGGACCTGTACTTTTCAACTTGTTCATGACCTAGAATTAGGAGTGAGCAGTGAAGTGGCCAAGTTTGCTGACGACACTAAATTGTTCAGGGTTGTTAAAACAAAAAGGGATTGTGAAGAGCTCCAAAAAGATCTCTCCAAACTGAGTGAATGGGTGGAAAAATGGCAAATGCAATTCAATATAAACAAGTGTAAAATTATGCATATTGGAGCAAAAAATCTTAATTTCACATATACGCTCATGGGGTCTGAACTGGCGGTGACCGACCAGGAGAGAGACCTCGGGGTTGTAGTGGACAGCACGATGAAAATGTCGACCCAGTGTGCGGCAGCTGTGAAAAAGGCAAATTCCATGCTAGGGATAATTAGGAAAGGTATTGAAAATAAAACAGCCGATATCATAATGCCGTTGTATAAATCTATGGTGCGGCCGCATTTGGAATACTGTGTACAGTTCTGGTCGCCTCATCTCAAAAAGGATGTTATAGAGTTGGAAAAGGTTCAGAAGAGGGCAACCAGAATGATCAAGGGGATGGAGCAACTCCCTTACGAGGAAAGGTTGCAGCATTTGGGGCTTTTTAGTTTAGAGAAAAGGCGGGTCAGAGGAGACATGATAGAAGTGTATAAAATTATGCATGGCATTGAGAAAGTGGATAGAGAAAAGTTCTTCTCCCTCTCTCATAATACTAGAACTCGTGGACATTCAAAGAAGCTGAATGTTGGAAGATTCAGGACAGACAAAAGGAAGTACTTCTTTACTCAGCACATAGTTAAACTATGGAATTTGCTCCCACAAGATGCAGTAATGGCCACCAGCTTGGATGGCTTTAAAAGAAGATTAGACAAATTCATGGAGGACAGGGCTATCAATGGCTACTAGCCGTGATGGCTGTGCTGTGCCACCCTAGTCAGAGGCAGCATGCTTCTGAAAACCAGTTGCCGGAAGCCTCAGGAGAGTGTTCTTGCACTCGGGTCCTGCTTGTGGGCTTTCCCCAGGCACCTGGTTGGCCACTGTGAGAACAGGATGCTGGACTAGATGGGCCACTGGCCTGATCCAGCAGGCTCTTCTTATGTTCTTATGTTCTTAAACAGGCCCATTAACTACCTGGCCACTCTATTTGATTAACAAAGGAGATTCATCTGGCTAGCAGAGCCAGCCTCCCAGGCATAGGATTCCAAATCAGAGGCTGGAAAGGTGACCCACAGAAATCATCCATTCCAGCCCCCCCCCCATGCTCATAACAATATGTATTTTACTCAGCCTCATCCATGGAGCACTCCTCATCCAGAGGAATGAGGTTGGGAGGCATTGGCGTTCTTTGAAGCTCTGATTGTTAGAACTTCAAAACACAGCTGTTTGTAAGCCCTTGTGCAAATAGCCCCTCCTTTCTCCTTAAACCTTTAAATTGGAGGTTCAAAGTGCAGTGCAGGGCTGCTTGCAAAGGGGCTTTCAAACAGTCCCGTGCTGCTCTTTCAGCCTTTAAAGACTCTAAGCCATCTGTCTTTGGATCAGTGGGCACATTTTGAATTTTGAGAGAGTGTTGTGGGTGCCAGTCACAAAATGGTTGCCATGAGGCTTGGCATAGAACAAATGGCTAACATATGGAGCATGACTTAACTCATAAATAGAGTACAGTCATGAAGAAGCTTTTTCAATAATTGTATTTCCATACTTAAAAGGACTTAACCTGATGAATTTCTGCCTGCAATACAGCTGTTAAAGGCGCAAGAACCCTGTTTTCCTCAATTCCAACCCTAAACCAAAGCCTAAGCTCCCATTCTTTACCGACTTACGTGGGAGTAACCACACATGCACATATATACACACACACACACAGTTTAAAGTAGCATAGCCCAGAATTGCCAGAGCAAGACAGTGTAACTCTTTTATTATCCTTGTTGTGCCTCAGGCACAAAAGGAGATAACTCAGGGACAGGAGTCAAATGAGGACAAGGTCCCTGGGAACATTGAAGGAAGGGGGAGCACAGTCAGCCTGCAAACTCCATCAGCCAGCCCCCCCATTGAGGCAGTTCCCCTCCACCTGTGAGCCCCCACCTGAGCTGTTGGGAAGTGACCCCTTGTGCGTGCCAACCACACCCCTGCAAGAATCCCCACCTGACACTTCAAACGCTTCCCCGCCAACCAGCTTCCCGTTCCCTGAAGCTGAGCCGTCACCTAGGGAAGCCCTGCTGTCAGATGGGCCGTCAGAGGTTCGCCCCCATCACCCAGCATGAGACTGCGTGGGGAAAGGGACCTTGAGAGGGTGGAACTTCGGAAGAGCCATCGTTTACGGGAAAGACTTTCCCTATTTAAGCAGGTGCCCACCCAGGCTCTAGTGCTGATTCAACTCTCCCCACGCTGCAGAGACTGTTTAGGTGGCTTAGCCAGGGAAAGTAGTGAGCTAGAGTAGACAGGTTTATAAAGTACACTGCTGTGGATGTAACCATCACCCTAATAAAATGTGAATTGAACCAAGCCGCACCTCCGTCTTGTGTCTCGGGCTCTGGGCAGGACAGCTTGAATCAGCCATCACCTCCCTTCACTGACGCTCCCATGACCAAAACCACGGAGGCTAGCGGAGCCACTGAAGGGGGACTTCAAGGAACCATCCAAGCCTTGTATGCCGAAATCCATAATCTCCAGGCAGTAATCCAGAATCTCCAACTCGAGAATCAAAACCTTTGAGCCCTGATTGCCCAAGGAGGCACGGCACTGGCGGCCGCGCCACCTGTCTGAGTCATGGCACCAGTGGGACTACCTCCTCGCTATGGTGGCCAGAGTGACCAGTTTGCCACGTTCCTTGCCCAGTGTGAACTATATATACACGTACATCAAGCTGAGTTTCCGAATGATGATGTGAAGGTGGCGTTTATCATCAGCCTCTTGGAAGGAGAAGCAGCCAAGTGGGCTACCCCATATCTCATAAGAAATGACTGTCCTAGGTCAATATACCACCTTCATTGCAGCCATGACAGAGATGTTTCGTGTGCTCCATAAATAGCATAAACAAATGGTCACTCGCCAGCTAGGGACCTTAAAGCAGGGGAAGGGCACTGTGGCGACCTATACTAACACATTTTGCATCTTAGCCCAGGAGGTGGAGGACAGTGACCCAGCTTTGATGTACTTCTACCAGAATGGGCTTAGCCCAGAGGTGCTGGATGAATTGGCACACACTTCCCTGCCTGGCAGCCTGGCGAGGCTGATTCAGTTATGTTTGCAGATAGACAGTCGGATTGAAGGTTGCTGCTTGGAGCGCAGGGTGGAATTTCCACGTTTTCATGCTTCCACTCTCCCCCGTGTCCATTTCCTACCTAGCATGGGAACCTCAACTTCATCGGGGGTGGAGCCCATACAAATTGGAGGGGCTAGACCATGTCTGTCGGAGGAGGTGAAGGAGAAGCGCAGGAGGGAGGGGTTATGTCTGTACTGCGGGAAAGGGGGACACCTGACCCAAGGGAGAAAGAGCTCCAGTGCAGGAAAACTTCAAATCCCAGCTCTCATAGAGACCAAAGAGTTGGGAGCGATGCAGATACCGTGGCCTTGTCAGCAACCCCTCCTGCCACAGCCTGCCCTTCACCTGCCAGTTCGACTGACTCTTCCTTCTGGGCGAAGTCTTTAGGTTAGAGCCACGATTGACAGTGCGGCTTCATCAAGTTTTATGGACTGGAATTTCACTCAGGAGCATGGTGTGCCCACCCAAATGCTTGAGCAGCCCTTGTCCATTGAGGCCATTGATGGGCGGTCCTTACAGTCAGGAACTGTTACCAGGGCAACAGAGATGCTAGAAATGGATATCCCAGGACACGTGGAGAGACTGTCATTCTATGTGGCTTCCCTGCCTCGCTTCCCAGTGGTGTTGGGAATGCCCTGGTGGGTTCAGCACAATCCCACAATTTTCTGGGATGAAGTGGTGGTGGTCTTTACGTCAGGATATCGCCATCAGCACTGCAAACCATGGGAGAAGCCTCCCCTGATGTTGTGGCTGGAGTCATCCTACAGGAGGGAGTCATCCTGCCGGAAAAGTATGAGGGATACCTGGATGTGTTTGACAAAAAGGAAGCCGATCAGTTCCCGCCCCCTCCTGACCATACGACTGCACCATGAATCTGATACTGGGGGCACACATCCCAGCAGGGCAGATTTACTCCTTGTTGTAACCGGGTATGGCAGTACTAAGGGAATTCCTGGCAACTAACCTAAAGGGGGTCTCCATTTGACCCTCCCAGTCTCCAGCTGGGGCCCCTTTGCTATTTGTTAAAAAGAAGAACGGAGAGCTACACCTATATAACGACTACTGAGAGTTGAATAAGATCACCATTCCCAACAGCTACCCCCTGCCACTCATCACGGAGATACTGGAGTGACTGCAGTTGGCCAAGATTTATACCAATCTGGATTTGAGGGGAGCTTACAATCTGGTACGAATCAAGGAGGAGGAGGAGTGGAAGACAGCATTCATAGAATCACAGAATAGTAGAGTTGGAAGTGGCCTATAAGGCCATCAAGTCCAACCCCCCGCTCAGTGCAGGAATCCAAATCAAAGCATTCCCAACAGATAGCTGTCCAGCTGCCTCTTGAATGCCTCTAGTGTCGGAGAGCCCACTACCTCTCTAGGTAATTGGTTCCATTGTCGTACTGGTCTAACAGTTAGGAGGTTTTTTCTGATGTCCAGTCGAAATCTGGCTTCCTGCAACTTGAGTCCATTATTCCATGTCCTGTACTCTGGGATGATTGAGAAGAGATCCCAACCCTCCTCTATGTGACAGCCTTTCATGTACATGAAGAGTGCTATCATATCTCCCCTCAGTCTTCTCTTCTCCAGGCTAAACATGCCCAGTTCTTTCAGTCTCCTCATAGGGCTTGGTTTCTAGTCCCCTGATCATCCTTGTTGCCCTCCTCTGAACCTGTTCCAGTTTGTCTGCATCCTTCTTGAAGTGTGGAGACCAGAACTGGATGCAGTATTCAAGATGAGGCCTAACCAGTGCTGAATAGAGGGGAACTAATACTTCATGGGATTTGGAAACTATATTTCTGCTAATACAGCCTAATATAGTGTTTGCCTTTTTTGCAGCCACATCACACTGTTGACTCATATTCAGCTTGTGATCAATGACAATTCCAAGATCCTTCTCACATGTCATATGGCTGAGCCAAGTTTCTCCCATCTCATAACTGTGCATTTGGTTTCTTTTTCCTAAGTGTAGAACTTTGCACTAAATTCCTGCTGAATTTTATTCTGTTGTTTTCAGCCCAATGCTGCAGCCCAATGCTCCATTCAAGACATGTTATGGGCAGTTTGAGTACTTGGTCATGCCTTTCGGACTATCCCAGTCGCAAGGGGTCTTCCAGAGCTTCATGAATGACAGATTTAGGGACTATTTGGACCGGTTCATGATTGTGTATCTGGATGATATCCTCATCTATACCGACTCCCCAGCAGAACATGAGGAACACATGTGGGTAGTGATACAATGTCTCAGAGAACATTGTCTTTATGCCAAGCTGGAGAAGTGCAGCTTTGCCCTGACTATGCTGGACTTTTTGGGGTATCACCTTTCCCCCACCGAGGTGGAGATGGACCCAGGTAAGGTTCACTGTGTCCTCACGTGGCAGCCACCCCAAACAAACAAAGAAAGACATTCAGCGGTTTCTGGGGTTCGCTAACTACTACCATTGGTTCATTGCTAATTATTCTGACAAAACTGTACCCCTCACATACTGTCTGAAAGGGCCAGGTCCCTTTCGCTGGACTGATGCTGCACAAGGAGCCTTCAAGCAGCTGAAGGTGCGGTTCGCCTTGGAACCCATACTGCAACACGTGAACCCAGCATGCCCCTTTGTGGTGGAGACAGATGCATCAGATGTGGCCATCGGCATGGTGCTTTTACAACCAGCACAGAGAGACAATGTGCTTACTTTTTGCGGAAGTTGACAAGTTCAGAGCAAAACTACACAGTGTGGGAAAAGGAGTTATTGGCCATCTGGGATGCATTTGAAACTTGGCGACACCTTTTTGAAGGAGCACAGCATGAGATTGAGGTTTGCACCGACCATCAGAACCTCAAAAGCCTCCACACTGCCCGTAAGCTGAACCAGAGACAGGTGCACTGGGCACAGTTCTTCGTTCACTTCCACTTCAAGATCCATTACATTCCTCAGGTGTAGAATAAGTGGGCAGACGCCCTGTCCCGCAAACTGGAATACCTGGAGAATCCGACTCTGAAAATGCTGCAACTGATCATACCCCTTGAGAAGATGGTGGCTGGGGTGTGCCAGGACTCCAGGGTGGAGGATCTGTGGCTGGCACAAGAACAAGATCTGTTTGTCCAGGAAAAGCACTCAGAGTTAGAGGAGCAGCCTACTGGGAGTGCAGAGGGCTACACACTGAACGGGGTGTGTGCTGTATAATCATGATGTTATGTATGTGCCCCCCCCAGCGACATGTGAGCCAAGATCCTGCATCAGTGTCATGACTCCCCCACTGCTGGGCACTTTGGAGTCTTCAAAACCTTGCAATCAGTCACCAGGGAGTTTTGGTGGCCCCGGATGAAGGGGGAGGTGGAGCACTATGTCCAGTCTTGCCCCACCTGTGTCAGAGCTAAACACATCATGGGACAGCCAGCAGGACTCTTAGAGCCAATCCCTACTCCCCAGGGTCCTTGGCAGATGGTAACTATGGACTTCATCACTGACCTTCCCTCCTCGCAGGATTAGACAACAGTGTTGTTTTGGGTGGATGCTTTTACTAAAATGACTCATTTCATTCCATGCATGGGACTCCCAAATGCACGAGACATGGCTCAACACGTGTACAGGTTGCACGGCCTCCGAGACAGTGTAGTTTTGGACCAAGGGACACAGTTTATGGCTCAGTTTTGGTGCACCTTGTGGCAACTGCTGCAGAGAGAACTAAGACTGTCGTCGTCTCATCACCTACAGACGGATGGTCAGACTGAGAGAGTGAATGCCACGTTGGAGCAACATCTCTGCTGTTATCAACTACCAGCAGGACAACTGGGTGTCCTTTTTACCCTTAGCGGAGTTTGCTTACAACAACGCAGTGCATGCTATCACGCAACAGACTCCATTCTTCGCCAACCTGGGATACCACCCCTGAGCGTTCGCCACCCCACACGGCAGCCCCTCCATTCCGGCAGCCGAGGACTTTGTGCAAGAGCTCCAGGCAATGCAGCAGCTGTTAAAGGAACAGTTAGAGAGGGTGAAGGCAACTATAAGAGAGCTACAGATCAGCATAGACAGGAGGGGCCCGTAATCCATGTGGGAGACAGGGTGTGGCTGTCCACATGTTACCTGCCTACACAGGGGCACTGCCATAAGTTAGAAGATTGAAAGGTGGGCCCCTTTGAGGTGTAGGCTCAGATCAATCCAGTGGCTTTTCGTCTGAGGCTGCCTCCTTCCTTGAAGATACACCCAGTGTTTCATCACTCCCTGCTTACTCTGGAACACCCTCCAGATCCCCACAGAATGCCAGATGTGCCTCCACCCCCCATCGTGATGAATGGGCAAGAGGAATATGAAGTGGAACAGATTTTGGACTCGCAGAAATGCTGAGAGCGGCTTCAATATTTGATTCACTGGAAGGAATACGACCAGACGGAGCATTCGTGGGAATCAGCCGACGATGTTCATGTGCCAGACTTGGTGAGGGAATTCCATGATGCTTACCCGGCCAAGGGGGGAGATGGTGCATGGAGGAGGGATGGTGTTGAGCCCCAGGCATAAGAGGAGTTAGCTCAGGGAGAGGAGTCAGATGAGGGTGAGGTCCCTGGGAACATTGAAGGAAGGGGGAGCGCAGTCAGCCCACAGACTCCATTGGCCAGCGCCCCCATTGAGGCATTTGCCACTCTGCCTGCAAGCCCCCCACCTGAGCCATTGGGAAGTGACCCCTCACATGTGCCAACCACGCCACTGCAGGAATCCCCACCTGGCACTTCAAACACTTCCCTGCCAACCAGCTTCCCTCTCCCTGAAGCTGAGCCGTCACCTAGCAAAGCCTCGCTGTCAGATGGGCCGTCGGAGGCTTGCCCCCTTCACCCTGCATGAGACGGCACGAGAAAAGGGACCTTGAGAGGGTGAAACTTTGGAGGAGCCGCCGTTTATGGGCGAAGACCTTCCCTACTTAAGCAGGTGCCCGCCCAGGCTCTAGTGTGCTGATTCAACTCTCTCCACACGCTGCAGAGACTGTTTAGGTAGCTTAGCCAGGGAAAGTAGTGAGCTAGAGTAGACAGGTTTATGAAGCGCAGTGCTTTGGATGTAACCATCATCCTAATAAAATGTGAATTGAACCAAGCCTCACCTCTGTCTCGTGTCTCAGGCTCTGGGCAGAACAATCCTTCAGCTTGCTCAGTCCTCATTAGACAATTGAATATTTTGGAGATAAACATTTATTCTAAAGCTAATTCTATCTGCTTCCACATGGGACACTCATGACAACTCAAAAAAGGTCTAAACACCATTCAGAGTAAAAAATAATAAAAAGACTGGGCTAGTCCTGACCATAAATGATAGCAGCTGGTGAATCTTGTAAAAGACACTTAGGACCGCTAAGGCTACCTTGGCTTGCACTGGATCAAGAAGTATCCCCAAACAGTGTTCCTATATACAACCCCATCCAGAATAAGATGAAACCAATTTTTTGTATCCACCCAATGTCTTGAGGATTCAGCCTTATTTTATTATACCTCATCTAGCTCATTACTGAAGTAATCCAAGCCACATTTCTGCCAGGCTGGGGGTATGGGGTTGGATTGGGTGGAAGCCACCTCCCATGAGGTTATGCCAGTCTCAAAACAGTAGGGAGTGGCTGACCCTACCGAGGATCCTCTGGATTCTGAGCCAGGCCCGCTGTGGTCACATGATGGCAGCTCCAGGTGGATGCAGCAGTTAGCCTGCTGCCCAACTTCCACCCTTAGCCACCGTGAGTGGCAAGACTATGGATGTAGTGGTGGCACTGGCACTCTATTAATCCCACAGCTTCCTGACTGGTGTGTGCATTGCAGCCTTAGTACAGATACTGATTGAGCATCTGTAAAGCTTCACTGACTCAGACAACAGAGAAAAATAAAGTTGTCTAAGCCCCCATGTAAAAGCATAACCTATGAAGGAAACAGAAGGAAGAGCACATTAAGATAGGGGGAGCATTCATGATATTTGCTAAGCAAGGTACTTGTGAGGTGTACTTGCCACAGGCACTGCTCGGTGATGCCCACAATACAGCAACATTTGTGTACTTGCTTGGTAAGAATTGCAGTTTGCCAGCAGCTTTCATTATGTTTTTGAGTGCTATCTGGGTTAAAATGATCCTAGACTAGATAGAGATCAAATACAGAAACTGGAAGGCCATTAGAGAGGGTTGTGTGCAGTGGCGGTTTATGTAGCAACAACAAAAAGAGGGCATAGGGATGTTCTGGTAAAATAAAGGATATCCTTAATAGGCTTTTTTTTTTCAAAAGCAAAAATGATGAAGTTATTTATTTTCAAATTACTAATTGATGAATACTCTTATTTTGAAGTGAAGGGAATTAAGGGAGCAGTAGTGACTATGACTAATGATATTGTATTTATTTAGAAATAACTCCAACTAAGTTAAACGGGGTTTACTATCAAGTAATTGGGCATAGAAAAAATGTAAATGTACTGCCTTCAAGTCGATTCCAACTTATGGCAACCCTATGAATAGGGTTTTCATGAGGCTGAGAGGCAGTGACTGGCCCAAGGTCAAGCAGTGAGCTTCATGGATATGTGGGGATTTAAACCCTGCTCTCCCAGGTCGTAGTCCAACACCTTAACCACCACACCACACTGGCTCTCGATTGTGCATAGAATTGTGCCCTTGAAATATCTAGGCTATTGGGGAGAAAACATAATAAGATCCAAATGGCTCCTAGTTTGGAGCACTGATTCAATATTTATGGGTAACTTTTAATATAGAATTAGACACATTTATGGAGAATAAGGCTATCAGTGGCTACTAGCTATGATGGCTATGCTCTGCCTCCATTGTGGGAGGCAATATGCTTCCAAATACCAGTTGCTGGAAACCATAGAAGGGAAGAGTGCTCCTGAGTCTTGGAGAGTACAGGGATGTTCAGTATTATCTTATCTTATAGAGTTCAAGCTGTACCATACATACCAGCACAGTCAGGGAAGACAGCTCCAAAGAGAAAAGGGTTCTGGCTGGTAGTTGTTTGTTGTTGTTATGTGCCTTCAAGTCGATTACGACTTATGGCGACCCTATGAATCAGTGACCTCCAAGAGCATCTGTCATGAACCACCCTGTCAGATCTTGTAAGTTCAGGTCTGTGGCTTCCTTTCTGGAATCAATCCATCTCTTGTTTCGTCTTCCTCTTTTTCTACTCCCTTCTGTTTTTCCCAGCATTATTGTCTTTTCTAGTGATTTGTGTCTTCTCATTATGTGTCCAAAGTATGATAACCTCAGTTTCATCATTTTAGCTTCTAGGGACAGTTCTGGTTTAATTTGTTCTGACCCAATTATTTGTCTGTTTTGCAGTCCATGGTATGCACAAAGCTCTACTCCAACACCACATTTCAAATGACTTGATTTTTCTCCTTTCTGCTTTTTTCACTGTCCAACTCTCACATCCATATATAGAGATCGGGAAAACCATGGTCTGAATGATCCTGACTTTAGCGTCCAATGATACATCTTTGCATTTGAGGACCTTTTCTAGTTCTCTCATAGCTGCCCTCCCTGGTCCTAGCCTTCTTCTGATTTCTTGCCTATTGTCTCCATTTTGGTTAATGACTGTGCAGAAGTACTGATAATCCTTGACAAGTTCAGTGTACTCATTGTCAGCTTTAATGTTACATAAATCTTCTGTTGTCATTATTTTAGTCTTTTTGATGTTCAGCTGTAGTCCTGCTTTTGTGAAACTATTACAATATTGTAAACCTTTATAGTTTTATAAAAGAATATATTTTGCTTATTGTTTATATATATAGAATTCCCCATTAGTACCATGTAGCTCAGTACTGATGACGTAGACTAGGATTGGCTCTCCAGGATTCCAGGCAATAGTCTTCCAAGGATTCTTTAGGGGAACTCATGTGCTTTAAATGCGAGTCGGATGTGCTTTAAATGTATTATGTGGATCTGAATTACTTCATAAACTTTGTGTATGTATACATCATTTTAATTAAATTTTAAAATGGAAATAAGCTATAAAGTTTACTTGGTGACCGTAGGCTACACAGCATCTCTCAGCCTAACCTGCCCCTCAGGGTGAAAAGAACACAGGGGGACCATGACTACCCCAAGGACGAAGGGCACACTTAAAATATAGATGAAATAATCATTTGTAAATAATAATTTGCAACCATAGTGTGAAATCAGATACAGCTCAAGACATATTATGAAGAAATATTTATATAAGCATGAATGTCAAATAAGTTTATTATTCATACAACCTGTAAATATATTTATAGTGCAATCATATGCATGTTTACTCAGAAGCAAGTCCCAATGTACTCAATGTGGCTTACTCAGAGAGGGCCCCATGCCCCCCACTTACCTGTCAGCCGGCTTTTTAGCATTGCCCTTAATGAAGATGGTGGCCACAGCTTCCCTAAGGCACTGAAGCCACTGCTGCCATCTTAGTTGATGGCAGAGATGTGCGCGCATAGCACGCACGTGTGCCATCAATAAAGATGGTGGCGGAGGCTTCATTCCCCTTAGGGAAACCGCGGCCGCCATCTTCATTAAGGGCAATGGTAAAGACTAGACAGGTAGGGGGGCCACAGGGGGGCCGCTCACACCCACCCACCCACCGGGGGACCAGGGCAAGCTGATGCCCAAGGGCCTCCGCATACCTGGAGCCGGCCCTGCATGTATGGATGGGAGAGAAATTCAGTTTCATTTGGATTTAAAGCTGAATTTAATTTGCACTTTCTGAAATAACACAAGAACCATAAAAACAGCTATCCTTCAAAATGAATATATATTAGTGAAAAAAATTCAAAATGCATTATGATAAATTGCTTACAAAAATATGTGCATTAGTCCAAACTGCATACAAAATGTTTTTAATGGAAAAAATCACACTAAAATGCTGAAGGATTTTAATGAAGATTTTTTTAAATTGTAAATTGCTGCAGAAATATTTTAAGATTGGAAAAATGAGAAACTGAGAGAACTTAAATTGGCAGAACTTTCCATCCCTTGTTCCATGGTAGATTAGGGGCATACTTGGTAAATTATGTTTTTTTCCATAAACTGCAATTTCTAGTTCTGATGAATTTTAAATCAGGTTTTATAAATCAGCCATATGGGTGCTTCATTACCTACAGTGCAGTTCAAAAATCAGTTGTACGCCACATGGGGTAAAGGAATTGCTTTAAAGTAGCATAGAATGGCCTTGAGTATTGTGTTTAATAATAAAGAAATGTTGCATATTGATCCCACCCAAAACCCTTTCAGAATCTTTTAATCTCTATTACATTATCCCTCAGCTACTTTTAGTAAGCTGAAAAGTGATATACCATTGTATAATTTATTAATCTACCATGTCAGAGGTTCAGTTGGTTTTCTAATAAATTTGCTGCTATACCTGCTAGATTTAATTACTTTAGAAAATGTGGAGCCTAGTGCCATTCAAGAGAGATATTTGAAGTGGGAAAATGGAAAGCAAAAACAGTATTTCTGTCAAAATGGTTTTCTATATTATTAGAACTTCCAGGAGGATTTTATTCTATTGAAAGGCCTAATCTGCTTCTAGCCTTGTGTATTTTAATTCTTTGAATAGTTATCTTTCGATATATTACATTTTTGCAACAGATGCCTCCCATGTAACTTTCTGTACTACTACAATGTTATCCAGAAGATTCTCTTAATTCAGGAACGTTCAGCTTTCATACATTTTTATATATGCACACACAATGTTCATTAAACCCTCTTCATCATACATAAAAGTGAAAAAAAGAACAGCCCACACCTGTCTTCTTGTTAACAGTTATTAAAAAGAGCTAATTACTAATTCTCCATTGCTTTTAGATAGTCCTTTTCCTTTATTTTCCCTTAAAGTGGACAATTACTAACGTTGTCAAGAATTTGCCAAAACACTAGTAAAATGTTTTCCTTTCTTCCTTGATGTCTTTATCACATTACATCTGATTTTGCATTTTGAATTGATGGCATCATTGAAAGATGTGTAATGCTCAGTGTTATATAAGTACAATGGTATATATATGTGTGTGTATTTGAAGTGGGAAATCAGTGCAATCCTAAACGTGTCTGTTCATTAATAAGTCCCAGTTATTTCAGTAGGGCTTATTCCTAGGTAAGTTGCATGGAATTACTTCCTTATATTGATTTCAAGCCTTAGCTCACTGTTTGCTTAGTCTTATGTAGAAGCCATCTTTATTTCAAAACAAATATTTCAAAGTAGGTTAGTCTGGGTGATGGCTTGTTCAAGGCCATCTAGTCATCTTCATGGCTGAATCCAAGACAACAATAACCACTGTATCCCACTGGCTTTCCACTTACTCCTCATATATGAATGTTATGTTGTGTTCAGGACTTGCTGTATTAGATTGATTTGTTTTCCCTGTGTAATAAGTCAGACTGTCCTGTTATGCTGTCAGCACAAACATAACTATTTTGGGAACAACAGAGGTGTATACTGCTGCAAATATATAGGAATATAGTCTAAACCCTAACTTCTTAAACACATTTGAACTATTTGAGATAACTGAGCTAGTTTAGAACATAATTAATAAATAATTAATTATGTAATATATATGATGCTGCTTTAAACAGATCTCGATAACGTGGAAGGCATTGCAGTAGACTGGATTGGAAATAATCTGTTTTGGACAAATGATGGCTACAGGAAAACTATTAACGTTGCCAGATTGGAGAAAGCTTCTCAAAGTCGGAAAACTCTGTTAGAAGGAGACATGTCACATCCCAGAGGAATTGTTGTGGATCCTATTAATGGGTATGAAAGCTTTTTATCATTTTAAAGAAAATCTAGCTCTTTTTGAAAATGGGAAAAATCAAATCCAAATTCCAAAGCGCTCAAATATTGTTTAGTGTTGTATCATCTCTTGCATTAAGCACTCACTTCAGTTAAAGTCTTTATGTAATTTACCAGATGATATCAGTTGTCAAAGTTCAGGACTGAAGCTTTTAATGCGGCTGACATACAAAGAGATATTTGACTACAATTTGTTAGGACTGGGAAGTCTTTAAAAAAATTGACTTGGGAGCCTGGTAACAAAGGAATCTAATGTATAATGTAAGGAACCCATTCACAAGATCACACCTTCCAGAGTGATTGGAAAAAATCAGCTTGGGTGATATCTTGGGGTAATGAAATCAATCCCAAAATGTCTATATGAAGTCCAGCTCACAAAATAGAAACAATAATCAGCATTTATATAGGAAATGCCAAATATTCAAACTAAAGAACTTCACATAATTACCTCAGTAAATCTTCAGCCCTGTAAAGTATATATTTATATATTTTTTCATGAAATGCACAATCAAATGACTGCTCTATGTTGCTAGCAATATAGTTGTGTTGCCTTTCTGATGTTAGGGATTTTTTTCCTTGAGATTTTTTTTTTTTGCATCATCCAATAAAACAGCAGCACCTCTTCTCCCCATTCCATTCTTATCTAAGCTTATGGCCAATGCATTGTATGTAATGGTGGTGCAAGTAGAATGCATCTTATACAATCAGCATTCCCCGTTCCTCATTCTCCTGCAGCCCACTGTATCTTCACAAGAAGCATATGCTGTGGGCTGAGTGCCCCACCTGAACAGCATGGACTATGTTGCATGGAATTCAGTTGTGAGAGGGGAATTCTTAAAAATCAGGCAGAAGGATGATCTTACACTCATGGAGTTCCACTCTTTGAAAAAAAAGGATCTTCCACCCAATTTGCTGATATTTCTCTCTCACACTGCAGTTCCATATGACACAATCCACTGTTCAGGAGGGACTCCTGAGGCTTTTTAGAGAGTACAGGGGAAGGAGGGAAAGGCAAGGATTGGTTGCACAAGCTGTCTTCCACTTGTGCAAACTTTGCATACCACCTAATGTATTGGTGTGCACACCCCAATCTGAGTGGTGTGAGACTTCCAGCGGTTCCTGTGCTTACCCACAATTCAGTTTCCTTGGAAGGTGAGTGGAGACTGTGGTGTCTTTATTACACAGCCACAAGAGTGGCTGTATACTATAGTCAGCATGGATTTTTCACATTCCGCAATGTTAAATTGAAAATACCCCCATGCCATTCTGATGCTTCCCATAAGCTCATTTCAAAACAAAACCTCACAAAACTTATAGTCCTGAACTCAGAAACACTTGCTTAACAACCCTCTCAATTTCCATGGCGATACACAAAACAGTCAGAAAGAATAGATCATTCAAAGTCTAAAAAGAGTGGGGGGGAAACCAGAGCCCTTTGGGACTTTTTTTTGCCAGAGTTCTCATAATCTCTTGAAATTCATTAAAAATCAGACATGTTCACAGAGTACCTGTAATCCCGTTAATGACCTTGCCCCATAATCTGACCTTCATCTTCTGCCATTTAAAAGTTAAAAAAATGCCTGGGTGATTTTTAATTAATTTAAGAAAGTTTGGCTTGAACCCAATTATAACGTCGGGCATGCTCAGTAAGAACCAACTTTCAGTGTTATAAATGCCAGACTCACAGTTCATCATCATCAATAGTTTATTGCATTACAGCCTTAGGTCATTGCAATGGCATGCAAGTAAGATAAAACCATAAAATACATAAAACACAGATTATTAAAAAATATTAAAAAATACACAGGATAACACGATATAAGGCCCCTAACTCTTTCCAAAGTTAACTCGAGATGGACTTAACATATGTGGCTCTTAGTTTCCTAGCTGCGTAGGCAAAGTTGGCTACGGCCGAAGTGATATATCTATCCGTGTCTCCCAAGAGGATATGCACCAGGTTCACGGGGGACCTTCCCCCATTTGAGTTTATGATTTGCACTAAAAATTTCCTTCTTGGGTCGTCATATAATGGACAGGATAATAAATAATTATAATGAAAGCCAGGACCTCCAAGGTGGCTTTCTCTGAAATGCTACCGGTTCCATGCGCAGGACCAGCCAGACAGGCCCAGCTTTTCAGTCTCAATGCGTGGATGAGACGATGGTGTCAGGTGGAAGGGTTTAGATTTGTTAGGCACTGGGGAACATTTTGGGACAAGCCAGGCCTGTACAAAAGGGACGGGCTCCACTTGAACCAGAATGGAACCAGACTGCTGGCACTTAAAATTAAAAAGGTAGCAGAGCAGCTTTTAAACTGACTGAGGGGGGAAACCCGACAGGAGCTGAGAAAGGTCCGGTTCGGAATAAACCTCCCCCCGGGATAAAAACCAAAGAAATGATGAAATTTTAAAAGGGGTAGGCCTAGAAGTAGGCATTGTGAGAGCAGGGGCACAGCATATAAATTCAGAAGAGCAAAATTACCACAGGCCAAACCACAAGTGCCAAAGACACTTGAAGAGAGACACTGCTTACAAGTGCCTGTACGCTAATGCTAGGAGCCTGCGAACCAAGATGGGAGAACTGGAGTGCTTGGTCTTAGAGGAGAGCATTGATATAGTGAGCATAACGGAGACCTGGTGGAATGGAGAAAACCAGTGGGATACGGTTATCCCTGGATATAAACTATATCGGAAGGACAGGGAAGGACGTATTGGTGGCGGAGTCGCTCTATACGTGAAAGAAGGCATTGAATCCAGCAAGCTCGAAACCCCAAAAGAGGCAGACTCCTCCACAGAATCATTGTGGGTGGTGATACCATGCCCCAGGAGGGACTTAATACTGGGAACGATCTATCATCCCCCTGATCAAAATGCTCAGGGAGACCTTGAGATGAGATATGAAATTGAGGAAGCATCCAAACTAGGAAATGTGGTAGTAATGGGTGACTTCAACTACCCGGACATAGACTGGCCGCATATGTGTTCCAGTCATGACAAAGAAGCAAAGTTTCTAGATATTCTAAATGACTATTCCCTAGATCAGTTGGTCATGGAACCGACCAGAGGGACGGCAACCCTGGACTTAATCCTCAGTGGGGACCGGGACCTGGTGCGAGATGTAAGTGTTGTTGAACCGATTGGGAGCAGTGACCACAGTGCTATTAAATTAAACATACATGTAACTGGCCAATTGCCAAGAAAATCCAACACGGTCACATTTGACTTCAAAAGAGGAAACTTCACAAAAATGAGGGGATTGGTAAAAAGAAAGCTGAAAAACAAACTCCAGAGGGTCACATCACTCGAAAATGCTTGGAAGTTGTTTAAAAACACTATATTAGAAGCTCAACTGGAGTGCATACCGCAGATCAGAAAAGGTACCGCCAGGACCAAGAAGATGCCAGCATGGTTAACGAGCAAAGTCAAGGAAGCTCTTAGAGGCAAAAAGTCTTCCTTCAGAAAATGGGAGTCTTGTCCGAATGAAGAAAATAAAAAAGAACACAAACTCTGGCAAAAGAAATGCAAGAAGACAATAAGGGATGCTAAAAAAGAATTTGAGGAGCACATTGCTAAGAACATAAAAACCAACAACAATTTTTTTTATAAATACATTCAAAGCAGGAGACCATCTAGGGAGGCGATTGGACCCTTGGATGATAAGGGAGTCAAAGGTGTACTAAAGAACGATAAGGAGATTGCAGAGAAGCTAAATGAATTCTTTGCATCTGTCTTCACAGTAGAAGATATAGGGCAGATCCCTGAACCTGAACTAACATTTGCAGGAAGGGATTCTGAGGAACTGAGACAAATAGTGGTAACGAGAGAGGAAGTTCTAGGCTTAATGGACAATATAAAAACTGACAAATCACCGGGCCCGGATGGCATCCACCCGAGAGTTCTCAAAGAACTCAAATGTGAAATTGCTGATCTGCTAACTAAAATATGTAACTTGTCCCTCGGGTCCTCCTCCGTGCCTGAGGACTGGAAAGTGGCAAATGTAACACCAATCTTCAAAAAGGGATCCAGAGGGGATCCCGGAAATTACAGGCCAGTGAGCTTAACTTTTGTCCCTGGAAAACTGGTAGAAAGTATTATTAAAGCTAGATTAACTAAGCACATAGAAGAACAAGCCTTGCTGAAGCAGAGCCAGCATGGCTTCTGCAAGGGAAAGTCCTGTCTCAGTAACCTACTAGAATTCTTTGAGAGTGTCAACAAGCATATAGATAGAGGTGATCCAGTGGACATAGTGTACTTAGACTTTCAAAAAGCGTTTGACAAGGTACCTCACCAAAGACTTCTGAGGAAGCTTAGCAGTCATGGAATAAGAGGAGAGGTCCTCTTGTGGATAAGGAATTGGTTAAGAAGCAGAAAGCAGAGAGTAGGAATCAACGGACAGTTCTCCCAATGGAGGGCTGTAGAAAGTGGAGTCCCTCAAGGATCGGTATTGGGACCTGTACTTTTCAACTTGTTCATTAATGACCTAGAATTAGGAGTGAGCAATGAAGTGGCCAAGTTTGCTGACGACACTAAATTGTTCAGGGTTGTTAAAACAAAAAGGGATTGTGAAGAGCTCCAAAAAGATCTCTCCAAACTGAGTGAATGGGCGGAAAAATGGCAAATGCAATTCAATATAAACAAGTGTAAAATTATGCATATTGGAGCAAAAAATCTTAATTTCACATATACGCTCATGGGGTCTGAACTGGCGGTGACCGACCAGGAGAGAGACCTCGGGGTTGTAGTGGACAGCACGATGAAAATGTCGACCCAGTGTGCGGCAGCTGTGAAAAAGGCAAATTCCATGCTAGGGATAATTAGGAAAGGTATTGAAAATAAAACAGCCGATATCATAATGCCGTTGTATAAATCTATGGTGCGGCCGCATTTGGAATACTGTGTACAGTTCTGGTCGCCTCATCTCAAAAAGGATATTATAGAGTTGGAAAAGGTTCAGAAGAGGGCAACCAGAATGATCAAGGGGATGGAGCGACTCCCTTACGAGGAAAGGTTGCAGCATTTGGGGCTTTTTAGTTTAGAGAAAAGGCGGGTCAGAGGAGACATGATAGAAGTGTATAAAATTATGCATGGCATTGAGAAAGTGGATAGAGAAAAGTTCTTCTCCCTCTCTCATAATACTAGAACTCGTGGACATTCAAAGAAGCTGAATGTTGGAAGATTCAGGACAGACAAAAGGAAGTACTTCTTTACTCAGCGCATAGTTAAACTATGGAATTTGCTCCCACAAGATGCAGTAATGGCCACCAGCTTGGACGGCTTTAAAAGAAGATTAGACAAATTCATGGAGGACAGGGCTATCAATGGCTACTAGCCGTGATGGCTGTGGTGTGCCACCCTAGTCAGAGGCAGCATGCTTCTGAAAACCAGTTGCTGGAAGCCTCAGGAGGGGAGAGTGTTCTTGCACTCGGGTCCTGCTTGCGGGCTTCCCCCAGGCACCTGGTTGGCCACTGTGAGAACAGGATGCTGGACTAGATGGGCCACTGGCCTGATCCAGCAGGCTCTTCTTATGTTCTTATGTTCTTAAATAATGCATTATGTCCTTGACCACGCCACAGCCTAAAATACAAAGCCGCTGTGAGTGGGGTATTTTCCTATATCTCCCTTCCAGGTAGGCTGACGGCATTGTTTGGAACTGAAGTTCCGTGAAGGCTTTCCGGAGTGGAGCTCGCGTAATTGTCTCGAAATAGTGGGAAACAGCATGGTTAGGCTTAAGGTGTGGAAACCATGGGGAAAAAGGGGAGACGGCAATTGTGGCTCTGTCTTGATTCGCATCAAAATCAAAGACTCGATTCCGAAGTGCAGTAGGGGGGAGCGTTAAAAGGTCGTCCCAAGTGAGTTCGTATGTAGCCAATAAAGCTGGGCAGTGTTGGGCTAGTCTCTCTACGCTGGACTGATCCTGCCAACTGAGCCTGGCTATGGAAGTATCGTCCATTTGTAGAGTTTTACGCCAGAATCTCAAAGTGGCCAGGTCGACTTTGGCTGCCAAGGAAGGGAGGCCTAACTCGGCTCTCAGGTGGGCCGAGGGCACTCCAGGGGGAGACCAGTTAGCTGCCTCATTAAGGAATTTTGGCTTGTTTGGCTTGGCTAATCAGGGGGCCACACCCACACCAGACTTTGATTTCAGTGAGACAGTCATGCTCAGAGGCACATGTTACCAAATTCTTCCAAGCTACACAGCAAGTGGATTAGACTGTGAAAGACCAACCAAAATGGTGTTTGCAGTTTGACAAATTCATAGGGCAGTACAATATCTCAGAGAGGTCAGGTCTCCTGCTACCCTGGTGCATTCACTATAGCTGCCCAATTTCCCTGCTTTTTAAAGTTTGATAGAAATATCTGTGGGCTATAGGTACATTCTTAAACCACAAGGTTTTTTGCCTATTAGTGAATGATATATGGTTTATTTACACATATATACCACCTAAGTGTAAGGTGGAGGGGTTCTCAGCATTAACACCCCAACAGATCTTGCTTCCCCATTTCTAGGGGCTCCTCAAAGCCATGGCTTGGGGTTCAGCACACAGAGCAAGCCAAACTTCTTTGCAACTTTCCAGCTTCCAGCTCCCTCATAAACTAAAAGCATCCAGACCATTTCTTGGCTCCAAGATCTGGGGGACCTCCAACCAGGCCTCTCTCCTGAAATAGCTCCCATAGCAACAACACTCCTCTGGACTATAACTTTTGGCATTTAGAATGGCCCAACATCCAAACAAAGAAACTGGGTTGGCCAGAACTATTATGAAAGGAACTGGTATGACTAGTCCAGCAGGTTCCTTTAATACAAACTGCATCTCCACAGGCACATAATTATAGGCTGGGGGGAACTCACAGATATCATCCAGACCAACCCCACAATCATGTTACAGTATCTTATTAGGATACCAATGATAAAGAAAAGGCCTAAGCAATTGTTTAAAATTGTTAATTACATAAAATCATATTCAACACTTTATATAGCCCATGTAGCCAAAATTAGAGTTTCAATAATACATTTTATATTATTTCTACTTCGTCTTCTGTTAAAAAAACACACCTAAATTTTAAAAACTTTGTTATATAAATCCTGAATACTCTTTTGGGTAATTCTGCTAAAACTGGGCATTGTTACAGATACGTTGGCTATGACCTGCTTCAGACCATATCTTGGCTTTATACACAGAAATAAATGCCCATTACAGATAACCACTGTCTTTCTCCATTCTTGGTACACCACAATTAATCCAGGGAGTCTTTGACTAACCATACTTTCTGTTACATTTCCTGTGAAATTAGAATGTTTCCAGATGTGAAACAAGGAAGGATCTTAAACCAATTTAAACCTATGGGTTAAGATCCTAGCTTGTTCTAAACCTGGTTTGGACATAATGGGGAGCCATGGTTAATTGAAGATCCACAATCCGTTCAGTACTCATGGTGATACCTACCATGCTACAGAAGGCTGAATGTGCAGGGATATATAGCTGTTTTCTGGCAATTCTCCCCCTCCAAGAGCCTTGGGGGTAAAGGAACACTAATACAGCAATGGGCTGTAGTAAGTTCTCTCAATACAGGACTACAGTAGAGAAATTTGCCCTGGGGAAATCAGGCCAGAGTGTTCATCTGACGGTGTGCAAATAACTGATTTTGTTTTTCCCACAAAGTGTGTGATAGTAATGTAGAGAGCCAAGAAATGATAGATATGTTGAGAAGTTACGAGTTTCATGTTAATCAGAATGCTCTTTGCTCTGCTTTGGCACAGGGGCACAGGAGTCAGCAGACAGCAGTCAGTAGTGAACATGTACTCAAATAACGTCAAGTTCACTTCAAAATTAATAGATCATGGTCTCAGGTGAATGTAGTTTATAACACAGCCTTCATGACTGCTTCCACTAGTTTCAAGGCAATTATACTAATAATCTTATCAAACAAACAAAAATCAGAAAGTAGTACACTATAAGCTGCAAAGTACACAAAATAAAGATGCAACATAGTAAACTGCTTTCAGAACCATTCATTATTCAAATTCACTAATAGGCAAAAAACCTTGCAGTTTAAGAATATACCTATAGCCCACAGATATTTCTATCCAACTTTAAAAAGCAGGGTAATTGGGCAGGTATAGTGAAGGCACCAAGGGAGCAGGAGACCTGACCTCCTCTCTGAGATATTGTACTGTCCTACAAATTTGTCAAAATGCAAACACAATTTGGGTTGGTCTTTCACAGTCCAATCCACTTCCTGTGTAGCTTGGAAGAATTATTAACATGTGCCTCTGAGCATATGGTGAGTGGTGGCAACACCTGCAATCAGACCAAATAATAGAAATAAGACATGTGCTGTGCTGATCTTGTTTTAGCAGGGAGGAAGCAACATTACTAAGACAGTTGATATAGTTCAGATGGTCACTTTAAATAAGTCTGATTTCCTTTGCAATTTTAGTGACGTTTCCTATAGTAAATCATTCTCTTTTGCTTCTGTTTCTGTGAATATGTGAAGTACAGCAACACTTGGCAACACTAAAAAAAAAGCTCCAAAAACAATTTTGGAATAATGGCACTGACTGTTCTGCAGAATAGTTTCCAATGGACACGAGGAGTGTCTCAGTTTGCACAAGATAAAACAATGGGAGGTGAAATATATTCTAGCAAAATTCTACATGTGTTCTATGTTTTTAATTGACTGTGCCTACTTTACCTTAAATGAAGTGGTTTAAACATAGCAGGCTGAAAACATGCATCCTATTTTTTGCAACAGCTGGAGTCATTGCTGAAGTAGCAACATATTGGAATCAGTCTGATTTTCCATCTCCAAAGATGAAGAATTATATTTTTGTATGTTTGTTGGTGTTCTTCTTACTTTGCTTCTTTGCTGTGTTACTAATATTTCTACAGAGAATCTAATCTAGAAAATTTTATTTCCCTCATTCATCCTAGAAATCTGTGTCAAATTTATTTTTATTAATTTCAAAGCCTTTTTATTGGTCAATGTCATATGATGGTGAAGACAGCCTTTTGTGTTTCCAATTGGAGGTTATGTTCTATTTCTATTTTGGGTGCATTAACAGTTGAATCTGAAACTGCAGTTTGATGTAAAATCAGACTGATTACATTGATCAGTTGCATACTTCAGTGGGATCTATTTCTGTGCGATCATGTTTGAAAATGGAAATGGACTGCCTTCAAGTCGATCCCAACTTATGGCTACCCTATGAATAGGGTATTCAGAGGTGGTTTACCATTGCCTTCCTCTGAGGTTGAGAGGCAGTGACTGGCCCAAGGTCACCCAGTGAGCTTCATGGCTGTGTGGGGATTCAAACCCTGGTCTCCCAGGTCGTAGTCCAACACTGACCCGGGGGAGGGGCAGGGAGGGGAGAAGGAGGGGGAAGGGAGGAGAAGAGATTGGGTGGGCGGGCACTGGGCAGAGGGGAAGCCTCTTTCCTGTACAAAAGCAAAACATTGTGAACAATATCATTGCTTTTCAGCGTTTCCCCCACCTTTTTATTCTACAGCATGCACATGTAGCCTCCCACCCAAATTTAAACTAAAGCTGTCCCTGGCCACATCCATACCAGGCCTTTATTTCTCTTTAGACAGTCACAGCTTCTCTCAAAACATCCTGGGAAGTAGTTAGTGAAGGGTGCTGTGAGTTGCTAGGAGTCACCCTGTTCCCCTCACAGACTTTCAATTAGAGTAGCTGTTAAACCAGTCTGGCCATTGGAGCTCTTTCAGTGGAATAGGAATTCCTCTCAGCACCCTTCACAAACTATACTTCCCAGGATTCTTTGGGGGAAGCCATGACTATCTCAAGTGAAATAAAGGTCTGGTTTGGGTGTGGCCCCCTGATTAGCCAAGCCAAGCAACTGTGAGTCTGGCTTTTAGAACATTGACAGTTGGTTCTTACTGAGCATGCCCGACATTATCATTGAGTTCAAGCCAAAATTTCTTAATTAAAATCAGCCAGGCATTTTTTTTAACTTTTAAATTGCAGAAGATGAAGGTCAGAGTATGGGGCAAGGTAGGTGATAGGATTACAGGTACTCTGGGAACATGGCTGATTTTTAATGAATTTCAAGAGATTATGAGAACTCTGGCAGCAAAAAAAACCCAAAGGGCTCTGGTTCCCCCCCTCCACTCTTTTTACACTTTGAACGATCTGTTCCTTCTTACTGTTTTGTGTATCGCCATGAAAATTGAGAGGGTTGTTAAGCAAGCGTTTCTGAGTTCAGGACTACAAGTTTTGTAAGGTTTTGTTTTAAAATGAGCTTATGGGAAGCATCAGAATGACATGGGGGTATTTTCCATTTACCAATGTGGAATGTGAAAAATACCCGCTGGCTATAGTATACAGCCACTCTTGTGACTGTACAATTCACTCTGTGAATTAGATAGTGTGTATCAGATGAACATTTATGCCATTCTAGTACCATAGTAAACCAGTCTGTGACCCAGTATTTAAATGTTCCATCAAGAGACTCAAATAGATGTTTCCAGGGCTTGTATCTAATTGACACTGGCAGTTGTGTTTGAGAAATTTATGGGTCACAATCTGCTGAATTTCTAGCATCATCATGGTCTTTTGCTGTGACAGTTACTCATCAGAATGGAGTACTGGCACCTCTTTTTTGCTTCACATGCTGCACATGGCACCCATGGTACTTTTATCAAGGTGTGAAAAGCAGCACATCATTTTTTAAACCAAAAAACACTAGGCATCATACTACAATTATGCTAAGAAAGGAATGTTTGAAAAAAGATGTCATAAGACATGTTTACTGAAGTATTCTAGTTAACCAGATCTGAGATCAACATATTTGAGAATCCTGTGCTTGACAGTTACCAGCTTCCCTCATAAAACCACTTTTTATAGAAAGGGAAGTTAATTACTGCATTATAATTGTTTTTATGCAGCAGATAAATATTGTTGAAGCTATGCCTATATTTTAATTAATTCCAGAAGTGAGTATGAATACCACTTATGTTGAGTCTGGCTTGGGACATGATGGTTGGCAACCGCAAAACAAAGAGGACTATTTTTAAGTAATGGCTTTTTAACAAGTCAAATAAATGTTTGCAAGTGCTATTGATTCTTTGTACTGTTGAGAAGTGTAAAGAGTATATTGATCTGGTTATTTACTTTAGTTCTAGACAGCTGACATAAAGATTTCACTAGAGATGCCCTTCAGATGAGCACTAATATGACTGCCTCCAGACTGTCACTATTTTGCGGGAGGGATTCAAGCATATAGTTGAAATTTAGGTTTGTGCAATTAAAATGGATTAGTGTGCTCTCTTACCCTTGCACAACTCCTCCACTTTTTTTAAAAAAAGAGCAGTACTCCGATAGCACACACTGCAGCATGGGCAGTGTTACCTGTCCATCAATGACAGCCTTCATATTCACTGGGATGGTGACTCCTACTCTGTATAAACATATAGACTTCTGTTTATGTGTGCACATACGATTAAAAATGCCTTTTAGCAATATATGTGAAGGTATGCCCCCTTTATTTGAACTGAACATACTTCTTAGTAGGGTGCGAAGTACATAAGATATGTACATGCTCCTTTTTGCTATATTCTATGGATTGCCTAGATTAGAGATAAACCTTTGGTTCAAAACTAAAGTTGCTGGCTTTCCTATACTTGTGTTGGTTCACTTCTCAGTGAAGATCAGTTTTGATTCTAGGTCTGAAGACACTAAAGCAAATTCCACAAACACTTGTAGCTTCAGAAAAACATTGACAGATATATCCTCAGGAGGAAGCCACCATAGCTATAAATATTCCTGGTACTGTGTTGAGGGAGTACTGTGTTGCAGGAAGTCCACATGAACATATATCAGTCATTTAAACAAGGCTCAGAAGTTTTGTTTTCTAAAATTACAGTAAAAAAAAATCATTTCATGTTCCTGAGGCAGCCCTTTACACTTCACTGGGGCCATGCAGCAAAGGGGCAAATACTCTGAATTTTCAGGTTTACTATCTACTTCAAACTCTGTAACAGCCACTCTTAGATCTTCCAAAATATTTATCAAATACCTTACTAAGGGTGAAAGTACACAAACCCTTGAAACTTCTGGATAATTAAATGTGACTTTAATTTTGAATAATTATATTTGGGCAAAGTAGTACAGCATTTTCCTCTGCACATGATAGATGCCAGCTGTCATATCTGCCTTGCTATCACTTTGCCAAAGATATATTCTTTGCACACACATTACAAGAAACAATGGCCCTTTTAATATGTTACATTCAACAAGTGTACAGTCTGTGTACCCGGGTACACAAGTAGTTGAGCTGTACACTTGTACAGTTATTCACATGTAACATTCAACGAGAGTACAATCTCCGTTGTATACACATTTGCTGCCAGGAAAAGAAAATGGCTTCAATGACACTTATTAAATGTGCCATTGAAGCAATTCCCTTTTACTGGCAACAAGGCAAGGCATATTGGGTCTGTTATACTTCCTGAAACTATTGCATGTCCAGGTTTACATTAAATAGAAAGAGCTTTGGCAGAGAGGGGAATGTAGCTTTATGCCTGTCATTTTTCCTGCAGATTCTTAAAGCTTTAAAATTAAAACACTAACTTTTAAAACGATTATGTAACTATCATAATTATACCAATGCAGCTCAGGATTTCATGGTTTCCATTACAACCATGGGACTGTACCAAAATGCCATTGGCCCAACACATGTAGCAGGGCATACTCTAGACTTGGTTTTTGCAACTGGACATTGAAATGGTGATCTGAATGTGGGGGGCCTTACATCAGTCTCTCTGTCA
This sequence comes from Rhineura floridana, assembly GCF_030035675.1. NCBI lineage: Eukaryota > Metazoa > Chordata > Lepidosauria > Squamata > Rhineuridae > Rhineura > Rhineura floridana. The sequence continues at coordinate 67,967,888 of NC_084481.1, forward strand.
TGGACAGATCACTGCTTGCTGAAGTTTAGACTTACAGTGGTCTTTCCCCTCTGCAAGGGTGGGGGTCCTATTAAGCTGGTCCACCCCCAGAGACTAATGCATCTGGATGATTTCCAAAGGGCTGTGGGGAGTTTTCTGGCTGATAGGGCTGGTGCTCCTGTCGAAACCCTGGTTGAACTGTGGAATACAGAAATGACCCAGGCAGTTGACATGATTGCTCCTGAGTGCCCTCTCCTGTGTAGAGCTCGTACGGCTACATGGTATGCCCCAGAGCTGAGAGCAATGGAATAATATAGGAGATGGCTTGAGTGCAGATGGAAACGAACTCCTGGTGGATGCAATTACACACTGGTAAGTGCCTATGGTAAGCTGAATTTAGGGGCAGTGAGGGCAGCAAAACCACAATATTTTGCTGCCAATATCAAACCATCATTTTGCCACCCAGTGGAGCTCTTCAGAATTGTCTGAGGGCTATTACACACTGGCCCCAATGACATGGTAGAATCATCTGAGGCCTGCTGTAATGAATTTGCTAGGCACTTCCAGGATAAAAATTTTAGCATCCACAGGACTTAGACTCCAGTGTTATAGCAGGTGAATCAAGAGGGGTATCCAGAGCACAGCCTTGTCCCGATTTCTTGGATGAGTTTCAGTTGGTACAGCTTGAGAACATTGACAAGGTGCTTGGACAGGTTCATGTAACCACTTCTGTGCTGGATCCTTGCCCTTCTTGGCTAATAAAAGCTAGCAGGGATGGAACAGGAAGCTGGGCCAGGGAAGTGATTAATGCCTCTGTGTGAGACAGGGTGGTCTCTGGCTGCCTGAAAGAGGCGATAGTGAGACCACTCCTGAAGAGATCCTCCCTGGACTGAGAAAATCTTAATAACTATAGGCCTGTAGCAAATGTTCCATTCCTGGGCAAGATCCTTGAACTAGTGGTGGCAGGCCAGCTCCAGACACTCTTGGAGGTGACCGGTTATCTGGATCCATTTCAGTCAGGTTTCAGGCCTGGTTTTGGCATGGAAACAGCCTTGGTCGCCCTGTATGTTGACCTCTGTCGGGAGAGAGACAGGGGGGAGTGTGACTCTGTTGATTCTCCTTGATCTCTTAGCGGCTTTCAATACCATCGACCATGGTATTCTTCTGAGAAGACTGGCTGAGTTGCGAGTGGGAGGGACTGCATGGCAGTGATTCCACTCCTACTTGGTAGGTCAGCTCCAGAAGGTGGTGCTTGGGGAACATTCCTCGGCACCCTGGACTCTCCAGTATGGGGTTCCACAGGGGTCAGTTCTGTCCCCCATGCTATTCAACATCTACATGGAACCGTTGGGTGCAGTCATCTGGAGCTTTGGAGTGTGTTGCCATCAGTATGCTGATGACACACAGCTCTATTTCTCCTTTTCATCTTCTTCAGGTGAGGCTGTCAATGTGCTGAACCAGTGCCTGGCTGTGACAATGGACTGGATGAGGGCTAATAAACTGAGGCTTAATCCAGACAAGACTGAGATGCTGCTAGTGGGTGGTTCTTCTGACTGGATGGTGGATGTCCAACCTGTCCTGGATGGGGTTGCACTCTCCCTGAAGGAGCAGGTTCATAGCTTGGGGGTTCTCCTAGAACCATCTCTGTCACTTGAGGCTCAGGTAGCCTCAGTGGCACGGAATGCCTTCTACCAACTTCGGTTGGTGGCCCAGCTATGCCCCTATGTGGACAGGGATAACCTGGCTTCAGTTGTCCATGCTCTGGTGACCTCCAAGTTAGATTATTGCAATGATGGGGCTGCCTTTGATGACGGTTCAGAAACTGCAGCTTGTGCAAAATGCAGCGGCCAGATTGGTAACAGGGACCAGACACATAAAACTGATTCTGCCCCGCTTGCATTGGCTGCCTGTATGTTTCTGAGCTCAATTCAAGGTGCTGGTTTTAACCTATAAAGCCTTACATGGCTTAGGACCACAATACCTGATGGAACGCCTCTCCTGACATGAACCCACCCGTATACTATGCTCCACATCAAAGGCCCTCCTCTGGGTGCCTACTGCAAGGGAAGCTGGGAGTCTGGCAACAAGGGAGCCTTCTCAGTGGTGGCCCCCAAATTATGGAATGATCTTGCTGACAAGGTGTGCCTGGTGCCAACACTGTTATCTTTTGGGCACCAGGTCAAGACTTTCCTCTTCTCCCAGGCATTTTATAATGTGTTTCTAAATTGCTTTTTAAAAATGTGTTTTTAGATTTGTATATTTGTTTTTAATGTTTTTAATTGTTGTAAAACCGCCCAGAGAGCTTCGGCTATGGGGCAGTATACAAATAAATAAATTATTGCATTTTTCATTACCTGTTATTTTTTAAAAAACAAATGTCTGGGCTAAGAATTGTTTAATTATAAGTGTATATATTTTGTGGCTTGCTCTGGTTGGTGGATCTTGGGTTTTTGTAATCATTTTAAAAAATCAAAAAGCTGAAGTCTAACCATCCTGATCTAGAGTATTACAACCTACAAGGCAGGTTTGTGTTACCATAAAACCATGTGATGTAGCTGCTTCTAGTAGCAGTTTTTAATGGAGGCAGCCATTATCATGTGTTTGACGCTCAGGTGTGTCTAATTGTGATGCATGACACTTGATGCAGAAGGTGAGCGCTGCACAGACATGAGCAAATTCACAGTTGTTTTCTCCTCATTTTCTGGGTACACAGAAAGATGACACTGCTTATTTGAGAATGCCTTCTTTGGCAATCTTTTGAAGACTTACCTCTGCCGTTGTAGTATAATTCTTGCAAGCAACTCCTCTGAACCATGTTACAACATGGTAAGGTAGGCCTGTGTTCATACAAATGATTTAGTGCAAGTGTGGCCAGAAGGTAGATTGTAATCTGTTGGTAGATCCCTGGGAGATTTGTAGTCAATTAGGAAGAGCTTCTGGCTTCCAGTGGTTTAACAATAGCAACAAAAGGACACACACCTGTCTGGAAACTTGACAACTGAAATTAAGAGTGCTTGTGGAATGTAGAAATAGATCTATATGAGGAAAGACTGTGAGCTGATCTCAATTCTGATAACTTTGTGCTCAGCAACTTCTCAGAGACACCATGTTCTTTCATACTAGATGCATGTCTTTTGCAGCTGGTGGCTCTTGGGGTTCTAGTAAAACACAGGGTAGATCCCAGACTCTGCAACAGCACTGCTGTCCCAGTGATGGCAGCAGTGCCACTCACTGAATGGGGATGGGGCAAGTTGTCTGCAAGGTCAGGGTTGGTGGCCCCGCCATCCTGCAGCATGTGGGCACACACCTGCAGGCTGATGCTGCTTTCCACCAAAGTACCCCCAACCTTGGCATCAAAGTGCCACTGCCATTCTGCCCGCCATGTGCCACTGCTGACCTATGGCATCAAATTATTGGAAGAGTCCTGGCTATATTTCTCCCTCTTGACCTTCAGGAGGCAATGTGAAGCACACAACAAAAATTACATTACTATTGATTTCAATCGGTTTTAGAAGAGTAAGGAAGAAAAGTATAGTGCGGTAATTTATATTGTGCTTTATACAGGTAGTGTAGTGTGCAGGTTCTGTGAAAGCCAGTGCGGTGCAGTGATAAGACTGTTGAACTAGGACCTGGGAGACCTGGGTTCAAATCCTCATTCAGCCATGAAACTCACTGGGTGACTTTTGGGCTAGTCACCTTTTCAGCCTGAATCACCTCATAGAGTTATTCTGAGGATTTACTTGAGAATAAGCACCACTGAACAGTGAAAGTTACTTTTGAGTAAACCACTGAATTATGTTGTTAAGATAGAAGGGATAACTAAATTTCTCTTATTTATTGATAACTATCATTTCTGAGTAATGTGTTACCCAGCCATTAAGTTATTTTACTATTGCAGTTGTGACTGCAGCTATAATTCATTACATGCCAAAGGGGTTTGGAGCAAGCTTAAAGCAGACTTTTTGGAATCTATTTGTGGCACAGTCCTGAAGAGTAGCTCTGCTACTCCATAGCAAACAACAAGAATCTTTGATTCATATTGCGAGTTGCCATATTTGGGACCAGGGGAGGATTTTTCTTCCAAGTCAAATTGGTTAATGGCCCTATTTTGTTTTATTCTGCTTGTAGTTTCTCCTACAATGCATGCCACTGAAGTGATCATGTCTGAAGACATCTTGACCACGTTTTCCATGTTGTTGGTTAGGACAGGGCTTATTCCCATGTTACAGTGCTATGTGGCTGAAAAAATAGTTCTATGAATGACACTCCATACAGGACACTCAACGTACGTAATGTGATCTGATCTCATTCAGAGATTCCTCACTAATTCCAGGGTTTGGCAATAATATATATCACTCCTTATCTTCAATATATTCCTCTATACATATATTTTTGTAAGCATCATGCTTACAAAGGGGGAGCTTTGGTGATCCGTGGGGGGAGATCTGGCAACCTGTGGGGGAGAGGGGGAGCTCTAGCAGCCCCTGTGGGAGAGGGGGAGCTCTAGCAGCCCCTGTGGGAGAGGGGGAGCTCTAGCAGCCCCTGTGGGAGAGGGGGAGGACTCTGGTGAGCCCTGGTGGGGGGAGGGAGTTCTGGTGACCCATGCGGGATGGGGGAAGCTTTAGCAACCCATGGGGGTGGGGAGGTTTCTTTACATACATACATGTCCCTCCAGGCAAGCAAAAGGATGATCATAGATCAAGAATACATTCCAGCCAAATAAAAGCACTTGAGGAGGGCATGGACCACAGGCAGTGAGAGTTGTGGCCTGAGGAGAGTCCCAAGAGACCTAGAAGGCCACATTCAGCCTCTGAGCCTGAGGTTCCCCTTGTCTGTCACAGAAGGTGACCCATAGGAGATGAATTCAAGTCAGTCACACTTTTGGGGATATCCACACAGCACTTTCCTAGATTCAGGGATGAAATAGAAAAGGTCTAGAGCCTTTTCTATCGTGGCTCCTATGCTTTGGAATTTGTTGCCAACTGACCTCCATCAGGCCCCCTCCCTGTTATGCTTTCGACGGACTTTGAAGACCTGGCTCTTTACCCAGGCATGGGAAGGGGATTAGGCTGGCAAATTGCAGTTCTTGGGGGGTTTAAATTCAAATTTAGGCTGGCAGATTGCAGATCTTGAGGGGGAGTTAAATGTTTAAGCTTTTAATTTTTAATCTCTAATTTTTAGGATTTTGATTATGTCTCTATGGAATGTACTTGTGTTTGGTTGTAAGTTGCCCAGAGTGGCAGATTAACCTCTGCCAGATGGGCATCTAACAAATCTCATAAATAAATAAATAAATAAATACATGCTAATTTCTATAAGACTGTCATTGTGGTGATATAGTTACGTGTGAACTTTATTTTATTTATTTAACAAAATTTATATACAGCTTGAATGTAAAGATGTATAAGTGGTTTGCAAACAGAAAAAAACCCTTGTGCAGAAGGTATGCACAGTGTTTTAGAAACCTATACATTTCATTTGATTTTGTAGTCACAAGAAGTAGTCCTCTGTATGGCTAATGGTTGTTTTCTTCATTCTTTCAGCAAGCAGGCAAACATACATATACCCATCTTTAGCTAGGCTGTTGCACAATCTCATCCTTGAGGAGATAAGCGAAGCTCATGAACTTTTTTCCCTTGAGAAACTGAACCCCCACTTCACCTGGAAGTAGTGCCCAGCTTCTGACTATCTTCCAGGAAGGAAGGAGAAAACTGTTAAAATATTGGCACCCCAAAATCCATTTTGATGGGATGCTGAGTGGATTAAGTCCCCAAGTTAACACAGTCTTAAACAATGAAGTAGTTGGGAGGTTTAGGGGACAGAGGAGTTTAGAAGTAGAGTTAGAATTGGGTGGAGGCATATCTGTTTTCCTACTTGCTATTTCTCTATTCTAATTTCCCCACACCTACCTGTCCCCTGTGGGACTTCAAATGACTATCCATGCAAACATGTATTTTTTTTTAATAATTTTTATTCAAATTTTTCAAAAAACAAACAAAACAAAATCAAACAACAAAAACATAACAATACAACAAAAGAAAAAAATAAAATAAAATAAAATAGTTGACTTCCGATTTGTCGCAGATCAGCTATAAGTATATAATATACATCAAACCTATCCCTTAATATATACATACAGGATCACTTTTCTCCATAGGCTATCTTAGTTAATCGTCAAATCCCAATATCATCATTTTATTTTATTTTATTTTATTTTATTTTATTTTATTTTATTTTATTTTATTTATCTGTTGGAAATGTAAACAACAAGAAGGATCATTTTATCATATGTGGTGGCTGTGTAAAAAGGCAAAATCATTTTGGGCACAGATAGGTAGGATGATGCAAAAAATTCTAAAGATAAATATTCAGTCAAAAACAGAATTTTTTTTATTGAGTTTTATGGATAAACAAATAGAAAAGAAATATGGAAGAATAATATTATATATGATTACGGAAGCAAGATTATTATATGCACAAAAGTGGAAAATGGAATCAACACCAACAACGGAAGAATGGCTATTGAAATTAATGGACTTAGTAGAGATGGATAAATTGACATGTCTACTTAGAGAAAAATCGACAGACACATTTCTTAAGGAATGGAAGCCTCTCTTAGACTTTTTGTTGAAAGATCAAAATAAAATAAAAAGCAAACATGTATTTTGATTGGTGGTGGACACAAACCAATAAGAGGTGGTTTAGAGTAGAGAAGTGGCAGGCAAGGAAAGAGTTATCCACTCTGAATTTATCCCTTCTGCTTATCCACTCTGATTTTCCCTAATCTGAAGCTGCTTTGTTGTTTAGAAAAGTACCAACATTAATAAGTAACCCATAGTTATTCCATGAAATAACAATATAAATTTTATTTAAAAAGTGATTCCTTCTTTAAAGTACTGGTAGTTTTTTTAACGAAGTGACAAATCTGTATTTTATTAATCTTTATCTACATTTTAGAGTATACTCTGGACAAGAGGCTACTTTAAGGGAACCCTATTTGTTTAATCTATATGCAGAACATATCATATGGAAAGTAGGATTGGACAAAGATGAAGGAGGTCTGAAAATTGGTGGGATAAATTAATAATTTAAGATATGCAGACGATACCATACTACTAGCAGAAACCAGAAATGATTTGAAACGAATGCTATTGAAAGTTAAAGAGGAAAGCACAAAAGCAGGACTATAGCTGAACATCAAGAAGACTAAAGTAATGACAACAGAATATTTATGTAACTTTAAAGTTGACAACGAGGACATTGAACTTGTCAAGGATTATCAATACCTTGGCACAGTCATTAACCAAAATGGAGACAATCGTCAAGAAATAATACAGCCACAAGAGTGGCTATATATTATAGTCAGTGTGGATTTTCCACATTCCGCAATGTTAAATTGAAAATACCCCCATGCCATTCTGATGCTTCCCATAAGCTCATTTCAAAACAAAACCTTACAAAACTTATAGTCCTGAACTCAGAAACGCTTGCTTAACAACCCTCTCAATTTTCATGGTGATACACAAAACAGTCAGAGAGAATAGAGAGTTCAAAGTCTAAAAAGAGAGGAAAAAAAACAGATCCCTTTTGGACTTTTTTCTGTCAGAGTTCTCATAATCTGTTGAACTTCAGCCATATTCACAGAGTACCTGTAATCCTGTTAATGACCTTGCCCCATACTATGACCTTCATCTTCTGCAGTTTAAAAGTAAAAAAAATGCCTGGGTGATTTTTAATTAATTTAAGAAATTTTGGCTTGAACTGAATGATAATGTCAGGTATGCTCAATAAGAACCAACTGTCAGTGTTCTAAAAGCCAGACTCACAGCTGCTTCCCCTGGGACCACATCCACACCAGACTTTGATTTCATTTGAGATAGTCATGATTTCCCTCAGAGAATCCTGGGAAGTGTAGTTTGTGAAGGGTGCTGAGAGGAGACTCCTGTTCCATTGAGAGAGCTCCAGTGGCTAGACTGGTTTAACAGTCACCCACTCTGATTGAAGGTCTGTGAGGAGAACAGGGTGTCTCCTAGCAACCCTCAGCACCACTAACTACACTTCTCAGGATTCTTTGGGAGAAGCCATGACTGTCCAAAGTGAACTAAAGGCCTGGTGTGGATGTGGTCAGGGACAGCTTTAGTTTAAATTTGGGTGGGAGGCTACATGTGCCTGCTGTAGAATAAAAAGGTTAGGGAAACGCTGAAAAGCAATGATACTGTTCACAATGTTTTCCTTTTGGAAAGGAAAGGGTCTTCCCTTCTGCCCAGTGCCTCTGAGCATATGGTGAGTGGTGGCAACACCTGCAATCAGACCAAATAATAGAAACAAGACATGTGCTGTGCTGATCTTGTTTTAGCAGGGAGGAAGCAACATTACTAAGACAGTTGATATAGTTCAGATGGTCACTTTAAATAAGTCTGATCTACTTTGCAATTTTAGTGACGTTTCCTATAGTAAATCATTCTCTTTTGCTTCTGTTTCTGTGAATATGTGAAGTACAGCAACACTTGGCAACACTAAAAAAAAAAAGCTCCAAAAACAATTTTGGAATAATGGCACTGAGTGTTCTGCAGAATAGTTTCCAATGGACATGAGGAGTGTCTCAGTTTGCACAAGATAAAACAATGGGAGGTGAAATATATTCTAGCAAAATTCTACATGTGTTCTATGTTTTTAATTGACTGTGCCTACCTTACCTTAAATGAAGTGGTTTAATCATAGCAGGCTGAAAACATGCATCCCCTTTTTTGCAACAGCTGGAGTCATTGCTGAAGTAGCAACATATTGGAATCAGTCTGATTTTTCATCAAACTGCAGTTTCAGATTCAACTGTTAATGCACCCAAAATAGAAATAGAACATAACCTCCAATTTGAAACACAAAAGGCTGTCTTCACCATCATATGACATTGACCAATAAAAGGCTTTGAAATTAATAAAAATAAATTTGACACAGATTTCTAGGATGAATAATGAGGGAAATAAAATTTTCTAGTTTAGAGTCTCTGTAGAAACATTAGTAACAAAGGAAAGAAGCAAAGTAAGAAGAACACCAACAAACATACAAAAATATAATTCTCCATCTTTGGAGATGGCAGGTGTTGCCACCACTCACCATATGCTCAGAGGCACACGTTACCAAATTCTTCCGAGCTACACAGGAAGTGGATTTGACTGTGAAAGACCAACCCAAATGGTGTTTGCATTTTGACCAATTTGTAGGGCAGTACAATATCTCAGAGAGGAGGTCAGTTCTCCTGCTCCCCTGGTACATTCACTATAGCTGTCCTATTCCCCTGCTTTTTAAAGTTTGATAGAAATATCTGTGGGCTATAGGTACGTTCTTAAATCGCAAGGTTTTTTGCCTATTAGTTAATTAGAAGAAGGCTAGGACGCGAGGGCAGCTATGAGAGAATTAGAAAAGGTTCTCAAATGGAAGGATGTATCACTGAACAATAAAGTCAGGATCATTCAGACCATGATATTCCCAATCTCTTTGTATGGATGTGAAAGTTGGACAGTGAAAAAAAGCAGATAAGGGAAAAATCAACTCATTTGAAATGTGGTGTTGGAGGAGCGCTTTGCAGATACCATGGACCGTGAAAAAGACAAATAATTGGGTGTTAGAACAAATTAAACCAGAACTATCAGAAGCTAAAATGATGAAACTGAGGTTATCATACTTTGGAGACATAATGAGAAGATATGATTCACTAGAAAAGATAATAATGTTGGGAAAAACAGAAGGGAGTAGAAAAAGAGGAAGGCCAAACAAGAGATGGATTAATTCCATAAAGGAAGCCACAGACTTGAACTTACAAGATCTGAACAGGGTGGTTTATAACAGATGGTATTGGATGTCGCTGATTCATAGGGTCGCCATAAGTCGTAATTGACTTGAAGACACATCACAACCACAAAAACAGTTTAGAGGGCCAGAGCAGAAACATGTATTTTGATTTTTGAGTTACTGACACAACTAATTCTTTCACTAAAGAAATCTAAACAATTCATATTTTATTCAAGGATAATTACTGTTTGGTGGCAATCCAATACATGTCTACTCAGGAGTAAGCTCCATTGTGTTCAGTGGAGATTACTCTCAGGTAAGTGTGTGTTGGATTGCTACCTTAATTTGGCTAAAAAACGTGGTTGGCTTTCATTACAAAATACATCCCAATACATTTTTAATATTTTGGGCTGAATTGATTCAGTCCTTAATTTCAGTGTGTTTACTGTATGACTTAGTTGGATATAATCCTATGCATTTTAATATCACTCCCTTGAACTGTTAACTGTATTTTATGTATTTATTATAATGTTTTTTGTGTTTTTATGTGTTGTGTATGATGGCATTGTGAGCCACCCTGAGAGTCCTATTGTATGGTAGAGGCATATGCATATTTTAAATAAATAGATAAATAGATAAAACATGAATATTTTAAATAGATACATCCCTATTAGTGACACTAAGAGAAAATCCATTGAAATCGGCTTATGATGAAACTGAGGTTATCATACTTTGGACACATCATGAGAAAACATGATTCAGTAGAAAAGACAATAATGCTGGGGAAAACAGCAGGAAGTAGAAAAAGAGGAAGGCCAAACAAGAGATGGATTGATTCCATAAAGGAAACCACAGACCTGAACTTACAAGATCTGAACAGGGTGGTTCATGACAGATGCTCTTGGAGGTTGCTGATTCATAGCATCGCCATAAGTCGTAATCGACTTGAAGGCGCATAACAACAACCCTGTATTTCAGTGGGTCTCTACTGTAATTTGGTTGGGTATCACAGTGTTGAGTGGTTGTCTTCTTTTGATTACAAAATAATAAATTCTTCATCATTCCAAAAAAGGGGGACAAGAAATTCACAACCTTTTATTGAAACAAATAATTTTAATGGAAGATCTGAGTAGTATTCAAAGTTGCAAGGCCACTTTATTCATAATAATTAAATCTACATGAAGTGGGGAAATTGTTTAAGTAATTTGCATTAGAAAGCAGTAGTTTAGTGGTAAATTTAGAAGTCCAGGGTCCCTTCATGAGTCATCAGGATCAGCCTCACAGGCCAAATTTGACAGGTGACCGGGAGCACCCACCTGTCAATCACATGACATCATTATCCAACCCACTTATCAAAACCCCTTGCAGGGGGTTCCCATGCCACAACATCCTGCTGGCAACCACATGCTCGGAAATCGCTGCACATGGGGCATTGCTACCCCTGTGCTCAGAGCTTCCCAAAGCACCAAACATAGAGCTAGCAAAGTGGATGTTTCTCTCCTCCACATGGGGGTGTGCGCAGACAAAGAAGGTGGTATTTTACAGGCATTGCTGCCTGCAAGAAAGGTCCCTCTCACAGCAGATCTGCAAAGAGCAGGTTTCTTTCCCCTGCGTTTTGCATATCAGCAGAGAGGACTTCTCTCTCACACATGATGCCTGTAAAATACAAGGGACATTGCTTTACAAGTGTTTATTTCTCCTTACACAGAGGGCTTTATCTACACAGTGGTTTAGTGTTTGTTTGGTGCTACTTGCATCCTCTTTTAATTCACATGGTTCACATGACATTGCTGGCAAACAGAAGCTATCCCAAAGTTTCCCCCCTGTAAATCCATACTAACCCAATCCGCTGATAACATGAAAAGTTTAGAACAATACAGCTCCACTCCATTCCACATGTCTTTGCAGACGGTTCGCTTCAATGCTTTTTAGTGGGCAGGTGAATCGTTACTTTCAGCCATTCTCCTTTCTCCGCCCACTAACTCTCCCATGAATTCCGTTTTGTTTCCAGGGGTTTATCTAGCAACTTCTGATTGCTCTGTCTCCCCCCCTTCAGTTTGCTGCAGTCCCCCTTCTTTCCTCCCTTTCTCCCCAAGCAAACTTCCTTCACTTGTTTTGTTTCCTAAAAAATCTAAAGTGGATTAAAAAAGTCCCCTCAAAAATATTAATATCACTATTGATATTTTCAGAAAATATTGGTATGGATGTTAATTTTTTTAAAAAAATATTGATATTATGTTTATTTGTTTTCCCAGTGGAGAAAAATTAACTCAGAAAAAGCAAGGGGCAGCTTTTTCAACTGCCAAACTTTAGGAAGTGGTGGAAGTAGGAGGGAGTGGAAATACTGTTCAGGTGAAAAATATTTGCACATGCCCAGTAACTGAGCAACCGGAGGCAGTAAAAATGTAAAATTAGAGGGTGGGGCCACAAGGAAACAGCGGTACAAATCCTTCCCAGAGGACCACCTACTTGTGTGAATGGAAAGCAACAGATTTGAAGCTACCATTGAGCACGAAGTGTGGACCTTGCAAATCTATTATGATGGTAAAAGCTGTGCATTTGCTGCAAAGAAATGCTCCAATGTGGATAAGCCCAGACTCACTGCAGCCAAAATGGGATGTATGTGGGAAGAAAGAAAGAGAGCTAAGAAGAGTGGGTGGAGAGTGAGGTGAGGGCAAAGGAAGGCTGAAGAAAGGGAGAAGGAAGGCTGCCTATAAAATACAAGGGGAGTTGCTTGTAAAGCAGTTCTTAGCCCCTTGATTGTGCTTCTTGTGTATTATCTGTGAGAAAGTGGAGGGGGAGAAAGAGCTTCACAAAGGGTGGGGGGAGACAGGAAGAGCAAAGGGTTACAAAGAATGAGGCTGCCTGTATTTTACAAGGGGAATAAACCTCCTTTTTTGTAGATCAGCTGTGAGAAGTTCTGTCTGTAAAATACCCCCACAACCTCCACTTTCTCCCAGACAATCTTCAAAAAGCACCATTGAGGGAGAAAAAATGTTTTACAAACAATGCACCTTGTATTTTACAAGCAGCCTTCCTTCTTTCAACCTTCCTTCTTTCGTTCCCCTTCTCTGTAAGAAAATGCTGCTTTGCCTCACTCTTAGCCCCATCCTCCTCCCCCAATGTGGCTGTTTTCAGCTACCCTCCACGTTGGCTGCTATGGGTCTGTGTGGGACTGTTCGAAAGCTCTTTGTTTTAGTAAGACTCTGATGCAACCCCCCTCTTCTCTGTAAACTTCCCTCTCTTAACTCCTGTTAACCCTCTCCCTCCTCGTGTTTCTCTCCTCCCACAACAATAGATGGTGGGAGCCAATTAGCATGCAAAGAGATTCACACTGACTGCTGATTAGCTGTAGTGACACTCCTGACCTTGCTGGATTCTCCAGTTCTTCTAAGGCAAGAGGAAAGGGCATAGATTTTAAAAGGTAATTGTGGTGGCTTGATTGGCTGCAGAGACAGACAGAGGGACTCCAGCAGGGGGCCTGCAGGGGGCTGGCCGCAAAAAAAAGTAACAGGTCTGCATCCTGGAGCGTCCCCCTAGGAACTAACCCTAACCCTGTTAGAAAGATATGTTTGAATTCGCCAATTATCACATAATTCTTTTCCTTGTGATAAAATCAGTTTGCCCATTTATAAACAGAGATTTCATAAATCTGGTGTGATTAAGTAAAGTTTGGAGAAGCTCATTAACAGAGCTTCAGCTTTTCATATCAGTCCATTCAGGTTTTTAAGCACATAATTGATTATATTTTCTATGTTGAGTAGCACTCAGGTCACGTATCAGTAGACCTGGCTTTTCCACCCTTGGTGCACTACCTGTGCTGCTCGTTTATTGCTTTTGGGAGAGGGGGAGAGAGAGAGAAAGAGGGAGAGAAATTTTTTTTTGAGCACTTAAAATAGAAATACAAAGGAGTTAGAGCATTTCTATAAAAGGCATTCTGCAGTCTGGTTCAAATAACAAATGAATGCTTATTTATCATTTCATAGCTGGATGTATTGGACAGACTGGGAAGAAGATGAAATAGATGATAGCGTGGGAAGAATTGAGAAGGCATGGATGGACGGCTACAACCGGCAGATTTTTGTGACATCAAAGATGTTGTGGCCAAATGGATTAACTTTGGACTATCAAAACAATGTATTGTACTGGTGTGATGCCTATTATGATCACATTGAAAGAATATTTTTGAACGGAACTGACAGAAAGGTGAAAGAATTATGCTGTTGTGTTGCCTTCACACTTTCACTGAATTATATTGCCACTTCACTCTGTGTGTGTGTGTCCACCCATATATATATGTTTGCATTGTACCTAGTATCGTAAAGTCTATTGCTTTATACTTAGAAGACAGAGTGGCTGAGCCTGCCATTCCTAGAGTTAAAGAACCATGCTGGTAAATAAGCCAGCTAAGAGTACACATTAGTATTAATGCAGCTGATATTTCTGCATTAGACAGAGTCTTAGAAATAATCCTAGCTATGGCACACCATCAATAGACCGAAAAGGACTGTTCTCCTGTCTTCACATTTTAATGCAGTGTGAAGAATCCTGTTAGTACTTGCCTCCCTGCCTTGTTTCTTCTCCCAGTTCTCAGGATGAGATAAACATGCCAATAGGGAAAATCTAAATTGTCTTCAGCTAAAGACTTCTGTAGCTTTCAATCAGTTCCATTCCACCAGTGCAAAAAAGGGTTTCCAATTGATCTGTGAGCACAATTTCTATCCTGATTCCACTCTCAGATGAAACTGAGAATAAACAAAGAAACTAGTACACCAATAGCAATCTTAACATAGGTAACTAGCTCTTGTGCACTAATCCTGCTTTGCCCTAGTTAGGAATGTTCCTAAGTTTGTTTTAATTTTTACGGTGAATGTATTCCCTAAGGATTTCACACAAGTGGTTAATATAGCATGAAGGGATAATTTCCCTGATGCATATTCAAAAGGTGGTAAACTCCCAGTTTATTTGACAATATGGTTTATTTTATTTACATATTTACACATTTATAAACCGCTTAATGTTTTTTAAAAAAATCTCTAAGTGGTGCACAACATAAAAACAATAACAAATATCATTAAAACAAAGATACAACATAAAACTAGTAAAACGGTAATATAAAAGCATATAAAAACAAAAAAGAAGGAATTCATTGAATTCATAAAGATAAAAACAGACCAGTCTTATGGGTCAGAGAAAGCCTGGGCAAAAAGAAAATCTTTACCAGATGGCTGAAGCAACTGATGGCTGATTCTTCACATATGGCAGAAGGAAGGGCATTCCATAGTACAGGGGCAATGGTAGGAAATGCCTGTTTTTGGGTCACTGCCCTATGACATTCTGTAGGGTGATCCAAGTTACCTTACAGGTCTATAAAGGGGCAGGCAGTCTTTCAGGTAACATTGTCCAGAGTTGTTCAAGGATTTATATGTCAATGACAAGACCATGACCTATTTCCTGATCAGCAGTTTGTTTATATTCTGGCCTTCCCCACAGTAGGAGCCCAGGGTGGCCCAGGGTTTGGGTGAAAGTAATGTGAAATGACACTAAAGATCCTGATAGCATTGTTCTCCACACAAACATATGCAGGCTTTCACAATAACAAATTGTGTCTCTGTGGAAGGGAAAGGGCTGTATCAAATTTTCTAATGTGGTGCTTTAGAGATTGAACTTGGGTTTCTTTATGTTTGGACAAAATTGCTCTCTCTCGCTCTCTCTTTCCCCCCCCCGCCCCCCATCCTTTTTCAATGTCAGGTTGAGTTTTAAAGCTTTTAATGGCACACTGAATTTAGCATCTATTTAACCAATGTCAATTCATTATAGGTGGTCTACAGTGGAAAAGAACTAAACCATCCATTTGGACTATCACACCATAGGAATTATATTTTCTGGACAGATTATATGAATGGCTCTATTTTCCAACTGGATTTGATGACGAGAAACGTGACACTTCTAAGAAGTGAGAGATCACCTCTATTTGGGCTTCAGATTTATGATTCCCACAAGCAGCAAGGTATTGAAAACAATATTTTCTGTATTCACAGTGAGCAGTATTTTAACATTAGTTACAGAAATGATAGCATTTTTCCACATTGCTTCAATCTTTGCCACTAACCTGCTGTGAGACATTCCAGCAAACTTTTGTTGCAACTAACTCCTACTAAAATAAGTATAATTTACGTTAGTCATGATACTTATGTTTGTTTTAAGTGGCAATTAGTTGCAAATGACTTACTGGATTATGTCCATAGATTATGAATTATTTATTATTTTTTATTATTTATTGAATTTATTACTCGCCTATCTGGCTGGCTGTCCAGCCACTCTGGGCGATGTACAAAATAGGCATACAATACCTAGACATTAAAAATCTAAAAACAATGAAGATAAAATCTAGCCAACCCCAAAAGCCTGCCTGAAGAGCCAGGTCTTCAAGGCCTGGTGGAAACTCATCATGGAAGGGGCATGGCGGAGATCATTTGGGAGGGAGTTCCACAGGGTGGGGGCCACAACTGAAAAAGCCCTCTCTCTAGTCCTCACTTCCTTATGAAGTTTAAAATGATAGCTATTATTTTTAAGTTCTTCCTCTGTTATTAATCAACCAATTTATTGATCCCATCTTCACAGCCATTATTAACTAGAAGAGATACCGCACTAATTCTCAAAAGTAAAATCGGTTAGGTTTTTGCTCTAACCTTCTCAAAAAATATTATTGGATGTAGTAGAAAGCATATTGTAGTTCTGATCGGAAGATTTCTCTATGATGTTTTTATAGTCTGCAAATATTTATTTTAGAAGGTTTGAAATAACAGTTTGAAATTATGTTCCATTTGCTTTGATAACCTTTCATGGCTTTCAGGATGTAGATTCAGCATTTCCCCTATGTAATTTTAAATGAGATGACCGATAACTCTTTCACTTCTTATCCTGTACAGAGAGAAAGTTCAAGGTTATATTTTAATATAACCAATTCCTTTGGAAGAGAGAACACTAGAAATTGAAAGGACGTTCGTAAAAAATCCTTTTATTATTTCCTTGGGGGCAGGAGGGCAGCAAGGATTGGGATTAAGTCCCCCTAGTTAGGTTGGCAGACTGAAAAAATTATTAACAATAGGAGGAGGAGTCTTTCAATTCCTAGATGGCTTCCTCCTTTCAAGGAGGGAGGCTCTGCAGGGACTCTGAAACTGTGAGCCTGCAAAAGCAAGCAAACAAAGATCATAGAGAAGAGAAACACAATGAAAGTCAGTGTGTGTGAGAGAGAGAATTGGAAATGGAACTCAGGAACTGAAGGTAGACTGTGGTGTCTGCCATGATTCTGCTCACAAAAATCAAGCAGGGGTATTTGCTTATGCAAGACCCTTACTCTATTTCTTGTGACACCTCTACTGTTGAGCATATCAAATGCCAGCCCTTGAACCCAAAGATTCTGGATCCATTGCTTCAGGGCTCTGTCAAGCACCAGTATTAGGGATAGGGTTGCCAAGTCAGAAGCATCCCAAACCTTGAGATTTTGGGGGGCGGGCCCAAGTGATGCCATGGGGCAGGTCCAAGTGATGTCATGGGGCAGGTCCAAGTGATGTCATGGGGCAGGTCCAAGTGATGACATTAAGCATACTACATTAAGCATCAACCACAGTTGCTTGGCATATACAATTCATACAAAAACATTTATCTGATTGGAAATTAAGATAGAAATCTTAGCTAAAAGAGCATGGGTAGGGAACATTTAATCTAACCAATTAGCTTCTGGCAAAAAGGGTTCAATTGCTCCCAGGCTAGGCCAGTCACCAGAAGGCCATTGTAGGAAGAAAGGAGCCTAGTGTTGTGGAGATGTTAGATGGGAGCACTCAGGAGTAAAGATGGATGCCCCCATAGAGCTGCAACTCTAAACACACTAAGGGACTAAGCCCATAGAACACAATAGGACTTACTTCTCAGTAGATATGGTTTGGATTGTGTTGTTGATAAAGCTTGACTAGGGATCCTCTGCAAATATATCCATAGCAAAGTAGGGTTGCAACCCCCTGCCTGGTATGCCCTGCCCCTACCTTTTAACATCCAAATTGCTTTACAGATTTGACCCTTCACTTCAGAAATAGGTCTGAGTAATTAGTAAGATTTTCTACCCTTTTCTGTCTCCCCTGTGGGCTGCTATAAACTCACTTATCAGCCAACCCAATTCCAGTGAATTTAATTGACAAAGAGAAAGCACACATGATTTGGTCTACCTTCATAGGAAGCAGCTTGGGAACAACAATTGCAGCCACGCTGCCCAGTATGTGAATTCTCTTTTACCACTATTGGGCAAGAAACAAAGAGCAAGGTGTATCATCAGTGGGTTTAAGAAGGTTGAGTGGAGCGCATGGAACCACTGTTATTGCTTCTATGGAAGAAAGGGAGTGAGGATAAAGGTAAATGAAATGCAAATAGAAAAAGAAGAACAAAAGACAGTGATGATTTCTTAAATGCAATACCATACCAACCACAACAATTATTATTATTATTATTGTCTTTATTTATACCCCGCCATTTTTCCA
This sequence comes from Rhineura floridana, assembly GCF_030035675.1. Classification (NCBI taxonomy): domain Eukaryota; kingdom Metazoa; phylum Chordata; class Lepidosauria; order Squamata; family Rhineuridae; genus Rhineura; species Rhineura floridana. The sequence continues at coordinate 67,986,190 of NC_084481.1, forward strand.
AAACTGGAACTCACGGCGGCTTCCAGATAAAAATACATATAATTAAAAACATACAAAGTTGGAATACAGAAGCCGCCGTAATAATGCAGAGAGAGAAAAAGTTGTCAATGAATTGCTCCTACTGTGCACTTCTGGAATAAGAAGATTAAGAAAATATATATGATCTGCATAATAATATCTTACTAGAAGGGCATTGCAAAAAACTTGCCATTATGCTATTTTCACTCTTTGTCTAGCTGCATACTTAGAGTAAATATCACAGTATGCCTGGTACTTGAAAAATCTAAAAGAGATTTAAAAGTAGTATGATGAGAAGTGGCAAAAATTAGAAGTTTGTCCTGTATATTTGCCTTAACCCCCCCCCCAAAAAATGCTAGAATCATGCAGACTTCAAATCATGTTCCACTTTCTGATAGTTTTGCTGATATTATAGAATCTCTTCTGCAGTTTTGAGTTTATCTTTTTGAATACTTGTTTAAAATTCATTTGGTTTACTTGGCCATCAACAGCAACGTTTGCTGTCATTTAAGAGTCAGCAACTAGAGGCCTCTAGATTAAGTCTGGCTTCTTGAGGAATACAGTATGGTCTCCCATTTGTCAACCTAGAGAAAAAAGAGGTATGGGAAGGTGACATCAATAGCAAAAGAACTTGGCAGGCCATTGTGGTGAGTTGGGGTTCCAACTTCTCACTCTTCTCTATGAAAAACAATTTGATTACAAGGCTTTAAGGTTGTCTATGCTATCTTATGTCTCACAGTTTACTTTAATACAACTTGTTTTACACCTTAGTGGGGAGACTGCCAGGATTCACCTCCTCCTACATCGCTGAAATGCTATCAACCCCTTTAAGGTAGTTGTGATTGGCCTCACTGAAAAGGGATGTAGCCAGGCCCTTTGAAAGACCATTCTGGGATGCCTGTAAGAGGTCCTGCTCATGGCCAAAAAACAAGCAGCTTAAGTCTCTCACACATGCCAGTTCAGCATTTTTATTAATGACTTGGATGAGGAGGTGCAGAGACTGCTTATCAAATTTGCAAATGATACAAAATTGGGAGGGATAGCTAATACTCTGGAGGACACAATTCAAAGGGGTCTTGATAGGCTGAAGCCTTCTGCTGAAAACAACAGAATGAAATTTAACAGGGACACCTAGGAAAAAGAAACCAAATGCACAGTTATAGGATGGAGGTTACTTGGCTCAGCAATATTTCATGGGAAAAGGATCTTGGAATTGTTGTTGATCACAAGCTGCACAGTGTGAAAAAATTGAAATGGACTGCCTTCAAGTCGATCCTGACTTATGGCGACCCTATGAATAGGGTTTTCATGGTAAGCAGTATTCAGAGGAGGTTAACCATTGCCTACCTCTGTGGCTGAGAGGCAGTGACTGGCCCAAGGTCACCCAGTGAGCTTCATGGCTGTGTGGGGATTTGAACCCTGGTCTCCCAGGTCGTAGTCCAACACCTTAACCAGTACACCACACTGTCTCTCGAACAGTGTGATGGGGCTGCAAAAAAAGGCAAATGCTATTTTAGGCTGCATTAACAGAAGTATAGTTTCCAAATTGTGTGAAGTACTAGTTCCCCCCTATTCATCCCGGGTTAGGCCTCATCTTGAGTACTGTGTCTAGTTCTGGACACCGCACTTTTAAGAAGGATGCAGACAAACTGGAATGGGTTCAGAGGAGGGCAACAAGAATGATCAATCAGGACTGAAAACAAAGCCCTATGAGGAGAGACTGAAAGAACTGGACTTGTTTAGCCTGGAGAAGAGAAGACTGAGGGGAGACATGATAGCACTCTTCAAGTACTTGAAAGGTTGCCACACAGAGGAGAGCCAGGATCTCTTCTCAACAGTCCCAGAGTGCAGGACACAGAATAATGGGCCCAAGTTACAGGAAGCCAGATTTTGACTGAACATCAGGAAAAACTTCCTGTTAGAACGGTATGACAATTACCTAGGGAGGTGGTAGGTTTTTCAACACTGGAGGAATGCAAGAGGCAGCTGGACAGTCACTTGTCAGGTATGCTTTGGATTCCTGCATTGAGCAGGGGGTTGGAGTCGATGGCCTTATACGCCCCTTCCAACTCTGCTTTCTATGATCCTATGATAGTCCCATCACTCTATTTAAAAATATGCAATTTAATTCTCTTCCTCGGCAGCATTTCTAACTCTACTATTCTATGTCCAGCATGCGCTGGTGCTAGTCAGTGCTGATGAAAGGATAAACCAGAAAAAGGATAAACCAGAAACCAGCTCAGAGATCACTGGAGGAATTGAGCCGCAGCTGGAGACTGTGGGCTTATCCACATGGGAACATTTTTCCGTAGCAAATACACTGCTTTTACCTTTGTTATCGATTTGAACTTTCCGCAGTTCCTGCTCAATGGTAGCTGCAAATCTGTGTTTTTTCCATTTACACAAGTAGGCATTCCTCTGGGAAGGATTAGTCCTGCTGTTTCCTTGTGACCCCACAATTCTAGTACAATTCTAGTCAAAGACACAGAGATGCATCACATGATAATTGATTTGCTATTTGATAATGGCATAGGGATCTGTTTTGATGAAGAATAATGTCTTCATACACACTGCAGTTTGCTTTCTACTGAAGCCAAATTGATTCTTTCCATTTACTTTAATGGGAATAGGATATACGTCTATGTTGTTAGTTAAACATATAAACTTCTTGTTAAAAATCCATCTATAGCCTAATCAATAATCCCCCTGTTTATATATCCTTCAGGACTTGTAGTACTGGTTATATAGCTCAATAAAATGAGTGTTAATTTGGATTTAAAATGTCTATATCCAGCATTTCATGTACTAAACAATCACAAAAAACGTACACACATACATTTAATGCCACTTATGAGCAAGCTTGAATAATAGACCCTACACTTCTCTTTATTATACAGCCATGAGAGTGGCTGTATACTGTAGCCAGTGTGGATTTTTCACATTCCGCAATGTTAAATTGAAAATACCCCCATGCCATTCTGATGCTTCCCATAAACTCATTTCAAAACAAAACCTTACAAAACTTATAGTCCTGAACTCAGAAACGCTTGCTTAACAACCCTGTACATTTTCATGGCGATACACAAAACAGTCAGAAAGAATCAAGACTTCAAAGTCTAAAAAGAGAGGGGGAAATCCCCAGAGCCCTTTTGGACTTTTTTCTCTCAGAGTTCTCATAATGCTGTTGAAATTCATTAAACATCAGCCATGTTCACAGAGTACCTGTAATCCTAATACTGACCTTGCCCCATACTCTGATCTTCATCTTCTGCAGTTTAAAAGTTAAAAAAAATGCCTGGCTGATTTTAAATTAATTTAAGAAATTTTGGCCGGCACCCTATGATAACACAGCGCATGCTCAGTAAGAACCAACTGCCAGTGTTCTAAAAGTCAGACTCACCGCTGTTGGATTTGGCTAATCAGGGTCACACCCACACCAGACTTTGATTTCACTTGAGACAGTCATGGCTTCCCTCAGAGAATCCTGGGAAGTGTAGTTTGTGAAGGGTGCTGAGAGGAGACTCCTGTTCTACTGACAGAGCTCCAGTGGTCAGACTGGTTAACAGTCAGTCACTCTGACTGAAGCTCTGTGAGGGTAAGAGGGCGTCTCCTAGCAACTCTCAGCACCCTTCACTAACTACACTTCTCAGAATTCTTTGAGAGAAGCCATGAGTGTCCAAAGTGAAATAAAGGCCTGGTGTGGATGTGGCCAGCGACAGCTTTGGTTTAAATTTGGGTGAGAGGCTACATGTGCCTGCTGTAGAATAAAAAGGTGGGGGAAATGCTGAAAAGCAATGATACTGTTCACAATGTTTTCTTTTTGGAAAGGAAAGGGGTGTCCCTTCTGCCCAGTGCCCACCCACCCAATCTCCTCGCCCTCCCCTCCCTGCCCCTGCCCCAGGTCAGTGTTGCACCATGACCTGGGAGACCAGGGTTCGAATACCCACACAGCCATGAAGCTTCCTGGATGACCTTGGGCCAGTCACTGCCTCTCAGCCTCAGAAGAAGGCAATGGTAAAACCACCTCTGAATACTGTTTACCATGAAACCCTATTCATAGGGTCAACATAAGTCGGGATCGACTTGAAGGCAGTCCATTTCCATTTTCAAACGACTGCACAGAAATAAATCCTATTGAACTCAAAAAGAATGCAACTGTTCAAACCCACCCTCCCTTCTCCTCCCTCCTATACCCTCCCTCTTGCCCCTTCCCTCCCCCTTCCTTTGCCCCTCCCTCCCTCCCCATCCCCATCCCTATCCCTTTCCAATACCCTCCTTCCCCTCCCTTTTCTCCTTCCCATGGTCAGTTTTACCTATCTTAAGCATGATTGCACGGAAGTAAATACCACTGAACTCTATAAGAACACAAATGATCAAACCTGCCCTCCTCTCCCCCTTCCTTTGCCCCCTCCAATACACTCCTTCCCCCTCCCCTCCCCTTCCTCCTCCCCCATGGTCAGTTTTTCCTATCCTAACCATGATTGCATAGTAGTAAATCCCATTGAACTCAATAAGCATGCAAATGATCAGACCTGCTTTTCTCCTTCTTCCCCTCTCCTCTCCCTTCCTCCTCTCCTCCCCTCTTCCTTCTTCCTCCTCCCCTGCCCACTCCAGCCCTCTCACCCGTCAGTTTTACCTATCCTAAGTATGATTGCATGGGAGTAAATCACACTGAATTCAATAAACATGCTGTTGGCTATTAAACCGAGAAAGCAGAGGTTAAATTTCCACAAGTGAGCTACGTGACTTAGCAGCGAAAGTTGGCAGAGCTCGAGCCATCTTCAAGGACACGTTGCTAAGAAACCTAGGCTCGGGCAGCTGGCCTTATCTATATAGAGGGCCAGCAGACACTTATGAGTGTGGGGGTCGAGGAGTTTGTACAGAGAGAGCTTGTGATATATTGTCAGTAAAGTGACTCTTAAAACTTATTGCTTGTCCGGCTCATTGCTTCAACTGGCATCTAGCCTGTCACTATACTGTTCTGCATCCTGGGCATCTGCTTGCACCAGATACAACATCCAACACATGGAAATGATCAAACCTGTCCTCTTCCACTCCCTGTCCTGTCTGCTCCCATCCCAGTCTTCCTATAGGAAGCTTCACTAAAATTGCAAAGTAAATCAGACATATTTACAGTGACCATCCGAACTATATCAACTGTCTTAATAAAGTTGCTTCTTCCTGCTAAAACAAGATCAGCACAGCACATGTCTTCTTTCTATTATTTGGGCTGATTGCAGGTGTTGCCACCACTCACCATATGCTCAGAGGCACATTTTACCAAATTCTTCCAAGCTGCACAGCAAGTGGATTGGACTGTGAAAGACCAACCCAAATGGTGTTTGCATTTTGACAACTTTGTAGGGCAGTCCAATATCTCAGAGAGGAGTTCAGGTCTCCTGCTCCCCTGGTGCATTCACTATAGTTGCCCAATTTCCTTGCTTTTTAAAGTTTGATAGAAATTTCTGTGGGCTATAGGTACGTTCTTAAACCACAAGGTTTTTTTTGCCTATTAGTGAATCAGTTTACATTTATAAACCAGTTAGCTACTGGTTTAGTCTGTTCTGAGGACAACTTAAAAGATGTGTTACATATACATTGTTTTTATATACATTAACTACCCTTTCTCATTCTAGTTTTTATTTTATTTTTTAAAATGTGGTATTCTAGTTAGCTAAAATGCAATTTTGACATATTTGTGCTTGTATTGATCACTGTTAAGATCTCAGATACAGCAGAAGGGATTAGGATCACTTTAAGAGGCTTGTGCTTAAATGTATTGTGTTTGAGAGCTGTATTTGCTGTTGGCCTAAAAATGATTATTTGGCTACTTGAATCTTTTAACGATTCTAAGATCATGCAATAAAGTTGAATCCTACATAGAGACTGTGCTTCAACAGTGATAGTCTCAGATGAATAGAACAAGCTAAATTAGGCCTTATCGACACAGGGCTTAGAAGCTAAGTGATCTTGTAAACACCTGGGTTCTCTAGCTGTGGTCTGTTAAATTAATTGGGAAAGTTTTAAGTTTCAAAATTATGAAATGAGGTTTCAGTCAAGCCAACTGTCCAGTTACAGAAATAATAAGGATGCTCAGAAACCTCTGATAAATCTTGTTAGGCTTACTGAAACTAAACTTGCCTTGAAAATAATGAAATGTTTCGCCTCAAAAAGAATCTCCAGATTTGGTATAAATAGGTGGAATTTGGTGATGATCTAAGTGTGTGGAAACCTCTTCTGAGGAATTTTTGCTGGTTGTGGCAAAACTTTCTGCTGTTCATTGAGAATTTATCAGATGCTTTGCAAGAGCAGAAACCTCAACATTCACTCCAATATAGTATACGGAAAAATTCAGTGGTAACACTAGCCATTAATTTGTGCCCTCATCTTAGATGGTTTACTAGTAGCTTGACGTGCCTACCTATGTTTTTGTGTTATAATTTTCAACTAATATCAGTTGCTTTCAGTGCAACCTTATTCATGTTTACTCAGAAATAAGTCATATTGAGTTCAATGGGGCTTACTCCCAGGTAAGTGAGCATACTAAGCCTGAGGCTATAACATTGTGCATTTAAAAACAATCAGTCAAAAATTCAGTTCCAAACTTTTTGACCTAGTTTTTCAGTATTCTGTCGCACTCTATTGTGATGAAAAAACTGAACCTAGAATGCAGATGAAGTAGCATCAGTGATGTACCAGTTTGTTTGTCCTATATGAATGTATGATTGTCATTAATTCCTATGGGGAAATGTAAGTTGCTAACCCTGGGGGAAATGAATTGAGAGAATGAAGACAACATCTACCCTGACACCTCTGGCTGACCATCACTGGCAGGGATACTGCTGGAATATTTCAAATATACCAACCCACCCTCCTTTGGTATATGCTGTCCTTCATAATGACAAGCATTTTGCTAGTTTTAAAATTAACCAAGTAAACATAAATACATAACACCACCCACACAACATGTATGCCACCTTGATTAAGATTATTTGTTTGTTTGTTTATTGTATTCATTTATATTCTTTTCCTCAGAACTGGGATTCAAGGAGGCTTACAAAAATTAAAGCAAATACAGTTTAGAAAGTATAAGTAAAGCATGCAGAAAGTTATGATTAAAATGTAGTTAAACTATTTATAGAATTAAAACTTTAAAACAGCCATTAAAACACAAAATAAAAATAAGTAAAACAGCAGCCTAATAATAGCCTAGAGAATAATAGCCTAATTACGTTGCCTAGAGTGGCCGTTGTCGCGGCCAGATAGGCGACTTAAAAAATAAAATTTATTTATTTATTATTATAGCCATTATAATAATATAATATAACCTAATAATAGCCTAATAATAGCCAGTTCCAAAAAGCCTGTCAGAATAGACAAGCTTTCAGCTGCCGAGGGAAGGACATCAGGGAGGAACCCAGTCGAACCTCCTAGGAAGGGAATTTCAAAGCCTGGGGGCAATCACAAAGATGGCCTTCTCCCGTGTTCCCACCAGACATACCTGTGAGGTGGTTTGATCAAGAGACAGACCTCCCCCAACTATCTCAGACTCAGACATGTGGGAAGATACAATCCTTCAGATAACCTGGAGCTGAGCCATATAGGGCTTTATAGGTCATAACCAGCACTTTAAATTGTGCTCGGAAACAGACCAGTAGCCAGTGTAGGTAACAAGGGAGTTGTTTGCTGCTGTAACCAGCCCCAGTTAACAATCTGGTTGCAGCTCTTTGGACAGCTGAAGCTTCAGAGCATTCTTCAAAGGCAGTCCCATGTAGAGCATGTTATAGTAATCCAAATGGGATATCACTAAGGCATGCGTCTTTGTTGCCAGATCAGACATCTCCACAAATGGACACAGTTGGCACACTAGTTTTAACTGTGCAGATGCACTCCTGGCCACTGCCGAAACCTGAGCATCCAGGCTCAGGGCTAAGTCCAGGAGTACACGCAAACTGTGAGCCTGTGTCTTCAGGAGGAGTGTATCCCCATCCAGAACAGGTTGAATCTCCATTCCCTGATATGACTTCAGACTAGCCAGGAGCACCTCTGTCTTGTCTCGATTAAGCTTCAATTTGTTTGCCCTCCTCCAATCCATTACTGACAGACATTGGTTTAGAACCGATACAGTTTTCATGGTGGAAAGGAGAAATAGAGTTGGGTATTATCAGCATACTGGTGGCACTGGACTCCATAGCTCTGGACAACCTCTGCCAGTGGTTTCATGTATATGTTAAATAGCATGGGGGACAAGTTGGAACCCAGAGAGACTCCATGGGCCAACAGCCAAGGAGTTGAATGGGAATCCCCCAGCACCACCTTCTGGGCTAGCCCCTCCAGGAAGGAATGGAGCCACTATAGAACAGTGCCCCCAAGTCCCATCCCTGTGAAGAAGCCCAGAAGGATCCTGTGGTTGATGGTATTGAAAGCTGCTGAAACCGACAGGGACACACTTCCCCTGTCCAGTTCCTGGGTGCGTTATCCACAAAGATGATCAAAGCCATCTCCATCCCTTAACCCGGCCTGAAGCCAGATTGAAATGGATCTAGATAAAGGAGGAAGGGTGGCATAATAATGAAATAAACAAATCCACTTTGTTCTTCCTAATTTATAGTGTTTCACATTAGTCCTATAGTTTAAAAAGTAAGACATAAGCCTGTGACTCAATTAGGGCATGCTGTAGCTGCTGTAGCCATGGGAAACTACATGGATCAAAGCAGTGTGGCTAGATAAAGGCAATTTTCTTCATGTTCTCTGTATTTTCTACTCTTATAGCATGTTGTTTATTTGTCATTAAGGATGCTTTTTTGTTATTGCAGGTGACAACGCATGCCGTGTTAATAATGGAGGCTGCAGCACTCTCTGCTTAGCTATTCCCAGAGGCAGAGTGTGTGCTTGTGCTGATAATCAGCATTTGGAGGAAAACAGTACAATCTGCATGAGTATGATCTTCCTAGAGAGTATTTGAATTTGTATTAATTTTGCAGCAAAAATAAAGTCAAAACTATAAATGTCCAAATGAAGGGTCCTATTTGACCAGAAGAACATAACACAGATTTTTGTATTGAGCAAAGTGTTTTGTATCCCAAGAATTTCATCTCACTTTTTAGAGTGAAAAGATAGGTTTGGGATTGTATGGTCTTGAGGAAACTGTACCGAGAAATTTCAAAGCAAATTCCACCTTTTTGAGCCAGTTGGAAATTTTATATAAAATTCCAAAAAGTTCAACATTTCCCCGCAATTTCTCCACTATTAAAATGGTCTTAGCATAATTATGTTATACATGGGTAACTTGTTTGCCATGGGAGACCTGATTAAATGGAAATAAAAAGAATTTGTTTTGTTCTACAAAATAAAGCAGGACACAAAACTATGCATGGGGACAGGCCCACAAACATGCTTGTCAATTTGCTAGTGAAATCAAACATCAGCACATCAGCTCCTGCTCCCAAAAGATGGCTGCACCCAATTTCAGCAATCCTTTCCACTCAGTCCACCATATCACACCACACTCCACTGAGTAAAGCCCCTTGATGCCTGTTTTCTGTGGAGGGGGGTCCTGACAGAGGGAAGATGGTCAAGAAAGTCACCTTCCACCATCCCCCTTCCCCAGAACCTGTCTGAATCCAAGCGTAAATATTATTTCCTATGTGAGCAATTCTGATGGTGGTGGAACATCTTGTTTCTGTAACACATGGATAGCTACATAACACCGACATTTCCCACAGTTGTCCTGGTAGTTGTGCTCCTGCACCAGGGTATGCAGCATTATTTCTTATTTCCTAACTCCTTGAGCAAT